>NC_137456.1:56717590-59511340 GCF_964235325.1 Thermobia domestica | reverse complement strand
CAAGTTCTAATTTTTCTACTCTGATCCGTAAGGGCTTGTTTCTACGGGATATTCTCATGATTTTCAATTTTTAGATGTTGATTTTCATTCCATATATAAATATACCGTTTTTAATTATGTAGTAAATTCCTTGACCAAGGTTCCCTATAATATTTTAGTGTAATTTCCTTGTACATTTTTTTTTACATATGATAATATGTCTGTAAACATAGTTTGGCTATATATATTCTATAAACCTATATTTTTATTAATTTAGCAGCTTTTATAAGTCGTAGGGAAAAAAGCTCTGGACATGAACATCTTACGTCAGTTTTTGTTTCGTTTTACTTTAAAAAAAAGGGGGGGGGGCGAAGAGGGCTAAAGTTCGTTGAAGGGCTGACCACTTGATGTAAGTCAGGAGCCTGTATAAGTCCCCTCCACCTCTTTATCAAGAGAACAATTTCAGCTTACTCTTCGATGGTCTAGATTGTGAGACGTCAGACTTTATTTTGCGTCTAGACCAAGGTTTAATAATTATGGTTCTCCTTTTGTTACGAGAATTTTTTTTCTATTTCCAGATTTTAAAAAACTAAAGTGCACAACCTGCTCTATGATCTTTTAACATTGACGGAGCGGCCGAAATGAGCTGCTCCTGGTAGTTTTTTCTGCAAATCTCTAAATAATGAGATTTGCACTTTTCTTTAATGATAGATAGATTCTTTTTAAAGAGATATAGGACACAGTAACCCTAAATGATGGATACTTTGTAGATCTTGCTACTGGTTGAGAAAGTGACTTGTGCTTGTATAGTTTCTCTTTTTGTGCTGGCCGTGAAGAAAATTTTAATGGCATTCTCTGATATCGTAAAGGCTTGGGAGTAGCATGAGTTTGAATGATGACTGCCTCCCGTACATGTACTGAAAAATGCTGTTCAGTTTTTACTTTAGCTTATTAGGGAATGTTAATAGGAGGCAAAAGACCTGATAATATATAATCCTTATATATATATATATATATATATATATATATATATATATATATATATATATATATATATATATATATATATATATATATATATATATATAGACTTATCAATTAAATGTCAACTAAAAGCAGGGAATAGCACGATTTTTAGGGTGAGAAAACTTAACATAATTGATGTTCAGAGTTTACATCTAACAAACATATATCGCTTCATATATAATAATCTTAATTGCAACGTAGAGTAATCTTCATTGCAAACGGGAACAGTTTCATTAAGAGAAATTGCAACACGTAAAACAAGAAAAAGGTATATGATGATTCCCGGTGGGACCTCATGTAGTACGGATCCTACGTTAAGCTATAGATCCTCGTCTCATATGACCTCGCTGCTGAAAATGATGCTAAACTCAAAATGGAAACTCAAATTTTCGTTGACGTTTAATTAATGAAGACTGCACCTTTTAGTAGTCCCAGATCCATTTTTATACGTTCAAAACATCCTTGCTGGACATATGTCTGATTACGCTAAATGTCTAATTAGTTGGCGAAACCGTTACGTATCAATATTTTAAGGTGGATCACTAGGTGTTCTCGGTGCTATGCAAAAAAACTGCTTGAATAGTGCGGCGTTGCAAGATAGTCTCGAGTGTTTACTGATGCTAGATAATTAAGGAAGTAATCATAGAATTCTGCTTGGATACTTACTAAAGAAATTAGTTTTCGACCCTTACCGCAATTCACAACTAAGTTCCGCTTCTCGAACTGCAATGCTACAATCCAGGAATTTTCTTATTGTGACTACCATAGTATACGTACAAATTCGGCAACAACGCACTATTGCGTTCTGCGCAAGTTTCTTCTCAAACTTTATTTCCTTAAATGTAAATTAATATTTAAATAAAATGTGAAACATAACACTAAAAACGGTCAAACAATATTTCTATTTTGTAATAAGGTCGTTACTTTAAAATACTTTACACATACAAATAAACATTTCATAAAACTGAGCACTTCTAGTAAGTTCTAACATTAAGCAAGTGCCATCTTGTGTGCTCATTGTAAAACAAATGACTTTCTTTTATTTATCAACTTTCTCAATATCAGAAGACACAACCAAATGAATCAATGTCTTGTGTTGTAGCTGAAACATATCTCTATCTACAATATTTACATTATGTAACGTTTTATTGCACAATAGTTAAGGGAATGAGCTAAAATATGTACTGACTTCCGGATGGTGATCCACCTTAATTTCAAAAGAATATTACTTAGGTACTATGCTGCTTAGATGCTTAAATAAATGTCTTAAATAGAAGCAAAACATTGAAATAGTGCAACTTGGTGAGAAGAAGGTGGACAAAAACTTTTTCATTCAGATAAGTTAGTGGTGAAAGGGTTTTTCCCTCTAAAAAGAAATTTACGCGAACGGGAACTGCGCATTATTCTAAAGGGCCTCAATTAAATATAAAATCGTACGATTAAAATACAAATAATTGCCATAAGTGTTTAGTGATGTCTAATTGAAACATATATATATAAATCCCTAGTTATGCATGATATCTTTGTGTTTCTTTGATTTCCTGTATGCATAAAAACAAAACACTTTAAGTAAGTAAGTAACTCTAAGCTCCGTTCATACGTGTAATTTAATACGTAGAGTCAACGTTGTAAATACAGCTTAATATTATGCCCTTACACTGGGTTACACAAGCGCATTCTGCTCCCCGAATTCTGGGTTTAGTAGGTTGGAAGTTATGGTTGTGACAGGTTAACTTTGTGGGTGCCTCTAGGTGTATCTGTGCGCGGGTCCGGTATGCAATAAAGACGGTATAATTAATGGTGGATTCGGCGGGGTGTAGCTGGGGGGACCCGCAAGGTAAACAATAGTGCAAGGCGTATTAATGTTCTTTCGTAGGCTATTATGACGGCATACTTCCTAACCACTAAAGTCAAAATAAGTACCGGTACAAAAGCACTATACTATCACTCTCCCACCTGCCTACATTTTAATAGTCAAGTAGCGGAATGCATCCAGTGTGTAGTAACCGAAATACCGCCACATGCTTAGATACTATGTGTTAGTTCTACGAAGATTATCGAAAAGAAGATTGCAAAGCATAAAGCTTTTATATTATTTACTGTACCTTAAATAACATTTATTTGTATATCAATAATACGTCTGTTTTGATGCAGATTTGAAGAAGCCGATTTCTGACCATGTATACCCGAGAAGTGGGCAATAAAAATCTGGACTCGCCTGGAAAAATTGGTCAAGAGTAGAACTGAGGTCGGTAGTACGGTTCCTGTGGGTGAAAACACTACACCCGCTGACATTCATTGTCAAATTGTAGAGGTGCATGGGAGAGCTAAATTTCAAAATAACATGTGAGGAAGTGGTCTCGTGCCTTTAAAGAAAGTCAGACCAATATTGTTAATGACAACTCTGGACACTGACGTTATGCTTGGAACGACTAGAATACCCCTTCTACAGCCCTGACCTAGCCCCAGTGACTTTCAAATATTGCCTGTTCTAAAGCAAAAGTGGCTGGCCATTCGTTGTCTGGCATATAATTATGTAAAAACTGCTGCCTGAGAGTGGCTATGAGAACTTGGCACGGATTTCTAAGTAAATGGTATAGTAAACATTATCTGCCGTTCTAATAAGCGGTTGAACGAAACCTGTGACTATTATTGCGTGTCCTCTAACATCAAGTGCGTTGATATTCCAGCTATGTCTCACTCATAAGCCATAATAGGCTTTGTAACCCTTTTTTCCGATCATCCCTCGTATGTTAAATTACTAAAGCAAATGCAAGATGAACCAGTAGTTGTTGCGGAACATATGGAAATTTATGACCAGTTGCAGTTCTGCTTATGTTAGTTCACAGTAGTTCTTGTTTCTGATATCGCTAAATCAGAATCTATCGAAACTACTATACGACTCAAGACGATATGAACAGATAAAGACTAAACAATGCTAAATCCAAATTATTCTTACATATAAAATAAGAGTTCCGGTTAGATAGAAGATTAAAACGCAACACGTTTCATTTTCTTTCTGAATACTGGGGGCCGCGGTGGCTCAGTGGTAGAGCGTTCACCTCTGGTGCTAGGGGTCTCGGGTTCAAACCCTGCTCCCGCCAAGTGAACTTTGTGTTGGACAAACACCGTGTGCGTGGGTTTTCTCGGGGTTCTCCCGTTTCCTCCCACTTTCTTCATTCCACCATTTCATTCATTACTCATTATCACCGTCTCCTTTAGCCTAACCGGCATAACCGTGGGACGTAAAACTCGAAATTTCATTTCATTCATTTTTCATTTCTTTCTGAATACTAAATTACATCGTTGGGTTGCGTTGTTCTCACACAGTATGTGAGAAATAGGTTCCTATGATTTAAAATATTTCCTTTCTTCACTAACTTTATTGTAAAAATGGCGCACACGGACAACAGTGCAATGTTGTTCAGTTCAAAATAAAGCAAATACGCTAGTTAATGGAATACTCTCCGGAGCTCCTTCAGCCGCTAGAAAAATATAGAAAAACAATGTGACTTTTATTTCCAGCGTGAAGATGAACCAAAGTTAAGAAGGATATATGGTCAGTGATCAGAAGAATTGGCATTTATTTATGACTAGCAGAATGCTCGTTCTTCGCACGAAAAGAATAGTTGAATACTTTCATTTTGGACATAAAGGACACCAAAACTGTCACAATTCACCCTAGGGACCCTGAAAACCATGAATTCGAAACTATATATATATATATATATATATAGTTTCGAATTCATGGTTTTCATGGTATATATATCCCATCTCCCTCACCTAAGTTGCACCGTAAAAGTGAAATAATAAAATCCATCCCACGTCCGAACGTCATATATGTTAAAAATTTGTTCAAGCTCATGAAAATTTGATCTCAATTGGCTATCTAAAAAGAACCATGAAGATACTATCATCATCATAATAAAATAAAATATGACCAAAAATATGAAACATATTCCCTTAACTTTCCTACTGTACTTTTACAGAAATGTATTAGGTGAAGTCAGCAGGGGCCACATATTTTTTTTCTAGCCCTGGCCCTCCAGATGGGTTATACAAGCCCAGTGTAATCCTATTTTTTTTCCTTAAATGAAAGTTTTTTTAAATGACTTATTGTTAGTGTCTGCCTTCAGGTTTGGGATGAATTATTACAAATTATAATGATCACTTATTAGAGGAATTGCTTATTGTGAGACTTTACGTGACAAAAATTTTTAATATGGATCATAGTAATTTACCTCTGCATACATAACCATAAATATATTTGCTTTGGGAAATATGACCTTAATTCTCTCTAACTAACTATACTATTGATACTTACATTTAGCGTGTTTAAACTGTTGGCTGAGTTGAGTTGATTTTGAGTTTAATGTCCCGTTCAGCAGCGAGGCTATATGAAACGTGGACCTACTGATTAACGTGGAATCCGAACCACCTGAGCTCCCGCCGGGAATCGAACCCGGGTCTCCCACGCCAAAGGCGCGTATTAAACTGTTCGCTGTCTTACATAGTTATCATTTTTTAAATTAAAGGATACTAAAGAATATTACTTCCTTCTTCTAGCCATGTATCGTCTCATTATTAATCAATAAACCTTTTTATTAAAAGAATATATTTTCATAGATTTTATTGTTTTGCTGATTTTAATCTTTCCTTGTTCTATTTGTACTTTGTCCGCGTACTGTACTTCTGACATAATGTTGAACGTAAGTTTGCCTCTGCAAAGGATTTGTTTTGACAAGTTTGATGTTGTGAAACGTGCTGCGCATAGAAAGCAAGCTTCTTCTCTTTAAACTTAATAAAACTTTGTACTTGAAAATGTTTTACAGAGAAAATCATAACAGTTTAAGAAGTTTGCTTTTGGTCGAAAGTGAGACCCGAATACGAAATTAAATGTGCCAAATTCATAAAATACAGGGTGTAACAAATATGCACGGCCAAACTTCAGAGGTCAATTCTGTATGACGGGACAAGTAAAAAAAAGCTCATAGGACCACATGTCCAGAAAATGACAACGCCACACTCTCTCCACTAATGATTCCTCGACTAATGAGCAGGGAGCCATGAGATATACATCAGTTGAAAGAATATGAACCACAGATTCCAACAAAGCCACATTTGTGTCCATCACATTGAGTTGTAGAAGAAGTAGAAGAGAAAAACTCAAAAATTACGAACAAAAATGCATACATTTACTTTCTTATCGTAAAGTGGCAACAGCAATGGCACATCGACAAAAGCACAGCCACGAAAGTAAAACATGAAGTAAAACATAAAAAAAATATTTTAAAATGTCATGCAGGGGTAATAAAATGTCAGGCAATAAATGTACTGCCTCATTAGCACTACGCAATCGGTGCACATGCTTATGCTCAAGTGTCACTAAGTAATGTCTTACAGTAAATGTTTCAAATGTTCACTGCAAGCTTCAACGCGTCACTGCGTAGAGACATGAACGCACTGCCAAGATTCAAAGGTATTTCTATTCTCTTTCAAAATGCGTCCATACGAATACGGAGCGTTTCCAAACATCCATACCAGATTCGTAGACTGAACTCTTTAAATGCCATCGCAGACGGTAATCCAGAGGATTTAGATTTGGTAAACGTGAAGGACAAGCAACTGGTCCTCAACGCTCAATCTATCGAACAGGAAACACTGAAATAAGGGGGCCGCCCGTCATGCATGAAATGCAACGATATACCCAATGGCAAAGGCAAGTTGTCCACTGGATCTAAAATGTGGGTTTCCAGGAATTTTCGGTAGTTATTTCCCGTATACGTTCGTAAGTCTCTGCGAAAGTATATACGGGCCTAGTCAAGTATCACAGATTATCCTGCACCACATTGAGCGCAAACTGCTGTTGGTGTCTCCTCTTACTAATCGCATGAAGATTATCCACACAAGTGTATTATGGTAATTGAAGATCACCCCCCCCCTCGCGTGAACTGCGCCTCATCTATGAACAGGGGCCTCGGTGGCTCAGTGGTAGAGCGTTCACCTCTGGTGCTTGGGGTCCCGGGTTCGATCCCACCCCCGCCAAGTGAACTTTGTGGTGGACAAACACCGTGTGCGTGGGTTTTCTCGGGGTTCTCCCGTTTCCTCCCGCTTTCTTCATTCCACCATTTCATTCATTATTCATCATCACCGTCTCCTTTAACCTAACCGGTATAACTGTGGGACGTAAAACTCAAAAATTTCATTTCATTTCAATGGCAAAAGCATACTTGCGGCGGATGATTAGCTGTTGACAAGCCTGGACTCGCTGAAGATAATTTGAGTTGAGTTGAGTTGAGTTTTAGTTTAGCGTCCCTTTCAGCAGCAAGGCTATATGAGACGTGGACCTACTGATTAACGTGGAATCCGAACCACATGAGCTCCCGCCGGGAATCGAACCCGGGTCTCCCACGCCAAAGGCGCGTACGCTAACCGCTTAGCCACGGAGGAGCTCCTGAAGATAATTTGATTACATACTCACTCAACGACAGACACGCCATATTTGCATGTGGATTACTGGAAGTAGTTCAAACTACCAGAAGCTGCAAGTCCACGTCTCTTATAACTTTGGTGCTGAAAATGACGCAAAACTTAAATAAATAACAACAGCAATGGAAATTAAAGTGGAAGAAAGTCAGACAAGGGTGTACTTAAACGAACCATCCCGGCGTTTGTTTGGCTAAATAGAAGGGAAAAGACAAAAATAATCTTAGGTCAGCCTTGAACCTCCTGATTCTAAGCCAACAAAGATAAATGCCTTTTAAAATACTTCCAGTCTTCAAAGCAAAATAAAATTACAGCTTCAATTTTAAATTCTTAACATATAGATTTTTAACAGCAAGGTATTTTGATTTTAATGTATTTTTTATTACTCAACTAGCTGAACCTGCGCTGTCTAGTCAGAGCTTTGCTCTGATATGACCATAAACCTCCTTCTCACAATGCATGTCTCCTTACTCACACAAGTAAAAGATAGGAGACTCACAAAGGAAGTGAATTGCTATGTATAGGTGGTGGAGTGAGAAAATTTGAAGCAGTAACACGATATCAAGTGGAAATATTTTTTTCTAATAAATCCATATCCGTCCGGATATGCTTCATTGCGGCGTCTCTTGAGGGCTTTGAAGTTGCCAGCATGCAATACGTAGGTTTTGCCATTGATTTAAGCAAAGCGCCTGCAATATCCGTCAACCCGCCGTACGTAACTTCTCTACTGGTTGCCTAACACCGTAATTTCGGCCTGCAACAATGTTAATCTTATGTGTTCAAAACGGCGAGCCCTAAAATGTTGAATAAAACAATAACGACACATTTTTTGAAAATTTGTATGAGAACTGAACAATCTACACAAAATCTGGAATCGACCAATGAAAATGGCACGTTTCTTGCACTTGTTGTTTTCGAGATCTCATTGTCAAAGGGATTCAAAACAAACATATAAACCCTGCATTTTTATAGTGCTTTAATTCAAGAATGCGATACATGCATCTCAAAAGCCCTTAAAATAAAATCCCGAGTATACTCGTATTCGCAATGGAAACAATATTGCCTACGAAACTTGCGAAAAGAAGTTACATTTGAATAATCAAAATAAACAAACAAATAAAAATAATAGGAATACCGTGAAGAAGCACGGAAGAAAAACAAAGGTGCCAGAATTTGCTTATCGCAACCACTGCTGCAGATGAAAACCAATTGCAATGTTAAATAGAGAAGATTACAGTGACATCTACCGCAAAGACATGTAAACAACAATTTCAACAGTATTATTTGGCAGAACGTACACAAACATAGGAAAACGAGTATAATCGTCATATTAAAATATGTACGGGTAAACAGAAAACCCAAATATAATCGGGATTTTTTTGATAAAATTAAACACCAGAGTATTCTCGGGCTTTTATGTTAACCCTTTAACGCACCATTTTTCCGATCAGACTGATATTTTTTTTTTTTTTAATTTGGAGTGGTTTCGATGTAGGAAACAAGAGAATTTTTTTTAAAAGTAAAACATTAATGCAAATAATATGGGGTCTATGGGATATTTTATGGTGTTTGCATATAGGGTCTATGCAAAGTTACGCGTCCATATCTGCAAAGTCTACTAAAATCAGAACCAATAAAACGCGACAAATGTCAGCGTACTTGCACTTCTGCACTCATTACACTTCTGTCTAACACAGGAAAAGTCAATAGTTAAAAGCTGTCCACCTAAACGAGCAAAGAAAGCTCGAAAATGGCTCCGTTTGCAACAAGTAAGACAAAGAGTCCAACACTGGCCTTCTATGACATCTACCGAGAAATTCAGAACTTCATTAGTGAGAGGGCATCTTAGCTGATACACAAAGCTGCTTTTCTATGTCCGAACTAAAAACTTGCAATACAATTTCAAAGTAAACTTTGCATATATGCAAAGGTGCGCGCTAAAGGGTTAAGAGGTTAAAAGTCACTCTTTATATCGCCCAAGTTAAAACAAAGATAATAATTGTAAACTTAGATGGTAGAAAGCTTGGTAGAATGTAGATACTTTGATAACTGGGAGAACCTCGAGAATGATGTTCGTTACAAATTGGCATGGACTAGGATCAAATCGGGACCTTTTACGGAATCTAGAACCTCCACCACTAATCAATCTATCAGGTCTTTCCTCCTATAATACATATTTTGATCAGTGCATAAAAAATAACCTTTTTGTTTCTTCAATACACCGAGTCAAACAAACGTCTCCTTTAAAGTAACTACGTAGCTTATGTTAGAATAATTTAAAGATTTCTTGCAATTTTCCTCTTTGCAATGCTAATTCAACAACTATTCTGACGAGATGAGTTGTTGGTCTTTTTTTTTTTTTTTTTTTTTTTGCTTTGGTCTTCTGCGTCTCATAGAGGGCGTGTCTGTACTTGTTAACTTTACAAATGTTTACTTTCTCTACTTCCTGTTCCGGTTAATAAGAGAAAAAAAGAAGTAAATGTTGTTGGGCTTTGTTTTCTCACTTTTCCCTCCTTTTGTTTGACCTCTGAGAATAATAAGGAAAGTTAATTTTGAATTTATGGCTAGTTTCACCAAAGTTACTGATATTTTCCCCGGCTTTTAATACTTGAAATAAAAATATTAGGTACTGGCCACTTACGGTTTTTCTCTTAACTGCGATACTATGTCCTGTAAGATGTGTCTGGGCTTATTTGTCTAAAGGAAAGATTAAATAATATTAGACTAGCCGCACATTGACGAGAGGACAGGCTAGCCAAACTGGGACAGAAAGAGGCAGAAGAGGGTACGGAGAAAGAGGTTTGAGCATTGCCCATGTATCCAGAGCCGTAGTTATAGAGCGTAGCTAGACATCTTTTCAGAGTTTGTATGTATATGAGATTGTACATTACTCCGTATCTCATAGTGTCTGATGAGGCCAGAATTAGTTGGCGAAACTGTCACAAGTATTGAGTTGTTGATGTAAAAATAGATTGTTTTGCTCAGCAAATAATAACTTTGTATTTAATTATAAACAAAGCAAAATTTCAGTTTATGAAAAAAGGAAAAAACAGTTTGTTCCTTGTACAAATATCTAACAGCTAGTAGTAGTAGTTTACTCTTGTTAGAGATTCTGACTTTTAAAATTTCTCTCAGTGCACATTATATTATCTGTAGTTTTAAATAATATTTTAAACTAGTGGATTACGTTTGTGAAGTTGGTTAAGATTTAAAAACAAAAGAAGGTTTATAAATTATTCTATTTTCATTTCAGATTATCTATCATTCACACGGTAGTGTTTGCGGATGGGGAAGGGTTGAGAGAGCTTGCAGAGACAGAGGCACGAATAATTCTGTTGTATTCAACGCGAGAAGAAGCTAAAGTGATACTCTCTGTTGCAAAGCAACTCAATATTACAGGTAAGTGATATATTGGGGTAGTCATAAAGAAGAGATACTCACATACCTTCTTTAGGTCCCCCTAGCTGACAAAAACTGGAAATAATTTGTATATGACTCTTCTAGAAATTAGGTCTACAAATACCTACATATTAATTTCCAAACTGAAGAAATAATTGTTTATTTTCATCTCGATCAACATTGTATATAAAGAGGTATGGTTTCGATCAATTAGTGATAGTACTGATCTCCGGGTTATCTGGATGAGTTAAGAGGACTCATCCTGGCGAAATTAAAATACCGCTAATTTTACAGCAATTATGTGATATCTTCAAATAGATAAAATATAATTGAAATGCGGAACAAGAGCGCCCTAGACAATGTTATTTTGCGTGAGCTACCGTTATCACAAGTTACCTAGTGGCTTTCCGTTTTCAGCCGTTTAGAAACGCGAAAATAAATGCCGATTTTCAAAATGGCTCGAAATCGAAACAGATAATTGAGTCGTGATAACGGTATCTCATGTAAAATGATATTGTCTAGGGCGCTCTTGTTCCACATTTCGATTATCTTTTATCTATTTGAAGATATCACATAATTACTGTAAAATTAGCGGTATTTTAATTTCGCCTGGATGAGGCCTCTTAAGTCACGACTTTTGTCCGCGTCTCACTTATCAGAACCAGTGACGTAGACAGAGCCAGAACTAGTTTACATTTTAATATTAGTATTAACTCTACAGGAGTGCTGTAGAATTTTATAGTGGAGTAATGATTGATACTACTCTAGTTCCAATAATGATGTATAAGGTCTATTCGGAAGGTAATGTCATATATTTTATTGTGAAGCGACTGTGCACTCTATCCGACAGAATCGATAGTAATGTAAGTCAGCTATCGAGCGAGTGCTTGCTCAGTTATCTCCGAGCTCTCGAAGGTGAAGGACGGGCGATTTCGTTAATCTCTGTTTCATTTCTTGAACAAGTCACGATGCAGCACTCACTGAAACAATGATACGTGATCAGGTTTTGTGTGAAACTCGGCAAGTCTGCAGACGAAACTTTTCCAATGGTTCAACAGACCTTCGGGGATGAGTGTTTAAACAAAGGCAATTGACGACGTGAAAGGAGCTTCTGAAATGGATTTAAACACACTTGTTAAACAGGCATTCCAGGACGTCTTTGCATATTGGAAATCCCGCTGGCAAAAGATGTATCGACGCAGGAGGACAATATTTTGAAGATTTTTAATGTACAGGTATTATTATTATCTTATTATGTAAATAAATATTGTTTTTCATATTTGTAGACTTAGTGATATCACTTCCCGGACAGGTCTTGTATTCGATTCCCGGTGTGGCATTTCTGAATTAAGATCCTATATCTTGAATATTCCAAACAAAATGTCATGCTTGTTCATCTTCCCAAACTACAAAAGTACATCAATTTTGAACATAGATTATTTTTTAAAAAATAACAAAGCACTGTTCAGTCTCAGCAAAATCTCTCATTTACCTCTACACAACTTTTAAAGGTTTGCTAGATTCAATTTTCACATCCTTCATAAGAAACATATGTAGCTTTCCTTTTCTGTGATTTATAGGTGCCTACACTTTGATAAACCTGACAGTTATTTTTCAGTGTATTGTTCTGAAATCTCCGGGTGTAGAGGAAATTCCTCCTGAGTTAACTTTAGCTGAGGAGAAAAATTGTGAAACAAGATACACAAACTCATTCTCCTTATCTGGAACAAGGAAGAATTGCCACAGCAGAGAAAGAATCAATCATTCTTCCAATTCACAAGAAAGGCGACAAAACGGACTGTAATAATTATCCATGCATTTATCTTCTGTCAACATCCTATAAAATCCTTTGAAACATTCTATTAGCAAGATTGACCTCACACGCAGATGAAATTATTGGAGATTATCAGTGCGGATTTAGACGAAATCGATCAACTATCGACCAAACATTTACCATTCGCCAAATACTCGAAAAGAGGTGGGGATACAAAAATATCCCGGTATATCAACTATTTATTGATTTTAAAAGGCACACAACTCGGTTAGGAGAGAAACATTACACAACATTCTTATAGAATTTAGAATACCGAAAAAGCTAATTAGATTAATTAAGTTATATTTAAATGAATCCGAAAGTAAAGTCCGGGTAGGAAAATATATGTCCACGAGCTTTCACGTCGAGAATGTCCTGAAACAAGGTGACGCGTTGTCGCCATTATTATTCAATTGTGTCCTGGAATACGCTATAAGGAAAATCAAAGATAGCAACCAAGGCCTAAAGTTGAACAGTGTTTACCGGGTAATGGCGCATGCTGATGATGTTAATTTAATAAGGGATGATACGAGAACAATAGAAAGAAATACAGAGGTCTTATTAAACGCTTGCAGGGACATTGGTTTAGAAGTAAATGCAGAGAAAACTAAATACATGGAAGCGCGGCGGGATCGGCAAATTATGGACGAGTTAAAATATTAAATAATACTGTTGATATAATGTATACTTTCAAATATCTAGGATCAATATTAACAACCGAAAATCATATTCAGGAAGAAATTATTAAATGTCCACTAAAAGAAGGGAATTCGTATTATTATTCAGTTCAAAATCTCTTGTCGTCGTGAATTCTGTCGAGAAATTTGAAGCTTAAAGTATATAAAACATAATCATGCTTGTTGAAAAGGGAAAAAAGAAAAAAAAACATAGCTTGTAACAAAAGAGGGGGAAAGCCCGGTATTGCGCAAATGGAATAAGTCGTGAGTGGGAAACCTTCACCCCTGGTGGGGGAATATTCATGAAGTTATCAGCTTATATCTAATTTAATAGGAATATGTAATCCATTTCTTACTTTTGAACATACAAGGTTCAACAAAAATGAGAAAACTTTTATATCGGACTTGTCAAGAAAAATAAAATAAAATAAAATAAATACATGACCGTGTTTATTATATATAAAATTCCCAGTCACGACCCCCTTTTCAGTTTTATTCACAATAGGAAAAGAAGAAGATGAAGAAAGGAAAAGGAAAATAGGATAGGAGGAGAGAAAAAGAGGGAGAGTAAGAAGGTGAGAAAAGAGGGAAACTGTTACTGGACATTTCGAGAAACATGGTAAAGGAAAGTGAATAATTATTAAATTGGATCATTTCCAATAGCTATTGGGTGAGTATTTGGTATTAAGGTGATCAAAGGTAAACACATGTTAACCCATACCCCCAGACCTAGATCCATTTAACTCCAATTATCCCAATCTAGCTCTGAGATAGATGAGAAAGTTTAATTTAACAGTTTATTCAATATTTCCGAAAGTTCTTGACTAGTATCCAGTATTTAAAGTATAAATGATAAAGTTAACGGCATGTTATAACTGACCACAGAGAAGAACAAAAAAAATTAAAGCAACACACATATTTGTCGAAGATTTTGACTTTCGAAGCTCTCCCATGATGATCATTCGTTCAGGCTATTTCCGTCCTTTTTTGCTTTCTTTATAGAGCCAACTTGAGTTAGTATTAACTTTTCAACGACTTTAATTATCAACTACCATGAATTACAGTAAGTCACACATGTATGTCAAAAGAATTGGTGCACTTAATACTAAACCTACATTTCACTTACACTCACATTCATACAGGACAATGTATATTTCAGGTTGGATTTAGCTGAATTAAACTAACCTAACTACATTTCTATAGACATTTATTACATTCCAAGAAAATTTAATTTGACAGCACAGGAGAAATTTCGATACATGAAAAGAAAATAATAATAGTAATAATAATATGCTTTATAGACATGCATAGAAATTTGTTACTTATCAACAATATCGAATAACACCTTTTTTTACAGATACATTAAAAGTTGGACTACGTTACGAAACAAAAAAATCGACAGAACGAAAGACGAAGAAAAGAAAAAAAACAAGGATCAACATTGAACATATTTAAGATTCAGTACGAACTAATACATATCAATGCGAAAGAGGAAAGAGAAAAAAATATAATTGGTTAATCATTAAAAAAACTTTGGTAGCATTTTTATAGTCTCTATCCCAAGAGGGGAAATTTCGACAATTTTATGAATCCTTTTCTCACATCGATAATAACTCCTTTATCAACTCTCTTTATGCACTATGATTGGCGTCCATGAGAGTAGTTAGTCGTTTTTCTTAACTACAGACAAAATAGTTGCTTCACATTATATATATTTTTCATTTCGTCACTTGACGCACTTAGTTTGAAAATTCAACATTTCTTGAGATTTAAGAATATCGAATCCAGTCCCCAAACATTGGGAACATATTTCCATTCTACTATACGATATTTCAATGGAGCTAGTCTCTGGACCTATCCTAGGTCCTGTATTTAAATTACAAAATTATTAATCAAATTCAGTTCAAATTAAGATCACTGAATTTTATTTCTGGTTTATATCGTGGAGTCAAGAGATTCGAGTCACTGAACTGGCGACTGACAAATAGTTATGTTCTAGTCGTAGGGGAAGGATTTGGGGCACACTGTTTCGTAATTCACTGATTTCGTTATAGTTTCACAAAAATAACTTTGGATACGGATTAGGGTTAGTTTTACGTCCTATTACTTGTTCTATTTACATGTAACATTTAACATAGTATTAAAATTTAATAGTTACAAACATTAATAACAAATCCGTAAGGTGTTATTTATTACAAATTACGCGGTAATACTCTACAATCACAACTAGTTGGTCAGTATCGGGTGTCAAAAATCTATGGCAACCTAAAACAACCAGGGTAAATACCGAGCCCTTTACACACATATTCGCTCATATATATATATATATATATATATATATATATATATATATATATATATATATATATATATATATTACTTAATATAATAAATTTTATTCTAATAGCAATCTTAGTATTTCGTCGACACTTAATTTTCTACATAACCTTTTCATATTTAACAAGTATTCACATTTCCTTGGCTCAAAACAAACAAAAAACCCTGACTAACAAAAATTCTTTTTCTTTTAATAAGGTTGCAACATTGAAATGTATATATAAATCCGATAATCGATAAAAATTCAATTTACTAAGATCCGCGTATAGAGAAATGGTTGATATTATTTAATAAGTTGACGCAAGAAGTGGAAATACAACAAATAGAACAGGCACGTAATTTTTCAAACTATGTAAGCATATGTATAAATGTATATACAGAAAAAGAAAAAAATCAACATTATTTCAAATTAGTGGGCCCAAACTACTAATACATACACACCATATAACCAATCAATAGAAAGAAACCAGAAGTCAGTAATCAGTGGGTGTAGTTTGTACGATCAATGAACAATAATCAAGTTTCTGGGAATCTGAAATCGTAGTGTACCCTCTCGTCAGTCCCTCCCATGGTGGGTTGAGTATCGTGGAAATGGTCCTGAGTTGTTCTGAAATACCGGGAAATATCTCCACGAATTGTATCCCTCTATGTCTCAGTTAGTACATACGATCGAAATAGGTGATATGAACATTGTATACTTTCATGAGTTTCAAAACCGGGGGGGAAGGTTAAAAAAATACTCCTTTAGAGAAGGAGTAGAAGGAGGATAGGTAAAAAGAGAGGAGACAGAACACTACAACTACGAAAGATAAGTGGTCGAATTTACGTATACAACATACTATAACCAAATATTTTCTTTTATGCCAAAAGGGGTTCGGCTTACCAAATAAATAGCCGAAAACAAATATCTTAAACAACGAGACGAGTCTGTGCTCTCAATGGGATTTTCGGAAAGACAAAGGCTTTAGGGAAATCCCACCACTCACCGTATCCGGTCAACGCCATTGAAGATCCCGGCCATACCGGAAGGTTAGTGTAGATTCTTAATTTTGGGAATTTCAAAAAAAAATCATCCGACCTCTCAGAAAACTAAGAAATCCAGAATATTAATAAAACTAGAGTAATAGCTAAGATATCCCTAACGAGTAATTTGCCATAAAAATAAAAAAATAAATAAACTGAATTTTGGATCGGTGATTTCAGTGACGAAACATCACCGATGGCTACCCTGCGCAGACATGCCAAGGTCTGGGACGTCGTTAATTTCCATCATCATCTAATTAAACTTAAGAAAAGAAATGGAAATACTTAAGGGGACTAGGGGTCGACGTTCGGGTACGCAATGGACCTAGATATTAATTTAGTAGCGGTTAATTTAATTGGATAGCCCTATCCGATCCATTAGCTATATGAACACTGCACAGTAAATAAGGTAATCAACGAAGAAAAAGATCTCGGAGAGTCAATGAATGTTAAAAGTACAACTGACCAAACCTGTACTTTCCGATGATCCCAGGATTTAGCAGTCATTCTTGTTAATTATCATTTCTGTAAACCTTCAAAAGTAATTCCTACATGATGCTACCCTATCTGATGAAATTCTTAAAAACCGGAGCTGTTAATATGAGATATTTAAATGTGAAGTAACATATAATTCCCAACTACACATTACTATTCAATAGCAAACTCGGTTAAATGAATGCATTGGTGTAGAAGTCAAAACGCGAGAGATTTTCAGTAAACATATTCATATTCTCAATATATAATATACACTGGGCCTACCCATTTAAGTACAGGTGTCTTATCATCTCATTCATATTTTATATCATAATCGTATTATTACTATATCATTACATTTAAACATTATTTACTCATTTCCACGCGAAGTAATATTTTACAGACACCCTATTACATACATTTACACGCAGGCCATACACATATTACATTATGCACTAATAAATCTATAATTATCACAATCCGTCACGCTTAAACTGCTACACGATAACATTCATCGAACCACGGACTCTTTGTTCCGAAACACCAAATTATATTTACTTCGCAGTTTTGAAAAAAAAATCATACGTGCATTCACTGAAAGTTAAATTGTCAATGATTATTTTATTTCTGATTTGCTGATAGAACTAAAGCAACAATGGAATATCTCTACAGCAACGGGAAAAGAGAATTTAATATTGCATTTCGAAACAAACAGTAACATCATGTAGGCTTACTTCTATTAAGAAAATAGGCATTCTTGGTTTCAGTGGATATTTCGGTTTCTAATTGAGGTAGCAAGCTGTAATTTTCAAAACTACGAGATCTCATGCTATTTCATTGAAACGTACACTCATATGAACCGAAAAGCATGTCCACGAGATGTAATTTGAGAATAAGGGGCTAAAATCAAACAACCTAGATTGCTAACTCATGCAATGGCGTAATGTCAACAAACAATTGATTACCGAATACGAACATGATGGCGCTGCAGCAGAGACCTAATTTACTGTTTACTAAAATATACCCTTACACTTATTAATCAGAACTATAATATTTACTCTTGTTTAGTATACTTCCAGTTAGACAAATGGTACTAAATTAACGCATGTTAAACACACTGTCCTCGCAGTAAAATCACGCATTCACACAGAACTACTAACTACATACACCACTATAAGTCCTACACATAAATACTAACTAAACAAGCACCATTCATTATAGGCATGTTAAAGACAAGTACCTTCAAACAAACTTGTCGGTATATAAAGTTGGCTCTATTGAACTTTAGGGGGACAAAATGAGAAGAGTAACCCTAGGTCCAATTGACCTGGACAATTATTTAAAACATGTTTACTAGAGTTTCAAGCCCTGGGGGCACCTTAACAAGGTTTATTGAGGGACCTTTCCCCTGAGAGGGGAAAAGGCCCTAAAACAAACAATAACTAACCCATTCCTCCGCTAGAACTGGTTCAATTCGGAAAATGAATAGGAGCCCTTTTGTTAGATTAAGCTGTCATTTTGATGGTTAGTATCACACTACGAAACCAACGAAGTACATGCAATTACTGAAAAAAAATCACATTCTCAGTATACACTATAGTATATGTACTCAACCAGGTCGTATTTCACCTAATCCCTAACTGTCACTAAAACTGAATTCGCTGTTACTGTCACCAAACCAATTTATAACTACAGAACTGGCCTTCTCGACGATTTCGTACTGAAACTAAACTGACTACAAGTTTGATCGGATGACGAGCAATATGGCGTCTGATGAACTGGTTCCTATTTCTCCTTGGTTTTACCGTTCACTCAACGACAATGTAGGTTTACAGGCTCTTATATAATCATATAGCGTTTATTATAAAATGTAATCTAACTTTTACCTTGTTTTTCACTCGAAATCCAAGCCCTTCCCAGAAAATATGTGGCAGGGAAAAGGCACAAGTTGCACCTACTGAGATGTTTTGGGTAAGAATGATAACATTGCGCCGAAAACGACAGGGATAGGAGGATTCCTCCAATCAGGGCGAAATGTTTCAGCCGCGGAAATTACAAAGCAAATAGAAATTGGTGAAATCCAGATATAACCGGATCTGAGAGTGACTATGGACTAATGAGAGGGGGTGAGGGAAAGTTTAGTTACCTGGCCAAATTCTACATTGGTCTGAAATTAAGAAAATTTATATCCAATGGCGGAACTATATTTCGGTATGACGTCAGAATGGTAAACCTTGTAACTATTCAACTTGTATATGCGAAAATGGGATTTACAATTAATCAAAATATAAATAAATATGTTAATCAGTGAACATATGATTCCTAATGAGACCTTTCGATTCATTACATTCATTTGAAGTAAAGAGGATAAATAAATCGTGTAATTAAACCGAAATCGAATTAAGAAAAAAATTTCACTAGGTACAGGGTGAGAAAACGTATTGCCATTGCTCTCAACTGTAATGGTACATTACACTGTTGTTCTGTATGGTTGCGAAACATGATCGCTTACTCTGAGAGAAGAAGATAGACTGAAAGTATTTGAGAACAAAATTCTGAGACGAATATTCGGACCCAAGAGGAACGGGAATGGAGAATGGCGGAAACTTCGCAACAAGGAACTACATAATTTATACGGTTTATCAATCATTGTTAGGATCAACAGGTCTAGGAGGCTTAGGTGGGTAGATCATGTAGCTAGGATAGAAGGAAGTAGAAACGCTTTCAAAGTCTTGACTGGAAGCCCACTCGGAAAACGAACATTAGGAAGACCTAGGCGCAGATGGGAGGACAACATTAAGACGGATCTCGCAGAGCTAGGAATACAAAGTAGAAACTGGATCCAGTTGGCAAAGGATAGAAGTCAATGGACACCTTTTGTGAATGCGGCATTGAACCTCCAGATTCCATAGGCCATAGTGTTAGTTAGTTAGTTATTGTTCTGACAAACACACACACACATATACACACATACAACAAGAGAAACAATGCTAGATTTAGTGAGAACAAAGAGAGATATAATTATCCTAGGTACAATTACCTTATTGCCTCATAACAAGCAACTATGTACATGGCGATGTTTGGTTGACTTTGAATCACACCAATTTGTTCGGATCAATTGGTCACTAGATTCCGGGTTAAAAATTCCTTTCATACAAAAAATATTTGTATAAAAGGATTTTTTTTACAAACGAATACCATCAATTAATCCAATAATGCACGAGAGGAGATTTACCAGAACCACAATAACCAACGCACGGAACTGCAGTTCAATAAACCACCGGAAATCAATATAAATATGGAAACTACAGTATACAATGCTTGTCTACAAATCTATGTTTATTATCCATTTACGATACACCAATTTTACTCTCAGACGAAAATAATACTAAGGATCTTCGTTCTCATACAAACAATATGTATATACAATATGGAGTAGAAATGATGCAATGACGATTAATATTAAATAACTAAGGAATTTGTTACATTGTACTTTGTAAAAAAAAAAATAGCCTTGTGCTGACGTCTTCAGTAATCTGCCAGTAAAAAGCAATCAATTAATTCGTACTTAATTTATTAGCTTTTCTATCTTTGGTGTGGACTTGGGTTCAACCTTTGGTAAGAGCTTGTATAGTTCAAAACCTGGTTTGGGCTGCAATTCCACGCTCACAGGCCCATAACCTTTGTCTTGGAAAGGGTTATTAAATAATTAAGCATCCCTTATATTCTCAGTTATCTTAACAATTCATACAGAAACATTGTAGAGCTTCATACATCGAAATGAAGCTTGATATAACTTCCAACTTCAAAACAAAACATGAAAGTGAAATGAAATATTTCAGTTTAACGACCCTCTTTCTTTAGGCTAAAGGAGACGATAATTAAATCAAGAGAATGATAATGGAAGAAATGGTGGAATAAGAAAGTGGGAGGAAACGGGAGCAGGCCGGTAGTCAACCCAAAAATATAGGAGGGGGCGATCCAATAATATAATAGTTCATCACCATATTATAGTTCATTTCCAAGGCTACCGTGAAAATTTTAGGGGGACAACAAAAATTTAGGGGGGCCCTCCCCTTATACACCCCGTGGATACCGGCCTGAACGGGAGTATCCTGAGAAAACCCATGGACACAATGTTGTCCACCACTAAATTTCTTGGCAGGGGATCGAACCAGGGGCTCCACGTATCAGAGATTACCACTCTACCACTGAGCCACTGTGCCCCCGAAAACAAAATATGTTTCATAACCCAAAACAGAGAATAATTAAAAATTTCTAAACACGATAAAATTTAATGGCTCACACACAACGGAGCTTCATAATTCAAAACGAAAATCAGATAATCAAACTGATTTTAAAACAGAATTTCAGCGCCGTAATTGAATCATGAAACTTTACCATGCTTTCATTTGAAGTATAAAATTGTATCACGATCTGTTTCGATGTTTCGCTTCGACTTATGGGAGTTATTGTAAATAGATATGTGTTTTATAATTCAAAGCACTACTTGAATAGATTTGTCACAATTGGAAACATGATATTGCAATGGTTTTATAGGTAGAGACTAAATAACGGTCCGGGTTAGTCTTTTCCCCTTCACCAATTTATTATAAAATTGCTAAGTACAATGTCTTTGATTACAAAAAGTAAATAGTGTCTTTCTTCTTATTAACCAGATGAAGGGAGATTGGTGTTTTGCACGGTGCCTTCTTTCAAAGCAGTCTCCAAGGCACCTGCAAGGTTGTTGGTGAGTCTTGAAGGAAAGCCCCTTCAGCCCAAGGCAGCTTCGTGAGGCTTGATTGTAGTGAGGGTCCCTAGTCCAATGCGATCTCGAGTTAAGGAAAGGTGTACCCCTAATCCAATGCGACCTCGGAGCAGGTGTTGGTTAGTAGATCAGTTGGTCGACTGATGCCAGGTCCCTCAGTGGTTGGGCTTTTATTTGTCCCCTTCGGGTCCTTTCGTAAGGTCCGTCTTCTTTCGGCTTCCCTCGGTGTCTTTCGTGTCGGCTTCTTGTCTGCTACACTGTTTACAATCAATAACACGTGTTGTATTGGCATGAGCTTCTGTTATGATGTGGGGATCCTTACACCTCCCACACTGAAAAAAAAAAAATAATCTGCAAGATTATTTTTGAGAAAAATACATAATTGTTATTAATGAAAGTTATTTGAACCACAGCACTGATACATTTGGAGACACTGTATAGACACTATAAAACACTATAAACACTATGATACACAGGAAAATCACTATGAAAAAAACTTGTTGTGACATATATATATATATATATATATATATATATATATATATATATATATATATATATATATATATATATATATATATATATATGTAGTGGTAATAACACTATAGTTCTGTCCCGTCTAAGCAGGATCAAAGCAGTCACTATCATTTCCCTCAGAGTGGGTAGAAGTGTCATCACTGTGATTAATAAATATATATCAGTTCATTAATGGTTGGTCTCTATGATTATGTCACATCCGGTATTTGTAGTCTATATCGGTTAAATCACACTTCAGTACTAGTAGGCGCTGACTGGTTAAGTTTTGTTTTGTAACGGGACTTATGAAAGATGAGGCACAAATTAATTATTATTAGAACTAATGAAAGGAAAATAATTGGTTTTAGAATGTGGAAACTTTTCTTTTAAAAAGAAAAAATAGAGAATTTGAATTTTTGGTCACTCTGTATAATGTTGTCAAGAGCCTGACTTTATGAACATCCTGTATAAGGAGAAAAAATGACGTAATAAGCATTCATGTACTTCGTATTAAAGAAGCGATGTTGGAAACAAGAAAGCATTGTATTTCGACCTTGCAAGGATTAATGACTTTTGAGACTAAAAAAAGGAGAAAAAAATGTTGAGTTTGCAATTTGCTATATGAACGGAAATACTGATATAGCGAAGTTAAATAACAGAATGAGAAACAGCTTATAATTGAAATAAAGAAGTGCGTTTTTTTGCCAGTGCATCTTTTTTTCTTCTGTTATTAGTCAATCTTCTGTTTTCGGTAAGTACTCTGAAACTTGTTATATTCCTCTTCTTGTATTTGTGCCTCTATCTTCCTAATTTTGTGTTCCCTCAGTTTGGTCCACGTAGAATGGCTTCAAGCGGTCCACCGCAATTTCTTGAATTCTGTGCTTGAATTTAGGTGGTAATTCGACTCGATATAAATTTGAATTAAGCTTCTCCACAATTCGAGATGGCCCTTCGTAGTGAATGGTAAAGTGTTCCGGTAAACCAATCTTTCTTGTAGGGTAATATACTAAAACAAGGTCCCCTGGATTATAAGTTGTCTGTCTATGGCGTCTGTAATAAAACTGCTTTTGTCTGTTATATGCCTGTTCCAGGTTATTCTGTACTTTTTTCCTGATGGCTGCTAATTTATCTCTTTCAACTTGTATATGTTGTTTTGATTCGAGTGTACATTCTGTTGGGATCCTAGGTTCATATTCGAATAATAAGAATATTGGCATGAGCTTCTGTCATGATGTAGGGATCCTTACAATATACTTACATTAGAATAATTTGTACAGTTTGATTTTTATGATGAAATTGTGTTTACGACATTATTTTTCATTGTAAAGAAATAATCTGCAAAGTAAATTGTAACGACGTGAGCTTTGATGATGAACACATAAAACTGTGTGTTTTTTTTAATAGTACTCGTAAGTTTAAGATAATAAGCTAAACTAAAATTCTTAGTGTTATAGTTAAAGGCGGAAGAGCTCTTTAGATGGCCAAATGTCTTTCTGTTGAGTGATATTTGATCAGCACATTTCATTCTACCACTGTCATTTCTAATGTCCTAGATCTGACTTCGAAACCTTGTAATTTGAGTAGCACTTTCCTCGCCTTTCTATGATAGATCAACAGCAAACATTGGCCTTCGACTCAAATCGACCTTTAGTCAGTTGATTGTTAAATTGCATGTTAGCGTTCCTTTCAGCACCGAGGCTATATCAAATGTGGATCTATACTTTAACATGAAATCGGGACCACTGTAATACAAGGGTTACCAAAAAGTTCGTGCAATCACCTAGAAGGTAACGAACTAGAATCCCCTTGGACATGCATTTTATAGTTAGGTCCTTTACAGGTTAAAGTGTTCAATCAGAGGACGCTATTTTGACACTAGGGATGATATAATTTCTGAGGTTGAACTGTTGTTTGAAAGTCAAACTGCAAAATTTTTACAAAACGGGCTTACGGAAAGTAAAGATCCGCGTGCAAAATGTGTTGGTAGGCACGGTGATTACGTAGTGAAGGACTAATGCCATCATGATGTTAGAGTTCTCCAGAGTAGATTTCTTCTAGGTGACTGCATGAAATTTTTGATACTTCCTCGTACTTTTAAATTTCAAAGATCTCCCATTGGAAATCAAACCCAGGACCCCGTGCAACAAATACGTGGGAACCGCAAAACCAACGGAGAGGACTGGAATGGAACTCAAATTTAGACCAGAAAATATACTAGAGCTTAAATATTAATCTATTATTCAGAGTAATTGCAAAATTATTATTTAAATTTCGCAAGTTTAAAATAAATAAGTACAGGTTTCCGGTGAATTGACGAGTATTCTTAACACAAGGAAAAAATTACTCGCAAAACCAAAGTTGTCTACACAAATAAAAGTTAATAGACATTTCTGAAGATATGCATAGCATGACTATCTATTCCGAAAAGCTATTCTAACTCTCTGCTTCCTCTGGATACATCATTTACGACGGTCGATTCCCACACTATAATATAGCAAACTATATATACACACACATCTTCCTTCATAGAGGCTTGGTCATAAAACATTTCGTGTTTTAAATCAATATCAGCCTCACAAATAAAATAATAATAAAGCTTTTTAAAGTTCCTTTTGTCTCTTGTAAGGACCGGCTAACAATAAACTCTTGTCTGCTTGCAGGAACCAATTATCTATGGATTGCGACCCAAAGTGTTGTTGGTAGCTCAAAAGAAGCCCCGGAGGAATTCCCCATTGGAATGCTAGGTAAGTGGTAGCGATTCAGGTTTATTTTCTCTTATGACACGTCACATTGAATAGGGCAGCCTTAGCAGTTATGTTCAGTGTATTGATCGCTTAGAGTATTAACGACCAAAATTCAGTATGGTATCAGTAAAACATTAAAATCCTCCCTTTGTCTCAGGGTGGATTTGGAACTTCAGATTCAGGTGAGAGGGTAATGGAAACCGTAAAAACAAACTCAGAGGGGATTACAGAGAGCATATATCAGTAATTTAATTCAGTCGAAGGTAAGCGCCGTGTCGGCTTAACAGAATTCCCGGTCTGCGTTTGGCTTCTATTCATGCTATATGTATAGCACAGAAGGCGGAAGGCATTTATGTTTGATGTCGAGTTAAGTCATTTGAGCTTTCAGGAAATCCATGGCAAACATTAATGTATGTTGGTTTCCGTCTTGACTCTACTCCCCCTTCCACTTTATTCTCACGCCCTGTCTCTCTCTCTACCTCCTATATAACATACACAGAAATACATGTAACACATATTCATGTTTAGTGAGCTGGACACTTACAGAAAGAATTTATATAGATTTAGGTAGGCCTTAAAGAAGTGTCTACTCTTACGTGTATTTTCTTCTGACTGTCTTGTTCCATTATATTCGTTCTAAATCTAATTGCTTGATTGATTAATTTAATGTCCATTTCAACACCAGGGATACGCAAAACAGTCAGTATTATGTAAAATTGGATACGAAATTCGGATTCGGATTTGAGCCAAGCACTCCCATTAGGAATTGATTTTGGTATCACGTGGAAAAAAATAGCACCCAACTTGGCTACAAAGGGGGCGTTCTAAATCTAATAAGTATGAGTTATATTTCGTTTATCAACTTGCTTACTTTTTCGTAACTTGGAGGTTATTTCGTTAATCTCACAATTTGTCTAGAACAGCGTTTCTCAACTATTTTCCTTTGGGGCACACCAAAATAGTTTAAACTTTCGCCACACCTCTACATGTGATTTCCTAAATGCAAAAAAAGCAAACATATAAAAATACATACAATACATTTTTTATTATGGAATGATCATGAGATACAAATCTCACAAACAAATTAAGTAAGACTCTTGAATACAAACACATTAACATAAAATAAACTTCGCCAGAATATCAGAAGGAAATATTACCATCAGAAATTAAGAAAATATCAAACTTAAAATCTCGCGACATACCAATGTGTCACGACACAGGAGTTGAGAAGCGCTGGTCAAGAAGCATATGCTCTCTTTCTCAAATTAACTTATGTACTAACGAGTGGATTTAGCGCGCGATAAACTAACAATTATCTACGGTTTGGAGTTGAGAACTTCTTAACCACATCATCTTATATCCTGTCCTCAATAGTTGATCATTTTAGGTGCGTGTTTAACCAATCAAAGTAAGGACTAACATTGAAGAAGGAGCATAAACCTATATTAAACGCAAGATTTAGTGACATTAACGCCAAACGTTTTACAGAGGATACTTCTAAACGAGAGAACGAGGGTAATCCCAGAAGTAAGGTCTCAAAAACGCTGAGAAAGCAGAAAATCTGTTTGTTTCTATTTGGTAACACTATTGTGCTTGTTGTTTCCCTCATTCCCAAAGAATTCGTCCCTCTCAAGACAAAAGGACGTATCTCATTTTCTTAACTTTCCCAGGAAGCAAGTTTAAACCTCTTCTCATTTCTTCTATCGTCTTTTGGTAAAATTTAGTTTGATTTCCTTCGTTTCAGGTACCGGTATATAATTTACGAAATCAAATTAAATTTTAACAGAACGCGATAAAATAAATTGTTATAAAAATCTTTAAACTTGTTTCCTTGAGAAGTTGAAAAGAAATTAGATACGCCCCTCTGTCTCAAGAAAGACGAATTCTGCACCCACTTGCTGGAATAATCTTGTCTTGGTAGCTGTTTGTAATGAAGTTCCCGCTTGGTGCGAGCGCTAAGTGCGAAGTTCACGCGCAGTCATTCGGTTTCTCAACGCAAAAGTCGTGAAACCGATTGAAATTCATCACCAATTTACTGAAATGTACGGGGAGTTACGCATGAAAAACGTCCGCAAGTTGTGTAGAGAGTTTGCAGCTGGTCATACTGAAATTCCAGACAAAGAAAAAAGCGGGAAATCTGCGACATTTTGGATGGTGCATCATCACCCAACCATCCTATAGTCAGAACTTGACAGCCAGTGACCACCACCTGTTTCCTAAGTTGAAAGAACGTTTATTCGAAACATGCTTCAGGAACAATGACGAGGTAAAAGATGAGGTAATGCTTCCTGGAACTCATGGTGACGAACTGGTACGACACGGTCATACAAAAACTGCTCCAGCGCCTACAAAAATGCATCTAGAGTTCCTTCGTGTCTATGTGGTTAGCGTACGCGCTTTTGGCGTGGGAGACCCGGGTTCGATTCCCGGTGGGAGCTCATGTGGTTCGGATTCCACGTTAATCAGTAGGTCAATGTCTTATATAGCCTCGCTGCTGAAAGGGACGCTAAACTTAAAAAAAAACAATCGATCAATCAAAAATGCATCTACCGAAATGGTAATTATGTAGAAAAATACAGTAGATAAATATAGAAGCCGATGTACACATAATGTACACATTATTGAAAATAAACGTGCCTTTTTTAATTTTTTATCATTGTTATAACCATTATTACTTCTTTATTGTTGCAGACTGTTGATATATTATTTTTATTATTCTATTGTTCGCTTGTTTCTGTTGCACTAGAGAAGAAACACCTCCTCCAGTTCCTTTCCAGGTGGCAACGTACCAAGAACTGACGAAACGTTGCCACGTTGGACCGCAATGGATATACGTTGGAATAAGAAGGATGCTGAACGAACATCTCCAGAAACGATAGATATGCGTCTGCCTACCTCTCTGATAAAATCAAGGCTTCTAGAACCCCATGCTCCACTGGTCTCGATAGCTATTGGAGCAAATATAAATTTATCGAGGAGATTATTGTATTTCCTTTCCTTTTCTGCCTCTCTACGTCTAGCAACTTCTCCAGCATTCACAACGGTCAACGGCAGGCTTGAATGGGCGAATGTGTCCGAACATGTAAAATCCCATACTAGAGATTTGCCTCTCATCCAAGGTATTAATGTCATGCCATCAGGTCGTTTACCATCGGAACGACAACAGCCTGACGGTTCACGAATCGAAGGAATTCCTGCCGTCGTGAGGGCTCGAAAAATGATGTCATTAACAGATGAATGTCTGGTGTTTCTGCCTATGCTCTTCATGCATTAGAGGCCATGCAGGCCGCGTTGGGTAACTTGATCCCCGCAAGCTGGACAGCGATGTGGCTCACAAACAGCTGAACCTAGTCTTAGGGCTACTGCGATTCGAAAGGTTTCATTAGACATGTGAAGACCTAATTGGGGAGAAGGTAACGCATTTAACCATGCACCAGCATGGGGAGATGACGCAGCAAACCTTTGTATTTCTATAAAAAAAAAAAAAAACTTACTTTTGGAATTACCCTCATAATTAAAAACGAGAGATCACGAAATAGTAATTAAAATAGTGTCTGATGAAGCCAAAATGTTAGTTGGCGAAACTGTAACACGTATGTAGTTTTTAAAGTGAATATATTGTTTTGCTCAGCAAATAGTTTGTTTGTGTTTAAGTAAATACAAAGCAAAGCTTCTACTTATGGAAAATATTACAGTAATTAAAATATTTATTTTTAAAGAGAATAATGTTCATTAAAGCATTGGAACTTTATAAAATGTACATAAAAGTAATACCTGACCAAAGAAAATACTTATATTAGTAACATGTGTTACAGTTTTGGCAGTAATCGGGTGATTTTAAAAAACGTTGTTACGAGAGAATGATGAAATTTATTTGAGTGAAACAAGTTGGAATACAAACTAGACATAAAAGCATTTATTTATTTGTGAATTTAAATCACCGTGCAGAAAGCAATGTTACATAAATAATAATAATAATAATAATAGTAATAATAATAATAATAATAATAATAATAATAATAATAATAATAATAATAATAATAATAATAATAATAATAATAATAATAATAATAATAATAATAAAGCAGTATTGCGCCACAAAATAAAATTGTTACAATGATTTATTTTTCAAAGATCCAGTTTTCTTGTGTGTGTGTGTGTGAATTTCAGAACTGAAACGTCGCATTCGCGAAGAAGTTCTGAGAATTCCTTTAGATATACTGCAAAGCGTAATCAGTGACCTTAGTAAGACGGTTACTGAATGTGTACGGTGGAATGGTGGTCATCTGCAAAATGTCATTTTTAAGCAGTTACGTTCTCGGTGAAACATTACTTTTTTTTTTTTTTTACTTTGTGCCACACTGTTTTCTGTTCGGTGACTTAAACTCACAAATGTCTAAATGATTTCATGTCTAATTTGTATTCCAACTTGTTACATCCAAATAAATTTCATTATTTTCTCGTAATAATGTTTTCTAAAATCACCCGATCCACTGTCGCACCCTGCATAATTGCCTTTATCAGATACATCATTTGGTGTACCTGATAAAGGCCATGACATATTGCCGAAACTGTAATATACATTGATATAATACGAAAATAATCAGTGTACAGTACCATACACTGATATAAAATAAGTCAGTCATTTCCAAGTAGACGTCACAGCTTGTTCCTCAAAT
Organism: Thermobia domestica; assembly: GCF_964235325.1. NCBI lineage: Eukaryota > Metazoa > Arthropoda > Insecta > Zygentoma > Lepismatidae > Thermobia > Thermobia domestica. The sequence goes on along the minus strand of NC_137456.1, from coordinate 59,481,419 downwards.
TCTCCAGTAAAACCTCTCACACAGAGCTAGGAGAAAGCAGCAAACCTAGTTTTAAAAAAAGGCAGTGTTGACAGGCAAACGAGATGTAGTTGATGGTTTTACATATGCGCTACTCATGAATTCATCGTTAATTGAATACTACCAAGACTGGTTTTAATCCCTTCTACCTACCTCATTTACTTCCCGTTTTTGCTAGACCTCTTCTCTTTCTCTCGCCTCTGATTGTGAGAGCCGGCTTGTATATTATAAATTTACATTCGGGAATTACAAACGACTGGGTCTAAGTGGTTGCATTTGTCAGATTTAGATTATATTTTTTTAAAAAAGAAATTTTCAATCAATAACGTTTTTTACTAAACATATGCGACCATTGAACAAAAGCGATCAAAAATGAATGCGAATAAAAATATAGAGGAAGGGGTAAATTTATTATTTTATTGGTAAATCACATGATCCAATATGTGCAAGGATGAAAAAAGAAATGAATTTTTTGAGTTTTACGTCCCACGGTCATGCCGGCTAAGCTAAAGGAGACGGTAATGATGAGAAATTAATGAAATGGTGGAATGAAGAAAGTAGGAGGAAACGGGAGAACCCCGAGAAAACCCACGCAGACGGTGTTTGTTCACCACAAAGTACACTTGGCGGGAGCAGGGTTTGAACCCGTGACCCCATTTACTCAGAGGCGAATACTCTACCACTGAGCCACCGCGGCCCTATGTGCGAGGATGAGTTACACCTATGGTATTATTTTTACTGCAACATTGTTTCCAGAATGTGTTATTTTATTTTAAAAATGATTTTTTTTGTAATTACGTAAAAATAGCCTTTACAACTGTCAACGCTGCAAAAACAGCATGCAGTTTTTGTACCATCCATTAAATATTGATGCGTACTAAACATCTCCATTAAGAATTACCACAATTAATTCTCTTTTTCGTTCCTCACAATTGATTATAAGCAATTTGCATTTTTTTTTAAAAAAAAGTATATACTTCTGGTTATTTAACCAATTACTAAAGCTCAATGTTACGATTTGTCTCATTGCTTTGATTTTCAAAATATCTCCATAGACAACGCTAGCTTTTGCGACAAAAATCATGTTTCTATCATTTTTACTTCAAAAAATATTCTCGATCAAAGTTTGGGTTGCCTTTCTTTTGGGACACTCTGTAGTACAGTACTAATTTTTTTTAGGATTACTATTTTTTTTATTTTCTCATAAAACAAAACATGAGAATTTGTACTCACTGTAAATCACTTTATTCATCTCATTGAGATATATCGACTGATATGCAGAAGATTGATCGGTTTATGTCCAATCAGTTTGGCAACGCAACTTTTACCTGTGTAGTTATGTCATAACTATGTTTCTAGCTTCCTTATTAGTATGATGTGCTGCTTTGCAGGTAATGTAATGTAGTGGCATGTAGTTGCTTAAGAAATGTCACTAAAACTGAACCGTCATTAAAAAGGGCATATCTTGAACGTTTTTGTGCATTTTTTTAAATTGGTGCACGAGAATAATGAAACAGTGCCGGGTAAATATTAACAATCAGAGTGATCACAACTAAAGCTATCATGACCAGGCGAGCACATATGGGCTCCCTGGAGGCCGCGGTGCTCAGTACTAGCACCGCGGCCATAGTGCATAGGGTCCTTGGTTCGATCACAGCTAGCGCCAAGTGAGCTTTGTGGTGGACAAACACCGTGTGCGTGGGTTTTCTGGGGGTTCTCCTGTTTCCTCCCATCTTTCTTCATTTCACCATTTCATTCATTTCTCATCATCACCATCTCCTTTAGCCTAGCCGGCATAAGCTTGGAACGTAAAACTTTAAGATTTAATTTCCTTTTATTTACAAATTTGTTCTCATGCAGAAACTTTCGCGAATAAAAGGGTTCCGTTCTAGAGAACTAGTAAAAGCATCGTGTGAGGTGCTTCGTGGAATTTGGTTTATGTGGCAGGTCGCAACGCGAGAGCTTCCAATCCCAAGTGACGTGGCCTAGAATTAAATCTGACAGTTTACTGTTAGCCACGCTATTCGTAGCCATTTTAGTCTGCAGTTCTAACATAATGGCTGAGCTCACAACCTTCTCTCACGCCACATTGCTGAACAAAAGAAACACTACCGGAAACTGTACAGAAAACAGTCGGGGAGATAGTCAAAATGGAAGATGATTGTCGGATTAGATTATGCCACATTTACATATCGTATGCGTAATGGTAATATTCGAGAATTACATACCGTGATACTTCTGGCTACCGAGTTTTACCACAAGTGTAGAGAAAGTTTCCATTGTTACTTCTGATTTTCACTCTATTCGTATATGGTTTCGAGGGAGATTGGAAATACATAAGCTAGGCAATAATAATAATAATAATAATAATAATAATAATAATAATAATAATAATAATAATAATAATAATAATAATAATAATAATAATAATGAATGAGAAATAAAGGGTAAATGCTTCCTATTTCCAGGAATCCATCATGAGCCCAATCTATCGGAAAGATATCCTTCGTTTGTATGAAGCAAACAAGAATCACGTACGGATTCATTCTGGCAAAGCTTACACACACAGCCTCCGGTTCTATCATGACATGAAACAGAAGACAGTTAAGAGTGTTATTCCCTTTCCTGATACTTCCATCAAAAAGTCTTTATACTGGCGCAATAGATTCCTGCCCATTTGAATTGTTAAACTTATGACTACTTCATCTCCTTTACTGGTCTATAGAAACCTGCAGGGAGGATTGTATTCGAATTTCTATGTCTGTGCTCCAAGTTAGTTTGTTGTAATGGAAAAAGGAATGTTGGACGATAGTTCATAATATTGGTGTCCTGATAGAATACAACTGTTGTGGCTTATGGTATAAACATACTTTGAAAATCAGTCGGATATAACTCAATCAACCTTCCGTATATCTCATCTTTGGACATTTTTCTTTTATTTCCTTTATATATATGTAAGTTAACAATATTGTATAAACTGCATTACCGTCTGCGTACCTTACTTAGACTCTTTTTCTTTCATAACCAGGAGTTCATTTTGATACTAACACCGACAATTTAACCAATGAGCTCTCGAAAGCAGTACGAGTGTTTGGATATGCCCTTGAAGAGGTTGCAAGAAGAAACCATGTCTACAATATGTCAATGACTCCACAGTTATCGTGTGAAGGGAAAGGACCTACCAGCTGGAAGGACGGGGATCGATTCTACAGGTAAGTCGTAATTTATATCACAAAGTTTATGTAATGTAAAGCGTGAAAAGAATTAACACCAAGGGGAAAAAGATAAATGATCAGAAAAATACCATTTAAGGTTTGAAAGCTCATTTTCAGCACATCAAAACTGAATCTGTTTACGTAATGAATATGGTCAAACAGTGACGTAACGTATCATGGATCACCGGGTCACATAAGTTACGTATTTTATCAGAGTCATCCGGCTCTGGGTGTCTCTTCTCAGATCCGGTTTGACCAGGTGAGAACGAGAGCCGAAACAGAACCAGCGATCCCCATCCTTCCAGTGATCCCCAAACCAGTGATCCAGATAGACCCAGTGACGCGGACAGATCCAGAAGTTCAGGTAGACTCAGTGACCCGGACCTTCTGATGATTCAGATGGGTCCAGTGACACGGTCAAACCCAGTGATTCTGATAGACCCAGTGACCTGGACAGACCTAGTGATCTAGATAGACCAAATGACCCGGTGATTCAGATAGACCCAATGACCCGGACAGACTCGGTGATCCACACAGGTCCAGTGATCCGGACAAACCCAGTGATCGACATAGACCCAGTGACCTGGACAAATCCGGTCACGCAGAAGCATCTAAAACATCAGTTCTACAGAGTTACTGTATAATTTTATAATGGTTAATGATGTCCACTACTCGAGCTCAAACATTTTTGTCTGATCCTAGGTGTGACATTTCTTAATCAAGATACCATATCTGGAATATTTCAAATATAATTTAATGTTTATTCATCTTTCTATGCTGAAACGTAGGAATAGTGAATTTTGAACATAGATTATTTTAAAAATATTTAATAGAACACTTTTTTGGGCTCAATGGCGTCTTGTATATTCTAAACGACAAGTTTTACAGTTTCATTCGTATAAAGTTGATGAATTCTCATGAGAAAAAAAACATGTAGCATATATATTTTTTGTTTCTGACAAATTTATAGTTTACGCTTTATTAAATTTTGTAGTTATCTTTTAGTGCAATGCTTTAACCACATATATGTATACAATAAGAAGAGAAATATTTAGTGAAAAAAATAGAAAGGAAACAGAAAATTGCTTTGTGTGAATTACATTAGCAACGTCACACATTGCATTTGTGTGACGATGTTTCTTCGTCTCTGGGTCTTGGAAAAATATCCAAACCCGCCACCAGATATCAGGGCTATACCTGTTGTAATCGGAGCAAAAATTCGGTATAACACCATTAGTGAGATTTTTCCCGGACATATATGTAGTCTTCTTTCCTGGAAAATGTGTCCTGACGGCTTTTCAAAATATATGTTTGGATTTTAAAGAAAAATAATCAGAACAAGATTACTTATTACAAGTAATCTTCTAAATGAGCTTTCACAAATGCCAAACAAAATAAAATGCGTGTTTAAATATTAGTGGTCTTGCTGTGTTTTTCAGATTGGAATTGCTGATAATGTAATGCTAATTCATTTGTTTTATCTTTAAGTAATATATTATCTGCACTGATTTCAGTGTTGTCATGTTGAGGGATAAATGTACAGTGTAGGTATTTCCTTTAGGAGAGGATTTATAAAATGAACCATTGTCTCCAAAGATCGTTGACTTTCCCTTAATAATCTTCTTTAAGAAGCAGTTAGTCATGTCTTAACTATCTTTATCCACCAGTGTTAAAATATTCAGAGTAAGAAACAAAGAGAATATATTAATTGGGTCTATTGAAAAAAAATTGGATCAACTTGAAAAATACCTTTAGTTATCAGAAGGAGCAGCTCGAGCATCAAAAGGATAAAGACTAAAGTAGTTATTTTGTCTCAAGATACTTAAAGTTTAAATATTTCCTTAGAGGCTTTTCTTCCAAATACCAATACTTCAAATGAAGTGTATTCTTTTTGGTTCCATAAAATTTCATATAACCGGTGAGAACTCAGTCTTTCGTATGAGAGATTACTGACTAATGATTAAAATCTGAAACAGGAGCATAAGCTAATCATGGGATCTGAAATGAAGCAGCAAACATCCTCAAAATGGCTTCCACTATATAATTTAAACTACGGTACTTTTCATTTGTTCTCTCTATTAACTATCACAGGTACTTTTATTTAAAACTGTCCTTCTATTTTTATGCAGTTCTTGATATCTACGAATTATGATATTTTGTGATATAGGTATGGAAAAGTAAAATCGCAGCATGTGAGAAGATACATATTCAACACACTTTAAACATATACAGAATGTTTCAAATCAACACCGACAACGTTTGGGAGGTGATTCCTGACACCAAGATAAGACGAAAAGTATAGGGCAACCTAGGTGCCCAAATGGTTCCTTTCGGAGTTATATACACGAGAAAATGAACTTTAAAGGTCCATAGCTTCATAGTCGGTTCAAGACTTCACTTACGAACTTTCAAATACCCATGTTTGAGAATCCCGCAGTACTTCCAGAACAACTATTATAGAGGTAGTTGGTGACTACTTTAAATTATATGCCCGTAGCCATATCCCCCTATGAAAATTCTTGTGGAAGTACCTCAGGATTCTGAAACATGCATTTTTGCTTTGGATAGAGCACATATTAGTTCCTAAGTGAAGTCTTAACCCGACTACAGTAGACAATATAGTTTTGGAGCTATGGACCTTTAAAATGTGAAGATATATGTATTTGGATACATTATGGGATATTTTTTTTTTCAAACTTTGGGACATTCATTTTAAATTCAACTCAGTGAAAAGCATCATCGTCTGTTTAATGTTGAGTCAAATTTCAATATTTTTTAAAAGTTCATTTACTTCTCTTACAAGGAAGTTTTCTTGCTGTCTGTTATTTCTTTCTTACACATGTAATTTCTTAATTAATAAAAATAACAGATTGTTTCCCCGTCCGCATTCCTATCATCACCTCACCTTTGGTTAATCTATGTAGTATGCACTTTTCAACAAGACAGAAGAAACAGTCAATGATCTAGGATATTAACCCAGAAGGAGCGTTAAACAAAACCGTTGGGAGAGTTTTGGAAGTGGTAGTTAGCATTAGATTTCAGACGAGGCAAGATGTAAGAACGCGAATTACTATTTCGAATTCACCAAAAAGTCATACTTTGCTCTAGCTTAGAGAGCATTTGTCTCAGTTAACGTTGCATAGTTGTTGACTACAATGAGTTATTTACTACGAAGAAGTTTCAGTTTTAATTAGATTATCCGTCGACGTACTGTTGGTTTTCCTGTTTGGACTTCGCTGCCCCTTAACTCCCGGCCACTTGGACGCTCAGCAGACCAAAGAGATTAATGGACGAACATCGACCCATTAAAGGATTCATCGAGGAAGAAACACCAAGGTCTACAAGTAAGTACTAGTAGATTAACCGATCCCAATCACTATTCCCTTCTCACCCACTTCAACCTCTTTTGACATCACAAACTGTTTCTTTTGTATATGCTCGATTTTATTTATATGCAACCCAGGTCAGATCCCGTATTTTATGCTCTATCGAATTCAGTGTTTACAAAATCCTGGGCGCAAGTTGTCACTTCTGACATCCCCAAATGCACAGTTTGTAAACACGTTATCTGAGCTATTGAAATGACAAGAGGCGTCTGTACAGTTCATTTTTTCATGTTTTTGGCAGCCTATAACTTCAAAGGAAGCATTTGTGCATTCAGGTTGGTCTAAACTTTTGGCCTATCTTGGTGTCAAGAATCACCTCCCAAACGTTGTGGGTGTTATTTTGAAACACCCTGTAGATATAGAGACCTCTGCACCAATAGAAATATGCTGCAATTACTGTTAGTAATTCTGTTTGTATAATGTTGACATATTCTCTCTCTCTCTCTCTCTCTCTCTCTCTCTCTGGACTCTTCTGTTAATTTCGTTGCTCTCCAATTACACTTTTCAATGTTACAATCATAGACTGTTGAAAAGTATCATATGTAAAAGATGGTATTTACAGTAATTTCATATATTGGTGTAAAAATGTGATTTTATGTTAGGCTATCTGAAACTAATTATTTAAATGAGCATGATAATTTTTGTCTCATAATTCTAAATTACATGTAAAACTAATAATGCTATGAGTGTTAAATTGCATCATTAAATTGACTGCTTTTTCAATTTTTTTTAAAAAAATCTATTTGAGTTATTTTCTTTTTCTTTTTAATGGAAAACATATATAGAATTTATTTATTTCCATTTATGCTTTTTCTCCACTTGTGGGTCCTGCTAAAATTACATTGTTGTTTAAAGAGCATAAAGGCACCAGAATTGCACGTTTACCAAGCCAAAAAGCGGCACATCCGAAAATTATAATAGAACTTTAACCAATTGTTAGTGCTAATTAGTGCTACAAGCACAACATTAGTGCTTACGTAAGAAAAGCTATTAACAAACTAAAGTGGCGGTTCTGCCTTGACGTTAAACCAAAACCACCACTTTTACAAATAAGCTCTGCAGAAGACGAAGATTGTCAATTGTTAGTGCAACGTTAGTGCTCCTACGTACAAAAAAAAATATTAACAAAATAATGTGGCGATTCCTTCTTCACGTCAAGTTAAAATTGTCACTTTAGAAATAAGCTAAGGGGAACACAAAAATATATCAATCGTTAGTGCTACATTAGTGCTGGTTAGTGCGACAAGCACAACGTTAATGCTCCTACGTGCAAGAAATTATTTAGAAATGAAAACAGTAATTTTGGCTTTGTGCTCTATTACAAACAAGCTTAGCGGGAAATGAAAAAGATGTCAATTATTAATTATGGTTAGTGCTACAAGCACAACTTTAGTGCTCCCATATGTGATTAGTACAATACAAAGTAACGATTCTTGTTTGATGTTAAGCCAAAATCGACACTTTTACAATAATAAGCCTTGCGGAAAACGAAATGGGAGTCGAATTGTTAGCGCTGGTTAGTGCTACAAATACAAAATTAGTGCTCCTACGTACTAAAATCTATTAACAAATTATATATCGTTGCTTGTACAAATAAACTTTCGAAAGAACAATAGAAGTGTCAATCGTTAGCGCCGGTAAGTGTTCCGTGGAAGTTTCTCGTGATCCCCTTTACTGTCTTTACCCCAGTTTATCCTTAACATAATCTCTTTATGACTCTTTGAAAAAATGAAATCTAAATTTGACTAGGGATGGGCACAAGCGAGTTCCAGCGAGTTTTCATTGAAACTCGACTCTACTCGAAACAGACATCTTTGAGCTCGACTCGAGAACTCGGCTCGAAAAATTTCCTCCAACTCGACTCGAATTTGACTCTAGTTTCGAGTCGAGTCGAGCCAAAACGAGCCAAATGCTGTGTGTAGTTCCAAGTACTTTCTTCAAGTATCCTACAGACACAATACAATTATTATCAATGATACTACTACTACTACTACTACTACTACTACTACTACTACAATTTCTTTTCCATCATCATCATCATATTATTATTATTATTATTATTATTATTATTATTATTATTATTATTATTATTATTAGTAGTAGTAGTAGTAGTAGTAGTAGTAGTAGTAGTAGTAGTAGTAGTAGTAGTAGTAGTAGTAGTAGTATTGACACCGTGTATAAACATGAAAGACAGGTAGTTTGTATCTGGATACGAAAAACGAGTTGACTCCTGTCCTCGATAGTCGTGAGGTCTGGGAGGCAAGGACATCGTTCAGGAGGTTCTGGGTTTAAGTTCCGGAGAAGCAAGTATTCGGGCTCGAGCCAAAAATTGTTAAAAGTTATAGGATGCCGGCCAAACATGTTCAAAACTGTTCGGCCCGGGTTTAGAGTTGTCAACGGCTCGAGCGGCTTGCCTGACACCTCGTTCACTATCGAGCAGAGCCAACAACTCGCCCAACCGAGCTGGTTCGAGCCGACGGCTCACCTGAACTGAGTTGGTGGCTCATCCTAACCGGGCAGGTTCGAGCTGTTTGCTCAGTTGAACCGAGCTGAACCGGTTGATACCACTACCCGGGTTAGGCTTCTGCTTAGGCTCAAAACTTCGTGTAGGTCTCAGTCTTGGTTATAAGAACTATATACTTATATTGGTGCTCACGATATATGAGGCCGTCTCATTATAAAAATCCATTTTCGTCTCGTTAATCGAGACGAGACAAGATGCGAGCAACATTAAAGTATTTCACATAACTGCTTACATTTCACATGGCTTTCCCTTTCAGGTCTAATCAGGTTTGGTTTCAAAACGAGTTAAAACGAGCTGAACGAGCGATCCGTTTGTCAAACTCGAATCGACTCGAAACTCGACCTCAAAACAGTGACTCGACTCGAGAAAGTTACCTTTAACTCGACTCGAATTCGCGTAGAGTTTCGAATCGAGTCGAGTTTTAGCTCGACTCGTGCCCATCCCTAAATTTGACGCCCCACTGTTATGCTGGCTAGGCTAAAGGAAACGGTGATGATGAGAAATGGATGAAATTGTGGAATAAAGAAAATGGAGGAAATGGGAGAACTCCGAGAAAACCCACGCACACGGTGTTTGTCCACCACAAAGCTCATTTGGCGTGAGCTTGAATCGAACCAAGGATCCCATGCACCAGAGGCGAACGCTCTCCCACTGAGCCACCGCGGCCCCCTTTATGGCTCTTTGTGTACATTGGAGGAAGTTAAACCGTAATTTTACTAAGGTCTACCGCAGGACCCTTCTCTAAGGGCAGCAAAATTTCGACAGAGAAGCGAAGCCAAATACACATTTTGACCCACATAATACTTTGTGTCAAACAGTCTTATTGACGTGCATTCCATAACTATAACTACAGTAAATATAGTATTAAATACTGCAGTGAGTGAATAAGCAAATGTAATATACAGGGTGTCTCAAAAGTTCCTTACCACCTCTATTAAAATCCAAATGGATGTACTTTCAGCGAATTTGATGTGGTAGGTGTACTTGATGGTTAGGGGACACTTTCTGGCGTAGGTTACGCGGACGGCCGCCATCTTGGTGCCACCATCTTGATACGAACATGTGAGTGGTGCAGTTGGAAAAGGCTTATTATACTGAAGAAAATAACGTTTGAATTATGGCTCTAGGCCAAATAGTAATGACTAAAGCCCGGATTTCCATGCACAAACAAACTCTGAGATATGCTTGCAAATATGCACACAAATATCAAAAATATGCATTAAAAATTTTAACATATGCACTGAAATATACATTAAGAAAATAAAATTTCAATTTCTTATAAAGATAGGTATATCATGAGTTTACTATAAACTTTAAAAATATATATAAATAATAGCTTTAATTATTTTTGTCACTCAACAAACTGGGGAAAGGTAAGTTCCCGGCCCTCCACTGTCAAGAAGTTGTGTATGTATTTAATTTTGGTCTCTTGTAACACATAAATAGGGGCTGCATCATCGGGATCTAGTAAATCTATAACTGTCTTTACTTGATTAAAGTTATGTGCATAATATGACACAGCTTCTAGCCGCAATCCTCATCGGTTGAAACTGGTTGCGTAACACTTTTCGCAACTTTGCGTAAGATACGCACGAGCGATGGAGCTTTCACAAATACTTTCTTTACATTTGATACAAGCGCGTCTACTTCCGGATGAAGACCGTGTGCAAGACAAATCAGATCGACTAATTTAGGATAGACCATTTTATTCTATACAACATTTTATTCTACATCTGCGTTTACAAGGTGATTCAGTTCACTTTAAAAATAACCTACTTCCTTGTGATATACTCTGAAATACACTAGTATGCAGCAATAAAATTCGGAAATATGCACTATCTTGCAAAGTTTACAAAATATGGATGCACATCGGAATCCACTCAAAATATGCACTTATATGCGCGATCATATGCGTCATAAATGAATCCTTACAACCCCGTTGGAAAGAAAAAATACTTTCCACATGTTTCTGCATGTTACTATAGACATGCATTTTGCACATAAATCCGGGCTGTTGTAATGATGCGCAGTATTTTTATAATATGTATCTATGTGTGTGTATATACATAGAGAGAGAATAAATTGGGATAGGGAAGGAAGAGGAGATTGGGAAAGGAAGGAAGCAGCGGAAGGCAGGGACTATTATTTTAGATACCATTCCGGCATTTCCTAGTATGAATGAAGAAACTCAGGAAAATACCTCACTCAGGATGACTGGCCTGAAAAGGCTTTCACACCTTTTTTGTTCGAGTGGTCCTACTAGGAACAGAACCCGGGATCGCTTACACCAAAAGGCGACAGCGTTAACGACTACGCTACCCGGGGACATTCACATCGTCAGTAAAATAAAACTGAAATGAAATTATGTCGTTTAGGCTAAAGGAAACGACGATTACGGCAAGGAATGATGATGGAAGAATTGGTGGAATGAGAAAGTGGGAGTACCGCGACAAAGCCCACAGACACGATGTTGTCCACAACTGTCCTTGGCCGGAGTTCGAACCAGGGACCTCACGCATCAGAGGCAGGCGCTCTACCACTGAGCCACCTTACTCTTCTCCTCATATTGTTAGTGTCTTAACAAAAATCTTGCTGAGGGTATACCTTGGTATCAGTTTTCATCTTAATAGGTGAAGTGATTATCGTAGAATATCAACATTTATATGTATAAAAAATAGTCATTTTGGTCGTAAACTACGCATGAGAGTTTGCGTTTCCCATATAACTTTGTTCAGCATAATAAGTTCTATCGATTGGCACATGACTCATTTTCGACGGAATATTAATGGTCTGTGAATATTGCGAAAATTAACTCCATCATGCTTTACCACCTATAATATTCGCATTGTATTTTATTTCCTTTTTGTCTTGGATGTTATTTCTCTCTCTTTTATCTTTCCAATTTTTATCTTCTGTCATTATTTATTCAGCTATATTCAAACTAGAAATACTATTTTGTCTTTTGTTCTCTATTATCTTTGAGCTACGTTTAAACAGAAAATATTATATTGATTTGTTAGCATTCCAGTAAAGAAGGAAGAAAATAAATGGAAATTTCATTATTGTGCAAGATACGTCTGTCCTGTTAATTGGATTCTCATTTACAGTACTTTCTTTATCTGTGCAACTATTTGTTGGACTCGTTTAGTTACATTCTTCTTTATTAAAAAGAAACGATTTAAAAAAAAATAATTTAGCGTTACGTACATTCGAAACGATAAGAGATAATGATAAACTTAAAAAAAAGAATCATTTAACGTTCTTCCAAAAATAGATACATCTTCTCCCTTAACCCTCTATACATAAATTAACCAATCCCGTTTACAACGTTGATCGCTGTAGAGTGAAAACGGTAACGGAGAGGGACAAGCAGTTTTCTCCAATCAATTAAGCGTCCCCCTGAAAAATTGATCTTCATTTTTATCTCTGTAATAAAACCGGAAGTGCTAAAAATGTCTTACCACTTCTGGTTTCAATATGAATTGCCGAAAATGTCACGCAATTAGTAAGACTTTAATATAACAAAAATCGGATGTTATGGCAGTATTAAAATTATTCAATGAGAGGTGAAAGGTGAAGGAAAATACTGTATATTATTGAGCCGTTAAAAAAATCAAGGTCAAATTTTCATGTCCTGTATATATATTAGGCAAGGCAATCTCCTCGATGTGGTGTAGGCTTACAGTACACTATGGCATTACTACTTTTTGAAGAACTCATATAAGGTAGACAGAGATTTACGTGTTAACAAAGTAAACGGCAAAAATGAAAATAAAAAAAGGTGAAGGAATTACAGGTATACAGTGAAGAAGCAAACCACTGCTTCGCTATCTAGAATGTATACACGACTCCAAAAGTGCATTACCACCTGCAATTCTCCCTTTCCTGCAATAGCAGGCAACCCAAAAAGCTCAGCGGTTGGGTTGGTTGCACATTCGAAAGGCATTGGACCAAACCATAATTTTGTTACAAATATATCAGTGTGCAAACTACAAATAACAGAATAAAATAAATTGTTAAGACTTAACATTTTATTATCGTGATGGCAATGGATGACATAAAAGTTACAAAATCATCTTACCTAAGCAGTTCAAACAAGGTGAATGGTAAGAAATAGACATAAGAGGAAAGCAGTTTCTTTCCTTTTTCCAAAAGAAAATCTCGTAAAAAAGAAAAAGATTATATAATGTAAAGGTTTAATATAAAAGCCTAACAACCCCAAAACAAACATCCACACGACACAGAAAGAGAGATAAACACAGAATAAGAAACACCAATGGCTTAGCTGACTAGCGGGCCCCTCATACAAGATAAAGAGATGGGACCCTAGTTGTAAACCTAATTGTTATAATAATAATAATAATAATTATTATTATTATTATTATTATTATTATTATTATTAAAAAATCGTCTACCTTCCCAATCTCTGACCGTACCTAAGAGCATGTCTGCATATAGCGGTCATGTGAGTACCTTTTGTCAATGAGTGGCCCTAAAGGTCAAAAGGGATGCAAATCTCTGAGAGAGAGGAACAAAAACTTTCTTATGATAAATTCTAGGAGAAAGTTCAAAGAATTGCTTTTGACGGGTGCTTTCTTGTTTTTCGGGGACAGAAAATTGTATCGGCTAAGAAATTACAGTATATAATATTGCAAATTTGCAAGTGCATTTATTTACAATGCAATTTGAGGTAATAAAGAAATTGAAGACTTCGGGGCAAACCACCTGTCAAGTCCAAAAAGTGAAAATATAAAGGTGATAGCTTCACAAGTATTTCTCTTCATCTGATTTTCTACAAAATTGGCACCTATATACTAGACCGAAAATAAATGCACACATGCTTTTTTTTTGTTTCTTTCGGAGAACAGGTTAAAGGAGGCAAAGGGTCCCTTTTAAAAAAGGGTACCTTTGATTTAAAAGGACCAAATTAAAGAAACGAAACTCTGCCGATGCAAAGATGACTTCAAAGTACAAAATACGGGTTTTGAAGTTTTTCACAGAGAAGTATTGCAGAGGCAATGCTCCTTCGAAATGAGAAAGGACCCCGAACAATCTTTATGGAAATTGGATTTCGGTGGAATTGCTTGGAACCGTGTTATGTTGTAGATATGATGTTCCTGAGAAAAAGTCTCAGTGGGCACAACCAAAAATCGTTGGCCGTTTGTCCACCATGAGGCCACTTTCTTAAAAAAAGCCGAAGAAAACGACATTCGAGATTTTGGACAAAATGACTAAAACCGTGATGTTGTAGATATTGTGATTCCGAAAAAGTCTTAATGGCCATAACCACCAATCACTGATATTTGGCCAGTACAGGGCCACTTTTTTGAAAACAGCCAAATATGGTGATATTCTGGATTTCAGTGAAAATCAGTAAAACTGTGATGTGTTGTAGATGTTGTGATCCTGAGAAAAAGTCTCAATAAGCACAACCACCAATCACTGACCGTTTGGTAACTACAGAGCCACATGTTTGCCAACAGCAGAACTTAACGTTATTTTGGATTTCATAGCAATTGCTTGAAACGGTGATATGTGATATATTGTGATTCTGAGAAAAGGTGTTAATGAGCCCAACCACTAATCACTGAACGTTTGGCCACTACGGGGCTACTGTTTTGAAAGTAACAGAAGATGGCGATGTTCTGGATTTCGGTAAAAATGATTAAAACTGTGATATGTTGTAGATATTGGGATTCTGAGAAAAGGTCTTAATAGGCACAAACACTAATCAATGACCGTTTGGCCACAACGAGGCCACTTTCTTGAAAGTAACCGAAGATGGCCATGTTCTGGATTTCGGTAAAATGACTGAAACTGTGATATTTTGTAGATATTGTGATTCTGAGAAAAGGTCTTAATGAGCACAACCACTAATCACTGATCGTTTGGCTACCAATCACTGATCGTTTTGAAAGTAACCGAAGATGGCGATGTTCTTGATTTCGCTAGAAATGACTAAAACTGTGTTATGTTGTAGATATTGTGATTCTGAGAAAAGGTCTTAATGAGCACATACACTAAACAATGACCGTTTGGCCACAACGAGGCCACTTTCTTGAAAGTAACCGAAAATATTGATGGCCTGGATTTCGGTAAAAATGACTGAAAATATGATATGTTGTAGACATTGTGATTATGACAAAAAGTCTTAATGGGCACAGCCAATAATCACTGGCCGTTTGGACACAACGAGGCCACTTTTTTGAAAGTAAGCGAAAATGGTGATGTTTTGGATTTAGGTAAAAATGACTGAAACTATGATATATTGTAGATTTTGTGATTCTGAGAAAATGTCCTAATGGCACAACCAATAATTACTGACCGTTTGGCCACTACAGGGCCACTTTTTAAAAGTAACGGAACATGGTGATGTTCTGGATTTCGGTAAAAATGACTGAAACTGTGATATGTTGTAGATGTGGTGATTCTAAGAAAAGGTCTTAATAGGCACAACCATTAATCACTGACCTTTGGCCACAACCAGGCCACTTTCTTGAAAGTAACCGAAAATATTGATGGCCTGGATTTCGGTAAAATTGACTGAAACTGAAATATGTTGCAGCCATTGTGATTGTGAGAAAAAGTCTTAATAGTCACAGCCAATAATCATTGGTCGTTTGAACACTACGAGGGCCTTTTTTTTAAAGTAACGGAATATGGTGATGTTCTGGATTTAGGTAAAAATGACTGAAACTGTGATATGTTGTAGATCTTGTGATTCTGAGAAAAGGGCACACATACTAATCACTGACCGTTTGGCCACTACAGGGCCACTTTTTGGAAAGTAACCGAAGATGGTGATGTTCTGGATTTCGATAGAAATGACTGAAACTGTGATATGTTGTAGATCTTGTGATTCCGAGAAGAGATCTGAATGGGCACACCCACTAATCACTGACCGTTTGGCCATTACAGGGCCACTTTCTTTTAAAGTAACGGAACATGGTGGTGTTCTGAACTTAGGTAAAAATGACTGAAACTGTGATATGTTGTAGATCTTGTGATTCCATGAAAAGGTCTCCATGGGCACACAAACTAATCACTGACCTTTGGCAATAACCAGGCGACTTTCTTGAAAGTAACGGAACATGGTGATGTTCTGGATTTCGATAGAAATGACTCAAACTGTGATATGTTGTAGATCTTGTGATTCCGAGAAAAGGTCTCGATGGGCACACATACTGCTCACTTTCCGTTTGGCCATTACAGGCCACTTTCTTGAAAGTAACCGAAAATGTTGATGTCCTGGATTACGGTAAAAAAGACTGAAACTGTGATATATTGTAGATTGCTGATTCTGAGGGAAGGTCTTAATAGGCACAACCACTAATCGCTGACCATTGGCCACAACTAGGCCGCTTTCTTGAAAGAGCTGAAAATATTGATGGCCTAAATTTCGGTAAAAATGACTGAAACTGTGATATGTTGTAGATATTGTGATTCTGAGAAAATGTCCTAATGGGCACAACCAAATAATTACTGGCCGTTTGGCCACAACCAGACAACTTGAAAGTAACCAAAGATTCGGTAAAAATGACTGAAACTGTGATATGTTGTAGATCTTGTGATTCTGAGAAAAGGATTTAATAAGCACAACCACTAATCACTGATCTTTTCGATACTACAGGGCCACTTTTTTGAAAGTAACGGAACATGGTGATATTCTGGTTTTCTTAAAAAATAACTGAAACTGTGATATGTTGTAGATCTTGTGATTCCGAGATTAAGTCTCAATGGGCAGACCCATTAATCACTGAGCGTTTGGCCATTACAGGGTCACTTTTTTTAAAGTAACGAAACATGGTGATGTTCTGAATTTAGGTACAAATGACTGAAATGTGATATATTGTAGATCTTGTAAGGTCTCCATGGGCACACAAACTAATCACTGACCTTTGGCAACAACCAGGCCACTTTCTTGAAAGTAACCGAAGATGGCCATGTTCTGGATTTCGGTAAAAATGACTGAAACTGTGATATGTTGTAAATCTTGTGATTCTGAGAAAAGGACACAACCACTAATCACTGACCGTTTGGCTACTACCGGGCAACTTTCTTGAAAGTAACCGAAGATGGTGATATTCTGGATTTCGATAGAAATGACTGAAACTGTGATATGTTGTAGATCTTGTAATTTCGAGAAAAGGTCTTAATGGGCACACACACTAATCACTTTCTGTTTGGCCATTACAGGCCACTTTCTTGAAAGTAACTAAAAATGTTGATGTCCTGGATTTCGGGAAAAATGACTGAAACTGTGATATGTTGTAGATTGCTGATTCTGAGAAAATGTTCTAATGAGTACAGCCAATAATTACTGTCCGTTTGGCCACAACCAGGCCACTTGAAAGTAACAAAAGATGGTGATATTCTCGATTCCGGTAAAAATGACTGAAACTGTGATATGTTGTAGATATTGTGATTCTGAGAAAAGGATTTAATAGGCACAACCACTAATCACTGACCGTTTCGCCACTATAGCGTCAATTTTGGAAAGTAATGGAAAATGTTGATGTTCTGGATTTCGGTAAAAATGACTGAAATGATGGAGTGTGTCAGTGGATCAATTGGATTAAGATTTTTAAGTGGGTTGTGAGTCAACAGGATATGACTCACTGCGACACACAACCCACCGTGACCCACTTTGATCCAACAATCCATTCTGACCCACCGAACCACTCTGACTCACCAACCCATTCTGCTCAGTGAATTGTAGACAGCTTCTTCTGAGCACTGGTGAATTTGTCTACGTTTTACTTTCAAGGCCTTCTTTTTTCTTCTTTTTCATTTGTTTCTATTGAAGAAAGAACTTCAGGCGCTCTTGCAGAACTTCAGGAAATTGATCATATTTGCAATTGTAGTAATAGCAATAGGACTTACTTCTTGACTTTTCAGACACAGCCTAAGAGTTTTTAGAGGAGCTAACTACTGGAATTTTTTTGAATCACCTATAATGTATGAATTATTATATAAAAATTGAATATAACTATGTATGTGTGATCATCATGATCAAATTGCAAAGTCAACTGAAATGACATTTGGCATATACATAGTTAGGCCCTAATCTCAATATCATTTTTTAAAACTCCCTTTTGTTGAGGATGGGGGCATTTTCTATATATAGGATTGATTTCTAAAAATAATCGAAAACGATCGATATTAGTTGACTGCCTAATATTGATATTAGGCAGTCCTTGATATGAACCACCTTGACTGCCATGATATAAATTTAACTTCAACTGATTTTTCAATGTTCTTCTTTTTAGTTTTTAGTTTCTATGGCTAGAGTCGAGGGTAAAAAAATATGCTGTTCAGTAAATGCTGTTTACAATGCAGTGAGCAGAGTGGGTCATGGTGGGTGATGGGTCGCAGTGGTCACGGTGGATGGTGGGTCACATGCTGTTGACCCACGTCCCACTCAGAAAACTTGACCCACTTGACCCACCGACCCACTGACCCACTCCAACTCTGGTCAACGCTTCGGCGTCTGGAGTAAACAAGTTCTGCCAGGGGAACTTTTTTCTTTCAAAATATATTTTTATATGTTCATATTTATTATTATTATTAATTACTTTCTTGCATTTTTTCCTACATTATCTTAGATTAGTGATCGCGGTTTAGGATAGATTATGTAAAGTCAAATACGGTTATGTATATTTACACTTTCGTTTCTTCCTTTCAAAATGCACTCCTATCTGTTCACGTAATCCAAACACTTCTGTATTGATCAACTATAACATTCTAGTTTATGAGTTTATTTGCTTTGGCTCTCCTGAGCTTAAGATGTAAGTAAAAACATATTAAGAACAAAATAATAAAGAAACTAAGTCTACCTGATGGATAAAAATAAGAAATTATATAAAATGCAATGAGCTGATCAGTACGGTACTGTATACGTACCTTTGGGCCACCCTGTATATTATTAACAATTTATTTCTTGCATTTAATAATAACTAGCTAAAAATAACCACTTTTCGCATGGGTCAGATAAAATATCTATGTAAACAAACTGAACAACGAAACGAAAATATATCGGTAATTTTCTACTACTTTTACATATCGCGGGAAACGCCCCTTGATACCTCCTGGTTCAAAATTTAAAAAGAACGCCTCTGGCTCCCAAGCGATGGGAGCTGTATTTAGAAGTCAACGCCTCTGGAAGAATCACCATTCATCTCAGCGACCGTGAAAACTAAGGATTTGATACTAATAAAGGTCATTTTGGATTATTTTTACGTGTTTCGGTACATCTCCCCCCTCCCGGGAGCTGATTTTGAAAGTCATCGCTAATTGAAGTGTCACCATTGATCTCAGTGACCGTGAAAACTATGAATTCGACACAAATATCGGCCATTTTCTAATATTATTACATGTCTCGGTAAACGTCCCCCTCCCCTGAGACCCCTGGTTCGAATTTTTTTTTTTAATAAAAACACTTGGTTCTGGTCTGGGGCCTGGACAAAAATATCCGTTATTAACCCTTAGGAGCTCTTGGCTTTTTGGGCTATTTTTGAGACTTTCAGTCAAGCAGCTACTGCATCGTCACTATTTATCCTAGAATCTTGGTTCATACCTCATTCTCTTTAGAATAGAGCTGGCTTTCAAATGGTACCACTTTCATGCTCATACCATATACCAGAAGCGGGAAAAAATGTCAAAGTGAAAATTTCGGAGGGAAATTTTTTTTCTCGAACTTTGGCCCCCCTGGACCCCCCCTGTGTGATCGTAGCCATCTAAAAAATCTGATAAATAGTACTTGGTATACTGAATGTGTGTGCCAAATTTCAAGTTTCTATCTTGAATAGTAAGGGCGGGAGAATTTTTATCAAAAATTCCCACAATGCCCCAAATCACCATAAAACACTATGATCTCAGGGAAAAAAATTCTTGAGACATCCCTAATTACCCTAGGACTATAATCCGCCAATCATTCTCTTCAGAATAGAACTGTCTTTCAGGCGGTGCCATTCACATGTCTCCATCATGTATCTAAAGCGGGAAATTCCTGAAAAAAGGGATTTTTGGGCAAAATTTCCCTTTTTCAACTTTTGCCCTCTGGATCCCCCCTGTTTTTACGCAGAAATCGGGAAAAAAACTTCTGGTAAATACTACTCGGTGGACTGAATGTTTGTGCAAAATTTCAATCTTCTACGTGAAAAAATAGGCCCGTCAGAAAAAATTTCCCTACCATGCCCCACTTTTACCCTATACAGAAGTATATTTGGATAAAAATTCACTGAGACGGCCCTAATTACCCTAGAATAATAATTCGACCGTCGTTCTCTTCAGAATAGAACTGTCTTTCAGGCGGTACCAATCACATGTCTCCATCATGTATCTAAAGCGGGAAATTCCTGAAAAAAGGGATTTTTGGGGTAAAATATCCCTTTTTAACCCTTTGCCCCTCTGGTTCCCCCCCTGTTTTAACACTGACATCGGAACAAAAAATCTGGTAAATACTACTCGGTGGATTGAATGTTTGTGCAAAATTTCAATCTTCTACGTTCAAAAATAAGTCCGCCAAAAAATATATGTACCGACAATGCCCCATTTTTCCATGTATAGAAGTATATTTTTCAAAAAATCGCTGAGACATCCCTAATTACCCTAGAATAATAATTCGACCGTCATTCTCTTCAGAATGGAACGGCCTTTCAGACCGTATGACTCACGTGGTCCTATCATGTATGTGAGGCGGGAAAATGACGACAAACGGGATTTTTGGGGTAAAAATATCTCTTTTTTATCCCTTTGCCCCTCTGGTTCCCCCCCCCCTTGCTGTTTTAGCACTGACATCGGAACAAAAAATCTGGTAAATACTACTCGGTGGACTGAATGTTTGTGCAAAATTTCAATCTTCTACGTTCAAAAATAAGCCCGCCAAAAAATAATGAACATAGGCTTGAAAAGGGAAAAAATACATTTTAAGATTATGACGTCATCATCTCCCATGTCTGGACGCAGGACGGTCTGAAACCATACGTAATGTCTTCTACTATGTCTCTGGACTTGAAAAAAAACCGGACGAAAAAGCTCAAATAGAAGAGAAATAACGCAATGTACCATGAAAAACGCGTATGGTACAAAATGTACCATAAGACCTCCAAAGGGTTAGAATTTAGTAACTTTCTGTCAACTCGTCTGATTCCCAGGCCGCACACAGACAGACACACAAGCAAACTCGAACAGATAGAACAAACAGCATTCTTTCGCATAGAATTTTGCTTCCACCCAGCCTAAGTGCCGGAGGGCTTCTTTTATACGTAAACACGTCTATTGAATCTACCTCTTCTATCGAAGTAATGGGTCGCGTGTAGTTCTAGTATTAGCTGTTTTGTTATTATTGACCTTGAAGAACTAACAAATGGTTTCTCATGAAGTCACAAGTCGCTTTGGTCCGTGAAGTTGATACACAGTAGAAATGACCTACGCATTATTCACCCGTTGTGAAATAGAAAGATTATGTTGGTTTTATCTGAACACCCACAAATCTGTTATAACAAGAGGTCTTTCCACAACTACTTCCAATCTAGATTAAATTTCACGGCTAACTTTTTGAATCATACACAAGAGTATCATTGATATCTTAGTGTTAATAATATTTATGGAACCAAGACAGGTTTTAAACTTCCAAACTGTGCTGTGCATAAAAGTCGGAAATCTTATAGAGTGGTTTCATCCGTGTGTCTGTTGATGTATACCAGAGCAAAGACAGAAAGTGATATAGAAAAATGGTTTTCTGCTATTAATTCTTCATCCAATGAATAGAATAGGTTCCATCTCATCCGTTAACTTTATATTGAACGCAGAAGTGGTTCAAATTAGCAATTTCCGGTTCTAACATTTAACCCATAGATAAAAACGGTAACATACATGAAAACGTTTTTTTTTTTTTTTTTTTTTTTTTGTAAACGATTGCGCGTGTATAGGCAACATATCATGGTCATTCACAATCTCTACTAAAATTGAAAATGGTTTAAATTTATTATTGCTTCCGGTTTCAACAACAGTTTCAACTTTAATCGTCATAGCAGAAAACGGTAACATAGCGAGAACTGATTTTTGAAAACGAGTTACCATCTAGAGACAACATCATGGGTACACAAAATATTCTACCGAAATTATAAATGGTTGAAATTTACTATTACTTCCGGTTTCAATTTCCAATTTCCGCCTAATAGAAATAGTAAATGCTTCAAGATGTGGTCTTTTGCAATTAATTCAGTATCCAAAGAATATATTTTATTTCCTCCGTTAACCTTCTACTCAAACCGGAATTGCTTCAAATTAGCCATTTCCGATTTCAACGTTTGTCGATATATAAAGAAAATGATGGATAGTGAGAAGTGGTTTCTGCAAACGATTTAGAGTCTAAAGACAAATATCTACAATACTAAATTCGGCTGTAATTAGAATTTATTATAAGTTCTGGTTTCAATAACGGTTTCAACGTTTATCGCTATAGAATGAAAATGGCAGTAGATAGCTAGAAACAGTTTTAAGCAAACGATTCAGCCTCTCAACAAACATATCGTTATTATCCATATAACTCTACTAAAACTGGAAATTGTTCAAATTTACTAGTACTTCCTGTTCCAATACTGATTTCCGTAGAGCAAAAATGGTAAAATATATTAAAAAGTGACTTTTTGCAATCGATTCAACGTCTCAAGAATACCCTCCTCCATCTCCGTGGCAGCTTTGATCAAAGCAGAATTTGTTAAAATTAGCCATATTGTGTTTGAACGTTCCTCGCCATAGAGCAAAAACAGTAAAAGATAGAACATTTTTGTCCAAACGATTTACCGTCTCTAGGCAACATACCATAATTATTGTCAACACCCTACCGGAACAGGAAGTGGTTCAAATTAACTATTACTTCCTATTTCAATTCTTTTTTCCATAGGGGGCGCGGTGGCTCAGTGGTAGAGCGTTCACCTCTGGTGTTTGGGATCCCGGGTTCGATCCCAGCCCCCGCCAAGTGAACTTTGTGGTGGACAAACACCGTGCTCGTGGGTTTTCACGGGGTTCTCCCGTTTCCTCCCACTTTCTTCATTCCACCATTTCACTCATCTCTCATCATCACCGTCTCCTTTAGCCTAACCGGCATAATCGTGGGACGTAAAACTTAAAGATTTCATTTCATTTTTTTTCTTTTTTCCATAGATCAAAACAATAGGAGATATCAGGATACGGCTTTTTATTACGATCAACAGGAAATGATTCAAATTAACTATCATTTCCTATTTCAATTCTTGTTTCCAGGAATCAAAACAATAAGAGAGATCAAGATACGGCTTTTTTAAATCATCTCAGGGTCGTAAGGAAATGTTCCTCCAAGAATTCAGTATCCCAAGAATATTTTCCACCAATTCCTATTCAAAACAGAAGTAGCTAAAGTTAGCCAAGTTCGATTTCAACGTGTATTGCTACAAGTTTAATCTATGACTAAGAGTTTCAACTTGTTGCATATATTAGACGAGTTACCAGTATTAATAGCAAACTAAAAGAAGTGAGTATCGTTTCACAGTGTGAAACGTAGATTTCCAAACTATATGAATTCAATAGTGAAACTTGAAGCAGTGTTATCATCTGTCACAAAAGAAAATGCACGTTTTTCGCGGGATAGTATCCTTCTATCACCTCTCGAAATAATTAAATGTTTTAAAGGACCAATCCCTAACCATAAATCGATAAATGTATTACCTTTCGTTTTGCAGCTCAGACAAGATACGATAGGAATATCGTAAACCTTAATAGAAAGACAAAACAGCTACGTTCTTTTACAAGCTTGAAACTTACAAATATTAGCAATATATATTTACAGAGTAGGGAGTTTCTGCTACGTTATTCCGTAGTTTATTGGATCCATACAGAACTACCACCCAGATGCTATGTGAGCTTTGTGGTGGACAAATACCGTGTGCGTGGGAGTTTCCGGGGTGGTCCCGCTTCCTCCCACTGTTTTCATTCCACCAATTCATCCCATTATCATCCATACAGCTTGAGCCGTAGTTACCTAAAGAACGTATGACAAAGTCAAGTACTTGACCTACTAAGTAGAATTTGGTACGCTACCTTTAGACCACGGAGGCCAAAACCGTGAACTGGCGTGCTCATAAGATCAGTGCAATTTGTAGTTATGTTCAATTAACAAGCCAAATACCAAATGATGTTACATGTTCCTGTATTCTTTATATCATAGTATGATACTACAAATATAACAAAATATTATGATGAAATAAATCACCAAGACGCCAGGGTCGATTAGGTGTTTTTGGAACGGTGTTTCAGTGATTGAGCGTTCACCACTGGTGGATGGGGTCCCTGGTTCGATCCCAGGTCTCGCCAAATGAAATTTGTGGTGGACAAACACCGTGTGGGGGGTTCTCGACGTTCTCCCGTTTCCTCCCACTTTATTAAATCCACCATTTCATTTATTTCTCATCATCACCGTCTCCTTTAGCCTAGCCGGCATATCTGTGGGACGTAAAACTCAAAGATTTCATTTGCATTGTTTTGTTTTCGTATTACTAGTAATAGCAGTAGTGGTATTCGCTGTCGTATTAGTACAGTAATAAGTAGTAGCAGTAGTGGTAATAGTAACAGTAGTAGCAGTGGCAGCAATAGTGGAATTAGCACTAGCATTGGTAATCGTAATAGTAATAATAGTATTAGCAGTAGTAGTTGTAGTATTAGTATCACATACGGTGTAGAAGTTTTACATATCTTCTCTGTTACTCGTAATGCATTAATGAGTGTAGTATAAGACTTTTACGTCCATGAGCTGTATTATTGTATAATAAACATGGCTGGACAGAGCAAGCACAAATAACAAATAGACAGACAATATAGGGATATAGAAAACAAACCTTGGGTAACTTTTCACACGATTTTCCCATTTGAGAAGGACAAATAGACATTGCAACATTATAACGACACATCTCTCATTTTGCCTTGCATATTGAAGGATTGACTTGACTTATCAACTTGGTTGTTCTCAGGCCGGTTACGCCCGGCCCGTTTAGAGCCCGGCTCATTTGTGCCCGGCCAGTTTAGGGTCCGGTCCGTTTGTGCCCGATCCGGTTAGAGCCCGGCCCATTCTCTGCCCGGCTTCAGATTCGGGCCGGATCGGGTCTAGCCGGACACAGAATACAGATCCATCCGGGCCGTCTTCGGGCCTGGCTTTGCAGGGCTCTGGTCTACAGACACACGGATAAAACCGTTCTATAAGACTTCCAGCATTTATGCACAGCATAGGTTTGAAGGTCATTTGTATATTAACTTCATGAATTAAAGGGAACTTGTATTCCTCGAAAGGAATTTGTTGGTCCTTCAAGGTCAATCGAACAATGAAAAAACTGATACTAGGAGTATTTTAACACGCCACTCACTACAACGATATAACAGAATGCTGCCTCCGGCTGTTAATAAAAGCTTAACTAGCTGGAACTCGCTAGTACAGTAGCAACGTTATATACCAAACAACGTTGTACTGTGTAAGAAATGCTAGGGGTTGTTCTGTCCATGTGCGCCGCCTCCTTGGTGTTCCCTGGTTCCAACACTCACACAAATAATCTTGTCAGGGCGCTGCAGGCAAGATTTTTAGTTTCGAAACATAAACATAATAAAATAAATATTTCTCGCTTGACACTATCAAAAAATAAACAATTAAAACATAGAGATGGGAGTTAAAATTTCTAACCTCTAAAACATAATTATTTGTTTCAAATGTGTTTGTGCAAAGGCAACCAAGGAACACACTAAGTTAGCCACTTTATACTTTATGTTCACAACAAAATCCTTGCAGGGGGCGCGGTGGCTCAGTGGTAGAGCGTTCACCACTTGTGCTTGGGGTCCCGGGCTCGATCACAGTCGCCGCCAAGTGAACCTTGTGGTGCACAAACATTGTGCTCGTGGGTTTTCTCGGCGTACTACCGTTTCCTCCCACTTTCTTCATTCCACCATTTCATTCATCTCTAATCATACCGTCTCGTTTAGCCTAACCCGCATAACCTTGGGGCGTAAGACTCAAAGATTTCATTTTCAAAATCCTTGCAAGTTCTTTTTGCAATACCATTAAAATTATTTTCTTTTATGATGATATTTTCATTTTAATTTGTATGAATGTAGTATTTTCTTTTAATAACTTTTGATAACATCACTGCCTCTTGCACTCATTCTGCATCATGTAAGTTGTTGAGAATATACACTAAATAACACGATTATATATGTTGTGAATATGCATTACAGTAATTAAACTTGAACCCGGGTTTAAACCTGTTTCTTTACGTTTAAGTCAGCCGTGTTACCGACTGAGGTAGGACAGTCCCTACTTATCCTTATATTACCGGTATATTTTACTTTATCACAGCATAGCCCTTTATGACAGTGTTCATAAAAGATTTTAACTACAAAGAAATCAATAAAAAAAATCGAGACTTCCCTGAAAACATATAACACGTCCCGCCATTTATATGCACCCTTTCAGAAACTATGTTCCGGGGGAGCACACTTCGTATTCCGGGGGCACTATTGATAACTTTCTATTTTTTTATTATATTATAGACGTATTATTTTGGTCTCTTCCGGGGGGCAGTCTCAGAGCTCCGGGCGGGCAGTACCCCCAAAAACACTTCTGGAAGAAACACTGTTTGAAATACACCTAATCTAATATAAATAAAATAAAAAGTTTGTTTGTGTGTCTGTCTGTCTGTATGTATCTGTGTGCTGCCTGGAGACCAGACGAGAGGACCGAGAGTTACCAAATTTTTATCTTGGGTACCTTGGCCCAGGTTCCAGGTCAAGACGAAGCGTTTTTTTTTTTAATCGAACCAAAAAGTCTCAGGAGACGTTTACAGGGACATGTAAAAGTAGTAGAAGATAACCGATATTAGTGTCGAATTCAAAGTTTTGGCGGTCGCTGAGATCAATGGTGAAACTCCGATTGCATTAACTTCCAAATTAACCCCACTTAGTTGCGGGTCGGGGTGCCGGAGGGGATACCTGACATGTAAAAATAATCCAAAATGGCCGATATTAATGTCAAATCCAAAGTTTTCGCACTCGCTGAAATCAACGGTGATACTACTAATACAGGCGTTGACTTCCAAATACAGCCACCACGCGAATAATGGTTTTTCTGATAGTTATTACTAAATGCAAGAAATAAATTATTAATAATAAATGGGAACAGATGGCAATGCATTTTGAAAGAAAGAAACGAAAGTGTAAACATACATAACCATGTCTGACTTTACGTAATCAATCCTAAACCACGATCACTAATCTAACAAGAAGAAACTTGGCTTTAGTAAATTAACTTCGGGGTCATTTTCCGCGAGGTAGTATTGCACATTTAAAATATGAATATTTAAGGATGCGCACGAGTCGAGACATGTCTCGAATCTGGACTGGAATTCGAGTTCAGACACACTTTGTAAAATTCGAGGCGAGTCAAGACAAACTTATTTCTCGACTCTAATTTTCGAGCCGAGACACGAGTCGAGTCGAGACTTTTCGTAAAAATCTCGACTCGACTCGAATGTCTCGAAAATCTTTCTATAATTTTTAATATTATTTTGAAGAAAGTATTCAGTCAGAAACAGCCTTGAAACCAATTCCAGTATTTATTACTTTAGAAAGGTACCGAACGCATAAACTTAATGGTTAATCATTCGAAATCAAGATTTAATTTTCAGCTCAATTCAGTTAATTAAAACTAATAGTTAATGTCGTGATATTTGATTGTACTTCAAATATAATAATAATAATAATAATAAATGTTCTGGGGAACATACACGTGAGCATGTATCTAGTATAGCTCGAGCAAGGCACAATGACGGCTAACGCGTATCGCACACTGCTTGCAGACTACGTACACCCCTTGATGACGACCATGTTTCCCAACGGTAGTGGCATTTTTCGACAAAATAATGCACCATGTCACAAGGCCAGGAGTGTGATGAAGTGGTTCGAGAAATGTTCAACAATGTTTTATATCTGTTGACGGTGTGCGAATTACAAGGGGGATGAGGTAAATCCCCATTGGTAATACTATATGTTCCTATAACCAAAGGAGATTTCCCTCCATGTCAAAGAACTATGTACTGTGTAATTAAAATGTATGAGTTGTTTTCTCTTGTGTGTATGAAATACATTATTAAAAATGCAACAAATAAATTATTAACAATACATGTGATCAGATAGGAATGTATTTTGAAAAAAAAGAAAAGAAACAGTAAACATACTTAACTATACATAATCTGACTAAACTAACCGATGGTAACTAATCTAGAATAATGTAGGAAAGATGCAAGAAAACAATTAATAATAATAAATATCAACATATAGAAATATATTTTGAAAGAACAATGTTCCCCAGAAGTAACCTTGTAAATTTAGGATTTAGGATTTAGATTTCTGGGCTTTCGGCATCTGAGACAATTTAGCCCGTCACGTTCGAGGGATGACGTCTCTAGGCGAACACACTTTCTGGGGAAAGCGAAGGAAGAAAACATTGGGGAAGAAAGGAAGTGATCTGAAACCTAAGGTATCACCCTGGCATCTTCCTGGTGTGAATGTGGAAAACCAAGGAAAATCTCATTCAGGGTGACTGGCCTGAAAAACTTTTAAATTTTTCGACCGAGTGCCCCACCAGGAATCGAACACGGGAACGCCTTCACGTAATCATATAAACGTATGTTTGTCTATTCCATTACATTGCGAATAGGCGAAATTGGAACAATGTTGCATTGGAGTCAGTCATTTAGTTCGAATAAAATCTGTTATTCCCAGCACAATCCCTTCGAGGACATTTCCAAGATCGGGGCAGTGACCCACATGGTCGAAAGTAGTGTTTCCACGAGATGAGACGAGATAAGACTTCAAGCTGTCCCGTCTCGTCACATATCTCGTCTCGTGAGACGAGACACGAGAAATGTATCGTCTCGTGGCAACACTAGAACGGATGAGGCCCACAAAAAGGAGCTGTTATACAAAGTGGTTAAAATTACAGCTTTTAACCACTTTCGTTTGGTTATCAGCACAACACACAACACGACTACAATCTTCCAATCAGTGTTTCTTTCAGAAAAAATGTTCCTGGGAGTTATATTTAGGATTCTGGGGGTACTGCTGATATTATTCTATTATAGATGTATTATTTTGCTCTCCCCGTCGGAGGCACCCTCAGAGTTCCAGGGGGCAGCACCCCAAAAACATGTCTGGAAGAAACACTGCTTAAAACAACGACTACTTAGTTTCGACCATGGGCGCCCGAAGGGAGGGGGAAGGGGCCCGGCCCCACTTGCTCACGAAAATATATGTGTAATATAGCAAACTACGTATATTAAATACCAGGGGTAATATAGCAATCAAGGAGATGACCCCCTTAAAAATTTCTTCGGGCGCCAATGGTTTCCAGTAATGAATTATTACGACAGGAATATTTGTCAATATCGTCGGTACAGTCGAAAGGCAAGCCTTCCCCACTTATTCTGAAATCCTTTTTTCAAAAGCTCTGGCGCCACTTCAAACAATAAGAAGGCCTATGTGACTTTCTGATTTCAAAAATGACTTTGGTTCGAATAACATCATAAAACAATAAAACGAAACTAAATTTTATTGTCAAATCAGCATCCTTTCAAACTTAGTACAGAAAAAGGCCTATACGTTTCTGTCTTTGTTCGGAACGAGAAAACTCATGAAACAATGGTTAGTTGCTGATGAAACTGGTATTAAGAGAACTTGTATTCCTATAAAGGATTTTTATACATAGATATAACCACCAGCCCTCGGAATGAAATTTTCTGAAACACTGATCTCAAAGAATGGTTTAACATTTTACTTGAATATGGAACAGTATCACTAAATATTTAAACTTGAATCGGTTAGAAAAAGGAAATAAAAGCCGTTTGTAAGAATCATTTAAAAAAAACTTTAGGTCTTCCTTGTTCTTTTAGGATAGTCCTCATTTGAAAAAAACGCTGGTATACTTTCGAAGGCAATAATTTATTCGGAGTTAATAAATTTTTAAACAATTTCAAAAACTGTCTTTGCATTTTTGAGACATGACACGAAACGAGGCATTTCAAGAGACGTCTCGTCTCGTCTTGGAAACGAGACGGAACAAGTCTGTCTCGTCTCGTGTCTCATATCAAAGGTTTCTGTCTCGTCTCGTGGCAACACTAGCTGAAAGAAAGAAACAAATGAAATCTTTGAGTTTTACGTCCCACGATTATGCCGGTTAGGCTAAAGGAGACGGTGATGATGGGTAATGAATGAAATGGTGGAATGAACAAAGTGGGAGAACCCCGAGAAAACCCACGCACACGGTGTGTTTGTCCACCACAAAGTTCACTTGTCGAGGACTGGGATCGAACCCGGGACCCCAAGCACCCCAGTTGAACGCTCTACCACTGAGCCACCGCGGCCCCAAGAAAGAAACAAATATGTAAAGATACATATATGAGTACACAATCACGGATAAAGTAGTCATACATGTATTTTAATCTTCTGACTACTTAACCCCGACTAATTTAAGATTGCAAGAAAGTAATTATTAAGAAGAAATATAAACATATAGAAATGTATTTTGAAAGGGAAAAAAAGCAAACCGTAGAAGCCGTGTTATGAATCTGGGTTGCTCACTCAAGAAGCAGACACCTTACCGAATTATCTGCGGCAGAGCATTTGTGGTTTCGAAGCTTTATTTATACTGTGTGTGTTACGTAACGACACTACGGGATGTCATTACTAGTGCGACCACCTCATTCAAGACCCGTTTTGTAAATTGATTGAGGAAAAAAGAGTGATTTCGTAAATCAACAAAACGGATCTTGTATATGGAGGGTGTAACTAAAAGGTACGGCAAAACTTCATGGGTGGATTCCTTATTGGTAGATAAGCAAGAAAGTTCAGATGACCATATGTCGCGAAATGCATCGTTCCAGAGTTACGGCCTTTGAGCCGACTAATGGTGTGAAATAGTCTCATTCTGGTCGCTCCTTAATGTGACTCAATTTAAACCTCAATATATCAAACTCTGATTAAGATAGAAAGGTAATTTTAGTAACAATGTGTTCTGCAAAAATTAAGCTTTCCGCTGATATGCATTTTATGAGTGTATCCCCAAGAAATGCCATCTGCAAAATGCTTATGCAAAAATCAATTAAAAAACAAGTAATTACCCTCCCATGTCCTCCGTGGTACTCCCACACATACATAAAATATACAGGGTGAGTCAAAAGTCCTTGGACACCTGCATAAGTTTGAAAATCGACGGGGAAAGTAAAAAGTGATGATGGGAACAGAGGTTTGATGAGTGGCCGCAACTTTTGAAGTGCATGTCATTCATGGCCGCCATCTTGAAATCCGCTATTTTGGATTCAAGTCATTTTTTAAATGGGAAGGGGGTGTATGACTCATCAAATAACACTAGCTTGAGCTCAGGAATTTAGTGGTGTAACTTGTTTTTCCTATCTAGTACAGTTTAGAAGTTATTAATGTTCATAGGTGGGAAATTATCTTGATACTGAATGCTACAACACATGTTCTACGTGTTGGCCATCCCGTGCAATGCACAACTGTAGTCGCCGCAACCACTCTGACTGCACACGGAGGAGATGTCTCCTGAAATTTGGTCACAGGCTTGTTGGATGCGTTCCTCCAGGTGTCTCAAATCACGGATTGTCTCAGCATACACTATCTGCTTAAGATGTCCCCATAGATAAAAATCAAGGGGCATTAAGTCAGGGGATCTGGGCGGCCACTCCACGGGACCACGGCGACCAATTCACTTCCGTGGCAGTTGTTCATCCAACCATTGACGGACACAAAGTCTATAGTGTGGAGGGGTTCCATCGTGCTGAAAATAAGATGGGAAAATGCCGTCAGCGTTCAGTGTGGCAGGGAACACAAAATCCTGCAACAGCATGAGATACTGTGGTGCAGTTAAGGTGTTGTAAATGAAAAGTGGCCCAATGATGCGGGTGTCCCATATGCCACACCACACCATCACCTTCGCTGGACTATGTTCTCGATTCGGGTCAACCCAGTTCGGATTTGCGTCACACCAGTATCGACAATTATGTCGATTAACCTCCCCGTTCAAAGTGAAATACGCCTCGTCACTGAACAGTATGCCCTTGACAAACGCAGGATTCAGTTCGTGTTGTTCAGTAGCCCACATGCAGAACTCCAACCGGCGATCAGGGTCATCCTCGTTCAGTTTATGTTGCATGTGCAACTTGTAAGGATGCCACTGATTGGCGTGCAATATCCGGACAACGGAGGATTGGCTTATTGGACATGCTAGGGACACACGACGGGTTCTTCGTTTAGGACTTTTCACAAACGACGTAACAACCACCGTTGCAGTTTCCTCATTGGTGGCAGTCTTTGGTCGCCCACTACGTGCCCTATCTTGAACAGAGCCCGTCTCTCGGAATTTGGTGATCACGTGAGCCACCGTGCTGTGCGATATCGGTTCTCTGTCTGAGTGCCGTCGGTTGTAGTCAGCTGCTATTGTTCGGTAGCTGCGTTCCACTGATATAAGGATGATTTCGATCTTCTGTTCACGTGTCAGACCTATTTTAGATCACCTGGAACAGAGAGAACTGGGTCAGTTACAAGGTAATTTCCCACTTTTGAACATTAATAACTTCTAAACTGTACAAGATAGAAAAAAATTACACCACTAAATTTCTGAGCTCAAACTAGTGTTATTTGATGTGACGTACACCTTCTTCCCATTTAGAAAAATAACTTGAATCCAAAATGGCAGATTTCAAGATGGCGGCATTGAATGACATACACTCCAAAAGTTGCAGCCCCTCATCAAACCTCTTTTCCCATCATCACTTTTTAATTTCCCGTCGATTTTAAAACTTATGCAGGTGTCCAAAGACTTTTGAGTCACCCTATATATATAGGCGGAAAGCATCGTCCTTTAGAAATACATAGATACCAAAAATATCTTCCTAGGTTAATTAGGCTCTGAGCTATTGAGGTTTAAATTGAGTCACATTAAGGAGCGATCAGAATATGACTATTTCCACCATTAGGCGGCTCAATGGCCGTAACTCTGTAATGATACATTTCCCGACATATTATCATATGAACGATTTTGCTTGTCTACCCATAAGGAATCCACCCCTGAAATTTTGCCGTACCTTTTTGTTACACCCTGTATATATGTGTGTTGGTGCAACAGTAAGTTCCCAAGAATATAGATTAATTCATTTTTGATTTTAATCTATACAACAAATGCTTTTTACGAAAGCAATGAGCCTGCGAGTTAAAGATGGATAAAGACCGTGAATAAAATTGAAGATCTGAATTGCAGAACATCCGAAGTCCACCGGAGTACTTTTTCTTGTTTTTAGAAGAAAGACAAAAAGATTATACTCGGAATGCTATTCTGTTTAGCTGAAATTATATTGAACTTTTTAAAAAAAGTTTTGATTTAGACTTACGTATTATGAAAGTGAATAGCCCTGAAACATAGGTGCTAACATAGAAAACAGAAAACGAAAAATACGAAGAAAAAGAGTGGACTTGGGATGTTTTGTAATTCAGGTTTCCAATTCAAACTTCAAATGGAACTGGGGTAACTCGCAGACAATGGCTGACTTAACACTTTGATAATAGCGGGTGTAATGGCTGATTTGAGAACACAATTGATATGGCCTGTGTAGCTAAGTAGACTCCCACCCTTTCCCCTCAACATTGGATACGGAAATGGAAAACTTATTTAGAATTTGATTGTTGATTCCAGTATATTTCAAGCATCACTTCTCGGAATCTGGGCCTGTGATATGTCGATATATCGCTATCATCGATATCTATATTATCATATATTAACATTCGATATCGCAAATATATGGATATGAATATATCATTCTAAATTTTCGATATCGATATTCGGGGAGTGGGGAGGCGAGGTATAAAGGTTCCCTAAGACTTGCGATGGATGAAGAAATTAAACTTACTTTTTGCAAGATTGTTTTCTAATCATAATATCTTTATTACCAAACATTGCAATGTAAATACATCCACTTGCAAATTTGCAATATTATATGATGTAATTTCTTAGGCACCAGAACTTTTTTGTTCCTTGAAAAAAGAAACAAAAAATCACGTGCAAAAGCAAGTACTTCGAACTTTGAACTAGAATTTACCATAAGAAATTTTTTTGCTTCTCTCTCTTGGAGATTTCCATCACTTTTGGCCTTTGGGACCGCTAATTGACAAAATGTGCACACATGATCGCTATATGCATTCATGCTCTGAGGCAGAGTCAGAGATTTAGAAAAGGAAACGACTTTTTAATAATAATAATAATAATAATAATAATAATAATAATAATAATAATAATAATAATAATAATAATAATAATAATAATAATAATAATTATTTACAGCTAGGGTCCCGTCTCTTTATCTTCCATGGGAGGGCCGCAAGTCTGCTACGCCACTGGTGTCCCCTATTCTGTGTTTGTTTCTTTTTTGTTTCGTGTAGATATTTGTTTTTGTGCTGTTAGGCTTTTATATGAAACTTTTATATTATGTAACTTTTTCTTTTTATGAGTTTCTTTTTTGGGGTGGGATGGGGGGAAAGAGAGAAATGCTTTCTTCTGATATCTGTTTCTTACCATTCATCTTGTTTGAACTGCTTAAGTAAGTCATTTTGTAACTTTTGATGTCATCCAACTCCGTCACAATAATAAAATTGTCACTCTTAACAATTTGTTTTATTCCCTTATTTGCAGTTTGCCACACTGATATATTTGTGACAAATTTGAGGTTTAGTCCAACGCCTTTCGAATTCGCAACCAACCCAACCGCCGAGCTTTTTGGGTTGCCTGCTATTGCAGGAAAAGGAGAATTGTAGGTGGTAATGCACTTTTGGAGTCGTGTATACAAAGGATAGAATGAGCTAAACAGCAAACAATTTCCAACATCACTCTTCGTGCCAAATGCTCACAGCAGTCCACAGGGGAAGACTCTTGAACTGGAGGTACGTCGTTACAATGTCCCTTTAATGTGTTAGCGGAAAATTGGTCATTTCAATGGTGTACCGCTTCCTTTCAGTCCATCTGGTTATGGTTTGTTCGTGGAGACTTTGCAAAGCGAGGCTGTTGGTTCAAGCTAAAAACGGTCAGACTATGACAAACTTTTAATGTTATTTTATTTTTCTGTGCATTATTTTGAGAAATCTGATGAAGTGATGTTTATTTGAGAAGTTTTCTGTAGAATAAAGGGGTTTGAAAAGGTCAAACCTTTGGTAATTGGCCAACTTCTACCGCATACAATATTGTTCTTTAGCGAAATGGGCCAAACACTAACGGCATTTGTAGCATTTGTATCTGATTTTTGTGATAGGTGCGTGCTATTGCGTAAATCTCGTTTTCGGTGGTGTTAAGAAAAAAAAAAAAGACGGTGCAGCCAAATAGAATTTGACGAATGCGAAAAGTCGTAAGGCTGCAAGTGGACCGTGGTGACGAAACGTTCTGAAAACGTGCTTATGGCGTATGTTTTGAAGGAAATAAAAGAACCATGAAAGAATTTCCAGGTGGTTGCGAACCGTAGGAAGTGGTTTCCCTATTTATTTACTAAGAAAAGAAAAAGAAATGTTTGTAGTTTCTCAACTTTATATGCTACGTATCATTAAACAGTTACTTACTGGTGAACGACATTGGAAAGAAAACAGTTTTCTTTATTTTTCCATTCCTGAGTTCTAACTAGCATTTCACACTTAAAGTCAAGAATCTGCTTACTGTAGTTGCTTGCCAAAAGTTATTTGTTTAAAATTATATTCATGGATTTTTGGGTCAACAGTGATATGCTCTGTTTTTGTTTCTTTTGAGTGGTTAATATATTTGGCACCAAAACCACGTGTGTTGACAAAATAATTTCAGTTAGGAATATTTTCTTCTCTTTCAAGTTATAGAAGGGGCCTCGGTGGCTCAGTGATAGCTCTTCCCGCTGGTCTAGTGGCTAGCATTTGCGCTTTTGGTGTATGGAGTCTCGGGTTCGATTCCCGGTGAGAGAATCTTTGGAATTTTAACTGTCCTCGATGTTTCTGTGTTTGTGTCCCTGTTGTTTAAGTTACTGGAAAAGTGAGTTAAACGAGTAAAGAAAAAGCAAGTAAAATTAAGTATAAACCTAGTAATAAGTAGTTAAGCAAGTTAATGAGGCACTTTCGGTGAATCACTTAAAAAAAAAAGAGGTAGAGCATTTACCTCTGGTGCATGGGGTCCCTGGTTCGATCCCCTTCGCGCCACGTGGACTTTCTGGTGAACACACACCGTGTACAGGGGTTTTCTCGTTTGCTCCCATTTTCTTTATTCCACCATTTCATTCATTTCTCATCATCATCGTCACCTTTAGCCCAGCCGGCATAAACGTGGGAAGTTAAAGATTTTATTTTATTTAATTTTCTTTCAACCATAGGAGGAGCAACATTAAATAGAGATTACTTAGTTTTTTTTTCTTTAAAAAAAATATATGGGATGCACTGTGAATATGCGTGTTATACTTGATTAATTATATTAGTCTTGATGAACATGAGTATAATATAGACACCATGCGATTACCATCCAAATTAGACCCTCTTTTAATTTTGTCACGATTAAACCGTTTCAACCTCTATATATTTTTTCTTTTTTCTACAATTAGCAGAATACCTGTTCTTTGCACGGTGAGAATACGTTTCATTTTGACATAAAGGGGTGAATTTGGGTTTAAACGGCATTGGAAGTGTCACTGCTCGGCTCAGATCCAAGAAAAAACTATGGATTCGACACTATCGATTCGGTCGTTTTCGATCATTTATACATATCTCACTCCTCCTCTTCTAAGTTACGGCGTCAAAGTGAAATGATAAAAGCACCCCAGGTCCGAAACTCGTCTATGCTGAAAATTTGATCGAGATCAGTCGGGTGGTTCAAGAAGTATGAAGTGACAAACATAGTGACTTTCATATATATATATATCTATATATATCTATATCTATATATCTCTCTCTCTCTCTCTCTCTCTCTATATATATATATATATATATATATATATATATATATATATAGGTAGACAAAAAATCTAAAAACACTTCATACAGGACACGTAAGTTTGGCCCTCCACTGTACAACACGTGTTGCGGTTGGCGATCGTTTTTTGTTTTCAATGTGTCATGTGGACCTTCCTCTTCTGTCAGCAGTAACCAGTTCACCTGTGAGTGTTGTAGCGCGAAAATGGTGCGGAAAAATGGGCGACCTTACAGACTTCCAGAGAGGCATGATCGTTGATGCCCGTCTGGTTGGAGCTTCAGTGGCAACAGTGGCGAACATTGTGGAGCTATCGAAAGGCATTGTATCCAATGTCACGATGGCATACACAATTTATGGGCAAACGACGTCTGCAAAGCACAACAGTGGTCGAAAGATAATCCTGTCAGATAGGGACCGGAGGGCATTAAAACGGATTGTAGCAGCTAAAAAGAAGACCACTGCAATGAAAATTACGTCTGAACTCAATTCTGGCCTACAGAACTCGGTTTCGTTGAAAACAGTGCGACAGGAACTTCAAAAAATTAAAATTCATGGCAGAGCCGCTATCACCAAACCCCTGGTCACAGCAGTAAATGCGAAGAGGCGTATCCAGTGGTGCAAGGACCACAAGGCGTGGATTCATGAACATTGGAAACACGTAATGTGGTCCGATGAATCGATCTTCACCTTGTTTCCAACAACCGGTCGTGTTTATGTATGGAGAACACCGCCACAGGCCTATGATACAGACTGTCTGCTCCCAACTGGAAAGCATGGGGGTGGTTCTGTTACAGTATGGGCAGTGATATCGTGGTTTTCTGCAGGTCTCATCATAGCCTTGCATGGAACGTTGAATGCTAAGGCGTATGAGGCCATTTGGAGGGACCAAGTTCTACCCATGGCCCAAATATTGTTCCCTGATGGTGATGACATCTACCAAGATGATTTGGCACCCTGTCACGCTGCAAAAACGGTGAAATCATGGTTTGAAAAGCATGACCAGGAGCTATCACACCTCCCCTGGGTCCCACAATCACCAGATCTGAACATCATTGAGCCATTGTGGTCTGAGTTAGAAAGGCGTGTTCGGTTTCATTACCCTCCACCAGTATTCCTTGAGGAACTGGAGGATGTTTTGGAGGAACAACTTTACAAAATTCCACACACTATGATTCAGGAGCTGTATACGTCCATTCCACGTCGGATCCAAGCTTATTTTCAACGCAAAAGGAGGGCCCACACCATACTAGGTATGATTTTCACACTTTTGCAAACGTTTTAGATTTTTGTCCAACCCCTGTATATAACCCTACATGAATTCGCTGACATAAAATAAAGGGTACTTACGGTTGACGTGGAAATCGTATTACAAGAATTGAATAGCCAAATTGGAGAAACTTGTTCATCGTACAATAACATCACAGGAACAGGAAAACTGCTATAACGGTAACCAAAATATTTACTTACTAAAGAATCGCAGAAAAATATACTTACTTATTATTTTAGTAGGAAACTTGATCCTTCATATTTTGAACTAGTCTCTCAATTTTCAGTGGTATTTAGTAAATTGGATATTCCAACGCGAAGGATATTTTAAAGGTAGACATCAGTTATCCAGGGGAAAAAAATCAATTCAGGTTAAGAGGTCACGTAAAAAAATACATTTCCAATAACGGATCAAGCGGACCGGATGAAAAGGTTCAGTGGGCCGCAACCGACCCGAGGGCTGGCTGTTGAACATGCTGATTTAGTGTATGGTGATACGTTTGCAAACGATTATATCGTGAAAGTATTGCGTTTTGTTAATTTTCTGAGGTCCACAAGAGAAAAGATCGTAAAAGCAAATATTTAAAGAGTTCTATCCTCGGTTAAGTTTCGTTAGTGTAAATTGGTTTCGTTAATATTGCTTCACTCACTGGAACATAGAATGTTGTGTATATTACACAATATTCTATTTCAGTGAGCCTAAACAATTGTGTGTATGACATCACAAACATTCGTAATCAGAACAGATGGTGTATCAATGGTAGAGCGCTGAAGTCTGGTGCGAGGGGTTCCTGGTTCGATTTTAGGTCATCTGAGTTTGTGATTAACAAAATCGTGTACAAGGGTTTTTTCGTGGTTCTGGCGTTTCTTCCCACATGAGAATTCCACTAATTGCTTTATAATCATTCACTTGCATTCAAGGATAAAAGTGGATCTGAAAAGTAGCGGGAACGTCCTCCGTTCCTATCTTTGTCCATTGTAATTTTTTTTTTTTTTTTAGGAAATGAAGGGACGTCATAGATATTTTCTGTAAGTAGAGTAACGGCATCTCCCCGCGCTCCCCTTCACTTTTACCCCTGTTGCATTAATTATCCGTCTCTCTTAGCCTACAGGGCATACACATGAGACATGAAGCTAGAAATGTCATTTCATTTCATTCAGTAATCAACCAACTGAAACTAGTTTGTTATCATTACTGTGCTATCATGTTTGTTTATTTGTTGATTTGAATGTAAACTCATTGTTCAAAACACTTCAGTCAATCTGTAAATATTCACATGAACTAATAAACAACTTACGAATATGTTCCATTGACAAAATAAAATGACGATAAACGTGAAAATATTGTAGTGAAATAATTTTGTTAATCTGTAAAAAAAGTTCCGTAATAGCACTGGAGAATTCTCAGAAAGCTCATGGACATGATTATCATTTTAAAGTTTGTGCGTTCTAGTATTGAATTTAGTACGGAATTTTGATTCTTTTTACTTGGGGAAATGTTTTCTCCTGGGTAAATTTCTTTGACCTCCCCATGAACGCATTCTTATAGAATCTACGACGAACTTGCTTACCAGAAATTAGCACGCTACTATAAAATCATCGTGCTTTTATACGGTGAATTTCTTTTTCTTAAGTATGAATAAGATTCGCTTCGTAAGGTGACTGGTGGCTCATTATGAGAATATTAATTAGTGCATGCACTCAAACTACAAACAAGTGCCCATTTACGTAAAAGTACTAAATGAAGTTACTACGACAACTACATTCGTGTGCTTATAGGTATTGCATACATTATAACTTTTCAAAGAACTACAAAATTAGTAATAAGGAGTACATATGTTCATAGACACTGATTGCGGTGTATGGCTAAGGAAAGTAACACCGTACTACAAACAAGCAATTGTCGTGGTAAGTGGTTTACAGAATTCAATGCATCGACTTTATTACTGAGTGATAGTTCATTAATATATATATGTTAGATACTTTGTTGTATAATTTTGCAAATTAATACACTTTGTCCTTTGATATTCAAGTATATCAAATAATTGATTATGCATATGTTAACTTTTCAAGAAACCTTATGTTCTGTTACGTTTCGTTTTATTAGCAACGTCGTAAACACCTGAAAAACATCCATCGTATCTTTCTGTAAGCCGTTTCCGTACTGATTGGTATAAATAGTACCGACAGATGACGTACAAACATGGCGATCATTGTTTTAAGCGCACGAGTAACAAACCAAAATTCAATCTCTAATTTTGGGTAGTTATAATCAACGTGTGACTGGAAGGAAATGATTTCCGTAATCAATCATCTCTAAAGTATTTTATAGAGCAATAAAAAAGATCAATGTTTATAGCTATGTATTGAAGATAGATACTGTAATGTCCATGTGATTGTATTTACAAACCCCAATATGTACTTCTATTTCTAAATAACAACCACATGCACCTTACTATGGGGTACTACAGCTACAGACGACGGAGACAGCAGCGACACACAGTCACATGACACGAGGGA
Organism: Thermobia domestica; assembly: GCF_964235325.1. Taxonomy (NCBI): domain Eukaryota; kingdom Metazoa; phylum Arthropoda; class Insecta; order Zygentoma; family Lepismatidae; genus Thermobia; species Thermobia domestica. The sequence goes on along the minus strand of NC_137456.1, from coordinate 59,440,439 downwards.
ACAGCAGCGCCACTTCCTCATCATCTGGAGCCCTTGTATAACCGAGAGAATTTCAACGGCAGCTACCAGTCTCGATTGGTTATCCCTCCTCTAGCTTGCTCTTGAGCTTCAAGAGATATCTAACTCCTTCTTCTCGCTTAGCTTCCTTCGGAGCTCTGTGGACTCTTAAACCCCTCTCTGCTTGCTTCGGAACATTTGGGATTCCCAATCCATTCCACCTAGCTTGCTCGGAGCTCAGGTCTTGGATCAGCTCTCTCTACCTGATATTAGAGAATTTACATTATTGAAGTATTTCAGTAAAATACAGTTCATAGAGGATTTTATAATAAAAACCGGTAGTTAGGAAGCGATTCCGGAGTGTAATTTGCTTTACCTATGCTGTACCTACTCCTACACAAGCAGAACTTTACAATACTGATATTTTAAATAACAGGTTTTTTGCCATATGAGGCATCTTAAGGGAGAAAAAATTTCTAATACTGTACTTTCGATAAAACAATAATAATAATAAAATTGACTTAATTTCTTCTATTATACCGATACTGATGTTAAAAAGGAAGACGTAAAAGCAATAAAACGTAATTATGGAGGTACGGAAGGGAAATCGTGAAAAGCTATCAAACACATCGTTAGCAATTCATCAACGCTTACTGATGATCAACTAACGCAATCGCTTTTAAAACTGATCAAAGGGTCACTTGTAATGATAGTTACGGGTCGAGGGAGGAAGGGAGAGTGTGTCCATCAACAACAAGGAAAAAACAGAAGAGGAAGATATGTCAATGGTCTGGATGAAAAAAAAGTAATTACTTCTCCACAGTAGACCTATTAACAGCCAGGATGCGAACTTGATTAGTGTCATAATTACAACCTCTTGCGTATCTATATATATGTATGTATGTATATGTATATATATACTATGACATTCGGTCAATTGGTTTCATTAATGATGGAATAAATGAAGATCAAATAGCGCTTAGCCGCTAAGTAATAATAATAAAAAAAAACATTTGTACACGGAGAAAAAAAAATGTAGGTGGCATACTTAAAAACGTAGGTTACATTCGTAATTCCTGTAGTTTCTGGACTTAACGTACAACCGTAAATAACATCCTGCAGCAAACGTATAGCTGAGAAAGCATGTATTATACGCACTGTCTGCATAAGTGCAATGACGTCATTCGTGTGACGTCATCTGCAGTAACAAGTATATACGGAGGTGATATCTAGCTTTGTGACGTCAGGACCATATACAGCATATTAGTTAATAATGATGACACACGCTGACTCTCAGGACAGAGCATAATTTCAAGTAATATGTATTATACGCTATGTACGTATGTTTCTTGCGTTCAACCCCGAGACAGCATCTATATTGTACTTGTGCCCCGTACGTACGACTAGATACAGTATGCGTCATGTACGTATGTATTATACAGATTTTCCTTATGTCGCACACAGCTTGTCCAGATACAGCATACAGAATATCCGTATGCACCATACAGAGTGCACATATGTAGCTTACAGACTGTCTGCATGCAGCATATAGATGATACGTACGTCGCGTACAGGTTGGCCATATGTAATGTATGGATTGGGTGTATGTAGCTTATAGGTTGTTTGTCTGAAGTATACGGATTTTACGTATGTCGCATACGTATTGCCTTTTTGTAATATACGGATTGGACGTATGCAGTATATAGATTATACGTATGTTTCTTGCGTTCAACCCCAAGACAGCATCTATATTGTACTTGTGCCCCGTACGTACGACTAGATACAGTATACGTAATGTACGTATGTATTATACAGATTTTCCTTATGTCGCACACAGCTTGTCCCGATACAGCATACAGAATATCCGTATGCACCATACAGAGTGCACATATGTAGCTTATAGACTGTCTGCATGCAGCATATAGATTATACGTATGTCCCGTACAGGTTGGCCATATGTAATGTATGGATTGGATGTATGTAGCTTATAGATTGTCCATATGAAATATACGGATTTTACCTGTATCGCATACGTATTGCCTTGTTGTAATATATGGATTGGACATATTCAGGATCTAGATTGTACGTATAGTGCACCATTATTGAAGTGCTACAACATACTGCAAAATGCATGATACATTCTTACTGTAATGTTGTCGCATAGTGTTTTTCTCTGTACGGAAACAAAAATAGTTTAAAATATGGTTGATCTCCTTTGTGCCAATAATAATAAAATTAACAATACTACACTTTTCAAATCTTAGTTTGGAGCAGTGAAACTGTCAAAAGAAATGTATTTACCTGCAGGGTGTCCTGTAAGTTTGGGCTTCCTGCTAATTCGTTGGAAAGCTACTGCAAAGCCAAGTGTTGAAAAGTGACACAAGCGTTAATTTTAAAATTATGGGCACAAAGAAGGTTAACCATATGTTAAACTATTTTCGTTTTCATACAGAGTAAATCAATATGTGATATATTACTGTAAGAATTTATCATATGGTTTGCAGTTAGTTAGTTGCAGCACTTCAATAATAATGCAAAATGCACAGCCATATACAATCCTATATTCAAACTCAAACAAGATTTACGTACAATCATTTATTAAGCTGTTATCATCCATTGCTTGTACGATATAAAGATTATTTTACCTCATTCTTTTCCTTAATAGTATCTTCTTCTAAAGTGCAGTTGTTACCACAAGAGGCCTGAATAGAATTTTCCAGAAATAACTTCTCTGTACATTTTAATTAACAGGTATGTTTTTTTGTTTTTTTTTAATATCGCAATAATTAAAAGTATGCTGACAGCCGAAAACGTGTTCGCTCACAAGATGATTCCTACTCAGTACTCGCCATTAAAAATGCGACACCAAGAAGGAGACTGGGTAGCTGCACCAAAGTTCCCAGGCAGATACCTAATAGTAAGTGCAGAATATTCTTAACCGTCCGCTGTATTCGCTGTGACAACGTTGTGCAGCCATCGACTAAACAGATTTATCCTTCCCTGCTCTAGACATTCTGCAAATTTGGACTTTCCGGGATGCATCCTTCTTAGTGCAACATTTTAAGCAACGAGCAGTTTAACAGTCTCATACATTGCTTAAAGAAAGAGCAATGATTCTCAGAATTACTCAGAAGATATATATGCAATAATTTAAAACGGTTATTTCAATCTTTGCAATTCAGAGCACGAAAAGAAGTATAGCTAAAGGAACACTGATTTTAGCCAGATAGTAAACTCAATCACACTCAGTACCATTAGTTGCTTGGTGTTATCCGTAAGTCAGAGATCATGGTATCTCATTTCGTGTAGATTTTTACATTTGTTTAATGCTAAAAATGTATTTTATCGCTAATTGAACCCAGTACCATATATATACCGACAGGACGTACCTTAGTCACAAGGTGACATGAGTGAAACACTAAACTGTTCGATTGACACCTGCGGCCTTGTCAACCCTAGAGAAAGTTACAAAGTGATTAAGTAAATACGGAACATAGTTCATACAAAGTATAGCGATGTATGAAGTCTCCGTTTCATATGACTTGGATAAAGGACACATCTGAAATATCAACAAAGAAATATATAATGATTTCTCTGGATAATTTGGATTAGTCCAGAATTCGAACACATACGTTGGTAAGTCCAACGTTTTTTTAAATATATATATACTTCTTTCTTCGGATTCCCAATAAAGTTGACTACTGAAAAGCTGAGTTATAGATTCTATATTAAAACAACTTCGCTAGACATGTTCAGTATACACATTGCCTTACATACAGAACAATACATTAGTTCTTAATGCATGTCTGAAATAATAGTGCTTCGTATAGAATTTTACTTCATCCAATCGTAATAGCACAAAGATAAAAAAATATTGCGAGGGATAATATTCTTATTACAGAGAAAAAGAGTTGAAATGACTTAACACTAACATTTTCTTTAAACAGAGATAATATTTTATTCTAATTTATGGAAGAAAGAAATAATAATTTGTAGTACAGTATTTTTATTAGGGTTATATATTCGTACAAAAGAATGTAAATACAATTGGGTCTGTCTTCAGAAAGAACGTACTTTTAGCCACAACCTACACTGCTTCTTTTCACTGTCTTCCAAGCAGAATCCTGGTTTTGTTTTGATGCACGAAATACCTGAAACAAAAATCAGAAAATATTTAAAATATTAAATTCAGTGTGCTTAACTTGGTTGTACTTAACAATACAAAGTATCTTAACATTTTTGAGATTAAATGGACAAAATCTGTTCGGTCAGGTATGGACTTTTGGGTTGCACGTAGAAAAACTATGAAGTGTTTATTGATGCTGAACAACAACTCAAAATGTATTACTATTCAAAAGTAAGTGGGTACCCCAATGGTGTTCGAGGTACCATGGGGTATCTAATGTCTGTATTTTTTAGATATGTGGAAATTTATGTCTCTAAAATGTAGGGAACTGACATTTGTTTACCGAAAACCTCAACTCGGTAAGCCTTAGGGATATTGAGATATGGGAAAATAAAGAGCGACACCATAGAAGTGTGGGGTTTGCGTACTAGGTGGTGCAGTTTTGGAAACGTAATTACGAGGGCTTACAACAACCTCAAAAGTAGTTTCAATTAAATACACTACACACACGCCCTGATGGGGGTTTTCGGGTGTCATGATATTCGCAGAACTCATTTCTAAATATTCTAAAATATGTCTTAATAACGTTTTAAATAACGTTAGAGGTGTGTGTTTACCGAAACCGCAAGTCGGTACGCCTAACAGTTACCGAAATATGATGAAATAAAAAGCGACACCATAGGTACGTGGAGCTTGCATATTAGACAGTACAATTTAGAAAATTAATTAAAATATGACTATCAAGATATTGTCAAATAAAGAGAGGATCCATACAGTTATGGGGTTTTCGTGTTAGGTGGTAAAATTTCCGAAACCGGTCATGGAAAGTTAATAAGCATCAATCAGTATCAATTTCATCTTAAAATAATTAGGTATTTCCATGGAGTTTAAGAACATCATGGGGTCTACCAAGATTAAATTTTAAAAGTTTTGGAAAATATATTTTGACATTTGTAAAGAGTACCGTATTAGAAATATGTATTTACCTAAAACTTCCAGCTAGTACATCTAGCAGCTAGAGAGACACCATACACCATCTTGAAATTTCAGAAAACAATTATTAATCCTAACAAAAGTTAAATAAGATGGTACTTATATGGGTTAAGTGAGTACCTCAGACTCGTCAGTACAATTTCGATCGAAAGATTAATTCAGCTCTAAATTTTCTTTGGACAATTCCAAGCGTTCATCGGGCTCTGAAATAAAGTGAACATTTTTTGTCAATATCTAATATAGTAAGCGAGATATAAGGAATTATGTATTTTATGACGTCGTAAAAATAGAGACCCACATGGATTTGTACTTTTGAGTATTTGCTGTAAGAAGAAGAAATTTCAGAAAACAACCGTATATACCTTAATAGACAATTAAATGGGCGGGGCACAGTGGCTTAGTGGTAGAGTGCTTACCTCTGGTGTATTGGGTTCTTGGTTCGATCCACGGCCAAGTCAGTTTGTAGTGGACATCGTATTCGTGGGTTTTCTCGGGGTACTCTCTTTCCTCCCACCTTTGCATTCCATCAATTCTGTCAACAACATTCACTTGCTTTAATCATAATCTCCCTGAGACTAAAATGCATAATCGTGGGTCGCTACACTGAAATATTTCCTTTTATTTAATTTTAAAATTAAATAGGGAGTTAAGTATGATCGTATTTCTATGGGTTAAGTGAATACTCCAATAGTTTCTGCAAAAAAAAAAAGATTAGTTAAATACCCTACCACTAAGCTACTGTGTCCCCGCCCACTGAATTGTCTATTAAGGTATATACAGTAGTTTTCTGAATTTTTTTCTTATAGGAAAGACCCAAAAGTACAAATCCATAAAGATATCTATTTTTACGTCATAAAATATATAATTCCTTATATCTTAGTTACTATCTTAGATATTGACAGCGAATTTTCATTCTTTTGCACAGCTCGATGAACCCTTGGAATTGCCTGAAGAAAACCTAGGACTGAACTAATCTTTCGATCGAAATTGTACTGAGGTACTGATTTAACCCATAGAAGTACCATCTTATTTAATTTTGTTGCGACCAATAATTGTTTCCGAAATTTCAAGCTTTTATTTCACAGTGTTTCTCCAGATGTTAGATGTACTAGCTGGAAGTTTTGGGTAAATACATATTTCAAATACTGTTTACAAATGTCAGATTATATTTTCAAAAGCTTTTAAAATTTAATTTTGGTAGACTCCATGATGTTCTAACACCCCATGAAGATATCTAATTACTTTAAGATGAAATTGCTACTGGTGTTTATTAACTTTCCATGACCGATTTCGGAAATTTTAGCATCTAACACGAAAACCCCTTAACTGTGTTGGTCCTCCCTTTATTTGACAACATCTTGATAGCCGTTAGTCATATTTTAATTCAATTTCCGAATTGTAGCGTCAAGTATGCAAGCCCCACATACCTATAGTTTATTCCCCCCCCCCCAAAAAAAAAATCAGTTCTTTACATTTTAGATATATTTCCATATATCTAAAATGCAGAAATTAGGTACCGCATTGGAACCCCATTGGAGTACTTACTCACTTTTGCATAGCAAGGTAAAAACGCCAGTGGTTCTCACTTTAAGTTTGAAAACATACTATTTTGTCTCTTCTCTGAGCATCGTGAATCTGTCGGAGCTGTACCATAGTTGGAAAGACTCACTGATCCTTCCTATAGTGACCATGTAGTCAGAATTCAAAAAGGAGTAGCCCTTGAAGGAAAAACAATATTTTAAAATCCTTGCACCAGTAGTCGTCACCTTAAAATCACAATGTTCCAGTAGTAGTCAGGATTTTCTACCAGTGTTCATCACTCAAATAACTTGACAATTTATTCAAAAACGCACTGTGTATCAGTTTAGGGTTGAGAATACAATATAACGTAGTAAGCTTAATAACTTTGCATCACTTTTAGCACTCAAGAAAGAAAATAAAAACGTTTTTACATACTTTTTAAAGCAATTTCAGAAAGAAAAATGTTAACTAAATTCAAAAGTTAACTGTATATCACTTCCACGTTGAGTACAATATTAAATACTATGTTTAATAACTATACGTCACTTTAAACTCTCGAGAATGAACATCAACGTTTGTACATACATTTTAAAAACAATCTGAGAAACAAAATAAGTTAACTGAATTCAAAATTTAATTATACATCACCTTAAGCTTAAGAATACACTATAAAATGCTGAGATTAATAAAAAATGAAATCTAAGTTTAACGTCCCACGGTTATGCCGGTTAGGATAAGGAGACGGTGATAATGAGAAATGAGTGAAATGGTGGAATGAAGAAAGTGGGAGGAAACGGGAGAACCCCGAGAAAACCCACGAGCAAGGTGTTTGTCCACCACAAAGTCCACCAAAGAAATATCGAAAAATACAGCAATATCGAAATATAAACAATATCAAAAATCGAAAATATAGAAATATGAAAGAGATAATGTTAAAAAATATGGATATATCGAACAAAAATGGATATATGATCTTGGAATACGATTTGGTGGAATAATGAGGGAGAAAAATAATCATTGATTAAATATTAAATTGAAAAGAAATAAGAGCCTGACGCTCAAATACTTATCTATCCGGCACCCATCTTGATCCCCATAAAATATCATGAAGTGCTTCATTGATTCTAAACCCAATAATAGTAATTTAACAATAAACACAATATATAATTTACTACGCACCTTGAAATGTAGAAATTAATGATTGTAATCCCCAGCTTTCCAATAGACTTTGATTTCTCCAAATGAAGATTCGGATATCTTGTTTCTTCTCAAGCAATAATGGGTTACAATAATCAGTTGCAGTCCAAAGCCAAGTCACCTAAGTTAAGCATAAATATAAAAGAATTCATTAGTTAGATGCATACAAAATCCTACGCATGTAAATCCGAATCTACTTGTATTAAATTGTAAATTTAAACAAACTAAATTATACTACAGTTATAGTGACATCAAACATACATTAAATAAGGTATACAGGGTGTCTCAAAAGTCCCCTGACATAGGGTAACTGTTATTATCAGAGTTACAACAGAATGTAGGAGGGAAAAGCATATCCAATTATGATGTTTTCAATCTAAAGTGAAGGAATTTTTAAAATCGGATGGCCCGTTTGCGCTGTACACTCTCTATGCGCCCAATGTGAAATGAAAATGCAACGTTGCCATTTACCTGGATCCACAACAGAAGTGAGTGAAGTTACTGTCTTTTACGCTAACATGTCGATGGCCAGCCCCCGTTTCAAACAGTAACTTCATTCACTTATGTCGTGGGTCCAGGTAAATGACAACGTTGCATTTTCATTTAAAATTGGGTGCATAAAGAGTATACAGCACATTCATCTTGTCCGATTTTTTAAAAAAGTGTTCACTTTAGATTGAAAACGTCATATTTCGAGATGTTTTTCCTCTTACATTTTGTCGTCAGGGAACCTATGTCAGGGAACGTTTGAGACATCCTGTATACATCATAAGAAGTTCCTTTCTAAATTCTACACGGATGTGGTTTCATTGAATGTGAGGTGGGTGATACACATTAGGCCTTTTGGGAGTACGTCACACGGACGACCGTAATTTTGTGTTCAAAATTTTTATGAACTGGTGGGATATGTGATACATATGGCCACGGGCTAGAATTTTCTCAGTATGTCAAATATGCAATCAGATTTCATGCAGCTTAATTTGGTGAAAAGCTATTGCCAATTGAACGTTACATTTACCTCTTTCTTGCAGATGTTGAACCATGCCGTTAGCACGTGAGGAATGGATCGAAATAATCAAACTGTGGGGCAGGAGGAGTATATGTGCAGTGGTTGCCGATTGCAGAGTCATCCACAATGTGACTGTGTCACATGTTTCAGTGTCACAGTAATTAACTAAATTTGAGAAGACGGGCACATTCGTGAACATACATCGTAGCGGTTCAAACTCGCGGGACCTTGTTCCTTCCCCATTTTGAACCGGTACATGAAAATGCCATTTACTCCATGTTTGCCTGCGCCGATTTTGAAAATTCCTTCACTAATCGATTTCTCCCGTCGAGTACTACAAGAATCAGTTAAAATCTCGCGGGCCCTTTTTTCTTCCCCATTTTGAACCGGTACATGAAAATGCGATTTTCTTCATGCTTGCCTGCGCCGATTTTGAACATCCCTTCACTAATCGATTTCTCTCGTCGAGTACTACAAGAATCAGTTAAAATCTCGCGGGCCCTTTTTTCTTCCCATTTTGAACCGGTACCTGAAAATGCGATTTTCTTCATGCTTGCCTGCGCCGATTTTGAACATTCCTTCACTAATCGATTTCTCTCGTCGAGTACTACAAGAATCAGTTAAAATCTCGCGGTCCTTTTTTCTTCTCATTTTGAACCGGTACCTGAAAATGCGATTTTCTTCATGTTTGCCTGTGCCGATTTTGAAAATTCTTTCAGTAATCTATTTCTGTCGTCAAGTACTACAAGAATCAGTTAAAATCTCGCGGGCCCTTTTTTCTTCCCCAAGCCAATATTTTTTGTATATTTTGAATGTATTCAAGTATGGAACAAAAGTATTATATAATTCCCTTAGTAGGCTTCTCAACGTAATATTTTTCAACTTAAATTTTATTTATTTTAATTATTTATTTTCTTGTGACTCAATATTTAATTGCAATCGTTCATTGGGGAGAAGGGTGGCCATTCTCAAATATATAAATATAGTATTCTTAAAATTTATGTGTTCTCGTACTATTAGTTTCTTTCACTAGACCTGGAAATTGCAAAATTAATACCTGGAAAACCTGGAAAATTCAGGAAAATTGAGTTCCATATTTATCTATGAACACTGCTATTTACAATTTTTTTCGAATAGGGAGAACTGTACAAAAGGGTGTTTTGGGAATGGTATAACAATAGGTTTCTGGGAGTGTTGTTCGAAATGAAATCTTTAAGTTTTACGTCCCACTATTATACTGGCTAGGCTAAAGATAACGGGGTGTTGTTCGGTGGGGGTCAATGTTGCCAATTTTGGGTAAAGTCGCTAAATAAGGGGAATTCGACCTGTGATAGCGTAGGTTGACCATAAAATTTTCAGTTAAAAACGGGACAGGTTCTTGCAACCCTAGACTTTTAGATCTACCTTTGTTCTTATCAGTGCCTTGATATCAGATTTCCTCCTCTCTCTCTTTGTTACAGAGCGGGTACTTATCAAAAAGGAAAGACACGTTGAAATTTGTTCAACACACAACCAACTGCTAAAACCTCTGCTGCCTTTCGAGCAGTACTGCGAACTATAGAGTATGTTTAATATAGGGAATTTCAGTTCAATTTTTGCCGCTTTGTTATTATTTATACTTTTAAAAGGAGTAAAGGTATTGGGTTTGTTATTTACTTCTTTCATTTACATAAAACGGGACGAATACTACTTTTTTCCATCTACTGACGGAACGGCCGCGACACGCCCCTAAAACGGGACTGTCTCGGTCAAAACGGGACGTATGGTCGCCCTACGATAGCGACAAAAAAAAATTCCGATTGGAGACTTTTTTGGGTGATTTTTAAATGACGATTTACCTACTTACACATTTAGCGACTTTTTGCTGCAAACAAAATGTTCATCTGTAGAGAAGCATTATTAGTTCAAAACAGTTTTTTCTGTTTGTTTGTTTTAATCAGCGCAAGTGATGAAGAGTTTGGAAATACAGCGTCAGGGCCGGCGCGAGGGGGGATCGAGCCGTGCCACCGCCCAGGGCGGCACGTCTAGTGGGCGGCAAAATTTGAAAAAGAAAAGAATATTATTAAAATATAATGCTTCGTAATAGGCCCACATGGAAAAATAAAATTGTGTTCCCTGAGAATGTAATTTAAACTTACTTCACTCAGATTCAGGAAATTCAAAGCATTCCCCCTCATTTTCAATTATCAAACTACTAGCCACAGGTATCTCGTTCAAGATTTCCCTTGCAGCAGCGTAGATAAGATTTTTAGCTAGAGCGGGTAAGATTGTCAAGTGTCTTATATATTTTTTTCTATTCAGCAATATTCTAACGCTCCACTCCAAGTACGCAAAAGGTACACTCCCACTTGAGACAGGCGGTTCTAGCCTACAGCACCTAGAGACATTTAGGTTTTAGCAGCGAGTTTTTAACCAATTTACAAATTGTTCATTATCATGTCTTATCAACAATATATATAAATATATATATAATTGTTTTTATATTTAAGCAATACAAATCATGGCCGAACACATTAAAAGAACCATGGGAGGGCAAAATAAATGCGACCATTACTGAGGAAAAGATGTCCAAAATTTTTTAAATTCCTATTCTTAGTGAGTAAATTGAAAGTAAAATACTGTTTTTGTTGAGAGCTGCAACATATTATACTATAGTGCTAGACTGTACACCAGATATTTCTGGTACAAAGGATCGTTCGTTTTGTACAAATCACATACAATAATGGAGAATGGCTTACAAAAATTTGCGAACACTTTCTTGGTTTCGTACCAGTAAAAGACATCACTGGTCTAGCTAGAACTGACGGAAGTAATAATTAAACGGCTAAAAGAAATGAACTTCTATCGAAGATATGAAGGGCCAAAGATATGACAATAGTTCCAATATGAAAAGAAAAAATAAATTCTCAAGATTTACATGTTTCTTTACTAAACTTTATCGTTAACGATGTAGCCACAACATCTCAAGTCCACCGTTTCATTTTTTTTTTTTTTTGTATAGTTAAAAAAAGTTTCTGACTTCTTTTCTGCGTCAGTTCAACGTTGGGCCATACTAAAGGAACCTATTAGCAGCCTCACTTTAAAACCATTCAGCACCACAAGATGGGAGAGTCGAGTTGATGCTCTGACTTCACTTAGATATCAAATAGAGGCTTATGATACCTTACTTCAAATAAGTAACGACAATATAATAGAATGATCGCCCATGATGTTCTGTGTATAGCAAACCACCTGCGTGGCTTTACTTTCTTTACTCACTCGTTATGTGGTATGACTTTTCACTCCACATAAACATAGTAAACAAAAGTGTGTTTGATCCAGTAGGGTTTCTTTAAAACAAATCTGAGAACTTTCAGAGGAGCAGAAATGATGCAAAGTTTCAACCTTGCTTAATTGATGCGATGGAGTTGGCATCAGCATTAGATATGGATGATCCATGGATAGGCAATACAGTGCAAGCTCGAAGTCGAAAGAAGAGACAGTTTCAATAGAAGGCAGAAGATGAAGCTATTGAAGATCCACAAACAAGATACAAGATCGATTTTTATTACAAACTTCTAGACGTGATTGTGTTAGATTTAAGAGAAAGGTTTGGGCAATTTAAACATCACAGCGAGTATTTCGATTTTCTTTACGATATAAATAATCTGAACGATATGCCACCTGAACTTTTGTCTGAAAAGTGCCTGCATTTTAATACGCGAAGAATCGAAAGATATTAACCCGTGATTTGAAAGACGAACTGAAACTATTAACCGCTATAATTAAGCCTAAAAGTTCATCAAAAGAGACTAAAATTAATCAAGAAATATGACTTTGCTCCCTATGTCAGTGTTGCAGTTATGATTTGGTTTATCTTACCAGTAACCGTGGCAAGTTGAGAAAGAAATTTTTCGAAACTTACTCTAAGCTTATTAAAAACTATCTACATTCTTCCATATCTCAAACACGTTTAAGTGCTCTAGTGATGATATCAATGGAACATCAATTGGCTGAAACATTGGATTACGCGAATGTGATAAAGGAATTTGCTCATACCAAAACAAGAAGAGTTTTTTCAATTAAACTATGTTAAATTGTGTATTTCTATTGTGTTTTAGTACATTATAAGTCTTAAGCTAATTACTTACTTTTGCCGTAATATTTGACTCACTATATTATCTTTTTGCTCCATACTCTATTGGAAACACCTTTTGATATAAAATAAGCTTAAAAATTAAAATTCTTAGTCGAACTAAAGCATACATTAAAAAAAAAAAAACTGTATGCCCTGCTGTATATCACGTACAGCAAAATCGAGCATACTGAATATTGTGTCATGTATGGAGTCGTTTAAATATTAAAGCATTCGAGAGAGGCAGTTCAATTTTTTGTTTACTTTTCCTTTTCATACATGTTTTTAAATATGGTATCTTACTTTTTCTTAATATCTGAATGTCTTCTGTCAAAATAAGGTTTGTGGATTAAAGGGGCGGCATTTGAAAGTACCGCCCAGGGCGGCAAAACTGCTAGCGCCGGCCCTGTACAGCGTACTCACTACTCCACAATCCTGCATTGTTATGTTACCCTTGCCCTCTAACGAAGAATAACTACAAACTTGATGTCCTTTAGTTCGCAGAGTTTCCGTTGAGAGACACGTAATACATCATTACCGATAGCAACAAGATTAGCTATAGATGCGTGAATAAAGGCGAAGAAGGTGTTTGTTATATTTGTCCTCTGGGGTCTTTTAATTATTCTGCACGTTTTCTTTTACAAAAAATTGCTTAACGTAAGTACTGTAGTGTTAATTATTTCGGAACTATTTTGACCACAACATGAACAAAAGTACTCGAAACAACCTGAAATGATCCCTGAATTGAAGGATTGGTTGCGCTCTGTTTACAAAGATGTGAATAGAACCAGCGGCGCAAATCTGTCTTCAACATTGGGGGGGGGGGGGGAGAGGGTAAGACCGTTACCATACTTTTTTTGGCGATGTCCAAAATACTTATGAAGTTGAAAAACAATGTTGTGGAGGATCAGAGTTGTCTTTAGCGTTAGGAGGCTGCAGATTTGAGGCTTATTCTGGGGGACATCTATTTTATCTCACGTTCCTTTGTAGCAATCGGACAAAAATCATCAAATTTCTCCCAAAAAACACATTTCAAATCGGATTATTTGGGAGAAGTCCCCCTCAGTTCCAAGATTGGAGGGGACATGTATCCGTCATCCCCCCCCCCCCCCGGGATTTGCGCCAGTGAGTAGAACATATTGTTTAGTTTACATCTACAACTTTTACAATGCTTATAGACAATGAATTTCTCGATTATTTCTTATAGCGACTTTTCACCCAAAATTGGAGTCGTCACCTCTCGTTTCGCAAACTTATTGCCAACATTTTAGAAACTGGTTGCGGGGAGAGCTACAATGGATGATTCAAGTTATTTCGTCGCTTCCGCTGTGAACCTAAGTACAAGATTCCAAAAGTCACATTTTTTTTGGTTCCAAACAATATGTCTGCTGGGTGAAAGCATAGACTGGAATGTGTAGCCTTTCCTACCTTATCTTTAATCCCATAGTAGCTTCTTTCCCAAAGTTAAAAAAATGCAATTCTTCCTTTCTTAATAGTACTTATTACCCAAAGTATTACGTAAGCATTGTATGTTACTTATGTAGCTCACAGAGCCGCAGCTATGGGCGAGCAAGCAAAGCACGTGTCCCGGGCGCGTGGTTGGAGGGGCGCCTAAAAGAGAGGTTATATATTAGTACTTTTCCTGGCGGTATTTAATACTTTTCATCAGAGTGCGAAATCATGAAATCAAAGTGAGAGGAAAAAATGAAATGAAATCTTTGAGTTTTACGTCCCACGGTTATGCCGGTTAGGCTAAAGGAGACGGTGATTATGAGAAATGAATGAAATGGTGGAATGAAGTAAGTGGGAGGAAATGGGAGAACCCCGAGAAAACCCACGCACACGGTGTTTGTCCACCACAAGGTTCACTTGGCGGGGCTAGGATCGAATCCGGGACCCCAAGCACCAGAGGTGAACGCTCTACCACTGAGCCACCGCGGCCCTAAAAGTGAGAGGAGACTGGAGGAGTGAAGAGAGAGAGAGAGAGAGAGAGAGAGAGAGAGAGAGAGAGAGAAGAAAACGCTCGCACTTTTACACTTCAAAGTAAATTAAGTCATTTATTTTTTCTGTCCCCCTCCTCCCCCTCCCCTAAGTTCTACTGTCAAAGTAAATAGCTAAAAACACTCCCAGGCCAGAACCGCATCTACGTTGGAAATTTGATCGAGATCGGTCGGTCGGTGCAAGAGATTAAGAAAAAATGAAATGAAACCTTTGAGTTTTACGTCCCACATTTATGCCGGTTAGGCTAAGGGAGACGCTGATGATTAGCAATGAATTAAATGGTGGAATGAAGTAAGTGGGAGGAAATGGGAGAACCCCGAGAAAACCCACGCACACGGTGTTTGTCCACCACAAAGTTCACTTGGCGGGGCTGGGATCGAACCCGGGACCCCAAGCACCAGAGGTGAGCGCTCTACCACTGAGCCAGCGCGACCCATGATTTAACAGAGAAAATACATATATTGTACATTATAATTACATTACATTACCAATCTTTCGCAATTAATAAACCACAAGTCATTACACAAGCGTGGTTGGTTCGAAGTTTAGCATCCAATTCAGGTCCGAGGCTATCTGAGACTTGGTTCTAGATCTTTAACGTGGAATACGCACCACATGAGCTTCCAGAAGATTCGAATGAACGGGAGGATGAGGAAGATTTCCCCTCTCCAAGTAATTTAATAGTGTTCACTCTAAAGATAAACCGTATATAACTCTATAACTCTCAATCTTTGTCGTTGCAGGGCACTAGTTTGAAGTGAGGTGATCGTGAACAAAAATTGACCTGATGAGAGAGCATTTTCGTATTATGATTTATTACGATATTTGGCAAGGGTTAACACAACAACAATGTGTTCATCAGATAACTGTTACTTTTCCTGATGAAGCCCCATCTCAGACAATTTACAGGTGGTTTCAGGAATTCACGTGTGGTCAGCTCAGCCTGACTGATGGAGATTGTGCAGGTAGTCCATCGACAGTCATTGTGCCCAAAAACGTTGCTGCTGTTCGTGAAATTATGAACACTGATTGGCATGTGACTTATCGCGAAATTCAGGAAATCTTAGGCATTGTAATGAGCCAAATACAAATAATATTGCACTATTATTTACGTGTAAAAAAACTTTGCACTCGTTGGATCCCACACAATTTAAGTCGCGCACAAAAGACGCCCGTGTAAAGTGGTGCAAAGTTATAACGAAACTGTTCAAGTCTGGATCATCTAATTCGGTGTTTAACATTGGAGCAGGTAATGAAACTTGGATATATACGTACGAACCGGAAACAAAGCGACAATCTGCTGTGTGGGTGTTCCGCGAGAACCTAAACCAATCAAAGTTGTTCATGCACACTGTGCCTCCAAACAAACGATTGCATAAGTTTTTGGTAAATCAGGTCATATTGCAACTGTACCATTGGAGAATTGCAGAACAGTCAATGCAGAATGGTACACAACCATATGTCTATCAGAAGTACTGAATGTGAGCAAACAGTTCAACCGTCGTATCATTCTGCACACGACTATACGAGCTCGCACACAGCAGCTGCCACAAATGATTTTCTGGACCAGGAAAGCGAAGTCATGACATCCGGCTTATTTCCCTGATTTAGTTCCCAGTGATTTCTTTTTGTTCCCAACAATAAAGAACATGTTGCGTGGGAAGCGCTTTTGCACCTCCAGAAGAAGCCATCGAGACATACAAACTGCAGGTTTCACAGATACCAACCTCGGAGTGGCATACCTGTTTCAAGATTTGGTTCTATCGCATGAAAATGCACTGCTATTCATGGGGAGTACTTTCAAAAGCAATTAAAAAAATGCACTTTCATGTTCTTGCGTTCTATCATTTTCCCGAAACTTTCAGTGCAACCCTCGTATTGCATCACTGAGATATAAATAGCTTTGATTGTATATCTAGAAAAGTCACCCTCTCGTAAGAAGCTTCATTTGAACCCTTCGAGTTACTGCACTTCCCACCTGGATACAACAGGGTAAACGTAGTCTCAAGCAGGCCCGAAACCAGCCACATATGTTTAGAGGGACCATGAATATATTAGGGGGGCAAGTCATCAAAACTTCTCTTACAAATATCTAAATTGTGTTTTCTGTATTGAGGTCTGGAGGGGCCATGAAAAGTTTAGGGGGCAGTTGCCCACTAGCCTCCCCCTCTACTTACGGGCCTGGCCTCAAAACAAAACACTAGAATGTGCGCAACTGGGGATCAAAACACAAACGGAATAGGAGAAATAATTCAAGTGAATCAAAGCCTAGCATAGCGAGTTTTTGCGTATTAGTTGCTTTGTTAATACCTAATTCCTTCTAGAAATAGTGAAACAATACTATGAAGAAAAACTAATAACCGAATGAATCTCAAGGAACCGGAATAATTTCTGACTGATTAAACTAGTTATAAATTCTATAACTTACTGTTTCGTTGAAGGTCTCAACTCCAGCAAGTAGACCTACACAAAACCAAAACTAGGGAATTAAAAATTATTTTTCTTTTTTCATGTCGCACAGCTACGACCTTAGGCCAAAAGAGACTGACAATTAATAGAAGTGAACGCGTTTATGGAAGTAATTTGTTTCCACTCTCCCACCGAGAATCGGACGAGGGGCCACGTTTAGCAAGGCCACACGGAAATCACTAGACCAGTGGGGAAGACTACTAAAATACAAAGTAACAATATATTTAATGTATAGTAGAAATCAAATTAGTGTAAAGAATTGAGAAGGAATCTTATTCTAAATGCCAACAGGGTATATAGTATGCTATTTAACGCAGTTTATCTGAAATCGTGAACTGTGCACACCAGTGGCGTATTTAGGGGGGTGGCTTCCGGGCTTAAGCCCTCCCCGAAATCTTACTTAGTAAAGTAAATGAAATATCTTGCAGAATTTTCACATTTCCAGGCAAAGCCCCCCCCCCCGAAAGTTAACAAAGCCCCTCCCGAACAAAATCGTAAATACGCCACTGGGACACACCAATATCACGGAACGATTTTTATGACGGTGCCCTTAAACTATACCAACTAAAGAAGTAGACCCAATTATCTTCGTGACATTAGGGAATGCAGGCAGGCGCATTAGCCCAGGTTGGGCACAGCTATAAAGAAAACGCATGGAAACAAAGTAAAACATCTTTCAGTTTTACGTCCCGCTTGTAACCAGAGTCTGATCTAGAAGGTAAAAACTGGGGGGGGGGGGCAGAACCCAGACTATGGTAGGTATATCATGAGTTTACTATACACTTTGAAAGAAATATTAATAATACCTTAAATTATATCTGTCACTCAAAAAACTGGGGGGCCTAGCGCCCCCGGACCCGGGCTAGATCCGCCACTGCTTGTAACGTAATAAAATGTAATACAAGTACTTGATTGATCAAATCTGGTTATCATACCGTGAACCACCACTCGTAAAACAATGAAAATACAGTTACCAACTACTATGTGGTCTTCACGTTGCTGTTAGTAACCACATTATATCTTTACTATTACTTATCGATATATAACATGCTCTGTCTCATAACATCTATAGCATCTGTCCAAGTTAAAATTCAGTTGTTTTACGTTTTTACCAAGCACAGAATATGAACCCAGTCCAATCCTACAATAGTCTCACTGTGAAAGGTGAAATTAAACTGCCTGGCATTCGAACCCATGTCAGGCATTTGCTTTAACGTCCGTTGCAGACTCTCGTGGCGGCTTGCGTGCATACCCATGGCTTTCAACTATGGTTTAGTAACCAAATCAAGTGCCAAGACAAATACAAATAGCAAACACGCCAACTCTCCATATCAAGTTAACGCAGATGGGAGGGGAGGAATGTATACCTAAATTCCAAATTTATGTATCCAAAACAATGAAAACATGTTTTAATTTTGAAAATTATGTTTTCTAGACCAAATATGAACTAACCAGAGATTTCAAGGAACCAGTTCGTCATAAGCTAGAACCATCGCATATCACTAACTATTCAAAATTATATTACTAATTTCTAATATTTCAAACTACTAAGGCAAGGGAATGAGTTAATTTTTTGTGGAAGCTAATTTGAGCTCATTTTACTATCATATATACATACCAGTGTTGGGCAAATTTCAATTGAATTAACAATTAACAATTAATCTGTAAATTTAATTGTTAATTGTAATTAACAATTGAAATAAGTAATGGTTAATTGTTAATTGCAGTTGGCCATTAAAAAAGAAGAATCAATTGCAATTGATCAATTGATTGAAAGTAATTGCAGTGGAAAGTAATTGCAATTGAATTCTGTAATTCAATTGCAATTGAAATTAATTGGCAATTGATTCAATTGCAATTGATTTCCACAGCAATTACTTTCAATTGATTGATCAATTGCAATTGATTTTCACTGATTAATTTTCAACACTGTAGTTCAGAGAGGGCGTGGGGCAATGAAAACTTTAGCCACGACCAATTGACTCACCACCCGTCGTGACCCACGACCCACCGTGACCCACTCTGACCCACCACCCACCATAAATCACTCTTACCCACTGTGACCCACAGACCCGCCAAAACCCATTGTCATCAACTCTGACCCATGATTCACGCCCTCTTCTCTACTGACTAAAGAGTTTAAACTTGTAATAAAACAAGCCTATAAAATTATCACTCATCGGAGTTTGAATTTCTACGATCAATCGCTCAAGCATCGCACTAATACAATAACAGTGGATCTGACCTTTCTAATATAAATAAAATAGTTTGTTCGTGTGTCTGTGTGTCTATCTTTGTGCGGCCTGTGGACGGGACGAGTGGACCGAAAGTTTTCAAAATTTGGTCACGGGTAGCTTGGTCTAGGCCCCAGACCAAGACGAAGAGGTATTTTTTTTTTAATTCCTTACTATGGGGTCTCCAGGAGACGTTTACCGGGACCGGCCTGGGGACCAGACAAGTCGACCGAGAGTTACCAAATTTTGGTCAAAGATACCTTGGTCCAGGTTTCACACCAAGGCAAAGCTTTTTCGAAAAAATTCGAACCAGGGGGTCTCAAGGGGGCGTTTACCGGGACATGTAAAAGTAGTAGAAAATGACCGATATCAGTGTCGATTTCATAGTTTTCGCGGTCGCTGAGATCAATGGTGAAACTCCGATCGCATTAACTTCCAAATTCACCGTATTCTGCTACGGGCCGTGGGTCAATGGGGGGAGGGGGGAAATACCGAAACGTACAAGTAATCCAAAATGACCGATATTAGTGTCAAATCCATAGTTTTCGCGGTTGCTGATATCAATGGTGACACTACCATTAGCGATGACTTTCAAATTCATCCACCGTTGTATGCGGGCCTTGGGTCACCAGAGGGGGGAATTCCGAGACATGTAAAAAAATAATCGAAAATGACCGATATTAATGTCAAATTCATAATTTTCGGGGTAGCTGAGCTCATTGGTGAAACTCAAGACCGCGTTTACTTTCACATTTAGTCCCCATCAGATAAGAAACGGGGGCATTATGAAGGGGATCACGAGACATGTAAAAATAATCCACAATGACCGATGTCAATTCCGTAGTTTTCGCGGTGGCTGAGATTAATGGTGATACTTTCATTAGCGATGATTTTCAAATTTAGCCAGCATTGTATGCGGGCCGGGAGTCACCGGGGGTGGGGAATTGCGAGACATGTAAAACTAATGGAAAGTGACCGATATTAGTGTCAAATCCATAGTTTTAGCTGTCGCTGAGATGAATGGTGATACTTCCACAGGCGTTGACTTCCAAATACAGCCCCCATCGGCTGCAGACCAGAGGCATTGTTTTTTTTTTTCAAAATTGGAACCAGAGGATTATAGGGATTTTTACAGGCATATGTAAAAAGTAGTAGAAAAGGGCAGATGTTAGTGTCACATTCATAGTTTTCGTGGTATTAGTTGGGGGTTGGTGGGGGCCAGAGGAGATTGTTTCACAATACGAACCAAGGGGGTCTGAGGGGGTGTTCACCGGGACATGTAAAAGTAGTAGAATTTGTGTCGAATCCATATTTATCGGGGTTGCTTAGACGTATAGTGACACCCCCGATAGTGTTTACGTTCAAATTCAGCCCCATCGGCCTTCCCAATGAAAGCACATGTACGTTGTTGGATATATATTCACACAAAATATATCCAATGTTAGAAATGTTTTTTAATTGTTCTCCCGTTGTTCAATTTGTTTACATTGATATTTTATCTGATCCGTGCGAAGAACGGGTATAACAGCTAGTACGAAATGGTAAAGTGTTTGTTATGGACCAAATTACAATGAATTCAATTATATATAAATAGATAATTATTATAATTATAACTAATAAATATTTCCTTGTTGAATCATAGAGCTCCTCCGTGGCTAAGCGGTTAGCGTACGCGCCTTTGGCGTGGGAAACCCGGGTTCGATTCCCTGCGGGAGCTCATGTGGTTCGGATTCCACGTTAATCAGTAGGTCCATGTCTCATATAGCCTCGCTGCTGACCGGGACGTTAAACCCCAAAAGCAACTCAAAATCAAATCAACTTGTTGAATTATACATATTTTTCAGTGGAAAAATGAATACAATTTAAAAGTCCCAAATCAACGTAAAGTAGACCAACTTAAAGGAAAAATGTATAAAATTTTCCATATAATTAAGCTTACAAACTTAAAATTTCCATGTAATTAAGCTAAATTACCATTTTTGTGTCGTTTTGTTCGCCTATTTCCTCGTTTTCTGCGTCACCGGAAATGGGTCAACGTTATCCTACAAATATGGCGGAACAAGTTAATGTTGTTCCGTCAGGAACGATTTCGAGGTCGTTTCCTTCACATCGTCTTGTGCGTGTTTTCTACCGTTTTGTAAGCCTATTTCCACATTTTGTGAATCAATGGTAGTGGGTCAAAATGGGCATTCAATGTGGGAAGAAAACTGATCCACTCTCCCACCAGTATCGAATTTCAAGGTCGCTTTTTTCGCATTGTTTAGTGCATATTTATACCGTTTCTGCGCATACTTTCACGTTTTGTAGGCCAACGAAAGTGGGTCAAAGGTGACCTACAAATATGGCAGAGAAAGACATATTGATTCCACTTTCAAGGTCCATTTTGACCCTCTTCCACTGATGCACAAAGCGACACAAATCATGTATAAAAAGTGTGAAGGAAACGACCTCATTTGATGGTGACGGAACAGCATTAAGTTATTCCGCTATACTTGTAGGCCATTTTGACCCATTTTTGTTGTCGCACTAAAGTGGAAATAGAAGCACTAAAGTAGAAATAGGAGCACAAAACGGTACAAAGCAGGCACTATACGATGCGAAAGAAACGACCCCCCAAATTCGATAGTGGCGGAACAATGGCTCTAGTTTCTCGGACCATTTTGACGCATTTCTGGTGATGCTCAAAACGTGGAAGTAGGCGAACAGAACGGCACAAAATACACACTAAACGATGCGAAAGAACCAACCCCGAAATTCGATAGTGGCGGAATAGTGAGCCATTTAACTCCCACTTTAAAGGCCCGTTTAACTCACTTCCGGTGACTACAAGACGAGGAAGTAGGCACAGAAAACTTTTAAAAAAATAATCACTAAACGATGCGAAAGAAACGACCTAGAAATTCGATAGTGTCGGAACAATGGGTCATTTTGGTCACACTTTGGACGTCCATTTTCACACACTTCTGGTGACGCGCAAAACGTGGAAATAAGAGCACGAAACGGCACGAAACATTCACTACTCGACGCGAAAGGAAGGACCACGAAATTCGGTAGGTATAGTGGTGGAGCAGTGGGTCATTTTCGTCCCACCTTCGAGGCCCATTTTGACCGTCTTCCAGTGACGCACAAAACGTCGAAATACGCGCACAAAAGGGTATGCAATGTGAAATTAACGACCTCGAAATTCCATAGTAGCGGAACTCTTGGTCATTTTCGTCCCATCTTGGAAGCCCATTTTGACCCACTTACGGTGACGCACAAAACGTGGAAATAAGGGCACGAAACGGCACGAAAATCCACTAGTCGATGCAAAAGGAAGGATATCGAAATTCAGTAGTGGCGAAACTCTTGGTCATTTTCATCCCACCTTCGAGCCCATTTTGACCATCTTCCAGTGACGTACAAAACGTCGAAATAGGCGCACAAAAGGGTACGCGATGTAAAATTAACAACCTCGAAATTCGATAGTGGCGGAACAGTGTGTCATTTTCGTCCTACCTTGGAAGCCCATTTTGACCCATTTCTGGTGACGCACGAAACGTGGAAATGGGGGCACGAAACAGCACGAAAATTCAGTAGTCGATGCGAAAGGAAGGATATCGAAATTCGGTAGTGGCGGAGCAGTGGGTCATTTTCGTCCCACCTTCGAGGCCCATTTTGACTGTCTTCCAGTGACGCACAAAACGTCGAAATAGACGTACAAAAGGGTACGCGATGTGAAATAAACGACCTCGAGATTTAATAGTGGCGGAACTCTTGATCGTTTTCGTCCCACCTTGGGGACTCATTTTAACCCACTTCCCACGACGTACAAAACGGAAGTAGACGCACAAAACGGCACAAAACGATGTGAAGGAAACAATCTCGAAATTCATTGGTGGCAGAAGAGCAATAACTTGTTCCGCCATATTTGTAGGCCCATTTTGACCCACTTCCGGTGATGCACAAAATGTGGGAATAGGCGCATAAAGCGACACAAAACACGCACAAAAGATGCAGAACAAAGTACCTTGAAATTCGTTGGTGGCGGAACAAGTTAATGACGCCGTGAGCACCAATATAAGTATATATTGTAGTTCTTACCAGTTGGCGCGGTGGGTCAGTGGTAGAGCGTTCACCTCCGGTGCTTGAGGTCCCTGGTTCGATCCCAGCTCGCGCAGTTTGTACTTTGTGGTGGACAAACACCGTGCTCGTGGATTTTCTCGGGGTTCTCCCGTTTCCTCCCACTTTCTTCATTTCATTCATTTCCTATCATCACCGTCTCCTTTTGCCTATCCGGCATAAGCGTGAGACGTAAAACTAAAGATTTCTTATCATTTTTTGTAGTTCTTACCATCAAGGCTGAGAACTGCACGGTCCAATTTTTTAGCCAAAGTAGAAGCCCAACCGGAATAGTGATGTCAACCGACTCGGCTTGGTTCAACTGAGCGTACAGCTTGAGCTGGCTTGGTTGGAATTACCCATCGACTGGGCTCAATTGAGCCAATGGCTTGAACCGGCTCGGTAAATATGAGTCATCGGCTCGGCTCGATTGGAGCCAATGGCTCGAACCTGCTCCGTTGAAACGAGTCCATAGGCTGGGTTCGAGTCAGCTCAACTGAGCCGATGGCTCGAACGGGCTCGGTTGGGGTAAGCAATCAGCTCAATTCGGCTCGGCTCGTGTGAGCCATCGGCTGGAGCTGGCTCGGTTGGATGAGCTGTTGGCTCGGCTTACTTCTCGGTTCGGCTCGATAAGTGAATAAGCTGTGAGCGAGCCGCTTGAGCTGTTGACAACCCTAAGCCCGGGTCGAGCAGTTTTGAACATGTTTGGCTGGAGTCCCATAACTTCTAACAATTTTTGGCTCGAGCCCGAATACTTGCTCCTCCTGAACTCAAACCAAGAACCTCGTGACCGATGTCCTTGCCTCCTGAAGATTTCTTGACGACCAAGATCGACAGTCAACTAATTTTTAGTATTCCGATACAAACCGGCTATATTCCATGTTTATACAGGTACACGGTGTTATAATGATAATTAATTATAGTAGTAGTAGTAGTATCATTGATTATTATATTGTCTATGTAGGATACTTGAAGATAGTAGTACTTGGAACTACACAAAGGATTTAGCTCGAATTGGCTCGACTCGACTGGAAACTCGATCCGAATTCGAGTCGAGTTGGGGGAAATTTTTCGAGCCGAGATCTCAAGTCGAGCTCAAAGATGTCTGCTTCGAGTCGAGTCGAGTTTTAAAGAAAACTCGCTCGAACTCGCTGGTGCCCATTCCTATTGTATGCATGACGGGCATATAGAGTTCTTTCGAGGGGGATAGAACCATAAACATAATATATTTTAAAAAATACTTAGTTTCCTGGCTTTCTTCCCAGGGGGAAGGGAAGGGATGGTAGGTATCCAGCATTTCTTATAAGTACCTTATTTGAAATATGTAAAACAGTAACAAGTGGACAACACAATACACACACATCTTCTTATCTTCAGTTTTAATTGCTGATTTCAATTACAATTAACAATTACAATTAACAATTACAAGTTTCAATTGTCAATTGCAATTAACAATTAAATGTTTCAATTGCACCCTTTGCAATTGACAATTAACAATTAAAAGTTTCAATTGCCTGGTGACCAATTAACAATTAACAATTGACGAAAATTTAATTGCAAATTTTATGATTGAATTCAATTGCAATTGAAATTAATTGTCAATTACAAATTGAAATCAATTGCAATTGATTTCAATTGCAATTGATTTTCAGAGCAATTACTTTCAATTGATTGATCAATTGCAATTGATTTCAATTGATTTTGCCCAACACTGATACATACCAATAAGCTGAAAGTTTCAAGAAGGCCTGAAGATGGTCAAAAAGGGTTCTCAAGCCCTCTCTCCTGGCCTACATCCTAGCTACGGACATGACCGTGTTATACTACTCTATGTGAAGATACGTTCCTCAACCAACATAGGACATTTTTTTCGATTGCTTACGTAAAGAAAAAATATTTTATGCAACCTATATACACCTTTGAGTAATTTCAAAATGCTCCAAGATTTCAAATGACTTAATCCAACAGTCAATATTGTATGATATTTAAGTTATGAAATGAGAGCTCGGACCACGGTGGCTCAGTGGTAGTGTGGTCACTTCTGACGTGAGGAATTACTCCCTGTTCAATCCTTGTTCCAAGGTTAAGTACCATAAACTCCGTCGGTCCAGACCTACTATGTAAGTGAACCGGTAAAAATGCACTTTAAACAGAACATTCATAGGAACCAATACTAAACCGAGCCCTGCGGGGTGTCTAACCCCGTTCGCTTGCTGTCACTCGCTCAGTTATATTTCCCTTAGTAAGTAACACTGGAGATCTTATATTTGCAGGATTGGGGGAGAAACTAAAAGATACCCAAAATCACTTGTTCTGCTCAAAGTGCACTCTTACCAGTGAACGAAAATTAAGCAAACCTAACCAAAATATATTTATACGTAATTATGCCAGTTTTTTTTTTTTTTTCCTTTTTAATAGAACCACTCAATCGTAGTAAAATAATCACCCTGACTACTAAGTAATCTTGACTCGCTATCGCTCACTTGGCATTACTATGTGAATTGAATATTGAGCTTTGATGAAGAAAGTAACCATCCTGGGTACCAACTCTCTTTACTTATATATGCGCACCAGCATTCTAGAACTTTCCCCGTAATTACTGTCAAAGTTGAAGAGCTATTGGGGCTTAACGGAATAAATAGGTCTACACTGTTCCCAAGTGCTTTGTGATGAACAAACACCATGGCCCTTTTTTCCACAGAGTTCTCTCGTTTCCTCCCACTTTCGTTATTCCAACATAATCATTCATTTCATAATCAGTCTCCCTCAGCCCCAGTGCATAATCGTGGGACATTAAACTTTAAAAAAAAAAAAAAGAAAAGAAAAGAAAGATTAACGTAGTCTACACAAACTGCTACTTCTATAAACATACCTTCATACATTTACGTAAATAAAAAACAAACGAGCTTACGGAATCTCGCAGCACTGAGGTGAAAGTAAAACAAAACTAATTGAAATGTAAAGTAGTAGATCTTCTAGTGCAGGAGAACCAACTTACTTGAAATCCTAGGTGAGTGACCACGATCAAAAATGCTTCCACTCTCCTTCTTATACTAATTTTGCACATCAAATGTCAAGCCAAGACGAAGCTAAGTCGCTTCTATGCTACTGAATTCTGGGTATTACAAAAATAATGACAACCCGCCCGCTAATGCTACCAATGAAAAGGATCCACCAGTTAGTAACCCCTACGGGCAATTTTACTATTGGGCAATGGAAATTTAAAAAAAAAATGCTTTTTACGTTAAGCAACTGATAGCAGACACTGATATATTACTTGTTTTCTCTGTTGTTTTTTAAACCTTTCAATACCCACGTATTTTTTCTGTTGTGGGACTGGGTTGTTAGTACACAAGATATACATGGAAAGATACAGCAGGCGGCGCGGTGTCTCATTGGTAGAGCGTTCACCTCCGGTGCTTGGGGTCCCTGGTTCGATCCCAGCTCGCGCCGTGTGGACTTTGTGGTGGACAAACACCGTGCTCGTGGGTTTTCTCGGGGTTCTCCCGTTTCCTCCCACTTTCTTCATTCCACCATTTCACTCATTTCTCATTATCACCGTCTCCTTTAGCCTAACCGGCATAACCGTGGGACGTTAAACTTAAAGATTTCATTTCATTTTCAAAGATACAGCACCGAGGCTACTAGGCTATATTAGACGTAGATCCGTAGCTTTCATTCAAACCACATTAGAGAGCACGGTGGCTCAGTGGTAGATCCTTATCTCTGTGGCGTGAGGTCCCTTGTTCGATCCTCGACCAAGTAAGTTTGGGGTGTGCAACATCGTGTGCGTGGATTTTCTCGGGGTACTCCTTTCCCTCCAACATTCTCATTCCATCAATTCTTCCATCATCATTCACTTACTTTGATCATCGTCTCCCTTACCCTAGCGGACATAAGTATGGGACGTTAAACTGAAAGATTTCATTTCAATTCATTTCATTTCTCAAACCACAGTACCTACCATCGAGAATCAAACCTGTTCTGCATAGGCAGCGAAGTTCTAACTACTTGGCCATGAGGAATCCCATCAGGGGTGTCATTTAGAGAGGGCAGGGAGGGGCAATTGCTCCCCTGAGATTGAGATTTATATAGATTTTATCAATAGAATAGTATTAAATCAGTAAGAAAACGCAAAATTTTACTTATATCAAGAGGTCTTACCCCCCCCCCAAGCAAAATCTGAAATGACGCTCCTGAATCCCATCGATGTATGTTTGGTTTGGTCAACAACATATTTTCCTCCTTTGCTTCTTTCTTTAGTGGTTGAATAATAATAATAATAATAATAATAATAATAATAATAATAATAATAATAATAATAATAATAATGAGTTTCTTCGTGGTTAAGCGGTTAGCGTACGCGCCTTTGGCATGAGAGACCCGGATTCGATTCTTGGCAGGAGTTCATGTGGTTCGAATTCCACGTTAATCAGTAGGTCCCGTCTCATATAGCCTCGCTGCTTAAAGGGACGTTAAACTCAAAATCAACTCAACTCAATAATAATAATAACATACATCCAGAAATGCTTTAGAGGTGGCTGCAAATCGGATGATTAATATGTATGCTTCATATACATAAAACAAAACGTAATAGACGACTAGTTAGCTTCCATGGGCACGTTGTATTACAGAAAGATCAGTATTATAAACGTAATTTGGAAGATGGTATAAATATAAAGAAGGCAACAATGTAATCCTGGTATCTTATGCGTTCATCACAGGGATGATACTGCATTGTAATATATATAGAATATAGGAATAGTCTATAGTTGTTTTAAGACATCGGAGAACTCCAGTATGTGACGTAAAATAAAGTGATAAACAATTCCGCTTTTTTCGCCTGTGATCAGTACTCCAACTAAGATTTTTTTTTTTTTTTTTAAAAAAAGGTACATTGGAAGCTTGTACGGTGGCGTCAACTGCCGTGTCCCCGTACGAATCCTTCCATTTAACACAATGCTTCTTCACGACTGCCGGGTACGAAGAGTTGCTCGAGACAGTTGTTCTAAAGCTAACGGTGGCGGCGACTGTTTTAGAGGAAGCAACTACAGTTGCCCCGTACAAAAGCTCCAATTTAAGCAATACTTCACAAGCAGTGACATAACTCGGTGGTTGCGTGTTAAAAGGACATTAGAAGAACTAAAACACGTAAATGACGTAATCGAATTTTCCGAAGAAATAAAATAAATTTCGATGATTTTTTCCAAACCAAACTTTGACTTTCCGCTGAATAAAATGAAATGAAATGAAATCTTTAAGTTTAACGCCCCAGGAATATGCCGGTTAGGCTAAAGGAGACGGCAATAATGAGAAATGAGTGAAATGGTGGAATGAAGAAAGTGGGAGGAAACGGGAGAACCCCCGAGAGAAACCAAGAGCACGGTGTTTGTCCACCACAAAGTCCACTCGACGCGAGCTGAGATCGAACCAGGGTCCCCAAGCACCGGAGGTGAACACTCTACCACTGAGCCACCGCCCCCACCCCCGCTGAATAAAGTCGAAGTCACTACTTCGAAAATGAAATGAAATGAAATCTCTAAGTTTTACATCCCACGTTTATGCTGGCTAGGCTAAAGGAGACAGTGATGATGAGAGATGAGTGAAATGGTGGAATGAAGAAAGTGGGTGGAAACGGGAGAACCCCGAGAAAAAACATGCACACGACATTTGTCCACCACAAAGCTCACTTGGCGCGAGTTGGGATCAAACCAAGGACCCCATGTGCCAGAGGTAAAGGCCTTACCACTAATCCATCATGGCCTCTATTAATAAAATTGCAAACTTTTTTTCATGTTATAAGTGTACAGCATACAGTACATATATACATTGTATTATTTATACCTTTTATAAACCATGAGTTGTAAGTAACAGACTGTCTAACGTCGTAAATATATTTAACGTGAATTACTTTTCTATATTGAAAGTAGGGATGGCCTTTTTCGAAAAATCTGTTTTTCGATTTTCGGAAATTTCATTTTTCGTTTTTTCGTTTTTCGCTTTTTCGAAAAATTTTTCGTTTTTCCGAAAAATTTTTCGTTTTTCGTTTTTCGAAAAATTTTTTCGTTTTTCGTTTTCCGAAAAATTTTTCGTTTTTCGAAAAATTTTTCGTTTTTCGTTTTTCGAAACATTTTTCGTTTTTCGTTTTTCGAAAAATTTTTCGTTTTTCGTTTTTCGAAAAATTTTTCGTTTTTCGTTTTTCGAAAAATTTTTCGTTTTTCGTTTTTAGTTTTCGAAAAAAGTATTTTTCGAAAAAATGTGGCCATCCCTAATCTCAAGATTAAAGAGATTCGCAGTCACGTCCGGATGTGTCCAACACTGGCACTAGTACCCGTAGAGTATATTTCTGATGGTTTGTTGATCAACATGGAGGCTGTCCGATTAGACGAAGAGTCGAAGTCTTCAATGATTAGGAGCAATGGCTGGAAAATCGAAATTTTTCTCCGGAAAGTTGGAATTGTAGCAGTCACAGGAATCGAACAAATAAAGCAGTAGAAGACTGACACAAATGCTTAAACAAAATATTATCCAGAACCCCTGCACATTTCCAATCTTGTGAAGACTATTGAGGGAAGATTCTATATGTAATCATGTTTTCAGAAGAATGGAAATGCTGAGCATTACTCAAAAGAACGGAAAAGCCATGTATATGAAAGTTGACGATAGGATACAGTC
Organism: Thermobia domestica; assembly: GCF_964235325.1. Classification (NCBI taxonomy): domain Eukaryota; kingdom Metazoa; phylum Arthropoda; class Insecta; order Zygentoma; family Lepismatidae; genus Thermobia; species Thermobia domestica. The sequence continues at coordinate 59,410,002 of NC_137456.1, read as the reverse complement.
AATACTTCATAATTTGAGAGAACATGTTGACCTGAGAAAATGTCTCAGTCGCTTGAGCATGGTATGTACATAACCTTGAACAATTTCCTATGGGGGCGCGGTGGCTCAGTGGTAGAGCGTTCACCTCCGGTGCTTGGGGTCCCTGGTTCGATCCCAGCTCGCACCGTGTGGACCTTGTGGTGGACAAACACCGTGCTCGTGGGTTTTCTCGGGGTTCTCCCGTTTCCTCATTTCATAGCGTTGCACCATTTCATCCATTATTTTGCTCATCAGCATCTCCCTTAGTTACGCAGCCCCATTCGAGGTCCCTCGTGACTATATGTTTAGCGTATGCGTTTTCGGTTCGGGATACCGGGTTCGATTCCAGCCTCGCTTAAGTGGTTTGTATCTCATGTTATGCTGAGTTCACGTCTCTATAGCTGAGTAGGACGCTAAACTAAAACCAATATCCTCATCATCATCGGAACACATTTGCAAGGTGTTGAGCTTAAAATAAAAACTAGATTGCGAATCTTCTATTTATATGTTTTCTTTTCACTTGAAAAATATTTTGAGTCTCTTTAAAAGAAGAAAACACAACAATCATTTGAGATTTTACATTTAAAGAAAGAAAAAAATGATTAATTAGGCTTATATTATATGGAACTTCTCCACTTTATAGTATAAAAATTTGAGATGGGCCATTTATCTTGATACGCCCATGTAATTTTGAAACTAATTGACAAAAATGGCTGGAATTTTGTAAGATGCAAATAACGACAAGGGAACTCTGTCTAATAAACTCTGCAGTACCAACAAATTAATAGTGTTGCCAACATAATATAAAGTTATATTTTTAACGCCACTATGCCATGTTATTACATATCTCAAATCTAAATATTAAACGAAACCTTACAACACAAATTTGTTATTCAGTGTTGCAAATTAAGGACGCTGCAATATGACAAGCATCTAAACTTTAGAAACCTGATAATAGTATTAATAAAAGCAGAGGCGGATTCAGGACGAATTCAACGGTGAGGAAAGAAGGTAGTGAAAGATTCTGTTTTCTCTCTCACCGACTTTTGCAGCACTGGTGATTGTGAAACTCAGGGAGGTGAATAACCTTTCCCCCCCTGGATCTGTCTATGAATAGAAGTGAGACGGACAGTGAAATGCAAACCCGAAATACCTTAGTGTCGAATACTATGACCATGGCTTATTTAGAATGAATACAAGAAATTAAAAATTAGACTTTTTTCGAAAAATTTCTTACATAAACAGAACGTCTAATCACGTAGGTGATTCTCAAAAGACGTAAACTTCTCGGAGCCGTTACAGCAATTTGATATCTCAAATCGTTCAGGAGATATGAAAAACGTGAATACTGATAGTGATACTCCTAAAAATGACGTATTTGGGGATTGTTCGTAATGTATCTTGATTCTCTTTGCTTTTATAACATTACAGAAACAGATTTTGGTACTTGTAATTACAATAAATTCTTGCAATTACATAATTTTACCCAGTGTTGCAAACTTTACCAATGTGTATCACATCTCCAGATCAGTTTGAGATATCAAATTGCTGTAAACTGCATTATGATCTTTACGTCCGTTGAAAACCTTCTATGTTGTTGGATATGATACTCATCCAAGCAGTTATCGAAATAAAATCTTTCTGGAAAAAAGTCAAATTTTCAATCCCTTACGTGAAGACTAAGGAGCATGGAAGCTTCTCAGTTGCGGCAAGTGACTTGCCAATAATGGCAGAATACCTATGATGACAACTTTGTACCTATTTATTTGAAATAAATCATATCATGATCATAGTATGTAATGTGCTAATGTGCTGTGGATGTGCATGCCCCGTCCAAGATATTATTTATTACTATTATAGAAGCCTAAAACATTTGGATCTTTGAAGGCCCGTGCTGGCCCACCGGGACACCGGGACATGTCCCGGTGCGCCCTCCCAAACATCTCATTATAAATAAAGGTACAACTTTTTTATATATATAGATCTAATAAATTCTTACATTTATTATTGCTAAAGAACTGGTGGTGAATACAGCGCGTTCTTTACATAAGACGCCCTCGCGAACTACATCAAAAATAAACAGTTTTATTTATTCTTCTGTATGGCACAATTTTGTACAATGAATACATACTGTTACTGTTGGTAAAAAACCCATGAAGGTTACAGTGCGCCCTCTATATAAGGCGCCCTTGCGGAACCTCACCAAAGATAAACCGTTTTATTTATTCTTCTGTATGGCATAGTTCTGTACAATGAATGCATACTATTACTGTTGGTAAAGAACCCGTGAAAGGTATAATGCGCCCTTTATGTAAGGCGCCCTTGTGAAACCAAATCAAAGATAAACGGTTTAATTTATTCTGCGGTATGACACAGTTCTATACAATAAATACTTACTGTTACTGTGGGTAAAGAAACCGTGAAGAGTACAGTGCGCCTTTTACGTAAGGCACCCTTGCAAAACAACATCAAAGATAAAAGTTTAATTTATTCTTCTGTATATTGGTGGATCCACGACCACGTGGGGGCAGAGGGGGCGACCGCTCCCCCAAAGGTATTTTACTTCCAGTTTACTTTCGGAAATAAAAATATTGTCTTTTCAATCTGGCCGATCCAATCTGTGTGACAAGCCTAGCAGAGTCTAATCAAAATGTATGGTACTTAATACAGACATATTTGAATTGTGAATACTTCTGTCCCTAGTTCCTTGAGACTGTCACCATAAGCCGCAAATGAGCGAGAATGATTTATTCGTTGAACGAACAGCTGTAGGAAGAAGGAAAGATGGATCACTCTTTGAACTAAAAATGTATATTTTAAAACTATATCCTAGAAAAAAATGATGTGTGATTCAAAACCCGAATCTTCAATTACGTTTACTTTGAATAAAGAGAAATATAGAATATTCAGCGCTCCTTACCGAAAAGCTCTCTGAATCTAAAAGGAGACTTTTCGGTTGGTTGATTGATTGATATGTATTTATGTCGTTTGTCAAAAGCGATGCTTTACAGAACGAGAACTAGAGTTTAAAGTTGGATCTGAACCACTGCAGTGCGTTCTATGCTCACTTACCTTGTATCAAACCACAGAACCTCATGCATCAATTATCAAAGGTATGTCCGCTAGCTACTACATCAACAAAGAACTGTGACTTTTGGGGTTCAACACGGAAACATTCATTGTGACTTTTAATGGCATTTCATCTTTTCTTAGGAAATAATACAAGCTACAAGCTGTTATTGTAATCATATATAAAGAAGTCGTCCTGATCTTCGCACAGGCCAAACCGCTTAAGCTAGAAACTTGAAATTCGGACAGTAGATAAGATTTTCGATCTAAGGTATCACTAAGGAAGGATTTTTGGGAAATTCAAAGAAAGGAAGGGGGAATGGGGTGGGAATTATTTTAATAAGATGATCATCTCTCCGAATCCCTTAAGGTTAGAAAACTGAAATTTTGATTTTGATTTCTCATTTAAAATAATGCGTTTCAACATTTTTTGATACTTCAGTAAAATGGGGAAAAGAGGTGTAAAGAAAAGGGGGCGGGGATTGCAATTATCATAATAAGATATCAATATCTAAGAATCTTTGAAGGTTAGAAACATGGAATTAGATATATGGACTTCTCACTTAAAACAATTCAATATATATTTCAGCGTTTGTATTATTATTATTATTATTATTATTATTATTATTATTATTATTATTATTATTATTATTATTATTATAAGATGCCTATATTTCGGGATTCCTTACGGCTAGAGACATGAAAGTTGCTAATTTGATTATTCATTTAAAATAATGAAACATGTATTTGAGCATTTTTTGCCACTTAACGTACAGTAGAAAGGCAAAAAAAATAGGTGAGGGTTGACTAAAATGCCTTGCGAGGTGTTTGAATTTCGTGACAGCGTTTTAGCTTGATTCAATTATACGTATATGAAAGACACAGAAGGGAGAACGCAAAATATTGTGCCACAATACACGTAGAAGCATTTTCTACATTGTACAGGGCCGTATTCCGAACAAATTGGGGGTCTGGGAGCGAAATCCCACCTAGGTAAAGGCTACTATAATATAATTTTATTGTTGTTGTAGGCATACATGTTTCTAAATGCTGCTTTTAAGAAATTAATTAATAGAGCCAATTTCCAACACCCTCTTCCTCGTCTGTTTTTTTTTTTTTTTTTACATACTCAATTATACCACTGCAAAAGCAGAGTATTCGGACAAAATACCCTATACGGTGTTTAAAGTCCCCAGTTTGATTCCCGTTGAGGGTACATTTCAACGAAAAATGTGGTTCGGATTCCATTACAATCAATAAGTGCACGTCTCCTTTAGCCGTCATGTCACTACCATGGAACGTTAAGCTCAAGCAACAAATCAAAATACCCTATGTATAGAGGTCTACACTTTTGTAATAGTATCCTATATTTGTCTTCTTGCTCTCTCCTGCTTAAGTTAAAAATTCCTGAATGTACCAGAAATTGAATTCCTTACACATTCATCTTTAAATGCATCAATTGAGTATAGTTGGGAGCTTTTCTTGAGAAATGAACTATTCCATGCACACATAACGTCAAGGCTTATCAATGACTCCCCAACTCCTCGTGAATCCTGGGTTCTATACCAATCATAGAAATGTTTTCTTCATCTTTGATACATCAGAAGATTTTGGTACGACTTATGTAGCCCCAATCTTAACGCGCACTTAAGAAAATGTCAATAATGTTGATAAACTGAAATCATGGTGAAATATTGAGTTTAGCAAAACGAAACGTAACGGAAATCCAACATCTTGCCCTCAGGAAATGTTCTTTCCATAGCGCCATAGATCAAAGATCAGATCAGAGAGACAGTGAAAAAAAAAAGTCATGGATAGGGGTCGACGAACGTCAAGGCATTCTATTGGATAATGAAATTGATAGTTATATCAAACTTCATGTTTTCTTGCGATCACTTTAGTGAAACAAAGGGAAGCTATATTTATATACACAGAGGAGATATGGGAGAGGCTCGTGGCAGATAACAGGTGACATATAAATGCAATCGTCAATATAGTACTTTGTGTAAGTACTGTGCAAGACAGTGCATCTGATATATTGTGGTGACTAAGTGTGAAGTGAATTATGATACCGCCACGCCTCCGAAACGGAAGTTCGTATTTAATTTAACTCTAGAGAAAGAATATACTTTCATAAATAATAATAATAATAATAATAATAATAATAATAATAAAAATCGGGTCACAAAATATAATCTGAGAATCAGGTTTACGCCCCCCCTCCTCTCCAGCCCCGGATTCATATGTGTCCCATTTTTGCAAATTAAAATTCTGGTCACTTTTAGGCTATCTCATCTTCCAGAAAGCGAACCGCACCTCCAAACGATACCTCTGGATCCGCTAGTGCTTCTGTATGGCACAGTTCTATACAATATACATACTGTTATCGTTGGAAAAGAACCCGTCAAGGCACCCTTGCAAAACAACATCAAAGATAAACGGTTTTATTTATTTTTCTGTATGGCTTAGTTCTATAAAATGAATACATGCTGTTACTGTGGGTGAAGAACCCGTGAAGGGTGCAGTGCGTCCCGCGCATACAGCACCCTGCGAAACACCACGTTAGAGGGAAGTGGTTTTAATTGTCCTTCTGTATATCAGTTCTATATAGTAAATTCATATAGTCATTGGCGCAAATCCCGAGAGGATGAGGGGGACATGTCCCCAACCTTGGAACTACGGGGGACTGTCCCCTCAATAATTCGATTTGAAATGTGTTTTTGGGGGAGAAATGTGATGATTTGTGTCCGACTGCCACAAAGGAAAGTGAGATGAAATTGATGTCTCTTGGCTTGTTTCATTTTAAAAAAAGAATCGTATTCTTTCATATTTCAAACTGAACTTCGTATCCTGGCGTATTTACGTCACACCAATCTGTATTAATTCAGCTCCCGTTACTTGGACACAAATTGCAATAAGTGTCAGAAAAGGATATGTGCCTCTCCTCATGCTGGAAAATTGTATCAGCTGTAGATAGGGCATAAATCCCGAGGAAATGGGGAGCCTGCCCCCCAATTTCAATACATTAAATTCGTCTTTAATTATTGTTAGTCTATTTATTTAATTCCTGTAACGATTCCTATAATGCTATTGAGATCATCATCATTTTTCTCAAATAATAGTTTTCTTGCGTCATACATAATTTATTTTCTTTCTTCATAGTTTTGGGAAAGTCATTATTTAAGTTATTATAAAATAAGTGTCCTAAAATTTAATGCGGTCTAAGTAGAAGCATACCAATTACAAATATGCATGTATTCAGATTTCAGAATAAGTTCATGGCACTGATTTGTAATACTGATATTTACCACTATTTCATCTACATCGCCTGATATATAATATACATGTTCACCTCAGAAAGCAGATTAATCTGAGTCTCATCTGCCCCTTCGCCACCAAAAAAAGCCTTAAATCTGCCCGTCTCCCAATATTGAAGACAACTGTGCTCCCCCAGTTTCTTTGGGAGCCACCCTTGCACCGCCACTGCACTTTATCCGATTGTACACTAATGGAATCTATGACTAAAAATAATGGACATTCACTTTTGCCCAATTTCAATCCGACATTTTGTTCTGGAGTATGTCTGTTTTTGCATTTTTCCGAAAATTTTCGGATGGTCATCGCTCCGAGGCATTTCTACACCCAGGTTGGTCTATACTTTTCTTTTTATCTTGGAGACAGGAATTAAATCTTCCAAAAGACACAGACACACACACACACACACTCATATATATATATATATATATAACGTAATCACGTTTGTATGAGCGCCCTCTTGGTAGACTTGTCCACCGCCCTCATTAGTAAGCCAGCACGGGCCTGGATCTTTGTGGATGTTTGTGATACTGTAGCATCCTTAGTTTGTAACAAAATTTCAGTCTTTTTTTATATTATTCTAAAAGTTACAAGAGTGTAAAGATAAATAGTCCACTAAGTGTGTTCGTGTCACGTTATTTTTTTATTTTTACTCTAAGAGTGTCAAACACGAGTATCCTCTAAATAAATCTTATCTATCCCACTCGGGGAGGGGGCTAGAAGATTCAAATGACACCAATGTACAATCACTTACCTCTGTTTCTTTTGTGGCTCCATCTCTGGATCACCCTCGGCCTCAATAATCTCTTCCAGTGACTGCTATCTTGATGTTTCCTGTATAACACCAACGTGTCGTGATCTTAAATGGTACCACAAGCCAGTCGTTGAATTTCGATTGTGGATAATACTTCGACAGTAATTGCATTTTGAAGAAACACCATCATTTTCACGAGTGAAATGTTCCCATATATTCGACTTTCCCATTGTAAATACTTCCCGAAAATATCTCTTCTTGCAGTTATCTTATATAGTTCGAAACAAGCTCTGTGTTGGTAACTGATATAATGAACTCAGTTGGGTATTCCTCATAACGAACTAATGCTTCTCCCACTAGGCCAATAAACATATCAGAAGTGTTGATATCGTAGGACACGTGTCCTTTCTCTAAACAACAATCTTTTATTGTTACCAAAATATTCAGTCACAGCGAATACGAAACCACGTACCGTATCAACAAAGGCGAGTACGAGATAGCTAGCTAAAAGCAGTCTCAAATAGCTATTACGATTAGAACACGCCGCATCAGCGAAATAAGATACTATTCAATTTCAGTCAGGGAGTAAAGCTTATCTGTATGTAATGATGTGTTTCTTTTCTTTTGTTTAAAACTTCAATCAAACCAGGCAGGGAAGGAAATGTTGCTCTTTCGCAACTTCAAATTTCTCATCAGTTTCGTTTCGTCCCTTCGTGTTCCATCTCCTTCTGTTTCGATTTTTTTCGTTTTTCGTTTTCCGAAAAATTTTTCGTTTTTCGTTTCCGAAAAATTTTTCGTTTTTCGTTTTCCGAAAAATTTTTCGTTTTTCGTTTTTCGAAAAATTTTTCGTTTTTCGTTTTTCGAAAATTTTTCGTTTTTCGTTTTTCGAAAAATTTTTCGTTTTTCGTTTTTCGTTTTCGAAAAATCCATTTTTCGAGAAAGTATTTTTCGAAAAAATGTGGCCATCCCTAATTGAAAGTATTTATCACGAAAACCTATCAACATAATATTTTCAGATTTGAAACGTCAAAAACTGGAATGTTACGCGCTTACAAGTACGTCAGATAAGCTAGTAAATTTGCATGCATAGTAAAACTAAGTAAAGTTGACTGCTAATAATTTCCGCCCCATCACATTTGGTGCCTTAACTCTCTGTGCTACTCGACTATTTTTACAAATTGATTCCCTCCCTTCACAGTGTTTCACGAAACAAATCTTGGACCCGGTAGAGTTCTCACCTCTGACGCCTTGGGTCCATGGGTCGATTCCAGCTACTGTCAAGTGAGCTTTTGGTGGGCAAACACTGTGTGCGTGATTACTCTTAAGATTCTTCCGTTCCACCCCACTTTCTTTTTGCAACCATTATCACCTATCTCATCATCACCTTGGTGGATAATCGCAGGACGTTAAACAAAAAGCTTTATGTGAAAATATTCTAGCAAAAATGGCTAACAGTCTTTTAGACTACACGAAGACGATATTCGCGCTGAAAACGGTTTCTAAGCAAACATGTTATGAAGTTATGAGATTTACTCTATGTTATAGTAATTCTCCTCCGAGGAAGGGACCGTCTAAAAAGAAATAAATAAACACAACATTTACTTTGTGCACCTTGAAATGTAGAAAAAGTTTATAAGCGCCAATGTTCAAAGAATTCTCAAAATTCAGATTCGCCCATTCTTTCTTCTTAACTAACGGGTTAAAATAGGAAGAGTTGCAACCAGAAGTCACGTTAACATGTTAGTGATTTATTAAGCTTAAAGAGAGTTATACTAAAGTAATCGGTAATTAAAGGAATATTTAATTAATGTTATAGTTAACTATTGTACTTACTCAGGCTTTTGTTTCCTTCCTTTGTTCTTTTTAGCTGTAAACAAACCTAGTTCAGTAAATGACTCTTCTTCTTCTTCTTCTTCTTCTTCTTCTTCACCAATTTAATGCCCGAGGCAACAAATATCGTTGGATAGTTAGTAAATATATGAAGCGTATAATAAATTAATAAGATCGTGTTACGTAGTAAAGTATTAAAAGTATAAAGTAGAAGATATAGAATGAAGGGTGTTACGACCTCCCACGCCGTGACACGATATGCATAAACCGACCCGCAAGAAAACGACAGTTGTTCTTTGTTCAATGACGTCACTCATGATGAAAGAAAGAACTGTCCATGGGCGGTCAGAATCTCACATACAGATGGATGTATGAAATATATAGCTGACGTATATAATATACGTATACATATGTAATATACGGAAGTTTGTTCGATGTCAGACATCCTGCAGCAACATGATGTAATATCTAAGTGAGAAAAAGGCAGTAATTATGTAGTATATGGATAACGTATGCTCCATACAGATTTCCGTACTAAACGTAAGGATTCCATATATTTGTACAACATACCGCTGTCCGGATAACGGATTTTTCTCAGTGTAGTTTATAAGCTATGTGCGTGGTAATTTGTCCACACACCGAGGAAGATGGAGATATATATATATATGCGTTTTATTGTAGGTTTTACGTTTCGAGGTCTACAATTATAATTTCTAAGTTAATGCAAATTTAACCCTCTCACGCAAGGGAGTATTTTTGGATTTTAATCCCCTTTTGAGCAAGATAATATGCAAAAATAGACATTTACCTGATACAGCCCGTCACAAAAAAGCCAGCACCACTTTGTGAAAACATACTTTTAAATATTAGCACTATTTTTGTTCTTCTAATAGTATCCTATTGCTTATGTGTTGGTACTGTAGTACACATATGAACATTAAAAGAAAATCCTAAGCTTTATATATTAAGGGTGGATCGAAAAAAACACTTTTTGGAAATTGATTTTGCGATAGGGCTATTTTTGTGTGTCTTTATACATTAAGTAATCTTACTATCCACAACTTCAATGTAATGCATATCAGGATTATTCTCAGTGGTGTTATTTTTGTGCTTGACTGTATATATCTATATCTATATCTATATCTATCTATATATCTATCTATCTATCTATCTATCTATCTATCTATCTATATATATATATATATATATATATATATATATATATATATATATATATATATATATATAATATGGCCTGACAGGATTTTCTCACTGGAGGTGCACCAATAACTATCAGTACATTTGAATTAAATTTGAATTTTTTAAAATGCCTTTAGGCATCAGTGTTGTGAATGAGGAAATGGAAATGCTAAGTGTATTGTCTTGGTAGACACGACTAGAAATTTTTGGAAATTTATAGTGTTGCTATATTCATTTTGCGATAGGGTTATTTTTGTGTTTTTATCTCAATATCACGTAAATAAAATCTTAAGTCGATTTGTGACGTGCTTCAGGTGACGACTTGGTTCTTTTGTTTTTAAAGGATAATCTATAGCTTTTTCACATTTTTAAAAATAAACACGTGATATTCGTTTAGCGGTACGAATATTTGGTTTGTTTTCTTGCTCCCTTAGCACGTAGAAAAATTTCAGTTCGATAGGTCATATCGTGTAGGTGACGACTTGACTTGACTTTTCTTGCAGGTGACGATACTATATCAAAAACTCATGTCTTTACTTTTGCAGCCCTTCGCTTATTTCTAAACAGTAATAATTATATATTTCTCGTGCGTGATGCAGGCAGTTATACTTTTATAAGGCCTTTCACTGCCTTTTTGTAATTGTTATCGTAAAACAAGAAGAAAACCTAGACATGAATTTTTGTTATATTATCGAATTTTCTCAAATTTATAACACGTTTTAACGTATTTTTAGAGTCAAGTCGTCACCTGAACGATATGACCTATCAAACTGAAATTTTTCTAAGTGCTAAGGGAGCAAGAAAACGAAACAAATATCCCTACCGTTAAACGAATATCACATGTTTATTTTTGTAAACAAAAAGTGTGAAAAAGCTACAGATTCTTTTTTTTTAATGAAAGTCAAGTCGCCATGAGAAGGACGTCACCAATCGACTTAAGATTTTATTTACGTGACACTGAGGTAAAGACACACAAAAAAAGCCCTATCGAAAAATAAATTTCGAAAAAAGTGTTTTTTCGATCCACCCTAGTGCACTATATATATATATATATATATATATATATATATATATATATTGTAATATGCATACATTAACTTATGAAAATATATTAAAATCGTGCTATGCATATAATTATTTTGCTTAAAATTTACATATTTTACAGATATTTTCCGTATATTAATTTGAATTTAGGATAGAATAAGTAAAGGATTAGTTGTGAGAGTAATTGTGTATAGTTTATTTCATTTTTGTGTTTATAATAATAATAATAATAATAATAATAATAATAATAATAATAATAATAATAATAATAATTATTATTATTATTATTATTATTATTATTATTATTATTATTATTATTATTATGTGTGTTATATAAATGTCATGGGAAGGATTAAATCAAGACAGAAGTTGAATTAAACACTTCGATTAAGAATAAAATGTGCAGAAAGCAATGCTTTGTAAATCTTAGCAAGCTGGACGGTACAACGCATGAACCCAGCACAAAAAAAAAAAAAAAAAAAAAAAAGTTGGGAGATTCTTTGTCTCAAGGAAAAGAACACCCAAGATTTAGATGCAGCTGGCTCATGGTTGCTAACTACAATTTTCAGAAAAAAAGAGAATATGGCTGAATCTTCAGTGTGCATAAACCTGCAGAATATATATATGAAAAGAATATTATGGTCAGATACAGTGTGATCTGGAGACACCAAGTCGAATGCAGCCATTGTTTAAGTTTGCTTGCTGGAGTTCGTAAGTACATGCGAAACTTCGATTACAAAGAGGTGTGATAACTTTGGAAGTTGGCCAGAAGTAACACTTTTTGAGCAGCTAGCGTCACTTCCAACGGAAAATCGGCCAGCCAGAATCAAACCTAGAATTTCGCAGCTCCCCTCACCTCACCGGAGCAAAATCGAGGAACGGAGCATTCCATGTAGAATCCTTCACCCCTGTAGATAATTTTACTTCCACAAGTAATTCTTTCAATATTATAAAGATTTTCTTGGTATTTCGTTGTTGTAGAATATAAGTTAGGTTAGTCGCTGTATGGTGTTATTTTTGTGTCGTATCAAAAAAGGCTTATTTCAGTACAGGACGACAAGTCCGGCAGTACTTCATGGAAGGAATGCATGATAGATGTAAGAGCGTAACATCGTGATCATTGCAGGCGACGTCTTGGGGAGAAAAACTGCACCAACATGTGAGAAAATGTAAAATTTCTATGTTTTTAAGATATGACTGCATATCACACTTTCAGATAAGCTGTCTTACTGTATATAGGTGTTAATTCTCGTGTGTGGTATGTTGACAAACATTTTAGTTTACCAAAAACAATGAAAATATGACAACTCCACATAGCAACCCCTCACACAGGTGAATGGTCGCGGAGAAATCCCGCGGCAGGATAGTCAGGTTTGCATGAGAGTAACGTGTTCTCTCAACTGAAAAATAAACATTTTTTGTGAGAAAAACGTTAAATACATGTTTAATAAGAACATGATTAGAGTAGTTCTACATATCATTTTAAAGCTGGACATTTCAGCTATACTGTGGATACATCAGTTTGCGATTATATATTAACAATTTTAAATGATGAAGAGGAGAAACAGTGAAAGTGCAAATTCAGGTCAGAGGGGACAATGACCTCTGTAGGCAACCCCTTTTCATCCCCGCTTCACCCCGTCATAAGACTCGCAAAAGCTGTGAAGCGAGCCCAACCTTTTGTGTAGAAGGTGGGTTTGATAAAAACAAGGAGGCAGGGGGAAGCGAGGCAATTCGTGTCTTGTGATCGGAAGAGAGGTATCACTCTTCGTGGTCTCGTATAGAGAAATTCGGCTCTTGACGTACAGAGGAATTCATGACTCTGGTATAGTAGCGGACAGTGCTAGCTACAAACATTGAAGTTTTAAACTTGCAAGCACTATTAGCGATATGCGCGAACATTTTGTAAATATATAAACTATAACTATATAACCATATATATATATATATATATATATATATATATATATATATATATATATATATATATATATATATATATATATATATATATATATCCAATATTTATTCTAGTTAATATATATTAATCGTAAAATGTGCACATATATCGTCTTTCGTTATTAATCCTGCACAGCGAACTTCGCAACTGTGTGCGTTAAATACAGGACAGTGGTGTGCGAACATTTATAAAATATGAGCAGGATATAATAATCTGTTATGCGTACCCTATAGTGTCATCTTCCCTTTACTATGAGGATGATGAAGTTAGATAGTCGTGCAATAGCCACCTAACAGGCTGGATCGCGTTAGGTTAGGCGAAACAACCTGTGCCTAGATCTCGTTTCACCGCAGGCTCAAGATCCAGAGAATTGCTAATTGTTCTCTGAATATTCGACCGAAGGCGAACCAGGATGGAAGCAGAGTATCGCCATTTTTTAGTGTGGAAGACATGTCCTCCGTGGGACCTACGTTCTACTAAGGTGGAAAATAGTAGAGCCAACTCCAAGGATCAAGAAGACGACCAGGAGGACATCCAGGAGAAGAGGAGAACCACCGAAGATGCGCTGAATCGTGCACGAACATTTAATATAATCAAATAAGGCCTTACATTGAAATTAAACATTTCGGCGAAACAATTCTGAAAATTTCAAAATTTAATATTTTTTTCATTGTTGTAAAGTCACAGTGTATAATGTTGTTGCGGATGTTATTACACCTCATTAAAAGTTTATCTAATGAATTTCGTGTGCACATCATTCTCCACAGGAAGTCTGACAAGGTATGTGATCAGTGCAATATTATCATGTCTTTCTTTTCCACTGTCTTGGAGTTGTCAATGTCCGGTAAAATACGGTGTACAACAACCAAGGGTTGTTGTGTGAGTGAGAATTAATATTGCCTCTATCCACCTGGGGAAACACGTAGACCTGAAATTTAGAGTCTCACTTTTTAGTTAAAATGCAATTCTAAATTATTCCAATTTGTTCATTAAATCATTTCATCTTTCTAAATTACATGTTTTGCTCTACCGACATTTTAATTTTAAGCTCTACCGACTTAGAGCCTATTTACGTTATTCTCAGAACATTAGCATTTCAAGATTGACATATTGAAATTTATTCAAATTTTGATTTAATTTGCATAATAATTAATTTATTATCCACGCTACGGCCCATCCCCTTTACAATATATATATATATATATATATATATATATATATATATATATATATATATATATATTTGTATGAATTTGAGAGCTTGAGCCCTTATTGCACACGTCGCTGCTCTTATCAACCATCGAGTTTAAAACTACGTGCATGATGTAATTTCTTAGTTAATTTACGGAAGCTGCAGAAAATACACTTTCCTAATATTTTAAGCAATACACATAATACCAAAGTACTCGTTTACCTCTCTTCATCTGTGCCACACTTACCCAGGCATTGCCCACCAACTAAACCTGCCTGCTTTAGAATTGACTTAATGCTACTCATCCTTATTCCCCCCACTCCACATTCCCCGCTGAACATGCTCATGTTTGAATCTAGTTATTCTTGGTGAACTATTAATTTTTGAACAAATTTTAACTTGTAAACTGGTTTAAATTTTAGTTGTATTAATCGTCTCAACAATGAAACAAAACTTTATAATAATGAAATTTTAATGAATAGTAATGAAATTTTAGAGAGTTATTAAATCAACGACTTTTTGAGGCTTGTTCGCGTTTATATTAACCAGGGAATCATTTAAGCTGGCTTGCAACACTGTGTGTTATGATGACGTCATAATTTTAGATAGTTTGTTGAATGGAAACTTTAAGAAACACGTGGAATTAAGTATTAAGTGGAAAACGCTTTTGTACTGATTACACTAGTTAACAAAGGTTTTGTTACATAAAAGGAAATACCTGTTCTTAAAGGAACTTTTTGCGCTGAATTCGAATATGCACTCGGTTTTTCTCCATCACGTACGATTTTCCCTAACAGAGGGATTTTCGGGAAAATCCCTCAAAAATTTCCCTTTTCGTTTATTTTACACCCCAAGATCTTGTCCCCTTGCACATACTAACATAGAAATTATACCTAAGTATACTTTGATTCATATTTAACAAACCCTCCAAGTTTCGTAATAATCGCTTTATTCTTTCTAGAGAAATAAATATGTTTGTATGTATACTGTGTGTACTGTTTATTGCACCTTATAGTAATGCTTTCAGATCTCTTAAGTTGAGGTAAAACGTTTTGCTTTATTACCACAATTCAAATATGCAATATTCGAATATTCGAATTCGAATATGTAATATTTACAATAAACAATAATACAAATGTACCAAAAGGTCATGAAAAGACAATCGAAACTATCACAATATATGAAACTTCCATTGGGTTACAAAAACGTACACTACTTCCTTCTTTTGTAAGAAATGTTGCATTCTCTAACAAGACCCCAACAATAGTCCCCCATCATTGAAGGATCCCATCGTCCCTGGTACCTTTTCTCCATTGCCATTATATTTTGGTGGAATCTTTCCCCCTGTTCGTCGCTGAGAGCACCTAGGTTAGCAGGAAAGAAGCTGAGGTGGGAGTGCAAAAAGTGGATTTTTAAAGACATCCTACAACCCAACTCTTTGTATTTCTGTATCATGTCCTGTACGATTTCTGTGTAACTCTCAGCTTTGTTATTGCCCAGAAAGTTGCGCACAACACACTTAAATGCTGTCCAGGCAGCTAGCTCAGCACTGTTTAACTTGCTGTCAAAGCTATCATCAAGCCTTAATTTCCTAATTTGGGGACCAATAAACACTCCCGCTGAAATCTTAGCATCACTCAGGTTAGGGAACTTATCTCGCAAATACTTGAAACCTTCGCCAGATGTGTCCATGGCTTTGACAAAGTTTTTCATAAGTCCTAACTTGATATGAAGTGGCGGTAGTAATATCTTATTAGGATCTACCAAAGGAGCGTATTTGACGTTGCATTCTCCAGGTACGTAATTCACTCTAGGTTCCCATTCCTTCACTTCATAATGTTTGTCATCAGCTCGGCTATCCCATAAACATAAAAAACATTGGTACTTCGTGTAACCGCACTGCAGTCCTAATAAAATACCAACTACCTTGAGATCACAACATATTTGCCAACAATGGTCCTTGTAATTTATAAGATTTAGCAAAGTTGACATGGTGTCATAGGATTCCTTAATCTTCACTGAGTGCGCAAGTGGTATAGAAGGTTTTTTATTTCCATTATGTAAAAGGACAGCTTTAAGGCTGACCTTTGATGCGTCGATAAATAACCTCCATTCTTCTGGAACGTAAGGAATTCCTAGCTCCGCCGTCAACCCATTTATATCCGTACATACGCACACATTATCTTGCATTGAGAAATAGCTTGAAAATTGAACATGCCTTTTCCTGTACACTGATATGTTCGTTTCTGCATCCAATAAGTTTCACTGCTGGAGCCTTGATCCCAGAAGTTCCGCCTCTTGTTTTGTCAGGTGCAAATCACGGACTAGGTCATTAAGTTCACATTGCCGGATGAAATGTGGCTCGCGAACACAGTCAGGGATGAACGTTGGATCCTTGGATGTACATGTTGATGTCGATGGTTCATCAAGGTCATGATCATCATCAGAGTCTTTTGACCATATCTCTTCCCAGTTGGTAGGGGGCTCGGGAAGTGGAAGTTCATCCCCGTGCGGAATAGGTCTAATTGCGGATTTAACGTTGGGATAACTTATTGTGTATTTGCTTTTTTTAGAATGTCCCTTAACTACTGTGAGACAAAAATAACAATCATTCAGATGGTTGGTGGGTTCTCTCCACACCATTGGTACAGCAAATTTCATGAACCTCCGTTTCCCTTTGGCCCATGCAAGTAAAGTGACGTAGCACGACGCACAAATTATGTTGGGTGCCCAAGTTTTGTCCTGATCTCCCACATGACATCCGAAATATGTATAATATGCTAGTTTCACCGATGGCGTAATGGATCTACACTGTCCTTTAACTACAAACTGGCCACACACATAACAAAAACTATTTGGTAAGTTAACACACGAACGCCGTCCTCTTGACGTCATTGTACTGATCACAAACTAAACTTCTGGTCTTAGTTGGGTATAATGCCGTTAAGATCAAACATGAAAGCACTCTTAGCAGCAAAGACAACTATGAAAGTGAAGTAGTGTTAAACCACACGTCAATATAAAAATGTACAAAACTCCCTCACCAGGTGTCAAGAACACAAGAAAGAAAGAAATGCGCGGGGGGAGGGGGGAAACGATACCGTAGTGGAAAATTCAGACTGCATTAGTTCATTGTTGTCAACAATGAGTTTGTATTCCATTCTTTCTTTCTTTTGCATTCTGTTACATTTGATAACAAATATTGATAATCATTTCATGAACAAAACGAAAAAACTTGGAGAATTGTATATATATGTATTAAGATATACATATACTGTACGTTTAAAAAAAAATTACGTTGGAAGTACATTCTATTTTTATACACGTTTCTAATTAACAGAGAGCAATACAAGTGTGTGTTGACTATTGTAAATATTCATTTTTATGTCTGTGTTTGTAGTAATAAAGCAAATCGTTTTTACCCCAACTCAGGAGATCTGAAAGCATTACTATCAGGTGCAATAAACAGTGCACACAGTATACATACAAATATATTTATTTCTCTAGAAAGAACAAAGCGATTTTTACGAAACTTTTAGGGTTTATTAAATATAAATCAGGGTATACTTAGGTATAATTTCTATGTTACTATATGTAAGGGGACAGGAGCTAGGGGAATAAAATATCTGAAAAAGGGAAATTTTTGAGGGAATTTCCCGAAAGTCCCTCTGTTACGGGAAAACTGTACGTGATGGAGAGAAACCGAGTGCATATTCGAATTCAGCGCAAAAAGTTCCTTTAAGATCAGGTGAATTTTCTCATGTAACAAACAAAAAGTTTAAATTTGTTAACTAGTGTTATTGTAGCAGAAAATAATTTCTTTAGCGTTTGAAGAGTATGTAACTACCGAATGCATGCTGCTTTTTCCCGTCTTTTTAAAGCAGTATCGACGTGGAGTAATAATTTACGTTGTTACAGAAGCATGGAAGTAGAAAAATCAGAGTATACAGGGTGAACGGTAACTACGTGGACAAACTTGTACGGGTGATAGTACATCTGAAAAAGAAACAAAAAAGTCCTAGTGAACAAGGGAGAAATTCCGTCCCGTTTAGGAGTGACAGTGCCGAAAACGTGGGAACATGAACTTCAGAGGCCAACAGCTTAAAAACAATACATCGTAGAGAGTGCGATTAAAAACGTCACTTAGAAAGTCATACCTACTCTATCGAAAAATACATGGGGTTCAATACCCGCTATAATATGGAAGTGGGTATTGCAGGTGGGATCTTATTACTACCCATTTGAATAGGTAGCGTTGTTTCTGTTATAGAGTTGTTCATTTTTGTGGCCAATTTGCTAGCATGCGAGGTGTTCGTTGTATTGGTAAGTATAGTCGCCATGGACATTTAGAAGCGGGCAAAGAGAAAAAACATTATTATTATTATTATTATTATTATTATTATTATTATTATTATTATTATTATTATTATTATTATTATTATTATTATTATTATAAGAAATACCGAAATCTGTTTCTATCAAGCCAGCTTCGGTTATGAATCAAAAACCGGTTTCGATTTCCCAAAATCGGTTTGATTTCTGTTCAGTCGATTTCGGCTTTGAAACCGGTTCCAATTGCTGTCAAAAACTTTGCTTCTTCGTTAATTTACCCGAAAAAGAATGTAGGTTTTTAAAAAAGTTATTCTCCTGCATCTAATGTGATATTAGAATCCTTTATATATCAAAACCAAGGTAATATATCAAAGTTTTTATCTATTTACAAAGATTTGATATGGGTACAATTCATTACACGACAGATATCTAGTCAATAGTCTATTTCCTCCCATACTCGAATCAACATGTCTGTTGTAATGGCAGCAAAAGCTTCTGTGATCCGCTGTCGCAGTTCAGGCAGATCTCGAGACAATGATGGGACAAAGACATGGTCTTGGAGAAAATCCCATTTAAAGAAGTAGCATGTTGTCATGTCTGGAAACCTCAGGGTCCATTTCAATAACGCTTCATCATCAGGACCAGTGCGACCTATCCAACTTTGTGGGAGATGTTCATTCAGAAACCTCTCACATCATTATAGGAGTGGTGTGGAACCCCTTCCTGTTGGAAAATGAAATGTCGGGAGGCCTCTTCAAGTTGTGGTATCAACCACATCTGGAACATGTCAAGATATGACTGTTCCGTTACAGTTTTTTTCTGCAAATGAAAAAAGGTCCATAAAGCTTCGTTCTGCACATGGAAGACATTCAACTTAGTAGAATCTCTGACATGTTCAACAATGCGCCGAGGATGTTCTGAATTCCAGATTCGAACATTTTGCCTGTTGACTTTGCGATTGCTATGGAAGATCGCCTAATCACTGAAGACTATTCTGTTTCTAAACTTATCAGTTTCCAGGAATCCCAACATGTCTACACGAAGGCAGTGGGAAGTATTTTGTCATCTTCAGTGAGTGCCTGCATAAGTTGCAGCCTGTAACTCTTGAATTTCAAACGGTTACGAAGAACACTCCAGACTGCTAAGCAGGGTAATGCTAATTTGCGGCCCGCATTCCGAGCGGACTTCGTGAGGCTGTGTTTAAAGGATTGAAGAGTTTCACTGTCTTCTCTGAATACGAAGAACGGCTGCTGATTTTGACCTTCCATATGTAACCTGTGTCCATGAGTAATGTATGCCAACACTTAATGGAGTTCTTGTCAAGTAGATCGACCCGAAATGTTGCGTTGAACTATGATAACGGACGTTGTCTTTGCGTATTCCACAGCACAAAATACCTTCTGTTGTTGTGTGGGAGCCGTTTAGAAAAATATGTGGTCGTGGGAACGACGGGTATTTCAATCAAAACTTGGAGTATCTAACAGAAATCTTTGTCACCGACGCCTTTCTCCACACACTGGGCACCTAGAAAAAATAAAAAAAAGGTACAATCGTTTTGCTCACCCTGTACTACAAGAACAAAAATGATAATGAGTTCGAGCAAAATCACACTGATTTCACTAGAACACAACCGAAGTTCACTAGCCATGGATTTCGACTATATATTTGGCTCGACTGCAAGGAGAATCTTTACCAGGAATGACGAAGGTAGCAATTGCACTTTTCTGCACTTACAAGTACTCAGCAGATAGAGCTGAAAGTTAGTACACAGAAGACTAAGAAGAGCAAGATTTGAAAGAATGCTACTGGATATAGGTTAAAGGGCGGTTAATAAATCGAAAAAAACTTTATGTATAAATGTAAGTATGTATAAACTAATTGTGGAACGCATGTAGAAATTCTCCAAACTTTGCATTCATATGATTTACAATCTAGAAACAAATGCATTAGGAGTAAGGCACCTTTACACCCCCAGGAGATGGGAAGGGTAGATGTGTAAAAATAATTTTAACAATTAAATGCATGATCCTTTTTATTTAAAAAAAATACCATGAGTAGAATTTAATGTTGTAAATTATAGAAAAACAAATTTAAAAACCCTATAATCAAAATATTTAGATTAACAATTTTTTATTAACTGTTTGTAGCTATTTAGCTACTTAACGCAATTTACACTTCGAACCCGTATCACAATATCTACTTTGTGGTTAACGTTTGTTTTTAGTTTTACTAATATTAAATATTAAAAACTTCTACACATTCACAGATATTAGACATGTAGTCGAAAACGATTGATATTCGTATCGAATCCATAATTCTCTTGGTCACGAGATGAATAGTGAGTGACACGCCTAATTCCGTTTAACCCTTATCAGGAGGGGTGGAAAGGGGTTTTAAAAAATAAATGTCCAACGTGACCGACCTTAGTAACGAATCCATAGTTTTAGGGATCGTTAAGCTTATTGGTGACAGTCCCGTGACATTTAAGCCCAAATTCAAACAAAAATAGGCATGGCAGCTGGCTCATGATGACTTCTCGAACTGTACTGGTTCTAGACTAATAACACCATAGCGATCCCTGTAATATATGTAACTAGAATGTAGAACAAAGAGATTAAACTTTCTCTAATCGACAGATAGCAATCACTGTTACGATATGACTTTTAACATTACTTATCCCAAAGCAAGACATTGCCGAAAGTTGTCACTGATCTCGGACACAAAGAGATACTTCTCAATATATAATATGATGCTTTGTTTCTAATCCGAAGGCATTAAGACATTTTTCCAATCCAATGTTTCCTTATGGAAGGATTTCATTTAGACACTCTAAAATGATCAAACCTTATGAGAGATTCTACCGTATAATCACAAATACATTTCCGACTCCAGACTTAAGCTATCAGAAAATGGATCTTCTAGTTCTGAGCATAACAACAGCAACAACTACATCAGTTTCATGTCAACTGACGGACGAGAAAGTATTTTGTAATTCGGACTCTCCTGTCAAATCTCCAATTTGAAAACCTGCCACCACAACTAAAATTACAATATATCCCCTTGACCATGAGTTCAAGTTCGTGAACGAAGAGATGAAGACAATGTTGCATGACTGGATTCTACAATAACACCTATATTAAACAGAATCACGATAGATAAATTAGAAAACTATTCTCGCAGGAACAATTTGGTATTCAGGAACATTCAAGGTAAGGACAATGAAACTTGGGAAGATACAGAACATCTTGTGAAATCCTTTTGCAAAGAACAGTTAAAACTTGAACTTAATTCTTATGAAATCGAGAGGGCTCATAGATTATCAAAAGGAGCAAGTGCACCGATAATAGTAAAGTTCGCGTCATACAAAAGAAAGTCGGAAGTACTAAAGAATGCATATCGATGTCGGGGTTGTCCTGTTATAATACACGAGGACTTTTCACCGGCCGTTAGAATGATACGTAAAGAACACGTAGTGTACATGAAAGAAGAAAGATCCCGTGGCAAACGAGTAAAGTTACAATTTGACAAACCGTACATTGATAACAAAGGATATACCTTAGGTGATTTACAAGCAATGAAAACTGAAACGTCTTCAAGTGTTACCTTTTGGACACCGAACAACCAAGAAGAAAGTGATATAGCAACACTGCAGCAGTTTCCGGCAAGTGAACCAGGGCAGCGGACAAGAGGACAAAGGGGTGCTGGCTCCAGTCACCCACGGGACAGAGGAAGAACCATCTGATGCCAAGCTGGCTCTTCAGGTAAGCTACTAACAAGTGAAATATTGAAATCAATGGACTACAAAGACTGCACCACAGACGAAAGGGGGAGCCTCCGAACTGCAATTTCTAAATGTGGGCGGGGATCAACCAGTTTGTCTATTCCTGAAACTTCTATTGTGTTAAATAAAGACAACGCTCTTAGAAATAACAAACAGAAGGAGAAGTGTAGCCTCATAAACATTTATATGCAAAAATTCCAGAGGTTTAAGGACAAAGATGTCATCGTTCCTTTGTAATGTGTTATCGTCCAACTTTGACCTAATTGCAATCTGTGAAACTTGGCTTTAAAAAAGAACACTATGACTCAATGATTCTTGACGATCGCTATTATGTGTATAGGACAGATAGAGATAACAAAAGAACAGGGAAAACCAAGGGAGGAGGAGTACTGTTAGCGGTCTGAAAAAAGTATAAAGTAGTAATGATTGATTGCTTATCAAATGAATATGTAGAATGTCTGTTGGTTAAATTGTTATGCGAAAAAGTAACTATATATATTATGTTAATATATTTTATACCGGAGTCACCTACTGAAAAATATGAGGAAGTGTTCGACATAATTGATTCAAAATGTCCATCAGGTTGTACCCTTCTCATACTTGGTGACTTCAATTTACCGGACGGAAATTTCAATGACTACAATAGTTATCTCAAAATTCCGGCCAAACTACAATGCATTAAAAATTTCATGTCATTTAACAATTTACAGTCATTTAATAATGTACATAATAAATTCGGTAAAACTCTTGATCTAGTTCTAAGTAATTTAGACCACGTAAAAGTTAGCAAAGAACCTTATCCCTTTGTCAAAGAAGATGAACATCACCCTACTCTGAACGTTGAAATACAATTGGGTCGTCTAAAACAAGCAAAATCTAAGCGTAATGTAACGGGATATAATTTTAGAAAGGCAGACTTCAAAAAACTTTACACTGAACTTGGGCGGGTAAACTGGGACTATCTTACAGGATACAGTGATGTAGACGAAGCTGTTAAATGCTTTTACGACACTATATATAGCATATTTGACCGCTGTGTTCCAAAGAAAACAAAATCCTCGCAAAATTATCCAACGTGGTTTACTCTGGATATAATTAAGAAAATTAAATCAAAAACATATCATCATACGAAATTAAAAAAGAGGGAGGGGAGTAAAAGTTTCCATCAACAAGAATTCAATAGATTACGAAGGGAAATTAAAAACGAGGTACGGAATGCATATAAGAGTTTTGTACTAATGTCCGAGGCATCCTTAGAACAAGATCCATCCGAATTATGGAATTTTGTAAAAAGTAAGACACGGCATTTAAATGCCGAATTCATGTCTAATAATAGTAAAGAAATAAACAAAGATGACGAAATCGCTAAGGAGTTTGCGGACTACTTTCAGTCTGTATACAGTAGAAGTAAAGACAATACAACAGAACAGTTAGTGTGGGTAGATAACGGTCTAAATATACTGCGTATATCATCGATAGAAATACAGGAAATTGCTAATATAATAAAAAAGATGAAATCCAAAAGAGCAGTAGGACCCGATGGAATCCCAAGCTATATTGTAAAGGGTTGTATAGATCACTTCCTAACACCGTTGAAAATCATATTTAACCTGTCAATTAAATCAGGAAAATTTCCTAATGAGTGGAAAACAACGAGAGTTTCACCTATCCCGAAATCGAATAATAATAAGAGAGAAATTAAAAACTATAGGCCCATCTCAATCTTAAGCACCTTTGCTAAAATTTATGAAACAGTCTTATACCAGCGGATAATAGCACACGTGCGACCATCTATATCAGAATCACAACATGGCTTTCTTACAGGCAGGTCAACGGTCACAAATCTTAGTCTAATATCTACCTTTATAAGTAAAACACTAGACTTGGGGGGACAAGTAGATGTAATATACATAGATTTCGCGAAAGCGTTCGACAGCGTAAATCATAATAGATTGCTCAGCAAGCTTAAACAATTTAGCTTCAGCAGCGGACTTATTGATCTATTTAAATCTTACTTGGAAAACAGAAAACAATTCGTTGTGTACAAAGGGTGTAAGTCTCAGGAGTATGTACAACTATCAGGGGTGCCACAGGGGTCAAATTTAGGGCCATTGTTGTTTCTACTATTTATCAATGATCTACCGCGAAGTATACAAAACTCTCACACGCTGATATTTGCAGATGATGTTAAAATATACATGGCAATAGAAACATTAAATGACTGTAAAATGCTTCAAAATGACTTGAATGAACTAATGGAATGGTCCAAAGAGAACATCATAAACGTGAACACTAGCAAATGCAACGTAATGTCTTTTACAAACCGCAAAACCCCTCAGAAATTTTCGTATAAGATGAATGACATCACTTTACCAACCTCGGATACTGTCAGGGACTTAGGGGTGGTATATGACAGAAATTTATCATTTAATAATCACATAAATCACATGATTGACCAGGCGTACAGAAACCTTGGACTCATCATCAAGATCAGTAAAGAATTTACTAGTATTACCGCTATCCGAAAGCTATATGAACACTACGTACGTACAAAACTCGAATACGCAGCCACTATATGGAACCCTTACACAAAAACAAATTTAAATAATATAGAAAAAGTTCAGAATAAATATCTAAGGTACTTGACATATAGGGAGACACAAGTATATCCGAAAACATATAATAGTCAATCTTTAAATTTAAACTTCAATACATTAAGTCTAGAACAGCGACGAATAATGCAAGATATGTTGTTCCTATATAAGTTATTTAATAATAAAATCGACTGCACCAATTTACTGCAAGAATTTAAAATACGCACTCCTACAAATGTAACTCGCCTTGAAAATTTCAATTTCTTTTACTGCGACAGATTACACACCAACGCAAACAAGAGGTCACCAGTATGGAGATTGAGTACAACCTATAATAGGTTAACAAAATACAAAATGGATTTAGATATTAACAGTAACAGCGTAAGTCAATTCAAGGAAGTTCTTTGTAATGTAATAAGAAATAATTGTAAATGAAAGAACATCAATGATATTGCAATTACATTATAACTATAATTGCATTATAATATAAATGTATGAATGTGTTATAGTCGCTTAATACATATAACGGACACTGTAATTGTGTTATATAGCCTGTTGTGTCTAGAAATAAATAAATAAATAAATCTTCATACTTTAAAATCATAACAGATATTCAATTCGAAAATCTTTCTAGGCACATTGACGTCATTATTTCTGTCCATTTGCACGAATTGGTTGCTATTGGTATATTTACTGAGGACTAAGTGGTCGTCCACGTATTACGTAACGCGGCAAGGGGGAAGAAGGGGTTCGGGCTTGTGTTACGAAGTGTGACAAGGGGAGAAGGGGGTTACGCTTTTGTTACGCAACGCTTTTTGCTGTAATTTTCATGTTTATTCTAAGGTTTGTATGTAAACTTTTCAACAAATAATTTTATTATTTTTTCATTTTTTATAACTAAATAAATATTTCTGTTGTTTTCGAAAATTGCGAACACATAGTCTATATAAAATGCATCGTGCAAAAGGGATTAGAAGATGTTAGTAGACTCCAGCATGACTGGTGATAAACCTTGCGTGTATCGCAATTGAATAAAACTCCGCTTTGTGGCTATCGCCGCGTTGCATTTACAACACACAAAGCTTTTCTGGAATTAGTTGTTAGTGATCGTAACCACCACTTAAAATGTCTTCGCTTTCGCACTTGTATCGTTATGTCTGAGAATATGTTTCATTAAAAAAAATGAATCATTATTCTTCTAAGGAGCTTTGTATGTGAAATAGAAGGAAATTTTTTTCGTGAAATAATATTTTCCGCGACGGAATGATCCACGATTTGCAGAGCAAATAAGATATTAAAAACTGAAGTCGTCGGATATTAATCTCGTACTGAATTGTTTGCTCTTTGGATTTGAATTTTCCAGTAGAAATTGAGTTTATTCGCATTCTGACACTGATTTTGGACAAGAATAATTTGAAAAGGGGTGAAGTCCAAAGTTTAAAAAAAAATGGTCTAAATCTTGCTCACAAGCGAAATGACACTGCTCCTCCACGTGTGCAGTCACGTCGAATCTGTGGTCGACGAGGAAGAGAAATTCTTTGCATTGTCGATACTGTCGAACTTCAAATACAGGAAGCATTCTGGATCCCGGAAGAAGAGACTGATGTCAGTTCTTTGGACCCTGTTTCACCTGCATTTTCTGGTAGTACGTTTTTCTTGCCAATCAACGGTGATGTAAAGAATGGGTGAAATCTCCTTGTATTGTATCCTTCGACAGTATGTAATATCGAAGAATTAAGACTGATTAATTAAACAATCTTACGGGTTAAAATATTATTTCGGTACTACCATTTTCTAATACTTTGATTTGTTGGCGAAAAATACACTACAAATTTATTTAAAATACAAGCATTTTGTGATAAAAAGTTCTGCCATTAATATTAGATTTTTATTATAATAACCCCAAAATAATCATTTTTTTTAAAAAAAAAATAAAAAAGTGTGAGTGACAAAAGGGAGAGGGAAGGGGTTCAGCTTTGCATTAAGAAGTCTGAGAAGAAGTATGGAGAGGGTAAAAATTGGTCAAGAATAGTGGATGGCCCCTAACTTTGTAATGGCCAGGCCTTCGCGAGGACATTCCAAGTTAATTTTAATTCATATTCGTTATTATCTTGTTTTAGTTTGCATGTGTATTTGTTTCATTAACATGCTGCTTCAAGATTTTCTTAATGTTACAAGCAGATAGCAAGAATAATAATTTTCTCTGCGCTAGGAATAATTCTTAAAAGAAAAGAAGGATTGAAAAATAGAAATAAATCAGAATCTCAACATTATTGTTGTTATAATAGAAGACCGATACAGAATTAAGAAGAATTGTATTAATTTAAACTTTTCCAATTAATATTTTCCAACAGTTTTAAAATAACGAGAAGCTAATTAAAAGAAGGCAAAGAAGCTTACGATCTGTTTACAGGGAATTCTAAAAGTTCTCTAATCATGAGTAGCTTAAATAATGTTTTGAGAACAATGGAACAACGTATAATCATGAATCTTTGAGTCATCTAAGTTCAATCAGGTTTTGATGTCAACTTTTCAGATGGGAAATCACGAAATAAAGAAATACAAAACTCTAAATTCCCGTATGAATTATCCATTTCTGTTTCAAACTATCTTAATTTCTTATCAGCATTCAAACAAATAAATGTATTATCACGTAATTAGTATGGAAAGTTCGTTTCACTCATCAGAACACTTCAATGACACTAATATTGCACGGAAGTGAATGTAGATTGAAGTATTACCGTATATAATTCATAAAGCTAATCGTTTTATATTATTGAATCTACGAATTAAGGTAGGACAAGTCTCTGGGACCCGTTAACCCTGTTAGTATAAAGAAAATAGTAGACTCGCAGTGAAATAGCTATTACATCAACACTGTACATTGGGAAGTCATGGTTCATAGTTCATTCTCTTCAGCATGAAACAAACTTTCCAAAGGGCGTAACGGGGTCCGTAACGTACTTGGACAGGGAAAATTGGGAGAATGTCGGGAAAATTCTCCCCACAAATCCCTCCCACCAACTTTGGACCCCTCTGGAATACCCCCGGGCAAAAGCACACAGTCCAAATGTATCTCAGAAAATAATGTAGGGGATGAAAATGCGTGTACTAAGTTTTGTATAGATAGATAGAGAGAATATATATGAGAGAAAAACTTGTATACCAATACACGATTTTCCCTCATACCCTCTCGATTTTGACCAAATTTGGAATAAGGCTTGACAAGCTTAATACGCGTATGTAATATTATGCTGAAAAAGGCTTTGGTTTCCGAGTTATGGATAGTAAAAGTTCGAGTTTGATCTGACTCAAAGTTTCCAAAAATATCTTCGATTGCTATTTACAACAAATATATATGAAACACACCTCTTCAATGTTAGTTCTATTCATAAGAAAGTAACTGATGATACTTTTGACTAGCTTTATTGTAAATGCAAAATGCAATGTGTCTTTGTAATAAAGATTTGCTGAGGCACAGTGGATCAGTGGTAGAGCGCTCGCCTCTGGAGTGAAGGGTCTGTCGTTCGTTCCCTGTTCATGTTAATTCGTGATGGATATCATTACGTTTCGATAGGTTTTCTCGAAACTCTCTAGTTCCCTTCCACAATATCATTTCAGCAATTATTTCTAGCTTTTATTAATCATCCACGATCGTTTGAATTCTCCTCCTCCAAATAATAAGAATTTAACAAAACCTTTTTTTTTGTTATGGATATACTCTATTAAGTTATTGACTAGATACACCAGAAACCTCAAAGAGGAAGAGTATTATCTAATAAATGTACATTCCTAACTAGGACGGTATTCACCATGTCTCTACAAGTAAATATTTGTTGCCATATACCCTCCAGCATTTGTATGAAACAAAAGATCTTGTAAGATATCGATTGAAACGTTCTTTGAAAGCCTTCTGTTGCCAGAAGCATTCTTTTTTTCGTTCTCACTGCATCCAATATATCGACCAGAATACCTTTCTAATACGCAACCTACCACAACGTTCCTTCCGTAAAGATAATCCTTTAAGCCATCTCACTTTCCTATTCGTTCCATGGATATACAGTAAATAAAGATATATATATATATATGTTCGTACTTGTTTGTAAACGCAGGAAAAATATATATGATTTTCTATAGTGTTGGGATGTTGAAGTGGCAATTATTTGGACAAAATGTTTGTTGTTATTTATGACAAAGGAGTAGCATTGTAAGAATGTAATGGGTTCAAGATATCAATATATTAGTAGAATTTGTTGGTTAGTGGCATGTATATATATATATATATATATATATATATATATATATATATATATATATATATATATATATATATATATATATATATATATATATATATATCAGCGTTTTATTTCTGGCAGTACACAACGGTATGGCGTACCCGTACCTTTTAATGAGAACTAACTATTTCGTTTTCTGTCGTAATAAAGAGTAGACAAGAGACTTCAAAAGTACCCAATAGTAAATACAGTTTTACTAAAGAATCGTCTTTATTTTTTTAATTTTTTTCTTTCCTTTTTTCTTTCTTTCTAGAGAAAGAGATGCGAATCTTTGTTTCTTCTTGAAGTCAGTTAATTGTATTCAGGAACTAGAAATATTGGACCCTTTTGTTTCTCGTTCGCTTGAACGTTCTTGTGTCTCCCTTTTTCGCACGCTTATATATATATATATATATATATATATATATAAAAAAAAGGCTCTGAACCGGTCAGATTTTTTTCCCCTGAATAAACATCTCCCACAAAGAAATGATTCCAACAAATTTATTTGTTACTGAAGTTCGACTGTGTTTCACCGCTGTGCTTTCTCAGTTCCCATTTTAATATATCCAATTAATTGTTTTTATTCATTATTTGGAAGAGGATTAAGTGAAAACGTCCCCTACATTATTTTTCGCGTAGTTTATACATTAATGTAGTGTGAGGTTTGTAGAACATTTTGATAGTATTTTAGTACACTGAAGAACATTATGTGAACAATATACTATATGTTTGTTATTGAAATTCAGTATTTATGGAACTCTTGATGCCTTTCCAAACAAGCAATAGCAGATTACTTTCGCCCGTTTACAGAAAGAGAAGACAGCAAGGAACAAATCACTAAAAAAATATTGATTATCATTACGTTTATTCTATTATAAAATTAAGATGTAAGAATCAGAAATTTTAAAAGCATCTTTAATATATATCGATATGCACGTAAGAAAAATGAAAAGAAATCTTAGTTTTACGTCCTACGGTTATGCCGGTTAGGCTAAAGGAGACGGTGATGATGAGTAATGAATGAAATGGCGGAATAAAGGAAGTGAAAGGAAACGGGAGAATCCCGAGAAAACCCACGCACACGGTGTTTGTCCACCACAAAGTTCACTTGGCGGGGGCTGGGATCGAATCCGGGACTCGAAGCACCAGAGGTGAACGCTCTACCACTGAGCCACCGCGGCCCCAATATGCACGTAAGAGTTTTTAGTTACAAGCTTGCAGTAATATGCTACTGGATCTTATAATAATTATTGATAATAATAATAATAATAATAATAATAATAATAATAATAATAATAATAATAATACCCTGAAAGGTATGCAACTCTTTAACCATTATTAACTGAGGTCCAGCTATTTTTAGAAATAAAACGCTGTATATATATATATATATATATATATATATATATATATATATATATATATATATATATATATATATATATAACAGTGTGATTTAGTAGAGCCGACTTAAATATGCCTACAAAAACAGTGGATACCAATGAATTTTGGAGTAACAGCAAGGAATTGCTGTGATACAATGTAGAATGATGACCTGTACCCTTAGTGGGATTAATGTGGACTAGCAGTTGTAGTACTGAATTAAGTATTGTTAATTAAATTGAAATCTACTTGAAGTCTAGTGTTATTAATTAGTAGTAACAACCAGCAACATACCTCACTTTTGTCCAACAATTTTATCCTACCGATTGCGCTAAAATTGTAATAGCTAGTGTAAGTGCGTTTGATGCATGTGGTGCTGGGTTTGATTCGAAATAGCGAAGCATTAAATGCATTACAGTGCTTCAGATCCCATTTTGAACTGTAATCTTTCTGTTGTGGGTTTGGTGTATATGGTACTGGGTTTAAATCGCAATGAAGAAGCATGGAACGTATTACAGTGCTTAATAGCTCATTTTAAACTGTAGTCCTTCTGTACTGGGTTTGGTGTATATGGTACTGGGTTTAAATCGCAATGACGAAGCATGGAACGCATTACAGTGCTTCAGATCCCATTTTAAACTGTAGCTCTTTTGTACCCTTATTACTGATTAATTAATTCGATCCATTGATGTTTTATTTCCAAATAGTACTTTACAACTTGTCGTTGCTTGGTATATGGAATTAACACCTTCACCCTTGGGCTCTGTTTTCCTGAAATGCCCATTCTCCTCACGAGGAGAATATGATTATGGGACATAGTTTCTTAAATTTCCTTCCTCCTTAGAATATTTTTTTCAACACTGTAAATAATAAAACATCATTTAAAGATTTTTAGAAGAGATGTTGAAGGAAAAATTGATGAAATAGTGTTTATAATATGTGTTTCACATGCCCAAAAGCGTTAATTCTCAAGAAGCAGTATTTAGTATCACAATTTAAAACACTTCTCGGCAAACAGTTCTAAAACAAAGTGATGACGCATCTTACAAATACGTACTTGGACATACTATGAAGCAAAACGTAAGTAGATCGTGAGTGGGGAATGAAGTCGCTGACTTGAACTAAATCTTCAATTTAATAATTTAGCCAAATAAATTAAAATGAATTTCAGAATGTTTTATGTTGGTTATATGTATATTTCGTTATTGACTAATTCATATCGGACTTCCGAAGAGAAACACCAAAAGAAAATTTAATGACCGTGTCTATAACGACAACTCCCCAGTCACGACCCCTCTTCAGTTTTATTAGAAAGAGGAAAAGAAAGAGTGAAAAAGAAAAGTAGAAGGTAGGAGAAAGGAGGAAAAGAGGAAGAGGAAAAGGAGAAAGGAAGAAGGAACTACAGATGAAGGATTACTGGATAATTATGGAAATATGGTAAAGGAACTTGAATAGTTATTAAAAAGATGATTCATACTCGAATGTTATTACTTGACGATCATTTCTGAAATGATCCTGAAACGACACATGTTTTCTCATACTACCCTGACCTGGATCCAGGCAACTGCACAAGTGGGAGTTGCCCTAACCCAACCCAGGTGACGAGAAGTTTTAAGTTAATCGTTTGTCTGTTATTCCCAAACGTTAAATAACCTTTATCCATTATCTGAATATCCATGGTAGAGATCAAACACACATTTAAATTAGCGAAGGAAAAGAAAGAAAAAAGTCAAAGTGATGTACACATTGATGAATTCGACATGTGTGATGAATTCGACACAAATTTCAATCATTTTTGACATTTTATATTTCACTTCTCCCAAATCTTCTGCCAACGGAGATAAACTTTGCTTTAATACTATCGGGAGTATAATTATTAATATCAGCGACATCGGGAACTATGGATTCCACAAAAATATCGGTCATTCTCGATAATTTTTACATATCGAGAATGACCGCCTTCTAGATATTTCTTCCTTCCCACCACCTTAGGGGTGCTAATGGAGGTTAAACGTAGACTTAAATGGTATAGGGAAGTGGCGGATCCAGGGAGCGAACGGGGTGATCGCCCCCCCCCCAGAACAGGAAACTTTTTTATTTTATATACAAATAAAACCCATCCAAGAGTTTGGAGCTCTTAAAAGTAGCTCTAAGTAGCAGTATTACAACCCACCGCCCCCCAGAAGTCCATCCTGGATCCGCCACTGGTATAGGGAGTGTGCCAATCAACTTAGGGACCCCGAAAACTATGGATTCAACACTAATATCGGATGTTTAATATCATTTTTATATCTGCCGCTCCCACTACCCCTAGGACTGCTAGGGAGGTATTGCCCTCACTGGGGACTGAATTTGTATTTAAATGGCATCAGGTCTGCCACCAAATAATTTAGTGACATTAAAAACTAATGATTCGAGTCTAATATCGGTAGTTTTTGATATTTTCACATGTCAGCATTTCACCCCCTAGTGATAATAAATGCTTAACCTTATCACTATGTCCCCTTGTAATACGCCCCATTATGACCTGAGGTCCGGGCGGACCCCATCTGTTAATAAGTAGATTTGCCATAAATTTTTTAAAACGTTATGCTTCTAATATGTTTGTTGATCTAGTACTCAATTCTTATTATGTATTTTATTATTAAAATTTATTTTTATTTTTATTAGGCCTATCATTTTATTTTTATTGAGATTACAAAATACTCATACAAGAGTAATAAGTCAAAATAAACTGTGACACATAATGTTACTATTAAATTGTTTTCAAAATGTTCTTAATGTGCCATAACTTAGCCTAAGTCAGAAACTACCAGTATTCACCTGCATATAATTTTACCATATACATTTCAGCATGTTCTAAATGTTCGTATGTTAACATTACCCACTGACTATCAGTATTTTCTAAATAACATTATTACAATAGGTTTCAGCATGTACTAAATGTGCCATACGTTAACCTAACCTACTTACTACTAGTATTTACTAAGTTTGACATCATTTATTTTACATGTTTATATGTTCCCTGCGCAATTTTCATATACTGTGTGGTGGTGTTCCGGACAGCAAGGAATGAGGCTACACTTGCATTTTGTCTTCACCTTCCTATCCAAGGAACGTGGACACAGTTGGCGACGCATCTTTTTTGACTTCTCTTGTCTCCCAGTTTCAGCAGATGCAGGTTGTGATTTTGAAATTTCCACTCCCAAAGATTTAAGCGATAGACGAACTCCAAACTGCAAGGCTTGTGGGTTCTGAAGTCTTCGTTGAATCTAGGCATTGACCAACTCCCTTTCAAGTTCTTTCAGAAATAGGCGACGACTGTGTCGCTTTCCAAGTTCCCAATCTGGAAATTTCAAAATCCAAATTATGTATGCTGCTACCGCTGCACAGTCCAGCATGTTGGACCATAATATCATAAGCCAGCGGCTAATCTTTCGTTTACATGAATACAACCTACATAAATGGTCAATGTTGTCTACACCGGATTTTGCGGCATTGTAATGAATAATAATCTCTGGTTTCTTGTCTTTCTCTTCATTTATCACTTTGTCGTGATGCATAGAAGAAAGCAAAACATCTGCCTTTCCTTTCTTAGGAACATAATTAACCAGGGTCAGTTCACGATCGAAACAAAAGATTGAAGACTTCTATTCACGTTTGGGATCTCTCAAAAGCTCTTTTGGTACTTCTTTTCGATGATGCCGAATTGTTCCAACTACAGTTGTATTTACAGCTAGTAGATCTTCAACTAGCTCAGCACTAGTGAAGAAGTTATCCATGGTGACGTTGCGTCCTTTGTTTTTCCAAGGATAAACCAATCGCTTTACAAGATCCAAAGTGTTAGTTTTTCCAACTGTAGCACCAGGTTGTCGTCCGACATACACTTCTGCAGACAAAGGAAATGAATTTTCTGCGTCACAGCATCAGAATATTTTTATTCCGTATTTTCTTGGTTTGGTAGGTATGTATTGTTTAAACTCACATCGTCCGCGAAGCGCCACCAACTGTTCATCAACGGTCAGGTCACTCCTAGGCTTGTAAACTTCGATAGGTTATCCAGAAGCATTTTCCAAACATCGCTGTACGCAGCCAGTTTGTCTGTCTCGGGTCTCTGTTTTCTTGTCGCTTCATTGTCGAAACGACAGAAACGAAGCAAATGATAGAACCGTTCCATTGACATTGTACCACGAAATATTGGCCTTCCACTGTCCACTGACCACATTTCTTCAACACTTTCATTAGCCAATTTGTAAATTCCACCAAGTAACAATATTCCAATAAATGCATGCATTTCTGTTTCATCTGTTTCCGTCCATTTCTTTTCATTTGCAAGATGCTATTTATTCCAGTTTGTTATCACTTGTTTAGCTCTTCTATTTATCTCCCGATTAATGAGATTGACCATTTCAGGTGTTATGAGCAGTTTCAGAGCACTACTTTTATCAGAAACATTCTTCGCATCACCTACTAATCCTCTTTTTTGTCGCAAAATATTATGGGCTGCAGTTTGTGTTGATTTAGGTTCCTTAGTAGTCCACTTACCCCCTGACCGAGATTCAAATATATTATCTTGATTCAAAACGTTATCATGTGTATCCCGTTTACAACCAGTAGATGGTTGACCGAGAGACAAGTCACTAGTTTTACTACCACTGTCAGATTCTTCACCATATTCATAGTTCAAATCTTCTGATCCATCCCTTACACTCTCTTCATATTCGGAGGATTCGTCGCAGCTACCAAATTCTACATCATCTACGCTTAGCTTCTTCTATTGATACAGCCTTTTGTCATGACATTTTGCAACTAAAGAACACAACACAGTCAATCTATTCTTTTTCTACCTTTGCATTTAGGTGTGGTCAAGACAACAATAAAATCATTTCAAGAGCACTATAGGAGAGGTATTTACTTCTTGGCGAACAGCCACAAACTTTATTGGAGTTGAGGTTGAGGTTTGAAACGTGAGGGATTAATGTATCTTGGGAGTACCTACATACCACCTACTTGTCGTTCCAAGATTCATGTGGGGCCATTTCACTATACTTATCTACCCGCACCCTTTTCAACGCCAGCCTTCACATTTCTAACCATAAAATACAAAATAATTCAGTACTTAAATACTGAATTTTTGTTGGCTGAAGAAGTTAGTGCGCCTTGAAAGTTGCACCTGTATCGCTTGGATCCAGAGAAAGTACAAAGCGTATGATCTTGTCAAAATTCTTGCGCGTGAAACAGCCACATTCAGTCCACAATTACTGACAAATTTCGGATAAAAGTTTGAAAAGTGGCAGTAAAAGATAGTTCGGGAAAGATTAAGGGTATCAAAGGCCCAAACAGAAAGAAGAGGTGGTATAAATTATCTTTATATCCGACTAAAAGTAACATTTGGTACATTCATTAGTTTTGGCGAGCGCGTTTTTGCTCTGAAACAAAAGTGCGCACCTAAAAATCTTAATCCTAGTAGTAACTATTCAAGGCGCATAAAAGATTGGCTAATCTTAAGTTACAAAAAAATGAAATGAAATCTTTAAGTTTTATGTCTCACGGTTATGCCGGTTAGGCTAAAGGAGACGGTGATAATGAGAAATAAATGAAGTGGTAAATGAATAAAGTGGGAGGAAACGGCAGTACCCCGAGAAAGCCCACGAGCACGGTATTTGTCCACCACAAAGTACACATGGCGCGAGCTGGGATCGAACCAGCGACTCCAAACACCGGAAGTGATATGTGGAATTGTTCCGGCTGACTTCTGTAATCAAACCAAAATAGTTCCTGGATACACTTCAAAATTATCCTTATCAATTGGTTTGCAACCTTCCAAATATCTGTGCTACCTCTTTTTTTTTTAGGGGACTAGTCTACCCTCTGAATACACTCATTGTATGGTTGGTCGAAGCCAATTTCCCAGCTATAGTTATTGGTGGAGGGAGCTCTTCTAGCAAGTGTAGAAGTTTACTAGCATTCGAAGCATTAAGGCAAGCTTACTTCCCTCCAGAGATATTAGCATGCGCTCCAAAACCAATGGATATCTTATCCTATGGTTTGAGCATCATCTGACAGAGTATAATCCAATCCAGGAGCTTCCTCAAGCAGCGAAGGGCTCGAGTAACGGCCCTGTCAACTATATGAATTACCTGACCTTGACCCTCCATGTAATTCGCTCATTTGCGAATTAAAGCCCCTCTTTTCTCAGGTAGGATGATTTAAGATATATTTAACTTGGATAGACAAAACGAGAACTATTGGGAATGGGGACCGATCGTTTGACATAACCTTTGATATACGGAAACATGAAGAAATTTAATTTAAATTGGATCTACTATTCTTGTATTTTCATCACAAGTTTTTTTATTATTAGCAATACAGTCGTACAGCATAACCTAAATAACTTAACTGATCATTTTTTGCATCTTTTCTTCTAGTATCCTAAAGCGAATAAGCATGGAAGAGAACTCTGGAAAGCCCAACGTGGAATTCGACCAAGACGGAAGTTTAAAAAATGCAGAGCTAAAAATTGTGAATCTGCGACCGCAGCCAAGTTCGTCGAGCAATCTTATGTGGGAAGAGGTAAGTATATCATCCTTGACACAAGTCATTTCTCAGAAACCCACTGCATCAAAAATAAAATAACGAAGACAAAACTCTCTCTTCTACATGTTAACTTACACGATTTTATTTGTCAGTCTGCAAATTAATTTATCGGTTGTTGTTTTTGTCTCCTCAGTCTGTATTTTTAGAGGACTGTTTTCCGTTCTAACGCGAACGTAAATTGCTCATCTTCACCCAATTTCCAACTACTAAAGTCATCATGTATTTTCATGTTATGTATGTATGAATGTATGACGTAAAAAAATTGGCACTGTTTTTCAAGGTTAAAATCCAATGATTTTTGTTTTAAAAAAAGAAAGCTCCCAGTGTACTTACCTAACTAAAGTGGTCATTTCCAACTTAATACCTAGTGACCTTCATATTTTAATTCCCCTATTCCTCAGTAGCATAGAAGGTATACGTATATGATCATAATACATAATCATTAACTTTCGTAACATAATACAAAATAACCGTTAAAAACTTTATAAAGTAATACTTTTATAAAACGCACTAAAAACGAGTTATATATTTATTTTGGTAGGGTAAAATTAAGAAATGGGACTATGGCTAAAAGCATTGGGCGCTTTTCCTAAACTAAGGATAAAGGTATTGGGAACTCTTTCTCAGATTCAGAATGGGACTAAAACCATTGAGAACCCTTTCTAAGGTTGAGAATGTAACTAAAACTAAAAGTATTGGGAACTCTTTCTAAGGTTGAGAATGTAACTAAAAGCATTGGGAGCTATTTCTAAGGTTAAGAATGGAACTAAAACTGAAAGTATTGGGAACTCTTTCTAAGGTTGAGAATGTAACTAAAGGCATTGGGAGCTATTTCTAAGGTTAAGAATGGAACTAAAACTGAAAGTATTGAGAACTCTTTCTAAGGCTGAGAATGGAACTAAAAGCATTGGGAGCTATTTCTAAGGTTGAGAATGGAACTAAAACTGAAAGTATTGGGAACTCTTTCTAAGGTTGAGAATTAGCATTGGGAGCTATTTCTAAGGTTAAGAATGGAACTAAAACTAAAAGCATTGGATACTCTTCCTGAGGTTGAGAATGGAAGTAAGATTAAAAGCATTGGGTACTCTTCCCAAAGTTGAGAAAGGAACTAACAAGGTACATTAGCGAAATGTCTCCTCACGATTCGTGTAAAATTGATTCAAATACAAAGTTCCTCGCGGCCCAATACATATTGTACTAATTTTAGTGGCCCATACAGGTAATTTTCATATTTATTGGCCTACAAATATCTGGAATTCAATCATACACTAAATGCTCGAAAACAAAATTGCTTTTTATTTCTTTAGATGTAACCGGACATGAATGTGATCATATGAAAATCAAATTTGATCAAGTACTGCTTCTCTGACACATGTTACCCACCCCGGCTGCTATCTTGGATCCACCATATTAGACTCAACTTTTGGTTGTTCAAATGGGAATAGATGTATGTAATACATGAAATTCATGTACAATTTTCTCGGAAATTCACTGGTGTAGTGAATTTTACCGTAGCTTGTACCGTTTGGAAGGTATTGCATGTTAAATCCCTCCAGGCACTTTGCGAATAGACATTGCAGAATAATAATTAGTTACGCTTAAGTTTTTGATGTTGACAAATCAAACAATTTCTAAACCAAAAAATAATACTGTAGTTATAAACAAATTCTTTACAACATTGGTGTCATAAACTTATTATATTTATGTGAGTGATTATTACTTCCATATTATGCTATAACACGGAAATATTGCATTACGATCAAAATGCTTAATGTAAATCACAGATATGACCAGATTTGACCTCCATTTCTGTATTGACGTGTGTGTATGTGTAGGTACGTTCAGAGAATATTTCGTCAGCGATAAATCACGTAAATATTATATATACACAAAGGGTTCTGCACAACTTCCTATTTGATTCAATGTGCGTGAAGTGCCTGATATTTTACATACAATACTTTGCAAACGGTACAAGCTACGGTGAAACTCACTACACCAATGTATTTCCGAGAAAAATGTACATCAAATTGACGTGTGACTTGTACCTATTCCCATTTGAAAAACCGAAGGTTGAATCCATTATGACGAATCCAAGATGGCTGCTGGGGTGGGTAACATGTGTCAGAGAAGCAGTACTTGATCTGTTTTGCGTAAGCATACGTTCCTTTCCAGTTATATCTAAAGAAACTAAACAATTTTATGCCCGAGCATTTAGTAGTGTATGATTGAATTTCGGATATATAAAGGCCCATAAATATGCCAATTACCCGTATGGGCCGCTAAAATTAGTACAATATACATTGGGCCGTGGTGAACTTTGCATTTGATTAATTTTACACAAATCCCTAGGAGACACTTCGCGAATTTACGTCTAAAAGCAATGGGCGCTCCTTCTAAGTTGAGAGAGAAAGTTTTCCTGGATATTGGGGAAAGTGGTTCGCTGTAATCCATTATAATCAGTGGGTTCCGTGATATTGACCTTAAATTGCGCCCAATACTTTTAGCCTTAGACCTGTTGCTTCATTTTAACCCAGCAAGAAAATTATTTTATACATTTGAGTTCATTTTGTAAAGCCATTCCGTTTAATTGTCTTTTTAAAATACAGTAGACTTTCCACCATCCGGCTCGCAACTATCCGGTCTAATTCCAGAAACATATAAATAAATCGTAATAAAATGAGAATTTTGAACGGATCTACTTGATCTTTAACATGATATCATCTTCTTGTGTAAGTGAAAGAACACTGCGTTTCGAAAGAGAGCTAAAAGAGAGTATCAAGGACTTTTCAAAAACTAGAAACTGTAAGTTTTGACGTATCGTAGGCTTACCTTTTCAAATTTGTCGTTTGAAATAACCAATACAGTCTATAGTTTTTAAGTTAGGGAGTTTTGAAAAATGATTTTTCGAATTTTCAATGGATCATAACTCTGAAAGGAGGCATTTTTAGGTCCATGTTTATTAGAACTTTTTTCTTTCATTTCGTGTAAGGAATCACCTCCCGAAGTTTATCGGTGAAGTTACCTACCACCCTGTATAAGAGTCAGAAGTTATATCCATTACAAACGCCGTTTGTCGCTATATATTACCATTTGTATTCTATGATGATAAATTTTGAAACCAAAAAATGGATAATTTGAATCACTTCCGTTTTGAACATAGGGTTAACATAAAAGATGGATCATATTCTTGGCCAGCTAAATGAATTGACAAAACGAATCTCGATATCTTTTACCGTTTTTGCTTTATAGAAATAAGTCAACCTGGTTCGGCTTAGTAAGATATAAAAATCTTGAGTGGTAGTATTTGTTTGCATGTAAAAATTATCTTTAATAATTATATACCATTATTCTCACCTTTTCTATTAGAATGATAACGTCGATGAACGTTGCTAAAATGGTTTATTAGCTGATATACTTTATAATATATTTTCCTTCAAACTATCAAGCACACAAACTTGCTGACTAGGTATCCATAAACATGTACATAGCAACAACTATCCCATAATAATATTTTACATATCTTAAAAACATTCTTCTTTTGTTATTATTAAATTAACATTCTATTAAGTATAGTGCACATGTATGAGCACTTTCTGCCCAAGGTACAGGTAATTATTAATCTATCCAAAGTATTTTGTTATATAAAAATGTCGCCCGACAAATGGACTGAATATAAAAGTCATGAGTGAGCTTGGCTTTTATCTTCAAGAACCACTGGTCCGTTTACAATAGTGTTCTTACATTACATATGTTCTTTATATTTTGATCACACCTCGTATATATCTTCATTACATTTCATATATATATAGATACATTTATAACAAATCTTTAATTTCGTTAATACTTATTTTTAACAATAAAGTTTCAACACAAATTGATATAATGAAAACAATTTTTGTGCTTAATCAATCATGAATTAAATTATAATCCTTCACGTTAATAAGAAAGAATTCAAATCATTGAAAACTTATCGTTAGTTAATGAAAATCAAAGAAAATTAAAGTGAACAAAAATCAAAATTTAAACATAACCTACGTTTGAATAACCAAAAAGGAAGAAAATAAGTCTATTTTTACATAAACAGAAGACACCCTTTTGGTATTATATATTTTTTTTCTTTCAGTCTTCTTCATTCCTATTTATTTGAGCAAGAATGTCAGGCGCAACTAACTCTTTCACTAGATGCATCCATTTTTCCTTTGTATACTGAGTAGGTTTCCAAACCTTTAACTCATCTATATTACGAAGTCCAATTGACGTACCCGTTTTAGCGTTCAACAATTCGAAAACTTTAGGATTTATTTCCTTAAAACATAAATAAGGACCTGAGAAAATGTCGCAAAATTTATAAATCTTCTTTAACAACATATTACTTTGTGGATGTTGTTTAACAAAAACTAAGTCATTGACCTTGATCCG
Source organism: Thermobia domestica (assembly GCF_964235325.1). Taxonomy (NCBI): domain Eukaryota; kingdom Metazoa; phylum Arthropoda; class Insecta; order Zygentoma; family Lepismatidae; genus Thermobia; species Thermobia domestica. The sequence goes on along the minus strand of NC_137456.1, from coordinate 59,368,234 downwards.
ATATTTTCCTTCTTGCAAGGACTCTACTTGTGAATTACGTTTCAAAAATTTGTTATGTCTTCGAATTTTTACCATATTCACTAAACTGGAAGAATCTATAATTGTCGAATCTTCTAATTTGACATCAAAATGTTGTTCCACAGGGAAAACCAAATCAGAACCATTATGCACATTAGCAGGAGACACACCTAAAGTGTCTGATATAGAATGATTCAAAAGGTACGTAATTTGGCTGACATGCTTAATCCATTCGGCATGTTTATCTTTACAAAAGTGTCGAAACAACATACCAAAATTGCGATGTACATTTTCTACCACAGAACTACTAGGATGGTACGGAGTTACAAAATGAATTTTAATGTTAGCCTTGTTCATGGCTTTGAGGAACACATCACTTTTGAATTGTGAACCGTTATCGCATAATATATGTTCGATAGGGCCACAATGTGGAATATATACATTCAGAATTTTATTTACGATAGCAGCGGAAGTTGCTCTACGCAAGGGATAGGCTACTACATATCGTGAAAAGATATCCATGGTGGTTAACAAATAAGTTTCTCCAGTAGCTGCTCTTGGTAGAGGTACATATAAATCGATCGACAGAAATGAATGTGGTCTCTCAGGCGTTATTGAGAGCATTGGTTTTTGTATAGCCTGGTAATTATGTTTAATTCGCATGCACTCAATGCAGTAATTGATATAATTTTTGATTTGAGCTCTCATTCCCTTCCAGTAAAAGGATTTATTAACCAAGGCACATACCTTTACATACCCAAAATGTCCGAAATCGTCGTGGTAGGCCTTTAATATGCGTGCTGTTAACGTAGGTGGAATGCAAATTTTGTTCCTAGATTTGAACTTAAAATCTTTAATAAGTAAAATTCCATTAGATAATTTAAATCTGAGATTCCAGTGTTTGGGACAATTACATAACTCACCGCATGAAGATAAATGTTCCATGATTTGTTTATATTCATGATACTTCATTTGATGTTCTCGTAAATCTTCTATTGAAATGGTAGCTATTTCATCCTGTAAGATCTTGAATTCGTTAATGGACAAAATATGTTGCTCTTCTCCAGAAAACAGACGTGATAAGGTATCTACGGGTCCATTATCTACCCCTTTAATGTGTTGTACTTCGAAATCATAAGCTTGAAGATCTAACGACCAGCGAAGTAATCGGTTATTATATCCCTGTACGCTGTTAAGGTATCGCAATGAATTATGGTCGGTAAGTACTACGAAATGACATCCGCTAAGATATGGAGCAAATTTTTGTATTGCAAAACGTACAGCCAAAAGTTCGATTTCTGTCGTGGTGTATCCCTTTTCAGCTTTCTTTAAAGTACGGCTAGCGCAATAAATAACAGCCGGTTCCTGAATAGTTGGGTTAGGTTGCCAGAGTACTGCAGAAATTCCAAGTTGAGAACCGTCACACTGAACATAGAAAGGAACGTCGTATCTGGGGTGGTTCAAATGGATATTTTGCTTCACGCATTCCTTCAACTTATTGAAACTGTGTTCTTGGATCGGACCCCATTGCCATGGTACTCCTTTCTTTATAATCATAAATAAAGGCTGGGCTATCTCAGCGAATCGCGGGATGGCTTTGCGAAACCAATTGAAGAGCCCTAATATTTTTCGTGTCTGTTTCACATTTACTGGAGCAGGCAGATCTTCTATGGCTTGTACTTTAGATTGACTGAATTGTAAACCAGAGGCATCAATTTGGTATCCAAGAAATTCTATAGAATTCTGCAGAAATTTGGATTTCTGTAGATCGATAGTAAGGCCCGAACTTTCCAATCTGTCTAAAACTATATCTAAGTACTTCAAGTATTCATGTGGATTTTTTCCCATGATTAAGATGCCATCAGCATAAGTTATCACGTTGCTACGTAAGTCTTGACCTAGAACTTTGTTCAAGCAGGATGCTAACGCCGCACTACCATTGATAAGCCCAAAGACTACACGATTGTATTCGTATAAGTGACCTTCAAAACTAAATGCTGTGTACGGTTTCGAATCTTCATGTAATTCGACCTGATTATACGCCATCACTAGATCTAAATTTCCGAATACAGTGTTCCCTTGTAAAGAAGCTAGTATTTCTTCCACTGGAGGATACCTCACTTGTTCCAGATCAATGTGACTATTCGTGCGTCTCAAATCTAATACCACACGTAGAGAACCATTTTTCTTTGGAACAACATGTAATGGATTAAGGTGGACGCTTCGTGAAGGCCTAATGATCCCATCTCTTAACATATCTGTAATTTGCTGACGTACATTCTCCCTGTATCTATATGGAATTATATAGGGCTTGGTTACTATGGGTTTGTCTGTTTTAACTTTAAAAGAATAAACAAAATCCTTGCAACGCCCAGGACGTTCTGAAAAGACATTTCTATGTTTATATAAGATATCCTTAAAGTTAGCTTTTACTGTATTATCAGTAAAGTCAAGGCTGCTTTCGAGTGATTTAACACGCTCAGAAAACAATACATCGCCCTTTAAATCCACCAAATTTTGTGTGTCTGCCATTCGTTGATCATTTAATTTACCATTTTCTGCACTAATAGAAACATTATTCACTACAGGAGAAATATCATTATATTGACAAGCAAGATTATCTAATTTTGGAAGCAGTTTCTGAACGATTTCTTGAGGTATACCCGGTATAGTCAACGTTTGGTTTTTAAAATCAAGCATGACACGTAATTGAGATAATAAATCTAAACCCATAATTAATTTCTCGTTAAGTTCCTTTATTACCAGAATAGGAATTGATATTTCAAAATCTTGAATAGTTATTGTCACACGAGTGATTCCAGCTACTCTCTTTTTATGTTTACCGGTAAAATCAACTATAATAAGGTTCTCAGCCTTTTGTAATTTAGGATTCGAATAATTACTAGTAATTGCTTTCCACAATGAATACGATAATAGAGAGGCATTTGCTCCTGTATCAAGTAAAGCTTCGGTACTTAACCCATTGACTTTAATAGGTATTTTAGCTGTACTATAAGATTTTAAAAATACAAAATTTTCTTCAATATTAAAACCATCATTGACAGTATCATCTTCGAACCAACAACGATTTACAACAGGTATAAATTGGTACTGACATCTATTAATTGCTATTTCCGAATAATTATTTACAGAGACGTCATGTGAAAGATCATTTTCATCATTAACATGAACATGTAAATTGGAAGATAAATGTTCATAAGAATTATCGCTTAAATTTTTAGATAAATGTTCAAGAGAATCTACAGCTGATATGGGTTTAACCCCTACCACATCAGCCGTAATTAGTTTAAATTCATACTGGTGTATGGTTCTAATAAAGTACATTGCACAGCACAATCATGATTATGTCCCGTATTATTGTTCTGTACAGAAATTACTTCAATACCTGGATCTTGATGCGAAGTGCCATCTCTTGTCCTCCCATTACGTCTATCCACGTAGTTCGCTGTATTCCTGGAATTTCGCCATACATTTCGTCTATTTTTAAACCTATTTTGATTATATGGTCTAACATATGGATTGCTACGATTAATTAGGTTAGGCGGATTCCCTACATAACTTTGCCTATTTTGCTCATTTTGATTGCTAGAGTATACTCGGCTTAGGTTATGTTCCGTATTATTCACACTTCGGATATTTAAATTCCGAATAGGCACAAAATGATCTGAATTATTCTTATTTTTACTCATTCCTGCTTGTTGATTCATAGCATGGTATTGAGTTTCATAGCATTGGACAAGCATTAATAAATGGTTGAAACTCATACACTGTGTGGAAAATAAGATCTGTTGTAACTTAAATGGAAGCAAATTTCGAATCGATGCTATTATTCTCGATTCCGATTGCAATTGATTAACGACCTTTAATTCGTTGTATGTATTTACAACAAACTCTACAACAGATTTATGCAATCGAGGATTGAAGTGTTGATTTCTAATGGTGGCATCTCTATTCGCAAGCAAAAAGTCATTTTCATAATTGGCGATCAGTGCCGCTTTGAATTCTTCATATGTACTGATGTGATCACGTACTGCTTTAAACCATAATGAACAAGGTGGGAGTAATACATGAGGGATTAATTTCATATATTGTGATCTATCTATACACATTATATTGCATTCGTCCTGGAATTTCTCTAAGAAAGAAGTAGCATTCTCGTTACACTTACCACTGAATTTGCTCATAGCTCGAATTTCACTCCTCTTAACACTTAACTTTACCTTCCTTTTATCATTCCGTGTATTTATTGGGTGACAGTCCCTATTCATGACGTGGTGTGTCGTTACACCATTTATGTTTCGCCCATCTGTACTCTTCGGATGTATTTCTTCCAATATAATATCATCATCAGACACCGGCGAAGGTGAGTTCATCTCTGGTGAGTGGGGAAACTCCATGCGATCACTACACATGTTATTACGGTGTGTGTTGTCCTTAACCTGTAGCATTCTAATTTCTTCCTGTAACGTAGCTATCAATTGCGTATTTGCACGTATATTGTTAGAATTATTGATGACCTGGATCTTTTGTTGTTGAACAGAAGATTCTGTTACTTCTAAATCCTTTTTTATATCGCTGATTTCTTGGCTCAGGTGGTTGTGATTACCCTGGCATTCCTCCGATATTCCTTTTAACTTTTCCTCGAACTGCGAGGTGATATCGCTCATCGTCTGGATAATTAATTGTTTCGTTTCATCCGACTTCTGTTCCATCCGTGTACTTAATTCCTCGTATTGCTTGTTGGATTTTTCGGAGTGATGCTCTATCGTCTGCTTCAATTCTTCGTATTGTTTGTTAGATTCATCAGACTTCTGTTCTATTCGTCTACTTAATTCTTCAGAGTTATGCTTCATCGTCTGCTTTAACTCGGTAGACATCTGCATCAACTGTCGCTGTAAAGCTAACAAGATTCGATCTTCTGACGATGTCATTCCTGGTGCTACACTAGGTTCACTATTGTCACTATTAGTGAATTCATGCTCCATTGTTTCATTGTCCATTTTTCTTCTAATTATTCTACCACTTCTTAATATTGTGAAATTTGTATTCATAAGCCGTATTATAAAAAATAAATTCACCCTTACTTTGCTTCGGGGTAAGAATTTATGAAAAGTCCCGGGTGAGGTAAACCAAAATTTTTACAACGACAAGGTAGTCGTCAACCTGGTTCGGCTTAGTAAGATATAAAAATCTTGAGTGGTAGTATTTGTTTGCATGTAAAAATTATCTTTAATAATTATATACCATTATTCTCACCTTTTCTATTAGAATGATAACGTCGATGAACGTTGCTAAAATGGTTTATTAGCTGATATACTTTATAATATATTTTCCTTCAAACTATCAAGCACACAAACTTGCTGACTAGGTATCCATAAACATGTACATAGCAACAACTATCCCATAATAATATTTTACATATCTTAAAAACATTCTTCTTTTGTTATTATTAAATTAACATTCTATTAAGTATAGTGCACATGTATGAGCACTTTCTGCCCAAGGTACAGGTAATTATTAATCTATCCAAAGTATTTTGTTATAAGTGTTGTCTCTCGTGGGTAGGGGTTAACGCAGCTATTTGTTTCTTGTGGATGTAGTTCCAAGTTCGATTACAAGTAATGTTGGATGCATGTTCAGGGAATGGATCAAATACCACTTTGAGCAAATAGACCCCATCTTATATAGCCTCGAGATTGAGAAGCGACCTCTATCGACAAAGATTGTTCACCTCTGGTGTGAGTAGTAGTTTTGCCCACAAGAAGAGAGAGGTTTCCCGTTTCATATTGATTGTCGTCTCTAAAAGAGACAAGAGCCGAGAAGTATTTTTAAATTAGAGATGAGACGAGACACATAATTCTCGTCTCATATTTGAGACGAAGTGATACGAGACGCAACATTTCACGAGTCGAGTAACGAGACATTAATTCAGTCAAGTCTTGCATCTCAAACGCCGTTTTAGTGTTACATGATTCGTAGTGTAAAAATTCTAAATTCAAAAAGTGATAGTACCAACAAAATGAAGTACATTTATTAGTCTAAACATCAACTTGACAAAAGTGCTCTCCTTTTCGAATTTAAGGGCAAATCATGTAACAATTTGGTATCCGATATTTTTTGAATATATACTCATCACTGATCACAAAAATGCCGGATAACAGTAAAAATGCCTCATGGGAGGAGAGGGCAGAGGGAGAAAGCCGAAATTTTAGCCGTTTCTATTATTCACTATATCTCCGTAACCATTGGAGCTAGAGCATCCAAACGTTTTTCATTTTGTTTGCCTAATTGTCTTCTGTAATATAATTCTAGTGCATTTTTTTAGCTAAATATAATGGTTTTCTTGTTATTTTCATTTATACTTAGTACCGTAAAACGGGCTACTTTGACACTTAGGGTTACTTTGACATAGAGCGGGGCTACTTTGACAGATGAGCAATTCGTGCTTTGTGTGAGAATTGTTTCATATACTTTCATAGATAAAGGCTGATATGGTGTCCACGGTGCGAATTGCCGGAGGGGATGAGGGATTTCTCCCATTGTATTTCTACCCCCTCTCAATATCCTTCCTGTCCCCCAATATATAATATAAGGACTTCTAGATCCACCACTGTTTATTCCCCAAAAAATCTGTGCCATTTGTATGTGTGACTATCGAAAGTACAAGGGTGGAAGAGAGTGGATACAATGTGTCCTGTACAAAAAATGGGTGTGTGGGTTTTGTAATGGGGATCAAAAAATCATCAATATGCTTGTTACGACTGTGATGTTGACGACTAAGGTTTTTCTTTCCATTGTTACATGTAAAGATAACATACCAGTACATAGGGTAAACCATACAGTGATTGGCACCCAGATAGTAATTGGCACTTTTCCAGCTAATACTCAAATAATAAGAAAACAAATCAGTTTTTTGAATGTATTCACTAACGGACGTCAGCACTAGTCTTTGCTTCTATATTCTGTAAAGTTTCTTTCCTGCTATTTTGGTATTAGAGTGAAGTGGTTTATGGAATAGGTGGATATATTTTCCTAAAATTAAATGTGGTCTTATTTCTTATGAATTTGTTAAGGATGTTTAAAGAATATTTACCATCGTTCCGACTTATTAAATGTTACTTACGTTTTGGTTTATTGCCATTGCAGGTCAGGGACTATCAAAATGTGTTTTCCCTTCAAGTAACCTTGTGATCAATCTCTCCATTGTTGCAAAAATGGGGGTGCCAATCACTGTATGAAAAAGTATGTGTCTAGATAGTAATTGGCATACCCCTGCCAATTACTATCAAATTAATATTTTGTGTATGATTATGATATAAGGCTTTTAAAAGCATTCAATTAGGGAAAATACAAATGTACTAAATTCTCGTGTTCCTACGTTAACTCTTTCTAGTTAATGGCACCCCTGCCAATTACTGTATATTGTGGTGCCAATCACTGTAATTCAAAAATAATCAAATTGAAAAATGTTGATGACTTTAGCTCTTAGTTTCGATCGCCTGAATCAGAAGTCACGGCTAATTAGTATACTGTTATTCAATACTAGACAGTGTTGCCACAGTCCTAGCTCTGGAGTGGGCTGAAAAATAGTACCAAATTGAAACAAAAAGGGCTGAATTCATTTTTTGTCAAAAAGTAAAATATTTTTGCCCACGTATGATCATCCCTGATCTAACTTTAGGCCTATACATAAAGTTTGTTACAACGCGTCGATATAGATCTCTAAAACGCAGAAATGTTCGGGTATTTTTATATTCGTCAATATGGCGTCACTAGTAAACAAGTTAGCCCGGTAAGGCGGCAACTACGTCAATATATTTTTTCGCGCTATACCATGCCATCTAGCGCCATTTGTTTCCCGGCATAGTTCAAATTACGAATTTTCTACATGAAGTTTGTAGCGTTATGCGGTGCAACGTCACAGAATGAAGGTTCACCAGCATTTCTTAAGAGTCCAACACAGTATGAGTAACGTGAACTTTTGAAAATGTGACAATATTTGTTAAATGGTGCTGAATTGAGCAGAATTGTATCAACTTTTTCACAAAAGGGGCTGAAAATGCCAGCGTGGTACCAACGGGCCGATGAGTGACAAAAAGGGCTGAATCTGGTACAATTGTACCAAGTGTGGCAACACTGATACTAGAATAAGCACCAGAATCTCATTATGAGATAATTAAGTCTAAAGTTTTTAACGCGAATCACATATAAGTAAACTTTTGCTTAGTCTTTAAAACTATTTCTTGGCAAACGCTGCTAAGAATTGGTAGAGATTTTCCAATTGATGTAAAACACTGTCCGTTTTTATTGTTTTTTCAATTGAATCATTGAGTTTGAACACCTGTCATCCTCATCGAAACAAGTCTTTCCAGGATATGGAATGTTTTCAAACTAAATAAAAATTTCAATGCTCAATATTTTCTACAACCGGTTGGAGGAGATGACTTGTTTTCAGCCTGAATGGTGTGCCCACATCAGTTGAGCTGGAAAGTGCAAGAACCTCAATTTTGTCAAAAAGTGGAGATGACTGGTATTCGAACTCATCGATTCAATTTATATTTATGGCGGTACGTTGTGGTAATGTTAGTTTTTATATCTTGTACTGGATTAGTTTCTGTTGGTTAGAGACCTAGGCCAATATTGCAATCTGCCAAGATTTCCAACTCTCAAATATTATAAGCAAAGGAGAGCATATATAATATTATATGCTCTCCAAGCAGTTTCAGAAGGCATCAAAACAGTCTCAAAGATGTACGGTGTACCAAGATCTACACTGTAATTCCGTTAAAATATCCTAATTGCAGAGATGACTTTGGTCCTACTCCAATTTTGCAAAAATAAGAACCTATATAAGTGAAAAAAATACAGGGAGTGTTCTAGCTGAAAAGAGTACCAAAATGTGTATGAAGTTAATGCTAAGGATTCAATAACAGTAATGTATACATTTAACGCTAACGGTGATACAACTCCCCCAATGATAGTGTACCCTTATGTCCGTATTCCAAAAGATGTGGCAAAGTCTGTTTCAAAGAGATGGGGTGATCGACATAGTAACAACGGTTGGATGAAAGGTGAGATATTCTAAGAATGCGTTGCTAATGTGTTGTACAAACAACAAAATATTATTTCCAATCATTTATTTTGTTGATGGACATAAGACCCACCTAATGTACCAGTTGAGTCAGCTATGCTGTGAGTTAAAAATAGAAATGCTTTGTTTCCAAATGCAACTCGAATACTTGAAACAGCAAATGCTGCAGCATTTCGGCCAATAAAGAAGGGGTGGAGAAAAGTGGTTCGGAATTGGAGGCATAACCATTCCGATGAAATGTGAACGAGCTGAATTTTGCTCCTCTTCTTAAAGAAGTAGTGGATAATTATATTTCCTCATCAACTATTAAGAATGGCTTTCCCTCCTTTGACTTGTTTCCCTTTGACCCATATAGTATGGATTATAGTAAATGGATTGGGAACACATCTACGTCCTCACCAATTTCTGCTCAACATTCTTGTGCGGAAACAAACGAAACTATTCTCTTGACAGCTGAGCAGTTCTCAGACATCGTACGGGAAGATGGATTGCAATAGCTGGAAAGCACTAAAGTGGATAAGGACTCGGAAAAGAACCATAATGTGGAAATGTCAGTCTTATATTGTTTGTGGAAACATTTAAAAACATCTACACAAAGCAGTAACTCAGATTCGTTAGGGAAAGGAATTATTGCAAATGTTCTTCAACATTCTCTAGCAGAGGGCCCATCAGTCAATTAAACAGAAAAAATATCAGGTGCCGAACAAGAAGCAAACCTAAATACTCGTGATTAAAACTAACTCCAACAATGTTAGACGATCATTATTTTCTGAGAGTGCAAATGTAGAGACATTTGAGAAATGTAGAGGCATTTGACAGTCAGTGCATCGTGTTCAAAAAGTGCTGAGATGAGTAAAGGCTGAAGCAGATAGTTGAAAACTGGCGGTTTAAATTATGCGTCATTTGACGATCATCATTGGCCAGAGACAGCTAAGCGCAAGAGAAAACGCAATATAGAGCGCCTACCATTTATTGTCACTTCAGAGAAATACCAAGAAATGATAGAGAAGGAAACCCGGAAGAAGCAAATTGATGATGAAAAAGCTCAGTGGAAAGTAATGAGAGAGGAATACAAGGCAAGAAAGGGAAGGAAAATGCCAGCAGAAATATGATATAAAGATTGTACAGCCAGAAATGCATCGGAAGATTGTACAGCCAGAGAGGAACCAGAAATAGATTTATGAAGATAGAGTTAAAAAACATTTGTCATTTTGCCTGAATTTAAATGTTATTATTTGTAGAACGTTATATTCAATTTTAAGCCATTTCTTGTAATTATTGGCCAAAGAGTAGCTTGATAGTATTATATATCGGTACATAATGTAAAACTATGCTGTCCTTTATAAGTAAATACTATTTAAGTTGCGGATTACCAACAGTGCCAATCACTATAGGAATAAGTGCCAATTACTGTATTTTCAGTGCCAATCACTATAGTTTTATACTTGTGTTCACTATAAGCTCTACAAACATTCCCTGCTTCTGAAATACATAAAAAATACACGTTCTCCGTAATCAATATGGATTAAGGTATATTTAGAGGAAAAAATCAAGAGAATATATATAAAAAGATAAAAGATGTAGACATATATATTTTAAAAAATCCTTAAAGTGCCAATCACTGTATGGTTTACCCTATGTAATTATGTTAAAAGTAAAGTAAAGTAAAAAAAATAAAGTAGAGTAAAAAATGAAGTAACAATGTAAGGTATAGCACCGTGTATGTTCAAAGTAAAGGATGTTAAAAGTAAAGCTTTAGAAAAACTTGTATAGTGGTGTATAATGATATACCACAACAAAATAAACATTTCGTGCTTATCAAGTATACAGCATACCGTACCTTACTCATGACCAAAACAGTGTTTTATACACTTTACATAAATTCCATGTCAAAATAACTCCATACGTTGAGTAAGTTTGACCTTATGCAGCAAATACATAAGATGTCAAAGCAGCCCCACCCCCGGGGCTACTTTGACAGGTATTTCTTAATTTCTTCCCGCCAAAACTTACTTGTAGAGACTTAGGTTTAGTAGTGGATGTGATAGTCTAGATACCTATTGTTATGATGAGAATAGTATCATTCATTGGTTGCAGAAAGTGTCCCGTGTACACATCTAAACTAGTCCAAAACCTGTCAAAGTAGCCCCGTTTTACGGTATTAGTTGCGCGTGACGTCAGTTTTTTAGCCACAGATTCTTTACAAGATCGAATTCGGAAAAATGTTTCCTCTAAAAGTTTTTCGGCATTTTATACTCTTTCAAAAAAAGTAGGCAATACTTATATTAGTGTAGGACTACTAGTGTCTGAGTTATAAGCGACTTTATTAAGTCGTGTGCGAAGCTGATCACGGTGCGGCCCTAGAGTTATCTTCCCACAAACGGTACATATTAGCAGCTGATGCAGGCCGGTAGCCAGATCAAAAATGTAGGGGGAGCCCGGCTGAAGTTAGGGGGGCCCGATCCAACCATATTATATTTCATCTATTACGCTCAGTACCATTGCAGTATATAGTCGAAGGACTTGTAGCAAAAACAGCCTTTGTCGATACAAGATTTTTTCAGTAAAACCTATAGAAAGCTGCATATTTTGGCATGTTTTAGAAGGTATCAGAAACAGATATAAAGAAACAGATTTGCAGAATTTCTCATATTGTATAATAGAGAAAGATTTCTTTTCATTCTTCAGAGAAATTTTGTGTTTTTACAAGAACTATTATCCGAAAAGCCCCTCAATTGATATTAAAAATGGATATTTTTAATTAAATTATAGACAGACTTAATCATCAGGATTATATACTTGCAGGCAGACAAGATTATATAATTATATATATATTAATCATCATTAGCTCAGGCCCGTATCCAGAGGGGGTCTAGGAGGGGCGGACTCCCCTAAATTTTTGCTGGCCCCCTAACATTTTCACGGTAGACTTGCAAATGAACTGTAATATGGTGATGAAATATAATATAGTTGGATCGCCCCGCCCCCTACATTTTTGGGCTGGCTACCGGCCTGCATCAGCTGCTAATATGTACCGTTTGTGGGAAGGTAACTCTTGGGCCGCGCCACGATCAGCTTCGCACACGGCTAAATAAAGTCGCTTATAACTCACAAGCAACGTACAGAACAAGGCACAATCAGATCTGACTCAAACTTCGCCCAGAGAACATATAACAGAAAAGAAGAAAAAATGCCAAATTGGAGCTGCCCCCATCCAGAAATACTGGAGATATGCTCCGCAACATAACGCACCACGCGACAATCTGATATAAGGTAAACGTCGCAAGATACCCGTTTATGTCGGAAACGGAAAGGATGGGCAGCACCAGGATATCAAGATATTTGATATGCTATAACACTGACTTGGTGGCCATCTTGAAAGCCGCCATCTTGGATATAGCGTAAGGTATTGAAATGAGAAGCGGGGTGTATGATATATCAATGTAAGGTAAAATGCAAAAGGAAAACCAATGATGAAACCGCGAAAAACATGTGTAATGGTATGGACGGGACCAAGTGTAGAAGGCTCGGGCAAAACAAACGTGTATTCGAAGGGCAGAATAATAGGGCAAGACCCCACGATAAATGGTACGCGACAAGTAACTGCAACAGTGTCTGTGCATGGAAGTGCATCCGCCTTGACAGATTATGCCTTCCGAGAATATTGGGGTTCCGTTTGGAACAGTGAAAACCACAATCCGAAGTTTGAGTCGGATCTGATCGTGCCTTGTTCTGTACATTGCTTGTCAGACACTATTAGTCCTACACTAATATAAGTATTGCCTATATATTTGAAAGAGCATAAAATGACGAAAAACTTTTAGAGGAAACGTTTTTCCGAGTTCGATCTTGTAAAGAATCTGTGGCTTAAAAACTGATGTCACGCGCAACCAATACTGAGTATAAATGAAAATAACAAGAAAACCATTATATTTAGCTAAAAAATGCACTAGAATTACATTACAGAAGACAATTAGGCAAACAAAATGAAAAAAAAGTTTCGATGCTCTAGCTCCAATGGTTACGGAGATATAGTGAATAATAGAAACGGCTAAATTTTCGGCTTTCTTCCCTTCCTCCCCCGTGAGGTATTTTTTCTGTCATCCGGCATTTTTGTGATCAGTGATAGGTATATAGACCTATACAAAAAATATCGGACACCAAATTGTTACATGATTTCTTATTAGAACTAAGCCCCGATGCCTAGACTATATGGGTCATTCTATTTGAAATGGGACTTTTGATGTAACTGATATGCTGATAGGCTGGTAGAAGTCAAAACACGTTGAAATTGTGTAAGTACTCGTACATACATTGCAAAGGTAACTTAAAATTAATAATGAACTCAGTAATATTTTTATAATTTTATTTCAAAATATTGATGCCAAAATAGGTGATAGGGCCTATGGCACCTCCGTGCGCTGTAACTACTTACATTTTTACTTGAATGATTCGAAATTACTAAAGTACTATCTTTTATTCGCCAAGTAATAGACGACTTTTTTAACGTATGAATAACGATGAATAGATGGAAATAAATTTATAAGCTAAAGCTTGTTTTTATGTTATTAAAAGTAGCATTCTTTTCTGTATCCAGTTTTTTAGTCACCTCCGTGCTAATGCATTTTGAAAAACATATATGTCTGCCATATGTGTCAACTTCATTTTTGTCGTAGTCTCAGGACTTGTTAGTTTATGGAAATTTCCAAGAAAGGCGCCAGTTAAGCGAGGTAAGTTTGGTGGTGGTGATTGTTCCTTTTTATTAATCTGAAATCGCACTTGTTGTAATTTGGTTCAACACAAGCTGCCAACTCCGTTCGAAATTATAAGAAGGTATTTATAGATGATAATTTAATTTAGTTGAACCATAATGTTACTTTTTAAGAATTAATGCTAAAAATAAGGGTAAACAGAATCTAACCTTAGGGGTATATCTTAATCGTACCATAATGGCGGAATTTGTCACTTCCGTGCGTATAATGTCACCTCCGTTCATTACTGCGTGCACGGAGGGGATGTGATCTGTAATATCTTCAAAATAGATCAAATTAATCGAAAAGTGGAAAAGCAGTATATTAGACGATAGTATTTTGCATGAGATACTGCTATAACGGCTCACCCATCTGCTTTCGCGAACATTTTATAGATACATTTAATTTCACGTTAAATAATGGCTGCAAAATGAAAGTACATAGGTGGGTCGTGATAACGGTATTTCATGCAAAATAAATGTCTAGCACAATGAGTTTCCACCTTTTGATTAATTTTATCCATTTTGAAGATATTACACAAAAATCTGTGAAATTAGCGGAAGTTTAATTTCGTCACAATGAGGCCTCGTAATTAGCTATATTTTTAATGCGCACATCGTACTTCTTCTTATAATAAACAATTATTAAGGATAGCATGTGTTAAACAAAATTCTGTACTTCATTTGAATGCTAATGTCAACAACTGAGTTCTGGACATTGGCAATCATTTATGCGCATGCGTAATACTAATGTTATATTACGTAATACTACTTTTTTTCGAAATTCGCTACAATTTTTTACTTTTCAATTGGACAGAGATGGTCTTGTCACCTTCGTTCATGTGATGACACATCATGGTGGTATAAAGTCTTCTCCATTCAATTAGCTGTCACCTCTGTTCAGAGCATTTTTCAAATTTACCAATATTTCTCAAAATATTGGTTCTCGTGTTGAACTACTGTAGTGGTGTTAATGTAAATCATTATAGCGAACAGAAAAATACAGAAAATAATGATTTTGAACAGTAAACCCCCTTTCAAATAGAATGACCCATACCAATATTTGAAGCTTAATAAGTCATTATACAATAATAAATATGTTTTAAATGAGTATTATATATCACATCCTCCATGCATCTTTTGTGACACAGATGAATTATAATAATCTCTAGATTAAATTAATTAAAAAATCAAAGTATAAAGTTTATACACTAAATTTACAAAGTGAGACAATAAAATTTGAGAAACGAGATTAGAAAAAGCTTTCCGAGAATTGCGACAGGTGAGTAAGAATTATTCGAGCATTCAGACGAGACATCTATAAAATTTATGGTAAAAGACGATAAAACATTTCTCGTCCCATCTTATCTTGCATTGGGGAACCGTAGCTCTACTTCAAGCCGCATGGATTTATAGTGGATATCATTTTCGTGTTTTTTTTTTCAGAATTTCTTCTATTCCTTTCAACATTGTCATTCCACTGATTCTATCACGATCGTTCACTTTCACTAATCACTCATCTTCTTTATTCTTTAGTGCAGTGTTTCTCAAAGTGTGGGTCGCGACCCATTGGTGGGTCGCGAGAAGATTTTTCCTTTTAATTATGAAAATTTTATTTGATGCAGAAACATATGTTGTAAAGTAAATACTATTCAGGAAATGAAAAGTGGAAGTGTTTGTTAATGAGGTGAAGAGTAAGTGGTTACTCAGAGCCTTATCCTGTTCTACAGCCAATAGAAATGCTGGGTTTGGATGGAAAGAGAATAGGTGAGTCAAAATCTGTTTAGGGGTAGGACATTGCGTTGGGAATAGTGTTAGCTCTGTATTAGCTTCATATGGAAATATTAGAAATATGATTTACAAATTTTAATTGGTTTGAAGTACACCACCATTGCGTAGAACGACAATGTGTATTTGAATAAAATCAGGTGGGCCACAAAATACTTTTTAATATTTAATGTGGGTCGCGGTAACAACAAGTTTGAGAACCACTGCTTTAGTGGGTTAAGTACGGTTAAGCAGACTCGAGTGAATGGCTTCTTTCGTACATAAAATGTAAATGTCTGGATAAATATGGCAACACCGCAGCCCTCTCATTTTCTAACAGCGTTTAAAAGGGAGCTCGGAGCACCGTCTTTAAACACCATAAACGCTGTCCCTTAGCATAGTTGATTATGACTAGAAAAGCACAGGTTTACGATTGAAGAAAGGACAGATATAACAGAAAGAACAAAGGATAGGAGGGATGAAGCAAAAGCATAAAGAAAAAGAAGTATTGACCGTGAACAAGCAGTCATGGCCTCACGGGTAATGTATCTGCAAAACTACCGATGTTTGCCCCTCATCACCGAGTTTTATCAACATCAATTTATCTCAGTTCTTTGTTCTATCCGTATCATTTGTTAAGAATAGGAGCAGATAAATATTACGTCACAGAGCATCTAGTTGGAAGTGACTGAACTAAATGTTTAATACGTTTGAAACAACCAACCCAAACTCTGCTGACGTTCTTTGATTAATCTTTATCTATCTTAAAAATTGAAAGGAAGACAGAAAATAATAATAATAATAATAATAATAATAATAATAATAATAATAATAATAATAATAATAGTAATAATAATAATAATAATAATAATAATAATAATAATAATAATAATAATAATAATAATAATAATAATAATAATAATAATAATAATAATAAAGTTTCGTTCCACAATATGAAACTACCTTAGACTACCAATATGTGAATTCAATTCTAAAACCTGAGGTAATATATTAGTTACATCTGGCTAAAGTGGAGAAACAACGATCGAAATGAAATTTATTCTTGAGATAGTGAAGTAATTTCTCACTATCTCTTATCATTTTTCCTCTATGAAGATTAATATTGAAACCGGAAGTGGTACTAAATTTCTAACATTTCCTGTTGCAATAAAAGAATAAACTCGAAGATGAAACATAATATTCTTGAGGTATTAAGTGTATATTGAGAAGCTGGTTCTCAATATCTGTTACCGTCTTTTCATTATTTCGATGACTTTTGAAACCGAAAATCGTAGATTTACCATATATCTGGTTTGAATAGAGTGATAAAGGTCGACATAACTGTTATTATTAGCACGTTGAAGCTTCATAAAAAAAAAATATCACTGTATCTTACCGCTTTTGTTCTGGGACGCTGAAGCTCCATAGAAAAGCATTTATCGCTGTCTTTTTTTTTAATCTGAGACGCTGAAGCTTCATATAAGAAACATTTATCACTGTCTCTTACTGTTTTTCCTCTGAGACGCTGAAGCTCCATATAAGAAATATTTATCACTATCTCTTACCCTTTATGTTCTGAGATGCTGAAGCTTCATAGAAAAGCATTTATCGTTGTCTCTTACTGTTTTTGCTCTGGGACGCTGAAGCTTTATTAACAAAAGCATTTATCACTGTCTCTTACCGTTTTCTTCTAGTACGTTGAAGCTTCATAAAAAAAAGCATTTATCGCTGTCTCTTAGCGTTTCTGTTCTGGGACGCTGAAGCTTCATAAAAAAAAGCATTTATCGCTGTCTCTTACCATTTTTGTTCTGGGACGCTGAAGCTTGATATATAAAAAAACATTTATCGTTGTCTCTTTCGTTTTTGTTCTGGGACGCTGAAGTGTGATATACGACCAAAAAAAAAAAAAAAGCGTTTATCGTTGTCTCTTTCGTTTTTGTTCTGGGACCCTGAAGCTTAAAAAAAAACATTCATTGCTGTTTCTTACCGTTTCTGTTCTGAGACGATGAAGCTTCATATAAAAACATTTAGCACTGTCTCTTACCGTCTTTGTTCTGGGACGCTGAAGCTTCATAAAAAATCGTTTTTGCTCTTTGAAAATTAACATTAGAACGTAAATGGCAGTAAAGTTTTATTATTTTCCGATTTTTAGAGAGATTAGTATAGGGATGGAATGTATCCTCGGGACTCTTAATCAATTGTAGAAAACCACTTCTAGCTAGCTACTACCATTTATGTACTATGGCAATCAACATTTAAAGCGGAAGTGGTTGATTTATTCTACTAGATGAGATGAAACTTACTCTTAGGATGTTAAATATATATTTCAACCTCTTTTTACTATATCCTATCGTGTTTGCTCTCTAAATAGTATATCAATATTAAAAACCGGAAGTTGGAGTGAAATTCAACCAGTTTTGGTTTCAGTAGAGGAACAAAACTGAAGAAACGACGTATTGTTGGAACGCTGAACCAAATGCAGTAAACATCTGACCTAGTGCTGTTTTCGCTACCTAGTGCTGTTTTCGTTCAATAGTAATCAGTGTTTCAGAAAACATGCGGCGGGGGGGGGGGGGGAAGCACGCTAAAACTACGTATTAAGAGTCTTCATCCCGGCGAAATTAAAATACCGCTAATTTTATAGTAATTATGTGATATCTTCAAATAGGTAAAAGATAATCGAAATGTGGAACAAGAGCGCTCTAGACAATATTATTTTACATGAGAAACCGTTATCACGACTCACTTATCTGCTTTCGATTTCAAGCCATTTTGAAAATCGGCATTTATTTTCGCGTTTCTAAACAGGTGAAAACGGAAAGCCACTAGGTGACTTGTGATAACGCTACCTCACGCAAAATTATATTGTCTAGGGCGTTCTTGTTCCAGATTTCAATTATCTTTTATCTACTTGAAGATATCACATAATTACTGTAAAATTAGCGGTATTTTAATTTCACCGGGATGAAGACTCTTAACAAAGGCTACAGCTACTTGTCTTACATGTATCTGAAGTACGCGCAACAAGACGTTCAATTTTCACGTATCAGTTCAAGGTTGGCAGTTACACACATAAAGTATGTAAATATAATCTCTAAATATGAAAAAAGAAAAACCAATAGCCTCAGCACGAGCTTTAGAACACCTGTTAAGTACCAATATTAAAATGTGTATTTATTTATTGTATTATGAACCCATTTATCTCGCACTGTCAATACTTTTCTAGTACGTATGTATTAATCTTATTTTCTCCGGGGGGTGGGGGTGGGACTCTCATTGTTCCAAGGGTTATTGCCCTCTCGAAAAATATGCCTAAAAGAAACACTGATGATGGTGAACCTTCAAATTGAAAATGGTTAATTTTAGGTTGAATAGTGTGTTAACGAAACAGGTCGAAACGCTGAATCGATTTAAAAATACTTTTAAGCTGACTTTTACTGTTTTGCCCAAATACCTTTTGACAGACGGGCAGACAGACAACCGTTCTCATTATAAGATTTCTCTTCCTTATATGTAGGATAGTTGGGAAGTATAATAATAGTAATAAATTCCAATGTGATTTCGAAAACCATTATACTTTAAGAAACGTCATAAATATCTAATACTTAAACTTGATGGTTTGTTTTTAATCTATTATTGAACCACTGTCTGGTAGCCTACCAAGTCTAAAGAATGTTGCACCGGTTGAAAATTGATATTATGGCCTACTCTGTGCCTTCATTTTAGTGTATATATACAAAAGAAAAGTACGCTACTTTGACCGTCCGACCAGCAAGCAGCTCTCATAAAATTTAAATTGGACGCTTCCTGACTTGAGTCAACCAACAGAGAAGTTTGACACAGACACATACGCATACAGAGAGAGAGAGAGAGAGAGAAAGAGAGAGAGAGAGAGAGAGAGAGAGAGAGAGAGAGAGAGAGAATATTCAGTTCTGATGTCGTACAGGAATGACATGTTGTGCAAGCAGACTCAAGACATTTCAATATTTTGAGCCCTTTTTTCTTTCTTTTCTCTCTTGTGTCAGTTTCTGGAGGCTCTTCTTTCTTCTTCTTCTTCTTCTTTTTCTTTCCTTTTTTAATTATTAATTTGTCTTTCTCAAACGACGAAAACAGCTGGCACGGTTTAAGGTCTAGGCAAGACAAAGAAACATTACAATTCTAAATCATTATATTCATTGTGTTAACATGATGTGTGTTCTTGTTTCCAGCATATTAGCATGATCTAATCTTTTATTGTACTATCTCGTTAAAGTTCCGAACTTCCTTCACTTTGAATCTTGTTATGCTTTGAATCTTAACAACCGAAAAACTTAAATAAATTCTGTACCTCATTGTTGACGTTGATATAACTAGAACTGTGATACAGTCTTCTGTGATTCATATTGTCCTTGAGGAATAATGAACCAAAAACTTCTTTAGGTTGTTTAGAATTGAATTAAATTAAAACTTGCATAATAATTATTTCTCACGTGCTTATTTCAAATATGATTCATATTTATGATTTCGACGAATTTATTATAAAATAATAATAAATTTAATGTTTTTGAAAATTATATTTAGTGGAATTTTGTTCACGCTTCTTGTATTTTTTTCACATTTCTTTTGTTTTATAAATAAATTACTGAAACAAATACTGAGGTAATGTTGGAACCTGATCTTTTAGTACTTATAAATTCTATTAAATGGATCATTAGCTACCATCACAATCTTTCATACGTGTGGTGCCTGACAGTTATAACGTCATCAACTCTGCACCTAAATTTCTGATGTATATAGTTTTTTTCTCTATTAAGTTGGTCCCAATGAAATATCAACCCAAGGTATGTCATTTAGAAAGGCCAAAAAGGATTATTACAATACTGGGTTAATCAAAATAATCACCGTCAGCAACGATATACATTTGCCGTCACTCATTTGATTCCGTAGCGACTTCTGAAATCATACACTTTTCCATCGCTTAGCCGACGATTGGATTCCGTACGACATCTGGAACCACACATTTTTACTCAGCCAACGACTGGATTCCGTATGATACCTGGAACCACACACTTTTCTATATTTCGAGCAACGATTGGATTCCGTAGCGACACCTCAAACCACACACTTTTACCATCGCTCAGCCAACGACTGGATTCAGTACAACACCTGGAACCACACACTTTTTCTATCGCTCAGACAACGACTAAATTCGGTAGCGACATCTGGAACCACACACTTTTTCCATCTCGGAGTCAATGACTTGATTCTGTACGACGCCTGAAACCAAACACCTTTACCATCGCTCAGCCAATGAATGGATTCATTAGCGACATCTCAAACCACACACTTTTCCATCGCTCAGCCAACGACTGGATTCTGTACGACACTTGGAATTGCACACATTTACCATCGCTCAGCCAAGGACTGAATTCCGCACGACACCTGGAATCATATACTTTTACCATCACTCAGCCAACTACTGGATTCCGTACGACACTTGGAATCACACACTTTTATCACAGCTCAACCAAGGACTGGATTCCGTAGCGGCACATGGAACCACACACTTTTACCATCGCTCAACCAACGACGGAATCTGTACGACACCTTTAATCATATACTTTTACCATCACTCAGCCAATGACTGAATTTCATAAGACACCTGTAACCACATACTTTTACCATCGCTCAGCCATCTACTGGATTCAGTACGACACCTGGAACCAAATAATTTTACAATCGCTCAGCCAACAAATGGATTCCGTACGACATCTGGAACAGCACACTTTTATCGTTCAAGTAACGATTGGATTCCGTACGACACCTGGAACTACACACATTTCTCTATCACTCAGCCGACAACTGGATTCCGTACGACACCTAGAATCATGTAGTTTTACCATCACTCAGCCAAAGGCTGGATTCCATACGACACCTGGAATCACATAGTTTTACCACTGCTCAACCAACGACTGGATTCCGTACGACACCTTTATTCATATACTTTTAAGATCGCTCAGCCAACAACTAGATTCTGAACGACAGCTGGAATCACACACTTTTTTCTATCGCTCAGCCGACGACTTAATTCCGTATGACATCTGGGATCACACACTTTTTTCTATCGCTCAACCGACGACTGGATTCCGTAGCGACATCTCAAACCATACACTTTCCCATCGCTCAGCCAACAACTGGATTTTGTACGACACCTGAAATCACATTCTTTTATCATAGCTCAGCCAATGACTGGATTCCGTAGCGACACCTGGAACCAAACAGTTTTACTATCGCTCAGCCAAAGACTGGATTTCGCAGCGTCATCTGGAACCATACATTTTTGTCATCACTAACCTAATGATTGGATTCCTCGGTGAAATAAATCTGGTGTTTGCGTTGCGAAGAAGTTTATCAATGAAACGTTGAACCTCCCAAACATCAGGAAAGGGCTTTCCTCTCAAAAAGTGATCCAGATGCCGGAAGAGGCGGTAGTCAGTTGAAGAGATGTGGGAAGAATACGGTATATGAGAAGGGTTTAATGGAAAGCCTACACCATCTTTTGTGCTACAGTATTGTCGTGCAACATGAGGATACTATATCTGTTGACCATTCCTGGATCTTTGCGAAGGTTTGCTGTTTATTTAATGATGTGTAGCACTTTAACGATTTACATTGATAGTTTCCTCTCGCCTGAAAAGGACATGATGAATCACTCGCATTATAGACCACCATGCCAACAACAAGATCTTACGTAGATGAAGGGTTGTTTAGGAAAGAAACCACTTGGACGCTGATCCCGATCCAACCACTTTACTGACCGGTTACATATTCTTTACTCATCTGAAGTGACAATCGGTTATTCTTTACTTCAGAGGACTGCACACCTACCGTCGGCAACACTTGTTGGCCAGTTTCAACTCATATGGCACCCACAAGTGCAACTTTTCCATGTCACCAATTGAAATGAGCTGCCGAACGACACTGATATGGTGTATACCTAACTTATCTGTAATAGTGAAAACTTTTTTCGAAAGGGAGGGTCAGCTCACAGCGTTCTTGAGGAGCCCATCTGATGTTGGTTGGTGCTTATTTTGCAATTCTGTGTCGACAAGCCAACGGCGAATACAGCGATCATGGATCTCAAAGCAATGCAACTTCCTTTGTACAAAAACTTCTATTTTCAATTAATAAAGAAAAGTCACTCACAATTATGTGTTCTCCACGATGCATGGTCTGACCCTGTTCAACAACGCACTGCCCCCTGACTCCCTTCGGTACACCAACACCTCAGCCTGTTTACTGGACATGTGCAGTGCAGAGTTTGTAGCGTTAGACGCGTGACTTTAATGTAACACTATGTTGTGCTGCTGAGTTAAGTTTTCTATCAGACGTCAAAGTGGACATTTCATACGCAGCAACCTTATGATAATTATTTGTTAATTTAATAGTATTTTTACTTCAGTCATCATCTCATCACAAAGGACATCAGAATACTTTTCATGCTGAGTTGTCGATTACACCTGATCGCAAACCTTTATTTACTACTAATAAACTCATATTATGCAATGGCGACTATTTAGTTTTCATTTTATTATTAACACTTGAGTATCAACATGCACGACAGTGCATGGCAGCCAAGTTCCGCGAAGAAAATTAAAACTGGCCTGCACTGCCGTAAGCATATTATACACGAACAAGAGTTTTGGGTAAAATCGCCAATTTCGAGGCATTGTAAAAACGATTCTATTAAGAGTAGAAACATGAAATTTAGAATGTAGGGAGTTATCCCATACATGTACTCATATGCCAAATCTCACATTCTTACCTTCAACCATATTTGAGTACTGGACCTCCAAATTATGCAGTTTTCAGGCTCACTGACTCACTGACTCACTCATCAAATTGATTAGATACCTCCCAATGAGATAGAAACGCGAAACTTTGCATAAAGGTACCCTATAACGACTTGAGTATGGAAAAAGTCCGAAATCTGAGGATGTCCTATGGCAAATTGTTTTATGGGCAAAAAACTGTCCCTAGTTAAGCAAGAAATCGTTTCACTCACTCACTCATCAAATTGATTAGATATCTCCCAATGAGATAGAAACGTGAAACTTTGCATAAAAGTACCCTATAACGACCTGAGTATGGAAAAAATCCGAAATCTAAGGAATGTGCTATGGGAAATTTTTATGGGCAAAAAACTGTCCTTAGCCAGGAAAAAAATCGTTTCACTCACTCACTCATCAAATTAATTAGGTACTTCCCAATGAGATAGAAACTTGAAACTTTGCATAAGTGTACCATAACTTGAGTATGGAGAAAGTCCGAAATCTGGGGAATGTGCTATGGAATTTTTATGGGCAAAAAACTGTCCCTAGTAGGTATTTTCCAATGATACAGAAACGTGAAACTCTGCAAATCGTATCTTATAATACCTTGAGTATGGAAAAAGTCCGAAATTTGAGGAATGTTCTAGGGAAAAGTTTTTATAGGCAAAATACTTTCCTTAGCCAAGCAAGAAATCGATTCACTCACTCACTTATCAAATTGATTAGGTACTTCCCAATGAGACAGAAACTTGAAACTTTGCATAAAGGTACCCTATAATAACTTGAGTATGGAAAAAGTCCGAAATCTGAGGAATGTGCTATGAGAATTTTTTATGTGCAAAAAACTGCCCTTATCCAAAAAAATAAAAATCGTTTCACTCACTCACTCATCAAATTGATTAAGTACTTCCCAATGAGACAGAGACGTGAAACTATGCACAATGATACCTTATAATGACTTGAGTATGGAAAGAGTCAGAAATGGAATGTACAATGGGAAAGTTTTTATAGGCAAAAAAACTGTCCTTAGTCAAGCAAGAAATCGTTTCACTCACTCACTCATCAAATTGATTAGGTACTTCCCAATGAGATAGAGACATGAAACTTTGCTTAAAGGTACCCTATAACGACTTGAGTATGAAAAAAGTCCTAAATATAAGGAATGTGCTATGGGAAATTTCTATGGGCAAAAAACTGTCCTTAGCTAAATAAGAAACTGTTTTTACTCACTCACTCATCAAGTTAATTAGGTACTTCCCAATGGGATAGAGACGTGAAACTGTGCATAAAGGTACATTATAATGACTTGAATATGGAAAAAGTCCGAAATGTAAGGAATGTGTTATGGGAGTATTTATGGGCGAAAACTGTCCTTAGTCAAACACAAATCTGTTCATTCTCTCCTTCATCTAATTGATTGGATACTTCCCAATGAGATAGAAACGTGAAACTTTGCATAGAGGTACCCTATAATAACTTGAGCGTAGAAAAATTCCGAAATGTGTGGCATGTGTTATGAGAATTTTTTTATTGGCGAAAAACTGTTCTTAGCTAAGTAAAAAAAAATCGTTTTTACTCACTCACTCATCAAGTTAATTAGGTACTTCCCAATAGGATAGAGACGTGAAACTCTGCATAAAGGTACATTATAATGACTTGAATATGGAAAAAGTCCGAAATGTGAGGAATGTACTATGGGAGTTATTTATGGGCGAAAACTGTCCTTAGCCAAACATAAATAGGTTCGTCCTCTTACTCATCAAATTGATTAGGTACTTCTCAATGAGATATAAACGTGAAACTCTTCATAAAGGTTCATAATGGCTTAAGTATGAAAAAGTTCCGAAATGTGAGGAATGTGGTATGGGAAATTTTTCATGGGCGAAAAACTGTCCTTAACAAACAGAAAACGGTTCATTCAGTCACACATCACATTGATTTGCTAGTTCCCAATGACATAATGACATGAAGCTGTGCATAAAGGTACCTTATAATGACTTGAGTGTGAAAAAAGTCTTAAATGTGAGGAATGTGCAATTGGATTTTTTTATGGGTGAAAAACTATTTTTAGCCAAGGAGATATCGGTTCATTCATTCACTCGTAACATTGATTAAGTACTTGTTTATGAAATATTGACGTAAAAGTCTCTATATTGGTACCTTATAATGACTTGAGTATGGAACAGGTCTGAAATTTAAGTAATGTACTAAAGGAATTTTTTTATGGGTGAAAACTGTCCTTAGCCAAGCAGAAATCGGTTCACTCACTGGCTGACTCACTCATAGCATTAATTAGATACTTCCAAATGAGATAGAAGGATGAATCTCTGCATAGAGGTACCTTATAACGATTTGAGTATGGAAAATGTCCGAAATTTAAGGAAGTGCTATGAAAAAAATTTGTGGCTGAAAACTGTTCTTAGTCAAGCAGAAATCGGTTCACTCACTCGCTCATCACATTGATTTTGTATTTCCAATGAGATAAGTCGTGAAACTCTGCATAAAAGTATCTTATAATGTCGTGAGTATGGAAAAAGTCCGAAATGTGACGAATGTGCTATGGGAAATTTTTTATAGACGAAAAATTGTCCGTATCCATTAGGTACTTCTTAATGAGATAAAGATGCGAAACTCTCCATAAAGGTACCCTATAACGCCTTGTAAATGAAATTTGAGGAATTTGCAATGGAAAATTTTTCATTAGCAAAAAAACTGTCGTTACAGTCAGAAATAGGGAACGATTCTGTTATTGAACACATCATGTGCATAGTGATAATGTTGTCAATCGTCTGAGTGGTCGAGTTGCTGCCCTCCTCGCTGGTCTATTGGCTACCACTTGCGCCTTTGGTATATAGGGTCCTGGGTTCGATTCAGGCCCGTAGCCAGCCCAAAAATGTAGGGGGGGGGCCGGCTGAAGTTAGGGGGGCCCGATCCAACGATATGATAGGTCATCACCATATTATAGTTCTTTTGCAAGCCTACTGTAAAACTTTTAGGGGGCCAGCAAAAATTTAGGGGGGCCCGGCCCCCTAGAACCCCCCTGGATACGGGCCTGGTTCGATTCCCGGTGGAAGAGCCTTTGGAATCTTAACTCTCCTCGATGTTTCTGTGTTCGTGTCCCTATCGTTCTAGGTTAATAGAAAAATGAGCTAAGGTCACTGAGAAAAATCCGTTATCCGGACAGCGGTATATGTACACATATACGGGATCCTTATGTTTACTACATAAATCAATACTTAACATACGTTATCCATATGCTACATAGGTACTGCCCTCTTTCCCGCTTAGATGTTACACAATGTCATTGCAAGGTGTCTGACATCTAACAGTCTTTCGTACATTACGTACGTCAACTATAAGTTGCATACGGCCATCTGTATATGAGATCCTGACCGCCTACATACAGTCTTTTCGTTCGTGCGGAAAGTACGTTTATTCGAAACACTTATACAGAAAGTATGTTCAAATATACTATTTCAGTTATACGTTTAGTGTACGTTAAGTCCAAAAGCTACAGGATTTACATATGTAACCAACGTTTTTACGTACGCCACATACATTTTTTCTCAGTGTGCGTGTAAAATAAGTGAAAGCTAGTAATAAGTAGTTAAGCAAGTTAATGAGGCACGTTCTGTGAATCAGTTAACTTTTAAAAACGTGGGCTAAGACACGTACATACTGCCGTAAATTTCATGGTTGGAAACCCAGACAAGGGAAGCCAATATTCTGCCTTTTTTCGGTGAATATTTTTCCTTTATTGCAGTCATTGGTATTAAATAGATGTTGAAATTAATTTGATAAGTAAGATAATGTAGATGTGAGAATATTTAAAATTAATGAAGTTTTCAAAGAAATGAGATATCCAATTGTTCGAATTTATGTTAGACAAGCAACAAAATGTAACCGATTTCGTAAATATATTGGTACCACGACTTGTATTATGGTTACCACAGTCATTATGTAAAAATGTTCTTGATGCTTCGTGTCTCTATCTGTGAACAGTGTGAGAATCTCTTACGTATCAGCCTTTTCATCAACAGTGAATTTCGTGCCTTTGTTCTTCATATTTCCCGAATTTGCCCTCCTGGGGTTTCGCCCCCACACCCTCACCTTTGCTCGGCCTACTTCCTCACACCTCTTAAGCTTACAATTCTAGAATTTCAAGTTCCTTTTCCCATTTCAACTATCTAAAAGATAAGATTTTGTATTCCAAGAAAACGCCTATTTAAATAACATGGTGATTTCTTCATCTCCCTTTAGTCTCCTTAAAAATTAAAAATATTCAATTTTAGCAATTTTCCTGTAGGTTAGTCACGGGAGGCTACAATCGTGCCAAATTTCATCATTCTAATCCTGCCGGAAGTGCCTAAACATTTTGGGGTGTAGAAGACGTCCAATATAAATAACATGGAAAAGGTTTTTCTGTTCCCCATAACACTCTAAATTTGGAAAGTTTCGTTTTTACTGACTTACTTATTTCAATTCCCCATAAAAACACTCTAAAGTTGGAATTGTTTATTTTTAATGAATTATTTTGGTAATACTAATGAAAACGTACAAGCATACCGAATTTCATTTCCAATTCCAAGTTCCTAAAACATAAGATTATATGTAAAAAAAAAAAAGACCCATTTAAATAACATGGGAAAATTCTTCACCCCCTTTCATCACTTCAATTTTCCATGTCAACCGGAAGCACTCCTTTAATTTATGTCAGTTCATGTAGTTTTATATACAGTTAGGATATGTTGGTGGCAAATATTATTAGGTTTACAAGCTATTTGAAAGATGTATATCATTGGAAGGAAAACCCGAGGCAGTATGAAACTGCGCAACATGCGCGTCATGTAATGAACTTCGTAATTTCTCAATGTGAAAAGGTAGAGAACAACTAAGTATATTGAAACACCAGCTATGTCAAGTGATGTAGCAGCGAGGATTCAGCGTCAAGGGTTTTGGGCCCTGTTATACTCTTCGTATTTAGGTAATGAAAAATGAGATGTTAGCGATCGTGATTTTGTAGTTCGGGTAAATGAATTGGAATCTAGTTTGGACATAACTCTCTGACTGATATTTAATAGAATATATCCTCTCCGCTGTTCTAGTGGCTAGCATGTGCTCCTTTCTTGTACAGGGTCTTGAATTCGATTCCCGGAGGGAGAGCCCTTGGGAACTAATGTTGTATATGACACATTATGACTCCTTTAAAAATGTACATTTTTAAATTTAAATCCAGCAATATGAAACAATTGAGAATTCCAATATACGATATTGACATGGTGAACTAAAAAAAAAAAAGTGAAATATGAACAAAAACACCAGAGGTGCAAAAGTGCAGCCAAGTTCGTTCAGCCTTAAAAAGTGTTGAGATGAGGATGAATGAGCCAAGTTCCTTGGCCACTGCATCTGCAAGGAACACTGAAACTTGTCGCGAGGTGTCAAGGAAAATGATGTTAAGGAACCTTAGGGATAGTGGTGGTGGGCGTGGTGGGTTTGGGACCACCATCAACCTTAGGAATATCAACTTTGCCAAGGCGCTAAGGTACATATAGAGTATACTACAGTAAGATTGGTGGTTCGAAACCCAGACAAGGAAAACTTATATTCCTCCACGAAGTGTCAAAATAAATTATGTTAACGAGCCTTAGGATTGATGTTTGTGAGCGTAGTGGATTTGGGGGTCACCACTAGCCTTAGGGCTGAAATGTCCCGGCCGTGAAACTAGGAACAGACATCTTAATGTATTCGAATATGTTAAGACACCTCGCGCCATGTTCCAGTGTTCCTTTCAGATGCAGTGGCCAAGGAACTTGGCTCATCCATCCTCATCTCAACACTTTTTAAAGCTGAGGAACTTGGCTGCACTTTTGCAGCTCTGGTGTTTCTGTTCATATTATATTTACTTTGTTAGGATGAACGGAAAACGTCTATATTCTTTTATCATAGGCAACCAATAATGTTTTGCTGCTGTACAGGTTGCACAGAAGCCAGGGAATGTGGATTTTAAACTATACAGTACGATAAAGCCACTATTATCCGTGCAGAACTTAACGGGTTGACACCATTAGCGAACTCGGCAGTGATAGGTGCTCTAGCTGTCTATTGCAAAAAAATAGACTTTAAAAATTTGCTTTCGTTCATGAGTCATAGTGAGGAGTAACCGACATACAAACAGTATAATCTTATAGGATCCCCAGCGTGACCATAGTCTGTAGAGTGATGTCTGATCTTTTCTACAGACCATTCAAAGTAAGTACTTTAATCCTAAACTCCGTTGTTATGCGTTTTATCATGCTCTTTATGTGTTATCTTACTCGGTTGTATTACAGATTTCAGGAGAGCTATACTCAAAACTTTCATAGGTTAATTATCTTATTTGATGTTAACAAGTGATTCATATTAAAATGTATTAACATATAATTTTGGCTGGAGGCCAATTTACCTTAAGCTACTAAGATCTATTCCAGGCAACCTGATGGGAAACTCCCCTTCCTCCCACCACTCTCCAGTACGGAGGGGAAATCAAGCCGTTGACCTTCACAGGGAGGGAAGCTTTTCTAATAAACAAAATCGTGTACACACTAAATTCGTACGTCAATTCGCTCGCACCTGATGGCGAGAAAGCACTGACTGCTGTTTTTACCTGTCAACCCCAAATAACAAACAATTACTGTTTTTAATTGTTGTCTTTAAGAAAAGTATTTTTTACTATTTATGTATTAAAGTTTTGGCTTTAGTCCTATTTATTAAATTGCATTTCTAGAAATAAGAACTAATTCATTATAAAGTTAATTTCCATTATTGTTTCACTTAAGAATCGGGAGAGAAAGCAAACCAATCCTGTCGACATTCTGTCTTTATTTACAAGTTCAAGGAAGGTAATCTTCTGGCTGTCTGAGTATCGAGTGCGCAGACTATCGACCTGTGCAAATATTGTATGAATTTAGCGTGTGTGGTAACTATATTATATATAGTGTCGTGTGAAATTAGTGCATATTAAATTGTATTCTGTATCCATTATGTTTTGTATAGTTTATATTATCTGAAACAAATTTTAGTGCATATTAAATTGTAAATAATTGCGTATTTAGTGCTTTGTGAAGCGACAATTCATGATGCTTGCAGTAGTTCTGCGATAAAACATGAGCCCGGGACAGCGTTACGAGAGGTACATCAGGTCTTTTCCCGTAATGAATTGCCAACGTTAAATAAAATTCTGATAACTATAAATACCGATGATGAACTGCCCTGCTTTTCTCACTCAACTCTCCATAGACTGTTGAAAATAATGAAATTCAAGTATGTATAGCACCCATTAATTGCATTGACCTCCAGACAAGAGTTCTGTGAGAACTAAAAACTTTTGTTGGGGCCATGGTGGCTCCGTGGTAGAGCGTTCACCTCTGGGGCATAAGACCCCGGTTCGATCCCAGCTTGTGTTTAGTGGGCTTTGTGGTGGACAAGCACTGTTTTTGCAGATTTTCTCGGAGTTCTCCTGTTTCCTCCTACTTTTTTCTTTGCACTGTTTCATTCATTCTCGTCATCACAGTCTCCTTTAGCCTATCCGGCATAACTGCGATACGTAAAACTCAAAGATTTAATTTCATTTCCAAACATCTGTTACTCTCCCTCCCCCTCAACGG
Source organism: Thermobia domestica (assembly GCF_964235325.1). Classification (NCBI taxonomy): domain Eukaryota; kingdom Metazoa; phylum Arthropoda; class Insecta; order Zygentoma; family Lepismatidae; genus Thermobia; species Thermobia domestica. The sequence continues at coordinate 59,337,133 of NC_137456.1, read as the reverse complement.
TCGTCAGGACTGTTGACAACTCCGTTTTTATTAAAATAGTCAAGTAACAATTCAAAAGTCAATTTCCCCTATTATCAATTGGCTAAACTCAAGGCCAACGAAAGGGCTGGGTGAGGATTGCAACCACACAAGGCGCCAAATTTTAGGGGATTTTAGGGGCGTCAAATTCACTGTGTTGGTTAAGCTCCAATATTATAATTTTGCTTGAAACGACAGACTCAGACATGGGCCTGTTCAAATTACGTAGCATCTGCAGTTACTATTTTGTGTCAGGCTTCAATCAATCTGGGATTGTTTTTCTAAGTCCACCATAACAAATTTTCCCCCTTAATAAACTCAGAAGACTTCAATGTTGATGAATCTTGTATGTATGATGCTTTACCGTAAATTTATCGCCGCGTATTAATAAACAACAAACAAAAAAAGATACTTTGCCACCATCACATCAGGTGTACGTACGAAGAGAAAAACGTAGGAAAATGATTTCATTGAAAAATAATCAATAGAAACCAGGGCATTTGCCTGAGTTGAGGCGCCCGGGGCGAGACGCATTTATTCACTATTATCAGTGTGTATACATTTGGTTATTTTTCTTCTGTTTTTTTTTAATGTAAGAACACATGTATATAAGAGAGGAAACAAGAAGTGTATTATTATTATTATTATTATTATTATTATTATTATTATTATTATTATTATTATTATTATTATTATTATTATTATTATTATTATTATTATTATTATTATTATTATTATTTCAGGTTCCATTGTTATTATCTTAACGCACTGATAATTTACCCATACATATTGTACTTGGTTTCCGATTTTATATTATAAAATTCATGTATCAAAGCAGTAAATACCAATTCAATTACCAACCCTGACATCCCTTGCCATTCCAACATTATGTCATAACCCCGACTGCCAAAAAAGAAGGAAAATAAACAATACAACTGTTCAATAAAATTTCCATTAAAATAACACATATGCTACTTACTCACTAATGCAGGTAAATGTCATTAAGTGTTTTAAAATACTCAATGTTATTATGAAAGTCATAATTTATTATTTAGGCCTAGACATATTTAAATACACTCTATACCTCCGTATGCGGGGGCTGATGGTGGAAGACGGAACACCAACATTCACCTGTACTTGAGCGTGGTGGGGGAAAAAACTTCTTCTTTTTCCTATCCTTTTATGTGAAACAGAGAATAGTACCATCTCCTACTATCTGACACACATACACACACACACACACACACACACACACATATATATATATATATATATATATATATATATATTATCGGGTATATAATCCAATTCTTTTAGAATCAAAATTATGATTTAAAACAATTAAGGTCGTAGCTAACACACAGGAATACTAGAAATATTAAGAAATACGTACATTCGGCAACACAGCAACTCTTTTTATATTCTTGGTCCAAATACACTGTTAATGGTTTTTTTTTTTTTTTTTTTTTTTTTTTTTTTTTTTTTTTTTTGCTTACTGTGCAAAATATCCTACTTTGAATTCGTAATGAAAAATCAATTGCACTTTCATACAACACTACTGTACAGGCGCGCACCCAGAAATTTAGGGATGCGCACGAGACAAGATTTGTGGCTGTCTCGACTCGAAAATGTGCTGTAAAAGTGATGTCTCGACTCGAAAAATATATATTTTTCTATTGGAAGAGCCGTGTCTCGACTCGAATTTTGTCAGGAAAATCCTGTCTCGACTCGTCTCGTGCGAATCCCTACAGAAATTTTTGTTGGAAGTGGTCCAAGCTTTTTTTTGGGGGGGGGAGGGTACTACAAGCCACTACGTCTATGTAGTATTCAACAGGTATTATTCTTCGTCCGAAAAGGCGATAAGTAATTGTAAAATATTCCACCTATATTTTCAAGAAAACAAATGATAGAACTAGATTGTTTTTTACAAGTGAAAGAGTACAAATATTAGTGTAAGAACAAATTTTTAGTGCTACACCAATCATTTCCCTGTTAAACAAATATAGTTTTATTGAGAAAGTATACAAAATATATGTTGAGTTAGGAAGTTTTGGGGGTCCGGACCCAGTAGATCCCCCGTGAGTACGCCCCTGACCTTGTTCAATAATGCACTGCGTCCTGTCTGTTTGGCTACCCCAGTCTGTTTGCTTTATGTGTAAAGAGCTCATGACGTTAGGTGCGTGAACTCAGTCAAGGGCGCCGATTTCTCTCTAAATTTGAGGGGCGGGACATTCAGATACAGAAGGCATATATGAGGGTTTTAAGACAAATTATGCATTCAAATTATGTCAAATATTGTATATTCATAAATACAATGTGGGGACCCACATGAGCTTTGGGAGGGCCGGCCCCCCTGGAATCGGCACCCTTGACCTCAGTCCATCTTTCTATGGAATTTCTTAGGTGAGTTTCCCACCAGATGTGAAAGTGGACAGTTTATTCTCACCAACCTAATATCTTGCTCATTTTTCAAATGTTTGATATGAGCGATAGCAATAAAAATTTCTTTGCTTTTCTTTCTCCAGAATCGTTAGCTATAGCCTAAATATTGTAAATACCTACGATAGTAAATATTTATACTGTAAACGTAAGAGAATATTAATGAGGACTACTTTCTCTCTGTGTGTGTTTTTTAAACTTATATTTGGCGAATTGTTATAAACGCTATCTTCAAACAAATTAAATACTTGGAACCGTAATGAAAGCTGTTATTAGTTTTCTTGTACAAAGACTTGTGTCATAACAGTTGTTTAATTTGGCATTGTTCAAACAACGCAAACACCTTTTGTCAGAATGGAAAATCCTCCCAGTGAGCTTTTTCTTTTAATTTCCGCTTGTTTCTATACTGATACTGTTAATCCTTTTTGTATTCTGTATCTTAAATACAAACACACAACATGATCTCTTGGCAAAAATTGCAGTTTAAATTGAACCAACCGTATTATGTATCTCCTTTTTAAAAATAATGATTACGAACGTTGTTATAGGCCGAAGTTACTCAACCTGGGAGTCAGGACCCCAAGGGGTTTCGAGAAGGAAATATATAGGGTTCGGAAAGGGAGGAGAAAAGGATAACCATAATTAGGACCTAATAGTGGATAAACATATTACAAAAGTTAAGCACCAGTTCGGAATAGGTATTCCGAATTTATTGACAATTGGAAAGAGATTGGGACTCTTTGTTGTTCTTTGCAGATTTGTACGAGGCAGGATCAGATACTAAGGTTACAAAGTCGATATTTCTGGAGCTTCGTCTGATATTGAGGAATGAGGAGCATGTGGTAATTGTAATACTTGAAGTTGGCAACTGTGCAGGGTTTCAGCCAGCAGCCACCTACGGCGCCAGTTGTAGGTAAACACAAATGGCGACTCGTTTGGAAAACTGGTCTCGCAAAGAAGTTCGCTCAGTTGTTCGATTTCTGTGGATGTATCTGCAGCTGAAATACATCAGCAGCTGGTAGGGGTTTAATGGAGGGATTGTAATGTCTCGTCATCATGTCTCAGAATGGTGTAAAACCTTCCTTCACGACAGCGTGTGCTCGCATACAGTCCAGAAGACCACCACGCTGTTGATGCAGTTTCTGTTTGACATAATCGACCATCCTCCGTACAGTCCGGACCTCGCTCCAAGCAACTGTCACCTCTTCCCGCACTTAAAGGAGCACCTAGGAGGCCGTGGCTTTGTTTATGACGAGGAGATGAAACACTTCGTGACTACGTGGATGAACACACAAGAACATTATTTTTACCAGGAAGGAACCTTGAAATTCATCCCACGATGAGACAAGTGCCTCAAGTGATATTTTGACTATGTCCTAAAATAACCTAATATATGAGTAGTATCTGTTGGCTGTATTGATTGTATGAAATAATATTTACACGTTTCACTTTATGCTTTGTAACCTTAATTTTTGGTCACTCCTCGTATATACAACTGTAAGCGATAAGCAGCGATAGTCAAGAAATTTATTTCAAATTATGTGATGTGTACTTATGGTGGACTTCGGCTAGAGAACGTGATAAATGAGAATCGTAATATAAATTGGTTGATAAAGCCTAGTATAGGCAATAATATTTTTTTTCAATATAGTGCTATTTGTGCACTGACGTCAAAGAAGTGAAAATACCGCCGTGGACTCTGGTGGAAGCAAACTTTTTAATACTGCATCGCATGATGTTGCCCCTGTCGATAGTAAACGTAAATGATTCAATATAATTGCTCTCGTTTTATTACATTAACGGTAATTGATAGTTATGTACGAAGTACAGTAATTTAAACACACTTCATTTAAAAAAATCGTATGATTATTATTAGAATTTAAGTAAATATTTGAAGTTCTGGACTTGTAACTAATCAAATAATTGAGACTTGTTAGAAATCAGTGCATTTCTTTTAGCTATGTGGTTTGTAGTTTTATGTACATTGAAAGTTTGAATTCTTTTTAAAATCGAAGTCTGTTATAAATCAGCACAATTTTTTGAGCTACGGGGTGTAACTTACCATTCGTTGAAAGTTTGATTTCTTTAAAAATTCAGGAGCTATTAGAAATCGATGTATTTTAGCTATGATATTTCTGGCTTTCTATAAGTTTGAACTTTGAATTCTTTGGAGAACCTAAGGCTATTATAAATGAATGCATTTTTAGCTATGATATATCTGGGTTTCCATTAGTTTGAAGTTTTGATTCTTACAAGGGAGGATCACGAAGTGGCTCCGCTGAGATTCAAACGAGACAATTGTGTTTGCATTTGATATGCTATGACTAGACGAATCTCAAAGTTATATGTGCCACCGGGCGGAATATCGTGAGTTACAACATATTTTTTGTAATATAAAAGCTACAAATAAATTACCTGGGAGAATAGTTTGAACCGAGTCATTTGTTTGGAAATGTTAAGTAAATGGAAAACTCGGGGAACATGTATCCCATCATTTTTAAGGGCACACTTTTTTGGTTAAAAGAGTTTGCCAGAGGGTGCCCCGCAGGGTCCCGGCAAAGCCTAGGTTTCTGTCGCCCTAAGACACTTGGTGACTGGGTTTCTATGAACTCAGGAACAAACCACGAAATGTCCAAGAGGAGCTTACGTTTGATCTGTAATGTTCATTATTGCTGTATATAAGAAGAAACATTTACAATAAAAAAAGGTGATTGGGAAAGCTCGAAATTCCCGTATAACATCTTCTAGCTCTACCATAAAAGACAAAATTTTACAATATCCTTTTCAATGAAAGTTCAATGACAAAAACTCATAAAGTATTCTATTTTAGAGATTAATTTTTAAATCCCTCTATTTTCTTAGAATGAGTGACATGATACAACCTCAGCTTGAGGTAGGTACTAATTGTGTTGCAAAATTCATTTCTAAGGGGTTCAACCATTTTTCTGGACTGCGATCATGAACTATATAGATAACATCGATTTCAATATGACGAAAGTAATTGCAGGAATGGCCCTCTTACTCCTTCAAATACGGAATTTTCGTAAACTCCGGAGCACCTGTCCGCTTATTTAAAATAAGGAGTTAATATACTGAATTTCACCTTCCTAGTTCAACGTATTTTTGGCACAAAGTTTGAATTTCTCTACCCCTTTAGGATTTGTAATTTAATCAAAGTACCTAGGTATCATAAAAACATCGCTCTAGGTAGATACTATAGTGACAGCGACAACTTATAAAGCCTGGACTCTACACGAATCATAGAACTGCTTTCTCTCTCGTGTGATACATCGGAAGAATTCGGTACGATTCGTGAAGCTGCCTTCCGAACACACATACTTGATAAAAAATGAAACAGCAGAAGTGTACCGACAACGTTGCCAAAACTAGAAGACAAGGCGAACGAGCGAAAAAGTCAGCGCCTGGAAAACTATATTACGAACACTAGCAATTATTCAAATTAAACACTATGGCCTCGCGTAGCGTAGTGGCTAATGCTCTCGCCTTCACACAGTGGTAGGAAATACTTAAAAACGTGGCCAAACTTCAAAATCTCTTTCATAGTGCACAAAAATGGGTGTGCTGCGATTTTTTTAACGCATGATTACGAATTTGATACCAAATTTAAAATTTCAAAATGGCGGATCAAATATGGCGGATGAAATTTTTAAAAAGTGGAATAAATTTTTAAAAAAAATGTACACTGGGGGTTTTTCACCTCATTGATTTTAAATTTGATATCAATATGGAAAATTTGAAAATGGTGGACCCAATATGGCGGATCAAATCAATATATTTAAATATGATGGGTACAATTTAGAACCTTTTTCCAGTGCCCTGTTTCTCAACGTTTTATATTTTCTTCTTGATATTCCCATATCAAGGAAAAGAGCTAGCGCTTCATCATTGGTATACAGTCTGTGTGTGAAGACATTGATGTCACAGCTTTCATATACTTCTCTGCTCTCAATGCACTTGAAGATAAAACGTCTTTGACAACTTGTGAAGCTCTCAATTTTTCGGAAGAGCGAAGACTCATTTGCGTAACGTATAGCAATGTGTTAACGTCACTTATTATTGGAAATTTCTTCAGTTCTTCTTCGCTTTGAACGTTCGCTTAAAATTAAAGTTTCCGAAGAAGGTGCCATTTTGTTTCTTTGGAGTCTTCGCAGTATTACCAGCGGTAAATAAAACGATAACATAACACTTAGCCATTCATTATTCTTGTAAAAAATAAATGGTCATGGTTTTGAAGTGGTTTCTTGATATTTGTTCCTCATCTTATAAAATAAAGATGTGATGTGTGTCTTCATATCGTGACATATTTTAATCCAACGACCACTCCTCCAAATTTTCCGAATTTTCAATTATGATTTGTAGATGGCTTTTAAACGGTCTTTCATCAAAACAAATATCTCTTTTTCTCGATAATTTGATGATTTCATCTTTTGACACGAAATTAGTATAATTAATATTATCAAATAATCACTTCTTGTATTACTGAACCATTTAATTTTTATTTAATTAAATTTATTGTATATGTTTCATATGAATTATAAAATAATGGAAACCAACATACCTAGGTATATATATGCATCGAGTGCCCTTTTCTATGTTATACTGAAGTATTCTTTCCGTTTTTTTTTATTTGTTGCCCTTCACTATCTTATTTGTATGTACCTTATAAACATCATTTTCACTTATTTTATAATAAATTTTAGCTTTGTTGTTTAGTTTTTGTTCAACATTAACAAAAATGATGAAATTTTTATTAGTTGCAACTTTTTTATTTATTTATAACGTACAAAAGAGACGCAGCTATATGCAACTGTTTTCTTTTTTATCACATTCTTGTAGCAAATCAATCATAAATTATGCGCCAATACAAAATTTAGCAGAATGGAGCGTTATATACAACTTTTGAGTTCAGTTTTTAATCCACTTTGTAATAATTTCAACATTTTTTATGTAAACATTAGTGAAAATAAATGTATAATAAATAATGTATTATAAATAATATATTGGGGACTTGAATTAATTCTCGCTGTTGATGAACAGAGGGCAGTAGTTGTGCTATTGCAGCACAGCGGACTGTGACAGGATACCTATTTGGAAGTGCTATCCTTGGGCTACCAGAGCATTCGAGTGAAGGGAAAAGAACAATTGGTTTCACTGTCTTGAACAAGGCGGGCTTTGTGTGCAAAAACAACATTTGCGGGAAGCGCTACTCTTCTGCTTCCACCTTAAGAAATCTGCTGCAGAAAGCTGTCGTTTGCTAGTGGAGGCGTATGGAGAGCATGCTCTATCGGAAACAACGTGTAGAGAGTGGCTTTGACAATTCAAAAACAATGATTTTGACTTGAGCGACAAAGTGCGTGCAAGATGGGGACTACTGGAACAAGATTCATCTCTCAGACGCTTAAACAGCCGTCTTAAACTCTAAATGTGGACAAATCAACTATTAGTAAACGTTTAAAATCAATCGGAATGATCCAGAAAATGGGAAACTGGGTGCCACATGAATTGACGGAAAGAGATACTGCGAAATGTTTAACCATTTGTGAAGTGCTGCTTCAAAGACATAAACGGAAGTCGTTTTTGCAACGCATTGTAATCGGCGATGAAAAGTGGATTCATTACGACAATCCCAAGAGCAGAAAATCATGGGTGAGACTCGGAGAATCATCAACATCAACACCAAAACTGGACATTCATGGAAAGAAAATCATACTTGCATTTGGTGGGATCAAGTCGGTGTGGTTTTATTATGAGCTGCTTCCACCGGGTCAAGCGAGGAATGCTGATCGTTACCGAATACAATTATTGCATCTGAATCAAGCACTTTAAGAAAAACGACCGAAGTATGCCCAGAGACACGACAAAGTGATTCTGCTCCATGACAATGCCAGACTACGTGTTGCAAATGTAGTGAAAGAAACCTTTGAGGGATTGCGATGGGATGTCTTACCCCACCCGCCATATTAACCAGACGTCGCCCCTTCCGACTACTATTTGTTTCGATCCATGCAGCATGACCTTTCTGACCAACACTTCAGAAATATCGAAGACATCCAAAACTGGCCCGACGGGTGGATTGCCTCACAGGAACACGCATTTTTCTATCGCGGAATTCATTTATTACCCAAATACTGGGAAAAGGTTGTAGCTGCCGAGAGACAGTACTTTCAGTAGAAGGTATTGTTCTGTTCTTGTGGAATGACAACTTATCATAGGTATGAAAAACAGCGGGAATTAATTCAAGCACCCAATATGATGATAAAATACTTTATACACCTCCCGGAACAACGTCCGTTTTGATTTAAATAGATAGAAAAATATACAATGAAATATTTCATATGAAATTCGAGCTATATTTCACGCACGCATCAACTCTTACGAGACGTACAAAAGTAGGTTCAATTTGACTTCTAATAATAGCTCTGGTATAAACAGCATACTGTTTCCATGGGTGAAGTTTAGGAGACCAACTGTCCCTGTAGCCAACCTGATACTTAAAAATAACCAAACAGGAACTTTCACATTTTCATTTTTGGCCACGTGTTAGGCATTTCGTACCACTGTGCTTCGGTGCGAGCGGTCCCGAGTTCGATTCCCGGTGGGAGCACTCGGTCGAAGAAGAGTGTAAAGATCTTTTTCAGACCATTTTCTGGTTTTCCTCATTCACACCAAGCAAATGCCGGCGTGGTACGTAACTTATAGGTCCCAGGCCGCTTCTACAATCGTTTCTCCCTTCTCTTTCCCCGGACGTCATCCCTCATACGTGAAAGACTAATATGACCATAAATGCCCTTAAACGAATTAAACATTAACAATAATAATAGCAAAAATATAAAATAAAGTCAACAACAAGAAACAACAAAACGGGACTTAGCAGCAATCCGACAACACAGCACTTTCAGGAGATGTTCTCCGTATTACAGGAGAGACGATACTGACAAAATTTCATGGAACGGGGTTGATGACAGGGACACACCATCATGTACTATTGGGTAGTGACAAACTTGACGACTCCTCGCAATTATTATAACTACGTTCCCAAATGCATTTAAGATTGTTCAGACTTTTGTCTGTGGCGCGCTCACAAACAACAGACAACACTGTATTCGGTGTCAGTGTTTCTTCCAGACATGAAATGAAATGAAATGAAAATTTTAAGTTTTACGTCTCACGCTCATGCCGGTTAGGCTAAAGGAGACGGTGATGATAAGCGAAATGGTGGAATAAAGAAAGTAGGAGGAAACGGGAGAACCCCGAGAAAACCCACGAGCACGGTGTTTGTCCACCACAATGTCCACACGGCGCGAGCTGGGATCGAACCAAGGACCCCAAGCACCGGTGGTGAACGCTCTACCATTGAGCCACCGCGCCCCCCTCTTCCAGACATGTTTTTTTTGGAGGTGGCACTTTGCTTTGAGAGTGCCTAATATAATAATAAATAAAATAGTACCAGCAGTGCCCCCCGAATACTACGTGCCCCCCCCCCCCCGGGAACGCTTTTTCTGAAAGAACGACTGTTCGGTGTAAACAAAAACTTATAAAGATACCTCTTTCTCCACTAAAACGTAAATTTTCACAAACGCTTGAACGCGTGTTTTCTACTTTATACCGAGTTGCATCATCCTAAATTGACAACCCCGTAAGATATAGTAATTTTGGCATAACTTTGAATCCTCTCTACCCTTCTTCTTAGGATATGTTCCTTAATCAAAGTAATATAAAAACCCAGCTTGAGATAGATATTTTACATAACTGAGGAAATTACAAATACAGAACTCATTCTTTATATATATAATTATTTTTTTTTCTGATTATAGATTGGCGTTTGGAAATCATGGGAACAAGATGGTTTAGATATCAAGGATATAGTGTGGCCGGGAAATAGCCATACACCCCCACCGGGTGCTCCTGAAAAATTTCACTTGAAGATAACATTTCTGGAAGAACCACCGTACGTAAACGTTGCTCCTCCAGATCCACTTACCGGGAAATGTACTGTCAACAAGGGCGTTCTCTGCCGGAACGACTCTCAACCACATGGGTGAGTAATTTCATGTATTATATGGAAAATGAAAAATCCTCTTATGGTAAGTTATGAAAATTTCATTTAAGAGCTGGCAATATGTAAATACTTTGAAGATTAAAAAAAATAAGTGGTTAAAGTGCAGCTATATTTTCCGGGCTCTTTAGTTGCATTTATTCAGTTAATAATGTACTACTTCGAAAGATTTCAGCCCGTTTATGTATTGGATTGGATTAAATTTGAATTTAACGTCCCGCTCAGCAACGAGACTATATGAGACGTAGACGTACAGCTTAACGTGTGAACCGAACCATATGAGTTCCTGCCGAGAATCGAACATGGGACTCCTAGACCAAAGACGTGTACGCTATGCACATAGTCACGAGGGAAATCGCCCATTTTTGTAGCACAGCGCTAGTATGTTTTTTCTCATAGAGGACTTTGCTGGTTATTTCTCTTAGCGAAGAAAGTTTAAAGATGAAGAAAACATAAGTGATCAGATGTTGAGCTTCATATATATATATTTTTTTAATGCCAATACAGCTTCGTAGTTCATAAAAGATTATTTTCACTTCTTCAGGGCTTTCACTCTCGGTGGGAAGCCATACGGTTGGGAAAGATCCGCCGTTAAGGCTCTTCTAAGATAACAGAGCACTGTGGCTCAGTGGTTGCCTTCCTGCTGGTCAAGTACGTAGCACATGCTCTTTTGGTGTACGGGATTGCGTGTTCGATGCGCGTTGAGAGAGCCTTTGGAATTTAGAGCCTCGATATTTGTGTGTTCTTGTCCTTGTCGTTATTGAATAATCGAGTTAAGTGTAGTAAAAGCATAGCAATTAGGTACTTAATTTACTGAGGCACGTTCGGTAAATCAGTTAACTTTTTTTTTAAAAAAAAAAAAAAAAAGTGGTAGAACTCTTACCTCTGGTACGTGGGGTTCCCTGGTTCGACACCCGGCCAAGGAAGTTTGTGATGAGACAACATCGTGTCTATGAATGTTCTCGGAGATACCCCCATTTCCTTCCACTGCCTCATTCTACCAATTATTCCATTATCATTCATTTGCCTTAATCATCCATCTTCCTTAGTCTAACGAGCATAATCGTGGGACGTTAAACTAAAAGATTTCATTTCATCTCATTTTCTTCTAAGATGACCTCCACATTTTTAAGTTTAGTGAGTAAATAAAAAGCAGTGAAGTATATTAAAAATAATTTTAAAAAGTGAGACAGAAAAATATCATGTAGGGGAAAGCGCTGTACCTTTGAACACCTGTGCTTTTCTCCAATTCAGAGCTATCTAGGTGCAGTTATTAAAATTCATTTGAAAGATTAAATGAAAAAAAAGCACTACAAACGCGTTTGGCTGTTGTTTACTGAGTGTTGTGTCGAGTAATGTTCCTTTTAATTTTTTCACCCCCAAAACGAAGATTTTTTGTAATTACGTTTTGAATTTTGTACTCTTCGGTTTTCACAACTTGTGATATTTATTGGTCCAAACTTGGGGTAGAATCATTGGTGAATACAGTAATATTTTTAGTTTTAACTTCTATTCAATATTTAAGCTAGTGGAGAACTTTGTTTCGTAATGGTGACCCTCTTGTACCTATGAACATTAATGCATCGTGTACCTTTGAAAGATAAATAATACTGTTTAAAGCTACACAATGTAAGTAGTTAAAACAATTGATATATTTTATATAGGTTAGGTTAGGATATAAAGTTATAAATTATAATTTTAAGTAGTTTCTATATATTCGCTTATTATATAACATAATGTTAAGAGTTGTATATGCTCAACTTTATTGTTCACAAGTTTTTGTTAGAACTCTTCAATTTTTAATTTAATTAATAAAAATTTTAATTCTGGGGACCAATAAAAATTTTAATGGTTAATCACCGTTAAAGTCACCGTTACTCGTTCAAAGGTTAACGGATTGACCCCATTAACGAACGAGGCTGAAATTATCGCTTTAGGATCTGTTACATAATATTGACGTAAAAAATTTTACTTTCGTTCAAAATTTTTCGTGTTGAAGTAACGGAAAGACGCAGATCGTCGTTACCTATTAAGATGTTAACGGATTGACTCAATTAATGAATTCAGCCGAAATAATTGCTCTATCTATCTACAACATGAAAAGAAAGGAAAAGAAAGATAGAAAAAACAGAATTCAAAAACTGCCTTTTATTCACGAATTACCTTATTTCCGTGCAAACTAACAGATGGAGGTAATTCACCGTTACCAGTGAATATGTTAACGGATTAACTCAATTAACGAATGAGGCTGAGATAATCGCTTTAGCTATCTATTGTAAAATATAGAATTCAAAAATTTATTTTCGTTCAAGACTTTTCGTGTGCAAGTAACGGAGAGATGGAAATCGCCGTTACCCCTGACGATATTAACGGATTTGCTCCATTAACGAATTCGGCAAAGATAATCATTCTAGCTATCTATTGCGAAAAAGAACTTAAAAATTCGTGTTCGTTCAAGAGTTAACGTATGGAGTAACGGACGGTCGTATTAACATTACAACATTATAACCCCACTTGTGTGAATTGTCTGTCACATATCATACATTAGTTATAATGTTTGAAACAAACCCAACAAGTAAAGGGTCCAAATGGATGAATCGACTTGCGAGATGAGATATAGTGCGCCTGATAGAGGATGTGAAAATATGTGTATGTGCAAAGTTATAGCGGCTAAGTCCCATACGAAACGGAGGGGAGGGAGTCAAAGTTGATGGGAGAAGGGCTATGCTATGTTATAGAAATACTTCACATAAACTGTTGAATCGTAATAGTGAAAGATAGACAATGCAAACGATGGTAATTTCACATATTGACAAAAGAAGAATGGGCAGAGTAGATCACGAATCTCGGCCACAATCTTGAAATCCGCCATTTTGAAATCTTTGATATTTTCTTAAATAGAAGGGTAGTCATGAGGCATATGTGTTAATACTGCGTTTTGATCAGGAATGCAATGCTGCTGTCCATTTTGCCATATCACTAACCGTTGATGAAGTATGGCCCGTTTTATCCTTTTTGGAAACCATCACGAGACATGCTCGAAATGACCACCCAGTGCTACAATGGTGTGTGCCACATGCCTTTTCCACTCCTCATGCACAGCCAGCAATGTCTTTGGACGCAGAGAAGCATATGCATCCGCAATCCGCTGCACGACAGCTGCAATTCCGGAACTTGACGGAGTATACTGTGGGCTAAAGGTAGTCTCACAGGTAGAAATTGAGATCCGGAGATCGTGGTGGCCACTCCACCGTCCGTTCCACATCTCAGAGAACTGTTGATCCAGGTACTCCCCGCAGGCCAAGTCCATAATGGGGAGGTGCTCCATTCTGCTGGAAAAACGTTTGATATGAACCGTCCTCCGACAACAATGACGGCAGGATATCCTCGTCCAGCAACCGTAGGTATAGGTTGGCTTTCAGAATGGGCCAATACCCTCGTGCCAAAAATATCACAACATACAATAACCTGCTGACCATCAACCATCCCTGATGTATCACTCCAATGAGGGTTGTTGCCACTCCAGTAGTAGTAATTGTCTTTGTTTACTTCTCCGTTGACGTAAAAATGAGCCTCGTCGGAGTAGAGCATCGTCAAGGGGAAATCTGGATTGGTTGCCAGTTGCACTGTTGCCCATTCTGCAAACTGCACCCGCCTCGACGATCTGGATCGTCCTCTGTTAGCTGTTGGTGAAACTGGAGTTTGTATGGATGACACTTGTTAGTGAAAAGCATCCTCCGAATGAACGTTCGACTAACTCCACATTCATAGGATAAACGCCGCGTGCTACGTTGGAGGCTTTTACTGAAGGATGCGAGGACAGCGACTGTGGTTTCCTCATCTGTAAAGCTATATAAAAAAAAAAAGACAGCGATTCTTCCAGACCGGGACAGTTCTCTTCGGCACTATATGAAGCAAATTGGCAATAATGTCATAAATGATGTAAAAATATACAAATTGGATATCAAATTTCAATGTAAGTTTTCTCGGCTTGTAGATATGTTTATGTTACCTGTGTTTTCATGATAATCCAGCTTTCAACATACGAGAATCAGTCTCCTAGGTTTCCGTAAGTAATGAAGTGATCCTCCTCTAGGGAAGATGATCCTAAATCTTGCAAATAAATACAGATAACGATCACTGAAGTTCATAATTGACTTTTTGAGAACATGCTGGTTCTAATTGATATATCACATTTCCTTTCCGTTTGAAAATGATACAATTAGGTACCGCCAGGAGCAAATGATGCAATTAGTTACGACTGCAGCCGGCAGGGTCGCTGATATCACTTTCATAGCATAATGGATACAATTTAAATTTCAATTGGGTATATAGAAAGTGGTGCATCAGAGTGATCAGTGATTACTTCTTTCTGTAATTATATTCTGTAAATAAATTAACTTTTAAATACAGGAAGAATGACTAGAGTACAACACTTTTGATAAAATCACATGATGCAAGTTTTACACTCAGTTTTGGTTTCATTATCCATTTTATTTTCTACAAATTCGATGGTGTAATTTCTAATATTTTCGTCTTCTTCTATACTTATAAATACTATAAATTTTATCAAGTGCATTTTGTACAAGAATCTTATAAAATAGAGGATCTGCCCTTACAACAAAATCTTGAAGCCATACGTCACAGTTTCGCCACCCCTACTCTGCCCATTCCGCCCAATAGGATCCAATGTTTTGAGCCAACAATCATGGCAGAAACGAGAGTAGCCAATCAGACCTGCGATGCTCGGATGCTTTTTGGCTTCACCGATTTAATAGGATGAAGATACATATGGGCAGATCCTCTATTTATAACATCCTTGATTTTGTGAATACTAAAGCACAGTGCATTACATATGTTAAAGCACAAGAATGATAAAGAATTTGTATTTAAAATGGTTAATAGAAGGGAGATTTGTTCAAAATTAGCTTAGATATTTCACTTTAACAATCTAAGTAAGCGCGATACCATCTCATGACCTTTCTTGGCATAACCTCTGACTTTCCCAGACAACAAACATTAAACTTAACATTTTATTTTTAAAAAAATTCTCCGAGACGGAGCTGCTGAAAGAGATGTCAGAGTTTATTTATTTTTCTGAAACGGAATAAGACAAAAATTGGTCCTTACATCGTTGGTATTTTATGAACGTCAGAGTGTCTGCCTACTTCTTCTCTCCATGTGGTTTGCTAAGAAGAAGAGCAGCAAACATATGGCGTCACAGAGCAGTCAATTTGGAAATGACTTATCCTTACTTCCAATGTGACTCTCATTAATTCCTTGCGTACGAGTGACATCTATGTGGATATCATGAAAATGTATCCTTTATTAAGGGTTGTATTAATCCTGGAGATGCTGAAATTTGTTAATGGATGCAAGGCAATACTTAGTTCTATTATTTCTCCTTAGATGACTAGCGTACCATTGATATCCTTGTGGATGTCATGAAAACGTATTCTTTATTAAGGGTCGTATTAATCCTGGAGATGCTGAAATTTGTTAGTGGATGCAAGGCAAGACTTAGTTCTATTATTTCTCCTTAGATGACTAGCGTACCATTGATATCCATGTGGATGTCATGAAAACGTATTCTTTATTAAGGGTCGTATTAATCCTGGAGATGCTGAAATTTGTTAGTGGATGCAAGGCAAGACTTAGTTCTATTATTTCTCCTTAGATGACTAGCATACCATTGATATCCATGTGAATGTCATGAAAACGTATCCCTTATTAAGGGCCGTATGAATCTTGGATGTCATGAAAACGTATCCCTTATTAAGGGTTGTATTAATCCTGGAGATGCTGAAATTTGTTAATGGATGCAAGGTAAGACTTAGTTCTCGTATTTCTCCTTAGATGACAGTACCTTATTGACAGAAAGGTAAAAAAAAAAGTGTTGTCTCAGTAGATGGTACTCCTAAAGGAGCATTCAATTAAAAAACACATGTGTTTGTTTTGACGATAAACAATTATCAACTACGAGACCGGAAAAGAAAGAAACTATGTCTTTGATCTCCGGTCAGTGTTGCCAACCTGAAGCAGCATAAAATCCCTTCAGAACATCTGAATTTCCCTCTTTCAGTCCAAATGTTCCAGAATGCAAATAATTGTTTTTATCAATAATGTGAATGTTCTCCTTCTGCCCTATGTAACGGTCTATAGACAGTCTTTTATCAGTACGTGAAACCGGTATTACATCATGCACATGGGAAAATGACGCCTGGGACGCAAAGGGTTAATAATACTTATCATATGAGAGAACAACTTGAACCACCGTCTATTAACTACGAGTAAATAACGTTTTAGCATTATAATTTACATTGCTTAATTTTTCACGTATGATTAGATTCATTGTCACTTGTTTTTTGTAAATGCCAAAGGATTCTAATTTTAAGAGCGTCTACCTATGAAGAATCACGAGGTATTTGTGAAGCTTCTCGGAAAATAAATTTCCTTAAATAATCCCTTCACAAACTTTCTTTAAAGGCAGACACAAACAGTGTTTCTTGCTTGTTACGAGAAAAAAAAAAGTAGTTCCGTCGTTGTGATGACTTCATTGAATATTCAAACAAACGTTTCAGAAACTTGGAAAGGAAACTTTGAAATGCGGCGGCAGGAAATTGCCTACCAAAATAATGTTAATGAAATTTTTCACTCTGCCTTCTTTTTTTCTTTTTAACAAAGGTCCACCTAGATTCTTGAATTCACTTGAATAATAATAGATTTCGCAGCAGTGCCAAGTTTCTTTACTTCTTGTTTGCACTAAGTTTTGTGTAATTGGGAAGCATTTACATCTTTCACGTTTGAGTTAAAATGAAAGTTTGCTTTTCTCTTCTTCAATTGGTATAATACCTTTCTTTTCGGCTTTAGGTAGAATATCACTAAAAAATGGAATTATTCTGTTGTCTCTTTGTACTGTTCGGATAACCGTGTATATTAAACTTTCTTATATTGTGTTGTTTAATGTCCAACGATTGTGCACCGAAGTTAAAGGAGACACTGATGATGAGATAGTGGAATAAAGAAAATGAGATGAACGGAAAAATTCTAACAAAAAACTTAACTCAGAATGTTTTTCCACCACAGAGCCCACTTGGCGCAAACTGAGATCAAAACATAATCCCACATCCCACAAATAGGAGGACATGGCTCTAAAATGGCCAATAGAAGTTGTATTATAAGTTCAGATTGCCGACTAAACCCTGCTCTTTTTTTCTTTTCTTTTCTTTCCTTTTTGACTATTTTTATGTCTGTGTTTTCTGACCCGCATGGCAGGTTCTAGCCGGCTTACCCCAACGTAGCTAGGTGGAGCTACTAAACCAATGGAGCAGGAGTAAGGTGCCGAGACCGGTGGTACGGTCCTGTAATCAGTTTTCTTGAGTACAAGATAGTGGGGTGAGGAACGGTTTCTACAATGAGGGCTATGTGCCTTCGACGATGCTTCTTTCTGTGAATTAATCAACTGCTTTGGATTTAACCCTTCCATTACCATATTTTTCGGGGCGAATAACATTAGAATTTAATTACTCTGTATTTTAAACATGTAGCTCGGAAAAGTAACATTACGCAACAAACTGACCCCTCGTTTTTTCTTTGAATTGTTAGAGGAATGGTGTATGTGTGTTCCACGTGTATTTTTGCTTAGAATGTGTACGTTTGTCCCAGTGGTAATGAAAATATTCGAACAGCCTATATTTACACTTATATACAGGGTGTTTCAAAACAACACCGACAACGTTTGGGAGGTGATTCCTGACACCAAGATAAGACAAGAAGTATAGACCAACCTAGGTACACAAATGCTTCCTTCCGGAGATATAGGCTGCCGAAATCATGAAAAATTGAACTTTAAAGGTCCATAGTTCCAAAAGTTTGGGACCAAACGTAGTCGGGTCAAGACTTCACTTAGGAACTAGTATGTGCCCTATCCAAACATCCATGTTTCAGAATCCGGTGGTACTTCCGCAACAATTTTTATAGAGATAGTAGGTGAGTATTTCAAATTATATACCCGTAGGCAAACTCCCTCTATAAAAGCTGTTGCGTGAGTACCTTACGATTCTAAAACATAGGTTTTTGGATAGGGCACATATTAGTTCCTAAGTGAAGTCTTGAACCGATTTCAGTAGGTCCCATACTTTTGGAGCTATGCACCTTTAAAGTTCAATTTTTCATGATTTCGGCAGCCTATAACTCCGAAAGGAAGCATTTGTGCGCCCAAGTTGGTCTATATATTTTGTCTTATCTTGATGTCAGGAATCACCTCCCAAACGTTCTCGGTGTTGTTTCGAAACACCCTGTATATTGGTCTAAAAATTCTCGCAATATGATTATAATTACAGAAGTTTGACAAGTCGCTGACTTAATCTAATGACAATCACTTTATCGTTTTGTTCAATCAATGTAGTCTTGTATGAGGCATTTGTTCAATTAAGAATCAATCCTCATACAGGTGAGAATATGTGAAACAGGTTTTGCCACTGGGTGGCATACATATGTCCCAGTAGTAAAGTAAGGATTAAGCCTCGATCATGGTTCAGAGCTCACGCCAAGGGCGGCACCACATTGATCAGAGGCAGGACAGCCAAGCCACGGCAGAGAGAGAGAGAGAGAGTCAGAAGAGGATGAGGAGAAAGACAGAGAGAGAGACAAAGGCCTAAGTGCATTGAGCATGAGCCTCAATCGCAATGTTGTAAGGCCTTTGTGTTCGAGTAAATATGTAGTCCCTTGTTGCACTGGCCAGAGTACTGCACCAGTGTCTGGCTGTCCTGTCCTCTGGTTGATGGACAGCCGGCCTAATAGTTCGTAACAATCTTTATAACGCTGCTGTTCAGTAAGGCATCGAAACACAAAATCTCAAAATTCAGATTGGCCTGTTTCAGATCTCTGAGTTTCAAAATCTGAATATTAAGATATGGAAAATGTAATGAAATCTTTGAGTTTTACGTCCCACGATTATGTCAGCTAGGCTAAAGGAGACGGTGATGATGAGAAATTAATACATTGGTAGAATGAATAAAGTGAGGAGAAGCAGGAGAACCCTGAGAAAACCCATGAACACGGTAGTTATTTACCACAAAGTGCATTTGGAGCGAGCTGGGATCGATCAGGGACCCTATACACCAGAGGTGAATGCTTTACCATTGAGCCAATGTGCCCCATTAAGATATAAAGTAGAAATATAGGCCATGATTCCTGATTACGTAGGGATAAAATACAAATCCTTAGCTAGGATTTGGCCGGGGAGGCTGTCTCTCCTAAATCTTTCAACTACGTATTTGTTGATATGTATGGATGAACATTAGCTGAACTCAAATCAGCCCCCGTAAAGATGATCTCGGAACCCCCCTGTCCTAGTATTCTGGTTACGGGCCTAATACAACATAAACAAGAACTTGTGTAAACATGGATTTATCACTTGAACACGTTCATTAATATTGCTTCGAAATAAAACACACTAATTTCCGATAATGACAGAGAATCTGAATCTTTACGGCATTTTAAAATCAAATCCTTTTCCTTTCATGTATAAATTTAGAAACATTCGAGTCGAAAAGAAAAATGTTCTATGTTGAAATCTATGGGATATACCTTCTAAAGCGGTTATAGAAAGTATAAAATCAATACCGTCCGCCATCGCTAGTAGTTCATTTGTCATAAATTGAGAACTAGGAAGCATTTTGTTAGTCAGCTACTGTCTTCATTTTACCGTTGCAATCACCTATATAAACACCATTTATCAACGTTGTCTTTCACCCTCTTCTTCTTGTGTTAAGTGCACAAAAAGTCCCTGGTGCAATTCAAAAACCTTTCAAATTAACGTCCGAGTTTTATGCCATTTAGGCTAAGGGAGACGGATGATTAAAGCAGGTGAAGTTTAACTGGAGAATCGGCGGAATGATAATGTGGGAGAAAATGGAAATATCTCTTTAAAATCCACCACAAGGTTACTTGTCCGGGGATCGAACCAGGGACCCCACGTACAACAAGTAGGCGCTCCAACACTGAGCGACCATGCTCCCTTTTGGAATTCAAGTCTTACGAAGAGAAAGGCGATAAAAATAATGTAACACTTATCTAGAAAGCCAATAGTCTCCATCATTAACAATTGCCGGTCTCCAGCGCTCATGCATCTCGAAGAAATTGACCAGTGCGTAGATCGTTTGTACAGGGTACGGAACTATTGTTTTCGTACGGTACAGTCCGCAGCAAAAAAGAAGAAGAAGAAAAAACTGCAACATGAGCATATAAGTTTATTGTGAAACTATGCCTAACAGAGCAGGGAATCAACATAACGTCTAAGTGGCACAAATCACGCCACGAGAAACCTCGGCGTCCTCCCCTGCACACTTATTTTGGAGCAAAAGACTTTGTCGTTTCACAATAAACTTATATGCTCATGTTGCAGGTTTTTTTGCTGCGGACTGTACAATGTCCGGGTCAGTATTTTTTAACCAAGTGTGATAATTGGGTCACGGGTGAGTCTCGCAACATATAACCTCACGTTGTTCTGAAGCACAATACAAAAATAATGACTTCCATATAGCTGTTGAATATGATTATTAAATATTATTCAATACTAGTTTCTGTAGATGGAAATAATCACCTGTTATTGGACAAATGTTTTAACATCTAGAAAGAAATTCTGCGTTTAGTTGCTGCAGCCACGCCTCTCCATCGTAGTCCAGCCTGGAACAAAACAACAGACGACGATAACTTGTAGACCAAAAGTTGATTTCTTTTTTTAAATTTAAGATGTCACAATCAACACTTTCTAGATCCCTGGTTGCCGTCTTCCTATGCCAGTGGTGTATTGTAATGCGAGGGTTGCTACGGGAATGTTGGATCTCCAGTGAATTTCTCAGTGGTCGACGTAGCTAATAAACATAATAAGAGTTCAGTGAAGGTAGACACGAACGAAGCATTTCAACCACCATTATCATCCCAGGTGAGCGTTTACTTTTTGGCTCACATACGTGATTTATTTTAGCCAGGGAACTTCACATCGGATTCACAACATCGATAGTCAGCTGCATGCTCAATAATACAATAACTGAGTGCATCCCTCCACTATAAACATCACCGTGACTAAAACAAAACAGATTCGACCCAGGCCCGTATCCAGGCGGGTCTAGGGGGTCGGGCCGACCTAAATTTTTGCTGTCCCCCCGAAAATTTTCACAGTAGGCTTGCAAATGAACTATAATATGGTGATAGACTATAATATAGTTGATCGCCCTCCCCCTAGCTTCAGCCACCCTACATTTTTGGGCTGGCTACCGGCCTGATTCGACCTGAGTCGTGTTTTCTTCAACCAAGTACTCTATTCTCTTTCCAGCCTTAGAAAAAAGTAGATGTAAACAAACCTACCTGACTACCTGTCGGTCGATGACCAGTGATTGGTTGTTGTTCTCACTGCACTAGTATCCTACCGCAATATAATTCCTAGTAAAATAATAATTTCAAATAAAGATACCTGAATTTATTCTTTATTTTGTGATAAGAAACCCTCGTAAATGTAATATTTAACAACAGATGTAGCTTTATTTTAACCTCACCCAACTTGGACATATACTAATTACTGCGCATGTGTATGCGTTCGCGTGCCGACTCCGCACATTTGAAATTGTAGAATACAGAGTTTCATGGCGACAATGAGTGACAATAATCCATCTTCGTCTCATTCTATAAAACACAAAAGAGGACAACAGGAACAGAGACAATCTCGTTTATATAAGGATTCAAGAAAATACATATTTCCAGCATAGCAGTAGTTAGTGTTAGCGCGTTAATTATTTTAACAACCAACCGTAGCCTTACACTTCGGAAATTATGCGACGACAGTAAGCTAGCAGACGATCTTGCTGTTCAGTCTCTCGCTACTGAAGCACGTGTGAGCCGCGGAGTAATACATTTCGCTTTGTTTACGTCTACTTTGTTCTAAGGCTGGAAAGACTTTAGTTGAATCTTTCATTTCCTCAGCTTGAGTTGCGCACGAAACAAACCGACACAGAATTTTCACTCCAAGATAGAACTCTTTCAATAGAAAGAGAAACGTTTTTCGAGACGAAACAGCCCGATTTCCCTTCTCACGGGCAACTTGATTTACATCTCGTCTCGTTTTTGAGACGAGAAAATTAAAACAAGCCGAGAAATTTCACGAGTCTTGTATACAGGAGTGTCGTCGAGTTTGGTCTTAGATTTCAAACACTGTTCTAATGTTACATAATTCCTAGTAAAAATCTGTAAATTGACGAAGTTTTTGTGATTTAGGATTTAGATTTATGGGCTTTCGGCATCTCTGGCCATTTAGCCCGTTACGTATGAGGGATGAAGTCCCTCGGCGACCACAATATCCGGGGAAAGGGAAGGAAGGAAGCGGCCTGGGACCTATACGTTAGGTACTACCTCGGCATTTGCCTAGTGTGAATGAGGAAAATCCAGGAAAACCTCATTCAGTATGGCTGGTCTGAATAAGCTTTTTACAGTTTTTCGACCGAGTGCCCTCACCGGGAATGGAACCCGGGACCGCTCGCACCGAAGGCGAGAGCGTTAGCGACTTCGCTACGCGGGTTCACTGTAAATTAATGAAGTGATTGTACGAACACCATGAAGAGCATTTAACAACTTTTAAAAATGCCCAAGCCAATACACAAACTAATCCAGTAATAAAGATGGTTTAAATGCTATTATATCACATTCTTCCTGGACCTCTCATGACACGCAAAGATTCTGGTAACTTGTAGATAAAATTAAGAAAAATATCATAGTTTAAATGTTAAAACTGAGAAAAATATCAGGGTTTAAATGTTAAAATTGAGAAAAATATCAGGATTTAAATGTTAAAATTGAAAAAAATATCAGGGTTTAAATGTTAAAATTGAGAAAAATATCAGGGTTTAAATGTTAAAATTGAGAAAAATATCAGGATTTAAATGTTGACCATAAATTGACAAAACGACAGAAATTTTGAGACGAGGCAAGCTTTTTGAGAATGTTGACAAGACGAGCTTCTATAAAATTTACGAGCCAAGACGAGAAAACCTTATGCCCCCATGAATTTATCTATAGTTACATTTCCTCTCTTTTTATTTCTAGTTATGGGCATACGTTTATTTTCTCATTCATAGCAGCTGAAACATACCTGTTGTCGTATGTTTTGAAGCATACCTTTCAACAAAAGAATATATTATAACACACGATTAACTGTCTGGTCATGCATTCACTTTTTATTTCTGTTTGAAATTTTATAAAGCCGCTTTGTTATTGTAAATACATGAGTTCCTTTTGGCTGATTAATAAAGCGTATCACGTCCTTTATTGCATTCTTCTCTATAATTGTTTCATACAAAAGTTGGCTGGCTGCAAATATTCTGTGTTAAGAATAATCAAAGGGAATGTAGTATGTAAATATTGTTAAAATATTTCTTGTGATCATTTAATTGAAGGAACAAACTTGTTTTCCATCTTAAAAAAAAAAAAAAAAAAAAAAAAAAAAGATTCGAAATCATTCAAAGTCCATAATGTTAAAATGACGTAAAACGACTAATATTTCGAAGCATGGTACAAAATCGAGACTACCGGCTTAACATACATTGTTGTGTGATCATACAGGGTGGTTCAAAAGTTTTTCATAAAATGAATTCGAAAGTCATAATAGATTTATTAGGAACTATCTGAAATTCCCGTTTTTTTTATTTTCCACACGGGGAGAATAGGTTTGAATATTTGGAAAATATTTGAACCTATTCCCCCACTTCGGATACGCATATAAATGAAAGTATAAAGATGAACCTCGCAAAGAAAAGGAAATGGTATTCATTTTTGAAACCCTTACCTATTTAGGACATACCATTTAATCCAAGTGACATTATAAGAAATCTGGTTTGAGATAGGAAATAGGCCTAACTATGTTCTAAAATTTCATTTGAAAGTGTTTCAATCATTTTTACGTGATGCAATTCGAACATCAGACACAAGGTTAAGGAGAGACCTAACGGCTCGAGTGAAACCTTAGCACCGCAACTAAAGTGGGTTCACTGCATCATACACAGAGGAGCTTTAGCAACGGGGCGTATGTCTGAGGACTTGAAATCTGTTCTGGATAAAGTTACAAAGAGCTAATTTCATTAAATCAGGTTCTCTAAGTTCCTATCTTTTCACAGATCTATGAGAAGAAATTGGCAGTGAACACACGCGATTTTCCTTACATACTGAAATACTTTGGTAGTCAAGAGGTAAAATCTTACTTCGCTTTTTTGAGCTGCTTGACGAAGTGCATTGGTTTCTTTTAGACAGGCTACATTCATTTTCAGACTAGAAATTGTGTAATTTTGATTCGTTGTGTAAAGTTGCCTATTTGGTAGATATTTTCTCCTGTCTCAACGATCTTAACTTAAGCCTGAAAGTAAGAAATGACAGTGGTGTCTTTAAAAAGAGGACTATTGAGAAAAAGTTAAAAGTAAGGAAATTAGATGGCAACACTGAATTTCCAAATTTCCTTCAATAACTTTCCTTCCAAAGACACCACTGTCACATGTTGCATACCGTTGGAAAGGCAATTCCATTACCTTTCAAATCCGTTATGTCTCACATCTGTAGAATAGATACAGGGTGAGTAATAAGCAACATGAAGTCAAAAACGGTTCACAACCTGTAGCTCTCAAACCGTTGAGATTAGGAACCATGTTCGTATGATTTTTTTTTTTTTTGCTTAGAATCACCCATACCACCCTTTTTTCCGAAGTATTGCCCCTTCCTCCTGGAACACCCTTTATATATTAAATTAATTTCTTTATGTTTTGCTTTTAATTTATTTTCACTTATACCATAAAATTGAGAGAGATTGAAGCAAATAAAATCATTATCTTGAACTAAAATATCATACTTGACTAATGCAAGGCTGTACAGTGTACTAAGATGTGGTTATAAAATATTCCTCCGTTGTTGTGAAAGGATATGACAATCAACTTAATTTGCACTGTTTGCATCGTCTAGGCAGGGATCTAGGGGGATGCATCTACAGTTGAATAGAGCGTTACACATTGGCCAACGTCCGTAACTTCTTCCTAATAAATGACTGTTTTCAACTAATAAACTGACAGACAAACTTCCATTAGCGTTTTATTTCTTACTTAAAAAGATGCTAAAACTAAACTTTGTTCAGAGCTAAGAGCCTGGCATTAGTAAAGTAAAAGTAAACTTTGTTCAGAACTAGGAGCCTGGCATTAGTAAAGTAAAAGTAAACTTTGTTCAGAGCTAGGAGCCTGGCATTAGTAAAGTAAAAGTAAACTTTGTTCAGAGCTAGGAGCCTGGTATTAGTAAAGTAAAAGTAAACTTTGTTCAGAGCTAGGAGCCTGGTATTAGTAAAGTAAAAGTAAACTTTGTTCAGAGCTAGGAGCCTGGTATTAGTAAAGTAAAAGTAAACTTTGCTCAGAGCTAGGAGCCTGGCATTAGTAAAGTAAAAGTAAAACTTTGTTCAGAGCTAGGAGCCTGGTATTAGTAAAGTAAAAGTAAACTTTGTTCAGAGCTAGGAGCCTGGAATTAGAGTGTAACATTTTATAGCATCACACTTGGTAGGCCTTACTGGGCTAATGGTTAGCATGTACTAAGAAGTCATGCAGGAATTGTAAAAGTGAAGTTAAGAAATACATTGGTTTAATGAAGTATATTGGCCAACCAACAATTTGCCTCATTTATCCATAGCATTTCTCATGGAAGCCTACTAGGCTAATGGTCAGCATGTTTGGAAATTGTAAAAATAAAGTTGAGAAATATGTTGGTTTAAAAGTAGTATATCGGCCAACTAACAATTTATTCATAGTATCACACTTGGTAGGCCCTACTAGGTTAATAGTCAACATGTTTGGGAATCGGGAATTGCAAAGATTAAGTTGAGGAATACGTTGGTTAAACATAATATATTGGCCAACCAGTTATTTGCCGTCATTTTTATTCAATTCGAATAGTGGTGGGCACAAAAGCTACTTCTTTGGCTTTCGATTTTTAAGAAAAATCCAAACTGGTTTTTAAAAGCTTTCAAACAACTGGCTTTGAAAAAAAATCGATTTTCTATAGAAAGCTGTTTCGGTGAAAACCGTTTCGCTTTCTATCACAAAGCGATTTTGATTTTAAGACCGGTTTTTCTACAAATCGGATTTCGGTATTCATTAATAAGAGTTTCGCCCATTTCTAACTTCGAACTCACGCTTCTAATCATAATAGTGGTTTCTTCGTAAGGATGTTATATTGGTGTAGGATATTAAAGTAGTAATAACTCTGTCATATAAGATCAATGCACATGGCATCTTGAATAATAGGTTAAAAGAAGAAGAGAATTAAGTTGAGTTGCTATCTGTTTCTTTGTTTCGATATTTCGGTGTTAAGAGCCTGCCTTACTAAAATTAATGCAAAATGTACCTTTTTTCTTTAGCCTGAAGTGAAAGGAGATAATGAAATGCAACTTATCACAATCATAGATAATGTTATTCCACAGCAGAAAATATGAACCTGAAGGTTTTTCAATGTTGCCATTCATTACTTTTTAAATAACAGTTGTATTTAGTTTGTAGTAAACAAAATAGTTTAACATACAGTTATTAAAATTAAATAATAATGTTACATAAAAAGTAATTCACAGGATACCAAAACAACATGATACGTAATCAAATACAGTTGAATTCGTTCCTCTGGTTGCTGTCTTAACTTAGATTTTGGGGAAATTGTTATTCTGGCAACACTGTAATTTCTGTGGATGACAATGTATTCTCTATACCATCCCACAACCAAATCCCAGTGGCGAATCTAGAAGGTTAAAACTGGAGAGGTGACAGCTAGAACCCAGAAACTTTCAAAAACGTATAAATAATAGATTAAATTATTTTTATAACTCAAAAACTGATGGGCCTAAATTCTCCGCCTCTGGGCTAGACCCGCCAATACCAAATCCGGACTTCTCAATTGAAATATGCTGTAACAATACTTGATTGCTTATTTGTTGAACATTGATCACAACAAGAAAATGAAAATTTACGGTGGTTGGAGAAGTTTCAAACGGGGTTCATAATTTCCTTAGCTATCCCTATCTACAAGCATCCGTAAGATATACGTATTTTCTGAAAGAAAGAAAAAAAAAGTTACTCGAATATTTACATGTACATCGCTTTCATTTCTTCCCTGACTTTCTTGGACGGATGTTTAATTATGTTTACGCGGAAACTGCCTACTACTCATCCATGTCTGTAGTAAACGAAACAATCTTTTAATTTCCGGATTCCACGAAATAGATTGGTTATATTCAGGGGTAAAAGTGGATCTGAAAAGATTAGGGGACGGTGGGTAAAGGCATGACGTCCCGCCGTTCCCCTGTCTATCTTTGCCCATTGTAATATTTAGAAACTGGAGGACGCCATACATATTTTTTGGAGATGAAAGGATGGAGTCTCCCCGCGTTTCCCCTCACTTTTACCCCCTGGTTATAGTTTCATAGCTATCGCTCAAATAATATGTTTTATTATTATTTGTTTGTATTATGTACGAACAAACATTCATATCCGCCCTTTCCTTTCCCTTTACTCTTCCTTGTTACTATGGATATAAACCTTTTCTTCTATGTGAACCAAAGTCAGCATCAGATGATTTTCTGGGAATCACCTTCATTCGTAAAAGGGTTCGCAAAGATACTCTAGTTCAGTGTTTCTCAAAGAGTGGGTCGCGACCCATTGGTGAAGAAACACATGTTGTGAAGTACTCTTCAGAAAATGAAAATTGGAAGCGTTTGTTAATGAGGTGAAGAGTAAGTGGTTACTCAGAGCCCGGCCCTGTTGCACAGTCAGTAGAGATGCTGGGTTAAGGGTTGCAAGAGAGTGAGTGAATCAAAATCTGTCACGGGGTAGGGTATTGCACCGGGAATAGTGTTAACTTTGTGTTACCTTCCTATGGAAACACTTTAACCCTCTTTGCGCATGCGTACTATTTCGTATGATACAGTTATTGAAAAAGAATGTCAATGTGGATTGGAATAAATGTACGTGGGCCACAGCGTACTTTTATTATTTAATGTGGGTCACAGTAACAACAAGTTTGAGAACCACTGTTTTAGTGTCATTGTCGTGAAGTTTTCGAGTAGTGTCTTCTATTTTTAAAAATAGGCCTACTTAAAAAAAATATTCGACGAACCGACGAACCCACATTACAGTAATACTTTTCATAAAATGTGGTTTTGAAGAACGGTTATTTTGTTGTAATGCGCTTTTTTTTTTGTTTTGTTTTGTTTCTTCAGGACTAACCGCTCAGGCGCTGAGCCAGTAGTTTAAACCTCCGTAGCTCGGCTCCTAGTTACCCTACAGAGATGATTTATGTGTCTATCTCTTGATAAAAGATGAAAATTTCCAACGGTTTGCATTTCATTCACATCGGAGGTCCCACAGCGGAAGTGTTGGGGAAAATTTTGGATGCTTTTAGTTCTCCCTCCCCTCAGAATTTTTTGGGGGAACTTATCCCTAATTGTCACAGAGCTATAAGCCATACCTTGTTGGAAAGCTTATGTTAGAAGGGGTACTAGGGCCGCCAACGTAAAGGTCTACGATTTTCTTGAAATTCCTGTCCGTTCTGAAAAGGTTAGCAATACTGACTGTCCGTGTGTCCGTTCCTCTAGGATACAAAAATAGGAATCTTAAGAACTGATTGATGCATCAATATCAAATTTTCCCAGGATCCAGAGGGTCAAAACATAGAAATCGAGTCCATTGATGGAGGTGATACTGAAACCGAAAGTGAAAGTAGAATTTAACCATTTCCGGTTTTAACTCCTGAAATCGATTAAACGACCTAATAATACATTTCATCTTCATTCTTAATGCTTTACTAGAACCGGAAGTGATAGAAATTCATTACAAGTTCCAGCTTCAAATTTGATCCACATAGAGCAAAAATGATAAGAGATACCGAGATGCGCGTTTTTTAAAAATCGATTTAATGTTTAAAAAAATGAGTACCATCTTTATGATAACCGTCTACTCAAATCGAAAATGGCAAAAGTTAACATCTTTCGGTTATAATGTTGCTCACTATTGAAGTAAAAAACGGTAATAGATAGCGAGAAATAGTTCTCAGCAAATCAATTAAGCGTCCTAAGAATATATTCTTCCATTTCCTCCCTAATCCCTCTACTAAAAACCAGAAGTCATAGAAATATACTGCAACTTCCGGTTCCATATTAATTGAAAAAATATCACGCCAATACAAAACCAAATTCTGTCACGTTATGTACACGTGATACTGCTACTTGTTACATATTTACGAATAGGCAATATTCTTGCTAATTTGTCTATTTTTTAAAAATAAAAAAATGAAATATTTAAGTTTTACGTCCCACGATTATGCCGGTTAGGCTAAAGGAGACGGTGATGCACAAAAATTACTAAATAAAGGTAGTAAATATCACGGAACATTGTAGATAGAAATTCTACATAGCCGAATCCAGTACTATTGTATTACGGTATCTTTAAGAATAATAAAAATTATATATATTTTTATTATTCTTAAAGTGTGAGTGTGTGTGTGTTTGTCTGTCATCAGCTTTTCGCATAGGAATGAATGGCATGTCCTTAGCTACCAAATACTGAACACGGATAGACCTTTAGCAAATCTAATCGCCTACGAAAATCTTTTTTTTTTATTTTTCGATTTTCGGCTTGGATGTTCCATGGGGATAGAAATGTGTCCGTATTTTTGGATGCTTTTTTAAAGAACACCTGTCCTGTGCGCAACTACTACTAGATTTTAGTGTTGTGGGCTTACATAACGACATAGAATAAATACCTTGGGAAACAGAATGGTTGTGGGGTTATTCTTTAAGAGTATTTCTCTTTCTCTGTTTGTACGCAGGTTCTGAATTAAGATCCGGCAAAGACAGGAGGCACGGTGGCTCAGTGGTCGAGCACTCACTTCCGGTGCGAGGGGATTCTCAGGCTATGTGAGTTTTTGATGGACAAGACCATGTTCTTCGTGAGTTTTTTCAGAGTTCTTCCGTTTCTTCCGACACTATCATTACATCAATTCCTTTCATAAAACTGACCAACAAAAGAACACGTTTTTTATGTCTTAAAACTCTATTATATGAACCTAACAGTATTTCTAGCCCCGATTTAAGATCAGTTTCCAGTTTTGTTCCCGTCAGTCCCAGTTTTGATGTGATGTGTATGGGGGGCCGCGGTGGCTCAGTGGTAGAGCGTTCACCTCTGGTGCTTGGGGTCCCGGGTTCGATCCCAGCCCCCGCCAAGTGAACTTTGTAGTGGACAAACACCGTGTTCGTGGGTTTTCTCGGGGTTCTCCCGTTTCCTCCCACTATTCATTCCACCATTTCATTCATTAATCATCATCACCGTCTCCTTTAGTCTAACCGGCATAACCGTGGGACGTAAAACTGAAAGATTTCCAGTTTTGATGTGACAGAGGAAAGAAATGTGTGCTACTATTTATGTAACTTATCCGTGCATGAAGATGCAGTTGCAATAAAAGCCTGCTTGAAACTTGTATCTAAAATATTTTAATATATGATTTTCGCATGCATTTGGCTTCCAGAACATCCCTCGGCAAGTTCAGGTATAATCAGCTGTCATGGAGAGACTTAACTTTCCGTGGTAACGTTACTTCATTTCCTCAGTAGCCCGATGAAACCACTCAATGCTCGTCACTCACAGCGCCAAGTTTGCGGAGAGGAAATCTACGTGTGAATCAATAAGTGTATTATAAGACTCATGTTGCTCTCCAATTATTGATATACAAGTAATAGGTCAGACACAACATCGTAGAAATTATCGGGTCTTTGATTCCCCAAAATGAATCTCTCCTATTTTTTGTGAATGCCAACCATGCTTTCTTCCTCGATATAATTAAGCTTGTCAGTGAGCTTTTCATCATGGAACATTCACCGATCTGAGGGTCCACAAAAATACACTCACCCTCTGATTTAAGCATCTCTAATCTTAGGAAATTTAGGCCTATTTCTCAAATATTGTCATGCTTTTTGATGAAACTCTTAATAAGACCGAGCATTATGTGTATAGCGGTAGAAATACTTTTGTAGGTTCAACTGGAGGAAAATGAATGACGTTTTCATCCTTGAAGTTCCTTTATTTGCATTTGCATAGTACCATGTATATATATACCTGTAGAGAGAAAGAGTTTGTCCGGAAAGTAATAAGACTAGGTCCAGGAAATAAATTTTATTGATCCAATTGGTACAACTTGTTAAAAATCTTCGAAGTACTCTCCTTAACTATTGATACACTGCTGCCAGCTCGATTTCTACGCAGCATACACCTCCTAAAAGTCAGCTCCTGACAACCTCTTCAGAATACAAGTCGTTGCTACTTGGATGGAAAATACACCATTAAAACGGCGACTTTTCAATCTTCTTTTGAGCTTTGAGAATGGAAAATTGTCCACTGGGCCCATGTCTGGTCTGTATGGTGGATGCTGTAACGTTGCAACGCCAATTCTAAGCAGTAATGACGTCACAACGAATGCGGTGTGATTCGTAGTTTTATCGTGATGGAGGATCTAGCATTTGATAATCTCAATCGGACTCGATTGACTCTGTCTCGCAGGCGTTTGAGGACTTCCATGTAGTAAGTCGCACTGATAGTCTTCCCTTCAGGCAGAAATTCATTGCGTACCACCTCTTTCCTTAGCCTGGACTTGGACTTTCTTGACTTTCTGGAGCGCGTAGATTCCTTGATGCACCACTCTGAACTTTGGCGCTTTCTTTCAAGGTCATATCGGAACAACCATATTTTGTCGCCTATTACGTTGTGTAAAAGGTTCGGTTCCCTCTCCACTTGCTTCAACATTTGATGGGAAGTGTAAAGTTTTTTTTTTTGTTTGTTTGTTTGTTTTTTTTTTTTTTTTTGTTTTGTTTTCTCGTTGACCGGCACTTTTGGCACGAACTTCGCACAAATATTTCTCATGTTCAAATTTTCACTAACAATTTCATGTTCCATTGTTCTGGGTAGGTTAAGTTATTCGGCTATCATTTTCACACTGAAACGATCGTTTTGGTCCGAGAGTTTCCTTTATTTGATGAAATTTTCGTCCAAACGATTCGTTGGAGAATGTTAGTCATCCTCCATGCTTTCCCGTCCATTCTTCAAATTTCCAAGCAGCGAAAAACCTACTAGGTTGACTCTTGACAGGGCGTGGACCTAGTAGGTCTCCTTAATCATAGTGAACGTCTCTGAAGCGGATTTTCCAAGCTTGAATCAAAATTTAATGGCCTACCATTGCGCAAACGAACGCTGCATTTGGAGCTTCCAAAAATCTCAATGTCATTTCTACAGTAAACACAGTTCGCACGATAAGCGACCCTTACTCTACCAGAGCTCGAAAGATACTAATCTGGGAAGCAGTGTTGCCACACTTGGTATAATTGTATCAAATTCAGCTCTTTTTGTCATTCATTGGCCCGTTGGTACCACACTGGCATTTTCAGCCCCTTTTGTGAAAAAGTTGGCACAATTCTACTCAATCAGCACCATTTAACGAATACTTATCACATTTTCAAAAGTGTCAGTAAGGCTTTTCCTACATTTCACGTTACTTATACTGTGGGTTGAACTCTTACAAAATGCTGTTGAACATTTATTCCGTGACGTTGCACCGTATAACGCTACGAACTTTGTGTGTCTATTATCCTCCTTTGATCGTGAAATAAGCGAGAATAAGGTGCAATAATTTATATTTTAATATTTTATTATAATATACTGTTTACACACGAACTCGGAGATGATTGACTTGTTGCTCGTTTTATATATATTTATTTTCATATATGACCATAATACCGTTTCGGTTTATTGGTCACTTCGAAATAGAGGTGCGCTTGTTTTTCTTACAATATATACGGAAGATAACTGTTTTCCCTTTTAATTTGCGGCTTCTGTTATACTTCCTACGTGCTAGAAAAGTTTCATCTACTTTCATGGTTTTCGGAATCCTCCTCTTTGGATGTTTTTAAAAAAGTAATTTTTAAGAAGAGCACTTTCTTGATTTGGACTCTTGGAAAAGAGAGGAGGAAGTGTTCTAGAACTTTACCTCTTTTAGTTTCATGTTATAGAGCCATGTATTACACTAGTATAAAAAATGAATTCAGCCCTTTTTGTTTCAATTTGGTACTATTTTTCAGCTCATTCCAGAGCTAGGACAGTAGCAACACTGTTGGGAAGCGTTGGTTGGT
This sequence comes from Thermobia domestica, assembly GCF_964235325.1. Classification (NCBI taxonomy): domain Eukaryota; kingdom Metazoa; phylum Arthropoda; class Insecta; order Zygentoma; family Lepismatidae; genus Thermobia; species Thermobia domestica. The sequence continues at coordinate 59,303,366 of NC_137456.1, read as the reverse complement.
AAGACCCGCCACATCCATCCTGCTTGTGGTGGACATGCTGTTGACAACTGGAGCGCCGTGTGCTGGCCAGTCTCATAATGTTTCGGACAAACCCTGTATATACTGAATCTGAGAAAGTGGGAATATCGATTACTGGGAATATCGGTTTGAGATAAGCGAATATCGATTACTTACTCGGATTCAGCATGTAAAAATATATAAAAGAAAGCTAACTTCAGCTCTGAGATAAAACCTTTGTTGACCAGTAGCTGTCATTAATCGTCTGCTTCCTTTAGTTGAGTTAATTTGAGTTTAACGACCCTTTCAGCAGCGAGGCTATATGAGACGGGACCTACTAATTAATGTGAAATCCGAACCACAGGGGGTCCCGCCGGGAATCGAACCTGCGTCTCCTACGCTAAAGGCACATACGCTAACCGCTTAGCCACGAAGGAGCTTTTGGCTTCCTTTAGACTACAGGGCATAAATATAGGACGTAAAACTGGAAGATTTCAGTTTTCATTTAGAATTGAAGATATTTATATATTTCTTACAATTCTAATATGTTTCAAAATAACTTTCTATATTATTTACTTCATAAACTTATATACTATTTTTTTCAATTTTGTTTTGAAATTTCTTTATCATCATAACACGTTTGTGGTGGACAAATTCAATTTTAAACTCATTGCAAATAGACCGTGAACATTGCGGTTTTACGTAATATGGACGTTCCTTTGAACCAATTAACTGCATTATGCGAGGTAGTTCTGTGTCTCCATAGAAATGCGGCTATATTGATGAGGATATTCGCGATTTTGCATAGCATGAACGTTGCTTGGAATTAGTTAACCACGTTATGCAAGTATTTGTAAAAAAAATTAATAATAATAATAATAATAATAATAATAATAATAATAATAATAATAATAATAATAATAATAATAATAGTAATAGTAATAATAATAATAATAATAATAAGCGGCTATAATGATGCTGATATCCGCAGTTTTACAAAGCACGAACGTTTCTTGGAGCCAATGAAGCATATTATGCAAAGTATTGTTGTGTTTAGATTCGTAAACACAGAAAAGGAAAACAACAAATACATACGTACGCATATTTACATAGATTACTTTGCTGTCAGTAATGCAGCGGACTCGTCAACAGATTGACCACTCAGTCAAAGTAAACCTTGAGGTGAAAGACGAGAAAATGCAGGCAATACGGAAAATAGAAAGAAAAAAAAGTTTGTGTTTACGTTTGAACCTTTAAATCTCGCGAGCCAATAATTCTGAAAATTGAGCTGCCCCTTAAGAAATTCACATAAGAGAGTCCTTCAACTGTGTGGATCAATAGCTCGAACCTCATCTTGAACACTCGTGCTGAGTACTCGAAGATGGATTACTTCCGGTGTCTTTTAGTGTGGAGAGAAGAGAAAAGTTGAAAGATCTTAGGTGTTTTGCACAGAGATTCTCTGTCATTTTTAACTGCATTCATAGCATTTATGGCGAAATCACCATGCTTTAAGGAATATCTTACTTATGCCATGCAAAGTACACTAAATTTCAAGCTGAAAATTTTGAGAGTTGCATATTTAGTCTGTTCTAGATGTCTGTTGTAAGTTACTTGAAGTACATAGATGATCATATTAGAAGCAAAAAGATATTAACATTGTATATACATGTTGTTATTATAACCTATAGAGTGGCTGAGTTGAAGAGCGCTCACCTCTTGTGTGAGGGATCTGCGATTCGATCCCAGGACATGAGAGTTTGAGGTGGATAGCAACGTGACCGCGAATTCTCATAAGGTTCTCCTGGTTTTCTTCCATATTCTCATTCTACAGATTTTTAAATAATCATTTAGTTTTCAGTAAACATCCGTCTCCTTCAAGCTAAAGGGCATAAATGTGGAACGGTAAGCTAGAAATTTCATTTTCACCTTTTGAAATGAAAAATGAAATATTTAACGTCCCACGTTATGGCCCTTAGGCTAAGGGATGCGATGATTAAAGTAAGTGACTGATGATGGAAGAATTGGTGGAATGAGAAAGTGGAAGGAAGCGGGAGTAACTCCGAGAAAACACGAACACGATGTTATCCACTAGAAACTTACTTAGCCGGGGATCGAATCAGGGACCCCATCAGGCCCGTAGATAGCTAAAAATGTAGGGAGGGGCGATCAACTAATATTACAGTTCATCACCTTATTATAGTTCATTTGCAAGCATACCATGAAAATTTTAGGTGGACCAGTAAAAATTTAATCGGGTCCGGCCCCATAGTCCCTCCGTAGATAAGGGCCTGGACCCCACGCACCAGAGGTAAGCGCTCTACCACAAGGTGACCACAATTTTTATTTCCAAAAACGGGAAGCATAGGTCTACAAATCGCCTATGGGGGGAGGAATATCTGACTTCCAGATTGCATTTTGGGACTCAGTAGTGTTTTCAATTTACAAAATACACACGTAAGAATGATAACACAGCGTTTCTAACTTAAGTACTACCCAACAATACTTTTAACTACTTGAACACTCAGAATTTCCATTCAATTCCCACTTGAACCACAGAACACTCAATTCCCATTTGAACATTCAGTAGTTCCAAACACTCTTCCTAATGAGTGTCGGTACGAAAGAGTGTAGAATTTGTATTGACCATTTATATTTTAAATAATAATTACGGGACATGGGTCATTTTTGCTTAAAACGGGACATTTAGGCGTCCCGTTTTACAGTCAGAACAAAAAGGGACAACGGTTGGAAAAAAGGGACTGTCCCGGCTAAAACAGGACGTCTGGTCACCTTGCTCTACCACTGAGGCACAGTGTTCTCATTTTCACCTTTTGATCACCCATACTTTTATATCTATATCTATATTTTATCTATCTATATTATATCTTTTATATCTATATCTATATATATGAGCTAATCAAAAAGGGCTAATCTGTGTTTACCTGTCTGAAAAAGAGGCTCCATTCTGAACAAGGTTTCACCGAAGCGTAGGGAAAGGTATGCTTATTTGGAAAAATGTTTTTTTTTAAAAAGAATACTAACAACAATATAAATAATTAATTTTATAAATGAAGACTTAAAAGACCGTTAATCTTTAACATTAGGTGAGGTTGTAAACATATAATTAAAAGAAAAAATAATCATAACCATACAACAAATATTGAAACAAGGAACATGATGTTCATGATGATACTATGAGAGTAAGTAGAATAATACTAATGATATTTACGAGTATAACAATAGGAATGAATGATGTGGTAAGTGCAATACATAAGACAACATGCGGATGGTGTTAATTAGATACATGATATTATCATTAGTGGCAGCTCTAGGCACTGGGAACGAATGGAGCTGTGGTTAATAAACAAATGAGTCACTACACTGGAAGAGAGGAGTAGATTAAAGGCAGATGTAGTCTGTGATGACAACTAAAGTGGGGTCTAATAGTATCTAGTGTGAAAATGATCGAAAGAGGTGAGTAGTAATAATGATGAGGTGTAGGATGAAGCGCTAAATGGCGTATTGTATCGTAGAGTAAGGAGTACCGAATGAGGTTCTGGTGATGTGTGTTAACCAAAGTTATTCAAGGTGGAATTGTAATGCCGGATAGGTAATTTGACGAAACAAGTCCTGTATGGGAGTAGGTAGCTTCAGGCGCGCACACATAAATTTTGAAGGGGTGAATCCAAGCTATTTTTAAGAGTATTCATCCCGGCGAAATTAAAATACCGCTAACTTTACAGTAATTATGTGATATCTTCAAATAGATAAAAGATAATCGAAATGTGGAACAAACGCGCCCTAGACAATATCATTTTACATGGGATACTGTTATCACGACTCACTTATTTGCTTTCGATTTCGAGCCATTTTGAAAATCGGCATTTATTTTCGCGTTTCTAAACAGCTGAAAACGGAAAGCCACTAGGTGACTTGTGATAACGATACCTCACGCAAAATAATATTGTCTAGGGCGCTCTTGTTCCATATTTTAATTATCTTTTATCTATTTGAAGATATCACATAATTACTGTAAAATTAGCGGTATTTTAATTTCGCCGGGATGAAGAGACTTAAGGGTTTTCCAATACTACAAGCCACTACGTCTATGTAGTACTGAACGGGAATTATTCTGTACGCAAAAATACGATAAGTAATTGTAAAAATACTTCCACCTATATTTTCAGAAAAAAAGTTATAGAAGTAGATTGTTTTTATAAGAGAAAGAGAAAGATCAAATGTTCCTGCTAGTTTTACCCTATACTTGTTTAATACTGAAATGATTGATGGGGTAAAACTCAATTCAAGGGTACACATCTGTTATCGTGATTTTCATCAGAAGATTTGCTTCTTTCCTGCAGATCGTTCCACCTGACCAATTAGTCATACTTGATTTTCCCACACGAGAGGCTATGCAACTCTCCCTCACAGTTGTCATAGCTGTTATCAGCCCCACAGTTGTCATAGTTGTTATCAGCTAGGCGGTAAGACTTACACGATCTCATTTCAAGGGTACACATTTTAATTAGTTGTCAACTGGTTTACAGGCCAGTCAACATGGACACTTTTAAAAGCATTACAGGGCTACGTAGAACTATCGTCACTTATGAACTGAAAATATTTCTTTTGCAATGCCATCTGGTTCAAGCTTTGAAGTTGTGTGGTATATGTAGAGGCAATAGTAATCTTTGTAAAATTGGGAATGGTAAGGGAGACGCATTATTTTAGGTCTCTTAACAGATATGAGTATTTATGAAAAAAATGAAATCTTTGAGTTTTACGTTCCACGGTTATACCTGCTAGGCTAAAGAAGACGCTGATAATGAGAAATGAATGAAATGGTGGAATGAAAAAAGGGGGAGGAAACTGGAAACTCCCATCCACATGGTGTTTGTCCACCACAAAGTTCACTTGACGGGTGTTGGGATCGAACCCAGGACCCCAAACACCAGAAGTGAACGCTCTCCCACTGAGCCACCGCGGCCCGTTGAGTATTTATGGAAGTTTGTCAATGCGAAGATATATGAATTATACAGTATATTTTCCTTAAGTCATAAATAACGAAGAGCTCGATTTTCATGTAGAATATTACAAATTATCTTGTATTGTTAAATGGTACTCTCTGTAATATCGAAAATTTTTTAGACTCATATTGTGCAATAGCATTTGCTGTGGATGACACTTTCTTTTTGTTTGTTTAAAATGAAATATAAACATGATGTTTGGAAAATTGCAAAATTTAAGTACACAATATATACTGGTCTTTATCCTGGCGCAATTATAAAAACAGATTGCTGGAGAGGATATAGCAGATTATCTGCTTTAGGATACCAGCATGATACAGTGAATCACAGCATTAATTTTGTTGATCCGAATGAGAATACAACACATACATCGACGATTGAATATTATTGGGCGAGAGTAAAACGAGACATTCGACGATGCATAGGGAGAATGAGTATCAGAAGAACTGAGTCATATTTAACAGAATATGTATGGTGGAGTAGACTGAAGTATTTCTATCCACAGTAAAGTTATGAACTAAATGAAACATAATAATGATAAGGAATTTGACAACTCCTCCCCCTAAAAGAAGACAACGATAAAAAAAAAAGATCTGAGTTGTTTTACCATTACCATATACAGACAAGAAGATATAAGATGTTTTCGCGACTCTTAATCACGTCAACTGAAAAAACTGTTTCTAGTTTGGTAGAAACAATTCATTCATAATCAGTTCTAAGCTTGAGTAAAGTATGAAGGGAAGTTACAATAAGAAGATAATTGGGTACTGAATTTGTATTTCCTATGCACATACATCTTCCCATTCTACATATTTCTACTTAAAAATTGAAGGATAACAATAATTATTTATATATACAATCCACCACAATCCAAGGATAACAACGATATTGTTATTTTATGTGGGTATTGTTCATTTGACAATTCCAGCGGCCATTTTCCAAAATAGCGGGCGAAGATCAGGTGGGATTTCAGGGAACTTTTAGTATGTTGCTTAGAACATCATTTCCAACATTATTAATTTTCAGCTTGTTACTAATTTGTTCCTTACTTTTTATTAATTTGACTGCACTATAATGGCACATTATAATTCATTGTAATATAATGTTACTGCATATAAATATATATATATATATATATATATATATATATATATATATATATAGGAAGTAGTTTTTCAAAGATGTTCACATAAGGCAGAATTTTGTAAATAATATTTACTTTATAAGGTGTATCAAAATCAAAATTTTGTATCAGTTGTGAAAAATAATTAGGCCTACAATTATCTCATTAAATAAGTCTAAAACGATGTGTGACATTCTCCCGTAATTATTTTAATCATGATAAGACGAAAGTAACAAGTTTCATAGCTAATGCTGCTTGGTAGTTTATTTCCTGTTGATTGATTTGTATGACGTCCTTACCTGTTTTTTTTTTTTTTTTTTTTTTGAAAGATTATTGTTTTTCAAAAGTAACTTATAATTTTCTAGTTTTTTCAAATATCTGATATTAAAGAAAAGGCCAACTTGTAAAAGGAAATATAGTTTGTATGAAGGATGAACAAATATATCGCTTATTTTTTTCCACAGATGCAGTAATTCTTTCCATTAAAATTGCTCAGAATATGACTATTTTTTTCTATGGGTTGGCTTTCATTACTGATATTTAGTCTGTATACTCTGAAAAAGTTCCAGTAGACGTGATACGTGAACAATACAGAAGCATCTAACTAACAAATTTTACAATAATATTTTCGGATAACAATCTAGTTCTACACTTACGATTTTTTTTTAAATGTACGCATTAATATACCTATTTCTAAAACAATTGAAGAGCTCAATTCCAAAAGAGCCTAAGTCAAAAAAGTAAGTTTTTCAGAAGACGATATTTTTTGTGTGTGTTTCCATCCCTCTGTTTTTGTGCAAGAAAAGTACTTTACATAAAACAAAATTGTAATTGCCTTTTTTATTCGTAGTATGAAAGTGAAATTATCAATTATAGCAAATGTGCCAAAAGTGCCTAAGTCAGTTGACTTAACACCTCTTGAAAAGAACTATCCTAACCTAACCGAATTGATTGTATAACTTGCTCAGCTGCATTGTACTAATATTTTTGCTCTGAAACTATTGATGTTAAAGAAACCTCTTAAATAACTATAAAAATATATTTGGAAACTTGTAATATCCGAACGGCAAGTTACAAAAACCTCAAAACAGCAAAAATATTGTAAGTAACGTCAAGCAGGATGATCAGTGTTGTCGGTATCTAAGTTTGTATATACATTTACTGAAACATAAATGCATAGCTTTAGAAAGGCACATCGAACAAATCCATAGAACTTCATACACAAGTTTAAATAAATGGCTCTTCTTCATCATGTACTACAATATTATTATGTTAATCGCAATTGTTTTCTGCTGCCAGAGCTTTACTGTAGTAGTGTTGTGCTTTTGTAATATGCCATTACAGCCTAATGATATTATGTTTTTAACAGGAGGGTGCCCGAAATTTTTTGCACCGACTGTACTTGATGTTTAACAAAAAAATTTGTGGCTGTTCATATAATTCGTAATTTTATTTGTTATTCTATTTCAAATTAACATGGAAAACTGTAAAAAAATTCATTACGGATTATAGTTTTGGGAATCAATATCTTTATTTATATTTTAAATTAGTTATAAGTCTTGCATATGTATATGTAAATGGATTATTACAATTCTTACGGTGTCAGTGCTATCCGAAAATATAGATCCACTATTGGACGGAACTTTCCAGATCAAATAACCAATCTAAAATTCGACAGAATTTTCAGGACCACCCTTCACCTCTCTTTTAGATACCTAGGTCCTTCTAAAATCTAGTTTAATCCAGATTTTACCAAATTTTATTCGTTTCAAAGCCCCACCGCCAAAATGCTTTGTTTTGATTGGCTGATAAACCCACGCTATGATATTAGGGCGCAATTATTCCATTCCCTGCAAGATTTTCACTGACGACAGCCGACCCGGATCTGCCAGCATATAAAAGGAGAAATTAATTAGAAAAGCTGCATTAAGAAGGTAAAACTAATATAATAATTGAATAAATACCGTCCAGGAAGCTATGGAGCCATAATTTGCAGCTTTTTATAGTAAAAAAAACTGGACTAAAATCTTAGTGAAATATAGCCAGAACCACAGGACGCCATGTCAGATGTAAATATTTAGTGTGGACAGGTTCGACATTTAAGTGCGGTTAATTTGGTGTGATAAAATCTTCATTTGCTTTGACTCAGGAAATTCAATTCAGTGATTATCCTTTTCACCCCTCCCAATATCATTTACAGTCAAGACCTGTCCGTGTAGTAATTTATTAATATAGATAGTGATTTTTTTTTTACTAACTCACATGGCGGTATTTTGCGTTTTGCAATCTTGGTAACATTAGAATGATGGCTTAAGTTAACTCTCAGGGCTCCTATCTGACTCCCAAATTGGGAGTACGGCTTCCAGCGGGATGAGTTGAACATGTAGTTTGTTCCGGGTTCCTGCCCCTTCAGGGCAGGGGTCCTATTGTTAGTCACCACTTCGATATGTCCCCTCGGGGGCATTGACTGAACAGGTTAAGAATGTGATTTAGTAAATACAGGGCCAGTTGGCCCTGTTCCTTTCTTTCCCTTTCCTTTCGTTACCTTGCATAGAGCCGATTTAAAATGGTAAAATCTGAATGTTGTCTGTGTATATTTATTAGTATAACATGTATTAATGATAGTGATGATTGGTGTGTATTGGCATGATGTGTCTTGTAGTTTAAGTAGTATGTGTATATTTGTAATGCAGTATCAGTGGTAGTGGTAGTTAAGTGATGAAAGAGTGTGTGAGATGGTTGAGTATGGACAGTGTAGTATTTACTATGCGATATTTTTATTCCGTCATTAAGTGAACTCATACACAATATTTAAAAATGAACGTAATATAGTACAATAATTCCGTGTACAAGGTCACATTCGGTGGTTCAAGGGTTGATCATATCGTCGCTAGCCCTAGTGTCAAAAGTCAGTACTAACCGCCATTCTTCTGTCGAGGTACTTGGTGATTTAGTTTTCATGAAATTGATCTTTCTTTTCGAAATAAAACCTAGAAGGTATAATTCACAGCCCATATGTATGTACAGTTAGGTCAACTGACCTAAAATTAATATTTTCCGAAAATTACAACATTCTGCTCCGTCTAGAAGTCGAAATATTGAAATAAATAAACAATACGTAAAGTTTTAACAGAAGTCGGGCGATATGATGCTAGTTCTTCGCTTTGAAATTATATTAAATGTTCATTTTTCTTCGTGGCTGCAGAATAATTTCATTGTTGCTGCAGAATTTCATCAACATTAAATATTATCGCGGATAATTCTATTTTCAGTGAATATACGTAGGATTTTTTTTCGTTCTTAATAAAGCTACCAGGTATTACATAGTATTGTGTGTGTGTGAAAGAGTCTTGAGTTCGAGTGAGGTTGTCGTGCGGTGGTCGGAATGGGAAATGTTTGTAGTGACTATAGATTTTAAAGTGTTATGATGAAATGTGTAAATAGGCTGGGCGTAGATAGAAGAAACAGGGTGTTTGTAGAATATAGCGTCGTGGCAAATGAATATTAATGTGAATATGAATATAAAGTATATGAATATTGTAGTAAATGAATATAGAATATAGGACACCCATATAGTTAAATATATAGTAGCCCAGTGAATACTTCGCCGCGTGTTAATATATAAATATTGAATAGATACGTGTAGCTACAAAAATCTCAGGTTCTGACCCCAGCACCATAATATCACGCGGACCGGAGGGCGATATATAGTCGGACTATGGTAATACTTTGTAGTTTTATGTGTTATAATAATAATCAACCATAGTAATACCATCTGATAGAATAGGTAGCATCATATAACCGCTGACTAGACATATTGAATAATAAATTATGAAAAGACAATAGTAGTTATACAACAGGGCTGTAGCGAATTATATTTTCTGGTCAGTTTTAAAATAGAATATCCTGCTCCGTGAGATTTTTTTTTCCTTCACGTTACCTACTCGGGCTAGCTTACAATGTTCATGGAGGCGACGGCTCTGATAGGGTTACAGAATCAAAACAATTAATTATTGAAATTTATTATTCGCGTACCCGGATGTCGACCCCTAGTCCCTTTAAGTATTTTCATTTCTTTTCTTAGTTTAATTAGACGAGGGAAATTAACGACATCCCAGACTGTGGCGTGTCTGCGCAGGGTAGCTATCGGTGAAGTTTGGCAATAGAAATCACCGATCCAAAATTCAGTTTATTTAAATTTTTTTTATTTTGGCAAATCACTACTTAGGGATATCTTAGCTATTACTCTAGTTTCATTACTGTCTTCGAACCTCCTTAGTTCTTCTGAGGGGTCGAATGTTTTTTTTGTCTTACTTAGAGATTTCAAAACTGGGGATACAGTTACCCGGTCCCTTCCCCCTCCCCTTTTATCCTGCTGGTCTGGGCCGGATACGGGGATCGGATTTCAATCTTACAAACAAACTCTTGTGGGATTGGGATCTGATGGACACAGAACTTGCATCCTTGGCAGCAGGGCGCCCTCTTGAGTCTACGTATTTGAGTAGACCACCCCTTTTGGCATGTTAAGAATATTTTGGCTATGAGTTGTTATATATTTAAATTCGATCACTCTTCTGAGTAGTGAGTAGTACTTTAATCTTTCTCCTTTCATTGGCGCCGCTTTCTCTCTCTTGTCTCGTTCTTCCTTCTTACTTCGAGATTTTTTTAAATTTTTCAACCTTCCCCCCCCCCAAGATTTTGAACTTGTTACTTACGATTTAGTTAACGTACAACTCTGATCTGAAACTACCAGCTGAGACGTTGCAAGACACGATTCATGAATGGAGTAGATGATGATTGGGTCCTCCATCACATGTTGACCTATCGCTGAAATGAACAAAGACTTAGTATTTGACGACACTTCGATTACGTTCTTTCACCGTCGTTCCTCTTAAGTTTTTTCTTTTTTTTTCGTAATCCATTGGTCACTTTCTTTTCTGTGTTGGTTTTCGATTACTTTGTAGTTAACCTGGGCCCAGAAATTGTACTTTGGTTTATCTAGTTATATCTTTAGAAATGCTCTGTGTTACGTGCCTGCCGCACAAAGTTTTTTCCTTCATGATTTAAACACGAGTTGATTATATAAAAGTGAAAAGGTTATAGACGCGCGGTATCAGGTAAAAAAAATCAATTTTCTTTTTCATATGTAATGTCGGAAGTCATTTGTTTTCTTGGACAATGTTTGCAACCTTTTAAAAAATTATTGTTGGGGTGATTAATTTAAATGTGTGCGCATTTATAATATATATATATATATAAAGAAATGAATACGTCGAAATGTATATGTAATTAGTATGTGAATATGATTTTAAAGTAAAAGTATGATATTAAATGTATTATGAATATATGTAAGAGCGCTCGCGTCTGTACCCCTAAACGTGTGTTGGTTGCTATAGTTTACCAGTGAGTTTTCCGACGAATGTAAGAATGTAGATTTTGTTAAGAATACCGCCGTGCACTTAAGTAATTTTTCTTTTATTTTGAATAAATGTAAATGACAACTTCTGTAATTATGTAATGGCATGTATTGAAAAGTAACGGCAGGTAAAAACGTAACTCATATCACAACGAATATTAACCCTGAACTACCAACCTAAAGCCATTGTGGAAAGTGCACCTGGAATCCTTCTCACCTGTATATGTATCCTGTGACTTGACCAGTTTTTTTATCCTCAATTTAAACCTTTATACTCCGTACACCTGCGGGAGATCGTTCTTAAAAATCCGAATTATATACACATATATACGAAAGTGATCCTGAAGAAAGGTCTCATGACGTGTCCCTGTGTTAAATAAATAACTTAAAACTAAGCAAATAATAAGTTTGGAAATGGATCGTCTCAGAGGAGAAACATCCTCTAGTGAAAGTTGTTTTCTTAAGGTCCCTAGATGGGTAAAGCGTCGTAATGTGCGATTGTAGACATAAACTGCGAAGAGTTACAATCTAAATATAGTCGATGAATGGTTTTTTGTAAACCAATAGTTACATATATAGATATATAGAGAGAGATATATATAAACACAAACTAAGTTAAATGGAGCGAAATGTTCTGGACACTACGAGTAGTGCGTGATTGGTGATTTGAACGCTCAAAATTATTGATACTTCATTTCTTAATGTGAGGTAGAGACTCATACAAGTTTTAATGCACCTAAAAGTTTTTTTCTCTTTCCTTTCCTCTTTGTCCAATTATTCTTTTTTAAGTGTAATAAGTTTTTTTTTTGCGTATGTCGCAAATCATAATTTTGCTTTAGCATGCCTGAGATATGATACATGTAATTATATTTTTTTTTCTTTCCATTTGTCAATATGATTGAATATACAAAAATTTACTAAAATATAACACTATGTACTCTATTAATATATAACCAAGAACTTGTGCTTTTAATATTTTCTTCATAATTACTCGTTTTGTTTTTTTCCTTTTCACTATGAATGTAATAAACTATTTGTATCTTTGTAGTTAGTTGATTTTCCTTTAAACATATATACACTGTCCTGAGTGAGTGAGCGTGTGAATGCATGATAGATTTAATTTAGGTAATTTTAGTGATATCATTTGTCATATTAACATCTGTAATATATGTGTCATGTTTTAACGTATATGTTAAGGTAAATAACCTAGGTCATGAAGGACCGTCACTAATGGTTTAAATCGGCTCTAGGAGTGAAACAAAAATAGCAGGATGAGCCTAAATACGACATCTTTCTTCCAGGAAGTTGAAATTCTTATCGATACGATACATAAATTTATATTGAGTTTATAAGTCTGATTTTTTTTTCCTCTTGGCTAATTCATATGTGTGGTCGATCCTAGAGAACAGAGTTCAGATGCTGGATGGTTATCAATCACCGGTCGGAATAACAGTACAAAGAATGATTTCACCCTTCTCCTTTCCAGGTCTAGGTCTGGGCAATCCCACGGTCGTGGTGCCTGGAGCTAGGTCTGGGTGGTATGAGGGAACATGTGTCTATTCCGAAGCATTCCAAAATTGATTAGTCGTTAATAACATTTAGAATGATTCATCTTTCAACGACTTTCCCGACCTTTTACTATATTTCCGGAATTATCCAGTAATCTGTTTCTTATTAAAATACCCTATTTCTTTTCTTTCTTCTTTTCCTACGTCCTTCTTTTACCCTTCTACTTTCTTCTCTTTCTTTTCTATTTCTAAATGAAAGAAAACGGAGTCATGATTGAGAGTAGTCGCTATTGGCACGGTCAATAAGTTGTTTAGATGAGTTTTCTTCGGGAGTCCGATATGGAATAATCAACAATAACAAGAAAGTTTATTGGAATTTACTTTATTGGAAAATAATCCGGATTTCAATCAGTAGGTGATGTTTCGTAATCGTCCTCGTTCAAAGAGAATTAATTTTAGCGACTTCTCTCCAGTACATTGCACTTTATTATTATTTTTTCTTCGTTTTTTACATTTTTTTTCTTTCAAAATTGGCGACCGTTGACATCGGACAGTTACCATGGAAACAATTGTTTTCCCTGGTAACGAATCTGAAATTATTTATTAAACACTGTTTATGATCGAGCACATATTGACTTGGCCACAAAAGGTGTATAATTAAAAAGTTACAGTGAGATTAAATAATTATAGTCATTGGCTGTTCTGCTATCTTTGTCTCTCTCTGTAGAAAGGGGGAAATGAAGGAATTTGTCAAAGTGACTTCTAAAATTTGAAAATGCTGGAAGTTGACCCAAGGAGGGAATTAGATAGGAGTCCCTTAATTTATGAATAGTACCTGATTAATAAGTATTGTTAGTTTATAAGGATATACTTGCATGTGTTTATATTGTGTCTTTTTATATGGAAACTATGGCAACCAATAGGGAAGTAGTATCACACGAGAACGCGGAAGTCTCATGTACACAATGTACTTTAGAAAGTAGTGAGAAAAGAGCTCGCGTCTCTCGTAGGCTAGTGAGGTGTCACGAATGTGGGCTGAAATGGATCCATTTCAGTTGTATTAATTTAGAGGATACTGCTGAAAATGCAGAAAAGGTCCGGGCTGGTGAAATAGTTAAATACTGCAAAGAATGTGAGGGAAAGCTCCACCAGTCGCGTGAACCCATGAGTTTATCCTCTGAAAAAAAAATGAACATCCCGATTCGGACGGTGAGCGAGGGTATAGTACCCCGAAGAACAGAGGCCAAATATCTCCAGTGGAGATATCTGACCTCGATGATGATGAAAAAGATGGGGATCCAATTGGTGATAAACCCAAAGAAAAGCAAAGGAAGACTGTGTCATCTAATAATGACGCTCTCCTCCTTTCATTACAACAGATGCTACAAAAAATAGATCGGAATAATCAACAGATGAGGTATGAAATAAATGAGAATAGCCGGGAAATGAGACGCGAAATAAATGAAAAAATAGATGAAAATAGCCGGGAGATGAGACGCGAAATAAATGAAAATAGTCTGGAAATGAGACGCGAAATAAATGAAAAATTTGACACCTCGAAACGAGAAACCGAATCTCGATTCGAGGTACTAACCCAGAAAATCGACAACATATGTTCGGACTTTGCTTCCTCAATAACTACGTTGAGAGAGCAAATGTCTACTGAGATTGATTTGGTCAGATGCGAGGCTCAGCAATCTTTAAAGCAACTTCAGCAGGAGACTGAGGGTAAATTCGATCATGTAAATTCCGAATTTAAACAAGTAGATACCAAATTGCATAAGATCAACCATAAACTAGAAACTCAGCAGGCCGAAATTGATAGTTTAAAGTCAACCTTGTCAGATTTATCATTGGAAACCAAACTGGAAGTAACTGACCAAAAAATCTCGAAAATTCAGAACGAAATAGTAATTATCCAAAAAGAAATAACGAAACCTAGTCGCGGAAAATCAGAGGTAACCTATCCTTTCCCCGGTAGCGATTCCTCAGAAATATTACCTGCTATAACAACTACCTGTAGCGCAGGAAAAGAAAATTTAATGTCAGTTGATGCACGGGATATTGTGACGCACTACCCCATGCATCGGTCAGAACCAAAGTTGTGGTTCAATTCCAATAGTGTGCCGAATCAGTCGAGTGTTGTGACGACTACGGTCACTAGCGTGAGTGCTCCCTCCTTACATGGAGGTATACAATCACATAGCGTGTTGCCGGGAAGAGGAGATGGGTACCATTCTGAGTCGTTGTTCACGGGAGCGATTGGTCCGGGGATGGAGCCCAACATATTCAATACGACCAACAAAATCCCTTTCACTTACATGGGTAATTATAACACCGCTACTACGTCGTCGGTGGTAAATCCGGTGACGACTCCGATTGTGCAGGATAATATGTTAATTGCCACCAACAATTCCCCTACTTATGTTAGTATGAGCTCTAAAGTGTCCCTCCGGGATATTGAACGTTTTCTCACTTTCGATGGGAACATTGCGAACTGGTTACCTCGTGTTTTCCTGCTACCTAAAAGGTGAACTCACAATTTCCAGAATCTTAAGCTTTTCAACTGTACCGGGGACAAAAAACGGGAACTTCTATCTCAATACCCAAAGTGAATGTTACACTGTCTCATTTGAGTACATGAGAGTATGAGTGAGTAGTCAGTTTATTAGTATTAATACATGTTAATTCTATTCAACAAAATTTTGTTATTCAAACAATTTTTTTTTAACGACGCCGGGGAACTGTAATATGCCATTACATCCTAATGATATTATGTTT
Organism: Thermobia domestica; assembly: GCF_964235325.1. NCBI lineage: Eukaryota > Metazoa > Arthropoda > Insecta > Zygentoma > Lepismatidae > Thermobia > Thermobia domestica. Next base: position 59,287,517 of record NC_137456.1, on the reverse strand, counting down.
TTAACAGGAGGGTGCCCGAAATTTTTTGCACCGACTGTACTTGATGTTTAACAAAAAAATTTGTGGCTGTTCATATAATTCGTAATTTTATTTGTTATTCTATTTCAAATTAACATGGAAAACTGTAAAAAAATTCATTACGGATTATAGTTTTGGGAATCAATATCTTTATTTATATTTTAAATTAGTTATAAGTCTTGCATATGTATATGTAAATGGATTATTACAATTCTTACGGTGTCAGTGCTATCCGAAAATATAGATCCACTATTGGACGGAACTTTCCAGATCAAATAACCAATCTAAAATTCGACAGAATTTTCAGGACCACCCTTCACCTCTCTTTTAGATACCTAGGTCCTTCTAAAATCTAGTTTAATCCAGATTTTACCAAATTTTATTCGTTTCAAAGCCCCACCGCCAAAATGCTTTGTTTTGATTGGCTGATAAACCCACGCTATGATATTAGGGCGCAATTATTCCATTCCCTGCAAGATTTTCACTGACGACAGCCGACCCGGATCTGCCAGCATATAAAAGGAGAAATTAATTAGAAAAGCTGCATTAAGAAGGTAAAACTAATATAATAATTGAATAAATACCGTCCAGGAAGCTATGGAGCCATAATTTGCAGATTTTTATAGTAAAAAAACTGGACTAAAATCTTAGTGAAATATAGCCAGAACCACAGGACGCCATGTCAGATGTAAATATTTAGTGTGGACAGGTTCGACATTTAAGTGCGGTTAATTTGGTGTGATAAAATCTTCATTTGCTTTGACTCAGGAAATTCAATTCAGTGATTATCCTTTTCACCCCTCCCAATATCATTTACAGTCAAGACCTGTCCGTGTAGTAATTTATTAATATAGATAGTGATTTTTTTTTACTAACTCACATGGCGGTATTTTGCGTTTTGCAATCTTGGTAACATTAGAATGATGGCTTAAGTTAACTCTCAGGGCTCCTATCTGACTCCAAAATTGGGAGTACGGCTTCCAGCGGGATGAGTTGAACATGTAGTTTGTTCTGGGTTCCTGCCCCTTCAGGGCAGGGGTCCTATTGTTAGTCACCACTTCGATATGTCCCCTCGGGGGCATTGACTGAACAGGTTAAGAATGTGATTTAGTAAATACAGGGCCAGTTGGCCCTGTTCCTTTCTTTCCCTTTCCTTTCGTTACCTTGCATAGAGCCGATTTAAAATGGTAAAATCTGAATGTTGTCTGTGTATATTTATTAGTATAACATGTATTAATGATAGTGGTGATTGGTGTGTATTGGCATGATGTGTCTTGTAGTTTAAGTAGTATGTGTATATTTGTAATGCAGTATCAGTGGTAGTGGTAGTTAAGTGATGAAAGAGTGTGTGAGATGGTTGAGTATGGACAGTGTAGTATTTACTATGCGATATTTTTATTCCGTCATTAAGTGAACTCATACACAATATTTAAAAATGAACGTAATATAGTACAATAATTCCGTGTACAAGGTCACATTCGGTGGTTCAAGGGTTGATCATATCGTCGCTAGCCCTAGTGTCAAAAGTCAGTACTAACCGCCATTCTTCTGTCGAGGTACTTAGTGATTTAGTTTTCATGAAATTGATCTTTCTTTTCGAAATAAAACCTAGAAGGTATAATTCACAGCCCATATGTATGTACAGTTAGGTCAACTGACCTAAAATTAATATTTTCCGAAAATTACAACATTCTGCTCCGTCTAGAAGTCGAAATATTGAAATAAATAAACAATACGTAAAGTTTTAACAGAAGTCGGGCGATATGATGCTAGTTCTTCGCTTTGAAATTATATTAAATGTTCATTTTTCTTCGTGGCTGCAGAATAATTTCATTGTTGCTGCAGAATTTCATCAACATTAAATATTATCGCGGATAATTCTATTTTCAGTGAATATACGTAGGATTTTTTTTCGTTCTTAATAAAGCTACCAGGTATTACATAGTATTGTGTGTGTGTGAAAGAGTCTTGAGTTCGAGTGAGGTTGTCGTGCGGTGGTCGGAATGGGAAATGTTTGTAGTGACTATAGATTTTAAAGTGTTATGATGAAATGTGTAAATAGGCTGGGCGTAGATAGAAGAAACAGGGTGTTTGTAGAATATAGCGTCGTGGCAAATGAATATTAATGTGAATATGAATATAAAGTATATGAATATTGTAGTAAATGAATATAGAATATAGGACACCCATATAGTTAAATATATAGTAGCCCAGTGAATACTTCGCCGCGTGTTAATATATAAATATTGAATAGATACGTGTAGCTACAAACATCTCAGGTTCTGACCCCTGCACCATAATATCACGCGGACCGGAGGGCGATATATAATCGGACTATGGTAATACTTTGTAGTTTTATGTGTTATAATAATAATCAACCATAGTATTACCATCTGATAGAATAGGTAGCATCATATAACCGCTGACTAGACATATTGAATAATAAATTATGAAAAGACAATAGTAGTTATACAACAGGGCTGTAGCGAATTATATTTTCTGGTCAGTTTTAAAATAGAATATCCTGCTCCGTGAGATTTTTTTTGCCTTCACGTTACCTACTCGGGCTAGCTTACAATGTTCATGGAGGCGACAGCTCTGATAGGGTTACAGAATCAAAACAATTAATTATTGAAATTTATTATTCGCGTACCCGGATGTCGACCCCTAGTCCCTTTAAGTATTTTCATTTCTTTTCTTAGTTTAATTAGACGAGGGAAATTAACGACATCCCAGACTGTGGCGTGTCTGCGCAGGGTAGCTATCGGTGAAGTTTGGCAATAGAAATCACCGATCCAAAATTCAGTTTATTTAATTTTTTTTTATTTTGGCAAATCACTACTTAGGGATATCTTAGCTATTACTCTAGTTTCATTACTGTCTTCGAACCTCCTTAGTTCTTCTGAGGGGTCGAATGTTTTTTTTTGTCTTACTTAGAGATTTCAAAACTGGGGATACAGTTACCCGGTCCCTTCCCCCTCCCCTTTTATCCTGCTGGTCTGGGCCGGATACGGGGATCGGATTTCAATCTTACAAACAAACTCTTGTGGGATTGGGATCTGATGGACACAGAACTTGCATCCTTGGCAGCAGGGCGCCCTCTTGAGTCTACGTATTTGAGTAGACCACCCCTTTTGGCATGTTAAGAATATTTTGGCTATGAGTTGTTATATATTTAAATTCGATCACTCTTCTGAGTAGTGAGTAGTACTTTAATCTTTCTCCTTTCGTTGGCGCCGCTTTCTCTCTCTTGTCTCGTTCTTCCTTCTTACTTCGAGATTTTTTAAATTTTTCAACCTTCCCCCCCCCCAAGATTTTGAACTTGTTACTTACGATTTAGTTAACGTACAACTCTGATCTGAAACTACCAGCTGAGACGTTGCAAGACACGATTCATGAATGGAGTAGATGATGATTGGGTCCTCCATCACATGTTGACCTATCGCTGAAATGAACAAAGACTTAGTATTTGACGACACTTCGATTACGTTCTTTCACCGTCGTTCCTCTTAAGTTTTTTCTTTTTTTTCGTAATCCATTGGTCACTTTCTTTTCTGTGTTGGTTTTCGATTACTTTGTAGTTAACCTGGGCCCAGAAATTGTACTTTGGTTTATCTAGTTATATCTTTAGAAATGCTCTGTGTTACGTGCCTGCCGCACAAAGTTTTTTCCTTCATGATTTAAACACGAGTTGATTATATAAAAGTGAAAAGGTTATAGACGCGCGGTATCAGGTAAAAAAAAATCAATTTTCTTTTTCATATGTAATGTCGGAAGTCATTTGTTTTCTTGGACAATGTTTGCAACCTTTTAAAAAATTATTGTTGGGGTGATTAATTTAAATGTGTGCGCATTTATAATATATATATATATATATATAAAGAAATGAATACGTCGAAATGTATATGTAATTAGTATGTGAATATGATTTTAAAGTAAAAGTATGATATTAAATGTATTATGAATATATGTAAGAGCGCTCGCGTCTGTCCCCCTAAACGTGTGTTGGTTGCTATAGTTTACCAGTGAGTTTTCCGACGAATGTAAGAATGTAGATTTTGTTAAGAATACCGCCGTGCACTTAAGTAATTTTTCTTTTATTTTGAATAAATGTAAATGACAACTTCTGTAATTATGTAATGGCATGTATTGAAAAGTAACGGCAGGTAAAAACGTAACTCATATCACAACGAATATTAACCCTGAACTACCAACCTAAAGCCATTGTGGAAAGTGCACCTGGAATCCTTCTCACCTGTATATGTATCCTGTGACTTGACCAGTTTTTTTATCCTCAATTTAAACCTTTATACTCCGTACACCTGCGGGAGATCGTTCTTAAAAATCCGAATTATATACACATATATACGAAAGTGATCCTGAAGAAAGGTCTCATGACGTGTCCCTGTGTTAAATAAATAACTTAAAACTAAGCAAATAATAAGTTTGGAAATGGATCGTCTCAGAGGAGAAACATCCTCTAGTGAAAGTTGTTTTCTTAAGGTCCCTAGATGGGTAAAGCGTCGTAATGTGCGATTGTAGACATAAACTGCGAAGAGTTACAATCTAAATATAGTCGATGAATGGTTTTTTGTAAACCAATAGTTACATATATAGATATATAGAGAGAGATATATATAAACACAAACTAAGTTAAATGGAGCGAAATGTTCTGGACACTACGAGTAGTGCGTGATTGGTGATTTGAACGCTCAAAATTATTGATATTTCATTTCTTAATGTGAGGTAGAGACTCATACAAGTTTTAATGCACCTAAAAGTTTTTTCTCTTTCCTTTCCTCTTTGTCCAATTATTCTTTTTTAAGTGTAATAAGTTTTTTTTTGCGTATGTCGCAAATCATAATTTTGCTTTAGTATGCCTAAGATATGATACATGTAATTATATTTTTTTTTCTTTCCATTTGTCAATATGATTGAATATACAAAAATTTACTAAAATATAACACTATGTACTCTATTAATATATAACCAAGAACTTGTGCTTTTAATATTTTCTTCATAATTACTTGTTTTGTTTTTTTCCTTTTCACTATGAATGTAATAAACTATTTGTATCTTTGTAGTTAGTTGATTTTCCTTTAAACATATATACACTGTCCTGAGTGAGTGAGCGTGTGAATGCATGATAGATTTAATTTAGGTAATTTTAGTGATATCATTTATCATATTAACATCTGTAATATATGTGTCATGTTTTAACGTATATGTTAAGGTAAATAACCTAGGTCATGAAGGACCTTCACTAATGGTTTAAATCGGCTCTAGGAGTGAAACAAAAATAGCAGGATGAGCCTAAATACGACATCTTTCTTCCAGGAAGTTGAAATTCTTATTGATACGATACATAAATTTATATTGAGTTTATAAGTCTGATTTTTTTTTCCTCTTGGCTAATTCATATGTGTGGTCGATCCTAGAGAACAGAGTTCAGATGCTGGATGGTTATCAATCACCGGTCGGAATAACAGTACAAAGAATGATTTCACCTTTCTCGTTTCCAGGTCTAGGTCTGGGCAATCCCACGGTCGTGGTGCCTGGAGCTAGGTCTGGGTGGTATGAGGGAACATGTGTCTATTCCGAAGCATTCCAAAATTGATTAGTCGTTAATAACATTTAGAATGTTTCATCTTTCAACGACTTTCCCGACCTTTTACTATATTTCCGGAATTATCCAGTAATCTGTTTCTTATTAAAATACCCTATTTCTTTTCTTTCTCTTTTCCTACCTCCTTCTTTTACCCTTCTACTTTCTTCTCTTTCTTTTCTATTTCTAAATGAAAGAAAACGGAGTCATGATTGAGAGTAGTCGCTATTGGCACGGTCAATAAGTTGTTTAGATGAGTTTTCTTCGGGAGTCCGATATGGAATAATCAACAATAACAAGAAAGTTTATTGGAATTTACTTTATTGGAAAATAATCCGGATTTCAATCAGTAGTGATGTTTCGTAATCGTCCTCGTTCAAAGAGAATTAATTTTAGCGACTTCTCTCCAGTACATTGCACTTTATTATTATTTTTTCTTCGTTTTTTACATTTTTTTCTTTCACTTTTTCTGGAAAGGTTAGTGAATTTGAAAAGCTCTTCAACATCTCTTGTCTTCGGATGACTGATGTGGTTTTCTTCAGGTATGGGACGGACTGAAATGTAGACAGCATTTAAGACTGTATCCTTTCGAACAACTCTAAAAGTATTCGCTGGTCCACAGTACCTGTTTTTTTTTTTCTTTTTGTCTGAATGCTTCGCTTTCTTTTATTAGAAAAAATTAGAACACGTTGTTGACGCATCAGGAAAGGAAGGCGTTTCACCAAGACTTCTTTCGCAGCAGCCATGTAATCAAATAGCATCCAATCTTTGCCGAAAACTTTAACAGTACCAGCAGTAGCAAGAATTTTGTGATATTCTTCCGGCATGATTATTGTTTCCATCTTTCGCAGTTGATTTTCTATACGTCCGAACACTCTATCAGGAGGTAAATAGCTATGGCCTCTGACTGGAAAGACATGTTCAATTCCCTTAAAAAGCCCTTGGAAGTTTGGATGTAATTTAGTAGAAATGACATAACGTTCTGGTTCTTATTTTGGCCAAAACAGGAGTCAGAAAATAGTTCAGAGTGAGACATTTTTGTATTTTTCTTTTAAAATACTCAAAACATTTTGCATAGCTGATACCACCTCATGGGAGCCACGACCAGCTTGATCCTCTGACCAAGTATACTCAAAAGTATTAGTACTATCTTGCGTATCTTCCATCAAAAGAAAAGGGGGATTGTATACCCAAATGTGGAGTAAAACACTTCGCTTACGCGACATTTTGCTGCATGTCGAAGGCTACCTTTACCACATCCTTTTCGGTTGTTTTTAGTAGTTCATAAAATTTCTTGGCCCTTAATTTGTGAAGTCAATATTCAGTCATAAGTGTAGCTTTTTCTTCAAGGTCTGTTATGTCTCTAATTTTGCTTGTTGTGAGGTCGCAAAATGAGCAAACATCTGTTTTGGAGCTACCAAAACCTAAGTTAAACTTAGTCTGGAACACTAAAAAAACTTAGAGTACGATGCAACTGACTGGTTATGTTGCTGTCATAGATCCTTCCACATACGCCATAACCTTTTAATGGATAGCTCAGGGGCAAGGTAACCACGAACAGTGTTCCATCTACCATAGTGACTTTCACAGCATCTTAGTGATTGAATATAACTTATTATTGACTTCAACGTTTCAGAATCTTTAAGCTTTATTCTAGCTCCACCACGCCTTTCACGTAGACATTTTCTTGATTGTTGTAAATTCTTGGCCAAAAGGTTTACCATTCTACGTGAGAATCTGGTAACAGACTGAAAGGTTGCATTACAAACTTTTATAATGCACCCATTTGCCTGCCGTATGAAATATTTTGCCACAGAACGAGGTCTGTGGATGTCCTTGTTTCGGGGTCTATGTTGCTTGATCTCTTGTTAGATTATGTACTTACTGAGCAAATTGTTCTCTTTAGCAGCTATTTTATACCTGTATATTTTAGCATGGAAGTTGCTTACGTCATGCTTAGTCAATCGACAGCCTATGCAATGACTTGCCATCACCTTGTTTGTGGTTACAAGCAATGGAAGAAGTACCATAGACTTCACTGCTGTTCCTTGCAAACCTTTTACGATTCTTCACCTACATATCTTCATTTTTTGACCGTTTCTTACTACCACTGCTTTTAGAGTCATCAACAGATATTGTAACGTTGTCCACATTACACAGTTCGCTCATGTTTAAGCCAAGACTTTCACATAAAATACAAATACGTACGGATAGGTTCACTGTCGCTCACATAGTCTGCTGATCAAAAGTGTTGTCAGGTTCTTTACACCTACATCCGTCGAGTGGCTTATATAAACACCTCTTGCCTGATAGGTATCCCTATACCACCAAGTTTAGGTGCAAACTTTTTGTTCTCCCACATGAAAATTTAACTTGGAGGATAAATAAGCAAAAAATTGCAGACGAGCTTGACGACTGACTTAGGCTGGTTTAGAAGAGAACGTTTGTATGATATAATAAATTTGTATGATAGACACGCCCCTGTAGTTAAGAAACGCTTTCGTGACCTCCATCACTATGGTTGACTGATGAATTACGTTTGTTAATGGCGCAGAGAGATAAATCTTATAGAGCATACAGGAAACATGTTAAAAATATTGATCCTTCCAGTGATAGCACAATAAATCCCAATACAAAAATCGAAAACTATAGAATATTAAGAAACCGTTGCACTCAAGAAGTAAGGAAGGCAAAACGGCGCTTTGCACATGAAATACTTGAATTCGAAAATAATGGAGCAGTTCTTTGGAAACGGCTAAAAGTATTAGGGGTTGGGAGAAACATAGCCAAGAACGCAGTTAACTATACGCCAGAAGAATTGAACACTTTTTTCTGTCAAAGCCGTATATACCAGCCTCCATGAAACTTCAAACAATGAATAATATTGTAGCTTCAGAAATTAACTTTCTGTTCTCGTTATCTCACGTACAGCCTGCACATGTATTAAAAGCGATCCAACGAATTAAACCTCAAGCCACTGGTACAGATGATATTTCAATAACCATGACCAGGAAAATCCTATCGCATGTACTTAATCCTATCACTGACATATTTAGTTACTCTCTTGCCACAGGTACCTTTCCCACAGTATGGAAACTCGCTAAGGTCCGCCCACTTCCGAAAAAGAACAACGCTGACAATATCGCAGACTATCGTCCTATCAGTGTCCTTCCCGTGCTTTCAAAAGTTTTTGAATATATTGTAAATGATCAAATTCGGGAATACTTAACAACAAATAATTTATTGAATACATTTCAATCTGGTTTTCGAAGTAATCAAAGCACATGCACTGCACTAGTAAACGTAACGGAAGATATAAGATGGGCTATTGATAACAGAAAACTGACGCTCCTTACTCTACTTGACTATAGTAAGGCATTTCAAACGATTGATTGTGAGATATTACTTCAGAAATTATCATTATTGTTTATTTTTTTTGAATCAGTGGTTAAATGGTTTCATTCTTACCTTCATGAAAATAAACAAACAGTAGTGATCAATCAGGATCACATATCGACATTGCATTGTATCAACAGTGGAGTGGAGTACCTAGCGTACTAGGTCCTCTTCTCTTTGCCCTTTACATTAATGATCTCCCTAAAATTCTCACATATTGTAAATACCATATTTACGCTGATGATTTTCAGTTATATGCTTCTTTACCCCAACAAGATATTAATAATGCGATTGAGAAAATAAATACTGAGTTAAACAAAATCAGCGACTGGTCTACAGCTCACGGGTTAAAATTAAATGCAACAAAATCGCAGTGCATCTTAATTGGCTCCCCAAGAATTCTCTCCTCTATTCATATCTATCAGCTCCCAAATATAAAATTGTCCAATACTGTTATTCCATATTTATCAGACTTTCATACTAGAAGCACAAGTTCACAAGATAATTTCTTGCTCGCCATACACAGTTACAATTCTGATTCATACTCAAAATCCTTCACAGTAAGTACTACACGCCTCTGGAACAGTTTACCTCAATTAATACACAACGTTTCCACAGTTCCCAAATTTAAAAAGTCTGTAAATTTCCTTCTCTTAAGTAAAGATAAGGATACTGCTAGCACATGAGACATCTTCGTTTTACCAGATTATTAATAACCCACATATGAACACAACCAATAGGTAACCTATGTTAATTTGTACTGCTTATATATTCATACTTCTAAGTTTCTCCATGTTATTTTGTTTCCTCTATTTGTATATTATTTTCAATTTTTGTTTTTGAAGTGTTTAACTATTTTTTTTTTTGTAGTATATTCTTTTTTTATGAGGTTAAATACTTTTCTTTTGTAATTGAAGGGTAAGCGGAAAAAAGAAGGAATGTCACAAAACTGCATTGTCGAGAAAACTGCGATTTAATATTGAAAACCGCGTAAGAAGAATAGAGTTAGTTACATCTTTTGCCCCTTTTTACATAGACATTTTTACATCTACGTATGCATGGCATATACAGTCAAATAGTACGAAGAGTCACCAACAGATAGGACAAAGCACCCGAAAAAGCACATACATGAACATTCCTTGTTTTTTCCCCTTACCCTTCAATTGTTAATATTTTCTATGTATTGGTGCTTTTTTTATTTAAAAAAATGTATGCATGTGGTTAAGTGCTCGGAGAAGGCTGCAGAGCCTTAACTTCGCCACGTAAAAGAAGTCATAAATAAAAAAATAAATAAACGTTTTCACGTGGAAACTGACTTACACCAGTTTGGCAGAGAATACTGTTTACTAAGGACGTTTTGGAAAATAATGCTATTTTCATTTGCCTGTATTTAATTTGGTTATGGAGTTTTGGCATGAAACCCTATTCAATATATGAAGATGATGAAATGGAATTTAATAGAATCAATATCTCAAAATTGAAAAGAATTGACTTAGACTCTCTTGGAACCCATCTCTTCAATTATGCTACCTCTCTAAATTCTTTAAAAAATTAGTGTATGTTAATTATCCAAAAGAGATAGGGAAAATCGATAGAACTCATTAAGCAGAACAAAATGAAATCTTTAAGTTTTACGTCCCATGGTTATACCGGCTAGGCTAAAGGAGACGGTGATGATGTGAAATGAATGAAATTGGGAATGAAGAAAGTGGGAGGAAACGGAGGAACCCCAAGAAATCCCACGTATACGGATTTTCTCCACTACAAAGTTCACCTGGTGCGAGCTGACAAGGGAACCTTCCGAAAATGATAGTTGCAGTGAAAGATGTGACCTATGCCAATTGAAAGAGCTGTAACAGAGATGAGCATTCCCAAAAAATTAGCTGCCCATAGCAATAGGTTCAAGAAATATAAGGTGTGGAAGTTCGGGAAACAGCAAGGTTGGACAAGGGGAAAAAGTGCAAATTCCGCAAAAAAAGGGGGGGGGGACACGGCAAAATAAAATACTGACAAGTGATGTATAGAAAGAGACTTGCCACAATAGGGAACAAATGAAGGCCACCAGTGGGGTTGACAGTGTTGCCAGCTGCAATGAAAAGTACATGTTTTGCAAAGTACACTATATGAAGTGAGTACAATATTCAGTGTCAACCTGTCATGTGGAACATAAGATATGTGGAACAAAAGAAAATAGAAAAACAGAAGTACGAAAAATACGGGAAAGACGGAGTTGGCCATAATGCGCCACATTTGATCACGGGCTGTTGATATTAGAATGAACAAAACAAGAAGCACCAACTATGCAGGAAACCGACGTCCCTAGAGTCGAAAAGAAAAACGAGTTCCAAAGTTGGCAACACTGGCCATGAACATCCAGACAAGTCTAATATAGTTAGGCCACTCGCTTCACAAAAAGAAAGTTCCGGCAACAGGCATCACTCAGAATGCATCAATGCTAGAGTGATTGAGGCAATGTCAAGTCGGGGAACATTAAATGGTTGGGTTAAGCCAACAACCGATAATAGAAGTAGTGAACATTGTGTCATGGTTGGGTCGTATGTGGGAATATACAGGATGTCCCACCAAACTTTGTGACCTGAAAGATTTGCGAAACGAACAAAAATGTGACGGATCCAGTTGTGCAGGAATGTATCAATGTCAGGAAGTGATAAAAGTCTGTGAGAAGCAAGTGCCCCCAGGATCCCCCTCATAGGGCCCCAGGAGCCAACTTCAAACTTGCAAATGGCAACAGGGACCGAGTGGTAACTCTCTCGATAGATCATGGAATGTGCAACAACACCTATAGGAAACATTTGTTATATGAAACATATTTTTCATAATGGTCGCCACAAATATATGTTGTGTCTTAACATGGCATCGAACATTGTGATCTCAAATTGCTGCGAAGCGAAAAGAAATGTTGCAAATCCAATTGCACAGGAATGTACTCATGTCGAGGGCCAAGAAAACTTTGTAAAAAGCAAGTCCCCCAGGGCCCCCGTCATAAAGCTCGAGGGGTCAACCGCAACATTTCAAATGGGAACAGGAGACGGATCATATTTCTCTGGATAGATACAACACCGCCTATAAGAAACATTTGCTATATGAAGCAAGGGTTTCAAAATGGTTGCCAAAAATGCGCGTTGTTCTTGTCACCAAGCAGATATTTTTGGAGGTCATTTTGAAATCCCATATAGTAAATATTTTTGATATGCGTTGTGGCATAATCCAAGATTTATCGAAAGGAATATAACTCGACCGATGGTGCTATTTGAAATTTTGAAGTTAGCCCCTGGGACTCTATGATTGGGGACTTGGGGACACATGAGTCTCACAGAAGTTTGTCGCCCGCTGACATGGGTACATTCCTGCACAACTGGACGTGTCACATTTTTTCGCTTTGGAACTATTTCAGTCGCAGATTGGGTGGGACACTCAGGATGTATCATATAGGCGGTGATAGTACTGCGACAGGAACATACAGCAGATAGACCCTTTGATTATGTTTGCTTTCTACAGGTGTGGATATGTGATAGAAAGACCACCAAAGATTCCGACACCTCTAGAGTACTGTTTCGAGACATTCACAGGCGATCATTGTACCATGCAGTATTGATGACGGATTGGCAGTATTCCGCTGTGCTCACTGCAAATGTATCTTCGGTTTGGACCATTGTCTCATCGAACAATTGCACGTACAATGTGGACGAGCATGTACAAATGATGCGGAGGCTAATGCCTGTTGCCGGAATTCTCTTTTTGTGAAGCGAGTGGCCTAACTATATTAGAATTGTCTGGATTGTCATGGCCAGTGCTGCCAACTTTGGAACTCGTTTTTCTTTTCGAATCTAGGGACGTCGGTTTCCTGCATAGTTGGTGCTTCTTGTTTTGTTCATTCTAATATGCACAGCTCGTGATCAAATGTGGCGCATTATGGCCAACTTCGTCTTTCCCGTATTTTTCGTACTTCTGTTTTTCTATTGTCTTTTGTTAGATTGTACCACTGATTATACACGTCATATTTTATGTTCCACATGACAGGTTGACACTGAATATTGTACTCACTTCATATAGTGTACTTTGCAAAACATGTACTTTTCATTGCAGCTGGCAACACTGTTAATCCCACTGGTGGCCTTCATTTGTTCCCTATTGTGGCAAGTCTCTTTCTATACATCACTTGTCAGCATTGTATTTTGGCGTGCCCCCCTCTTTTGCGGAATTTGCACTTTTTCCCCTTGTCCAACCTTGCTGTTTCCCGAACTTCCACCCCTTATATTTCTTGAACCTATTGCTATGGGCAGCTAATTTTTTGGGAATGAACATCTCTGTTACAGCTCTTTCAATTGGGATAGGTCACATCTTTCACTGCAACTATCATTTTCGGAAGGTTCCCTTGTGAGATCGAACCAAGGACCCCATACACTAGAGGTGAACGCTGTACCACTGAGCCACCGCGGTCCCTAAGAACAGAATGACGTCAGGGTAAATCTCCTCATTTGTAGTTTTTTTTTTAAGAAAATGTACAAAAGCAAATTTTTACGATAATAAAAATATCATTCAGGCCAACAATAACACAGCACTATATTAGAGTGAAACTGATTCTAAAATACATCGCTCAAGTTTTCCGTTATTACCTCTTCAACATTAAAGAGATTAAATAGGAATTTTGTCAAAATTCAGAATTGTATTTCTAATAATGTGTCCCTTTGAATTGGGATCTATAAGTCTTAGCGCCCCGGGCAAGTGCTGATAACAACTATGACAAACATGTGAAAGTGGTTACTTCAAGTATGACTAACTCACCAGAGGGTGATGTGGGCATTCACGTGGAACGATCTCCAGGGAAGAAGCAAATTTTCCGATGAAAATCACGATAGCAGATGTGTACCCTTGAATTGAGTTTTACCCGTTGAGAAAGTGTGCAAATGTATGTTGAGTTAGGAAGTTTGGGAGGTCCGGACTCTGTGTATATGATTTACAAATATGACTTCCATCGAGTAATTCAAATCAAATATTAACATGTTTAGAAAACATGAGGAAAAGTTTTGAAGAATATCGAATGAAGAAAACGTTAAGTCAAATAAAAAGTAATTGAAAAGAAGTCTTAATTAACGAATTGGAAAAGAGAAAAACGGAATGTATCCAGTTTTATATACCTGTTTCGTAAGGCCAGATATGACAAAAAGATGCGAACGTGAATAATTACGACGACATAAGATTTTAGTAGGAACCAAAATGTACTTTATGTGTGAATAATATTTACAACTATTAATCAAATATAACGTATGACGACTTAGGTATTTTCAACGTTGATAAGTGCTCTTTATTGTGTTCACTCAATCACTTTATCGAGTTATAGTTCTTATTTTATGAATCATGTAACACTTAAACCAGCATTAGGCTTTGGTAAACTAGTGTGGCCCACGAGACGATACCCTCAAATTTCTCATCTCGTCTCGTAACCAACATTACCTACTGGTGGTATTGGAATTCGTATTACGAGCACGATGATTGTGATGATGCATGTATGGAAAATTTCACCTAAAAAATTATTAGAGTATAATTTGTTCTTGAAAATCTCACAAAGTTTACTTTGAACATATTGCAATGTACAATCCGCGGCAAAAAACCTGCAACATGAGTATATAAGTTTATTGTGAAATGACGAAGTCTTTTGCTCCAAAATAAGTGTGCACGGGAGGAGGCCGAGGTTTATCCCGAGTGATTCGTTCTACTTAGACGTTATGTTCATTCCCTGTGCGGTTAGGCGTAGTTTCACAATAAACTTACATTCTCATGTTGCAGGTTTTTTGCCGCGGATTGTACAACGTGCTTGTGTTTATAACAATGACACGTGCTACTGTTTGTAAACAGTAACCACATATAATTAGATTGGAGTCAAAACGAATTACTACAAGAAGCAGACAACTGACCATCAGCGCCACCTACAAGTAGGGTGACCAACCGTCCTGTAAAAATGGGATTGTCCCGTTTTTTCACTACCGTTCCCGGTGTCCCGAAAAAATTTCCCAGACGCCAAAATATCCCGTGTTTATGAACATTGGGTACAAAAAGAAAAAACTTTCCAATCTAAAATTTCCTAATTTTTTGTTATTATTTTCTATGCTATGTGATTATATTGGAATATGTCTAATTAGTGAGCAACGTCATTACGACGTTTACGATATTGGTTGTGGTGGCTACACTATGTTCCCTCCTAGGCCTCTCCCTCTAAGACCCCTATCCGCAGACGACAGTGCAAGAGGCTGAAAGTCTTATGAAAAACAGTTATTTTTTATTTAATTAATTCCACAACCATCTCAATAGGTGTTAAACCGAAAAAGTGTAAATTTTCCCTTTTTCGTGAGAGATACAAACAGATAGAGAACGAAGAGGCAAAAATATATATTTAGCGGAGCAACCTACTCAAAAGTAAAAAAGTTGTCCCGTTGTTTCTAGTTGAGGATTTGGTTACCCTATCTACAAGTCACATGACGACATGGGAGCAGCAGTGCTACCACCACCCGGAGCGCTTATCTAGCGAAGATGATTCAACGGATATTCACTAGTCTGCGATTGATCACCCCTCTCTAGCTTGCCTGGAGCTTTAGGAGAAACTCAACCTCAAAACCTTTAGATTGCTGGAAAATTCTATGCTTCCCTTCCACCTAAATTAGCTTGCTCGGAGTTCTATTGGGATTCCAACTTCAGTTGCTTAGCCTACTTCGGGGCTGTATAACTCTTAACCGCCTCACTACTTGCTGCGAAGCATTGGAGTTTCCTAAACCACTCTACTTAGTTTACCCAGGGCTCTGTAAATATCCTATCCTAAAATAACAAGGTTTTGGACTATCCTTTTTTACCTCGCATTAAAGAAAGTTGTATTATAGTATTTCTGTAAATGCTGTTGTTATATTAAAGGATTTTATAATAAACCGGTAATGAAAACCAACTGTAAACTCTAATTTCCTCAACCTAGCTTTACCTACCCCTTTAAAGGGAATAAATTTTACAATATTCTTCCAAAGATCCTCTACGTCACACCTACATAGTTTCTTAGGAGTATAAACGTCAAACTTGTTACAATGTAATATAATTTATTGAACAGCTCCTTTACAATGTCCAACCTTTATTTATAGAAAACACAATTTCCGTATCACTAGTTACGTATATAATTCCGCTACAACGTCTCCGGAAATAACATGTCGTTTTCCTTCTAGAAGAGTCAAAAGATGTATTCTCGATAACGAAGTTCCGTTTTCGATCTATCCTCCAGGCGGCTTGAAGTGACGTCAAACCTTGTGTGTATGTGTATAGAACAAAACGAATTTAAAGTTAGTGTGTGTGTGGATGAAGAGAGGAAAAGAATATTGAGGTCGTAGAAACAAGGTAAAAGTGAAAAAGAAATAATGAAAGACAAGAAAAAAAAGTTCTTAGATCGAGTCACGTATTACAGACATGTATCAACTTCAAATCTATAATGTATATACAACTAAACACCTGTGTACCTTTTCTCCATGTCCTCTTTCCTTCCGTTAAAGTCATTCTTTTCTTATTATTCCTTATATTATACACAGATCACAGATAAAGTTTTGTAGATTTTATATTAAGTGATTATAATTTTAGACTCTGAATTGAAAATAATTGGGAATTGATAATAATGTAATGCTAGATATCTCAGAAGTTTATATGTTATTACTCAAAAACTCATAATAATGTTATGCTAGATGCCTCAGAAGTTTATAAATTATTATTACTACGAAACTGATAATAATGTTAGATACTCAGAAACTGATAATAATGTTATGCTAAATGTCTTCAGAAACTGATAATAATGTTATGCTAGATGTCTCAGAAGTTTATAAATTATTACTCAGAAACTGATAATAATGTTATGCTAGATGTCTCAGAAGTTTATAAATTATTACTCAGAAAATAATAATAATGTTATGCTAGATGTCTCAGAAGTTTATAAATTACCTTAACAAAAACGCAATGTTTGAATACCTTCATCATTTTTAAAAGAAAAGGAACTTTTCAAAGTTACGTGCACAATTTTTTTCAATAACGGGTGAGCAAGAATAAACATGTTCTCGGGATCCCAGCTCAAACCGCATGGATAGTCATTCTGACTTTTCCTATGGGCTTTCCTTATACTCGCTTTTCATTAATACTGTATCAAGGATAAAATGACTTTACAACGTAAATTTTCCCATGATTGACACAATACATATTTCTATAGTGCCGCGACAATTGGGACTAACAACAATTGCAATCAATCGAAAGTGTCAAGATCAATTTCAAGATCAACTGAGTTTCCAAGATTTATATGGGTGCATATCAATGGCTGGATTTGTTAGCCTGTATGTTTTCAGGGAAGTCTCGATATTTGATTGATTTATTTTTACATAAAATCTTTTGCGAACACAATCATAAAGAGGTGCGTTGTGATAAAGTAAAATATGTCGGTATTATAAGGATAAGTTAGGGTTCCCTAGTTTAGCCGGTAACACAGCTGCAAACCCAAGAGAAACGGGTTCAAACCCAGGTCCAAACTAAAAATCTTGTGTGTGCGCCGCACCCACAAGATTGTTTGTGTGGGTGCCGGAGTCCCGGAGCACCCACGTAGTCGGCGCGTGTGCTCCAGATACTAAAATTGCATAAATAAATAAGTAAATAATAATAATAATAATAATAATAATAATAATAATAATAATAATAATAATAATAATAATAATAATAATAATAATAATAATAAATATAGAGAAAGTGACATTAGTGATCAAGTACCAACTTCTTTTGCACTTTTTCCAAACCTGTGACTAGCAAAATCTTCGATCAAATGGGGAGTTCTTTGGGTGTATTTAAAATCAATGTTAATTTTCACGTTGGGGTACTTTTTTTTAAGACTTACTTATCTATACTGATATACCAGTATACTAGAACTGTTATTGTACGCCATACATGCGTAATGAAGCATTGTCAGGTTCACCGGAGATTATGGTAAACAAGATTTAGCTTCTTATTATTTTGTAATTAATATTTATATATTTTTAAACCGTTGAACACGAATCCACCATCGATTTTCTCCTAATGTCAAGATTTTCAGTGATATCAGCATTTTTTTTTTCCTTGTACTACAAGATTCCCAGAGGAATTTTAATATATTTTCTTTTATATTTGCTAGATGGTAGCACACTTTTCGTTGACTAAAACTGGTCTAAAGCCGCAATGAAATTATACTTTAAAATAAATCTAACTTTATAATTGTATCTTTACGTATGTGTATGTATATGTAATAGTTCATTTGTTATACACGATGACAGCATGTCAACGGGTCGGAAGTGCAAATCGCGCGCGGACTCTTTCTGTTATGTCTGTGGATATTATATTGGCCCAAATCGAATGAAACATGTCATTGTGCCTTAAACAAATTTTGTAAAGCATATGAAAGTGGAATGACTACTTTTGAATGGATGTTGATCATAGGCCATGGGTACCACATGTGTCTTGTGGTACTGCCGGTCGATATTAGAGCACTGGTTGCGTAGGAGGAGAAAAAGTATGCCCTTCTACATTTCTCAAGTTTGGATAGAACTTACCAATCACCACGATTATTGTTATTTTTGCATGATCGACTTATCACACTTCAAGAAGGCCAAAACAGACACCTTCAATACCCTGACATATCGTCCCCCCCAAACACCTACTCCAGACAGCGAGAATCTCTCTAATCTCTCACTTCCAATTCAAACGGCATTCGATGAAAAGAAAACTGATTCCGTTAGTTCTGACTATTCCTTGATCAAGGTAAATAGTAAGAAAACTCATTTACTGAATCAAAAAGAACTAGATGCTCTTATTAAAAATCTATAGCTACCGAAAAATAAGTCTGAACCTTTAGCTTCATGACTAAAGGAGTACAACTTGTTGCTACCTTCCTATAAAATATCTAAGTGCAGAAGCAGACACTAACGATTTTCAAGCTATTTTGCTGTGGAAGGTTCACTGTGCTACTGTTCTGATATAGGTGGTCTTTTTAGTGCAATCGGCTTCAAATATGAACGTAACGAATCGCGTTTGTTTATGGACAGTTTAAAAAGTAACCAGAAGACAATTCTTTTGCATAATGTTAACCAATACCATTCAATACTGGTCACATACTCCGTTCATCTGAAGATTGTTCAAGTGTAAAGCTCATGCTGGAGAAAATCCAATTTGAAAAAAAAAAACACCAATGAGACATATGTGGTGATTTCAAACTAATTGGTTTTCTTCTTAGATTAGAAAGTGGATATATAAAATAATCCTGCTATGATAACTAGCCAGCATTATGAGAAAACCGTATGGCTTGAAAGAAAGAAAAAAAAGATAATTCCTGGAACACACAATGTGATAAATGCAGCTTTAGTATCCAGACAAAAGTTTATCCTTCCTACACTACACATTAAGTTCGGATTAGCAAAACAATTTGTAAAAACTATTTGAAAAATGACTAAGTTGGAAAGAAATGCTTGGGCCGTTTTTCGAAACTTAGTGATGGGTTTTTCTTGTGCAAAACTGAAGTGAAGCATTTAGTCAAGAAATTAAAACATTCATTGATCAATATATAGCCCTGGGCTATAGAATGTCTCCAAAATTATACAGGTTTATTCACACCTGGATTTCTTTAGACAGAAATTGGGAGATGTTAGCAAGGCCTACGCCGAACGTTTTTATAGAGACATTCAAGTAATAGAAAGTATTGTAGATACCAGAAAAGATGAAATTGTGCAATGGTGGAGGATGGCATTTGGGGATTAGCCCTCAACGAAATGAATATTTCCTGCAAAAAAAGATCACTAATTTCCACTTTTGATTACGAAATCCATGCGCTCCAGGAACGCTGCATTCAATCTCATTGTATATCTATTTTGGCATTAGGTATTGAATGAATGAAATTGAAATATTTATATATTCAGTACGATATTTAAATTGTATTAATGTATTATTTTATGTATTAGATTATTCGATAAGCGAATTGTTTTTACTTTGTAGTTAAATATTCCTAAACGATGCACTTATGAATTATTACTGCTTCAGTGTAATATAAAATACTTTCAATCCTACGAATCGTTGACACTACGGAAAAAACAATGTGACATTCATAATCATCAGATGCAAATCATTAAGAAACAACTGAAAAATCAACATAAGTAGAAACTTAAAAAAAAAAAAAATAGTTAAAGACCAATGATACATAAATCCAGATTCTGAGCATGGACCGAAATTCTCAGTCACTTCCTGAGCCCACCAGTAACTTCGTATTACTGAACAATTCTCTCAGTTCTACACAGATATGTATAATTTCTTTCTTTTGATCCCTTTTAAGTTAAATTCCATTGTCATAAACATCACGTTCATGTTTTCTGCTTCCGAGTTGATAGAGGAAATCAAGTTTTGAACCTTCAGATGGGGTCTACCAAGCAGTTCATTTATCTTATTGTTTCATTCTTCTGCTACACTATTAATCTTAAGAATTCTTCAAACTTCCCATTAGTATGAACTTCTCCGTTAATGAATAACTAATCTTCATCCTGTTATTAATTCTGGAAATACTTTCGTTCCATCCTTGGTACGCTCGAAGTCATTCTCGAAATATATTCGTTTCTTGGTAGTCTCGAAGTCAGTATGAATAATATGGCATAATATTGTGTAAACTGCAGTTCTTAAATGCGTTACAAACCTTTGACGATTCTATGGGAAGATATATGAAATTGTTATGTATCTGCATACAATATGTCTTATTTTATTTTGGACATTGAAACATTTCATTTTAAATTGAACTCAATGAAAAGAAGCATCGTTTGATTAATGTTGAAGTCACATTTCAATTCTTTTTTTTTTCTAAGTTCATTTAACTTTACTGACAAGGAAGCTTTCCTGTTGTCTGTCATCTTATTCTTATATATGTAATTTCTTGATCAATAAGACAACAGATGGTTTCCCTGTCCGCATTCCTATCATCACCTCTCCTATGATTAATCTATGTAATCTGCACTTTTCAACGTCACGGAAGGAATCGTCGATGAACTAGGAAATAACCCGGAAGGGACGTTAAGCAAAAACCATTGGAAGAGTTTGGAAGGGAAAGTCGAAGTTGGATTTTGAGCCAAACAACATGTAACAGCACAAATTACGATATTGAGTTCCTACAAGTCATACCTTGCTCTATCTTTGAGAGCATTTACTATCTTTGAAGTAGTTAAGTAACTGGAGATAATGTTTCGTCGTGTATAAAGTTATTTTAATCTCGGTTGACCTATCCTAATAGCTATTTCCCTTCTTGCCAATTTTTATCGTCTCAACATCACAATCTGTTTCATTTTGTAAGTTCAATTTCATTTGAAAGCAACCTAGATCAGATCCCGTACCTTACGCACTACCACGTATAAATTTTACAAAATCCTGGGCAGAACTTGTCAGTTCTGACATCCCAAATGTGTCAATTTATTTGCATGTTATGTAAGCTTATGAGCTAACAAGTAGCGGTTGCACATGGTGGAATGCTGTGAGGCTTACGCTTTTGTTACCATTTTCATTACTTTTCTCTGAACATCTGCTCGTGACAGATTTTCTGTAACTTTTATCCGATTCTGTAATTTATCTTATAGAGCTGAACAAAATTAGGATTTTTTTTTTTGCATTAATTTGATATCCGCTCACTGTTAGAATTTGTTGAAATTCTATTTGTTATTGTTCACTATTGTCCAACAATTGACACCTTCTTCAAGACGCAATCATTTGACTTTATAAATACAATACATAACAAATATTGTTCTGTCGTTATCTTTGTAGCTATCTATCAACTAGTCGTATTACCTTTATATAACGTAATTTTCTCACTCAACGGTCTCTAGCTAGTTTTTAGTTTCATAGTCAAATATTAATCCTAAAACATCCTTGTTTCATACAATAACAACGTTGTAGCAATTATCACAGTTTATATCTTTCAAATGACCGTAAAAAGAAAGCAATGCAACTGTCTCTGATTTTTACATAGTAGCAATTGTCACAGGTCATAATTGTCATATATTCATTTCTATACGAGAAAGTAAAATTTGATATGGACATTTGTACAGGAAAAGTAATTTCAACCGTATAAATGAAACATCCTCGCATTGATCTTTCACTTTTTGTCCATTTTCTGTTTTTCGCTCTGGTAATTGATCATCAGATAATGCTGATAGGTTGGTCACCAGAAAAGGTTGATAATACTTTATTAAAAAGTTCCTATTTAGCAATATATTTAATATTTCGATTTCGCCAGTGAACTAAAAGGATTTTAAATTCAGAAGGTTGAAATTTGCTTGCCTGTATGTACATATTGTAAGTAACCGATTGGCACCGGTTATCGAACCAGAGATATTGCAGGATGTCACCCCAGACAGTGAAGGAGAAAGCTTCAACTTTCACCAGTTATATAAGCATTCCATTTAATCGGAGAATTTGCATTACATAAGCTTATGAAACATGATAGAAATATAATAATATCTGCACACAGTTTTCTATCTTATCTATGTGCTGTCAAAATCTATATGTATGTGGCACTTTTCTATACATCATCATTTTCTTAATCCCATTCCAAATTTTCCCCACTGTCGGAATGGTCTGATACTTTGTCATTACCAGAAAGAACAACCTCGATCTACATCAAGTCGTCGTGACGCCAATAGAATCGTCTCTTATTAAATACAAAGGCCACAAAAGTCTCTTCGTCAAGTCGTCATTATTGTCGTACGCCTGTTGTTATTCGTCTCTAGTTGATGGTCTGACCCTTTGGTGACTGTCACTTATCATTCTGTTTGTGGTTCTAGATGAGGATACTGACTTCTGAGGTAGAGAGCCCATCATCGAACCAGCCGTCCAAGGGTCAGAGGAAGCGTAGAGATCTCACCATTCGTTAATGGAGAGCATGATGGTCAGGGAAGTGGATCTGAATATGGAGCCCGGAGTCCAGGAGGAAGCGACTCTGATGTCGCGAGATCGAGACTTGATTTTGAACACCTGAACATTGATCTCTATCGTGGTTTAAGAAACGATTCATGACGTCATCGTACTGGGTGCTGGAGTAGATGAAGTGACGCTGTAACCTGGCAAGTAACAGGCAATCCTTGTAATCCTTACACACACACAACCCCATGTTGTCTAGTACCTCTCTTCTGAACAGTCTCTAGATGTAATTGTTGGGTAGACCTATCATTTTCATGTGCATTATAAATGTACAGCCTAGCTATCTATTCCACATGCACAGATTATTGAGTTTTGAGCTCTACCTATTCTATTGGCTACATCTTCGTTAAGGTAGAGAACTGGTTCCCAGCCTCTCTGTTAACTGATCTCAAAATCTCCGTTTTGAGTATGGCTAAATGCTGTAGATGCTGGTTTTTCAACTTTAACCTAGTCCTAAAAATAGATAAAATATCATGTTATGTCATCCTTATAATATTTAAAATGTCTCGGTCTGTAAGTCACGCTAGCCCCTAATAGTAAATAGTCACGCCAGTAGAAGTTCCTACTGTCACTATTGCTCGCAGCTCAATAACTGGCTACTTTACTGCGGTAAAAGATATTAGCTGACCTTGTTGAAAATAGCGATTCATTACTTAAACGAGATTGCAGGTTTTGTGGGCTATCTGGTTTCCAATTCTTGCACTTGCGATTGTTATTGACCAGCTCACTATAATATGGCTTTGAAATAATTTTTCATTTAAAAATACAAGGATATTTTAGTTTTGAGGTTGATTTTTTTTTATAAAAGTGTTCCGAAAACGAATATTATAATTGTGTTCATATTTCGTAAATAAATGTTTTCGTCATAACAACTGCATAATATGATTAAATTTTAAAAGTTTGAACGAGAAAGTTTACTATTCAAAATATTCAAGAATTCTTCTAAATTTCCGTTAGTATGAGCTTGACCGTTGATGAATATCCAGCCTTCATCCTTTATTCATTGTCGACATACAATACATTCTCTTCATCCTTGATACGCTCGAAGTCATCCTCGAAATACATTCGCTTCATCCTTGATACTCTTGTAGTTATCCTCGAAATGCATTCGCTTCATCCTTGATACTCTCGTAGTCATCCTTGAAATACATTCGCTTCATCCTTGATACTCTCGTAGTCATCCTCAAAATACATTTAATTCATCCTTAATACGCTCGAAGTCATCCTCGAAATACATTTACTTCATCCTTGATACTCTTGTAGTCATCCTCGAAATACATTTGCTTCATCCTTGATACTCTCGTAGTCATCCTCGAAATATATTTACTTCATCCTTGATACTCTCGTAGTCATCCTCGAAATACATTCGCTTCATCCTTGATACTCTCGTAGTCATCCTCGAAATACATTTACTTCATCCTTGATACTCTTGTAGTCATCCTTGAAATACATTCGCTTCATCCTTGATACTCTCGTAGTCATCCTCGAAATACATTTACTTCATCCTTGAGACTCTTGTAGACATCCTCGAAATACATTCGCTTCATCCTTGATTCTCTCGTAGTCATCCTCGAAATACATTCGCTTCATCCTTGATACTCTCGTAATCATCCTCGAAATATATTTACTTCATCCTTGATACGCTCGAAGTCATCCTCGAAATACATTCGCTTCATCCTTGATACTCTCGTAGTCATCCTTGAAATACATTCAATTCATTCTTGGTATACTCGAAATCATTCTTAATTGAATAAAGAACGAACATTATAACTAAATATGAATATAAGAAGAGAGAGAAAGTAGCCTGCTGGTACTTTGTGCTTTCTTAAAATTCAATGTATAGTTAATTAAATTTTATACCGTACAAACCAAGTTATTTTGAAGCATAGCATTTTAAGGTTATATTCATCAATCTTACCTCTTACCATTTAATTAAATAATTTGACAAAATATATTATTACCTATTGGCATTTTTTATTCTGGAAATATATCGATGTTACATTTACTGATAGAACTTCAGACTTAAATATTCTTTGCCCTTTTCTTTATCTGTGAACAGGTTGGACTTATCCGCCACTCCACGTACGGCTACTGTCTACTCCTGTTGCTCTGGGTTTTGTATAGATTTGCTGCAAAAGTTTTCAGAAGACCTTCGCTTCACTTTCGACCTTTACCGTGTCGCAGATGGAAAATGGGGATCTCGTACGGTGAGTACTGGTGTTACTTTATTTGCTTTTATAACTTTGTAGTAGTAACATATGACCTAAAACAATACTGCATATTTTACGGGTACAGTTCTTGTGAAAAATGTGAATCGAACTGGAATCTAGTTGAAGTTTGAAATTAATATATATATTTTAACAGTTTCGCCTATCAAAACTCATTTAGTATATCTCTCCATCTGTTCATCCGTTTGGAAGACAAAAAGAAACCTCAAGAACTACTTAAGGGATTGCTATCAATTCGGACCAGAATACAGGTCAAATGTTTGGAATCAAAAAAAAAAAGTGAAATGTAATCTTTCAGTTTAACGTCCCACGATTACGGATTTCAGGCTAAGAGAGACGGATGATTAAGGCAAGTGAATGATGATGAAATAATTGGTGAAATGAAAATGTGGGAGAAAACACAAGTACACCGAAAAAACTCACGGACACGATGTTGTCCACTACAAACTTATTTAGCCGGGGATCGAACCAGGGACCCCATGCACAAGAGGTAAGCACTCTACTTTAATTTTCTTAATTACTACTCTTTTCTACTTCCATGTAAGCTTTAGCCTTTAAGAACAGGGGTTCAAACACAGAAACATCGAGGACAGTTAAGATTCCAAAGTCCGGGAATTGAATCCGGTACCACGTACACCAAAGGCGCACGCGCTGGCCACTAGACTATCGGGTAGGGCTCACTACTGAGCCATCGTGCCCCTATAGTTTGGAATTAAGTTCGTTGATGGCAGTGGTATTCAAAATGAAGGCGAATCAATTATTTTTGATTTTAACATTTTCTGTAAGCCTTTAAACATTTCATATCTGTCCTTAACTCTCTGCTAAAAGTGGGGGTGAAAGGAATCCAGTACAACTTCTTGTTTCAATGTTGATTTACAGAGAGCAAAAACTATAAAAGTAATAATGAGAAGCTGCTTTTGTAATCAATTAAACGTTTTAAGAATTGACATCTTATCTGGTTAGCCTTCTATTCAAACCGGAAGTGGCAGAAACCAACCACCTCCGGTTTTAACGCTGATCGTTGTAGAGTAAAAACCGCAATACATAGCTAAAATGTTTTTCCTGCAATCAATTATAATCGTTCCAAGAATATATTCCTCCACCATACACTAATCACTCTACTAAAACCGGTAGTGGTAGAAATCTAAACCATTTCCGGTTTCAATACTAATTATTTGATAATTCAATATCAAATATCACATCTACAAATCAAACTCCCTTATGTGATGTGCGCTTGACACTGCTATTGATTATTAGCACCTTTATTGTGTCAAATATTCTGTGAGATCAATCAATTTCTCATAAGGCAACTGGTTTTATTATTATATTATTACTTATTCCGTCTTTTGGCAGATCCTAATGAGGGTTTTGTTTCTTCTTAATTTTCAGTTTGGGCCTGGAGATATTTCTTTCTTAGATGTTTCTCGATCTTCAGCTTCCTCTTTTAACTCCCAATATTTTCTTATATTTTTCAAATCATCGTTCTGTTGTGTTCACCTTCTTCCTATTCCTCGCTTTCTTTCCATATTTCCTTCTATGGCGGTAAGAAGAAGATATCCAAGATGTGTCCAACTCAATTGGCCTTTCTACGAAGGATGGGGGCTAGAAGCGTCCTCTTCTCTCCTATCCGTTTTAGAACACCTTCGTTTGTTATTCTTTCTGTCCATTTTATCTTCATCTTCGTCCAACATCACATTTCGAAGCTCTCTAAATATTTCTTCTCTAACTTCCGTAATGTTCAAGTCTCTGAACCATAGGGCCCAACACTCCATATATAATATTTGACTAATTTCTCCCTTAGCATAAAATTAAAGGTTGCTAGTTAAGGGTGACCTTTTCTTATTCGGTGCTTCTTTGGCTATGGCAATTCAAGTGATTTTATAACACGCTTCGTACGATATTTGCAAATAGGCCTATTTTAAAACTCGAATGCAACGTATCTGAAACTCGTATTTGTAATATAGGTTTTATCGTGTGGTGAAACCCTTAATCATTCCCAACCTTCGATGTCTGATATTGATATTAGATGTCTCGGTTGCAATGACTCTCATATATAATTACATTGTTTTTCAGGTTCCTTTGATGTCGTTATAATTATATTATATTGATGGATTGCTCTTACAAGTGGACCTTGCAAAGTCGAATTCTACTTTGTTGACTAAACTTGGCTGCGAAGTGGGGAATATCAAGAAACAAGCATAAGGAAAATTTAAAGTGCTTTCATCCATAAAGAGCAATGCAAAAACCCGATTGATCAGAATGAGCCAGAACAACAGGGTTTAAATCTGGAAATTTTGGTGTATTTGTAAAACGGGTAAAGAAATTGGAAACAAAACACATTAATAGACACTGCCAGAAAGTAGACATTTATTAGAGGGTAGATGGGAAGAATATGAGGTAGACGGGAAGAAAAGAGGTGGAAGTTGCGATCAACATAATTATGTCGTTTAATATCTTGGCATCCCTTATGGTTAATGATATGATTATTCGTATCTGAACTTTTCATTTTAAATAAGTAAACACGTATTCGAAAACAGATGTGGGGTGTTATACTATAAGCTTTCCATATGAGAGGTTCGAATTTTGGGAAAGACTTCCAATTCTATATGAAAAATACAGAAAGAACACCAAATATAGCTCACAGTGAGTTATTTCTACTTTCATTATAAAATTTGAGTGTAGTTGATTTTGAATTTAATGTTATTTTCAGCAGTAAGGCTATATGAGACGGGACCTGTTGATTAATGTGGAATCCGAACCACATGAGCTCCTGCCGGGAATCGAACCCGGGTCTCCGACGCCAAAAACGCGTACGTTAACCGCTTAGTCACGACAAAGCTCATTTTAAAGTTTGATTTAACTTGCCTATTTTCTTTGATTCTCTCTCTGTTTCTTTCATTTCTAGCAATCAGATTTATGAGTACTTTAATTCTGTCAAACTACTTTTTTTTTTTTTTTTTTTTAATGATGTACAGCTACTTGAAGCAGTACTGGAAGTTACAGAAGAAATTTAGATCTTGTGTTCACACCAGTTGATTGTCATACTTCTCTGAGCATACATTCTCCGAAGATACGCAAAAGCAAAAATGATAAAATGCAGCATTTTTAATGAGACCAAATTTTAAAACAGAACTCCTATTTTTTTAAGAAATAGTGCGGAAAGAGTATCCCTCAATTATTCCAGGAAATCAAATCTAAATCCAACAGAACAAATTAATAAGTTTTAAAGTACAATATATATGGTAAAAGGACGCTACTTAACAACTTTTATTTTTGTGATCCGTATCGCAATACAAAATCTTTTAATTAGTTACCAGTGTTCACGAGATTGGAAAACTCTTCTACAGAGAATCAAATCCTGAAGCTCTTGAAAATAAAAAAAAGTTTTGTGTTATTAACTACAAAAGTAGAATTCCCAATTGTTAGAACTCTCGTCTAGCAATCATAACTTGAACTTTCGGTTACGTCACTGAATGACCAACCATTAAATACAAAAAAAGAAAAGAAAAAGAAAAAAAGAAGAAAAGAAAAGGAAAAAGTATATGTGATTGAATGTGAAGTATGCAGTTTGCTAGTTCGTTGAAAGAAGGGTCTCCAGGGAATTGGGCATCCTCATTATAGTGCCCAACTCCTGGTTATATATATATAAAATTTTCAAAAGTGTGTATGGTAAAAGGGATTTTCGTTCATTTTGATGTTTGAATTCTCTCTCATATCATTTGTCGGCGTTTTTTTTTCTTTCTTTCTTTCACTTGCAACTTTCTACGATTTGGCATGCTGAAACGGCAGGCAGCCATCGCACACATTTTGTGACAGGTTGTCTGTCAGTCCTCTCCACATCATACATAAAACTATCTCTCTCGTATTTTTTTTTTCTAACTTCTTTCTTCCTTCTCGGGATGTCAATCTATTGAACATGCCTGTAAGAACCGTGGTCCTGCTTTGATTTTTAAAAGGCTTTTTCTTCTACATTTGAAATAGACATGTAGTTATATACAGTAAGTGCGTTACAGATTATTCAATATGGTATTTTAAAAGTTCCACATATGAAACGTAAAAGGGTCACATCAAATTAGAAGAGTATACCATCGTGTAGTGAATATGGTTGTTTGATTGGATCTGAATTTAATGTGGGGTCGCGGTGGCTCAGTGGTGTGCCCTCCCCGCTGGTCTAGTGGCTAGCACGTGCGCCTTTGGTGTACGAGGTCCCGGGTTCGATTCGCAGTGGAAGAGCCTTTGTGATTTTAACTGTTCTCGATGTTTCAGTGTGCGTGTTCCTGTCGTTCTAGGTGATTGGAAAAAAGTGAAGTAAACGAGTAAAGCAAGTAAAATTAAGTAATAAGTAGTTCAAGTAAGTTACTGAGACACGTTAGGTTACTGAGAATTATTATCTCTGCAGAGTTCCTTAATGAAGTCAATCCATTACGAACATTAGTTATGGCTATCCTTATTCCATTCCAAATCTACAATACTCCTTAGCTTCTATACAACTTGTACAGTAGCAAAGAAATGTCTAGCTTTTCTTACTGCAAAATTCCCGATACTCGTAATTACGTGATAATCTTCACTGTCTTTAGCAAAGTGTATTTTATACCTGAAGATAATTGAAACTCTGTGCTCCGTTTTGGAAACACGAATCCAACTCACTTTTCCGCTTCCATCCTCCCTCGCTGACTTGAGCAATATATTGCGGGCAAAATTGTGTAGTATCCCACTTGTTTCCATTCACAACCTTTGTGAATCTATTCCATGTCAGATCAAACCTGTTCTGTGGGCAAAAAGTGGTCCAACGCCATATTATTGAGGTAAGTTACACCTTTACAGGTATTTCCATTACAGTGATAAGGATCTGTATATTTATTACGTTGCATATGTGCACAAGCGTCTTTGTTCAAAACGCTAAAGTGACAAGGGTATAAAAGGTTACTGGAGGACATCGCATGTACCGACTGCGACCAGCTGCGTCCACAGGTTGCAGTTTAGTAGAAACAGCACTGAGATATGTCGCTTAGCTGCAAAATAAGCAGGATTGTCCGGACGAAGAAGCAGTCGCGAACAATTACGACTAAGGGAGTAAATCCTGGTCCCTCCAGGTTGGAGTTTGACGGCCGGTTGTAAAACATCTGTCAAAACAAATATAAATTGAAAAAGGATAGCGTGTGAGAGAAACGCTAGAGCATACCTCTGAAGCGAAGCGCGGAAACGATCGCCTTAAGGCCGTGTGAAATGAGCGAAGTCTACCCATTAACAATAGGTCGAACGAGTTAAAAAAGCGAGCCCAGAAACAACAGATCAGAATAGGAACGTGGAGTGTCGGGATCATAATACACAGTGCTTACGCTAGCAAGGAGAAGAGAAAGCATAGCATGCATTTAGGAGACTAATTGGAAGAGTTCAAAATCAAAGGAAATATTAAATAGATACTAACTTTATACACAGGAATAACAACAGAAGGAATAGCATTGGAATTGTCTTGGATAAGAGTTTGAGGGAGAAAGCAGTAGTCATGAAGAGAATAAATGAAAGAATCATAAGAGTCAAGCTCGAACTAGAGAAAAACAAACTCTAAATATAACCACAGCCTATTCCCCACAAGTGGAATGTGATGAAGTGACTAAATAATAATTTGGGATGAAGCTTTCTAGTACATAGCACAACTGTTCGACATATGGGAAGTCTATATTACCAGAAGATATAAATGGGCATGTAGGACGGTAAGGATCAGGACATGAGAGAATACGTAGAGGATATGGACGGGGAAACAGAAATGAGGGAGGTAAAAACATACTATAAATGACAGAGGCCTACGATCTCTCTTTCCTGAATACATTCTGTAACACAAGAAAAACACCTTATTATATATAAGAGTGGCACTTTCAGATCTCAGACTGACTACATTTTCTGGAGGAGAGAAAATCTATGAGACGCAAAGGGCTGCAAAGTAATTCCAGATGAGAGTCTTACGGAACAACACCGCCTCATAGTAGCTGATATCTACATGAAGGAAACTGCAACCTGTAGACGCTCATGGTCGCATTTAGCACGTGTTGTCCTTCAGTAGGAAGAAGAAAGAAGGAGAGGACAAAATTTATATGAACAAAGTAGTGGAAACTGGATTGACAAATGCTGAAATTGATTCGAAAGGAATCCCATCACAGGTACTGCAAATGAAAGAAGAGTAGGAGTGGGCAAGAGTATCAATATCACTCAGAAAAGCAGCAAGAAAAGCTTTGGGGAAAACAAAAGGAAGAGGCCTCATTGATTTTAGAAAAATCTGGTGGTGAAATGAAGAGATCCAAGCAGCCGTGAAAGAGAAAGAGTACAATACAAAAGTGGCAGAACACAGGAAATCATCTAGATTGAAGGATTACACACAAGCTAAAAGAAACATCAAGAAAGTAGCGTAGTGAAAGGCAAGGCTTATAATGAGTGTTGTATAACAAACTGAAATTGAAGGAGGGAGAAAAAACTATTTACAAGGTTTGGAAGGTAGGCGACATGTGAGCAGCATTAAGGATGAAAATAACGAAGTTTTGACAAGGAAGAAAAGATAAACAATGGAAGGAGTCTTTCAGAAACTCTTCAATGAAGAAAACCCCGAGGGAAACTTATAAAGATGAACCAAAGACTGCGACTATGGTATAGGAAAAAATGCAATGGAAAAAGAAGAAAAGTGGTAAAGCCCCAAGATTGGATAATATCTCTCTGGAAGCGTTTAGGTAAGGAAGGAGTGAAGTTGTTTACTGTACTTTCTAATAGGATATTGGAACCTGGAAAAATGCTAAATGAATGGAGAAGTAACTACGTTGTACTAGTGTTTAAAAAATGGAAATATGCAAGAATGTAGCAACTATAGGAGGATAAAACTCATGATTCATACAATGAAGTTCTTCTAAGGAATTATAGAAGTAAGATTAAAGGAAGAAACGAAATAACAGAAAAATTAATTTACTTTGACGACAGTGATCGACAATGAATATTTGTACCTAAAAATCTAATGAAAAAGTACAGAGAATACCAGAAGAATCTCCATATTGTCTTCACCGACTTAGAGTAAATGTACAATAAAGTGCAACGGGATCTACTTTGGTGGCAACGGGATCTGCTTTAGTGGAAGAAAAAGGTCTGTTCCAAGCATATACAACTGGTCAATTCAAGATATAAATGATAAATGTCGGACAGGAGTGAAGAATACATGAGGAATAGCAAAAGAGATCACAGTTAATTTGGAACTTCATCAGGGATCTAGTCTTATCTCATATCTTTTCTTGCAGTTGTGATGGATGAGCATACAAAGGACATCCAGGAGTTAGAACCTTTAATTAAAATGAAAAGTTCTAACCATTTGTTTGAATTTTAGATTCGCACAGTTTTGAAGAAATATTTGTATATTGTCTACAGTGCGCCACGTTCAAAAGGGCCATACTTGTTTTGAATCTTACCTGCAATCTTCACGCCTTCAAATATAGAAAATATTTAATACTAATTGCATAAAGTATTACTTCAAACTATAGACAATTGAAGTTAATAGACTTTATCAACTTTAATAATTAAATACTCTTATGAACTTACAAACATTCACAGATAAATCAGCGCATTACAAAGTGTCACTGTTGTAATATTTTTCTTCGAGATACTCTAATACAAACTTTCTTTACTTTGCTGTAAGAAATAAAAAGTTTAATAAATACACAAGTAATTAACTCATTTAGGGGGTACTGAGGTTGCCAACTGTGAAAAATAAAATTACTGGTACATTCATATATTTCCCAAAACAGATTAAGAATAATTGTATTGTAATCGTCTGATAGCAATACCGGTCAGCCGGTAAAATATCAGTCAGTTGAGAGCCCTAAGAGAAACTTTCCCTCCGCCAAAAGAAAGTCGCACACACAGTGACGTGACTAAGGGGAACAAACGGGACTCGTGCCCCGGACGCCGGATTGGAGGGAGCGCAAAATTGGGCAAATGTTTACTTTTACTATAAGGCAAGGGAAAAAGTTTTAGCAAACTAAAGATAATAAAAAATTACGTCAGAAACTTAACAAGACAACAACTACTCACCAACCTTAGGATGATATCCATAGAGCGTAAGTTAGCTTCAAAGCTATCTTTTGAGGACCTTGTAAAAGCCTTTGTAGCCAAAAGAGAACTAAAGTTAAATGTTAGTTCCATTTTTTTGTGTTTTCGTTTAACTTAGGTCGATTTAATAGTTTTACAAAATGTCTGAGTATAATACTGGAGACAACAGCTTGACTATTTGTCATAGTTGAATATTCTATTCTAAAGCAACGATTGTTGATTCATTCTACACTTATGGACGTTCCGATATAACTCCAAAAACATTGTGATTTGCAGTTATTATGATAAGACTATAAGAATATGTCAAGCATGCTACTCTCAGATTATTCGGCAATCAAATACTAATCAGTTTGGTGGTTTATCTTGTATTAAAAATTAAATTATGTACTGCAATTTTGAAACCAAGGTTTACCACTTGAAAAAAAAAAAACGGAGTAGGAGAATTACTGTCCGATACCAAATATCAGGTGTAGTTGGGGAACGTTTTGGTTTGGTTGGTCAAGGGGTGGCGCTAAGGCGAGTTGGTGCCCCGGGCGACAATTAGCTTAGTTGCGACGCTGCGCACACACTCACGATATTTGTCTACCACAAAACTCGGTTGACCGAGGCTGAAATAGGTATGAATTAGAAATAGTAAATTTAATATTTGCTTTTCTTAAAGGGGCAAACTCTTTTTCCCTAAAGTGAGGAGCATGGTGCGAACGCCCTACTTACCGTATCCTGTCTATTAATGGATAGCTACTAGAACACTGTCAACAATTTTCTATTTCATTGTGTGGTAAGGAAAACTAAAACCCGTGTACCGTTTACTCTACCAAACCCAGACAGAAAATATTACAATATTGTAGATGCGTCGAACTAATAGACTCAATGTTCTAGAATATACTTCTTTAACCGCGCCCAGAATATAACGTAATGTCAATACTTTATATTGATCGAACTTTTGGACTAGTGTCTTTAGTTTCAGAATATTATAAATTTGACAAGCAATATTCTTTTATGTAGAATATTGATAGAGATGAGACTCGAATATTTTTGCGAAACAAGAGACGAGACTTCGGCATTTCTCATATCTCGCCTCGCCTCCATCCCTATTTATAAACTGTTTGGTCCTTTCAATTTCAAAATTTGGTTTCGCAGTAATTTTTATTCATTGACGGAATAATTTGACATGCGTCACAGCAATGTTTCTCCTTAAACTGAGAATTTAGTAGCGAGGGTGCGACCTCCATGCTATGTATGTCCTTCATCCATCGTGACCTAGACATCGAGGTAGCGACCTCGCGACTTAAACCTCGACGTATTAGCCTATCATACGAGAAATAGATTGTTGCTGGTCCCAATTTCTGGCATCAAAGTCAAATCGAGGGCCAAATATTTGAAAACTCTCAATTCAAATTTCGAACTTACGCTTCTAATCCTTGCTAATCCTGCGCTCTCCACAATTGTTTTTTTTTCAAATATCGATTTTGTGACGGAGCTCAGGAACTCAACACTTAATTATTTTACTGTTAGGTTACAGCTGAGTTGATTCACTATGTGCTACGTTATCAAATGAAGTATAAATATTATATTGAAGTTTTCCAGACAGCATTATTGGCGTGGACAGCAAACTGTACAGCGAAAAGAAAAATAGAAATATGAACGGTTAACTTTAAACAGCCCGATCCAGTTGAAGTGCTTATAAAGACACGGATAATGACACGGGAACAGTGTTGAATTCAGGCATGTTCAAGGGGGCTGAGACTCCCTAGAATATATATGTGCCCTCCTAGAACACATGCATTGAAATATTTGCTTTCTTCTGTACATTTTTTCCAGAGATAAAAAGTCTTAAAAGTGAAAATTTTTGTTCTTTTAAAAGCAAATTAGCTTCTTCGTTTGCTCAACCTAATTGTTCTAATTAAGAGACGGCATTCTTATATGAAATTGAAGTTAAATAAAAACTTGGAAATTAGATACAGACGCAGACAAACGCTTTACAACGTTAGTGAGGGGAAAATTGCAATATGTTGGTCTTTTCG
Source organism: Thermobia domestica (assembly GCF_964235325.1). Taxonomy (NCBI): domain Eukaryota; kingdom Metazoa; phylum Arthropoda; class Insecta; order Zygentoma; family Lepismatidae; genus Thermobia; species Thermobia domestica. The sequence continues at coordinate 59,252,169 of NC_137456.1, read as the reverse complement.
TAAATATAGAACGAAAAGAGAAATTAGAGCTAGGATTGGCATGAAATGTTGATGTAAAAAGTTAAGCACTATAGTAAGGATTTGGAGATTGGGAAGTGAATCACTATAATAAGGATTTGGTAAACAAAATAGCCCCGAAAACCTTGGTTCAAATTAGACTTTATCCTCCTGACTCATTCTTCACATATGTATTGCGTAGGTTCCGAGACGTGCTGTTTTAGAAATCTCCTTGCATTGTTGGGAGCAAGGGAAGAAGGCAGAAACTCGAAAAAGAAAGTGTTTCTCACATGGAGGTGTAATGTGAGGGTTTTGCACACTAGCTTATAAAGAAAGGTTTCTGCGTTTTGTACTTTTTATAAATTCCGGAATTCGCCTGGTGGGGCTAAGGAAATTCTTTGGAAAAAATTGTGTTAGAATCGCCTTGCCAGACCAAATCTGGCAGTTTTTTTAAAATTTACCCCTTAAATTTTTACGCCCCTCTTCCTTTGTATATACAAAAGTCTGAATTCAACACTGCATGGAAGAACCAGTCATATTGAAACTAATCTTCAGTTATGCGCTTACTCACCTTTACTAACGTGTCTGCTTACTACGAACGCATTCTCAGCATGTACGTTAACATATAGCCACGAGAGAATGTATGATTCAGATTTTGAGTACAGTTTCAAAAGTTCATTTCCGTAAACTGTAAAAGGTGGTGATGTCATTTTACATTCAATTAGTACATTCAAATTCACTAACGACGACGAACTGAAGTATACGACGATACGGTTGCAAGTAACAATTGTAGTCATCGGCTAAAATACCGGTAGTAGGGAAATTAGAAATGATCAAAACTGAATTGTTTACATCGCTTATTTCGAAATACAGCTAGAAGATTAAACTTACAAGAAATCGCAAAAGTCAGTGAAATTTGGCATCATACTCAGCATAGTTTGGGGACAAAGCAAACATCCCTGGTGGCCAATGGCGCCCAACCTGGGTCGAGGGCCCGGCCCCCCCCCCAAAACTCATGTGGGCCCCCTAGTGTATTTATGAATATACAATATTTTTCATAATTTGAATGCAATTTGTCTTAACATCCTCATATATATACCTTTTGTGTCTGAGTGCACCCCCAAATTTACAGAGAAATCGGCGTCCTTGCTGGTGGGGATACTTCAGTTGATTTCTTTGGGGGAAAGAAAATGTGACTGAAAGGGAAAATCCCCCTCATCTCCCCGGTAATTCGCACTCTATGAATCTTATTGAAACGTTTGGGTTGCGAGCGGAGTGAGCAAGAAAATTTTTTAAGTTTATTTCTTTACAAACACACAACAATATTCATTTAATAGGACGCCAATACTTTCATGGGATGCCACGCCATTTACTCTTTACCAACACTTTTTCTTTTTTGTTGCTCATTCAGCGCGCTATCGTTATCAGCACCTGGGTACAAGGCCCTGCTCATCCCCTGTAACTACGGCTATGTAGAGGACCTACTGAACCTAGACGATAAGCAGGCCTAATGAAAATCATAATGAAAAGGAATGAGAATATTGCCAACAGGTGGCAGCAGAATCGCATTTAATTTATTTGTAGGGCGTTTGTACTTATTTTGTTTGATATAACAAATCATTTACTTCTTTTAAAATTATAACCTAATACCCTTTGAGACCTTGGAAACTAATTTATTCGCTTAATATTTAATGTTTTAGCATCTCACTCTCATTTAGCTTAATATCTCACTGGCAACTCTGAAGAAAGAAATTATAAGAAACCAATGAGGAGCAACACTTAGCAAACTCTTATTGGTTACGTCCTGGTTACATATTGGCTACTTTTTTCAAAAGCACGAATCGGTGTGTTGTACCGGTGCTTTAATTTTGTTTATAACTAAGGAGTATTCATTGAAGTAGGGTGGTAAGGGTCTAAGGCCGCCTGAATGAAGACAATCCTATTTTATTATGTACCTCTAGGTATGACATTCATTAAATTTGATAATAGTGCAATGCATTAAGTCATGATTCCCAACCGGTGTGTTGCTAGCAGGGCCGGATTTCCCAATAGGCCCGGGCCTATGGGCGCAAGCTCCCAGGGGGCGCACGGACGAGAGAAAAAAAAACATTAAAAAATATCTAGAAATAAAAATAAATAGCCATAACTTAACATATTTTTTGAATTGATTTTTAAAAAATCAGGCTAATAAAGCATTCTGATTTTGAAGTTCATTGGAACTGTTGGTAAAGTTAAACTATTTTTCAACATTATGCATCCACTTCGTTACAACATTGATTGCCCAACATTGATATTTATTTGCCCAAATGGCTAAATTGAACAAAACCAAAGTTATTCACCAATCTTTTGTTAATACATTAACGGTATTTTGTTAAGCCCAGAACCAAGTAAATTCTTCAAAAAACTTGTAATGACAAAATTGCATCGTGGAGTGGTGTTTAAGCAATTAGCATATAGGCCTGATATAATTTTTTAATAAAGGTTTTTAGGAAAGTAACTTTAACCAGACAAGGGGGCGGAAAAAATATTGGGCCTAGGGGCGCCAAAATGCTAAATCCGGCCCTGGTTGCTAGGGTGGTCAGATGTCCTGCTTTTGGAGATCTTGTCCTGTGTCCAGCTTAATAGTCGAGCCGGACGCTCATTTGTCCTGCTTTTCAGTTGTCTCATTATAAATGTTTAACTTTTCATTATGGTGATGGCTCGAAGGCTCCAGTCCCAGACATTTTAGAATTTGCAAAATTTTATCAGTACGTTTTTGTAAGTTGTAAAGTAAGAAAAAGTTTAGGGTTCCAAAGTTTGGTAAGAAAATTATTAGATTGGCAACCCTGGCCAGGCCATATTAATTATAAATATCCGTCTGTAATATAAGCCTTCAATTATTTTAGAAAAGATGTGTGATCGGGTCAATGCACCTTGGACCGCGTCGAAGTTGACAGCGAAAGATCTTCAGAAAGTGAGACGAAGTTCTGCCTTTGTATTGTTAAGTGGTACGTTGTATTTTTACTTGGATTCTTCGTGTTTTTATTAAGAATATACCGAAGCGAAAATCAGTACTTATTAGTGCGTGGGCGGAAGAATTTCACTTCGTGAAAAAAAAAGTACAAAATGTTTGAATTACGCATTTAGTACGTATTGAAGAAGTGATATAGATGTGTCGAATAGCGAGAAAGGTGACATTAGCAAGCACATGGAAACAAATAAATATAAAGCCAATGCAAAAGATGTGGCTTCAAGTTCAAATTTACAATCTTTTTTCTTTAGTAGTTCGTCGTCTCTTCATACTGGTAATGTGATTGCATCGGAATTGACTTTGATTTATCATTCTGTGAAAGATCATCACTCTTATAAAAGCATTGATTGTACTGTTAAATTCAACTGTCTTCTTTTCAGCGATTCGGAAATTGTTAATGATGTTACACGCGTAAAAGTAAAAGCAAGTTTCTTTGTGATAATGTATTAGCACCTCTTCCAGTATCAGTGCATATGGATTGTTTGAAAGAGAAGGACATTCATTTCTCTATCAGCACAGACGCTTCAAACCACGGATAATTGATTTTGCGATATTTTCATTTTAAAAAAAGGAATCCGATATTGTATGCTAGAATTTTATTAAGTTTCGCATGACACGTCTGCCGCAATTGCAACATTATACACAGAGTAACTGGTTCGGGCTTAAATCTTGAGAATGTGTCTGCGCACAAGGATGATAATGCTATTGTGCTGCCAAAATGTCTTGAGCCGTGGCAAAAATGCGAACTAAAGCTCACACCCTCACACACCCACGCGTTGAGCCAATAAGGGTTCAGCTGTTGCTAAGCGAGAGAAAGCGAGTGGAATTCCTTCAGCCGATAGCAGCGCTTGCAACGGAAGACTAGGGATCAAGTCAATGTGGCATTAGTATAGTGTAAACTATGGAGTTCGAATTAAATCCAAACATAGTGGCACCTAATTGTTACGCTCACATTTTGCATAAAACTGTTCGTTTTGCAACGTCAAAACTCAACGTTGATGTGAAAACGGTTGTTGTGAAAGTGCTGAAAGTGTATGCTTATTTTAGTATTCATGCTGTAAGAGTTAAACAGTTAAAAGATATATGTGACTTTGTGGATGTCGAGTACCAAAAAATTTTACGTCATATAGTCACACGCTGGTTGTCTTTACTTTCTGCAGTAGATCGGCTAACGAAATCGTGGCAGGTTTCGAGTAGTTAGTTGCTTTCCGTCACTTGAAGAAGAACAATGTTCAACTAGGTTATTGCAGTTTTTGGGAGACGAAGGTAACAAAGGTGAAATAGCTGAAATTTATTGCTTTTTCTTAAGTCATGCGCTCAAATTATTTTCTTCTGTCATCGAAACTGTCGAAAGTAATACTTGTACTGTTTCACTTTATTCAATGTTGAAAAATTTAGATTAAAAAAAAAAAAAAAAGCTTACAGATAGAATAATAGACAAATTCTTTGGATATGTTCATTCTAAGATAAAACCTTGTGATAAAACGAGGTGGCAATCTGAGTTTTTATTTTTTTATTTTTATAAATGGACTCGTCAGTACATTAGCGAGCGGTATGTTCTCAGTGAAACAAGTTTACATAAGAGGTTCTGAATGCTTTCGCTTGGAAATCCCGACTGTTCTGAATATTTTGTTAGTTCTGTTGAGATGTGTAATATTAAATCCATGGACATGGATGAACTTTACGAAGAATTCAAGGTGTTTCAAGAAGTAGCAACCTCAAATATGTTCAAGAACTGTACAACTGTTGAAGTAAGACGTAAAAAAAAAAACAAAAAAAAAATTATTTGCCATTTGCGTAAAAGGGGGCGCGGTGGCTCAGTGGTAGAGTGTTCACCTCTGGTGCTTGGGGTCCCGGGTTTGATCCCAGCCCCCGCCAAGTGAACTTTGTGGTGGACAAACACCGTGCTCGTAGGTTTTCTCGGGGTTCTCCCGTTTCCTCCCACTTTCTTCATTCCACCATTTCACTCATCTCTCATCATCACCGTCTCCTTTAGCCTAACCGGCATAACCGTGGGACGTAAAACTTAAAGATTTTTTGCATTTGCGTACATAATATATGACCGTCACCAAAATGATAAGAGAGAAATGAATAACATTTGAAGTAAATGAGGGTATGGAGAAGACAATAAATAATATTTTGATTTACACGTGGTTACATATTCTCGTTCTTATATTAAGACTGCCATATGCATATTTTATTATAATAACGGACAGAGTTCATGGTTGCGTACTTACACTTGGCTGAAGTCCATGATCAGGCACAGTCAATTGACAGCTGAGCCTGCACACCACTAACACTAAGATTGTAGAAGACCACTGTAAACGATGTTGTGCGAATGCGTTGTGGTTGAGTTGTGATTGCGATGTGATGATTTTTGTAAGATTTCTAGAGTGTATATATATTTATTTTCCATACTTTCATTTTCTATTTTGGATTTCAGAAAATACTATTGTTTATGAAATGGCTTATTTTCCTTTGTGAAAGTCTTCCGTATTTATAATGTTTGTTTGTAACTTTCACTATTTTTACCAGGATGTTTTTCGATACTTTATTTAAAATATTTCACTTTTACAAGTTTATTGTTTGGTTTCCCCGAGGGATTAAGAAAATACTTCAGTTTTTAATATCACAAAATAAAAGTATGTCTTAGAAGAAAGGTATTTTAAACTTTTCAAACATGCGAAAACATCAAACGGAAAAGGTTTTTAGAATTTGAAGAAAATTCGTTCATATATTCTTTCCATCCAAAGTAGTTACGGTTACTGCGAACGGATATTTTCATTAATGAATGCTGCTAGAACAAAAGAGCACAGCTGACTGAATATCTCCACAGCAGGGACGTACGCAGGGAGTGGGTCCTGGAGGTCCGGACCCCTCCCAAATCCGGACTTTGTTGTAAATTTAGTCTAACTTTAGGGTCAATTTTACAATTTTTAATATTATTTAGACTGAAATGGTGTTTGGAACCTCCGAAAAGCTTTGGACCCCTCCCGAAATAAATTCCTGTATACGTTCCTGTTCCGCAGTTAAGTACGAACTTCAAGTTTGTTTCAACTTTGAAGAAAAAAAGTGAGAATGGAAGTGCAGTGACAAATTTAAAGAATTCTTGCAGAACACGCGTCTATCGAAATCCGCTCGAGGAGCAGAGAAACACCAATGAAGTAAGAATTTTAACATGTAAATGTAGCTTTCCCAGCTTGTATGAGAAAAGATGCCTAAACGCAATTGTCATATATGGAGGAAAGGTGTACAAATTCATAAAGTCGGGCTTTCTAAATCAATGTGTCCGGCTCTTTAATCATAGTCTTCTGGCCACTCTATGTGTCACAAAATATTTGATTTTAAATATAGTGAATCATTTAAAAATTAGTTGAAAATCAATTTTGAGACAAAGTGTACCAATCAACTTTCCTCGGCTGCAACAATGCTTAGTACTACATACCGAGAAATATGTAATCTTCACCAACTCATATTTTTGTTGCATATACTCCATAATATTGGATTTGGACCAGATTTTGACACAAAAACTATACTTTCTGTTACCCCATTCCTAGATAATCGGTACAAATGCGAAATATTTAGACTAGTTTTATTTTATTTTCATGGATATACTTTCATCATACGTGCCTTGATGCATTTATATATGTAAGCTTCGTCTCTAGATCACCCATTAAGTTTGGTGCAAATTAAATAATTCATTTTATATCTGGTGGGAAATTCATCTTACCACCATAACATACGGATGAAGTAAAGACACGCATCTAACATCATAAAACCTCTACCCGTTCAGCAAGTAGGTTGAAGTACCCAGGCAGTTAGAATACAGTGTAAACAGTGTAGACAGCATTGTAGTGTAATACAGTGTAGTTAGACAGCATTTTTAAATAAAGTTGTATAAAAATGTACCTTGAAGAACACACAATTGCGACTAATTTGTCTTCTCGAATTCAGACTAATACATCCTACACAGTGACCTGCAAGAAAATATATCAAGAAATACATTTGAGCCACGAATTGCGAATGAATGCTCTATTTTGCTGTTGATTTATCAAATTATGTTCGTATGAGCTCCTCACTAACACCATGGAAGCGGACCTTTAGAAAAACTTTTGTACCATTGTAACGAATCAGGCATACAGCCGTACAGGCATACCATTGTCGTTGATGACACTTGGTAATCAGTAAGTTGAAAAATGGTGCTACATGCCTTTACACCGGCCATTGGGATTATTATTAAGTATTCTGCTTTTTGGCAAGTCCTGATAATAATGAGTTTTGTTATTTAATTTTGGGTTTGGAGATGAAATTTTTCTTCCATATTTCTCGATCTCCAGCTTCCTCTTTTACCTCCTACTTTTCCCTGTTTCTCAAATCATCGATCCTCCCATCCGTTCTTCTATAGTGGTATGAAGAAGACAATTTCTTCGCGAGAGGTGTCCAATCCAATTGGCCTTACTACGAAAGATGCTGGCTAGAAGGGTCCTCTTCTCCCCTATCCGTTTCAAAACATCTTCGTTTGTTACTCTCTCCGTCCATTTTATCTTTTCCATCTTCCTCCAACACCACGTTTCGAAGCTCTCCAAATATTTCTTCTCTAACTTCCAAGTCTCTGAACCATACAGTTCAATGCTCTAATATTTAGCACTTGAGCAACTTCTTCCTTAGTCCGATATTAAGCCTGCTAGTTAGGAGTGATCTTTTTTCCTTGAATACCTCTTTGGCTATGACAATTTTTACCATATCTCTTTGGTACAGTAAGCGTCGTCTCTCCTCAAAATGCTTCCAAGATACTTGAACTTCTCGACCTCTTCAACTTCTCTTTGTTCTACTCTGACTCGTAAGGGCGCGTTTCCACGGGGTATTCTCATGACTTTCGATTTTTCCGTGGTGATTTCCATTCCATATAGTTTCCCGGTTTCAACTATTTTGTCTATCATCTCCTGTAATCCTTCTTCGGTTCAAGCTATAATAAACGTATTATCCACATACCTGATCTTGTTAATGATCTGCCCTCCAATCTTGAAATCCTCAATTCCTATTAATGCTTCCTTCAGTAAAGCTGAATAATTGGTATGCCATATTCTTGTCTGATTCCTCTTCCAATCTCCTCCTTCATTCAAACGCAACTTCATTCGCTGCCACTGTAATTGTCTAAAAGTTTGTATCTCTCTGATTATAAGGAATAACCAGTAACGTTTCCTAAGTCGCAACCCAAACTCCAATTTCTTTCGGGACGACATTCCATCGTTGGCAAAAGATGCGATACGCTTGTTGTTTCAAATAATCTAACAGAAAAAATATAAAGATATGCCAACAACCTTCAAATAATTCACGACCATCAGGACTACGTCATCACTACTACTACAGCAATTGACTTGCGTTTAAGAATAAATGCCATTGAATATTTTAACAAAAGATTGATTCCTTTCCGCAACTCCACAAAGGGTTCACTTGTCTGGCATAATCTTCCATTGTTAACTGAAACATGTATTCTTTTCATTCCAATATTACTTTCACTTTCCATTGTTTTGTGCGTTTATTGAACAAACTAAAACTAATATTGAAATTTCAAAGCAAGAAAAGTTGTTTTTTGATTAGGAAAATAAAGATGATTTTCAAAGTTTACCGTCCATACATGCCTCAAAGTTCCATATATACATTTAAATAGATTGATAGGCAGGTAACATGGAGAGCTGGAAAACATACGTAGTTGTATAAGTCAGTACTCATTTAGAGTTATTATATTTAGCGAGATATGTGAATGTTAGCATAGAGAATGGTTGAAGCATGATATTATTTATTTTCTGCTGATAGAATGTAACTTTTCCTAGAAAATGGTTAAATACAACATATACTGTGTATTTTAATGTTAATAAATACGTATGAGTTTCTGAAAAAACAGCTTGCTTAGGCCATTATGAATATCAGCCCAGATTTTACATACAACGAAGAACACGGTTCTTTAAGATATCAATGCTGCCTTCTCCTCACTCAGCCAGAATATTATGTATTACAGAAACAAGAATACGCCGAACTTTAGTACAAGAACAATTTTTAAAAAACAATATATCTACTGGGTAAAACAGGAAAATTGCTGGACACTGTTCCAGCTCCTGCGAGGCTAGTGAACCCACAACTGACGATGACAACGGCCTCTCCGTATCAGTCTTCGTTCTGACTGGCCATTCTCACCTACCTTCTTCGGCTGCTATGAACTAGAGAATCTTCCCAACCCTCTCCAGCTCCTTTGTGTTAGAAATATCCTTTTACCTTCTCCAGCTACTGTGAGCCAGAGACCCACTTCATCTTGTCCGGCTACTGTGGGCTAGACAGTCTCCCAGACACTCACTTCTTGACCCCACAACAAATATTAAATAGACGTTCAACAGAATCTTATTAACATTGCTTTGTAGGACACTGCAACATAGATGTATAAACTTTTGATATATTTTGTAACAAACAAGATGAGGAAACTGTACCGTTCGCTCTACCAAAACAAGTCAGAAAATACCACAATATTATTGTAACTGCGTCGAATAAATAGACTCAACGCTCTAGAATATAATTCTTTAACTGCACCCAGAATATAATGTAAAGTAAATACTTTATATTGATAAAACTTTTAGACTCGTGTCCCTACTTTTAGAATATTATAAATTTAACAACCACCAATGATGTGTGAAGGAAATTGGTTTGTAAGGCATGATATTTTTCAACTAATATAGAAACTGGAAGTAGTAGTAGATTTATATTACTTTTAGCTTTTGTAGGGATATTAGAGTAAAGATAGAATATATTTTGGAATGCTTAATTTAATACAGAAAACAGCTTCTTCCTTTAAAATTATTTATAACCGTTTTTGCTTTAAAATATATGTGGGAAAACGTTCAAACAGGAAGTCACTGTTTTCCGTAACTTCCGGCTTGAATAGCATCCGTATTCGAAACCTAACTTTTCACAATCTACATCAAGGCCAAAATTGATGGTGATCCATTCAGTAGTTCTTCAAATTCTTAGTCTCCGAATAGCCGAACACACGATAGAACAGATAGGGTAAATATTTAAATTTGCTTTGGTTTTCAAACCAAACTCTTTAATACGAGTACCCTGCAAAACAGGTAGTGACTGGGATGAATAGAAAATCTTTCGAGCTAGGTGTGTATTTGGAAAAGTATTGCAAAAACTATACAGTATTTCTATGCGGTATGGCCACTGGAGAAGAGAAAAGCATATGAGCACCGTATTATAGCCATAAATGCAGAAACGCTCACATGGAGAACTTTTAGCATCTTTAATCTTATTCTCTAACAGGCCCGTATCTACGGGGAGGTCTAGGGGGGCCGACCCCCCTTAATAGGCTTCCAAATGAACTATAATATGGTTGGATCGGGTCCCCTAACTTATACTGCCCTCCCCTACATTTTTGGACTGGCTACCGGCCTGTTCTCTAATGTAAGATAGCAGAGAAGTTACTCAACCTAGGCGATAATCAAGCCTATGTTATACTATATTTGCTAATGCAAATCAACATGAAAAACAATGAGAATATTGCCAAGAGATGGGAAAATAATTTACTGTCTTTATTTGTGTCACTTTTGGAATGATTTTAATGGATATAATAAATTGTTTACTTACTTTGAAAGTAGATTCTAAAACTCTTCGAGACTTTGAATCATATTGATTTTTTTCGCGTAATATTTAATATTAGCATCTAGATTTTATGAAGTTCTCGATGGCAACTACATGGCAAGAAAAGATAATAAATGAATGTAATACGTTTTAAAAGTAATTATTATTATCCCTTCGTTCCATGTGATTTTTGGACAAACAGAAATCGGTGTGTTGTATCGGTGCTTTCATTTTGTTTAGAAGTAAGAGTAAAAAATGTTCGTTGTAGTAGGGTGGAAATTATAGTTTCACAGGCTACCTGAGGAAGGACAACCTTAATGTATTATTCCCAACCCCGTGTGTCACGAAATATTTGATTTTAGACATAGTGAATCATTAAATAATTAGTTAAAATTAATTTTGAGACAAGAGTGTACCAATCAACTCTTCCAGTGGCAGCAATAGTGTTCAGTAGCTGCTACATACATTCACTATTTCATAGAAACTTTTTAAATTTACATTATTATAAATAAGAAGGCAAACAAGTGTGTTGCGATGTTGTAGGTGTTCAGTAAGGTGCATGGGCGCCCGAAGGGGAGGGCAGGGTGGAACCCGGGCCCCCCTCTGGCTCATGAAAATGTATACGTAATATAGCAAACCACGTATGTTAAATAGCAGAAATACTAGACGTAATATAGCAACCATGGAGATGGGCCGCCTAAAAAAAAAAGTTTTTCGGGCGCCCCTGGTAAGGTGTATCGTCAGTCAGAAAGGTTGGGAACCATTGCACTAACTCATCAATAGTGGCTGGTGTCCGATTCTTTCAACCTCTTAAGTGCCAATACCGATTTAACTCGTCATGAGAATTTAGCTTGTATTTGCAGTCTGACGACTATTTTCGTCATAATAAAATTCGTATTGGGAATGACGAATTAATACGTATTGCATTGGGCATGGCGTGGAACGTGAAACTCAAAGATTTCATTTCATATCATAATATGCTTCTTTTTAGAAAACAAATTTATTCCCCATTCAGGTGCAACTTTCTCATTCGGAAACTCCCCAGTTAACAGGTTAAAAAGATTAGCTGTGGGTAAAAAATGAAATGAAACCTCTATTCTACGATTATGCTTTTTTAGGGTAAAGAAGATGGATGATTAAAACAAGTGAACGATGATGAAAGAATTGATGGAATGAGATGTTGGAGGAAACTGAAGTACCTTGAGATAACTCACGGACACGATGTTGTCCACCACAAACCTATTTGGTCGAGAATCGAACCAGGAAACGCACGCAAGCACCATGAATAATCACTGAGCCACCGTCCTTGACTTAATGGAATGACTTTGGTTGAATGGAAAAGAGATAAAACACTAATACGGGACTTTACACTACAGTACTTATCACCACCGACGTCTCTGGCATGTAAAATTTGCGGGGAACATCAAAGAAAGTAATTTAAATGGTACTAACTAGCCCAACCTGTTTATTATGTTCGATTCCATTTTTTACCTTTCTGCTTACCTTCACGGACCCCCTGAGGTATATCAAGAACTCTGTTATAATCGTTTCTGAACCTGAATATTATATTCCAAATAAATATTATTTATAGGTTATTCTGTCGTTAGTAAATAAATTAAATTAGAATAAAATATTGAATATTTTGTAGTTCAAAATATTGGGGGATACGTCCCCCTCGTCCCCCCTTGCCAGAGAGGCCCGTGCTTATTACTTTTAGCTGTTAATTCAGCTCACGAAGAGAGATGAAAAAAAGAAAACTAATAATGATAATTTATAATTTATAAGATAACACATAATGATAAACACATATTATGATAATTTATTCGATATTTTTTTTTGTTTGTAGGCCTACTTATGACCATCGCAACTAGTGGAGCATGGAGGAAAGAAGGGCTTAATTTCATCAAAGAAATAATAGGTCAACGAATACCATAGAAATCATTCGATACATGAACTATTTCCTTTCTAATACAACGTATTAAAAATGAAATGAAATCTTTAAGTTTAACGTCCCACGGTTATGCCGGTTAGGCTAAAGGAGACGGTGATAATGAGAAATTAGTGAAATGGTGGAATGAAGAAAGTGGGAGGAAGCGGGAGAACCCCGAGAAAACCCACGAGGACGGTGTTTGTCCACCACAAAGTCCATACGGCGCGAGCTGGGATCGAACCAGGAACCCCAAGCACCGGAGGTGAACGCTCTACCACTGAGCCAACGCGCCCCCCTATACAACGTATTAGTATGGCAGTACATCATAGGTATGTTTCTTCTATTCTTGGAATAATTCCTACTGGCAAGGACTTACATTAGAAGGATTTTTTCTCCTGTAACATGTTTTTTTTTCATTGTTTGTTCTTCTATTCATCTTGAACATACTCCTTTGTAGTTTAAAATGGAGGGTTTGGATATGCGTGTATATATACTCAGCAAAAGTTGTATTGGAAACCTATCCTTAACGAATACATGCTATGGCTTAGTACATGAAGTAGACACGTCTCTTTGTTATATGAATCATATTGTAAAATTATTCCTATTACAGGCTAACCAGAGGTGGCTATTAGGGGAATATGGAGGTAGTTGTCCCCACTTTTTTCCATCACACGATTACCTAATCACAACCTTTGACTCATAATTAAGTAATGGCAAATTTTTATCCTCCCTCAGTATTTACATAATTCGCCGCCTCGCTACTTTTTCCGGTGTTCGTTTCGGCCGCGGACAATTTCTGAATTGTGTAGTATTGACGAAGCTAATGTCCTAGTCAGCATATAGTTTCTTCTTGTTCGTGACCCTCTCGAGGGCATCCTCACTCTCAAATTCCCTTGCCCACAATCACTCGAGGAGATAGACAACTCTCTTCGCGAGGGCGAGGGCCAACTGCCACTGTGAGGGCGAGGACGAGGACAAAGTTCCAGCACGAGGGCGATGGACAACTCCCTTCGCGAGTGCGAGAGTGAAGAGGATGAGGGTCAATTACCACTGCAAGGGACGATGGTGCGAGAGGGCGATGGATAACTCCCTTTGCGAGGGCCAGGACGAACGAGGGCGTGGGCCAACTGCCAATGCGGGGGCGAGAGTGAGTGAGGTCGGAGTAAAAGGAACTCGGAGTATGGTTTTAACAATGGATAATGAGTGACTTACAAGAAATTTTAGTACGCAAAATCCTTATCCCTGTTGTTTCCTTTTATCACGAAAATTCCTTCTCCTAGTGACAAAATCAAGAACTACTAGTCCTCACCTACAACGAAAGAAAACTAAAACTTTAAAAATTTCTAGATCTTACAGATTTCCTATTGTGCTTACAATGCAATACTGAAACGCCGAAAGATTTTTTTTATAATGACCCTATACTTTCATTTATATAATCGATAAGATTTCAGTATAAGCATTTAACATCTGAAAATTATTTTAAAATGCAATGTAATTAATTGCAACAACAATAAGCTAAATGTACATAACTAGTCTTCGGCTAGCTGAATGCTTAGCCCCCAGACCACAGCACAGTTTAAAACGAGATGGCATATCAAAAAAATGGTCGAGACAAAAGTTGTCGAGATCTTTACGAAGATTAAGAATCACTCTCTTTATTTTTCTTCTAGCATCAATATTAAGGAAGTTACGGATCTTTTATATTTTCAAGATGGCGGATGTAGCTGACAAATATGTACTCTACCTCTACCATGTACTGTACCAAACAAATGCACATGTCATACACCATCTTGGGCAGTGGCGGCCGGTGGATTGTGGTTTCGGGTGTTGCAGTACGAACGATAAGAGACAGAAGATATAAAGTTGACTCATTGACTAATCAGCATAACTTTAGATGCAAATGCTATGTGACATGTTAAATTAAATAAAATTCTGTTTTTAAAAAATAAAAAATGCAGAATATTTTATCCGATTAATCACCTTAATTAATTAGTAAGTTCATTCTCCTCTCTTTGATTGGAGCAAATCTGTCTAATACAAGCTGGTTGAACTCTGGTATTCTTATTGTCAGGTCTTTTTCGATGGAAAGCATAACCAATAGTGATAACCTTTTTTGGGACATTCAATTCCTTGAACGTGTCAATTCTTTCTCACGTGGAAAAGAAACTTTTCGTCTTTTGCTGACGCTATAGGTACAGTTAATATTAATTTCAGAAGCTTTGTAGATTCACTAAATATTTTTTCTAGATTATTGCGAACGATTCATTCTAGCAAACTGAGTCCCTGATAGTGATCCGAATTCCTCTTCAGCGTTGACTGAAGAGAGTTCGTAGCAGATATTAGTGTTATAAAAAAATGTACATTGAACACACTTTATTCACAGTTTATCCAGGAAAATTTAAAATAAATTGAGGAAATGTATCTGGTGCAAACAACGCTACTGCCATAAGATATCCTGTAAATTTAAACTGGATTTTTTTTTAGAACACTTTCCTGAATTGCAGTTGAAAGCTGGTCAATGGTTTTTGTAAGTTATTTACAGAAGTCATGGTATACAATTCATTCAGAATTTGTAGGTTATTTACAGAATTAAAGCACACACAATAATATTAAACCTAATAATTAAAAACCAAAACAGCTTATGCAAAAGACGTACTGGTATATAAATTCCGAATGTCACATATTCATACATCAACACACACACACACACATGTGCGTAAAAGAAAAAAACTACATTCCAAATCATCCGTCTTGGTTGTTACGCAATGCACGATGAACGCAATATACTTCCACATGTAGTGTTGTAAAAAAACGGTTTTTTTTCTGTGAAGTTTTTTTTTAATAAAAAACGTCGTTCTTTTTTATGTTTTTTTTCAAATGTCTGTTTTTTTTCTGGCAGCTATTATTTATTGATGTATGTTGAAGATTATTGAAATAATCAATAGAACTTAAGTCGAAGCCCTCGTAACTTACAAATCGTTTGTTTCCTTGTACATATACGAGCAAAATCGTGTGATTATTCCTTTCGGACCCAGATCATTTTTGGCGTTTTCCTACTTTGTCAGTTAGTGACGTATTCCTCAAAAACCATTTACCCTATTGATATAGTTAAGACGTTGTTTTTTTAGAAAAGGAATGTGGCTATTTTTTGGTGTACGTTACATTGCAGTGTTGCGAGCGGGTGGGAAATTACTGAGGGAAATGTAGGGGTGTAAATTTACAAAAAATCCCTAACCGAAATTCAAGATTTTTTGTATCTAGCACCACTGTTGCCATATGGGTCTAAGTAACCTAAAAAGATTCTTTGGTGCGTTGACAAGGTAGAGTGAAAACCTGAAGTCGCTTGCTTCCATTCAAAGAGAGAAAGAAAAAAATCTGTTTCCATACACATGAAATTTTGACACTTTTTACGCCTCAAAAGCAAAAACCAACAGATATGCCGACGCTACAGCTTCTCTAATTATCCTATTTGAAACTTTTTATGGTGTGTTCTGTAGGCTAAAGAGAAGGCTTTCAGGTAGTGGTACATTTGTTCCAACGTAGCGAGCAAGAGGGAAATAATAGAGGGGAAAGGGAAATTTGCCGAATTTTTCACTTAAAATCGGGAATTAATTGTTTTGGCTGGAAACATTGCCACAAAACATACGTAAACTATCTGAAAGTAAACCTTGATACCCTAAGAATTTATCCTACAAGTATCATTGCGATATCTAACAAAGTAAACATGAAATTAAAAAAAAAATCTCGTTCTAACTCAGAAATGCACAATTTTCTTACCATTTACAGAACATGGTTTATTATAAGCCACAACTGTACTTCCCCTAATTATTCTACCGAAACTTTTTATGGTGCGCTGTGTCGGCTAAGGACGAGGCTTTCAGACAGTGGTACGTTTGTTCGAATGTAGCCAACAAGAGGGAAATAATAGAGACAAAAAGGGAATTTTTCCAAAATTTCCTCCTAAAATCGGAAATTAAAATTTTCTGTAGCTGGCAACAGTGCTAGCAGACACACACAAATTACCTTAAAAGAAGCTTTGGTATCCCTATTATATACCCTACAAGTGTTGTGACGATATCTAATAAAGTAAGCAGATCATTAAAAAATATTTCAGTCTACGTAAAAAAATCAATTATCTTTCCACTTAGAGAACAAGGTCTACTGTAAACATCAACTGTACTTCCCCTAACTATCGTATTGAAACTTTCTATAGTGCGTTGTGAAGGGCAAAGACAAGACTTTCAGATACTGGTACTTTTGTTCCTATGTAGTCAACAAGAGGGATATAATAGAAAAAACACGTAATTTTCCCCTAACATCTTGAATTAAAATTTTCCGTAGCTGGCAACACTGCTACCAGACAGACGAAAACTATCTTAAAATAATCACTGGTACATTACTAATATATCCTACAAGTATCATGGCGATATTTAAGAAACAATGCTTTTAATTACCAAAAATATATTTCGATAAACAGAAAAGTAGGGAAAATCAAGAGTTAGAACCTAAATCCGAATTTTTTGTGCGTCCCCTAATTACTCCACTGTAACGATATGTACCCTAGTTTGTTCAGTAAGAACAAATGTTTGACTGGCGTAAGTTGACTTGCATTGGGACGTATAGGTAGGTTTATAACAAAAATTTCGAATTTTTTGCCCAAATTTAAGGAGATTTTAATTTCCGTAGTTGGCAACACTGCGCGCAAGCCCATCCAATTGATGTCAACAATTAGGTATCCATCCGACGTATCTACCTAATAAGTCTTAAGGAGGTCTCTCTACAACGAATGAAGCTACAGGGGAAAAGTAATAAAGAAAATTCGAAAATTCTTGAATTTTTGACGGGTGAAATTTGAGAAGGAAATTCGACACACAGAAGAAGAAGAAACTAAAATGATAAACTATGGACCAACCATATTTGGCAAAAAAAAATATACCGATATCTTAATTAGTGACCATACAGGAGCGTATTAAAAAAGTCACACACGCGTATGTGTCACTTTGGCCATGTGGGTCCGAAAGGGTTACGAGTGTACATTTAATTACATTTTTTTGACTACTAACTTGTGTTGTTTTAGTAATTATAGTCTTGACTAATAATAATATCGTTGTTGTAAACAATCATAATCTCTCCTTTTTACATCTTAGTTCCAATACTGATGCTGAGAAATGCAGGGTGTTTCAAAATGAATATCGGGTAATTAAGTCTTCGTAGTACTTGTTACATTTTACGCACAATTATAAACAATACATCAAATAAAAGAACACCTCAAACAGTTTTTGCTTCAAGTGTTCGATGTGAGCTTCATTCGTCACATGACACACATTGAGTCAATAGGCGAGAAAGGCCCATAAACTTTCCGCCATATGGCACAAAACATTCAATTCATACAGACGGTTGCACTGTAACTACAGATTCAGTCTTTGCAAAATTAAAACACACAAAGCTTTCTGGTCTCTAGTCTCCATCTTTGCTACTTGCTCTTTCTAACGGCAGACAGAGGAAACAATGCATGGCATGCGTGTGTTCAAAACTGTTTGAGTTATTCTTTCATTTGATAATGCTTATAATTGTAAGTTAATTGTAATAGATACTACAAAGTTTCAAAACCCTAATATTCATTTTGAAACACCCTGCATTACTTCAAATTATGTCATTCTATATTCATGTCTTGTATGTACACTCATGTCCAAAATTATTGTTCCATGTCTATAAATATGTTGTTCTAGGAATATAATTTGATAACGAATCCGCCTGGTATTTCTTATAATGTTAGTGTGTGTATAATCGGCAAAGACATGTATGTGGAAAATTTCATGTCAAAACAGCAGTAAATAAGAACAATAAAACGAAAATGAAACTTTCTTGTCCATTTAGCAACATTTTCTTTTACTCTTTCTCATTTTCGTATTTATAATTCTTTTCCTTTGAAATTTACCATAAATATACATTTTCAGATTATACACACAGCATCAGTGTTAAAAGTACCCTGCAAAATCATTATCAAATTATATTCTTACAAGAAGACAGTTATAGATATGCGACAATCATTTTGGACATGAGTGTACATATCATCGGGCCTGCCCTAGGCAATTTGTCGCCCGCGCAATGATGTAATTTGCCCCCTCCCTCTTTCTCCAGAAAGAACAAATCTTAAAAGTCACGATTTTAAGTATGCTACTCCAGCATGAACAACGAAAGGGAAGGAAACTACACCCGCACTCAGAAAGGCTTATATACTTACTACAAATACAATGTTGTTGTGTCTGTTTTCTTCTTTAAATATTAATCTATTATGTTAGTGAAAGATAAAGCAAATACATCTGAAAGATGGTAATCCATTTTATAGAATTCAATATCAAGTTTCAATCTCAACATATCAGTTTGCAATTATAGTGCAACTAGCTCTTTTACCTTTATTTCTTGATTTTCCTTCTACATCTGTTATTTATTTATTTTTTTAAAAGTTTTTCCACCTTCAATGATAACGATCCTATTTGCGACAAAGACAAGAGAAGCTCTGCTAACTAACCAAAGGGGGCAGGCATTCGAGAATTGAGTTCCTGTATTTGACAACAATCAAACAGTTTATTCTGGGATTTAATTTACCATTTGCTTTAGCACTGACCATGAGACATAAACTAATGAGACCTAAACATAATTTATGAATGTAGTATTCAAATAGAAGGTCAGCTTAGTAAATTTAGCTACCATGATCATGAAGTCTGTCTCCAACAAGAAATATTTATTTTAAATAAAATACTTATGACAGATATTGCAGCTCCGTGGAAATGCACGTGTTGCACATGTGATAGAGCCAGCAATGCATATCATATATCAAGTCGACAAATTATTTATATATGATATTCAGAAAAATATTAGTAGGCAAATTAGTTTTAGTTTTTACCTTTAGACAAGTTATTTGCGTTTTATACTGTTCGTTATATTATTTTCATACTTATTAAAGGCCTACTTTCACGAAAAAAAAAAATGTTTATTTCTACTTTTATTTCTTCGTTGATATTGGTGAAACAATACAGAAACCCGGATTCTTAGTAGGTACACTACTCATATAAATTGTAAAATATTTGTACCACATCAGTTTCTAGTGCTTCATTTATGTTGCATTTTATGGTAATTACACCTACATAAAAATATTTTAGACTTAAATGACGTAAGATACATTACAAATGACTATTTAAAAAAAAACGAAATTTAGAAAAAAACGAGAGGCAATGTTTTTTTTCTTAAAAAACGTACATTTCTGAAAAAAACGAACGGTTTTTTTCTATTTACAACACTATCCACATGAGGCGAAACAATGCTTATCAATGTCATATGCTCTGGAAAGGAAACCTCGAAACCCGCCAGATGTAGGATCAGCATGTATACCTAACAGGAGGTAAAAGTCGAAGAACATCAAAACAAACAGCACTGCCAGTTCTACACCCAGAAATGTGTGTTGGGAGGGTTCGATACGTCTATGCAATATATACTTTTCTTATTCTGCATCCGAAAAGATGATAAGTAATAGCTGCTGCACTGCCGTGTCGTGACAAAACGCTGTAACTTTGGCGGAGAAGTTTTGCGAAAATGAGCCTTCAAGTTTTCATTCGAAAATGTGATCTGTATCGTGTAGAACCAGTGTGTCTTGACTTTGGAAACACGTGGTTACATGTAATGTTACGTAAATGCATGTTGTGTGATTAAATTTGGTGAAAACTGATTGGTTGACCATTATTGCCTAGTTACACTGGTTCTACACGATACAGATCACATTTTCGAATGAATACTTTACGGCTCATTTTCGCAAAACTTCTCAGCCAAAGTTACAGCGTTTTGTCACGACACGGCAGAGCAGCTGTCACCTATATTCTTAGCAAAAAATGATAGAACAATTGTTTTTAAGAAAAGAGAGAGTAGGCCTACATGATGAGGCGTAAAATAAAATATTTAGCCTACATCAATCGTTTATCTGTTAAACAAGTATAGTTCGTTAGGAAAGTCTACAAATGTTAGTCAAGTTTCGAAATTTTTGGGAGGTCCGGAGCCGGTGGACTCCCCTCGTGGCTACGCCCCTGAGCATTGCTAACTAGTCCCAAATTCAATGTGGCGTTCCCCATCATACAATTTTATGTGGAAATTATCAAGAATATAAAATATACTTATTTTATAAAAGAAATGTGTTTATACTAAAATACTATCCACAGGGGGGGGGGGCGATTCTACATACTGACATTAATATTTGATTTACAAATTACTGAGAAGAAGCCTTCGTTATCAATATAAGCTAAGAATTAACCTGTAATTGCGGGTCTACTTTTATTTGTTTTCTCCTCTACTAGATATTTTCTTTCTTATTTTGTAATTCTGCAATCACTTTTTTTAATTGTCATTATATTGATTTGCTTCAGTATGGTCCCGTAATTTAAAAATATGAATGCATAAAAACAAATTCCATTTGTTAATTGCTAGTGAAAGAAAATTCAGAAATCTTATTTAGCGCGAAAAACCTCGTTCACTGGAAACCGTGCTGTGTTGCAGAAGCACTGCAACGACCAGTCCCTTTAACTTCTGAGATAGGGGAAAGGAGACTTAGCATTTGCTCCAATTGCCGCGCTGAAGGAATCTGGTCGTTGCATGCTCGTTGCAACACAATATAAATGAGAGACTGTGACGGATTATTTTTCGCTTTTTAAAACGGATTAACGGAACGGACAGTTACAGAAGTAAAAAAAATGTGTTATTTAAAGTGTATATATGCGAGTATTAAAAAGTATTTTTTCTGTTCTTTACTACTATTGATAATAATATTTTTTTCTTTAAATACTTTGGTCGTTGCGCAACGCTGCAACACTAACATTAGCCGCCACTGATCTTGGAATGACCAAAATTCCCTTAGCTCCCTTATCAAGATTCATCATACGCATGGAGGGTTCCTGGGAGGTAGTGGGAATATTTTGGGAAATAGTAGTATGGATGATTCTAAGCAAAAAAAAAGTTCATATGAACGTGGGTTCGATTTTGAACGGTAACTTAAGATATAAACAGGAATGAAAATGAAGTTGAAATGTAAAGATTCTTGTGTAAGTACATAAATCCTGATCGGCACTGACATGAACGTTTGTGAAAAGACCACATAGGAAATCAGAACAGATTTTCACAAATTCCACCACCAACATCAATCCACTTCTGAGCGCATCGGAGGGGCAATTTGTGTTGCACTACGATGCTCCCGATGATGAACGCGGATTAAATCAGCAGCATTCATGATGCGAACTTGCAGTTCATTCCTTGTATTCATCCTTTCCCAGTAAATCATCTGTTTTATCCACCTCCATATACAGAAATCAAGAAGGGCGAAGGCAGAAGAAGGAGGTGGCCAAGTAACCAGTCTACCATAACCAATCCATTCATTATAGTAGGTGGTATTCAGATGTTCAATGATCAACTGAATAATACGTGCCGGTTCTCCGTCATACTGCTAGATAATGTTTCGTCTTGTGTCCAAGGGAACGTCATCTCACTGGTCCATTAAATCATTTTGTAGCAGATGAAGTATCGCTGTGCATTCATGCGTTCATAAAGAATGAAGGGGGCAAGAAGAATGTTGCCAACTATGAACACCACATTTATGGAAAATCTGTCTTGGTACTCTCTGACAAGGCTTGCGTTAGGGTTTTCTCGAGCCCAAGTGTGTCTATTATGGCTGTTATTCACACCGGTATAAGTGAAGGCTGACTCATCAGTAAATAAAATGTATGACGTTTGTACTACATTGTGTAGTAACCAATGACAAAAGTGAAGGTGGGAAGCACAATCAGCAGGATGTATTTGCTGCACCGGTTGGTGTGGAAATGAATACAAATTTTTTGTATGTAGTGGTCGGTACACACGGGTACGTGGAATACCGAGATTCGTTTATATTCCTTTGGTGCTTGTGGTACAACTTCATTTCACCAGGGTAATTGTTTCCTTCTGTTCTTCTTCAGGTTGTCTGGTTTCACGTTCGAAAGTCATTTCAGCATTGTAAAGTGTTTCAAGCTCTCTCAAGTGTTTTTAGAAGAATCATCCGAAAGTCGGGGTGGCGTACTACGTAATGACGAAAAGATGCGGGTTTTCTTGCGTTACGTGAGTTATCCGGGATTCCAGATCGGAGTGTCAGAAGATTCTGGTGTAGCTCAAAGTACTACAAGTACGACAAGTACGACAAGTAGAGTCTATGATTACTACAAGTGTAATGGATACGATTATTGCAAAATCTGAAAACTGGACTGTTTCCGGCAAGTGTGCGTAATATTCAAGCAACAAAGGCAGAGTGGCAAGAACAATACTGTATACATTTCCGAATACTATCGGAGCACTTAACTGTACACACGTGGCAATGGAGAAAACTAGTATTTTGGAGACGAATACGTTAATAGGAAAAGCTCCGTCGTGGCTAAGCAGTTGGCGTACATGCCTTTGACGTGGGAGACCCGCGTTCGATTTCCGGCAGGAACTCATGTGGTTCGGATTCCACGTTAATCAGAAGGTCTCGTCTCATATAGCCTCGTTGCTGAAAGGGACGTTAAATTCAAAATCAGGGGTGTACATGTGAATGTATTTTGTTTATGTCAAGGCGAAAGGGGACTCGTATAGGTGTGGAAAACACAATCAGATGGACGTACTTTATGATGTGACTGGCTGAACTTTAAAAAAAAAAGGAAACAAAGGGGCCACGTGTCTGATTTCGTTCTTAATGCCAAACAATCTACAAAGACCTTGGACAACACGTGATATGCGCTTGTCGTGTTAATTTTGACATTGCTGGATTCGGATCAACATCCATCAGCTCCAATAGGTTCGTTCCCATGATTTCAGTATTAATTTCTTGTTTTCCGTTTTTTTAATGTTTTTTTTCTTTTATTCTCGCTCGAATATTAAATATTCTCTTTTGGATTTGTGTCTCAGTCGTAGATGTATTTCAAATTTCGTTCCGTTTCACTGTAATTGCTTTCAAAGCTTCGGCTTTCCTTCGTTTACTTTCTGGTAACTGTGACCTTGAAAATACCACTGGAAACTCTTTTATAATATCCATAAATTCACTTTGATTGAAACTGTCGTTGCTACGTGTCGCTTTCATGGCGTTTAGGATACTGCGCCATAAGTTAACCATAACGAAATGATGAGCCGATAGATGGGAGAAATGAGTAATCACTCCTTTCATTGATACGACTCAGTGCTACGCGCAGAGGAGACGCGAGTAAACGTTCATAAATGTGAAGTAGTCTAGACCTAAGTAGTGGCTTGTTTTATTGATACGAAATTTAGGGAGGAGATTACTCCAGGTGTAGTTACTCCGATTCTCGAGCAGAACTTCTCAGTAGTTACTTATTTTTATTGATATCACCCAATATTCGCATACTCCTCACTCGTGTATGTTTGTACTATTTGATGGTAGCTTTGTGTGAAATGTTTTGGATATAACCCAAATAACAGTAGCTCACAAATGTGTGTCTGTTCAAGAATCACACTCTCATAACACTTCAGGGTTGCCCCACTCAAGACTCGCGATGATGCCAAACACGGGTCTGAATTATGCTAGATTTTTGTAAATTATGCCAGATTTTCAAATTATCTTTCCTAACTAATTTTAAAAACCCGCCCCTATTTACCTTCATTATTTTAATGAAGTGTATTAACTGCATTCATGTACAGCTAACATGACGCTGTCAAGAATGATGGTAAATGGCACGTTATAGGGAAGGATGGTCGAATTTATATTTTATGAATGGATAACATTTTAAGAAATATATACACAACATACCGCTTCCGACACAGCCCTGAAGCATTTCTTTATTACTAGCTGTCCCCTGACGCTCATATCCCTCCCCTCTCAAGTTGTAAATTGAAAGGGACAGAAACATCCCAGATAGACCACATTGCCACGTTAAATGAATCTTGTAGCTGTCATAAAAAGAACCTTGCAACCCGATCTTTCTATTTACTGTGTACATATTACAACTTCTTGAAAGCAAGAAAGATATTTCCACCTATGCAGCACTGCACTCTAGGGGACAAACAGTAAACCTCCTCACGAAGAACGTGTATTTTGGCGCACTTCCCCTCCCTGTCCAAAAGAATCCGTTGTTTCGGAAGCGGCGTAACTGGTTTTTCCTTTATGTCAGCGGGAAGGCGATAGCAGGTAGCAAGCATGACGTCCCAGAAAGTTGCACACTGTTCGACTCCTTGCAAGATGGAAAAAATGTTTTATGTCCCTTTCAAGACTGTACGTGGTGAAATATGGTAGGGTTTCGAGATTTTTTTAATGACAGCTACAAGTTCTTCTAACGTGGCAACCCCCTTATAACCACATATTCAGGTTTCAGTTGACAGTAATAAAACTGTGGGTAAGTAAATATGTTTTGCAGAGTCACGTTTGCTATTTTTGAACATTTGTGTTTGCTCTGAATTCAACAAAATATTAGAACCGCAGAAATACTGACTGGTTTCATTGCTCCAACCATCGCTTCAACTAAAAGGAATAATTCCCGACAGTTCTTGAACCATCTAAATTTTTGTTCTTTTTCTGTTCACCAGAGAGAAGAATGAAATTATGCTAGATTTGGCCAGGATGCTAAAGTCAAGATGCTAGATGCTAAATGCATGTGGATTATGCTAGATCTAGCACCAAGATGCTAGATACAGTGTTGGGAAGTAACGTAACGCAAGTAACGCGTTACTTGTAACGCGTTACTTTTTAAGTAACGTTTCCTAGTAACGCGTTACATTTTTTCCAAAGTAACTGTAACGGTAACGCGTTACAAATTTTTAAGTAACGTACCTAGTTTGCGTTACTTTTTTCGCGTTACATTTCGGATGAGTAACTACAATATATGTATATTATTTTTTGGAAACAAACGTTTCTTTCCTGTAAGTGAATTTCTCGGAATGGAGCAATGGAGCATGAACGATGTCACTGACCGACAGTCAGTCACCGACACTCAAAAAATCAGATGAGATCATAGTACCACTTGCTGTTTTTGGAAGATGAGGACAGCCTCAGGGAAATCACGTGTACTGATTGCAAGCACCTGGAAAGTTTTGTCATAGATTTTGACAGCTCCAATCCATTCACTGAGTGAACTACGAGTGCAATTGTACCGATAGTCTATTTTACTTTGATTGTTGTTGTTTTTATAAAGATGGAGAACGAACATATTTTACCGTTCGAACATTTGAAAGATACTTCTTCTTAAAAGCTGAAGATGATGGTGAACAGAATTTAAAGGTAAAGTGGTGCCCCGGCGGGAAATTTTGTCAACAACTAGGGTGCCATAATTTAACGATATAGAGTAAGGGGTTAATATGAATAAACTGTGTTCTGATGAGCAGGCTTACTTTATTACTAGAAAATAGTTTGTTGATGGTTTGTAATATTGGAGTTCTTTCAGATCAGTTTGCGCATCCTAGAGTCCCGTGAATTATAGAGTTTGAAACAACTAGCTTTAAAAAGCATGTATTGATTTTAGAATTACTGGCAAGTTTTGATTAACCTTTAGTTAATGTGTTCTCATTTTATTAGTTGTAGTGTAATGTTTCTCAATATTCTGTATTTTCAATATTACATAACAGCATTGTTATTATTATATAATTAGTTTAGCAAAAGAATAATAAGCAATCATTTTTTCTAACGCATATTGATGGGCAAGAGTCGAGCTAAAACTCGACTCAGATTCAAGTCGAGTTTTGAGTTGAGTCGAAGGTAATATTGTCGAGTATAATTCCGAGCCGACTCACTGTTTTTGGCGTCGTTTCGACTCGAGTTGAGTTTAATAAATGGTTCGCTGGTTTTAACTCGTTTTGAAATCATGGCCTGATTACACTGGAAAGCGAAAGCTATGAGAAATGTAAGCTAAGCAGTAATATGGAATACTTTTAGTGTTGCTCACGACGGGAAACACTGCTCGCATCTATTCTCGTCTCAACATCGAGACCACAAGAAATTATTTTATAATAAGCTCAGCTCGGCTTGGCTCAACTGAGCCGATGGCTCGAGCTGGCTTGGTTGGGATGAGCCATTTGCTCGGTTCGGCTCATCTGGGCCGAAGGCTCTAGCCGACTCGGTTGGGTGAGCTAATGACTCGGCTCACTTCTCGGTTCGGGTCGATAGTGAATGAGCTGTGAGCCGATCTGCTCAAGTCATTGACAATTCTAAACCTGGGCCGAGCAGTTTTAAAGATATTTGGCCAGTGCCCTATAAGTTTTAACAATGTTTGGCTCGAGCCCGAATACTCAATCTAGACCCTCAACCCAAATTCAGAAGCTCGTGAACAATGTCCTTGACTCCTAGACTTCACGACTACCGAGGTTGGCAATCAAATAGCTTTTTAGCATTCAAATACAAACCACCTACCTTTCATGTTTAAACACAGTGTTGTTATAATTAATAATAATAATAATAATAATAATAATAATAATAATAATAATAATAATAATAATAATAATAATAATAATAATAATAATAGTTGTAGTAGTAGCAGTAGTAGTAGTAGTAGTAGTAGTATCATTGATAACCTATATTGTCTATGCAAGATACTTGAAGAGAGTACTCGAAACTACACACCAGATTTGGCTCGATTCCACTTGAAACACGACCCGAATTCGAGTCGAGTTGGAGGAAATTTTTCGAGCCGAGTTCTCGAGTCGAACTCAAAGGTGTCTGTTTCTAGTCGAATCGAGTTTCAAAGTAAACTCGCTCATCCTACAGTGACCAGGTTCTAACAAACGAAAAGTAAGACACAAGTATAATAGTACATGGTAGTTTACTGCGTTGGCAATACGCATATCCTTATTTCATTTAATGTTAACCTTAAGTTAATCAACATTTTTTAAAAAGAAGCACTTAACAAAAGTATTCCAGGAATTCAACACAACTCCAAATGCTTTGACGAATGACAAAATGGTTTATTTTTATGAACATACAGTGAACATACAGTGTTGGGCTAAAAAAAAAAAAAAAAAAAAAAATCGAAGCGTGGTATTATTTTAAGAAATGAGAGAAAATTTAGACCGGCACAAGAGAACTTCTACAGGTACTTAACTTGATCATCACTAACATAAGTTGAAAAATAAACTTTTCCTACCTTACGATATCTCAACAAACCCTTCTCAGTAAAAGCAATGTATTGTAAAAAAAATGGTTTGTTGATTGTTCTCCATCCCTAGTCTTTTGAGGAGTGTTAAAAAACACAGCGGTTCATCATTCAGGAAAAGAGTGCATTTGATTCAAAATGTTGTGAATAAAGAATGAAACATTAAGATATTGCAAATAAATTAACTCTGGACATTTCGCAGAACATTTAAAAGAATAATATTTATCGATTTTCTAGGCGTCTTCGCAACACGCAGGACAGCTCTTTGAAAAACAGTACTGTACTGCGAAAATCAGTACGTCTGATCACCGTAGCCCATCCCTATGAGTAACGCAGTATGGCATTTTAGTCAATGTTACATGAAAATATTCATATAGCTGTCAAGTAAAAATTTACATAAAGCAATTCAGAACGTGCAATAATAATAATAATAATAATAATAATAATAATAATAATAATAATAATAATAATAATAATAATAATAATAATAATAATAATAATAATAAATAGCGGTAGTAATAGTAGTACGGAAAATTGAAGTAATAAGATTTTTTCACACATTCAAAGTTTCGGACCTAAAGTAACGCGTTAGTAACGCGTTACTTTTGAAGTAAAGTAACAGTTACTTTTTTGGGCAAGTAACGCGTTAGTAACGCGTTACATTTTAAGAGAAAGTAAAGTAACTTGTAACGCGTTACATTTTTACAAGTAACTTACCCAACACTGGCTAGATATGGCTTCACTGTAACACTTCGATGAGTAATTGTGATTTGTTCTACAACCTGTTGGTAAACTTGCGAACTCGGTACGAAACATTCCTAATCGACAATCATTTTAATAGGTACAATTCTCGAAAGCACTATTCAATAATTGACAGGAAATATGGTCTATCTACCAGCTACTATCTAGTTAATACCTATTTCAATTTACTTCCAAATCATGAAATGCATTGATCTTGATGGCGGCATTTTTATTTCTATTCATATCTCAGATATCGTTTAAAATCGAACATATGTTTACATAAAGTTTTTCTGTAGTCTAGAATCACCCATACTATCATATACCAAAGTATTGCCATCTCATTCCGGGAGAAGTAGTTATACATTATGTGAAAACTGAACGCCATAGCGAGTAGAAGAGAGCTTCTACTCGCTATGTTCAACCACGGCCTTCTCAATCACAAGGCCATCGGGCTACATTCAGGTTCAGCCGTGACGTCACAACGGGTAGGTATAAACAAGGACGACAGATTCCTGCGAGGGTGAACGACACTTGTGGG
Source organism: Thermobia domestica (assembly GCF_964235325.1). Taxonomy (NCBI): domain Eukaryota; kingdom Metazoa; phylum Arthropoda; class Insecta; order Zygentoma; family Lepismatidae; genus Thermobia; species Thermobia domestica. Next base: position 59,223,184 of record NC_137456.1, on the reverse strand, counting down.
GTTAGTTAAACAGTGAGCGCGTCTTTTGAAAGTGTATATGGTGGTGGTATGTGAATTCTTATTTTAAGTGTTTATTTGTGTTTAATTTAAGTGTTTTAAGTGTCTGTAATTCGAAGGCAAAAGTGCATTTTACTTATTGTGTCGGAATTGTAAAGGAATTACGGAAACGGTCTGAAAGTTTCTGTTTCCAGTTGAAAACAATCTACGACAAAAGTGGCTCCATAAAATATACAAAAAAAAAAAAAAGGCTTCATAGTCACCCAATCCAGTAGGGTAAGGCTGTATTTATTTTTCTCAAGATAGTTCATAACAATGATTCTTAAGACATAATCTAAAGGAATTGTTCATTTTTATTTATTTGTTTAGTTAGTTTTAAGTGCGATATTAACTTACTTCTTTGCAGCGTTATTCACATAAAAATAAGAACTTTAACTGATCTCAAAACAGATTTGAAGATCTCTCAACAATTACCATTAAGCAACAAAATTTAGACGAGACGAGAAATAGTTGTTCGTAAATTGAGACAAGACGGGAGTCCTACAAAAATTGAGGAAGGTTTTCTACTTTCGTGGTCCACGAAGATATAATACAGTATAACAGCATTTAAATCATATTGATTAAGTATATTATGTAATCATTTGCATATCTTCAAATGTTAATGAATTTTCTTCATTGTGTTCGTACCATATATTTAATAATTTATGAATTTTTACTATGAATCGTGTAATACTAAAACACTGAGATCTAAGACTTGAGTGAACCAGTGCACAGTGGGCCAGAATCAGAATCTGACTGGAAAAAGAGTAGTTTTGGCAACTACGTCTAATCTACATTCGAACAGCACAGTTGTGTTAAGTAATAAATAAGGTTTCTTGCTGCGTATCAGTAAACACGGATAACTGCATATAGTGGCGGCAGCAGCACTTCAAAATTGATGGTTCATTATCTGTTTTATAGCGCGCTGAATTGGGGTAGTATGAACGTAAGATTTGCGGTTTAATTGCGCATGTGAAAAGGCAACGAACGATCGCAAAATAAGCTATGAGTAAACGTATGTATATGTACTTGCTGTTTGACTAAAGTTTTGATTGATTGGTTTACGTTGCTGTTCGGTAGAAGCATTTCTAGAGAGTCGAAGTATTCACGTATTGAAGACCTGCTATTGGAAATTGAAATTGAGATTTAAAAATGTACGTTCATGTCTGTATTGAGATCTTTCGTCATGGTGTAGTTTGATATATGTATTTCGAAATACAGTTGTGATCTACTGCCCGTTCTTGCCCGATTTTTATATTTATCGTCTTTTCAAAGTTAGGTGTAGCGAGCCGGATACGCTCTTCGTGACGTGAAGAACCTGTACGAGGTATTGCGTTCTAAACTATCAAACGAAGCACTTTATAATTATGATACGAACAGTTATGGAATGTAAATTTTTTCTGTGGATGTTCTTCGCAGTGTACGAGTGACTTTAAGTACCTTCAAGGAGTATGTTTGAGGAGGAAGTTTCTGTAACAGAGTTTCACGTCTTCCCATTCACCATTGTGAACACAAGTTTAGGGATATCATTTACTTCCTTCTCCTGAATTGGTACATTAGTAGGCTTTAAATTACGTATTTGCGTTTCCATTGAACATACCTCTTTTCTCGACAGTTCAGTTCTATTTTCTGGTACAATAATTTAATGGGTCGACAAAATCTAGGCGACGATGGTTTGGGATTTTGCTACAAAATTGCTTTGTCAACCTCCCCATCTGATGTAGAATACAACTGTAAGGGAACGAAGGAGATAGCAAAAATATCTGAGCCACTAGTTCAATTTATCTTCTGTTTGAACTTTCTGCTTATATACATTATGACAACTGCTTCCATCGCAACCCCACTCACACACTAATTTCATTATGTCTTCATCTTTGATGCACTGTTTAATATAATCTTCATGTAAAATCACGATGCGCTCAATTGTCTGATTTACTATTGCTTGTAAATTATATCCGGCTGATGTGTTAGTTACTGTAATATTCTTTTCTCTGGGATAACGCTTTAATTTTGCTTCCCACACCACTTTATACGACGGATATATGTCACAATGTTTTGCCTTTGCACCTAGTCTCAAATGTGCATCTATAATAAGTGCCACGACTTCATCCGGAGAATAAGTGTTTGAGAGAATTTTGGCGAATGATAAGCCTTTTTGATTTTCGTTGCTCCCTTAGGTGTCGTTTGAGTGATTTCTCCTAATACAACCGCGGCATCTCTTTTTCCAGCAGCTCTCAATGAACATTGGGTAGCCAACACCAGCTCTTACTCAGAATGCTTTGTAACGAGTAGCTGTACAAGTTTTTTCTTCGACTTTATTTCCGGATCTTCGAAGAGTTTACTAGGTCTGCCTGATTTGCTTGTCAAAGACCTATGCTCTTGGCTTCAAGAGATCGTTTTGAAACCAGTAAATACTTTATCAGAGAACTTAATATGTCCTTCCAACCAATCATTATATTTGGATAAAAATTTATCAGTCATTCTATTACACAGCTTCCAACGCTTCTCGAAATCACTTTGAAGGCACTTAAAGTCACTCTCACACTGCGAAGAACATCCACAGAAAAAATTTACATTCCATAACTGTTCGTATCATAATTATAAAGTGCTTCGTTTGATAGTTTAGAACGCAATACCTCGTACAGGTTCTTCACGTCACGAAGAGCGTATCCGGCTCGCTACACCTAACTTTGAAAAGACGATAAATATAAAAATCGGGCAAGAACGGGCAGTAGATCACAACTGTATTTCGAAATACATATATCAAACTACACCATGACGAAAGATCTCAATACAGACATGAACGTACATTTTTAAATCTCAATTTCAATTTCCAATAGCAGGTCTTCAATACGTGAATACTTCGACTCTCTAGAAATGCTTCTACCGAACAGCAACGTAAACCAATCAATCAAAACTTTAGTCAAACAGCAAGTACATATACATACATTTACTCATAGCTTATTTTGCGATCGTTCGTTGCCTTTTCACATGCGCAATTAAAGCGCAAACCTTACGTTCATACTACCCCAATTCAGCGCGCTATAAAACAGATAATGAACTATCAATTTTGAAGTGCTGCTGCCGCCACTATATGCAGTTATCCGTGTTTACTGATACGCAGCAAGAAACCTTATTTATTACTTAACACAACTGTGCTGTTCGAATGTAGATTAGACGTAGTTGCCAAAACTACTTTTTTTCCAGTCAGATTCTGATTCTGGCCCACTGTGCAGTGTTGCCCACGAAACTTGACCTAATATTTTGTATCTATTTTGTCTTTAATATTTTGGGAATTGTCATGTTTTTTAGGCTTGTCTCTAATTTGAACATACACTTCTCGTCTCTATTCCAAGAAACTTCTGTATCGTGTATAACATTACTTTTGAGTTTCTCCAAGTACTGAATTTCTCAGTCACCTTTCATGCCACTTGTTAAATTCAGCTTATTTTTTAAATATAATTTCTTCCTAATCAGATATTTTTTTTAGTTTCTTCTCGCAAACGCGAGAACTATATCTTGCAATACGCCGAAAACATTTTCTTAAATGCAAATAGCTAATAATAACGCGTTTGATCACCGTACCACCTGTGTGACGTGGAAAGCGGGGAATAATAATAATAATAATAATAATAATAATAATAATAATAATAATAATAATAATAATAATAATAATAATAATAATAATAATAATAATAATAATAATAGAGGAAGAAGAATTAATCAGAGTACTAGTGATTAATTATTTATTAATCGACTTTTATTTCCTTGGTATAACAACATTAATTTGCAAGAGGTTCGTGGTGCCTCAGTGGTATAGCACTCAAGTCTGCTTCGATCCCAGCTCTCTCGAAGTGAGCTTTGTAGTGTATAAATATCGCATGGATGAGTTTCTTGGAGATCTCCCATTTTCTTTACTCCATCATTTCGTTCATTATTATCATCACCGCCTCCATTAGCCTAGGATCACTATTGCTAAGTTTAAAAGAAAATGAAACTAATCCCTAGCAAGCGCAAACCACACCTAAAAAGTAAAAGAAAGCAACATCTGCGTGCACGCTAGTAATAAATTTAAGATTTTCATGCTTCGAGTTTGTTTCTCCTGTAGTTTTAAATGTTTCTAACCTATTATTCTGTTGAAATTTCTATGTCAGAAATATAATATTTAAGAACAAAATGTTTCTTATTACCATTATCTTCCCGATAATAACAATCTTAATTTGATTGATCAAATTTGTACGCCTCCCTCTCTCCTTATATATAAATATTTTTTTTATTTTATTTATTTATTTATTTATTTATTTATTATTATTATTATTATTATTATTTTGTAAAAGACTTGCTTTTGGCTCTTGTGTAGAGCTGCCGAACTCTGCCCAACACACTGCGAACGTCTGTCCCTACTTTGTGTGACGTCACTCGCTACGACGAAGGTCTTCTCTTATTTCGAAGGTCGTGGCTCAACGCGTTTAAACTAACACATTCTATCTGAATATAGTTAATATATGACAAGTTTATTTCGACAAAATTGTAAACGTTGCAATCAAATAAATTAGTAGACATTTCTCATACATAGATATTCAGCTTAAGGTAATACGAAATATAATACCCAGCTTTTTCTCTCAATAAGGTGTAAAGCGAAAATCCGATTCTGCAACTGGTCTCACCAACTTTTATCATAATTCATGCATCTTCTGAAACTGTTAAAAGTGAACGTATAAATTGTGTTACATTTTCCCACTTTGCTTCCTAAATTCATCTGTTTCCTTTACAGAAGTTAGAGCTACACTAGAGGGAGAGAGCAGCAACGTTGCTAAAGCAAGCAGAAACAGTTTCCTGTAATGAATCACAAAGTCATTTCCTCATAAACACGATAAAGACATTTTTGTATCGTGTGGTTCACTAGATACCTATGCCTCGGGTTGTTAGTATAGTTTTAACTTTAAAGAAGAAACAAAGAACAACCGAAACACCAGGACAAAGACACTAAAGTCTTTTAATATCTTACAAAAAAGTAAACTCATATCATTAAAACATAAATAAATAAGCAAAAAGTATGTAAAGAACAAACATTTCTTTCGAAATGTATTAAACGAATATTTCTCACGAGCAGGGGCGCTCCCACGGGGGTTGGTCTACCGGATCTGGATCCTGGTAGACTTTTGGACCACAAACACTTTCTCAATAAAATTATACTAGTTTAACAGAGAAATAATTGATGCAGCATGAAACTGTAGTCTTTCTCTTATAAAAACAATCTAGTTCTATCATTTTGTACCTGAAAATATAGATGGAAGTATTTTACAATTACTTATCGTCTTTTCGGGTGCAGAATAATACACGTTCAATACTACATAGATGTAATGGCTTGTAGTTTTGGACCTCCTCCCAAAGTTTGGACCCCTTCCAATAAAAAAAAATTTGGTGCGCGCCTCCTCAGGACAATCATGATACATTGTTTATTAGTTGGTTGAATTTGAATTTAACTTCTCTTTTAGCTGAGGATGAGACGTAGAGCTACAATTTCGTGTGGAATCCGAATCATATGAGCTTCCACTGGGGATTGAACCCAAGTCTACCAAGACGGTAACTCTATTACTGTTAATTATGTATGTAGCTGTCACTACATTACACTTATTGTTTTATAACTTTAGGTGATAGACCCGTGGAACGCTAGAAATTGATAGGGAATTGAAACAGAAATGGTTCTGCTAATTAATGTAAGAGTATAACTGATAGAAGCGTTAAATTTAGGTTATATTAGAGATCAAAATTAATTTGATTTTACTTAGTTCGGAGAGAGCAAAAATATACTTCTCAGGATGATTTTTTTCGTGTGTTTCGTGTAGTAGGCTCTTTGTAACCTTATCCTGTTTACCCATACCACTACCACACCATGTATGTTATCAGAAGAAATATTATTCTGCTTCTTTAAGAGCGCGACAAAAAAAAAAAAAAAAAAAAAAAACTAAGTACTGTTGTCCGAGCTTTTAAGTTCCTTGTTCTTCGCAACAGTGATATTATATATGATTCCTAATTCATATTTCTCGAAGAGGTATTGGATAGAGCGGTATTGTGGTGAACAAAACATTTTTTTACAGCTCAACATGATATAATCGCGGCAGGTACATCTCCAATAAAGGTTTTAGGACTTGTTGTATATGATATTCAGCATCGAGCTTTACGTTTTGGATTCCTTTAACCCTTTGGGGATCCTATGGTACAATTTGTACCATATGCACTTTTCATGGTACATTGCGTTATTTCTCTTCCATTTGAGCTTTTTCGTCCGGTTTTTTTTTTTTTTTTTTTTTTTTGTTTTCCAAGTCCAGAGGCCTTGTAGAAGACATTACGTATGGTTTCAGACCGTCCTGCGTCCAGACATAGGAGGTGATGACGTCATAAGTCAAAAATTTATTTTCTCATTTTCTAAGCCTATGTTCAATATTTTTTGGCGGGCTTATTTTTCTACGTAAAAGATTGAAATTTTGCACAAGCATTCAGTTCACCGAGTAGTGTTTACCAGATTTTTTTGTTCCGATGTCAGTGCTAAAACAGGGAGGGAACCAGAGGGGAAAAGGGGTAAAAATAGGGATTTTTTTACCCCCAAAATCCCGTTTTCCGTCATTTTCCCGCCTCACATACATGATAGGACCACGAGAGTCATACCGTCTGAAAGGCCGTTCCATTCTAAAGAGAACGACGGTCGAATTATTATTCTAGGGTAATTAGGGCCGTCTCAGTGAATTTTTATCCAAATATACTTCTGTATAGGGTAAAAGCGGGGCATGGTAGGGAAATTGTTTCTGGCGGGCCTATTTTTTCACGTAGAAGATTGAAATTTTGCACAAACATTCAGTCTACCGAGTAGTATTTACCAGAAGTTTTTTTCCGATTTCTGCGTAAAAACAGGGGGGTCCAGAGGGGCAAAAGTTGAAAAAAGGGAAATTTTGCCCCAAAAAATCCCTTTTTTCAGGAATTTCCCGCCTTAGATACATGATGGAGACATATGAATGGTACCGCCTGAAAGACAGTTCTATTCTGAAGAGAATGATTGGCGGATTATAGTCCTAGGGTAATTAGGGATGTCTCGGGAATTTTTTTCCCTGAGATCATAAAGTTTTATGGTACTTTGGGGCACTGTGTTAATTTTTGATAAAAATTCTCCCGCCCTTACTATTCAAGATAGAAACTTGAAATTTGGCACACACATTCAGTATACCAAGTACTATTTCTCAGATTTTTCTTAGATGGCTACGATCACACAGGGAGGGTCCAGGGGGGGCCAAAGTTCGAGAAAAAAATTCGTCCCTCCGAAATTTTCACTTTGACATTTTTTCCCGCTTATGGTATATGGTATGAGCACACAAGTGGTACCATTTGAAAGCCAGCGCTATTCTGAAGAGAATGAGGTATGAACCATGATCCTAGTATAAATAGTGACGATACAGTAGCTGCTTGACTGAAAGTCTAAAAAATAGCCCAAAAAGCCAGGATCCGGAAAGGGTTAATAAGAGATAACAGGCCACTGCTATTCATTGGGAAAGCTATAACGAACTTATCAGTAAAACTCTTCTCCCAAATGAAATGATATCTTAACGTCTCACGATTGTGTGCTTAAGGCAAGTGAATGATGATGGAAGAATTAGTAGTTTGAGAATGTGGGAGGAAACTGGAGTTCTACGAGAAAACCCATGGACACGATGTTGTCAGTTACAAATTTAATTGGCTGGGGATTGAATCAAGGGCCCCACTTACCAGGGGTAAGACTTTTACCACTGAGGCAACGTGCACCCCCCCTAAAACTCTTTTCGCTTTAAATGGACAAAGTCATATTCTAATATGTTCCCAGTATGCTTACATGGAAGTTTCTCCATACAATTATAGTCTTGTAACAGGTAAAGAAATACCACCGGTAGTTTCAGTGAGTTTGCAAAGTATTTGAAATAGTGTCACATTTTTCTGCAATTTGACTTTCGGCTCGTTGTATGCTGTTCCGCTAGGTGATGTACTTTGATTTTTGTTTTCATTACGTGTCCAAATGTCCCATGTGGTTTTCTTTGTCTATTAAAACATTAATTCTATCACCCAAAGCTGCGCGCTACTACCTAGAAGAGTGCCGTACTTCGGAGCTGTAGCAAGCTCCGTAAAACTAACAGCACATTTGATTATCTGTCCTTGTATAAATACTTAATCTTCTGATTTTATTTTCTGCACAACAGATTATGAATTTAACTCTTTTTTGGAGAAATCCTGAATGGTTTCGACGCGTGGATAGTCAAATGATTGAGGTTAACGTTCCTTCCCAGCGTTGAAGCTATATGAAACAAGACAACAAACTTTGGCATGGGAAAGTCGTGGGGTATGATTTATACATCGTTAGAGAGCATATGGAACACAGACTCCAACAAGGTAACATTTGTATAGTGAAAAGATATCAGGGGCGGATCCAGGGGACGATCGTCCCCCCCCCCCCACAAGAGGAAACTTTCGTATTTTATATATATAAATAAAATCCATCCCAGAGTTTGTAGCTCTTAAAAGTATATCTAAGTAGCAATATTACAACCATCGCCTCTGCCCCAGAAGTCCGTCCTGGATCCGCCCTGAAAGATGTCTTGTATGGAACCATCCTGAAAATAAACGTAATTTACGTCAAAAAAACTGAGCTTCAAAACATTTACCAAATTTTCCCTTCCCCCTACTTCCCCATATAAGCAACAAGTTCTTTTGCAGGGTATTAGCGTGTAGCGGACTACTTCATTGCTTCACATACCAACTTTTATGACCGTACTCTCAAGGGAAGCGATCCCTCGAAAAATAATCCTGATGCAGAAAGCAAAAAGACACGAATTTTACTATCCCCTCTCTCCGCCGTAGTAGCTCCTACATACATAAAATGAATATCGGTGTCAAGGTTCGTCCTTCAGAAATACATTAATACTAAAATTACCTTCCTAGCTTAATTATGGGCTGAGCAATTAATGTTTGCAACATTGACTCTACATTTGCATCCTTCGGCGTTTAAAGGCTATATGCTAAAGGATACCTAAGTAAATGATTATAAAAGAATTTGAAGAAATAAAAAAAATGGAAAGAAACTTCAGGATAACTGCAGTTCACTACAATCTCAAGTAGGCTGGGTTTGAACTAGGGACCCTTCACATCCTGGATACCATTGAGTCCACATGTCTATATTTACTCAACAATTCTTATGTAGATACTTAGGTTAGTTCTAGTCAAGGGACAGATCTCTATCCTTGACATTGGAACGTTATACGAATGGTATCCTCTACTAATTTTCCTTCGAACCGTAGTGTATCTGTACAAGCTCTCTTTGGAGAAATATAACAGTTTGTCATTGCGAATTTCCCGTTTCAGAACCTAAACCCAATAAATGAACCAATCGGTTTTATCTCTTCGTTTCTACGTGTGTTCAAAGCAGAAAGAGAGAGAGAGAAAGAAAGAGAGAGAGAGAGAGAGAGAGAGAAATGACGGAATGGGCGTGTACTTACGGAAGCGACAGAGAAAGAACAAAAAGTCATCGGCGCTTAGCTTATAACAGTCCTAGTTCTTGTATGTAGAGAGGTGGCGGATGTGTATCTCAGCACGCAGACCTCGCAGTACTTTCACTCTACCAAAGACCTTTTGGTACCCCCCTCCTCTTGTTCCAAACACACATAACACACAGTCTGTGAAACTCCTCAGCTGATAGAAATTGATTCGCGATTGGCTGGGGACTTGTAATTCCCTATGCTCTCAGCCTCAACATCCTTTCTCGCCTAAACCTCGAGTTTCTCCTTTCATCTGCTTTTGCCCTTTTCTGGTTCAAAAGCTGTCTCTTCCTTCCCCCCCCCCTCTCTCGCTCTCCTGTAGGTTCTCATTCTTCCACAAGACATCTTCCCCAAATTCTAAACGTGTTTAGTAAGTGTCAATCGTTTCCGTTCATTTCTGTTACATATATATATATGTTGCTCTAAAAGCTTCTCCTGTCATATGTTTTCATCGACATATTTTACGAAACGTATGTTATATGTTATCGTATTCCTTAAACCCAATCGTATGAACTTTTTGATAATGGTATATCGAAACGTTTTGGACTGAAAAAGGTGTAGATAATGATGTACCGAAATGTTATGAAGTGAAGTGTTTAGTACTTGCTGATTTCCCTGTGGCTTGTAGTTGCTTTTCAACGTTCAGTTCTCAAACCACTACTTCAATTTTGGCTCTCGTTCGGCTTTTATAAGTTCGCCTGAAAAATACCTTAAAGTTAATGTTCAGTTATCAGTAAATGAACATATCTTCTTCCCACTAACCTTTTATATGTATAATTTTTCGGAATAAAATAGACCATTTGAATATAGTTCGTGTATCAATTGGATTTTAAATTTAGTTACGGTATACATTTCGTAAGTAATTATTTATACAAAGTTCTCAAAATATGTTCTAATATTAAAATGAGATATAAACAATATACCTACTTTAATTTTGAATATTCCTTAGAAATCTGCCCTAGTTATTAGAATCTTGTCGTCTTGTCTCCTTCACCGTTATCGGTGTTATTACAAAGCATCAGCTTACGCCATGTATGCTACAAATGTGATTAATTTGAAATGTTTTTATTGGAATTGTAATTAATTTTACAAATGGCGGAATCCGCCATTTGCATTTTTTTTGGTCGACTTTCTAGTCGTTTACCTGTTACATATAGTATTAATTGTATTTTTAAGTATAAATTGTTAGTTAGGTAGGTTATGGTATATAAAGAAATAATTAGTCAAACCCAGGTAATAATTGTAATGTCTTAGTCAGGTATGAAAATGGTCAAAATCGGGAAGGAGTTCCAGCGGGAAGAAGAGGGCCAGTTACCCAGATGATCGGGGTGAAAATGTTGGATAAAGTGAAAAATAAATGAAATGAGTGCGTGTAGAGTAATTGTAATTGTGTGTAAATGTTTTCGTGTTCAAATGTGATGTGTGTAGATGGTGAATGATGAATATTTTCCACTTTAACCACTTCCTCTTCAGCAGTTCACTATCGGAGATGTTTGCACTTTCACAATCATCGCGGAACTCCAATGTAGAGATGCCTATTAGAATCAGAAATATGTTTATTTTCGTTATAAATAAGAAATAGAAGAAGAAGAACCAAAGGAAAGCTTTTAGAAATGATTCTGTAAGTTTCAAGGATCTTAAATACATTCTTTTTAGAGCAAATATCCGTTTCATTTCAAGTTTAGAAAGATGTTTCCGTATTTCTCCACTGAGACCTTTAGAGTGAAGCTGAATAGTGATGAACAATTGTAGACAGCTGTTAGGTACTAATAGTTAAACTCCCAGGCGGCTGACTTTAACGACATCGGAATTCGAAAATCGATCCCATAGTATGATAAGTGTCTGAATTTAGGTAGTATGTTGAGAAATCAATTTTCCTATGCTGCATCTGCACCAAGAAATGTTTCAATGATCAATTTTCCTATGCTGCATCTGGACCAAGAAATGTTTCAATGGTCAATTTTCCTATGCTGCATCTGGACCAAGAAATGTTTCAAGGGTCAATTTTCCTATGCTGCATCTGGATCAAAAAATGTTTCAATGGTCAATTTTCCTATGCTGCATCTGGACCAAGAAATGTTTCAAGGGTCAATTTTCCTATGCTGCATCTGGACCAAGAAATGTTTCAATGGTCAATTTTCCTATGCTGCATCTGGACCAAGAAATGTTTCAAGGGCCAATTTTCCTATGCTGCATCTGCACCAAGAAATGTTTCAATGATCAATTTTCCTATGCTGCATCTGGACCAAGAAATGTTTCAATGGTCAATTTTCCTATGCTGCATCTGGACCAAGAAGTGTTTCAAGGGTCAATTTTCCTATGCTGCATTTGGACCAAGAAATGTTTCAATGGTCAATTTTCCTATGCTGTATCTGCACCAAGAAATGTTTCAATGGTCAATTTTCCTATGCTGCATCTGGACCATGAAATGTTTCAAGGGTCACTTTTTCTATGCTGCATCTGGACCAAGAAATATTTCAAGAACCAGTTTTTCTTTGCTGCATCTGCACCTAGTGGCGGGCCTAGAAGGTAAAAACTGGGGGAGGGGCAGCCACAACCCAGACTATAATAGGTTTGTCATGAGTTTACTATAAACTTCCAAAAGTATACCAATAATAGCTTAAATTATTTTTATCATTCAAAAACTGGGGGCCCAAGATTCTCCGGCCCCGGCCAAGATCCTCCTCTGTCTGCACCAAGAAGTGTTCCAAGGTCAAATTTCCTATGCTGCATCTGCACGAAGAAATGTTTCAAGGGTCAATCTTCCTATGCCGAATCTGCACCAATAACGTTTAGAAGTCCCTGTGTATTCTTAGTGTTTACAACCCTAGGGAAACATACTTTCTGTGCGCTTCTAAAAAAAATTAAAAAAAAAAAAATAATAAAACAGCTACAGAATGTTCTACGAACAAAAGCGGCAAAAATATTCAAGTTCTTTTGTTCTTGTTTACTTCTAACTGGGACAAAAGTGGTTGAAACAAGGCTGCGTCAAACGCATTTTACATTACGACTTGTTATTAGAGAAAATGTTGATATAAGTTCCACATAAAATTAGGTCAAAACTTGAAAACAATCACCTTTCCCTCATGTCTTGTAGTAGATTTGGAACTACCAACAATCTCAAACAGTTTTAAAGTTGCCACAAATAATTTTTGTCATATTATATACAATTAAAACCAACTTCCCCTTTCATCAAGAAATTCAACTTTTTCCTTTCACTTCACATCTTTCCCTTTGCACACCTACTCTAACTTTTGGATTTGTTGATTGCGTAGTTCTTCTGGGTTTTCTTTTTGTGCTGGTTCTGTTTGAGATACTTAAGTTAAGCATTCTCTTACGTTTTCATCGCGGTTTCAGATAAAATATTTCATGCTTATAAATTATAAACGATTGGAAATGAAAGGATGAAACGAAACGTGAGATAAAAGAAACATCACCGTGTGCATCGAGTGGAGCACTCTGTCTTCCCCGCAGAGAGATCATGGTGGCCTGTTTTCGAGTTGTGTGAAAAAGTAAATTTAGGTTGTTCCGGTTTCTTGCTCTTTCTTAGTATTTTGTATCATGAGAAACCTTGATGATACTTGGACCCTTCATTTATTTTTTTTCTTATACTCGTACAATGAAAATGTTCAGAAATATTTGAACTTAAATTTTCTATTTCTGTGCATGGTAAAAATCTTTGACGATTCTCGGACCCTTCATTTGCATTTCCTTTCAGTTTTTGTTATTGAGAAAAATCTGGGTGATAGACGAACTTTCATTTCCTTTCTTTCTTTGTTTGTTTTCTTTTGTGTGTGTGTGTGTGTCTGTGTGAAAAATGTTATTGAGCTTGAACTTTTATTGTGTTTTTTTCTTGTTTTCTATGTTGAGAACCTTTGGCGATTCTTGAACCTTTCACTTCTTTTTTCTTTTTCTTTTCGTTTTTGGTGAAAAAACTTTCGCGATACTTGGACCTTTCACTTCTTTTTCCTTCTCTTTTCTTCTTGATTAATTTTTTTCTCGATACTTGGACCTTTCACTTCTTTCTTCTTTCTTTCTCTTTTCTTTTTGGTTAGAAAAACTTTGGGGGTACTTGTAACTTTCAGTTCTTTTTTCTTTCTCTTTTCTTTTGGTTGAGAATATACTTGGCGATACTTGGATATTTTACCTCTTTTTTCTTTCTCTTTTCTTCTTGGTTAAAGAAACTTTGGTGATACTTGAACTTTTTCATTTTTCTCTTCCTTTCGTACTTTTTTCTTTTTTCTGTGGTAAAAATCTTTAACGGTTATTGGACCTTTCATTTTCCTTTCTTTTCTTGATGGTGAAAGCTTTAAGTGATAGTTGAACCTTCTTTCACTTTCTTTCTTTTTTCTGCTGAAAAACATTGGTACACATGAACTTTCATTGTTTTCTTTCTCTTTTTCTACGATGAGAAACTTCGGCTATCCTTGGACCCTTCATTTTTTTTTTCTTATTGATGAAAAACTCTGGCAATACTTGACTTTTATATTTTTTTCTTTCGTTCGCAATTTTCTCTTATATTTATGGCGAAAAACTTTGGCGATCCTTGAATTTTTTATTCTCTTTCTTTCATATTTTCTTCTTTTTCTTATATGGTAAAAAATTAGCGATCCTTGGACCTTTCATTTCCTTTTTCTTATTGGTGAAAAAATTTGGTAATACTGGAATTTTTCATGTTCTCCCTTTCGTTCGTAATTTTCATTCTTTTTTCTATGGTGAAAAACGTTGACAATCCATGGACCTTTCATTTCCTTTTCCTTATTGATGAAAACTGGCAACACTTGAATTTTTCATTCTCTCTCTTTTTTTCTTTCTTTTTTTTCTATGCTGAAAACTTTGGCGATCCTTGCACTTTTCATTTTCTTTTTCTTATTGATGAAAAACTTTGGTAATTATTGATTTTTTTCATTTCCTCCCTTTTATTCGCAATTTACTTTCTTTTTCCTATAGTGAAAAACTTTGACGATCCTTGCACCTTTCATTTCCTTTTTCTTATTGGTGAAAAACTTTGGCAATACTTGAATTTTATCTGTTTCTTTCGTACTTTTCTTTCTTTTTTCTGTGGTGAAATACTTTGAATATCCTTTGAAATTTCATTTTCTTTTTCTTTCTTTTTTATTATTGCGAAGAAACTTGGACGATAGTCGAAACTTTCTTTTTTATGGTGAAAAACGTTGGTACACTTGACCCTTTATTGTCTTTTTTCCCCTTTCCTATAGTGAAAAACTAAAGGCTCTTGGTCCTCTCAATTTATTTTTCCTGTTTGTGAGAAACTTGGGCGGGATATTTAAAACTTTCACTTTCCTCCTTTTTTTTCACAATGGTTAAAATCTTGGTATACTTGGTATTTCATTATATTTTTTTTCTTTCCTTTTCTTATATAGAGAAAAACTTGGAAGATTATTAGACTTTCCATTTTTCTTACTCTTGCTTTTTCTTGTTCGTGAAGAACTGTGGCGATAGTTAAACCTTTTTTTTTTTTCAATTTATTTCTTCTTTTATATGTAATGAAAAATTTGAACGACGGACAATGCGTATGTTCCAAGACAGAGTTGAAAATAGTTTAACCCTTTAACGCGCCCTTTTTTTCCGATCAAACTGATTTTTTTAAAAAAATTTGGAGTGGTTTTTGTGTAGGAAACAAGGGATTTTTTAAAAAAAACAATTAATGCAAATAGTGTGGTCTATGGGATATTTTATAGTGTTTGCATATAGGGTCTATGCAAAGTTGTGCGTTGACATATGCAAACTCCACTAAAACTAGTTAGAACGAATAAAACGGATGTCAGTGTACTTGCACTTTTGCATTCATTACACTTTTGTCTAACACAGAAAAAGTCAACAGCTCAAAACCTGTCAACCTAAACGAGCAAAGAAAGCTCAAAGATGACAATATGGCGTAACTCCGCGTGCAGCAAGTAAGACAGAGTCCAACGTTGGCTTACTATGACATCTAGCGGAAAATTCAGAACTTAATTCATGAAAGGGCATCTTAGCTGATACGCAAAGCTACTTTTCTATGTCCGAACTAGAAATTACATGCTGCAATACAATTTCAAAGTAAACTTTGCATATATGCAAAGCTGCGCTCTAAAGGGTTAACAAATCTGTTACAAAGTTGTCCAAATTAGAATTTTATAAAATAAAAGAAGTGGAATTCGTATATTGGAAGTATTTCTAGACTCAATGAATAAAGTTTTATCAGCTTAGTTTAATTACAAACTCAAATAAATGCAGTTTTGAAGTCCTGTATATTATCCGCAGATTTTAACCCACATTGGTCTAATTTGTATCGTTGTTAAGCAGAATTATTTTGAGGTTAAATCTACATATGAAACATACTGTACATAAGTACGGCATTATAAAATGCTGATGGCATATTTCTTTTCTTTTTTGCAGAACGGAACTTGGAACGGATTAGTGGCAGCATTAATAAACCACAAAGCAGATATGGTGATGACTTCGCTGAAGATAAATTACGAACGATCCGAAGTGATTGATTTCTCTCTGCCCTTTCTAGATACAGGGATTGCTATTGTTGTAGCAAAAAGAACTGGAATTATATCTCCAACTGCCTTTCTTGGTAAGTATTAGACTATTTCACTTAATTATAATATATATATATATATATATATATATATATATATATATATATATATATATATATATATATATATATATATATATACAAGAAGTGTTCAATAAGTTTTGTACAAATTGTTATGATATTGTTTTGCAATATAATGATGAAAATTTAAATGAATATACTTTGATTCTTTTTCTACAAGACCATGTCACTCAATGTAGCCTCCATCTGCTGTGACTTATATCGTCCAACGTTCTTTCCATGCCTTGAATGCACTTTGGTAAAATTCAGGTGGCTGACTTTTACACAAGAAATGAAGGCCTTATCACTGTCGAATGTTCTCCTCGCAGGTTGACCTTCAGAAGCCCAAGCAGAGAGAAATCCGAAGAAGCCAACTCCGGAATTAACGAAGACTAAGGGACGACTTCCCTTCCCATTTTCATGATTTTTTACTGTGTCGGAATGGCTATGTGAGACTTAGCATTATCATGATGGAATTTGATTACTTTACCTTGCAGCTCCGGTCTGTTGGTCTGAAGAGCACATCATTCCTTATTCAGTGACAAATACTGACGCTCATTGTTAATTATGGAGGCATATTCCAAGAAATCTATGAAAATAACACCGCACTGATCCCAGAAAAAGGAGGCCATAATTTTCTGGCCTGATCTGGAAGTGTAGTTATTTAAACCGCTGGAACCAACGTTGGATACTAGCATGGCCTAATATGTGATCCCCATAAACCGGAAGGACTTCCTATGAATCGATGCGGCTGATTTATCAGCAGTTTTGAACAGGAATTCCATTACCGACTTGTACGGACCTAATGTCTACTTCAGTGTCCTTTGTAGTTTACCTTTGAACAATAGAAAACAACAATTATTACCAATTTGAAACATCAAAATATATTTACCTAAAATTTCATAATCATATTGCAACTAATGAAAATATGTAACCCATCTGGGCAAAACTCATTGAACACCATTTGTATATTAATACAAACAATTAAATACAGTGGAGCGTCGATTATCCGAACGTCGGTCAACCGAACGACCGCTTAACCGAACTGTGTACTCGCTCGCACCTGTTACTCTCCCACCCTACCGTCCCCCTCACTTCCAAACCAAGTTTCCCACAGTAGTCGCCGCACTGAGCCACCGCTGGCGGAACATTGCTTCTAATGGGGCCTTCATAAGGCGCTGCTGACCGGCCAAGCCGCCAGTCGCTGTGTTTCAACAATCAGCACACTTCTGTCGGTTTGGCACTGGCTGTAGAAGTAGCGGCAGTATCAAAACTGTTCACAGCAACAGCTGCGCCAGCTTAGAGTTGAGGCGTGCCGCTCCGCGCATGGCAAATAAACATGTACAGTTCGATTATCCGAACAAATCAGTTTTCCGAACACCCATGTCCCCCAATTACTTCGGATAATCGACGCTCTACTGTATAGTATTTAGTATGCAGTCAATAAATAAACCCACCAACATTCGGTTTTTCTTTTCTCTCTCTCTCTCTCTCTCTCTCTCGCTGAGAAGATTTAAACTGTCTGTTAAAGGATATGGATTAATGAAAAGCTAGAGATACTAGCCCTGTTCCTCAATTGGGAACCTATGTCTTTCCATTCAACGAGTGACACCCAATCATCAATATCTACAGGGTGTTAATAAACTCAGGTACATAAATTTAAGAGGTGATTCGTTATATCAAATGAAAGAGGAGAAAAATCGAATTAAACATGTGTCGAACAACGCCTCCTTTCAGAGATATAGACTGCCGAAAATGCGAAACATCATATTTTTTTAAAAAAAAGCCTTGAATTGAAAATTATGGGACCTCTCGGAAGTGGCTCAAGAAATTACACAGGAACTAATATTTGCTGTATCTAAATATGCACGTTTCACGATCCTCTGATATCGAAGCAACGAATTCTCAATTAGTACATAAAAAATGTATCCCAGTACCCCAACTTACTTTATACAATTCGTTACGTCGGTGCCGGGCGATTGTAAGACATGGATTGCAAACCGTTGTAGTGCAAGACTATTGTCAAAACACATAGGGGTCACATTGAGGCTAACAGATGTGGCGCTGTAGAATTCTCTAAAGTAATTTTAGTCAACTTAGGATACGTATATGCGCCTAAACTTTCTGTGTTCTACGAAATATGATATATCGTATTGTATAATGCAAACAGTAACCGATGATTGGTTGTTCAATTGGAATTTTTCACCTTTTCACCACCAAGGCTATGTAAGATTTGAATCGACACCTTAACGCATGACCAAACAACATAAACTTCCGCCGGAAACACTGTCCAATCATTAGTTGAGTTCGTTATATGTTTTGTAGCACTCTCCTGTTAATGGCCACTAGAAGGGGTCGAAAAAATGAAAGTTTGAAGACCCCATTGCGGTAGTGCGAAAAAGTTATGACAGCATGTAAGTATTACCCCTGCGAAATTCCAAAACTTTAGGATAATATCTTCTGTTCTGGTAAGGTCTCTGAAGATTTGAAAATTTTGTAAAAATAGGAAAAATATGAAGTTTTGTAAATTTTCAAAGGAATCGTAGGCCCTTTCACGGTAGTGCGGAAAAGTTGTACTTACATGTAGGTAATACCTGTGCGAAATTTCAATGATATTTTTCCTATTTTTAGCAATTTTTGAAAATTCGTTTAAAAATCAAAACTTTTATCTTTTTTATTTTTAATACTATACATTTATCACAGGATCTTTCATAGTAGTAACGAAAAGTTGGGCTTACATATATTTAACTACCATAAAAAGTTTCAGAACCCTGGGATAATATTTTCTCTTCTGGGAGTTGACCTGAACTTACATGTTTTTTCTTACTAGTACATGAACCATACTCTTTCAATCAAAATAACTCATTTGTTTCAAGTAAAGCAGCAACATTTTACAACTACACAGTTATTAGGCTTCAAATGTTTCATTCATACAAATACCTGACAGATTAGAATGTTTAATATTTATGTTTTACAAACAGAAAAATTAATATATACATTATAAAACTTCTGGCCTGTCAATTTCGGGTTTGTAAAAAATTTTCGCGAAGGTTTCACAATTCACATTTTATACTGACCCTTGAAGCTGAATGATGGCATACTCTTTCTGGGTTTCAAGGTAGTCCGAATAAAGCCGTCACGGTTTTAATGACCGCAAAGTTTCCTGGAGGCCTCTGTAAATAGTTGTACAGTTCTTGCCGCAGCTTGGGTGTCGCATGGGAAGTCAGCGAATGACCATTTAGTTGGAACCTCTTCTTGCAGCATGGTTTTCAGATCCTCGGATATGTCATGTCATTCAAGACTGGTGGGAGGATCACTTTGGTTGTCTGCCAGTCGATCATGTCAATGTAGTCCTTAGCTTCAAAGTTTCTTTTAGGAATGTTGAATTTCGAACATCATCAGGTTCACCTGTTGCTTCAGTTTCTCTGACTCTGGCTTTTATAACTCTTCGAACTGCAAGTGTCTGCTCTTTCGTCGGTTAGCATCGCAATCAGAAAGTTTTCTATAGATGCGAAGAAAGTATTTGTCGAAGTCACAGGGTGAGTTTCTTCCAGATATCTAGAGATCAAACTGAGCTGGTGAACGTGTCGAGCTCCATCCTTAATTCAATATTGGACTTTGATACGAAACTGGAATGGAACATGCACTCTCATAATGAACTTCACTATGGTGTTTAGGCTGCGCGAAGGTTTCGTTGTGGAAACATACAGTCGTAATATCCTGTTCGCTGTTGTCAACCAGCGGAAGACGTTGAATCGCCCTGGACTGCGTTTGGCTAAACCTGCTGGACAGATTCCAGAGGAAGTGGCAAGAGCAATATTTATCAGATATTTTTTATCCTTACTAAGAATGGATGGATCAATCAAAGGCAAAGCATAATTAATTGGCTCGTATGTTAGTAACGGAAGTTGTTCGCAGCCGTCCAAAGATTTTCCAATGCTGCCAAAATAAGACGAAAAGCCAGAAGTGGGACCATCAAGGAATTGGAACTAAAATGAACTAATTCACTAAAATGAAGGAAGCAAATAGCCCATTGAACATGTTTGCCTAACTTCAATTCAAGGCAGCCCAGTACTCCGAGGAGTTCTGTTCTCCTGTTTTCACTGGTGTTCCATCACAACCAAGCACAAGAACTTTGTTGAGACCTCCGGGCACCTCTGCTGTGACTTAGTTGATAATACTTTCAGAGATGTCCAAACTGGATAAAGAGGTATGTGTAACGTGTCCAACGTAGACGTAAAAAAATCCTTCACAAGAGAATAATGTTCTTTCATTAATGTACTCTGATAGAACTTCTTGCCAAGCTTTTCTCTTTACAATGTATTATCAAGTCGGCCATCAAAGTAAAGACCTAAATAGGACCACATACATTTTTCAAACTCTAATTTCTAAGTTCTAATATACTGTGATTAATATAATGTATGAAGGCGCTGTGATTAATATTAATATGAATAAAACATTTACGTACTTGTACGTAATAACTTGTAGTTATACGTAAAATGTTGCTGCTTTACTTGAAACAAATGAGTTATTGTGATTGAAAGAATATGGTTCATGTACTAGTAAGAAAAAATATGTAAGTTCAGGCCAACTGCCAGAAGAGAAAATATTATCCCAGGCTTCTGAAACTTTTTATAGTAGTTAAATATATGTAAACCCAACTTTTCGTTACTACTATGAAAGATGCTGTGATAAATTTATAGTATTAAAAAATAAAAAAAGATAAATGTTTTGGATTTTTCAACGAATTTTCAAAAATTTGCACCCCCTGCCAGAATATATCATTGAAATGACAGGGTTTTGAAATTTCGCACAGGTAATACCTACATGTAAGTACAACTTTTCCGCACTACCGCAAAAGGGTCCACAATTCTATTGAAAATTTACAAAATTTTATATTTTTTTTATTTTTAACCAAATTTTCGAATCTTCAAAGAACTTGCCAGAACAGAAGATATTATCCTAAGGTTCTGAAATTTCTCAGGGTATTACTTAAATGCAGCAAAACTTTTCCGCACTACTGCAAAGGGGTCCTCAAACTTTCGATTTTTTCGATCCCCCCTTCCCCCCAATGGCCACCATACCATCGATGATGCATTAGCTAAACCCTATCAATGTTGCTGGTAACGGAGGTACATAAACACGGTTTAACATACGATACCACCGAAGGAAGAAGTCACACGGGGTTAGATCAGGGGAGTTGAATATTCTCTCCTGTTCCAATACAGTTACACTGCAAGAACCATAACGAACACGTCATATGCATATTTCAAAACAAAGAAAAAATCTCCTGCATTGTTACAAATTTGCATTAGCATCATCATCATAGTTATTCTACCATTGTTGGCAGACCACTTGCTACAAAGTGACATACTTCCATGCATCACTGTCTCAACTAAGGATTTTCTGTTTTAATATTGTCCATTAGTTGCAGCATATTAAGCCTCTCCCTCTTTTTCATGTTACTTTATATTCTACCACGTCCCTCATGACAGCATCTTTTAAGCGTGTGTCCAGTTTCCCTTCCATAAAATTGTTCTTTTTTTTTTTTTTTTTTTTTTTTTGTATATTCAAGTGACAATAGGAGAGAAGAAAGTATGGTTATCGTGAAGAAAAATAATCGAATCCGAGATTTCAATGAATTTACACGTTCGAGACTTGAATGAATCGTATGGTTTCTACATACCAATTTTTTTCTTTTAAATTCTGTCCGCCTGTTTGCCCCGATGTAAACATATTTACTCATGCGGAGGTCATACAGTTCAACATTTCGCATCTTTTTTATTTTTTAAGTCTTTATATCATTTTTTGGGAAGGGTTTTCGAATTTTCTTCCAACCCCAGAAATAATGGTAGGTTGCTGAAGGGTAAAAACGAAAATATGTGAATTTCCGAAAACGGTTCTAAACGATGTTATTTTATTTTATACATTAATAATTTATTAACAGTCCTGTACTGTGATATAAATCGTTGTTCTGGGAAAACTTCAGAAGGGGCAGTTTACTCTTGGATTGAGTTCTTTCTGTATGACTTTCCCCAAAACTACTAAGATGATTTTGTTCATATTCATTAATAACCTAATAATATGGCAACACTCGTTTGCCCTAAAAAATTCACAGGAAATAGTTTATTCTTGAAGTTTTTTGAGGGGGCGGGGAGGGCGATTTTTTTTCAGAAACGACTGGGAGCTATTTTGTTCATATTTCATTATGAACCTGACGATATAACAACTCGTTTGTCCTGAAAATATCCACAAGTCGTACTTTACTCTCGGAGTGTTTTTTTTTTCGAGCGATTTTTTTAAAGAAATGACTGCCACTAGTTTGTACATGCTTCTTAAATAGTCTGACAATATGGCATAACTCATTTGTATTGAGAAAATACATAAGGTGTAATTTACTTTTAGTATAATTCTTTTCTGTCGATTTTCTGTATTTAAAAAAGTATTAGTGGATTTTGTTCATTTCTCGAAAATAAATGTTCCATTAGTAAAGTACAATACAAGATAAGTCATTTCTTATAAAACGAGCCACAAGGCTATTTACTGTTTGGTGAGGAATTTCCTTTGGGGCGCTTTTGTCAAAAATGACAATCGATTTTCTTCATATATTTCAAAAGTAAATATTTCATTAATAAGTTATGAAGTTTCGTAAATTACTTGTTATGAAAATATCCACAAGGGGAAGATTTATTTTCAAGATGTATTTACTTGGTACAAAGTTCATACTTCACAAATAAATCTTTAAGTAAAAACTGCAGCATAGCGTTCTTTAGTTTAAGAAATTGGAGCGAGAGAGTTTATTGCGGTGGCCCGTATCTTTTATTCCACTATAGTATTCCTCACATTTCCTCATTATGTACCCTTGACAGTCTTGATTTTTTTCATCGCTTTTGCGTAACGTCAGTGTTTTTGGCCCATGGGTACAATTTGCAAATCAAAGAATTTCTCCGGGGTCGATTCCAAGCGAAACATGGAACACATTACGGAATTCGGATTGCGCCTTAAACTGTAGGCCCAAGCTTTCGTGCTGAAAAGTCGTACTAATCTCCAAGCACAGAACGAAACATTTTATGAGTCTCGTTCTTAACTCTTTGTACTACATTATTGCTGTCACCTGGTGTGTCACGATGAAAACTTGGCGAGCGTTTGCTTTTTTCGTGTGTAGCAACCATTATTGTGGGTGTAATACTTTGGAAAATAGTGTTTTAAAGGCCAATGCGTTATTTATAGTAACTTTGTATTTTAAAATCGCTTTGAAGTTTCGTCTTTCTCCCTTCCTTAACTTTAACATCTTTTTTCGTTACTTCTTTTCAGAGCCTTTCGACAGTGCAATGTGGATGCTTGTTGCCTTAGTAGCTGTCCATGTGGCTGCTGTCACGATCTTCTTTTTCGAATGGCTAAGTCCTTATGGCTACGATATGAAGGTAATAATTAATTAGCAATTTTGCAATTATTATTACTATTACAAAAATTACAATTAATGCTACTACTATCACTTATAATAACAACTAAGTAGAAAAAGTGAAGCTCGTATATAATCATTTCCAACTGGGTGACCTGTAACGTTATCGCTTCTTGATCTCAATCTTTAGAAAGCACATAGAGAGGAAAAGGAGCAGGTACGAAAAGTGGCTTTTATAAAAAGTAGAGCGGACAGAATAAAGAAAAAAGCATTAGTGGGCTAGTGATTTTTTTTCAGAAATGATGCTGTTGGATCCCTATTTACTCATATACTTGCAACACTTCTTTCAATCCATTCCCCAACCTACTCATTTTCATCCATTTGATCCACCTTTTATCTCTTTCCCTTCCAGGACCGTAAACACCTACTTCTATATCAGTCAGTTGAAGTGACTGATCTTATACTTTAAACATACACAATAAAGATCACTCACTTAAAGTTTCAATTTCGTTAGGCGTCAACTGCTCGAGGATATTTGCTGCCATCTAACGACAAAATGTGTAACTTCTACAGCCTTTGTTTCAATAGTAGAAAATGGAATATGGATAATCTGCCGTTAATGTCACCGTTACTCGTTAATATGGTAACGGATTCAATCCATTAACCAATTCGACCGACGTAAGTACTTTAGCTATCTATTGATGAAAAAAGAATTCAAAAATGTTCTTTCGTTCAAACTTATCGTTTGTGGAGTAATGGACAGTCGAATGTACTAACATATCAATCTTATAAATTAAACTTGCGTGATCTGAGGTACCATAAAGTGTGCGGGCAGTGGATCCCCAGAGTGTTGACGGAAGACCTAAAGTTGGAGGGTATGGGTTGCGCTATTGAACATTTGTCACGTTAACATTTGGAAGGTAACGACTTCTTGCTGCTCATTGTTGCTGAGGATGAAACTTGGTGCCATCATTTTGAACCGAGTTCAAAGTCTCCCAGTATGCAGTGGAAACACTCCTCATCTCCACGTCCCAAAAAGTTTAAGACGCAACCGTCTGCGGCGAAAGTTATGGTGTATGTGTTCTTTTATTGCCATGGACCATTATTGCTCGACTTCAAGGAACCAGGACAGTCCATCAACGCCACACGCTACTGTCAGACCTTGACACAGTTACAGAGAGCCATCAAAAACAAAAGGCCTGGTTTATTGACCGCTGAAGTCATTGTATTGCATGACAATGCGCGTCCACACGTTGCAAACCAAGTGTGCAGGATTTGTTTCAACGATTGAAGTGGAACACCCGCCCTACAGCTCTGACCTTTCACCTTGTGACTTTCATCTTTGGGCTCTAAAGAAGGCATTGAAAGGTCAGAGATTTAAGTCTGACGCTGAGGTTCCGGACGCTGTGCATGACTGGTTTGATAGTCAGCCATCCAAATTTTACAAGGGCGGCATTTGTAAGTTAGTGACACAGTGGGACAAGTGTCTCAACACTCATGGAGACTTCTGAACAATATTTTTACAACACGCTAACCATAGACTTCTCTAGATAGTGTATAAGTTTCCGCTCAAAATAAAATTTATTTCATGAATTATGAATAAAATTTATTTCAGTTGATCGCTCCTTATATACGTATATATTACTCGATTGTAGCAAAATGTGGAAGCCTGATATCTGTTTCACATTAGTGATAGTATTGGAAGAAAGAGTGAGAGACAGAGACACAGTCGGTGCTGCGACATTGGAACCGCGCAAATGCGGTCAAAAGAGCGATGGGAGAAAGAAGAGATACTGTTGTAAAATCCAGCAGGAGAAGTTGAAAGAATTTACCGAACTGCTCATGTATAGAAGAAATCGACTTTAAACACCTTTTCCTGATGAAATAATGGGTCGAAAGCGTGCCTCTATATATATATATACAGGGGCGGATCCAGGATTTGATCAAGGAAGGGGCTAAACCATATTTTGCTGTTTTATCCAGTGTAAAGCAGGATTGAAGGCCATTTTATCCAGTGTATAACTGAGCGTCAAGGAGGGGGGACTATATCTTCCCCTGAATCCGCCACTATATATATATATATATATATATATATATATATATATATATATATATATATATATATATACACGAGGGTGGATCAATAAGTCTTCGGCCTGATACCCTTAGAAATAAGATCCATCCTCAGAAATTTAATATGTTGTGTTGTAATCTTTAGTAGGCTTACCCGTAAAATCTCAAGTATCTAACTCATTTTCTTTTCTAATTATAAGTATGTGAATGAACTGTTTTGTGCTATTTGCTGAAAATGGAAAATTCTGAGTTCCGTGCCGTGATAAAGTTCCTATTGAAAAAACAACTAAACACAAAACAAATCCATGAAGAATTGGTGAGTACGTTCCATGATTCTTTCCCATCATATTGAACTGTAAAGAGATGGTGTCACGAATTCAAGCTTGGCAGAGAGTCATGTGGGGACGCACCACGTGCCGGTCGCCCATGCACAGTGACTAATGGAGAAAACGTAAACAAGATCCATGATATCGCTATGGCTGATTAAAGAGTGACTATACGCAAAATCGTAAATGAGGCCAATGTATCATATGGTACATTGCAGTCATTATTGGTCAGTGTTCTACACATGAAAAAATTATCTTCTCAATGGGTGCCAAGAATGTTGTCCATATATCAGGAGAAGCAGTGAGTGGTTTGTTCCCAAGAACTTTTAGCCAGGGTAAAATGTAACCCAGAAAAGTTTTACAAGAAATTTGTAACCATGGATGATACTTGGGTCCATCATTTCGATCTGGAGACAAAACGGCAATCTATGGAGTGGAAACACCATGGTTCCCCATGCACCCATAAATTCCGCGTCGTATCCAGCGCCGGGAAGATAATGACATCAGTCTGCTAGGATGCTAAAGGAATTTTATTCATTGACTATTTACCACGTGGGGAAAACCATCACAGGTGACTATTACACCAACTTAATCCGAAGCTTGCGCGAAAGCATCAAGCAGAAACGAAGAGGAAAATTGTCAGGCAAATTGCTCTTCCATCAAGACAATGCCGCGGTCCGCAAGTCAACAGTTGCAATGGCAGCCATTCATTATGTTGGTTTCGAATTGATCGAGCACCCACCCTATTCACCAGACTTGGCCTCAAGTAATGTTTACCTATTTCGGAATTGGAAGGAGCAACTGTGGGGGAAAAGATTTGACAATGATAAGGATGCCATGTGTGTAATAGAGGAGTATTTGAGTATTTTGACGGTCCCAACAAAAGTTTTTTTTTTTTTTTGAAGGATATGTAATCTTGGAACATTGATCGACCAAGTTTATTGAGGTCCAGAGAGACTACGTTGAGAAATTAAAAAAAAAGAAACAATGAAGATCATTTCTCTTTTCTTTCTTCTCTAGGCCGAAAACTTATTGATCCTCCCTCGTATATATATAATATGGTTGCATTGATTTCTAAAGAACTACTTGTTGTAGAATTACCAACATTTTAATTTTGATTAAATTAGGGTGTGAAAGGGAGATGGTTATGATCAAGCATTTTCTTATGAGAAATTCTGGCCCTAAACCTGTCTCACACATTAAAAGCTATTTCTTCCTGATCTAACTATGCTGGAGACGATTTTTCAATTTGTCTCATTATAAAATGATGATTAATACTGTAACACAGTAATACGTTAAATTGGTGGCTAGTATGTAAATCTGCACTTGAAAATACAAAAGACCGCAATTGATGTCGTGAAAGAAATAGAAATGATACAGTATCTTGTGGTATAGAAGATATTATGTGACTGAAATTGTTCCTGGAATGTGGCTCATATAGTAGTAGGAATATCAAGGTATTTTGAAGTAAAAGGCTTTCTGTGATATATAAAGAGGAGCATTGTCCTATTTTAGTGTGAAATAAATGTATAAGCGTATTATATATCTGAGTTTAGCAATAGAATACAGAAGGTCGATCCGCGTATGTGTGTCCAAGTTTGAAATAGCACTAACCTTATGAAAATCCATGGGACCACCATCGGTTGGCATCAATGTGATGGCCATGTGCTCTGGCAATAGCCCTGCAGCGTAACTTCCACTGTAAAAAAACTACGACGAAGTACAGGAAGTGGAATCTTCTCCCATTCCTCCCGGCAGGCTTTCCACAGGCCCCCGAGAGTAGTGACACGACAAGAAGAAAGTGCTCTTTTCAGGAGACCAAACCCGCAGAAACCCATGGGACTGGCAACCGGCGATTTCACTGGTATATCATGAAATGGAATAGCACGAATACTGGTGTCTGTCTCCATCTGCTTCGGAAAGTTCTGGGTAGAACGAGATGTATGTGAGGAGGCCTTATCCATATGCACATACACTTGCTTTATGGCATGCCCATACAAACGAGGCAGATCTTATGTATAAATTGGGGTCAGTATATGTTGCTGAAAGAATGCAGAGTTGATTTTACAGTTTTTAGGGACCTGACGAATTGTTAACTTGCCCTGATAAGAGTAACCGGCGACAACCATAAATCCTTTCGAGAAAGTTGCTTTGCAATGACGGATGAACGCAGGACGGCTTTTTGCATCTCGCGAAGTGTAAGTTATCGAGCGAATTTTGCCACAATCTGATAGATACACCCATGCTTCATCTAGTGTGGCCACAAACTTCCACTTTTCTCCAGATAGATGGCGTTCATAGAGGCGCCTGCTGTTGGTCTTTCTCTCACGGCGTTGGGCCACACTTAGGTAATGTCCATGACTTTTAAAGACCCTTCGGAGGTTTAATTTCCCACTCAGGGCGCTGTTAACAGTTGACTGTGGTATGTGGAGTCGAGCTGCCATCACACGTTGCGGAGGGGGATTTTCTTGTAAGGCCATTCGCCTCAACTTCTGAGCTACTTGTGGAGTCACTGTGGTACACGCTCGCTTCCTCGACTCCTTAGTAGGTGAATGCTTACCTTGTATGTCTTCTTTTTTATACTGCTTGATTATGTTCTTGATAGTCGTCGAACCCAATACACAACCATTTTCTTTGCACTGCTTTTGAATTTTAGAAACCGAATATTTGGCATGGAAAAGTCCAGTTACGTAGCTCTTCCAAAAACGGTTCACCTTTGGAGCCATGATGCACACGATACACAGTTTCGCTTGGCAGACGATAGAATGGACCTCCAAGTATAGCACACGCGTTTAACCACTTGGTTCGGTCGCTTCTGTGGTCAGGGGTACGGGTGTAAAATTGGACACATATACGCGGATCGATCTTCTGTATTCTCAATGATCACTTCGGCTTACATTATCATCGTATACAAGATAATTAGAAAGAAAGCAAACAAATTTTGCTAAATCATTCCTCACACGAGAAGATGAAAAATTATACATTAGATTAACAAGATCAGTAGCGTTGCCAAGATTTCTCTGGGGGGGGGGGGAGGAGGTGTAAATACTTTTGATGTACATTGTCCAGCCCGTTTCTTTGTCTTATTAATGCTGTAGTGGCCTTGAAAATTTGGATATTAATGAGCGTCCTTAGTTTGCAATATGGATAATAAATGTAACATTGTAAGTTTTCAATTAACATAGAGATTTGAAACCATAATAACCTGATGTATTGCCAATTGAAAAAATAAAACTTTATATTGGGTTGACAACACTGTTAATTTTGCGATATCACAGAGTATGCCAAACAATGTCCCCTTGCAAATATTTGCAAGCTACAAAATTTCATCGTTTTCTGTCCGTTAGTTTAAACGTTACAAGCGCGTATCAAGATAAATGATATCCTGTATATACATATTCATCGGGTTGTGATCAGAGTTTCTTTCAGAAACAATGTTCCGGGGGGCACTGCTGATACTATTCTATTTATTATTATGTTATAGACGTATTATTTGGTCTGCTCCAGGGGTCACTCTCAGAGCTCCGGGGGGGCAGTGCCCCCCCCCAAAAAAACAGGTCTGGAAGAAACACTGGTTGTGATACGATTGGTAAATTTAAGATAAAAAACGTATCACCTTTAACCTCGGGGATTTGTTCCTGGGGTAGGGCCCGGGAAAGAAATAATGACAACACCGCACGGCATACGTCAAGATAACTCTCTAATACCAATATGTTATCTTTGTTTAACGTGGAGAGAGTGCAAACAAGCAGTCCATGCTCAGATACCACCACTGGTTAACCTTTTGTCGGTGCAAAACGTTATTTCAAGTTAAATGTGAATAGAAACAAACTGGGAATAGTAAAAAGAGAAATAGCTACACTGCCACAATGTATAAACGTTTAGACTGAACCTGTCATCATGCAGCTTGAACCAGGATTATGCTCACTGGAAATAAGCTTCCTAACCGCTTGGAATGAGTGGAATGTGCATATCATGTATATATGAATTTTTGTTAAAACATCTAAAATTGTATGTCCACTTTGTAGCACAAATTAAACACAGTAAGTCATACATATTAACATAGTAAGTCAATGTGGTTTGAATCCATTTACATTTACCTTGAAATAACGTTTTGTACTCTCCCCCTAAAAAGTTAATTAGTGGTGGGATTTAAACACGGATCGCCTTCTCGCCAAACAATGATAACAATTTGCTGTTGGAGACTTATCTTGCCATATGTCGTCAGGTGTTGCTAAGTCGGATCAAGAGGTCTGTTAAAAAAACATAATAACTATTTCGAGCCTATATTCCGTTAATATGCCAGTGCATATGGAACAAGCGGTAAAAGAAAATAGTAACCATTTCGAGCCTATATTCCGTTAATATGCCAGTGCATATGGAACAAAGGGTAAAAGAACGTAGTAGTAACTATTTCAAGCTTATATTCCGTTAATATGCCAGTGCAAAGGGTTAAAGAACATAGTAACTATTTCTTGCCTATATTCCGTTAACATGACAATACATATGGAAGAAGGGATAAAAGAACATAGTAACTATTTCGAGTCTATATTCCGTTAATATACTAGTGCATATCAAACAAGGGATAAAATGTAAATATTTCGAGTATGTATTCCGGTGATATGCTTATGTATATGGGGCAAGAGAAAAAAGAATGTAGTAACTATTTCCAACCTATTTTCCGTCAATATACAAAATGCATATGGAAAAAGGGTACCAACTGGGTTAGCCATAAAACATGAAAAAAAAAATCTATGAGATCTTGAAAAGACAGAAAGTGGTAAATCGGGAACGGAAAGCTGTTAAACATTCCTTACATTATGGAATCAAGGCTCAAAATAATCATTACTGGTGTTTTACCCGACCTTATATCCGTCCCTCAATATTACCATCTTTCCGCGTTGGAAAGGAAGGGTGCTTGCGTGCTCTAATGATCCCAACAGCATGGGAAGCTATATGCCAGAGATAACTTCGCTATCAGAGAACTTCCCATGCCGGGGAGGTTCAAGGAGTAAGAACCAGACAAAGAGAGAT
The DNA here is from genome assembly GCF_964235325.1 of Thermobia domestica. NCBI lineage: Eukaryota > Metazoa > Arthropoda > Insecta > Zygentoma > Lepismatidae > Thermobia > Thermobia domestica. Next base: position 59,192,152 of record NC_137456.1, on the reverse strand, counting down.
ATTATGGTAGTGGGCCACACTGAGGCTGAAGATGATTGACATCGGGCTCAGCAAGACTCAGATGTGGGCAAAAAACAGGCAGGGACATGATATCTTCTATGGCTATTTCACTGCGAGATGGAAGGACTTGGAACACCATCACCTTTCTCAGTCCCTAGAAAACAACATGGATTCAAAAATAAGAAAATGTATTTAGATGCTGTTACGAAGCAGGGACCTTATCAAAGTATAAAACAGCTCTCCCAAAGGAGAGAAAAGTTTTAAAATTTCCATGTTGCCCACCAACCTATGGCTGAGGTGAACAAGAAGAAGATACCCGATAGTACCATTTTGAGTCATAACCTTTTGATTTTATCCTTTCTGATTCCTTCCAACTTTTTAGCTAGCTATGACTCCAAAATAACGTATTTGTGAACTCACGTTCGACATGGAATCATTTCCTAATGTTTGTTGGTGATTTCTCCGAACACAATATTGTGGTAAGAATGACATACGAAATTATAACAGAATACTATACGTAATTCAAGTACTTTAGTTTATCTTCTTTAATATTTTTGTATTTATTGACCCACGCTTGTCATATTTAAAAAATAACGTGTTTGTGTATACTTGTTTATTTTCTTTCCAGCTAACTCCGCCTAGAGAACACAAATATTCATTATGCCGAAAACTGTGGCTAGTGTGGGCCGTGCTTTTTCAAGCAGCAGTGAACGTTGATTGTCCCAGGGGTTATACAGCCAGGTAACATTTCTCTCCATTTAAAAAAGGAAAAAAAAAAAACTTTTCTCTCTCTTCTAAACCTATTTCAAGATCAATAATGACCTCTTCGTTACATATATATATACAAAATGAATGATGAATGATCAACGTACCATGAATGAATTCTAAATGCGCATTCGTTAGGGAATTCACCTGTTTGTTCAACACGAAATAGGAAGTTGGAAATGGTGTCTTTTGTATTGTTATATTGCTGTTCCTGGGTTTACTTGAAAATTGTGTACTTTGTGCCCGAAACGGTTTGTTTTTCTTACATTTATGTTAAAAGTTTGTTTTATTTGATTATTATCTTTTGTTACGAATATTAGATTGAGACGAATATCAGATTTTACGACTCAAACAACATTACGCGACATTTCACAGAACACACGGATCGTGAATTCGAGTCCCAAAATGGGGACCGCGGTGGCTCAGTGGTAGAGTGTTCACCTCTGGTGCATGGGGTTCTTGGTTCGATGCCAGCTGTCAAGTTAACTGTGGTGTACAAAACAGTGTGTTCGTGTGTTTACTCGGGGTTCTTCCGTTTCCTCCCACTTTCTTCATTCCACTATTTCATTCGTTTCTCATCAACATAATCTCCTTTAGCCTAACCGGCATAATCATGGGACATAAATCTTAAAGATTTTATTTCATTTCATTTCGAGTCCCATAATAGGTATAGTTGTTTTCAACTTGTTTTTGAGTGATATGCCAAAAAAATAATGATTAAATCATTAAACATAAATGATAAAAGTTTAAACGATGAAAATACATATTTCTTTTTTAAGTTTAATATAGTCCTATTACTTACTTTAGATACTAAAGGGTCCCTGATTCAATCCCACACTCTGTACGTAGTTTTATTATAGGTAAAAACATACACAGGAGCCAGCCTACGGAGTGGTCCACCGCATCTGGATTTCCCCCCAATTTTTTTTAAGTAAAGGGACCGCGGTGGCTCAGTGGTAGAGCGTTCACCTCTGGTGCTTGGGGTTCCGGGTTCAAACCCTGCTCCCGCCAAGTGAACTTTGTGGTGGACAAACACCGTGTGCGTGGTTTTTCTCGGAGTTCTCCCGTTTCCTCCCACTGTCTTCATTCCACCATTTCATTCATCTCTCATAATCACCGTCTCCTTTAGCCTAACCGGCATAACCGTGGGACGTGAAACTCAAAAATTTCATTTTTTTCTAACTAAACATACATTTGTTCACTTTCTCAATAAAACTATATTTGTTTAGCGGGGAAATTGATGTAGCATGAAAGTTTGCTCTTACGTTTCATCTGTACTCTTTCTCCTATTAAAATAATTTAGTTCTATCATTTTTTCCTGAAAATATAGGTGGAAGTGTTTTACAATTTCTTATCGTCTTTTCGGATGCAGAATAATACCTGTTCAATACTATAGTCCGCGTCACCCGAATTGGTGTGTGGCATCAGCCAATAAGCTCGCAGTGCGCTGTTACTAAACCTTCAGGAAGGAATCTAATCATTCATAATCGGCTTTGTTCGTATTTGTAGACAATTTTGAATGATTAGATTCCCCCCTGAAGGTTTAGTGACAGCGCACAGCGAGCTTATTGGCTGATGCCACACGCCAATTCGGGTGACGCGGACTATAGATAGATGTAGTGGCTTGTACTAGGACTCCCTCACAGAGCTTGGACCTCTCTTAACAAATATTTCTGAACTACGTAAGTTAATATTAGGCAAAATACAAGTAACAACAGCATTCTAGAATCTTGTAATTGCTGCATGTTGGATAGATTCGGCAGTCGCCAATTTTTACCATGCAAACAACCTTTTAACGTAGTTCAAGGACAATTGATGTCCCTCCTTTCAATGTTTAAACACTAAATTAGATTTTTAGTCTGTAAAAATGCTTCGAATGTATTTTACATACAAAATTATTCAAAATATTTACCGTTGGTTTTTACTCTTACAGATTTATGGCTAATGTATGGGCAATGTTTGCTCTTATATTCCTCGCAATCTACACTGCTAATTTAGCGGCGTTTATGATCACGAGGGAAGAATTTCATGATCTCACCGGGATTCATGACCAAAGGGTAGGTAGTATGCTAATACTTTTCCATGAGTTCTCAGAAATAATAAATAATTTATTTTTCAAACTATCCAATCATATACATATTTTCTTCAGATACAAACCTTCTAAGGTTAAGATTAAGGTGTTACATGTAAGGTTGGTTCATACTATAATAACATAATAATGAATTTTTATGTCATGAAAAATATGATAAAAGTGATTAAATAAACAATCTAGTAAATCATAGATCCTTTTACTCCAATGTATTTCAAAGTATTCCAATAGCTGCTGAAATAAAAACTACGGAGTAGTCGTGAAGATAGTGAAATTCTGCCTGGAATGACATCATCCGTACAGGTCTTTTCAGGTCTCAAATAAGGAATTTGGTGTCCTTTTCAGCTTAAGATGTACCGCGACCTGCAAACCTTGGTTCTTCGTAATGACCCTGCGTGTTAGTTTTCACTCTAAAGAAGACTGCGTCGAAGCACAGTTTGATCAACTCTGTTTAATTCATCTTGAAAAACTTTCCAAAGCCATTCGAGTGTGCGCGGCTGTCGACGGCCCAAGGCTTGCTTCAACAACAAATCGAACAAATCAATGGGGAATGCATTTAGAGAAATTTCTGTAAAAGGGATTGCATGAATTCCCGCTGCACGAGCTATCTGCTTCATGTGCGTTATCGTTGACTTCGCCATATGACTGTGTAACCACTCAGTTTTCGAGGTCTCTGTTCGGGCGAGCATTTATTTGTAACCAACTTGAGTTCGGTGTTCGTGGTTCTGTTCTCCGCGGTCCTGTCAGTAAGTATTCTCCTGAGACCAGAACTTACCTGGATAGGACGATGAAGGACCTCTCCAAGAAGGGGTTACAAATTGTTTCCAAATCACTCGTCGGTCTCGATGATGAGGTGAGCATTAGGCGCCGAGAGGTTCGGATGTCTCGACTCAAAAACCTCACGGATGATCAGACGGTCATCCAGACCATAACGCACACAAACATCACTCACACTTACAACGAAAACACACTGGATTAAATAACACTATACTTATTTATTAGAATACTAATATAAAAAAAAATTAGCGAAGAGGAATGAACACAACACTTAACACAGAATATGTATAATAATCTTCATGACTAAAATCACACTTTGCCTTTTTAATGCAATGTAGCCCTTTATATATATATATATATATATATATATATATATATATATATATATATATATATATATATATATATATATATATATATATACGAGATTATATCTGAAATTTCACTATGAATGATGCTCCTATCACACCTTGACGCACTTTGGGGATTAGCACTGGGGGAAAAGTTGCCGAGACAATCCCGCGTAGAAATACAGTTGCTGCGCCAAACGATCCTGAAGAGTTAAGATGCGTCTTCAGCAAATAAAAGAAAAAAAGATCTCCAAAGTAGAATGCTAATATTGGAGGGTGCGTTGATAACTGACAGGTACGCACAAGGTATTTGAACCTGGGACTTCACTAGTTGGGGGCTAGCCGTAAGAAAACGTCCTTTGCCGGCAAATAGCTTGTGGCCCTAAATACAAAATCATACTTAATTCCCGACGCACGTGCGTGGTGGCTGCACACAATTCCGGAGTCAAACTTCCCGAGCTCAAAAGTTTAAGATGCAAGCTGCAATGGTTGACTAAAGAGTATTGACAGTTCATTCCAAAAACCACTCAGTTAAATCACCCGCATGCACATGCAAACAGAATACTGAAAAGCATTTATGTTAATTTTAGTCTACTGGCTACGATGCACGAGACACTGCGATAACTCTGGCATGTGAAAGTACAGATAAGAAGCTGCAAAAGCTATGAGGCTGGTGCCATTCGGTCACTTGAATGCCTGTTCTGGTCTAGTCTGCTCTAATCTACTGCAATAGCAATGTTTTAAGTATATATATGAGAAAACAATGAGAGACTTCTTTGTCCAGTTGCGTGGGAAGGAAGCAATTCCCACCGAAGAAAGAACTTATTTGCTTCGCAAAATAAAGTATACATCGAAAATAATAATCACTGTCTTTACGAAATATACAAAGCGTCCACAAAAAATACTTCTATAACTTGGTAGTGGTTATAACTGTCGTTCTGTCCTGATGAATGGTAATGTGAGATGTGTCACTGCCGTATAGGAATAAAGTATCATGGCTGTGTAGGGATGCAAAATGTTTGTCTGGTAATAAATTGCATTGATTTTAACCTTTTTGTCCATTCTGCATTACGTAAGTTTGCCATTATACCAGTGACTACTAACAACCATAAAGTCACGTAGGAAACTTTCTCTGCATTCATGTACGCAGTTACAACGACCTCTGGAATCACTGGGACGATAAAAGTCCCTGTTTCTATCATATTCTGACAAATACACACATGTCTCGTCCACAGCCATACAGACTTCCACGTATCCCTTGCAAGATAGTGTTCGTATGGGTTTCGACTGTTCGTCTTCCTCTCCATGATATGAAGAAAGGTACATATGAACTCAACCCTTATACTGTTTATCAGATGTATATCTTGGACAATTGTGAGTTTTAGGTAGCAGTGAAACGATGCACTGCTGTTGTTGACACGATGGGTTCATACGTCCCACCAGAACGCATTTTACTTCACAACATCGAGGTACGTCCGAGCCCTCGATATCTACCATATCCAACCTTGAAGGACCCACTTTATTTGACATATAGAAACCTTTTGTCATACGCTGTTTGCTTATGTGACTGTAGCTATAAGCAATATCAGAAGCTGCACAAACGTTGGCCTCCTAAAAGGTCGTAATTTTCAGAACCATGGAACTACTCACACAGACAACAGCCGTCCTCCATGTAAGTCAATATACATCACTTTCGACCTACCTATAATAACTATAATAACTTCTAGGTCGTGTTTATGTATTCAGCCACCTAACGATCGAATTTGTTATTATAAACCTAGCGATCGAATTTGTTATATAGCAACAAAACGTTCACGTTTTTACGTGAAAGTTACTTTTGAATTATCTTTGTAGGCGAAGTATTTTCTTACATGTAAGATACACAATTTTAAGGGAAGATTCTTGGTTCATGAGTATAAGTGTAATAATACGGAGATTGTAGAATCTTGACATCTTATACTTTCATTAATGACATATTTTAAGATCGCTGCCTTAGCCGTTAAAATTCAACATCAACTATCTCGACTTCGGTCATGTAGAAGTCCTGATCTTTCCTAATTTGCAATTCTTTATGGAGAATTATCAAGAAGCAAATATCTGAGTACTACTAGGCCATACATGTGCTATTGAACTATATCTTCCATAGTTACACTACAAACCTCCACCCTACCTGTGTAATATACGAAAAATATAGAGCTGCTTCACCTACAATGCTGCACATGTAGGCCAATTGAACTAATAAGAATCAGAATTATAATATAATGAATTTATTGCCACCTAAAATATATTGGCATGTCAAGTGATTATAACAAAATTATTAGTTCCTGTACTTTTAACGCCCTATATTCATTTAATGAAAAATTATATTTTCAAAATAATGTCTAATAAATTTGTACTCATGAAATAATTTCATTTTCAGTTGAACAACCCTTTCTCTATGAAGCCACCATTTCGTTTCGGGACAATTCCTTTTGGAAACACGGATGCCGTCCTTAGAAGAAATTTTCCTGAAATGCATGCCTACATGAGGTCTTTTAACAGATCTAATGTATTAGAAGGGATAAATGCTGTTAAAAAGGGGTAAGCAATAATCAAATAAAATACGATAATTTAAGATAAAGAGTAACGATGAATGTATTGCAGTGGAACCTTTTCTATCAACCATCTTTCATAATGATACGAGGGGGGATCCAAAAGAAACCGGATTGAAAGAGCGCTGCCGTTCCTAGGCGTAGTAGAGAGTTCTCCTGCTAGGTGGGTCTAGTAGATACCTTCCCAGATCAGTTGGCCAAGCGGCGTCTGCGTAGGAGGTTAACGTTTGATCGTATTATTGTTTTTCTCAACTGTTCTCGTTTACCGCCTGCGAAATCGTTATGGCATATTCAAAGGAACAAGGAGTGTTTGCTTCCTACTTGGAAAATCGGAAACGAAAACTTACCAAATACTTCAACAGGCTTTCAAGAAGGATATTATGAACCGCACACAATTTTTTGAGTGATTTGGGCGCTTTAAGTTTGGTGAGATGAGTGTTGAAGATCGTGCTCCTTCTAGGTGCTCTTCATCACTTCGAAACGACGAAAACATCGAACAAATATGCCCCAAAATCAGCGAGGATCGTCGTTTCATGATCGATGGTATTTCAAAACAGGCATGAGTGAGTTGCAGCTCGTGCCAGCGTGAGGTTTTGCAAATGAGACATGTTTCCGCTAAGTTTGTTTTTCGCCTGCTCACATAGAATCAATCATTCGTCTGAATTTGAGCCAGGACTTGAAAAATCAAATTGAAAGTGATCCAAACTTTTTGACCAACAAGATGACATTTTCCGAGAATTAAACAAAATCTAAAAGGAAAATGTTTTGATGGTGTAGAGGCTGTAAAAAGAACTTCGCAGAGCGCATTGGGCGATATAAAAGTTCCAGAGGTGCTTCAGACAGTGGGAAAGAAGATTTCATTTAATGGAGAGTACTTTGAAGGATACTGAAAGAATTTTGTAAAAAATGTAATAAATTATATTTTTTCGGTTTCTTTTGGGTCCTCCCTCGTATATATTTTTATCCGAAGGAGTTAAACCAATATACGTATATTAATAATTTAAACTATTATTAACTCACGATAAGTATTGTGAACATAATTTGCTCTCAACGCAGCTGAACTTAATTTGGAACAAAATTAAATTATAGACCCTAAATATTCTAGCGGATAAAACATTTAATTAATTGCGTTCTTTCTTTACAGTGTGCGTAGGTTTCCCTAAGAAAATCCCTTGAATTGTACAAAAGTTTCCCTTGTTTGTTGAATATTCAACTTCTATGATACAAATTATGTGAGAAAAATAATTTAAGGAAGTATCAACCACATTTGTTTTATTCATTTGCTTTTTGCTTCTATTTTTTACTTTTTCCTTCACTTTTTTTTACGAAAAAATACACACAAATTCACCCAGCCAAAATGGGTGCAATTTATATTGGTCTCTCAATGAACACGAGAATTTCACTGGATTTTCATATTTTTATTTTAAAAAATCCCTCTTTCCCTTTTTGCTAAATTTACCTGCGAAATTTTCCTATATTAGGGAAATTTCCCTCAAACTACGAACACTGGTTCTTCATATAGTTAACTCATGTGCAAGTGAAATCTCTTGTAAAGCTTGTAGACACAAGAATTTTAAAGTTGTAACATGATCTTCATCCATCTGACGGAAGATATTCTCAAGAAATTTGAGTAAACTTAATTTTGTCTATTACGCTTATGGAAGAAAAGGTAATTTCAACCTTCTCTTCTTAATGAATACGGAAACCCTAGACAGATCCTTCGACAGTGCTTTTGACGACAAGAAAAGTAGGAAAAGAAAAAAAGGAATAAAGAACGATGTGTATAATTATGAAGAAAACATTATTGGTTATGATTGGATTATGCAAATGTTGCCTTACGAACTTCTATGAAATGATCAGCAGCATATTTGCTACGTATGTCCTGCAAAAAGGCATGTCAACAGTATTTCTCTTGCTGGTTTACTTATAATTAAGAAAATCAAATCAAAGACGTATCACTATAAGAAATGGAAAGAGAGAGATTAACAAGTACACTACCTAGGTGTATCATCACGATCAATTTTAGAGTGGGAGAGCCGGGTTCGATTCCCGGCGGGAGCTCATTTGGTTCAAATCCCACGTTAAGCTGTGGATCCACATCTTATAGAGCATCGCTTGTGAAAGCAACGTCGTTAAACCCAAAATCAAATCAAGTCAAATCACGATCAATTTGAGAGATTGTTCAAAGAAATAGAAAAAATACGCAAAATTAGTGAGCAAAATATTTATTTCAAGTTCAGAATGTTCAATTGAAAAAGATCTAAATCAGACCAAGTCAAAAGCAAAACTAAACATTTGTCAGCAAGCTTCCTTACATATAATGGCCAGGGAATCAAACACTACAGTGATATCGCATAGGCGTTCGCACATTATTTTCAGTTAATTACAAATATGATGTTGGCTCTCTGCTTGCTAATCGGACCGAATGTAATCTAATAGACGATTCTCAACTAGATGAAAGGGAACCTGAAGAAATCGAAAATGCTATAAGAGCTTTGAAACCAAAAGTATCTTGTTGTTTTGATAATGTTCTTCATAACTGTGAAGTGTTTTATTGATAACATTTAAATACCCACTACATAACAAGTTTAATGTTTCTAATACGTTCAGACCTAATACGTTTCCGGACGTATATAGAAAGATGGTTTGTTCAATACCAAAGTCTAAAAACAGGAGACAAATACAAAACTTCAGAGTATTTTGTCTTAGTGTTGAATTCAGTAGAGAATGCAGATTATTTTTTTCTTGGGGAAATGATTTCTCATGGGTAGATTTCCTCTTGCTGCCTCCTGAAAGCATAACTATTGAATTCACGACCAACAGGCATATCAGAAATTAGCACTCAACTATAAAATCACTGTGCATTTATAACGTTATCTTCTTACTAATGAATATATAATGTTTTCTTCTGAAGAATGAATATAATTTGTACCGTAAAGTCGGTTGGTGACCCAAACATGAGGACATTATTAATGTATTTACTCACGCTGTAAACAATGTTTATTTACGTAAAGGTACTTTAATAAAATTACTATCACAACTGTCTTCGTGTGTTTATACTTGTTGCATACATTACAGATTTTAAAAGAACTGGAAAACTTGGATGAGTACATATGTTCATAGACACTGATTACGTTATACTGTTAAGGAAGGTGACACTAGTTAAATATTTAAGTGGTTTTGTAAATTCAGTGCATAATCTTGCAAGTTGCACTGTAATGTTGTCCTTAGCTTTCCAACTATATTTAAATAACTAATTATATAAAATATACAAATAGTTTACTTTTCAAAGAAATCTTGTTTTCTTGTTTTTTTTTTTCTTCGTTTTATTAACAATTTCGTACACGGTTGCAAAACATGCATAGAATCTTTTCGTAAGTCGTTTCCCTACTGAGCGGCACAAACATTTTCCCTTGAGCCCACAGATGACGTATAAGTCATCTGGCAGTCACTGTTTTAAGCGCACTAGTAACAGGCTTAAGTTCTATCGCAAATTTTGACAAGTCAGAATCAACATCTGGACAAAAGGAAGTGCTTCCTGTGATCAGTCTGCTATAAAATATTTTATAGCACAATAAAAAAAATGTCCATTGCAACACAAAAATGAAAAAAAATTAGGCGAAAAAATGGTTTGCAATTTGGGTCCATTCGAATACTACTTCTTTAAGGAGTTTTATTTTCTGAAACTCTTTTATGTATTTACTTTGTCCGTTCGTTCGGGAGACAAAATACGGGCGGCCCAAAAGTAGGTATACAGTCCTATACTGATCAGTAGGGCCCGGATCTTGTTGACCTAAACTTTTCTAAAAACTGACCTAGAAAATGACACTAAAATTCTTGTAAAATGACCCTAAAATTCACAAAAATTGTCCTTAAAATTTGCGTTTAAAAAAAAAACTTTTACTTCGTTAAACATTGACATTTTTTGAATATCTATTGGTCTTTAATTATCAGTTCTCAGTCATTTTCAAAAGTTTTGTTTCTGTTAGTTGCAGCCCGTTGTTCAAAAGTTGTGTTCAATGATCAGTCCATTGTACGGTATTGTACGTACTGAAAGCGTCAATTCACTCCCAAGTTGAAACTAGGACACACACTTAAAGAATACAAGTTCACAAGTGTAGACTGTATACACGAGAAGATTTTAAAATGTTTAAAATCTTTGAACGACTTCGAATCTATTTTTAGTTATCCACCTTATCATATCCTTTGTGGTCAACAACCCAAAACCATCTGTTTGACCACCTATCAACCCCCGCCCCTCATCAACCAGCTACAGCTTAGTGTTCATTAGCTTGTTGGGAATGCAGTTTTTCCACCCCAATAATCAGGAAGCAGGAAAAGAGATAATTTAACTTCGTGTTTTTCAAATCCGTAAACAGTGTTCATTTTAAGATTTCTTTGTCTAGAAGAAAAAGAATAAAAAGACCATAAATGGGTGACCTAAACATTACTTTAAAATATTAAAAAATGAGCTAAAACTTCAAAACGTCAAAAAGTGACCAAACGTTGACCCTAAAATATATATTTTTAAAACCTAGAGTTGATGAATGACGTTTTTATTTGAACTTGCCTTGTCCTGTGTGTAACAGAAAAAAGTTGACTTGTCAACAAGATCCGGGCCCTACTGATCAGCCCACTGTATTTCATATCACTTCTTATTGTTCTACATCAATTTCTATATTATTTGTTCTTAAAGCCATTTTACTTATACCTAAAGCTCTGAACAGCCGAACTAAATAAACCCATAAGCTAGAATGTTATACTTGATCAATGCTTTTAGAATAGAGAAAACCATAGAAATTTACATAGAAACTTAATAAATACTCGAATATTCTAAAAAAAAAAAAGCATCAAATCATTTATGGTAAAAGACTAATCATCCCCAACTGTGAAATATTTGAATTAAAGCCTATTTGATCTTTTACGACATAGATATAGTTGGGAACAGAGTACATGCATACATTAGAGAAAAAGAGAATTTAGTATAATGTTTTGCTGTCACAATAGTATCTTCATCAGACATAAGAATGCATCTCTATTTTTCATAACGAAACGTTTCTGTTTCTTTGTTACGCATTAGTGTACGTTCTGTAACTAAAAGGGAAAGTTATGTTAAGATAGGAGTGATATACTCAAAACTCTGCATACAATGCAAAGTGGCACGTGCCGTATGATGGAATGGTGGATTGAATATAGTATCTGCTTTCATCTGTAGCCTTATATATAGTACATTCAGATGATTAACTGTTTACTTTAATCCTATGTAGGGAACTGGATGCCTTTATATATGATGCCACAGTGCTGGAGTATCTCGTGGGCCAAGATTCTGATTGTGTATTGCTCACTGTTGGGTCGTGGTTTGCTATGACGGGCTACGGTATTGGGTTCCCACGACATTCCAAGTACAAACCTCTCTTCAATCACAAGCTTATGGAATACAGAGAAAATGGTAAGATGTTTCATTCTTACTGATGCCTATCTGTTCATAGACAATAGACAAATTTCAGTATTCTAAAGATTCTCTTCTTTTAGCTTTTTGTACTTATAGTAAGAATTGTATGATTATTTGTGTTAATCACAGGATAACAATGTTAATCAAAATGGTTGTTTATGATACACTGGTTAATTGGTGTCTTCCCGTTGTGCCTACTTCCCGTTATGCCTACAGGCCCTCCAGCACTTTGTAGAAAATATTTTTAATGATCTTATCTGTAGGCAGAACGGTAATTCCCGTTGTGCCTACTTCCCGTTCTGCCTACTCTTTCGAGACGGGGAATTCTGTGCAGGGAGGGATCTTTTCTAGGGATTTTTTCTTTAGTAATTCTAATAGATTCTGTAAGAAGAATAACTATTCCTTTAAATTTCATCATATATTTTAAATGTTATCTTACTTGCTTTTCTCAGAAAAAATGACTAGGTACAGTTTTGTTATTAGCAGCGTTATTCACGTCTACTTTAGTAGAGATGTGTTTTTTTTAATACTTACAGAGAAATGGAAAATTAATTGATTCAGTTACAAGAAAATAAACTTATTTCGGTCTAATATCAAGTCATTTCACAACAAAATTTTATTCAGTTTTCCAGTAGTTCATCTCCAACATTCTAAGGCTCGCAGTACGTAATAGGTGCTACAGTTCACATCCTCAAAATATATTTGGCCATATATTAAACAAACAATGCAAGAAGATGCATAATTCGGTCTCTTTTCTTTTTCTAAAAAAAGCCTTTGTCTTCTACATCACAGATCTTTTTCCGGCATCACCTCTATATATGATCAGGTGCTTTGTCCTCTATACATGATTCTGTATTACACGCAATATGTCGTACTTATATTGTAAAAAAAGAAAAAAATGGGACCGCAATGGCTCAGGGGTAGAGCGTTCACCTCTGGTGCATGGGGTCCATGGTTCGATCCCAGCTCGAGCCAGGTGAGCTTTGTGGTGGACAAACACCGTGTGCGTTGGTTTTCTCGGTGTTCTACCGTTTTCTCCTACTTTCCACTATTTCATTCATTTCTCATCATCACCGTCTCCTTTAGCCTAGCCAGCATTACCGTAGGACGTAAAACTTAAAAATTTCATTTCATTTCATTTATACTGTCAATGTAAATACTAAATACCACATATCGTCAATATACCCAATGTAATTTAAATAAATATCTCATAATCGTTGTTCAAAATGTAAACAGTATGCAACCACATCTATGTAAGCCATCAAGCCTATTACACGTGGTTCCAGCCTTCCTAATAATCGTAAATATCTGTGATTTTATTCTGTATGTGACCACACAAATAGCATTTTAATTTCGATTATTTTACGGTAAAAATATTCTGTGAAATGTAATGGAAATTCAGAAGGAGCCTTCTTTGCGAATTTCTCAGAGTTTTCATTCTCACCGTCGTGAGTAATCCGATTGGGTAGAGAAGCGTGATTATCTAAGCAAACTCATCACCAACAAAACGCCGAACACGTATTTCATACTTTGACCGTTTCTGATTTTGAAAACACTCCTGTGTAGACTATAAGTCATTACTAGGCACCTTGCTTATCACACTGACACTAACAAATCATATATAATAACTTTTTAACGTAATAAGTAAAAGCTTATTATAAGAACAGTGATGGTGAGATGTTTTAAATATATTGGCTATATTAACGATATATGGTATTAACATTGACGATATGTAGTATTTACATTGACAATATAAGTATATGTAACATTGCATGTAGTATAGAATCGTGTTAGAAGACAAATTACCTGTTAAGGTAATGCCAAAGAAGGAGCAGTGATGTAAAAGACAAAGGCTCTTTTTTTTTCAAAAGGGCCGCCTTATGCATCCTCTTGCATTGTTTGTTTAATGTATGGCCGAACATGTCTTGAGGATGTGAATTGTGGCACTTTTTAGTACTGCAAGCCTTAGTATGCTGGAGATAAACTACTGGAAAACCGATTAAAATTCGGTTGTGAAATGAATTGATATTAGCCCGAAGTAAGTCTGTTTCGTGTTCGTTTCAGATACAATGTCAAACGGGTTACTGGCAACTGAATCAATCAATTCGAGGAAAGAGATATGATGGAGACAAACACTCTTTTTAAAGGCCGCCTTATGCATCCTCTTGCGTTGTTTGTTTAATAGTTGGCCAGACATGTCTTGGGGATGTGAACTGTGGCATTTTTTAGTACTGCAAGTCTTAGCATGCTGGAGGTAAACTACTGGAAACCCAAATAAAATTTTGTTCTGAAATTGCTTGATATTAGATCTTTTTTTTTTTTTTTTTTTAATGTTTGTTTCACATACAATGTCTAACATTCTTGCAACTGAGTCAACCAATTTTCCATGTATGATGAAACTTGTAGAGGTGGTGGTTGTTTTTACAGAAGCTTTTAGAAATACTAAAGAAATATTCCCTACAAAAATTCCTCCCTGCACATAATTCCCCGTCTCGAAAGAGTAGGCACAACGGGAAGTAGGCACAACGGGAATTACCGTTCTGCCTAGAGATAAGATAATTAAAAATATTTTCTTTAAAGTGCTGGAGGGTCTGTAGGCAGAACGGGAAGTAGGCACAACGGGAATGAACCGGTTAATTAATTAATTTTGACCTTTCAGCTGCGCACTAATTCGCCAACTTCAGTTAAGAGAAAAATCAACATTTGTTTCATCGCCGCTGTCAATATCAAATAAATTAAAAGGGAAGTATACACGTACGCTAAAATAACAACTTCTTGCAGTGTATAAACATCTTTCAAAGATCTGTCTCTTTCGCACTGTAAGAAGTCAGAGTGCCTTACGCCAGAGAATTATTTATTCATGGATTTAAGAGCACTTCGTATATAAATATTTTATATAAACTAATTATTTGCTGAGCAAAACTATATATTTTCATTAAAATTCAACACGTGTTACAGTTTCGCCAACTAACTCTTTGGCTTCATCAGACACTATGTGTTACAGGATAACTGTACAATCGTATATACATACAACAGCTAAGAGAAGAAAGATATGTTAGCTGTTAGATCTTGTATCACATAGTGTCTGATGAAGCCAAAGAGTTAGTTGGCGAAACTGTAACACATGTTGAATTTTAATGAAAATATATAGTTTTGCTCAGCAAATAATTAGTTTATATTTAATTATAACAAAGCAAAGCTTCTACTTTTGGAAAATAAATATTTGATTCGAACAATTAGCATCAAAGAGGAAACAGTAGTTTGCAGAGAGTATATAGTGAATTTCAATATCACTGATCACCGTCGAGGAGGCTGATTCTATATTTAAAAGGGACAAGGTGCTAATAGTTTGAAGGTCGCCGTACAACACGTTATATGTGGATCACAATGGCAGGATGCAAGCAAATCCCTATTATGCAATTAAGTGACTTTAAGCGGCGTAGCTGTATAATGAGTCTGTATTCGGTTTTGGAGTGATTCGTGATGTGTCAATGGTCCATCGGTTCTGTGGACGATGAGAGTCAAAGAGTTTCCACAGTTTTGTGACACCACGACCCATCACAAAGATCCTGCACAGAAGGGTCGCTAGCCTGTAAAATCAAGATCACTGTGGTCTCTGGTGTGAACGCACGAACACTAAACAATCTATTGTTGGAAGGAGACGTACTTTTTCCCTCGATTACCCCTGACACCTGTCTATCGCTAGGGCTATGCGATATCCAGATTTGATTATCGGAAATTGATATCGACAAAATATCGATTAGTAAACTTTTCGATATTTAGATATTTGAAAATATTGATCGATCGGTCAATATATCGAAATAGCGCAAACCCTACTTACCACCTTGAATGTGGTGTCGAGGTATACTGCAGTTGCGAGGCGAGTAGAGAACGAGAGTATTCATCGATATCAATAAGTAAAGCACTATATTTTTTCTAATATTAGACTGATTCGGGACATAAATATTGAAAGAATAGTACTTTGAAGTTTGCAATACAGTCAGCAGTTGTTTGATCAGGTGTATCTCTAGCGGAAGAAGTGTGAATTACTGAGCAAAGATGGCATAGTGTTACAGCCGTCCAATATGAAGAGGTGTAGTTAATTTTTGTGGGAAAACATACAAAATCCAAATGGAATTCAAAAGAGAATGGCGTGTGTGTGGGAAAGACTATATGGACCGTAGCAGCTTGAGGAGGGCCATGTGAACCTTTCAGATTTGCGACATGCTGGTAGTCCAGTAACGCCATCAAGCTAAACAATTCCACAACCATTGAAGAGGTAATTTGTAATAACCATGTTCGAATATTGTCGAACATGTTCAACATTTCGTACGGTAAAGTGTTTGATGTGGAACATGACACTAAACTAAACTTTCGTAAAGTGCTCGATGAATTCAAATGTTCAAGAAGTCCAAGATGTAGTGAGTGATGACATGTCTGAACCAACTCGGACGGTACTCTAAAGATGAATATGCATTCCTGGAAGGTATCATTACAGGTGATGAGTCCTGAGCGTATTACTACCGGTATACGCCTGAAATAAGGCAAGCAACTATGGAATGGAAACATAACGATTCCCCGCCGAACAGGAAATTCAAAGTAACTTGATCTGCGAAAAGTGCTAGTGATTAGTTCTGGAATATGCAAGAGATTCTACTAGTGGATTTTCTTACTCGCGGGTCCACTGTGAATGCTACATATTATCAAACAACATTGGCAAAGCTGTGTCGTGTGCTTCTTGACAAATACCGTAACATTAGTGTTAGAAATGCCAAATCTCTTCATGATAATACACGCCTCCTTGTTGTTGCTTCTGTTTGTGAGAAACTTCAGATATTTCGGTGGAAGGTGCTTGAGCGCCCGCCATACAGTCCTGATCTGATACCTACAGTCTATCATCTTCTCGGCCAATGAAGGAATTCTTGGTCGGACAAAGTTTCAATCCTGATGACGAAGTCAGTTCGATTGTGCGCAGATGGCTAAACTCCCAGAAGACAGACTTCTGTGAACAGGGCATTTTTGAACTTATACTACGATGGGGAAAATGTGTTGAGAAATTTGATGATTAAATTGAAAAGTAGCTTCAGTGCGAGTCTTTACTTTATATATGATCGTGATGCATTATCTATTACTCTTCCGTTTACATAAATTGTTCTTCGTTACTTATTGACCCGCCCACGTAGTTACTTAATTCTAATTGGGAAGCTTCTTAAAAAGAGATTTCGGAGTGTATCAATAAGTTAATAGTTTAAGGAATAGATCGACGTTGAAGACGTGGAATTAATTCTGATAAAATCAATTAGTCATTGGATAAGATTATGGAAGAAATTTTGCTTCCGAGGAATAAAATAATGGATTTATAAGGTTATAAAGTTAGTAAAGAAAAGGTAAACATTTAGTAAACGAAATTACTCTGAATACCAGTCTCGTTTATTCTAAGGGAGTGGTTCTCAACCTAATTCCTATCACGATCCGCGTTTTATCACAACCTCTTACCAGTGACCCCCTTATAATTTCTTGTTTGTAATAAGCTTGTGTGAGATTTTAAATATATCTATTGCGGAGATCTCTCAATATCCACCTATTTCAATAATGGTAGAATCCATTTCTTGTATATAGTGGATACAGTAACTTCCCTGAAAGCGAATAGATTAAAATCAAATTTGGTTAGCTTATTCATATTACAAATATCGAATTCAATCCGTCATACTGTTTCAACATGAAGGCCGTTTGAATATTTTAAAACTTCATAACTTCCTTAATTTTGGGTCACATGATGAAAAAATAAATAAAGTGATTTCTAATTCTGGCTAAAAAGGAAATTTAGACAGCTGTTAAAAAGAAGTTATTGAGTATTTTAATATTGAACCGGACATTGCCGCACTAGTGAAATCACACCATGCTCAGGTATCTCATTAGCTTTCAGTTTTAATTGTACAGTATTTCAATATGCAGTTTCTTTTTTACATTTGTATTTTTCTGATATTACAATATACAGTTCTCATTAGTTTCATATCGTACCTCTTTCGTTTAAATTAATTTTTAAATGCCTGTTGAAAATGTTCAGTAGACGTATATTTTGTTTTTCTTAACAGTATGTATAAACATAAAATATATCTATCAGAAGAAAACTCAAAATAATATTTAAAAATATTTTCCGGTATTAGATTCTAATTATATTTATCTCTTCCGCTTATCTTCGCCATCCCCATGAAAGCCTCCCGCGACCCCCTGGTTGAGAAAGTCTATTCTAAGTTATTGCTTGGAAAGACATATATTTCTTTAAATACTTGTGTGTGTGTGTGTGTGTGTGTGTGTGTGTGTGTGTGTGTGTGTGTTTACCGGAGCTACCACACCATTACTCGATATTTTCCTTCTGTAGGAAGCGGGATCCACAACTCAAAATAAACACCTTTAAAGAGCTAGACCGTCTATTTCAAGGAGCAACTCATTCTCTTGGACAATTTGTCAACAAAGGTTTCGTGACTCCCATCAGTTCCATCTGGATCTAGAAGAAAACCTCAAAGAAAGACTGAAGACAAAATTGCTACTTATCATGTAACCGGAAAGAGATTTGACAATATAGAAATCTGCAGAAAGCATCATATCAAAATAAAGAAATATTACAGAATATTGTGAAAATTGCTACAACTGGTAATCTTTAACGGAAAATTTAAAAAAAAGAAAAGATCAAAAATAATATTAAGAACAAAACTCAGAAGGCGATACGCAAACCATTACTAACTTAAAACTTTCCAATGAATAATGATTCAGTGGCGACTCAAAAAGAAAGTGGTATTGACAGGCCCGTAGCCAGCCTCGAAATTTAGGGGGGGCTGAATGTAAATTAGGGTGGGCACACACACACACACACACACACACATATATATATATATATATATATATATATATATATATATATATATATATATATATATATATATATATATATATATATATATATATATATATATATATATATATATATATATATATATATATAATGTCTGTCTCTGTGTGTGATGATGAATAATTTCTTATGCTCTTAAAACCTAAACTACAGCGTGAAGGAATTACTATTAAAATTTTCCTCTATAGCGTTAGTACAATTGTACCTGAAAACTAGAATACTATGTGTTTCCTTTTTATTTATTTGTTATGGCAACAAAATATTTCTTCCGTTTTCTCATCTTCAAGGAAATAAAAAAAATATATATTAAAAAAAATAGTTGGCCGAATGAACCAATCATTAAAATTTCCAAAGAATTAGTGCAGGAAATACGTTTTTAAATTTTTGATGGACTGAAAAATATTTGTGAAACTCGAAAACATCTAAAGAGTAATGAGATTTAATACTATCTTCAAAGAAATTCTACAGAGAAGGGTCTCAAAATCTTAAATCAATATTTTGAAATACATGTGGCGTAAACAAATATATGCATATTGGAAAAATGAAATTAACATCTTATTTGTATTATTATTTACATGTCCTTAGATACGAAACTTTGTATTTCTTCAAATATTACGGGCTTTATTTTACACTTGTACTTCTAAACATTTTTTGATCAGTTTTTTATGGTGATGTTCGAAAGAAATAATGATATGTTTATGGGGTTTTGCTATCTACAAATTTATAAATTTTAAATAAGATTAAGAAACACAAACACAACACGCATATATACACTCCTTATGTTGGCACACTATAGTAGAAACAAGTTGTACATTTGAACAATCACTAACAACACAATCACAGTATAAGTCTCCTTGTTTTGGATGCTGCCAATCATAGAACAATTATGTCCACATCGAGATTTCTGGTGATGTCATTGTTGTAACTCAACAAAACAAGATTGGCACTTTGCAGTTAATGTACAACTCCTTTTGAAAAAATGCCCTAACAAAGAAGGAACTCCTCTCACCTGAAGTAGTCCTACATAACGGTTGACAGGCTTCAGGGCAGAAATTTAGTAAAAAAAATATTCAAATTTACAAACGTAGGTATTCTAATTGCTTTCTTTTTAGTAACTGAAAAAATACATTTTGCATAACAGCTGTGAGTTCCATTTTATCACAACACGTTTCAATTTTTAGACGTCGCGGACCCCGTAGCCAGGTCACGCGGACTCCCGGGGTCCGCGGACTCCAGTTTAAAAACCACTGCTCTAGACTCTTTGGAACATACTATCAACAATCATTTAGCACGATTGCTACTAAAGTCATGTTTAAGTAAAAATAATATGTTATGTTTTGGTACTTGAGCATTCAAATAAGAAATAACTCCAAAAAATAAAAAGAAAATCCCTGTTCTAGCGCAGTTACCTTCTTTCTCGAAACGAAATTGACAAGAGTAGTAACAATTCATTAAATTTTCTTTGTATAGTACAATGCATATCAAAGTATACATGAAATTCTTCTTTACATTGTACAAATAAGAATTCGAGATCAGTTGCTTTCGTAGGTACTAAAAAAGTTTAAGTTAAGAATTAATGATTTAAACAGCTATTTACTTATTTCTATTGAAGATATCTCTTCTTCAAAATGAAACTACATTAACAAATTGTTACTTTTGTGGGCTACCCCGTAGCCTCATGGGTACAGCGCTCGCCTTTGGCGCGACTGGTTTCGGGTTTAAACCGTACTGGGAGTCCTCGGATTCAAACCGATAGTGATTTGGATGCTACTTTAAGCTATAGGTCCCGTGTCTGCATAGCCTCCCTGCTGAAGAGGGACGCTAAACTCCCCAACGTACCCTGTTTTAAGTCAAAGGTCAAATTTCAAATTTATAAAGCATTATACATATTATCATCCAATAAGGTTCAATTTTTAATTGAAAATTCTGTTTTTCCTATAAGTGCAACTACTACCTCCGTTTAGTTCGCTACATTTTTTGTTTACATACCAGAAGATTGCAAGGTATTCTTTTACAAAATAGTAACTTTGGATGATTAGGCTTACGTCTGATGATCTGCATGAACATTAAAGGGTAAGGGGAAAAAAGAAGGAATGTCACAAATGTATTTTCGAGAAAATGGCATTTTAATATTGAAAGCCGCGTAAAAAAGAAAAGGATTAGTCAAAACTTTTGCCCCTTTATACATGGATATTTTTACATCTACGGATGCTTACATATACAGTCAAATAGTACCAAGAGTCACCAACAGATAGGACAAAGTACCCGATAAAGCACACACATGGACATTCCTGGTTTTTTCCGCTTACCCTTCATTTGATTCTGGCACCAAAGATTGGCAACAATTATTAAATTATTTTAATAAAGTATCTAATAATTCATCCCCGAGAAAGATTAAGTGAATCGAACTTATTTTTAGTTTAAAGATATATTAAAAGTATTACTTATCTATTCCAAGTTATTTAACAAATAGTCAAGTTGCTGATACACTACAATTCTCATTCTTCAAGTCAACTTCGGTGCATCTTCAGAAACCAGCATCGATCAACTTTCAATTACACAATTCAGAAAAGGAAACTTTTCTTACTCCGTTATCACGTGACATAAAACGTAGTCAAAATTCCCCCCCTCTCTCTCCATGTCAAATATACACCAAACAAACCCTTACACCTATGTGATGATTAGAGCGAAGCAGTTGCAACCCCTGTAGAGGGATGCTGTCTTTTCAATCTCTCGCATATTGACCGAAAGCCAATGACTCACTGCAAAAGGAGGTTTTCAGTTGCAAATTCCAAGAAGGACAGGAAGAAGTAAACTCTTCGTCCGCAGATTAAGGTAAAACTATGTTGTTTCTGAACACAAATGCATGTTTGCCGATAGAATAACCATAAATTATTTCTCTCCTGCAGGAGGGTCGTTTGCACATGAAGCATTAAAAGAAATAAAAAAATATTACGCTCAAAGAAATATTAGCAATTCAAAGAAGCGTAGCGCATAAATAGGTCAATACTTTAAATGAGGATAATAAAAGTAAATTTTAATTTAGCTCTCTAAAGTACATTTGGAAATACAATTTCTTCCAACATTTCAGTCAGTGTTCGAATTAAACTTTCGAACGAGAGGGGGATGCTTATGTATTTTTGTTGTAAATGTAGAAGGCGAAAATTTATCCCAGAAATGGATGTTATGTTACTTCTGTGATAAGAGCCGGACATACATTTTTACCGAAGGGGAATTTCCCCGGCATCCCCCGTTAATTCAAACTATGACTTTAGTAGGGGGCTCCAAAAATTTAGGGGGGGCTGAGCCCGCCCTAGCCCCCCCTTGACTACGGGCCTGGGTATTGATAATAATTACAATTTTACCGTTACTCAATTCCATTTAAAGTGGAATTCGAATCACTGTAATAAGTTTAAGCACAGGACAAGTCAAAATGATGGACCCGACTTCAGAAACTTATTCTGTAGAATTTAATAAACATATGTTATTACGAGATATGCGTTTCATTCGACAGGTTAACTTTCAAAGTTTAACTTCCACGCAGTGTTCCAACTTTCTACCTCAAAGTCTTAGGCTATTTGAGAAAGCGTTACCCCCTGTAGCGAACGCGGCCAAAGTGGCTATTCAGTAATTTTACTTTCACCAGATGTGTAAATCATACTGTGAGCCAGTCAGGGTTTCCGGGTCTTTTTGCCAGGTCCAGTGTAATAGCAGAGTTCCAATACTCTGCACAAACCAACTTCTAAGCAGCTGTTTCTTGCTACAATCCCTTTGCCTGGCAACACGTCTTTCCTTTTTTCCCCTTCCTTTTGAAATCTTTTAAACAGCAGGCGGTCTATTGTTCCGACCCGCACCAAATACGCTCGAGCTGACGTTTTCTCAGCGATTTAATTGCTTTCGCGTTTATGATTAGCCATCTACATTTAAATACATGGCCAGCGTATTCCAAGAGTACGCATGAGCAATAAATACGCTTTTCGATCGCCTCAAATAGCCGGGTACTAAGAGTCAGCAGTGAGCATGAAGTGTAATGTTGATATTGACCGCAACACGCTACGTACAAAAGGTTCGGCAGGAGATTAGACCATTGGCTTGATGTATGCCGTGTTACGCGAGGTGCTGACTTACAACACTTGTGATATGTTTGAAGAAAACTTTTACAGTTTACGTTTCTTAGCACATGTCTCACAATAACATATGTTGTTTACTAGATTTCACAGACTAAATCTCCATCATTTTGACTTGCCCTGTATTTTTATGCTTTCTCACCAGGAACCGAATAAGCAAAATGGTTCGCGCAGTAGTTCTGAAGAAAATTATAATTCATTAAACAAATAGTAAAAAACTGCTTTTTCAGTGGAATCCCAAAATCTACAATGGTATTAGTGAAGGAGAGATCTGGTCAATTCCTTATGCCTCCTGGTCACAATGGTAAATGTTTAATCCTCTTTAACAGGTGCTTGGGCCTAATATCGTTTTCACTGTTCAACTCCTGATGAATAGGGTTGGTTTAGTTTACAATCATTCTACCATACAAGCAGTGAGGATTTTGACAAACCACACCAGAATACCACTTACTTCATGATTACCTTAAAAACTTACCTTAAAACGGTTATCTTTGAGGCCCTTTTTCGATCTTAAGGAAGAGCCAGAAATCGGTTGGTGCTAAATCAGGTGAGTAGGGAGGCAGGTAGAGGACGGGAATGTTTGTTTCTACGAGACGTTTCGCCACCGTAGAAGACATCCAAAATAACAAGGAACAAATGTATATATATATATATATATATATATATATATATATATATATATATATATATATATATATATATATATATATATATATATATATATATACTCAAGGAACCTATTTTGAAGGCGATTAAGTGAATATATACCTAGTGATAAATAGTTACAACGAAATTCTGAGAAATTTTTGACTGGCCCTCGTACTCGTACATGAAAATCTATCACCACTTCCAGTTTCTGTATTAGTTGTAAAAAAAAAGACCATCACGCCTACCAATGGTGGATCCAGGGGGACGATCGGGGCGGTCGCCCCCCCAGAGGAGGAAACTTCCTTATTTTATATATATATATATATATATATATATATATATATATATATATATATATATATATATATATATATATATATAAAACCTATTCCAGAGTGTGAAGCTCTTAAAAGGAGCTCTAAGTAGCAGTATGACAACCCACCGCCCCCTTCCAGAAGTCGGTCCTGGATCCGTCCCTGACGCCTACAATCAAACTCCTTCACGTGGCGTACACGTGTCACTGGTGCTTGTTTAGGAAAGATAAGGGCGAGAAATAAGAAGAGCAAAGAGAAAGATGGACAGAAGATGGAATTAATACTCCCGCATGAGTAATCAAAGCACTGCCGTAAGCGACCGTGGGAAGTGTTTCAGCAGGTTTCAGTCTGGAAATTAGTTGAGTGTTTTCGACATTGGTCCTGCTGTCTCTTGTATATATATCGTGAACTAAAAATGTCATGTCCACTGCAAAGGAAGAAAACGGAATTCAGACAATCTTTATTTCTTTCTTCAGAGAAAGAGAGGGATGAGCAGCAAGAACAAAAGCCATTGAGGTGTTTTGGTGTAAACCACTCTGAAACAATAAAAACAAAGTGAACACCTGTAGGGGTAAAAATATACGAGGACTTTCAATTATACAGGGTGTCTCAAAAGTCCCCTGACATAGAGTAACTCTGTTATATCAGAGTTACAAGAAATATAAGAGGAAAAACCACCTCCAAAAATGATGTTTTGAATCTAAAGTGCAGGATTTAAAAAAAAAAAATCGGACGAGTCATTTGAGCTGTACACTATTTATGCGCCCAATTTTAAATAAAGTTAGGTCTACTGTTTAAAATGGGGTTGGCCATCGACATGTTAGCGTAAAAGACAGTAAATTCATTCCCTCATATTGTGGGTCCAGGTAAATGGTAACGATACACTTTCATTTAACATTGGTCTCATAAAAAAGTGTACAGTCCAAACGGCTTGTCCGATTTAGAAATATTCTTTCACTTTAGATTGAAAACGTCATATTTGTAGACGGTTTCCCCTCTTTACATTTTGTTTCTACGAGACGTTTCGCCACCGTAGAAGACATCCGGGCATTTCATAATAACAGAGTTACCCCATATTAGGGAACTTTTGAGACACCCTGTATATATTATACCGTATGTTAGGGAAATAATAGCCTACTGCTCTGCCTAAAGAAGGGAGAAGAAAGGATACCTGATAATCATGAAATATTGAAAAAAAACTACGTTTCGTAAATGTTCGAAAACTTCTTTAAGTAGAGTTTTTACAAATAAAAAACTATTATTATTATTATTATTATTATTATTATTATTATTATTATTATTATTATTATTATTATTATTATTATTATTATTATTATTATTATTTGAATTTGAATTAGAATTCCAAACTATGCTTTGCATACATGTCGGAGGTTTTATAGAGCGACTATGTCCGTCCGTCCGTCCGTCTGTCGACAAGTATCAGAGTACAAACGGTAAGAGAATTGATGAGCGTTTTTTTTTTTGAAACCGATTGAGCGTTCAAAAAATAGATTCCATCTCTTCCGTAAACCCTCTATTCAAACCGGAAACAGTAAAAAATCAACCGATTCTTGTTTCAACGTTGATTCCCATAGAACAGAAACGATAACATATATATTTTTCCCTTTCGTATTGAAACCAACGTTAACTCGAATTGAGATTTTATCATGCCACTCATATGTTTAAAGTGTATGCTAAAAATACAGAGTATTTTACAACTCACTCACGTTCGGATGCTGAAACTTCATATATAAACTCTTAATGAGAAATAAGTGGGCACGTGCTCCAGCACACTGAGAAAAATCCGTTCTCCGGACAGCGATATATTGTACAAATATACGGTATCCTCTTGCTTACTACAGAAATCAGTACGGAGCATACGTTATCCGTATGCTAGATAGGCACTGCCCTTAGATGTTACATCATGCAGTTGCAGGATGTCTGATATCTAACAGTCTTCCTTATATTACATACATATATGTATATTACCTTCGTCAGCTATATGTTATATACGTCCATTAGTATGTGAGATCCTGGCCTCCTATATTGTTTCATACGGAAAGTACGTACAGATGGAACACTTATACGGAAAGAATTTTAAAACATGCGTTTTCAGTTATACGTCTGCTGTGCGTTAAGTCGAAAAACTACAGGAATTATGCATGTAACCTACCTTTTTAAGTACGCCAGCTACATTTTTTTCTCAGTGCATTTAAAACAAAAATCCGCTTGTCTCAGGAGAGGGGAAGATCATTTCTATTATGTTTTTCTTAATATATTGAAATAACATTGCCGTTCTCTCTTATCCTAACGGCGGGAAAACAGTTGAACTGTTTGACATATATATCTATATCTATATCTATCTATCTATCTATATCTATCTATCTATCTATCTATCTATCTATATATATATATATATATATATATATAGATACGTCACGCAAAATTTCAAAGTCAGACGCACTCGCCAATCCAAAAATGATGATGGTCGCCAGTATCTCTCACGTACAAACTATGAGAGCCTGTCCCCCACCCACCCACCCTCCCCGTACAAAGAAAGAGATTACATCAGGGCATAAAATTTCAAAATCATGGATAATCACTTTTGAATTGGATAATTCATATATATGTTAACATATATCTTATCTTATATTTTCACGTTTGTGTAACGCCCTGTGGAAAAGGAGGGGCAAATTACAACGTTATTAAGATTTCACTTTCCATGTCTGTTGTGAAGACTTGTCATTCCGTGTTTTCTCTCACTCAGTGACTATTATGTTATCTTACTCAGTAAACAGAAACTGCGCAGCCCTGTGAGTTTAGAAACAGTTCCTATTGAACACTGGTCGCCAGCTCTAAATTTCTAGTCGCCAATGGCGACCGTAAATTTATCGAGTTCTACATATATCACTCGAGTTGACCTAGGTGTTTATCATTATTCGTACACTTCGATTGATATGTATTTCATAAAAATAGAATGAGTGCAGTAGCCTAAATTTTAAGCAAACAAACAATAACTGCACCGTGTGAAATTAAGATAATTAACGCTTGGGTTAAACTGGAGTTTTAATGTTTCTTTTCTGTTCAAATATGCAATCCAAGAGGGTGGAGTGGGAAACGGGATTCAATTCGACCTTTCAAATACTTGCCATGAACCCGTTCTTCCTGTGCTAAGAACGGGCATTTCATTTAGTTCCTAATAGAAAGAAAAATGAAGAATGTTTAAAAAAAAAACAAGCCATTTTCGATTAGAAACATATTACTATTAAAATATATTACACATGGTACTATTATATTTTTCATGCTAAGTGTAGATAGATTGAAATCAAATATTTATATCAGTGCACAATTTATGTGGTATTCAAGTTTATCTTGAATACTTTAACAATTTTAAACCAAAGGATTTTGACATTCCTGATTAGAATATTATGACTGAAAGAAGTATTTTAAAAAAATGCCTTCAATTTGTAAACAAAACACTTTTAAAAGACTATATACTCCCTGTGTAGCGCAATACAAATTTATTGCAGTTTGCAAAATGGTAACACATTCTAGACTGCATATTTCTTTCGTCTAATCATTGTGAATTGAATTCACAAGATCACGGTGACGCATCCGCTCCGGGGGGGGGGGGAGGCGCACGATGGCTCAGTGGTTGAGTGCTTACTTCTGGTGTGTGAGGTCCCTAGTTCGATCCCAAGACAAGTAAGTTTGTGATGGACAACATCGTGTTCGTGAGTTTTCGCAGGAAACTCCCGTTTCCTTCCTCATTCTCATTCCACCGGTTCTTCCATCATCATTCACTTGCCTTAATCACTCGTCCCCTTCAGCCTAACGGGCATAATCGTGGGACGTTAAATTGAAAACTTCCATTTTCATTTTCTAAGATGTTCAGTGAACAATATTTTACCGCTATTGAGTAACAGAAAACTTGAAACTTCTGATTTTGCTTTTATTCTAACATTACAAAATAAAGAAACAAGAAATCTTCGTAGTTGACTAATCAAGAATAGAAACATCGTTTAAATTTAAATCCCGCTTTAAGCACAACTAATTTAAATAAAAATAGGAAAAATGATCTCCCTAAGAAAAAAATGGTGATTACTTTTCAGCTTTGGTTTATTTACATTTCCCAAACAACTACTTTTACAAAAAGAATTTTCTTTCTTCTTAAGCGCACATGACTCTTATCAGGAATAATAAAGTATGGCATAAATTATTTATAAATAGTTATAAGGAACATGGTAAACATAAGAACAACAGATAGCAGCATTTCTATTTTTGTAAATGCCATAAAATTCATACATTCACAAGACTATTCTCGTGAAAGATTACAAGAAACATAACACTTATTTGTTACTTGATCAAATATACCATGTAAACCTTTGCTTATAGCAAAAAATAATAGCTAATACAAATTTTCAGGTACTAGATGTTTATGGTATCTTTGCAAAGCGATGTGAACGCTTAAAATTTTAGTATGGGTGCATCAATATTATACACACGATTTTGAACGGACTGTGATATCTTTGCTGAATCACTTTTCTTGGCAAGGTTTCGCTTATCGCTTACGAGTTATACAGTTATTAATATATTCTATTAGGATCTCAATGACTTGCGATGTTGTTGAGCATGTCTGTAGGTACAATATTTGCTTACTATACTGTTGTGTAAATTTCATTTTGATTAATTTAATCATTTTGAAGTTATTTCTGTGTCAGTGTATCTTTTGCATTGCTATCTTCACATGATTCTAAATCCTTCTTTGCTCTGTATCTCCTGTGTTTCTGGATGTCGGCCGGTAAAAAATTGGATTTCTTACTTTTCTTCACTCCTCTATCGATTGCGTATTGTTTGATTGGGCAATGCTACTATCAATATAAGAAGTTCCCTTGTGAGAGGATGCGAAGATAACATAATATAGGACCTTAGCGAAGCATGTACGAATCCAGTGATTTTCTTTTGTTTCTGCGGCAATGAATTTTCAGAATCTTTACTTCCAACCAAAAAATAAATAAATAAATACTCTTTTTTCGGTAAATACTCTTATACTAAGAAATCTTCCTTATGCTGCTCTTTTGCGTTCATGCTGTGAAGAGAAGAGAGAAGAACCCAGCGATGTGTAAAGAATGGCGGCCATATTTTTCGTGTATGTAGGAAAGAATAAAGGGCAGGAAAAAGCTAGAACATTTGGCTTTCAGCCACTGGAAATGTCCCAAAGTGCACAGGTCACAGCATATCAGACAGTCTGTAAGCGCAGGGTGCCAAGTTAATAGAAAGAACATTAAAAACAACCTAAAGAGAAAGACGACCAGTGGATGTGATATCTATACAGAGCGGCCCAATAACTGCTTTCTATTTTCTTTTTTTCTTTTTTAATATTTTCTTTTCGTCTATAATGGAAACTAGATAGTCACATAAATTATAGTTTCCTTCCAGTACGAACCACAAAATAAGGTGAAAAATAAAACATAAAATTATATCAGCTGTAATTGAACACGCCAAGATAACCCGGTATCTATTATCCACGACTCTTGGGGCCATCTGCAAGAACCATCAAGAAATTAAGTTTCGGACAATTCACATATTGCAATTCCCATTTGCTTCTGTATTAATTTGAGCTATATCTTGATACCAAATTATCATTCATTATAGGCTATTCCATCCTATTATCTTGAAATGTAAAAAGAAAAAAAGATTTAATCAATAAAGTATGAGAATTCATTTGTTACTAACCAATAGCCTCTTAAACGTTTAAACCTTTTTTTCAGAAATGAAAATCGTTCTGCTAAAGATTTAAGTAATGAAACGTTATCTTATGAAACTATGGATAACCAGACCATAGCACGGATATTTGTGCACTATAGTCCGGCGCAAAATTCTTTGACGCAACAGAAGTGGAAGAAAGTGTTGTCAACTCAATGTATAAGATAGTCACTACAGTGCATGAAAATGCAAGAGGATAATACAATAATTAGAGATTGTCCAGGAAAATAGAAACTTTCTCCAGTGATGGAACAAGTTATGAACTTCGCGATCCGTGACCCAAAAGATTCGAAAGCAATCAGAATTGTGACCGAACTGATCGGTGACAAGAACATTTGGAAACAGTCAGATCAATGAGTTAACTGACTCGTGATCCGGAAATTTAAGTCACACATACACGGAGAACACCGACTGTGCTAACATTTATAACCAGCAGGATTTTCTCTCTCTTTTTTTCTCCTAAATTTATTGTTTTATGTTTTGCTGCGTTTGTGTATGTGTGATAACACTACACTGAAATATAACTGCAAGAATTTATCAAAGTACAAATGCATTAGAATCACAAAAATATGATACATTTTTGTTAAGGACAAGGGAGCCTCGAAAATCACCGAATAAAATAAAAACTCGTCATGTATAATGTGAGCAATGAAGTTGAGTCCAAGCAATGTTTTGCCAAATTTTCATTCGAAACGACATGTGTAATATTTTTCACTATGGGAAGAGAAATAAATACGAAGTCATATTTGAAATATTCAAGACGTAGAATCTTGGTTAAGAAATAATTTCATATTGGGAAGCGAACACGTGAATATTGGAGCTTGAGTATTGGACATCATTAACCCACTACAAAATTCTACAATAATGGTGTAGACCTGCTAAAATTACGGCATATTTGGGGTCAATGGATATGTTTGGATCATTAGCAGAGGTGTTCACCCTGCAACTATTTGGGCGCAACCCTCAAAATTTACTGTTTTTGTTTCAAGTTTATTATTTTTTCTCCAAAATGTACCTTTGCTACCGGCAAAAATACTTGTTTAAAAAAAAAAATACCATCTCCAGTTTGTACCGTGTTTAATGAAAAAAATTCAAATAAACCCTGCAAATAATCTCACGAACACAACCTGTGCCCTAAAAGTCGCCTTTGAGTAACCGTGGTCAGTAGATCTGTCCGGGTCTGAGGAGCGAAATCCAGATCTAGACATTCAAGTGACCCAGATGACCCGATGACATGTGCCGGAACCCGGTGTTCTGGTTTTGAGAACTCAAGAACTTACATTTCCGGTTTGGATGTTATGAAACGCGTAACAACGACGGTTAATTGTCTTCCTCTTACCTTGCTAATCCTCTACTCTAGTTACCTATCAACCCGATTAAAGGAAAGTGGCCATTTAACCTTTGTTCTACTGGATTTGTAGTTTCCCCTAGCTACATTGTGTTAAATAATTAAGACCCACCTTCGGGCTGAATACTCACTCAGGCTAAGACTTTCTGCTAAAGCTTTGCCTTGGTCTATTAAGTTGTATCTACAAGTCTGTTCCCGTCAATTTAATACCCTCGTTACTACTATCCTCCTGTATATGAATCGATTGACATGAAACCAATAAATTAAACAATATTGTCATTTGGTGGAAAACTTCCCTCCTTAGTTTTTATGCCTGTACATATGGCATCTATTTATATATGAGGTTGTCTGTTACCTCATCACGCAATATTTAACCAATTGAAATTGTATCTACTTCACATGATTATGAACCTTAGGTCTCCCACCAAGGATTTGATGATATTACATTGAGAATTTTCGGCAAGAGGAGGATCAGGAAGGAATGATATGTTAAAATAATCGAAAACGATCGATACTAGTATCCAATTCATTGTTTTCGGAGTTGCTGAGATGAATAGTGATACTACAGATGTCGTTTACGTGCAAGTTCAGTTACATAAGCATATGGGGTGAGATGATGATTTAAGTTTTGCGTTCCTTTCAGAAGAGAACCTATGGGACATGTGGATCTAAAGTTTAGCGTGGGATCCGAACTAGATGAGCTCCCGAAGGAATAAAACCCAGATCTCCCATGCCATCACATACGTTATACATACAGATACAAGGGAATTTAAGGTTAGGATTAGATAATGGTGACATTACTGATTTTTGTTGTTACAAATCATTGAGATGCTTATTATAAACGAGTGAGGGGTTTGAATACTTTCCGTAAACGGGGGACGCGGTGGCTCAGTGGTAGAGCGTTCACCTCTGGTGCATGGGGTTGTTGATTCGATCCCAGCTCGCATCAAGTGTACTTTGTGGCGGCCAAACACCGTGTGCGTGGTTTTTCACGGGGTTCTCCTGTTTCCTCCCACTTTTTTCATTCCACCATTTCATTCATTTCTCATTATCACCGTTTCCTTTAGTCTAGCTATCATAACCATCGGACGTAAAACTTAAAAGATTTCATTTTTTCCGTGAACTTATTTTCCCGTGCGAAGAAAGGACATTTCAGCTAATACAGTACAAAAATCTGAAAGTCAGTAAGTGGTATTACGCTTAGATTTGTTAGAATTTTCAAGTTTAATAACGATAACATGAAAACAACGTCTACACTAGACGTCAATGACGTTTGCTTTGCATATAAGTCGAGTTGAACTTCCTGAAATTTATAGTTAAAATATGTCAGGAATTTACGAGAGTAATTTCTAATATCGTATACTTTCCTTTTCGTAAAATAATAAACAATGTTTCTTAAACTAAATGATGGATACTAGTTACTGTTTTATAACTAATTTTTGTTCTCCTAGAAGGAAAATAGTGGATAATATTATTATTTGAATTATTTGCTCTGCAGGTGAACTGGAGCGTTTACATCGGTTCTGGTTCACGGGAGCGTGTAAAGCCCGTAAGGAAAACAAGAGTCGGAGCGACCCTTTGGCGCTGGAGCAGTTTTTCTCGACGTTCCTTCTTCTGTGTTGTGGTATCCTGCTGGCTACGGTGCTTCTTCTCCTGGAACATTGTTATTTCAAATATTTAAGGAAACATCTCGCCAAAAGTGATACTGCAGGATGTTGCTCTCTCATCAGCTGGGTAAGGTTCCTTTTTCTAACTAATTCAGTCTAAGGTAGTTCAGTGGATAATGTCACTGTATTTTTTTTTAGGTACGATGGACACTTGTGTAATCCTGAAAGAAAAAAAAAAACTCAATTTCACTTAACGCTAAGGAATGCTTTGATGCAAGATATACAAGATGTGAAAGTTCTTACAGAGATGGCGTGCCTTACTGAAAAATTCCTACTTCCACTTCAGGACATATCTGGATTTTTTTTTTTTTGGATTATCTTAGGCAAGTCCTACAGTTTAAAGCGCTATTTAAACCACTTCGATAATGTGTTCGATGTCTTACCACCGGGAATTGAACTTGGAATCTTCATGCACTAAATATGTATGATGCTAAGGGCTTATCTCTCACCGTGGTATGATTCCAACCGTGTGTATGGGTTTTCTCGGGATTGTCTCGTTTCCTCCCAGTTTCTTCATTCCAGGCCTTTGGAACAGGAGACTCGTACATAATTCTCGTCGGTAGCTAGTGTAGTTCGAATCCCACGTTAAGCTGAATGTCTCATATAGCCTCGTTGCTGAAAGGAACGCTAAATTCATATCCAAACCAAATGCAAGCGCGCTAGCGACTAGGTGAGCGAGGAAATCAATATGTTTTCATAAACAGTGAAAATATTAATGAAACGAATACCAGAGAAAATAGTGTCATTTCGTTGTGCGTCATTTAACCTTCACAAACAACATACATGATATAGCCAATTAAGTTTAAAATAATATTCTGTGTTCAACCAAATATTTCAAAGATCCTTTCACGTTAGTTACACTTTAACATTTACTCGCTTGCTCAAAGCTGGAATGTGGGTCATTGATTTGGCATCCGAAATTCCCTGGAGTTATATTCCGCAGAAAGCTCTTTTTTGCCGATTTTTTTTTTCCAGAACATTACTCCATACTCAGAATTGACTCTAAAGAACATAAGTTAAACGAGATCTGCTGAGTCTACGGATATTTGCTTCTTGAAAGACCAAAATTCTACAGCATGCTTTGTTCAATTTTAATATTTGTAGTTACTGGTCCCACTTTAAATTTTCCAATATTTATTATAACAATATACTTGTTAAGAATATTGGTTTATTTCATTACAAAATGCTGACGATAGATAATTTACATCTCTAATCCAAAATTTAAAGCCTGTGTCAAACATCTTGGCATTTCAGCTAAACGAATAAAACGCAAGCTCTGGCGCGACGTTGCCAAGTGGTAAAGGGGTGTGGCTATGACTATTTAGACAAACTATAGCGCGATCAGATGACAGGGGATAGATGTGGATGTGTACAAAATAAACGTGGCAATACTGCTGGCCTCTCATTTGCTAGCAGCATTTAAAGGGAACTTGGAGCGCCGCCTTCAAATGCCAAGATGTTTGTCACGCCGTTTAGTTTTAATCTGCAGTTTTTTTTTTTTTGACGAGTTTTAATTTGGATACTTGAGTCTTCTTTGGTGTTTATAGAAATTTTACTTCGACTTAAAAACACTCTGTGAATTGCATTTTGGTCTTATATTGATTAATATTTTCGCGGTAGCTCAGTGGTAGAGCGCCTTCCTTTGATGCATGCAGTTCCTGGTTTCCATCCCCAGCCAAGTAAGTTTGAGGTGGACAACATCGTGTCCGTCTGTTTTCTTGGGGTACTCCCGTTGCCTTCCACATTATCATTCCACCAATTCCATTATTATCATTCACTTACCTTAATCATCTGTCTCCATTAGCCTAAGGAGGGAGGGAATAATCGTGGGACGTTAAACTGAAATATTTTACGCACATATGGTGCGTAAAAGTAAATCTTGCCTGACTTACCGCTTCTGGAAGATCATTGGTCTAATGAAAACTAGTACTGGTCCAGGTACTGATCCCTAGGGTATATATCTTTCATAGTATCATCATTCTCTAAGTTAAATCTTATTTTCATCATATCAAAATCTTCTACTTTCACATGCACTAACGCTTCCTTAATGTCTTATAGCAGATGCTACTGTCATTGTATTTCCCATGAATTCTCACTAATTTTGTAACCAAAAAATCCTTATTTGAAGGGTAAGGGAAAGAAAGAAGGAATGTCACAAAACTGTATTCTCGAGAAAACAACGTTTTAATATTGAAAACCACGTATAGAATAAAATGAATAGGGTTAGTCAAATATTTTGTCCTTTTCCTTGGACATTTCTGCATCTACGTATGTCTGGCATATACAGTCAAATACTACCAAGGATGAATAACAGATAGGGCAAAGAAAGCACACATATGGACATTCCTTGTTTTTTTCCTTTACCCTTCATTTATCTATCTCTCTCTTTTTGATAAATTGAAAAAAATGAAATGAAATCTTTAAGTTTTACGTCCCACGGTTACGCCGGTTAAGCCAAAGGAAACGGTGATGATGACAGATGAGTGAAATAGTGGAATGAAGAAAGTGGAGAACCCCGAGAAAACCCACGAGCACGGTGTTTGTCCACCACGAAGTCCACACGGCGCGAGCTGGGATCAAACCAGGGACCTCAAGCACCGGAGGTAAACGCTCTAACACTGAGCCACCGCGCTAATTTCTTTTTCGATAAATTGAATTTTTCAATTAATTTACAGGTATCAATATCAAAATAAAAAATAGGATGGATAAAAAATTATAAACCCTCCCTGATAGTTCGTCGGAAACCGGAACAATAAGAAGGATAGTTTTACTGAAATTCGATTCAATTAAGGTGGATCACTAGGTGTTCTCGGTGCTATGCAAAAAAAAAAAAAAAAAAAAAAAAAACTGCTTGAATAGTGCGGCGTTGCAAGATAGTGTCGAGTGTTTACTGATGCTAGATAATTAAGGAAGTAACCATAGAATTCTGTTTAGATACCTACTAGAGAAATTAGTTTTCGACCCTTACCGCAATTCACAGCTAAGTTCCGCTTCTCGAACTGCAACACTACAATCCAGGAATTTTCTTATTGTGACTACCACAGTAAACGTACAAATTTGGCAACAACGCATTATGGCGTTCTGCGCAAGTTTCTTCTCAAACTTTATTTCCTTAAACGTAAATTAATATTTAATTAAAATGTGAAATACAACACTAAAAACGGTCAAACAATATTTCTATTTCGTAATAAGGTCGTTACTTTAAAATACTTTACACATACAAATAAACATTTCATAAAACTGAGCACTTCTAGTAAGTTCTAACAGCAAGTGCCATCTTGTGTGTTCATTGTAAAACAAATCAAACATTTTCTTTTATTTATCACCTTTCTCAATATCAGAAGACACAACCAAATGAATCAGTGTCTTATGTTGTAGCTGAAACACATCTCTATCTTATCGTACAATATTTATAATATGTAACGTTTCATTGCGCAGTAGTTAAGGAAATGAGTTAAAATATGTACTGACTTCCGGGTGGTGATCCACCTCAAACGTTTTTTTTTTTTTTTGTATGGGAATGCGATGGTTCAGTGGTACAGCGCTTATCTCTGGTGCATGAGATCCTGGTTCAATTCCCGGCCAAGTAAGGTTGTGGTGGTCAACCTCGTGCCCGTGGGTTTTCTCGGGATACTCCATGTCCTCCCACCTTCTCATTCCACTAATTGTTCCATCATCATTCATTTGTTTTAGTAATGGTTTCCCTTAGGATAATGGACATAATCGTACGATGTTAAATTTAAAGATTTCAGTTTCATTTCATTTTCAAACTTTATTTTATTTATTTACTAGCTGAACCTGCGCTGTCTATACAACACACCATTCATATATGAGAATGAATCTCCTTGTCGTTCCTCACAACATATGTACTTGTCCATTTAGAACACAAGTGAAGGACGTCTTGATAAAAATCGGCAAAGGATATCATGAAAGGAATATTTTTCGATTATTTTTTCAATATCTCGCACCAACGGTTTGCAAGATTTAAGTCTACTTTCGGTTGGAGTTTCTAATTCATATATGACTAGCAGCGTTCACCCCGCTTCGCTGGGGTCACCCCGGAACGCAATAAACTTTGTTACTTAGATAATTTTTACTTTTTCGCTTTCAAGTGATATGATAAAAACCATAGAAGATTGCAGTAAATGTTAACATTATATCGCCTGTCATTTATGTTAACCCGCCGAGTGACACGGTCATGTGGGTTGCATATAAATACGGTTAGATTTAGCTATGATGAGCTAACAAAGGATTTCTACGTTATGGACACTTGAATGGTCAATTATCTCAAGACACTGGTAATTGAAAATTAAAGTGATATGATAAAAACCATCTAGGGTCCAAATCTTAATAACCCCCCAAAAATGAAAGAAATTGGTTCAGCCGTATTAGCGTGATGAGCTAACAAAGGATTTGTACGTTCTCTTTTATATATATAGATTTATTTATTTATGTATTTATTTGCATATTCATACATGAAAATTAGTTTTAAAAGACTAAAAGAACCAAATGGTTGTTACCGCTCTGATGGTAAAAGGCCTGACGGCGTGACCTTGGTACCGTGGAAAAACGAAAAAGCAATAGTCTGGGATTTCACATGTTCCGATACGTTTGCTCCTTCCAACATATCCCATTCTTCAATTGAGGCAGGTCTCGTCGCCACTCACAGAGAATCAGGCAAAAGACTAAAATACACAAACCTATTGGACAAATGTTGGTAGCAATAAAAAGCAGTGGGTCTTGGGGTCACGAAGGATCTAATTTCATTAATGAAGTTGGTCATCGAATAGCGATCAAAACTGGTGATCCCCGATCTACTGCATTCATTTCCAACATATCAGCATTGCCATCCAGCGCGGGAATGTGTCATCGATCTTAGGCACATTACCTCCTGGTAAAGAACTGGACGAGATTTTCTTCTATAACCCACAATAAGACGGAAGTACAGACATCATAGGAGCACTGGCGGATCCACGTGGGGGGCGGAGGGGGCGACCGCCCCCCCCAAAGGTCTTCTATTTCCAGCATGTATCGTTCGGAAATACAAATATTGTCTTTTCCCGGCCGATCCAATCTGTGTAACAAGCCTAGTAGAGTATAATCAAAATGTTTGGTACTTAATGCAGACATATTTGAATTGTGAATACTTCTGTCCCTAGTTCCTTGGGACAGTTACCATAAGCCGCAAACGAGAGAGAATGATTCATACGTTGAACGAACAGCTGTAGGAAGAAGGAAAGACGGCTCACTCTGTAAACTAAAAATTACATTTGAAAATTGTGTCCTAGAAAAAAAAAATGTGGGGATGGAATTCAAAACTTGAAACTTCAATTACCTTTACCTTGAATAAAGAAAAAATATAGAATATTCAGCGCTCCTTACTCTAAAGCTCTCTAAGTCTGAGATGAGACTTTTAGATTGGTTGATTGATTGATATGTATTTACGTCGTTCGTCAAAAGTGATGCTTTACAGAACGAGAACCAGAGTTTAAAGTTGAATCTGAATCACTGTAGTGCGTTCGATGTTCTCTCACCGGGTATCAAACCATAGAACCTCATGCATCAGAGATCAAAGGTACTCTCGCTAGATACTACATCAAAAAAGAACTGAGACTTTTGAAGTTCAACACGGAAACATTCATTGTAACTTTTAATGGCATTTCATCTTTTCTTGGGAAATAATACAAGCTACAAGCTGTTGTGGTCCTGATCTTCGCACAGGCCAAACCACTTAAGCTAGAAACTTGAAATGCGAGGATTTGTGATCTAGGATACCACTAAGGAAGGATTTTTGGGAAATTCAAAGAAAGGAAGGGGGAAAGGGGTGGAAATTATTTTAATAAGATGGTCATCTCTCTAAATCCCTTAAGGTTAGAGACTTGAAATTTGGATTTGGATTTCTCATTTAAAGCAATTTGACACGCGTTTCAACATTTTTTGATACTTCAGTAAAATGGGAAAAAGAGGTGGAAAGAAAAGGGGGCGGGATTTGCAATTATTATAATAAGATATCTAAGAATCTTTGAAGGTTAGAAACATGGAATTTGGTATATGGACTTCTCACTTAAAACAATTCAATACATATTTCAGCGTGTTTGTATTCTTCTTCTTCTTCTTCTTCTTCTTATTATTATTATTATTATTATTATCGTTATTATAAGATGCCTATATCTCGGGATCACTTACAGCTAGATATATGAAAGTTGCTAGTTTGATTATTCATTTAAAATAATGAAACATGGATTTGAGCATTTTTTGCCACTTAACGTAGAAGGGCAAAAACAGAGGTGAGGGTTCACTAAAATGTTTGTGAGGTGTTTGAATTTTGTGACAGCGTTTTAGCTCAATCCAATTCTATATGAAAGACACAGAAGGGAGAACGCGAAATATTGTGTCACAGTACCACGTAGAAGCATTTGCTATATTGAGCAAAGCCGTATTCCGAACAAATTGGGGGTCTGGGAGCGAAATTCCACCTAAGCGAAGGCTACTATAATATACTTTTATTGTTGTTGTAAGCATGACTAATTATACATGTTTCTAAATGCTGCTATTAAGAAATTACCTAATAGATCCAATTTCCAACCCCCTGTTCCTAATCTGGCTAATGCGTTTTTTCCTTTACATACTCAATTATACCACTGCAAAAGCGGAGCATTCGGACAAAATACCATATACGGTGCTCATGGTGCCTGGTTCGATTTCCGGTAAGGATACATTTTAACGAAAAAGGTGGTTCGAATTCCACTATAATCAGTAAGTGCACGTCTTCTTTAGCCGTCATGTCATTACCGTGGAACGTTAAACTCAAGCAACAAATCAAAATACCCTATGTACAGAGGTCTATACTTTTGTAATAATGCCCTATATTTGTCTTCTTGCTCTCTCGTGTTTAAGTGGAAAATTCCTCGATGTACCAGAAATTGATTTCCTTACACATTCATCTTTAAATACAACAATTGAGTACAGTTGGGAGATTTTCTTGAGAATTGAACAATTCCATGGATGTCAAAGTTTACCAGTCAGTGACTCCAAAACTGCTCGTGAATCCTGGGTTCTATACCAATCATAGAAATGTTTTCTCCACCTTTGATACATCAGAAGATTTTGATACGATTTATATAGCCGCAATCTTAACGCGCACTTAAGAAAATGTCAACAATGTTGACAAACTGAAATCATGGTGAAAAACGAAACGTAACGGGAATTCAACATCTTGCCCTCAGGAAATGTTATTCGCATAGCGCCAGAGATCAAAGATGATGTCCCTCTCAGAGAGGCACTGAAAAAATGTCATGGATACGGATCGACGACCGGAACATACCCTCTCATTCTATTGGATAATGAAATTGATATATTTATGTCAAGCTTCATGTTTTTTTGCGATCACTTTAGTGAAACAAAGGGAAGCTATATTTATATACACAGAGGAGAAATGGGACAGGCTTCGTGGCATATAACAGATGACAGGATAAATACCATCGTCAACATAGCACTTTCTTTTGTGTAAGTACTGTCCAATACAGCGCATCTGATAAATAGCGGTGACTAAGTGTTAAGTGAATCATGATACCGCCACGCCTCCGAACCGGAAGTGCGTATTTAATTTAAATCTAGAGAAAGAATATAATTTCATTTAAAAAACTTACAAATTCGGGTCATAAAATATTTATTTATTTTATTTATTTAAGAAGAAGAACACAACAGGTTATTCTACCCAATTACAGTGTTCATATCAGAGTTACATAGAATATCTATAATATATTTGCGAAATCTATTCTGACTCATACTGTGTATATCCAGAACTTTTTTACATTTACTCAGTTTGTTGTAGACTGCACCCATCCTCCACGTTGGTGACTGTTTTGTTGCATTTGTTCGAGATTTCTTAGAATAAAATAAATTTCCATTGCTCACACGTATGTTTCCATTGGGTACCCTGAGATGAAAGGCAGAGACCAAATCCTTACTATTTAATTTGTCATTTAATATTTTGTACAAGAATATCATGTCATTTAACACTCTTCTGTGATTGAGAGACATTGTGTTAAAATTTTCATTAAGAGAAGTACTATTTTCATATGTGGGGAACATGCCTGTTCTCTTGTACACCAGAAACCGCAGAAATTTATTTTGAACTCTTTCTATTCTAATAGAGTTTTTCTTCGTGTGGGGGTTCCATATAATAGACGCATATTCTAATTTTGATCTAACAAATGAAAAATATAATTTCAGTAAAACATTCGACTTATTAAATTCCCTTCCCATTCTCAAAATAAATCCAAGATTTTTGTTTGCGTCATTTACAATTTGATTTATATGATGCTCAAACGATAGTTTGTTATCATATATTACACCCAAATCTTTGATAGTTTGTTCCCCCTTTAATTCTTTACCACCTATCTTATATTGAAATTTAACAACATTCCGTTTCTTAGTGAAGGACACGGTTTTGCATTTATCTGAATTTATGTTTAACAAGTTGCTCTTGCACCATTCATTTACTCTGTCTAGATCCTCCTGCAAACTGACACAGTCCTGTGCTGTTGTAATTCTCCTATATAATTTTAAATCGTCTGCATAGAGTAGTTTATGTGATGTTTTAATACAATTAGGAAGGTCATTAATGAATATTATAAAAAGTAACGGCCCTAAATTAGATCCTTGTGGGACTCCAGAAAATTGAATATATTCAAATGATCTACAGGATTTATAAACCACATATTGTTTTCTGTCCATCAAATATGACTTCATAAGAGCAATTAACTGATCAGAAAAGTTGAGAAATTTAAGTTTATTTACTAACAACGTGTGGTTTACCTTATCAAATGCTTTCGCAATATCTGTATAAACTACATCTATTTGATTATTACTCTCCAATGTATTCACTAGATGGTCAGTGAAGACAGCAAGATTTGTTACGGTGGATCTGCCAGGAACGAATCCATGTTGATAATCCGATATTACTGGTTTAATGTGATTTTCAATACGCTTATAAATTATGCTTTCAAATATCTTTGCAAATGAGTTTAGAATACAAACCGGCCTATAATTTTGAATTTCTTTACTGTCATTATTTTTAGGAATAGGGCAAACTTTTGTAAGTTTCCATTTTGCTGGAAACGTGCTGGTTTGGAGTATTAGGTTAAATAGCATGTGTAAAGGTAATAAGAAACTCTCTTCACAACCTTTTATTACATATGATGGTACATCATCGATACCTATCGAACACTTTGATTTTAGTTTTCTGATTGCCATTCGAATCTCGTCTACTTCTATTACCGCTATTTGCAACATATCAATTTTTTCATACAATTCAACTAATGTCGAATCATCTGTTTCAACTAGCAGTGGTGCTCCGTCTGTATACACTGATTTAAAGTAGGTTGCAAATGCATTTACTATATCTTTATCACATGCTAACTCTTTACCCTCATAACACAATGCATTACCATTTAAATGTTTTGTTTTACTCTTAATAAAGTTCCAAAACGTAGATGGGTCCTCTTGTATTAAATATTCCGCTCCCTTAACGAAGTTTGTATATGCGACTTGTATATCTTTCTTAATCCTTTTTCGAAGTTCATTAAATTCGCGTTTATGTAAATCTATATTTGACTTTCCGAGTCTTATCGCTTTGCGGTGACGAGCTTTCATTTTAATTTTATTTATAATGTCTAGCGTGAACCAGCTAGGATAGTTTCCCGTGCTCTGTTTCTTTTTCGGAATGCATTTGTCAAATATATTATATAAGGTGGAATAAAACTTTTCAACAGCGCAATCAACGTCAGTATGTTCACCCAGTACCTCCCACTCTACCTTTCCCAATTCGTGATATAGTTGATTGTAGTTTGCCTTACTGAAATTATAACCCCTTACTTTACTTTGACTTTTTATCTTTACCTTATTGTTCTGTTTGATTTTAATTAATAGCGCAGGGTGGTGTTTATCCTCTTTAAGTACGGGGGGTTCTTCTCTCTCAACCACTACATTATCTAAATTTGTTAATACCAAATCTAGTGTTCTACCTAAACTATTCTGAACATCATTGAATGATTTCAAGTCATATAATGACATCATCTGGGAATCAAGTTTACACCCCCCCTCCAGTCCCATTTTTTTTTCAAATTGAAATTCTGGTCACTTTGAGGCTATGCTCATCTTCCAGGAAGCGAACCGCCCCCTCCAAATGATTCTTCTGGATCCGCTAGTGCATAGGAGGCTGACAACCACTTTGACGATGTTCAAGAAGAATGTTTTGAATCCAGTTTGGATAAATATAATGTGGCTAAACATATCATGTAGAAAGCAAAACTGGAAGGTTATAGGCCAAATGTCAGACTATGTCCTTGGTGAATTTAGGAGCTCGAAGGGAAATAAGTCCAGTCCTTGACAATGGTTACATAATTCAGAGACTAAAAGCAAAAATTATTAAAGTAACAAAGATCATAGTATATGATCCAAATATATGCATTAACGTGATAATACTTTTGCATGTGTCTTAAATTCCATTCCATTGTTCTTACTATAATCTTTTGTGTATATTTGTTTTTCCACAAAATTTACACAATATTGTAGAGTCGTTAATGAAATTTGTAACAACTGTAATTTGCAAAAAAATGTATTAATAAATATTTGAATAAAAAAAGACATCTAATTTTCATATTGATATGTGAACTTTATATATTAGGTTTAAATTTTTTATATTAAGCATATTAAACACAACCACAAAAGAG
Organism: Thermobia domestica; assembly: GCF_964235325.1. Lineage (NCBI taxonomy): Eukaryota > Metazoa > Arthropoda > Insecta > Zygentoma > Lepismatidae > Thermobia > Thermobia domestica. The sequence continues at coordinate 59,148,612 of NC_137456.1, read as the reverse complement.
AATAGTTTTTGATATTCCCAAACTGGGAGAAAATGCTAATAAAAATGTCGTGGGCTTTTATTTTTAAAATGATTAATCCTTCAAATTCGGATTTCATTGTTTTGATATCTCTATGAAATATGCCATAAAATTAAGTTTCCTTCATTAGTTTCCCCTTGCTTTTTTTTTTTAATGGAGAGGGAGAAGTTAAAAGTTGGAAACATATTCTAGCCATCTTTTATTGCATAGGAAATTCAATTTTCGTTCTGAAATCCCACTGTCTCTTTCTTCCTTTGCATTCTGTCTCCTTCAGTATCTTCTTGTGTTCCATTTTATTCCTCGCATTCGAGTTCTGTTCCTTAAGGTTTAATCTAAGGAAACTCCTTCAAATTGAATTGAATTTTACCTCCCTTTTCATTCAGAGACGCTCAACACGTAGTATATATATGCATCTTCGATTTGTATATAATTCATTCAGTTTCTCTACGTGCTTTTTATCTTCCAAAAACTATATGTATATGTGTCGTATATGAGATCAAATATTAAAATATAAGTTTCTCCCTCTACCGTTTAATTTTCAATATGGAATGTTCACAGAAGAATGGAAACCCTGTTTAGGATACTACACTCTATAGATATAGGATATCTTTATAGAGGATTTAGGATTTAGATTTCTGGGCTTTCGGCATCTAAGGCCATTTAGCCCTTCACGTTTGAGGGAAGACGTCCCTCGGCGAGTACACTATCCGGGGAAAGGGAAGGAAGAAAGGATTGGGGAAGGAAGGAAGCGGCCTGGGACCTATAAGTTAGGTACCACCCCGGCATTTGCCTGGTGTGAATGAGGAAAACCCGGGAAAACCTCATTCAGAGTGGCTGGCCTGAAAAAGCGTTTCATATTTTTCGACCGATGTCCCCACCGGGAATCGAACGTGGGACCGCTCGCACCGAAGGCGAGAGCGTTAGCAACTTTGTCTTCATAGAGTGCAGGTGTTCAGATAAGACTTGCGTTACGGGGCGTTGGCAATCAAATTAAAAAAAAAAAACAAGTTTAAAATTGTCTATTTGAATCGGGTATTTCTTACACTTGAATTTAATAATGTAAATCTGTTTTAGAGGATGCAATTTGAACCTTTATATCTACCAAGAATTGAAAGTTGGATTTCAAAAAATGGAATTTATTTTAATTAATAAATTTAATTTAATATTTCAATTTTGCGTTCCACGATTATGCTTTGTAGTCTAAAGGAGACGGATAAATAATGAATGAAATTGATGGATGGACAATGTAGAAGCAAACGAGAAAAACCTTGGGAAAACCCATTGTCACGATGCTGCTCACCACAAACTCAAACAAGCCTCGGATCAACCTAGTACCTTCTGGAAACAGAGAAGAACGCTCTACCACTGAGCCACCCTGCTCCGCAGGATAAATTGAAATTGATCATCCTTCTTTTAATACCACGGCTATGTGAGACATTGGCTAAACTTTAAGGCAAGGTACAAATCATTGTAGTTAAGTTCAATGCTCTTGCAGCTGTCTAACACGGGAGCACGTGCAGTGAAGGCAAACGCATTAGAGTGGGAAGTGGATAGTATTGTTATAAATTTTGGATGCCTTTTCAACAAAACTTTAGCTTCAAATGAGCAAGTTCGTTGTTATACTCTTTTACAGAGTTGAGTTGAGTATTGCGTGTGTTACGCTAAGACTTACCCAATAACCAACACGAGTATAATAAGTAATGTTAAAAGAAACATGCGCTGAACGTTAAAAATGTAACACTCAGGAGCAGAGGGACATATGCAGGAATTTATTTCAGAGGGAGTCGAAAGCATTTCGTGGATGTTCAAATTCAATACGAGAATAACTTATGTTAACATTTGTAAAATAACCTGTAAAATTAAGCATTTTATAGATGTTCCAATTCAATATGAGAATAAATTATGTTAACATTTGTAAAATAACCCGTAAAATTAAGCATTTCGTGGATGTTCAAATTCAATATGAGAATAAATTATGTTAACATTTGTAAAATAACCCGTAAAATTAAGCATTTCATGGATGTTCAAATTCAATATGAGAATAAATTATGTTAACATTTGTAAAATAACCCGTAAAATTAAGTATTTCATGGATGTTAAAATTCAATATGAGAATAAGTTATGTTAACATTTGTGAAATAACCCGTAAAATTAGAGTAAATTTTACAGAAAAGTTGGAATTTCAGGAGGTCCGGACCCCCATGGACCCATCATCTCTTGTATACATCCCTGCCAAGGAGACATTGGATTGATAACACATTTGTAACTTGTGTAGAGGATGAGATAACAAGAAAATTATTACCGGTACAAATGCAGCTCTGCGATCACACTACGTGCGTCGGCCACGCCCTTGAAAACACTAATCGGAGGTAGGCAAGGGAGCCATAGCTCACTAGCGACCGAGTTTTCACGTGACGTAGGTGTATATAGATAGTCGAACAGTGCCTGGATGGTCAAATCCGGCAGCGATTTCAGGCTTCCGTCTTTGATCGCGGAAGAATTGTGGTATATCGCGTGCGACTGTGAATTATCCATCCGAGATGACGAAATTCAGTCATAGTGATACGAACATGAAATCAATGTCTCCCGGAAGACAATACATTAACAACATACGGGACCACATCGCTGCGTCATATCACGGACCGCGAGAACAGACTTCTTATGTGCATGGTATGGTAGATCGGACGCTACATCTCTAACATTGACGTACGAATTAGGTGTTTTGGCACAGCGACCAGTGTCCTCACGAACAGACCGATGTCGTCTGGCAGGACGAAGTATATTTATGCCGTTCCCATTATTATTGCTCTCTTTAACCACACAGCGTAAGTGTGACCGTTGAAATACCGAGAACTTCTCGTGTAGAGAGCCAAATGACACAACGTCCTCTTCTCGAAAGAACGCCGCTTCTAACTGAAGCATCATGATGGCCTTATCCGGGACATGTATACAAGTTTACATATATATATAGCATTAGGACACTTCACAAATTACCACTTACACGTTAACAAGTTTTCTCTGGCTGTATACTAATTGGACAAATCGGAAGTTCAGGAACATTTTGAACACTCTTAGAGCAGTTCCTATTAATCACTGTTAGGAGACATTTTTGTTTACTGATAAAACACTTCAAAACATTTGCGAACATGTTAAACATTGACCAAAAATTGTCGTTTATAAAAATTGTCCAAATTATATTCAAATCCTAATTCATTGCTTTCAGTGTAAGGACAATAAGAGTTTGGTTTCAGAGTTAAATGACTGGTCATCAAAGGGTTAAAGACATTGAAAGAACCACAACATTCAGTTAGTTTATCAAAAAGTATATTTTGTCAGGAAAACAGTTTGGGCTAAACATGAAATGGTAAGCATGTATAAAAACTCAGGTTATCAATTATGTGCAAATTCTCATTGCTTATCATTAATTAACCTAAAACACACCTGTTGCAGTAAATTTACAGCAGTGTTGGCAGGGGCTACGTTTCTGTCAAAAAAAGAGAAATATCCATTTTACGGACTTGCATTAAATAGCCTTTTTTTTCACATGGCAACCTTGCATCAAATTTGTCACATTTTCCCACCAATAGATAAATGTTGATGCATACTGTACATATACACAAGAATTCACACGCAGGAAATCAGTTTTCTGTAACTGAATATTGATTTTCCTCATTTCGTATATACATTTTTTTTTTTTAATTTTACACTTTTGGTACTTCCTTTCGTTACTACACAAAAACGTTACAAATTCCAGCCTTGATCATGAACTCGAAAATATCCACATAGAACACTCTTACATTTGTTTCAAGTTTTATGTCTTTATCGTTCTTGGTTCAAAAGGTATATGCAGTCAAACTTTGGGATGAGCAACTTTAAGAACACCCTGTAACTGAATGGTTATCTTTATTGACCATAGGAATCAATACTTTATCAAGAGATTCGCATGTAGCTTCAAAATTAAGGGTCTATACTACAGCGAAATTAAACTACCGCTAATTTTTGAGTTTTTCTGTAATATCTTCATAACAAATAAAAATATTCGAAAAGCAGAAACGTAGTGAACTAGACAATATGATTTTGCATATGATACCGTTATCACAACTCATCTGTCTGCTGTCGATTTACAACTGTAGATAGATTTAGGATCTTTTGCGGATTCTGTAAATAGCGGCATACCAAAAGCAGATAGGTGAATTGTGGTAAAGGTATCACATGCAAAATCGTATTGTCTAGTTCACTACGTTTTTGCTTTTCAAATATTTTTGTTTGTTTTGAAGATATTACAGAAAAACTATAAAATTAGCGGTAGTTTAATTTCGCTGTAGTGGAGACCCTTAATTTTGAAGCTACATGCGAATGTCTTCATGAAGTATTGATTCCTATGGCCAATAAAGATAACCTTTCAGTTACAGTGTGTTCTTGAAGTTACCCTTAAGTAAGAAACCCTAAAAGATAAGAAAAAATGTGGTGACTTTCTGCAATAAAGTTTATCGTCCTGTACTGGAAACTTGTTCAGAAACTGGGATTGATTTTATACTGAGATACTTTTTTTTTTTTTTTTTTTTTTTTTTGTAGAGTATGGGAAGATCGCTGACTTTCCACGGCGCAGTTGTCGAAGCCCAGGACTGTCTAAAAGAAGAAAGACGATGCGAGGACCCTGTATGTGAAGCGCATTTAGCACAAGTAGAAAAATCCTTGGCTCAAGCCCACGAAATGATAGCGCAGCTTGAAGATGATTTGCGTCGACATGGAGTCATCATCGGAGGAAGAAAGTAAGGGTCTTATAGCATTTTTTTTTTTTTGAATGCACAGTATGAGTGTAGAGCACAAGAGATAATACCATAATAAAGGCAAATATATTGATACTTCTCTCCAGGCATTTCTGAACGGTGATTTTAAACTTTGTGATCTGTGGCGTCACAGTTTACAGCTCCTATTCTCAGGAAAACACAAGAAGGGGAGAAGGAGACGGTAGTTAATCTGCATTGAGAAAGAACTATGATGATAGGGAAACAGCGTATTCTACGGATTTACATGCATACTACTCATGAATTCGTAACTACGAGTAAATGGCCAACATTTGTTTCTTTTGTTCCCCTACTTTATATTCTCCCCTTCCTTTATCTTCTTCTTACGATCAAAAATGTGCGCTTCCACGTCATACATTAGCTAGTTGGAAATTACTGTTCTAGAAAGTTCATTATACATTGGCTAGTTGGAAATTACCGTACTGTTCTAGAAAGTTCGCCATGCATTGGCAAATTGGAAATTACTGTTGTAAAAAGTTCGTCATACATTCGCTAGTTGGAAATTACTATTCTAGAAAGTTCGTCATACATTTCTAGTTGAAAACTACTGTTCTAGAAAGTTCGTCATACATTGACTATTTGGAAATTACTGTTCCAAAAAGTTCGCCAGACATTGGCTAATTGGGAATTACTGTTCTAGTAACTTCATCATACATTGGCTATTTGGAATTTACTATTCTAGAAAGTTCGTCATACATTGGCTATTTGGAAATTACTGTTCTAGAAAGTTCGTCATACATTGGCTATTTGGAAATTACTGTTCTAGAAACTTCGTTATACATTGACTAGTTGGAAATTCCAGTTCTAGAAAGTTCGTCATGCATTAGCTAGTTAGAAATTCCAGTTCTAGAAAGTTCGTCACACACTGGCTAGTTGGAAATACCGTTCCAGAAAATCCCTTAAAATAACTTTTTCTTACTTTTCTTTCTTCCACCGAATTTCCGCACAATAGCACTGTCGTCTCTTTGGTAGAGAATTCTGTCAGCATTCTGTTACATATGGCACGGACTATGATAGCATTTGTCAAAATATAGTCCAGGTACCACAAGCGAACTTCTAGTTACGAGTTTGTAGTTCTCTTAGAATGAACAGTGGTCCAAAAATAACCCCAAAAAATAAAAATTCCAGTAATATATATATATCGCGTTATTGTTCAGAATTTAAAACATATATGTACCATTTAACAACATAAAAATTATACCATTTCTAATGTCTTATGTACTAGTAGATATGTTATTATAAAATATACTTGATACCCTTTAATTATTTTTTGTACATTTTTGTATCAATATCAGTATAAAATTAGGGTAGTTTTAGTTAATAATGCTATTTTAAACACATAAATACAATAATATTCAAGAATACGAACATAATGCGGTAATGAACCCTGTTAGAACTGCAAGACGTTTTCTCCCATTAAAATAAAGGAAACTTGATTAATCCATTCCTTGCTCCCACGAACCCACTGGATATTACGTTAAACTATTAACAAATAAAATAACACTTTAAAAAATAAAGTGAAGTCTTTAGGACCCATGGTAAATACTCAATGTTATTATTGTAACACAGAAAAAATAGATACAAAAGCATAAAATTAACAGCGAAAATCACACAAGATACTTTTACTACAGCTTTCTATAACAAACGGAATGACAAATCATGTGAGTGGTTCAAGTGTTGTGGATATGTACGCACAAAACTAAGTTGACGTTCGGATTCTAAAGCAGCGTTCATATTCCGGGACAAATCGAATTCGTATTCCAAGTTGACGAAAATGAAATGAAATGAAATTTGAGCTAAAAGTCTTAGCGTGGTGAGCGATATCTGCAGACAGTGACTCCAGTTTTCTCGTGGAAACGCGAAAAGGAGAATCTGTGAACACGGACGTTTATATTTCAAAATATCTGCCAAAATTGTCAACAAACATCATCAGTATTACAAAATCAAATTTGTCCAGATCTTGTATCTTACCATTTTGACTCAAAAAACGTTGGATTGTTTAGTCGCTAAGAACATACTAGTTGTGCCAAAGCATGCCAATCTTTCAAATGTGGCACATGCTCGTTCAACTGAAAGAATATGTGCAATATTATCGCGATTAGTATACGCCAACGATTGGGAGGCAAAGTCAGCCAAACAGTTACAACGACGGATGCTGTAAACAATTATCATAAACTTTCTCTAGCGCATGATAGTCAACGTTCGTAAAAAGCTGCGATATATTTAGGATAAAGACAATATAACTTTGTTCCGTTTGTGTTCGTGTACGTGCATGTTGTATCAAACGGGAAAGGTCTCTTTCTTTCTTTCTTCTTCTTCTTCTTGCTTGCTTGCAATAATGGGTTTGAAATTTGTGCCGCTGTTTTTGATACACACCTTGCGCTCCGATGCTTAAAGACGGTAATTATGATAATGCACGAAATGGTGGAATGAAAAAAGTAGTAGGAAACGGGAGAACTATGAGAAAATTCACGCATAAAATCCATTGGGTGCGAGTTGACTTCACGTGCCATAAATTAGCGTTCTAGCAATGAGCCATTGTGACCCTAGAAGTTGTGTCGGCACACCTTCATGGACATACAGAAAGTAGCCTGATCTGAGCACTAGCAGTCTGTCATCATCATGTAGGCCGGTTGAAGATGTTGAAGATGTCCTGTGAAGATGAAGATCATAGGACAACAGAATTTTCCTGTGATTCTAACCTTCTTCAATAAAATGGTGTACCATTATCGGCTTGTAGTGCTTCGCATGCAGTTGTTAAAGGAGGATCTTAAACAGCGAAGATTGTAGCACGTTGAACTTCATTGACTTTGCAATCGACTGCCTGGGAATTTCTCGTAACAATCTCGCTGACTCGACCCACCGTCTCTTTGCTTATCTTTGGGCGGCCACCTCGCGCTTAAACCACAGAACTTCAATGTCTTAGAAATTGTGCATCCCATTTCTTTATGGTACCCCTCCTCTCTTCTGCATCTTCTCCTGAATCAGTGGTTTCTTTGTACCACCTGATTGCTCTTTCATGCTGTGATCCTTTTAGCACGCGCAAACATTTACAGATACGGACACGAGGGGGTCTGCTAACAGTCCTTCTCCTTCAACGTTCCAGTAATCTCTTTATAATGGACAGAAATTATTCTAATTAATTCTTTCGCATTTAGCACAGAAAATATTCCATGCAATTTGAAAATAAATCTGGGATAGAATACAGTAGAGTAGAAAATTCTCTCTTCACACAAAATGTCTGTTATAAATCAATGACCTAGTCTATATCTTTGTTATAAATAAAAGGAATCCCATGAAGAACACAACTTTTAAAATGTCCGCCATTTTTGTTCTAGTAAGTTGGCAGCACTGAACGTTACATGATTTTCATCTGTCTTTGTGGTTAGTAGTGAGAGAGCGCCGAATAACGCATTATCGTCATCGCGTAAGAAAGGAGCGCTTCACAACGTAACAGCGTGTTGTCATAATGGAAACTTATTACAAATGTAATGAATGTTGTGAATTCTTTGTTCAATGCTGCCAACTTACTAGAACAGAAAATGGTGAACATTTCAAAAGTCGCGTTCTTTACGGAACACACTTTTACTGTGCAGAACAATTCGAAACTGAATTTGAAATTATTTTTTCTGCCTCCCGATTATTTGCTTTCTGATGGTAATCCTAGAAAAACGCTTAATGAGTAACAATTATCATACAGAGCCAGTTGTATGACCAAGAATTCTGTACGGAATTCCTTCCATTTCCTGACAGGTCTTGCATCTTCCTCTGCAAGGTCGATGCTGACGTCATTAGTTTCACGATAAAATTTCAACGAGGAGCATTTCTTCCTCTTACTCTGTTTTAAAAACCCTCCAAGTAATTCGCATACTTAGTACAGCATTTTAATGTTAATCTATACTTAAATTTATAAATAATGTGGTCGTATTTACTGTATACTCTTCACATTTCTGCATGAGCTGTGAGTAATCTAAATTTTGCTACCTCTGTATAACGGACATAATCATGTCCCGTTGGTATCAGTTGTTCAGAGGTTTTCCTTATGTCTTATAAATAAAAAGTGTGTACATATATTTTTGTTTTTTTTTTTTTTTTATTTTCACTAGCTTTCCTCGAGAACCTTTTCAACTGCTCAGACCACGTGATCTTACGAGAAATCACATCTGCAGCAACGAAGGGCTAAGACCACCAGTGTATGTATAAAAGAATATTGCAATAATGCGAATGTTACCTTATACTGTATTTGCCAAGCTTTATTAAAGACTCTTTCCGCAATATGCAGAGTCGTTTTGATGTACGATTAGCGTCATACTAAAGGCATGACTATTGCAAGAATTATATGCTAGTCAAGCTCTTTAGTATGCCACTAATCACGCCACGCGTCAGAACGACTCTGCATAAGGCCTTTTATGTTCATCTTGTATTATATATGTATATATTAATGACATTGCTTATTCAATCTATGTTGGAAATGAAATTCTTTTCTTTAGACAGAATTACGCATCCCGATGAGAAGTAAAGTTTGCAGTTGAGGGAACAAAGATCATAAATTGAATTCCACAATTTTAAGAATGACCAAAAGAGTATAATCCATTCATGCTCAAATATTTTAATAAACTTTTATTAGAGGGGGGTACGATACATGGTAGTAGAGTGCTCAGATCTGACTCAAAAGGTTCCTGACCGGATTCCAGAACATGTGAGACAGCATGGTCTCCGGATTTTCTCGGCATTCCTCCATTTTTTTCATCCTCCTTTTAGACAGATACATACAGCGTCTACATAAGAATTATTTCGGGGGTTTTAACCTCATATTGAGAAAGATATTATACAAAAATGAACATTTTAGCTTATTGACATATGTACAAACACATAAAATTATATGAAGTTCCTCTTGACGAATTTCTGTGTATGTCACTGGATAAAAAGGTTTAGCAAGGCAATGCTTCTGTATAACCAAGTGCCTAATAACTTGGCTTTTGTATACGAGGTCTTGGACTCGATTGCAGATGGCAGCTCATTCTCTATTATTAAACCACACTAACGGTAACATTCTGAAAACTCATATTTCAAGAACTTTGAAAACATGTTGTTCACCTCATATATTTCTTTCAATGCTATCCTTGTTTGAGGTATTGGCGTATAGAAGAGCTACATTTCTGTGAGTTAGTTCACTCAGCACAGGGCTAAGCTACACAGACGATATACTATAAGTAAATCGAACCGACTTGTGTTGCTTAAAATGGACTTTAGCGTACCTTTCAGCACAGAAGCTACACGAGTCAAGGGTCTACAATTTAAAGTGATATCCGAACTACTGTAACAATCCAAATTTTCAAAGCTCCCTCCCACTGGGAATCGAACCCGTGACGACAAACACCGAAGACTCGCGCGCTACTTTCTAGACAAGCAGAAAGGGTCGAATAGACTTGATTGAATTTTCCAGATTATACAAATTACGAAAATGATTAAATATTAAAAAAAAAAAAAACTACTGTATAGATTATTATAACTTTTTCAATATCTAAGTGAATTATTTGTAAATTTCTAACTTCCATATTTATAAAATAGTCTATGATTAACCGTTTTCTTTAACTGATTTTCTTTTTTTTAAAGAAACACGGTGTCTCAATCATGCCTTTGTTCCATACTAAACGTAGCAATGCCAGAGAAACTTCGTTTTCCACAGATTTTGCGTGAAATGTTTTCGAATTTGATTGCTTCCCGTGTCATATTTTCTTTGTTTCTTTCATTTCTTTACTTGTTTTATTTTTATCTTTTCTTTATTAAGTACCGGAACATAATTTGTGTTTCTTGATATTTCATTTTTGTGAATCATACTTTTTTTTAAGTCAGTGGTTCCCAAATAGTTCCGTAAGGTGTGTCGCGAAATTTTAGAATGAAATGAAATGATATCTGTTTGTTTAACATATCTCAATTATGGCCATTAGGCTAAGGGAAACGATGATTAGAACAAGTAAATGATAATGTAATAATTAGTGGAATTACAGTGTGGGAGGAAACGGGAGTAACCCAAGAAAACCCGCGGACAGGACATTATTCACTATGAAACATGTAATAACCAGTGTAAATCAATTTTGAGACAAACTGTACTAGTCAATGCCTACAGTGGTAGTAACTATTCTCAGTATCACATAGACTCACTACTTTGTATAAGCTTATACGATTTCAACGGGGCCGACTTCCCAAAATTTATGTGGGTGCATAGGCCCGTGTCCATGGAAGTCTAGGGGTGCCGGTTCCCTCCCTAAAATTTTACTGCCCCCCTAGAAAGTTTCACGATATGCTTGCAAATGAACTATAATATGGTGATGAAATATAATATGGTTGGGTTGGCTCCCCCTAACTTCTACCGAGCCCCTCTTACATTTTTGGGTTGGCTACTGGCCTGTAGGATGGATATGAATGGCGGGACGTGTTAGCCTACATGTTTTCAGGGAAATCTCGATATTTGATTGATTTGTTTTTAGTTAAAATGTTTTATGAACATTGTAACAAAAGGATGTGCTGTGATAAAGGAAAATATACCGAAACTATAAGGATAAGTTGGGGCTAACCCTAGCTCAGTCGGTAACACGACTGACTTAAACACAAGAAAAACGGGTTCAAACACTGGTCCAAACTAAAAATCCTGTGGGTGTCCCGCACCCACAACATTATTTGTGTGGGTGCTGGAGCCCTGGAACACCCACGTAGTCGGCGCGCATGTACGATTTACACTATTATAATTTAAATTATTATCAATAAAAATCAAGCAATGTGTCCCAATGTTGTGAATATTCAGCGAACTGTGCCATCAGTCAAAAAAGGTTGGAAACCTTGATTTAAATCACTCCAGAAACTACTTTCACACACTGAGAAAAGTCCGTTATTCGGACAGCGGTATATTGTACAAATATACGGAATCCTTAAGTTTACTACAAAAATCTGTACGAATAATACGTTATCCATATGTTACGTACGACTGCCTTTTCCCGCTTAGCATGCCGCTGCAGGATTTCTGACATCTAACAGTCTTCCGCATATTACATACGTATACATATGTTACTTACGTCAGCTATATTATACCTAGGTATATGTCCATCTGTATGTGAGATCCAGACCGCCTATATATATTACTTTGTATCATACGGAAAGTACGTATAGATGGAACACTTATACGGAAAGTATTACAAAGAATACGTTTTCAGTTGTACGTTTGCTGCAGGATGCTACCTATATAGTCGTACGTTAAGAGTCTTCATCCCGACGAAATTAAAATACCGCTAATTTTACATTAATTATGTGATATCTTCAAATAGATAAAAGATAATCGAAATGTGGAACAAGAGCGCCCTAGACAATATCATTTTACATGAGAAACCGTTATCATGACTCACTTATCTGTTTTCGATTTCGAGCCATTTTGAAAATAGGCATTTATTTTCGCGTTTTCTAAACAGCTGAAAACGGAAAGCCACTAGGTGACTTGTGATAACGGTACCTCACGCAAAATAATATTCTCTAGGGCGCTCTTGTTCCACATTTCGATTTATCTTTTATCTATTTGAAGATATCACATAATTACTGTAAAATTAGCGGTATTTTAATTTTGCCCGGATGAGGACTCTTAAGTCAAAAAACTACAGAATTTACATAATACCCTACGTTTTTACGCACGCCACATACTTTTTTTTTTTTAAATCTGTGCACAGAGTACACTTTCCCGTTAGCAAAGTCAAAAATTCACAATTAACATTAATTTCACGCTTATTGAAAACTAATTATAGATACTTTTCGTACTTCTAGAAAATGTTGTATGAAACATCTTGCTATGTTACAACATTTCCGCGAAAATTCTTTTTCTATCTCTTTCCGGGAAATGAATGTCAAACAATTCCACAAAATGGAATTTTTTAAAATTTCATTTTGATATCACCATCCCAACTGGCTTGGAGTGCGACAATAAACTGGTTTCTTAGAACTAGGAATGGGCAAAACCGGTTTCTAGAAAACCGAAAAAACGACATTTCGTTTTTCTCCAAAACCGGTTCGTTTTTTCCACCGAAACCGGTTTCGGTATTCTCCAAAAACCGGTTCGGTTTTTCACCGAAACTGGTTTCGGTGAAAACTTTTGGAAAACACATAAAACTATTTCTGTGGAAACGGATTCGGTTTCCAGACAACAAAACACTATTCTGGTCAGAAATAGAACAAATTTGGAAAAAGAACCGGAACCGGTTTTGAAGAAAATTTTCAGAAACCGGTTTTTGTGCCCACTACTACTTAGAACCCTGTACCGATAAAACAATGGAAGATGTAAATGAATATTAAGTACTTTATTCTTAACGTTTTTACGATACATAAGTTCACATCAGAAAAGTCAATCTTTCTAAAGAAAAGAATTATATTTCGTTTATTTAATGCATTTAAATTCGTTTGTCAATGTGCTCTTTTTAGTTTTATTTTCCTTTATTTATTGTTATTATATTTTTTATTTTCAGAATATCACAGCCTACTTAAAAGTTGCCAATGTGATGTTAAATAAATGTTTTGTAGAAATGGAATAGTGATTCTATGTTGTGTTGTACGCCACTGTTGTAATATTGTTTATATTGTGTTTGTTTTGCAGAAAAAATAAAATATATTTTCAGGTTTTGTTTTTATTTTATTTTATTGCTTTCTATGATTGTGTGGTTCTAAGTATAAAGGTGTTATTCAATGGTGTCATTTGAGGGCAGGAGGGTCAAGACAATCTTTACTCTCTAGCAAAATCTAGAGTGACGCTACTGGTGTTATTGTTAGCCCATTGCAAAACAGGTCACATATGTTTTGACAAGGAGCTCGTCAAATTGGTGAGGGTAATGACGTCATCTGTTTGATCTTCAAGAGTACAATGCAATAGGCTTATTTTGTTCTCTCGCAAATGCTGTCTAAAACGTTCTATGATGTCTAAGAATATATATATATATATATATATATATATATATATATATATATATGTTGTCTTCATGACATTCAAGCATAATACACATGTTATTGACATCTGTATGTAGTACGTTGACACAAAGCCGGTCCAGAGAGGCCTAAACTTTCCACTTTTCAGGTATATGATACGGACATGCAAATGGTACCGTTTAGAAGGTAGCTTTACTCTAAAGGGAATGAGGTACGAATCAAAATTCTAGGATAGCATGGGGGTCTATGACAAACACAAGAAAGAAAGTGTTTATTCTTCTCTCCTATGTATTTGGGAAGATGGGATAGCGATTCAAATGATGTTCAAACCACACAGTTGATGTGGAGACTAGAAACTATCGAATGATCCAAACAAAAGCAAGTTTGTACAATGTACACATCTTACAATGGCCATCGACTTGCAAAGATAACACAATTCAGTGGTAAGGGAGTCGAAGCAGTACTGAATGAGTGTCTGGAATGCTTCAGGTTCGATATCCAGGTATGCTGCTTTGGAAAAAACAAATTGAACCATGTCGCGGAACAGGGGAGCACAGAACTGATACAGCGTAAACAACTGGAAATTCAAGAACTTGTCACAGTGACAGATGTTCGTTTCCTAAGAAAGTACGAAAGTGTCAGTGACGAAAGGACGGAAATATTACACGTCCAGGGGCTGCACTAGTTTTGTTAATCCAGCCGGGATCAGTTTCTTCTTGAATGTGACATTCGCAGGAACAAATTTGTCGGAAAGCTCGTTGTCTTTGTTCGTTGTTGTACGATGTGAACATTGTACAAACTGCTTTTGTTTGGATCATTCGATCCTTTCTACACTCCACACCAACTGTATGGCTTGAATATATCATTGGAATCGCTATCTCACCTTCGCAATGATACGCAAGAAACACTTTCTTTCTTGTGTTTGCCATAGACCCCTCGCATTACCTTTGAAGTCCATTCATAATTTTTTTCCTATTGGCGGACTGCAACTAATAACTTGGTAATTAACTAACTACTTGATGCTCTTTAAGGATATATAACTCTTATTGCGGAACTCAAGTCCTGATATCGTACCCTCTGCTTGTAAGCGGTTAGCATCCGCACCTTTGGCGTAGGAGACCCGGGTTCGATTCCAGGCGGGAGCTCATATGGTTCGGATTCCACATTAATCAGTAGGTCCCGTCTCATATAGCCTCGCTGCTGAAAGGGACGTTAAACTCAAAATCAACTCAACTCAAGCTTTCGAGTTCTCATGTGGAGACACAAATTGCACTATGTGGCAACGTCACAAATAAAGAGCCATAAATTAGATCTATTAAACTATCAAATACTTATATCGATTCTTTCCAGAGGGTAGTTAAAGTTGATTGACACCATCACTTATTAATGCATCGATCAATTCAACCGCTTGTTGTATTAGTACAATAATGATAATGGCTCCAAGTTAATCTGCGACGTTGCCACATTGTGAAATTTTGATTCCCCATAGGAGCTCAAGAAGACCTCGGAGGGTAAACTATAGTATAACATTTTCACTTTATTTTGGCCTGTAGAATAGTGCTCAGTGGTCCGTGGCCGCCATTTTTAGAACACTCAATGCTTCCATTTTCTCGTATTTTTATTCATATGGAGTTGACCTATGTCCCTGGACTTTTTAGGCACCCGGTACCGTATATCTTTGAGAGCCAGAGAGGAAAGGATCCGTTTATCCTGTCCATAATATACTGCATAGTGATAACATCTCTACTCTTTCATAGTACATTTCTATTTATTAATTTTAATAATAGCATTACCATATCAATCTATTTTGCCTCTACGCACATTTAAATCATAACAAAACCTATCAATTTCCATTTGTCACTCACGGAGAATTTATATTTTCCTAAGATTTAAAACCTATTCTAGATGAATAAACGAAGTATGTGAATGTAGCCTGTTCTCTGGTTCTCGCAGTGTGTTAACTCTATTTACAATAACCAATATACTTCCATTCCTACAATTAGTAGTATCTCTCTCTACCACTACAATAGTTCAGTGAGCTAGAATCTGCCTTCAGGCAAGACAATCAGACACATAATGCAAGGTTGGTGTTTGACATTGTGTACAACACGTTCCACTAAATGTTGTGCTGGTTGGTTGAAAGCTTCTATTACACGATCCAGCAAACGCAAACTTATGTTCTACGAGTGAACAAGGCGTAAGTACTGTACAGTTTTTAATGTCCATCAGTGCATTAGAGAGAGATAGAAACGGAAAAGGAAAAGGGTCAGTTCTGAATATCGAGTTCAATCATATTTTGTAACAATGAAACAATTAACAATTGTTGAAAATATTGCATTAGGCCATGTAAAAATGATCAAAGTTTCTATCATATGTTATATTTAATTTTACACTTCCAAACTATACTATACAAAAGAATCGGAAGTCTTATAGACAGCCAGTGGCGTATTTAGGGAGGTGGCTATCGGGCTCAACTCCCCCCTCCCGAAATCAATTTGTTATATGCAGAACTTCATTAAAATTTGTCGGCACACGAAAGGAAAAATATAAGTGCATATTTACGTCTTATGCATAGCCCCTCCCCCGAAACAAAATCCTAAATACGCCACTGCAGACAGCTATGTTTATCTGTTTCTCTGTCTGTTTGTTGACAGGTATCAGAGCAAAAACAATAAGAAATAGAGAAGTGGTCTTTTGAAATGGATTCACCGTCATAAGAATAACTTTCATCTCATCGTTAACCCTTGGATCCAACATTGTTTTCCAGCTTAGAGGTCTCCAGCAATATTTTTCAGTATGCCATGCGGGCACATTTTTGCCCCGAAAAAAAAAGTCGCCAATGTAATTAATATATAAAGAATATAACGTTTCCGTATATGTTTTTCTGAGCTCATTGAACCAAACCCGGATCCTTTTACTATATCTATATGTAAATTTCTTCGTCTTTATTTAACCGGATTTCAACCTCGTCTTTGCCAGCTTCTAGTCCGAGGAATGCTTTAACGTCACAATATCCAAAATTGACACGGATTGTTCCCTTAGAATAGGTTTGAACTTTCTTTTCAGAAAGTTTAAACTTTCTAGCAATAAATTTGTGGAAGCAGCAGAGAAAATATAAAAATACGTTACTTATGTAGGAGAACAGTGCTGCCATCTATTGTCGCCTATCTCCCTTTACACCAACCACCACGGAATAACATTACTTGCGTCAACGGACTTGTAGATAACGCAATATGTTAACAATTGCGAGAATCAAAATATCCAGCAAACTATACTTGATACGAAAAAAGCTTTCTGGATCAATTTCCAGATCATATAGTTGAATAACTGCAGTGTTGCCAGAATATCAAAACTTGAAAAGTTTTGGTTAACCCGACAGCACTGGTGTCAAGCCACACAGACACAGATCACATGTCATTTGATCCTGAGCTAAGTAAAATCAACCTTGAATAATAATAAATCTTGTAAAATGTCTATTGCCCCAATCACTTTTTTGTTCCTGGAGGCATTAACGCTTAACTTAGAAAACTCAATAAATGTAAAATCACTAAATATACAATTAAATGTAATTCATAAATGTTGCGAGACTGCGAGAAGTCTCGCGAGACTTAATCGAGTCTCGTCTAGCGTTTCGTCCCGCGTCTCGCATAAAGTTTTCACTCTCGTCTCGCAAATGCGAGACGAGGCGAGACTTCTCGCGTCTCGCGTGTATCCCTAGTCACAAAGAGTCACTTTTACAATGTTTTTTACATATATCTTCCCCTCCTCCTCTCCTACGTTGCACTGTCAAAGTAAAATGACAAGAATTATTCCAGGCCCAAACGTCATCTATGTTGAAAATTTGATCAAAATGGTTGGGTGGTTCAAGAGTTAAGTTTTATTTATTTTGCATAAAAAGTTAAAGTTTAACTCTTACGTGTCACCTGGTTTTCCTACTCCTCTTGTAATTACTACAGGGTATCTCGCGTGTCACATTCCAACAGAAGTCTGCCAACATATTCACACTCCATTTACCACTGTAGCGCCTGTCAATGGTAGCTATTTCCCCGTGTTCGTCAGAGACCTCCCCCAAGCTGCACATTTCAGGAAAGAAGTCCAGGTGGCAATGCAGGAAGTGTAACTTTAGGGACGTTTACATCCCATGTTACGAAATGAAATTATTAATCTGCCCATAATGTCTTTGTAATCAGATGACTTATGATTCCCTAGAAAGTTACTGCACACTTCTCGAAATGCCTCCCAAGCCTCACTTTCCACTTCATTAAGCTTAGAAGAAAATGTATCTAGTATCCTTAAAAACGCCTCTGATTTGAGGTCCCGTAAAAACACCTTCTTTCACCTTGGCCTCGCTGAGTCTTGGGAATAGTTTTCTGAGATGATTAAATGCTTCCCCATCCCGGTTCAGGGCCTTGACGAAGACCTTCATGAGCCTTAATTTGATATGAAGGGGTGGTAAGAATATTTTCTCCGGATCCACAAGACGTTCATTAGCCACGTTCATCTCCCCTGGGACCAGTTGCTTCCTTGGCCACCATTTTGTGATGGTGTACTGATCTTTGGCTCGACTATCCCAATGACACAAGAAGCAGCAGTGCTTTGTGTAACCGCCTTGTAAACCGGTGAGGATGGCAATAACCTTAAGGTCAGCGCATACGGACCACTGGAACTGTTCGTACTTTATTTTCTGCAATAGGTTTCGCATGTTCTCGTATGTTTCTTTCATATGTACAGCATGAGCAATAGGGATGGCTGGATTTTCATTGCCATTGTGTAGTAGCACTGCCTTGAGACTTATCCTAGAGGAATCTACGAATAGCCTCCAATCTTCAGTGTTGTGGTTCAACTTCAGTAGTCCCATAAGCGATGGAATGTCACTGAAATACACCAAATCACCATCCTTTGTAAAATTAGGAACTAGGCTCACCTCTCTTTTCCTATACATCGATATATTCACATCTTGGTTTAGTAGATTCCATTGTTGAAGTAGATTCCACTGTTGATGCACGCAACAGGGCCTTAGACTTGGGAAGGTTTCAGTCTCTGATCAGATCATTCAGCTCTTCTTGACTTATCACATGTGGTTCATTAGTGTCAGGCACTGGAGTGTAATTGGGATCTGACTGTGTACTCGAAGATTGTGCAACATCCTCACAAGCAGCAGGTTCTTCATCGGATGAAACACTGCACAGGGTGTATGAGTCTGGTGGTACGGGTACAGGCAGACAAACATCATGTTTCACAGGTCTCCTCGCGGAATCCAAGTTAGGATACTGTATTTTATGCTTCATGTTTTTTGAGAAACTTTTTATTTAATCAGGCAGAAGTAACAGTCTGAAACATGATCACGGGGCTCCGCGCCAAACCATAGGTACGGCGAACGGCATCGATTTATGTGTACCTTTCAACCATCCTGTGAGAGTACGCGCACACGAGTTACAACTTTGTTTCGGAGCCCAAACGCGATCCTGGTTGCTGATTTTACACCCAAAGTACAGATGGTATGCTGTCTTCAGGGACTGTGACAATGGCCTACTTTGTCCCTTGAAAATCACTTCCCCACATATGTAGCAGAATGAATCTGTCGAATTGTTGCAAGTTCTTCGCATGTTCGATTAACACAAACTTCAATATTTCACGCAAAAATATTTTTCACCTACGGTATACACAGACACAGCGTAACACCACCTTCTAACACGAAGATCAAATCGAAACTGAAACATTTGTTTCACGCGACAACGTGGTGTATGTCTTGGCGCCTTTTTTTTTTTAACAATCTGTCTGTCGTCTAGACAAAAGGGAATGATCGCAAGTTGATTACGAAACCTTTCTCCGTCAATAACGCCTAGGTTTTAGTGTATGCAGTGTGGAACGACAATAAATCTTTGCAACTCAAGGGGAGGGGGAACGTTTCTGGGAGGTCGTGAGCTAGAGAAAAGAATGTTCCAGGGATATAGCCTAGTAACAGTTCTTGGATTAAGATAAAAGTTCAGAATTATGCACTCCAAACACGGAAAAACACATATTAAATACGAAAAATACGATTTTTCTGTCAATTATGGAAACAGCACCCCGCCAAAAAAAAAAAAAAAACTTACGTACTGGAACTTTCTCGATGAGATATTCGTAATCAGCTTCTTGAAATCTATCCGGTACACCCCTTCACCCTCGTAAAAATTCAGAATTAGGCACTCCAAACACGGAAAACACATATTAAATACGAAAAATACGATTTTTCTGTCAATTATGGAAACAGCACCCCGCCAAAAAAAAAAAAAAACTTACGTACTGGAACTTTTTCGATGAGATATTCGTAATCAGCGTCTCGAAATCTATCCGGTACACCTTTTCACCCTCGTTGGAGAATTTTCATACTGACCAGTGTAATAATCATGTTATGCGGGAGGTCCTAACCATCTTTGTTTTCCTCAAAATTCCTTTCATTTTTTTTATTTTTTTTGCATCTAAAACATGCATTACTTTTTAAAAATGTTACTTTTCTCCTTTACAAAAATACTTAGGTTTTCATAGAACTTGTCGAGTGTTAGTTATAATATTGGTTTTCTGCATAGTATTATTAGAAATTTAGTATAATATACAAGCAGTTTTACGCATTGTATTTAGCCCTTTTTTTTTAACTGGTAAAAAGCACAATTCCTTGAAATTATTCTTTTTTGAAATTTAGTTAAACAAGTAAACGCAAATTGAACAAATATACTCTGAAAGCTACTTAAAACCAAATTGGAGCAAATTTGAGCTCCCCTTGGTCCTTCACGTAACAGATACGAGCACGGTCTTTCTAGGGTTAATGTTTTTAGGGCTTCCTCTGTAACTAACATGAAAACATTATATGGTCAGTTGGCTCATCAGATCTGAACCCTTGCAAATTATTTATTTTGGGGGCAGAATAGCTCAATACGTAGCAGAGAGTAAGAAAGTGGAATGTATCACATGTACTGAGATCATAACTATGATATAGGTATATACGGTATATATACGTGTACTGCAGAACCAGGGGCGGATCCAAGACGGACTTCTGGGGGGGCGGTGACTTGTAATACTGCTACTTAGAGCTACTTTTAATAGCTACAAACTCTGGGATGGGTTTTATTTATACATAAAAAAAGAAAGTTTCCTCTTCTGGAGGAACGATCGCCCCGATTGCCCCCCACCCTCCCCGGATCCGTCCGTGTGCAGAACTTCTGAATGAGACTTCCTCAATCTTAAAATAATCACTTGAAAGATATTATATTTAAAAGAAAGTGATGACAAAATGAAAATCATGTTGCTAACCATCTTTTAGTTTCTGTTTTTTATATAAGAAAAGGATCTTTGGTCTTGTCCCTGTGTTTCCAAAGAAGTCTCGAGCTTAGAATTCACACATCTACTTGTAACTATAAACATTTATTGCACCCAAATACCTGTTGAACTACAAAGAATTTATTCATAATGGTAATGAGTTTCAAATTGTTTGTGTGGTGGGAGGGGTTCGTCCTTCATTACCTTTAGCAATTATTTATTTTAAGCACTAGCCACACTTACTTAACGTTTAACTGCCAATTAAAAAAAGAAAGAAATGTATTTGTGTATTGAGAAGTACACTGTAGGCCAATTCAGCGTCCACTCATTATGTGTATTTACATAATACCCTAATTGTACCGTGTTATGCAAAAGTGAACTAAGCACCAAACTTTGAAAATCCACGTAAATGCGACGATTGGTTCCTGATAAGCATTAGAACGTTTTGCACAATCGAAAAGAGAGGAAAACCAACAAATTCCCCCCCCCCAAAAAAAAAACAACATAATTTCACTTTTGATTACGGCTACATTAATGCTGGACATCAACCTTTATACGTAAATTTCTTAAAAGTATGAAAGTGGCGCTTAGTTCGTTTTCGCAGGACACGGTAGCTACAATTGTGTTTTTGAATCCATTTGCTGTATCAAGTACGAGCGGCTCGGGGAACATAATGGTAAGCGCCAGAAATTATCTACCCTTGTACGTGAAAATAAAAGTGGCTCTATATATCGCAAAATCAATTGAGATTAGGGTAGCCGTTGTTGGGGAAGGAGTGGTAACCCCACCACCCTCCGCCCATGAGTCCTCTACTATTGGAAAATATAAGTACATTTGAATGTTTACTGGACATTCAAAATTTGCTATAATAAGATTACACAATGTGTCAGTTATAATTCGAGCTGATAAGCTACGGGAATAATACTTCGAAATGATTAACATTATGCTATTCTTCATTAAAGTAGAACGCACGGGTGATTGGGCTTCATCTTTATAGCATCCAATGCACTCTCATACACGATAAAGCGTCACTTCCATTAAACAAGGTCCGTTAGCATTTACTTGCAACAAACGCTCACGTCAGTAACAATTATGATTCTGCAAAATTTGAGAAATTCGTGAATTATAATTACGTTTCTCACAATTAGAACCAATAAAGTTCCGTCAGGAACATTGTATGAACTCGCATGACATCGAGTAAATGCTAATGAAGACTCTAGGTAGCAGTGTTGCCAGACACAGCAAGCAAAATTACACACACCTTCCGTCCAAATTGCACAATTTTACACACAAGCTAGAAGACAGTGCACACAACATTACACAATACATAACTACCTAACTATATGTATATTATGTCTAATGACGTACATACCTATACCACGTACACTCATGTCCAAAAACATTGTCGCATATCTATAACAGGCATGTTCGCGAATATATTTGGATAATCATATCGCAGGGTACTTTTACTATGTGTATAATCGGCAGAGACATGTATGTGGTAAATTTCATGTCAAAAGATCTGTAAATAAGAACAATATAACGAAAAAACTTTTCTTGTTCATTTAACAACATTTGATGTACTTATTCTAATTTTAGTATTTATAATTTTACTTTCAACCATGCGCGCCGACTACGTGGGTGCTCCAAGGCTCCGGCACCCACATAAATAATCTTGTGGGTGCGCCGCACCCACAAGATTTTTAGCTTGAACCCCGGTTTGAACCAGTTTCTCTTGCGTTTAAATCAGTCGTGTTACCGACTGAGCTAGGGCATCCCCAACTTATCCTTATAGTACCGGAATATTTTATTTTCTCACAGCACAGGTCTTTATAACAATGTTCATAAAATATTTTAACTAAAAGTACAGTAAATCAATCAAACATCGAGACTTCCCTGAAAACATATAGGCTAATATGACCCGCCATTGATATGCACCCACATAAATCTTGGAAAGTCTGCGCCATTGCTTTCGATGTACTTAATGTTTTTAATTGGACATCGGCCACTCTGTCGTTCATCTGTTTGCAAAATGGCATTTTCTTCACAAGTGGTGAGAAGACAAAATACTTCTTACCCCCTCCGCCTCATGTTTTGGCCAACATCGAGTGTCAACATTCATTCATATTGCTTGCTTGAACAAAGCGTCTTTGCTTGGGGATGTCATGACACCCGCCTCTGAAAAACAAGAAGTGAGGTACCAAGGAAGCAAGATAGGTTTTATCATACTGTAGAGAAAATAACAAGAGATTAATAATAATAACAAATAACTTGTTATTTTCTCTGTGCTTTTATTGCGCTGGCCTGGAGTCAGGCGTTAGAGCTCGTAGTTTTTAGAAGCAATTTTCAGGGGGGGGGGGAAATGGTGAAAATAATGAATATTTGAATGAAAGGAACTTCGTAAAAATCGTCAATGATCAAAATTTTTAATTGTGCCAAATTACACACAAAATGCACACAGATTGGCATTACACACAAAATGCACAAACAGGCCAAAATTGCACACATTTTGTGCAATTACGCACACATTGGCAACGCTGCTAGGTAGATAAACACATGGACTAGCCATGATCGAAAATGTTGTGTGTTGGGTAAGTGCAATGGCTGCATCAGCACATGTAATAGACGGCGTCAAAAATTTCAGCAGTGTTTTCAGTACAATGTCCGAACCATAAGCGGCTTCAGGAGTTTGGTAATGTGGGTGCAGGTTAAGATGGGACAACACTTCCTAACATTGTTGCAAGAACGATTTGCACAATTGAGCCTTAAGATCTCTAAAATAATCCCTAAGTTTTACTTTTCAAAAATTAGAAAAATACGGTAGGATAGCAAGTAACTTATGAGTGACTTAAAAAGTCATTCAAATATATCCAAACATAGGAAACAAAAAATATACTAAATAGAAAGGATTATTGTAGGAAATCTGAAAATCGAACTTAATGTGGGTACAGCTGCACCCACTGTGGCGCTGCCTCTGGTCCGAACAACCACTTGACACAGAGAATCTTGGAAAACCAGGGATAATAAGGATCTCCTTAAGATGATGACTCCCACAATCCTTTAAAAAAAGAAAAAAAAAAAAACCTCCTCAAATCGTTTGATGTCCATTGCTAAGAGCTTAGTGGATGTCGACAATGTGAACTATGATGAAACCCCTGCCACCAAACCACTTGTGGGCCAAACCTTCAGTGACATTCGTTTTAAGCGAAGAGACAGGTTCTCTCTTGCACATGTAACAAAAACAAAATTTAAAGAAAGTGATGTTCAAGTCCACTCAAATCAACTTTTACATCGTATCGTACCCTGAGAAACGGGGGAGAAGTGATCGAATATTTTAGACGTGAATTGGCCACGAGCCCACCTGCCCTTTTTAATGATGCTTCAACGTGGAAAAGTAAGAAATCAGGTATTGGAGAAATTTGCTCCTTGCAAGAACATATCAGGTTAGGCGAGCTCAACAAAGGCTTGTTTTCTAGAATGCACTTTAGGCGATGAAAATAACAATCCTTTTATTTTGAAATTCTGTTTTCTAAGGCAAAGAAGAACGACTTTTACAAATTATGCATATATCTAGGTACAAGAATTGAACGCAACAGAGAAGCTTAGTATTACATTACTACTCAAATATCTAAAAATGTAATTTCCAAGCGTTCAGTTTGCATGTTGAATTGTTGTTGAATTCGTCGTTACTACCCGCAATGCCTCATATTATCGTCAGAGCCCATTTGCAAATATTCACCGAAATTTCCTCCTGCATCATATGATGTGGGTGTTCCCCTCTAACTTGCGTCAGATATGTTTCCAGTATGTTAAATATATTCACCAAAATTATGGACAATGTCATTTTCCATGACTACTCAGGTCCAAGCACGACGGATGCAGAGGAAGGGAGGCGTAGAAGTAAGGAATCACTGATGGAGTCAATAATTGACGACTTCAAACCATCAATTGTATTCCAAGGACAGCTTATGGCAAACGTCTAAAAAAAGATTTATAGAACTTTTAATTCAAAAATCTTCAATCAGAAGGTATTAATGTATTCAAGTTTCTACCGGCGCAGTCTTCTTGACGATTTCAACATCAGTGACCACAGTGACAAGAGAAGTATCGGCAGTTATTTTGGGAGAGATTACTGATTTGTTAGTCCTCTTAGCTACACATCTTGATGTAGATATCAAAATTTTGATGCTAATACTGAAAGAAAGACAAACCTCACAAAGTTTATACCAATAAAAAAGATGAAGTTGGCCTCAGAGAAGATCTTTCCAATATTATTTTCCTACTAGAGAAAAATATGTTGACTAGAATATAACATCATCCTTTCCCTTTAAGTAGGAAACACAGTAGCTTTAAAACATTTTTTCGAATAAACTCTCTTTTAAGAAATGTGTAATTGTATTTAGCATACCAGACTCAACTCAAGAAGATATTAAAAATCCTAGAGCATACACTCTTCTCGATATATATGGCTTTGATATCGATGGTAAACTAGACGAAGTGAGCTCCAGCGTGCACATTCAATACAAGAAATCTGTAGCAATGCAAGTCTGTTATGGTAGCATTTGACTTACCTTCACTTACAACAACATCAGTTACAGCATAGTAACATTCCTACTGAGTTTTTCACCAGGTCCAGCAGAAGAATGGCATGTATTTATCACCAATTGAATAGAATTTGATGTTGGATGGTCATCAGAAATCTACTCCAGAGGAAAATGTCCCTGCTCCTGAAAACATTTTGTACATCATTTCTTGTGACTGTAAGTCCAGTTGCGAATGAAATTGTATGAGAGGGACCGAGGTGATTCAGGAGTAGAGCTCTCACCTTTCGTACGTGGGTTCCATGATTCGTTTCCAGCTTGTGCCAAGTGTGTTTTGTCTTGGCCGAACATCGTATGCATGGGTTTTCCCATCTCACTTTCTTTCTTCAACAATTTCATCATTATCATCGTCATCGCCTCCTTTAGCCCACAGGACATAGTAGAGGGATGTGAAACTGAAGTACAAACTTTTCATTTCATTTCAACTTATGAGTGTCGAAGAATAAACTTGAACTGTTCGATGATATGTAGTTGTGTTGAAAAAAAAAAATACTCACACATTCTGGACAAGGACAGTGACTAGAAGGGGCTTGAGCTATAAGCAGCACTAATATGAGAAAAACAGATGAATATTTGTTAAATTTTACACTTTTCTTCTTACCCTGAATTGTTACAATCAAACAAGTTAAATTTCCTGAAATGTTTTTTTTTTTTTTCACATTAATTTCATTTCATTTCTCAATTATTGTTGTAGCTCTAGTGAGATAATTTTAATGGTTGTAAGGTTAACTTGCTTCACTCAATCCTCAGTAATCAAATAACCAAGGCAATCATAAATGTCTTATTTCTTTTATTTATTTGTTTATTTATTTATTTTTACAAAACAAAACAAATGTTTCCTAAACAGCGAAAGACATTACAGCTCTTCTGCTAGTATTCTGTATGATATGCAATCAGAAAAAAGTTGAATCAAAAATTTCATCTATCTAATTTTAAACACGAGATATTGTGAAAGAGAACATAAAATGGATCACCAAGCCAATCACTTTAATTGAATTATTAATTAGAGAAATATTTTCCTAAATTTTGGCCTCTTAAAGAGATTTTGTAAGCTTTTTTACATATATTTGTGGTAGGAATATAGCAGAATCTGTCCTGAATAATATATATATATATATATATATATATATATATATATATATATATATATATATATATATATATATATATATTGTTTAATATCACTTAAAGCGTCTACGATTCTGACGCGCTCAGTTTTATAAGAAGTCCATCACTGCAAGCTGTACGCAAAATTGGCTAGCTCTGTTGATTATAGAGTTACAATAGCGATATTGGGCTCGTTGGAAAGCTCTTAGAAAGCCAAATAACGATCAGGTTGGTTTCCCATATACGAATGCATTTCAAAGTTATGCACAGTTAAATCTTAGGACACAAATTTAGAACGAATTCACTTCACATCAAGACTTCTTATTTGAAGATGGCGATAGCGTATCAGACATGGTCGTTGTAAATAACGATTTCTAATGTATCTTCAGTAAAATGAAGCAAGAACAGAGTTTTTATCTTGAAATGTCGAGAAGATTAAACGTTTCAAAAATTAAAGGAATAAATTCTGTCAGCGCCCATATTGATGCTGGTCATATCTCGGTTTTCGCATGCAATCTGTCCGTGAAATTATTTCTTTATATAGCTTCAGATTATCTGCATAAAGTAGGTTGTTAAGAGTTATGTACATCTGCAGAAGTATTGTTGATAAATAGGTTAAACAATAGAGGCCCAAGGTTGGATCTTTGAGGGATTCCAGAGGTCATGACGTAACTATTCGAGATTCATTCTTTGAATATAACTGACATCTTGAGTTTACTTAGATATGACTAAAATAACTTGACAGTAATTGAAGAAAAATGGTAAGATTTTAATTTGGGAATTAAAGTATCATGACCTATAGTGTCAAAAATGCTTTGCTAAAATCAGTGCTAATAATATCTGCTTGCCTTCCTTCATCGAGTTAGTTCGCTATAAATTCAGGTACTATTGAAAGATTGGTAGTAGTTGAACGACAAGATATAAATCCGTGTTGAAATTCTTATAAGACCTGCTGACAGTATTGAAACGTACGTGTATATATATATTATTTGTTCATAAACTTTAGCAAAAGCTGATAGAACAATTATAGGTCTAATGATTCTGGATAGGCTGGTCTAGTGATTCTTCATGATTTTAGGATTGAACAAACTAAGGTTTCTTTCCATTTATCAGAGAATGTAGATGTACATTCATGTCCAAAATGATTGTCGCATATCTATAACTGTCTTCTTGTAAGAATATAATTTGATAATGATTTTGCAGGGTACTTTTAATACTGATACTATGTGTATAATCCGGTAATGTATATTTGTGCTGAATTTCATAGGAAAAGAATTACAAATACGAAAATTATTATTAGTAAAATAAAATGTCGCTAAATGGACAAAAAAGTTTTATTTTGGTTTTACTGTTTTTACTTACTGCTCTTTTGACATGAAATTTGCCACATACATGTCTTTGCTGATTATACAGATACTAACATTATAAGAAATACCGGGCGAATTCGTTATCAAATTATATTCTTACAACAACATATTTATAGACATGCGACAATAATTTTGGACATGAGTGTACATGAACTAATGAAGAGGTTGAATATGTAATGTAGTACATATTTGAAACTGTCTGGACAATTTTTGATTATACAGCCCTACACACTCTCTCTTACACACATACACACAAAATGAAAGTTCTGTGCACAGGACCTCAGTATATGGATTCGACGTATTTGTTACGCAGAATCCAAATTTCAAAACCCCAAGACGATCGACCGTGTCAATTTTTTAATGGTCGAAAACCTTCAGCCAATTTTTGTACGTAAGACAGCCCATAAAACAAAATTGACATGAACAATCGTCCTGGGGTTGCGAAATTTGGATTCTGTGTACCAAAATACATCGAAATCCATATTCTGGGGTACACTGTACAGAACTTTTGTTTTTTGTATGGCTGTGTTACGTGTATCGTCCTTATCTAAAATCGTTAAAGTTTTTCGCCCATAAAAAGTTGACATGATCGATCGGGTTTCGAAATTTGGATTCTGCGTAACAAAATACATCGAATTCATACACTGGGGTCTCCTACACAGAAATTTTATTTTCTTGTGTGGCTCTGTTATTTATGCTGGCATACCGTCAGAACTTTTTGATTTTTTTTAGATCTTAGTTTCTTAACAGCAGTTTCAACTTCGTGTAGGTTGATAATACCTATGCAGAAAGAGTCTAATTGCAAATGTACAGGCCGATTTTGATTTTGTACATGAAATGTTTTGTAAACATAATGAAAGTACGAGGGAAATGCATTAGTTATATCGACATTTTCATTAAAACACATTGAGTTTGGTGCTTAATAGATGTCTAGATTTGCTTTTGATAAAGTTTAAAGAATAGGTGGGTATCGTTATTTAATAGTTGTTCAAAATTTTTGGTGTATCAAATGTTTGCATTGCCTATATCACCTTATACATTTCCTTTCTTAATTGAGAGAACTCATTGCGATGAAGAAGTGTATTTCTCTTACATACAATTTGTAAATGTTAATAAGATTTGGCCTTGATTCTCGTAATAATTTCGATTGTTAGCCAACGTGGGTAATTTCAACTGGGTTTTTATTTTGCGGGGTACATATCTATCTAGAACCTCAAAAATAATCTAATAAAATGAAGCCATGAGCGGTTCAGGGAAAAATAATGATACGTCACATTGTCTTAATTTTCGAGTAGACTAGAAAAGAAAGTTCAACATTCCGATGCAATTCAATGCAATGAAACATATCAAAGAAGGGGTCCCGGGTTCGATCCCAGCCCCTCTCCAAGTGAACTTTGTGGTGGACAAACTCCGTGTGCGTGGGTTTTCTCGGGGTTTTCCCGTTCCCTCCCACTTTCTTTATTCCACCATTTCAGTCATTTCTCATCATCACGTCTCCTTGTCGGCATAACCGTGGGACGTAAAACTTTAGAGATTTCATTTTATTTTCATTACATATCAAACCAGCTTTCCTTGCCATCTCCGTACATTTCCGAAATTAAAACATTGTACATAATATTATGTGATTCGATGGGAACCCAATTCACCTAGTAACTAAACTTCACTGAAAGTGGCGCTTACCGTTTATGTTTGCCCGAACAGTTCATCTTCTGATCTTTTCTGTAGGCTAAAGAGGACGGACAATTAATGAAAGTACATGATTCTAAAATAATTGTTGGAATGAAAGTGTGGGAGGAAACGTAGAAACTCACAGACACGGTGTTGTTAACCACTAACCCACATGGCCTGATATCAAACCAGAGACCCTCTCGTACCAGAGGTGAGGACTGTAACACTGAGCTACCGTGTCCTGAAGATCAACGTTAACAGATTTGTTCCATTCATTTGCCCTTAACTCTTGTTCTGAATAGCTTTTAGTGAATTTTTTCTTAACTAAATTTAAACATGAATTTTGAAAACAAATAATTCAGGAATCAAAAGTATGTGTATGTACAGGAAGATATTTCACATACTTGTTAAATAAGTCAAGCTTTATTTCACTTTAAGTTTGCTCAAAATCGAGTGAGTTATGTAGATTGTGGACAATACTATACACTGCTCTCTTGATCTTTTCTTTCTTAGAAAATTAAATGAAATATGAAAAGAATGGTGGTATTTTATGATTGATTAAACAAAGGCTGTTTACCAGTATATATGAGCCTACTAACATTCTCTATTAAGAACAGTAACTATACGTATCTGAGTACATAGTATCTTACTGTTAGTTACAAGGGAAAATCGTTTCCAAATGTCTACTCTTCATGTGACAACCGCTTGATTGACCAACAGCTACTTACGGTATGATGTAATGATGCCAACCCGTGGGAAAATTCCCGTTTGTGAGATTTTTAAGGTTAATTTCTCAAAAAGGAGTAATGGAAATTTTCGTCGAAATTGGCAGCATATGCGGGATCAAGGATGTTATAAATAGAGGATCTGTTCATATGTATCTTCATCCTATTAAATCGATGAAGCCAAAAAAACAACCTAGCATCGGCACTTCTGATTGGCTACTCTCGTTTCTGCCATCGTCTGATTGGCTACTTTCGATTCCGCCATGATTGTTGGCTCAAAACATTGCGATCTTATTGGGTGGAGTGGGCAGAGTAGGGGTGGTGAAACTGTGACGTATGGCTTCAAGATTTTGTTGTAAGGACAGATCCTCTATTTTATAAGATCCTTGTGCGGGATGCATATTTTTTTACGCTCTCCCCTAGATAACTATTTTAAACTGATCAGAAGGAAGCGGGTGAGGGTAGATTTGCATATAAGTTGCACCATCCAAGTGTGACTAATGTCACGTGGTATTATTATGGGAGTTAAAGTGGAACAAAACAAGCCATGTGGGGTTTCTAACCTCCTTCGCTCGCTCATACCTACGTTTCGCAACCTAACTAAATCACTCTTTATGCATTATGTATTACATACAAGGGTAAATGTGTATTATTTTTTATCTTGTTTTAATGATAAAAGTGTTATTAAAAAAAGAAAATCTTTCCTTGGGCAGGGTTTGAACCCACGCCAAAAGCGATTATGATTACTAGCCCGTGCGCTAGTATTCTTGGCCACGACACCCAATAGCAGTTGGCATATGATTTGTGCCATATGTATGCTATGTGACGAGAAATGGATAACTTCTACCAATCAGAACATTGTATTTAGCTCCTATGGCTAGAGTCGAGCGTCATTAATATATATACATGCGGGACTTTTCATATCTATGCTTCACCAACGCCAACAAAATTCTCTGTGATCAAGAAGTAAATTGAATCTTCAATAAGCTTGAAACCAGTTTTGATTGTCATTTTTTTTTAACTGAAAATAAGCATGCTAGTACGAACGTCATTTTGAGTATTGGGTTGTTATTCTCAAAATACAAGCACCAAAGAATATAAATTGTGCATTGGTATTTTAAAATAATAATAATAATAATAATAATAATAATAATAATAATAATAATAATAATAATAATAATAATAATAATAATAATAATAATAATAATAATAATTAACGGAAGAAACTAAAAAAATGAGAACCAACTTAGGAAACATCCCACATGAAGCGACTATAGATTTTTTTAGTGGAGAATAAAGTGTTTCTATTACCATTACATTGAGCAGAAGATGGCATAAAGGCGTGATGGCAACAATAAATTCTGACAACAAAATCTACTTTTTTCAACTCAATATTTCAGATAAAGAAAATTGTCATTCCTAAATATTCTTAAATGTAGAAGGTCGACGTTTACGGATAAATCACTCATATATTGAAGGAAATTAGTATCATAGAGTAGATTCATTCCCCTTTTTCATATTTTTATAAGTTTTTAAATTTTTGTAAATTAGTGTAACCGGGGAAATACAAGAGCAAAATGGGGATTTCTGCCTCTCAAGATGGGATTATATAAAGTTTCAGGTTGGTATCACTGGTAACAAGAAAAAACTGTCTTGATACATTGGCATCATATGGCATTTAAAATATAAACGCGAGAACAAACCAAGGATGTTATAAATAGAGGATCTGCCCATATGTATCTTCATCCTATTAAATCGGTGAAGCCAAAAAGCAACCGAGCATCGGCATGTCTGATTGGCTACTCTCGTTTCTACCATCGTCTGATTGGCTACTTTCGTTTCCGCCATGATTGTTGGCTCAAAACATTGCGATCCTATTGGGCGGAGTGGGCAAAGTTGGGGTGGCGAAACGGTGACGTATGGCTTCAAGATTTTGTTGTAAGGGCAGATCCTCTATTTTATAAGATCCTTGGAACAAACTCAGTTGTTCGTCGATGTGCTACGACAACAGTTGAAACACAAGAACCATTTATTCATGTAGAGTTGAAAATGCCAAAAGAGGTAGAAGATTATTTGGACAGAGATTACAGTGAGACATGGTGGATTATGAGGATTGTTTCTTGTACTGGGTACTAAGTTTCTTTTATAATAACTAGTGCAACCCAAAAACATAAAAAGCATAACAACAAATTACACATATGGTTAGTACTTTGAACATGGTTGTGATTGTCTAGGGGCCCAGAAGAAACTAATTTTAAAAATATAATTTTAGAAAATAAAGCATAAAGCATAATTTAAAATATAGCACAATTCTTGGAATATTCTGTTTAATTGCAAGTTTAACATACTGCGTTAACATTTTTTTTAAACCAATATTTACAATGTAAAATCATTGAGAACATAACAATGCAACAACGAAAAGCTTATTTTTATTTCTGTAAATTTTCGATGTAATCCTTTGATGTGGAGAAAAGAAAAAAGGAAAAAACTTTCCGCCAACAATAGCAAACAATAACTCCACACTATATTGTTATGCGTACCTCTTGAACTTGAGCACTTTCTGTACTTTTTGGTGGGATCTTTTACTTTCCCTTTTTGTATATATGCACCTCTAAAGCGCACACAAGGGATAGAAAAAACTGACACGAGTAAAGCATATCTCTTTACAGTACATTAAATAGAAAGTTCATTAAATATAAAAGAAACTGGCTGTATAAAATATTAATAAATAGATCAAGATATTTAGAATACTTAAAATATAGTAAATATTATACATTACACACGATTAATGTAAAACAATGATTGAAATTAACAATAAAGCATAATTTGTAAAAATAAAGCATAATGTGGGTTGCTCTAATGATAACTGAAAATTCGATTGACATAGCTGAGGAAGCGTGTTCAGTATTAGGGTAAAGACATACCGAAGAGACCTCGAGATCAAGGTCGAGGTTTAAGTCGCGGTCGCTACCTCGATGTCAGGTCGCGATGGATGAAAGGTGCACATAGCGAGGAGGTCGCACTCTCGCTGTAAGTTTTCAGTTTGTGTAGAAACATTACTGTGACGCGTGTGAAATTATTCCGTCAGTGCATAAAATCACTGCGAAACCACATTTTTAAATTGAAAGGACCAAACAGTTTATAAATAGGGATGGACATGAGCCGAGACTTGAGAAATGTCAAAGTCTCGTCTCTTGTTTTGCAAAAATATTTGAGTCTCATCTCTGGTCCATCTCTATCAATAAATCAAAGACTTTTACATTTTTTTTCAATATTCTGTAAAGAAATGTCTTCTTTCAGCACTCAGGCGAGAAATCATTTCCCAGTAAAATTACAAAAAAAAAAAAAAAAAAAGTACTTGTCGTTTCAGAAATGGTTAGGGTATTAACTTCAGCAAATGAAGTGTCGTCACTGTATTTCCATTATTCGATGTTTCCTCCCTATGGACACGTGCTTGTCTTTGGATAAAAGTCTTAAATATACAGGGTGTATCAAAGGTCCTCGGCTATAGGCCAATTCACATGAGTGAAGATGCGAGAAAATAAAAAGAGAGCGAAGTTGCTGGAAATAGGTGGTTTTCAATTCAAAATGGTAGGATTTTTTCCATCGTACCAGTCGTTTGGTATCCACGTTGGTAAGGTACCCTATGTTAAATAGAAAATTATTTTAATTTTTTTCTTATGTTTACTCATAACGGACTGGGTCTACAGCCACGAACTTCTGATGCACTCTGTATGATCGGATCGAGGTCTATCGAACTTCATGGAATTGAAGTCGATTAATTCTCAAAAAGTTACATATATAGCTGGATGAAGTTCCCTCCGACTTTTCCCTACAACCATCTATCTTGGGCAATTCTTTTCTAAGTTACTTCGCAATGTTTCTTGATTTCGTCACATTTCTTACGACGTTGTTTCTTGTCTCTTGGTATGTAGTAGAAATATTTGGGTGAAATAAGAGTTATATCTGCACTCATCAAATGGACACTTAGTAAAATGTGAAGAAAAGGAAAAGAAGATACATGAACAAATTTATAAATTGTAACAGAGAGGTATTAGAAGTGTAGCAGACTGAAAAGTTAATAGTGTTACCTTCTAAAGCAATTGTTTTTATAAATATTGCCAACTTATAAGAACTTTTAACGCTTATGCTATTTGTGTCGTAAAAAATACGTTATTCATAATGTCGTGCTAATAGCCACATAGGTTAGTTAACCAATCACCTGTACCTAGCTATATACATGTAAGTAAGCACCCATACTAATGCCGTTATGTACTATTGAGATGTTTATTTAATAACAACGGAAGGATTTCGACTATTGCTGTTGTATGGAATACGTTTAGTTCATCACTGCTTATCGTAAAGTTTTGCTAGGTGGAGACTTCTTCAGTTAATCTGTGTGACGATTCCATATAGTTACGTTTATGGGTACGATGTAGTTCATGTTTTTAAAGGAGTGCTCACTGAATTGCGACCACCAATCTACACAAGAAAATGTGGCCAGCAGCCGAGATGATTGCACGGATCTTGCATCGTTTGGCCTAATCCTCGTTTCGCCTAACCAATTATCTGACACTTTTATGACAGATAAAAGATAAGCTTTATGTCCGCCATTTTAGGCGAAATAAGGATACTCGTTTGGCCTAATCCTCGTTTTGCCTAAAATGGTGGACTATAAAAAAATCTTAGAGATAAAACTGGAGGGAAATTTTTCAAACAAAAAATATTCCCTACTATGTGAAGAACTGAGAAATACAAATTAGTTTTCCCATAACTAATTTGTAGTAAGACTATTTGCTTTCGGAAAAAGGTTTCGACAATTGTACAGTTACTTTTCCGTTCCATTTTGAGAATATTAATGCTCCCACAGGGTGTATAGTGACTATATTTGAGATGAGAGAAACACAAAAAGTTACACCTGTTATTAATTTTGTTTAAAGGTGAGTGCTGTTCAAAAGTAACTCTTAGTTTGCAGTTTGTTTCCAAATATCTGATATTGTCAAATAGTACTGCTAATCGGTACGTTAAAGGAAATATAGTTTTTGTGTTTCTTCTTATGTAGGTGCAAAAGTTATTTTATTGTAGGTTTTGCTGATCTTTCAGACGATTTCATTCCAGTTTCAACGCTTTTTTGAACTTTAATGCATTATAAGAGATCCGATTGTGATTCTATTGTAATTACAATATGTATGAAATTTGTAACTATTTCGAGCTAGATCTGACAAAAGATCCCTAAATTTGCCCATAACTTAACAATGGACAATTGTGATCGCAATGAGTGATTTGTGACAAATCGCTCCGCTGACAAATTGCTCTTTGGATAATTCCACAATTCAAACATCTCAATGTGTTACTGACAAAGAAAGAAGAAAAATATATTTCATTTCTTATTACTTTTGAAATTACAACTTTTGAGTTGAATTTCCACTCGTTTCACATACTACCGGGAATGTCCATAGCATAAGTCTCTGAGATGCACAATGAGGTTGAAATCCGGGCTTCTCGGTGGTTGTTTCAGCAGGAAGAAGTTGAATGCTCCTCCAAATAGATGGTGGCCAACCGGGATCTGTTACGAGGGTGGTTGTCCTGCTGGTACACTCCATTTCCACTCGTATGACAGAAATAAAGATATAGTTGACTCTGGTGATCTTCGTACTTCGATACAATACGGATGAATAGTAGGTACCAAAGGGCCAAAACATTGTTTACAGAAAAACACTATAAATCAACATGGTCTCCGTTATCTTGTACAATTCCAACCTGACATGATTTCGTTGGGCTGGCACCAAATTATAGATAACTATCGGCGTGATGAGATTGAAATCGAGACTCATCGCACCAGGGTTTGCTGGTTTAAACCAGCTGTTAAAAAAAAAATGGTTTAAATTAAAAAACGAAAAATGTTCGTAAAAGTGTAATTGTTCGTAAATTTTTGATGAACACATATTTATGGGTTATCACCAGGGCCCGGATCTTGTTGACCTAAAATTTTCTAAAAATTGACCTATAAAATGACACTAAAATTCCTGTAAAATGACTAAAAATCACAAAAATTGACCTTAACACTTGCGTTTTCTTAAACGTTTATTTCGTTAAACATTGACATTTTTTAATATCCATTGGATTTTTAATTAACATTTCTCACTCATATTCACAAAATTTTGTTTCAGTTAGTTGCACTCCGTTGATCATTTATTTCTATTGATCAGTCTATTGTACGGCATTGTAAGTATTGAAAGCGTCAATTCACTCCCGAGTTGAAACTAAGGAGCACTCTTAAACAATAAAAGTTCCCAAGTGTACACTACATGAGAATAATAGATAAAAACCTGTTTAAAATCTGTGTACGCCTTCTAATCCATTTTTAGTTATTCACGTGATCACATCCTTTGTGGTCAACAACCCAAAACTACCTCTTTGGGCACCTACCAACCCCCACTTTTCGTTAACCAGCTACAGCTTAGTTTTCATTAGCTTGTTAAGAATGCAATTTTTCCACCCCAATAGTCAGGAAGCAAGAAAAGAGATTTTTCAACTTCGTCTTTTCCACATCCGTAAACCGTGTTCATTTAAAGATTTCCTTATGTAGAGGAAAGAGAATAAAAAAAACCATAAGTGACCTAAAAGTTACCTTAAAATATAAAAAAAATGACCTGAAATTTCCAAACGGCAAAAAGTGACCAAAAGTTGACCCTAAAAAACTATATTCTTAGAACCTGGAGTTGATGGATAACGCTTTTATTTAAACTTGAATTGTCCTATGCGTAACAGAAAAAAGTTGACTTGTCAACAAGATCCGGGCCCTGGTTATCACGTTTCACTTCCGTATATTATTCGTATTATATTTAAACCTAAATTTCCCATTCATTACTTAAAAAGATTATACTACAAAAACAACATGAATGCTTCTTTCAGAACCCCGAGAAAACCCACGAGCACGGTGTTTGTCCACCACAAAGTCCACACATGGCGATGTTTGTCCACACATGGCGCGAGCTGAGATCGAACCAGGGACTCCAAGCACCGGAGCTGAACGCTCTACTACTGAGCCACCGCGCACCCTGGACTGAAAATGGAGACACTATACGTCTTAACCTAACTGTTCGTGAAACTTTTCTGTGCTTATTTGCTTTTCGTTAATAATTACTAGACAAATGCACGCAAAATCGAAAGAAAACGATACTATAAGCAGCGATGATCATAATTTTGTTATCAGGCAACACCAAAATTGTCTAGAAAACTTACAAGACACATGAAAAACTGAAAACGAAATGTAGCCAAAAAGACAAGGTGAGTGGACTATCTATGGTTAAAAGTCGTTTGTTTTGTATTTCAGGGTAACTCTTTACTTTGAACAGAACATTGTTGGATTAGGTTCTCCTCTAAACGGTCTCTTCAGCTTCGGCAGAACCTCTTTCTTAAAATGTCTCGTGTCAATTATCATTCAAAATTATAACATGCTTCTGGTACAACATGTTACATAATTTTGCCACTTATTTACCATTTCTGATTCTCTTTCTGCCACTGCTTTGCTCAAACTCAACATTTGCACATTTTGTTTTGCTATATTTCAAATTCATATATTGGGATAGTTGGCAAATTAATATTCACCCTATGTTAGTCCATAAAAGGTTACAAACTCTTCCAAAATATAGTCATTCAGTTTAGAAATGTATACGGATAGGTATAATTAACTCCGCTTGTAGTTACGAAGGGTTTGACGATTGAAAGCAGCTCAAAGCTCACGTTTTACGAAGAGGTTTTTGAGGAATAGAAAACCGAGAAAATGGTGATGCACCAGAGGACGACGACGATATGGATTTCCATTTAGTAGATGATGATGGAGAGGAGGTTACATAATTCAATTTTTTGCACATTTGGATCCATTGTTTTCAATTTAAAACAAAATTAATGTAGCATTTATGTATCCATATTCATTTGTGCCAATCTTGTGCAATGTATAGTCGATAATACCCCCCCCCCCAATATTTTAGTAGGCATAATACCGATTTCTGGCTCTGACTCCCTTTCTTTTTGACAGGTTTTGTATCTTGAGCCTCAACAAAAATGGCCGCTCGTCCAGATGCAAAAGCTGTTATTTCCATTTACATACGCAAAACCTGTTAAATCCAAACTATTTTCTTCAATAACGCAATTCACAGACTAGTGTGATTATACAGCTTTCGACAAACCAACACTCACATTATTCTTAATTTTTTAATGTTCTTTAGTTTCTAATGTTATTTTACAATTATGACGTATTTAAACAGTTTTTCTCGATTTGTCACAAATTTTAAAATGTGAATTTAACGGGTTTTGGTATTCACCTACTCATATATATTCGTATATATCCATAGTCCTAGTAAATACATAAAGGAGTTTTGGTAATCCTAACTCCTCGAAAATAGTTAATATAATATTAATCTATATATTTTGCATTTCTTAATTCTTTATATACTAGGGAATTTTCTCTTATATAATTTCCCTCTAGTTGAATTTCCACGATTTTTTCTTATTGTCCGCCATTTTAGGCGTAACGAGGATTAGGCCAAACGAGGATCCTTTTTTCGCCTAAAATGACAGACACAAATCTTATCATTTATCTGTCATAAAAGTGTCAGTTAATTGGTTAGGCGAAACGAGGATTAGGCCAAACGTGGCGACACGGATTGCACGACCGCCCCGACTGGTAGTATTGAATAGAAAGAACAACTCGAGGCTACATGTTCGGCAGACAACACACTGTTATAGTGCGAGATGGGCAGGATTTATCCGCATTTTAATAGGGCATAATTGGTACGTCAATAACCCAGACACCAATATTTTACATGCCTGTATTAGTGAAAGTCATGGTAATACTAACTCCCGATCGCTTGACTGGCACGTGCTTAATTTTGTTTCCTCTTTGAGAGCTCATGGGACATCAATTAATGGGACATCAAAAACGGCAAGAACTTTTCTGGTTACCTTGTAGATTTGAAATATGTAACAACCTGACGTATTGTTATTTAAAAAATCACAACTTTATGTTGGGATGACAACACTGTTAACCTTGTGGTACACCGAGTATGCCGATATTTGTATAGTACAAAATTTCAGCTTTTTTGTCAACTAATTAGAAGCTACAAGGGCGTATCAAGGTACGAGGTCTCGTAAATGGTCTACCCTGTATATAAAAATGTACTAACTTAACACCATTGGACATGTATTCGTATCTTTCTTGCTTTCGTTTTCTTTTCTTTCTTTCTTTCGCGTCTTCAATTATCTTGCATTAAGGTGTAACTACTAATTACTTTAATGAGTTTTTCCCCATTAAAAATAATCTTTTTTACCTTCTTTTCAGGTTCATGGTGCAAGAAATAGCAGAAATTGAAACAGTACTCTAGCTAAAGGAGAAGAAAAGTGGTTCCACGAAATTATCTTCAAAAAGAAATTAAAACAGAAGGAAATACAAATAAATTTCTCATAAAACTAAAAATGTGGAATCTCACTTCTTAAACATCATTTATTTATTTATACACGAAATATAAAAAATTATATTGTTACTTCGCGGATATATATACATATAGGTCTACATATATATATAATGGTTTATATTTGTAATTATCTGGACGACAGAATGAGCTGTGATACAGAAAAACTATTATTATAAATAGGATTTCGAAAACTTAGATTGAATATGCTGTTAATAATAATAATAATAATAATAATAATAATAATAATAATAATAATAATAATAATAATAATAAAAATAATGTATTTCACTATCAAATGGGTAACGTCTACATTCTAACAGCAAGAAGAAGGAATTTATATACATTACT
Source organism: Thermobia domestica (assembly GCF_964235325.1). Classification (NCBI taxonomy): domain Eukaryota; kingdom Metazoa; phylum Arthropoda; class Insecta; order Zygentoma; family Lepismatidae; genus Thermobia; species Thermobia domestica. The sequence goes on along the minus strand of NC_137456.1, from coordinate 59,108,240 downwards.
AATGTTTCAAATTGTGCAAAAGTGAATATTATTTCCTATTTCCATACATTACGACGTGCAGTCAAAAGTTCTCAGAATTTTCTTGGTAGCTCTTTATTATCTCAACATAAGTACGCATTTTCCTAATCGCCTTCAAAGTAGACACCTTCGGAACACACACATTTGCTTCACCTCTCGTGCTATTGCTGAAAACACCGAGGTAAGTCCTCTTCTAATATCTTATAGGGCCCATACACGGTCCACGGTTTGTGCCAACAAGGCTGTTGTGCAAACAGTTTGACCGTGTATGGTGCTGTATGAATTGTTTGCGCAAACGTTTGTGCAAACCTTTTTCACATCGAACTCGTTCGAAAATTGTTTACAAGAACATGATGTTTGCGCAATCACGTGTACCGTGTATGGACATGTTTGTGCAAACACGAGATTTATTTCCGAGTAGCAGGCCCAGTGTACAAACGCTTATTTCATGCGCTATGGCGTCAATGAAAAGGAATCAAGATTTCTGGCAAGAATTTATTAAACTTTATCGAAATTTACCTGAACTGTGAAAGGTAAACAGAGAAAATTATAAAAACACGAATCTGAAAAATACGGCATATGAGAAATTGGTGGATAAAATGAAGGAAATAGATCAGAAGGTGCGTAGAGAGTCAGTGAGGAATAAAATCAATTTTCCAGTATTTCAACAAATGTAGTTGAATCCTTTCGTAAATAATTTTTATAGTCCACAGTCAAACTTATCTCAAATTTGGCTATTAAATTTTGATGACCAAATTTTAGGCCGTTTCTTGAACCACTCTTTCATTCACACCCTCTTCTTCCTTTTTGGTTTCGCATGTCTTTCCACTTCCAAAGCAGAAGCAATTACTATCGCTAAACAAGCTGCTTCAGTGGATATATTTACGCGATCAAACTTAAAATTGAACTGAAGTTTGTGCAAACAATTGAATATGGCCGAATGTTTGCGCAAACACAGTGTTTGCGCAAACAGAGCATTTGCACAAACATGATGTTTGTACAAATCTTGGATCGTCTATGGGTTCCTTTAACGAAGTTCAGTTCGCATTGGTTTAAATCTCTTCTATGATGGCGAAACGGGTGCCTTTTAAGGCCTTTGGGAAGAACCGAAAGTCCAATGGTGCTAAACTGTATTGTAAGGCTATCAAAGTCTGTGAAGCAAATTTCCCCAATTTGCAGATGAACTTGATGTTTGCACATTGCTCGAACTGCGACATTCCGCTAACTGATCACCACACACACACTCCTGCGTTCAGCTCATGTACTCGTACACTGTATGTTATGACCTGTTCATACTTGTCAAATTCATAATTACAACCTGTTCACACTTGCTAACTCCTAAGGACTATACTGTATAAAAGTCATTGTGGTTACATCACACATGCCAAAACTCCAACATTGCGGGCACTTTTTGACTACTTATCGTGTCTGATCGTTTAAAATTCGAATTTCCTCACTCTATACTAGCTCATTTATACAAAGTATGTGATAACATTTGTTCTTGTTTGCACTTTCTAAAACAAAGAAACTGCTTTTTACCATAACATTATCATAATTACATCTACATGTTCTAATAAATGGTGAGGACCAAAGATTATAGCAGATAGTTTTAAGAGAATTGAGCATTTAGAGCTCAAAATTGAGAACACAGTTATTGTCATTTGAAAATCGCGAAATCACATATGCATTATTTTGTTTGATAACCTTCTATTTTTCCGAAAACACCATAATCCAGTCGCTATAAAACTGTGATTTCTGGTATATATATATATATATATATATATATATATATATATATATATATATATATATATGAAACATGGACATACAGCTCTTAAGGTGAAATCCGAATCGACGCAATACGCTCATTGCTCTATCAGCAAGAGTGAAATGTGGGATCACACGCACCAAAGACGCGCATATGAAAGGTGCATTTGATCCGAATCGATTTATGATATTGAGGTACCTAGGTGGGTGCTGACTCAATGTCATAAATCCAAATTTATTTAATTCGATTAAAACAGGAAATTTTTAATAGGCAGAGTCATTTTTAAAATTTAGACGGTTTCAATATTTTTTTTATTATGATCTAGGGAAAACTTCCTTTCCGGTATCACTCAAAAGTAGTTCTATTACTACATGTGCAGTGACCCACCTAGTTACCCTAAATAATAATAGTAAATGAACACAATTCTTTTATACTTATGTGTACGATCAGTTGAGTTTTTTTAAAAAATATTTTGTGCCCTTATGTAACATCGAGGTTATCAAGTAATTTTTAAACGTGGTCTCCGAACCACTATCGACACCTGGATCTAATAGAGTTTGCGAGTGCACAGACCTTCATGCAGAATTACCTAGTATAATACGTATATGCGGTTTCTCACCATAATACCTCGCCTCCAAGCAATCTTGATACATAAACATGGTATCGGCCTTGGCGTGTATATATTACAATTTTCAGTCATTTCCAAGTTATAAGATTTCGTAAATAAATAAATAAATGTTGAATTGTAAAATGCCTCTTCTACACTAAACAGAAAATGGAAATATTTTTATATTCAAATTTATTATACCATTCATAGAATGAAAAGCTAGTTAATATGAAAAAGAAAAAAGCGAGAATAGGTCACTAAATATCATTTCGTAGTGTAACTTGGTCATCCTTCTTCTGTAAAATGTATTGACGTTACCTTTTCATCTTTTTGACATTAATTAAAAAAAAATACATATGTAATTAAATTTCTTCGGAGTCACGGAGAATATTTTAACAAAAGCATATTGTAGATATTATAGAGATGTAAATATTCTTGAAATCATGGAAATAAATGTTTAAATGATAAATTGGAAGAAATAGTAAAAAAGAAAATCTATAGATTCAAATGCAGTTTTATTTCATTTTTCCCCTCTAAATGCTTTCTCTCTTCATTTTTAGCGTTAAGTGCTACAGACCAATGTGGATTCTAGAATAGTACTCGACTATATTTTAATAAAGGAGTATATATCAATACTTGCAAACATTGAATAAAAGGTACGGACCCACTGCACTAAGCATTTCTCGTTCCAAATTCTTGAATCAAGTCGTTCTGCAGTTACAGTAGAGCCCCAAAAAATCCATCTTATGTGGAACGACAGGTGGCCGAGTTTGTGAAAATGCCGGGTTATCGAGAATGGGATTCGAAAAGAAAAAGTACAAGTGTTTCCTCAGAAAATGCCGGGTTTGTGAAAATGCCGGGTTGTCGAGAATGGGATTCGAAAATAATAAGTACAAGTGTTTCCTCAGAAAATGCCGGGTTTGTGAAAATGTCGGGTTATCGAGAATGGAATTCGAAACGAATAAGTACAAGTGTTTCCGCAGAAAATTCCGGGTTTGTGAAAATGCCGGGTTGTCGAGAATGGGATTCGAAAAGAATAAGTACAAGTGTTTCCTCAGAAAATGCCGGAGTAGTAATGGCAGCACTCTGCCTAACTCTTAATAATCCAATTTAGGGTCCCCATGGACCATAGTGAATGAATTAGGGATGCTTTGGCCCGAGATTACGTCACCTATTGAAATTTTGCTTATGCTTATTCAGGGGCCATGCACGATTGTACGAATGAGTCAGAGGTACCTTGGCCATGCTATGACGTAATTGAATTGAAAGTATTGGATCAGAGGTCATGATGATTCTTTAAAATTACTAAAAATATGGTCTTGATGATTCATTACGTTATGAAATAGTACAGGTTTACGAATGCTTTCGTTCCCTTTTATAGCATAAAATTTGGAGTTTGTTATATCTTTGATGAGATGGACTAACACGTGTGCAAATGAAATCTTTAGTTTTACCTCCCACGCATATGCAGTTTAGGCTAAAGGAGACGGTGACGATAAGAAAGGAATGAAAGTGTGGGAGAAAATTGGAGCATAATGTTGCTCACCACAAAACTATTTTCGAGGTGTTTTTAAATCAGGGGCCACATACAGCAGAGGTAAACGCTCTACCACTGAGCCATCGCACCTCTACTGGTATGAATGAATTAGAGGTAGTTGGTTCGAGCTAATATGTTCGTTTGACGTCACTGAACTGGGATTTTTAGCTTGGAACTTATGATGGCTTGTTTCGTTCCCTTTTATGGTATAAAATTACCAAAACAAGGTATGATCTCTTTCTTGATGACCTATTACGTTATGAATTAGTAGACCCTAGTAATAGTATAAATTAGTATTAGTATTAATATGAAACTCGAAAACTTTGGAGTTCCTTTGTGGCTAACCGGTTAGCGTATGCGCCTTTAACGTGGTAGACCAGAGTTCGATTCCCGGAAGGAGCTCATGCGGTTCGGATTTCACGTTAATTAGTAGGTTCTATTTTTGCTGCTGAACTTTGGGAGGAATACTTGATTTTTGGTTGTTATCCCTTTGATGAGATGAACTAACACTGGTGCAAATGAAATCTTTAGTTTTACATCCCACGATTAGGCTAAAGGAGACGGTGACGATGAAAAAATGAATGAAAGTATGGGAGAAAATTGGAGCATAATGTTGCCCACCACAAAATTACTTTGAACCAGGGACCCCATACAGCAGAGGCCCACTGAGCCACCACGTCCCTTATTGGTGCGAATGAAGTAGAGGTATTTGGTTTGAGCTAATGTGTTTGTTTGACGTCGGGCTGACCCTATTTCACTTTTGGGACCCCACATGGACCATAGTGAATGAGTTAGAGATGCTTTGGTTAGGGATTGCATTACCTATTGTAATTTTGCTTATGTTTACTCAGAGGCAGGGATCACTCAGCACACATAAGATCACCTTAATTTACATCAGGAGTTGGGGGGAGTATCGAACCTCGTTCCCTTTGATGATTATTGATTTTGGAGCCTTATTACGTTATATGGAGGCGTATTTAAAATTATTTCCTTAAATTTGATAAGTACTTTGTGATCCACTTTGTTCCGTTTCAGGGGTGAACATGGATACCTTGCAATCGTACCGAGTTCGATTCTTGGTGCTAGTTTAGGAAATGTTGAATTTAACGTCCCCAGCGAAAAACGATGGTGATGAGAAATGATAGGACGAAACAGGAGAAAACATGTTCCCTTTTAGAGGTACAAAATTGCCAAAATATAAACGTAAGCAATACGTTGTACCACGTGTTTGGTCTTTTGGCCCATTTTATCCTCTTGGATGAAGCCCTATTACCTTATATAGTTATATGGACGTATACAGGGGTTCATTACATTTCATAAGATATGGGTATATTTGTGCACCCCTTTAAAATTTGGGTGGAGTACTTTGGCCCACCCCCTTCAATTTTGGAAATTGCCCAATTTAAACATTTGGTATAATAGTATAGGACCCTAATATATATTATTATATCCCTTTTAGGGGCACAAAATTACCAAAATTTTACTACAACCACGTATTTGGTATTTTGGCTCATTTTTTATCACCTTGGATGAGGTCCTATTACCTTATATAGTTATATGGACGTATACAGATGTCCATTTCCTATTATAAGACATAGATACATTTGTGCACCCCTTTAAAAATTTGGGAGGAGTACCATGGCCAATCTTTTAAATTTTGGAAATTTTCCAGTTTAAGCATATACTACTGGACTCTAATATGTATCATGATAAATTTGGGTGGTTCACTTCGTTCCCTTTTAGGGTACAAAATTGCCAAAATATAAACATAAGCAATATGTTGTACCATGTGTTTGGTCTTTTGGCCCCAATTTATCACCTTGGATGAGGTCCTATTACCTTATATGGTCATGTATAAGGGTCTATTTCCTATCATAAGACATAGGTACATTTGTGCACCCTTGAAATGTTTGGGAATAGTACCTTGGCACACGGTGGGACACGGTGGCTCAGCACTTGTTTCTAATGTGTGAAGTCACTGCTTCAATCCTCAGTCAAGGAAGTTCATGTTTCGTCCTATCATTTCTCATCATCATCGTTTCCGCGGGGACGGTAAATTCAACATTTCCTGAAACTAACACCAAGAATCGAACTCGGGACGATTGCAAGGTATCCATGTTCACCCCTAAAGCGGCACAAAATGGCCCCTAAAAAGGGAACTTAAGGGGTGTGCCAAGGTACTATTCCGAAACATTTCAAGGTGCACAAATGTACCTATGTCTTATGATAGGAAATAGACCCGTATACATGACCATATAAGGTAATAGGACCTCATCCAAGGTTGATAAATTGGGGCCAAAAGACCAAACACATGGTACAACATATTGCTTATGTTTATATTTTGGCAATTTTGTACCCTAAAAGGGAACGAAGTGAACCACCCAAATTTATCATGATACATATTAGAGTCCAGTAGTATATGCTTAAACTGGAAAATTTCCAAAATTTAAAAGATTGGCCATGGTACTCCTCCCAAATTTTTAAAGGGGTGCACAAATGTACCTATGTCTTATAATAGGAAATGGACATCTGTATACGTCCATATAACTATATAAGGTAATAGGACCTCATCCAAGGTGATAAAAAATGAGCCAAAATACCAAATACGTGGTTGTAGTAAAATTTTGGTAATTTTGTGCCCCTAAAAGGGATATAATAATATATATTAGGGTCCTATACTATTATACCAAATGTTTAAATTGGGCAATTTCCAAAATTGAAGGGGTGGGCCAAAGTACTCCACCCAAGTTTTAAAGGGGTGCACAAATATACCCATATCTTATGAAATGTAATGAACCCCTGTATACGTCCATATAACTATATAAGGTAATAGGGCCTCATCCAAGAGGATAAAATGGGTCAAAAGACCAAACACGTGGTACAACGTATTGCTTACGTTTATATTTTGGCAATTTTGTATCTCTAAAAGGGAACATGTTTTCTCCTGTTTCGTCCTATCATTTCTCATCACCATCGTTTTTCGCTGGGGACGTTAAATTCAACATTTCCTAAACTAGCACCAAGAATCGAACTCGGTACCATTGCAAGGTATCCATGTTCACCCCTGAAACGGAACAAAGTGGATCACAAAGTACTTATCAAATTTAAGGAAATAATTTTAAGTACGCCTCCATATAACGTAATAAGGCTCCGAAATCGATAATCATCAAAGGGAAAGAGGTCCGATACTCCCCCCCCCAACTCCTGATGTAAATTAAGGTGATCTTATGTGTCCTGAATGGGTCTAGGTCAAAACCCCCACAGCCAAAACCCCCACACTCAAGAAATGTCAAAACGCCCACACGATCGGTCATAACTCCCACACAAATGGACAAATCCCCCAAACGCACGAACGGTCAAAACCCCCACAGCCAAAACCCCCGCACTCAAGAAATGTCAAAACGCCCACACGATCGGTCATAACTCCCACACAAATGGACAAATCTCCCAAACCCACGAACGGTCAAAACCCCCACAGCCAAAACCCCCACACTCAAGAAATGTCAAAACGCCCACAAAATCGGTCAAAACTCCCACACATAGCAACGGTCACAATCTCCACATAAATGGACAAAACCCCCTCACAAATGGACAAAACCCCAACACAATCGAACAAATCCCCCACACTCTGAAATTATCGTGATTGCATGTCTTTGTTGCTTCTCTTTACGACGCCCACTTTAATGTTACTGTCATTACAAAACAGTGCAAGAAGAATAGTTGCAACATCAGTTTAAGGAATAAAAAATGTTATTAAAAAGTACAAGGGCTAAACATACAACCAGGATCATTTAAGAGTGTGGGAGATTTGACCGATTGTGTGGGGGTTTTGTCCATTTGTGTGGCAGTTGTGACAATTTCTGCATGTGGGAGTTTTGTCCATTTGTGTGGGGGTTTTGTCCATTTATGTGGGGATTATGACCGTTGCTTTGTGTGGCTGTTTTGTCCATTTGTATGGGAGTTATGACCGTTGGAGGTTATGACCGATTACCAGTGTGGGAGTTTTGGCTGTGGGGGTTATGACCGTTCGTGTATTTGGGAGATTTGTCCATTTGTGTGGGGGTTATGACCGATCGTGTGGGCGTTTTGACATTTCTTGAGTGTGGGGGTTTTGGCTATGGGGGTTATGACCGTTCGTGTGTTTGGAAGATTTGTCCATTTGTGTGGGGGTTATGACCGTTTGTGTGGGCGTTTTGACATTTCTTGAGTCTGGGTGTTTTGGCTGTGGGGGTTTTGACCGGTTCCCGAGTTATCCCTGCCTCTGAGTAAACATAAGCAAAATTACAATAGGTAATGCAATCCATAAGCAAAGCATCTCTAACTCATTCACTATGGTCCATGTGGGGTCCCAAAAGTGAAATAGGGTCAGCCCGACGTCAAACAAACACATTAGCTCAAACCAAATACCTCTACTTCATTCGCACCAATAAGGGACGTGGTGGCTCAGTGGGCCTCTGCTGTATGGGGTCCCTGGTTCAAAGTAATTTTGTGGTGGGCAACATTATGCTCCAATTTTCTCCCATACTTTCATTCATTTTTTCATCGTCACCGTCTCCTTTAGCCTAATCGTGGGACGTAAAACTAAAGATTTCATTTGCACCAGTGTTAGTTCATCTCATCAAAGGGATAACAACCAAAAATCAAGTATTCCTCCCAAAGTTCAGCAGCAAAAATAGAACCTACTAATTAACGTGAAATCCGAACCGCATGAGCTCCTTCCGGGAATCGAACTCTGGTCTCCCACGTTAAAGGCGCATACGCTAACCGGTTAGCCACAAAGGAACTCCAAAGTTTTCGAGTTTCATATTAATACTAATACTAATTTATACTATTACTAGGGTCTACTAATTCATAACGTAATAGGTCATCAAGAAAGAGATCATACCTTGTTTTGGTAATTTTATACCATAAAAGGGAACGAAACAAGCCATCATAAGTTCCAAGCTAAAAATCCCAGTTCAGTGACGTCAAACGAACATATTAGCTCGAACCAACTACCTCTAATTCATTCATACCAGTAGAGGTGCGATGGCTCAGTGGTAGAGCGTTTACCTCTGCTGTATGTGGCCCCTGATTTAAAAACACCTCGAAAATAGTTTTGTGGTGAGCAACATTATGCTCCAATTTTCTCCCACACTTTCATTCCTTTCTTATCGTCACCGTCTCCTTTAGCCTAAACTGCATATGCGTGGGACGTAAAACTAAAGATTTCATTTGCACACGTGTTAGTCCATCTCATCAAAGATATAACAAACTCCAAATTTTATGCTATAAAAGGGAACGAAAGCATTCGTAAACCTGTACTATTTCATAACGTAATGAATCATCAAGACCATATTTTTAGTAATTTTAAAGAATCATCATGACCTCTGATCCAATACTCCCAATTCAATTACGTCATAGCATGGCCAAGGTACCTCTGACTCATTCGTACAATCGTGCATGGCCCCTGAATAAGCATAAGCAAAATTTCAATAGGTGACGTAATCCCGGGCCAAAGCATCCCTAATTCATTCACTATGGTCCATGGGGACCCTAAATTGGATTATTAAGAGTTAGGCAGAGTGCTGCCATTACTACTGCCGGGTTTGTGAAAATGCCGGGTTATCGAGAATGGGATTCGAAAAGAATAAGTACGAGTGTTTCCACAGAAAATACAGTATTGTACTTGTATGTATTGGTTGTTTGAGAATACGACGCAGAATAAGCTGCCCAATTATCTTTAAACAAAGGAAAAGTAAGTACTTTATGAAGGTATAAGAGCTTTGACTACCAGGGCCGGCCATAGGTAGTGCGGGGCCCGATTAGGAACATTTTGCGGGGCCCCAGGTTTACAACAAATTTGCACCAAGGTCTGTAGAACCTATATATATATACCCATTATATATATAGGTTCTATATATATTGCGCTAACGCTGCTGGTGTAGTGGTTATACCCATTTTAGTGCAGTCAAAATAAGGTTTGAGGGAGACATTTAGAATAAAAGTATGGGATCTTCTGGAATTTGTTCGTGATCTCTTCCTCATTATCCTCCAGAAAATACCAAAACGTCCAGTTAATGGTTTCCCGCCATTTTGAATAAATAGTCTACCATCTTGGATTTCTCACATGCACTTAGTTTATGCCACATAGCTTCTAAACTAATTAATGTAGAAGGATCATTCTTTCTTTATTATACTTCTAATATCATAGGTAATGTAATACCTAATATAACTTTTTCTGTGAGTAACCAATTTTGCATAACTTTAGGATAAAGTGAAAAATTGGGATCTGTATTTGGGGACATATTCGTTTCATTGTCTCATACAACTTAACAGAGTAGATATATGAAAAAAGTGCTCGAATAAATGTTGTTGGAAATTTCATAAGCTTTGAAACGATGTATATATTATCACTATATACAATGTGAGAGATGCGCAATGAAGCTTCAAACGTCATCGGACTGCGCACAATTTCTGTAGAAACATATGAATGAATCATTTAACACGAAGAAACCGAGAGACTGTTTAGTGATTTCAGACGGCTCTTCATTGCAATTTCCGGTAAGTATCAACAGGTTTGGAAGTCCGGCTAGTTTAATAAATAGTTCGTAAACAGTGGCGTCGGCAAGGTGTGCAGAAGAACTCTGAACGTAGACTTTCGCACTATCTTTCTGTATGTAAGCGTATGTGTCCATTCAAATTAGTGTTTGAGACAAACGTTTCAAAAAGAAGATGAAATCTATTGAAAGATGTTTTGTTGATGTTGTTACCCTATTTAAAAAATCCAGTTGCGAGTTTTCTGCCTTTTTGAATAAATAGCTCTAGTCCAGTGCAATTACGACAAAAATCGATCAAACTTAAAGATTTTTTTAAAGATTAAACCTGTTAAAATATGTTATATATATTGATCTTATACTAAAACAGTCCCAAAACTCTAGTTGCTGGTTTCCCGCCATTTTAAATAAGATGTACGCCATTTTGAAATTTTCTCCAGCACTTAGTTTTTACCTCATGGCTCCTAAGCCAATAAACGTAAATGTATCATTCTTTCTTTATGATACTTCTAATACTATAGGTTACATAATAAGTGATCATTTTCTCCGCTTTGGCGTTACCAAAGTTCAGTGTACCTTCAAGTTTTATCTATTAGCCCTAGTGCTTGAAAATATACATTTAGGAAAAAAATAAAAATGGTGATTTAAACAAGGGATTAATTATAAAAAATGAAGGAAAATATACTTACCGGAAATATTTGAGGTGCGTTTTGTATCCTATTTACAGCAAATACCATCATATCATGTTTCATGATTGTTCACTATTTCACTATACGTACTAGCTTTTATAATTGTGCTTAGATTCTTTTGCGCATCTATTAAACTGTTAAGCTTAAAAGTATTATAGTTATAAAGAGGAAGACAATATACACTGATCACCAGTTGAATTATAGACACCTACCTAATAGCATGTAACACTACCTTTCGCTTTGATAACGGAGGCTCCCGTCGCTGCACTCCACGAGGTGCCTGAAGTGTTGTTGTGGAATCTCAATCCATATCAGCTGCAAAGTCTCCCACAGAGCTTGCAAGTTAGTTGGAAGAGGGTCCACAGCCGAAGGCGTCGTTCCATGGCGTCCCAGATATGTTAGATCGGATTGAGGTCCGATGACCATGTTTCCAGATGAGAGGAGTTTCCCAGTTTGCTGCAATCCTAGAGCGGTGGGCCGGCGCATTGTCCTGCTGCAAGATGAGGTCACCACGTGGAAGTAGCACCCGAGCAAATGACATGATATGGTCGTCCAGAATATCGCGATAGCGTTTACCTGTGAGGGACTGTGTTACACGTGTTAGGTGACCCGTTTCATCCCACTTAAACATGACCCAGATGAGAATACCACCACCACCGGCCTGCACAGTTCCCTGCTGTCACGATGGATCCCTTTCCTCTTGCGGTTGGCGACACACCCTTACCAGTTCATCTGCATGTACTAATGTGAAACTGTCCAGCAAACCTTTTCCCACATTGCCATGGTCCAGGGGCAGTGTTCCTTTGCCCATACTAGACGTTGTTTTCTGTGTTATGTTGTTAGAAGGGATACTCACGTGGGTCGATGGCTCATGTGCTCCATGGCAAGCAGGTGGTTACTAATTGTATGGCTGCTGACACGGCTTTGTTGTCTTGCATTGAACCTCTTCGCGATTTGACGCACTGTGGCCCGTCTATCCCCTGTTACGATGCAGGAGAGTCAGCGTCTACCCCTGTCATCGACATGCCCCTGACCGCGGCAGTTTGCCCTTGTGTGTGCGGTTTCACCAGAAGCCAGGTACTCACAATACACCCTTCACAGAGTTGCCTTTGAATATCCGAGTGCCGCAGCCACTTCCGAAATCGAGCAACCCAGTCGACTGACTCCTACGATTTGACCACGGTCAAGTGCACTCAGGTCCTTCGTCTTGCCCATCACACACTGCACTGACACGGATACCGAGAGAGGAAGTACACGGCAGCAATAACCTTGCGATGCATTTCATTCATAGGCACTGGTGGAGCATTTGCAGGGCGGTTTCTACAATTTTCCTGCTGTCTCTAATTTAACTACTGATCAGTGTATATGGCAAGGTAAAAAGCCTTGCGACGATAAATGGATTTAAACGAATGTTCTAAATATACCAGTGTACTTTGAGACTTACTTTTCTCGATGGCCTTTTGAAGTTGAATGTTCACAGTTTTCGTTAACTTCTTTATCAAAGAAGTTGGTTTGGGTAACAGCTTCATCATCACTTCCTTCATCTGCATCTTTAATTAAAGTAATGCTATTACCACATCTGTGTGCACTACTCTGCCCACAAAATAATATACAATCTAGCTCTCTTCTTTTGCACCCACAATTGTTTCCGCAGTTCGCCTGGCAGTTGCATGCTATAAACTTTAACAAATCTTCTGGAACAGGTTGTTGAAATGTTAGAGAAAGAAGGCAATCGCCACAAATTCTTCAGTCCGATTCAATTGGAGTCATCTCTTGATTTTTTCACTGCTGAACTTGAAAGAACACATGGAGACTATGGTGATTTGCAGCAGCTGTTGTTGGAGATAGTACTGCTACGTTGAAAGTGTAACTAATGCGTTGTTTGGATACAATCTTTCTGTACATGCAGAATCTTGTACAATCTAGATTTTCTGTCTCTGTACATCTATATAACGCTGTATAATACACCGTATAACACATTTTTTCTCCAGCAGCTGCCACATAATCAGCAGATGATGTTGGGTTGTTGGAAACATCTATTTCTCGACGCAGTTCTTCATTTTTTCTCAGTAGTTTGTACGCAACTTTCTTCCCTTTACTGTGTGGAGCACAAGTTGTATCACAACCAGTGAAGGCATGCAGAAATAAAATGAAGTTCACCATATCTCCCATTGCTCTCTGAAGTTTGGTACTGCTGTATGTCTTATTTGGTGGCTTCGAGCCAGGAATAAACATGTAAGCTGTTGTGAGTGCTAACATCAGAACCAAAATATCTGAATCTTCTCCCACTATTACTGACGAGCCAGATTTTGCAAGATTTGTTGAGATTAACACAACTAATGTGCCTGCATCTCCAGATGATTGATGTACAGTACAAGCAGATTTTCGAGATATTTCGTCAGAAGTGATATCAATTAGGATTTGTTCTTTCTGTTAGAAAGAAATTCCTGTTGATATAAACGAACAACGTGATGTTATCCTCAACGATTACGCGTATTCATGGTTTCTTTGTTTTTGTCCACTGTTTAATATCCTTTACGCTAGATCCACCATCATAACCATCAAATACAATAATTTATTTACCATAGTGTTTTGAAATAAACCTTACATATTGCTCATATAATTGGCCGTAAAAAATATGGAAAGCCAACAACTAGAGTTTTGGGACTCTTTTAATATAATATCAATAAATATAACATATTCTTACAGGTTTAATCTTTCTTTAAAAAAGAAATCATTAAGTTTGTTCGATTTTTGTCGTAATTGCACTGGACTAGGACTATTTATTCAAAAAGGTGGAAATCCACAACTAGATTTCTTTTGCAGCATAACAACACCTTTCAATAGACTTCATCTTATTTTTGAAACGTTTATCTCAAACATGAATTTCAATGACCACATAGGCTTACATACAGAAAGATAGTGCGAAAGTCTACGTTCAGAGTTCTTGCGCATTCCCCTGTCAACGCTACTGTTTAGAGCAATTTATTAAACTAGCCAGATTTTCAAACCTGTTGACACTTACCGGAAATTGCAATGAAAAGCGTCTCAAATCACTAAATAGTCTCTCTTTTTCTTCATGTTAAATGATTCATTCATATGTTTCTACAGAAATTGTGCGCAGTCCGATGACGTTTGAAGCTTCATTGCGCATCTCTGACATTATATATAGTGACAATATATACATCGTTTTAAAGCTTATGAAATTTCCAACAACTTTCATTCGAGCAATTCTTTCATATTTCTACTCTGTTAAGTTGTATGAGACAATGAAACGAATATGTCCCCAAATACAGATCCCAATTTTTCACTTTATCCTAAAGTTATGCAAAACTGGTTACTCGGAGAAAAGTGATAATAACATGTTACATTACCTATAATATTAGAAGTATAATAAAGAAAGAATGATCCTTCTACGTTAATTAGTTTAGAAGTTATGTGGCATAAACTAAGTGCATGTGAGAAATCCAAGATGGCAGACTATTTATTCAAAATGGCGGAAAACCAACAACTGGATGTTTTGGTATTTGGAGGATAATGAGGAAGAGATCACGAATAAATTCCAGAAGGTCTCATCTTTCTATTCTAAATGTCTATGTTTGGCCTATTTTTTGATGTAATTTGACTGGATTATTTCCCTTTACAACGTTTTTCCATCTGCAAAATGTTCTAGTGAAAACGCTCACCCTATCCATTGCTTATAACAGCTAATTTTCAGAGAAATTACTCAAATGTAAATGCAGTCAGTGAATGAATTTTTAATTTTAAAATATATATTTCACCCTTGTCTTTCCCAATTTTTCAAGAAGGTTCTGTACCAACATTTTATAGTTTTCTTTTCTTACAAATAAACCTATCGATGTCGAAATTTAGTTTCTTGACCAGATTTGGTAGAGAAGTGTGGAATATCAAGAAATGAGAGTAAACAAAATTTAAAGTGCTTCCGTCCATAGACAGCCGCAGTGGCCAAAAACCTGATCGATCAGAATAAGCCTTTTACAATGTGTTTCAAGTTTGAAACTTTCATTTTATTTGTAAAGTGGGTAAAGGAATTATAAAAACACATTAACCAACACCGGGAGGAAGTAGACATCTATTTGAAGGTATGCTTATCATGCCGCCATCTTGAAGTCGGCCATTTTGTATCTCGCTCGACTTTTTAAAATAAAAAGGGGTCATGTAATATATCAAATTGGGCTAGAATTTCACGAGAAATACAAAACAACTGTATGGTTTTGAAAAGAATTCAAGTCAGGAAAACCTAATGTACACTAGTGAAAACATCGTAGGTAGCTACTTATGAAAGGTATAATCAGCTTGAAATCGTTATCGACTCCAGACAAAATGAAATGGTGATGAGATTATTACAAACCTTAAGAAACTAATGGAAGATGCGTCACATTTTCCATTGGATTATTCGAGTTAGAAGTCAAACCTTTACAAGCAGCTACTTATTCATTGTGCAATAGTATACATTCGGTTTTCCTGACTTGCTTTTAAAAAATCATCCGCAGATTTTTCGCAGAAGAGGGCAAAGTTTGTTCTCTGGTTTTGTATTTTTAATGTAGCTATAATAAAAGAAAGGATATGCAAAGAAGTCGCACTGAGGCTGATTTATTTGATATTATCTCGGTATTCAGGTAGTAATCACGCGACTTAATCAGAAAGAACGCCAGGAACTTTTACTTAGTGGAGTGTTCAAAATAAAAGAGGGTATGTACCAAGAATAACGATATAAATTTTTACACAAAGAAAACAATATTTTTACGTCCAAGGATGTGCATTTTGGGGGAGTATTAGGGGTTTGGGTGTGTGTGGAATATTCCCTGGACATAATATCTAGTTTTACAACAGAAGTTGTAAACATAAAAAAAATAATAATAATAAAGAAAGAAACTACTGCAGCATTAAATTCAGAAAATATATGCTTATGCCCGGAAATTTAATACAAACTATTCATTTGCTTATTATCACTGTATTGCGAGCGGTGATAATAATTAGAAATAACGTACGTAAAAGGCTAATAGCCACAGCAAGAAACAAACTACATCACTAGGAAGTATTTTCGAAGAACATCGTTTTCATCTTCAGCCTAAGCACACTTCGAAAAGGATTTAAACCAGGGATGCAAATAACCACTTGCCCGGGGCGAGTGGATCATCGGTGCGGGCGAGTATTTAATACCATACAGAAGGTAAATAAATGCTTAATATTGTGGGATGTGGGCTAGTAGAATTTTTCTTGGGCTAGTAAAATTTTGTTGGTTATTTGTATCCTTGATTTAAACCATAGAAAAGAAATTATAGATAGGTAAAAATGCTTAAAAAGAATTTTAAAAGTATGCGAAACCTAGGCGGAAGATGAAGACGATGTTCCTCTGAAAGGTACTTCCTAGTGATGTGGTTTGTTTCTTGCGGTGACTATTAGCCTTTTACTTACGTTATTTCTATTCATTTGCTTGTTAGGGAGAGACCATACCCTACCTTGTGGAGTCCATGAATATGCCTGTATTACAATATGTTATGTGTACTTTACAACCGAGAATAGCTGAGCCATCTTAACGGTACCATAGCTACTTGATCGGGGCTTCCGCGAGCAGAATGGCATTTATTAATTACATGTATTAGGAGCAAAATTTAGTCATAGTCATAGGAAACGAGACGAACATTGATGTAACACTTGCGTCTACAAACTTTATAGAGGCCATCGCTAACTGGAAGGTATTAGACAGTGAAACAACGAGTGACCACCAAATAATAAGATTTGATATAATTAAACCGGACAACAGCATTAGAAGACTTGATGGGCATGGTATACCCTATAAGATAAAATGGATCGATTGGGAAAAGTTAAATAAAGAAATTCGTTTGCCAGACTTAAACTGTGTTAATGAAAATGAACTAAATGACAAAATAAAAGAAATAGGTAATTCAACGTTGGAAGCAGTTAAAAAATCAATAAAGAAAAGGAGTAAAAACAGGTCAAATGGTACAACCTATTTTTGGAATTTAGGTCTACAAGTGTTAAAAAGGAAATTAAGAGCGAAGAGACGACAGTACCAAAGGGCACAAGATCCATATTTAAAGGATATAAGATTAAATCAATATCTTGAAATTAAAAATGAATATAAAGAAAAACTTAAAATAGACAAAAATAAGGCATGGTCAAATTTTGCCAGGGAAAAACTAAGCATGGACCCATGGGGCATGCCTTATAAAATAATAACAGATAAAGTACAACCGTCCTTGGTGCTGTCTACTATGAAAAAACACGACGAAACATATACAAATGATATGAAAGAAACAATGGAATACATAATAGATACGTTACTCCCCAATGACGACCCATCAACAGACAATGACGAAAACAAGAAGGACAGGGAAAACTATATCAACTATAATCCAGGTGAACTCTCAAATCTAGAAGAAATAAAAACTAATAATGAGGAGATAGAGGAAATTATAAAGGATTTAAAAAGTAACAAAGCGCCAGGACCAGATGGCTTGAAATCCGAAATTTATAAAAATTGCAGACAAAGTTGGGTACCATATTTGGTCAGGTTATATAACAAATGTATTGAATTAGGTTCATTCCCAAGAAACTGGAAGAAAGCCAAATTAATCATATTGCAGAAACAAAAAGCTGGTACGATTACCTCTCCCAAGTCATATAGACCAATATGCCTCTTGGACATTTTAGGCAAAATACTAGAAAAAATAATAGCTAAACGAATAAATGCTTCGAGGAGACTTAAGCAAGTGTAAACTACAGTTCGGTTTTAGAAAAAATAAGGGAACGACAGACGCAATAAATAGACTTTTGGATCTAATAGAAAGAGCTAAAGGTATAGGAGGAAAGTACACTCTCGTAATTTTTGTCGATATTGCTGGCGCTTTTGATAACTTATGGTGGCCGGCCATGTTTAAAGAATTGCAGAACCTACAGATTGACGCAGGTATTCTACGGTTAGTCAAAAGTTACTGCACAGACAGAGAAGTAACTTATTCAGCTTCTAATATGGAAATAAGAAAAAACATAACAAAGGGATGTCCACAAGGATCTATATTGGGACCTCTGCTCTGGGACATCACGTTGCAACCAGGATTAAAAAGCATAAATAACTTAGAAGAAATAACTGGCTTAGTGGCTTACGCAGACGACATAGCGTTAATCATAAATGGAAAAAGCCGAACGGAACTGGAAGCAAGGTCAAACCTAGTTATGGAAAAATTATTGAAATGGTGTAAACTTACAAAATTAAATATATCTCCTGACAAAACAAAATACATGTTAGTTAATGGGAAATTGGAAAGAAATCCTATTATAAAAATTGGTATTAAGTCCATTTCCAGAGTAGAAATTTTTAAATATCTTGGCATATGGTTGGACCAGTTGCTGAACTTTGCAGTCCATATAAATAAACAAAAAGAGAAGATAATCGGAATTGCAAATAAAATTTTTTATATAATGGCAAGAGACTTTAGACTGTCGGCAAGGCATTGTCTAACATATTACAAGGCAATATTTGTAACAATCGCTGCTTATGGCTCAAGTTCTTGGAGCCACAGACTACTAGAAAATGTTAAAATAAGAACAAAGGTAGATAGTATTCAAAGAAGTATTTTAATAAGAATGACCGGGGCAATGGGTACTACACCTGTGGAAGCCCTACAAGTTCTTTTAGGCATAGAACCTTTATATCTATCAATACTGAGACAAGCAGGTCGATATTGGCTGCAAAAGGGCAACCTAGTAAAAGTGGAAAGAATATTTAAACACAGAATTCTCACGAGGGAGGAAATGGACAATTATATAAGGAGGAAATGGCAGGAAACCTGGACAAATAGCACCAAAGCCCGAAGATTATTTAATATTTTTCCTAACATTGACCAAAGACTTGAAATGGGAGATCTTCATTTTAATAAACACATGACACAATTTTTAACCGGACATGGACCATTCAAAACTACATTTTATAAATTAGGACTTTTAGATAATGACGTATGTGATTGTGGAAATATCCAAACACCTGATCACATAACCTTTTACTGTGAGAACATTACTTTGTTCGAAGATGACCACAACATAAGAGCACATCTAAGAAACGATTTTGAACTAAATGGAATACAGGAAATAATAAGAGACAAAGAAAAAAGACTAAAGCTTAGCAGTCTGTGTAGCAAAATATTAGAAATAAACAGAGTGCAAATAAGCCTTGACTTGGCAAGAAGAAGAAGAAGATAAAATTTCTGCATGTCTAGGGAAAATCATAAATATAGCCAAAACAATCTTAGTCTAATAACCAAGTCCTTGGTGTTTTGTGTGTGTGAGTGTGTGTGTTTTGTGTGTTTATCAGTGTAGTGTAGTAAGGGAAATGTAATGGTGTAGTTGTAGTATTTCAGTGTTTTCTGGTGATCTAAAGTAGAAATATGAAGTGCGGAGGACCGTGTAAAAAAGTAGATAAAAACTGAAATGCGGAGGACCGCCAACATTAGGAAGTCTATAGGTACAGTAATACAGGTGAAAACCAAGTGTTATTAATAACTATAATAGAATAAGGTTTAAGGTGAAAAACCCAATAGTCATACAGGTAATGAACTAAAAAAAAAAAAAAAAAGAATAAATGAAATGAAATGAAAATAGAAAAGTTGAATTCAATTCATAGATAATTCATACAGGTGAGATCACCTATGTTAGTCATGTTGTAATTGTAGTGTTATGAGTACTGTGTGTTTGTAAATTGTGTTGTATCTATGTTATCATGTATGTATTAAAAATGTTTTCTCTTTTATTTCCAGAATAAAGGATACGCATATAAGAAGAAGAAAACTAAGACCTGAGATAAGCATTTTAGGACTCAGGTCATAAAAGCCCCACCCCCTAGCACTTGGGTATACAAAACGAAAAGAGAGATGAGATAAAAAAAAATGGAGAGAGATTATCACAGAGTTAGGGGCAGATGCGTCTGCTGGTAAGTCCGTAAGAAAACGGCAAGAGCAGGGGTAGTGGAGGAATAAAAAAAAAAAAAATAGGAACCACAATACACTTATTTGGTCTGGGCCTAATATGCTGTTAAAATGACACAGGAAAGTAGATTAGAGTGGAGAGTAGAGTAGATAGCACTAGCACGGGGCCCGATTGGGAGCAATCGGTCCAATCGGCTTAAGGCCGGCCCTGTTCACTACACATGGAAAAGCTTGAACTGGAACCCTCCCAACAAAAATTTCTGGGTGCGCGCCTGGTCTTTTCCCATTACAAGAATTTTAAATCCAAGTACCCAATTATTGACCATGGCTAATATCTAAATGCATTAGTAAGAGACCATATGTACTTCCAAAAAAAATAATTGCATCGAAGTTCACAACGTTAGGTGCAAACATAAATAAACTGTAGAATCTCATTTATTTCGGTAAGTGGTAAGTTGTGTGAAAGCGGTGAACAAAATTGCAAGAATTTCATTGTTTATTGCCTTAACCTAAAGCTGTTCAGATTTAAAGGAAGAAATATTTCAGTTATAATTATTAACAAGAAATAAAGAAATCTCACAAAATATTTTGTATTAATTATTGAACAAATAAATGAAATAAAAGTTTACGGTTTCAACTATATACATGCAATATTATTTTCTTGCATTTTTTTCTTCAATTAATATTAATAACTATAAATGCTTCGCGCTCAGTATTATATGTTTCATACAGACATTTCTGGAAATAAAATAAAACCTATATAATATGGGACAAAAATGATGAAGCTTTTGTTTAGTGTACCTAGGTAAATACAGTATAAAAATAGCACAAAACCATCCATTTCTTCTTCTTCACCTTTAAACATTTGTATGTTAATGATGAACCTGTTTTGTGGTTTTTTCAAGTATTTTTCATTGCCCTCTCAGTATTCATTTCTCTCCCTCTAAGAAATCGGGCTGGCTACAGCTATTTCAAATTCCTTAAATAATAAATAAATAAACAGTTTTGTGTGTTTTTATTTCAAGTCTTTTTCATTGCCCTCTCAGTATTCATTTCTGCCCCTCTAAGAAATCGGGCTGGCTACAGCTATTTCAAATTCCTTAAATAATAAATAAATAAACAGTTTTGTGGTGTTTTTCAAGTCTTTTTCATTGCCCTCTCAGTATTCATTTCTGACAATCTAAGTAATCGGGCTGGCTACAGCTATTTCAAATTCCTTAAATAATAAATAAATAAACAGTTTTGTGGTGTTTTTTTAAGTCTTTTTCATTGCCCCCTCTGTATTCATTCCTGCCCCTCTAAGAAATCGGGCTGGCTACAGCTATTTCAAATTCCTTAAATAATAAATAAATAAACAGTTTTGTGGTGTTTTTATTTCAAGTATTTTTCATTGCCCTCTCAGTATTCATTTCTGCCCCTCTAAGAAATCGGGCTGGCTACAGCTATTCCAAATTCCTTAAATAATAAATAAATAAACAGTTTAGTGGTGTTTTTTCAAGTCTTTTTCATTGCCCTCTCAGTATTCATTTCTGCCCCTCTAAGAAATCGAGCTGGCTACAGCTATTTCAAATTCCTTAAATAATAAATAAATAAACAGTTTTGTGGTGTTTTTTTTTTTTTCAAGTCTTTTTCATTGCCCCCTCTGTATTCATTCCTGCACCCTGTAAGAAATCGGGTCCTAAGCTAAACTGGAAAACTAAACGGGAAAACTTAACTGTTCGTAATGCTTATCTTAAAGAGAAAAGCTTCAGGCGTGCTATAGGGACGTGAATGAAATATTTATTTCTGAAATGTGAGTAGATTGCCTGATGAGTTTTTCAGAAACCCGTCTAAAGGAAATTACTACCCTCAAAAATAAACTTATCCTTGTGAGTTCTCTCAGAGGAAATAGCTTACTCTATGTTATAGTATTATTAATTGGATATTTGTTTATGAAGTTTGAACAAAACTGGCTCAACAGTTTATGAGAAAATCGTCTTTTAAAAATCTCACCTTGAATAATAAGCTTCACTTTTGTCAAATTCCATTTTTTTTTCTTCGCATCCTTCTTATGATTTTCTACCTCCCTTTGCATATTAACTCATACATGAATACAATAATTTACCCTTTGACTGATCCATTCATTCCATTGCTGAATAATAATAATAATAATAATAATAATAATAATAATAATAATAATAATAATAATAATAATAATAATAATAATAATAATAATAATAATAATAATAATAATAATAATAATAATAATAATAATAATAAAATGACTCCCTGAAGCTCTGAATAAAAGTCGAAGATGAGGAGGAACAGAAGACAAAATATTGGAAGAGCATCACGCTATTGAAAAGTTCGTGATCGAAGCCCTTGAGGCTCAGGAAGAAACGCCGAATCTTTCCACAGGTTCTGAAAAGAATTGATTAGGAATGTGAAAAAGCAAAAAAGCGGTGAATTACAGTTCAATCTCTTTTCGAGCGTTTCCTTCCTATTTCTTTTAACAGAAAATCAAAAAGAAGACAAGAAGTGGAAAGAAAAGTCAGAAAATAGAATGAAAGCTGTTTGACCCTAAGTATGTCACTGATGGAAGAGAACAGGAAGAGGAGCTGGAACGACCTCCAATAGAAACACTATAAAAGTTAATACCATTGAACTTGGCCTCTTACAATACACTTTTTTTTTTTAATCTGTAATATGGTTTCAGTAAAGTGATACTACTTACTACACATGGCGATAGATCAGGTTAATTAAAATTCATCTTTTCTTTTCCTTATACCAAATTTCTTTTCATAATAATAAAAGCCAAACATCTCAGCCTGTGCGTCAGCTACTCCTAATAACAGTCATGGTAAGAGCTGTCGCTACTTACGCTATTACTTGCTCGTCTGACGCTAATTGATGTTGCTACATGCGCTATGGTTTGCCTGTATGACGCCAATAAATGTTGCTACATTTGCTACCGCTAGCCTCCATAACGCTAATAAATGTTGCTACATTTGTTATCGCTTGCATGACGGACGCTAATACTACTACATTAGTTATCATTAGCTTGCCTGATGCTATTAAATGTTGCTTGCCCGTATTATACACCAGAAACGGGAAAATCGGAAAAAACATGGACATATTTCGAAAAACATTTTTTCCGAAATTTTTGCGCGCCTCTAGCACGGGCTTGGGTTCACGTAGGGATCTGAAATTTTTGTATCAAATACGTTGTTATATACGTAATATGTGTGGAAAATTTCAATCTTGTATCTTGAAAATCGAGGTCGGGAGAAATTTTTGAAAGTCTTAAGGTGAACTATTTTTTCATATATACATATAAAAATACTTCAAAATGTACTGCGTCATTATTATTTGACCTAGAGTCATGGTTCAAAAGCCATTTTCTTCAGTATAACGAGCTATTTCCAACGATACCACTCATATGTTCACCTGAACCGAAACAATTGGGGAAACCGGACATTTTTTGAAAATCCCTCCAAAACACTTTGTCCCACTGGCCCGGGCCTGGGTTGACGTAGGGATCTAACTTTTTAAAACATAATACGTTGTTATGTTCATAATACGTGTGCAAAATTTCAATCTTGTATCTTGAAAACAAAGGGCGAAAAAATTCTGAATTTAGGCCCTATATACATACACATAAATATACATATTATAACAATTTAGTGCGTCATTACTATTTAGGCTAGAGTCATGACTAAAACGTCGTTTTCTTCAGTATAACAGACCCTTTCCAACGGTATCACTCACATGTCCCTATCATACACCTGAACCACAAAAATTGTGAAAAACAGGAAATTTCTCTGAAAAAATCACCTCCTCGGAACACTTGCTCCCCTCGGCCCCGGTCCCGGTTTCACGTAGGGATCTTAAAAATATTTTGGAAATACTCAAAAATACATACAGTATATAAAGTTTCAATCTGATATCTTGAAAATTAAAGGCGTGAAAAATTTTTGAAATTTGCCTTAAGAAAAAATCACCCCTTCGCCCCCACTTGGCGCCACCAAGTTGACTGTCCGGTTCCAAAACGTATCTGGGGTGTTCTTTGGTCTATTCTTTATTTGACCAATAAAAAACTGGCTTAAATACCTGTTATAGAACCTAAATAAGCGATCAAAGACGATATTACGCCATGGTAACAAAAGTTACCAAAAATTCTAAAAGGGTTAAATCTAAATAGCATTTTCTTGTCATTTTCGAAAATCCGAACTACCAGTGGACCTAATTAGTTCGGATTTTCGACTTACTACTGTAATTTAACGTTATCCATTAAGAAGAGATGTCCGCTAACTATGCATTTTTAATACTCAAATGAAGTATATTACTATTTATTTAAAAGTATAGGACAAACCACAAATTACTGTGATTCTGACTTCAATATTTTTCAACAGTATTCAATAGATTTCATGTTTCTGTATATTTTGTCGCATCGTTTTCCACAATGAAAAGCATATAAAGCTAGTGTCTACAACGGAAATATTTGCTGCGCAACAGAATTTGTGTAATGATACTGTGGGAGGAAACGGTAAAAGACCTGAAAACCTAGGAATACGATGTTGTCCACCACAAACTCCCGTGGTCAGGATTTGAACCAGAGACTCCTTCTACCAGAGGTATACGCTCTACTACTTGCCACTGTGTCCCCTATTATCAAGAGTTACGGTCAGTGCCGGATTTACGTATAAGCTAAACAAGCTATAGCTTAGGGCCCCACTCGCTGGGGGGTTCCAAAAATTTAAAGAAGAAACTGATTGTAATGTAATTTCCAAATAACAAGAAAAAGCAAATAAGATAAAAACGCACATACAACAATGGTGTTTTGTATTGTTATGTACTAGGCTTTTATGAAGCAAATAATAGGGCTCTATTTCTCAGCCCCACTTGTAATGAGGCTGTTATCCAGCCTTGCTTATAATGGAGACCCCGTTTCTCAGCCCTGCTTGTAATGGGCTCTTGTTTTCATTTAGATATCCGTTAGCTCCATAAATTAGAATATAGCACATATTCATACCTAAAAACGGCGACATTTTGTCGCTAAGAAAGAAAGCTTGACGTATAAAGGGCCCCTTTCAATAGCTTAGGACCCAATCAAATCTAAATCCGGCACTGATTACGGTATCACAAATGTTTTGAAATGATCCTACAGAAACAGCAATTGCAGTTATCTCGGGCTTTCACATACTCGATAGTGTCACAGGCAGCAATTGTAATTGTTTAAATTTAGATAGATCGAGATGAGAAGGGTATCACAGCTAGAAAAATAGTGTGCAAGAAAGGTATGAGCCAATATTGTTTCCATTTTATCCTTCTTCCTCGAGCAGTGGCGGACATAAGAAATGAATTCAAACTATCAACGCAGCTTAATTAGTAAATTTGCTGTCAAGCTTACTTGTTTTCAAAGGGACTTTACGGTAGACAAGGTTCTGAATGCATTTAGGTAGTTTTACAGAAATCTGTTGTGTATAATAGGCCGGATAAACGTAAAGCCCAAATAAGGAAATACTTGTTCACGAGTTTTCACGTTGAGAATGTTCTGCAACAAGGAGATCCGTTGTCGCCATTACTATCCAATTTTTTTCTAGAATACGCTATAAGGTAAATTAAATATAGCAACCAAAACCTGGAGCTGAAATGGTACTCATTAGGTTATGGCTTAAGATTATATTAGGAGGATAGAAAAAAATACAGAGATTTTGTTAAACACCTGCAGTGTCATGGATTTAGAAGTAAATGCAAAGAGAAGTTAATAAAACGTACATGGAAACTCGCCGTGATCGTACGTAGCAAAAAATGTACTAGAACTACTCTCCAAGGTTACTATCAACATTGTTTTTTTTTTTCTAATTTGCTAGCCGTACATGAAAGAGCATTACACCCTCTTTGAGATGCGTCGTGAGAAGAAAGAAAGAAACGAAATAGTGAGCTAAGAGTTTATATATATATATATATATATATATATATATATTACGTAATTTACAATCTTTCATTAGATCAGGCTTAAGTAACTTCGTTCCTTAACATGAAGGTATGGAAGAAAAATTAAATATTGAATAATTTATAACATAATAACATAACACATTAATGGAATTATTAATGCTAGACCAAGGAGAATACGATAATCAGTTTGGTGAGAGATTGGAAGTATGTGAATTGAAAATTGATAGCATGTGTGATGGAGATAAGATATGAGGCGAGGTGTGTTACACAAGACAACGCTTAGGTATTTTTAGTAAGAATATTCTGCCTAAGGGTAGCTGTAGGCAATAACGAGAGACGTAGGGAGCCCGGGATCAAGGGAATTACTGGGCAGAAAAGGATGAATGGATGAATGGAACATGTTATATAAGAATATGAGCACCTCCCTTACAAACCTCCCTTATGATAAGTTCTGTAATCAAAGTGATATGATTTTAAAAAATCTAGTTCGAAATAGGTACTAATTGCATTACAAAATTTAATTCAAGCTGCTTAGCTATTCTCTTATGATGTGATCGTAGCCGGACCCGTACAATGGCACCATTTGCCGTCTCCGGTTTCTCAAGAAAGAACAAATCTTAAAAGCTATGATTTTAAGTACGCTACCCCCATCATGAACAACCAAGGAGAGGAAAAGTGCATTCGCACTCAGAAAGGCCTAAACACTATAAATACAATCTCGTTGTGTCTGTTTCTTTATTTAAATAATAATCTATTATATTAGTGAAAGATAAAGCAAACACACCTGCAGAGGAAAGATGGTAATCCTTTTCATAAAATTCAATATTGAGCTTCAATTCCAATACATCAATGTACAATTTCTGTGCAACTAGCTCTTTTATCTTGATTTCTTGATTTTCTTTCCACATCTGTCAAAAAATGTGTTTGTTTGTTTGTTTGTTTGTTTTTTTAAAAAAACTTGTTTCCACCTTCAATGATAAGAATCTTGTTTGTGACAAAGATATGACTAGATTTTATATCAAAACTGTGATAACTAACTAAATGAAACAGGTGTTCGCTACTGTTCGAGAATTGAGTTCTTGTATTTGACAATAATCAAGCAATTCACGCTGGGATTTGTTTGACCATTTGTTTGAGCACTGTCCATGTGACCTTAAACTAATGTGAACTAAACATGATTTATGAATATAGTATTCAAATTGAAGGTCAGCTTAATAAATTTAACTACCATCATCATGAAATTTATTTCCCACCTGAAATATTTATTTTAGATAATATAATTCTGACAGATTTTGCCGCTCATCGAAACTTGCAAATGCACGTGTAGCACATATGGTAGTGCCGGTTATGAATGTGATCACAAACAGCAGACAACGGTTGTTTTCAATGTGATGAAAACAATTTTAGATATTTCCCCCTTTTCACTCCTTTAAACTGCAATTTTGGAAACACTGGGGTAACTGTCCGTTTATTTTAAATAAGAAATTTGTTTACCGAGTTTCATTGTCTTAGCTTGAAGGGCCCATGAAAGATTCTATTTTTATCCAAAATTTTGATCCCTTCAATCTTATTAGGATACGCCCATGGATCAACGTGTCGTGATAAAATCCTAACTCGGGGTAGGTACTATGTTCCAATATTCATTTTAAACTGTTTAGTCGTTTTCGTATGATGTGATTACAACAAGGTTGTTACAAAATAGAGGATTTGTCTTATGTATCGTCATCCTATTAAATTAATGAAGCCAAAAAACAACCGAACATCGGCATGTCTGATTTGTTACTCTCGTTTCCGCCATTGTCTGATTGGCTACTTTCGTTTCCGCCATGATGGTTGGCTCAAAACATTGCTATCTTATTGGGCGGAATGGGCAGAGTAGGGGTGGCGAAACTGTGACGTATGGCTTCAAGATTTTGTTGTAAGGACATCCTCTATTTTCTAAGATCTTTGGATTACAAATAACAGGATTTTACGTGCCGCACCCTGTATATATATATATATATATATATATATATATATATATATATATATATATATATATATATATATATATATATATATATATATATATATATATATATATATATATATAAATCTGTCGGTTCGACCGCTTGCTCGTGATTCGATCACACATAAGACCAGTTTCATTTTTATATGCAGTAGAACATCGATAACTCGAAGGTGAAGGGAATAGTTAAAAATTCGAGCTATCGAGTTTTTTCTAAAAATCATAGTTCGAATTATCTGGGTGCCCAAAACAAAAATTTGAGAAACTAAGGTTCCGCGTAAAAGCATAGAGCGTAATTATGTAAAAGCATAGAGCTATATTTTCAAGTTATCAAGGTCAAATCAAGAGAAATTTGGAGGTAAACTTCGACTCATACAGGTTCGCAGATATGAAAGTTCGAGGTACCGAGGTTCTTAAATATGATTATGAAACCCTTAAAATTCGACTTAAACGAGGTTGTAATTTTTAAACATACGATTTACAGAGGTTATTTTAACATTAAGTGTTATGAGGAGTTCAAGGGAATGCGAAAAAATTCAAGTTGTCAAAGAATTTGAATTATCGATGTTCGAGTTATCGGGTCCAACTGTATTAGGTTGAAACAATAGAATTAGCATTTTTAATTATCTTAATTTTATTTTATGTTTTCGTCTCATGACCTCCCCCCCCCCCCCCAAAAAAAAATAAAAGAAACCGTTTTGAGTTTAGTCTGACAAAAGAGACACATTTCGTAAGGAAATAAGCATGTTACTTCTCTCAATGAAAATAATCAAATACCAACTTGCCTTTCGGGGTTTAATAATTACATTTTTTTTTGCACCTTGTTCACTGCTCGTGCAAAGTTTTAAAAACAGAATAATATACTCTAGGAACTACAATATTCGTAACTTTGCCAACTACCGATTTGCCGCACTAGCTTTTCCAGTTGTGTATCTTACCTGCCATCTATTGGCCGGTGTTAAAACTAAAAGCTAAATGCTGTAGTATATTGTCTGCCATCTGTTGGTCAGTGTTGAAATTAAAATATAAATATTGAAGTGCATTTTGTAGCCATCTAGTGAGAATTTCTAACCACACAACTAATATATCTTTTCCATTATTTAATATACATTTCCCCCAGCGTCTTACCGCGAATAATATTTTTAATCTCTTTCTTTCCATGCGTTCCATTCCTCTTCGCCTTCGATATTGAATGCAAGTGAATAATACAAACACGCCAAAACTATTTAAGCCCCCATAACCCTTTAAGGATATACAATTCCTGACACTTTGCCTTTCTGGAAGCCTAGGGTCCTATGAAAATATTTATACAAAATTGCAAGGTATTACGTAAAATAGTTTCGGTGACAATATACAGGGGTGTGTATATATACTAAATTTCAAGATTATATATCTCATAGTTTTGGAGATACGCCAAACGCCAAAAGAAAATATTTAAAATTACACACCCCTCTCCTCTTATAATACGTAATTTCCAAAACCTCGCTTCATTTGAAGTCTAAGGTTCACGGAGAATGTTTATGGAAAATTTCAAGGCTCTAGATTTAATAGTTTCGGAATCTGGAGAAGCGCAGAAAAGTACTCAAGCTTTCCTTGTCCTTTCTTAGAATACAGATTTTGCAAAAATTTCTTCTTATCTACAACCAAGGGTACAACAGGAACTTTTCCACAAAATTTGAAGGTTTTCGGCCTAGTAGTATATGTGGGAGAGGGAGTATAGAGAGAGAAAAAAAGAAAGATAAAGGTTATTTAGAATTTTTTGTTCTTATTTGAGCTTTGAAACAAAAAAGAGTGAAGAAAAATTATCAAATCAGGTAGTCTTGGAAAGCATAAGTAGGCCTAGAGTGAGTAACTAAAGAGGGTTCATTGGGTCCAGATCGCCTCCTTCCCACGAAAATTACGGAGAAATGGTAAAATGGGACTTCCCCCCAAACAAAATTTATGGCTACGACTCTGGCAGAGAGAGCTCAACAAAGGCTAATATTTTCATAATAATAATAATAATAATAATAATAATAATAATAATAATAATAATAATAATAATAATAATAATAATAATAATAATAATAATAATAATAATAATAATAATAATAATGCTTCTGGTCTAGTTTCTAGCACACTCGATTCTGGGTTAGATTCCTGGTGAGAGAGCTCTAAATATTTTAACGCATTACGTTGGCTTCGTTTGTTTACGTGGAGTTTAGCGTCCTTTTGAGCAGCGAGGCTATCTGAGACCTGGAATCCGAACCTAATAAGCTACCTTTGGTTAACCGAACCCACTTCTCCACTCTGAAGGCGAGTACGCTAACTATATAGCCACAAGAAACCTCATGATGATTTGGATGTTACCTTAAATTATTGTAGGTCAACGTTTCTGATAACCTCGTCGCTGAAAAGGGTCGGTCAACTTCCACAAACAAACAAGAATACATAGCAAAGATAAAGAATAAATGGGTAAACGAAGAAAGTTGAATTAAGTGGAAATCACAATATGTAATCACTTAAGATAGTACAGAGAATTAATTTGGGATTTCTAAAGGTGCTAAAGAGGCAGTGGTAATTTCAATGAAGTGACCACAATTTAACAACACTTAAACCAGCTGGCGTATCGGTAAGTAGTTACAGCAAACTAAGGCTTTAAAATGACTGAGAAATGCACACTAGAATGGAAAATGTACTCAAAGTGCGTAGTGTGCTGCAAACTCTGAAAAAATAATCCAAAAAATGTATCAAAAGATTGCGATCTTGGCCAATAATTAGTTTTTGAATCAGGGGCCACAAAATTTTTGGAATTCCCTCAATCGATTTTTTTTTTTTTTTTTAATGGAATAAGCACATCATACTGAGTTAAGCGATAGTTTGAGCTTAGCTATACTATATGTAGTTCTCCAGACATAACGCTTACAAAATAAATGATTGAGATAGGCTTATATTGGATCTTTCGATCATATGTATATATACGGTGTTTCAAAAGAACACCGACAACGTTTGGGAGGTGATTCCTGACACCAAGATAAGACAAAAAGTGTAGTCCAACCTGGGTGCACAAATGCTTCCTTTCGGAGTTATAAGCTGTCGAAAACATGAAGAAAACGAACTTTAAAGGTCCATAGCTCCAAAACTATGAAACCTACCGTACTCGGGTCAAGACTTCACTTAGGAACTAATATGTGCGCTATCCAAAAAAACGTGTTTCAGAATCCTAAGGTACTCAGGCGACAATTTTTGTAGAGGAGGGTTTGGCTACTTGTATTTAATTTGAAGTACTCACAAACTACCTCTATAAAAATTGTTGCTGAAGTACCGCAGGATTCTGAAACATGCATATTTGGATAGGGCACATACTAGTTCCTAAATGAAGTCTTGACTCGACTACGGTAGGTCCCATAGTTTTGGAGCTATGGACTTTTAAATTTCGTTTTTTCATGATTTCGGCAGCCTATAACTCTGAAAGGAAGCACTTGTGCAATTAGGTTGGTCTATACTTTTTGTCTTATCTTGGTATAAGGAATCACCTCCCAAACGTTGTCGGTGTTGTTTTGATAATGAGAAGTGCTCGATTAATTTTTTTATTCGTTGTTTTTGATCATTAAATAATTTTCATCCAATTACTGATTCTTATACATTGAACCAAACACATGTTTGAGTTAGCCAGGAAAAAATCTAGGTGATAAACGTATCTTCCATAAATCGCAGTTTTTGAAGTTTTGCACAAAACTGTTATCATATCTAGTTTCATTCCGTCTCTTCGGCTTACCTTTCAGAGCCGGTTTGAATTAATCGGAGATCAGTCACCTTCATGACCTAGGTTATGACTCATATGTAAACACATTTTCCAATTAAACATAGACATAATAAAGATTATTAATTCGCATTAAACTTTAGAATTCGTTACTTAAAACTAGAATTACCATTCCCTCACCCACACATTCATATGGTATTTGACAAAGTATTGATACAGGTAAATGGGTTAAAATATTGCTTGGAAAGGAAACTATCACCTAACTACAGTTTCGTAATATTTATTACATTTACTAATAATACGAACACAAGAAAAGATGTTAGTACACACACACACACACACACACTCATATATATATATATATATATATGAAAAATACATAGAACATATAAAATATCCACACATATTTAGTGGTAGAATTCAACGAAGTTGCAACCGAATTGAACATTCATGACCACAAATCGAATCTAGTTAGTTTTTTAAAGGATAAATGAAAATGAAAGAAAGATTTCACAGAGGGAGTTTATTTGTTCGACGTTTTAAATAATATGATTTGTTTTGCGTGTCCATATTTCACTCATTAAGCGTGCATGCACACAATATCTCCCTTTCAATGTACACATACGATTATACTTATTCATTTCAAGGTAGCAAATACTACCTATGTAAATTTACATAGTTATTAAATTATATTATATTCGTTTTCAGAAACCACTTAAAATTCCACTATTCAGTTCTAAATGAACTGAATCTTTATTCTTATCATTGAAATATGTACATAGTCTAGATTGAGATTTAGCGTATGGCTATTTGAGCGTATGGCGTCCCCCGCAAGGAACGCGGTCAAAGTGGCTACTCGGTAATTTTACTTTTGCCAGAGTTATAAATCATACTGTGAGCCAGTCAGGGTTTCCGGGTCTTTTTGCCAGGTCCAGGTCTATAATAGCAGAGTTCCAATACTTTCCACAAAGCATCTTCCAAGCAGCTGTTTCTTTCTAAAATCCCTTTGCCTGGCAGCACGTGTTTCCTTTTTGTCCTTCCTTTAGACATCTCTTAAACAGCAGGCGGTCAATTGTTCCGAAACGCACCAAATACGCTCGAGCTGACGTTTTCTCCGCGTTTTTATTGCTTTCGCGTTTGTGATTAGCCATCTACATTTAAATATATGGTCAGCGTATTCCAAGCGTACGCATGAGCAATAAATACGCTTTGCAAACGCTACCAAATAGCCGGGTACTTATTGAATATGTCAGAATTAGGTTTACACTGATACAACTTAGAAGCACGATGAATTAGTAGAATTATTTATTATGATCGATGTCGTGGGTGGACTTACCATAGAAACGTGGAACTATTTTGCAAACATTGCTCATCACTGTTGCGACGCGATCACAGTCACTATTCGAAATCGGAGATTGATAAGCAGCGGAAAGGGGAAATAGGGACACAAGTGTATAGCAGAATTCTGGGTTCACAATGTTTATGGATACATTTGGTATTAATCATGAACCACGATAACCTGCCTCTTCATTACATGCAACATGCAATTATTAAGGAATACATGGGTGTTAGCAAATATATAGATTGAATTATATCAAAAGGGAAAAGGATGATATTTAAGTGCAAGGCGGTATACGCTACACCTAAATCTTATCTTTTGTGAAAACTCATGAAAATTATAGCAACGAATATATTGGTTCTATCGCAACCGATCAGGGAAAGCAATGAAACCCTTCATCTGCATCAAACGACGTATCTTAATATCATACTATACTCTTCCATATTAAATGTATAGTTGTTATATATTTATAATTCAAAAAACATAAATTCACTCATATTTTACAATTTACAGTTAACTACCCCGTTTACTACAATCTTAAGGTTGCGCAAATCTAACACATACAACAAAGAAACTCGACAAATGAAATGAGTAAGCGCAAGAAACTAGAAAAATATGTTTATATCTTACTTACTCTTGATAATTCAAGAATAGTAGGTATTACGAGGTGCAGGCAGGCATGATACCGAAATATCATACAATGCGCAAGGCAAAAGCAAGTAAATAGTGCAAATCGATTTATAGTATTGAAAATTTGGCAGTTTACTCTACAGAATAAACAATTTAACAAAAGTTAGCAATAAGTTCGTGGGCTCACACACATATAATCAGTAGGTATTCAACTCTAATGTGGCATTGAAACAAATTTAACGCAATAACCGCGACGATGGTGGTGCCCAGAGTATTTTATCTTGATATGTCAAGGTAATAAAATTTGCGTAAAGTATTTTAATGTTATTTCATTGCTGAGAAAGTGAAAGCATAATTAAATTATCCACCAGACAGTCATCCACCAGACACCAGTTGAACTAGCGATTGTAAGCTGTCCCTTGATATAATGACGAAGGTATATATATATATAAAACACTACGAATTATAAATCGCAAATCCAAACAAGTATCTAGATAATATCTCTGCTTGCATCAGTTACGCTAAGTGGTTATAAAAATTGCCAAGTTAAAACAAAAAGGGTCAGGTTGAAAGAGCTCTTAGGACAGAAGATAAGACGATAGACAAACAGAAAGGAGATAAAGGTATACAGAGGAAGATAGAGCAAAAGAAATAGTCGGACCATAAAAAATGCACAACCATTGTGTTGATTTCAAGCCAAAAATATTTCTATGCCTAAAAATTTGTGCCCTTCACCATACAGGCCTAGTGTACGCTCGGAGATCCGCAACGGGTCTGTGTCCTGGTATATATTACAAAGAGAGTAGTTATAAATAACTCCCTCTTTCCAACATGCCCTCCTGTCGCCCTATTCGGTTGAAACATCCTCTAAGGTCCTGGTTTACAACAGGGTGGTCTTAGGGCTCTTAATTTAGAGATTTTTATCAAAAAATCCGACTCCTCAGATAAACTAAGGAGAAAGAGTTAAGTTAAAATATGGAGAGAATTAGTTTAGAAATAAGTGAGTAAAGATATTTCCAAAACGGGGATAACCAAAATTTTTTAAAAAATATTTCGTAATGGCAAGTTAACATAAGTCAAATCTTGCCAGTCACTTCCAGTCCGCAAGATTGGTGAGGTCTTGAGGTGGTAATTAATTTCAATTACTATATCTTTAGAAGTAAAGGAAATGACTATTCATGAACACGGGACATTTTCAACCTGGCACGGGGAAAATAAACCTTTACCATAGTAAACATATATTATTCAACTTTATCCATCCTGTCAGCTATGTAAACAGTAACTGATTTAATTCCATAAAGGTAACGTTGAAGAAAAAATTTACAGCACACCAGTACTATCACGATTAAACAGTTAAGGGCATACGTATACTTTAACTGCACAAACAATCCACTAGGCCTAATTAGGTTATACAATTTGTAATTTCCTTTAAAATGTACGAAAATATTTAATAAACAAATACTACTCACATCATCAGACCGAGTATATCGTTAATGGAAACAAACATTCACCGATCAGGTTCACTTGAGTCACTATATTGTGTAAATGGTGAAAAATTTTATAAAAATTTACGAAATACTAATCGTTTCCAGCAACACTATTCCTTTCATTACTCGACCGATTCATTTCACTCACGATGCTTTCGTCTAAATTTAAATAATTACTTTTACCCAGATAAGTTACAGAGTGTAAATATAGTCAATCATGTACACAACTTTCCTTTTCATACGAATTTCAATGTCGGGGCTACTGCTCGAACATTTACTATCATACACAAAGTCACACAACTGTTTTTTTTTTTTAATAACGACCCTAACCAGTGGCAGAAAGAGTAACTGGGTCACACCTACTATAAGGTGTCTTATTATTCAACTACACTTACTATATTCACATATGTAATTACTTATTTATATTTCATATCATGGTGACTCATACTCAAGACACCCGATTCTTAAATATGCCCCCAAAACTGCCTATAGCAGTCACATTCTATAAATTCAAATTCATACGCCATTATGAATAAATATTTAATTTACTTGTTATAAGCCATATTCACATTATTCAATAAGAACGACCTAGGGCTATGCACTACAATAAAATTCTCGAGCACTGACCACTACACAGAAAATTTTGCACGAACCAAAATTCACTTCTCCCAAAATTCACGACACCCTATGTTTACTCTCTGCAGCTTGTTAAAAGTATATACGCAAACAAAATTTAATGATATCTACTAATTTACACTTCTAACATACACATTGCTGTGTGAAACGATTTATATTTCTGTACTGTACTCATTTATAAATGTATATATTCTGAAAATTAGCCTGTTGAGTATTCGCAGAAAGAGAAAAAGAGAAATATATTTAATGCTGTGAAATAGCAACAATTCCTTTCTCCGACGACGGGAGTAGAGTTCTGAATAACCGATTCTAGTTTAAGAATATAAGCAAAGTTTAATTTTATTTGCTATTAGTTTATTTGACTACAGAACGTATAACAATTTTTAAAACAGGTCACTAATAAGGTACTTTATCGATTTAATTACTCACAGAAATTGAAGCCGTTTAATAATTCTAAATACACTTAAAAAAACAGTCGTCTTTCACATTTTCCAGCTTCTTAACTATTTCAATAAACTAGACTTCTGTTATGCGATTGTTCTTTCGCGTCAGATGGCGCTCTCAAATGAAGATTAATATTTGCACTGGGAAAATGCGATGTGTACTATTAAAGACAAGCTACATGTTCCATATTATGAGATAAATATGCATAATCACGACATATCTGATTTATAAATGAATTACTTATTAAGTTAAGCCGAAAGAGATGAATAATTGGGAATTCTGTAATACATTCTCATTAAATAAGTTATTAAATATTCTCACACACAGGGGTAAAAGTGAGGGGGAACGCGGGAGGACGCCGTCTCCCCGCCTCGAAAAAACATATACGGCGTCCCCCCAGTTCCTAAAAAATTACAATGGGAAAAGATAGGCAGGGGGAACGGCCTGACGTCATGCCGCTACCTACCGTCCCCCTACTTTCCTATATCCACTTTTACCCCTGCTCACACATACCATACATCTACTCACAATACACATATACTACACACATATAAATACATATTACTACATGAAATAAAAATCTACATATCTACAATAACTATGGATATACTTTTCTGGAAATCAACGCATCTTTTAAGCGGCTCTGATCGGACCTAACTACCGGTATATGACAAATGGGAAGGGGAAAAAATTTGTGTTGAATCTCCAAATATTAATTAATAATGCTCACAAAACCGGAATTCAGACTTCATTGTCACTATGAACCTATCCTGAGATGATGTCAATTTCCAACATGGCGATCACAGCAAGAGATTCCATATTTTATATTTTCCTATTAATTTCACGGATGTAATTCAGCTTTTCAGGACTCCATAAGCTTCCAAATTGGTCATTTCGAGATTTAAGCTATTGTTACCTGTATATTCAGCGGTTTTCCTGTGAAATTGATCAAAATTGTTACTGTGTTGATATATACTGCTTACTCCACGATGGTTGCACAACAAAGACGAGGTAGAGACGCTCCAATTTGCTGAGGTTGTATCTAGTTCCCAACCACATCGCAGGAATTTCGCGCGGCGGGATTACAAAACGAATAAAAAATTGTAAAAATCGGATCAAACCTGATTCGAGTAGGATATGGGTATTTCATCGGGACGAAGGGGGGTCCAAAGTATCCTACCAAATATCGAATTGGTGGAAAAATTCAGAAAATTCTACCCAAGTACTGACCTATGAATTACACTGAAATAATAAAGCATATTTTATAATTATATAAAAGGGAGGCCCATACACGAAAAGTTACGGAGGAAAATAATATATAAATAAGTTATTTCCCGAAAATCTATATTTTTAATTATTCCGAAACTTCTAAATTAATTTTATTTAGACAAAAACAAAAACGTATTTTGTATGTAAACTGAAAAGTTATACAGTAAAACATGATAATACATACTATTGTTATACAATATGGCTGAAAATTTTTCGGACCAAAAAAAAAAAAAACATTACTACCTCAGCTGTAACTGAAGGTTACAGCAGTATAGGTTCTTTTAGGCGTTCGTCATACATAATCATTCCCTTTTTTTTGAACATAAGATGAAAAAGGATTGATTTATCAAACTTTATCCAATAATCGGTGATCTGTTTTGTATGATTCCTCCAGCATTTTCTTCTCTGTAAATCGTTGTTGGCACTGGTCAGTAGTTGGCCCTGGTACAACCTGACCTGACCGGATACGTTCAAATAAGGTATTTCGCATACGTGTTGTGATTTTCTGTTCCAGGTGATATTGCGTTTTGCAGTCACTTTTGCCAATTCGTCCTTTAGTGATAATTATCTTCAATGCTCCGCTATCCTTGTTACTGAGGCTTCTCTTGCGTTCAGCTGTTTTGTCTTGAATTAGACTATCTTGCCATCATCACATCGATACTGTTTCTCGCGATATACATAACATAATTTTCCTGTATACACTTGTAACAACTAACATGAACCCACAATTTGACCTGTTTTAAACTCAAAAGGTCTTATGCAGAATCGTTTTGTCTTATGATTAGCGTCATACTAAAAACCTGACTACTGCAGGATACATATGTTAATTGAACTCTTTACTATGACACTAATCACGCATCAGAACGACTTTGCATGAGGACCAAAGAGTCTAATTTTTGCAACACTAACGTTCGTCCGCTTCAACACAAACTTCCATATACTCCATTTGATTCATTGCAGACAAGTACGTGACACCCTCTCACGCATTCTCACAGTGTTACTACCTCATTTATCTTAAGCGTTGCAAACTAAATGTGCTTGCATTATTTTGATAGCTATATGTTTATAAGATAGATAGATTTACTATATTAATTTATAAGATAATTAATTGAAATAGGATTGATTACTTGCTTTGGAATAATCTTTAATTAAGATTTGGTTTATGTTGTTGATGGAACACTGATCTAAAGGTTAATGGGTACCTTAACGTTTTCACTGTCATCTCTGCTTTAATACCACAACAACACACGCACACACTTTAATAAATCAAGCCATTAAGCGCTTTATATAATTTCTCCCCGTACAATTTTAAAATCAATAACAATTATATCTATTTAATCCATTCTAAATTTTTGTTTAAGTTAATTAATTTATCTCAGAATAATTAATTTTAAAATATAGCTTTTTTATCAATTGCGAGCTATAAGGATATATAATTCGCCTTTTAAAAACCTTAATTTAAACTCGACACTGAACTAGAAATAATTAAACAAATAAAATTGTGGTCGCATTGCACAATTAACCTATTGTGTATACCCATCTATGATATCCATGATTTAAATCCAGAGGGAGTACATTTCAATTACTGGCTGGATTATCGGAAACCCATCCGTTTATCCAGGCTTCATTACAGATTACTTAGCGTCCAAATAACATTGCTTGTGGTTGGTTCTCATCAAGCGGTACTGTTTCCAATTACCTCAAACAAGTCATCAAATCTATTCATTTCAGGAATTAACCTTGAAATGTTTATTAAATGCTTGAAATGTCATAAGTTTAAGACTCTGAATTAAGCACTAACTAAATATCATACATTAGCAAATTGTGTTTGAGCTTTGACAGTATACCGGTTTTCCTCACCGGCTCAGGGATAGAATCCTCACCTGTTGCGCGAGGGGTTCCTGGTTCGATCCCAGACATCGCTATTTTCTCTTTAAATTAAATAGGATGAATGGTCAGCGTTGGTGATTTGAAAATTATGAATAATAACGGGACAATTTGAAGAAATAACTACATGATCTCCCACCGAGAATTGAAGCCAGATCTCTCCAACGTTAAAGAAAACTGGATTGTATGGACTAATGCAGAAAATTATAATGGATTTATGGTGTATTCCTGTAAACCCTAGGATGTGGATAATACATGGTTTTCCTATAAGAAGAGAGGTACAGAATACTATTCGGATATGTGTCATGCAGAGGAAGAAGGCACAGCAAAAGAAAGGATTACAAAATAGTTGTCATATACTATATCACATGTTTCATATTAATGTATTATGCCTTATTACATGGAAACAAGTGTAATGGCTAATTATTTCCGTACTGAGAAAAATTCATTATCCGGACAGAGATATATTGTACAAATATACGGATTCCTTATGTTTGCTACGGAAATCAGTACGGAGCATACGTTATCCGTATGCAACATACTTTTCCCGCTTAGATGTTACATCATGCCGTTGCATTATGTATGACATTAACAGTCTTCCGTTATTACATAAATATACGTATTTTACATACGTCGCTATATGTTACATACTGCACGTCCAACTGAATGTGAGATCCAGACTTCCTATACACAGTTCTTTCATTCGTACTGAAAGTACGTTTACTCAGAACACTTATACGCGAAGTATGTATAAAATATACTGTTTCAGTTATACGTGTGCTATGTTAAGTCCAAAAACTATACGATTTACACATGTAACCTACGTTTTTACATGTGCCACATATGTTTTATTATTATTATTATTATTATTCAATGCGAACATTCTTATCAGCACAAAATCATTACTTTCAACTATTCAACAAATGAAACAAATGACAAATGTTTTGTAGTTAACAGAGGTTGTGGTAGAACTTGACAATTTGAAATTTTTACTTTAATATTTTACAGATAGAAAAAGTTTGTAATCTAAATAAATAAAAATAAAAGTAACTATGTTTTTAACCTAATAACTCTTGAACTACCCAATTAATCTAAATCAAATTTTAAACATAGATGAAATTCGGATTATATATATATATGATCGAAAATGATCTATATTAATGTCGAATCCATAATTTATGATTGTTGCTAAGATGAACAGTGACATTTCCGATGTAGTTTAAATCCAAATTATTCTCCACAATTTGGGAGAGGGGGAGGGGAAGATATATATATATATATATATATATATATATATATATATATATATATATATATATATATATATATATATATAAATGATCGAAAATAACCGATATCAACAGAGAGCACTTCAGTAATAGTAAAAAGAGACTGACTAAAGGAATATATATTAATATTTTTTTTCTTATTTTAACCCAGCGAAGCGGGTAGTTGACCTAATATATATAATAGGGATGGCCAGAACCGGTTCCTGGTGGAACCGGTTTTCGGGCCTGAACGGATCCGGTTCTAGCATACCCGGTTCCGGAACCGGGTTTTTGGATCCAGGTCTGGAACCGGTTCCTAAGATCCGGTTCTGGGACCGGGTTTTTGGATCCAGGTCCGGATCCGGTTCCAGAACCGGTTCTGAAAGCAGGATCTCCGAGAACCGGTTCCTCGCGGAACCGGTTCTGCCGGAACCGGAACTTTGTGGCCATCCCTAATATATAATGCAAGAAGATGCAATCTGACTTGGTCATCGTCTGTAGAATTGACAGTGGCACTGACTCTGAATAAATATTTCGTCCTTGAATAGTAAGAAAAATGAAGGAAGAGGAAAACGAATATAGAAAATGAAATATAGACCATAATGTCACATAGTTATGCTCTCTAGGCTGGAGGAAAGGATAATTAATGACAGCGAATAAAATAAATAGCCTACGGACCATGACAAAACTTACGGATACGATATTGTCCATCACAAGCTCACATGGCCTAAGATCGAACCATCGACTCCTTGTATTAGAGATGAGGGATTTAAACCTTTATTTATTAATTCGCTCCAACCGGGACACACGTACGAGGGAGGTTCAATAATTATTGTCTCCGGCATATTTAAAATATTTGAGCTGGGCTGGATGATGGGGGATATTGTAGCCTAATGTCTTAGATGCCTATATGTTAAATTTCAGAACCATAGCTGCTATATTAATATTCTTTTTTGTCCTTTCAGGTGTGAGAGGTGGCACCTAGCTTGAAAAATGGAGAAAACCGAACAACGAGCTGTCATCAAGTACCTCCAGAAAAAGGAGATTCATGAGGACATGATCAGTGTGTTCGGTGATGGAGCTCCTTCCTACCATTTGGTAAAGGACTGGTGCCGCGACTTCCGTTGCGGCAGAGAAAGCTGTCAACAGGCCCCTGGTGCTGGTCCTCCAACAACAGCATGCACCCCAGAAAACATTGATGCTATACATGATACGCTTATAGCAGACAGACGAATCACGGTGCAACAGTTAGCAGACATCATGTATATCTCTGTAGGCTCAGTGGAAACCACTGTGCATGAACACTTGGGATTCAGAAAGGTGTCAGCGCGATGGGTACCCAAGATGTTATCTCGTGAACATAAGAAAGACAGAGTTCGACGTTCAACGGCTGGTTTGGAGGTTATGGGGGCAGACCTGAAACAGTTCTGTGATAGATTTGTGACAGTGGATGAGACGTGGCTCCACCACTATGATTCCGAGTCCAAACGACCGAGCATGGAATGGCGACACAGCAGTTCGCCTCCCCCACGCAAGTTCAAGGTGCAAGCATCAGCACGCAAGGTTATGGTCACAGTTTTTTGGGATTCGAAGGGTGTGCTCTTTATTGACTACCTGGAGGTTGGACACACTATCACGTGGGCCTATTATGCAGCCCTAATCCCTAAGTTACGCGAAGCAATCAAGGAAAAACGGCGCGGGATGTTGCAGCGAACAGTGCTGTTCCACTAAGATAATGTTCCGGCCCACAAAAGCCATCTTACTGGTGCCGCAATCCATCCTGCTGGTTTTCATGTGTTGAAACATCATCCCTACTCACCCGACCTCGCCTCTAGTAACTTTTATTTGTTCCCAGAGTTGAAGGAACACCTCAAGGGGAAGAAGTTTCACTCAAATGCAGCTGTTATTGAAGCTGTGTGGGAATGGCTCACGTCTCAGCCAGAGACTTTCTTTAAAGCTGGCATAGTGGCTTTACAGCATAGGTGGAAGAAGTGCATTACTATGAAAGGAGACTTTTTGGGAAAATAATACTGCTTATAGGTCAGGGACAATAATCATTGAACCATCCTCGTACCTTCATAGTCTTCTAATCAATTTCATTCAATATTCTACTTAATCCAACACTAAAGACACACGGAAGCATCGAGAACAATTAATATCCGCCATGCTCTTCAGAAGGACTCAAACCCACAATGTATTGTTCCTCATGCTCCGAACTCCGGAGACTTCTCCGCTATTACCACCAAATCCACTAAGTCAATGTGCCCTTATTTATTCGTAAAGTTCCAAATATGGAAATAAACTTATTACAGTGAAAAAAGAAGATGATGAAGAAACACTAAAATCCATAAGTGGAGACCTCATATCCATGTGTTTATGTGTAGTATCAGTACCTTATTATAGTAGAGGAATAACATGTCATGTTAGTTCTCAAAAACATATCATTTTACCCAGTGATGACCCTTGAGCTCTACAAGAGGGACGTCACCACCATTTGTACAAATATAAAAAAGTTCATCGCTACACGCAATTGAAAAAAAACTTGCCTGATGCACTATAGTGGCCGCAAAAACTCGCGAAGCCTGAATTCTACACGAATCATAGAACTCCATTCCCTCACAGTGATACATCGGAAGAAATTGGTACGATTCGTAGAGCTGCCTTCCGAATGTATACTTAAAAAAAAAAAAGTGTAACAGCACAAGTGCATCAACTTTTGACGATATAGCGAGCGAAGGACAAAAATCAGCACTTAAAGAACTGTAACACGAACGGTAATAATAATAATAATAATAATAATAATAATAATAATAATAATAATAATAATAATAATAATAATAATAATAATAATAATAATAATAATAATAATAATAATAGCAAAAATATAAAAAAGGATAACAACAAAAACAATAAAGCAAAACTTAGTGGCAATCTAACAACACTGTACCCTCAGGAGATGCTGTCCGTATAGCGCGAGAGACGATACTGGTAAAACTTCATGGATGGGGGTTGCAAACCAGAGCACACCCTCTCGTCCTATTGGGTGGTGAAAATGGTAAATCTAGGTCAAGCTTCACGATTCCTCGCGATCGCGGTCCAGGCAAAAACATATGTACTGTTATGGGAGAGAACCCTTCCTCTTACAAATACTGTCACATACGAACACGGACAGTCTTCTTTTATACCAAACGGTTTAGTACGTCTTCATAACGGAGAGGGATTATTCTCAGCTCATATGTATTTAGCACACAAAGTACATAACTAAATACATCTTCAATTGATCCGGCAATTTCAACTGTATTCCGATCATAAACTAGTGTCCGCAGAATTATGCAGCAGGAAACTATTGCAGACTTTTCCCCCAAGTAATTCATAAACCATCACGATTAGTTTAGTTATGTATACGTTTTCAGTATTCAAACATTAATGTTGCTTATTCTTAATTGGTTACATTTAATTTTTTAATACACTACGTAAGGAAATTAAAGAAATTTTGTATAGTTACGATTGTACTTAAGAAGAAAATTATCACGCACACATTTTTGCAATAAACGCGCACACATAAGCATATCCTCAGAGATACTCTGTCTCTTTAAAGAGGATGATTTCCTCATTATCCCCCCCCCTCCCCGTAATTCGAGCACTGAGTACAGTATTTTTTATTTTAGTCTATATTTATAACAAATGCATTTGCTGTACTGCATATAATTACTACAAGAATTGTAACCTCTCTGTAACAAACATGTCTCATTTACGGACAAAACAATGTCGTTTTGTTTACATTATTCTCCACCGAACAAAACACACTAAAAACAAAATAGCCTAATTTGCCACTTCATAGCCTCCAAGTTCAATATTTGATATACATACAGCTATATATAGAACTTTTTAGAGTAATCTGCGTAACACTATATTTCTATATAATATTGAGTTCTGAAGCTGCTTTTAAAAGATCTTGGTCAAAAAATCTATCCTCATAAACAATAAATGCTTTCTTCCAAATGTTTAACGGTATTTACGTTATATATATAATCTTAAACTTTAGTGAGCACTAAAATAAAACCTCTATAACAT
The DNA here is from genome assembly GCF_964235325.1 of Thermobia domestica. Taxonomy (NCBI): domain Eukaryota; kingdom Metazoa; phylum Arthropoda; class Insecta; order Zygentoma; family Lepismatidae; genus Thermobia; species Thermobia domestica. The sequence goes on along the minus strand of NC_137456.1, from coordinate 59,063,398 downwards.
TATATATAATCATCATTATGATTTTACTGTATGAAATAACAAAGAACACACCAGAATTAGCTAAAAACCACTGGTATTAGCAATACTGCATAGTATATTTTCTCCAAGGATGTTATAAATAGAGGATCTGCCAATATGCATCTTCATCCTATTAAATCTGTGAAGCCAAAAACGAACCGAGCGTCGGCACGTCTGATTGGCTACTCTTGTTTCAACCATCATCTGATTGGCTACTTTCGTTTCCGCCATGATTGTTGGCTCAAAACATTGCGATCCTATTGGGCGAAGTGGGCAGAGTAGGGGGTGGCGAAACTGTGACGTATGGCTTCAAGATTTTGTTGTAAGGGCAGATCCTCTATTTTATAAGATCCTTGATTTTCTCATTCATATTTCTCAATCAATTGTTTAAAATAAATCATTCGATTACACACTTATTAGCACAATAATTGTAAAACATTGAAATGAATTCGAAAACAAAGAAATGTAGAGCCATTTTCTGTTGTTTTACAATACTTTTTGTGGTAAATAGAAACACAAAACTAATATCTTTATGAAACACTGAAATTCAAATGGGCCTAGCGTTTGATTTTGGTTGTTATTAAAATGAATGAGTGATTCTAGTGAGGCTTCTCGAGTTATCAACCAGGTGAATGTATTGACATCTGACCTTTCGAATACAGACATTGCATTCATCTTTAGAGATAGTGACGAAGAGACCGGAGATGTCATATAATGGTGACTATTTAGGGACGGAGGTTAGAATGGGGGCTTCTGATTGGCTAAGGGAAATTCTGGCTCCTGATCAGTGATGCCAATTTAGCCTATTTTTGGCTAAATCTAGCCTATTTGAAGAGGCATTTAGCCATATAAATCTATGAAATGCTTAATAGCCTCAAATATAGCTTATTTTATGATTTTTGTTGTTGCCATTTTTGGCTTTTAATTAGCCGTTAAATTAATTCTAAAAATACTTTTTCTTTGAAAATAAAGTGTAACTTTTAAAAATTAGCCTATTTGTCATTATATTATCGTATTATTTGATTTCTCTAAACAGAGGATATTTTATTACGTAACGAACACTTGTTTTTCATTCTTTTTCTCTTTCTCCCCACTCACAGATTTAGAACTAGGCTACTTAACAATACTTATCAACTCAGCAAGATTTTTAATGTCACTCCCGTAACGATCCCGTTTGCAACTTCTTGATTATTTTAATTTTCGCATTTCATTGCAAGAATGAAAAATTTCTGAAACAAATTTAGTAAACTGTTCGGTTCTTCAAGCCCAGAGATTGTTGTTTATTAAAGGAAACAAATAGGGTATCTAATTAGCTTGAAAATTCTGAATGCAATCATGATGATTCATGTGGGTATAAGGAGAAATAAGACATGTTTTTCTAAGGACTATGACCTACCGAAAGAAGTACTACTGAAAATTGGGATAATGGCAGTCTACACAAACACAACCAATTGACAATTCAACGATAATGCATCCAGTTCCAGCGCCTCGGCTAGCAGCGACGTCATTGATGATGATATTTCAATTTAACTGATAATATGGCTGTTGACTTTTCATAAATCAGAAGACCTGGTGATGGATTTTTATTGTAATTAAAAGCCAGGTAGGTTGCTTGTTAGTCTTCAGCGAATAAAATTCAACATTTCAAATTTTACTATAACTCTCTTATAGTCCTACACAAGAAAAAGGGGTTTAAAATCTACAATGTGGATTATAGGTTAGCAGTTCAAAATCTAGCCATTTTTGGGGCTAAAAAAGCTTATTCCTGAAGGCCATCTAGCCTATTTATTTTCTCTAGAGGTTGTTGGCAACACTGCCCCTGATATACCTCGGTTACTTTGCTTTTCCTTACCTGGATGGCATCATGCCAGAAGCATACAGCACAGTACTGCGTAAGTCACTTTGAGTTCGTGATTAGGATACATGAATAGCCAGGTGTTTAAACGAACTCTCATTTATCTGATTATTGCAATAGTGTATGCTTGAGCTCAAGAATATAGATAGGAACAAGCAAGAAAATTGGGAATCTCATTTACTAATATAAACTGTAGACTTCATGTTAAAATAACTAGAATTTTTGTTTGGTCGTTCGTGCACAAGAATAAATGTGTATAATGTTTCAAAGAAAGAAATTTTCTTCGTATTTGTAATTGAAAGACATGTGACTTTGTGATTACATGTTAATCCGCACCTGACAATATACCTTTCCCTATATAACAAGAAACCAATTAATTCACAAAATATAAAGGAAGAGATTTCAAAGTACAGAGGCAAAGTCAATTAATGTTGAAAATGAATCTTCGTTTACGTGCATAAACCAACATCACTAATTGGCGTGGACGCATCTCCAGCTTCGCCCTGCCGTAAAATAGATAAAATGTAAAATAAATTTATAACAAGTTTTACCCAATGACCACCGTAAAATTGTTAGTACTGGAGAAACTAGTGCTTAGGTCAATGAAACGTCTTAGTAACAATAAAAGCAATGTGTGTCTACCTACTAAAGAAGTGTCACATCAACTACGTAATGTAAAACTCTCTAAGATGTGTGAACTTATTTACATTTACTCAGCAAAAAACTATCAACAAAAACTTACACATAAAATAGTTTTCATTTGTATTGGATTAATATGGGGGCAAAAGTCAACATCAAACCCAAGGAGAGAAAACAGGGTAAATTCATGCTGTTTTACACATATTACTAAACAAGAAGAGGCTCAGCTAAAATCACAACGGTTTGTCACCAATTTTCCGTTTTCCAGCAAGAAGCATTGAGTCAATGGAGAACGGTCTTAGAGGAGGTCCTTTAAAAGACGATCTTGCACCGATTAGTTTTCTCTTGCTGTGAGGTTTTAGAATTTGAAACGAGCACACAAGACCTTCATCCACAGTCATCATAGCACCAGCGTTGTCAAACTCTCCACAGTAATTGGGCGCTGAAAAGATAGTTACTAGCTGACGGTTAGCAAAGAACTCATAACCATCCTCAACGACTTGATGAGCTCTGCACACCAGATCAAACTCTTGAATTTCCAGAAAACTACTCACAATGTCAGGTCCAAACGTGAAGGATACACCTCGTTCGCTTTCACCCCATCCTTTCACATTTGGGTCAGGATCAGACCAGAGAAGATCGCACAAGAGACCCTGATCTGGAACATCTGTTGGACGCTTCATTTCTCTAATCTGTTGCATCTTGTGAAGATCCGGGCTCAATCCCCCGTGACAGCAAAATATCTTCTCATCCACAATTGCGGCAACAGGAAGACAGTTAAAACAATCAATAAACGTTTTCCATAACTTGATACTGAATCTTCGTTTACACTCTTCGTAGAAGCCGTATAACTTATTAATGCTTGCACACTCATGGTTTCCCCTAAGTAGGAAAAAATTCTCGGGATATTTTAGTTTGTATGCCAACAGCAGACATATTGTCTCTAACGATTGCTTCCCTCGATCAACGTAATCTCCTAGAAACAAATAGTTTGCCTCCGGTGGAAATCCGCCATATTCAAACAACCTTAAAAGGTCAGTATATTGTCCATGAACATCGCCACATATCTTCAACGGAGTGGTAAGCTCCAGAAGCATAGGTTGGTTCATAATCAGTTGCCGTGCCTTGTTACATAAAGCTGTGACTTCTGTTTCAGTCATGGTCACCATTTTAGGGGTCTTTGCATTACGGACTTCTAGTAATCGGCTAATTAGGCTGTCGACATTTAAAATATCTGTGTCCGTGGCCATCCAGCAGACTTAATAGTCTGGCAAACGAAACTTCCCGACAACGCTCACACAGTTACGAACTCCGAGAGACAAAATATTGGTATTTACAAGTAATACATGCTTGTAAAATGTCATTTTGCTCACATATCTGTCGCTACTTGAACACTAAATTTAGTTGCCCAGCGACTAGTTCGTTTAACTTCGATAATTTCCATTGTTTAAATTATCTCTGAACCATGGTGGATTCGATTTTATTATTTATATAGGCCTATATATTTTTTTTAATGTTTGTAGCAAGATATACCTAAATACTCATTTGGTTTACATCTAATCAGGATGTTGAACTCAAATTTTAAAGAACAATAAAACTCACCTAAAATCTTGCTAATAATATGTTTGATGATTACATTGTTGCTGTAAGCATCTCTATCCAGCATCTCTAGCAGCCTCTTTCTATATGAGGTATGGGTGTACCCTTGAAGGTGGGATCCAAACCACCGCAATGTACTCAATGCTCTCCTAGCAAGATTTGAACCCAGGGTCCCGTGCTACCAAAGGCGTGCGCTCTAGCTACTGGATCAGCAAAAAGGGATTTCCCGATTGCATAAGAATCATCATTGATTTTTGACAAGTATCCATTGCGTTTAGTTAATATTTAACAGGTTAGTATCAACAGTAGCGGATTTAGGCCAGGGCCGGGGAGGCCTAGACTCACCAGTTTTTTTTTAAATCTTTGAGTTTTACGTCCCACGTTATGCTGGTTAGGCTGAAGGAGACGGTGATGGCGAGAAATGAATGAAATGGCGGAATGAAGAAAGTGGGACGAAACAGGAGAACCCCGATGAAACCTACGCACACGGTATTTGTTCATCACAAAGTCCACTTGGCGCGAGCTGGGATCGAACCATGGACCCCATGCAGCAGAGGTGAACGCTCTACCACTAAGCCATCGCGGCCCCGTCCCAGTTTTTTGAGTGACAAAAATAATTTAAGCTATTATTTATTTTTGAAAGTTTATAGTAAACTCATGATATACCTATCATAATGTGGATTCTGACTGCCCCCCCCCCCCAGGTTTTTAGCTTCTAGACCCGCTACTAAGTATACATACACATTCCAAGCAATTTTTCCTATCTTTTTTTTTTTCCTTTTTTCTCCCGAATTTTTTACCTTCCTTACTTCGACGCCCGGGGCTACCGACCCCCCCTTACGGCAAGGACCTGTTTGGTAGCTCACAGTAGGATTTAGAAACGATACGGTAGCTCAGAAGCTTCAGAAGTTTGGCGACCACTGATATAGAGGATCAAAAGTTAGGAATGGGGATCGTAGATGAAGGTGATACATCCACCGGAAATTGTAGAAATGAACCATTTCCGGTTTTAAACTTGATCACCATAGAGTAGAAACGGCAATAGATAACGATAGATTTTTTTGCAATCGATTGAATGTCCCAAAAATACATTTCATATCCATTCTTGACCCCTACTGAAACCGGAAGTGATAGAAATCCACTATATCTTCCGGTTCCAATAATGATCTACATGGAGCAAAAACGATAAGAGATAGGAGAACCGGTTTTATTGGAATTGATTTAGCGTTTTAAGAAATAGGTATTGTCGTTTCTCTTAACCATTTATTCAAACCGGAAGGGGCACAAATTAACTACATTCGTTTTTAACATTGATCGCTATACGTAGAAACCGGTGGTGGATTGCAAGAAGTATTTTCCTTCAATCATTTCAAGAGCAAGTACCGTTAACGTTTTACTTGCAAACGTAGCAACTGATCAAATCGAGTAATGTCAAAAATAGCCTACTTTGCTTATTAGAACCAATTGTTGGTGAAAGCTAAGCACAAATATATAGTAGGTGCAGTGGCGTATTTACGATTTTGTTTCGGGGAGGGCTTTGCTAACTTTCGGGGGGCTTTGCCTGAAAATGTGAAAATTCTGCAAGATATTTCATATACTTTACTATAGTAAGTAAGATTTCGGGGGGGGGCTTAAGCCCGGAAGCCCCCCCTAAATACGCCACTGAGTAGGTGTAAAGTAATGTGTAATTAAGTACAACAGACTAATGTAGACTCGTATTAACCAGGTTATGATTACTACAGTTTTATATTTAAAGGGTTCTTCTTAAAAGCTCATAAGTTTCATCTAAGCTAATCTGTTTCTTCCTTCTCAATCTTATTAGCTTTTTTCTTTTTTTAATTTCAACCACACCCATGGCATTCCTCATGAATCCAATAATCACACTCTCTACAGCGTTAACACAATTCATCATCCTTTTCAAATTCTCCACAAACAATACAGTTCAACATTGTTTTCTCGTAAAGTACTAACAGTAGATTGAGGATTCGTTTTCTTTATGGTGGTTTCATCAACGTGTTCAACTAAACTCGTACGATAACATTTTTTTTATTATTTCGACACACAAATTTATTTATTGTTAGAATGATTTCTCCTGCTGTTATTCACTGATTTTTCCTGTTTTCTTCCTAAGATTTCAAAACTTGTTTCGCGGGTGTTTTTATCAATATTTTAGAGTGCTTCTTACTTACGTTTATTCTTGGACACTATGTGGAAGTTCCAATCAATATTTGAAGGTAAAGAAGCAAAAGTGAAATATTGGCAAAAGACACAACACTGAAGAGGTGTTAGCTTGGGAATCGGAGAAGTTATTCTTCTATTGCAGAGAATCTGAACTTTGCAACGACGCAAGGACAACATTGCATTGATCAAGTGTTCCAGGAAAATCTTATATAAAATAAAAGGCAAATTTTGACCAAAGCATATATTATCTAACAAATAATAGCTTTAGAGTTTCGGCAAATTATCTTTATCTGATAATGTGTCTGATAAAGGCAAAGATAATTTGCCGAAACTATAACGCTATTATTTGTTAGATAATATATGATTTGGTCCAGGGCCGGATTTAGGGGGAGTGCAAAGGTGCACGTGGACTCCCCTTTCGTTGTAAATATACACTACCTAAACTGAGAAGCTAGCAGTGGGTTTTGCAAAATCAATAGTTTAAGCCAATTTTCTGAAGGTTGTAGGAAAAGAATACATCGAGAGCAAACATTTAGCATTTCCAAAGGAATTCCTCATTCACATCACAGATGCCTAAAGGCTTTTTTAAAAAAAACTCAAATTTAATTCAAATGTGCTGGTAGTTATTGGTGCACCCCCCTCTCAGAGAATCCTGGATCCGGCCCTGCTTTGGTCAGAATTTGTTTTTTATGGTATACAAGAAGTTTCAAAGCTAAAATGAGTGGTATTCAGGAAAATCTTGATCTACAAACCAATTCCAAAACAATTTCTTAAAGTTGTGCTTAATGTTTGCTTCTGTCAGCGTACTCAAATGCTGATCAGCGAAGATCATTTGGAGTTGAACCGTAAATCATATTTACAAATAATTTCAGTTTGTCTGCAAAGATGCAGGTTATTGTTTGTGTTAGTGAAATTCTCCCATGCTGTCTCAAAAGAAAAAGAAAGTGATGACAATTAGAGGAGAGTTACCAAAGAGCACGCACGCCCTAAGAGCGCGCAGTGCCAATTACGCTGAAGTGGTAACACGCAGAATTATTATTGCTACGCTGTTTGATGCGTCTTTGTGTGAGAGTTGACACGAAGAAAAGGGAAGTTAACGTATCGCTGCAAACAGAAAATACAGCTAAAAATAACTTTTTTGAGTTATTGATGTAATATTTTAATACTCTTAGTTAAGAAATTATTCTGATATAGCAGCTAACTACAGTACCCCTGTTGCATGGTAGAAAACATGAATGCAGATAGAATTATTTACCATGGCTTTGTTTCGGGGGTCTTGCATGTGCAGCCACTTGGATGAATTTTACTCGATTTGACTGCTGTTTCCCAAAGAGTGCGCGTTAGTCAGTTACCAAAGAACGCGCGCGTACTCTTTGGGAGAATTTCTTTCAGAGTGTATGTGAGTAGCGGCATTTATATTACAGACTATGTGGTTATTCTCATCAGTTACTCTCGGAGTGTAATCGGATGTTTGAATGGATTGTAGAATTATTTGCAATTGTTTATTTCCGATTCAAGCATGACTGTGAATCATCTATAAGAAGTATTTTAAATTCACAAAATTTCTTAAATTACAATGATGATGATGGTGGTGATGTGGTGTTCTGCCCGAAGGCAGGCCTTTGGTCCATGGTAGTTTGCCATTGCCTTTCATGGTATGATGACATCGTCCTAAGAAGTGAGGAAATGATCATATGAAGATTCTGGAAGTGTTCTGGAAGAAGATGCTGAACTAAACATGGCTTCGATTACCGTACGATTGTAATGAAACCACGAACTAAGAATAAAAAAAAAGACAAACACTAAAGATATTGTTCAGGATTTTTTCCAGCTGGTAGGATAATGTAATGAAACCACGAACTATGAATTTTAAAAAAAACATCATTAATTTTACTCCTAAAAATCATAATTTTTGAGTGAAACTGAACGAAGATTTTCTGTAATATTTTAAATGTCGTGTATGTTTATAATATAATTTTTAAAACCACATGGACGTGTAATCAAGAAATTGTTGGAAGCAAAAGCAAAATACTTTAGAATCACCTGTAGTTAAATAATATAGTGTTTATTAGTAATAATTAACATTTTGGAAAAAATTACGAACAGTTGAAAGCAAACCTTAGGGTAAATTAAAGTTTAAAATATTTTTTTTATTTTTTCATCGTTAGATAACAACAATATTTTTCAGAAAAATGTTTGTTTGTTTTCAAACTCAAGTCTTATAATTTTATTACACCATGGAGAAAGGAAAACGTCTTAGACCTACAGAAACCGCAACTTCAAGCACGTCTGTTCATCCAAAATACATCATTACTCTTCCGAAAAAAAAAATGCGACAAATTGCACGTATCAAACGTCGATCTGAAATTTTTACTATTTCTCCATTTCACAATTTTCTTCAGAACAAACGAGTCAAAGGAAATGTTAAGTCAAAGAGAAAAACTCTTTGATCAGCTCGATGAATCATCCACTTCAACAGAGAATACTGCAGCTGAGATTAACCAAAACTTTATGCGCAGTGTGTCACGAATTGAATGAAGAACCAATTGACGAAGACTGGATTCAGTGCATTAATTGTAAACGATGGTGACATGAGCAGTGTTCGTCTTACGAAGGGGTTTAGGTTTCAAGTATGATAGGTGTTGAGTGCGCCCTCTTAGGGACCGCAAAACGCACTCTTTGGGACACTGGTCCTTAAGAGTACGCATTTGAGTTTTTTTAACTTTTTAACGTATATCTCCATTTCTACATCTAGTAGTAAACTTTTCTATTTCTCACAATGTAGCCTAAACTTCAATTAAAATTTTGTACAATTTATATAATTTTTGCTTCATTACTTTCGGAGCTATTTGAAGATGAATATTAAGTGCGTACTCTTTGGTAAACTTCCTCTACAACATGGGGAATGCCAATTATGTGTGGGAAAGACCGGCCAGTTGAGTACCATTGCCTCAAACGATATGGTCGAAATGTTACACGTCTTTACCTAGAAACAAATATTGCAACAAAATAACATTTACATAAAATTTATCGGAGATTATAATAGAAATTTAACCTTGGCACAAGTTCTGAATTTACGTATATAAATTATACTTATCTCAGCCTCCAATTCCTTTCGGAAATTATAAGAAACATTGGCGCCCGAAGGAGAGGGCAGGGTGGGGCCCGGGCACCTTCTCTGGCTCACGAAAGTGTATACGTAATATAGCAAACCACGTATATTAAATACCTGATATATCAGACATAATATAGCAACCATGGAGATGGGCCCCTTCCTAGAAAATTTTCTTCGGGCGCGACTGATAAGAAACTAATGAAAATAGACATTTAGCTCCTACTTCTTCACGCGTCAACAAAGAAATGGTGCACAAACTAATGTAAGTTAGTCTGCCTAGTGAGAAAGTGTAGCATCTATCATGAAGCCTCCATACCGAACCATATTTGAAAAAACTGTAGTGACCGCCATTTCCCCGTTTTTTTTTTTTCCCTATACATACATGTTTGTTCTATTTGATACGAACAAAATTTTGTTATGGAGACAGTAGACTGCAAAGCTCTTTCTAGAATATATGTTATTAGTTGTAGTTGATTTGAGTTTAGCGTGCCGTTCAGCAGTGAGGCTATATGAAACATGGACCTACAACGTAAAGTGGAATCTGAACCACATGTGCTCCTGCCGGGAATTGATCTCAGTATTTAGAAAAATGTATTGGACCAAGTTAGTTTTCTCACCCGTTGAAGTTGGAACAAACGTTGTATTATACTTGGTATTGGGAAGCAATGATAAAATTGGTTACAAATTCTGTGACGTGGAAGCATTCAAACTCTTAACTTGGTATTACTCGAACAGACCTGAAGACATCGAAACATCGTCATAGATATGGAAAATTTGTATGACACTGTTAATGTAGCTCTGACTGTGCTTGCTGGTCTAAAGGCTAGCGCGTGCGCCTTTGATTCATACAGATCCTGAGTTCGATTCCCGTGTGGAGATCACTATAATTTTACTTCAACTAGTATTTACTTTTATTAGTCATCAATCTCCATTAACCTGAAGGGCTTCAACGTGGGACGTTAAACTAATTTTTAATTAACGTTCATTTCAGTTTTAAATATAATTCTAGCAAACACGATTCTGCCCTCTCTTCTCACTAAATCTGTAATTGTCTTTCTCTGTGATGTGTATCTCTCAGTCAAAACATTGCACTGAGAGATATCTATAAGGCCTATAAGAGTATAAAAGCATAAGAATCCCAGAAAAGATAAGTTATATGATTTTCTTATAAAGGATCGTCAAAATTTAATCAAGCAAGTCCGTAAATCTTGTCGTGTAGAACAAGTAGAAGTTGGAGTCATAAGAAATAAACTCTTACCTCTACTTATTTATGTTCATGACTGTATCACTGACGTGAGTTTAAAGAGTGTTTTGTTAAATCTTTTTGAGTAGTGAGTGTCCAAAATCGATGCATTTAGTGTAAGAAGACGAATAAAAGTAAAATTATATTTGAGTTAACTAATGCCATAAACGTCGCCAACACCTAATGGCCCACTTGCCTGTAAATGTCGATCGTCGATATAGCGACACGTCGAAGATTTGCTGCTAGTGTGCCACTTGTGGCAAGGTTTTGTCGAGTCGAAACAGATATCAAGAGTTGGGTTTTTGAAGCTACCATCGCGTAGCAGCAAGGACTTCATTTTGGTCCGCGCTCCTTCGATTCGTCGCGGTGAATCACGAAGGGACCAACAGGAACTATCGCCAGTCATGTGCATGTGGTTATCATTTTATATTAACTTTTTACTGACGAATTGCACCTAAAGTGAGCTTCGGGGGTCAAGAGTAACCCCTGCCTCTACAATATGAAGTGAAAAATCTTGAGATGAGTGCGTATAATTGTATGAATTTAGGTGGCAACTGTCGCCGATCATTAGAAAGTGAATATGGGAGAACTGTGAAATAAAGTAAATAGACGCGCGTACAACGCATTTTACCCAAACGGTTATCGTCGATTATATACGGTTAAAGGAGCACTCTGATTGACCAAATTAAAAAGACCTCAACAATTTTTCCGCCTACAAGCGACATTTTCTTCATCGCTCCGAAGTCGGTAAGAACACGCACCTTAATCTTAAGATTGATAATTCGCGCCCACCCCTTGATACTTTATTTTAATATTTTTTAGTCTCACCTTAATGTAAACAAATCACGCATATAGGCGATTTAACATATTTTGGAGGGAGTTATTTTGTGGTTAATTGGCGTTTCGTCGCGTCTCTGCCGCTGGTGATACAATTTTCAAAACGAAAGTGGGGCCATCGCAGATCGTCGCTGCGAGGCCGCCAATTTTTGGCAATATGTCGCTAGTTGCCCATCGTTGGGCCACCGACGCTTATGGCATTGGGTAGTGAAGACTTGATATATTACGAAATGTCACACCGAGAATCGAACATGTGAATATTCGAGTTAGAATAATGGACGTCATTAATCCAATAAAATGCTGTATAAAGACGGCATTTCGGACCCTTCTGGACCATCGGGTCCGTCCGAATAAGCTAGCTACGTTTGTTTGGGTTACTGGATCTATTCAAGTGACGCTGGGTCTGCAAAACAATCTCTGGCTAGGGTAACGTGGATATAAGTCCAAAATGATTCAAGTAAAAAGCCTGCTTCTTCTCGGATTGTAAAAGAAATCTGCTTCTACGTCATACATTGAGCAGTAGGAAATGACTGTCCTAAGCAATATGCCGGACCCCACTATTCTGTTTTTGTCCGAGTCATTGAGCGTTTTACCCCCGACCAGGGATTGAACCTTAGATCAAAAACCATGAAAGGGAAATACGTGCGAATAATATTACTTTCTGAACAATTATTGCAACTCTTATGCAATAAATCAAGCATTTGTATACATTCCATTGTTATTAATGTAGAAACCTGGGCAACTCAAACCAAGCCCTCCCTATATTTACAGTAAATAATTAATCCGTCTATGATTTTATAAAAGTTTTGGCAACACAAAGTTTCTGCATCTCCCTGTCGTCGTATTGAGTTGCATTCTTTTGAAATTACCTGAGTTTTTTTTCTATGACGTTTCTTACAATGAAAAGGTGTCATCTTCCTGATGTTATCAACAACAATCGTCATTAATGGATATAGATAAACTAAATGTTGATAGTCTTATAGCACGTTTGTTGGAGGTTCGTGGCGCTAAATCACCCAAAATAGTCAACATGTCTGAAAACGAGATTAGAGGATTATGCTTCAAGTCCAAGGAAATCTTCATGAAGCAGCCAATGCTCTTAGAACTGGCAGCGCCGTTGAAGATATGTGGCGATATTCACGGACAGTACACGGACTTGTTAAGGTTGTTCGAATATGGCGGTTTCCCACCCGATGCTAACTACTTGTTCCTGGGCGATTATGTGGACCGTGGCAAGCAGTCGTTAGAGACCATCTGTTTACTATTAGCATACAAGATAAAGTACCCGGAGAATTTCTTCTTATTGCGAGGAAACCATGAGTGTGCCAGCATCAACAAAATATACGGCTTCTACGACGAGTGCAAACGAAGATTCAATGTTCGACTATGGAAAACTTTTACAGATTGTTTTAACTGTCTTCCTATTGCAGCCATTATTGACGATAAGATATTCTGCTGTCACGGAGGATTGAGTCCTGATCTTCAGAAAATGGATCAAATTAGGAATATCCAAAGACCAACGGATGTGCCTGATCAAGGTCTCTTGTGTGATATCCTCTGGTCTGATCCTGACAGAGATATAGTAGGGTGGGGAGAGAATGACCGTGGTGTGTCCTTCACCTTTGGTGCTGATGTAGTTCACAAATTCCTGCACAAACATGATTTTGATTTAATATGTCGCGCACATCAAGTAGTGGAAGATGGCTACGAGTTTTTTGCCAATCGTCAACTAGTGACGTTATTTTCAGCACCCAATTATTGTGGAGAATTTGATAACGCTGGAGCTATGATGACTGTTGATATGACGTTGATGTGTTCGTTTCAAATTTTAAGGCCTCCGGAAAAGAGAAAGTCAGCGTTTGGAGCCAGGGGTGGTCGCCGAACATCTCCCCCTCCAGGAGGATATGGTTTGAAAAAGTGATTAATATAATGTAAAAAGAACACATGGTTATATGTTATTTAATGTTTTAGAATGTTCACACTCTATTTGGTCAAGTTAGGCTTAATTGAAGCATAAAACTGATTGTAAAAAAATAAGTGGAGCGTTCTTAGTTATTTATGGATATTTGTTCTTTCCTATATTTTAATCTGTCATGCGCTTTAATAGGTGTTAGGTTCATTTCCTGACACCATGCTTGAGTATTCTGCAAGAATCATACGCAAAATTTTAGTTTGACTCAACGAAAGAAAAGTCACAAGTTCTTTGTAAAATAAGAATGGTAGACTGTACAATTGCACATATCATACATCAAACATATAACACAAAATCGTTGTTGCAAGTCATTTTTTTTTTTAACTAATCAAAACTTGCAAAAATGAGTCAAGTCTTGGTATATATATAATAAATAGGCCAAACTGATCTTAATCCCTGCAGAAAAAGTAATCTCAGTCACAATCTGTTACCATAACCACACCGTGCCAGGACGTTTGGGATACTGGGGCTTGTGGTACAACGGCAGAACTTATGTTCTTGGGTCATTTGAAGTACTGATCGAAACTCTTCCTTAGTACACAGCGTGCAATATGTTAAAAAAAAGCAAAGTTCTTTTTCATACACATAAATATAAGATAATTTACAGAAATATTAGAGAACATGATTAATATTAATCAGTGGCGGATCTAGAAGGTAAACACTGGGGAGGGGACAGCCAGAATCCAGACTATTATAGTCATATAATGAGTTTACTACAAACTTCCAAAAATATATAAACAATAGCTTACATTTTTTGTTACTCAGATTAGCCATTGATATGAATAAATCAGATACTGTATGCTAGCAATATTATATAACACTAGCTGAAATACTCATTCTTCGCAAGGGGGTTGATTTTGGAAGTCAACGCCTGTAAGAGTATCACCATTCATCTCAGTGACCATGAAAATTATGGATTTGACACTAATACCGGTCATTTTGGATTATTTTTACATGTCACGGTATCCCCCACCCCCGGTGACACCCGAATGGGATGGCTTTGGAAGTTAATGCTATCAGAGTTTCACCATTGATCTCAGCGACGGTGGAAATTATGAATTCGACACTAATATTGATCATTTTCTACTACTTTTACATGTTCCGATAAACGTCCCCCCTGAGACCCCCTAGTTCGAAATTAAAAAAAAAAAAAGTTTCGTCTTGGTCTGGGGTTTTGACCAATTTACGCATGACCCAAATTTGGTAACACTCGTCTGGCCCCCAGGCTGCACACAAACAGACAAAATTCTTTATTTTATTTATATTAGATTAATAAGTCAGAATTGATAGAATAATAAAAAAAAGGAACTTTCAAAACGGAAATATAGTCTGAGTTTGTTTAAAAGAGAAGAGAAAAAAATTGTAAAGAAAAATGACTGACCATCAACAACTAGGAAATGATTAACGTACGCATGTAAACCTGATATAGCAGCGATTAAAGTAATTGAACATTTGTATCATGAAGAAACGTACTAGAAACGAATATTCTAAAAATTTATAAAAGTTATAAAGGAGATACATAAGAATGAAGCCATGATAAGAAATACATTAGAAAAAATATAGAAAGAATCGGCAACTGTTACTAGACCCGTCTACAGCAGAGGAAGATCGTACAGAGTATTTTGTAGAACAGTAATTGAACAATCCAGTTTATTTCCATCCCATAGTGCACTACTCACATCAATAGCACATAATGGAAACTACTGTTGAAGATTATCATAGACTCAATTTCTACTGGGTAAACCAAAGCCTAATGTGGACTGTTTGTTAAAGTATTTTTTTTTTTTAAAAAAGTAACACTGTGTTTAACGATTACCTATCTACAAGAAGAAATTAGAACTTTGCGAGAAAACGTAGTCAGTGCATAAAATTAGCGAAAGAATAGAGAACTAATTACTTCAATATGTAACCCCAAAAGACAAACTCATAGGGGGTAATCTTCACTTTGTCTCTTATATTTGATCAAGCGTGGTGTTCGCGTATCCGTCAAGACTGTATACTTCATGTCTAATTGAAAATCTGCAAACATCCCCTCTCAATTTGACACATGAAGACTACTTTAGACCAGTAGTCACTACCTCTGGGATTCTGGGATTCTGAATTCGTGTGAATGCTCTGAAAATACAGTATTATACACTGTAATTTTTAACTTACAAGTGTTATGTGTTATCTTTTGCTATCTAGAAACTAAATGTGTAATTTTTGTCTCTCTCACTGTTTTAGAGTCAAATCTGTTTGTTTCAACTTTAGTGGAACATCTAACTGAAAATTCTCAAAGTAATAATACTGATTACCCTGCTGATCTTCGGTTGTTTGATTTTGAAAAGATTTCATTTAATGTGACAAATCATTGCGTGTTGGAAATATTACTATGAGTGCTATTACTATGAAAATTTAAACTTAAATGTAGTACTAAAATTCATCTAGAGCTAACTAGAAATCCACTTGGACAAATTGAGTGAAGTGTGCCCAGCACTTAGGTATCTAGCACCGTTATTTCTTACCTCCTAGACCAGGGTTTATCAACCTGGGGGTCGCGAAAATAAGCGGAAGAGATAAATATAATTAGAATCTAATAACGGAAAATATTTTTAAATATTATATTGAATTTTGTTCTGATAGGCAATTTTTTATTTTTATACATACCGGTACTGTTTAAGAATAACAAAAAATTGGTCTACTAAATATTTCCAAAAGGTGCAGAGTTGTTTAAAAATCAATTTAAACGAAAGAGGTACGATACGAAACAGGTCGGTAGCCAGCACCAAAATTTAGGGGGGACCCGATCCAACCATAGTATAGTTCATCACCATATTATAGTTCATTTGCAAGCCTACCGTGAAAATTTAAGGGGGACCAGCAAAAATTTGGGGAGGGCCCCTGGACCCACCCCCCTGGATACGGGCCTGATAAAAAAAAAAACTAATGAGAACTGTATATTGCAATACCAGAAAAACACAAATGCAACAAGACCTGCATGTTGAAATACAATTGAAAACTAATGAGTATAGTATTTTCCGGTTTAACCTTCGTGACGCACATTATCAAGTCATTTTCTACTGATAAGTGATATCTGTTCTTTGTTTTAATGCTTACCATGGAAGAAAAACCACTTTCGTACAGGTATAATGTAGCAAATGGAATTATTACTTTTAAAGCAACAGATACCAGACCATGATATTCTTCTCTTCTCATCAGGCAGGACTTGTCCAGGTCTTCGTTACAGAAAACCAGTTGCAAGGACTTGCCGAACGATAATTCTATTAGTTGGTCAAGAAGTTATGGGTTTAGTAGATCAGCTACTTTGTTCGATCAGCCTTCCAAAAATTAAATAGGCCTACTCAACAACTTTTTTTTAACAACTATCCATTTAAAAAAAATAGAAATCACTTTATTTTTTTTATCACATAACCCAAAATTAAGGGAGTTACGAAGTTTTAAAATTTTCAAACGGCCTCCATTTTGAAACGTATGTCGAATCGGATTCGATATTTGTAATACTGTATGAATGAACTGATCAGATTTGGTTTTAACCCATTCGCTTTTAGAGAAGTTCCTGTAACCACTGTTTACAAGAAATGGATTGTACTATTATAGAAATAGATTGATATCGTCAGGAGTAAAAATGGATCTGAAAAGGTAAGGAGACGGTAGGTAGCGGCATGACGTCACACCGTTACCCCTGCTTATCTTTGCCCATTGTATTTTTTTAGGAACTGGGGGGACGCAGTACTTATTTTTTTTTTCGAGGATGGCGGCGTCTCTCCGCGTTTCCCTCACTTTTATCCCTGGATATCGTAAGATCTCCGCAATAGGTATATTAAAAATCCCACACAAGCTTATTTCAAACCAGAAATAAGGGATCGCTGGCAAGAGGATGTGAAAAAATAAGGGTAATTATAGAAATTATGTTGAGAACCACTGTCTTAGACCAAAATTCTTCCTCCTCTAGCTTTTGTTATAATATTATTGGTCAATTTCGATGCTGTTCCCGTATTGGTAATCAAACTGGAACCAAGCTAAAGATACCTTGAAACTTCTAATGTACACTCATGTCCAAAATTATTGTCGCATGTCTATAAATATGTTGTTGTAGGAATATAATTTGATAACGAATTCGCCCGGTATTTCTTACAATATTAGAATGTGTATAATCGGCAAAAACATGTATGTGGAAAATTTCATGTCAAAAGAGCAGTAAATAAGAACAATAAAACGAAAATAAAACTTTCTTGTCCATTTAGCAACATTTTGTTTTACTCATTCTAATTTTCGTATTTATAATTCTTTTCCTATAAAATTTACAACAAATATACATTTCTCGATTATACACATAGTATCAGTATTAAAAGTACCTTGCAAAATCATTATCAAATTATATTCTTACAAGAAGACAGTTATAGATATTCGACAATAATTTTGGACATGAGTGTACATAGATTATTAAGGTAATTACAATCACTCTTCAAGAATAATACGTTCCCGCCTTCTTGTTTTCAAATCCAAGGGAAGACCAAAGTTTCAAACCTTCAACTTACTGTGAAAATGAATTCGACCTTTAAATGCAAGAATCTATTGACTCAGAGGATATCCTAAACCTGCTAGTTGTATGCGACGGCATAGTCTTACATGAATTTTAAAATGCAGACCTGCATGGTATAGGAGAAAACGATTAGCAGTGTATTGCGTTATTTTTCTTGTATCTGCGACATTTAAAACATTAATTGGCTATAAATAATCGACGCACGGTATCATCAATTGATTTATACTTTGCACAGAACTTGTTAAATGAGTCGGCGACATGAATGAAGGGTGTTGCAGTACTTTCTTCTTTTTTTTATTAATTTTTTTTAAGAAATGCCCCACCCTGAAGAATGATTTGTTATCTGGTCACGCAGCAGACCACTCCTGCCTGAAGAGGTCAGAGTTCAACGCGATGCAAGTGACCGGCTAAATTACGCAGATTGTCCTCAACACGACATTTCTTGTCAAGATGTGTGAGAAAATTTACCTAAAGACAAAAATAAAATCTTAGTACACGTTGATTAAAATAATACATACGCGATGTAAATACTTTCTATGGAAAATAAAAAGAAATACAAGAAATTATTTGATTTAAAAAAAATACATACGCATATATAAATATAACTGAGAAAGTTGTTCATTATTGGATCATGAAATTTGCCTACTATTTCTCGAAAACATTTTAATAAAACGCGTAATCAATGATTTATCTAAGCTAAAATTCGATTTTATTTTATTTTCAGTTTTGCATCCATTCAGCAACGAAGCTATATGATTAGGATTAGGATTTAGATTTCTGGGCTTTCGGCATCTATGGCCATGTTAGCCCGTCATGTATGAGGATTAGGATTATGAATTAGATTTCTGGGCTTTCGGTATCTATGGCCATGTTAGCCCGTCATGTATGATGATTAGGATTAGGAATTAGATTTCTGGGCTTTCGGCATCTATGGCCATGTAGCCCGTCATGTATGAGGGTTAGAATTAGGATTTAGATTTCTGGGCTTTCGGCATCTAGGGCCATGTTAGCCCGTCATGTATGAGGATTAGGATTAGGAATTAGATTTCTGGGTTTTCGGCATCTATGGCCATGTAGCCCGTCATGTATGAGGATTAGAATTAGGATTTAGATTTCTGGGCTTTCGGCATTTATGGCCATGTAGCCCTCATGTATGATGATTAGGATTAGGAATTAGATTTCTGGGCTTTCGGCATGTATGGCCATGTTAGCCCGTCATGTATGAGGATTAGGATTAGGAATTAGATTTCTGGGCTTTCGGCATCTAGGGCCATGTTAGCCCGCCATGTATGAGGATTAGGATTAGGATTTAGATTTCTGAGCTTTCGGCATGTATGGCCATGTTAGCCCGTCATGTATGAGGATTAGGATTAGGAATTAGATTTCTGGGCTTTCGGCATCTATGGCCATGTTAGCCCGTCATGTATGAGGAATGATGTCCCTTGGCGACCACACTATCCAGGGAAAGGGAAGAAAGGAAGCGACCTGGGATCTAGAAATAAGGTGCCAGCCCGACATTTGCATGGTGTGAATGAAGAAAACCCCAGGAAAACCTCGTTCAGGATGACTGGCCTGAAAAAGCTTTTTACACTTTTTCGATCGAGTGCCCCACCGGGAATCGAACACGGGACCGCTCGCCTCGAAGAAGAAAGCGTTAGCGACTACATTACGCGGGACCACGAGGTTATATGAGACGTAGAACTATAGCTTAACGTGGAATCTGATCCACATGAGGTCCCACCGGGAATTGAACTCGGGTCTCCCTGCTCCGACTTATAAAACAAAAACGTCTCAATCTGTAAAACCAACATTAAAATTTTCAAAACATTTAAAAGTTACAGAGGAACCGTAGCTCAGTGGTAGACACTTACCTCTGGTGCATGGACCCCTGGTTCGGATCCCCAGCGAAGTAAGTGTATGGTGGACAACATCGTGTCCGTGAGTATTTCTCGCGGTCCTCCTGTTTCCTCCCACATTCTCACTCCACCAATGCTTTCATTATCCTTCACTTCCTTTAATCATTATCTCCCTTTGACTAAAGGGCATTATCGTGGGACGTCAAACTGAAAGATTTTAAATTACAAGTTACAGGTTGCATAAACATCTAGGCGAACATATTTAGATATTCTTAACCTTTATCCTAAACGCATAGGGATGCGCACGAGTCGAGTCGAGACAGAATTTTCCTGACAAAATTCGAGTCGAGACACGACTCTTTCAATAGTAAAATATACATTTTTCGAGTCGAGACATCACTTTTACAGCACATTTTCGAGACGAGACAGCCACAAATCTTGTCTCGTGCGCATCCCTATAAACGCAAGAAGTCTCACTCTGTCAGTCACACTTTTTCCTAATACAGTAAAGCCTGTTTTTAACGGACCCTTTATTAAACAGAAACTTGTACTGAACGGAAATATTTCACGGTCCCAGGAATTTACTAGCAAAATCGTGTTAAATTCCCTTAATTAAACTAAAACTGTATTAAGCGGGCAATGGAAATCAAAATAAGCCTCTTAACGGAAAATTTCAAGTTTCGGAGTGCAGCATTTAGAAAGCGTTTAGACATCCTATGAGAGGTTATATATATATATATATATATATATATATTTAGCAGAATAGACAGTGCTGGGCAAACCAAAGCCGACACAACGGATATATATACATGCTTTAATTGAGAATTATACGAAAAGTCTAAAAAGGAGGAAAGAAATGGAGCAAGAAGAGGAATATAGCATTGAGTTGGAAGAAGGGTGTAGGCTAAAGACTCATCAAGATTCTGTCAAAAGATTAAAGGAACTGCACCTTTGCCTTACGTGATCCTTGAAATTGTTCTTGCGACTTCTTTGTCTTCCAGACGAATGACGGACATATAAACGTACAGAGTAAATAAATATAGGAGTTTTGGTAAATCAAACTCCTTGTAAACTGCATTAGCATAAAACTTGCCTTGTTCACGATCTCATTATGCAAGCTATTCCGAAGGTAGGTGCAGGTAAATACGCCATGTTAAGGGTGTTGGATTTTTTATGACCTTAATTTTCATGAAACACAAGGAACAAGACATGTGCCTTGCAGAGTAGCCTTTTCCGCGTGTAGAAGAAAATGTGGCAATGATGGGACTCACTTCTATATTGTACCCAAGATAAAAGGAAAATTCTTACAAAGTGGCGTATTTACCAACACGTGCAGGTAATTACGCCAAGTCTAGGATACTAGAAACCTGTAATAAATCTTGAAACTGCTTACATCATCTGTATTATACGAACTCAAATTTACTACACAACATGTCTGAAGCAAACAGTAGAATAACCAAAGGGTAAGATGAAGATAGAAAGATAAAATGTAAAAACGATCATCTCTAAAGTTGAAATGAAGTTCCAAACTGAAAAGTTCTAGTCCATAAGAAGATAAACAAACAGGGTCACTGTACTGTGACTTCAAAAACTACACCGATATTACATGGAACATGTGGGACAAATGAAAATATCTTTACCTTCTGCAGTGAGTCCTGCACAAGCCCTAACGTATTTCGCCGCACCATGCTTGGTATTGATTTAGTAGCCACAATCAATCACAAATACTGAAATTACACTTACAATACAAAGTGTTCCTGAACGGACACGAAATAAGGCGTGCATTGGTGTAAACAATCGGCAATGTGCTGAGTTAGCACGGTACTAATAGCGGATTCTTACCTCTATTGAAATAATAACGACCTTCCACGGAACCTTCCCGAAGGAAACAAAACTGCACGGCGTGGCAGTCTCAGTGCTTCTCCGGGAGTGTTCGTCAAATCGGACTTATATAAGACCGTGGCACATATTGGGGGCGCATTCTAGAGGATTTCGTCGGAAACGTTCCAGCACTGAACACTTGGCGTATATACCTGCAGTTACCTTATAATCTAATCAATTAGAGCCGCAGTAAGGTAGGCAATAACACGTGTAGTTACCAACTAGGCAGCTCGGTACAATATGTGATAAGGGCGGGAATATTTTCTATGTTCAGGGACAGTATTTATGGTGCTTAACAAATGAGAGGGCTGCGGCATTGCCATATCTTTGTACACATTCACGAGATGTATCTGTTATCTGCTCACCCGCTCGTGTTGCAGTTTGTCTGCTTAGCTACACTTCTTTACCATATGGCAAACGTCGCGTCAAAACCTTCGTTTCATTCGCCAAACCCACATGTCATTGGTTGTGCGCCATGATTTAGTACTAACCTCGTTCCAATGCTGTTCAAGTATTCACCTAGCTTCTGCAAGTGGGACAACAAGGAACCTAATGAAAATAAAATCTTTAAGTTTTACTTCTCACTTTTATGCCAGCTAGGCTAAAGGGATGGTGATGATGAGCAATTAATTAAATGGTGGAATGAAGAAAGTGGGAGGAACGGTAAAACCCCGTGGAAACACACGCACAGTGTGTTTGTTCAACACAAAGCTCATTTGGCGCGAGTTGGGATCGAACCAAGAAACCCATGCACCAGAGGTGAACGCTCTGCCAATGAGCCACCACTGCCCTCAAGAACCTAATGAGTAATGAGTGACGGGAGCTTGATGGTGTATAGATCACTTCCAGTATGTGCCGAAGTCCTGTGGGAATCTTTTCTATGCGCAGGGACAACGTTTATGGCGTTTGGAGGCATAGCTTCGAATTATCTTTAAATGACGTTCACAAATGAAAGGGTGCGATGTTTCTGCATTTATGTACACATTCACGAGATGTGTCTGTCATCTGCTCGCCTGGCCATGTTGTAATGCGTATTCTTAGATTAGCTTAGTAACACTTCTTTACCACCTGGAAATGTCGCGTCACAAGCTTCGTTTCACTGGCCAAGCTCACACGCCATTGGTTGTATCCCACACTTTAGTTGTTATCTCGTTCCAATGCTGTTCAGGTTTCACCCAGCCTCTGAAAGTGAATACCTCAAGCAACCTGATGAGTAACGGGTGACTAGAGCGTGGTGCTGGGTAGAGCACTTCCAGCATGTGCCGAAATCCTAAAAGAATGGATCCCTTTCACTATAATTCCTAACATTCATTGTATTAATTTTTCATCATTCAACTCAGTTAATATTGTAAGGAACCATACACCCTCACATTGCAAGCCACATGTTCTCATTACAAACACATGCTTTTACAATTAAAAGTAAGTAGTCACATATAGAGACCATGCAACCAGGAAGATACGAAGAGGAGTCGAGGAGTTACGAAGATGACCGACTACCCCTCTCTAAGTCCTCCCTCCAAGAATATGCCTATAAAAGAGGATCACGGAACTCTCAGTTCAAAGCTGATCGCTCACTTCCCAAAACCCTTCTTCCGAGGCTACTATGAGATTTTCTTTCAAACCTATCTCCTGAGGCTGCTCTGAGAGAAGGATATTCATTCTAACTACTATTTCCGAGGTTGCTATGAGCTACGGAGAATGCCGATCCAGCCTGAGGCTGCTATGCTAGGACAATTACCCTATTCCGAGGCCACATTGTTTGCCGAAAAACATCCAACTTGTACTTTGAAAACATTTTAGAAACAAGACTTACAAGAACTTTGTAAAATGTTTAAAATACATTTTTTTATAATAAAATATTGAAACTCCGTTTACATTATTTAAAGACTCTACCAAACAGAACATTGTAACATTCTTCATCCTTCTCTATAGCCACATTTTCAATGCCTCAAGCTACAGATATGAGATTGATAGGGTGGAGTGGGAATGACTAACTTCGATAAAATGTTCAATGCAGTCACGTACTTAAGGTCACTGAGACACTCCTATAAGAAGAGGAAATGGACACACCCTGAACAATATATTTTTGCAAAAGATGAAAAACTTGTTCCTTAAAAATATTAATAGAGATTGTAACAAGATGCATTTATACAGAAAAATTGTTTTGGAAATTTAAAGAAAAGAAAAAAAAACATGAAAAGAAACACATCTAACATCCAAGTGTATTGTGAATGAGAAAAAACGGGTCCCATCAGCAAAGAGCATTTGCTTTGTTGACGACAACGATTCTGCCCACACCCTCCCACACCCAAAGGTCAGAGTTCAGTGTTACCTTCAGTGAAACCACTCCTTTCCTTTCCTGAAGATGAGCGGAAGGTCAACTTGTTGGTTTCGCATCTTTTCTTGGCTCTGCTATATACATGAAGAGATGAGTGGATCTCTACGCTTCTAGCATAACAATATCATTGTGTAAAGTGCCGTGTCTTCGATTCGTAGATCTTTCCTGTCGTATGTAGTTGACTACAACTATAAATGTTCAATGTCTAAGTTCAAATTTTAAGGCAGAGCAACCAGATTTTAAAACTGTAACAATAGAAATACTGTAATTTGTAATTGAGTCGTCCAGTTTCAAAACGGCTCTTGTCTATTTTCAACAAACCCTAGAAACCTTTTTTTTATTTATTTATTTTAAATGCAGGATCTGCATGTTTTGTATAACTGGGAATAGCCCTACTTCAGTGTGTTCATGTGAAAAACTTGAACATCCTCAAATATTCCCAGTTCTACAAAACGCATCCTCAAATATTCCCAGTTCTAAAAATGCATCCTCAAATATTCCCAGTTCTCAAATATTCCCAGTTCTATAAATGAAAAACTTGAACATCCTCAAATATTCCCAGTTCTATAAATGCATCCTCAAATATTCCCAGTTCTATAAATGCACCCCAGTTCTATAAACGCATCCTCAAATATTCCCAGTTCTATAAATGAAAAACTTGAACATCCTCAAATATTCCCAGTTCTATAAATGTTCAATGTCTAAGTTCAAATTTTAAGGTAGAGCAACCAGATTTTAAAACTGTAACAATGGAAATACTGTAATTTGTAATTGAGTCGTCCAGTTTCAAAACGGCTCTTGTCTTGAACAAACCCTAGAAACCTTTTTTTAATGCAGGATCTGCATGTTTTGTATAACTGGGAATAGCCCTACTTCAGTGTGTTCATGTGAAAAACTTGAACATCCTCAAATATTCCCAGTTCTACAAAACGCATCCTCAAATATTCCGTTCTAAAAATGCATCCTCAAATATTCCCAGTTCTCAAATATTCCCAGTTCTATAAATGAAAAACTTGAACATCCTCAAATATTCCCAGTTCTATAAATGCATCCTCAAATATTCCCAGTTCTCAAATATTCCCAGCTCTATAAATGAAAAACTTGAACATCCTCAAATATTTTCAGTTCTACAAAACGCATCGATCTTACAGTTTTCCTTGATTTCTGGGATTTGATATAAATGTAATATGGACATTTTTTGACTCGGAAAATATATAGGTATTGTTACAAAACTTTTTTTAATTTTTTTTTTCACAGACATACCCAGCAACTATATGTCTAAGTTATTGAAAGCTTTTGAGCTTTTGAATTGCTCTAACTATAGCTGACCATTGTTTATCGATATCCTAGAGGCAAACAATTCTAGCAAGTGTAATCGCAAGTACGAGAACAAAAAATTGGCACAGTCTTTAACGTAAATTAAAAAAAAAGAAAGGTAGCACATAAAAAATAAAGGGATAACTGATTTATGTAATAATCTTGTTAAAAAGGGATGATAAAATAGCTCAGGAAACTTGCCATTTGAGGAAAAACGGTAAAAAAAAGAGTCATCCGTTTTACGCCTGTTTATAATTACATTAATTGATCTTCGAAGTAGAAGACAAAACAGTGCGCTGTAATGAAACAAACACCAGTAGAATTGGATCTGTAAGGAAAGAAAGAAAGAAAAGCAAAAATACTGACTACTACACTAATTACAGAAAAAATTCATGGTTTCCAACCTCTTACTCGTCTTCCTAATTTATGGATTACTTTGTTTTTTGCAAGATATATCCTCAACAACTCTGAAATTTTTTTCTTAGCTATAAAATACGTTAAAATGTTTTCAAAGAAAACTGTGGGTTGTTCTGTAATAAGATGATTGAGGAACCACTGTTAATCGCTTCAGCGAAAAACTTGTTTCCCGATTTTCAGGATGGTAATACTTTACCATAAGAAATCAGTTACATCATACCAGCCAATCCAGATGTCTCTTACCCACAGGTTTTCCAACCAGAACTCTGTAGACCACGCGCGAGTTCTCGTACAATATCTGTCACATCAATCTTAGGAATCTTGATTTAGTGTGTATAATCTAGTGATTCACTGCATATTGGAATAACACATGTAATATCTACATTGGCCCGTTCATTTGTCCCTTTGGGTTAATTTTCTTTTCTTGACTTTATTTTTAAATACTCTTGACTTGTGTTCAACTTATAGGATTATAACAAATTTTGAAAGCTTTTGAATAAATTTTAAGAGAATTTCATCAAAATTTTGGAATTTTTAAAAATAAGCTCTTATGGGATTTTAAGAATTTCAGAAAACTTCTAAATAAATTATTATGCATTCTTAAGTAAGTTCTTATGGTATTTTAACAAAATTTTGGAAAATTTTTGAGTAAATTCGTGTAGCATTTTAACAAAATTTTAGAAATCTATAAGTAAATTATTGCTAAATTTTAACAAAATATGACTACATTCTTATGATAGTATTTTATTTAACGAAGAGCATTTTGGAAATCTTTTAAGCAAATTGTTTTGGAATTTCAATAAAATTTTGGAAATATTTTGAGTAAATTCGTGTAGTTTTTTAACAAAATTTTTAGAAATCTATAACTAAATTATTGGTAGGTTTTAACAAAATTTGAGTAAATTCTTCTGATAACATTTTAAGAACATTTTGGAAACCTTTTAAATAAATTGTTTTGGGATTTTAAATAAATTTTCGAAATCATTTAAGTAAATTCTTATGGCATTTTAACAAAACATCGGAAATTTTTTGAGTAAATTATTATTACATTTTAACAAAATTTTGAAAATGTTTAAGTTAATTCTTATGACATTCTAACGACATTTTGGAAATGTTTAGTAAAATCTTATGAGATTTTAAAGAAGTTTCAGTATTAGAACTTTTGGTTAAGCAAACTTACTGTATGCTATAGACTAAAATCTTACTTAATTAAAAGTTCTAGTTGTTCATATCTAACTCTTTGTTCTTTGGTTTGACCAACTAAGTTGCGGTTATACAAACGTAATCCTCAGATTTAAATATGGTTTCGACCTGTTAGTGGTAGTATATTTCACGCAGGTTGGCAGTAAAACCTTGTTAAATATTGTACTGTCCTTAACGTAAACGGTAACAACTATCTACAGTTTATATATTGTGTTCATATTGCTTAGTTGCTAAATTATATTGTGCTTGATATGGAATACATATTTGTGTATTTTATAGAAATAATTACAAGTTTATTTACATTTAATATTGTTCTTGTCTTTATAATAAACAACAAAGCATATTCGTGTACATTATCATCACTATTTATTTATTTTCAAATAAAGGCAGGCAGTGAATGTGACGGAGTGGCGATTGTTAACTATTAGGAATTAGCGTTACTCACAGACTGAGATGGTTTTGTATAATAGATTCTTATAGGGATTTGAACAAAACTTTGGAAATCTTTTAAGTGAATTCTACCTGGGATTTTAACAAAATTTTGGGAAGGTTTCTTCAAAAACTTTTTTAAAAAATGTAAAATAATAGATTAGTATGATATCGTCAGAATAAGTTAATATGTATATCTCTACATTACACAAGTTTTTTTTTTTTTTTTTTTTTTGTTATTACCAACATTAGAAAATTTACTCTCAATATTAAGTGTTAACGTCTTTCTTGCTAGAACTTTCTATGAAATACTGCTGATCGATTATACACTTGTTAACCTTCCAACCTATGCTTTGTATTGTATGAATATGGTTATCATACAGAACGGCTATCTTAGTCCATTTGTTGACAGATATCAGGGCAAAAAAAAAAAAAAAAGTGAGAGAGATCTATATATGTTTCTTTACGTGGGCTCAGTGTCTCAAGAATATCTTCCATCTTTGAAACTGGAAGTGGTAGAAATCCTGTTGACAAAGTTACAAATTCCTACTTTCAATATTGATTTCCCATGAATAAAAAAGAGTAATAACTAGAAACAGCTTTATATTTATCTATCTATATCTATGTCTAACATTTTGTATTTCAGATATATCCTAAAATGTTCTATTGGCGAAAAAATGTCTCCTAACAGTGGTTAATAGAAACTGCCCGAAGAGTGTTCAAAATTTACCTGAAGTTTTGATGCGTCCAATGCGTATACGGACATAGCAACGACTTCTAAATAGTCTTAGGACACTTCATACATTACTATTTACACGATTACAAATCGTTTCTGCCCATGGAAGTGCTCGTTGGATATCAAATTGACCAAAATATACTTTGATTGATATGCATATGTGGGGAGATTTGGACTTTAAATTTTTCACAAAGAATAACGACTGCATTGTTTGAAATGAATTTTTGAACATAATTTGCACTTGGATCGAACTAGAATTTTACGTAATTATTTCATTTCGATTCAAACACACATCTTAAGGAAAGAAACAGGGTTCAAATATGCCTTTGAAATTACTTTTCCATAAACCAATTCTTCCCGTACGAAGTTTGTACATTCTAACTATCATTTAATAATAGTACACAAGCTCTCCTGTGGTTTTATTGTTAGCGTACACACCTTTGACAGAGAGATCAAGCTTCAGTCCTCGGTGAGGGCCTCGTATGTTTCGGACCACATGTTAAGCCTTAGGGTCCACATCTTATTTGGTCTTGGTGCTGAATTCAAAATCAATCAATCAATGGAAATACAAGACAAATTACTTCAAATTCTTTGTTAGATTATAAAATCCCAATCTTTAATACTTCTCAGCTAAAGAAGGACGTAAGATCACCTCCCTTCCCAGAAAACTTTTCGTAAATTGCTTAAATCTTCGCACTTTCAAAATGAAATGAAATCTTTGAGTTTTACGTCCCATGCTTATGCCGGTTAGGCTAAAGGAGACGGTGATGATAGTTGGAGGAAACGGGAGAACCCCGAGAAAACCCACGCACACGGTGTTTGTCCACCACAAAGTTCACTTGGCAGGGGCTGGGATCCAACACGGGACTCCAAACACCAGAGGTGAACGCTCTACCACTGAGCCACCGCGGCCTCACATCTTCGCACTTTCAGTATGGATTTCTCGCCAAATTTTATTTTAATTTTCTGGGAACGTTATTTGTCTTTTATTTCTTTTCTTTCTGTCTCTTTTTTTAAAAATGTGAGCTACATACTCAACTATTATACAAAAATATAAATAATTCTCAGAATGATAAAAAAATGGTGAAAAATGCAAGTCGTACATGACAGCTAAAATTGATTGATGTGAGAGCCTGGGGCTAAACCCTGTGATTAATATTGACGGGTGATATTCTAAAGCCTACACGTTGGTTTGGTATTTTACAAATACTCAGCGTTATACCTGCATTACTAAAAACAAATTTGAATATTTTAAAAGTACAAAATATAATCTACTCGACTAATACAAAAATTCTAAACAATTTAACATGTTAGATATAAGAAATTTCCAGTGACAGACCTAGGTAAGTCTTCCTACAGAAAATGAAGAAAAAAGAGAGAAAAAGTAAATTAATCGTGCTTATTAAAACAGTTTCTCTTCCCACTGAAAATGGCGAAATTGTTAGTAAGACAGTATGCCAACAGCAAAAATTTACCAGTGAAGGACCAAACTTTATAAAACATATTAGATTACTTATATTATTATTATTATTATTATTATCATTAATAATAATAATAATAATAATAATAATAATAATAATAATAATACAATCTTCTGTTTTCACAATGTACGAGAAATGTTTTTAAAATACAATGTAATATTTTGCTATGCTGATAAGTTCCCCCTCATAGGTTAGATGTCTTATAATCATCAACAAATGTAGATTGAATATAAAATCCATGCTACGTGCCAAAACGAAATATTGAGCAAACAGCCAGAAATGTTACTTCAGAACTGATAGAACATATAGGCACGCGCGTTCTTCTGCGGATTATTTGAACTACTTCCACAGTGAATACTAGATAGTCACTTTTTCACTGAGTAGTGTTAGACACATAGACCACATTTTTTACATTAAACCGAACTTTTTCATTTTTGCCACTTAGCACGGATTTTATTTTCAGTCTACAGATCGTTATAACATTTTTTATATACAAATTATACAGGGAGGAATGTTAAGCTACTGTATGTTCAAAGTTCAGCAAGTGATTGGTTCCTCAAAGAACAGGCAACAAAATAGTCTTACATGAACATATAAGTGATGCAACACCGTTTCGAAGACATACAGGGTGTTCGAGAATATACTTTAGCAGATGATCGGACATTCATCGTGCAAGAAAAATGACGGCCATCTTTCAGATGATGATCATTTTTTAAAGCACTTCCTCTACTAACGTTGGTCCCAGAGTAGGACAATGTTCCTACCCTCTCCCGAGAGGTATATATCATTCTTAAAGTTGTAATATTTAAACGCTTGTTCCTTTTATTAGGTGTTATCATTCTACCTGCCCCTTAACAACGATTATGGTAATTGTGATTGTTTCTAGTGATGAGTAAATGCAAGATCAAGTCTTGGCTTTGTTGTTGCTAGTCTTCGTCTTGGTCTTGCACTGGAGCCCTTGGCCCTCGTCTTGGTCTTGCACTGGAACCCTTGGCCCTCGTCTTGGTCTTGTACTGGAACCCTTGGCCCTCGTCTTGGTCTTGTACTGGAACCCTTGGCCCTCGTCTTGGTCTTGCACTGGAGCCCTTGGCCCTCGTTTTGGTCTTGCACTGGAACCCTTGGCCCTCGTCTTGGTCTTGCACTGGAACCCTTGGCCTTCGTCTTGGTCTTGCACTGGAGCCCTAGGCCCTCTTCTTGGTCTTGCACTGGAGCCCTAGGCCCTCGTCTTGGTCTTGCATTGGAGCCCTCGGCCCTCGTCTTGCTTGCAAGAGTTTTGCAAGTGTTGCTTTTAAGAAAGCTTATGATTTTCTTAGGTAATTTTTATACTAGTACGAGATATCACAATAAAAGCTATTTGTCACTTTTTGTGTTAATGCGTTAATAGTAACGGAAAAATGTTTCTTATATGTAATATTGTTCACCTTCATGTGGATATCATATGATAGTGTACAGAATTACCCAAGTCCAATACTACATTTTACTTTAGTTTTAGAAGGACTTCACTAACATGTTTTGTTAATTTACTTTTAGTTTACCTGTTGTCTTAGGCACAAAACTATTTTTCATAAGATTTCACAGACTGCAATCATGAGCTATAGCAAATGAATCAAATGATGGTCAAAGTAAATCAAACATCAAAGTTCTGACCTTGTAACAACTCACACATTGTGTTCTCTGTCGTCTTTTACACACAGCTCCAATTCATTACCATTCTCCGTGCTTCAAGTAAGTTCCAAAGAAAGAACAAGAAGATACACAGAAATTGCATTTGACTAACACTTACTCTTGTTGGATCAAAAGATCCAATACATTTCAATCAAAAATTTTCTTGTACGTTTTATATCTGCAGAACTACATATAGTGTAGCCAAACCCAAACTATCACTTAACTCTGTATGATGTGCTTATTCCGTAGAAAATATGAAAACTCGATTTAAGGGCCGTTCAAAAATTTTGTGGTCCCTGATCCCAAAACTAATTATTGGCAAAGATCGCAATCTTTTGATCAATTTTTGAATCATTCATAAAATTCTTGTTGCTTGCTTTTCACAAAATTCTTGTCGCTTGCTTTTACTAACGATGGCTTGTGCCTACAACTAATGATAGTAAGATTAATCATTGCTCAAGAGGGTTCTGGTAGGTCGAAGTAAGTGATCGAATGTGAAATTACTTTCAAGATTGTGGAGCAATGCTTTGCTGTGGATAATATACCAATATATTACATCTTACTCTACAGAAATTTTTGTTCTTATTGTAAGTTTAGTGTAGGCATCCAAAATAGAGCAATGGGGGCGCGGTGGCTCAGTGGTAGAGCGTTCATCTTCGGTGCTTGGGATCCCTGGTTCGATTCCAGCTCGCGCCGTGTGGACTTTATGGTGAACAAACACCGTGCTCGTGGGTTTTCTTGGGGTTCTCCATTTCCTCCTACTTTCTTCATTCCGCCATTTCTCATAATCACCGTCTCCTTTAGCCTAACCGGCATGATAGTGGGACGTAAAACTCAAAAATTTCAATTCATTTTTTTCCAAAGTAGAACAGTAAAGGGTAAGCACGGTATGAGTTTTCCACAGTTGTATTGAGCAGATGTGAAAGTCTGGAAAGTAATTGTCTATATTGTATAAGACAAAAAGAAGTCTTCCATAATTGCATGAGATCTGTACATTTTATATTTAACTTTGGTTGATATAGCATATAAATACCAAGTTTGTACTTCTTATGGACTTTCTGAACTGAGTACAAAACAAAGAATTATATATGGTTTAAATGCCAATACTAATAGCAATAAACACACATACATTTCTTTCAACAAAACAATTTCTTCAACAAAATATTCACGTAGTATGTGCGTAAGACTCTTGCAGGTTGGTTTTGGATTTGCGGGTTGGTCTTGCAGGTTGGTCTTGCAGATATGGTCTTAGTTTTGCACTACCAGATCTTACCAGTTAGTCTCGTTCATGCTTCGGGGTCCCTAATCTTGGTCTCAATCTTGCGTGAAAGACCAAGACCAAAACTACAAAACCAAGACTCTTGTGCTCATCACTAACTGTTTCCACTGATTCCAGCATATCGATGTGTCTTAGGCTCATCGATGGTTTGCCCTCTTTACTGCCATATACTGCGGCGATTGCTGTGTCTCATAGTTCACTCTGTACATTTCCGAAACGGTACGATATCAGAGGTTCATCAATGAGCCTTAGATACACATTGATATGCTGGAAACAGTGGAAATGGTCACCAGTATAACGTAGGTACAGTTAAAAGGGTGCAGGTTGATCTTGGGAAATGGCACACACTACTCGGAAGGGGACAAGAAAATAGTTTCACTCTGGGACAACGTTATTAGAGTAAGTGTTCCAAAATGGCCACCATCTGAACAATGACCGTTTCGTCCTGTCATCTAGTAAGCTTATTCTCAAGCACCCTGTATATCTCCAAAACGATGCGGTATCACGTATAAGTATGTTCATGTAGACTATTTTGTGGCTTGTTCTTAGAGGAATAACCTGCTGAAACTTGAACATACATGAACGATCCACCCAATATATCGTCGCTGTGCCTCGAAGAACCACTATGTGACATTTTTGTCGAAATTGAGTTATGGCGTGCAAATAAACCTCAAAGCTGCCAGGCAGCGTCCCTTATAATGTGATAAGTGAATATTCAATTGTTTCGCCACACTAATGAAAAAAATAATAGATTAAAATTAAAGGCTTCAAGTTCTCATCATGTACGTATTGATCCTCTGTGTGCTTATAAAGGCGTAAAAGATAAACCGACGTGTGTTACGTAAACACTAAAATAGTAAAATAATATTGTTGAAGCAAGCTACAACAATGTCCAGTGCATAGTATACGCAGAATCAATTTTATTATATTTTCAAGTGTTTCCGTGTATATTTGGCAAAATTTTAAGAGTGGGATGTTTTTAGCTTCTCCTGAAAAGTTGTGATTTTAACACATAGCGATTCTTCGGGGCGCAGCGACAATATAGGCCTTTGTTGAGAAAAATGAGTTTCGTCGTGACTGTAGATACTCGTGTATTGCAGATTTCACCTTTTCGTCAATAAAGAAATGCTTTCCTGTCCTCGTATCTTTGAGCGGTCAGTAAACATGAAAGTCACTGGGGTAGAAACCTATTTGAAAAAAAAAAAAAAAAAAAAAGTACGGCGTGTGCGACACTCAAAATTTGTTATCCTGAATTATAGACACCGTCAAACTGGTACTGCGAGCTTGGATGTTGTCATGAAAGAAGAAAGCACCTGAAGTCAGAAGTCCTCATCTTTTACTCCTGATTGCAGCACGAAGGTGATTTTGGACAGATGTGCGTGTGCATGAAGAACTGATTACTAGTACTCCCTTTTTCATGTAGTGTTCCCATATTACCACATATTTTTTCATCCGAGAAGAGAGTAAGCCTGACTTTCCTTTAGGGTTGCCAACTTGTGACAATGGAAATGCTGGACACCCTCCTGGAGTACGTATATACTCTTAAGATCACTGACGCAAATCCTGGGGGGTTGAGGGGGACATGTCCCCTCCAATCTTGAAACTGAGGGGGACTGTCCACCCCAATAATCCGATGTGAAATATGTATTTTGGGGAGAAATGTATTGATTTGTGCCCGATTTTTTTCCCCTTACAAAAGAAAGTAAGATGAAATTGATGTCACCTCAAGAATAAGCCTCACTCTACCTGCCTCTCAATGTTGAAGACAGCTCTGCTCCCATGATCCTACACAGCATTGTTTTTTCAACTTCATACATATTTTGAACATCGCTTAAAAAAAAAATGAGAACGGTCTTATCCGTCCCCCCCCCCCCCAATGTTGAAGACAGATTTGCGTCGCTGCTTAAGATCGTGACATCATCGCTCGTCAAAAATGTCAACAACCTGAAGGTGATTACTTCACATAAAATTGAACGATTTGGAGTTAGAATTTAATAACTTTAATTACTTTTGAAGCATTTATTGAACTTATTGTTCCAGTTTTGGTTGAGTCAGTACATGCCATTTTTGTAATCTACCATCAATAATGCACCGTATTTAAAATAGAAGAGCAAATATAATTGACAATATAATTATGGTATGCACAAAATATACTTGAAAAATGTCCTACCAACTTTGCTGGGGCTGGTAATGTCTCATAATGCCTATATAATTTAACTGCATGGGCGGCGATTAGGGGGGGGCAAGAGGGGGCAGTCCCCCCCACTTTTTTGAAGTGAGACCTTAATTTATATAATTTCATTTGGAAATGTAAACAGGGTGTCCACACAATTTGGAGAAAAGATCCTGACTTTTCCCTGACTTTCCATGTCGAAAGTTCCAGATTTCCCTGACCCCTGAATAACTTAAAAATATAGAAGAAAAAAAGAAACCCCAGCCTCCACACTCCCCAGTTGGCCTTGTTCTCTTCCGCTTCTCTTTCTTTCTTTGTTCAATTTTCTTTCCAAAGGAATGTAAATTTACAAACATGTGCATTAGGCCGATATTGATTAGGCCTACATATTACACAAAATGTAAAGTTACAAACGAAAGTGTGCAGCACACAGAGTACTTAAGATATGAAAAAATTATACATTATAATACCAATTACACGGCATTATAATATTGCCTATAGTAATAAACAGTTCATACATGATTTTACTGATTATTAAGAAAGAAGACACACTATCTAACACACATTACCTTTTGTAACACACACATTACTTTTGCTGGTGCAGTTGTTAAATGCAACCCATTTAGAAATTTGTATTCATACTTTCTCGCATAGTTTTCTTCTCATTGATCTCAATATCCTTCTTGTCGTCTCCGCAGTATAATTTTCTTCTCTTCTTCCTCCAGCTCCTTTAGTTGTTGCTGCATCTTCCGTTTCTCTCTCCTCTTCTCGTCTCCAGCATTTATTTCTCTTTTCTTTTCCAAATACACCTGATATTGTCTCATTGAACTTCTCACTGAATTTATCATACCTCTTGTAATTATTAATCCTGATGATCCACTTATTCTCATCACAGAATCATATATGATCCGTTGAGCAACCAGAGATTCTTCTTGTAAGTTGTCAACAATGAGAATTTTATTTATTGTGAGACCACTTTAAAAGATGCGTTTCCATGAAAGAAGATAAAACACAGTTTCATAACTGACCATAAGTCAACGAAGTTCTTCCCATTTTCTAAGTAAAAAACTCATCAAGTCCAATACCATCTCTGTCATTGGCTATGAATTCATTCCGTGTTCCTTAAATTCTTCAGTCTGAGCTTTCACTGTGAGCTGGATATATTATTTCTTTGCGTTCTCAGCCACTTGTCCAGATATCCTCTTGGCACCATTCAATTCTTCTAGAACAGAGTCTACCCTTTTGACCAAATATGCCAGGATGCAGTTAGATGTGTTTCTCGCAGAAAATTAGTTTCAAAAACTATATCAGAGAACACTGACTCCCTCAATATCATCATTGAGAACACTACATTTTGCATCCAGTAACAGTAAAGAAATCAACCCTATTTCATGTATTCAGTAATTGAACAATTGACCTAAATCGATTTTTTCCTGACTTTCCCTGACCAATCTGCCATTTCCCTGACTTCACCTGATACATTTTTACTTCCCTGACTTTCACTTATTTTCCAGAATTTGGACACTCTGGAAAAGGTTTTGTATGTATTACTGTTTCATAGAAAAAATGGTGCCATATGATATTTGCCGTTGCGTGAGTACGTATTGGTTATTTGTCTTCCCATGGAGTTAAGAAAGCTACAGGAATTGCGTTTTAATTGCAATTTAAAGCAATTAATATTGTAATTGCATATTTCTTTAAATGTCATAGCATATGCTTGCAGTACTTACTGTATTTTATTTTCTAAGAGAAAAAACATTCCTTTAATGTCATGTGTGAAATTAAAAGTATAAGTTGTTCATTAATCCCCAGTTTCAATATAACTTCTGCAAAACAAGCCTCATTATTCATTACTATGATTAATATTATCCTTTCTATTTATTTGTTTTGCGAATTTATTACTGAATAATCTGATCAAACAGTTTTCCAGACAGAATTTTAAGATGTTCATGAGCAAGATCTCAAATCTCTTCTTACACTTTCGATGTTTGAGAGTATAAAGGGCTAGTTTCTACCTGTATTGCTCTTATGAATTTACTTAAAATAGAAATACGATATACGGCATTTTAAGTGAAAAAAGATAGTATCCTATTAGTTATACAACCTGTCGTCAAAGAGTGTTAGAAACAACAAGGAAATCTAACATTGATATACAATTGTTCTGATCATGTCTTTCCCCCCCACTTTTAACGTCCAACCGCCGCCACTGTTTAACTGGATCTGGATCCATTATTTAATTGGAAGATGTAACTGAAGATGAAGCAGTGTTAGTTGCGCTCTTGAAGACGTACTTTTGTTGACCGTGTGCAATTTTGATACCATCAGTAAATTTTCCTGCCTTTAACTCTTAAAGAAGGCCAAAAATGTCAAGAGTTTCATAACATAAGCTATATTTAAGGCCAGTGGCGTATTTACGATTTTGTTTCGGGGGGTGCTTTTTATAACTTTCAGTGGCGGGCTTTGCCTGAAAATATGAAAATTCTGCAAGATATTTCATATACTTTACTATAGTAAGTAAGATTTCGGGGATCTTAAGCTAGGAAGTCCCCCTAAATACGCCACTGTTTAAGGCTATATGAATAAGCATTGCTTATATTTATATAGTTAAATGTCTCTCGGAAATATAGGTCAAATTGGCATAACTGCCACTGTGCAATCGATAATATCACTGTGACGGAACAACAAATGCATTGCAGGGTGAAATTGTGCTATACCCGTGATCAGCCGGTTGTCAAATGTAGTTTATTTCAGAATCCAGATTGAACTAAATCTACTTTCTACAGAATTAAAAAAAAAAATAATCTGAATACAATAGAAAATAGATTAGTAAGAGGGAAAATTACCAGACATTTAACGTACGGTTTTGAGGTCGTACCAGACTCCGGACAAGGAGATCAAAAACCGACCTGTCCGGTAAAATACCAAACGGTTGGCAACACTACTTTTCTTTCTGATAGATAGGTGTTTTTTTATTTATTTTTTTTTATTTTATTTTATTTTTTATATATATTTAGTGACGAGCTATGGTACCATTTTCCTTGCTTGCTCTCGGTGTTTCAGATTGGTGATAGTGAATTCAGATATAACAATTCTGTCCCGAAATCAACTGCTGAAAATATTTAACCATTTCATAAGACTTCCTCATTCTTATTCTTATGCATAGCAGAGTTTGGAAGTCTTAATAATTTGCACACTTTTCTTAATGACTGGTGTTCAGCGATTTACTTGTCTCTTTAGTTGACAAAATTGTCACTCTCTCTTTCTGCTAAAGAAATACAGAAGGATAGGTAGATAAAGAGAAATACATAGAAAAAGCAAAGAAATAAGAGAAGGGTGTACGTACAATTGCGAGTAAAACTTTCCGGATCTTCTTACCACTGCCCACACACTAACAGTGTATTTTCCAGTAATTGGATTGATATTGTTATATATCCTCTCTGATTTCCTTGCTTTGTTATTTGCTTATTATTGTTATCTTCTCTTCCATTGATATGATATATTAAAGAAAGGAAGAAAGAAAGAAAGAAAGAAAAGGATGAGATGGCAAATAACAGCAACAGCAAAAAAAAAAAAAAACGGAAACCATTTCTTACGGATATATGCACCTAAACACTCATAACGCACACACACACACACAAAGACCAGGTAATATAACAACAGAAAAATACAAGATAAAAATAATGCCTGTAACACTCTCACACTTTTGTGTGTGTGTGTTTTCTTCTCCTATTAAGATGTTACCAAGCAACACCCTACATGCTCACATGTGTCTCTTGGTCAAGCATCTAAACACGTTCTTTTTTTGATTTTTATCTTTTTTATTATTATTTTTTCTCCCCTTTCTTTTTTTTTTTCGTTTTAACAGAGAGATATGGCTACTTCATTACGGACATCAAAATCACTTTCTAAGATCAGGAAGGACTTCGCGTACACACGTACTCATTCGGGAACTCTGCTCCTTCATCTGACTCTTATGAGGTAAGCCAAGTCATTTAGTGTTTTTCCTTCTAAATCTTGAATGGCTAGTTCAAAATTTTATTTGTACAATAAAACGTTATTAAATGTTTTGTGATACTAACGAGACGAAAGTATTATTAAGTGTACAATATTATTAACGTTTAACGGGAAAAGAAACTATCCCGCATTTATATATTGTGCACCCCTGTGCTCTAAATAATTTGCCGCCCCCTCACGCACAAACTTATGTTTTAAACAAGGAAACAAGCAGTGATTTTGTAAACATACCAGTCCTTGTTGAGTAGCACTTTAGGTATGACAAGTTACAAAATTTACAACTTAATTTTAAATGGCCTATGTATCTCAATGGTGTTTATGATGTAGTGTTCTGCCCGAAGGTGAACCCATGGTTGATACAGCTTAACTTGGGATCTGAACCACCTGTATCCCCATCGGTAATCGAACCCAGGACCCCTTGATTATAAGGCAACAAGCTTAACCACTCATCCATTTGGAACACATTCTCTCAATACTGCCATGTAATTTATTCATGTAAGTTTTAATTTACTGTTCGGAGAAAATGCATTCTATTAATTCTTAAAATGCCTGTCTGTAGCGCTTTTCAACTCGAGAACCATAATAGAGAGAAACAGAGCTCCTTCATATCTAAGCGGTTAGCGTACGCGCCTTTGGCGTGGGAGATTCGATTCCCGGCTGGAGCTCATGTAGTTCGGATTCCACGTTAATCAGTAGGTCCACGTCTCATATAGCCTAGCTGCTGAACGGGACGTTAAACTCAAAGTCAACTCAGTCAATAGATAGAAACGTGAAATTTTCATACGTTTTAAAGCTCTCAGAGAAATGATCCAAATGACCTGTTCCAGCTTCCTAGGACACACCTGAGCTGAGATGTAGGGGTGCAAGGTCCCCATAAGAAAAACATGGGAACATTTTTAAAACAATCGAAAACGAGAAATATTAGAATTGAATTAATAGTTTTGGGGGTGGCTTAGATGAATAGTGACAGTTTTAACCCAGTTCAACTTCAAGGTCATACTCTCCACTCCCTAGGGAGGAGGTGAGATTTTAAAAACAATCGAAAATGATTGATATTAGTATTGAATTCATAGTTTTCGAGGTTGCTGAGTTTAACAGAATCAGTTTTCATGATATTCAAGTTCATCCTCACCCCTTGGGGCGAGGGTGGGAGAGGATGGCATTATAAAAATAATCAGATAAGCTAGCTAATTAGTAACTACTGTAATTAGAGCGAATTAAACACATTAACATATTTTCTCGCGTTTGCAGGTTGCTACTTTTAAATATTATTTTATTGTGAATCTTTTTAAAAAATCCAAAATTTTGCCGCCCCTTAAATTCTGCCACCCTGTGCTCGAGCACAGAATAGCACTTATCTAAATTCGGGCTTGTATATATGGAACATCAATGGAGAAGAAGAACCTATTTTTGAGACAATGAATCGATTACAAAAAACGGTATCTCGATATCCCATACCGTTTTTGCTCTGTGCAAATCAGTACTGAAACCGGAAGTCGTAGTAAATTTCAACCATTTCTCTTTCTGTAGAGTGTTGCAGGTTGTCATGGTAAGTTTCCTTAAGACACTAAATCGTTTGCAGAAATCTTGTTGTCGCTACCTAATGCCATTTTGTTCTATGGCAATAAATGTAAAAACATGAAATAGTTCAGCTAAACCATTTCCGGTTTGAACAACTACTTGGAAAAAAGTCGATATCTCTTATCGTCGCGGTGGCTCAGTGGTAGATCGTTGACCTCTAGTGGTTGGGATCTCAGGTTCTATCCCAGCTCGCGCCAAGTGAGCAAATTTTGAGACTAGGTACGAAAGCTTTTCGAGAATCGATATAAAACTTCTATAAAATTTAAGGAACGAGTAAATATTATTTGTTTATACATTATAATTTTGCAAATACACTACTCTAGAATGCAGGATTAATCGTATATGGCCAAAATCTGCTATATTCCATTTCACCTACCTCGTTCTCCTTCTTGTTTTTGCTCAACCAGTTCTCCCTGTCCTGGCTATAATTATAGACGTGCGTTCCTATCTCATACATCTCCCGTTGGAAATGTCTAGTCCAAACCATCAACGTTCTTGTCTGACTTTTATCAACCTCACGTGCCTTACCTGATCCTTGTTCTTTCTGTGTAGTTTATTAAGAATTGGAGCAGCAAACAACGGCGTCACAGAACACAGTTAAAAATTGGTGTTCAAGGGGTTCCTGTGCACCAAAGGTGATAGATAATAAAATAATAGAAATGATTACCAAAGGAGCTAGGTAATAAAATAATCTATATATTAATAGCGGTGTCTGTGAACAAAAAACTTCAGATCCAAATTGAAAGTGACTATGTTTATGACTCTTAATCTCTTGAACCACAGGACCGATTTCGATCAAATTTATGACGTAGATGCAGTTCTGGGCTGGAAGTGTTTTTAGCTATTCACTTTGACGGTAAAACTTAAGGGATGGGGAGGAGGAGAATTATAAAAAAAATAGATAAAGCTTAATAACTCTTGAACCAAACGATAATCTCAATCAAATTTTTAACATAGATGAAGTTCGAACCTGGGAAGATTTTTATTATTTCATTTTGATGACAGAACTTAGAGGACGCGAGGGGAGGAGGGTAAATATGTGAAAATAAATAACTCTCTTAAACCACCCGAACGATTTCCATCAAACTTTCAAAATAGATAAGGTTCGGACCTGGAATGTTTTGATCATTTTACTTTGACAGCACAATGTAGGGGAGGGGAAGCGGGACATATATGTAAGAAAAAAAATAAAAGTGACTATCTTTGTGACTTCAGGGTCTACAGACCCCAAATTTTCAGGAGGTAGTAGGTACCTCAATAGAAAAATATTGAAACCAAAACAAAATTTGTAGGTCACCCCTGACTTGAGGTGAGGGAGTACCGTTGCAGTTATAGGATGTAAACACGTTTGAATTTTAAAAAAAATAATTTTAAAATTCAATCATTCAGACAACAATAGTGTCCTACGCTTGCGTTGGTTAGCTAGTAAAAATGATTAGCAAAGGAGATAGGTAACAAAACTATAGAAACGATCACCAAAGGAGCTAGATAATAAAATGATCGAAATGTTTACCAAAGGAGCTAGATAATAAAATGATCGAAATGATTATCAAATGAGATATATAATAATATTATAGAAATGATTACCAAAAGAGATAAATAATGAAATGATAAAAATGATTACCAATTAAGATAGATAATAAAAGGAAAGAAATTTAATATAAAGACTTATTTATATGTTACATAAAAGTAAAATTTTACAGATCACAAGTTTGAAAATTGTGTCATTATACTCCAAAACTACGTTACGAATAGAGATTATTTCTGGTGCGATGGTAGGTATTTGAAGCATTTTTTCCCCAAATATACGGTGCCGATTGTATCAAAAGTCCGAGGTCATAGTCATTGTCGTTATTGTTTATCAAAACTCTTGCAACTCCACTATGATTGAAGATACATGGATTACAAGATTGCGATCGTGGCCAATAATTAGTTTTTTTTTTTTTTTTATCAGGGACCACAAAATTATTGAACGACCCCTAAATCGAGTTTTCGTGTTTGTTTTCTTCTAACAGAATAAGCACACCATACTAAGTTAAATGATAGTTTGGGTTTGGCTACACTATGTTTAGTTCTACAGATATAGGACCTACAAGAAAATTTTTGATTGAAATATATTGCATCTTTTGATGGAGTTTTGGATCAGGGGCTGCAAAATTTTTGAACGGCCCCTAAATCGGGATTTCGTATTTCGTATTCTGAGTTAACTGATAGTTTGTTTTTGGTTACACTATATGCAGTTCTCCAGAAATGAGGCCTACAAGAAAATTTTTGACTGAAATATATTGGATCGTTTGATCAAAAAAAAAAAAAAAAAAAAAAAGTGGAAAGAGAATAAAGTTGTTGGGAATAGATTATTTTCAATCTGAAATGGTTTAATTTTTCCAATCGTACCAGCCGTTTGGGTTCCACAGTGGTAAGGCGCCCTGTGTTCAATGAGATAGCAACGTTGCCAGTTCAGTAGTCTGCTCCCTTGAGCCCTCACCAAAACAACAATACAATATTGCAGGGAAACAAATTTGAGGTACTCTAGATTCCCTCATACAACAATGTACACGTTACTATTTCATTTTCGCGTGCGTAAGTTCCGTTCGAAGAGTCTGCTTATCTGGCAACGTTGCTTTTTTCATTTAATATAGGATACCTTATCAATGTGAAGCCCAAATGGCTGGTGCTATAGGAAAAATTGTACCATATTAGATTGAAAACTACATATTCCCAACAACTTTTCTCTCGTTCATTTTTTTCATATATATATACTTATAACGGAGTTGGCCTATGGCCCCGGACTTTTGATACACCAGAATTTTAACATTATTTCGTGTTTATCTTGCTTTGAACCCCAACAAGCACAAACACGTTAAATTCCTGTATATGAGAATATGTTGATATGCAGAACACTAATACCTTCATTTGAACAAATTGTAGGTGACAAACACAGAGACAGTGATATACGGGTTCTAACAACTTGGTATGCCCCATTTTCAAGCAGACACTATTTTGTTGATAGCGATTATTGTAAATATATACAGGGGTAATAGGGGTAAAAGTGAACGAGGGACGCCGTGAAGTATTGCGTCCCCTCCCTTTCAGATCCCTTTTCAGATATATATAGGGGTAAAAGTGGATTTGAAAAGGTAGGGGACGCAATACTTCACGCCGTCCCTCGTGCCTATCTTATATGTATGTATGTATGTATGTATGTATATAGATATATAGATAGATAAATACAGATCATCAGTTGAGAATATTTTACACTACTTCCACAGTTTCCATGGAAACTACGCCACTGGAAAACAAATAACAGTATCAGATCTACTCCGCATAAAGGAGTTTGGTTTGTATATCGTGATATATTATGGATTAATGTTGAAATACGACGTGGTAGTAGATTTCTAACTTTTCCGGTTTTTGGAGAGATATTAGAGTGGGGGTGGAATATATACTAGGTATGCTTATAAAGCCAAGAAATCTGCTTCAGAGACATATGAACTCTTAAAAACAGCTTTTGGAAATA
The DNA here is from genome assembly GCF_964235325.1 of Thermobia domestica. Taxonomy (NCBI): domain Eukaryota; kingdom Metazoa; phylum Arthropoda; class Insecta; order Zygentoma; family Lepismatidae; genus Thermobia; species Thermobia domestica. The sequence continues at coordinate 59,019,509 of NC_137456.1, read as the reverse complement.
AATATCTGAGCCGGTCAAACGTGTTTATCTGGTTTAACAGATTCAGAGATGGCTGCGACTTAGTCGAAGATGACCTTCAGTCCAGCTGGCCTTCCACATCAAAAACCAAGGAAAACATTGTAAAAGTTCGCGATTTAGTGTGCTCGAACCTTATTCTTACAATTAAGATGGCTGACGACTGAATTTAAGTTTCTAGAAGGTTCAGTCAATCTTTTAATTTCAACGTGCATCGAGTGTCTCCGAAATTCATTCCGAAATTGTTGTCAGACGAGCAGACACAACACCGATTGAAAGTATCCCAAGACCTACTTAATCGGGTCGAAACGGACCTAGAATTGTTAAATAGAGTAATAACTGGTGATGAAACATGGGTTTATGGATATCACTCAGAAATAAAGGCTGAAAGGGAAGATATTTGACTCAATTGAAGATATCCAGTCAAATACGGAGAGAGTTCTTCACATTTATGAAAGACAATTTTCAAGAATGCTTCCAGAAGTGGAAACACCGTTGGAATCCGTTATGTTCATACAGCAGGGAGATTACTTTGAAGGAGATTCATCTCAATAGCCTGTAAGTACTGCCATTTTTAAATTACAAATCCAGTCTTAAAATTTTCCGGTTACACCTCGAATAGCAGATAGAAAGCTTGGGTAGAAAAAATAGTTTTAATTAAACTGTTGCAAAGGGCACGTCACTCAGAGCACAAACGTCTCTGGAATTCCCTAACAACTAGGGTTAGGAGAGGATCCTCCGCAGACCCATGCAACAATGGAACGCCACCCTCCAGGAAATCGAAGGCCCTCCCGTGACTTTTGGCACCTGGTCAGAAATCTATCTCAACCTCCTGGCACAACACACTCCCATCCCCTCAGAGGCCCACAGGGACTCGTCAACACTCCGATTGAAAAAGCCGCACTCCTAGCCGACTACCTCGAGGGCACATTCCAAGCAAATGATCTCCAACCTGACGACGACACGATGGAAGCAGTTGAACAATCCCTCCACACTCTGCACTAGGACAGTCCCTTCCCACACCAAGACCTAGTTCGCCCTAGAGAAGCGTAGACAATAGTGAAATGCCTCCTGATTCACCGAGCTGCACGCCCAGATCGTATTTCACCAGAAGCTCTGAAGCGCGCTCCACGGAAAGTGATTGTGCCAACGTGCCAACTGGCAAACGCCATTTTCATCACGACCCACTTTCCGCCAGTCTGGAAGGAAGTCAAAGTGATCCTTATACCCAAGACCACAGGCAATAGATCAGAATTTAAAAAATCAACGACCCATCAGTCTGCTCTCTCGCTTGAGCAAGCTGATAGAGAGATTCATACTCAGACGACTGCAACACACATCCAGGAACGCAACATCATTCCCCATCATAAGTTCGGCTTACGACCACTGCACGGTACGACAATGCAACTTGTCCGCATCTTGAACGAAATCGCCTATCGCTTCAACGAACGTGGGCACACACGGGACCTTTTCTTGAACATCGAGAAGGTATTTGATAAGGTGTGACACTAAGGTCTGATCCACAAGCTGCTACAGACTGGGATTCCCGCATACTTAGTGAAGTTACTGCACACCTACCTACACAACAGAAGCTTCCAAGTCAACCATGCAGACCGCCTCACCACCACACAAAAGATCAGCGTTGGTGTTCCACAGGGTTCCTGCCTCTCCCCGCTGCTGTACGACATCTACACCAGCGACATCCCGCAAACGGCGAACGCCACTATAGTTACCTACGCAGATAACTACACCGTTCGCAAGCCACTCCAACCATAGTTTTGCAGAGTCTATCTGCAGCGCCACATCAACCTGCTTGTCACCTGGTCCAGGAATTGGAGAAAGAATATCAACTCTGCAAAGACCACTCTGGTGGACTTCACCAAAAACGGGAAGCAGCGTCCCTTCAACCTCTCCCTTCAAGAAATCCAGCTCCAATTCAGTGTCCAAGCAAAGTATCTTGGGATCATCCTCGACAAGAAGCTCTCATTCCTGTCTCAATCACCTCAACTGGCAAGAAAGAGACTCAACGCTTCCTATCCCTTCTCCCGCTCTTCCTAAATGCACAACTCGATCTGGAAACAAAACTCCACGTCTACAAGATGTGCATCAGATCTATTCTGATGTACACACACAACGCCTGGGGCCATGCCCCATGCACATACCTCCGCCCGCTGCAAGTCATCCAGAACAAGGCTGCATGATTAATCTCAGGAGGACACTAAAGGAACGCCACCAGATTGGATCAGCTACATGAAGATCTCCAACTACCACTCCTGACAGGGGTCCGACACCAGAAGACCACCTCCTTCTGGCGGCAGATCAAACGCTCTGCACATCCCCACATCACGAACACTGCAACGCAGGAACCCCGGCGACACATCCACAGGATGCCTTGTCCTCTGTAACCACCAACGAACAGGAGTGAGCTAGCGACAGTTGCGTCTCTGACAACCAGCAAATAACCCAACACCACAAGTCACGAAAACCACAAATGGAAGCCAAGGGCAACTGCCCGTTACTTCATCTCCCATGCCTGTTTGCCTAATATCTTTTAAAATATTAATGTCCTGGTATTAATATAATGTCTGGAAGATTAGAAAATAATTATAATAAATTTACTTTCGAAAGAAGAGTACTAGGTTCGTAAGAATTGTTTGACTATCAAAAAGTGTTTCTCACTTGACATAGTATTTAAAAACTCTGTACTATACTATCTGTAAATAATCCAATATGGAAATATGCTTTGGATAGCAATGATAACGAATTTTGATGAACTGTAAATATAATAATAATAATAATAATAATAATAATAATAATAATAATAATAATAATAATAATAATAATAATAATAATAATAATGGAATCATAAGTCATATTTTTTCTTAAACTTTTGAACTTTAGCAATTCAATATATTTTTTTCCCAAATGCGTTACTTTTCGATAAAGAAACTGGTTTCATCGTAATTATACTTCAAGGTTTTCTTGTGCGTTTGCCATAGATAATGCAAAACAAAGATTTCTTTTAAAAAAATAATAAACAATATTACTATCCTGTTTGGTTTCTAAGCATTTTGTTCATACGCAATCTACTAGGAAAGCTAAAATAGAAATAATACAATTAGCTTTCCTCAATTAATAATAATACTAGCATATATATATATATATATATATATATATATATATATATATATATATATAGATAGATAGATAGATAGATAGATAGATAGATAGATAGATAGATAGATATAGATATATATACAGTGTTATGAACAGCGATCAGAACATATAGCAATTTTTTTTTCAAATCTAAAACTTTGCTCTTTAAAAAGACAAATTTTAAAATATTCTCTTATTAATAATTTTGTATCAATTAAAATTTAAAATTTATTGTTTGAGTTTTTACATACAAGATCCTTATGGTTACGAGGAAGTATCAGAAAGTCCATGCGATCACCGAGATGGTGACGATCTACGAACCCTTTCGGACATGCATTTTATACTTAGGTCCTTGTATGTTAAACATAGTTCTGGACTAGTTAGAACAATTCTTTTTTTTTTTTTTTTTTTTTTTTGTTTGCAGGTAAATCACTGAAAGCGCGATGAGTGACAAGATTGAGGCAAGGGGCATCATTAATAGGGCAATCTAAAAGTATAACTGCAATTTACACATATGGTTGGTACCTTGAATATGGTTGTGGTTGTCTGAGGATCTAGAATAAACTAATTTTAAAAGCATAATAAAGCATAATTTTAGAAAATACAGCATAAAGCATATTTTAAAATATATAGCACAATTCTTGGAAAATGGAAAATTAACATACTTTATTAATATTTCTTTAAAACCAATATTTATTTACAATGCAAAATCATTGAGAACATAACAATGCAACAATGTAAAGCTTATTTTTATTTCTGTCAACTTTTCGGTGTAATCCTTTAATGTGGAGAAAAGAAAGAAAAAAAAGGAAAAAAAGAAAACTTTCCGCCAACACTGAATAGTGCACAAGAACTCCACACCATATTGTTATGTGTACCTCTTGAACTTGAGCACTTTCTATACTTTTTGGTGGCATCTTTTACTTTTTCTTTCTGTATATATGCATCTCTAAGGCGCACACAAGTAATAGAAAAAACTGACTCAAGTAAAGCATATCTCTTTACAGTGCGTTAAGTAGAAAGTTCATTAAATATGAAAGAAACTGATTGCATAAAATATTAATAAATAGATCAAGATATTTAGAATATTTAATGTATAGTAAATATTATAATCTTACATTATACACGATTAATGTAAAACAATGATTCAAATTAATAATAAAGCATAATTTGAAAAAAATAAAGCATAATTAAACAAGAAATAAAGCCTAATTTGGGTTGCTCTAGTCATTAAGTTCCTCCGTCTTCAGAGGAAATCATGAAATCAGCTCCACTAAGAGATAAAAGCAATCTATGGGTATGAAAGCCCATCCTATGAGATGGTATCCAAGTGGAAAAGGCAATTCCAAACTGGGCACATGATCACCGTATACCATCTAGATCTGGAAGATCATCTTTCACTGGTGATGCTGCCTTGACAGAAAAAGTTGAGATCATAATGGAAAACAGGAGGATAGCTATTGAAAGTGTTAGTGAAATAGGTATGAGTTATAGGTCTGCCTGGTATACCATTTACAATCAACTGCATCTTCAGAAAGTGTCAGCAGGATAGGGGCCACGAGTGCTCACACCTTCGCAGAAGAGAAATCACGAAGACAATGCAAGAGAAATGTTGCATCGTTGTGAGGTGGATTAAGAGGACTTTTTCGGTAAACTAATGACACTGGATGAAATTTGAATTTATCTTTATAACCCAGAAACAAAGAAAATGAACAAAAAATGGAAACATTTCTCCTTCCTCACCCTAAAAAAAGGGCACTAGTGCAGAACTACTCGTATGTCACCAGGGTGATGCTTTCCGTTTTCTGGACTGTGAAAGGACATCATGACACATTACCTACCGCAAGAACAAACTACGTATTACTGGTACCTATTATCCCCAACTCCTCTGACTAAGTTACGAGAGGAACTGATGAAGAAATGTCGTAAATTGGTCAAAAAAATGGGTGCTGCCGCTGGCATACAATATACCGGCTCATTCCGCCCATGCACCCATGATGAAGGCAATTAGGATACGAGATATTGTCTCACCCCATCTCACGGAATCTAGCACTAAATGATTTCTTTCTCTTCCCAGAAATGAAGCGTCTACTCACGGGAGACCATTTTGACACTAGGGATGACGTAATTTCTGAGATTCAATTGTGATTTCAAACCCAAACTGCAGACTTGTACAAAACGAGCTTACGGAAAGCCCGCCAAAAATGTGTCGCTAGGCACAGTGACTGCGTAGAGAACAACTAATACCATCATTGTGTCAAAACTCTCCAGAGTGGATTTCTTGTTGTGATTCCACGAACTTTTTGATACTCCTTCGTACAACCAGTATATGCGATTTTCTTATGGACTTTTCGATTGTTAATAAATTATAACTTTAATATGCTCGTTGAAGGTTTTATCAGTATAGCTGTGTTAATGTGATCCATTAAAATAAATAATAATAGGGTCTAATGATAATAATACGTTATAATGTTTACTTTCGCTACGAAAATGCGATACAAAACTTATAAATTGAGATATAAATTTAGATTTGTTTCGCAGTTTATAAGCTTTGTATCGCATTTTCGACAGCGAATGAAAACATTATTATTTATTTTATTCTTACACATGAAATAATAATTTATATGTATCAGAAACAACTATAATAATGAAAAGTAATATAAGGAAAAAAGCATTACTTAACATAGTTTGTAAAAGTTTTAATTTTGACATCCTAGAGATTATTTATTGTTCTTGAATGTGTTTAAATGAAGCTTTAAAAAAAACTTTTATTAAGTTTTAAGTCTGTAATGACTTCAAGAAACTGGGAATTGAAATTGCAGAGACCACGAAGTCAACCTTACTTTTCACGATATACAGTAAAAACAAAGCTTCATTTCACACAAATGTTTAATTCCTAATTGTAGCCCAGTGCTGCACTACTCCTTGCATCCAGTTCGTTTTGCCATGTTTTAAACGTTTCAAACCGAATACGAATTTTTGTTCATCATTTCATTGTTAAATAGGCGAGCGTAGTATTTTCATTTTTATTTTCACTTTTTTTTTCGTTTACCACATTTTTGAAACTATTAGCAACATAATAGTGACAATTTGCATAAAGAATCTCATGTACTCTAGGCAGGGGCGAATCCAGGATCGACTTCTGGGGGGGGCGGTGGGTTGTCATACTGCTACTTTTAGGGGCTCCAAACTTTGGGATGGGTTTTATTTATATATATAAAATTAAAAAGTTTTCTCTTCTGGGGGTGGGAGCAATCCCCCCGATGCCCCCCCCCTGGATCCGCCCCTGACTCTAGGACCTAGACTCCAGATAAGATGTGATTTTACGAGATACGATCACTAATGGAAGAAAAGAGAGAGTCTTAAAAACCTTTCATTGTTCTTTACCAGATCATCGAAATTATTAAAACATTGTATAAATAAATTTTGTATAAATATTCCCATCAGTGGCGGAACGGGGCCGGGGTGCCTAGGCTCTCCCAGTTTTTTGAGTGACAACAATAATTGAAATTATTATTTACATATTTTTGAAAGTTTACAGTAAGCGTTGACTTTTATTCTTTATTGAATACTTCTAGGCTAACATTAATAGTGATGTGCTGTACATTTATATTCAACAATATTTTCTCCGACAATTTCTACGATGTTTTGCCATATAAAGCGCAATGTCTTGTGACTAATCTGTTTAGGTACCGTACCTGTAAATGACTACAACTTATTAATTGCTAATTCGTACTTCCTATCTAATTGTAATAGGTGAAAGGTATTATTCATTTTTATTTATCCTAGTTCCTGTTAACAAAGTGCGTAAACGAATTCCAAATTAAAATGTTTTGCATAAACTCATGATATATCTAATCTGGGTTCTGGCTGACTCCTCAAGTTTTTTAGGTTCTAGATCAGTCACTGATTCCCATGTACTCTAAGCTAATGAAAATGTAGAGATCTATACAAAGAGTGGCCCCTTCTAAAGCGTTGAAACGGGGATGATCGAATTTGCACCAACTAGCATTTTGAAGCGAGAAAACAATGTCTGTTTGTGTATATAATGGAAGTGCAATGAAATTACCAGAAATTAGCATAACTTAGCTTATAAAATACATGACATTCGTGAAATTAAAAGCAAAACCAGTTTGGTCAGGAGTACTTAAGTTCCTTGTCGTCCTCCTACGCTAAATGAAAACTATATATGTGTAAAGCGCAGAGAGGAAGATGCACAGCTTCTGTTAGGTGTTACAACATTCATTCATTCATACTTTTCAGAGAAAGAACAGGTTTTCTTAACAATCTCTAATTTGTAAAGAACTAAAGTTTTTATATTGTCACTTGTTGTATTTACACATATATTTTCTATCAATTTAAAATCTTTATGGTTGATCATCTGGATAACTACTAATGCACTTAAGAAACAAGGTGGTCCATCACCGCAGAAACATAAGTTCGCCATGCTCCGTTACCGTGTTAATCCAATTTAATTGACACCACTCTGTAAGAACTAGCTTTTCTCAATGATAGTATTAGCAACAGCTAAAGGCTCCTCTGCATCGTCTGATGACAGAGAAATTCTGTTATCAACTAGTAAATATTTTAAACATATACAAACTTCTGGAGTGCCTCACGGCTCCAATGTTGGCCAACTTTCGTAGGTTGCAATATCGTATAGAAGATACGGTGGAAGGAATAAGAAGGAAGTGGCGAATAAGACTGCAAACGATGAACGGTATTAAAAGAGAAAATCGTAACGCCAAGACAAGCAGCTTAACTGAAAACTGTGGTACAAGTTTCTGATAAGTCTTCTGCCAATAATAATGATGATGATTTATCAATTCTCAGTTTACGGGAAATTTACCGACGTTTTATTTCTATTAAGTTGTTTAGGAGCTACGAAGAAATAAAAGAAATTTACAAATTTTCTCACATGTATATCAACGTGAGAAACGCACCGTAACTCTTATTGTACCTTCGCTACAGTCAGTTCAGAAAACTAGAATATTCTAATCTGTAAAACATAAATTTCAATATCCAAAGACATGAGAAAAGCAATACAGAATACAAAAAATACTTGCACTAATATACTACTGTTTCCATGTTATTGCTGTTGGCTCACATTTCCCAGACCACTTGAACCGGACGAAATGATACGTGGAAAATATCCAATTACCAGATAACGATTTAATTAATCTTGTAGTTCCAAGAATCAATATTACAATATTGCTCTCAATAGGTTCGCATTTAATTACAAGTGAAATAAAAGTACACTCTTTTTTGTACTAATACTAAAACTAAAATGAGCTTCTACGTATCCAAAGCTTATGCATTCTGCTACCAATGGCATGTGAGTTAAGTGTCGATAAGTTGATATTTCCTGATCATACTGGGTTATTGATCATACTGGTTGCTACGATAGAATGCGAACTATTCAGACAATGATATGTATGCTAACCATATCAAATTTGTGGTATTGAGATATGAATATCACATACTCCAACTGCATATTGTATAATGCTAATAGCATTTCTCCCGTAAGTTAATACTTTCCAAATCTCGTAACAAAGCATATTTCAAAAAATCCACAAAAAAATGCATTGGCAACTGTATTATCTTTCTAGTTATTTTATTTTAGTTCATCAACATTATGTAATTTTTATAGACGGCATTAAATATTAATATTTAATAAAAGAAGGCATTATTAGCGTGGTAGGGTGCTTTAATTTTCGATTCCCGGTAAGACAATACAATCGATATTGATCTGTATCATGAACAATTTTGGAACTACTTGGATTAAGAAGTATCGAACTCAGGTCTAGAAAACCACAGACTACGACGATTGGTGTCAATTTACTGACCACTGATTCACAGCTCTTCGAATAATGCAATCTAAGGAAGTTTCGTTTTTCTTTCCCTTAGATAGGTTTTTCCAAAGAAAATTTCTACTAAAACCAACTAGCCATTCCATTCATTACTCGAATTTTCTCCTTCCACATATCAACACTTGCAAAAGAGTAGGATGGCCAGTTTGTTTCCATCAACACCATACAGTTTCCAGTTCAGTAAAATTTGGAGAAATTGTAAGGAACAGTTAAATACAATATACGAGGCCAAATTGCACTGAAATAAATATGAATTAACAACAAAAGCAACAATGGAAGATGAAGTGGGAAGAAGTTTCCGAGTCTGCATTTAAAAGTACCATCCCTATATTTGCCAGGTGTACCTGGAAAACTCACAGTCAGTGTCGTTACTTCGTATCCAGGACAAGTTTTTTTATTTTTTATTTAGTCTCTCGACTATGAAGCAAGAACTTTAACAACTAGCCAGCGGAAGCTAGGTAGCGTGATGGTCATTCAAATAACCGGAGTAATCTTACGTTTAATCGATGTATCCAAACCATATTTATTGTTGGAATATATTTCGTAACGACTTCCGTATCTTTAAACGGTGATAAATGCTCTTCATTGGGTTCACACAATCACTTTACCAATCTATAGTTTTTGTACTATAAACTATCTAGTCTTTGGTGCTAGCGGTCCCGTGCTCGATTCCCGATGGAAATACCCGGTAGAAAAACTGTAACAGCATTTTCAGGTTAGCCATCTTGAGTGAGGATTTCCTCGGTTTTCATCATTCACACCACGCAAATGCCGGGTTGGTACCTAACATGTAAGTCCCAGGCCGCTACCTTTTTCTTCCCTTTCCTGCCGAGGATGTCATCCCTCACACATACGGGCTAACATGGCCATAGATGCCGAAAGCTCAGAAATCTAATTCCTAATCATAATCCTCATACATGACGGACTAACATGGCCATGCATGCCGAAAGCCCAGAAATCTAAATCCTAATCCTAATCCTCATACATGACGGGCTAACATGGCCATAGATGCCGAAAGCCCAGAAAACTAAATCTTAAATTCTAATCCTATCCTTATAAATTATCTAACAAACGAACAATGTATGAGATCTAAGACTTGCACAAAACTAATTTTACCGTGTTGACTCGAAGATTAACTATATTGTTTAGAATTAAAATTTCAATTATGGTAAGCGACTGTGGGAATTGAATTCACGATCTTGCAAAGTGCGTTTTTTACTACATTTCGTCATATAATACGTAATTTTAAAATAATACTACTTTCTCATTTCGGTCAGTCATTACACTTATGTCTGCATAGGCTACCATTTTCTTATGCCATACTGACTTGTGAGTTTGTGTGGACAGACTTTCTTCCAGAAAATTTTGCCTGGGAGACAAAATCAAAACATGGTGGAAGGGTTGCATGGAAGACACTTTTTGTTTACCAAAAGACTTGCCCTACACAAGGATCATATGTAACAGCAAATTTATCCATCTTAGTTCTGAAGGATGGATTGGCTATCCAAGGAGAAAAGACCTTCCTTCGGAACTATGCCTGGAAGAAACGGTGCTTGTGAGCTTTAAGCTTTAATTAATTGGGGCACTCGGAGCACGAGAGAATCAGTCCAGTTACGTAAGTTGTAAGAAAAACAAGACATAAAGTTTGTACGTTAACATTGGTTTCTACATTACAAGAGTTATTCACATCTGGACATGACTCTTAAGCTTTGAAAGAAGCTTTAGATAGAGAACTTTAGCATGAACTGTGTCCAAAATTGCGAAAATAAAAAAAAAAAAAAAGATTCCTTTGTGCACTGAACGTGCCAATTAATAAAAACGTTACTTATATTTTAAAAGTAATTTCAAGTTTTTCTTTTCTTGAAGTCGACTATCAACTCTATAAAATAAGAAAACTTCCTTCAAACGACAGAAGATCCGCATACAAAATAAAATATTGAAAATAAAAGTACGAGATATTCAAAAATTAGATTTCTGGGCTTTCGACATCTATGACCATGTTAACCCATCCTGTATGAGGGATGACGTCCCTTGCCAAGGAAAGGGAAGGAAGAAAGGTTTGAGGAAGGAAGGGTCTGGGATATATATATATATATATATATATATATATATATATATATATATATATATATATATATATATATATATACAGATGGTGATCAGAAAAATGGAAACACCTGAACGAAATTGCAACTTACCAGATTAATATGGTGTCGGGCCACCTTTCGCCTTCAGAACAGCCTTGATGCGACGTGGGATGGAGGCATAGAGGTCGTGAATGGTAGCAAGCGGAATTTTACACCATTCCTTGTGCAGGGCATCGGGCTGTTCTGTGAGAGAGGATGGATGTGGAAATCGTCGCTGGAGTCGTGTTTCCAAGATGGACCACAGATGTTCAATTATGTTGAGATCTGGGGATTGGGCGGGCAGGGGAGGTGTTGAACTTCATCCCGATGTTCCTCAAACCACGCTGCAACAACGCCAACTGTGTGAATGGGTGCATTATTATCCTGGAAGATGGCGTCATTGTCCGGGAACAACATCCGGACCATAGGATGCAAGTGGTCTCCTAAAATTGCGACATAATCGATGGCAGTGATTCGTCCGCTAAGTGTGACCACAGGACCCAATGAAAGCCATGATATGGCGGTCTACAGCATCACCGAGCCGCCGCCATGTTTCACAGTTGGGCAGAGACACTGCAGATCATAAGCTTCTTTGGGCGTTCTCCACACATAAACACGGCCTGCGGTTGGGAATAGGGTGAAGGATGACTCATCCAACCATATCACACGTTTCCAGTCCTCAACGGTCCAAGTTGCATGGTCGCGGCACCATTTGCGACGTGCGAAAGCGTTATGGTCCCTGATTAGCGGTTTGGCCCGTGCAACACGACCCCGTAAGTTCATGTCATGTAATTCGCTGCGGACTGTGATTGTCGAAACAGGGTAGGGGAGGTGCTGATTGAGTTCCTCCGTCACTTGCTCCGCAGTCGCACGACGGTTCTGCGTGACAATGCGCTTTAATACCCGGCGTGACCTGTCACTCATGATTTTCTTCCGCCCACTGTTCCGCTTCCCCGATGTGATTTTCCCGTGTGTTGTGTAGGCCGTCATCACCTTCGACACTGTCCCACGCGACACACCTAACACAGTAGCCAAGCCACTGCCGTCACACTCACTCCACATAACCGCGCACCAACAATTTGCCCTCTTTGAAAATCTGAGAGGTCTCCCATTTTACACTACCTCCGTCTGCTGCAGCCACTGGACACTGCTGTTCCACTGCACCTGATGTAGTATGGAGACCGACCTAACACACCACCACCAGTGGTCCGGCGCTGAGGGCGCCACGACACCACTGCCAACTCATACATCTGACGTGTTGCCAACTACAGGTGTTCCCATTTTTCTGATCACCTTCTGTATGTTAGGTGCCATCCCGGCACTTGCTTCGTGTGAATGAGGAAAACCAAGGAAAAACTCACTCAGAATGACTGGTCTGAGAAAAGTTTTTACATTTTTTCGACCGAATGTTCCCATCCAGAATCGAACCCGGAACAGCTTGCACGAAAGACGAGAGCGTGGGTCCACTAAAAGAAAAGTAAACCTATGGTGAGATTTAGAAAATAAATAAATAAATAAATAAATAAATAAATAAATAAATAAATAATAATAATAATAATAATAATAATAATAATAATAATAATAATAATAATAATGAGAAGAAGAAGAAGAATCATTGTAAGGTAGGACCAAGGACGTTATAAAATAACGGATCTGCCCTTACAACAAAATCTTGAAGCCACACGTCACAGTTTCGCCACCCCTACTCTGCCCATTCCGCCCAATAGGATCGCAATATTTTGAGCCAACAATCATGGCGGAAAGAAAAGTAGCCAATCAGACGATGGCGGAAACGAGAGTATCCAATCAGACATGCCGATGCTCGGCTGTTTTTTTGGCTTCTTTGATTTAATAGGATGAAGGTACATACGGGCAGATCCTCTATTTTATAACATCCTGGAGTAGGACAACTTTTATCCAACTTATTTCGAGTAGGGAAAAGCTAACAAGTTTTACGACGAAAAGAGCAGTGGCAACTCTTGAGCATCAGTAAAAATTAAAAATTTTATCGCTTCATGTTAAGGAAAGAAAATGTAACTAAAATCTTATTTCTTGCATACAATAATCACTACATTAGGCAAAATTTTTCCGTTAGTAGGTAGTAATAAAATTTTAATTTTTACCGATGTCACTAGTTGTAACATTAGGTAAGTTTCTCTTTACCTTGTAGTAATAAAAATGTTAGATTTACCGAAGTGATTTCGATCAAAACCAGGAGCGACTTAGGAATTTAATTTTGGGTAGGCCGGTCCTTCGCTTATGAATACATATACACATTTGATTGATTAATGAGATAAGAAATTAGTTTTGCAGTAGTGGTTGATGCTATTTGTCAAATAACTATCTAGCATTAATATAACTAGTGGAAATATACTGTATTTATTCTCTATTGTATGTTTTAGCATTTATATATTTTTCAAAATTTTTGCCTACCCTGCCTAGCCGCTAAAGCCGCCACTGAACAAGACCCATCACTGGTAATGAGGTTAATTAACATTTGCCTTTTTCTTGTTTAAAAATGATTTTACTAACTCTCATCTTTAGAAAAATTTCAAGAAAAAATTAGGAAAATTTTGAGAATTTAAATGTGAATAATGAAAAGTATTTGAGTACAATTTTGCACCTCAAATGTTTCATGATAACCATCATATTTCATTTTGAAAGTGAAGGGGGGATATTTAGGAACAATTTTGATAACTTAGATGTAAAGATGAAACATTTTAGCACAATTTTTGCACTTCAAATGTTGTCACTATATCCAGTACATTTCATTTTGAAAATGCAGGTGAAAAAATTTAGGAACAATTTTGAGAATTTAAATGTGAATAATGAAAAATATTTGAGCACAATTTTGCACCTCAAATGTTGTCATGATATCCATCATATTTCATTTTGAAAGTATAGGGGAAATTTTAGGAACAATTTTGATAATTTAGAGGTAAAGATGAAACATTTTAGCACAGTTTTTGCACTTCAAATGTTGTCACTATATCCAGTACATTTCATTTCGAAAATACAGGTGAAAAAATTTAGGAACAATTTTGAGAATTTAAATGTGAATGATGAGATATTTTAACACAAATTTGCACCTCAAATGTTGTCACTACCAGGCCCGAAACCAGACAGAGAGGTTTGAGGGGGCCATGAATATATTAGGGGGACCAAGTCATCAAAAATTTTCTAACAAATAAACAAATTGTGTTTTTTATATTGAGGTCTGGAGGGACCACGTAAAGCGTAGGGGGTAAGCCCCCTAGCCCCCCTCTAGTTGCGGGTCTGTCATGCAGTTCATTTCACTTTGAAAATGAAGGGGAAGAAACTACAATGTGAACATCTTTTTTGTGAAAGTCAAGGAAACAGTCAAGGGAGTACAACAACCAAATGCTAGAAATTACAGACTCTTCGAACACACATGTTTACACTTGACCTTGTATTCGTAAGTAAGCCTGTTATCACGCACGTGCTAATATCTAAGAAGCAGTAGCAATTAACCATATTTTACTTTATCAACATATATATATGCCCTACACACAAACGTAAATGTATTATTTTTCTCAAGTTGCATAACCACTCATTTGCAGGAAACAGAAATAATAACATTAACAAAAAAAACTTCCTGGAAACAGGAACCCTCCAATCCACCAGTAAATAATAAAAATAAAAAAAGAAGTAATATCTAAAAGTTACTACCCGTGTGTGGCATACATGTGTGTATCAATTTCATAGACGATTTTTTTTGCGGAAGTATTTAATTTTCTTACACGTGTGCATTGATTAGATGGAGGAACACAACAGAGACGCATGGGGTTAATATGATACATGAACTCTAAAACGTTTTTGGTTATGAAGGACATAAGTTATCCAATAAGGAACAATAGTTTTTTCACTTACGACATATAATTTTGATAATTTCCAAGAGTCAATCATCTTGTCATAAAATTGATATTCTTTATTACAGCAAAATTATTTTATTCGTAGTATTATTCTGTTTTAAAAATAATACCGTAACGATTTGTTAATATGTATGAATACTAGTGATAAATTTCCCCGAATTTGAGAAAAAAACATTCGTCTTTCTATTGGTTTTAGGAAATAGTTATTGTAAGTGCACATATCATTTACTTATTTGTGACTTAACCTCAAATTTAACATTTAACAGAGTTGTTTCATATTTTCCCCTAATTCTTCTAAATGTCAATTAAAGACTTTTTGCAGATATTTCGAAAATCTAAACCTTAATTTTATAGCCCATAAATCGGAAGCAAAAGACCTGCACAGTAATTTTACTTGCGCACTAAGTAAGTCTACTTTCTTGCAAGTAAATGTCTACTTTTATGCAAATAAATGTCATTTCATACGAATAATGCCTACTTCCATGTAAGTGATTGTCTAATTTCATGCAAGTAAATGTCTATTGTCATTAGAGGAAATTCCTAATTTTATGCAAGTAAATATCTAATTTTATGTAAGTAAACTTCTAATTTCATGCAAGTAAAAGTGTATTTCCACGCAAATAAATGTCTATTTTCATACAAGTAAATGTCTATTTCCATGTAAGTAATTGTCTAATTTTATCCGAGTAAATGTCTATTTTCATTCAAGCAAATGTCTACTTCCATGTAAGTGATTGTCTAATTTCTTACAAGTAAATGTCTATTGTCATGAGAGGAAATTCCTAATTTTATGCAAGTAAATATCTAATTTAATGTAAGTAAACCTCTAATTTCATGCAAGTGAATGTGTATTTCCACTCAAGTAAATGTCTATTTTCATACAAGTAAATGTCTACTTCCATGTAAGTAATTGTCTAATTTCATGCAAGTAAATATGCATTTCCATGCAAGTAAATGTCTAATTTCATGCAAATAAATTTCTATTTCCAAACAAGTAAATATGTGCTTTCATGTCAAGTTTGAACAAGATTAGATGACGTCTGTAGATTGCGTACATGCTATTGATAATATCTGCGAGGCTCATTTTTGAATGTTGTTCCATCGGCACGAAATTTCGCAATGGATGACTTCGATCCATCTGTTGATTTACTTTGCAGGGTGTGATTTGCCACCAGATGTAAAATCGGATATTAATATCGCACTAACCAAAAATAAATAATGAACCTTAATATGTTTGCACAGTTATCGATTTCGTGTTCGATACTACTTTGTTCTAGTTAATGATTTTCCTTAGGAATTTCATTCTACTCAATAAATTGAAAGCTTACATAGTGTTTCTGCCCAGCGCTTTATAGGTATCTAATCACGGATTAGGATCGTGTACGAGCTGAATTTAACATCCATAGTGTGGAGGCCGACTTTCCGATTTTTACGTTTTTATATTAAGTAGAAATGTCTATAACAATTTGTTTTTCTGTTTCTGCCTATTTCATTGTTATTCTTTTGAAATATCGAATGCAAGGATAGTGGACATGGTATTAATGATTATCATGCTATAAATTTGGGAGATGGTTCTCCATACCAAAATATGATGAATCCTCGTCGTAAACTACAGTGTTTCCGAGGCTACTGAAATCGGGAGAAAAGCAACTTTAGAACGGTATTTCTATGAGAAACAATGAACGTACACCTGTACACTTTGTTCTAGCTAAAACCACATATTGTAAACATGACAACGACTGCACGAAGGATTCCTCATATCTCTGCTTTATGATGATCATACAACACAAACACCTAACAACATTGTGTGTGTGCAACATAAATAATCTCTATCTGCTAGATTCGTTTCATGTTTCTTTGTCTACATAGTCTCTTAAGACATGTCTTCTTTGTGGATATGCAACCACACATGACATATAAAGCTTCCGTCATGTTAAACTCAATTTTCAGTACCGGCTTGCCAAGAACGATTTCTTGTTTCCGCTCTCATTCTTATTTCGACCCACCTTTACTTCAGAAGCTTTTGGGAATCCCTCATGCACTTTGGGAAATCCCTTGCGTATGTTTATTACATACATTGTTTTCGATAGAAGAGGGTTGATTTCTATGGCAAACTTCTGTAACGTACATTTGTTGCTTGTCGAAGAAAGCTCAAAAGATTTCCTTTCTCCAGTTTTCGGCACATTCTTGCTCAGAAAGTATCCAGATTATGACATATAATTATATGTTCATATTTTTCGTAATTTGGTATGCAGAATCACATCCTAAATTAACACCTTGTATATCGTATACGACTGACAAAACTCACCTGATGTTGACCAAACGAACTTCATATGCTGCGGTATATAGGCAATTTGTTCTTCAGTTACAGGCCATCAAGGTTGGATGGCCCCGCGTAGTGTAGTCTCGAACGCTGTTGCCTTTGGTACGAACTGTCCCGGGTTCGATTTCCAGTGGGGACACAAAACTTTTCTGGTCAGCCATCCAACATGACGGTTTCTTGCGTTTTCCTCATTTATACCAGGAAAATACCAAGATGGTGTTTAACATAATGGTCCCAGACCGCTTCCTTCCTTTCCCTCTCCTTTCTTCCTCTCAAATTCCACGGGCAGTGTGATCACCGAATGACATCACCCTTTATACATGACGGGCTAGCATGGCCATAGTTGTCGAAAGCTCAGAAATCTAATTCGTAATCCTAATCATGGTTGAGTTCGTATTTATAATAACGATTTGCTAAAAGTCAATGAAGGACATCTTTTCCCATAATGGAGGATTTTTCTACTGTAGTATTTGTTTTAATATACTTATCTGATTCCTTTCAATATCTTGAAGTTAACTGCCTTTTACTTGATTTTTCTTTGAAATTTACATTCAATAGCCCTCTCTCTCTCTCTTGCGTCACATTTTGTAAAATTCAGTAATCAGTGGAAAAAATGTTCAAAATGTTTTCTATTTTCAAAAGTTTCAGAGATGTGATGACTAGAATATTTTTTTAAAAGACTCTTTCCTTTCCTTAGTCATCATATTTCCTAAAACTCCAGTTTGCCTAAAACCTAAAACTGCCAGTTTGTGGTACATAAAGAATATTCCTTGAAAATGTCAAGGTTCTATAAGTATGCCCTATACTTTCGGAGGTCTGTTTAACGACTAGAAACTATCTGGCCCTTCTTTTCCTGCCCAGACACTGGATTTTATAAATCCCCGTTTCATCATCAACTAGAATACACAGAGAATGATTATACAAAGTTCGCAAGCTTCGATGCCTAATGGTATCAGAGATCGAGAGAACAATAAAATTTCAGTCCATTTTCCAGCTTCAGGGTTGCATTTTGCAAAATACCATTTCATCTAGGGAATAGGATGCAAGGAGAATTTTTACACAAAATTTCAAGGTTCCACACCTTACAGTTTCGGAGATCTAGTAAATGCTGAAAAAACATTAGAGCCCCACTTCCCCTTAAGGGTAGCATGATCTTAGGTAGACCCTAGGATGCAAGGAAAATAGCTATACAAAATTCCAAAGTTTATGCCTAATACTTGTAGTTTCGGAGCTCTGATGAATTGTATAAAAACGTTCAAGTCCCCGCCCTTCCTTTAGAAGTCGCATCTCGCAAAATTTCATTTTATCTACAGCCCAAGAAGAATATTTATACAAAATTTTAATACTCTACGCCTAATTGTTTTCGGGGTCCAGTGAATGCTACGTAAAAGTCTTCAAGTCCCCTTCACTCCTTAAGGTCACATTAAGTAAAATCCCATCCCATCTATAGCCTAGGACCAAAAAGAATATTTGCACCAAAGTTCAGTGTGCTGAGCACAATAGTCACGAAAAACTGGTAAATGAAAAAAAGAAAAAATAATCAAATCCCCCCCTGTAACCTTATGGATCGCATTTATAAAATTTCGTCTTGCCTACAACCTAGGACCCAAAATTATTTTAAGATACTCCCCTAATGATTTCAGAGACTTGGGGAAGGAAGAAAAAGTTCCCCCTCCTTTGGGCTAGAATTTTCTAAAATTCCGTCTTATCAACAGCTAAGCACTCAAAGATAATATTTATACAAATTTTCTATATTCAACGCCTAATAGTTACAGAAACTTGATGAATGCCAACAATATTCAAGCCTACTTACTCCTTTAGTGGTCGCATTTCGCAAAATTCCGTCGTATCTATAGCCTAGGACTCAACACCTAATAGTTTCGGAATTCTGAATAATAATAGTAATAATAATAATAATAATAATAATAATAATAATAATAATAATAATAATAATAATAATAATAATAATAATAATAATAATAATAATATCCAAGTCTTTCTTCCCTTTTGAACGTGCTTCAAGTTACCGTAACCACCTTCTTCAATTCGAAAAACTTTCGCTCCAGGAATTAGTGCTAATTAGTGCCCGCGACCTAGAATTAGTTGTAAAGTTAGGGCACAGCAAAAGTGGCTGGCCCAACTTCACATCAGCTCAACCACTTTCTCCGAATTGAATTTTTTTGCGCCAGAAATTAGTGCTAATTAGTGCTCGATTCCCAGAATTAGAGCTGGTCTCGTTCAGAAGTTAGGGCATAGCAAAGGGGTCTGCACCAACTTCAGACTGCTCTAACCACTTTCCCCGAACCGCAAAAAATACGCCAGGATTTAGTACTGGATTAGTGCTAATTGGTGCCCAATTCCCAGAAGTAATGCTGGTCTCGTTAAGAGATTAGGGCCACTGAAAGTGGCTTCTTCAACTGAAATAAAATTATATTTCATAATGGAGAAAACAACGTGTATATTGGAGAAAGTAGCTGTGCCAATTTCACATTGGCCCAACCACTTTATCCCATATATATATTGTTTGTTTTTTTTTTTTTTTTCGATTATGGAATATCACTTTGTTTCGTTTGAAGGTTAAGATAAATTAAATCTTAAAAAGTTCTCATCTTGTATGTTTTTGTTACTTATGTTTTCTATTCTGATAGAGCCAAGATTTCTTCACCTTTAGACTCTGACTCATGACTTTAGAGGAAAACTCACTAATAGATCATAATTAAGGACTAAAGCCACGACGGACAAACTTCAGTAACAAGCTTAAGCTACGTAATGCAGGATCCAGTAAAATTTTCCTCCATAGAACATTAAATGGGAAATGAGAAATGACACACTCTGTATAAACACAATATTAGAAATTTATCAACTACATTCTTCAACCTCTATTGCTTTTTTTAAAAAAAACTCTAGAGTCCTGGCACTCAGTCGTTCTTTCAGAAAAAATGTTCCAGGGGGCACTGCTGGTACTATTCTATTTATCATGATATTGTAGATATATAATTTTTGTCTCCTCCGCGGACACTCTCAGAGCTCCGGAGGGGCAGTGGTTCCCCCAGAAACAAGTCTGGAAGAAACACTGCTGGCACTAAGCTGTCTACATTTTGTTTTTGTAGCTATTGCTGGAAATATGATGATTCTTGATGAGATCTAATGAACAAGATTAGTAATAAACAGAGGTAGGAGGTACATAAAGCAGTATCTACTACGCTTTAGTACGCTTTAGTACATAAAGTAGTATCTACTACAAAGCAGTTTCTACTACGATGCAAGCCTCAGAATAGAAGCACAAAAATAAAAACCAGAGGTGCACATATGTGCACCTATGAACTAAAGAGGTTAAAATAGTCAACATATCACTATGTCTTAAATTATTGGTAACTTAATATTTAACCAATAAGCAATTAGAACTATTAAAGTTTTCGTATCAGATCGTGGTGTTTTGAATGGCCCGGTTTATCTAGCAGATAAAAATAAACATTTGATGGTTAACTCCTCCTAAACCGCAGGATTGATTTTGATAATTTTTTTGGTACATAAGTCAATCCTGATCTAAGGCTTTTCAAAGCATTTTCGGCGAGAGATAGAAAACGGATGGAGGGTTCCGTGTAAAAATAATCGAAAATAACAGATACAGTGTTAATACTGGCCTATGCGGAACAAAATACAATGGTTGCCAATTTGTGTGGCAAAATGTTGATATGCTTGATTATATTAATGCAAAGTCTGTTGTTATGCAGCATAAGCCATAAGCTTTCACTTATTTATTTATTTATTTTACTTGCTCTCGAAGTTTTTATTTTGGTATAACACACGATTCCTAAAAATGAATCCCGATAAGAGTTAATCCATGGCTTCTTCTCTAAAGAAAAGTACCGTATTGTGGATACCTTATACAACATAAATGGTTTCTCAGTAGGTCCACGTCTCATATAGCCTCGCTGCTGAACGGAACGTTAAACTCAAAATCAACTCAACTCAAAGATCTCGGAGTTACTCTTGACACAAAACTATTTTACAAAACATACAAACATTATACTTGTAATTAAGCAACCGATACCTTTTCTAGGACTTCTGTAAAGATTAACAGAAATACGGAACCTCTCTTCGTTAGCAACGATCTACAAGCCAATAATTTCTGCTAAAATCGAATATAGTTCGCCGATCTGGACAATGGCAGCTCCTACAAACCTATCCCGGCTAAACTCAGTTCTAAACTTCTTTGTTGCAATAGTACGTTTCAATGTACCTCAGACAAAGAACAGACGATAACGAACATTAAATATTCAACTATCTGACACTTGTCATAAAATGATTGATCGCAAATATCTATATAAATTCAACACATGGCCAATTCAGGTCCGAAACGCTACTCTCAGAATTGTATTTCTGAATTCCATTGAGACAAACACGTAACATTCATCTGTTTTCATATAGGCGATCTAAACTTTTAACAGTTTAATGTTTTCTATTCTACAGGTTTAATAATTTATACAACGAAATGTCACATACACCAGTAGATTTATTTAATTCTGAAGCTGCATATAACTTTGCACTACGACGTCATTTTAGTGAATAAATTCTAGTCAGCTATTGTCAACCTTTCTTGTTATTACTTAGATGGAATTATTATTATTATTATTATTATTATTATTATTATTATTATTGTTATTATTATTATTATTATTATTATTATTATTATTATTATTATTATTATTATTATTATTATTATTATTATTGCATTATGTTATCGTATATTAGCTTTGTTAAATATTCCAGTCTGAACTAACGTTCAACTGTATCTGGAATTAAGTTCTTAAATAAAATAAAAGATAAACTCCATTCTATACTCTTTCAACTGCATGATTTCCTCCCTTTATCTAGCACTATGAGTATAAGTGGCATTGGTACATGTAATACTGGGTTCAATTTGAACGAGTTAGAATGGAAGAATGCATTAGATAATTGAAATGAGTTTCTACCATGTGATACGAGCGTATTTAAGTGCATATGCCTTGAGATGGAAAAATAGTGAGAAACAGAGGATTGCACAATAACTACTGTATATAGTTCCCAGGTTGAGCCCTATCAGCAAAATCAACTACCAAGTTCAGTAGAACATGATTTTACCGTGTGCTATTGTTTTCAAAGTGTAAACAATTACAATATAACCTGGAAAATTGGCGCGTTCACTACAAAAGGGAATTAAATCAGCTTTTTGGTCATTTTAGACATATTTCATCTTTAAGATTTCTATCTGAAGCTCCTTTCAGAGATAAAATGATTAATGTCCAAATATTGTAAATAACTCATAATGCAAATAGTAGTTGTAAATTTTTCATGTAATTAAGCTTACTGTACAACAGTACGTTGTATATTTTCTTTTACTTGTAAATCATTATTTTCTTGTAATTTTTGGGCGTAAGGTATTTTAAATATGTACTAGGCTGATTCTACTATTAGAAAAAGAGAAAGAGAAAGAAAAAGAAATAAGTTAGTTATAATGTCAATATAAAAATATATTCAAATGTTTTAAATAATATGATTTTGGATGTCGTTGTCAGGACAACCGAAAATAAATAGAGCTAATCAGTTTTAACGAGGTAGACATATTGAAGAAGAAGTGTGTAAACGTAAAATGTACACTTCTCAGTTATGATTATTAAACAAAGTGTGAAAACAGATAAATACAGATGTTTTAATGGCTCAATATTAAGGATAAAGAACCAGTGATCATTGTAAAATTGGTGCCGAAACACCGAGAGTGGGTTGTATCGTTTGGAAGTACAGTAAAAGCGATCAACATTGAGCCTGATATTAATCGTACTATTTTGAGAAGTGGAAAGATTATATATAGAAACATCATGAGTGCTACAGATAGTGGAACGATTGACAATCAAACTATTCTTATTGTAATGAATTCTTCAGACAACATGTTAGAAGTCTTAAGAGAAATATCACGACAAATTAAGGACCACGCTCGACGTAGTGATGAACAGTTTGAAAAAATGAATCAACAATTTGAAAAACTGGACCAAAAGGGGAATCAACAAGCTCAACATTTTGACGAAAGATTAGAGCAATTGCAGCAACGTAATGATGGCATACAACAGCAATTACAACAGATGAATCAACAAATTGTAGCCAAATTTGAACGCTATGATGAAGAAATGGAAAAGATAGTACAGAGATGAACCAAGGTTCAAGACTCTGTAGATATTATAGAGACTGTGGTAAATGAACACGCCAACCAAATTAAGTAGTTGCAGGATGAAATGAATTTCATCAAAGAGAAGTATATACACGAAAGTGCAGTGCATAATGGTGGGCACATGGATACTGTACACCCTACTTCCATTGGTTTGGAATCTACATGTCATCGTCATCCCAGAGCAACTCTTGAATGTAATGAATCTTCAAGCTGTACTGAAGATAGTACCGAAGGAGAAAGGAGAACTAGGCAATCATCCAGGCAGAAACGTAACCACAGGTATTTGAAGGTTAATACAGGTAAACCTTTGCGATTTAGTGAAGTAAAATCACTTACTAAATTTAGTGGTGTACCAGAAGATATACCTGCGAGGGGGTTCCTAGAAAAATTTGAGGATGAATGCGAATTGATGGGTGTAGACGAGTCTCAATTTTTAAAGTTACTACCACATATATTATTGCCGCCTTGTCTAACATGGTTTAAGGCAACTAGGAATAGCCTCCGTACATATTCTGACTTTAAGAACGCTCTGCTATCTAATTACGAGAACGATTTTATGATAGCAAATAGGGATGCCATACTGAGAACGAAACCATTCAATCCTAAGGTATATAAAAGTGTGATTGAATTTGTGGTTTCTACATATGTACCGTGTCATGCGAAAACGAACTAAGCGCCACTTTCGTACTTTTGAGAAAATTACGTTTAAAGGTTGATGTCCAGCATTAGTGTAGCCGTAATCAAAAGTGAAATTATGTTTCTTTTTTGGAAAGGTGTTGGTTTCCCTCTCTTTTCGATTTTGCAAAACGTTCTAATGCTTATCAGGAACCAATCGTCGCATTTACGTGGATTTTCAAAATTTGGCGCTTAGTTCACTTTTGCATAACACGGTACATATAGCGAATTAAGATCATTAAATCCTAGTCATACAGAATCTCGGATCATTGCTTCTATTCGAATCTTACTACCTTTTAGATTACAGCAATTATTAATGTCCGCACAGTGTGTCAATTTTAACCATTTGATCATGCTTGTCCAAAATTATGAAAGTCAATCTGTAATGCAAAATGGTAATAGAGGGTTGGATAGAAGTCAAGGTAATTCTGGTCGTAACCATGTACAATATGCTCCGGTTCGCAACTTAAATGTACAAACTGAGAATACGTCTAACTCGTATTGTTTTAATAGTAGAATAAATGATCATAATGTTAATGGTAATCAGACGGAACCTAATAGCAGAAATGAGAATAGGAATTTTAGAAATAGTAATCGAAATTTTAATAGGAACAATAATCTTCGCCTGTTCACACGAAATCGATTTATAGACGGCAGTAATTATACACATAGAAATTCGAATGCTGAAACAGTGCATAATCGCCAAGAAAATACTCAAGATTCCGGAATACAATGTAATTTAATCGAAGTTATGAGTTACCGTAATTTAAACTAGATTGTACTGATGTGGAAGGGGTTGAATCCACGTCAGCGTTAAATACTCCTAATCAATTTTTTGATTATGAAACTGATTTAAAAACTAGATAAAAATACCATACCTTACCAAGAAACCTAACTTCTCTTGTGTCAGTTATTGTGCCAGCGAGGACCAAGTATAGCATACGTACTTGCGAGCATAGCACAATTACAACACTTAGGGGTTTCACGAAAGTTTTCACTTTCGGAGGGTGTCTTGTTTTTTTTTTTTTTTTTTTTTGAACTTCATCTAACATCCTTTTCATTTTTTCATCTTCATCTGGGCTTCGGCCCTCGGCTACTCTATCACGATGACAGACACTGGCAAAGTTAACGGACCTACGAATATCGGTCAGGATTTAGGATTACAACCTCCACCACTTAACATCGGGCCTAACGGTCGCCAAAAGACGCAGCCAAGGATTGTTACGGGAACACCTCGTTCAGACCGTAACTCTATTCCTTCGACTACCTACGCTGACTGCATCTCTAAAGGACAAAGAATTCGTTCTCGATCTTTCTCTGATGGCGAACAAGCGCTAGATTCAAAGAAGCAACGAATTACTCCCAATGTTCATCAGACTACAACTGACAGTCATTGTATGGATTGGGCATCCACTTCTGCCGATAATCATCATCAGCAATACCAGTCAGATCCCGTGTACAACTTCTTGCTAACCGACTACGATCAAAAGTATGACACTGTTCGTGCTGTCTTCCAGCAGTTAGTCAAGTACGTCCCTCGGTCTGAGATCCGTGAAATTGTTAAGACACGCCGTGGCATCATTTTGAAATCCACTAACCCAAATTTCGCCACGCATGTTCGCAACAAGGCAACTTATGAAATTTTTGAGACAAAAGCAAAGATTTCTACTTTACAGCCGAGTACACGCAAAACTCCTCCTCCACCACGGCGACTTCCTATGCTTTCTGTAGTTATTCGTGGTGTAGAACCTGATCTTACTGATGACGAAATTCTTGCTGAACTCCATCAGGAAGGGCTACCTATAAAGCGTTGTATTAGGATAAAGAACAACCAGGGACCAACTTATCTCGTTCGAGTGCTGACTGATCAACAACAGCTGATTGATCAACTTCTATCCAAGGGTGCATATATCTATAGACGCAAATATAAGGTTGAGCCATCTCGCACGCCAGCACCACTACCTGTTCGCTGCGAGAAATGTCAACAATATAATTCACACCCTACAGCTGAATGCACAAACAGCACCAAATGTGGCTATTGTTCCCGCGAACATCCTACAAAAAGCTGTCCAAATCTTCAAGAACCACTACGTTGTGATCGCTGTTCTGAACGTCACCCAACGTACAGCTATAAATGTAAAGCTAAGCCTCAGCCTGATCCAGCAAAGCCTGAACTAGTTGTTCCAATACGTTCGGTCGATGCACCAACTCCACCAGCAAATTCATTGCGCCATCCAGTTACCGTCGAAGATCTACTTCGTTTTCTCACTATTTCACTACAAAACATCCACCCATTTCTTCGCAGCCATATTCTAACTCAAATCATGCATGCAGCCAAACTGTTATTTAATCTACAACTACATGCAACGTATTCCGGACCAACAGTGCATTTTCAAATCCAACCACTTGAAGTTTATGTTTGATATGGACAACTCTACCTACGGACTTATATTCACTTTCATTATGAGTTACAATTTACTTTTCCTTAACATACGATCACTGTTGACGCACCAACTGCTCTTTACACAGCTCCTCAAGGAGGAACAAATTGCCGCATTCGCTCTTAATGAAACTTACCTTGCACCATATTTAACATGCTTTATACCGAAGTATAATTTACTTCGACACGACGCTCCAACTGGACCACGTCTCTACGGAGGCACAGCTATTGGTATTCGGCAAAGTCTTCCTTATCGGGCAGTTACTGTTCACCTGCTCTTCACATTCCTGAACATAACATCACGACAATTTATTTTAGAGGCAAAACAGTTACCTTTGTTACTATTCACTATCGTCCAGGCAGAGTTTTAAGCTATGATTTCTTCCGCTATATTGATACCAACTTCCGGCATTACATTATCATGGCCGACCTCAATTTTCATAGCCGTTCCCAACGTGACAAAGACAACTTTCTCGATTTTGTTCGGAATGAAACACGAGCTGAATTTCATACTTTACCGAAACCTACACGTCCTATCAGTCGCACTACTCCTGACGTAGTCATAACTTCATCTTCACTATCTCAGTCTATTCACATATCTGTACTTGACTCCATAGGTAGCGACCATGTCCCCATCAAAGTCGAACTTCATTGTTCCCCCAACACTCAGTCGAAGCCTCCTCCTCAGAAGGTCTACTGCTATCAAAGTGCAAATTGGGAACAATATCGCACCGATTTAGACACTGCCGTAACTATGCTCACAATGCCTAGTACGCAATACGAACTCGATCGAACAATCACTGGACTTACTACAGCCCTTCAAGACGCAGCACAACGATCCATTCCAACAATCGAAGTTCAGCTACACAAACCTAAGTTACCTCCGCAATATTTACCATTTATTTCAGCATCCCGGAGAGCTTTCCATGAATATCTCGCTACGGGTAACCTTGAAGCGCTTCAGCTTCATCGCCAGTACCTAAGGATCACGCATAATTATATCGTTGCGTTCAAGAGACGCCACTGGATTCAAACTTGCAACACACTAGCTAATGAAACGCATCCTACCAAATATTGACGCAAATTCCATCAATTAACAGGTAGAGTTTCTCGTACGCCTTACCCCATTGTTCATAACCATCAAGCAGTCCTTACGGATGCAGAAAAGGCTAATAGTTTTGCTTCCTATTTTCAAGATATCTTTACACCTCTACCCGGTTGTCATACACCAGATCGCTTGCAATCAACTATAAACCGACATACCGATGCAACTTCTCCTTTCTTTCGTCCGTCTGCTGATCATGATTTAGAACCAAATAATCCTCTAACCATGCCGATTCAACCCGAAACTATTAGTAATACACTTAAAGGTAAACGGAATACTGCACCAGGATTTGACTCTGTTACATATGTACTCATCAGACAAGCGACTCACTCTTTTCTACCCTTTCTTAGCACCATTTATACCTTTATTCTGCGAACTGGATATATTCCACTCGACTGGAAATACTCAAAAGTGCTTCTCTTTCCTAAACCAAAGAAACCTCAATCAGAAGTCACATCCTATCGTCCTATTCACCTCACTAGTTGTCTATGCAAAATCTTGGAAAGAATCCTTGTCCGTCGCATGCACGACCATCTTCACTCGCATAATCTTCTTCCAATACACCAAGCTGGATTTCGACCAAATTTTAGTACTCAAGATCAATTATTCCGTCTCACCACAGCTATTTACAATCAATACAATACAGGTTTTTCTTCTTGCCTTGTAACATTTGATTTGGAAAAGGCTTTTGACAAAGTTTGGCATCCTGGCTTACTATATAAACTTCGTAACTATCTCCTGCCAACTTCGTACATCCGCTTCATACACTCCTTCTTAATAGGACGACTAGCTTACATCTCAGTCAATGGAACGCTATCTCATCCTATCTTGTTGCAATCAGGTGTACCACAAGGCTCATCATTGTCTCCTTTATTATACTTACTGTACGTCGCTGATCTTGTTATTCCTAATAACACCACAATATTTCAGTTTGCTGACGACACTGCTTTTTTCATATCTGGCCGCACCGTAAATCACTTAATAAAACCATGCAAGTAGCCATTGATTCATTTGTGCAATGGTGTCATATTTGGAGGTTAAATATTAACTCTTCCAAAACACAAACCATAGTTTTCTTACCACGTCGACGCCGTTCACGAGTGCATCGAAACCCGAATCTACTTCGCCTTCAGGTTGATCTTACACCTATTCCAGTTTCAAGTACTATTACGTATCTCGGTGTCATTTTTGACACTCATCTTACCTGGACTTCGCACCTCACCAAACTCATAGGTCAAGCTCAAAATCGACTTAATCTTCTCAAAAGATTAGTGGGCACAACCTGGGGATTAAGGGCACATACCGTTCTCAATACATATAAAACCTTCATGCGGAGTACATTAACCTACGGACATACAGCCTGGGCATCTGCGCCATTAAAATTCTATCAAAAACTTGCTATACTAGAACGCCATGCTATACGCCTAGCATACCGCATAAGCCTACCGCATCCAACACGTTTACTTTATGAGATGATTGATTTTCCACCATTATTAACGCATCTCGAACAACTTCGTATACGTTACATCAGCAAACGTATGGCACAGCCCCATCCTATGATACTTGATATACTCCGCTACGACCGTGACAACGATGCACCACCAACTTTCATTGACACCCCTCTCCAACACTTCATGACATTATATCATTTACAGTTAGATGATGACATATTGGACCCCGAAATCTATACAATCTACCGACCGCATGAACTTTCATCTCATATCTATCCATCATATGCACAGTAATACCTATTAACAAGGGCCTCCTCCGTCTTCATCAGTTCCTGAATCGCCCCAGGAACAGAAGATAACTTCACTCGTCTGAACTAACATAACCTTGTGATGTGACGTCCAAAGCACTGCATTTCATCCATTCATTACATTTGTTCATTTTCTTACTGCAGCCCTCAACTTTCTTTCTTTCCTCTCATAATTTGTTTATGTAATAACTGCCAATATTTACTTCTAGCCATTAACCTATTACTACTTGCGTTATATATTTTTTTCTCCTGGAATCATTTCAACCCATGTATGTTTAATATAAATATGATGAATAAAGAAATAATAAACCTGACAACCCTTAGACCATCTACATTTCCATAGAGACAATTGATCTACATTACAGCACTTACCCGAAGAAAGGGCACAACCCTTTAAACGGGACGACGAACAAAAAAAAATAAAAATAAAAATACCGTTTATTAATACGAATATAATCGTATAGTGTTTGAATTGATAAACAGAAGTTATATGTATTTTATTTGATATTTGTATTTCATAGTATTCAGGTGTTTTCCTATGATTGCAAAACGCAATATTAATCGCATTATTCACGTTTCATGTTATAAAGTATATTTGAAAACATCTTTGTAGTGCGAGGATATATATTGAGGATTTATGTTTTCTATAAGGAATTTGTATTTAAACAATTCTTACTTTTGTGTTCTTGATACATTTGAATTATATGCTAATAATATAAATGTTAAAGAATAAAAGATGATATTTTTAATGTAAACGTATGAAAGTAATGACCATTATGTAAAATTGATGTCATGTATTTCATGGAAAGAAGTACGAGAAAGAAGTACAAATTTTGTTTCCAGAATTTTAGTATTGCCTTTTATTCTATATTTGGCAAAATTTAATACAATATTTCAATTCATACTTTATCAATTTTGATATTCAATTTTGTTCTATATTTCTCAAATTTTAATATTGCCTTTCAAATTTTGTTCTCTAAACTTTAAAATTGCCCGTTATTTTATGTTCGGGAAGTTTTGATACAATTTTTCATTTTATGTTTTCTCAATTTTAATGTTGCATTTTATTTTATATTCTCCAAATTTTAATGTTACCTTCAGGTTTCTCTTCAAGTATCGGTATTGAGTTTTCTATTATGTTCTTGAAATTTTTACGTTTTTCTTCTAGTTCCTCAAAGTTAGTTTTGTTCTTCAAATGTATTTTATGGTCTCCAAATTTTAGTATTGTCTTCTAGATTTCTGTTTTCCAAATAGTGGTTTCTATTTTATCTCCTACATGTTTCAATAGAATTTTTTAAAATAGTTTCTTATTTTTAATAAAAGAATTTGAATTATACCGCCCAAATATTAATATTGCTTTCCTTTGTTTTTATTCTAAATTTTATTGTCTCCTTTTAGTAGTTTTGGTCTTCAATTGTTAATACTATATACTATATATAGATATAGATATAGATATAGATAGATAGATAAATAGATAGATAGATATAGATATAGATATAGATATAGATATAGATATAGATATAGATATAGATATAGATATAGATATATTAAACTCTCTAAGTTTTGATACTGACTTTTCTCTTATGTTCTTGAGATTTTTTTACATTTTCTTTCTAGTTCCCCAAATTTATTTTTGTTCTCCAAATATATTTTATGTTCTCCAAATTTTAATAAATTTTGTTTTACAGTTATTGTTAAGTAATTAACATAGCTTTAATTTAGATCGATTAATGCTTTTTGAAGCCAACTTCAATTTTTTTACGTATTTCTGTGGATTTGTGTTATTATTGTTATATGCCTTTTCCTATAAAGTATATATAGTTAAAATTGAAAAAAAAAAAAAAAGCCAGCAACGAAGAGGACTCGATAAGCAAGTTTTGTCCAAGGTCTACGGGTAATGTTAAAGCGATTGGCTTAACATGTTCTCAAGTGGAATATATGGCAAGGAAGCGACCAAGAGGGGTAAAGAGGGGTGAAGAGAGGAGGTTGAAGATACATAAAACATACGTAAAAAGCTCACATGTGTGTTCGCATATCAGGGGCGTATCGTGGTCAGTAGTGGGGGTTGAGGAGAAGGAGGAGGAGGAGAGAGAAAGACAGCTTTTTGACAAGAAAAATATATAAAGGAAGTAATGATAAAGGATAAAAAATAACAATAATAATAATAAAAAAGGAAACATTTCTGCACTTGAAGAAAGAAGGTGTGTAGTATTTGTGCCGTATGCGTATATATGTGTATGTGCGTTACTATGTGTAGAAGGGGGATGAGCTTAACGAAGACAATCACACACACTCACACTGAAAGCAAAAAGTAAGGAAGAAGGTATATTACAAATATCTGCGATGTTCGTTGCATACATGTAAAGTGTGCGGATAGTAGCCGACCAGTGGACATAAAAGCATTGTCGTAATATATTGGACAAGGTTCTTCATTTTCCTCGTTCTTCGCAGAGGGGTGCAATAAGAGGAAGATTCTAGTTTTTTTCTTTCTTATTTAAGAAGAAAAAAGAAGCAATACACATATGTGCGAAGGTGTTTGTCTTCCTACTTGCATGGAATGTGCATATGTGCGTGTGTGAGTGTGTGTGTGTATGTTTGTGTGTTAAAAGGACTCTTACTTCTATCGGAAAACATACCGGATGGCACCTGGTGACAATATTTTCATTCATTTCCTTGGAAGCAGAACGATATTGAAACTGTAAGTGAAGAAATAAACAAATCTTAAAGTGGACCATACGATAGATACTAGTAAACCAAGAAAGTTTACCAAAAAAAAGACGAAAAAATCTTTTGTACAAAAGTTAAAAGTTTTTTCATTCATTTGAACTTTTTAAAAAGATTTCTTTATCTTCTGCGCATCACAAATGCAATTTTTTTTTTTCACGGTTACTGCAAGTATAGTGTTTGACTATATGAAAACTACCGACATTCTAAAAATGTGATTTATTTGTGTGATTTCAAGAGCAAAAACATATTTTAGAAGAAGGTGATTTGGTACATTTTTTCTTGGAAATATGCCTCACTTGGAGTACATAACATCGGCTTTTAGGCCTTTCATAATGGGTAAGTTTTTTAAAAAAAAATTAGTGTAAATAAAAATTTTGCCAACTTTTACACATTGGATTTCAAATGTAGAAATAATTTGCGTAACGTGACTCTGAATAACGATGGTTTCTCTCTAACAATTTTTAAAATTATTTATTATTTCAAATATTGTTCAATTAGCAATAGGTTTGCTAAGTGAAATTTTTAAAATAACCCAGGAAAGCTATAAATATCATGTTGTACAGTTAGCGACAAAAGTTCTTTTCGTTTGAAGAAATTAGTTTCGTAAGTAACTTCAGAATGGAAGGACAATTTGAGTACAGCTTTCAGTAAATTAAAAAAGAATGCAATTTTCTGTTCCTTTCAGTCATACCATCGTTGTTCGTTTAGCACCACCACTGTTATTCCCAAAATAAATATTACCAAACAGAAAGAATTTTTTTTTTCGCTGACTGTATGTGTAGATCAAAATACTGTACAAGTCGAGTCAAATATTGATTTGTGATATGACATATTAACTACAATCGAAGAATGAGGGGGGACCTGGTGGCTAAGTGTTAGGCCATTTATTTCTAGTGTGAGGGGGTTCTTAGGTTCGATCCCAAGCGATCTAAGTTCATAGTGGACTACATCGTGTTTGTGAGTTTTTTTCGGGGTTCTCCCATTTCCTCCCATATTCTCATTCTATCAATTCTTTTAGGATCATTTACTATCGTTAATCATCCGTCTCCTTTACTGTAGAGCAGTGGTTCTCAACCAATGTATCGCGACATAATGATGTGTTATGCAGTCTCCTAAGGTGTATCGCAAAATTTTAGAATTTAAAATAATTATTAAAACCAAGACATACTGTACCAGTCAACACCTCCAGGGGTAGCAATAATTGTCTATGCTATATAGAGTCATTATAAAAATTAATAGGTTTCACTATTATAATAGATATTATTATTATTATTATTATTATTATTATTATTATTATTATTATTATTATTATTATTATTATTATTATTATTATTATTATTATTATTTATAATAAAATATCAAACAAGTGTGTGTGTCCTGACGTTCAGTAAAGTATGCCGCCTGTCAAAAAGGTTGAGAACCACTGATCTAGAAGGCATAAGCGCTTGAAGTAAAACTGAAAACAATATTTTTTTCATTTATAATTAAAGAAATACGTTCGTACCAAAAAACTATTATATGTTCAGATGCATTTTCTCTATTATTTAATTTATACAAATAAATATAAGCTTATTATTTTAAATTTTTGTGACGAACAAATGTAATTTGAACTCATTGTACGTAAATAGATCGTGAACGCTGCCGTTTCTTGGAATTAATTTACGACGTTACGCAAGTCATTTCCTGCCCTGTGTTTAAATTTCCTTATATCTTTGTTATTGTACGAATATGTAACTTAAAGAGAACGTATTACTTTTTGTATATGATTCTATAATATGTTCATAAGTTTCATAATACTTCATAACATGCTATTGTCATTAAATTAATTACGTATTTTATCGTCATGAGAGATCATTTGCATAAATTTAGAGCCTTCTACGACACTTCATCAATTGTTACTTTTTGACATATTATAAGATCTAACCTCCTCATTATGTTTCATCTACACTGTAAAAAAAAAATTCTGTATTTTAAATTACCAAATGTTAATGCAAAATCATTTACCTTTCATTTCATTAGTTGATATACATTTCCTTACATTAAATTACAAAATTTGCTGCATTTTTTGTTACAAATTTACAGTAAATTTATAAGAAGATATTTGTTTTGCTAAAAATGTAAGTTTACACCATTTCATATTAGTAATTTTGCTTTATAGGTGTAAATTGATTTACATAGAGGCTTGACAAACAGATTGCCACCGCTTTTTGTAAATTTACCTATGAATTTTTTTACAGTGTATTAAAATCCTTTCTTTTCCTTCTATTTTTTATATTTTACCATATTTTCTATTATATTTCTAATATAAGAATTTCTCACTGGTAGAGCGTTCACCTCTGGTGCATGGGGTCCCATGTTCAAACCCTACTCCCGCCAAGTGAACTTTATGGGGACAAACACCGTGTGCGTGGGTTTCCTCGAGGTTCTCCCACTTTCTTCATTCTATCATTTCATTCATTTCTCATCATCACCGTCTCCTTTAACCTAGCCGGCTTAATCGTGGGACGTAAAACTCAAAGATTTCATTTCATTTTATTATATTTTCCCCTTGTTTCTTGTTTTATGTAATTAGTAATACTAGCAAACCCGCACGTCCTACACAAGCGCAGGACACTATTGTTGTCTGAATGATTGAATATGATCAAAATTTAAAATGTTTATGGCTAGCTAAGTAGTTTTAATAACACGTTAATAAAATCTTTAGTTAAGAATTTCTCGATAATTACTCGAATTTAAGACGTCCTTGAATCTAAGAGGCACCCCAATTTCGCTGGGTCAAAGTAGTAGTACTGGGAAAAATAGTACCTAAGTAATATATTCCGTTTTCACTTTTACTAAAGCGCTCTTTGATATTGGTCACTTTCGATAATTTTTATATATCCTTCCCCCTCCCCATGTTGCGGGCACGGCATGATAAAATTTATCCCAGGTCCGAATGTCATGTATGTTGAAAATTTGGTCGAGATGGGTTATGTGGTTCAAGAGTTAAGTTCTATTTATTTATATATATTAATCTCCCCTCCCCCTCCCCTAAGTTCTAACGTCAAACTGAAAATATTTTTAAAAAAAAACTTTCCAGCTCGAACTTCATCTGTGTTGAAAATTTGATGGAGATCGGTCTGGTGATTCAAGAGTTATTAAGTTTTATTTATTTTTGTATATCTCTTCCCCCCCCCTCCTATCCTAAGTTCTACCGTCCAAGGGATATGATAAAAACCACCCCAGTTCCGAACTTCATCTATATTGATTATTTGATTAAGATCGGCAGTGGTTAAGTGTGATGAAGTCACAAAGACAATCACTTTTTTTTTTTTACATATATGTGCCCCTTCTCCTCCCCTGCATTGTGCCATCAAAGTAAAATTATGAAAACATCCCAGGTCCGAACCTTATTTATGTTGAAAGTTTGATCGAGATCGGTTGGATGGTTCAAGAGTTATTAACTCACGAAAATGTTCACTTTTATTTTTATATTTATTGATTTTTTTTATATCTTCCCCTTCTCCCCATCCCCTACGCTGTTCCGTCAAAGTGAAATGGTAAAATCAATTCCATTCAAGAATGTCATCTATGTTGAAAATTTGATAGAAATTGGTCATTTGGTTCAAGAGTTATTAAGTTTTGTTTATTTTTTTTATAATTCCCTCTTCTCCCCCTCCCCTAAGTTCTACCGTCAAAGTGAATACCTAAAAACACTTCCAGGCCAGAACTGCATCTACTTCAAAAAAAAAAAAAATGATCGAGATTAATTGGGTGGTTCAAGAGATTAAGAGTCTTAAGAAACTAATTCCATCAAATGGAAATAACTTTTGTCGCTGATTGTACAACAGTCAGTTTACTTACAAACTTAAGGCAAAATCAATTGATACACTTGTATTTGATACTTCTATAACATGAAAATCATGAATTTATGAAAATCGTGGCATGGTTGTGCAACCCAATTCTCACGGAGGCGATATAGAGTGGTGGGGAACAGTTACCTGTCGTAGTTTATAATTGGGTCCGTCTTTCATAAAGTCGATGTTTAACAGAGACAAAAAAAAAAACTGGAACGAAATTAAGGCAAAAAAACAATTAACTCACTTTTCCAAAATAAGAATTTTATAGCATGCAAGTTAAAATCTTAAGAATAAATTGAATTATTCATTTATATGTTTACTTTTACAAAATGCAGAGCATAAATTTAAAGCAGAATTTGTTCATTTATGATTAATTATAATTAAAGCACAAACTTAATTTTATTTTTTAGGTTGTTTGATTCTGAATTACAATAATTCTTCTTTTACAGTCTCGTTCTAGTAAGCTGGTTATCCAACAATACTTTAATAACAATTATGTAATTTTAGATGTTACTAAATCATAAAAATTTGAATGTTTTTCTGAATTGATGTTTTTGTTCGAAGACAAAGCATTAACTTTCTCAACAGTCGATTGCAAGCATACGAGGCCTGTCGGAAAAGTATCCGACTATGGTCCTGGTAAAGACTCTTGAAGATAGTTCTTTCTTGCTTCTGCATGCCAAAGCCAGTGGTAGTTCCACTGCTCGAAACAGACCAGGAGCCTCTCATAGAGAAGAGATGCGAGAGCAGTCGTTACATTGCGCTAGATGTCCCCTCCAGACATGGTCATCCTCCCTCATTTTGCCCTCATGAGGGCCGCCCTCACCTTCACCTCACCCTCATTTTAGTAGTTGAGGATGAAGGCGATAAAGTAATTGAGGGTGAGTGTGAGGGCGACAATGGAGGGTAAGTGTAAGGGAGGGTGAGGGTGTCAGTTGAGGGTGAGTGTGAGGGAGGTGAGGGTGAGGGCGTCAATTGAGGGTGAGGGTAAGGGTTCATAAAATTAATTATCTTGCAATTCTTCATTTCTGGAAAATATGTTAGAAAATGTAATGTAGTTTCTTTTTTCTTTGAATTAATCGTCATTCACAGAAAATCGTCATATCAATATTCCATTAGTTTCATACGCTTTTCATGCGCGAAGACAAGATGTTTCTCATAGCTTTATTACTTTTCTATATTTCTATATTTTCACTTTATAGAAATAATAATTACGAAATATATAAAAATATCTACTGCAAGTTTTTGGCTACCGAAAATTTTAAAGTTTAACGAAAGTAACCCATTAAAAATACTAGAAGTTCTCAGGAAATAATTTTTTTTTCATATATTCGTTCAGAAGAGAAACTAATAAATATTCATATATTCATTCATTCTGAAATTGTAACTAAGAAAAAGCTTTATTTCTTCTTCTAAATAAGAGAAAAATATATATAAGAAAAGTACAAAGCTGCAAGCCGCAATAAATAACTTTATATTTAATTATCAAATAAAAAGATATTTCCTGTTTTTGGCTATATACGTACTTGTAGACTTCCAAACTACGCTATGCATATGAAAGGGAAGTCTTATAGAACGGCTGTGTCCGTCTGTGTGTCCGTCTGTGTGTCTGTCTGTCAACAGGTATCACACCAAAATCGGTAAGAGCTATTGACAAGCGGTTTTCGGGAATCGATCCAACATCCGAATAATAGGTTGCATCTCTTTCAAGAATCTCCTACTTAACAGGTACCCTCAAATCACCTTGGCAGTGAATCCGTTAAACCGGAAGTGGTAGAAATGGGAAATTTCCGGTTTCAAATTAAAGACCACGAGTAAAAAACGGTAATGGCGATGGGCAAACGGTTTTCGGAAATAGGTGGATATGAAAGGAACCACCTTAACTCCTGCATTTCTACTAAAACTGGAAGTGGTAGGATCCACTACTACTTCAGGTTTCAATATTTATTTTCATAAACTTAAAAGGGTAAGAGTTATCGACAAACGGTTTTCGGGAATCAATTCTGCATTGCCAGAATAGGTTCCATACCTTTCAACAATCTTACTTAAACGGGAAGTGGTAGAAGTCGACCATATCTGGTTTCAACAAACATATTCATAACTCATAAACGAATATAAAACACAGCTAGCGATAAAGAGTTTTCAGAAATCTATTTAAGGTCTTAAGGGGACAAACCACCTGTACTCCTGTATTTCCACTAAAATCGGAAGTGGTATGAATTCACTACTACTTCTGGTTTCAATATTGATTTTCATAGACCTAAAACGGTAAGTGCTATCGGCAAGCGGTTTTCGGAAATCGATTCAGTATCCCAAGAATAGGTTCCATCTCTTTCACCAATCTTCGAGTTAAACCAGAAGCTATGTTGAACCATTTCTGGTTTCAACAATATTGGTCATAACTCAAAAACGGTAAGAGCTATTGAGAAACAGTTTTCGGGAAACGATTCGTCGTTCCAATAATAGGTCCCATCTCCTTCGACAACCTAATATTTAAACCGTAAGTGGTAGAAATCAACTACTTCCAGTTTCTACTATTTCCAGTTTTACTATTGAATTTGTATAGTTTGGAATTTTACCGTAGTTTCATACTGTAGAACGATACTCGCTTGTTCTATCATATAATTCTTGTGTTATCAAATACTAGGTTTATTATCAGGTACTCAATAATATTTATATATTTTCCCATTATAGGACCTAGAAAGTTGGAAGATTATAATTTGCTGTAATGTCATATTTCTATTCATGGATTCAATCAATATCATGGCTTAATGTGGAGTTAATACTTAATAGTGAATATTTGTTTAGAATGGAAAATTTTCAGAAATGGGAAGTTTTAACCGGAAAATTTTCCACTTCATATCACTAGTTGCAGGGATGGTTTCAGTAGAGCAATTGTTAATATGTACATTTAATGGACGGAACAATGTAAAGGAGATTCTTTCTTCTAGGATAGAAAATGTTTTATTTCTAGCTGTACTTTATTTGAAGGAGCGCCAAGTGAACTTTGTGGTGGACAAACACCGTATGCGGTGGTTTTCTCGGGGTTCTTCCGTTCCCTCCCACTTTCTTCATTCCACCATTTGATTCATTTCTTATCATCATCTTCTCTCTTAGCCTCGGAGCATAATCGTGGGACGTTAAACTGAATATTTCATTTCATTTTATTTGAAGGAGAACATTTCTAACCAGTGATTATCTGAAGCAGAGAGTTGAGGGTGAGGGCGTTGGAGGGTGAGAGCGATAAAGTAATTGGGGGTGAGTGTGAGGTGTCAATGGAGGGTGAGTGTGAGGAAGGATGAGAGGAGGCCGTCAATGGAGGGTGAGTGTGTGGGATGGTGAGTGTGGGGGCGTCAATGGAGGGTGAATGTGAGGAAGGATGAGAGGAGGCCGTCAATGGAGGGTGAGTGTCTGGGATGGTGGGTGTGGGGGCGTCAATGGAGGGTGAGTGTGAGGGAGTGCGAGGGGAGGCGTCAATGGAGGATGATGTGTGAGGGAGGGTGAGTGTGAGGACGTCAATGGAGGGTGAATGTGAGGAAGAGTGAGGGGAGGGCGTCAATGGAGGGTGAGTGTGATAGAGGATGAGGGGCGTCAATTGAGGGTGAGGGTGAGGGAAGGTTAGGAAAAATGACCATCTCTGGTCTCTTCAGGCTCGATTTTTTTTTTGGTACCTTTTGAGTGCAAAACTGCAT
The DNA here is from genome assembly GCF_964235325.1 of Thermobia domestica. NCBI lineage: Eukaryota > Metazoa > Arthropoda > Insecta > Zygentoma > Lepismatidae > Thermobia > Thermobia domestica. Next base: position 58,979,684 of record NC_137456.1, on the reverse strand, counting down.
TACTTGACGTGTGTTTAAAATGACTTGAAATTAAATTTGTTAATCACAAAAAAAAACCATCAGATTATAAACATATTTTAAAATAGTACGTATGTATTTCTTCAATTGTAAATGAAAAATAAAATCTTTTAGTTTCATGCCCCACAATTATGCCTTGTAAGGCTAAAGGGAACGGATGATTAAAGAAAATGAATGATTATGAAAGGAATTGACGGAATATAATAATGAGGGAGGAAACGGAAGAACCCTCTAGAAAACACATGGACACAGTGTTGTCCACCACAAACATTCAGATTGCATGAGATCATATCGGGTCACCTTTCTCCGGGACTGAGAGCTCTACTATTGAGGCATTGTGTACATTTTCCTTAGTTATAATTAAGAGTCTTCATTCCGGCGAAATTAAAATACCGCTAATTTTACAGTAATTATGTGATATCTTCAAATAGATAAAAGATAATCGAAATGTGGAACAAGAGCGCCCTAGACAATATTATTTTACATGAGAAACCGTTATCACGACTCACTTATCTGCTTTCGATTTCGAGCCATTTTGAAAATCGGCATTTATTTTCGCGTTTCTAAACGGCTGAAAACGGAAAGCCACTAGGTGACTTGTGATAACGGTACCTCACGCAAAATAATATTGTCTAGGGCGCTCTTGTTCCATATTTTAATTATCTTTCATCTATTTGAAGATATCGCATAATTACTGTAAAATTAGCGGTATTTTAATTTCGCCGGATTAAGACTCTTAATATCGTCGTATCATAAACCAATATTTGATTAGACTTACACGGTGCATTCAATAACTTCCGGGACTACCTCGAAATAATATGTTTAACGATGCTAGAAAAAATTATTTATTACCACACGTTAGTTTTTTTTACCTACATCCCTTCCCGCTACACACATTAGCAAGATCGGTCATAGAGGCTTTAGAACGCCTTAAGAAAGTCGTCTACTGGAATGCTGATGAGCATCGCCGTTACATTCGTTTGAAGCGATGTAACATTCTCAAAACATTCCTGCTTGAGGGCAGATTTGAGCTTAAGGAAAAGTATAACGTCTTCGGAGAATACGGGAGTGTTTAAGGACTGTGACTTTTCTTTTTACGAGAAGCTGACGCACAAGAAAACTTGTGTGTGGCGGTGCATTGTCATTTTTTGGCCAAAAGAAGGATCACAGTCCTTGAAGATCCCCGTATTCTCCTTATTTGTACCCAGCAAACATTATGCTTTTCCCTAAGCTCAAATCTGCCCTCGAGGAGAAATGTTTTGAAAATGTTGCATCGCTTCAAGCGAATGTGACGGCGAAAAATAACAGCATTCCAGGAGATGTTTTCCCTAGGACGCTCTAGAGCATTTACCGTCCGATTTTGCTAATGTATGGCGCGGGAAGGGAGCTAGGTAGAAAACTAACGTGTGGTAATAAATTTTTCTAGCATTGTTACGTATGTTATTTCGAGGTAGTCTGAAACTTATTGAACGCGCTACGTACATTTCATTATTTCACTTCTTGAATTGTGCTATTTTCTGATAGTTTAGCTCTCTTATTTAATACACAGTCAGTTAAAAATGCATACGTATTTCAAGAACACATTTTTCGAGATTTGTTTCGAGTAATAATATAGCAATGTGTAATATTGTGAAATTTCAACAGATGTTGTTAATTACATGACTATAAAATGAACACTGTAAAGTAAGATAATGAATCAAATGGCCGACGCACGGTTGTTTTTGAAGAACACAAGAATATTTCAAATTTGAGAACGTGTTTACGTCACATATTTACTATAATATATGTAGTAATGTAGTAACAGAAAACTATGCTCTACATTTGCTACCACACTTCAATCTACGGGTCCTCGATGGCTCAGTGGTAGAGCGTTCATCTCTGGTGCGTGGGGTCCCTGGTTCAATCCCAGCTTGCGCCAAATGAACATTGTGGAGGACAAACATTGCATGGGTTTTCTCGGGGTCCTCCCGTTTAATCCCACTTTATTCATTCTACCATTCCATTCATTTCTCATCATCAACGTCTTCTTTAGCCTATCCGGCATAATCGTGGGACGTAAAACTGAAAAAGATTTTCATAATTCAATCCAACTTAAAATGACGTCCATAGCCTATTATCTATTGAAGGGTGTAAATTTTTTGACGGACTGTGTATTCCAAACTATGATCCAATAAAAGTGTGTATAAGTGTGAGCTACTGTATTGAAATATAAAGGATTAAATTAACTGTACAAACTGATCCATAAATTTTCCGCGTGTGTTTCCGGTTAAGAATTACGAACTTAGAATACAGAATAACTTGCCATATAAATTATGCAGAACACATATTACAAGGCCAACACAAAGCAAGAAAAATACAAGTATTAACATTGCTAAACGAAGTTTTTTTTTTTTTTACACGATTCAAAATCTTTTTAAATTTTATTTTAATCGAAGTTTCTAATGATAGATTAATATTATCTTAATGTTTCGAAAACAGTTTAAAAGAAATATTACATATGTTTTTTTATATCCTTGATATACAAAAAATGTTTAAGAAAATACGATTGGTAATTATTAGGAATTAGCGTAGCTCACAGAGTAATCTTTTTATACTAAGTATTATGATGACTTGTTTCAAACTTAGAAACTGCAATTATTTCAATTAAATAATTTCAAAATACGACAAGACTGCAACCATCTTTAGATTTGGCCATTAATAAGACAGTCACAATAAATAAATAAATAAATAAATAAATAAATAAATAAATAAATAAATAAATAAATAAATAAATGTTCTGTTTACCGAACCCCAAGGTATAGATTCAATGTATTTCGGGACAATGTTTAGCAGAAGGGGTTCAGCTATTTTTTTCTAAAAATGTAACAATTTCGGTAGTTTCTGTTCACATTAGATTAGGTTAGGTTAGTTCAGGTTAGTTTAGTTTAGGTTAGGTTACTTTATGTTAGATTATATTAGCGTAGGGGTCCGGCATAATTTTCGAAAAAGTTATAGAATTTCGCTTATTTCTATTAATATTAGGTTAGTTTAGGATAATTCAGGTTAGTTTAAGTTAGCTTAGGTTAGGTTAGATTAGATTTGATTAGGTTATGTTAGGTCTCAGTACTTACATCTTCCATTTCTCAAGTAAATTTTGTATTTTTTACGTATTTCTGGACCCCGTCTGCTAAACATTTACTGTATTTTGTTACAGAGAATTCAAATTTCGAAACCCCAGGTCAATTTTTTATGGACAAAAAATTTTAGCGATTTTGCATAGTGAGAATTCGTACTCTCAAACGGGTCAACTCGGGTCGGATTGTCGGGTCGGGTTGTCGGGTCAGGCTACTTGGGTCGGGTCAGTCGGGTCAGCTCGGGTCGGGTTGTCGGGTCCGAATCAATCGGGTCAGCTCGGGTCGGGTTGTCGGGTCAGGTCAATCGGATCGGATCACGGGTCGGGTCGGGTCATCGGGTTGGGTCAGTCAATTCGGGTCACGGGTCGGGTCGGGTCGGTCTTCAACCCGACCCGACCCGTTGAGAGCACTAGTGAAAATACACGTAACAGCCATACAAAAAACCAAAGTCCTGTGTTGTGGACCCCAGGATGTGGATTAGATGTTTTTCGTTATGCCGAATCCAAATCTTAAAACCCTAGGACGATTGAAAGTGTCATTTTTTTAAGGCGAAAAACTTGAGCAATTTTGAATAAGGAGGATGCACATAAAAACGAGTAGCATGGCGCGATGAGTCTCGATTTCAATCTCATCACGCCGATAGTGATCTATAATTTGGTGCCAACCCAACGAAATCATGTCAGGTTCGAACTATACAAGATAATGAAGACTCCATGTTGATTTAGAGTATTTTTCTGTAAGCAATGTTTTGGACCTGTGGTATCTACTACTCGCCCGTATTGTATCGAAGTACGAAGATCTCCAGAGTCAACTATATTTATTTCTAGGGATGCACGCGAGACGCGAGAAGTCACGTCTCGTCTTGCGTCTCTTCTCGCAAGACACGAGATGAGAGTGAAAATTTTATACGAGACGCGAGACGAGACTAACCATGCGAGACGAGACGCGAGACGAGACTCGGCAAAGTCTCGCGAGACTTCTCGCAGTCTCGCAACATTTATGAATTACATGTAATTGTATATTTAGTGATTTTACATTTATTGAGTTTTCTAAGTTGAGCGTTAATGCCTCCAGGAACGAAAAAGTGACTGGGGCAATAGACATTTTATGAGATTTATTATTATTCAAGGTTGATTTTCAGAATTAAAGGCTTCTTTAGTTTCTAAACATCATTAAAAAAGAAAAGCTTTGTCAAACACATACACGCGGGCGCGCACGAATACATGAACTTCTGTTTTTGGTCTGAAAAGCGAATAAGGCTCCCTATTGCTGCGAAATGTGATATTTCTGTTGTTTCTGTGTTTGTCACATTACTACTAGCGATTAATGTTGGGGGATGGCGGGGAAATTCCCTCTCGTCAAAGTTTATCCCCGGCCCGGCTCGCAGAAATAACATGATATTTTTACATGGAGTAAGTATTATCTTTCTATATATTTATCAAAAACATCCCCCTCTAGTTCGGAAGTTTAATTCAAACACTGGTTTGGTAGGATGGCCCTATAGGTTTGGTGCGGGATGGTAGGAATGGCCCTATATGTGTCAGTCAATTTATTTTCTAGATCTGGCAACACTATATAAGTTGAAAGCGAAAGTTGATAAAATGCGATAATGCAACATTGCTACAAGCGCGAACGAACCGAAAGAATTAGGTCGTATTGTGTTGTGACGAGTTCTTTTGTTGTCTACAAGCACTTTTGGTGGTATAAATATAAAAAACATCTTTGTAATGGAAAATCACCCTTCAAGGAAACGACCAAAACGTGTAAATGTTGATAGTTGCGACGATATTTTGGAAGAGCCAAATATTGCTGGAGACCTCTAAGCTGGAAAACAATGTTGGATCCAGCAACAATTTATGCTGGTTTTGCTGTAAATTATGCTATTAATTTGATGAAAATTATTGGTCCAGCAATCAAATTCCAGCCTAACTCTTCTTTTAATTTGGAACGGAGGGGACACAAGTTCGGATACCATGTTGAACTCTAGGTTCCGTCTCCTTAGGATGCTATGAACATTCATCCCATGGAAAGCAATGGCAAACCACCCTGGATTCACCTTGCCAAGGGACTTTTAGGTCAAATACCTGCCTTCGGACAGAATATCACATCATCATTCATTAACAGCCATAGAATAACACATTGCAAAATTTTGACCCAGAATATATACGATACTGCGAGACCATGCGAGAAAGTCTCGCGCGAGATGCGAGATGAGACTTAAAAGTTTATTCGAGATGCGATACGAGACTTCACATTTGCGAGACGAGACCAACATTTGAGGCTGCGAGACGAGACGAGACTTTTCCATTTTTCGTCTCGTCTCGTCTCGCGTGCATCCCTATTTATTTCTGTCATACGAGTGGAAATGGAGTGTACCAGCAGGACAACCACTCTCGTAACAGATCCCGGTTGGCTACCATCTGTTTGGAGGAACATTCACTTCTTCCTGTTGAAAGAACCACTGAAAAGCCCGGATTTCAATCTCATTGTACATCTCAAAGACTTATACTATGAACATTCCAGGTAGTATGGGAAACGAGTGAAAATTCAACTCAAAAGTTTTAATTTCAAAAGTAATAATAACTGAAATATATTTTTTCTTCTTTCTTCGTTAATAACACATTAATATGTTTGGATTGTGGAATTATCCAAAGAGCAATTTGTTACAAATCCCTCATTTCGATCAAAGTTGTGCATTGTTAAGTTATGAGCAAATTTAGGGATTTTCTGTCAGATCTATCCCGAAATATTTACAAATTTCATACATACATTTCAAATTTCATTATAATTACAATAGAATCATAATAGGATCCCTTGTAATGTATTAACAATTTCAAAAAAAAAAAAAAAAAAAAAACTGAAACTGGAATGAAATCGTCTGAAAGATCAGCAAAGCCTACAATAAAATAACTTTTGCATCCACATAAGAAAAAACACACAAACTATATTTCCTTTAACATACCGATTAGCAGTACCATTTGACAATATGAGATATTTGGAAACAATCTGCAAACTAAAAGTTACTTTTGAACAGCACTCACCTTTAAATAAAATTAATAACAGGTGTAACTTGTTTTTCTCTAATCTCAAATATAGCCACTATACACTCTGTGAGGGCATTAATATTCTCAAAATGGAACGGAAAAGTAACTGTAGAATTGTCGAAACATTTTTCTGAAATCAAATAGTCCTATTTCAAATTAGTTTTAGGAAAACTAATTTGTATTTCTCACTTCTTCACATAGTAGGGAATATTTTTTTCGAAAAATTTCCCTCCAGTTTTATCGCCGCGACTTTTTTTTTTATAGTAAGTCATTTTAGGCAAAACGTGGGTTAGGCCAAACGAGTATACTTATTTCGCCTAAAATGGCTGACATAAATCTTATCTTTTATCTGTCATAAAAGTGTCAGATAATTGGTTAAGCGAAACGAGGATTAGGCCAAACGATGCAACATCGATTTAATATAGTATGTAATTTAATTGCATGATTTATTATGTTTGTGTTAATGAAAAAAATATATAAAACATGTTAGTTTCCAATAGTGTTTTAAGTATTACAGTAAACAATTGTGTGATAAACCTTAAAAGGTGATTTTTAGGTAAGAAATTTCAAAATATGTATTCTGTGTTTGGGCACCGTATCTTTGATGGTCGTCATTTTAAGGATTGTCCGTATTTTAAATAAAAAAAAATGGCAACCCTAGAAATGAGAAGGTTGAAGGAAACAGGAGTACCTGGAGAAAACCCACGAACATGGTAGTCCACCACAAACTTACTTGGCCAGGAATCGGACCATGTAGGGACCATGAACCCCATGCATCAGAGCTGAACACTCTACCACTGAGCCATCGTGGCCCCCTCCCCCTGTTAATGACATATAACTCAAAACTACAGGGTTTTCATAAAGTCTGGACGGATTTAATTTGCTTATAATTTTCATAAAAATGCTCATAATGAAATCAAATAAAGTGCAAACGGTAGCGGAAGGATTAAATTTTTAGTTGGCAACACTGTTAGATAAGCGGCAACTCTGAACACGTTGAGAGAGGGAGAGGGAGGGCAAGGGTCATTTTCTTTCTTCAGCCATCATGTTCTCAGATGAGGCAACCTTCCATGTCTCCGGGAATGTTAACCGACAGAACTGTCGCGTTTGGGGCACGGAAAACCCAAAGGAGTTTGAGACACATGAGAGAGATAGCCCTAAAGTGAACGTTTGGTGCGCTGTGTCCTATGATCATCTGATTGGACCGTTCTTTTTTGAAGAGGAGACCGTGAATGGAGATTCGTACCTGGATATGTTGCACCGCCTGGAGGTGTGGCGGTGAATGAACTGAGCTGGTGCAGATTACAGGTAAAAATTTAATCCTTCCGCTACCGTTTGCACTTTATTTGATTTCAATATGAGAATTTTTATGTAAATTATAAGCGAATTAAATCCGTCCATACGTTATGAAAACCCTGTATAATGAGCTCTTAAGTATATATTTAGAGCAACCCATATTATGCTTTATTTTTTGCTTAATTATGCTTTATATTTTTCCAAATTATGCTTTATTGTTAATTTCAATCATTATTTAACATAAGTCGTATATAATGTATAATATTTACTATACATTAAATATTCTAAATATCTTGATCTATTTATTAATATTTTATGCAACCAGTTTCTTTCATATTTAATGAATTTTCTACTTAATACATTTGTAAAGAGATATGCTTTACTCGAGTCAGTTTTTTTTTTTTAATCATTTGTGTGCGCTTTAGAGGTGCATATATGCAGAAAGGAAAAGTAAAAGATGCCACCAAAAGCGCTCGAGCTCAAGAGGTACACTCATGTCCAAAATTATTGTCGCATGTCTATAAATATGTTGTTGTAGGAATATAATTTGATAACGAATTCGCCCAGTATTTCTTATAATGTTAGTATGTGTATAATCGGCAAAGACATGTATGCGACAAATTTCATGTCAAAACAGCAGTAAATAAGAACAATAAAACGAAAATATTTTTTGTACATGTAACATTTTATTTTACTTATTATAATTTTCGTATTTTTAATTCTTTTCCGATGAAATTTACCACAAATATTCATTTCCCGATTATACACATAGTATCGGTATTAAAAGTACCCTGCAAAATCATTATCAAATTATATTCTTACAAGAAGACAGTTATAGATATGCGACAATCATTTTGGACATGAGTGTAGAGCGTTTCTAACAATAATTCCATTCTTATATAAAGTCTGCGATACTGTTTTATAGTCTAAAACCATTTTATGCTATTTTCTTGATGACAAATCACTTCATTAACAACATAAAAGGTGTAGATACGCAGAAGGAACAAACATACTACGAGAAGAAACAGAAAAAATCGTGTCCAATACACTCAGTGGCGAATCTAGTTCGGGGCCGGAAGGGGCTAGGCCCCTAGTTTTTTAAGTGACAAAAATAATTGAAGCTATTATTTTGTTTTTAGAAGGTAATAGTAAGCTCGTGATATACCTATCATAGTCAGGGTTCTGGCTGTCCTCGCCCCCCAATTTTTGCCTTCTAGATCCGCCACTGAATGTACTAAAAGGATTAAGAGAATTGTAGTGAGGAGTAAAAATATTACAATTAAAAAAAGATTTCGTAGCGATATTCACTGATCAAAATAACATGAATCAGAACTTATGTAATTTTCTGAAGAAAAAAAAAACTTGTTGAACTGGATAACAATAGGACAGAAAAAGTGATGTATCACTGAAGTCATGAATCGTTTAAATAAATATGTACAGTAGAGCGTCGATTATCCGAACGTCGGTCAACCGAACGACCGCTTAACCGAACTGTGTACTCGCTCGCACCTGTTACTCTCCCACCCTACCGTCCATCATCCCCCTCACTCCCAAACCAAGTTTCCCACAGTAGTCGCCGCACTGAGCCACCGCTGGCGGAACATTGCTTCTAATGGGGCCTTCATAAGGCGCTGCTGACCGGCCAAGCCGCCAGTCCCTGTGTTTCAACAATCAGCACACTTCTTTTTATGAATAAATTTACTGTACAGTACTTCTTTTTGGCAAATAAACATGTACAGTTCGATTATCCGAACAAACCAGTTTTCCGAACATCCATGTCCCCCAATTACTTCGGATAATCGACGCTCTACTGTATATTTAAACAGTATTATACGTCTTGAAGCAGAAGATATACTGCAATGGTAGATTAAACAGAGGGTATACAATAGGGTGTATACTACCGAATGCCTTGTCAATGACACTCTGAAAATCATTAACAATCTGTTAACTTGTCTTTCATTAAAAACCTAGCAAACTTGGGGTGGAAACACTAACACAAACCAACATGTGAAAATGTGATACAGCACTACTTCCCTTCCAGGTATGTTTGATAGTTGAATTTAAAGAGTTCTAATTACTAGGTATACAAAGGAAATGAAGATTACGTAATCAACTGCAAAAACACAACATTGAACTTCGGAAATGCTTTTAACTACTTCACAAGCTTGACCTCACCAATATTTAACAGTGTTCTTTATAGTTGTCGTTAGCAAAATAATTGAAGAGGCAGTTCTGGTTTAGTATGTCTTGTTTATACCAGCATTAGCAACTTCAAACAGCATTATCGCACTTCCACACAATTTGCTGTTGTCTTTTTTCATTGTTATCTTCAAATATAAGAAAGACCTTCCACTTATCTGTTTGTTATCGCAACATGTAAAGAACCGGGTAGGACAATTGTATTCAGCGTGTCCGATTATACTAAACGCGAACGGAATGGGTTGGTATTTGTAGTTTAATTGTGATAGTCGTAGGTTAATTAATATTTGTACAATGAGAAATTGAAATTTCGACGCAAGATTTAAACGATTTTACAAGTTTTATGATTTCTAACTGCCGTAAAAATTGTTTTTCAACGTACATAATTCGGTATTTAGGAAGTTCGACAAGATCTGTAAAAATAAATTAGTAGCAAGTAACAACAGCTATTCAAAATTCTATTCTCCTTTTCACAGATACAGTTTTGCGCAATCCAGTAGGTGAACTTCTGGAAGTTCTAGACTGAAAGCTGTTCAAAGTCTTAGTCACTACTTACTGGGATCCGGACAAAATCTCGCGGCCGAAACCTCACCGCCCAAAACCTCGCGGGCCAAAATCTCGCCGGGCCAAAACACCGCGTGGCCAAAACCTTGCCACCCAAAACCTCGCGTGGCCAAAATCTCGCTGCCCAAGATCTCGCGTATCCAAAAACCTCGCCGCCCAAAATCTCGTTGATCAAAATATCGCCTGGTCAAAATCTCGCCGTCCAAAAACATCACAAACCAAAATCTCGGTTGGCCAAAACCTTGCAGAATGAAACCTTTCCTTAAAATTTACCCAATGAGTTTCTTAATATACAATTCCATATTACAAATAATAATAATAATAATAATAATAATAATAATAATAATAATAATAATAATAATAATAATAATAGAAAGAAAAGAAGATACAAAATATCGTGAGCGTGGGTTTTCTCGGGGTATTCCCGTTTCCTTCCACTTTCTTCATTCCATCATTCCACGCTGATCATCTACGTTTCCTTTAACCTTCAGGACATAATCGAGGGACTTGGAAACTCAAGATATTATTTCATACTTTCATAAATATTATTCGATTTTGTTAGAATTTCCTAAGGTCACCGTCAAAGTGAAATAAAAACCATCCCAGGCTCAAACCTCATATATGTTGAAAATTTGATCGAAACCAGTAGAGTGGTTCAAGAGTTATTAAGTCACAAACACAGCCACTTTCATTTTTATGTATTTCTATATGTTTCCCCCTTCCTCTCCTTATTCCCGTCAAAGTGAAATGATAAAAAACATCCCAAGCTTTAAGCATAAAAAGCAAAACAGCAATTTACATATATGGTTGGTACCTTGAACATGGTTGTGGTTGTCTAAGGGTCCAGAAGAAACTAATTTTAAAAGCATAATAAAGCATAATTTTAGAAAATAAAACATAAAGCATAATTTAAAATACATAGCACAATTCTCGGAAAATTCTATTTAACTGCAGGTTTAACATACTGTATTAATATCTTTTAAAACCAATATTTACAATGCAAAATCATTGACAACATAACAATGCAATAATGAAAGGTTTGTTTTTATTTCTGTAAACTTCTCGGTGTAATCCTTTGATATGGAGAAAAGAAGAAAACTTTCTGCCAACAATGAATAGTACACAAGAACTCCACACTATATTGTTATACGTACCTCTTGAACTTGAGCACTTTCTGCACTTTTTGGTGGTATCTTCTACTTTCCCTTTCTGTATATATGCACCTCTAAGGCGTCCACAAGTGATAAAAAAAACTGACTCGAGTAAAGCATATCTCTTTACAGTGCATTAAGTAGAAAATTTATTAAATATGAAAGAAACTTGTTGCATAAAATATTAATATATAGATCAAGATATTTAGAATATTTAATGTATAGTAAATATTATGTTTTATAAAATAAGTTTAAATAATATGTACATAAACAGAACAATCCTAAAGCAAATCACATAGTAGAGGTAACTTTATATACAAATCAATTTCATCTTCTTCAAGCATAAGAAAATCAGATGACATAAAGAAAGGTGTTTTAAAGAAGAAAAATCTCCTCTAGCTCTTTACTTGGTTGTATGGTTCCTACTATAGAGGTCACATTACCTCTTTGCACTGCCATACTTATTCTCTGAATTAGGAAGGTGCTTGCTCTATCATCACCAGATAATTGAGTGATGCGTTTACCTATTTCCTTTATAAAGCTGAGACCTTCTTTGCTCCAGGATCCACTGGATTCAATGGCAATGGGCACAAATTGGTACTTCTCTGTTACGTTACTGTATTTTCTTCTTTTTTCTGTTTCCTTTCGACTGGCTACATTGCCCGCTTGGAGTGAGGAGAAAGGAAGGTTGAAAGGGGCGAAAGTATCTGTGCATGTAAAATCCCAAATCAATGATTTGCCTCTCTTCCAAGGTATTAAAGGTCATCCCATCTGGTCTTTTACCATCCGTTCTACTACATCCGTTTGGCTCCCTTATTGTCGGTATACCTGCCGAAATGAGTAAAATGTATAGTAAATATTATACATTATACATGATTAATGTAAAACAATTATTGAAATTAACAATAAAGCACAATTTTTTAAAAAATAAAGCATAATTAAACAAAAAAATAAAGCAGAATGTGGGTTGCTCTACTGATCTGTGTGGCGAATTAAATCGAGATTGGTCTCGTGATTCAAGAGTTATTAAGTTTTACTTATTTTTAAATATCTCCCCCTCCCCTTCGTTGTGACGTTAAAATAAAATTATAAAATACATCCCAGGTCCGAACCTCATCTATGTTGAAAATTTCATCGAGATGGTCGGGTAGCTCAAGAGATATGATGTCACAAACATAGTCGTTTTCATTTTTATATAGGATAGCTTTTCAAAGCACGCGTTAGAATTTTTCTCATTATTTTAATGCAATTATGTTTTATTACAAAATATATACATATAGCAATATACAGAGCATTCTACATGGAAGAAATCGTCGTGACGGCGTTTTATACTGACGACATTTCTTCCCAGGCGAGATTACGTCCCGCGTAGTTTAGATCAGGCGAGATTCTGTGTCCCGAGATCAGGAGCACGAGGTTTTGACCAGGTGAGATTTTGGGTATGACGAGATTTAGGGATGCAAGGTTTTGGGCCGGCGAGATTTTGGTCCGCGAGGTTTTGTACCTAAACCCTGCTTACTAGATAGTGGAAACGGTCAAAAAAGTAATTCTTCAATGGCGCTCTTCATTTTAGAAATAGAAAATAACTATATGGTTTCCGTGAGTGAGACACATCTGACGAGTATGCGGAGTGACACAGAAATAATCTTTTGGCCCGATTTCTCAACGAACACTCTTTATATTTTCTGCTCTGCCATTAAGGAATATGACACAGCTTCCGTTTCTTTAAATCCCCTGGGGGACGGTGACTCTGTGGTAGAGCACTTACCCTTTCTGCGTGGGGGTCCTTAGTTCGTTCCCCGGCCAAGTAATATTGTGATGAACAGCATCGTATCCGTGGGTTTTCTCGGGACATTCCAGTGTCCTCCCACTTTTTCATTTCATTATTTTTTCCATCATCATTCATTTGTCTTAATCATCGTCTCCCTTAGCGTAACAGGTATAATCGTGGAACGTTAAACTAGAAGATTTCATTCCATTTTATTTTGTCTTTAAATTCGCTGTTATGAAGAAAACAAACTCCACATGAAATTTGATGTTTCACGATTATTCAAAATTATACCTCCAACTTCCTGAATCATTTCAGTTGTTCTGACGTATCTACTTGGACCTGAGCATTCCCCATCTTCCACACCAGTACTGAACCTCTTATGTCATTCAGAAACGCAACAAGGAACAAAAGGCAATTGCTCTTATAAACTAATTTCAACATTTCATTTGAAGTTTTCCTTAAGGGGGCAGACTACTGAATATTTTTGAAAAACTAATAATTTTTCTTTTGCCCGTTTTTCGTAAGTGGAAAGAGGTAATAAAATGTAACTTACCACAATAATAGATAATGCTATTTTACACCCGAAAATACGGATCGAAAGAATTTTCAGTGTTGCCATCCATAGAAATAACAGTGTGACCAGAATTTGAATTACTCAAAAATCTAGGTAAAGGCAGCGACTAGAAAAATAAACTCAACGGTATTTGATGACTTATCATGCTGTCTATCCTTCTTGTTTACTACTTTTTAAATAATATTTCTATTTATTTTATAAACCTTACATAAATTCTTATAAAATAAATAAGTCATTACAAAATAAATAGAAACATTATTTAAAAAGTAGTAAACAAGAAGGATAGACAGCATGATAAGTCATCAATTACCGTTGAATTCATTTTTCTAGTCGCTGCCTTTACCTAGATTTTTGAGTAATTCAAATTCTGGTCACACTGTAATTTCTATGGATGGCAACACTGAAAATTCTTCCGATTTGTATTTTCAGGTGTAGAATATCATTATCTATTATTGTGGTAAGTTACATTTTATTACCTCTTTCCACTTACGAGAAACGGGCAAAAGAAAAATTATTAATTTTTCAAAAATATTTAGTAGTCTGCAGCCTTAAATGTGCGCAGAACTCTGCTCGAGCTGTTCAAACGGTAATAAGTTATCTCAACACAAGTCTTTACTTAGCAGCATCACGAGCTATAGTGGAGATCAGCTGAGCTGGAAATTTCTGATCGCACTCCCAAGATCTCATGCAAGACTCACCACTATGAAAAATTCCTTCATCCTAAAATTAACTCCACAGTCCCCCCCCCCCCAAAAAAAAATATATCAGATTTCTTTCCTAATTGCAAAACTGTGTATGTTCGTCCTCTGTATGTCGTCGGTCCTAGATGCCGCACCACCAAACATTATCGAGCCCAAATTTTAAACGTAGAAATCTAGGAATTCCGAAATAATTTGTTTTCTAGGATTTGTTTTCTTCCTTATGTTAAGTTTTGTCCACTCTTTCCCCCAAAATAATAAACTGGAATGTTTAAATTGATTTTTTTTTTTTTTTTGGTAATTGCTCTAATGATTTTGCTCATAGATGGCGCAGGAAAACAGGAAAATTTTCATTGACGTAAAATGCACTCAGAAAGAATATATTGAATGTATGTAAAGGATATGCCATTAACAATGACATTAGCTATGGTATTTACATCTCGCTTTCTTTTTTGAAGATAATATCGGAAAGGTGTGTCCCATATCGGCATACACATATGATACGAGTTTGTTTTGGAAATTCGCTGGAATGCTCAGTTTATAACGTTTTGAGAAATGCCAGTGGATCTTTCTTTATCCCTCAATTTCAGTTCAACGATGATTGCAGGACATGTACTCGACTCTTTACTTTCGAGATATCCCCATAGATTCGTCACAGAGAAATAGCTAACTAAACTAACTAACTAACTAACTCTATGGCCTATGGAACCCGGAGGTTCAATGCCGCGTTCACAAAAGTTCTCCACTGACTTCTATCCTTAGCTAACTGAATCCAGTTTCTACTTTGTATTTCAATCTCTGCGAGATCCATCTTAATATTGTCCTCCCATCTGCGCCTAGGTCTTCCTAATGTTCGTTTTCAGATTGGTCTTCCAGTCAAGACTTTGAAAGCGTTTCTACTTTCTTCCATTCTACCTACATGACCTGCCTACCTAAGCCTCCTAGACTTGACGACCCTAACAATGTTGGGTAAACCATATAAATTATGTAGTTCCTCGTTATGAAGTTTCCGCCATTCCCCATTCCCGTTCCTCTTGGGCCCGAATATTCTTCTCAGGATCTTGTTTTCAAATACTTTCAGTCTATGTTCTTCCCTCAGAGTAAGTGACCATGTTTCGCAGCCATACAGAACAACAGGCATGATTAACGTTTTGTATATTTTAAGCTTCAAATTCCTCAACAGAATTCGCGACGACAAGAGATTTTGAACCGAATAGTAACACGAATTCCGTGCTTTTAGTCGACATTTAATTTCTCCGTGAATATCATTTTCCACAGAGAAATAGCACACACTAATTTCAGGGGATCTCGGAGGCCATAGAACGTCACCGTTCTTATCAAATGCTTTTACAGGTGAACACACTTTCCACACAACTTCAGTGCTTCATTATTCTAAATGGCAAAGTTTTCTCAATGTTATCTTATCAGTTCCAAACAAATACCGGCCATACAGTGTTGTTAATTCTAAATTCAAAATTTCTCGTTTCCATGCGCCACTCTGAAAATGTTTTTTTCATTAGTCCTGTAGTGTATATATTCATTTTAGTTGGAAAAAATCCAGAAAAGGAAATTTACCAGTAGAGGATAGTTTTTTTTTTTCGTAGGATTTCTTTAAAAACATAGCTATAAAGTTTAGTTATTAATCCTGTAGAATAGTATGCAGCTCATTGTTTTCGAAAACAACCATAAAATAATTTGCTGCCGAGAAAATTTTTTTCCATTCAATAAGAGAATTTAAAAATGTAATGTTTTTACGTTATCTTTCTACAGAGTGGCGTAGAATTTGCGCCATGGGTTTAAGTGATTTATAAATGTGTTTTGAAATAAATGCAATTGATTCGAATAGCATTTTCAAATACACTAGTGGGAAATCTTTTATTATTTGTAAAAGAATATGGTTTTCAAATGACTGCCATTAACAGCCACAACATTTTCCAAAATTTTGCGAAAGTTTCAAGATGAACCGCATGAATCCATGCTTGAAACACATTATATCAATAATGTGCTTGTTGAGTTAGAATAACTGAATGTTGATTTTCGAAGTACATTTTGATAGGGTAGATCCCTGCTCCTTACTTAATCCTTCCATAGTTCCCAAGTGTTCTTTAGAAGCCTGTACCTCAAAAAGTTAGAAATTGTTAAATAAACACCATAATTTCCAAGTGTTCTATAGACGTCTGCAAAAGAAAACAAAGGGCAGTATCGATGTAAACAAATTATAAGGCATTAAAACTCATG
The DNA here is from genome assembly GCF_964235325.1 of Thermobia domestica. Classification (NCBI taxonomy): domain Eukaryota; kingdom Metazoa; phylum Arthropoda; class Insecta; order Zygentoma; family Lepismatidae; genus Thermobia; species Thermobia domestica. The sequence goes on along the minus strand of NC_137456.1, from coordinate 58,963,018 downwards.
CGCAAATTCTGCTCCATCGTTCATTATCAAAGAAACATAAATGGCATCGAAAATCAGTTTGTCTTGATTGTTTACTTCACCTACTTGTTAAAATCTACTTTATGAAAGACAAAGATCTACGTTTTAACATCAGGTTAGAACCACATGTTCCCTAAGGAGACACTCGATCAGAAAGGTGTAAAACCCTTTTCCGCCAGTCATCCTGAATGAGGTTTCTCTCTTTTTTTTTTCATTCTCACTAGGGATGTTAGGATAGTATCTGACATAAAGCAGGGGCGGATCCAAAGGGGGGGCGATCGGGGCGATCGCCCTTCCCCCCAGAAGAGGAAATTTTCTTATTTTATATATATAAATAAAACCCATCCCGAAGTTCGGAGCCCCTAAAAGTAGCAATATGACAACCCACCGCCTCCCCCAGAAGTCGACCCTGGATCCGCCCCTGACATAAAGGCCGTTTCCTTTCTTCACCATTCTTTTCCTTCTTCCTCACGTCCCCGAAAAAAGTCAACCCTCATATGTGGTGGGCTTAAGAGGCCATAGTTGCTGAATGCCTAAAAAAAATGCCTAATCTTAACCTTAACGAACCACATGTATTAACAAGATAGTACCTCATACAGTATACACTATAGAGTGATACAACAAAAAATATGTTAATGCGTTTTATATTTTATGATAGTGAACTATAAATATTTCTTGCATTATGTTTTTGTTTGATTTACCAGCTTATGCTTCAATCACAAAATTTTGTTTCCTTCTTATTTACAGATATGACGGATCCAATACCAGCCGTCTGCTGTCGTCAAGTAAGCCTTTCATCCCCAGAAATAAGTTCATCAGACTCCTCCAACGGACGAGATTCTTCCAAAGATGACCTCAGTGGTGTGAGTAGAAGAAAGAAGCAGAAAAGAACTTGCGGAGTGTGTGGAGATCGAGCAAAGAGCCTTCATTTCGGAGGACTCTCCTGTGACAGTTGTAAAGCATTCTTTAGAAGATCCGTTCAAAACGACGCCTACAAAAATTTCCAATGCCCATACGAGGGTAAGTGTGTTATATCAATTTCGTCTCGAAAAAGTTGTCAGCAATGTCGTTTCCAGAAGTGTCTCAGTATTGGAATGGAGAAGAGTTGGGTGATGACCGAGAAGGAGAGACAGGAAATGCACAAGGCAAGACTCGAAAAGAAACAGAGGATGGAGATGGAAGAGAAGGAACGATTGAAGAACTTCGTCAAAAAAAGAGGACCAGCCAACTATGAAGCCAAAACAGAAGATTTAGCGAAATTTCTTACCACGAAAGAGCAACAGGATATAGAATTCATCATCCACAAGTACATAGAAGCCTACTTATATATTTCACGAATTACCCGCCAACAACAATCACAGAAGGAGAAGGCCAAAAATGTGGAGTTAATAGGTATGTTCACAACTATCATTCAAAGAATCGCGTATTTCGTCCGTCTCTTGCCTGAATTTACATCATTGTGCATGGCAGATCAGAATGTCTTACTCCGTAGTGGAATGTTAGAAATGTGTCTTATTCGCAGTGCTTTTGTGTTTGACGTGAAAAACCATAGTTGGCCTGGAACTACAGCTAATATTTTTAAAGACAATAGTGTTGTACATGCTGCAGATATACGGAGACTTGTTTCTAAAGAATTGTATGAAAAACACATGAAATTCATTCACAGTATAAAGACTTTGAATCCAGACGAACCCACCATTATGATCTTGTTGCTCATTGTGCTTTTTAATCCCGAGCGTCAGGGACTTGAGAACGAATGCTACGTCACTGCCCTTCAAGATTATTACTTGCAACTGTTACGAAAGTACATGAATTGGAAATATCACCCGGATAATGCCACAGTGTTATTTCCGAAGCTACTGGTTAAACTAACAGATCTTCGAGAACTGAGTGATTCTCATATAGCCTACAATTTGAACATTGCACAAAAGGACATGCAATTAATTCAACACCAACTGGAGAAGTTGGATATTAGTTTGTATTCTACGTGGCAGAGTAGTGGGAAACCTGAGGATTCATCACAATCAAATTATCAAGCTTTTAACTCAGATCCAGTTTATCACTCAAGTGAGCTTTATGTACCTGATTACCATCATCACTCAGAACAGAGTTCTTCTCAATGTCCTCCTACTGGGGAATCTTCCTCCTACTCTGCTATTAAAGAGATCAACGATGTATCAAAGCATTCATCACATCTGGAAGGTGGAGGACCCGGTCCTTCTATACCAAGTCCAGATGGAACAAGAGATTCAATTGGAACTGAAAGAAATGATAATTATTCAGGTCTCAATGTAGGCCAATATCATCCTTATGAATCTCAAGGAAATTTAGCACCTTTCTTAGGTTACGGAGTAAATCCACTTTATTTCCCATCGTCATCTGCCTTGTGCCCACCGCCTCCAGTAACTGGAACTGTTCCACACATATCAAGTTTGTCAACCATTCACGAAACGTTAGATCCTTTACAATCCCACCGACAAATTGATCTCAGTGATGAAACAGGCTTTCACTCAGGAAATCTAGCGCCATCAACATCATCAGTTCCATCTACTTACCACCGTTCTCAAGATCAAGGATACTTATGGTATGGCGTGGAACCAGAACACAATGATCATTTATCAGAATATACCCCAGGAAGTCATTCGGATATGCATACTTCCTATGGAATGCCCACAAGTGCGTCTACAGCTTCCAACACTATATATAGTGAGTTCCATTCAGCTTCATCACCCCATCATCCTCACGCAGAAATGTCACCTCAACGTATCAACGAAGCACGCGTAGAACCCACAAATGCGGAAAGAAATTCAGATCATATGAACGAATTCAAATTTTTGGTCAGTCATGGAGACCAACCTGAACAAATAGAACATCAACACATGAAACATATTCAAAATCTAGATGTTGTCCCACCGTTACAGCAAAAAGTCCACCATTCTTTAGGTAGTCATGAAGAATATGTTTCTCATTATATACCTCCCGAGTACCAGGAACATCATCAGCAACATCACTATGAATCGCATGTAAGTTTAGGTACAGAAAGGCATTTAGCTGCTCAAATAGACCAAAACGAACTATCACGGCCTCCATCAGGTGCAGACAATCTTAATTCAACTTGCATAGAAACTGCAGAATCAAATTCAAGTGCTTATGGTTCTATGCCGTCAACTGAAATATCAGGTAACAATTTTTCATACAATTAACAAAAATAAATTAGATATACGATTCCGAAAAACACTTATTTGTATCAGGGAGACTTTCCTGAATATAGTTATAAGTCCGAAACTACTGTGAATATTTATGGAATATTTTGGCTCAAATTGTGTAATCCAAGGGAACAATATTTGTATTTGTATTTTTTGTAGTCTATTATTGATATAAAACATGGAGTCAATGTAAAATGTTATAATTATAAGAATTTATAGATGTTAGCATGTTAACTATAGTAAATAAAACCAAGGAAAGTAACGGAATTGTGTAGAACAGAGATATGAGATACTTACTAATTTATTTTTATAGTTTTTTTTTTCGGAATACTAGATTGCCACAAAGTACCAAATTTGATATTGTTTCTTTATTTTCCCAACAGTATATTTATCAGAAACCATTCTATAAATGTAAAAGATGTTTTATACTGTTCTCAGTACGTATTTTCAAACGTTCCATCATAGTTATTTGAATTATCTTCAAAATGTGTGCAAATAGGATAGTCATTGCAGCCTTAATCCTCTTCCACAATGTATATAGATCCCGAATTATCTTGACATACTCATCGGATTTCAAAATCAACTTAATGATACGTAAAAGTTTATGGAATGAGATCATTCCAGAGATAATCTTCCACCACATTCAGATTGTAGGAAGCATGACATGCACTGTATATTTTCATTAAAATTACACTGAATTACTAGCAAATATATTGTGGACATATCATTGTAAAATTACAACATGTAACAAGTGAGTTATTATTGATATAAATGATTGACAATTATCACTTTTATTTTAGTTTAAACTCTTATCTTGTAATTCTACAAAGGAAGAATGATAGTATAATATCCAGTAATTTTCTGCAATTTTCCTTTTAAAAAAAGTAACGATATATAAATTGTATAAAGTAACAAGTAAAGTGTATAAGGTTATTACAACACTTTCAATATATTCTTATATTTTAGCAATGGTCATCATTTTATCGAAAGTATTGATAATTTTTGCAAACTTTCATTCCTTTAAGCATTCTAATTATGATTAACACCTTTCAACATCAATTATTTCTAATTGAGTGCATGATCCAACGTAAGAAATACAGTAAGAGAAAACAGGAAAGAAACAAAAGAACCCTGTTCTTCCACCAATGTTAAGAGTTAAATGTGGGCACTTAATGTTGTTATCATGCAAGAACAGAAGCTTTTCTCATTCAAGAATCAGTAACTACATGGTTAGCCATTGGAAATGGACGTTTGAAAGTGGCAAGACTACCAAACTGAAGCGCACAGTGGCGCTAGTTCCCTTCTCGCCTACATCACAGAGGTCTGGTATTTAGTTTACTATGAGTCGTTGGCCAGTGCAGATGCGTACTGAAGTGGGAAACCTTAATTCGCGAGAACAGTATAGTTGCTGTTCAGCGTGAGCTGCGACGTGGACAGGACCGGCATTTTAGTGTGCCAAACAGGAAAGTAATTACCAGGTGCGTGAAACAATATCTGAACAACACTGATGCATTACAAATGACAACCAGGGCTGTACTGTGGAGTCTCATGGGGAATTTGAGGATTTGTGTTCGACCAATTACAAAAGTTCTGTTTATTGACACATCCATACAGATGAAGATACGCCTCATCGGACATCATAAGGTTGTCTAGCAAGTCTTCATTGCGATTCAATTTGTCTAAAAACAGTTCATAAAAGTTTTTTAAGCTTTTTGTCAACCAGCCATAGCTATTGCACAGTCTGTATCTTGTATGGATGTCAGTGTAGGTATTTTTTCAAAATGCGACGCACAGTGTTCTTGCATAGCAACAAGCTGATCTTTGCGGACTTCGCTGCAAAGCCTAGCGTATACGATCAATGTTTTCTGATGTACGGACTGTCCTTGAAGGTTCTTCATGCTTCCTGTCGACGACAGACCCAGTATCTCTTCATTGTTTCACCCACCGGTAATTGGTTCTCTGTTTGGCACACTAAAATGCCAGTCCTGCCCACGTCACAACTTCCGCTGAACATCAGCTATACTTTTCTCTTGAACAAAGGCTTCCATCGCTTGAACACGCATGTGCACTGGCTAACGACTCATGGTAAACTAAATGGCAGACTTCTGTGATGTAGACGGCATGGTAACTAGCACCACCATGCGCTTCAGTTTGGCAGTGTTGCCACTTTCACAAATGTCCCGTTTCCCGTAGCTCACCCTGTATTTTCATCCAATTATCTGGTATATCTATTGCCGTCGTGAATGAAATGTTTACTGACAAAAGTTCAGTTCAAGTTAATTAAGAAAAAAGTACAGTAATAAAGTTGTTTTTTGTAAACACAAGATAATTCTTACAAGAAGTGTCCGATGAAGATAATGCTAGAGAAAACTATATAGGCCTACTGCTTTTGTTAAATGAGTTTGTCTTATTCAAGATAATGTAAGTTTACTGGAATTTACATTTAGAATATATAAGGGAAAGGGAGTTAAAAACTTTAGAATATCCTGTTTACATTTGCAAAACATGTTATGACACCATATTGTGACTATGTGCATCACGTATTGCTCATTTGTTAACATCTTAAACAGTCTTATCACTTAATTACATAATAACTTCTACGTTCAAGAACACTGTTTCTATAACTTAAATTTTGTCTCCCGTACTACAATTATAGCGAAAACGTTAAATGAAAATTGCACAATCAATCTTATGGTGTAGCAATGCAAGTAACGTAAATGCTCACAGTAGTACATTATAGCTACGTGTAATAAGATACTGCAAACGAATTGGATATGTGCTAGTGCAATAGCATCTCGAACAATGAATAATATTGAAAACCACGAAATGATTTCATTCAAGTCCTTCCGAAATTTATCATCGTATTAATGATGTGTTTAATGATGTCTTTTTTGATAATTATTTTGATATTGACCCGGAAGGATTTCTACGGACCTCTATCATCTTTTTGAACTCCTTTTACCATTAGACAATAAATATTTGCTGTGGTGACAATAAATGTTCCAAAGGCAAAATACTTGCCTTCAAAAGAAAATATTGTATAGAAGTGTATGTTGAGTTAGTTCGGACAAAAAAGTTTGTATTTCTTGTCTCTTATTCGAGGCACAACCGTGCAGCTGTATTGCCACTTTTGACTCTTTGCTAAATAGAAATAATGATAGCAGTTACAGTACTTACATCATCTGGATGATTATGTAGTTTCATCTCAATAATTTTTTTAAAAAAAAGTCTGAGAAATGTTCAGTATGTTCTAACACTCATCATGAAAATAGAATATAACAGAAACAAAAATATGGTTATTTTTCAGCACAATTCCCTACCTTTTCAAAAAAACTTGGTCCATCACCACTTCAAAGATTATATACTGTTCGAGAAAGATATTGTCCTGTTCTTGAAACCTATGCATTCACAGTATCCATGACAATATTCCGAAACTCCTGCCCATAGAGATGCTGCTTGAAATGAAAACAAGTGAAAGTCATTTGAAGCTTGGTCAGAAGGATAAGCCACCAATTCAAATCCAGTTGTATGAACTGCAGCCATGGCAACACTGAAGTTGTCGACAAGAGCATTGTTCTTATGCAGCAGTACTCAACATGTCAACATTCGTCATATCTAGCTCTTTATTGCAGCTCACAACTTTTGGCATAACATCAGCGTAATACTGACCCGTAATTATGGTTCCATGTTCAACATACTCTAACTACATTATCCTTTTGGCATCCCAGAATACATAACCTTTGTAGCTGAAGATGAACACAAGATTTCTTTACGGATGGAGAACTGATGTGCTTCCATTACATCTAAATTGGTTTGGACTGTGGTCAAAGTGGTGAAACCATGTTTTATCTACTGTTAAAAATCTGACCAAAAGTCTCCTGTCCGTGCAATAGATGTTTCAATAGATGCCGTAAGTACGTCACTCTGCTCCTTTTCTAAACAGGATTCAGGTTTCGCTGGACTCATCATGTAGATACTTTCTTCACACACAGATAATTTGTTAAAATCTTATGAACTGTGCTAGTTGATAACCCTGTACTCTCTGCTAAATACCTGATGATGACTATTCTGTCTGCCATAACCATGTCAAGGATCTTGTCAATGTTTTCCTCGGTGGTCACTGTTGCTGGTAGCCCACTTGAAAGACATCTTCTCATAGCTGTCTGTTAAAGCTGAAGTGAAGGCACTATTTTGCAACTATAAGATGCAGATTCTCCTAATGTCTGTGTCAAGTCCTCATGAATTTCCTTTAGGCTGTAGGTCTGACAATTTTCAGTACTTGGTGAGAGCACGAACCTCATTATTTTCCATTTTCAACACATTTTTATAGATCCTCTACTGCAAATATCTGTAAAGAAAAAATGTACTTGGTACAAATTGTCATTTTGACATTGTAAGACATCTAGTTTCTACACATGTTAAAATTATGATTCTACATGAGGAAGGTGTTAAATATTAGAGCATACTGAACGCATCTTGTGGCATTTTGACACGAATTTTACTCATCAAGCTCTGAAGTAAAATGTCTTAAAATAATTGATTGTTTAAATTTGTATGTCAGCAACAAGATATTTTAAGGATTTATAGAGATCATCACTTGATTTTTTTGTCAAATTTAAATTTCAGTGCTACTTGCTTTCTTTGACGCTACTATATGTAACTACTAGACAAACTGTTTCTGACATTGCCTAATTATCACCTAAATTATCAGGAAGTGATTTTATTTGTCGTAATGTATTTTTTACGAAAGTATACAGATATAAAACGCTCTTCTGTAGAATTTACTTCTTTCGAATTGTATCTAATGAAATATCACAACACATACTTCGATAATGAGTAACACAGGGTATTACAAATAAAAGGGCGTTCATGTTACATTTTGACGTCATCGGTTGATCATGAATAATAAATGGTATTGGATGATTATGTGTTTCGTGGTAATACATTATAACATTATATAAATTAGGTTGCATAATATGTGACAAGACAGTACTATAGTGCAGTATAATCTGAAATAACATAAGGATACAAACTAACTACAAATTTTCGTTGAATTCTGTATAACTTTGAATGTTTCTTTCTTCGCAGAAACTTGAATCAATTATAGTTTAAACGCGACAGGAAAATACACTTCAAACTACAGACATCTTCAATCAATCAATCAACGTTCTTGTATTTTCTATGCGACATTTTCGTAGCAAGATGTGCTATTATTATTTTTTTTAAATCTTTCTACTTGTGTCCTTGTACTTTCATTTCGAATTATCTATTTGGTTTGCACTTTTCTCATCATGTTTAAATGTGATTGGAAAAGATCAAGGGCGCCGATTTCTCTGTAACTTTGATGGGGCCCAATCCGATGTGTGTTTATATATTCATAGAAAAATACATATAACAATACATATAAAAGTACAAATTTATAAAAATTCATGGGGGCCCAGATGAGCTTTATGGGTTCCGGGCCCCCCGGCCCCACAGGATCGGCGCCCTTGGGAAAGATTTCTACTGAGAAACTGAAACATCACACACCAAAAAGAAAAGTTGGCTTCATTTTCTATAGTATCATTAGGTTAAGCAGGTCAAGCCGTTTTAACATTACTAACTTATTCTACTATAACATTTATTAGTATGATTTACAGAATACTATATACATGTTCCTGTACTATTCTATACTATCTTACACTATAGATGCTATAATATTATTTAACTAGTAAAAGTTGAAAAGAGCATATTGTGTGTTGTGTGTATGTACTAAGTATCGTTTAAAATTTGAATGTCATGTAATGTCTCTATATTTATTTATGCATTCTCATCACTGATGGTATGCCAGAAATGTACCTACAGTTTAAATGCAAAATATATAAGCTACCAAAGGGAGTCAAATCCAAATCTTTCAAGTATAGGCAAAATCACCAAGCAAATGTGGAGTCTTATTTTGGCAATATGATGTCATTAGAGTTTTATGGGTTTTTGCTATCAAAATATTGCAAGCCAGCAGAGACTAAACTGATTTGTGATTCTATTCTATGAGACCTATGAGCTGTAAAATCTTGCATTTCAAAGATCATTTTATGTAAATATATTAAGACATGTAAAATTTCAAGTCCAACTTAAATTGAATTTTCGTCTATTCAAGTGTAGCTATAATCTTATATGTTTTATTCTCATAAAAATGAAATAATCTATTCTGTATTTCAACTCCTTATTTACTGTACACTGGACACATATCAATTGGGAATACTATATTATAATTGTACTAGTATAATAGGAATTAAGGTTCTGTATAGTAGTAATATGGTATATGCCACATTATTACTGTAATAGGATCACAGTAATACTATATAACATTACATTAAATATTAAATATTACAATAGTATATATTACTTTATTATATTATACGTATTATATATATATATATATATATATATATATATATATATATATATATATATATATATATATATGTGTGTGTGTGTGTGTGGTGTGTGTGTGTGTGTGTGTGTGTGTGTGTGTGTAGAGAGAGAGAGAGAAAGAGACCGGATTTAGGGGGTGTACCGGAAGGTGGGGTGCTGACTGCCACAGAAAATTATTGGTGCTGATTGCCACGACTGGCGCTGATTGCCAATATCAAGGTGCTGACTGCCACGAGCCTGAGAGAAAGTTGCTAGATGTAACATTACCGGACGCCAAGAAGCATGAAAGAAACTAGATGAACCTTAGGATCGTGTTGTTCAGACCAACACCTAACAAAGGTAAACAGGTCTCTGTATGTACACTCATATCCACAATTATTGTCGCATGACTATAAATATGTTGTTCTAGTAATATAATTTGATAACGAATACGCCCGGTATTTCTTATAATGTTAGTATGTGTATAATCGGCAAAGACAAGTATGTGGTAAATTTCATGTCAAAAGAGCAGTAAATAAGAACAATAAAACGAAAATAAATTTTTCTTGTCCATTAGTTACATTTTATTTTACTCATTATGATTTTCGTATTTATAATTCTTTCCCAATGAAATTTACCACAAATATACATTTCCTGATTATACACATAGTATCAGTATTAAAAGTACTCTGCAAAATTATCAAATTATATTCTTACAAGAAAACAGTTATAGATATGCGACAATAATTTTGGACATGAGTGTACTTATGTTTTGTCAGGGAGCGGTGCGTACAAAATTGGTACGATTTATGTATTCTCACTTGAACTCCCTATGTCAGCATGAACTGTGTACAGCTGCGCAAATTGTTTCGAGCAGCTCTTGGAAGTTCCATCAAAAAAGCACTGCTGGCTGCCCTCACAAGGGAAGTTCAGGATAAAGCACTCGCCTGCAGAGATACTAAGCATGCCATTTAAAGTCTCAATTAATGCTGATTACAATAAGCTAATAAAATTCCTGTACGGTTGAGAACGGTTCGAGATATTCAAGTTGGAAGTTTATGTGAGAAAATGAGGATATACGCATTTATACGCGTTAAGTACAACATAATTAGTAACGAATATTGACATACGAATTGAAAGCTATCGGAAGTAACAGAAAAAAAGTGTTTCGCAATAACTAACGGGTTTGTTAGATACAATTAGTCATTACATTGTTCACAATAATCATAGGTTAGAGATGAAAATTGATCACTGTTGTTCTTCTGTTTTATGAAGAAATGACGCAGGCAAAAGACTCCCTTGCACCATGAACATTTTATATGTGCAATTGCGTTGCATCCGTCAAGGGAACAGTTCGCAGAACCAAAGCAAAAAGCAAATTCGACAAGTGATTCAAAAGTTATAGGCCTATAATTTGTTCGTAACCTGCCTTGTAGAACGCAAACTGAAACAATCCAATGTATAGCGGTGATCGGAAGTGATTCGTATGGACATGAACTTTATTTGATTGTTTTGTTGGTACATTATAACGTCCAGATGAAGAAGTTTCATACTATGTACAAATCTCCTGCCATAATCTTTGATTGATCGGAATCAAAACACATCAAATGGTTGCACAAATCGTGTGCAATTCTTTGGTATCTTCTCAACCATTAGGTCTTTGCCATCCGTCATGCAACTTGTACTGGACAATTTGTCTGTGAATGGACCCCAGTGATCAAGCAATAGCAAGTTCAAACCATCAGGCTTCGCCATGGGAGAGAATACTTAACGCATTGAAACGTGCATCCACTCATTTCCTCATATAAACTTCTAAGTTGAATATCTCGAACAGTTCTCAACGTACAGGAGATTTATTACCTGTTGTAATCAGCATGAATTGGTCCTTCAAATGACATGCTTATTTCTCTGCAAGCGAGTGCTTCTCCCAAACTTCCCTTGTCAGCTGGCTTCAGACCATCATATCCATTAAATAATACAACAAAACAATTAATATAAACAATGAAATCTGCAAATTGTACATATAACAGAAAAGACAATCCTTTTATAAACATCCAAGTGTATGTCGTTCCACTTAGTGAGCAACTTTGTAACTTATAGGATGCCACATAGATTTGCTGAGATGATTACTAAATTAATCCCTAATTATTCTCTACTAAATTAATTAATAATCATAAATTTAGTATGAGGGATTAATTCCTCTCTTTCCAAATACAGTTTCTCTCCCAGGCTCGTGGCAATCAGCACCTTCATATTTGCAATCAGCCACAGTCGTGGCAGTCAGCACCAATAATTGGCTGTGACAGTCAGCACCCGTGGCAATCAGCACCTATCCGTACCGGAGCACGCGCACTCCCCCTTCGTTGTGAATATACACTATCTAAAGTAAGAAGCTAGCAGTGAAATTAACAACACTTCTCGAAAATTTCATGTTATGTTTCCGTTTTGGGCTTAAAAGAAAGCGGAGTTTTGCAAAAGCAATAGTTTAAGTAATTTTCTTAAGGTTGAAGGAAAAGGAACAGATACTTAGCATTTGCAGAGAAATTTCTCATTCACACCACAGATGCCTTAAAGGCATTTTAAAAATTTAAATTTAAGTCAAATTGATTGGTAGTTATCGATGCATCCCCGTCAGAAAATCCTGTATCCGGCTATATATATATAGACCCTATATATATATATATATATATATATATATATATATATATATATATATATATATATATATATATATATATATATAATTTAGTTGCTTAATAAAATTACTTTTAAAATAAATTTTCCTCTTTCAGTACACTATCAGCAAAACAAGTTGATTGTTCAACTTTTATAAAGAAATTATATTTAAATGAATATCATGTAATATTTTATGCTGTATTGAGTGTCTTCTGTATATTCTACTCCTATTACAAATTTATATAACTTTTAAGAAACTATTTCTAATATGTTATAACAAAATTCAATGTCGTGTTATATCTATTTAAATAGAAACATAAACTTTATGAAGAAACAGGTACCAATATTCATACACGTTATGTTTATGTTGATTCATTGGAGTGTTATAATAATTATTAGTTTTGTCGTGCACGTAATGTAACATGTTCTAACGTAAAAAGAAAATTTATGTTTTTTATGTCTATATAATATTTCCAATTGCTTTGCTTCTAGATTTATAAAAGAGTATTTATTGTATGTCCGAGATAGTCAAAAGTCAATGGAACTATTATTATATGATTACTGTTATTACATATATTATTTGTATGTTGAACAATAAACTATATTTCGAAATGTATATTGCTCATTCTACCTTTCAACGCAATCTACAAAAAAAAAAAAAAAAAAAAAAAAAGTGAAAATTTAAACTGACGAAAGCAAAAAGATCGTTTATATTAATTACTTGTGTTGCAGTTTCGATAATGTGTGTATATTATTGCCTTTACAAGACGAATTGTCTAATACAGCTGACACATTTGGTATATTTTACACATCAGAAATATTATCTGATATGCTTGATATATCACGCACATCAGACTAAATTACAGCTGATGCATTTTACATATCAGACATTATCTAGTATGTGTGATTTGTCATATATTTGATATGTCAAATGTATTTGATATATCATGTGATGTGTGTACGATGTTTCAAATATGTTTGATGTGTTAGAGGTATCTGTTTGATGAGATCAAAGAATATTACCAAAAGAGCCAAAGAAATTAATTTTAAAAATAGATATTTTGCTTTGGTCAGAGTTTGGATTTTCACTTCGGGATGTATATATAGTTGCTGTAATTTTTGCTTCTCAAGAGTATAGTTAGATCCAGCAAGTCCTAGTAGAAATTTACGTTAAAAGGGGCAGTATTTTGACAGGAAGTTAATTTATTTTTATATATATCCTGGGTATAATGATAAATAATTAAAGTTTTGAGGAAAATATTCCATTGCATATACACAGTACATATTCGATATCTCCTTCAGATGGGACATGATTACATTCAAATAATGATAGGACTACGTTCAGATGATAGCGTGATTATTTTCAGATGATGGCATGATTACCCTCACATAACGACATGATTATATTCAGATGACAAGATTATCTTCAGATGATGACATGGTTATCTTCAGATAATGACATGGTTTATCCATTACTTTACATTATTATCTTCAAATTTTGATAGAAATTCTGGTAAATCCTATAAGAGTTTGCTCAAAGAATTTAAATAAATAATGTCCGTTTATAAATCAATTGTAACCATCTGACAATAATTATGAATATGCATATCTATATTGTAACATCTGTTTAACAAATGTTTTATTACCAATATACATACTTAACATCTATTTCAGATGACAGGAAAATTATCTTCAGATTATGACATGATTACCTTCACAGATGACATGATTACTTTAACAATATTACATGATAATATGATTACCTTCAGATAAGGACATGATTATCTACAGATGATGACAGATTGCCTTCAGATGATGACATGCTTACCTTCAGGTGATGACATGAAAAAATCCATTACCTTCACCTCATTATCAAATTTTGGAAGAAATTTCTGTAAATCCTATAGAATTTGACGTAAACATGTGGAGCCTATAAATTCATTGCCATTGTCTGTTAGTTATGATGAATATCTACGTATATCCAGGGGTGCCCACAAGGGGGGGCTATGACGCAAACTGCGTCATTGAAATATTGGGGGGTTAAAAATCTATATAAATATGTTTGAGAGGGTGTAAAAATTAACCGAAAAGATTTTTTTTTCATGGAAGAACACCTACGGATAGGCAATTGAGGGGGGGTGCGTCATGGACATGAGGGGGGGTGGGCACCACTGGTATATCTATACATTTTGAACAAAATGTTATTTATTTCTATTTATGTATTTTAAAAAACGGATGGGAACCATTGTAAAAAAATTGACTTTTTTACTTTCGAGCGACGAAAGGAGAGAATAAAGAATGGTGATCGTGAAAAAAAAAAAAAAAACGAATTCGAGATTTCAATGGACTTACACATTCCATGGCCTATTAATACCAAAACATTGATTTTTCGAAATCTGTCCGTCCGTTTGTCCTGATGTACACTAGCCTAGAGACCACCATCGTTCAACATATTTCAATAAAATTTTAAACTTAAGGTTTTTATGTGACTCTTCAGAGGGGTGAATGAATTTTCTTTCTACTTCTAAAAAAAATAAGGGTAAAATACTTAAGGTGAAAATTTAAAATATAGTGAAAATTAAACCAGTTTCTTCAAAAATGGCTGTGTAACGGTTTTCTTTATATTTTATAAATCACTTTTTCAATAACAACCTCATACTGTGATATAAATCTTTCTCTTGAGGATGAGTTTTTTGGATAATTTTCTCAGAAACAATTCAGATTTTATAAATGAATATTTTATTAATAACCTGACAGTATGGAGTAACTAATTTGTTCTCAGAAAATCTAAGAGGGGTTATTTGCTCTTGGAGCTTAAGTTTGTTTCACACGACTTTCTCAAAACGACTCACGCGAGTTTGTTCATATGTCATAAACAAATAGTTCATTGACAACTCGATCCTGTTGAGTAAATTGTTCATTGCGAAGAAATCACAAGGAGTAGTTTGCTCTTGGGGTAAATTTCTTATCAGACTACTTTCTGAAAAACGATTCAGAAAATTTTCGTTCATATTTCACACATAAATATTTCATTACTATTTCTACAATGCTGCATAAATCACTAATTTACACTTAGGACTTTTTCTTTTTTTTCTTTTTTCTTTTTTTTTTTTACAATTTTGTAAAATACCGCTTATGCCATTTTGTTGTTATTATATAAACAAATATTTTAACCTTAATATATGGGATGTCATTTCTTATGGAAAATTCTACAAGAGGTACTTTACTTTTGGGAGTTTTCATTGAGTGAAGTTTTCCGAAAATGTCTTATAATTTTGTCCGTATTTCACAAGAAAACATTTCATTAGTAAGAGCCTCACAACATGATTTAGTTTAAAGAATTGGAATGAAAAAAATGTAGTGCGATGGCCTGTACCTTTTATTCTTTTGCATGCAATTCTATTAACTGTAAGTTTTGCTTCGAGACTATAGTTAAGATCCAGCAACACTTGCCACACTTTTAAAAAAGATCAAGACAAATGAAGTGGGATTTGACTCCCCCCCTAAAAAATCGTTGCAAGTGCCTATAGTATGAAATGATTGAAACGCTAAAAGAAAAAAAGTACTAAATTTTCTGATATTGAAAAACTAGAGATACTTGTAAGATCAACAACCGGTAACAATCTTGAAAGTGAATCTCCCCTTGAGGAGTTTTCTGGCTACGCCACTGGAGCCTTTCATGTGCGTCGGTTCTTTGCTACTCTAATCATTTCCACATAAGAATTGCACATATACGTAGGTATAACTAACTCTGTGTAATGTGATTTACGTTGAAAGATAAGCGTTTTGCTATTAGTTTTTATATTGAATAATTCTAGGCCTATATGCATTGAAAGTTTTCCTATGACCCGTGTTATATATAAAGCCAATAACATCTAATTTGTACTGTAAATCATCGTAAGAGAGCGATGTTTACCAGACAGAGAGGCTACACACCGAACAGAGGGTTTATAATGGACAAGAATTTACCACCATTCTCTGCACAGGGACAAGATATGTGACTCCAGGGGGTAGGGCCGGATGAGTTTTGACCGGCACCAGCGGTGCCAGATCTAGCATAATTATGCTAGATCTAGCATAATTTGCATGTATTTAGCATCTAGCATCTTGCTTTTAGCATCCTGCCCAAATCTAGCATAATTTCAGCAAGTTTATCAAAAAGCTGCAAAACCTGGAGATGAGAAAGAAGTTCGTTGTGAAAAGAAAAAGAACGGCAGAAATGTATCCTCTCGCATTGATTCATACAGTCAGTAAACCATACAGGCAGTCATTGTTTGAAGCAAGTTCGAAACGGCGGGAGGTAATCCCTTTACTGATGCCTTTAGAGAAGGGACGTGGGAATAAAAACAATTTATTGTTTCTAAAAATGAGTTAGAAAACGATTTTTATTGGAGACGATTATAATATAGCTCACTCGGAGTTTTCTAATCCTTTGACTGTGAGGTCAGTTCCTTTCAAAATATGTAAACAAACACTTTGCACTCATTTATACGACATGTTTTTTCCCTTTATTTTTTAGAAGCCAAGCTTTTCCTGCTCTTAAAATGAAAGATTATTCACAATAATTTCAAGCTGTAAGTGTGGCAACGACTGCTCTAGTTTAGTTGAGTTAAAGATTTGGTGCATGAAGTATTGAGTTCTATCCTCGCATCCTTGCGCTCTGCGTATTTTAAGTTACGTTATCGTACCTCAACTTCGATTTTCTTTTCTTTAAAAACTTCTGAATTAGTATTTATGAGGATCTAGCATAATTTGACCGAATCTAGCATAATTTCGACCAGGTTTTGGAATAATTCCAAGGTGTGAGTCTGGCAACGCTGACCTGCACTCCTACTGTGTTTGCTGAATTTGTGTGAGTTACACGAAGTGCCACTACGTGGCGCATTCGTCTAACAACAAAATTCTCCAGATGCGTGAATGCCTGGCTGGGAAAGGCGAATATCAATGGAAAATAAGTAAGTGTCGTTTCACAGTTGAAACTGCGGTAGACTATGGGAAATCAATACTCAAACTTGAAATAAGTACATCTATAATTACTGGTAGCACAAAATTAATAGATCAAAGATACTGTATAACCTGTTCCTTGGACACTAAATACAAATTTAAAAAACCCAGTATTCGCTATGTCTCGCAGTTTTTATTCTAGGGCGATAATGGTTGAAATCGAAATTGGTTAATTTCAACCACTTCCAGATTCAATAGTGGGGTCAAGAAAGGAGATAGAACACACTCCTAGAAGGCTTGTAACTATATATTAGCATTTTTGTTCCTTGGTGATAAATGTTGAAACTGGAAATGGTTTATTTTAACCACTCCCGGTTTGAATACAAAAGTGAATGGAGAGCATGGGATCTTTTGGGAAGCTGAATCAATTGCAAAAGACCGCGTGTTGATATCTGTTTCCGTTTATGCTCTATGGAAATAAGATTGGAACCGGAAGTAATAGTAAATTTCAACCACTTCCGGTTTTGGTAGAGTGTTCAAGATAGTCATGGTACGTTGCCCTGAGACGTTGAATCGTTTGCGAAAAATCGCTTCTCGCGGTCTGTTACCGTTTTCGTTTTATGGTGATAAACGTTGAAACTGAAAATTACCAATCTGAACTGCTTCTGGTTTGAATAGAGGGGGAACCTATTCTTGAAACGCTAAATTCATTGCAGAAGACCGCATCCCGATATGTCTTACGTTTGTGACGGACGGACGGTCAAAGCCATTCTTTAAGACTTCCGATACTTATGCGTAGCATATTTGGAAGTCTAAAAGTTAAATTACTTTTAAAAAGACGTCTCGGGTGAAGATAGTTCATCACCTTTTGTTCCAACCTAAAAACTAAGAAAAACAACTTTTGTATTTTGTAACTGAAAGGAAAAGACTAAACGAATCCTATATGTCAAGATAGATTAGATATTTAAATAACAAAGTAGTCGGGCGCCTTCAGATCTACAAGTGGGGGCGCGGTAGCTCAGTGGTAGAGCGTTCACTTCCGGTGCTTTGGGTCCCTGGCTCGATCCCAGCTAGCGTCGTGTGGACTTTGTGGTGGACAAACACCGTGTTCGCGGGATTTCCCGGGGTTCTCCCGTTTCCTCCCACTTTCTTCATTCCACCATTTCACTTATTTCTCATCATCACCGTCTCCTTTAGCCTATCCGGCATAATCGTGGGACGTAAAACTGAAAGATTTCATTTCATTTTCAGATCTACAAGAGTAACCGTAAAAGAAAGTCTCTTATTTTATTAAAAATGCAAAGAAATATTTATTTTCAACAAAGTTTACATCATTTTAAAGCTTGTACATTTATCTGTTTTTCTACATATTCGCCATTTCGGGCTATGCATTCTTGTAGTCGCTGTGGCTTTTTTTTTTTTTTTTTTTTTTTGTATGCTTATGTCATACCAGGTCGCCGCCATGTGTTTGAGAAGGTTTCCGGATTCCGGCCAAATATTTTCCCAACTTAGAAAACCGGTGCTAGTTACTGGTTTGATCAATCCTTATAACTTTTGTTGGAAACCGACAGTGACCCGCTTATTTCTTCGTCGTGAATTTCAATATGACTAATTCCTAACTTTCTATGCCACTTGCGGAAGTTCTTGACACTCATAGACGACTCGTCATACATTTCCGTCAATTGACGATTTATTTCAATCAGCTTAACGTCTTTTATGTTCAGAAACCGAATAATTGCGCGAACTTCACACTTGGCGGTAGCGCCAAGCGAGAATTCCACTACAAGCGGCTGCCAAACCAAGACTGAGCGTCCCAGTGAGATGTGCGTGGACTTATTTCGAAATGGTGGAAATAACAAGCACAACAGTGTTGCCATCAGCCGCAGGAATAGTTTTGCTGTGTCCCCAGCGCTTTGAAGACTTTACTTTTCTGACCAACCTCGTAATTTAAGAAATACAGATTTCTTAGTCTTTCCTTTTTATTAGCAAAATACATTTTTTTTAAGCTTTCAGTTTGGAACAAAGGCTTTAAGAATTACTTTCACCGTAGTCTTTATTATTATTATTATTATTATTATTATTATTATTATTATTATTATTATTATTATTATTATTATTATTATTATTATTATTATTATTATTATTTCTACTTTTCTCAATAATAACGGAATCTTAAATTAACAAATTTAGAAATACAAACAAAAATCCATCAACTTTTTAAGTCACTCGACGATATTTAGAAGAAAATGTTATCAGTCTTTAGAAAAATATGTTGCTAAGTCCCACAATGGTGGTGGCAAATAATACATTTACATAATTACATTTTACACTTCAGTAATAATACTTGTATTAAGGTGAATAGAGACAAAGGTTTACAAGTATTATTCAACAGTCCTTCTTGAACTTTTGCTGAGATGTCTATGGGGTCGTTTACTTTATTTACTCTGACACCCCAAAAGATATAAACAAACAGTTATGTACTACTTCAATGCAATTGAAATTCTCATTCGCTGAGTTCTTGTTGAACTTAAGATGCTGTTAGACAAATTATATGCTATTTAAGGTCAATCGGGGTAAGAATGCCATGCTAAGGTAGGAGTGTTCGATAAGACTGAGGACCTATCGAACTTCGAGAGTGAAAATTTATCGAGTTATCATCGGTTGCTCGAAACCGTTCGAATATTTTAAATATCGAGTTTTAGGGTATTATCGAAAGTTTGAGTATTATTATCAAAGTTTCGGGTATTTGATTGTTACATGAAAAGTTCGGGATTATCAGTGTGTTTGGAAGAAACAATGCAATCGAAGTTATCATAGGTGTAGATAATAAGTACTATATAGGCCTATATGCAGGATGTTCATTTTAAAAGTTGCTTCCTTTGAAATGAAATGAAAGAAAAATTTCCTCCCACAGGTCTTTAAGACTCATGTTTATATATCCCTTTCGGTCTATGTTTAGCAGAAGGGGTCCAGCTCTTTCCTCTAAAAAGTGTTACAATTTTGGTAATTTCTGTTCACATTCGGTTAGTTTAGGGTAGGTTAGGTTAGGGTAGTTTAGGTTAGGTTAGGTTAGGTTAGTTTATGTTATATTAGTGTAGGGGTCCCGCATAATTTTCCAAACAATGATAGAATTTCGTTTTTACTAATATTTCTACTAATATTAGGTTAGTTTAGGTTAGTTCAGGTTATCTTAGGTTAGTGTGTTAGGTTAGGTTAGATTTGGTTACGTTGTGTTACGTCTAAGTACTTGCATCATGATTTCTCCTGTAAATTTTGTGTTTTTTACGTGCTTCTGGACCCCTTGTACTAAACATACTCCTCCCTTTCCTAATTAGTTCACATAAACATGAGTTGTAATTTATTCGAACGACTAGATAAATTGCGATCATAGTGAGATATTTCAGTATGATTTACTGGTTTCAAACAATCCGAGACTTGCGAACAGTTCGAGTATCTCACACTCGTTGAATATTTCTAGCATTTCGAATGTCTTGAATACTTCGAGTGTTTTGAACATTTCGAGAATCCCGAATATTTCGAGAGTCTCGACAGCTCGATAATTCGATAAAATTAAAATTCTTTATCGACGAAAAGGTTTTGAAATTTTATCGTATTGTTTATGGAGAAAGTAGGGGCAATTGAATGGATCGATGGACGGCAATGCTTGGAGCGAGCTGGGATCGAATCATGGACTCCACGCACCACATAAACGATCTACCATTGACTCACCGCCTCCGATTTCTGTAAGAGTATGTACCCTGGCTACAAAGTTCCAAACTACATATGTATACTTTACTTGTGGCCTAATGTATTAATAACTACACAGGTTTTCCAAATACTCTTTCGGTACTGTTTATTCTCAAGTATCTCCTGTTTTACCTTTCTTTTCACTAGATTTATAAACAATTTATATATGTTTACTGAATAAATAAATCCTATTTCTTGCTATGACGTTATTTTTGTCTTATTTATATTAACAAATACTGTATTCTGCTTTAATTAGTCCAGTTGCTTAATACATATATGGAACTCTAATGACTATTTAGTCATTGCCATTTATAATTAATAACTTTTTTAAAGACTGACATCTTTTATTAATTAATTCTAACAATTAAATTGAAGTTAGAAGGATTTAATAATAATAATAATAATAACGAAATGGAGTAATTATAAGAACATAGTGTAAAGCTCAAAAGTTAGCCTAACTTGAAAAAAGTAGTAAAAAAACCCTTTCATACAAACAACTCGAAAAGAAAGTCAGATTCTCTCAAAAGATGTCAGCACTCTTAAGAACTGTAGGTAACTAGCGTCGCTCGGTGAGAAACTTCAGAAGTTCTTGTTTTGTCGTACTAACTGTAGATGCAATTTTCACGCCCAGCTGTTGCAGAAACACAAATGTAATAGTAATTAGCGTGTAATGCAGAACCATCGCGAGGGATTATATGCTTAATTTATTTTCAAAGAAGTAAAGAACTCAATTACACAGTACTTGACCAAGAATTCAAAGGAATGAGGGGGCTTAATCTTACCTTCTTTTAGAATAATTCTCTAGAAAAGTTTAGGAGTCAGTTATTACGAGAGTAATCAGAAAAAGTCAAATTTTCTGAATAAAGTAATCTAAAACCTTGAATAATCCATGCGAAAGTGCGGTAATGTCTTGGCAAACTCTCCTTATAACTTATAAGTTGAATTATTTTTTTAAGTGTAACTCAATATGCAATTGTCTTATAACCGTAAATGCATATTGATATGAAAAGCAAAACAAAAATCTATAGACCCTAACTTTTTTTTAGTTTAACTCCCTTTCCAGCACCCAGGTCATATTAGACAGGACCTTACTCCAATAAAAAGCTGGATCCAGTGACGTAACTAGGGGGCAAACGGGGCTTGTGCCATGGGCACCGGATCGGGAAGGTGCAAAATTGGGCAAATATTTGAAGGAGCGTTTTGGTTTGGTTGGTCGGGGGGGGGGTGTTAAGGCGAGTTCTTACCCGGGCGACATCTAGCCTAGTTGCGTCGCTGCCTGAATAACGCACACGGAAAGAACGCGCATTTGTCTCTTGATCATGATTGGACGCTAAGCAAATAATAATTACTATTACAGGCGCCGAAAAGGCCCTTAAATTTTGCTTTAGCCCTCATATGTAGAGTCAAAATTCTTACAGATGACATTTTAAAACGACACACATGCATGAATGTTTTCTCCCGTTACCAGGGCCGTGGGACCCAGCCCTCTAATTTTTTTGTGAGTGACAAGAATAATTGAAGATCTGGAAGTCAAGGGCGCTCATCCAGGGGGCCAAGGTGGGGCGCTTGACCTCCCCGAGGAAATCGTACTTCGGAATATCGAAAGCCCAATTGAATTTTTACATTAGTTACAGCAAAATTTGAACCTATATTTGAAATGTCGCGTATACTGCCCCCCCCCCTTGGAAACCACAATGTGGGCGCCCTTGGTACGCGTTGCCTTTTATTCTTCATTAGAAAATTTTTACAACATTACATATAGACCCTAGTTTCAGTTGGAATTTTTGTGTTATACAATGTGTATTAAAAGAAAAAAACAATACTTGAAGGCCCACAATGCCAACATTCAACCTAGTCATAATATCCATCCTGAGAGACGTAAGTTGGAAACTTCTGCAGGAACGACGAAAAATTGTAACTCAATTTGCAAACACAGGCAATTGACTAAGTAGTTAGTCTTGTGACTAATCTGTTTAGCTACCATGCTTGTAAATGCCTACAACTTAATTGCTAATTCGTACTTCGTATCTAACTGTAACTGGTTAAAGAAATGAGTCATTTTTTTATGCTAGTTCCTGTTAACGAAGTGTGTAAACGGATTTTAAATTAAAATTGTTTACTTAAACTCATGATATACTTATCATAGTTTGAGTTCTGGCTGCCCCCCGCCCCCAGTTTGTACCTTCTAGATCCGCCACTGTTCTTCCTCAAAATACACATACATGACTGGGCCGCCCCATACTTGAACAGAAATCTACATCACTGTTACTATGGCTCACGTTTCTTCTTCTTCTTTGTATTTGGTAACAGAATCAATAATTAGACATTTGTCTTTTTTTAAAAAAAGAAAAAGCAATTATAATAAAGTAAATCCAAAATATTCTACTTGCAATTTTCCTAAATTCTTTTTGCAACGAAAAACAGAGAAGGAAATGCTTTCTCTATATAAAATGATCTGGTTTCAAGAACGATGAGTTCATTAATGGTGTTGTACCAACTTCATTTTCCTATTTTTTTCTATACCTAGCTCGCATCAAGTGAACTTTGTGGTGGGCAAACACCGTGTGCATTAATTTTCTCAGGATTCTTCCATTTCCTCCCATTTTTTTCATGCCACCAATTTCATTCATTTCTCTCATCATTACCGTCACTCAATATGTCATGGTAATAACTGCTTGTTATTCCCTTCAATGTTAATATGACACTCTTGGCCTTCCAATACATTATGACCTACCAAATTATATGTTGTTTTTATGTATGTATCTGTAATAAATAAATAACCCTTAAATATATGTACTCTTCCTAGATCATTCATAGTTAAGTGCAATCTAACTTTAAGCACTTACACGAAAAAAAGGGAAAGATTCTTTAAACAGGAGACGGCAAAAAAAAAAAAAAAAAAAAAAAGTGTTGAAATAAGAAATACGTAACTCGCAATACTGGTAATCATTTTGAGATGTTTTGCTGTGTAAAGATGCAATGTGGAATGGGGCTAATTTGAAAGTGATTGAGCCACTCACTGAATTTATGTGCAGTTTATCTGGAACAACTCGAAAGATTAAGAGACTCTTCAGTCTCATTAAAAATCGTTGCTAGGAAGAAAATTAGATGTTAGTGTCAATAAGGGAATGAATTACAAAAGTAAATAAAATTCAATGTGAAAATGACCTGTGAAGAGTTCGAACTTGCAATAAAGGACAACTTTCAGCTACTCAGGAAGTTAAAAAAAAATCAAAGATATGAAAAATAGTGAATGAATAATTTTGCTGTTTCTATTTTACGTTTTTTCCCCCTCTAGTTTAACAAGTTCTGTAGTTATGAACACACTTTTGTTGTGATTTTCTTGGTAATTTACGTCAATAGCTATACTTTTTTCATCAAAATATTTCTACCGCTAACCTCCGTAACCTCCATTATTTGTTTAATGACATAGTATTTACAGTCTCTTCTCAGAGATCGGACAGCAGCAATCGTACAAATGAATGATTACATTATTTTGTGAAAATAATATTATCTGAAGTTGCACTTAAAATTCAGCGTGTTTTACGCTCAAATTCATCTATATTTCGAGTTAACTCACGCTCACATTTTTCAAAACGAGTAAGTTCATGATAAAAATCTACGGAAAACAAGAGCGCCCACGGGAGCTAGTTCAAATGAGCATGCTCATTGAAAACCTTGGTCTAAATCTGCCGCTAGATCCGCTCAGTAGCTCTAACGCGCTCCCTCTGCCGGTTGGTGCCCTATTTCAAAAGTTCGGTTTATATTTGAACATATCGAAATACACCGAAAGGTGCAGTGAATCACAGCACAGCAACTCTGTTCCAAAAATTCCGTACAGGTAGTAAAACTGTCTAAAATCAGTCAAAGTCCGGCCGCCACAGGATAACAGAATCTGAAGTGATACGACACGCCATTGAGGAAAATCCATCCACCAGCACACGACGATCGTCAAACTAACTTGGCATGATCCAATTCATTGTAGTGAGTCGCCTTCACGAACTCAAGAAAAGTTCCACATTTGCTACTGCTAGATTGTGTCATGTGAGCAACCTCAGTTTAAGCCTAAAAAGGAGAGTGGATGTGTGCCGACAACTACTACAAAACCCACGTGATGTGCGTTTCTGAAACGGATTATCACATGCAACGAAAAGTTTTTTCTTTCTTTTTTTTTTTTTTTTTTTGCCGAAATTCGAATGTGTGAAAACAGCGGTTGAGTGAGGGCCAACTTTCAGATACAGTCGGTCAAACAGGACCACTTCGAGTATAAAGAACTGCTCTGTGTGTGATGAAACTGGGAGTGGATAATTCACTTTAAATTCGTTTCTAATGATCGTACCATTAATGTCGATTTTCATTCCGAACAGGTAGAGCGAATGTATATTGATTACTCAAAAATATCCGGTATTAGTGAACCAAAAGCCCGCCCTGCCATAACAGAATACTGCAAAACCACACTCGGATTGAAAAACGCAACATGAAATACAGGAACTTGATGGCATCAAACTGCTACGACATAGAGAATATAGTATTGACCTGCTTCTTTGGATTACTACATGTTTGGGTCCATGGAGCTTTTCCTGAAATTACGACGCTTCACCAAATAACAGGAAGTGAAAATCGCAGAGACTTACTTCTTAGCCTCAAAGGACACGATGTAGTATCTACTTGGAATGGATGAACTGGCAGGAAGGTGGTTGCAGACAATCCAACACACTTTGAGTGTTAAACCTGCTTTTATTGTACTATTGTATAATAAACAGATGTTGTGTACCAGAATATTGAAAGACTTATGACTTATCCTTGTAATAACTTAAAATAACTCAAATATCCATTTAGAACATAAACGTCCTTAATAATTAGCATGGTCCCTACCGTACGTAGGCACTCTTATGAGGTTACCTTTCTCACTCTGAAAATCAATGGGTGAGGTTGATGATGCATGATGTTGAGGGGTTAGAGATAGCATAGTTTCAGAATTACTAAGAGGCCAGCAGAGTGAGTGTGGGTTAGGTTGAGTGATAGTGAGGGGCCATAGGGGTGAGGATGAGCCTTAAGGGTGAATCAAGTGAGGTTGAGGAGTGATGAGGGCCGTGAGAGTAAGAGTGAGTGAGGTTGAATGATAGTGAGGGACCTTAAAGTTTGAAGGTGAGTAAGATTGAGCGTTAGTTAGGGGCGTAAGGATGAGGTTGATGTCTATTGAAGTCTTGAGGGTGAGGGTAAATGAGGTTGAGGGCTACTGAGGGTCCGTGAGAGTGGGGCAAATGAGATTGAGAGATCAAAGACCGTGAGGGTGGAGGTTGAACGAGGTTGAGGGGGTAATGAGAAACCGTTAGAGTGAAGGCGAGTGAGGTTGAGGGGATGTTAGGAGCGTAAGGATGAGGTCAAATAAGGTTAATGCCTGGTGAGGGTATGGATACGTGAGGTTTAGGAGTACTGACGAGCCATGAGGATGAGAGCGAGTGAGATTAAGGGCTCCTGAGGGGTCGTCAAGTTGAAGGGTAGTGAAGAGACTTGAGGGTGAGAGCAAGTGAGGTCGTGGAGTAGTGAGGAGGGTGAGTAAGGACAATTGAGGTTGAAGGTGAGGGCTAATGAAATTGAGGAAAACGTCAGTGACCTTCTCTATGACTAAACACGTAGCTTTTCATTGCCGGTATAGCTCCATGGTAAAAGTATAGCTGATGTTCACATTCGAAAAAGTATTGTAAAGTTAATCAATGTACACCAGAAGACAGCCAGCCTGTATATTATTCGCTGGATGACCTTGTACACAGACTCAATTATTTGCGCAATGAAACAGCTCATTAATTACGTAATCAAACAGACTGATAAAAATCTTCCATTGTCACTTCTTGACCTACCTCACATTTACAAGTACTTAACCCTTAGAATCCCGGAAAATAATACTGACGAACTGTCAAACATAGTCTTGGAGTCCATTGGACCCCACTGGGAGTCCTGGGTTAAAAATGCTATTCTTTGCGAGAATGTTTATCTTTCCCAATATTTTGATTTGCAACGCTTTAGTAGTAAGCAATTGTATTTTTTTTTTTTTTTAATGAACAACTTGTACCTAACACTTAAAATGTGATCGATAACAGCTCATGTATTTGGTTCATTATCTGAGCATATTATCAATGATGGGACTTTGCATGCTATTTGCAAGTCATTTTGATTTATAATTGTGCATAATATTATCGATACTAGAGGAAAACGAATAAATATGGTTTTACTGGTGTCATAAATGTAATAACATGGATACTAGGGTGGGCTGAAAAAAAATTTTTTTTTCAAGTCGTAATACCACGGAAAAATTGCGAATTGCGGTGACTACAAAAGAGTTTAAAAAAATAAATAAAAATTGGTTTATATCTTCCGGTTGTGCATGTGCTCTGAAGTTCGTCGAAATTTGGACAAATTCTCATTTCTATTTTTTTTTTTAACTTCAATAATGGCCTGAAATAATTTGCCTTTCAACATTTAAACTTGTATTCAATGAAGACGACCAAAAAAACATGTAAGTTGTTAGTATTTTTTTCCTCTTGAACTGTGATCTACCTTTATTTGTAAATTATTTTCCAAAATTTCATTAACTTTGAAAGCAATGCGCGACCGGAAGATGTTGAGGATATTTAAACTATTTTCTGTGGTTCTAATAAAATTTACATAAGAATTTGAGCTACTACATTCGGGAAGAGGCTAATTTTACCCTTATCCGAGCAAGATATTTTTGTAACATAGACGGGCAACTGGGGCCATACCAACTCGATATGTTCATGACTTTAACTTCGACTAAAGATAGAAGAATTCAGAATTTTATGTCTTCGAAATATTTATGGTTATTGAGAAATTCGAAAAAAATAAAAAGATGAAGCTACTGGGCCTGGGAGGCCCCGCTTGCCCGGATAAGGGTTAATTTTAAAACGTTAAAAATTATCGTAAAAATATGAGGTTTTCCAAATTTCGGCAAACTTTAGAATAGATGCGCGAACGGAAGATATAAACCGATTTTATACTTTTTTTTAATCCTTTGTAGATTCCCCATTCACAACTTTTAAGCGGTATTACAACTTGAAAAAAAAATTGAATTTTTTCGTCTCATCCTAACGATATTTTGATTCATCGAATCTCAGTCTGTTTTGAATTCCAGATATATGGTTCCAATTGCATTTCCTTTTAGCTCTTGTTACTCGTAGCTGCGAGAACGATATACATATCAACATGATTTTAAACGTAGGCATGCTTATTACTACCTCGTACCAAAAATCTATCCAGTATAGTATATACTGTACTCTTAGGTAGATATTTTACGACCGTATACTATCTACGAAACTAATAAAAATAGAATATTATTTAATGTTTCATTGTAATATGATTGACACTATCATTTAACCTTAGAACGTACAATGTCCTTCTACGTCCGGATGGCAGGATGTAATGTCCTAAAAGTCCTACCATGTTTATCTATAAATTAGATTACTTTGTAAGCGTCCAACAGGACAGAAAGTTCTTCTGGTGGAAAGAGCATGAACTCTAGTTTTAGCTTTTAGTGCCAAAAAGAATCATGATGGTACGACTGTTTTTTTTTTTTTTTTTTTCAATAATGGCGAGATATTTTCTAAAGGTGATCATGTGTACGTTTACGCTTCTTTTTTGATCCACCAAACACCAATCGTGTGTGTAGTAGAGCGAATTTCGATGATAACTGGGTAACACTAAACCTATTGTTTATTGTATACAATAAGTATTGTGCATTGTGAACTTTAAAATGCGTACTGCTGGAAGGTTTCCTTCCGTCTTTCCGTAAGGACAAACATTATTTCCATTGAGGAGGTGCGTCCTGTCGGCAGGACGGCGGCTCATGTACAGAAGTCCTTCCGGGAGAGCCTTCCGGCAGGACAGAGGCTTGTACGTTTTTCAAAGTTCAAACTTCGTTTGGAGCTTGTCCTTTTGTAGGTGGCTGCCGGAAGATCCCTAAACAACATCCAGCAGTAGTCTGCAATCATCGTAGCACTCCAATTCCCCTTATACCGTCGTTCCATTTCTTTGATATATTGATGGAAACGCTCCCTCTGTTCTTCACTCACTGCTCCCGCATTGTCAGGAAAGTAGTCAAGGTGGAAGTTGAGAAAATGGACTTTTAAGCTCATGGAGCAACTAAGCTTTCGGAACGCGTGCAACATTTTCCCACCATTTCCTTGTACTGTGGGTCATTTCGGTTTCCTAAAACCGTTTTGATTACCACAGTAAAGACAACCCAAGCCTCTTTTTGAGTTATAGTCATTGAACTGATGAAGTCTTTGTCGGGTATGAGTTTTCCAATATCAGGGCCAACAAAAACCCACGCACTCGCGCACCCGTAGTATTTGAGCAACAAACAGTGTAGCCAGAACTACTTACCAACCTTTTACAAATCTAAGATGTAATCTTACTAAATTCGTTTTATGAACAGATTTATTGTTTTTGGTTTTTCTTTGTAATCTCGTACTCGCATTCATGACACATTACGATATGTGTCAGTGATCCCCATCCGGACCAATATACATGTATTTTCATGTTTCGGGGAGCACAAATACATTTAATCTTCCATGTTCATTTTTATTTTCGTGTGATACATTTGCAATTTAGCGATTTCCAGCTACCTGTTTGACCACGTTACATTTCGATTGTGCAAAAACTTGATATCCCAGGAAGAAACGTGGGTCAGTTTCGACTTCGGTGCGACAAGAAGCGTAAAAAACAGTTAAACTTATGCAAACAGCTTTTTGGTTGCAGACCTGTGCTATCGCCGTTGTGCAAACATTCAGCGTGATATGACGTAGGGAAATGAATTACATAAAGGTAGTAGGATTTA
Source organism: Thermobia domestica (assembly GCF_964235325.1). Classification (NCBI taxonomy): domain Eukaryota; kingdom Metazoa; phylum Arthropoda; class Insecta; order Zygentoma; family Lepismatidae; genus Thermobia; species Thermobia domestica. Next base: position 58,933,180 of record NC_137456.1, on the reverse strand, counting down.
ATATGAACATTGAAATATCGTAAGTTAAAGAAAAGCATGTAATAACAAATATCATATTTGAATATAATTTCGTCTTAAACTAGCTGTGACTACATTTTACTTCAAAATTGAACTTTTGGAGTGCACAGTATGAGCGTGGCTAGAAGAAAGAGTCAGTAAGAATGGTCGGGATTCGAACCTAAGACCATCCGAGTAGGAATCCTTTACATTAAACATTCATGTAACACACAACCACTACTGACTTAAAAAGTGTTCCTGAACAAGGGGAAGTTCATTATACAGCCTGTAACTAACAAACAAAGGGTACGATATCAGGACTCGAGCTGCGCAATAAGAGTTATATATCCTTAAAGACCATCAAATAGTTAGTTAATTACCAACTTATTAGTTGCAGTAAGCCAATAAGGAAAAAGTGATGGGGACTTCAAAGATAAATTGGGGCCTTTGGCAAACACAAGAAAGGAAGCGTTTATTCCGTCTGTGCTATGTATTTGGGAAGGTAGATAGCGATTCAAATGGCATGTTCAAGCCATACATTTGATGTGAAGAGTAGAAAGGATCGAATGATCCAAACAAAAGTAGTTTGTACGTACAATGTGCACATGTTACAATGGTCATCGACTTGGAGTGATAATACAATTCAGTGGTAAGAGAGTCGAAGCAGTAATGAATATGTGTTTGGAATTGTTCCGGTTCGATATCCAGGTATCCTGTCTTATAGAAAGCAAATCGAACCATCTAGCGGAACAGGGTAGCACAGAACTGATACAGCGTAAACGATTGGAGATTCAAGAACTTGTCACGGTGCCAGATATTCGGTCCTGCGATTGTGTCAGTGACGAATTTGACTGTTTTCGTAAGAACCGAAAAAGTACACATCCAAGGGCTACACTAGCCCCGTGCATTCAGCCGGGATCTGTTTGTTCGTGAATGTGACATGCGCAGGAACAAATTTATCGTAAAGCTCGTTGTCTTTGTTCATTGCTGTAAGATTGCACATTGTGCAAACTGCTTTTGTTTGGATCATTCGATCTTTTCTATTCTCCACATCAACTGTGTGGCTTGAATATGTCGTCTGAATCGCTATCTCACTTTTCCAAATACGTAGGAAAGACAGGAGAAACCCTTTATTTCTTTATTGTGTTTGCCATAGGCCAAAATATCACACATGAAATCCCATCATGTTTTCCCTATTGACGGACTGCAACTAATAACTTGGTAATTAATTAACTATTTTATGCTCTTTAAGGATATATAACTCTTATTGCGGAACTCGAGTCCTGATATCGTACCCTTTGCTTGTAAGCTACAAACATCTTAACGGCGCCACCGAGTCAAAGTTTGGAATATCACATACTAGTAGGTAAAGGAAAAGTATGTTACAAAATACATAGAGTTCTCCATGGCTAAGTGGATAAAGTCATGAATCGATAACTGCAAGGTTCCTGATTCGAAACCCACCTCCGAAGCTAAAGCTTTTTTTTTTAAAATTCTTAATTCACCAGATCTTAAGATCTTTCTCTCCCTTCATAATAATCTGATACTCAAAAAAGAGTTCTCCATCTTAATTCGACAACTACCTAATGTGATCCCCGCAGTTCGGAATCTTTCCTTCTTCTGTTTCACAAAGTCACAATTTTCATCATAATACTGATGCTGTCGGATTATTTTTTCTCCGATTCTGAACTTGTATATGTAAATCATTTCTCTTTATCTCCATATTTGCATCTCTCTCTCTCTCTCTCTCTCTCTCTCTCTCAATGTCGTCCATGAACTCATATGGCTTGGGATCAAACCTTCGACTCTTGAAACCAAATGTAAGCGCACTAGCAATGTGCTATCTTAACTATATAGGTTTGTTGTTAAAAGCAGCATCATTTTAGATTTTGCCCGGGTCCGGGGGGGAAGCGGATATTCTCCACCGACAAAATGGTTCCATTTTTTTATTAGTTAACAAAAAATGAAATCTTTAAGTTTTCCGTCCCACGATTATGCGGGGTAGGCTGAAGAAGACGGTGATGATAAGCAATGAAGGAAATGGTGGAATGAAGAAAGTGGGAGAAAACGGGAGAACTCACGCCCACGGTGTTTGTCCATCAAAAGTTTACTTGGTGTGAGCTGGGATCGAACTTTCTTTTAAGTATATTACTATGCATGGATTAAACAATATATATTTATCAAGCTCAAGGGAGGGAGCAATTACACCGTTCTGTCCTGCCCAAATGACGCCAACTGGAACATTTGCTTGCAATTCCTGAAAAGAAATGAATAATACTAATTTCTGTCAGTAGTTTTTAGAGCTCTGCGACCGCACTACTGACTTTGGGAAGCACAAACTCTATTTCCATGATTAACAATTTCCTTAGATTCCACAAGAAGCATCTTCCTTGGTTGATGTGATATGCAGCCTTTGAAGAAGGGAAAGAATGCAAATAAGGGTGTTTATGAAGCTTTGAGAACATTTTGTGGCGTTTTGTTTTATTCAAGCTCTAGAAAGGAATTTCAGAGCAAACGAATGAAAGACACGGTTTTGGAGCTATAAACCTTGTAAACTGGTTCCTGTTTTTTTCTTTCGTCTGAATGGAAAGAGTACATTACGTCACACATCGCTTTAGACAAGGAGAGGTGGAGGATGGGGGTGAGTTGGATTGAATACAGGAAATATTTAGTAGATGAGAAGTGTATTTCTGAATGCATAGGCACACGGCGCAAGAGTTTCTAAGTTGGACTTTTTGTAACTTTTTGTAACATTTTCTATGCATCGAACTGTACCAACGTGTACTATAACCTGAAGAACATAACTACAGGACACTAATCAACTAAACATTTTTTACTTTGTTCATTAGTTGGACAAAAATTTCGATACACTGCATACAGTCAATGATGTACGTTAATCTATGAATTCGTTAAAATACAAATGAAAGCCGCTATGTTTGTTTCTTCGTACCGCTTGAACCACGGGATCGATTTCGATCCAATTTTCAACATAGATGAGGTTTGGGCCTGGGATGGTTTTTATCATTTCTTTGATAACTAAGAGGAAAGGGGATATGTTTAGAAATGATCCAAAATGACTGATATTAGTGTCGAAACCAAGGTTATCGGGGTCGCCGAGATGAACAGTGACATTTCCAATGTCTTTTATAAATGAAAATTCAGCCCTTTATATTCAAAATGAAACATATTCTCCCCTAGTTTATTAATATATGTGAATTAGTAGTTCAAACACCTTTTCATTTGAAATAATCTTTCATCTGTTTGCTCAGGAAAACAACCAAACAAATATAATCAAACAAAAAGCAGTATTCTCTAATTGCAATTAAGATTATGACAGACAATTTCCTGAATGACAACTCTCATTACTATCTTTAGTAATAATTTTCTATCATAGTTTATTCTTTATGTGTCTGTGTGTATTGGTGCCAACCAATAGGGAAAACACCATAATATTGATCATATTTTTTATGCCCTTCAAGAAATACACTAAATTGATCACAGGTTTTCTCTGTAGGTACGTACATGTATAGTTAATCCTATCTACCTGTTTTATGAAAAGGATTGATCTACAAAGGGCATATCTGAAAGCAGACAGTAAAAAAGAATTAATGGTATTAATTATCACGTTATTTTCTATAATGAAACTATTTTTTATTTCTTTATCTTCTTCCTAATATGGTTTACCTTTATATTTCAACGATATGTATGTGTATTTGCTCTGACTGACACCTTGTCATTACCATATATACTTACTAGTTGACATGTATGACAATTTCTCCGATCAATACTACATTTTGCGTATGTACAATACTCTTTCTATACACACGAACTGAAAAAGAACCCGGGGACTGTTGTTACGAGTCTCTCTTATGGACGTGCGATAAGAAATTAAGATCAATGTTTAATGTTTGCATTGATCATAAATAATGCTATCTATAATAATCTTAAGGACAGAACCGTGGGTGTTAATTACCATTAGATAGATTCAATGTATGAATTATCCTTAATGCACCTTTGACAAAGAAAGAAATAGGTTAAGATGTCATTGGTACTTTAACCTTGACAAAGGCAACGCGAAGAATCAATCATGTTCGAATACACTTTTGTTAAGGAAAATTGCAGCAACTAAGAAAGACACGTGCAAATAGAATGAACTTTATATCACAGACTCGTTACATAAGCAATTAGAAAATGTTACAATATCAGAGCTATACAATGTCTTTGATCGTAATAAATCAGTATTGCATGAAGCTTGGACGAAAAGTCCCTGTACGTCGTGGAATCGAATCTATCAGGCGTTGGATGTGCTCTTTAGGCTGTATTTATGCTCAAGCAAGGGCTACGCGCGGCACAAATCGTACAAACATTTATTTTTTCGCTTTTACACCGATTGTACTCTGATGACTTAGAGAAAATGAAAAAGAAATGTTTGCTGATAAACATACTAGTAAGGATAAAATACTTTCCCGCTTCTTCGATTTCGCGAAAAGGATATAATTCGCATCTATCCGGACACTACAAGCCTTACGAAGCAGTTCTCTTGTGCATAGCAGAGCCTCAAGCGGTCACAAACCTACAACTGAAGACATAGAAATAGAAATGGTAAAGTTATGAGCGAATAGATTGCACAATTAATTCATTTGTCCTTCTTTAACACAAAGTCAGAGAATAATACGGTTGTAGATACACTGACAAACTCGCGCCACAAACTATGCATGCATAAATATCCTATTGTTTTTCATATGGATTACCGCTTCGTTCGAATGCGATTCGTTCTTGACTCAGAGAACGGTATCGCGATGCATAAGTAGCAAAATTTAACTCAATATTACTTGACTTACGTAACAATCGCGTTGCATAAATAAAGTCTTAAGAATAGCCCGACACGTTGTTTGTATTAAGTCTTCAAAACATGAACGCTGTCTGTTGAAGGACTGTGATGAATAATGTGACGATTAATCATCAACTTACACTATGTGATCAAACGTATCCGGACACTTGGCTGCAAATGACCTACAAGTTCGTGGGGCCCTCCATCGGTACTGCTGGAATTCAATATGATGCTGGCCCACCCTTAGCCTTGATGACAGTTTCCACTCTCGCAGGCATACTTTAAATCAGGTGCTGGAAGGTTACTTGGGGAATGGTAACCCATTCTTCACAGAGTGCTGAACTGAGGCGAGGTATCGTTGTAGGTCGGTGAGTCCTGGCGCGAAGTCGGCGTTCCAAAACATCCCAAATGAGTTCTATAGGATTCAAATCAGAACTCTGTGCAGGCCAGTCCATTACAGGGATGTTATGGTCGTGTAACCACTCCCCCACAGGCCGTGCAGTATGAACAGGTGCTCGATCTGTTGAAAGATGCGATCGCCATCCCCAAATTGCTCTTCAACAATGGGAAGCAAGAAGGTGCTTGAAACATCTATGTAGGACTGCACTGTGAGAGTGCCACGCAAAACAAGGGGTGCAAGCCCCCTCCAAGAAAAACACGACCACACCATAACACCATCACCTCCGAATTTTACTGTTGGCACTACACACACTGACAGATGACATTCACCGGACATTCGTCATACCCACACCCAGACATCGCATCGCCATATTGTGTACCGTGATTCGTCACTCCACAGAACGTTTTTCCACTGTTCAATCGTCCAATGTTTACGCTCCTTACACCAAACGAGGCGTCGTTTGGCAATTACCTGCGTGATGTGTGGCTTATAAGCAGCCTCTCGACCATGAAATCCATGTTTTCTTACCTCACGCCTGTCATAGTACTTGGAGTGGATTCTGATGCAGTTTGGAATTCCTGTGTGATGGTCTGGATAGATGTCTGCCTATTACATTTTACAACCCTCTTCAACTGTCGGTAGTGTCTGTTAGTCAAGAGACGAGGTCGACCTGTACGCTTTTGTGCTGCACGTGCCCCTTCACATTTCCACTTCACTATCACATCAGACACAGTTGAATAGAGATGTTTAGGAGTGTGGAAATCTCGCGTACAGACTTCTGACAGAAGTGACACCCAATCACCTGACCACCTTCGAAGTCCGTGAGTTCCGCGGAGCGCCCCATTCTGCTTTCTCACGATGTCCAATGACTACTGAGGTATCTGATAATGAGTACCTGGCAGTAAGTGGCAGCACAATGCACCTAATTTGAAAAACGTATGTTTTTGGTGGTGTCCGGATACTTTTGATCACATAGTGTATGTTCGATAGGTGAAATGTCAGGCGATTATGAATACCAGAGAAGCAGTGGTTCTTGTAGACTTCGCATTACGCATGATTTCTCTCGTATACATGTAACTAAGCATTGTTTTGCTGAAATGTGATGTTCGAACTTTCTGATGCAATGGTATGAAGGCTGGGTTGCTCTCAATTCGTACCAGTCGAGATAGGGTTTCGTAGCCAATACCGCTATCACACCGACGTTCGGCAATGAAAGCTAGCAAATTACGCTTACCTAGCATCTTTCACGCGTATGCAACCATCAATGCAGAACAAGTTGAAGCCGGCCTAATTCGAAAGCTGTGCGTCTGAAACTCAGCACACCAGCAACAATAGTTACGCTCCCATCTCCACCTTGCCGTGGTGGGGAGGCTTGCTTTCTCTAATGATGCCAAGAGCTATGCCGGAGATAGCTTCGCTATCAGAGGGCTCCCCATGCTGGATAGGTTTTTAGGGGTAGGACTCAGATGAAGAGAGATATTATTGTACTGGACAGTAGCTCTACTATTATCACACTGAGGCTGAAAATAATTGACATCGGCAAGGCTCAGATGTGGACAAAAACAGGCAGGAATGTCTTCTATGTCTTCTATGGCTGTTTCACTGCGAGGTGGAAGAATTTGGGACACCACCACCTTTCTCAGTCCCCAGAAAACAACATAGAAAGAGAAATAAGGAAAAGTAATGTTAGGGAATACGACACTACTGTTTCACAGAGAGTCGTCCCCGGCAGTGGAGGGAAACACAGCATGGCCTCCTCGCTTCTCATCAAACGAAACCTCTGTAGGATAGGAACCTGGAATGTGCGATCGCTGTTACAGTGTAAAATACTGGAAAACCTGAAGAAAGAAATGGAACGCATGAAGATAGATATCTTGGGAATCAGCGAAGTTAGGTGGCCTGATGGAGGAGACATGTGGAGCGGGGACTTCAGAATGATTTATTCAGAAGCTGTAAACGGTACAGCAGGAGTCGATTTTGTCTTGAATAAGATGATAGGACAGAAAGTTATAGGCAGTTGGAGATACAATGAAAGGATAGTAATGTTGAAGATAGCATCAGTACCTAGGAATATGACGATAGTTCAAGTATATATGTCTACATCAAGTTACACAGATAAGCAAGTAGAGAAACCTATGAGCAGATAGAAGAACTATTAATGAAAGTTCAAGACCAGAACAACTTAATAATCATAGGTGATTGGAACGCAGTAGTCGGCGAAGGAAAAGAAGAGAATGTAACTGGGAATTTCGGCCTAGGAGAAAGGAATGCGAGAGTTGCACGATTAGTTGAGTTCTGCAAAAGCCATAATCTGACAGTAACAAATACGCTCTTCGAACATCCACTAAGAAGAAGATACACATGGACAAGACCAGTAGACAAAGAAAGATACCAAATAGACTATATACTGGTCCGACAAGCATTTAAAAATCAAGTAAAAAACAGTAAGAATTACCCAGGAGCAGACGTTTACTCAAACACAATTTAGTTTTGATGAAGAGCGAACTTCGACTAAAGAAGAAAAGCGTAGTAGCACCAAACAAAATATGGAACACAATCAAGCTAAGAAGAGACGAAAACACAAAGAGGGAATTTGCAAATGCGACAGACAAAGAAACATCTAAAATAGCTTTTGCGGGTGATGACATCAACTCGAAATGGGAATCCATGAAAGCAGAAATTACAGAAGCACCCGACGAACACATAGGAAGAGAATCGAGAACCCCATATAAACCATGGATAATTCCAAGAAAAATTAGAAATGATGGAGGGAAGAAGACAGTTCTAGATAACAAACAAAGAAGAGAAATACAGAAGGTGCAGAAATCACATCAACAGAGAAGTAAAGAAGGTCAGAGAAAACTGGATAAACAACTTGTGCAAAGGAATTGAGGAAAATGTAGTCAAAGGCAATATGGAAACAGCATATAGAAAGGTTAGGAAACAGTTCGGTGAGAAAAAGAAATGCACAGACATTATCATAGACAGGACGGAACAACGCTAATAGAAGAGGAGCAGATAACAAGAAGATGGAAGTAATACATAGAAGAACTTTACAAAGGAGACAGAGTGAAAGAAGAAGAGATAGAGAAGGAAGAAAACGGCGATGAAAATTAATTAGGCCATTAATTTTCAGCGCGAATTTGGCAATGCTTTGCAGAAAATGCAACATGGTAAAGCTCCAGGAATAGACCAAATACCAACAGAAGTGATTAAGAACTTCGGAATAGCAATAAAGAAGAAACTATTTAATCTTATTAATGACATATACAACTCGGAAAAAATACCAAGAGACTTTGAGAAAAGCATATTGGTCCCTATCCTGAAAAGAAAAGGTGCACGAAAATGCGAAGAACACAAAATGATAAGTTTGCTTTCCCATGCATCAAAAATGCTGTGCAAAATTATCTCACAACAAATAGAAGGGAAAATCGAAGAACGGCTATCGGAGGATCAGTTTGGATTTAGGAGAAAAAGGGGAACAAGGGAAGCAATACTAAGTCTATGGTTGATCATGGAATAGCACATCAGAATAAACAAACCAATTGTGATAGCATTTGTAGATATACAAAAAGCTTTCGACAACATAGATTGGAATATCATGTTCAGAGCGCTAAAGAATCTGAAGGTGGATTACAGAGACAGAAGAACAATATACCAACTGTACAAGAACCAGACAGCTGTTATAGGAAGAGATCAGAAGGAAACAAGAATAAGTAAGGGAGTAAGGCAAGGATGTAAACTTTCACCTCTCCTGTTTAACGTCTATATAAAAGAAGCTATGAAAGAATTCTTTGATAAAAACGGGAAAGGCGTAAAAGTAAGTGGCCAGGTTTTCAGCACAATAAGGTTCGTTGATGACATAGTACTGATAGCGGAGAGCGAAAATGACTTGCAGAAAACACTTTCTAACTTGTGATTCTTAACAATAAACGCTAGTACATGTCGCTACGTGCAGCAATGTTTTGTTTAGTGAAATCTTTGAATAATTGCACTTAAAAAATATATGGAATTTGAGGTGTTTGATGAGAAAAGTCTTTTAAAAAATATCAAATATAAATAATTGGAGCTTTTAGTTAAGGATTATTTTAGCTTAAAATTTACAGCAAGTCCAAGGCCTATGCGCGACAACTGCACAGAGAAAAATCCGTTCTCCGGACAGCGGTATATTGTACAAATATACAATATCCTCTTGCTTACTATAGAAATCGGTACGGGGCATACGTTATCCGTATGCTACATAGGCACTGCCCTTAGATGTTACATCATGCCGTTGCAGGATGTCTGACATCTAACAGTTTTCTGTATATCACATGCATATACTTATGTTACCTCCGTCAGTTATATGTTATATACGTCCATTTGTATGTAGATCCTGACCGCCTACATTGTTTCATACGGAAAGTACGTATAGATAGAACACTTATACAGAAAGTATTATAAAACATACGTTTTCAGTTATACGTCTGCTGTACGTTAAGTCCAAAAACTACAGGAATTACGCATGTAACCTATCTTTTTAAGTACGCCACCTACATTTTTTTCTCAGTGTGGTGATACGTGAGTCGTTAAATATGTAAGTTTCCCTGAGCTGTAAAAAAAAAATAATAATAATAATAATAAGATACATTTGTAAACTAAATATACATGGGTCGGTGAGTTCTTTCTCTCTTTTCACATAATTCTCATTGAGATACAGACATTTGCCTCATCGTTGTACCAGTTTGTCCAAACCCTCTGCAAAAAATCTGGATTCTGGCTATTTAGCAATATCCTCACATTTCGCTTCCCTTCTTCATCTCCAGTGGATAGGAGACCAGGTTGCTTATATCGAACCTGAACTCTTCTTTAGGGAAACGCAATTTGAGACAAGCGACCTGGTCTCTTCTTGACGATAACGCTCACCCTCATTCAGCACGCAAACAAAACACAAAATTGAAGAGTTAGGCTAGGAACGGCTGCTCCAGCCTCCAAACAGTCTCAATTTAGCACCAAGTTATTTCCATCATTTTCCGGTGTTAAAGTCTGCGTTACAAGGTGAAAGTTTGAGAACACATGAAAAAGTAAAGCGGAATGTAAGGATAGTGCTAAATAGCCAGAATCCAGATTTTTTTGCAAAGAATTTGTACAAATTGGTGTAGCAGTGAAACAACTGCCTGAATCTCAATGAGAATTATGTGGAGAGGTAAGGAAAGACCCATCTTTACATGTATACAGGGTGTTTCAATACAACACTGACAAGGTTTGGGAAGTGATTCCTAACACCAAGATAAGACAAAAAATATAGACCAACCTGGGTGCACAAATACTTCCTTTCAAAGGAGTTATAGGCTGCCGAAAACATGAGAAAATGAACTTTAAATATCCATAACTTCAAAACTATGGGAACTACTTGCTTTCGCAATTATAGGCTGCCGAAAACATTAAAAAAATAACTTTAAAGGTACTTCAAAACTATTGGACCTACCGTAGTCGGATCAAGACTTCACTTAGGAACTAATATGTGCCCTATCCAAAAATACATGTTTCAGAATCTTACAGTACCCACGCAACAATTTTTATGTAGGGAGTTTGGCTAAAGGCATATAATTTGAAACACTCACCAACTGCATCTATAAAAATAGTTGCGGAAGTACCGGAGGATTCTGAAACTTGGATATTTGAATTGGGCATATACTAGTTCCTGAGTGAAGTCTTGACCCAACTACAGTAGGTCTCATAGTTTTGGAGCTTATGGACCTTTAAAGTTCATTTTTTTTCATGTTTTCGGCAGCCTTTAACTCCGAAAGAAAGTATTTGTGCACCCAGGTTGTTCTATACTTTTTGCCTTACCTTGGTGTCAGGAATCACCTTCCAAACGTTCTCGCTGTTGTTTTGAAACACCACCCTGTATATAATTTTCAAATAAGTTATATCTTTAAAAAATAAATATTTTACAGCTTAGGAAAACTTATATATTGAACGACCCACGTAATAGTACTGAATTGATTTGAAAGTTTTCTATTAACTAATGCAACATTTATATTTATATTCGTTAAGAAGGGGATAGAAAATAAACGTGTGGGTCCTATTACGTTCACCCCTCTCTTCGCGCCTTCATAATCATCATTTCTTCAGATGTTTCAGTTGAACCATTCAAGATCATAGTGCATTATATATTTTTATTTCGTAAAAGAAAAAGTAATAATAATAAACTTTAAATTGCAAAGACTGTTGTTCGATATATCCTAATTATGTCAGAACAGCACAAAAAAAGTGACAAAGTTCATATTGATCAGACGTCTGAAAGATAAAGCTAATTGAAAAAAAAATTAAGATAAACCTAATTTAGTTTTTTTCTTTCTTTTTTTTTTCGTTATAAGTATTTCGCTATAGTCTCATTTAAAAATTTTCATGTCGTTGTAGTATTTATGCAGGGATACTTTCAGTGATGACTAATGGTTAATATATACTGCAAGATAAAATGAAGTATCATTTAAAAATTTACTACAGTTACGCAACACTTTGATCTTAAGCCCACTGCGTGAATTCAGCGTGCTTTCTGCATCCTGTACTGATAAGAAATCATTACAGGTAAAAATTTTTATACCTGTAACGGAATATATTAACACTAGAAAAAGCTGAAATTTTGGGTGCAGATTTATTGTACGGATCCAAATAAGAATTCATTGCACATATACTTCTTTTTCAGTAAATCGACTCTCTGTATTTTAAACCATTATTTTTGGGGTGTAGACATCCGAGAGGAAATTCTGTGCAGATTCACTTTAAGATGGCTTTATGTACACAGTTAGAATTATTGTGCAAAAGACACTAACCAAACTTGTGCTAAGGGGGCATTAAAAAGCACTATTAGCTGAATTCGGTATTCAGGTAGATAAAATTCATAAAATATTCATCGGTGTATTAATCAGAGCTTTACAAAAGGAAAAAAATATAAATTAAAATACAATAAAAACAATACACCCGCGCTTCAAGTGTTAAGAGTAACATGTAATTATATCTTGATATTATTCAATGCCATATTCACATTTTGAATGTGTTTATATCTCTGGAATAAAATTAACACTGAAGACCCAGAAAATATTAGGTTCCAGTGGAATGTACAGTTTAACTCCTGGTGGCTAATTCACCTCAGCAACGCAACATAGGAAAGCTGTAAAGTCATGCGTCTAAAGTCACGAACTCTGTCTACATCCAGCAGTCCCCGCAGAAGTACCCAGCCAGTCAGGAGATAGTGGGTAGTGATGTGAGGTGGAAAATTTTTCGCTAAATTTTTCCGGAAAATTTCCCGCTATATTTTTCCGGAAAATTTTCCGTTCTAAAAAATATCAGTAATCAAGTAACAATTTCTCAGTAATCATAAAATTGATTGAATTCATGTATAAAAATGTTGAAAAATGAAAGATCGTTTAAAAAATCTGGAAATTTTCATGGCTCAGACAATTTTCAGTACTATGAAGGAACAAGAGAAACAATTTTTCATGAATCGAAATATTTTCTGTCTTCTATGGAAAAATTGAAGAACTTTTTATGTCGGAAAATTTTCATCATTTTGAAGCAAAAAGTAAAACAACTTTTTGTGAATCGGAAAGTTTTATTGCTCTGTAGAAACAAATGAAAGGAATTTTCATGGATCGGAAAATTTTCATCACGATGTAGAAACAAGTGAAAAAAAACTTTTCATAAGCCGGACAAATTTGAATATTATGTATATAATGTTAGGTGGAAAATTTTGCAGTATATTTAACTGCACATTGAGCTACAAAATTCAATTTCTGTAGAGGAAAATTAGTCAGCAACAAATTACAATTTTCCAATTAGCTTTCGGAGCCGGAAAATTTTCTAATATTTCAAGTTGGGAAGTAAAAATTTACAGTGTTTCTCTCTATCTCATCCTCTGCAAGCTCCTTCGTTGCTAAGAGGTTAGCATACGCGCCTTTGGAATGGGAGACCTGGCTTCAATTCCCGGCGGGAGCTCATGTAGTTCGGATTCCAAGTTAATCAGTTGGTCTCGTCTCATATAGCCTCGCTGCTGAAAGGGACGTTAAATTCAAAATCAACTCAATTCAACTCTCGTTCTGTGTGTATGTGTGTGTTTGCTTGTGTAAAGTGCAGAAAACATGCATCGAGTTCGTAGAATACAAATATCCCATTCTATTATTTAAAATTTAAATTTATTAAAAGTGATTAATACTTTCCGATTCATAAAAAATATACTCCACTTATTCCTACATTGTTGTTTAGCCGCAAAATTTATTGGTAATAAATATTGTCTTAGAATTTTCATGAAATGAAAATCTATCGATTCTTCATTTCTTCAAAAATGTTTCAAAAACTGCAATCTGTTCTTCATCAGAATCCACCTTTGATCTCACAAAATTATATTTCGTCAGTTTAATACGCGTAAGACGAGGTTTTCTCATAGCTTTACTACTTTTCTAGATTTACATACTGCAACATTTATAAATAAGCAGAGAGATAATATACACCAGATCGTCGTTATTTCTAATGCTTTTTATACATAATAATGGTAGTTTTACAATACAAATATCTGCTGTAAGATATTGATTCTACAAAATCCCAACATTGAAATTATGATTTACGAGTGTTAAACACAACAAAATCAAAGCATTTCTTCTTATTTTCTGTTACAAAAATAATCTTCATAAGGAAGTTTTATGTAGTTATTTCATTACATAGGCAGGATTATATGTGAAGAAATAGAGGAATTTTCTTTTTTTTATTTTAATAATTGATAAATTCACAAAGGTCTCTGTTCGATTTCTTGTTACATTTTAAATATTGGAATGGGATATTTATTCTCTAAGAACTCGATGTATGTTCCCTGCACTTTACACACACACAGAAAGAGAGAGAGAGAAACACTGTCTAATTATAATTTGTTGCTGGCTAACTTTCCTCTACCGGAACTGAATTTTATAGCTTAATGTGCAGTTAAATATACTGCAAAATTTTCCACCTAACATCACTATACATAATATTCAAAATTGTCCGTTTTTCCACTTGTTTCTACATCGCAATGAAAATTTTCCGATCCATGAAAATCTCTTTCACTTGTTTCTACGGAGCAATAAAACCTTCCGATTCACAAAAAGCTGTTTTACTTTTTGCTTCAAAATGATGAAAATATTCCGACTCATAAAATCCTCAATTTTTCCATAGAAGACAAAATATTTCGATTCATGAAAATTGTTTCTCTTGTTCCTACATAATACTGAAAATTGTCTGAGCCGTGAACATTTTCAGATTTTTTAAACGATCTTTCACTTTTTAACATTTCTATACATGAATTCACTCAAGTTTATGATTACTGTGGAATTATTACTTGGTCACTGATATTTTAGAACGGAAAATTTTCCGGAAAAATATAGAAGAAAATTTTCCACCTCACATCACGGCTAAACAACGATGTAGGAATAAGTGGATTATGTTTTTATGAATCTGAAATATTTTTGTTCTTTGGTTACTATCAAAGCATCACAAATACAGTCCTGCCAGTACCCGTAAAAATATAGATGATGGTTTAAAATCTAAAATTTGTTTCTCGATACGTCTTTTCTTCTCGACACACATCAAAGTAACAAAATACTAAAAGAATTTTACATTGAAAATGGTCAAATATATTCAAAGTGCTGATTCCATTTCTGAAGTCTGTTTCTCAGTGGCCATTTTTTTCTTCACATGTGTCGAACTCTCTAAAACATTAAATATTATGGCATTGAAAACGACCTGATAAATACAAACTGCTGATTCCATATCTGTTTTATTTTTTAACGAAGGCGCTAAAAAAGCCGCAGTTAACTTTTATAAAAAGCTCGTGTGTGTAACATATAACAAAATAAAACTTTCCATATGAATTACATCATATGATAATACCAGCAAGAGGAGGAGAGAACAATCAGTGCATTTATCTGATAAGTTCCTTGCGACATCCTCTGAGAAGATTCCGGATCCTTTGCACTGTTGGAAGTCATAGTTCTTTATATAGGAAGATTATTAATTGATGTACAAGCGTCTATTAGTACGTTCTGTAAAAATGCTGGCTCCTTGACACAGTAGTAAGTCGGAAGTCAGAGTGCTTTATATCGGAGAAATATTAATTGATATGCACAAGCGTCTATTTGTGCCCTCTTTGAAGATTCTAGCTCCTTGACACTGTAGGAAGTTGAAAGTCGGAGAAATATTAACGGACTCGAGCTCTTCAACTTCTAGTTTGCTTAACTCCTCTTAAGCTACTATGGAAAAAACTATCCATCCTACCCTTGATCTATGACTTAATGATCCCGTCTAGCTTTGTCTGTGTAAGTGGGCTAGAACCTTTCTTCAGGCAGAACAATCATACATGCATACATACTTACATACATCCAGTTCAGGTTCAGTACTAGTTATTAAACTTTCCAAGTGGTAATATCAATCATTTTCAGGTCAATGATATCATGACTACTGACAACACTTCTCTACTTTTTTCACCTACTGCCTTTTATTCTATCTTTCTCGTCGCTGTTCCAAATGTACAGGCTTAACTGGACATGTTAACCGGCCAATTGAATATATCTAGGTTTAATATTATTTTTTTTAATTACCACTAATTTGATAGTTGATATGATCATCCGTTCCTAATATTGTCAAGATACACTCTTGTTGATCTTTCACGTACAATTCTTTATTTTATCTGTCCCAAAAATATATTAATCAAGTTTGAATGGTAAATTACCGGGTACTTTCTTCCTTTTTCGTCCACTCTTTGACAACCAATTTGTTCTCTTTGTGCTTCCTTTTTATTTCTAAATTACACAGGCTCATTTTCTTTTATTTTCTTTCTTTCTTTTTTCTTTTTCTTTTATTTCATTTTCTGTAAATTGTATATGTTCATTTTCTTCTTCTTCCTAAATATTATACGATTGTTTTCTTTCTTTTGGCAAAATTACGTTAACATTTTCTTCTTTCTGTAAATTACATAGAATTTTCTTAGTTTCGGTAAATTTCATAGATGCTTCTTTCTTTTTGGTAAATTACATTTATATTTTCTTCTTTATGGAACATTACATTAGCATTTTCTTTTGTATAAACCACATATTTTCTCCTTTTTGAGTAAATTACGGACTCATGTCCTCCTTTTGGTAAGCCACGTTCGCAGTTTTCTTCCTTTTATTAAGTCATAGGCTCATTTTCTTCTTTTTGGTAAAGGAATTTTCTTTTCTTTGATAAATTACGTAGAAATTTCCCTCCTTTCGGTAAATCAAGTTACTCTTTTCTTCTCTGCCTAAATTAAGTAAACATTTTGTTCTTTTCACTAAGTCACATAGAATTTTCTTCTTTTGATTAATTTCATAGAAACTTCTTGCTTTTTGATCAATCACGTTTATATTTTCTCCTTTAGTAAATATTAAGCTGGCATTTTCTTTTGTACGAACTACGTATTTTCTCCCTTTTGCGTAAATTACGGACGCATTTTCTCCTTTTGGAAACCACGTAAGTAGTTTTTTTCTTCTTTTTGTTACATTGTGTAGACTCATTTTCTTATTTTTGATAAAAGAATTTTCTTTTCTCTGGCAAAATTACATAGAAATTTTCCTTCTTTTGATTAATCAGATTGTCTTCTTGTTCTTTAGCCTAACTTAAGCAAACACTGTTCTTTTGATAAATTAGTGGAAATGTTCTTCTTTTCGGGGAATTACGTAGGTACTCTTTCTCTTTAATTATATATGCTCATTTTCTTCTTTTTTGTAATTTGTATGTGTTCATTTCCTTCTTCCTATATCGTTTACGTTCATTTCCTTTTTTTTTTACAAAATTACGTTAGCATTTCCTTCTTTTCGTAAATTACATAGAGTTTACTTCGTTTTGGAAAACTTGATAGAAAATTTCCTTCTTTTAGGTAAATTAATTTACGTTTACATATTCTTCTTTAGAGAACATTAAGCTGGCATTTTCTTTTGTACAAACTACATTATTTTTACATTCTTGAGTAAATTATGGACAAATGGTCTGTTTTTGAGTAAGCCACGTAAACAGTTTTATTTTTTGTTAAATTACGTAGGCTCATTTTCTTCTTTTGAGAAAGAAATTTTCTTTCCTCTGATAAATTACGTAGAAATTTCCCCTCTTGGTTTGCCTAAATTAAGTAAACATTTTGTTTTGTTTTTTTTTTCTGAGAAATTAGTAGAGACGTTCCTCTTTTCGTCAAATTACGTAGGTACTCTTTTTTTAAATTATATATGCTTATTTTCTTCTTTTTTGTAAATTGTATACATTCATTTCCTTCTTCTTCCTAAATTGCATACACTCATTTTCTTCCTTTTGGCAAAATTACATTTCCATCTTTCTGTAAATTACGTAAAATTTTCTTCTTCCGTTAGATTTCATAGAAACTTCCTTCGTTTTGAGAAATCATGTTTATATTTTCTTCCTTAGGAAATATTATGTTGGCAGTTTCTTTTGTATAAACTACGTATTTTCTCCTTTAGTTGTAACTTAATGACGATTTTCTCCTTTTTAGTAAAACACGTAAGTAGTTTTTTCTTTTTGTTAAATTACATAGGCTTAGGGATGCGCTCGAGTCGAGACATGTCTCGAATCTCGACTCGACTCGACTCGAATTCGAGTCGAGATTCGAGTCGAGACACACTTTGTAAAATTCGAGACGAGTCGAGACAAACGTATTTCTCGACTCGAATTTTCGAGTCGAGACACGAGTCGAGTCGAGACGGCTCTTAAAAATCTCGACTCGACTCGAATGTCTCGAAAATCTTTCTATAATTTTTAATATTATTTTGAAGCAAGTATTCACTCAGAAACAGCCTTGAAACCAATTCCAGCTTTTATTCCTTTAGATAGGTACAGAACGCATAAAATTAATAGTTAATCTTTAAAGATCAAGATTTAATTTTCAGCTCAATTCAGTTAATTAGAAATAGTTAATGTCGTTGTATTTGGTTGTACTGCAAATATAATGATAATAATAATAATAATTGATTATCTAGTTTGTATAAAACTATTATCCGTAGTCTAAATCTAGTTTGTATAAAACTATTGCGATAAAGTGAACTTCATAAATTCTCTGAATGAGCAGTTGGTAGTCTATAGTAATTTAGCATAGTTACAATTATTGTGTTTTCGTTCCCAAGAACGCAATAGGGTTACGTAACTTCTGGATTATTCGCTTGCCCAACTATTCTGAGGCTTTAATATGTTGCAGCATATCACGAGCTACGGATAATATATAATGTAACATTTGTTGTACATCACATATTATGATACGAAACTATTTTACATAGTATATCTTATCTAATATAAATAAAATAAAGAGTTTGTTTGTGTGTTTGTCTGTCTGACTGTGCGACCTGGGGACCAGACGAGTGGACCGAGAGTTCCCAAAATTTGGTCACGGGTACCTTAGTCCAGGCCCCAGATCAAGACGAAGCGTTTTTTTTTAAATTTCGAACCAGGGGGGTCTCGGGGGGGACGTTTACTGGGACCGACCTGGGGACCAGACAAGTTGACCGAGAGTTACCAAATTTTGGCCACGGATACCTTGGTCCAGGTCCCAGTTTAAGGCGAAGCGTTTTTGTCAAAATTGGAACCAGGGGGTCTCAGGGGGACGTTTAGCGAGACATGTAGTAAAAGTAATCCAAATTGATCGACATTAGTGTCAAATCCATAGTTTTCACAGTCGCTGAGATCAATGGTGACACTTCCATCAGCGATGACTTGCAAATTCAGCTACTACTGTATGCGGGCCGGGTGTCAGCGGGTGAGGAATACCGAGACATGTATAAATAGCCCATATTGATTGATACTAGTGTCAAATCCTTAGTTTTCGCGGTCACTGAAATGAATGGTGATACTTCCACAGGTGTTGACTTCCAAATACAGCCCCCATGCGAAGAATGGGTATATTAAGCTAGTATTACAGTAAATGGACTGCTTGGATGCCAAGAACTAGTACAGATAAGTACCATCCACTTCTATGAATAGGTATTTTTTAAAAGGATTTTTGTAAACATTAAGTTATAAAACAATGAACTACATACAGTAGTTATGGTTTTGGTTCCCAACATAAAAGAAATATGGATTGTTCATAAGATATTGAACTTCAACTTTCACTCCTGGAAAATATCAATTTTGGAGTTAGGCCACTTGGCATCAAAGCAGTTCACTGTAAGATAAATACATTCCGCACATTAGTAACATAGTTGTTCAGGGGCCTTCGATTTCCATCCTCTCAAATGAAAGCTGAATGATTGATTGATACATGCTGACTATATAGGAGAAATAGTGTATTAAGTTTTCGAGCTTTGGTGCGTATCCGTATTTACACTCTGATATAACTTTAAGTTCACACTCAAATCGAGCTAATTGTTTAATGCATTTCGAAAGCTTTTGTTTTTATGCAGCTCATTAAGGAAAATCTATTTCATAATCGTAACATTTATGTACTAAGAAACTATGAACGTAAAGTGGACTCGACCTAGCCCCGTGGCCGCTGTGACTCAGTGGCACAGCTCTCACCCTTGGTGTGTGAGGACTCTGATTCTGTGTGTGTGTGTGAACTCCGCGGCTAGTGTATGCGTACAGAGTCGGAAGCGGTATGTATTGTTTATACTACTTACAACGTTACCCCCCACATAAAATATAAATTCACCCTTTCTCCCTTCTCTTTTTCGAATACAATGAACCGACTCTTTTGCTGAAGAACGATGCTAAAAGAAAATTGAAACATCTGTGTCTAAACTTTCTTTGAAGCGCAGTCTTTTGTATTTGTAAGGTTTTGCGAGTGTTTTCGAGATAGCCAAATTTTTACCATGGACTCCTGCTGCGAACTGACCGTGAGTAAACACCCGATCTCGCTGTGCTCAATTTCTCTCGCACACGTGAAATGGGTTTGTTGTTTCCAAAACAAATAGGAAGTTATCTTGTGCTTTTGCATTTCTGCACGCACACAGGTACCATTGTTGTTTTAATGATCAGAAGAAATATCAAAACCATCCGATATATATGATACAAAACAGCTAACAGAGGGAGGCAAAGATAAAAGTAGGCCTATACCAAGTTTTCCGCGTGGTACCATTATGGAGAATAAATATTTGATAAAGTCACGTAGATGCGCTTAAACCTATTCCATCTGTCCTTATAATTTTTCTGGTCTCATCAATTTCTCAGGAGAATACGTACAACATATGTCCAAATTCCATATAAACTCTTTCTAAACTAATGAGTAAACTCATTAAGAACACCAACTGATATCAATAAACAGGAAAGAAAACAATACTTTATACTTCTATCATTTGGTACACATCTCTATGAAGCACAGCTTGTTTCTTTTTGAAATAGCTCCTTCGTGTCACAGCTGTGGTTAGTTTTGTTTTGTGTTAGGATGAAAGAGAGAAATGCAACATTTGCTTCGAGGTGAAGTTATATATATTATTAAGATGAGCGGTGATAAGCAAGGTTTAACAAAGAGTGCCTTTCGGATGCACAATTTAACGGGTAGTTGCAGTCCGTGTTGAGAATCGAACCAAAGCTATGTAAGACATGTTAATATTGAGCTCTTTTGTGGTAAAAGTGAACTTCAGAAACACACAAAAGACTTGAAACATCAAGCTAATGTAAAGCAATTGAAAAATAGCCTACCTATCGCTGCATCTTTTCTGTGGCTAGAAACATGCAGTGTGTAGCAACAAGAATCGTGTTAAGGACTTTTTTTTCGAACATAACATTCCCTTCCACAACATAAAAGACAATATAATGTTTGTTAAAAGAAAGTGCACATAATATTTTTAAATTTTGTTTGTGATCCTATCATGCATAATTATAAATAATGCCTTTCATACTACGAGAATGAGTTCAACTATACGTCATGGCCCCTCTAAAGCGGGGCCGCGGTGGCTCAGTGGTAGATCGTTCACCTCTGGTGCTTGGGGACCCTGGTTCGATCCCAGCTCGTACCAAGTGAACTTTGTGGTGGACAAACACCGTGTGCGTGGGTTTCCTCGGGGTTCTTCCGTTCTTCCCACTTTCTTCATTCCACGATTTCACTAATTTCTCATCATCACCCCTCTCCTTTAGCCTAACCGGCATAACCGTGGAACGTAAAACTCAAAGATTTCACTTCATTTTTTCCCTCGAAAGCGATATCTTTCAAAATTATTTATTGTTA
Source organism: Thermobia domestica (assembly GCF_964235325.1). Taxonomy (NCBI): domain Eukaryota; kingdom Metazoa; phylum Arthropoda; class Insecta; order Zygentoma; family Lepismatidae; genus Thermobia; species Thermobia domestica. The sequence continues at coordinate 58,911,769 of NC_137456.1, read as the reverse complement.
GATATTGTAAATTTACGGTATCTATTTTAGTGGACGGGAAATTTTGCATCTAATCGGATAATTTCATGGCTTCTAACAGGAATTCGCAGTTACGAAATTTGCATCACTGTCTTTTGAAAGAATGCCTAGAAAAAATACTACTAGAAAATAACTGAAAACACAAAATGGATTTGATAGCCAAATTCACGTCATCTTGGTGCGTCATCATTTTTCTTTAAATATTTGTATTTAATATTAGATTAGAGTTTAGTGTCCCTTTCAGCATCAAGGCTATATGAGACGTGAACTTACAAATTAACGTGGGTTCAGAACCACAGGAGTTCCCATCGGAAATCGAACCTAGGTCTCCCGCACCAAAGACGCGTACGCTAATCATATGGACAAGGGTGTTCGATATTTAGTAATGTGTACATAAAGTTGTGAAATTGCGCTTGTATAATGGAATGCAATTCCTTCTACTGACATAAACCTTCACAATACTTAGCTGGACAAAGTATCTTTAAAAAGAAAATGTCACTCTTTATGTTTCAGTTCCTGGTTCGACTGAAGGATGGAACAAATTGCAATGAGCGTTTTTGGATCCTACTTTGTGTAGTTGATTCATCATAAACTTGGTATTTGATACGGATATGAACTATTACACTTATTTGGTGTTTATTTCTAAATAATAAGTCCTAATACAATTTCATAAAGTTGTAATTCTTCTTTAGTTTGTATCACTTTACACAATGACAAATCCAAAAGGTGTGTTGTATCGGTGCAGTACCAGTTTTTCACGTTTTTCAAAATGTTCCAAAACCCAAAGAATAATCTTTAATTTCTGATACTTTAGTCGTCACAAATTTCAATTTTATAATGTAGTCAATGTTTATAATTACTGGGCAGTTGGGCGTTTAAACTAATGACATCATAATAAAGTCAAAACCCTAATTTTGAGTTGAATTGATTCTGATTTTAACGTCCCGTTCAGCAGCGAGGCTATGTGAGACGTGGACCTACTGATTAACGTGGAATCCGAACCTCATGAACTCCCACCGGGAATCAAGCCCAGGTTTCCCACGCCAAAGGCAAGTATGCTAACCGTTAGCCACGAATGAGCTCTACCATAATTTTAGTGGGCGATAAGAAATATCTCGCCAGTGCTTTTACAATAAATAAAATTTTATAAGTATTAAAGAATAGTGGTAAGAGATTTTATAATAGCTCTTTTATTTATGAGATATGAGTATTTTGAAAAAAAAAAACAACTAAAGAATAGGTTGGCGGAACCACAAAAGAATCGTAAAATAAACTTTCTTATAAATACATACGCACCTTACTCACCTTTTATAATTGCTATGCTTACGTTCTCCATAAAAACAGAAATTCTCTTTTAGTGATACTTTACACAAGATCATAAAGTGGGTTCAAATTTAATTAAAGGCAAAATACAATACAATAATCCACAAATATTGCCTCAAGTGAGTTTAAAGATTTCTAAACACTAGTGCGAAACCGGGCTCTGCCGTTGCGATCGATTTACAGGTCTTGAGACGAAAGTAAGAAGGGTCTTACGCACACATTAAGTAAAAACAATTAATATGCCGGTAACTTTCCCCCAAATGGGTGTATCTTAAAACTAATCTCACAATTATTTTTCTAATTAAATTCTAGCCCGAAATTATGTATCATATTACCCTATTCCCATTTTGAAAACTTGACCTTAATTCAAAATGGCGGATTTCAAGATGGCTGCCATCAAGGTCATATCTACCATACGACTTCCCCCCAGGAATTATATGTATCCACATGGTTTTTCTTCACTTTTCTTCATTAACGCTCCGTTTACAAAGGGTAGTAAGGGACTTCTGTGGTAATCTCTAATAACCACATCACAACTCTTAAAAGTTATTAAAAAAAATAGAAAACATGCACCATGGCAAAAATTTGTCATCACAAGTAATGATGCATACATGCCTTCTATCAGCAAAAAAAGTTTCATTGAAATTGGAGCCGGACATTTGAGTGATGTCCCTTGTGGGATGTGATTGAACGTGACGTCAGAACACATCGCCCCCCTTCCCGGAATTTACGGGAATTAGGTGACTGAGTGAGCACATGTGGTGCCAGCTCTCTCCAGCGACCTATCAAGGATCATTGCGTGTATGCCAAGACGTGTCGCCGTTTTTATCCATGCCAAAAGTCGACATACTGACAATTAGGTAGGTAGTCATGATGGTCTGGCTGATGTGTGCGTATATTTTAACTCGTACATTTTGTCTCGACTCGAATTTCGAGACGTCTCGACTCGAATTCGAGTCGAGTCGAGACAGAGACTGTCGAGTCGAGACACGAGTCGAGACAGAAACATATTTTCGAGTCGAGACACGAGTCGAGACAACATTTTCTCGAGACGAGTCGAGACAGGCTTAAATCTCGACTCGACTCGACTCGAATGCATCCCTACATAGGCTTTTCTCTTCTTCTTTATAAAACAATTTTCTTTTTCTTTAGTAAATTATGTAGAAAGTTTTCTCCTTTTGGTAAATCACCTTTCCTTTTTCTCCTTTTGCCTAAATAAAGTAAATATTTTGTTCTTTTCGATATATTGCATAGCCATTTTCTCCTTTTTCGATAAATTACTAGGTATTTTCTTCTTATCTCTAGTGAGTTTCAAAACGCATTTTTTTTTTTCGTTTCCTTTTTTAATACTTATTTTTTGTTGCTTCGTTTCTAAATCATGATAAAAGCACAGCTCTCTTACCCAGTAGTGCCTCTTGAACGCCTCCCAAGCGTATTATTTCTATCCTTCGCAGTGTGCACATTTCTAAATGATCACACAGAATATAAAGTGAGTCTTTTTTGGAAAAATGGAAAATAAAATTTATAATTCATGTGAAACGGATAATGCAGCAAAATACGTAGGAGAAATATGCATCCCGAATTGTGCGTAGCGACACCCTGGATCGTTAACTGTCCTCGTTCAGTGTTGTAGTTACGAGTCGTATATCATGCTTAATATGCTTGTCCCTGACGAAGAGGTTTAATATATATGAGTCTATCTCGCTTTAAATATTATTTGGAAAACTAAAATTGAAACCTTAAAATAAAAGACGGGGTGTTTCACAATTATGGAAAGATTGTATACACCAGGTTGCAGACAGTCGAATATAGTGTTCTAAAACTGCATTGTTTTCTTTCTCTGATAGCATCGAGGTGTAGTCAAAAGGTTCCGGGCATTTTGTTGTAGCTCTTTATTACCACAATGCAAATACACATTTTCTTAATCGTCTTCAGAGTAGGAGCCTCTGTAACACGTATACACTTGCTCCACCGCCCAAGTCATTGCTGAGAACACCGACGACAGCTCTCTCTTTTGGTATGATCCACAGTTCAATCGTCACGTTACTTTTGATCTCTTCTACGTTGACGATACCAGTTCACATTCTTTTAGCTTTGGGAAGAGCCATACATCCAATTGTTCTACACTGTTTTAAGGCTATCAAAGTCTCTGAAGCAGAGTTTTGCCCAATTTGTACTGAACATGATGTTTGTGCGTTACTCGATCTGTGAAATTGTGCCAACTAATCACTACACACTCTTCCATTCAAGCTACATTATTCGTACACTGCCTGCTAAGATATGTTCACTCTTGTCAGATTCATAATTAGGCAACCTAAGGACAGAACTGCACAAGATTCATTGTGGTTGCATCAGAAATGCCAAAACTACATTCCGGGATTTTTTTTTTTTGACTGTTTCTTGTAAATTCAAGTGTCAATAAGATTAAAAATAAGATTATCAAGATTTGAGTTGTGTTGTTCACGAGACGAGAAACATACGGTCTTGTCTCGAATCTCAGAAAAAGAGACGAGAAGTATACACATGTCCAAAATTATTGTCGCATGTCTATAAATATGTTGTTGTAGGAATATAATTTGATCATGAATTCGCCCGGTATTTCTTATAATGTTAGTATGTGTATAATCGGCAAAGACATAGTGGCAAATTTTATGTCAAAAGAGCAGTAAATAAGAACAATAAAACGTAAAAAAAAAACTTTCTTGTCCATTTAGCAACATTGTGTTTTACTCATTATAATTTTCGTATTTATAATTCTATTCCTATGAAATTTATCACAAATATACATTTCCCGATTATACACACTGTATCAATATTAAAAGTACCCTGCAAAATTATTATCAAATTACATTCTTACAAGAAGACAGTTATAGATATGCGACAATCACTTTGGACATGAGTGTACATTTTAAAGTCCAGACAAGATACGAAATATGACATTTCTCGTATTGGTTTCGAGCTTCTTGAGTAACACAAATTTACCAAAGTCTTGGACATCAAACACTGTTTTAGAATTACATGATTCATAAGATTAAAAGCTATAAATTGATAAAGTGATCTACGAACATAATGAAGAGCATTTATTAACATTTAAATATATCCAAGTCATCACACAATATGTTCCAACCATTAATATGGTTTAAATGTTCTTAGGTTGTATTATATGAGTGTCTTCCTGAAGCTCTCGCTCACAGAAAAATTCTGATAACTTCTAGATGAAATGAAGATAATAATCATGGATTAAATTTTGAGCAACAATTTGTAGTGATAATAATGAAAATGAAATGAAATCTTTAAGTTTAACGTCCCCCGGTTATGCTAAAGGAGACGGTGGTAATGAGAAATGAATGAAATGGGAAATGAAGAAAGTGGGATGAAACGGGAGAACCCCGAGAAAACCCACGAGCACGGTGTTTGTCCACCACAAAGTCCACACGTCGCGAGCTGGGATCGAACCAGGCACCGGAGGTGAATGCTCTGCCACTGAGCCACCGCGCCCCCTGTAGTAATAATAATTTGGTATAGTGATTACGAAACGAAATAAGAAGTATTTTCGAGAATCGAGACGAAACAAGAAGTAATTCTTTGAGAATCGAGAAAAACGAGATTTCAACAAAATTTACGACTCGAAATTAGAAAACCTGATGGCCTCCGGCCAACTGGCCACTAGCCAAATCAGTGGCCAGTTGGACAGTGGCCACCTGTTACTAGTTGGTACTCAAATGTTCATCTTTTTCTTAGGTATTGATCAACACTAATGTCATCTTTCTATAACTTATGATTCCCGAGATATGGCTCTTTAAACCTCCCGAAATCGGAACTATTTTGGCCAATATCTCAGCAAAGCTAAGCGTGACTCAAAAAAAAAAAAAAGGGGCCGCGGTGGCTCAGTGGTAGAGCGTTCACCTCTGGTGCTTGGGGTCCCGGGTTCGATCCCAGCCCCCGCCAAGTGAACTTTGTGGTGGACAAACACCGTGTGCGTGGGTTTTCTCGGGGTTCTCCCGTTTCCTCCCACTTTCTTCATTCCACCATTTCATTCATTACTCATCATCACCGTCTCCTTTAGTCTAACCGGCATAACCGTGGGACGTAAAACTCAAAGATTTCATTTTCATTTCATTTCATTTCAAAAAAAAAATCCATCAATTTTTCTAATAGTTTCTGATGCTCTATCGAATTTTTAAAAAAATGTCAAATAACAGACACACACAGAGAGAGAGAGAGAGAAAAAAAAAGAAAGAAAGAGAGAGAGAATTCAGTAATGGACATTTTAAGTTCGCTGAAAAAAATTATTTATTTGCATGTCTATATACAGTCAAGATTGACGCGGTGACTCAACGGTAGAGGATTCACATCTGGTGCATGAGGTCCTTGATTCGATCCCAGCTCGCACCAAGTGACCTTTCTGGTGGACAAATATCTTGTGTGTGGGTCTCCTAGGGGTTCTTCCGTTTCCTCCCACTTTCTTCCTTCCACCATTTCATTCATTCCTCTTCATCACCGTCTCCTTTAGCCTAGCCGGCATAACCGCGGGACGTAAAACTCAAAGATTTCATTTCATTTTAATTTCTATATACACTCAAACTGAATGGCTTCGCTGCTGGACTATATTGTAAGTGACAGGGACTACAAATAGTGCTCATCCTCTGCCAGACGTGACATTTTCGTTTTATTCAATATGTATGGCATTGGAAGTACTAGTTCAAGATTTATTTCATATTTATCAGGAATGTCCCAGTTTGAACTCCTAAAGGAAAATATTATAATTCGCAATTGTGTGTTCTCCATAGGGCATTTCAGACGATCCTGTTGATTAACACAATACCTCTTGACTGACTGGACACACCAGCCTGTTTCCTGAAGATATGCGGAGTTTCTGACCTCCTTGTCGTTACTTTGGTGCATCCTTTGATTGCGGTCCAGAAAGTTGTTTCCTACCAAAGCTATAGAGCTCCTTCCTAACTATGTTCTTAGCGCACAAATCTTCCGCTCTGAAAACCTCGATTCGGTTCTCGATAGGAGCTCATGTCCTTCAGATCCTATATTAAGCAATAGGTCCACATCCCATATAACCTCAGTGTTAAGAGACATTAATCCTCAGTCTAGCCACTCTAACCCAGCAGACGTAAATCGGATATTTCAATCACACCAACCCAATATATAGAATGTCGTGGGAAAAAGTATGAAAAATTTTGGGAATGATATGGGCGATTCTAAACAATGAAGTTCATATGAACATGGGTTCTATTCTCATTGCTTTGAAAGCTACAAGTTGTGAACCATTTTATATCTTATGATCCTTAATTATTGTTCACCCTGTAGTAATTCTACAGAGGTGAGATATAGCACATTTGATAGGAGACGTAACAGTCTTTTTAACAGCATGCATGATGCAACATGTGGCAATAGTATTTTTAGAAGCGAAGTTATTGAGTGACATTTGGAAATTAGTGTTGCTATGATCTTAATTATTCATTTTTTTTTATCAATAACTTCCCTTCCAAATATATCACTGCCATATATAACATACCTCTGGAAAGGCCATTCTGTCACTTTCCAAATGTGCTATGTCTAATCTCTGTAGAATAACTACAGGGTGAACAATAAGTAACGTAAGACCAAAAATGGTTCACGACCTGCAGCTCTCAAACTTTTGAGAATATAATGCATGTTCACATGAGCTTTTTGGTTAGAATCAACCATACAACCATTCCCCAAAGTACTGCCACTTTTTCCTGGACACCTTGTATATAGCATTGGTGTATGTGTGTGTTTTATTAGTGTATCCGTATTCTATATCTGTGCACGTGAAGTCGTTTAGAGATAAACATTTCGAGTTGATTTTTATGTACGATACAGTGTATATATATACAGTGAAACCTCTGAATAACGGATACCGATGGGACGTGAATTTTTGTCCGTTACTGAGAGGTTACAGAAGTTTAATTTCTCACAACAGTAATTATATGCAGTTATTGTGTATGAACGTAAATATGTAAAATTCAATATGAAAATATTTTATTTAGTACATATTTGAATTACTTGGAGGGTTGAAGGAGAAATTCATTTTTGTAAAATAATGTTATTGCTGGGGGATATGTTAATATATTCGTATACTACAAAAGATAATGTATGTATGGTAATTTTCTTAACTACATGTCATCACCCTGTAAAAAATCCATTAATTCATTTAGACCCTACCGCCTATACCGCATATCAACTAATGAAGAATAATATACCAAAGATGTTTGGATATATTTTCCTACATGGGTGGGGAAAGCGGGAATGAAAGTGATTTTCATTTAAATCAAATAATAAGAATAATTTCAAGTTCAGCTTCAAGCTGTTCTGTTAATGGTTCACCACGTCTAGGCTAATGATATATACACTTGTGAGGAAAAGACTTTTCTGTCTAGTGTAACATATCGCAGAACTGAGAATAATTCCTGTCCGTTATGAAGAGGTTATTGAAACGTTTAGGGAAGAAAAGGATTGTCCGCGTCCGTATCTGAGAGTGTCCGTAAAAAGGAGGGTTTTGTTCCGTAAGAGAACCTATATTTTTGCCGGGACGAAAAAATCTGTCCGTATTATAGAGGTGTCCGTTAAGGGAGGTTTCACTGTATATATATATATATATATATACATACATGCAATCTTAGATCTCCAAACACAGCTTTAGCATAAATTGATAAAGAGATTGTGTGAATACAATGAAGAGCATTTATCACCATCCTTTAAGTCAGTGGCGATTCTAAAGGGGAAAAACTGCTGAGGCCAGCTCTCAACGTTGCATATTATATGCTATCCTGCTGTCCATAATGTACATTGTCTTTTCTTCCTTTTTTGCCTTCCCACCAGGGAAAGGGGGAAATTTCTCCTCACTTAATTTGTTAGCCCATTCACATATTAGTTTTATATCCCTGTGGGGAATAATATAAGGGAGGAAACATTGTTTCATAATGGAAATCTATTTTACATCTATAGTTTTGTACCAAAGTCTAGCACTTTACCTACCCAGCTACAGAGAAACTGATCAGGGCATGGTATTTATGGAATTTACAAAGGGAAACTTACAGTTAACTGCCAAATTTACACTGGATAAAATTACTTGATTGGATTTTATACTACTATACAGAAAACGGTATTAAGAGTCTCTACCTCTACACACACACACACTTAAAATTCTGTAAATACCACACTGGATATATTGGTCTTAATTCAACACCAATCTAGACCTAAATAAGATGATTAAAAAAAAAACAGCAACAAAGATTTCTACTTTTTTTATTTGTAGGTCGGATTAGAATTTCCTATATTATTTTTAAAGTAAGAAATAAGTCTGACAACCAGTGGCGTATGTAGGGGGGTGGCTTCCGGGCTTAAGCCCCCCCCCCCGAAATCTTAGTATAGTAAAGTAAATTAAATATCTTGCAGAATTTTCACATTTCCAGGCAAAGCCTCCCCGAAAGTTAGCAAAGCCCCTCCCGAAACAAAATCGTAAATACGCCACTGCTGACAACGATTAGCGTTCTGTCATTTTCGGTGTAAGCTACTTCTGGTATAATTTCGAAATAACACCGCATTGCCTATAAGCAATAAATTAAATTTTTAGATGATGTAGTCTTCCCTCTGTTACAACATTGTTGATGGTGAAGACTTCTAAAAGGTTTTAAAAACAAAAAATACTGTGCTACATAACGCAAGAACAATAAAATAACTACTTGAAACTTGTTCTAAGAAATTAAAAACTTGTTTAAAACTGGACAAAATGCAGTTTCTAACATACGCTGTGACTTCTTTCCCTACCCGATGCAGGGGCGGATCCAGGACGGACTTCTGGGGGGGCGATGGGTTGTAATACTGCTACTTAGACCTACTTTTATGAGCACCAAATTCTAGGGTGGGTTTTATTTATATATAAAAAATAAGACATTTTCCTCTTCTAGGGGGAGGCGATAGCCCCGATCGTTCCCCCCCCCCTGGATCCGACCCTGACCTCATGTTTATAGAAGAAGCTTATCATATTACACTTCATTTCATGTTCAATAATCGGTAACATTGAACTTCTTGCAAAATAATCATTAATTATACTAAATATTTCAAGGCAATTGAAAACATTAGTTTATCTGACTGCAAAAAAAGTGGGGTCAGGCCTCGGCCGGAGGGCCCAGGCACGCGGGGTCCCGGCCTAATACGGTCACTGGTTTAAATGTTGTTATATCAAACTCTCCAGGAACCTTCCGTGACGCAGAAAGATTGTGATAACTTCTAAATGAAATTAAGAAAAAATAGGGCACAAATTTTGGACAAAAATTTACAAAATGGAAAGAGAAATTTTCCGAGACGAGACGAGATTTCTACAAAATGTATGAGACAATACGAGAAAACTTTAGATAATTCTCGTTTCGTCTCGTCTCATTAGTAACACTAGTTTCAAGTGAAGTAGATAGTCGTATAGCCGTGCTAAATCGGAAAATACACGGTTTGAAAGTGAAACAAAGAATTAACATCAAGTTTCTTATAAAATTAGAAGTAGTCTCAATCCAAGCAATACAAGCTATGTGACAGACTGAATGAAGATGGTACAATACCGTATTAATTAAATAAATTGCATTTCGTTTTAAAAAAAAAAGCTTCCATTATTTTAATAACAATCTGTATACATATATACTGAGTTACCTGTTTCTCGTCAGTAAAGCAATAACACTATTGGAAACTATTTTGAACATACGTATCTACCTCTGAGCTTCAATTCTCTGCATCTCCAACCACCTTTTCTACCCGAATTCGCCTCCAAATGAATTTGCTAGAAGTTGGAAGTCAATTAAAGTTTCACTTCAATAGATTCTCTCCGTATCATGAAGATATTATAAGGAACATACTTTACCCTTGTTGTTTGAAATCAGTTTCCTCAATTAGCTAAATAACGTCTCGAACTTCCATGAAATCGAAGCATGATAAGAGGTATGCTAATAGTTATTCTAATAGACTGAGGAAGAAATTTCAGAAGTTTATATTAGATTTGGCTCAGTAGGTTTTAAGTTAATAACGTGCATGCACAGTCACGACATTAAGAGTTCTGCCTTTCTAGTGACACAAAAGGAAGAAGGAACGTTCAACCTGTTTATTGGGACGTGTTTAAAACTCTTGTTTGCTATGTGGCGTTTTACCTTCGGGCAAACATAGACGATTAAGGCTATGGCTAATCGAGGATGCGTTTCCGATGCGTTATCCTCGCAGCGAACGCAACCTGGATGGCTACTCGGTAGTTTTACTTTTGCCAGAGTTATAAATTATACTGTGAGTCAGTCAGGTTTCCAGTTTTTTTTTTTTTTTTTTTTTTTGTTTTTCATTTCCCGCGTCGGAAGGGTAGAATCAGAATTACCTGTTTCAGTAGATTTGTCGTGAGAAGACATGAAGGTTATCGAAGAAATATTGCTCTTAATTGCGATTTCTTCTTATGTAAAGAAAAAAGACGCAGAGGCAAACGTCGATTTAAAGTGCATCTCATTAATAGACAAAGACTACTGAACGGTGAATTTCACTGGCAACACGTCTTTCCTTTTTTTCTTCCTTTAGACATCTTTTACTGATTCCGATACAGCAGGCGGTCTATTGTTCCGAAACACACCAAGTACGCTATTGCTGGCGTATTCTGCGCGTTTTTTTTTATTATTTTCGCGTTTACAGTTCATTTTAATTAGCCACTCACATTTAAATACATGGTTAGCGTATTCCAAGCGCATTCATGAACCATAAAAACTCGTTGCGTACTCATTGAATAGCGTTAGGCTTAAGTTCAATGGGGATTATTTCACAAAGAGAATAATAAACCTTAAATATTTATATGTTTCTTGGCGTTAAGCGTTTTAAAGTCATCTATCTGAATATCTATTTTGTAATTCACATAAAAAAGGAATCTGTGTAATACTTGTTTCACAAAGATAAAATATTTTACTTTTTCTTGACAGTTGCTTATGTTTAGAACTTTTTTCGTTCTACGACTGAACAGTTCCACAGTTTAAATAGTTACAAACAATCACGAGAATTACCCATTTCGCGGATATCTGAACTCTAATTCGTTTACGATAATGTTCTGTACTCGCTCATAGGAAATTTTCACAGTCTCAGCTATCTCTCGGATTTTGATTCTGCGATCATTCAAAATCAAGTTACAAATTTTATTGACATTTTCTGTTGTGATCGACGTTGAAGGCCAGCAACTGCTGGGGTAATCTTCAATGCTGTTTCTGCCTCGCTCAAATTCATGTACAAAATTTCCAGAATCCGTAACTACTCAACATAAGGGTTAGTAATTTCATATTTGAATTATTGGGAACCAGCTAGCCTAAACTGATATGCCACATGATTTCCTTCCCGTTTCTTTATTTTCGATAACTCCAATATAGCAACTTTTAAGATGGCCGACATGATGCGCAATATAGCTATTCCGAAGAGCTTCACACTCGATGCTCACACCTCAAATTTTATCTAAATTCCTTCACTCGTTTCAAAATTACATGATGTTTATATGCACTTTTGCGTCCTGTAATTGAACTTTGGACCTCTTTATCTCCGGCCCTATTTCCGGTCTGCCGCTAAAAATTTGTTTTCCTCGGTTTGTTTGGGTACTGCATCCGATGATAGCAAGCATTTTCAGAAATCAAATTGTCAAAAAAAGAAAGAAAGAAAGAAAAGAAAAAGAATGGTTCCTTGTGAGCAAGCAAAGCTTCAAGCAATACCGGGTGTATCAAAATGGACTTTACAAGTTTAAAAACTCATATTGATTTATTTAGTTAGTTAACAGACATGGTTTTGGAGTCATTTTGTAGCAAAATACATCGTTTTTTTTACCCTATACTTAAAGAGGTTCAATCAATAATCTCTTCAATGAAATTTTTATCTTCATCCAACCGATGTCGCATTTTCACACAAAATTCCTTACGAGCAATTCTATCAGTGCCTTTTATTCTTGCACCATTTGTAATTTGTATAGTTTGAGATACAACCGTTTTTTAGCAGTCGAGAAGCACGCCAGATTTATTTTCTAGGACTGTTCACAAAACTTTGTCTCACTTCTCTCCAACGTCTTGAGACGTGCGGGAACGACCTGAAGATTTGTTGCGGCTTACCAAACATCCAGTTTCAATAAAACACTTAATTAATACTGAAGCTGAAGCAATATGAAATACTAAACAATTCACTGATAAATAGTAGGCATACTGAGAGGCTATTTACCATACTTTGTACGAAAATTACGTTGTACAGTTGTCGCAGACTTGGATTCTTCAAACCAAAACACACAGCTAGCACGCTCGGGACCAATAAAGGCAGCCATCTTTGCTGCAACTGCAGCTAGCGCTTGCGGTGGCTTGTTCCTAAACTAATGTATTACGTGAGACAAAAGCTGATGTATTTTGCTACATAGATATTATTCTCAGGAATCAGAAGTATATTCTCTTGATGGATGAATCTCTACTCTAGTAAGATGTATTCTTGTTGGTTTGGTATGATCTCTCAGTAATTACGAGGGCCGTTCGGGAAGTAAACTCCTATTGGTTGGAAAAGAAACACCAAACTAAATAAGAAGAATGTATTATATACATATGAAACTCTTCGTTGCTCTAGATTTCAACATAGTTTCCTTAAACATTCAAGCACTTATCATGTCTCTGCACTAGCTTAGAAATTCAATCACCATAAATTTCTCCCGCCTGTGCTTTGAGCCAGCTGGAGGCCGCATCTTTCAGCTCCTCATTGTAACCAAACCACTTCTTTATTTGCATGAAGAGATGATAATATTATCACAAATTTGTAGAAATACATCGAAAAGCTACGAGATTGGGAAGCTTCGACTTTCACGAACTTTTCCACCAATTTTCTGAGCGAGTTCATCAGTGGCTACTGATGGTCTGTCACTCCTCTCTTCGTCATGAATGTTTGTTCATTCACTTTTATATGAACGAATCCATTCACGAACAACTCCTTCACTCGTCATACTTTGTCCATACACGGCACAAAGTTCCCCATGAATAGCTGCTTGGCGGGATTTTCTATTGCAGCACACGTTTTGAGACGCTACAAAAGTGGTACAAGTACTAGTGATCAGACAACCTTTACTCTACTACGGCTTGATACAGACTGATCTACCGCGAACGTCTGTGCAAAGAAGGTAATGCTGTTCTCATTACTTCACGCACAGTGACCAATGGGAGGTTACTTTCCGAACGCGCCTCGTAAATCACTAATTCTCTCTGAGATATACGAATAACTTATTAATAAAGGAATTAACAATTATTAGTGTGTTACTTTAAGGCAAAACTCCACATTTACGGAACGTAATAATAGATTTTAATCTTACACTTAATTTGGTATTAGATTATCTATATTGACTCAGTTCTCTCAATTTTTCTTTTTTTCTTTCTTTCTTTCTTTTTTTCTTTCTTTTTTTTTTTTGAGTGAGAGAGAGAGAGTATCTAACATTGGTGCAGTTCACAACTTTCTTTGTTTGAAGTTACCAACCCTTAGGATATAACCATACAGGATATGGATCACCGCATGAACTATGGAATATAGGGGAAAATGGGGAAATGGCGGTCACCTAAGCAAAAATCGTTATAATCTAGCTGGTAAAGCACGAAAAGTTTCCGCGATAAGTCGATCCTATAGGTAATTCTGTCTAGTTTCTTGCGACCAATTTCAAAATACAGGGTTTTCATAAAGTATGGACGGATTTAATTCGCTTATAATTTACATAAAAATGCTCATATTGAAATCAAATAAAGTGCAAACGGTAGCGGAAGGATTAAATTTTTACCTGTAATCTGCACCAGCTCAGTTCATTCACCGCCACACCTCCAACTGGGCGCCATTTACGTTCACACATTCGCGTAGGCGACGCTGGAGTCCACTCACAGCGTTCCGCCGTGTTTGATCCGAAATGCCAGCCACAGACGCCCTGATTTTGTCCTTTAAGTTCTCCAAACCACTTGGCTTCTTTGCATAAACTTCCGTTTTCACATGACCCCAAAGCCAGAAGTCGTAGGGGGTAAGGTCGGGTGATCTTGGCGGCCAAGCGGTCGGGCCACCGCGGCCAATTCATCGGTTAGGGAATTTCTCGTCAAGGAACTGTCTCACCTTGATTGCATAGTGAGGGGGTGCCCCGTCCTGTTGGAACATGATGTCGTTCTGGATTCCACGTGCCTCCAGTTCCGGAATGAGGTATTTCTGCAACATATCCAGGTACGAATCTCCATTCACGGTCTCCTCTTCAAAAAAGAACGGTCCAATCAGATGATCATAGGACACAGCGCACCAAACGTTCACTTTAGGGCTATCTCTCTCATGTGTCTCAAATTCCTTTGGGTTCTCCGTGCCCCAAACGCGATAGTTGTGTCGGTTAACCTTCCCGGAGACATGGAAGGTTGCCTCATCTGAGAACATGATGGCTAAAAGGAGAACGTCGCCATTTTCCAACTGCTTGAGCATGGCGTCACAGAAGTTGAACCGGATGTCCAAATCTTCATCATGCAGATCCTGGACTATCTTGATTTTGTAACTTTTGGCCTTGATCGTCTTCTTGGCTATCTTAAACACGGTTGTCTGTGGAATTCCGAGTTCCATGGACCGTCTAGGAATCGACTTCTGTGGGCTGTTGATGATGCTTTCCCTTACCCTGCTCACTGTTGCAGGCGATGTTGGCGGCCTCCCACTTCGAGGACGGTCCAGGACGCTTCCTGTCTCCAAGAACTTAGCATGCCACTTTCGGATTGCACTCTCAGTCGGTGCCGGCTTTTTGAACTCTTTGGTGAACTTTCGACACACCAGAATTGGTGATTTTAGCTCTGCGTACCACAGAACACATTGCGCTTTCTCTTTCACCGACGCCATCTTTGATACGGTAAAAAAATAGTCTTCTTAGAGGAGTTTTAAATGTATTTATTTCTTTAAAAGACACACACACCAACACAGCTTACAACTTACTTTTAACAGTCAACATTGAAAACAACAATGAATGGAATTTGGTAAGAAACTGACCCTTGCCCTCCCTCTCCCTCTCTCAACGTGTTCAGAGTTGCCGCTTATCTAACAGTGTTGCCAACTAAAAATTTAATCCTTCCGCTACCGTTTGTACTTTATTTGATTTCATTATGAGCATTTTTATGAAAATTATAAGCAAATTAAATCCGTCCAGACTTTATGAAAACCCTGTACACCTCTTATTTCGTTGCCAAGCTAAAAACGAAAATATGAACATACTCAATCGACCATTATTTCCCACACAGTTGGGTAATGACAGTCAGAGATTTCCTCGTGCTTTGCACTCTCAGTCGGTGCCGGCTTTTTGAACTCTTTGGTGAACTTTCGACACACCAGAATTGGTGATTTTAGCTCTGCGTACCACAGAACACATTGCGCTTTCTCTTTCACCGACGCCATCTTTGATACGGTAAAAAAAATAGTCTTCTTAGAGGAGTTTTAAATTTATTTATTTCTTTAAAAGACACACACACCAATACAGCTTACAACTTACTTTTAACAGTCAACATTGAAAACAACAATGGATGGAATTTGGTAAGAAACTGACCCTTGCCCTCCCTCTCTCAACGTGTTCAGAGTTGCCGCTTATCTAACAGTGTTGCCAACTAAAAATTTAATCCTTCCGCTACCGTTTGTACTTTATTTGATTTCATTATGAGCATTTTTATGAAAATTATAAGCAAATTAAATCCGTCCAGACTTTATGAAAACCCTGTACACCTCTTATTTCGTTGCCAAGCTAAAAACGAAAATATGAACATATTCAATCGACCATTATTTCCCACACAGTTGGGTAATGACAGTCAGAGATTTCCTCATGCTTTGCATATGAAAAAAAAAAAAACTTAAACACCATTAAGATTTCAAATTTATTCATTAACTTTAGAATAGTTGGGTATCTAGAGGGACAGATAATAAACCGCAGTTTCGTGTAAAGAAGATTTGAAAAAACTACTTATTCATTGAAGTTACATATATTTTTCGTCACCACCTTAATATATTTGAAATATAAATCTATTGGTATTGGCAAAACATCATCAAATGAATATATTCGTCTGGATCCAGTGGAAGTCTCTTGTTCAATTTCATCATCTCTGGCCTCTGAGTTAGATTACACTTGAATAGCTTTGTTTGGGGGTTGACTATCAAGACATCTATTATCGTTTATTTTAATGTCGGGGAGCCCCAGTGACTGACTACCATTACCCCATCCGTTTGACCGGGGCTACTCAAAACGCATGTTTTGAGTAAAACACAGTCAACACCAACATACAAACAAATGAATACATTAATTTATAAATTGCTTAGAACTATATAAGCATAGTGTCTACCTAAAAAGTCACTTAATAAAAATATCAAATGGATTAGTACTTACAGTTTCGAATATTTTCCCTAATATTACATAAAAAAACACGCCTTCATTTAATATCTACCACTCCTACAATGGCGTCGCTCTCAAATTTACTTTATCTGACAGGTGCCAATAAGGCGCCATCATCTGCTTCTATTTACGACAAGTTTTTCTCGATAGATATTAAAAATGTTGGATGATGTTCGTGTGCTAGTTGGGAATTCAGCGTTCCTGTTCAGCATCAAGGCTATATGAGGCGTATATAAATACAGCTTGACTTAGGATCCAAACCACAGGAATTTCCAACGGGAATCGAACTCCGGTCTCTCGCGTCAAAGGCACATAAGCTAACCATGTAGCCACGAGTGAGTCCTGTAGGAAGAAAGATATTTCAACTTACAAACAATGTTAATCCTAGTCTTAAATGTGAAACAATTTTAGCAGAGAACCGTTATGTGTGAAATATTTAGGAACTTGGCATCCATTTCCACCACCCATTCGACTGAACATACCATACAGTTCGTAGAATCCAAACCACATGAAATTCCATCACTGAGTTATTATTGCCATTATCAGAAGCAGTAGTAGTTGTATATGTTTCAAAAGAAGTAATTTCCCGAAAAAAAAGATGTAGAATGAAAAAACCATTCACTTTCTGCTGTTGCAATCAATAGAAACCTAAACGAGATTTTTTTCTGCACAAAACTCGGGAGGAAGTAAAAGTCCTATGAAATGTGTTAACAGTATTAATGACGTGTCCCGAAGGAGATTTGCTGGCCTTAAACGTTGTTTAGCAACGGTTACAGACCTTTCCATGGACATTCTTAAAACTTTTTAAAGGATTTTTTTATGGATCATTTCAGAGGTAATACTCAGGAGAAAAAAATACAACTTACTTTATATTTCTATCACTAATCAGTGCAATATTACATTGTAGGAAGAAAACACGTCGATATTTTGAAAATTCAAAAAAAGAAAGAAAGAAAGAAAGAAAGAAAGAAAGAAAGAAAGAAAGAAAAAGAAAAAAGAAAGGAAGAACGAAAGAAAGAAAGAAAAAAACGATAGAAGCCATCGAGATATGGGTATGCAGAATAAAACTATCAACAAAGCATTATAATAGTTCAGTAAGTATAATTTTAAACTGTGTTCCACTTTCGGGGTTTTAACACGTTGACGACGGGGTATGAAGATTTCCATACTTCAGTACTATGCGTTAGAGGAGAGAGGGGCACGTTTTCTATAGGGGCATGTTTTCCAACTGGCTTTAGTTCTGAAAATATCCAGTAGATCACTCCTGCGGATGGACTGGCTGAAGGAGCACTGTTTGGCACGCCATCTACGCAAGTTTCAGTCGAGTAGCTGTGTTAACGTAGGCAGGAGATCTTGTGAAATTATTTTTTCGAAGGTGAGTAAAGTATCAGGTCTGTATTAAAACTAAAATAAATGTACTAGCGTTAAACGTACTGGTTTGACATTGCATGTACTAAAGATGGTGTTCTTCCTTTACGTAATGATGTGTTTTCTTTGCAAATGATATACACTGTTACTCGTCAATGTTATGTTGAAGTTCAAAAATGTCGATGGGGCAGGTTTACCAACAACGTAAGGGGCACGTATTCCAATATTTTTCCGGTCTCAGTCAGTTTTTCTAATTGTAGTAAGACTATAACAAATACATGTAGGACCTACTGTGTAAACAAAATGTCCGAAATAACAATGTATAGTACAAAATACGTAGCCCTTGACCAGGCACGCAGTCAGGGGGCTGTAAAAAAAAGCTAATGTTATTCTATGCTGACACTTATTTTCTTTTGCAAAAATGACGTCCGAACAACTCCCTCGAAATATCGAAAAGAGCTTGGCCCTAAACAGTAAAAAATGGTTCAGTTTTACTCAATTTTAACACAAGGCAGTGGTTCCAGCGTGACTACCACTATGCGGTGTTAGTTCAACACATACCCCGCGGTGTTGGTGTTTAACACAGGGGGTGTGTTACGTCTTTAACACACAACCGGTGTTGAGCCCGGGTTAAGCCGTGCCGTATACGTTAATGAACCACAAAATTACTCCCTCAAAATGTGTTAAATCGCCTATATGCGTAATGTGTTTACATTAAGCTGAGTCTAAAAAAACACTTTAAACAAGTAAAAAAAATACTCCAGTGCCGGGGGATTCCATGAACCGCCAACCTTTCGATTACTAGCCGCGTGCCCTTCCGACTTGGCCAGGGAGGCGATGAAAAAAACCTCGCTTGTAGAGGGATAAATTGTTGAGGTCTTTTGAATTTGGCTAATCAGAGCAGTGTTGCCAGATTTGGGCTATAAGTAGCGTATTGGGCGATTTTTAAAGTGCTCCCGCTACTAAAATTTCATTTTGGGCCACACGCTACTTTTTGGGCTACTTGTAATTGTCTGTAGGCTACAAATCTTCAAAATACGCTACTTTTTAAAATTTTCATAGATAAAATTACAAAACATTATATTTTGAATAGTTTTGTTTTTTGAATATTTCTATTCACAATGAAGGATACTTTTACTAAAACGCAACATGTTTGATATTCATTCAATTCTTGTCTTAGTACTTTTTAATCTTAAGATCTGGAAGCACTGAAGACTTGTTGAGTCTTGAGTTGGCACCACACGTTCGGGAATTTCCCTGCAGAAAGATAGATAGTTTGTCTGAACAGACAAGTGTCGGGAATGTTTGTGTCTTGTGAATGATTTTTGAGTATTTACACGTTCTGTAAGTTCTTTTAGTATTTGAAATATCATAATTCAACGTGGAAATTAAGTAACATAACGCTTACAGTATAGGATCACTATGTTCCGTGGTTACGTGTTGTCTGAGGTATTTTACATGAGTAGCAGTTGAACGGTGTTGTGTGAAGTGAACATCACGAATTTAAGTGTATTAGTGTAAATGTTTGTGAAAAGGGCTGCGCTTCATATCAAATTAACATAATGGGTAAGTGGAGTAAATACAATAAAAGCTTCCAGACTGCATGGCTTTCAGATAGGGAATTTAGTAAGTGGATTGACGAAGTGAAGAATAATAATGAAAAAGCGTACTGTAAATTTTGTAAAGTATATCTCAGAGCTCACAAAACGGATTTAAGCAAACACGCATCAACTTCAAAGCATATTAAAAGTGCCGCTTGCATCACTTCTCCATCTTAACAAAGACTGACAAACCGTATTTTTCCAAAAGTGTATGATTAGTACTCTTGAACTCAAGTTAGCTGCGTTTGTTGCTTGCCATACAAGCATTCGAAACGTTGATCATTTAACTGAGTTGATGACAAGTGAATTCCCTTCGTCCAGTTCATCATCGATGGCGATAAACACGGGCAACTTAAAAATGCATCGAACTAAGTGCTCTGCTATTATTAGGAATGTCATAGCTCCTGCACTACTGCAGGAACAAATTGAGGGTGTTAGGGATCATGTATTTTCTCTTATTATTGATGAATCAACCGATATTTCTTGTGTGAAACATTTATGCTTGTGTATTAGATACTACAACGCAAAGGATAATCGAATAGTATCTCAATTCCTTGGATTAATTCCTGTCACAGTTACTACTGCAGAGGTACTGCATGATGATGTTAAAAATTTTTTTGTCCTTTATTGGTATAAATATTCAGTAATGCTTTGCTATCGCAACTGATGGTGCATCTAATCTGTGCGGTAATAGTAATTCTCTTTACACACACATGAAAAAGGAAATCCCAAATACAATATTAATAAAGTGCATTTGCCACTCTCTTCATTTATCCTGTTCACATGCATCAGAGGAATTGCCTGGAAATATAGATTATTTCCTCAGAGAAACATATAACTGGTTTCACAGATCTGTTTTGCGTAATGATTCCTATATGAAACTATATAAATTGATAAACGATGGCGAGGAATCCTTGAAAATTCTTCCTCTTTCTCCTACACGGTGGCTAGCAAGAAGCAACTGTGTACAGATAATCCTACATGAGTGGGATGCTTTGCAGTTGCATTTTAATATGGTTTCTTCCAACTCTGATAGATAGTATGCTAGGGAGTTATCTGCTATGTATTCTGATGCCGCGAATAACTTATATTTAACATTCATGATGCCGGTACTAAGTGAGTTTGAGAAAATAAATTTACTTTTCCAAAAGGATACGGCCGATATCTGCAGTGTGTTAGAATATTTACGCAGCTTTGCTTCATCATTGTTGAGAAGAATTTTACGTCCTTCTTGCGCAAATGTTGACATTGAAAGTATTTTGAATAATGTTGATGAAAATCATTATGTTTCATACGAAAATGCTGATTTCGGTTATGAATTTTCCAATTTATTAGCAGCAAACTTAGCTTCGGGCAATATATCTTCAGAACAAGGGCGCTACATACAACAGCGTTGTTTCCAATTCTTAAAACGGGCGTGTAAGGAATTATTAAATCGTATTCCCAGAAATATGGAGATTCTACTGAAGATTCGTAACCTTTCTCCTAAAATCTGTTTGTTTCACACGCGACCGCAATTTTCCGCTTTATCATTAGAATTATTATCTAAGGGATCTCAGGTTGGTGAGATAGAAAAGCAGTGGCGTTCCCTGTTGACAATGGACTGGGAAAATATTTTCCCTGATGACATAAAAATAAATGGAGCAGAATTCTGGTGCAAAGCAATAACGGTTAAAAATTCTGCTGGTGATCTCGTTCTGAAAGAACTGTCTCAATTTGTACTGACTATGTACAGCTTACCAATTAGCAATGCAACAATTGAAAGAGTGTTTTCGAAAGTAACTGCAACAAAAACAAAACTCCGAAACAGAATGGGGCTAGAACATCTTCCTTCGATTCTCCGAGTTAAAATGATGCTTGAAGACAGAAATATTTGCTGTTATACCGGTAACTTCACTCCATCATACAAAATGCTAAGGTTTAATTCATCAATCTATCACAAAGAACCAGCCAAAAACGAAGATGAGGATACTACCGACATTTTTTCTACTATACAATTTTAAATATATGGTGAGTAATAAATGATTTTGTATTTGTTATATTATTAATTAATTTTACGATACATAAAAATACTTAAAATATTGCTGGGTTAGACAGAAAAAGAATATAGATTAAGTTTATTAATAAGCAGTCATCAGCATGTGATCTTTATGCGAGAGAACTGATTGTTCATTAAATTTTTTTATGCCCATTGATCAGGAATTGTACAATAAAAATAAGACTAACGTAGTAAAAAAAATAGACAAAATATTACTTTGGCTGATAAATAGTATTAAATTTTGTGCTTACCCTTCCTATCCTATTCCAACCTAACTTAACCATAAAACCAACTTACCTCTCTAGTCTAACCAGACCCAAGCATACAAAATGTAATCTAACCTAGCCTAAATAAAATTAAAATGATAAATATAAATTTACGTAAAATAAGCTGTATAATTAAAAACAAAAGCCTAAGTCGCTACATCTCTAAGTTAAAAAATAATGAGTCGCCCCGCGCTGAAAAATGACTCATTTTGTCAAGAGAAAGAAAACACTACTGCGTGTCCTCCATATATATATCATTGATGAAAACATATAGTTGCAATATAATTTATTTTTATGTTTGGGCTACAAGTAGTTCAAATCCGCTATTTTTGAAGCGCAACTACGCTACTTTTTAATCTTCATATCTGGCAACACTGAATCAGAGTATTCCTTTAAGCCACGTATATTCGACGATAACCGTTCTGGATAAGATAAAATCTGCTCGCCATGTAATTTTATAACAAAATGACGATTGTGTATTTACTTTATTTTATAGTTCTTCCATATTCACTTTCAAATGATCGGCGACAGTTGCCATCTAATAAAGTTGATGCGTTTGTTGCTTCTAATACACAATCGCTTAGAAAAAGAAGCAATAAATGCATCAAGTGTGGGAGATGAAATTTTGCGTATACCTGGATTTGTTTAAGTATTTCTTTCTACTGTGCTTGTATGTAGCTTCAATTCATAAGCCTTTATAATTAGATGCCCAATATATTGTGAACGGGAGGAAGGATGGTTGCATGTGATGAATAAATTAAACAAAATAATTGATATGCTAGAATGGGAATGTGGGAGGAGACTTCACATGCACACAGAAAATTACTTTAAATTAATGCAACCTCCACGCACAAAGTTAATTTGATGAATTTAGCTTAGTCGGTAGAGTCTTAAGTTAAGAAAATTTAAAATTTTGAAAAGTTAAACTAAGTTTTCTGAAACATGAAACTCTAGTTTTCAGGTTTACTGTAGTTTTAACACCCATCCTGAATGTGAAAGATACCCAAACATGAAACATGCTCTTCGTATTCACGACGCCTTCATAAACCCAGCATCTGGCCTGAAAAGGAAACAAATAGGCAAAAAGGGTAACACATACCTTACGGCCTCACTGAAGAAAAGAAAAGAGTTTCCTAGATTCCAGTGGTAATCCATTTAATGCACTGATCCAAACTGCATAATGCACAGAGTATGATATTATATACAAAAATCACTCGCGCGCAGTCTCACACCTGAGACACGAGAAAAAGAAAATAAAAAAAATATTTTTCTTTTAAATTTAAATCAACCTTTCGAGATCTCTTTTTTAAATGTTTGTGCACATTTTAGTATTTTCACGGATCTCTTCTTTCTTGCAGTGTCTCTGCATCTACTCACTTCCTACACTTCACGGTGGGGTTTCTTCCGTTGTTGACCCCCAAGGTTTCTTGCATTGGTCCTTCTCCTTCGGTCTCTGGATTGCTGCTACCTTGTTTTGGTGATTCTCCGGCAAGCGTCTGGGTTATGCTGCGATAGCGGCGGTTCTGCGGGTCGTCCTCTGTGACATCGCATTAAAGAATTTTGTCTGCATAATGAAAGTTCGCACTAATTTGCCATTATACTACGCACTGTACAAGGCTAATAGCTAAGTCTCTTGCACTAGAAATATTTAACGAAACTGAATGGCCTTTTACTGTTGGTCGTTGCCTAAAGTGACTGGCGGAATGTTTATCCTGACCAAATAAAATAACGAAAATATAATAATCACTGCACCTAGAGATTGGCATTTCATACGGCGCTCGACATATGTTTAAAAAGTTTTATACGGGCGAAGCACTTCACACCAACTGCAGAAGCAATGTCTCTTCACTCCCGAAATAGCCGTACATGTCTTGCCTAATGCAATGTTAAATCATGGACATTCTGAGAACCGCGCCTTTTAACGTTGAGAGTCCTTCCAACACTCTCATTCCACTGTTCACTAAGTTCGGAGAAACTGAGTTTTATATGACGGAAACTAAACTCTTTCGGTCATTGTATAAAATCTCAAGTTTATCACACACACAATGTGTATATATATATATATCAAACTAAAATACAAAACTTAACACGACCGAAACTTCCGTGTCGAAGATTTTAAGTCAACTCTCGTTTCAATAAACGAAAACTAAACTTCTGCGACCGACATTGTCGCTTTCAATATTTAAGAATAACTGCCTTTTTAAAACTCAAACTAAGAATTGACGACCGAAGTTGCTTATTCCACGATTCAAGAAAAACTGTCCTTCTGGTGCTGTCCCGTATTGTTTTATTCACCTCGCGGTTCATTGTTCGCTCCAAGTTTGTATGGGGCCAAACCACTTTTGCCCGCTTCACCCAAAATAGGGGAGGGAGGAACATCATGCACCTGTAGGTTTCCGTTGACCCACTTTCTATCGATATTCAACAATTTTGCATGTTTTCTTGCACTTTCTGTTTCACTCCGACTACATTATTCACGGACACTATATTTGTTTCATAGCTTATTGATCAAGCTTTCATATCATATATAACACATTCTACCACTGTGTCGCACTAATTAGTATTATTTAAATAAACAACAAACTTATCACAACTTGGTCACTCCACAGAATCACGTCCTTGTCCTGACAGGTGGAGTCATCTAGTGGCGACACACGTAACCTTTTGACCAAGTGACATTGAAAATTACCTATCACTGGAATTGATGTATAGAATGATTTTACAAGTTATATGAATTTCTCATGTGACAACACAATTTAAATATATTACACAAATATTATTATACATAAAATAATCCCTACCAGGGCTGTCATGGAATGACACATCAAAACCAGTATGATATTACTATCTGAGAGTTCTCTCCTCTCTCAATCAGCCGTGAATTTCGTCGAGGTTTAAAAAAAACAAACTGAGGTTTGTGTTAGTCTTTTGCATACTTCTCACAACCATCAGCTAGGTCCATAACTGCCATTAGTACAAGCCATTAGTATAAATCAAATTATATATCGACCTATATATATCTAACTACTACGGGAACACCCAGAAAGTTTATTTACATAACATAAGACATACTATTCTAACAAATCATGTACCAGCGGAGCAGACGAAAATGATCTTTTAACAGAGACATCTAGCGGATGTCACTGTACTATTACAAACAGTGGTTGTGGACCACTACAACCAAAACTATAATGAACTCGTCCAAATTTTTGAAATTGTCAACTTCCTCCTTTCTGACGGTAGTCCGTTGACCAAGGGACGCTTCCAGTGCCAAACATGCTAGAAGTAGGTGTGTCTTGAAAAACTAACACCTCTTTGTATCCTGAATTCTCACATAGATACGCTAAAAATTTTATTACTTTGAAAGCATTGTGTTTTCGGACACAGTGTCTCGGTAGTGATAGTGTATGCTCCTACCTACAATTACACTAGAAGTTGAGACTACCTTTGCATATATGCGAATACTGAAGCTCATAGGGATTCTACCCAAATAAGGAGAGCTACATTGCTTTCTCTATATCTTCCCACGCCGTGGTAGACCAAGGCTGCGTTGGGAACACAAGCTTTCTTTAAGTTTTTTTTTCTCTGATGCCTTCTCTGCCTTTCTGCAAGTAAAACTGCGTATCTGAACTCAAAATATTCCTTCTTCTTTAAATTAAATATTAAATAATATTGAATTATCCTTGCTCCGATATGATGTCCTGTCCAGTTGTCACTCAATGCTCATTTACATAATCAAAATAAACAATATATATACATTAACCTATCAATAAAAATTAAATGCTCCCGCTGATACGTATGTAAATTCCAATATACGACATATGTAAATCCCTAATTACATGGTAAAATATTCATAAATTGACGCAAAAATTAAATATGCAAATCAAATCAAAACACAGTTCATGTGCTGTTCACATTATTCCCCTCCTAAGGAAATGCAACCGTTAATCGCTTAATCGTTGCATTTTCTCAGAAGAGGTGTCAATACACTTTACATAAATAACATACATATTCCGTATATGCAATATTTTACACAAATTTCCCTAAGTTACATGAATATATCCTAACACTAATAACATATAAAAATAAGCACTAACATGTCATAATCACATCATAAATTGTCATTTTACACAAAATTATCTCTCTGCAATGCATAACAGTATTTCTCTGCAATGTTACCACTCAGCGCAACAACTCTCTTGTCTGCCAGAAGTTACGAGGTGCGTCTGTGAGTGTATACATCTTCAGCTTTCCTTCCTGCATGACGTGCTGTGTTTACTTCCTTCTTCTCCTACGTCATCAGGTCAGCTGGGTCCTGAGGAGGCGTGGCTTCACGCTGCACGTATTTCTTCAGGTGAAACACATTTCTCTTCATTATCACTTCTCTCGTCTCAGGATCACCGAGAGTGCACACATTATTATGCGCTGTGGAGAGTGTGACGTAAGGTCCCGTGTAAAGGAGAAGCATCTTTTTTGTTATGCCAGAGAAAGCGTCAGACTTGGGAAAAGCTCTTACCAGTACCAAATCTCCAACCTCGAAACGCGCTGGCTCGCGACGTTTATCGAAGGCCTTCTTTCTTCGCTGTGCCGACTTCTTCAAGTTTCTTGCTGCTAGCTCGACATAATATTGTAACGACTTGTGTCTCTCAACTTCTGGGATCTCGAATAATCTCGCCAATTCTCTAGATGGTGATTCTCCCAGGTGAACTTGGTATGGACTTAAACCAGTCGACAGATGTACGCTTGAGTTGAGACACTTTTCGATTTTCTCAAGATGTTTGGGACATTCCTTCTGCTTGTCATGGCACAATTTTCGTAACATTCTCACTGTCGGTTTCACACCCACCTCGGCCATATTTCCTTGGGGATAGTACGGTGTACTATAGATGGGCTTAAGGTTTAAGTCCGAGAGTTCCTTCTTCCACTTGGCACTTGAAAACTGGGTCCCATTGTCTGTCAATATGATCTCGGCAGACGGACACAGTTTCAGGAACTCCTTCAGCTTCTTCAACGCTGTATCTGTGGTGGCCCTTCTGCACGCATACAGTCCTATCAACTTCGAGAAAGCATCCACGCATACAAGGATGTATGACACGTTGCCTACCCCCACAGGGAGAGGCCCCAACCAGTCTAAGCATACCATGTACCCAGGACGACGCACTAAAACAGGGTTCAGTGGTCCCGAACGATACATGTGAGGGGGGGATGCTTTCTGGCACAAACCACAGGAAGCTGAGAACTTCTTTATGGCACTCCTCATCTTCGGCCATACAAAATATTCGGTCAACATCGGTACGAGTTTGCTAGCAGACAGATGTCCTCGCTCATTGTGATAATATTCCAACAATGGCTGCACAAGCACTTCCGGTATGCAAATCCGTAGACCAGAACGGTCACGTTTACATAGCCGTCCATTTGAGAGCAAGTACTGGTGATTCTCGCTGGTGGTTTTCCCTGAGTTTTCCTGGTTCTGCAGCTTTCTCTTGACGTCGCCAAATACAGGGTCAGAAGTTTGCAGTTCTGGCAACACTGCAATGAGTTCCCTTAACTGACTCGGAATGTGTGTCAGTATGGTCATAAGTGATTCATTCAACACAAGTTTCTTAGCTTTATCAAATTGAACACCTGTATTTGGTGGGTACCTGGAGTGATAATCACTCAAGTTGTCCTTAGACTTCACATACTCGAACTCGAATGAAAGCATGTTCAAAGTTAGTACCCAACGCATCAAACGCTGTGACGTAAGCCTACATAACAGCAGAAAACGTATTGATTGATGGTCGCTGCGGATTTTGAAGTGATTGCCTACCAAATAATGCTTAAACTTGCACACGCCATCAATTACACCTGCCATCTCTTTCTCTGAAATCCCATAATTACGTTCTGCTGCATTGAAGATGCGTGACGTCATCCCTATTACACGGACCTCACCATTGTCATCAAGTTGATAAAGATGCGACGAACAACTTACGTCAGAAGCGTCGCATTCCAAAATAAGTTGTCTGTCAGGGAGTGGCTTCTTCAGCACTACTTTTTCTCTGAAGACTTCACGTATCCTTTGAAACGCTTCGTCATGACAGGGCAACCATTTATACTTCACTCCCTTCTTTAACAACTGAAACAATGGATACAATATTTCTGAATACTGCGTACTGAATATTCTGTAGAATTGACAGTACCCAATAAAACTCCTTAATTCTTTCACATTTCTGGGTTTACGAAACTCCATAACCTTCTCCAGTTTCTCCTGCGACTTCTCAATTCCAGCAGGCGAGAGGTCATAACCTAGAATTGAAATTCTACGGCGAGCAAATTGACACTTTTTCAGTCTTAGGGTGAGACCTCCTACTTTTAACTTTCCTAAGACAATATCAAGATGGCGTAAGTGTTCTTCGAAAGAAAATGACGATATTGTCACGTCATCAACATAATGGCCACAAAATTCACGACACTCATCCCCGAGAATGGAATTGATTGCACGCACACATGAAGCCAAACTCTGCTTGGTCCCAAATGGTAGCTTCTTAAATACGTACGTGATTCCGTCGTGAAGGAAACCTAAATACTTCTGGCTGTTTTCTTCAACAAGAATTTGTTGGAATGAATCCACTGCATCTAAGCTTGAAAACCAACGTCTTTCACATAAATCTTGTAACGTAGACAGTGCAGGGATTGGCTGATCGAACTCACAGCGCGTAATGGCCCCGAGCTTGCGCACATCCAGGCAAGTTCTTAGGGACCCATTCTTCTTTGGAACAATCACCAGTGGGCTTATATAAGAAGTGGGATGCTTCTTTATTATACCCCACGCCAACCAACGATTAATGGTATTAGTTACAGCCGTTCTGTGCCGAAGAGGGTAAGGATACATCCTGGTCTTCATGGGTCGGTCATCGGTCACTTCAATGGAATGGCGGTAGTCCCTAATTGTACCAGGCTTCTCATCAAATATGGATCGATGTTTGTAGAGCACGTCGTACAACCTTTGCTTCTCATCCCCACTCAAATCCGTATACTTTTCGACATGATCTCTGATATCGTCTGGTGTAGCCTGGGTTCGAACCTTCGCCCATTCCTGTGACGAGTAAACAACATTCGCAAGTTCGGCTGCAGTTGGGAATTTCCCATCATCCAACTGGCTGCGCAGGGTAGCCAACTCTTGCTGGTGGCCTCCACCTGCTGACGCTCGCTCGAACTGCTGCGTAGTCAGCGGTCCTCTCCTTGACACGCACATACTACTAACTGTGGGATTCTCAAAATCAACCACATCCTCTTCGAGTTCCCAGGATAATTTTCTTATGAATAGGTCTTCTTCCTCTACCTCAATGTCTCGAAAAGAAACTTCTATGTGGTGGGGTTGATTAAGCAAAAGGACGTTTTTCTCATAATCTAAAATCGCTCTACTCTCTACAAAGAACTGTCAACCCAAAATGAGTTCACGGTTGAGCCCTTTCACTATTATTGCCGAAGTATAAAACTCCTTACCCGCAATAATAAGTTCTAATAGTACTTGGTCGATGATCGACGCCACGGAGCGACCGAACGCTGAACTGACTCGAATGTTCGATGACTTGATGAACGCTGGTGGGGCTTCTCGCTGACGTATAACTTCCCAACATTGGAGCGAAATAGCCGATATGCTAGCTCCACTATCCAACAAAGCCAGAACTTTACTATTGAACAAACCTACTTCTACCTCGGGAAGTGTTACTAAATTGTTAGTGGGTAGTTTTTCGGTTGAACTTTCTAAAAGGTCTCTAAAAATCGCATTCGTCTCGTCAAACAATTTCCTGTTTATTTTAATTTTGTCCCCATTTCTCTGTAACAACATAATTTCAGGATGACGAATGTCGTTGTTTCCTTCACGATCGAAATGTGTGGTGCTAATTATGCGTCTACAAGCATCGCAGTCCCCATTCTCAAGTGTCTCTATACTCTTTACGTGTGTCTCACTACTTTCTTCTTTTTCTTCTACATCATTATTATACTCAATAACACTATTACGCACATTCCCAGAAATAAATTTCGCCGGTTGAACCTGAATATCCAGTACGCAAGTATTCAAGTCACCGCTCTGAGAACATGCGGACAGTTCTCAGTGGCGTTGACTAGTTCCTGGGCTGTTCGCACGCGAGTTGCCTCGAGACGAGACTTGTCTCGCGGACTGTGCATTTCTTTCGTCATGAACTCGGAGCTGATTAACCTCCGCTGCATAGTCATTGTTGCGATTGTTATCGCGTGGCTGTGTGTTACCACGACCCCTATTTCTGCCACGTCTTTGCCCCCGATTGTTCTGATTTCCCGTTCGAGAACCTCCAGTGTCACGAGACTGACCATTGGATGCTCTCGAACGCCAATTGCCATTATTATTATTATTCCTATTTCCATTGCCTCTTCTCGTACCCCTATTGTGATAAGGCCCATTGTCCCTATGGAACCTTCTGTCTCTAGTGGGGTTACTCGGCCTATTGTTTCGTGGTGGGGGGGAAGATCGCCCTGTTTTTTCTTCTTCCTCTTCTACAGTGAGTGCATTTATTCCCCTCCTATTGTTGTTACTTGGTGGCTGGTAAGTGGACTGTAGCTCACCAACAATACTTAACAACTCATCTATAGAGCGAGGTTTCGATGAAACGATGCATCTATAGATAGAGAAAGGCAATTGTCTTGGCAGAACTCTCAAAAGTACCTGGGGAGGTAAAGGGGGGTCGAGAATACTGTTGGTGTGTAGCAACTCCAACAAGTATTCAGTCGGTTTCTTGTTGCCCCGTGTCTCAAAACGTGACGTCAAAATGGAGGCGCGGAGGTTAGCGAGTTTTTCCTCACTCAGATAAGCGTCTTTGAAATGTTTAACGAGATCTTGGTAAGTGTTGCATTTCTTCAGAGTGACCTGTACCCACTGACGTGAGATGCCACGAAAGCAGTGGGAAGAAAATGCCAGCCGTCTCTCCTCTGGCACACCCGTTAGATCGAAATAATTCTCCAACTCCACCAGGAAGTTGTGAGCTTGAACCTCCGATTCGCATCCCGTAAAAACAGGAAGAGACAGATCTCTGTGTAGTAGTCCTAATGCCGATGCTACTTGGCATGTAGCCACACTACCATTAATACTACTGGTGTTGTTGATGTTTTGAAGGAGAGGGGCAGCCTGCTCATCTGAGTTCTCACGCCTGGGAAGCTCAGGGAACTGTCTCGCATGGCTCGGTCCAGCGACCGGCGTGTCAACTCCCTCATGCGAGACAGAGGCTGTGTTTTGACAGCTGGAACTGTTTTCTCTCACCGACTCCTTTAACAGTTCCAGCTGTTCCTCCCATCTTAGTTCTGCTCTACGTAGTTTTGATTGCAGATGACCCACTGAACTATCCACGGTGGCCTTCACTCGATCTATCTCACTAGAGACGGCGGCTACATTTTCCCCCACTCTCTCCATGTCACCACGTAAATGGCTGACATCACGAGAGACTTGCGAGAGATCTGAACTAAGGACCTCTGAGATCTCGCCTATCTTATGCTCGGTGTTTGCCTCTAATTCACTGATCCTATTTTCGGTTGCCTCGACTGATGTCTTTAATTCTTGGCAGGATGCTGCGATCTTGGATTCCAGAGCTTCCGCTGAGGAATCAATCCTGGCCTCTAGCTCTGTCACATTCTGAAGCATTTCATGCCGGAAACTGGCAGTGATCTGCTTCTCGACAGCCTCTAACCTATCTAGCATCGCTCTACTAGAGTTCTCCTGCCTACTCGCTAACTCCGATAATGTTCTCTCATTTGTCTTTTCTTGATTTTCTAATTTTTTCGAGATTTCCAAAAGTGATATCTCCTGTTTCTTTTCTTGCTTTTCTAAATTTTTCTCCTGTTTCTCTAACTTCTTTGAGATCTCCGAAAGTGACTTTTCGTGTTTACTTGATAATTCTAAGAGCGACTTCTCCTGCTTCTCTGAAATCTCTGAAATTTCTAACAACGTTCTTTCTTGCTTCTTTTCTTGGGTTTCTAACTTGCCTGATATTTCCTTTAACATGTGAAAAAGTGACGCGAGACACGGGTCAGTAACACTAGTGACTTGCGCTGAGGTGCTAGGAACCGGTTCCCTAACCTGCTCCGATTCATTCGCCCTTTCATTACTAACAGTACTTTCTCCAGGCGGAACTACTTCCTGGAGAGAGATGTTTACATCGCCAATAGAGTCGCTCACGGTGTCCTGAGACTCCGATGGAAGCTCCATGACTTGCGCAAATTGTTCGTCAATTACACTATCGCCTGCAGAGCCTTCCATTGCCTTCGCTTGCCTACGCGTTACTACCATAAATGTGATTATGAGTTCTAAATAAACAAATATGTGATCTAATATGCCTAACTGATTTCTCTAAATAGTATTCCCCTCCAAAAGGTTTAAAATTTTGCAACACACTTCAAATAAATATGCATATAACACAAAAATAAAAATAACACACACATAAATGGTAAACTTTCTGGATGACAGCGCGACAACCTGAAAGAAAAAACATGTACTGATACCCGCGTCTGGCTTGTACTAAAAATCGCGAACACGTTGGGTAACTTTCATTTCTTGTGGCAACATATTTTACTAAACAGACAAAAATAAAAAAAACAAGACTTTAATTTAATTCTCTTGCCACAACATTTACTACTGACAACCAAAATTTTGCAAGGGACATTTTAAAGAAAAAAAACTTGCATTCAGGATGGTGTGTGTGCCGAGCCCCACGCGCACGGCAGCCAAGTTCTTTGTGAACAGGAGGAAGGATGGTTGCATGTGATGAATAAATTAAACAAAATAATTGATATGCTAGAATGGGAATGTGGGAGGAGACTTCACATGCACACAGAAAATTACTTTAAATTAATGCAACCTCCACGCACAAAGTTAATTTGATGAATTTAGCTTAGTCGGTAGAGTCTTAAGTTAAGAAAATTTAAAATTTTGAAAAGTTAAACTAAGTTTTCTGAAACATGAAACTCTAGTTTTCAGGTTTACTGTAGTTTTAACACCCATCCTGAATGTGAAAGATACCCAAACATGAAACATGCTCTTCGTATTCACGACGCCTTCATAAACCCAGCATCTGGCCTGAAAAGGAAACAAATAGGCAAAAAGGGTAACACATACCTTACGGCCTCACTGAAGAAAAGAAAAGAGTTTCCCAGATTCCAGTGGTAATCCATTTAATGCACTGATCCAAACTGCATAATGCACAGAGTATGATATTATATACAAAAATCACTCGCGCGCAGTCTCACACCTGAGACACGAGAAAAAGAAAATAAAAAAAATATTTTTCTTTTAAATTTAAATCAACCTTTCGAGATCTCTTTTTTAAATGTTTGTGCACATTTTAGTATTTTCACGGATCTCTTCTTTCTTGCAGTGTCTCTGCATCTACTCACTTCCTACACTTCACGGTGGGGTTTCTTCCGTTGTTGACCCCCAAGGTTTCTTGCATTGGTCCTTCTCCTTCGGTCTCTGGATTGCTGCTACCTTGTTCTGGTGATTCTCCGGCAAGCGTTTGGGTTATGCTGCGATAGCGGCGGTTCTGCGGGTCGTCCTCTGTGACATCGCATTAAAGAATTTTGTCTGCATAATGAAAGTTCGCACTAATTTGCCATTATACTACGCACTGTACAAGGCTAATAGCTAAGTCTCTTGCACTAGAAATATTTAACGAAACTGAATGGCCTTTTACTGTTGGTCGTTGCCTAAAGTGACTGGCGGAATGTTTATCCTGACCAAATAAAATAACGAAAATATAATAATCACTGCACCTAGAGATTGGCATTTCATACGGCGCTCGACATATGTTTAAAAAGTTTTATACGGGCGAAGCACTTCACACCAACTGCAGAAGCAATGTCTCTTCACTCCCGAAATAGCCGTACATGTCTTGCCTAATGCAATGTTAAATCATGGACATTCTGAGAACCGCGCCTTTTAACGTTGAGAGTCCTTCCAACACTCTCATTCCACTGTTCACTAAGTTCGGAGAAACTGAGTTTTATATGACGGAAACTAAACTCTTTCGGTCATTGTATAAAATCTCAAGTTTATCACACACACAATGTGTATATATATATATATCAAACTAAAATACAAAACTTAACACGACCGAAACTTCCGTGTCGAAGATTTTAAGTCAACTCTCGTTTCAATAAACGAAAACTAAACTTCTGCGACCGACATTGTCGCTTTCAATATTTAAGAATAACTGCCTTTTTAAAACTCAAACTAAGAATTGACGACCGAAGTTGCTTATTCCACGATTCAAGAAAAACTGCCCTTCTGGTGCTGTCCCGTATTGTTTTATTCACTTCGCGGTTCATTGTTCGCTCCAAGTTTGTATGGGGCCAAACCACTTTTGCCCGCTTCACCGAAAATAGGGGAGGGAGGAACATCATGCACCTGTAGGTTTCCGTTGACCCACTTTCTATCGATATTCAACAATTTTGCATGTTTTCTTGCACTTTCTGTTTCACTCCGACTACATTATTCACGGACACTATATTTGTTTCATAGCTTATTGATCAAGCTTTCATATCATATATAACACATTCTACCACTGTGTCGCACTAATTAGTATTATTTAAATAAACAACAAACTTATCACAACTTGGTCACTCCACAGAATCACGTCCTTGTCCTGACAGGTGGAGTCATCTAGTGGCGACACACGTAACCTTTTGACCAAGTGACATTGAAAATTACCTATCACTGGAATTGATGTATAGAATGATTTTACAAGTTATATGAATTTCTCATGTGACAACACAATTTAAATATATTACACAAATATTATTATACATAAAATAATCCCTACCAGGGCTGTCATGGAATGACACATCAAAACCAGTATGATATTACTATCTGAGAGTTCTCTCCTCTCTCAATCAGCCGTGAATTTCGTCGAGGTTTAAAAAAAACAAACTGAGGTTTGTGTTAGTCTTTTGCATACTTCTCACAACCATCAGCTAGGTCCATAACTGCCATTAGTACAAGCCATTAGTATAAATCAAATTATATATCGACCTATATATATCTAACTACTACGGGAACACCCAGAAAGTTTATTTACATAACATAAGACATACTATTCTAACAAATCATGTACCAGCGGAGCAGACGAAAATGATCTTTTAACAGAGACATCTAGCGGATGTCACTGTACTATTACAAACAGTGGTTGTGGACCACTACAACCAAAACTATAATGAACTCGTCCAAATTTTTGAAATTGTCAACTTCCTCCTTTCTGACGGTAG
Organism: Thermobia domestica; assembly: GCF_964235325.1. Classification (NCBI taxonomy): domain Eukaryota; kingdom Metazoa; phylum Arthropoda; class Insecta; order Zygentoma; family Lepismatidae; genus Thermobia; species Thermobia domestica. The sequence continues at coordinate 58,876,465 of NC_137456.1, read as the reverse complement.
TCCGTTGACCAAGGGACGCTTCCAGTGCCAAACATGCTAGAAGTAGGTGTGTCTTGAAAAACTAACACCTCTTTGTATCCTGAATTCTCACATAGATACGCTAAAAATTTTATTACTTTGAAAGCATTGTGTTTTCGGACACAGTGTCTCGGTAGTGATAGTGTATGCTCCTACCTACAATTACACTAGAAGTTGAGACTACCTTTGCATATATGCGAATACTGAAGCTCATAGGGATTCTACCCAAATAAGGAGAGCTACATTGCTTTCTCTATATCTTCCCACGCCGTGGTAGACCAAGGCTGCGTTGGGAACACAAGCTTTCTTTAAGTTTTTTTTTCTCTGATGCCTTCTCTGCCTTTCTGCAAGTAAAACTGCGTATCTGAACTCAAAATATTCCTTCTTCTTTAAATTAAATATTAAATAATATTGAATTATCCTTGCTCCGATATGATGTCCTGTCCAGTTGTCACTCAATGCTCATTTACATAATCAAAATAAACAATATATATACATTAACCTATCAATAAAAATTAAATGCTCCCGCTGATACGTATGTAAATTCCAATATACGACATATGTAAATCCCTAATTACATGGTAAAATATTCATAAATTGACGCAAAAATTAAATATGCAAATCAAATCAAAACACAGTTCATGTGCTGTTCACATTATTCCCCTCCTAAGGAAATGCAACCGTTAATCGCTTAATCGTTGCATTTTCTCAGAAGAGGTGTCAATACACTTTACATAAATAACATACATATTCCGTATATGCAATATTTTACACAAATTTCCCTAAGTTACATGAATATATCCTAACACTAATAACATATAAAAATAAGCACTAACATGTCATAATCACATCATAAATTGTCATTTTACACAAAATTATCTCTCTGCAATGCATAACAGTATTTCTCTGCAATGTTACCACTCAGCGCAACAACTCTCTTGTCTGCCAGAAGTTACGAGGTGCGTCTGTGAGTGTATACATCTTCAGCTTTCCTTCCTGCATGACGTGCTGTGTTTACTTCCTTCTTCTCCTACGTCATCAGGTCAGCTGGGTCCTGAGGAGGCGTGGCTTCACGCTGCACGTATTTCTTCAGGTGAAACACATTTCTCTTCATTATCACTTCTCTCGTCTCAGGATCACCGAGAGTGCACACATTATTATGCGCTGTGGAGAGTGTGACGTAAGGTCCCGTGTAAAGGAGAAGCATCTTTTTTGTTATGCCAGAGAAAGCGTCAGACTTGGGAAAAGCTCTTACCAGTACCAAATCTCCAACCTCGAAACGCGCTGGCTCGCGACGTTTATCGAAGGCCTTCTTTCTTCGCTGTGCCGACTTCTTCAAGTTTCTTGCTGCTAGCTCGACATAATATTGTAACGACTTGTGTCTCTCAACTTCTGGGATCTCGAATAATCTCGCCAATTCTCTAGATGGTGATTCTCCCAGGTGAACTTGGTATGGACTTAAACCAGTCGACAGATGTACGCTTGAGTTGAGACACTTTTCGATTTTCTCAAGATGTTTGGGACATTCCTTCTGCTTGTCATGGCACAATTTTCGTAACATTCTCACTGTCGGTTTCACACCCACCTCGGCCATATTTCCTTGGGGATAGTACGGTGTACTATAGATGGGCTTAAGGTTTAAGTCCGAGAGTTCCTTCTTCCACTTGGCACTTGAAAACTGGGTCCCATTGTCTGTCAATATGATCTCGGCAGACGGACACAGTTTCAGGAACTCCTTCAGCTTCTTCAACGCTGTATCTGTGGTGGCCCTTCTGCACGCATACAGTCCTATCAACTTCGAGAAAGCATCCACGCATACAAGGATGTATGACACGTTGCCTACCCCCACAGGGAGAGGCCCCAACCAGTCTAAGCATACCATGTACCCAGGACGACGCACTAAAACAGGGTTCAGTGGTCCCGAACGATACATGTGAGGGGGGGATGCTTTCTGGCACAAACCACAGGAAGCTGAGAACTTCTTTATGGCACTCCTCATCTTCGGCCATACAAAATATTCGGTCAACATCGGTACGAGTTTGCTAGCAGACAGATGTCCTCGCTCATTGTGATAATATTCCAACAATGGCTGCACAAGCACTTCCGGTATGCAAATCCGTAGACCAGAACGGTCACGTTTACATAGCCGTCCATTTGAGAGCAAGTACTGGTGATTCTCGCTGGTGGTTTTCCCTGAGTTTTCCTGGTTCTGCAGCTTTCTCTTGACGTCGCCAAATACAGGGTCAGAAGTTTGCAGTTCTGGCAACAATGCAATGAGTTCCCTTAACTGACTCGGAATGTGTGTCAGTATGGTCATAAGTGATTCATTCAACACAAGTTTCTTAGCTTTATCAAATTGAACACCTGTATTTGGTGGGTACCTGGAGTGATAATCACTCAAGTTGTCCTTAGACTTCACATACTCGAACTCGAATGAAAGCATGTTCAAAGTTAGTACCCAACGCATCAAACGCTGTGACGTAAGCCTACATAACAGCAGAAAACGTATTGATTGATGGTCGCTGCGGATTTTGAAGTGATTGCCTACCAAATAATGCTTAAACTTGCACACGCCATCAATTACACCTGCCATCTCTTTCTCTGAAATCCCATAATTACGTTCTGCTGCATTGAAGATGCGTGACGTCATCCCTATTACACGGACCTCACCATTGTCATCAAGTTGATAAAGATGCGACGAACAACTTACGTCAGAAGCGTCGCATTCCAAAATAAGTTGTCTGTCAGGGAGTGGCTTCTTCAGCACTACTTTTTCTCTGAAGACTTCACGTATCCTTTGAAACGCTTCGTCATGACAGGGCAACCATTTATACTTCACTCCCTTCTTTAACAACTGAAACAATGGATACAATATTTCTGAATACTGCGTACTGAATATTCTGTAGAATTGACAGTACCCAATAAAACTCCTTAATTCTTTCACATTTCTGGGTTTACGAAACTCCATAACCTTCTCCAGTTTCTCCTGCGACTTCTCAATTCCAGCAGGCGAGAGGTCATAACCTAGAATTGAAATTCTACGGCGAGCAAATTGACACTTTTTCAGTCTTAGGGTGAGACCTCCTACTTTTAACTTTCCTAAGACAATATCAAGATGGCGTAAGTGTTCTTCGAAAGAAAATGACGATATTGTCACGTCATCAACATAATGGCCACAAAATTCACGACACTCATCCCCGAGAATGGAATTGATTGCACTCACACATGAAGCCAAACTCTGCTTGGTCCCAAATGGTAGCTTCTTAAATACGTACGTGATTCCGTCGTGAAGGAAACCTAAATACTTCTGGCTGTTTTCTTCAACAAGAATTTGTTGGAATGAATCCACTGCATCTAAGCTTGAAAACCAACGTCTTTCACATAAATCTTGTAACGTAGACAGTGCAGGGATTGGCTGATCGAACTCACAGCGCGTAATGGCCCCGAGCTTGCGCACATCCAGGCAAGTTCTTAGGGACCCATTCTTCTTTGGAACAATCACCAGTGGGCTTATATAAGAAGTGGGATGCTTCTTTATTATACCCCACGCCAACCAACGATTAATGGTATTAGTTACAGCCGTTCTGTGCCGAAGAGGGTAAGGATACATCCTGGTCTTCATGGGTCGGTCATCGGTCACTTCAATGGAATGGCGGTAGTCCCTAATTGTACCAGGCTTCTCATCAAATATGGATCGATGTTTGTAGAGCACGTCGTACAACCTTTGCTTCTCATCCCCACTCAAATCCGTATACTTTTCGACATGATCTCTGATATCGTCTGGTGTAGCCTGGGTTCGAACCTTCGCCCATTCCTGTGACGAGTAAACAACATTCGCAAGTTCGGCTGCAGTTGGGAATTTCCCATCATCCAACTGGCTGCGCAGGGTAGCCAACTCTTGCTGGTGGCCTCCACCTGCTGACGCTCGCTCGAACTGCTGCGTAGTCAGCGGTCCTCTCCTTGACACGCACATACTACTAACTGTGGGATTCTCAAAATCAACCACATCCTCTTCGAGTTCCCAGGATAATTTTCTTATGAATAGGTCTTCTTCCTCTACCTCAATGTCTCGAAAAGAAACTTCTATGTGGTGGGGTTGATTAAGCAAAAGGACGTTTTTCTCATAATCTAAAATCGCTCTACTCTCTACAAAGAACTGTCAACCCAAAATGAGTTCACGGTTGAGCCCTTTCACTATTATTGCCGAAGTATAAAACTCCTTACCCGCAATAATAAGTTCTAATAGTACTTGGTCGATGATCGACGCCACGGAGCGACCGAACGCTGAACTGACTCGAATGTTCGATGACTTGATGAACGCTGGTGGGGCTTCTCGCTGACGTATAACTTCCCAACATTGGAGCGAAATAGCCGATATGCTAGCTCCACTATCCAACAAAGCCAGAACTTTACTATTGAACAAACCTACTTCTACCTCGGGAAGTGTTACTAAATTGTTAGTGGGTAGTTTTTCGGTTGAACTTTCTAAAAGGTCTCTAAAAATCGCATTCGTCTCGTCAAACAATTTCCTGTTTATTTTAATTTTGTCCCCATTTCTCTGTAACAACATAATTTCAGGATGACGAATGTCGTTGTTTCCTTCACGATCGAAATGTGTGGTGCTAATTATGCGTCTACAAGCATCGCAGTCCCCATTCTCAAGTGTCTCTATACTCTTTACGTGTGTCTCACTACTTTCTTCTTTTTCTTCTACATCATTATTATACTCAATAACACTATTACGCACATTCCCAGAAATAAATTTCGCCGGTTGAACCTGAATATCCAGTACGCAAGTATTCAAGTCACCGCTCTGAGAACATGCGGACAGTTCTCAGTGGCGTTGACTAGTTCCTGGGCTGTTCGCACGCGAGTTGCCTCGAGACGAGACTTGTCTCGCGGACTGTGCATTTCTTTCGTCATGAACTCGGAGCTGATTAACCTCCGCTGCATAGTCATTGTTGCGATTGTTATCGCGTGGCTGTGTGTTACCACGACCCCTATTTCTGCCACGTCTTTGCCCCCGATTGTTCTGATTTCCCGTTCGAGAACCTCCAGTGTCACGAGACTGACCATTGGATGCTCTCGAACGCCAATTGCCATTATTATTATTATTCCTATTTCCATTGCCTCTTCTCGTACCCCTATTGTGATAAGGCCCATTGTCCCTATGGAACCTTCTGTCTCTAGTGGGGTTACTCGGCCTATTGTTTCGTGGTGGGGGGGAAGATCGCCCTGTTTTTTCTTCTTCCTCTTCTACAGTGAGTGCATTTATTCCCCTCCTATTGTTGTTACTTGGTGGCTGGTAAGTGGACTGTAGCTCACCAACAATACTTAACAACTCATCTATAGAGCGAGGTTTCGATGAAACGATGCATCTATAGATAGAGAAAGGCAATTGTCTTGGCAGAACTCTCAAAAGTACCTGGGGAGGTAAAGGGGGGTCGAGAATACTGTTGGTGTGTAGCAACTCCAACAAGTATTCAGTCGGTTTCTTGTTGCCCCGTGTCTCAAAACGTGACGTCAAAATGGAGGCGCGGAGGTTAGCGAGTTTTTCCTCACTCAGATAAGCGTCTTTGAAATGTTTAACGAGATCTTGGTAAGTGTTGCATTTCTTCAGAGTGACCTGTACCCACTGACGTGAGATGCCACGAAAGCAGTGGGAAGAAAATGCCAGCCGTCTCTCCTCTGGCACACCCGTTAGATCGAAATAATTCTCCAACTCCACCAGGAAGTTGTGAGCTTGAACCTCCGATTCGCATCCCGTAAAAACAGGAAGAGACAGATCTCTGTGTAGTAGTCCTAATGCCGATGCTACTTGGCATGTAGCCACACTACCATTAATACTACTGGTGTTGTTGATGTTTTGAAGGAGAGGGGCAGCCTGCTCATCTGAGTTCTCACGCCTGGGAAGCTCAGGGAACTGTCTCGCATGGCTCGGTCCAGCGACCGGCGTGTCAACTCCCTCATGCGAGACAGAGGCTGTGTTTTGACAGCTGGAACTGTTTTCTCTCACCGACTCCTTTAACAGTTCCAGCTGTTCCTCCCATCTTAGTTCTGCTCTACGTAGTTTTGATTGCAGATGACCCACTGAACTATCCACGGTGGCCTTCACTCGATCTATCTCACTAGAGACGGCGGCTACATTTTCCCCCACTCTCTCCATGTCACCACGTAAATGGCTGACATCACGAGAGACTTGCGAGAGATCTGAACTAAGGACCTCTGAGATCTCGCCTATCTTATGCTCGGTGTTTGCCTCTAATTCACTGATCCTATTTTCGGTTGCCTCGACTGATGTCTTTAATTCTTGGCAGGATGCTGCGATCTTGGATTCCAGAGCTTCCGCTGAGGAATCAATCCTGGCCTCTAGCTCTGTCACATTCTGAAGCATTTCATGCCGGAAACTGGCAGTGATCTGCTTCTCGACAGCCTCTAACCTATCTAGCATCGCTCTACTAGAGTTCTCCTGCCTACTCGCTAACTCCGATAATGTTCTCTCATTTGTCTTTTCTTGATTTTCTAATTTTTTCGAGATTTCCAAAAGTGATATCTCCTGTTTCTTTTCTTGCTTTTCTAAATTTTTCTCCTGTTTCTCTAACTTCTTTGAGATCTCCGAAAGTGACTTTTCGTGTTTACTTGATAATTCTAAGAGCGACTTCTCCTGCTTCTCTGAAATCTCTGAAATTTCTAACAACGTTCTTTCTTGCTTCTTTTCTTGGGTTTCTAACTTGCCTGATATTTCCTTTAACATGTGAAAAAGTGACGCGAGACACGGGTCAGTAACACTAGTGACTTGCGCTGAGGTGCTAGGAACCGGTTCCCTAACCTGCTCCGATTCATTCGCCCTTTCATTACTAACAGTACTTTCTCCAGGCGGAACTACTTCCTGGAGAGAGATGTTTACATCGCCAATAGAGTCGCTCACGGTGTCCTGAGACTCCGATGGAAGCTCCATGACTTGCGCAAATTGTTCGTCAATTACACTATCGCCTGCAGAGCCTTCCATTGCCTTCGCTTGCCTACGCGTTACTACCATAAATGTGATTATGAGTTCTAAATAAACAAATATGTGATCTAATATGCCTAACTGATTTCTCTAAATAGTATTCCCCTCCAAAAGGTTTAAAATTTTGCAACACACTTCAAATAAATATGCATATAACACAAAAATAAAAATAACACACACATAAATGGTAAACTTTCTGGATGACAGCGCGACAACCTGAAAGAAAAAACATGTACTGATACCCGCGTCTGGCTTGTACTAAAAATCGCGAACACGTTGGGTAACTTTCATTTCTTGTGGCAACATATTTTACTAAACAGACAAAAATAAAAAAAACAAGACTTTAATTTAATTCTCTTGCCACAACATTTACTACTGACAACCAAAATTTTGCAAGGGACATTTTAAAGAAAAAAAACTTGCATTCAGGATGGTGTGTGTGCCGAGCCCCACGCGCACGGCAGCCAAGTTCTTTGTGAACAGGAGGAAGGATGGTTGCATGTGATGAATAAATTAAACAAAATAATTGATATGCTAGAATGGGAATGTGGGAGGAGACTTCACATGCACACAGAAAATTACTTTAAATTAATGCAACCTCCACGCACAAAGTTAATTTGATGAATTTAGCTTAGTCGGTAGAGTCTTAAGTTAAGAAAATTTAAAATTTTGAAAAGTTAAACTAAGTTTTCTGAAACATGAAACTCTAGTTTTCAGGTTTACTGTAGTTTTAACACCCATCCTGAATGTGAAAGATACCCAAACATGAAACATGCTCTTCGTATTCACGACGCCTTCATAAACCCAGCATCTGGCCTGAAAAGGAAACAAATAGGCAAAAAGGGTAACACATACCTTACGGCCTCACTGAAGAAAAGAAAAGAGTTTCCCAGATTCCAGTGGTAATCCATTTAATGCACTGATCCAAACTGCATAATGCACAGAGTATGATATTATATACAAAAATCACTCGCGCGCAGTCTCACACCTGAGACACGAGAAAAAGAAAATAAAAAAAATATTTTTCTTTTAAATTTAAATCAACCTTTCGAGATCTCTTTTTTAAATGTTTGTGCACATTTTAGTATTTTCACGGATCTCTTCTTTCTTGCAGTGTCTCTGCATCTACTCACTTCCTACACTTCACGGTGGGGTTTCTTCCGTTGTTGACCCCCAAGGTTTCTTGCATTGGTCCTTCTCCTTCGGTCTCTGGATTGCTGCTACCTTGTTCTGGTGATTCTCCGGCAAGCGTTTGGGTTATGCTGCGATAGCGGCGGTTCTGCGGGTCGTCCTCTGTGACATCGCATTAAAGAATTTTGTCTGCATAATGAAAGTTCGCACTAATTTGCCATTATACTACGCACTGTACAAGGCTAATAGCTAAGTCTCTTGCACTAGAAATATTTAACGAAACTGAATGGCCTTTTACTGTTGGTCGTTGCCTAAAGTGACTGGCGGAATGTTTATCCTGACCAAATAAAATAACGAAAATATAATAATCACTGCACCTAGAGATTGGCATTTCATACGGCGCTCGACATATGTTTAAAAAGTTTTATACGGGCGAAGCACTTCACACCAACTGCAGAAGCAATGTCTCTTCACTCCCGAAATAGCCGTACATGTCTTGCCTAATGCAATGTTAAATCATGGACATTCTGAGAACCGCGCCTTTTAACGTTGAGAGTCCTTCCAACACTCTCATTCCACTGTTCACTAAGTTCGGAGAAACTGAGTTTTATATGACGGAAACTAAACTCTTTCGGTCATTGTATAAAATCTCAAGTTTATCACACACACAATGTGTATATATATATATATCAAACTAAAATACAAAACTTAACACGACCGAAACTTCCGTGTCGAAGATTTTAAGTCAACTCTCGTTTCAATAAACGAAAACTAAACTTCTGCGACCGACATTGTCGCTTTCAATATTTAAGAATAACTGCCTTTTTAAAACTCAAACTAAGAATTGACGACCGAAGTTGCTTATTCCACGATTCAAGAAAAACTGCCCTTCTGGTGCTGTCCCGTATTGTTTTATTCACTTCGCGGTTCATTGTTCGCTCCAAGTTTGTATGGGGCCAAACCACTTTTGCCCGCTTCACCGAAAATAGGGGAGGGAGGAACATCATGCACCTGTAGGTTTCCGTTGACCCACTTTCTATCGATATTCAACAATTTTGCATGTTTTCTTGCACTTTCTGTTTCACTCCGACTACATTATTCACGGACACTATATTTGTTTCATAGCTTATTGATCAAGCTTTCATATCATATATAACACATTCTACCACTGTGTCGCACTAATTAGTATTATTTAAATAAACAACAAACTTATCACAACTTGGTCACTCCACAGAATCACGTCCTTGTCCTGACAGGTGGAGTCATCTAGTGGCGACACACGTAACCTTTTGACCAAGTGACATTGAAAATTACCTATCACTGGAATTGATGTATAGAATGATTTTACAAGTTATATGAATTTCTCATGTGACAACACAATTTAAATATATTACACAAATATTATTATACATAAAATAATCCCTACCAGGGCTGTCATGGAATGACACATCAAAACCAGTATGATATTACTATCTGAGAGTTCTCTCCTCTCTCAATCAGCCGTGAATTTCGTCGAGGTTTAAAAAAAAACAAACTGAGGTTTGTGTTAGTCTTTTGCATACTTCTCACAACCATCAGCTAGGTCCATAACTGCCATTAGTACAAGCCATTAGTATAAATCAAATTATATATCGACCTATATATATCTAACTACTACGGGAACACCCAGAAAGTTTATTTACATAACATAAGACATACTATTCTAACAAATCATGTACCAGCGGAGCAGACGAAAATGATCTTTTAACAGAGACATCTAGCGGATGTCACTGTACTATTACAAACAGTGGTTGTGGACCACTACAACCAAAACTATAATGAACTCGTCCAAATTTTTGAAATTGTCAACTTCCTCCTTTCTGACGGTAGTCCGTTGACCAAGGGACGCTTCCAGTGCCAAACATGCTAGAAGTAGGTGTGTCTTGAAAAACTAACACCTCTTTGTATCCTGAATTTTCACATAGATACGCTAAAAATTTTATTACTTTGAAAGCATTGTGTTTTCGGACACAGTGTCTCGGTAGTGATAGTGTATGCTCCTACCTACAATTACAGTAGAAGTTGAGACTACCTTTGCATATATGCGAATACTGAAGCTCATAGGGATTCTACCCAAATAAGGAGAGCTACATTGCTTTCTCTATATCTTCCCACGCCGTGGTAGACCAAGGCTGCGTTGGGAACACAAGCTTTCTTTAAAAGTTTTTTTTCTCTGATGCCTTCTCTGCCTTTCTGCAAGTAAAACTGCGTATCTGAACTCAAAATATTCCTTCTTCTTTAAATTAAATATTAAATAATATTGAATTATCCTTGCTCCGATATGATGTCCTGTCCAGTTGTCACTCAATGCTCATTTACATAATCAAAATAAACAATATATATACATTAACCTATCAATAAAAATTAAATGCTCCCGCTGATACGTATGTAAATTCCAATATACTACATATGTAAATCCCTAATTACATGGTAAAATATTCATAAATTGACGCAAAAATTAAATATGCAAATCAAATCAAAACACAGTTCATGTGCTGTTCACAATATTTGGCAATCAACAGAAAACAACACCGAAGATTCTACACTTGTGTTAATTTAACACACAGGTTGTGTGTCATTTCAACTACCGGCATTTGACACACCACTCCAAATGGAGAGTGAGTTGTTCTAACCACTTGTTTGTGTTATATTTTAACATAATCGTGTTAACACATAGGCATGTCGTTGAAATAACACAACGATTTTTTACTGTATAGATTGATTATATAACGTACATGTGGTCAAAAGAAATATGTTAACCAGACTAGATTGATTATTTAACATATAATATGGGTTAAAAGAAGCATGTTAACTGAACTAGATTGATTATATAACATATAGTATGTAGTAAAAAGAAACATGTTAAGACTAGACTGATTACATGACATACAATATGTGGTCGAAAGAAGCATGTTAACTAGATTAGAATTGATTATATAGCATACAATATGCGGTCAAAAGAAACATGTTAAGCATACTAGATTGATTATATAGCATACAACATGTGCTCGAAAAAACATGTTAAACCAGACTAGATTGATTATATAACACAATATGTGGTCGAAAGAAACATGTTAACCACTCTAAATTGATTGTATGGCATACAATATGTGGACAAAAGAAAAATTTTCACCAGACTAGATTGATTATGTACTATATAATATGTGGTCAAAAGAAACATATTAACCAGGCTAAATTGATTATATAGCAAACCATATACGGTCAAAAGAAACATGTTAACCGTATGTGGTCGAATGAAACATGTTAACCAGACTAGATTCATTACATTGCTTATAATATGTGGTCAAAAGAAAAGTGTTAACGAGGCTGGATTGATGATATGGCATACAATATGTGGTCAAAAGAAACATGTTAACCAAACTAGATTGATTATTTAGCATATAATATGTAACTCATCTGCACTATCCGTTAAAATTTGTTCTCTTTTTTGCGAAACCGAAAATGAAATACCTTGATTAAATTAGAGAGCTGCGGTGGTTTTGTCGGTAAGACGTCTATCTACCAACAGACAGCCCAGTTTCGATTCCTGATGGGATAATTTGAACCAATTTTTCCCTGGTTTAAATGTGGTTCTAGGCATCACAAGTATGCAATCTCTTTCAATGGTATACTTGGGGAAACCTGAAGGCAAAAGCGACCACACCGTAGTACTGACCAGCGAAAACATCATCTCCTCTCAATATTGAGGTCATGAAAGTGTAAAGTCGTACTTCACATTCTTCAGTGTGTATCTGTTCTGAATTCCAACTACTGAATTCATAAAGTAAGTTCTTCCTCGTACATCTGCTCGGAACTATAGGTACTGAATTAAAGACGAACATTAAATATATTGCACAGTAAGTATCATGAATATTTTTTTTCTAAATTCATAAATGTAGAAAAGTCTGTTTAACAATAAAGTAATACTAATTTAACTTTTTAAACATAAACATTTATTTTATGTTTATAACCCTTTCGAGGGTTACTTCTTTTTTCTAGGAGTGATAAAACATTGCCTTAACCATGTTACACAACACACACTCAAGTCAACAACAAAATAATTTCTCGAGTGCAATTCCCATTCCCATTAGTCAAAAAGACTCACGGTTGTAATGGGAATAAAGCTACCCAGTGGAACAAATAAGAGCGTATGAGCTTCTTTAGCGGAAAGTACAGAAGCATATTTCCCATTGCCCACGAAAAGGAAAGTGGTAATTTTAACCAATTGTCTGGTTTAATATATTTCTCTTTCTATTATTATGGCATGAAAATGTTTGTAGTACCTTTATTGATCAGTAATAAGCTTTTTTGCTAGAAATATTAATACAGTGAAACCTGTCTTTAGCGGAATCGAGTGGGACTTGCAAAAATTTCCGTTAAAGTCAGGTTTCCGCTTAGTGGAGGTAGACTTTTCCTTTCTTTAAAAAAAAAATACATGCTTATAAAGGGGCCTGAGAAAATATTTTGCTGTACGTACATTGTTCGATTACAGCATTCCTTTCTTCTATGAATAAATACACAAAAAAAATTAAAATCAATACAAAATATGCTATGCACACGTTTTCTTTATTTTTCTAATAGCCAAGCAGGGTTTTCTGTGTACATTGCTGCTTGGCTCCTTGATTTTCCGCATACACTTTAGCCTGAGAAATTATAATAAGTGAATCAGAATCATTTTTTCGTAAGGCAAATTTTTGCAGTTCCTTTAAACTTCTGAGAGAACTTGATATGTATTTATTCTATACTCTTCTTTTAACTCGGTATCGTATTCCTCTTCTTCCTCTATCTCGTTTTCTTCTTTCCGACATTCCGTATGATTCTTGATTAAGTTGCGGGGATTAAGGACAATTTGTGGGGCTGAATACGAGTAGTGGTTGGGGAAGATCAGCATTGTCCAGAAATATTTAACAAAAGAATGAACATTTTATCGCAGACAGTCTAACGTATATGTCTCACAGAATGTCTAAACATCTTCTAAATGCTCTAGTCCGGAACTCAGAATTTTCCGTTAAATGTTTATTTTTCTTTCCGTTGTCCGCGTAACACAGTTTCCGCTTAATGAAGGCAGTTTTAGACGTTTTGTTCTCCAAAATTCATGGGACCGTGAAATATTTCTGTTTAAGACAGTTTTCCGTTTAATAAAGGGTCCGTTAAAGTCAGGTTTTACTGTATATTGTTTGTTATGCATTTTAAATGTAAAATATGGTTTGTCAGGTCTAACCAAATCTCTGGCTTAACTTAATGATCTTTCTTCTTTCATGATCTTGCCCTACCTTATTTTGAAATCTCTGCTCCTGCTCTCCACCGATTAGAAAATTGTATGCTCAGTTTCAAAAGAAAGTTGGTTACCATTACTAACATGAATGGCTGTGGTAAGACAAAAAGAAATTTTAAACACATTTTTCTCTGGATAATTTCTGAACTGCGTGCAAGAAAAATGCTAAGAAGTTGAAAGTTTGTGTTTGCTTTAGCTTTCGGAATATGTTGGCAACATACAGTACTCTCCGAGTAATTCACCGTGTGCGTGGGTTTTCTCGGGGTTCTCCCGTTTCCTCCCACTTTCTTCATTCCACCATTTCATTCATTTCTCATAATCACCGTCTCCTTTAGCCTAACCGGCATAACCGTGGGACGTAAAAGTCAAAGATTTCATTTTCTCCGAGTAATTAAAATAACTAGGAAGAGAATAAAATATATTGAATCTCAACTCAGGGGCTGATCCAGGACCGACTTCTGGGGGGGCGGCGGGTTGCCATACTGCTACTTAGAGCTACTTTTAAGAGCTTCAAACTCTGGGATGGGTTTTATTTTTATATATAGGAGAAGAAAGTTTCCTCTTCTGGAGGGCGATCGCCCCCTGGATCCGCCACTGTCTCAACTCAAAATCGTGTGCTGCTCAAAACACCTTTGATATAGCATGCTATGAGAGGTGTCATTGCCCTCTTTCCAGTGGCGGCTTTAGCGGGTAGGACGGGAGTAGTGATAGACGAACTTCTACACCCGAAAGCTGGAATGTTAGCGGTACTTTACGTAATAATGATGTTCTAACATGTTTCTTTAATGGATGTTGTCAAACGGTTTGGTAGGTCATTATGGGTTGATGACATGGATTTGGAAAGTTGTTATATTTCTGTTTTTAGTTGTGCTGACATGTAAAAGGTCGTGTCCTCTTTTTAGAGACTTTATACTGGGTATTTTTAAAAATAATAATAATAATGGAAATTTGAATTAAATCTGTTGATACGTCATTCTGTATCACGTACTTTCGTAGTAGTGATTAAATTAATATTGAATATATTACACGAACAATATGTGATAGAATAAAAAAGAAAATGAAATATTTGAGTTCCACCTGTTAGGCTAAAGGAGATGGTGATTGTTAAAAATAAGAAGGTGAGAACACTTATAATGTGTGATACGCACTGGAATCGAACCCGGGACCCTTATCATTGGAGCTGAATACTGTATGATGGGAGGGAAATATTTATTCATGCGTGACTTTTTTAATTTGTTGGATCGTATTTTTTATTTTTTCGTAATTATTACTCGAACACTGTGTAAATATACTCGGTGAGCGTGGCAAAACTTTGTGTACGGTATGATACACTATGATGGTGCATATACAGAGCGTGGTTTCCGTACGTCTGTTGCTGATGAACTTAAGACATGAACTGAACTTTTCCCGCGCTTTTTGGAAACCCGGTTGGGTAAGAGTGGTGATGTGTGCTTGCAGGGCGTTGCTAAAACTTGAATTCAAATACAAAGGAAGACCGTTGACACGTTTGGTAACCATTACAGAATACCGCCAGACTAATAGAAATAACTTTGGCGCCGCGGTAGGTGAACAAAAGGAAGATTGCGGACGTGGGAGATAAACATCACAAATTGGGGACAAACTAATAAAAATAACTTTAATGTTGGGAATGCCGAACACGTGATTACCTTGCGGTTATGAAAATACTTTAAATACAGGTTATAAGAGACAAAATATATAAAGATACATCATGCAGTCGTATGAGAAGAAGGATCTTTGCAATAGCAATATTGAAGCAATATCTGATGCTGAAACAGAAATATACGAATCATCGTCAGATGAAGAATTTGATTTTGATGCAATAGATTCACCAGCGCTAACAGTTTCACCAACACCGCCATCATCTCCAATTGTATTATCAAGAACATCACGATTTTGGGCTTTAGATTGTTGTTGTAATAGTGAAAAAGTGGATCGCGAATGTATAAAGAAGGCTATTGAAAAATGGAATTTTAATGAAACACTAATATGTGAGGGTTGTACGACAGGATCTAATCATGATTTTGATCATGATTGTATGACGACGCGTCCAGAATTATTGGAAACCCGCGCTTGGAGTATTATAGCAAGTCCTAGTGTTGAAGATGATGTGTTTTATTTGTACGCAAACACGCATATTATCGGACTATTAACAAGAGAAAAATTTTATGACGCCTATGTGGATTTATTAAGTGATACAGACTATTTACCGGAATTACTAGAGATCTTCATAAGAAAAGACAAACGGAAAGCGAATATTTCAGATTGAAAAAATGTATTCAAATAGTGCTAGTGTTTTATGTGTGTTATGTAATGGTGAAAACATTAATGTGAACTGTGTATTAAAAACTATAAAAGTATACTTACACAACAATAATCCATTGGAATGCGTGGAATGCAAGTTACATCTTCCTCATGAATGTAGACATTTTCATAATACTGGATCATTTGCAGTGAAGTATTTATCTCTTGACAAAACTCTTAGTGAACTCTTTGAAGTGTTTGAACAAGAACATAGTGAAATCTCATTTCGATGCTTTATGCATAAAACTTGTGATCTTTTACAAAATACAGAATTTGTTGGACAGATAATTCCGTTTTTTATTTTTCATTCAAATGAAATTTCAACATGTGTAAATCAGTATATTATTGATATTCAAGGTTTTAAAATGTCTGATAACGAATTTATTATTCGTGAGTTTTGTTTAACTGCATGCGATGATACAGTAAATTTCCATTGCTTGGTAAAATCACCAGTTGAATATAATTTATTATCACTAGGATGTCAAAAACAAATTGACTGGTTAACATTAAATTTGCATGGATTGAAATGGAATAGCAAAACTGGGTATACTGTATCATGCATACGAAACCTTGTATATCAATTATGCGCAAAGAATTCAACCTTTTATTGTAAAGGTTTAGAGAAATCTCTTTGGATTAAAAGAATATTTGCATTAGATAATGTCATTGATTTAGAAACAAAACATTGTCCTTCATTAAATGAATTATGTGGAAATACATTTAATGAATATTGTTCTTTTCACACAAGTATTGTAAAGAAATCAGGATGTGCATATCGTAATGCACAACAGTTGAATTATTGGTGGAAATATGAAAGATCAACAGCATTAACTAATGCATTATCAAGATTGTAATGAGGAATTGTAAATAAAATGCATGGGTGTAAGTTTAAAAATTTATTGTAAATTAAAAATGTAAATTAAAAAAAAATAATAAAAAAAAATAAAAAAAAATTATTTGTGTTTTCTTTTTAAAAATTTGTTTACATGTTTATAAACAATAGCATCATTCTTTTTTAAAATTTTCTTGTTAAACAATTTTAAACACTTTTCAAATGATTGAGTGCGAATAATATGATGCAGAAAATATAAGACAAAATAACCACATAACACAGAATTATCATGTTGATATTGTTGAATATTTGTAAAGTACATTTTAGTATTTTTCGACAAAAAGTTTTTATTTCCTTGGGAATGTCCATAGCAAGACTATCAAAGTAGTATCCATGTTTTTTCTTATTGATGTACACTGCAACCCAGTGGGAACCAGCAGAATCAGATGTATCAAGATTAATCACAAGTGCTGCAGGAGGTTTTACCGTTACAGGAAGTTTGTCAATAGGGTAAATTCCAGTAACACTTGCACCAGTCACTTTATCAGTTAGTAACACTTTTAATAATTCATCACTATACATGATAAAGATTATTTTTAATTGTAGTAGGTATGTAATTATCACTGTTATTCACATGTAACACATAATCATACACTTTCACATATTCACTATACAGTAATGCTTCATGAACAGTACATCTATATTGTCCGAAACGATGCTTATTATGTGCACACCGATGAACGTGAAAACTTAATGCAGTATACTTTGGACAGTTTATTTCTTCCAAATTTGTAACTTCTCTTTGAAGAATTTCTTGAAGAAAACACTTTCTATTTATTCCGTATGTGTATATGGTTGTAGTATTTGAACAATATGTTTGAAGAATTTCCTTAAGATGTGAATATTCTACATCCCCTTCGTGCCAGGTAATGCCATACACATTTTCACCTAGATATTTGTTTGTGCTTATGATTGGCTCAGATAAGTTATTTAAAGGAAATGGTGGTTTAAAAACCCAATTTTGAAAAAAGGGAACGTCAGGATTTACAATGGCTAGCTCTTTTATAATAAACTCATCTTCGTTATCATGATACGCCGAGAAGTGAACAACAACCCGCATTGTACTCAACTAAATAAATTAGAAGGTGTTATCAGTATAAATATTTCTGTCTTTGTCTATTTGTGCTAAAGAATCGAATTGTGCGTACACAATGCATGTAACAGGTTCAGTTAAAGTTTCTGAAAATGATACTTTTAAATTTACAGGGGAATCGCGTACTACATCCCACGTGTTATCATCTAAAGTTCCTGTTGGAGATAGAATAAATGCATACAGAGCATATCCGTTTGGATACTCATCAAGAGTAACAGTATGTGAATAATTTTGATAATATATACCAGTACCTGAAATCAAAGTATAGTAACTTAGAAGGTATAAATTATTATTAAAATCAGGTGTGAGGGGGTTGGGAGGGAATGATTTTGAACCGACTTGTAATTGCAGTTTGTTAACGTTAAAGTTTCGAAATTCAAAGGGATTAAGATGTGATTTCCCATTGAAGGCTGTGTTGGAGATGAAACCAATAATCAGGCCTTTAGGAACATTACCCAGGAAAAGATTATCAAGACTGTAAGACTTTACTTGTGCAGGTATAGTATAAGATCTTGTTTCCACTCTCGTCAGAGGTAACTTGGCTGTTTCCGAACCCATTCGTGTATTTAATTGCATAGCTAAATCTGCAGCTACATCAATACGACGTACATGAAGAATAATTTCCTCAAGTGCAACTTTATAACTTGTATTTTCAGCAGACATTAAGCAAAAATTATCTTTACTACGATGTAGTTTTACACGCAAACTTACTTTGTTAGGAAGCATACGATCTAAACTTACAATATCAGTATGAAGACGTCCATACATTTCAAAAGATTTACTATTTTTCACCATATTAGCACGTTTTTGGAAACCAGCATTTGTATTATCTAATTTATTAAAATTTTTTGCAGTATCTTTATGCCACATGGCACATGCTAAATGTGTTTGAGAAGCATCATGAGAATAATTTAATAATGTTTCAATGTATGCACGATAAGGATAAGATCCTGATGAAGAACTAATTAATTTATCATTTAACGAAATATCAATTTGACTAAATAAAGAATGTAAGAAATTATTTACGGGTGCGACAACATCATCGTTAGCTAAAGTTGTACCATCAGCTTTAGTAATTTTACAACGTACATAAAGATAAAGATATGCAGGATGAATAAATTCACCTGTTTCTCCCGGAATAACAAATTCAATAGGTCCTTCTGAGGTTAATGTGGAAATAGGACGATATTCAGCATTTGTAGTTTCTTCAATAGCTGTCTGTGTCATTGGTATAGAAAAGAAATCAAATTCATTGGTACAACATTCAAAACTATTTGAATTTAGGAACGCCATTATGAAAAGATGTCCTGTATATGTTTACGTTTTGTTGGTGGTCCAAACTTTACAATTGCAGGAGCTTTCCTCTTGCGTGACCGTCTCTTGCCGTTACCAGTTAGCAACTGCCCAACTTTATTAATTGCTTTTGTCTTTAAACTATTACCAGCTTCTTTTACACGTGCACGAACCGATTCTTTAAATGGTCGATTTTCTAATACATCACCCGCAACTTGCATACCGGTTTGTAATGCTTGACGTCCTACAGTTTTTGCACCTTGTTTAAGAAATGGTAAAGCAAAACGAAATAATCCTTTAAAGAAACTACCTATACCATGTCCCCTTTGATATGCAGGTCCTGAAAAATATGGTATTCCGCGCCCACGATGATAAGTAACACGTCTTGCTCTCATTTTTATTATTATTATTATTATTTAGAAGATGCCGGAGAGCGTTTAAAATGTAGTGTTACGGTCAGTGTCCCAGAACGAAATGGCAAATTTCGCCCTGCATGATCTTTTAATAGTATTTCAATTGTATTAAAACAAAATTTTGCAAGTGGCATATAATGAATATCTTCAAATGTAATTGTTTGAACTTTTCCATATTTAATATCAGAGATTGTTGCTATACGTAATAATGGTGCTTTTGTATCACCTAAAAATTGATATTGTATAATATCTGTATAAATAAAAATTTGATGTGGATATCCGATATCTATGTATGGTTGTTTGAATCCATGAGATTCTTTTACAAGATCTGATTTTTCAGAAAAACCTAATTGTAAAGCTAATGTAGGCGACAATGTAACTGATTCTACATGTTCATCACATTCAACATGTACAACATTTGAAAAACTAAATTTTATAAAACTCGATATTGCGTTTAATTCTTCTAGTAAATGATGAATGGATGGATAATATCCAACAAGAATTTTACTTTTCATAGGTTCTGCATTTTTAAATTTGTACCATATAACGTTTTCACCCGCGGTAACATTATAACATGTTAATGGAATATGTACTTCACTTAATCCTACATACCAATCGGATTCTGATAAACGAATATTATTTTTTAATTGATTAATAAAATGTGTTGGACTATTTGTAGGATATACATCAGCACTAGCATTTGAAACTAATGTAATGTAAAAACTATCATCAATACTTTCAGAAATCATTTTCGTTTAAAGTGAAGTGTTAGGTTTGAAGTTCCAAAACGAAATGGTAATTTTAACCCGTGTTCATCTTTTAAGTTTACTTCTATTGTATCAAAATATTTCTTTTCAACTTTAACATAATGTGGTGTGTGAAATACAAAAGATTTTACATGACCGTGTTGTACATTATATACACTAAGTTTTCGAACTAATGGACCTATATTTTGTTGTTGTTTTACAATATCAATGCAAACATTAATTGTATTGGGAATATTATAATCTAAATCACATGGAAATTTTCCACGTGCTAATATTAAATCAACATTTTTAACTTTTGTGTATATAACATTTTTAACATCAAGCGTATTTTCATTAATAAATCCAAAAATCTGTTGTAAACCCGGTGTAACACCAATCATACATTGATCTTCTAATTTTAAAGAATGTTTAATAACAACTTGATTTTTATTTTGTAAATAGTGTAACATACGAACATTTTCAGGAATTAATTGTAGAATTGATTCAATTGATGAATAATATCCCGGTGTTATTGGAACATGGTAGCGTTCAACTTTATCATCGATAACACTAGTAATTATAATTTCTTCATTTTCACCAACATTGTAAAAACTCCACGGAATATTAATTTGTGTTAATGCAACACCCCATTCCCCATCACTTAAATCAATAGGCTGTGCCAATTTAACTCGAAATGATGATGTAGTATTATTCTCAAAAAGATTGCTACTTGCATTTGAAGGAAGAGTAACGTAAAAGTCGTGTGTAAAGTTCGAATTCATTTTGCAGACTGAATAAAATCTGATCTAATCCACGAATTCATACTTGATGGATATCCTAACCATTTTACATACATCCACCCTTTTTTACGTTTTAATACTTTTTCAATGAGATATGTTTTCTTTGAATTTATAATTACTTTTTGTAATTCTTGTGCATAAAATATTCCTTTAATTTCTTCACCGTTCCAATCTTTTAATTTGTAAGTGACAGGATCTGACTTAATACATTTGTCAACAATAAATATTTTTGTGACCATTTAGGTAAATAACCTTTTTCTAATACATGTTTATACTTACTAACACGTACATAATCACCCTCATTAAATTTACATGTTATATTCTTTTTATTATTATTTTTATTTCCGTATAATGTTTCCCACACTTGATTCACATTGGAATCATTTACTTGTGCAGGTGCCATTTTAATACTTGAATGGTATGAATGATTATAATTTTTTACAATTTGATCTAATACATTAATATAACGATAAGTATTCTTTGCAGTAAAATAACGATACAATCTTTCTTTTAATGTACGTATAAAACGTTCTGCTAACGCGCATTTAATTTCGGAATGAACACTATAATGATTAATTTCATATTTTTTAAACAATTGTTTTACATGACGATTATAAAATTCACCGCCTAAATCTGTTTGTACGTTAAACACGGGTAACTTGAAATTTTTAAAAATTTTTGTTATTGCTTTTACCATTTCCGGACCTTTCTTTGTTTTTAACGGAACACAATATGCATAACGTGAAAAAATATCAATACAACATAATATATATTTATAATTATTATTATACTTTGCAATATTTTGCATATCTGCTAAATCCATTTGTAATGTTTCATTTGGTGCACTAACATAATACTTTTTACGTTCAAAAACTTTACGAGCTGGTGCATGTAATGTATAAGCATCTTGAGAAGCTAACCAATTTTTAATTTTCTTTTTAGATAACTTTGTTTTGCGTTGTAATGTTTGTATACTTGATAAAGAATCAGGATTTGAATAATCATAATATATTTTTGATAATTTTGTCATTTTTACATACTATATTCTTTCCACTGTTTAAATAAATTAGCAACTATTGCAGGACTAGTAGATTTTCTTACTTTACGAATACGTTGTCTACTACTACTACTATTCACTTTTGATGCTGGTGTGCTAATAGGTGTACTAATAAATTCTTTAGGAACATTAAGATCTTCTAATAAATTTTTAAATTCATGAATACCTAAAGGATTTCTTGAATATTTCCTTGTACGAACAACATCATTTACTAAATCTATAATATTTGAACCTGGTATTGTTTTTCCTTGAATACGTACAATGCCAGACTTATCCCACTGAATTTTATCAGAACTTGTCAACTGTTTTAATAATAGATCTGTTTTCCTACGAAGTGTTTTCGGTACTGATTGTAAAATGTCTGATACAAATGGTAAAATAGAAGTATTGCTATCTTGTTTGGAACTTGATGATAATTTTTCTTTTTCTTCTTCTTCTTCTTGAATGATAGGTAAAGTAATAGGTTTATGTGAAGAAGAAGATGTATACTGTAAATAACGATGCAAAGCTTGTTGATATAATTTCCACTTTTGTTGTACACTAAGATCACGGCGTTTTAAGATATTATTCATTTCTTCATCTAAACGTGACTGATGTGAATCTATGGATTTAAGATTTGATTGAATTTCATGTACAGCATTTTCAGGAACTAAAATCATTTTACGTAATTCTGACATATTTAACGACTGAAAATACTACTTCCTACTGCTGCAAGAAGTGGTCCCAAGATTAACGGTAAAAGCGCACCAC
Source organism: Thermobia domestica (assembly GCF_964235325.1). Taxonomy (NCBI): domain Eukaryota; kingdom Metazoa; phylum Arthropoda; class Insecta; order Zygentoma; family Lepismatidae; genus Thermobia; species Thermobia domestica. Next base: position 58,853,627 of record NC_137456.1, on the reverse strand, counting down.
CTTTTTGTAATAACAACTTCTTCTTTTTATTCAATGCAGTACGCTGCTGAGATAGAGCACGTAAGATCTTTTTATGTCTACGTAAACGTTGCTTCTGACGAGAATTTAAAGGAATGTTTCCTTTTATTGTGTTTTTAGCTACTTGAGATATTGTTCTTATTAAATCCCCTGAAGCATTTTGTAAAATTTGTTTTCGTTTTGCATTTTTGCATTTGCACAGAGCACGGAGCGTGCTGTAGTGTTGTTTCACCTTCAACATCTTGATGCCGACTAAACAAAAATTTCTGTATGCATGTCTTTTACGTTAGCGTACACATGCATGATTTCATTCGGAAAAATATTTGTACGTATTCGCAATGCATCGTTTGTTTTTTGTGTCAGATCAAATAATAAATAAGTGTGAGGCTCCCGTGTTACTTCTTCGAACACACTCACGACTTCTTTACTATACCGAGGCATAATTTGCCTTGCTAAATATTGTATTTGTAATTTATCACGTGGATTTTTAAATACTATAATATAATGTGCATTTAAACTAATATCACGTGCATGTTTTCCTTTTGGAAATAAATTTTGGATAATAAATGTTACAGTTAACTTTTTATGATGTGCATACTTTGTAAATAAATTAGCAACATCGCCATTAGTTTCCGACATTAAATCATCAAGTATTAATAATGAATTTTCTTTAATTTCAAAATTATTCATGTCAGGTATCCCCTCTACAAAACGTATTTTTGCATTTGCATCTAATTTTGGTATTACTGCGCCATAACACCAAACAATATCATTAAATTTTATACTAAACATTTGATCACATTCATTAAGTAAACGATTTACAAAACAAGTTTTACCAGCCCTTGAAGGACCAGCAATTAAAATAGTAGAGGGATGTTGAAACTTTAACATCTTGTAATCAAATGAATGCATACAATAGAGACTTTGCTTTATATACACACACACTCACACTCATACATTAACATATTTTCGAACATGTGAATTTTAATATTTTTACAATCGTTGATTGTTCGGAGTATACATACTAATGAAACGGATAAAAAATCACTGGGATATAAAATTAAAGCTTAAAATGAAAAAATCACTGGGATATGAAATTAAAGCTTGAAATGAAAAAAAAATCACTGGTATATGAAATTAAAATAAATTATGAATAAATTAAAATAAATTAGGAATAAATTAAATATTTTTAAGAACGAGTATACGAACCGGTTTAAAAAAAAAAAAAAGAGACATTCATACAACTCACATTCATTCATTCATTCATTCGTGGGTCTATAACCGTAAGGTACACTTGCACGTTTTTGTACTGGTTCATCGTCAGTTACGTCAGGTTCGTCAATACGTTTTCGTTTTTTGTTGACCTCACGGTGTGTCTTTGTCTCTCTACAGCTAAAGATACGGAACCCCGGTCTACGAACGATACTGTTTGGGTTTTCTATTACTGTGGACTCTAATTGTCCAGACACTAATTTATAGAAACTCTCAAAGTTAATTTTTTGAGAGGTTCTATCGTTTAGTGTTATCCCCCTAATTTTGAATATATCGCGAACATCCCCTTGGGCATTTGTTAGCCGCATGGCGTAATTTTTACAGCCAAGACCTATAAAGGTTGTAAACTCCCAACCTTCAGGAATTTCATTTGTAAGATCACCCAAATAGTTTCCGAGCGGTAACAAGGGTTCCTCATCTTTTTTCTGTAGATACATGATACTGTCAGTGTCACAGTAGATTGCTCTGTCAGGTCCTACAGTCGTCAGTAGTTCGTAAAGTCTAAGTCTAGCCCACGAAGTAATAAATGCGGCTAGTATCACATTAGAAAACGCTAACGGAACGTTTTCGTTTTCAATGTCTCTGTATGTGACAATGAGATGGTCATCATCAATTGGTACCACACTTTGAATTTCATACCTTGCCGTAGTTAAATACCTAAGAAATGTGACCTCATCACTAACAATTATACTCTGTGACATATCTGTGCGTTGCCCCCACTTTCCATACAATGAATTGAGGTATAGTTTCGCACATTGCCTCAATCCAGGGTTCGTCCTAATATTATCATAATTTAACCGTATGCCTTCATGGGCATAATATTCTTCGATATATTTATGTTTGTCTTCTTCAGTGGTACAGTAAGCAGGAAAACCAGAGGCTTCCTGCTTCATCTGAAGGAAGGAATTCACATAGGTCCCGAACAGCCCACCTGAATTCCCCTCTTCAGGATCTAAGAGTTCAAATTCCCATATCTCATGTATATCGATTATTTTGTAACCTTTTTTAAGAGCAAGGTGTAACTCTGGAGTACAAAATGTTCCTGTGAGAGCACACTCAGCATCACTATGAGTACATTCATTAGTGTTTTCTTCTTCCATACATGTGCGGCAAAGGCCGAAAAGTAATCGACCTTCCGCAACGTATGGTAAGATCGGAAAATAGAGGTCCTTTGCAGGGACAATTGTGCATTTGACTACACCGTGAATACTTTCCACATCTGGAAAGTCCGGTCCCGTGTGAATCTTAGGTGATTTAACCGGCATAGGTTTACGCGCCATTACCCATGGGTAAAGGCTAGTTACATCGGCATAAGATATACGCTCATCACTCGTACAATTGACGTAAGAACGAAAGACCTCCGTGCGACCACCGTTGTAACAGTTCTTAGGAATAAGAAAATCAGGTAGATTAGTACAACGTTCTTGAACAAACTTTTGCACTTCCTTGTCCGTCTTTATCTTATTATCCCAAGAACATTCCCATATTTCATATAGGTTTACACCTATACTTTTCAGGTACTTACGGCGGCGCATGGTTTGCTCATAGCGTTTTTCCATCGTATTGTACGAGTCTTGTGCATCGTGCAAAACCGCGTCACGGTTAAAGGGGAAGCAATGGCGACAGGCATGGAAAAAACATCCGTAATACTCGAAGGCAGCGTTGAGTCCTTCGTGCCATCCATCGACCTTGTACCTACCAATATACTTTTCCCCACCTCTCCTAGCATGCTGGATTTCTATCCCTAATTGGTCTTCCATATACATAAGCCATTGCATAGCTTTTGTACTATACTTGGTCTTATGATGAAATCCCAACGCGGGAATGATAGGAATAGTATTTTCCGGTAAGTGCAAGGTACGATATGTACGCATTGCAAGACTTGCAATGGTTGATGATGTTATGAAACATTGCAAACCCTCCGTTTTCTCTTCAATAATATCGCTAAACTTGATGACCGCTTCTGTTAGAATTCTAACATCATTTTTACAATAAGCCAACATATCCTTCTGCAGGTTAAACTCCTCGCCACTTTCCGCACGTTCTTGGTGCCAGGCTTCCAATTGTTTTCTTTCTTCTGTGCTTCGTCCCTCAGGGTCATAGTACTTAAGCGGAGGGTAGGGACCGACATAATTTTGATTTTCTTCAGTATTAAACAAATATGGGAAATCTCCCTTCTTTAAATTTTGACTAAGGCCTAACGTTTTCGGTAATTTGGATAATTTAGCACCAATATAGAGGAAAAAGTCGCGAAAAAAGATACGGTTACCTATGTTAATATTAAAAATCTTTTGACCCTGAATAAGAACACTAGGTACAATATGCTGGTCATCTATTAGAGTTCTAAGACAGAAGAGACCATCGTATCTGGATGCGTTATGCGCGATTACCAGGATTTTCTGAAAGACAGGACGTTCTACTAACACGTGGTTAATAAAATCCGTCATTGTCTTAAAAGAAAACGAACGATTTCCAATATTGTCACCGCACGTTTTACAAGGCTCATCGATGCCTTTCCTTATACAGACGTGACATACATGATGACAACACACCAGTACAACCTCATGTTCCCTTTCACCGCGCTCATTCGGCGCCTTCAACATCGTCTCTACATCATAAATAATGTACATAAACCTTTTCGTATGAACAGGTTGCTGTCTCTGAACAAAACATGTATGATTTGTATCAACATACGCGTGGCATGTTGAACAAAAATGTTCACCACACATGTGTTCAGATTTTCGCCCCCTCTTATCAAAGATGATACCACAATCGATGCAGAGCTTTACATTATCACATACGGATTTAGCCGCTTTATTATGTACCAGATGGTTGTCAAAACAAATACCCTCAGCAAACTCTCTATTGCATGCATTACATTTAATTCTGTTTGCAGTATCGTCCCGTTCGTGAGTATGTTCGCAAAAAGTGCAACGAGTTTTACACTTGTGTGTGCGATATCTTTCATCATAACCTTCCAAACAATAATAACAATACTTCCGTTTGCTAAGAAAACTTGTAATATTACGAATGGGTTCGAAATGACCAATAGTGTTACCTCTTTGATATAGGATAAAAATCTTATTTTCTGCATATTCTCCCGGGTAAAGTACTATATATTCCCGATTATTCTTTTCAACCTCCTCATAAACAACAATTTGATATTCCCCTTTCAAATATGCTTGAAAGAGGTCCAGATCAGAGATGTCACAACCTTGCTTACTTTGAACGTTAACTCCTGCCATTTCGCAGAGAACTTCTGCTTTAAAAATCCAATTATCATAGTCTCTTGTTTTTAAATTACATAAAACTTGACTACTTGCGGTATGTTTTGTTATTCCATATATTATGGCCATGGGGAGGCAGTAGATATTCTTATTTTCAATGCGAATTAATCGCTTTTCCAAGTAATCTTGGTATTTGCAATATTTTCGGACAGCACTCATTGCATTAGGTCTTCCTTGTCCGTGCAAATTCTCAGCTATATGGAATCGAAACAATACTTCTTCCCCTAAAAGGAACACTTCATTCGAATTTAGTACTCGTTCGATTGAAGTGAGGACTGTTCTAGCAGTGAAATTGTCCTTTCTTCTAAACGGTACATACACTGGTTTGTTATTAGTACTATTACTACTTTCAACGTATAAACCAATGTAGCCCATGGGGCGTGCATTGGAAATCACATGTTCCAACGCAAAATCAATTAAACTCTCGATATAGGCCTCTGGGTTATTAATATTCCTTTCATTACCCACAGGTCTGACGACAATTTCATGGCCCGTAAGATGAAACTTACGAAACCTTTGTCTGCTTTGTCTTACAACTTCGAAATTACTATTTCTTTGATTATCCCCGCCATTATTATTATCACTACTACTACCACTTGTACTACCACTATTATGACTACCAGTAGTACTACTTGCACTATTCTTATTTATGTTGCCATGTCCAACCATTGGTGGGACACTAGCAGATGACGGTCCAGGCTGTGGAGAAAAAATCAATTGGTTCCCATAGTCATGATTATCCTGTACACAATATTGAGTTGTATTGTATACAGGATTTTCTCCCTGGACCTGTTGCGTGGGTATAACCACAGCATTGTCCGCATTTTCAACCAATCTCCTCATTTCTTCTTCAATTGGTAATTCAACGGAATTTAAATTGCCAATCCCATTTGCTTTATTATTTAGGAAAGCTAAATCTTCATTTGATAACAAATATAAATTATTAGGACTCAAGTTATGAGTTTCTTGAGGGGTCATGACTATGGCATTATTATTATTATTTTCAGATGGGATTAAGCATGGTTCCAAAACAAATCGCGAGCCAAAATCAAAAAACTCAGATAACTCTGTATCATTTATCCTATCTACCTGACCTTCCCCACAAGCTAATAAATACATAACTTTATCTAGAGCCAATTCATATGATTCTTTACTACGGAAAAAACCGTACACAAACAAATCCAGTACGTCAGCACTGCTTACACAGTGCTGGAGAAGTAGTATATCATTACCTTCAAAGACACGAAGGGTCCGCAATATGGCTTCGCATCTCACGGTTCCCCTATGGCCAAGTCTGCTTAATTCCATGATGGCTTTCCACGTACTAAAAACCCTAGGGTACTCGTTGAGACCGCGCAAAACCTCTTGCAGGTAGATCTCATCAATCATGTTAAATTCTTCAGTTGGGCAGAAGAAATCCATCTAAAAAAAAACAAAGAAAAAAACTATTTTGAGTAATCAACACCACTTTAATAAAAAAGATCAAATAAATACTTCTTTTAAGCAACGCTCACAATAATATCATATAAAAGAAAAAATTAATCACCTTTAGTTAATTAGTAATATGTAAATAGAAATCAATCAAGTTACTTTATGAAAAAAAATCAGTAAATATATTCACCTATATTGAATTATAAACTATTCTATTAAAAAAAAAAATATCCACACACACACACACACACACACACACACACACACACACAGAGAGAGAGAGAGAAAGAGAGAGAGAGAGAGAGAGAGAGAAAGAGTCTCTCTTTGTTCATTAATATTGGTTAAATACAAGTCAAGTACAATTAAAAACTATATAATTTCTTTCTTTTTTTAAAAAAAAAAATCATAATAACCATAAGAAATACATACGTTTCAAGGCTTAGTTCTCCGATCACAATCCACAAAAAAGAAAAGAAGAAATCTCAGCGGGAATAGTCGGTACTTTTTTAATTAATTGCTAGCACCACAACGCTTAGCACAGCTTCAATATCTGTAATAAAACAGGTCTCAATAAATATACTGGTAATCCTGTATACTTTATTTAATACTATTAAAATAGGTTAAATAATCAGGAAAGCTTTCTCTGTGATCTTTAACGCACGCCGACGTAAGAAAAATGATAAGCGTACACATCAAATACATGTTATATCATGTTCTATCAAGTGTTCTCCCCCCTCCCACCACTAACAGTGACATCTGTCGGAGAACTTTTAAATTAACTTTAGTTTAGTTTAAGCCGTGTTCCGTGTTGACGTATTTGTTATTAGTCCTGAATATATATATATATATTTATATTTTAAAGGTACAGTATGATATATATATATTTTCTTTTTAGCCATTAAATACTACTGATAGCATTAAATAAGTACCCTTCTTGCAGTTGTGTTCTGTTAATAAAACATAATTTGTGAGGGCATAGTTGATTCTTCTTCTATCAGTAAACCACCAAACGTTCATTATATTACAAATCCCTAAGGGGGACCCTTCAGTTGAACATAATTATCATCATCATTATGTTATTACCTATTCAGAAAAACCCGCAATTGTAAGAACTAACTAATGGGGAACTTTAACACATGTCAATGTATATGGTAAAAACACATAATTCTCTTTTTGCTATAATATAATACTGGTAAAATTTCGGGTCGCCTATAACTAATGGGCCCCCGCCCAGTTATAGCTACGTAATTTTCCTTTTGCTATAAGATAATACTGTTAAAATCTAAGTAAGCCTGGGGGGCCGCGGTGACTCGGTGGTAGAGCGTTCACCTCTGGTGTTTGGGGTCCCGGGCTCGCACCAATATTTCAACATTTTCATGACAAACATTATTTGGATTTATTTTTTATAAATTGTTGTAGACAAACATCGTACATATGAAAATTTCTCGGGGGTTCTCCCGTTTCCTATATACTTTTAAGAGTTTATTTTAGCTCCCATATTTAGTTCAAGTTTGTAGAAACAAACGAGAGAATAAATAATCACACTGTAAGTGTTCAGAGATTTCATAGAAATCGAACCAATAAAAAAAAAAAAAAAAAACGGCATAACCGTGGGGACTCAAAAATTTCTAAGTAATCCTGTGACTGGGACCCGCCAGTTATACTGCAAATAGGACTACATAATTTCCTTGTAATACAATACTGTTTAAATCTGGATGAACCCATAAGTAAGGGGAAGGGCCTCCGCCAGTTATAGCTATGTGTTACAATACTCGTACGTAATTCTCTTTTGCTATAATAGTCATACGTAATTCTCTTTTGCTATAATACTGGTAAATCTAGGCAATCTATATAACACGCAAAAGCCCCCGTCAGTTATAGGAGCATGGTACAAATAGGAATACCCATACATAATTTCAATTCGTTTCATTATAATACATTAATGCTAAATCTGGAGGAACCCATAACTACGGGGAGGGAAGGGGGCCCCCGTTACTTGTAAAAATATACTACAAATACCCATACATAATTTCAATTCGTTTCATTATAATACATTACTGCTAAAATCTAGGATCGCCTATAACTAATGGGCCCCGACAGTTATAGCTACGTGATTTTCCTTTTGCTATAATATAATACTGTTAAATCTAAGCAATCTATCTGGCAGGCAAAACCCCCTCATTGAGGGACATGGGCTCTATCTAGGAGGCAAAAGCCACTTAGTTGAGGGACATCATTTCCTTTTGCTTCATTGTAATACAATACTGCTAAAGTCAAAAGACAGTGTTCAATAACCAATGTATTTAACGGGTCCGTCCTTTCTCTGTCTTGACATTAAAGCCATTGTACGCGTTATGTGGCTAGCTTCCACGCAAATAACTAACATTCAGTAATATTTACTATTAAAACACAATAATGTTGGAAAAAGCGCTCCCCCCAAGACTAAAACATTTCTTTCTGCAAATACTAGTCTTAGTTCAAACATTTGCGTTCCTAAAAAGATTATCAGTTGTATTACCAAAGCGTAGTAGTATGCCATCTATTGGTAAATGAGCTTACTTAAACAGTTCAAGTCCATCTGTACAACGTACATATATATATTAGGTATAACTGATTTAAAGTGATCGGTATAACAGTTAAAAAATCGTAACAAATGAATCAAACATATTGTAATTAAGCATCCTATAATTAAGCAAATAAAACTCTACAAGTAAATGGTCCGTCTTTTATTTGTAGGTTCACACTACAGGTGTTCTGAGATTTCATAGAAATCGAACCAATAAAATAAATTAACACGGAACTTCTAATGAAGTGATTGAACAAAAAAAAAGCAAATGAACCAATAAAATATTTTAATAGTTCGCACCGTAGCTGCTATTAGCCTGTGTACCAAGCATGAAAAATGCAAATAAGAAGCAATCCGTAATAATAATAATAATAATAATAATAATAATAATAATAATAATAATAATAATAATAATAATAATAATAATAATAATAACTTTAGTAATCGAAAATCGCAATTACATTTCAAGCGTTTTCAGTATATCGCAAAGCTTATCCTCTTGTCATGATTACAAAAATGGTCGTAGGTTTATTTCCCGGATAATGTTTCTCAGAAACAAATCGTGTATTATTTACTTAATTATAATGAATTGAATAATACATGACATTTAAAAAGTTCTCACCTTAAAAAATCAGAGTTCGATCTGTTAAATCACTCCCAAAAAAAGTTCAACACCCAAAAGATCAACACACACACACTATAAACGGTGTAAAAACAATAATAACAAACTTTATTTCATTACTGTATATATATATATATATAAGGATTTCATTATGTCCCTCCCCCCAAGCATCATGTTTTTTCAGCGGGTTTTCAACCCGATTTCATTAATTATAAATAAATAAATAATGTCATCATATCCGCTAACATCGTTTATTCAGTGTTACGGTAAGACATCTGAATTTCTTATTTTCAAGTTCGTCAGCCGCTGGAGAAATCTCATTCAGACAGGGTATCGACATTTGGGACTTGTAGCTATGTACGGTTTTCATCTAATTAAGGAAAAAATGCTTACATGTTCATCAGATATTCTGCCAAAAATCAAATATTGTCACAAAAGTACATCTTCTAAAGGGAGAAGAAACATGAAATTTCTATCTGTCTTCTTCATCACTGCCGATAACTATCGCTGTAACAACCATCGTTAATGGAAAAATATTTCAGTATGTTGCCAGACAGTTTCTCATGGTCAAGGAGAAAGTGTGTAAGGTTATTCCAGTACATGCGGAAATAAAATTAGAAAGTACATTGACACTCAATGTTCTAACGGATGTCAGGAGAAATCGTGTAAGCCAACGACCCTGGCATTTTACAAAAATAAAACTCTATTCATTCTAAAACAGCCTTCTCTCAGAGACGGAAGAACAATTCACTCGCTCCGTATTTCAAACTTGGCTGTAAACACGGAGTTAACTATAAGGAATAAAAAAACAATGAATATTAACAAAATAAATAAAGCATTCAATCATACATACACAGACTTCGTATTTCCTATATGTTTTTTTTTTCTCGCCAATTTACATGTGAGAATTGCAATAATTCTCAGTACAATACAATATACACCATTAGTGTTTGGGGTCCCGGGTTCAGTCTCCCGTACAATACAGCGTTCACCGCTGGTGCTTAGGGTCCCCTACAATATAACGTTCATCTCTTGTGCTAAAAGTCACATATTCAATCCCCGTACAATGCATCTTTCATCTCTGGTGTTAAGGGTTCCGGGTTTATTCACAGTACAATACAACATTCATCTTTTGTGCTAAAAGTCCCATATTCAATTCCCATAAAATACAACGTTCACCCCTGGTGCTAATGGTACCACGCTCATTTTCAGTACAATACAGCATTTATCTTTGATGCTAAGGCTCCCATATTCAATTCCCATACAATACAACGTTCATCTCTTGTGCTAATGATACCACGCTCATTTTCAGTACAATACAACATTCATCTCTGTTGCTAAAAGTTCCATATTCAATCCCCGTGCAATGCAACGTTCATCTCTGTTGCTAAAAGTCCCATATTTAATCCCCGTACAATGCAACGTTCATCTCTGCTGTTAAGGGTCCCGAGTTCGATTCCAGTGCGTATCACACATTTATCTCTTGTGTTAAGGGTACCAGGCTCATTTTCAGTACAATACGTTGTTCACCAATAGTGGTAAGGGTCCCGGGTTCAATTCCAGTGCGTATCACACATTATAAGTGTTCTCACCTTCTTATTTTTAACAATCATCATCTCCTTTAGCCTAACAGGTGGGACTCAAATATTTCATTTTCTTTTTTATTCTATCACATATTGTTCGTGTAATATATTCAATATTAATTTAATCACTACTACGAAAGTACGTGATACAGAATGACGTATCAACAGATTTAATTCAAATTTCCATTATTATTATTATTTTTAAAAATACCCAGTATAAAGTCTCTAAAAAGAGGACACGACCTTTTACATGTCAGCACAACTAAAAACAGAAATATAACAACTTTCCAAATCCATGTCATCAACCCATAATGACCTACCAAACCGTTTGACAACATCCATTAAAGAAACATGTTAGAACATCATTATTACGTAAAGTACCGCTAACATTCCAGCTTTCGGGTGTAGAAGTTCGTCTATCACTACTGACGGGTAGGCACGAGCCTTCCCAAAATTTTTGAAAATATATAAACGCTAAAAAATATATAGTAAACAGTAAATATATTTTCCACTCTCTATATTAATGGTAGATAATTATTTAACAAGTAGCATCAACCACTATTGTAAAAATGATTTCCGAAGCTTGGAGTTTTTTGAAGCAAAGCAAACAGCATACGACGAACAGCATAGATGGCCATGGTATTCCTTTTCAGTTGCGTTTTACATTTGACTATTTCATAACCCAGTTTTCCCCTTTCCCTACTCTTTTAATCGCTACAGTAACACCAAGACTGCTGAACAAAAGTCCAGGCATCTAAACTTTGTGCAGGACTGTCCCGACAAAATCGGTACGGATGGTTGGTAACCCTACAAGCGAGAAAAGAACGGTTGTTTTGAGAGCTGCTTAATTACAGTCGTAAAATGGCATTTCTCGTAAGTTGATGCTTATTAAAATTTTTAACCCTTGAAGAAAAAAATCGAACTGCTGATAATTACAATTATCAATTGGCATCGGGACATTCGTCATTTTCTTTCTTCTTACGACAGAGCAACATGTAAAGCGCTCTAGCCTTAAGTCTTAAACATCAGTTCCTCTTTGCCTAGTTTTCAACAATCTATAGCCAAGACGTTTTGTTCTGCATTTTTTTTACTAATGTTATTGTTTGCATCGTTCTCGATAATACGTGGTTCTCTCTCTCTCTCTCCTTTTTTTTTTTAACTACTGGTTACATACAACTAATTGTATCCTCATTTTTGTGTATATTAACGAATGACGATAAAACAGGTCCAGATGATCCTAATCATCATAATTTGATAGGTCACCAATAAGTAACAGTGTATTGTTAACGTATTTGAGTAGTGAATGAATGTTTCTCCGCTCTGTGAATAAGTGTAGCGAGTAACAAGTTAACAGTAAACTATTTTGACTTACTCTTACGAGTGTCGTGCACAGGGGCGAATCCAGGATGGACTTCTGCGAGAGAGGGGCAATGGGTTGTAATACTGCTACTTAAAGCTACTTTTAAGAGCTCCAAACTCTGGGATGGGCTTTATATATAAACTTTATATATAAAAGTTTCCTCTTCTGGGGCACCCATCGCCCCGATCGCGCCCATCGCCCCTGGTCACCAGGTATCTGTTCATAATACATATCTTTGGTCAAGTTGAGGGTATGCAACAGTTGAACATGGAAAAATATTTGATCAAAAATGAACGCAGTTTACCGCATACAAAGGTTAGTTGCAGTGGTGTCGAACAGGAAATAAGTGAGAGCGAATCACATAGACCTGGTGAAAATCCTATTTCTACAAACACTACTTGCAGTGAAGAGGAGTATGCGCGTAAAAATACCATTAAGCGAGCCTATACCCTCTAACCCAGTTGAAGTGTTTTTAACGAAAGTGCTGGAGCTATTTCTGTTACTTGTGTTAACATACTTAAACACAATGAAATACCATCAGATTTAAATGTTGATTGTAAAAGTGGCCCAACACAACCTAAAATAAATTTTCTTAGGAAAAGTACACGAGGCAAAAAGCGGTTCTTTCAAAGTAATTGGTATTATAGGTTTTCTTGGTTAGAATATTCATCACAAAAGATGCCATTTGGTTTCCTTTGTTGCCATTTTTTAATTATTAAGTCCATGGTAGAAATGAGATCTTTGTTATGTCAGGTTATTAATGGAGATGCATTGAGTCGTGGGCCAAGTGGGTCAAGATTTGTGAATGGGTCAGTGAGTCGTGGGTTAACAAGACGTGACCCACTGCGACCCAGTACAATTCACTGCCCCACTCCTCAATGCATTGTAGACAGCATCTAAACATTGATTAATTTGTCTGCGTTTTACTTTCAAAACCTCAATTTTTCTTCATTTTTCATTTGTTTCTATTTACTTACCTGAGATGAAAGCAGACTTTGATAAATGAATTTCGGAGCCACTTTTTGCAAGGTGATAATGCACATTTAAAGTGTTCATATTGCAAACTGGTAGAGCGTAATGGCCTAATATAGCGGAGAAAAGCGTCTTAAAGTTTTCGACTCGCCCATATATAGTACGATGCGCAAAGTTATCAAGTGACGACATGGTAGAGTCAGTAGCATCTATGACTCACGTGCCAAGCGTACCGCGTTCGATTCCCGCTGGAGTCAACTTCGTTTGTTTTTTGCTTCAACTAATAAAGTTGTCATTTGTAGCTACAAGTAAAATGTTAATTAACCATATGTTTATAATGAATTAAAACAATAGAAACATTCAAATCAGTTGTAAAATCTTTCGATGTTCCATGTTAACTAGCAACAAATTGTAATCTATTTCGTAAATATATTGATATCACGTGTTATATTATGGTTACAACAGTCGTTGTATAAAAAAATGTTCTTGACGGTTCGCGCCTACATCTGTTGACAGTTTTCATTACTGTCCTCGAACTTATTAGCTTCTGAGGGGTCGGATGTTTTTTTTTTAGAGATTTCAAAATTGGGGACGCAGTTACCTGGTTCCCTTCCCCTCTCCTCTTACCTTGTTGGTCTGGTCCGGATACAGGGGTCGGATTTCAATCTTACAAGCGGACCCTTGTGGGATTGGGATCTGACGGCCCACAGACTTGCACCTTGGCAGCAAGGCTCCCCTTGGGCTACGCATTTGAGTGAGCCAACCCCCTTTCGGCATGTAAGAATATTTTGGCTGCGAGTTGTTGTATATTAAGATTCGACCATTTGTCTGTGTAGTGAGTAGTACCTTAATTTTCTCTTCTTTGGTGCCACTATATTCTCCTATCTGTCCTCTCTTCCGTTGTACCTTAAGATTTTTTCCAACCCCCCTTCCCCACAGTTCTAAGATTCATGAACATAGAATATATAGTATAAATATTTTAACTTAAATTACCAACTGAGACATCGAGAGATACGATTCGTGGAGGTATTCAGTATTTTACGGCAACTGAGGACCTTCTATAACTTTTGACACACTACGTGAGTGATGGGCGGGTCGGTACACTATAACATTGCATTCTATTATATTTTTTGTGTGTGTGTCCTTTCTCTTTCATTGACCGTTGAAAATTCTCGATTAACTGGTTACAATTTCTGATTTTCTTTCTATTGACCTTCCTAAATAGTAATGGTGTTATAGTAGTTTTGGGCCCAAACATTTAGAGTAACCTCTGTTTTTATATTTCTATATATATTTTTTGGGAAGTTACGTGCCTACTATATTCATCAAAACCTCTTTTTCGATGTAAATTTATGAAATGTTGAATTAATCGTTACACGCGAACAGTAGTATATTCAATTTATTACAAAATATCGGGACTGTATATGTAGTGTAGCAACCTTATTAAAATTTGTTTGTCGGGGTCATGGAGCCAAAAAGTGTAAAAGTTTCTTGAATATGAAAGAAATATATGTGCTGAAAGATAATTATAGACGAAATGTGAAATTGATATTAAAGTGAAATTAAGTAAATGAAGTTATATGAAGTTATGTAAATGGATATGTGTATGAAGGGCCCGGTATCTACCCCGGACGTTTAGAGGTTGTCATAGTTTTGAACACCCGATAGGAGTAACGCGTAACTTGTAGCGTACTGCCGCGTAATATGTAAACGGTAAGATTTTGTAGATTTCGTAATATAATGTATGTAACCATTAACTGTTGACGTTGTGATTGAAATTGCATGTAAATAAAATAGATGGCAGGTCGTAACAATAACCCTAAATCCGGAATTGAAGTTCTCTTGTGAAATAATACACCTAATAAATTATGGAACAGTGTGCCCCAAATCCTCCCTGTATGACTTGAAAATATAACTATTGGCTCTTACCAGTTCAGTGATCCAAATCTCTACGATTTGAAAATGAAATAAAATTTTGGTGCTCCCGAATTTGATTTATAACTAATTCGATACATTTCCAAATAGTATAAAGGACCTAGGATATGGTCCGAAGACTTAATCCGCCAAAATGATTCGTAACGAAAGATATGCTCCCTACGATTAGGTATAAACTTTGATCTAAAGATTTAATATGTCAAGTATTTATTTGGTAATTGTGAATATGGACTAAACCTCTGTGGAGTGTATTGTGTGATGCAACGAGATAAATAAATAAATAAATAAATATATATATATATATATATATATATATATATATATATATATATATATATATATAAAACTAACTAACTCTATGGCCTATGGAACCCGGAGGTTCAGTGCCGCGTTCACAAAAGCTCTCCACTGACTTCTATCCTTAGCTAATTGCATCCAGTTTCTACTTTGTATTCCTATCTCTGCGAGATCCATCTTAATATTGTCCTCCCATCAGCGCCTAGGTCTTCCTAATGGTCGTTTTCCTATGGGTCTACCAGTCAAGACTGAAAGCGTTTCTACTTTCTTCCATTCTAGCTACATGACCTGCCCACCTAAGCCTCCTAGACTTGACGACCCTAACAATGTTGGGTAAACCGTATAAACTATGTAGTTCCTCGTTATGAAGCTTCCGCCATTCCCCATTCTCGTTCCTCTTTGGTCCGAATATTCTTCTCAGGATATATATATATATATATATATATATATATATATATATATATATATATATATATATATATATATATATATATATATATTCTCCCTCTAGATACATATGTTTTTCTTTCTGACGACCGAACAAAAGTGAATATGAACACTATAAATGGTTCATATGAAATTACTGATTAATAACGTCTGTGTCGCCGTATGGAAGAGAACTCAAAATGTCGAAATTTCTTCTTAAGAGGCAGAGACTCAACTAAATCTCTATTAAAGATTTTTTTAATTCAAATAAAACTATAAATTTGTAATGGATTTTTCTTTTTCTTTCATATGTAGCTACTTCAAATTGAATCTAGAATATCTAAAATGTCAATTTTTTTCTTTATTAATGTAATTAAACTCATTAATATTTATAAAGATGTACTACATGATACTATTGCGTAATAACGCATTTCTGTGCATGTTAATGGCATAAATTTTAACAATTCATGTATCCATAATTTTCTTCTGTTTTTTCTTTATTTCAATTTTTTTAAGCAGATGTAAATAAATGTTTATAAAAAGTACCTAGATTAGTTTACCTTAACTGAATATAACCCGGATTATACGTTGTCCTGTGTGAATGTATGATTGAATAGTAGATTTAGTTTTAAGTTGTGACGCTCATATTAATTCATTGTACTAATTTATATAATATATGTGTAATTGTCTGTGATAACCAGTAGTTAACAATCACATTTACTAAAGATGAATACTAACTTAACTTAAATCGGCTCTATAGGAGAAGCAAAGAGAACAGAAAGAGCCGGAACAAACGATCATCTTTTGGGAATCTCCGAATCCATAATCTACAAAGAATATGTGTTAGTTCAATAATTTTTTTTCTTTTCTTCGGCCAATTTAAATATACGATCGATCTCAGGATTTTTACATCAAGTACTGGACACTAGTGTTTTTTTTTTTTTTTTGGAAATAACCGACAAACCATTAAATTAAACTTTCTCATCTCTCTCAGGGCCAGATTGGGATAACCCAGTAGTCGAGGCCACCTGGATCTAGGTCTGGGGTATATGAGTGAACCTGTGTCTATCTCTGATCACCTTCGTAATAGATCCTCACCCAATAGTACTTGGAAAGAATTCTCAATTCAACAACCATTCATTTTCCTTCACTGTATTCGTAAAAAAATATACAGTAATAGTTTTCCTGTCCTTTTCTCACTTCCTTACCTTTCCTCCTCTCCTCCTATCCTATCTTCCTCTCCCTTTCCTTATCTTTTCCTATTTCGAATAAAACCGAAAAGGGGGGTCGTGACTGGGAATTCTATTTATACAAACACGGTCATTGGTTTTGTATTAATTTCTCTTCGGAAGTCCGATATGAAAGTTTACTCACTTTGGTTGAACCTTATATGTTCTGAATTAACAAATTAATGATATATTCCTATATGAATAAACATAAGCTTGTAGTTTCATGAATATCTACATAATGGATGAATGGTTCCCACTCACGACTAATTTACGTTACATTATTACAGCGCCCTCTTTGCGAATGATTTTTTCCCCTCTCCCCTTTTCAGAGGAACGATGAGGGATAACTGCCACTGCCACGCCCTTACTTGATAACTTTGCGCATCGTACGATATATGTAGCGAGTCGAAAATTTTAAGACGCTTTTTCTTTGCTATATCAGGCCCTTACGCTCTCCCAGTTTGTAATATGAACACTCTAAATGTACACTATCACCTTGCTAAAAATGGCCCCGAAGTTCATTTACCAAAGTCTGCTTTCTCCTTGTAAGTGAAAAAAGAACTTCAGGCACTTATGGATATTGATATTTGTAACTGTTTAATAGCAATATTAATTACTTCTTGGCTTTCGAAACACAGCCTATGCGGTGTTTGAGAAGCTGATTACTGGGAAAAATATGCTTTTGAATCACCTCTTATGAATTATTATATAAAAAATTGATTTGCGTGATAATCACGCCAATTGCCAAGTCAAATGAAATAAGTTTTGGTGTACATTTAGGCGCCAATCCCACCTGGGATGTTAACATATCGCTTTCATTATAATCAAGGGTAAAAGTGGATCAGAAAAGGTAGGGGAATGGATGACGTCATGCCAACCCCCGTGCCTATCTTTGCCCATTGTAACTTTCTTAGGACGTGGGGGACGCCATTGATATTTTTGGACGTGGGGTAACGGCGTCTCCCTGTTTTCCCCTCACTTGTACACCTGATTGTAATACATATCCTATGGGGTGTGGAAATCCGAATATTTGCGAAAAATTGAGTATCTCACGAGTGGGGCACGGTGGGTGGTGGCTCATGGTGAGTCGTGGGTAAGAGTGGGCCGCAGTGGGTTGTGGATCATGGTGGGTAGTGGGTCAGCGTATCGTGGGTCAAGCTTTCATTGACCTACGCTATCTCTTGTTTTAACGACCGAAAAAAATAGGAAAAATGCTACAAGAACACGAACATTCAAATTCACATAAAATGTGTATAGCCAAACACAAGAGCTGGTTAGATACACAGAAAACTAGCACCGTTACTACCAAAATAAATGAGCAGTTGACAAAACAAGTAGAAACTAACAGTAAAACCTTACAGTCAATTATAAGAGGTATACTATATTGTGCTTGACAGAATATTGGCTTAAGAGGAAACAGGGAAGTCAAACGTTTCGCTGAAGAAATAAGTTCAGAAGAAAGTGATAACGAAGATAACGAAAACAGAAAGAAAAAGGAAAAGCTGTCCCTGACTATAATTCTGGAAATTTTAAAGAATTGATTCAAGTACTGTGTCTCTAAAACGACAGATTTTTGGGCACGATATAAAAATATATGCCGAAAAATGCTAAATATAGGGGTAAGTCGGACAAAACCGGGACCCAAAATGTTTTTCCTTCTTCCTCAGCATCTATGTGGATAGTATAGCTTGAATTAGTTTTCAAATGTTAAAGAGATTTGTTATTGACACAAAAATGTTTATTTCAGTGGAAAAAGGTGGTAAATTTCGAGAGCAAAAACAATTTTTAAAGGGTATGGAAAAACCCGGTTTTGTCCGACCTGGTCGAACAAAACCGGGTACATATAAAATAATTATAAAAAAACTTTTCATTTACAAGAAAACATGTAATTACGCCAAGAACCAGTACAGTAAGAATCAATACAACTGAAAAAATATGAGAGCTTAAAAAGTACGGAAAATATAGAGGGCTAGACTATATTAGACCAATAACATGGAGAAAATAACTTTAGGTCAGGATTTTGTTAAATCTAAGAAGAAAAATCACAAATAAAAGTTTCATCATATTCGTCCATATTGTTACAAGCTTTGTGTGCCCATCCTTTACAGTTAAGACACTGTATCAAACCTTCTCAGATTTACACTGTACTACCCGGTTCTGTCTGACTGTTGATGTCCCGGTTTTATCCTACTACGCCATTATTCAGAACTACAGGCCTAGCATCTCTCAAAGAGCACAAAAATCCTGATTCAAGACATGAAATAACAGCACGAAGAGTTATTATTATATGTTGTATACTTACATAAATCAATCTTCCAGTTGTTAGGAACAGCAGCATATTATCGATGGGAGACAAATCAAAACTTTTCTACACAAATTCTTCAACACATCGCCAACAAAGGAGCCACTTACTCAGCATTCTCTTAAACTAAGAATGACATGGCGGCTGTTTGCAACTAATTCCATGCGTTGGCCGACAGATAGTGGTACTAATATAGCCCGAAAATCCATTTTATGGTTTTATCCACCTACCCGGTTTTATCCGACTTTCCCCTACTCCTAAAGATGTACAAAATGATATTTTAAGTGCTGCTTCACACATAATCACAAATAATGTAACACAAGAAATCGAAAGCGGAAGCTTATTGTAGCATCATTGTTGATGAAGCTCGTGATGAAGAACATGAAGAACAAATGAGCATATGTTGCTGCTATTCAGTAAAAAAAAAAAAAAAAAAAAAAAAAAAAGGTTCCTTGGTTTCGTTCAATTGAAAGAACTTGATTTACATTCATTTACTAACACAAGAGTTTTTGACCTCAATTGGTCTTGTTATTAAAAACTGTGTAAGGTAGTCGTTTGGTGGTGCCAGGCCCGTGCTGGCCCACCGGGACACCGGGACATATCCCGGTGCGTCCTCCGAAACATCACATTATATATAAAGGTACATTTTCTAATAATAATTTCTTGCTGTTATTATTGGTAAAGAACCCATGATAAGTACAGTGTGATCTGTACATAAGACGCCCTTGCGAAACCACATCAAAGACAAACGGTTTCATTTATCCTTCTGTATGACACAGTTCTGTACAATGAATACATACTGTTATTTTTGGTTTAAAAAATCATGAAGGGTACAGTGCGCCCTTTGCAAAGGCGCCCTTGCGAAACCATATCAAAGATAAACGGTTTCATTTATTCTTCTGTATGGCACAGTTCTGTACAATGAATACATACTGTTGGTAAAGAACCCGTGAAGGGTACAGTGAGCCCTTTGCGTAAAGTGCTCTTGTCATGTGATTATTCCTGTGTGTTTTAGAGCAGTATTGGAATAATCAGTGCCTATTGTATTTCTAAAATATAGCTATATTGATTTATTAGTGTATATTTAGCTTCATTTTGTCTGACGAAACAATCTTACAAGAACTAAAAAACGTTTCTCTAGTAAAGAAGTTTTCACAGTTTAGCTATTTACGTTATTAAATAAACTTTTGGTTTTAATACTTAAAATGGCGCCCGTATATATATATATATATATATATATATATATATATATATATATATATATATATATATATATATATATATATATATATATACGGTGTAACTTAATTAAAATAAACTTCAGGAGGTGACTCCTGACACGGATATAAAACAAAAAGTATACACCAACCTGGGTGTAAAAATGCCTCCTGTTGGCGCCTTGATCAGACGAAAAATTGTCGGAAAAATGTAAGAACAGTCATAAATCAAGAATGAAACATCGGATCGAAGTCAGGTAAAAGAGAATGTCCATTATTTAATTTATAGTTATACATCCCATTAGTGTAGATTCGGATATAGTGCAGTGGCGACGCAAGAGTGCCTCCCAAAGAGACTGGAGTATTCCTTCGACTATTTTATCAAACGTCGAATGAGGGCAATGAACAACAATCAAGTACAAGATTTCAGCAATCAAAAATAATAGTACATCATTCAAATGAGAACACTTGGAATTCCAAAGAAAGAGAGATACGCATGTGTGATTGATCTATTTCATCTAAGCACAGAATATACTCTCAGGAGAATAACATAAACGAAAAGAAGTCTTTAACGTATCACAGTTATATCTTCTACGCTATTGATAACGGATGATAAATGAACGACTTTCTGACCAAGTTACGAGTGTGTGAAAATGAAAAAAAAAAAAAAAAACTTTGACCCAGATTAGGTTTAAAATGACTGTGCATAGGACAGTCAGGCGGCATATAAAGAAACATAATAATCAAAGATCATATGT
Organism: Thermobia domestica; assembly: GCF_964235325.1. Taxonomy (NCBI): domain Eukaryota; kingdom Metazoa; phylum Arthropoda; class Insecta; order Zygentoma; family Lepismatidae; genus Thermobia; species Thermobia domestica. Next base: position 58,832,352 of record NC_137456.1, on the reverse strand, counting down.
GATCAATGAGTGTACAACGGATTCTCCAGATCATATGGGGCGAAGGTAAGCAACATTAAAGCATTGCATCCTCGTAATATATAATTCCGTGGAATATGATACTTCTGTGCACAGAAACAACAAAAATGGACGAAACATCAGATGTTGTATACGTTGCATAATGATACAAAGAAATGCGCTGGAACAGTATACTTAATTTATCCGTTAGGTAAATCTTCTTCCAGGGATACTTTCGAGGGGCTTTACCCCTCTCTTGGAGTTGGGAAAATGCCCCTTAATCCTGTGCTACGAAAAACTACATTCCTATTGTGAGTATATCAAAATAGTGCAGTAGTGTAGCCCAGTAGCGTACCCAGGAATTTATTTCGGGGGGGTCCAAACTAAATATGAAGCTATTTTATATTAAAATTGCTAAAATTGCCCCTAAAATTAGGCTAAATTTTTAAAAAGTCGAAATTTCGGGGGGGGGGGGTCCGGACCCCGTGTCCCCCCCCCCTCCGTACGTCCCTGGTGTAGCCCACTTACATTTTGATTTTGTCACTGGTGGAACAATTTTTTAGAAGAAAATTGTTTCTAAACACATGCGACAAATGGTGGAAAATATTTTTTCGACGTAATCTATGTACTTTGGAGGTAGATGAAATACCTACACGAAGGAAAGAGAATGTGGCACTTTTGCATAGACGTAGCAGCACTTACGGAATTATCGTCCCTTCTGTGCCACTTAAGAGTGTTTCGCGGAAGGTTGTATTGCAGTTTTGATGTGAAATGGCATAAATTAGCGTGGCTGTGTTATAGTAGGCATCTGACAGCCCTTGTGAGTGATATACAGAGTCCGATGCTCTGATGTTACGTGTGTATTTGCTGTATAACAGGATAGGAAGTGTTGCGTACAACGGTAGAGTGTTGTGTCCAGATATTCACGGTCGTGTAAAACTAGACGTTGGTGTTTAAGTAAAATTAATTTTGTTAATCTGTATTTGTCTGCGCAATGGCAAATTACCCTGTCCACGAGCTGGCAGATATGCAACTCATTTATGGAAAGGCAAGGGGAAATATTCCAGAGGTAAGGCGTTTATATCGTAACCGTCACTCTCATAGGAGAGTAACTTTCCATGTATTTTTCCATCCCTTCATATTCGCATTCGGAAGATAGGGTCTCTTCAAATTCCCATACGTGAATTCGAAGAAAATCGCACCATGTGGACAGTTGAATTTGAAGACAGCGTACTGGGAATGATCAAAGACCGTCCTGAAACTAGCAGTAGCCATGTATAGGGCGTAAAAATCCACATGCAACTCTAGTGAAGTGTGAGCGCGCGGTGCAGTATGGTGGATAATTTTGTGGTAGAATAGGACCTTATTTATTGCCGGCCTGCCTGTGTGGGAGTACGTATCATTTATTTTTGCGTATTGTTCTAAAATTGTTAGAACATGTGCCCTTGAATATAAGACAGCAGATGTGATTCCAGCATGACAGTGCACCTGCATATTTTGGCAGGTATATGCAGACCTACTTAAATGAAACATTCCCAGATAGTTGGATTTGGAGAGATTGACCTGTGTTATGACTACCTCTTTCACTTTACCTCACACCTCTTGATTTCTTATTTGGGGCGTTATGAAACGCCTTTTGTATGCAACACTAGCCACGATAGCCGAAGAATTTGTTGCTCGACTTAAATAAGCTGCGGCAATCACCTTCGAAATTTCAGATGTCTTTGATCACACGCAGTAAAATTTGCTTCGCCAATGTCATCTTTGCAATACGATGAACGGTTGACAATATCGAACTGTGAGCTGTTACTCTTCACAGCTATTTCGTGCACACATAGTGCATCGCACAAATACTGTACAAGGTACTTCTGAGTGTTTCACTTTATCCTCCTTTGTACAAAACAAAATAAATCGGTAGTTCTGTATTTCTTCGTATAATTGTGTAACACGCGCAACAGCTTGTATTTCGTCGAGTTTCATTACATCTGTGCTCGGAATTATAATGTTCCACGGAATTACGTATTACGAGAGGAAACCTTTTAATGCAGCATACCTTTGCCCAAATTGTATTCACATAATTTGTGAAAATCACTGTTATCATGTCAAGAATCGCTTGTACTCTCGTTCATCATACACGATCTTTGAATCCTGACTGTCGTTATAAACCTAGTCTGATTCAAAGTTATTTTTTCCATTTTCGCACACTCGTAACTTGAACAGAAAGCCGTTTATTTATCATCCGTTACCGTTAGTCCATAAGATATAATTGTGATACTTTAAAGGCTTATTTTCATTTAAATTCTTTTTCCGAGAGTTTATTCTGTGCTGAGACAAAACAGATCAATCACACATTTGTATCTTTCTTTCTTTCGAACTTTGTGTTCTAATTTGAACGATGTACTATTACTTTTGATTGTTGAAATCTTGTAGGTATACTTGATTGTTGTTCGTTTTCCTCATTCAACGTTTTATAAAATGGTCGAAGGAATACTCCAGTTTCTTTGGAAGTCACCCTTGCACCGCCACTACACTACGTCTGATTGTACACTAATAGAATCTACGACTAAAAATAATGGGCATCCCTTTTGCACAATTTCGATCCGACATTTTGCTCTCGAGTATGGCTGCTGTTGCATTTTCTCGACACTCTTCAGGTGGTCATATCTGAGGCATTTCTATACCCAGCGTGGTCTATACTTTCTATACTTTTCGTTTTATCTCCGGTGTCAGGAATCACCTCCCGACGTTTAGTATATTAATTAAGTTACACTATATATATATATATATATATATATATATATATATATATATATATATATATATATATATATATATATATATATATATATATATATATATATATATATATATATATATATATATATATTAAATGTTGCATTGAAAAGATGGTAACGGATTTTACAAAATTTCTTATCGAGAAAAATTGTAATTGAAGATTAACATAAACATTGCGTGTAGATTTTAATAAGCAACAGGTAGCTTAAGCTATGAAACAATCGGAAAAGAAAATAGTGTTATTTTGGAAGAAAAATACCTAGGGCCTACTACTGTCTTCTATTTTAACAATAGAATTGATTCAGTTATCTTCCTATTTTCAAATGTGATTTTGTAATTTAATGTAATATTTTTATTTTTCCAAACTTGGTAAAAACATTGTCACCTAGAAAAATATAAAATTAATTTTGATGTTGCTATTATTATTATTATTACTTCTAAGCCATTTAGCAACATTTTATTTTACTTATTATAATCCTCATATTTATAATTCTTTTCCTATGAAATTTACCACAAACATTCATATACACATAGTATCAGTATTTAAAGCAACCTGCAAAATCATTATCAAATTATATTCTTACAAGAAGAATTTCCCCATGTTATATTATATATATATATATATATTTATATATTACAATTAACTTACAATTTGTAACACGTTTCCGTTATAAAGAGCAATTTTACAATATCGGCATTTGAAAGCATCTGTTTACATTCATGTAAATAAGTTAATCCAATAATCGAGATTTGAAAGCAATTAGATACAACCATAAGTAATTACATAAGAATTGTAAAATAACAATGATTATTAAAAAAACTGTTATAATGAAAATTTCAAATGAAACAGTAAATATCTATTCTTCGGTACTTTGTTCCCATGATGTTCGGCAAGTACTACTAAATCTTCTGCTTTCAAAGGCTCCAACCTGTCATGTTATGTCACTGTCTTGACGTACGGTACAGCATTCATGCTGTTTTTTTAATATATATATAAACTTATGGACTGTGAGCTGTCTCTTCATACTCCTTGCTTGGTTGCTACATAAATTGATGCACCAATGATGTTTGTTTTTTTCTCCTAACCTCCCTTCTCCGCAATTACAGAAGAAAGACTTCTTCTAGCTCTTTACTAGTGGGTAACGTTCCCATTATAGCCGACACGTTCCCACGTTGAATGGCTATGCTTATGCGTTGAATCAGGAAACTTTTTGCTCGATTATCTCCTGATTTAATTGATAGACGGTGACCGATTTCTTTTATAAATTTGAGGCCTCCTTCTTCCCAAGAACCGCTAGACTCAATTGCTATTGCGACAAAGCAATAGTTATCGAGTAGATTGCTATATTTATTCCTTTTTTCTTTCGCTCTTCGAGCAGCTACGAGTCCAGCTTGTACTGAGGCATATTGTAGGTTGGAGGGGGCATAGGTGTCTGAACATGTGAAGTCCCAAATCAATGCCTTTCCTTTCTTCCAAGGTACTAATGTCATACCATCGGGTCTTTTCCCGTCAGATCGGCTGCATCCAATCAGTTCCCTCACTGCTGGGATCCCTGCTGATATTAATGCTCTTAATATTATATCATTTACACTTGAATGACGTGGGTGTCTGCCTGCGCTGCTTTTGCACGACAAACCGTGTAATCCTTTTTTATCTACAAAGGTGTTACAAATGGGGCAGTGGTGTGGTTCACATATATCTGCTCCCAACCGTAGTGCAACTGATACTCGGAAGCTCTCATTGGATAGGTGTAGGCCCAGAGATGGTGATGGTAGAGCTTGAAGCCATGCTCCGTTTTCTGGGGACATGACCGCTAAAAGTTTGGCTTTATCTTCGATGTTATTTGTAGTCTGCAATAAAGAAGCTGCATGGCAATTAACGATGGGCTCGTCCCAAGCCGACTGATTGTTACGTTTTTCGAGAGCCGGAGGGTCTAACCCAACTAAATTTGTCCATTTAGCTATGCAGTCCATCACATCTGGATTGGTGATTTCGTCGTTATTCCATTGAAGAAGTGAACTAACTATTTGACTTGCACCGTAGAAAGACGCTAAAAAAGACGGAATAGCCATATCTGTGGCGCGACGGATTCCAAGGCCTCCATTTTTGACTGGTAAAGAAGCTTGTATCCACGAGTTGTTATTAAGAGAACAATTGAGGATGGATTCCAGACCAGTTTTAAGAGTATCGTCATACTTTTCCAATAGGGCATCTTCCTTCCAAGATGGAGAGCATCGGAGGAAATAAAATAATCTCGGCATTCCAAATGAAGCCCTTAACAGATAAAAAGCAGAATGGGCTGAAAGCTTGGAAAGTCGTGACATAAAAAATTCTAGTTTGGAGGTTTTGTCTAGTAACATTTTGCTCCGTGCCTCTGTTGAGATAGCTGAACCTAAAAGCTCTGCATTACTTGGTGTAAGGAGCTGAATACCAGGTGCTGATTTATTAAAGATATCATAGAGGTTCTTAATTTGTTCTTCTGTAGCACCGAGAAATCCTACTTCGCATTTGGAGCAATTTAGCGATAAGCCAATTGATGATGCGTGTGTACGAATGTTGTCTAATGTTTGTAGTATTACGTCTGTATTTCCAGCTATTGTTCCATCATCCAAATACCAGACATTCAGCTCTGCGTTTATGTTATTAACAATTGGTTGGAGAGTCATAGCAAACAGTGCTGGACCTAACGGATCACCTTGTTGAACACCTCGCTGTGATAGAATAGTGTTATCTCCTATATATAGGTTGCTTGGTTGAGAATAGCATTGAGAGATGTACGAAAAATATGCTGGAAAATTCTTTTTAACAGATAGCAACATGGAATCTCGATTTAATTCATTGAAGGCATTTCTGAAATCGATTTTTAAAAATGCTTTCACTTGGGTGTGCGTAGTAGAATAATATGTGCGAGCTGCATGTACTGCTGCTTCCGCCCCAAATGGGACACAGACTCCTAGTTGGTGTGGATATAGTATGTCGATAAGTGATTCGCGCATCTTGTAGCAGATTATTTTGGCCGACAATCGTCTCCAAATATTGCCCACGGCTATTGGCCGAATTCCTCCGCTTTTTTTCTTAAGGGCAAGTAACGACGCACCGAAGAATATCGGTCTCAATGTTGTAGGTACATTTCCCGATATTATGAGGTGTAACAGTTCTCTGATAACATTGATAAGCTGGTCTCTAGATTCATCATCGTGTGATAGAACTAAATCTTTTAGAATTGAAGCTCTGAGGCTATCCATTCCACCGGCGGATCCAGAGGGAAAAGATGTAATTGCTTTCAATAATTCAGTTGATGATACTTTAGTTGCTGATGCTGATGCCTCTGGAGGTTCAGGGATGGCTAATAAATGTGAGTGAGCTGGATGTTTTGCTCTGAGTGCTTCTAACAATGAATTATCTGGAGTTGCTATCGAGTCTTCGGATGTTAATAGTCTTACTGCTCCTCTAACATCACCGTCCGATAGTTTATTTTCAATGTTCTTGCTGTGGAATGATGTGGATTTTGACAAATCACGAACTTTGTATAATTTAATTAATTCGGCTGACAAAGCTTCTCGATGATTATCCGACCAGTTTCGTATTCTTTGCTTCACCCATGTGGTGAGGTTGGTAACTTTTTCGGCATATGGAGGAATACAGAGAACCACATAAGGGAAGATTAAAAGATCTAGCCAAGCATCAATACTATTAGTATTCGTGACCTTTTGTAGAACTTCACTTAAGGAGTGAGCCATAGCTGGTCTGGCGCCTCGGGGAACTCGTCGGAGTGTAGGAATATGGGACTTTAAAAATATTAACAGTTCGCCTATTTTAGCTGTTGAGTCCGTTGAATTTTCCTCAATCGCTTCGTGCGTTAATATATTTGAAATATAGGTAATGGCACTTTTCGCATTGGAAGAAGATAGATTTTTCTTGAGTGATTCGCGGTGGCATCTACTAGTATGTATGGCTAGACTTCGTTGGCTTAGAAAACACTTATGGCAATATGAACATTGCGCTTCATTTGGCTTGCTAGATGTGTCCAAATTAGGACCTGGATCCTCCTTCTGACAAGAGGCATCCGCATCTTGAATTATATATATTCACGTTTATGTGGGCGCCCTTTTGGTAGGCTTGTCCACCGCCCTCATTAGTGACCCAGCACGGGCCTGGGTGGTGCCTCTGTTATGTCAGAAGAATTTAATGGACTTCAAGCTATGATACGGGAATTTCGGGTAGCCTTTGTCCTTATATGCTTTGCTATGAACACAGACTGAATTTAGTTCTCGTTTATGTATCAAGAAACGTGCAATCTCTTGCTGAGATCAGAGGTAAAAGTTAGGAGAAACGCAGGGACTCCATCCCCCCACCTCAAAAATATACGTACAGCGTCCCTCCAGTTCCTAAATAAATTACAATGTTTAAAGATAGACAGGGGAAACGGCGTGGCATCTTCCCGCTACCTACTGTCTCCCCACCTTTTCAAATCCACTTTTATCCCTTGCTGAAACCATGTCTTTTAGAAACTGTGTATGCTTTTCAATCTTCATCTTTCCGGCACGATATTTTTAATTTTAAAAAGGAAACTAAAACTGGAATCCAAGTTATTAATGTTCCCTGACAGTGATATCAGGTGGGCTGTCAAAGTACAAAGGAGTACATTTTTTTTTTAAATCTAGTTTGAAGTTACAATAAAAGCGTTACCAACGTTTGCTGAAAGTAAGAAACGAAGAGAAGCAGCTGAAACAAAGGCTCTTCTTATTCAACTTAGATCTTTTGATGATATTTTCACACTTGTTTGCCTAGATCAAATTTTGAATTATGTTAATATACTATCAAAAGAGTTACAGTCGCCGATAATTTGGGGCTGACAAATGTCTCAAACTAATAAAGGCAACTATAGAAAATCTAGCCAAGATGAGAACAGTCGACAAGTTTGACAATTTACTCAGAGATGCTGACTCTATTGATGAGAAGGGTGACTCTACCATTGATTCCAAAATAGCGACAACTTGGAGCAGAAATGAGAGGTCACTGTTTCGTCTTGATGATTATTTTGTAATAGAGATCACAGGAAAAGGAAAAAAAAAGCAAATACTGGAAGCGGAGATTAAGCATGAAGACGAAAGCTTCATTTTTCTGCATCATAGACAATATTTTATCTGAGATGAGAAAACGATTTTCAACAAATTATATCAACATAATAACCTGTTTATCAGCTTGTGATACAAATTCTGGAACTTCCTTAAAATCTGAAGTAATGTGCTCTATTGCCGAATCTTGTGATAAAGATGAAGAGTTCAGAGGAGTTTCCAGTTTAAATGACCAGTGTGGTTTAGATAAATCTATGTTCTAATAGTGTAAAGAAGTTTTTCAACAATGAGAAAAATAAAATTGTTCCTATGTAATACAATGAGGCGAGATGAAAGACTACGGAATTTAGGTCTGATAGCTATTGAAAGAGAGGAACGTAGTTTTTTTTATTACGTTACCCTGAAACAGTGGTAAACAAGTTAGCGTCACATAAAGGAAGGCATTTACAACTTATGTTGCACTAGGCGCATTTTTTTTAAGTTCAGTTTCATTTTGTGCATTGTGCTATTCAAGGTAATTTGTAATAATGTGGGTATATATATGCATTAAACTAGTCTGATTTTTTTGGACCACGTTTAAAGCTATTTTTAAGGGTTTGACTCATAATAAGATCAATACTTTTTGTATCAACCATACCAGATTATTATTCAACTTATTCTATGGCTTATATGTATATATCCAAAAGTATCAATTAATATTTCCTACTGTCATTAATCAATCAAATACGTATATGTATCCATGAGCAAGGGAGCGGGGCTACCCAAAATTAAAATCCTAAAACCGCCCCTGTTCCTTTCTCCCGTGTACATGCCTATAAGTACAATCGTTCCTCTATCGAACATGCAGCTTAACAAAGCAAGAATTTTAGGTAAAGATAATTTCAGTTTTTTTTTAAGCAATATTCGTGACGATAACAAGACTCTCAGGACTAAGCTTAGTCTCGTCTCGAAATGCAAGTGTCTTTCTCGGTTTTGTCTCAATTTATAAAAGCCTGTCTCGAAATTTCGAAACCGAGACTTTGAAGAAAACTAAAGAGACAATGTAAATAAAATAGTTCGCGTGGATATTGCACTCAATAGAAAAGAAATATGCGCATTACGCAGAAGTAGTGCTCTCAACGGGTCTTCAACTCGACCCGACCCGTGACCCGAGTTGACAACCGACCCGATGACCCGACCCGTGATTCGATCCGATTGACCTGACCTGACAACCCGACCCATGCTGACCCGATTGACCCCACCCGACAACCAGGCCCGAATAACCCGACCTGACAACCCGACCCAACAATCCGACCCGAATAACCCGACCTGACAACCCGACCCAACAACCCGACCCGAGTAGCCTGACCCGACAACCCGACCCGAGTAGCCTGACCCGACAACCCGACCCGAGCTGACCCGACTGACGCGACCCGAGCTGACCCGACCCGTTTGAGAGCACTATGGTCACGACACTGGGTGAACGCCAAAATGCACTCCCATTGGGAATTAAACCAGGACCACGTGTACCGAAGTCTTACACGTTAACCACTAGCTAGATCAAGCGGGGGATTTGTATATGCATCTTAATGAATATTTGGCACTTTTGAGGTTTGGTTATTTCTTTTTATAACTGATACCAATGTCCGACGTGGAAGAAATTTATTTTTTTCTTGCTTTAGTTCTATGTGACGAAATTTTCATTCAAGGTCAGTGTTCTCACCTGTTCGGACGTCAGGGGGTCTTCTCGGAAGGCAGTAGCAAGAGTCTCTTGGCGGAGACAAAAGGAAATCGTTTAACTACAATGATAAGGGTTGAGGAAACGGGAGAACACCTGTGATTTCTTCCAACCCTTCAACTTTCATTCCAAAATAGGTTCTTATGATTCCGGGACCTGCGCCACTTTGATTTTTCTTTCTCGGTAATTTACAGTATTTTACAGTATATATAGTTGCAAGTAAGAAGATACATAATATGAATTTTGTAATTTAAAATTAAAAATACACTATGATAATTAATTATAAAGTACTAATTTTATTTCATCACTTTCAGCCCAGCAAATGAAATTCAAACAATTCGCACCCTGGGTCTTGGTCATCAACACTGCGTCTTATTCTTTGTCTTCCACAGTCAAGTCTTGGTCCTGCATTTCGTAGTCTTGGTGGTCTTTCATGCTATACAAGAGCCAAGAATGTTCGCCTCATCGGTACAAATGAAGACCAAGTGTGATTTTGATTATGGTCTTTCATACTATACGGAAAGTAAGAAAATATGCTCATCGCTACTTGGTGATCACCAAAACAAGGCCAAGAGCAAGATTACTATGCACCAGAGCCCTGCACGGGCCGGGCGCGCCCGGTTCAGCCCGGTTCAGCCCGGTGCCCGGCCCGGCCCGACCCGTTTTAAGTAATATCAAACTCGACCGGGCCCTAACCGGGCAGGGCACATTTCGGGCCGAGCCGGGCCGGCCCGGCTCGGCCTGGATACTCTGAGAAACGGTTCGGAAATTAATGTTGTCAGCCTATTTGTTTTTTAATGTCCTCCACTACCTCTATTTTTGCCGTGTTTGTACGGTCTTACTGTCAGCCTATGTTAATCGTAATGTGTTTGGGAAACTGACTCTTTATTCAAGACTGCGATATATTAGTAATACTATTACTATTACTACTTCTACTACTACTATTACTACTTCTACTTATTACTACTACGACCACTGCTAATACTACTACAAGTGCTACGACTTCGCGTCAGAGTTGACATATCTGGTGGTACCGAATTTACCTTCTAAGTACAGAATAAAATGGAGAAATGCTAGTTATTATGGCCAGTCTGCGTAGAATGTGAACCGATGCTTGATCTACGAGGGAGAACAGTGGCTCAGTAGAAAAAACACTCACATCTGGTGCTAGACGTCGTCGGATCAATCTCTACTCATGCTATGTGAGCTTTGTTGTGGACAAACATCGTGTGCGTGGGAGTTTCTGGGGTGGTCCCGCTTCCTCCCACTGTTTTCTTTCCACCAATTCATCCCATCATCATCCATACAGCCTGAGCCGTAGTTACCTAAAGAACGTATGATAAAGTCAAGTACTTGACCTAGTAAGTAGAATTTGGTACGCTACCATTGGACCACGGAGGACAAAACCATGAACTGGCGTGCTCATAAGATCAGTGCAATTTGTAGTAATGTTCAATTAGCAAGGCAAATATCGAATGGTGTTACATGTTCATATATTGTTTATAGTATGATGCTACAAATATAACAAAATATAATGATCAAATAAATCACCAAATCGTCAGGGTCGATTAGGTGTTCCTGGAACGGTGGCTCAGTGGTTGAGCGTTCACCTCTGGTGTATGGGGTCCCTGGTTTGATCCGAGCTCTCGCCAAGTGAACTTTGTGGTGGACAAACACCGTGTGGGGGGTTCGCGGCGTTCTCCTGTTTCCTTCCACTTTATTTATTCCACTATTTCATTTATTTCTCATCACCATCGTCTCCTTTAGGCTAGTTAGCATAACTTGGAACCACCTACCAAGAAGAATAAACTAATGGATTGGGAAGATAGACATTCAATCTCTGGTGAATTTGATGATGAAGTAGAAATCTACCTCAACACGTCATCATGTGTAAGAGAACTAGATATACAGCAGTGGTGGAAGCAACAAGAACAAACATTACCAAAATTGTGTAAATTAGCGCGTCAGTATCTCGTCATCCCTGCTTCTAGTGCGTCTACTGAAAGAGCTTTTAGTACTCAGGAACGGAGAAATGCTCTAAAGCCTGAAACTGTTGACTCTGTTTCCGTGCTATTCGATGCGTATAAGGACATACAGTAAAGCGATGTTCATTTTGCACTATTGGTTTCTTAGGAAACCTTATATTTTCATTTTCTTAATATCAACTATCCCTTCTATTATATGTGATGTTAAGAGGCATTTTTGATAGCTGAAATCTATACATTTTTCATTCAGGGGACTTTTGAGGTATTTTTCGTTCAATAATGATATGTGTGGATTTTGTTTTGATTTACTGCCTCGCATTCCGTCATATAGCTCTGTTATTTACTTGTTACGAACCGTTCCAGGAACACTTCATCGATCCTGGGGTCTGGATGATTTATTTCATCATTGTTTTTTGTTATTATTATTGTAGCATCGAATTATAAAGAATACAGGAACATGTAATATGATTTGGAATCTGCCGTGCTAATTGAACATTACTACAAATTGCGCTAATCTTATGAACACGCCAGTTCATGGTTTCGGTCTCCGTGGTCTAATGGTAGCGGGACAAATTCTAATTAGTAGGTCAAGGACTTGACTTTCTCATATGTTCTTTAGGCAATTACGGCTCAAAACGTATGGATGATGATGGATGAATTGGTGGAATGAAGACAGTGAACGAAAACGGGCTAATCCAAAAACTCCCACGCTCACGATGTTTGTCCACCACAAAGCTCACATAACACGAGGAGGGATCGATCTGACAACCTCTAGCACCAGATGTGAGTGCTTTACCTACTGAGCCACCATTGCCCCTCGTCAAGCATCTGTTCTACGCAGACTGGCCATAATAACTATATTTCTTCGATTTTTTCTGTACTTAGATTGTAAAGTATGTACCACCAGACATGTCAACACTGACGCGAAGTCGTAGCAATTGTAGTAGTAGAAGTAATAATAATAATAATAATAATAATAATAATAATAATAATAATAATAATAATAATAATAATAATAATAATAATAATAATAATAATAGCAGTAGCAGTAGTAGTAATAATAAGAGTAGTAGAAGTAGAGTACTTTACAGTCTTGAATAAAGAGTTAATTTCCCAAACACATTACGATTAACACAGGCTGCCAACATTAGTTTCCGATCCGTCTTTTACAGTGTTCGGACGGAGTCGGGAAATCGGTCTGTGCCCGGTTCGTGCTCGGCCCGGCTCGGCCCGAAATGTGCCCGGCCCGGTTAGAGCCCGGCTCGAGATTCGGGCCGGGCCGGGTCGAGCCGGGCACAGAATTCAGATCCATTCGGGTCGGGCCGGGGCGTCTTCGGGCCTGGGTTTGCAGGGCTCTGCTATGCACTTCGTCTTGCATATCCAATCTTTATCTTATTCCTGTATCGATGTTCTTGGGCTTGGTGAAATAAAATGAAATATTCAGTTTAAGGTCCCTCGATTCTGCACCGAGGCTAAGGGATATGGTGACCATGAGAAATGAATGCAATGGTGGTGGAATGAAGAAAGTGGGAGGAAACAGGAGAACCTCGAGAAAACCCACTACACGGCGTTTCTCCACCACAAAGCCCACTTAGCACAAGCTCGGATCGTACCATGGACACCATGCACCAGAGATGAATTCTCTACCATTGAGCCACCGCGGCCCCGCTTGGGCTTGGTCGTCCATATCAAATCTTTCTTTTGGCCTTGCTTAAACAACTTCTAGTTTTGTTCTAAATCCAGACTCCATATTGGCGTAGATATTAATATTACAGTCGATTGGTAAAATCAATCTTCCACATTTACAAATTGAAGTACACACAAGTAGAAAAATAAGCATTTACCATAAAAACACTAGCTGCAAGTGTTCAAAATAGATTTATGGCTTCTATAAAATCAATTGAAAATTGTTATTTTTAATTAGGCAGCTAGTGAAAACAGTAGCTTTCGACTCCAGCCGAGTTTAAGCTCAACCTAAACTCAGTTGACCAAAGTGAATTGACCCGACTGACCCGACCCGAGCTGATCTCGGGTCGATTCGGGTCACGGGTCGGTCGGCCCGACCCGACCCGTTTGAGAGCACTACGCAGAAGAGATGAAAAAGAAGACTGTAGGCTTTCGAAGTGTCGGTGTAGAGAAGAATGGAGAGAATTGGTTGGACGAGTCAGGTTTAATAATAATAATAATAATAATAATAATAATAATAATAATAATAATAATAATAATAATAATAATAATAATAATAATAATAATAATAATAATAAAAGGACGACAAACTGTTTGAGACATTGACTGAGAACTGGGGTAAAAGTGGACCAGAAAAGGTTGGAGGACGCATGGCGTCCTCCGTTCCCCGTGCATATTTTTCCCCATTTTAATTTTTTAGAAAGTGAGGGGACGCGATGGTTATTTTCTGGAAGAGGGGGAACAGTATCCTTCCGCGTTCCCCCTCACTTTTACCCGGTGTCTTCCCGCTTGCGACAGTCCTATAAGCGACAGGAACTGTTAACTGTCCTATGTGCGACCGATTCGATCTATTAAGTGCCCTATGAGTCACCGATTCGTTCATACTGAGATAATGGAAGAAGATAAGGTTCTATCTTCTTTAACTTGTTTTATGCTAATGTGATTTAGAACCTAACAAAATGTACTATGAAAAATTTCGCTCTACCTGAATTTAATACGTGAGAATGCTCTCATTATATTAACAATCTTTTATACGTTTTTCCTAATATTATATTTTTGAATTAATTTCTATGAATACATTGACTATATCAAGGGGAAAACTAACTAAATACTTAGAGTCCGCCTTTGTCCGCCTTTGTCTATGGTTCTAATATAATTAAAAATGTCATGATAAATGATACGGAGCATAAGTTTAGATTGAATATGTTTATGGCATAAGAAAGGAATCAGAAAGAGGTATGGGCGCCCGAAGAAAATTTTCTAGGGAAGTGCATCTCCATTGTATAACGTCTGATATATCTGATATTTAATATACGTGGTTTGCTATATTACGTATACATTTTTGTGAGCCAGGGAGGCGACCCCTGCCTTCCCATCGGGTGCCCATGGAAAAAAGGTGTTCACCATTTCAGGATATCAAAGAAATCTAAAAACACAGTGTATTCGAAGAAATTATTACACAAGTTACAAATCTCTCGCAGGACTTAACAGTTCGTCTTAAGGGATTATTTCAGATTGCTTCACGACAAGTTTTTATGTATAAGTCAAAACAAGGGAGGAAGGCAAATTAAGCAATTAGCTTACGTTTTAGTAGCTTACAATAGGGGGGGGGGCGGTAGTTTAAAGAGTTTGTGTATCTTTTGGATTGTTTTACCTTTAGGAATATACTTTTCATGGAAATATCCCTGTTGTCTCGTTAAGTTATTTGATATGTTTATGTCAAATCTAACTCAAAATTAAAATAAGTTTTATTTGCACTCACAATAGAGGAAAAATATATTTAACGAACAGTATCACTAGCACGTATATATTTCATACCAAGGTTGTTCGGACGCCAGAGGCAAACATATTTTACGAGATGGAATCATATCATCTTCCATCATCTCAATGTAAATGAATCGGTCGCTCATAGGACAGATAACAGTTCCTGTCGCTAATAGGACTGTCGCTTCTGGGACTAATTCCTTTTACCCCTGGTTGAGAAGCAATTGTCTCATAAGAAACGTGTTGGAGAAGGTATAGTGGCAGGAAAATAAGAAGATGCCAAAGAAGCTATATATGATAGATGATATTAAAACAGAAGATTCCTATGTGGACATAAAGAGATCAGCTGAAGACTGTGATTCATGGAAGCTTCTCTCTTTCCAGTAAGTGACCTACCAATAGCGACAGAATATCTATCCCCATCAGGATCCTGCCGCCTACAATCGGACAATTTGTCCATGCCGACCAGAAGCCGCGGTCGGATTGCTGGCGCCTGACACCGGCGTCTTTCACCGCGATTTTCGACCGCGACGAATACTTGCCTTCGAAAATGAGCATTAAATGCGTCGGCACCGCCGTCGAAAAGAGGCTGGCATAAGGAGTCGGTAGAGGGTCGGAAAGAGGCCTTCCCGACTGTTTTGCCGGCTCTGACGGTCGGCAACAGTCGGCAAAGAGTCGGCAAAGAGCATTTTATTTAACGATTTTCGACCTCTTGCCGCCTCGGCAAAAGTTCGGCAACTTTATACAAGTAGATCGTCGTGCCGCCGCGGACGGGTGCCGGCTGCCTCCGACGGCCTGCGCCCGTCGACGGCGACAATCCCTCTTTCCGACCGCGACTTCCTGATGGGGATGATAATTATGATTATTCAAAGAACTGAAAAATGGCTTTTAAAATCCTATGCATCGTACAAGGGAAAGCAAATCTTTGTATTTAAAAGTAAAATCTAAGTTATACCACTCAATTACTTTCAACAGTAATTTATATAAACTTGGCAAGTCGTAAAGTGAAAAAGTTCATTAGCCAGTTGTGCCCACCCCCTCTCATGTCCATGACGCACCCCCCCCCCAATTGTCTATCCGTAGGTGTTCTTCCATGAAAAAAAAAATCTTTTCTATTAATTTTTACACTCCCTCAAACATATTTGGGTGCACCTCGTTTGCGCACAGTTTTCTCCCAAAGATCTACGATAATTGTAGTTGATTGACAGCTGGTCGAAAAGTATAAAATCGTGGTTTTGCGCACAGTTTTTAAATGCGACGTTGCCAAATCTCAATATAATCATGCTTAAGCAAATCATGCAGTTGCGCACAGCTTCAATACTTTAGAGAATAAGGGTAAATGTGAAAGATATATTCAATTCTGCTGTTCAATGTTTATTATATTCAATTCTGGCGAATGGTACATGTTTTACAACTTTAGTCCTTGAAATTTGTGTCCTACAACTTTAAGATATTTCATTCTCGAAACTTCGCTGTGTGTGGAGTTTTGAAAGTACCTGTATAATTTCATGATTTGTTCCCTCCTTTGAATTTCTTCTTTCGTTTGTGGTTGCGAATCACCTTTCCGTACCGAAGTGATCTTCAAACGTGTTTCATGCTGTATTTCAAGTAACACTGATACTACCTTATGGACATCAGGTGCACTAGAATAGAACTGAATGTTGTAGTGACGGTGGAAAGATGCTGGTCCATTTGTTGTCCTAGGTGCTGGAGATGGTTCACAAGCCCACATCACTGGAGGGTACCTGAAAAGTAAAGGTAATCATGAATACCATATTCTATCACCGTTTAAATTTTATTTTGAAATAATATTTTGATTTCCAGAACTGCTATAAAATAGAAACTAATTTTCGGATCTCATTTCATATAATACTTTACTATTTCTGTGCGCTATTTCTATATTCATGCCTTTAATTTCTCAAAGGAGACAGACAGTATATACAGGATATACTAGACAGTTTTTAATTACTTTGGCTGGAGACCCTCTACCTCTTTAATTTTGATATTTATCATTCTTTAATAGTTAAAACTAAGTTAAGTGGTTTTTCCCAGATCGGGATGGGTGTAAGCCACAGGGTTGTTATTGTCCCCAAAATTCATTATATCTTTTACATTTATCAAACCAGAATGCTATTTCTGATTTGCAATATTACCTGCAATTATCTTCTATGTAGTTGTTCAGCACATAATCTGAAAATCTAAATCCTTTAGTGTCAGGTGCCACCGAAATCAGATCAGCAAAGGCATCTAGTACTTGCTCTGGAGATAAATACGGGAGCCAAGAACCTAAAGAGCATAGAAATTAAATTGAGTTCAACATTATTGACTTTTTAATAGATAGTTCACAACTTAAATTTCTTAGAGTAGTCTTGCCTAGAGTAGTAGCCACAAATTCATATTTAGAAGACATAATCTAATGTCATGATAGTAGAGTTATTTCAAAAGTCCACAGCTTAAAGAAATAACTATAAAACCGAAAAGAAAAGTAACTAAGGCACAAATCATAATGGTACATACCTAACTGTGACTTTGAATCTATTGGGGGCGCGGTGGCTCAGTGGTAGCGCGTTCACCTCCGGTGCTTGGGGTCCTTGGTTCGATCTCAGGTCGCGCCGTGTGAACTTTGTGGTGGACAAACACCGTGCTCGTGGGTTTTCTCGGGGTTCTCCCGTTTCCTCCCACTTTCTTCATTCCACCATTTCACTCATTTCTCATTATCACCGTCTCCTTTAGCCTAACCGGCATAACCGTGGGACGTTAAAGATTTTTTTTTTTACTTTGAATCTAAATAGGCACTACGAAGATCGTTATCACTTTGTATCTAAAACTGAAAAAAGGGGGGAGGGGCCGTTGCCATAGAAACAAACGTTTCCATAACAACGAATCCTGTCACTGCTTGTCAGTCTAAAACTGTTTGAAGAAAAGAATAAGTCGTAAGTGGGAATCCTTCACCCCTGGTGGGGATGTTCATGAAGCTATCAGCTTATGTCTAATTACGTTGGAATATATTAGCCGTTTCTTAATTTTGAACATACTAGATTCGATCGAAACGAAAAAACTTTTTATCGGACTTCTAAAGAAAATAAAATCAAATAAATACATGACCGTGTTTATTACATATAGAATTCCCAGTCACGACCCCCCTTTCAGTTTTATTAAAAATAGAAGAAGAAGATGAAGAAAGGAAGAGGAAGATAGAAGAGGAAAGAGGTAAAGTAAGAAGGTGATAAAGAGGAAACTGTTACTGGATATTTTGAGGAATATGGTAAAGCAAAGTGAATAATTATCTAATGGTGATCATTTCCAATAGCTATTGGGTAAATGTCTGGTATTAAGGTGATCAACGGTAGACACATGTTGACCCATACATCCCCGATCTAGATCCATTTGACCCCAACTACCAAATTATCCCAATCTAGCTCGGAGATAGATGAGAAAGTTTAAGTTTACAGTTTATTCAATATTTCCAGAAGTTCTAGACTAATATCCAATACTTGAAAAATAAAGGACGAAGTTGATGGCATGTTAGAATCGACCACAAAGAAAAAAAAAAATCAGAGTATTACATATTCGTAGAAGATTTTGACTTTCACAGTTCTCCCATGCTGATCATTCGTTCAGGCTACTTCAGTCCTTTTTACTTCCTTCATAGAGCCAACTTAAGTTAGTATTAACATTCAATGAGTTTAATTGATAACTACCATTAATTATAATAAATCACACATATATGTCAAAATAATGGATGCACTTAATACTAAACCTACATTTCACTCACACACACATTCATACAGGACAATGTATACTTCGGGTTGTATTTAGTTAAATTAAACTAACCTAACTACATTACTATATACATTTATTACATTTCAATAGAAGAAAAATTAGTTGGACATAACATGGAAAAATTTAATACATGGAAAGAATGTTTCATTAACATGCATAGAAATTCGCTAATTTTATCAAGACCAAATAACACATTTCTCTTCCTATATATATATTAAAAGTTGAATTACATGAAAGAGAATTTGACAAAAAAAAAAAAAAATGAAAAAAACAAAATTAAGGAGATTCACAGATCAATACATTTAGGATTCAGTGTAATGAATATATATATATCATTGCGGAAAACGAAAGAAAAAAATAAATTAAAAAAAAAATATATATATATATAATTGGTTAATCATTCTAAAAAAAAAAATACTTTAATAGCATTTTATTAGGTCTCTGTCCCAAGAGGAGACATTTCGACGATTTTATGAGTCTTTGTTCTCACATCGATAATAGCTCCTTTTTCCAACTCTCTTTTGCACTGTGGTTTGTGTCCATGAGAGTGTTTAATTGTTTTTGTTTTAGCTATAGACAAATAGTCGCTTCATA
Source organism: Thermobia domestica (assembly GCF_964235325.1). NCBI lineage: Eukaryota > Metazoa > Arthropoda > Insecta > Zygentoma > Lepismatidae > Thermobia > Thermobia domestica. The sequence continues at coordinate 58,812,951 of NC_137456.1, read as the reverse complement.
TCACATATATATTTATATTTCTCATTTTGTCACTCGACGCACTCAATATAAAATTTCAAAGTTTATCAAGGTTAAAAAATTTTGAATCCAGTCACAGACATTGAGAACATATTCCCATATTCCGGTATTCACATTAAACTATCAACCAAATTTCACTTCATTAAATTTAAGACCAGTAATTTTCTTTATAGTATAGATCTTGTAGTCAAAAGATTCTAGTCACTGAATAGTTAAATTTCTGATCGTAGGAGAAGGATTTGTTTCAGAGTCTACTGATAGAAGATTCGTTGGTGGGGCACACTGTTTTGTAGGTTATTAATTTCACTTTGATCTTGCGAATAAATTTGGATGAGGATTAGGGTTATTTTACTTATCTTACGACCTGCTACTCGTTTTACTTACATGCGGTATTTCACATTATATTCAACTTTAATAGTTACAGACATCAGTAACCACTCAACAAAATGTAATTTATTACAATATACGCGGTAACGCTATATGTCACAAATAGTTGGTAAAGGTCGGGTGTCAAAAACCTATGGCAACCTAAACAAAACCAGGGTAAATACCGAGCCCATTACATGCATACTCATATATATATATATTCATATTATTCAATACAATAAATTTCACTTTAATATCCATCGTAGTATTTCGTCGACGTTTAAATTCTACATAACCGTTCATATTCGACAAGTATTCATATTTTATAAATATTTATATTTTATTGGCTCAAAGACAAAAACAAAAACCCTGACTATCAAAAATTCACCTTTTTTCCCTCATAAGGTTGCAACATTGTAATTTATATGTATAAACCCGATAATCAATAATCATTTTCAGTTTACTAAAGATCCGCGTATATATACAAAAAACAAAATAGCTGGTGTTATTTAATGAGTTGACATAAGAGGTGGAAAATGCAACAAATAGAGCAGGCACGTAACTTTTAAAACTATGTAAGCACATATATAGATGTATAAAAAAAAAATCAATGTTATTGGAAACTAGTGGGCCCAGACTACTAATACATACACACTATATGACCAATCAATAGAAATAAAAACCAGAAATCAGTTGTCAATGGATATAATTTGTATGATCCATGAATAACAAATGTTTCTAGGAATCCGAAGGCATAGTGTACCTTCCCGTCAATTTCTCCTGTGGTGGATTGAATATCGCGAAAATGGTCCCGAGATGTGCTGCAATACCTCCACGAATTGCATCCCTCGATGTCTCAGTTAGTACATACTATCGAAATAGGTGATATGAAATATTGTACGTTTTCATGAGTTTCAGAAACCGGGGGGGGGGGGAAGGTTGAAATTTAAAAAAAAAAAAATCTCGAAGTAATGAAGACAGAGAGAGATAGAGAAGAAGGAAGACGAAGAAATAGTGGCGCCAAAGACTTAAGTGGGAAATAACTAACGCTACAAAGACAGAAATCGAATTTCGCTCTCAACAAAATCCATAGCCAAAATATTCTTAACATGCCAAAAGGGTGGTCTACTCAAATACGTAGACTCAAGGAACGCCCTGCTGCCAAGGATGCAAGTTCTGTGTCCATCAGATCCCAATCCCACAAGAATTTGGTTGTAAGATTGAAATCCGATCCCCGTATCCGGCCCAAACCAGCAGGTTCCCGGAAATCGTCCGGAAGGTTAGAGAAGGCGCTAATTTAGAATTTCAAGAAAAGAAAAAAAAATCATCCGACCTCTTGGAAACTAGAAGATTCCAGAATAGGGATGAAATTAGAGTAATAGCTAAGGTATCCCTAATTAGTAATTCGCCAAAATTAAAAAAAATTAAATAAATAAACTGAATTTTGGATCGGTGATTTCAATTACCGAAACATCACCGATGGCTACCCAGCGCAGACATGCCACCGTCTGGGACGTCGTTAATTTCCCTCATCTAATTAAACTAAGAAAAGACATGAAAAATACTTAAGGGGACTAGGGGTCGACGTCCGGGTACGCTATAACATAAATATTAATTTAGTAGCAGTTAATTTAATCGGATAGTCCGAACTGAGTTATATGAACACTGCACAATAAATAAATAAGGTAAGCAACAAAAAAAAAAAATCTCGGAGAGGCAATGAATGCTAAAGGTACAAATGACCGAAACCTGTACTTTTCGATGATCACAGGATATAGCAGTTGGTTTTCTTAATTATCATTTTCTGTCATCCTTTAGAAGTAATTCCCACATGATGCTACTCTATCTATTGAAAGGCTTAAGATCTGGGGCTGTTGTTAGGAGGTACATAAATGCAAAGTAACACACAATTCCCAACTATAATTTACTATCCAAGTAGCAAACTCGGTTGGATGAATGCACTGGTGTGGAAGTCAAAACGCGAGAGATTTTTTTTTTTTTTCTCTTTCTTTCTTCGTAAACATATTCGTATTTTCACTATATAAAATTCACTAGGCCTATCCATTTAAATATAGGGGTCATCATTTCATTCATATTATATATCATATTATTAACATATCATTACATTCATTTATTATCTACTAATTTCCACACGAAGTAATATTTTATAAACACCCTATTTCGTACATTTTACACGCAGGCCATACACATATTTACATTACGCAGTAATAAATATATATATATAACTATCACAATCTATCACGCTCAAACCACCACACGATCACATTCATCGAACCACGTACTCTTTATTTCGAAGCACCCAAATTGTATTTACCTTGCAGGTTTAAAAAAATCATACATGTATTTACGGAAAGTTAAATTGTCAATGATTAATCTATTTCTGATTTGTTGATAAAACTGAAGCAACAATGGAATTTTTTACAGCCACGGGAAAAGAGAATTTAATACTACATTTTTAAACAAACAGTAACAGCATATGGGCTTTACTTCTATTAAGAAAATAGGTGTTCTTTATTTCAGCGGATTATTCATTAACTACTGGACCTAGCAAGCTGAAATTTTCAGTACAGTAAGATCTCATGCTATTTTATACGAAGGTATACTCATCCGAACCGAAAACCATGTCCACGGGAAGTAATTTGAGAATAACTGTCCAAAATCAAACAATCTAAATCACTAAGTCATGCGATGTCGTACTGTCAACAAACTATTGAGTACCGAAACCGGACGCTGTGGCGCTGTAGTGGAGGCATAATTTACCGTGTACTGAAATCTATACTTGTACTTATTAATCAGAAATTTAATATTTACTCTGGTTTATTTATGTTAGCAAAATGGTACTAAATTAAAGCATATTTATACACTGTCCAAATCGAAAATTCACACACTCACACAAAACTACTAACTACATACACCACTGTTAGTACTATACATAAAGACAACTAACTAAACTAAACATGCACCATTTAGTTACATGCATGTTGACGAAAATAACCTAACACATTAAATTTAAAATACATTACTCCCTCGTCGATATATACAGTCGGCTCTATTTAATTTAAAGGGGGTCAAAAATGAGAAAAGTAACACTAGGTCCAATTGACCTGACCAATTGTTTACATAATGATTGCCAAAAATTGATGCCCGGGGGGCACCTTAACGAGGTTTATGGAGGGACCCTTCCCCTGAAAGGGGAAAAGGCCCTAAAACGAACAATAACTAACCCATTCCCCCGCTAGAACTGGTTCAATTTGGAAAAGGGGATAGGAGCCCTTTTGAACTAACTTAAGCTGCCATTATGATTATTTACAGTACTATCAAACCTACTACATACATGCAATTACGAAATAAATAATGATAAATCACATTTACTGTATACACGACCAACATGCACTAATCAGGTCGTAATGTCCCTAATCCCTAATTGAATTTGGAATAACAAAAAAAAAATAAAGTCACTCTTTCACTTCTGCTATTATAGCTGGGCAGCAAACATGGCTTCCTAGAAAAACAGAACTGGATGCTTCACTAACTTATTGTTTCTTTACGGAAAATGTAGCTTTTTTCACTGTTTTGGGGGCTCCTACACAGCCTTCAGTGTTCAATTATGAAATTAAATCATATTTTTACCTGAATTCTATTAAAATCCTAGTCCTTTTAACGCAGATAGGTAGGCGAAAATATAAGCTGCGTCTCGTAAGGTGTCTTCTATTATTCTAATAACATTGCGCCGAAAAAGCCAGAGGTAGGAGAATTCCTCCAATCAGAAAGAAAACTTTAGCCGCGGAAATTACAAAGCGAATGGAAATTTGGTAAATCCAGATATAACCGGATCTGAAAGTGACTATGGACTACTGAGAGGGGGTGAGGGAAAAGGTTAGGTACCTGACTAAATTCTACATTGGTCTGAAATTAAGAAAATTTATATCCAATGACAGAACTATGTTTCGGTATGACGTCAGAATGGTAAACCTTGAAACTTTTCAACTTATATATCAGAAAATGGGATTTACACTTAATCAAAATATAAATAAATATATTATACAGTGGGAATATGGTTACTAACGAAACCTTTGGGTTCATTATATTTAATTCGAAGTAGAGAGAGTAAATAAATTGTGTAACTAAACCGAAATTGAATTAAAAAAAAAATTACTAGGTACAGGGTGCGTAAAAAAAAATTGCCATTACTTTCAACTGTAATGGTACATTACAGTTTTCCCCGGCCCATTAACAAAATTTTGTTAGAATAACAAAATTTTTCTAATTGGGAATACTAACTACTGATGCTTGTTAAATTAACACACTCATTCATCTCATTCAAACATTACCAGTCACACTAGGACAGTATATTATATCTACTTGGGGTATTGCGCGAGTAATTCATTACGTTTATCTTCTGTACAATTGAAAATCTTTAAATTTCGAAAATTGTGAGTTCCGATACTTTTTTTTTGTTTTTCTTCTTTTTCAGCAGTGTTCATATAGCAATAGAGCGGACAGAAGTTATAACTGAGAAATCGGTAGAAACAATTCGTAAGGCTTCAGCCGTCGACTAGTATATCAGATGACATTAGGCCGCAGTTTCCCGTCTATCACTGCCATTTAATATTGTTCTAGGCTCACCGTTACCACGCACTTGCGAATGGATTGAATTCTGGGGTCGATTTACATTATTGTTATTATTATTGTTATTATTATTGCCCTGACTATTACCGTTCTCCCTTCTTCCGTACGTCCTGTTAAAATTCCTCCTGGTGTTATCGCCCCTATCCGGGTTCGATGCCATGTTGGTACGGTCATAGGGACGATAACTCCGGCGATTGTTGAACATGGGCCGATTCCTAAATAGTCGCCGGCCATTATTGTTGTTTTCTGAGCCATACCCACTAGGATAACGAGATCCAGCTTGGGTATAACTCAGGAAATCTGTCTGGCAACTTGCCGTTACCTTCGTCTTCGTCGGTTTTAGAATCTTTGCCTGTCGGGCGAAGTATCGTTTTGGTGGACCACCAACTTCCTTACCGCACAAGGCAGCTAAACGTGAGGTGACTTCTCGCACCGTTTGGCACAAGTGGGACGCTATGGCCCGGGACTCATCGGGTGGAAGAGCGTTAACTATAATATCTACCAGTTCGGCCTGAGAGGGATGTTCAGCTATCTGATAATATAGTTCGATAATTTTCCAAGCATAGTCCAAGAGGGATCCATACTTGGAGCGATCATACCGGAGTAATTGTAAGTTTCTTTTTTGGAGTCGTTCGATGTGCTCATTACAATATTCTTCTTTGAAAAGAATCAAAAAATCACCGAACGTCCGGATTTGGTATTTAACCGAGGCAAACCATGCGCCCGAAGCGGCGATCAAACATTTTTCAACTATTTGTAGGCGTTCTCCATCAGTAAGTTTGTACATGTCTAGATATTGCTGCAATCTTCGCAGAAAAACTCTAGGTAACCCGTTAGTAATGTTCCCATCGAAAGTGGGAAAACGTTCAATATCCCGGAGGGAAACTTTAGAGCTCGGTACTATACGGGGCAGGAAAAGAATCTATTGGAATCAACGCATTATCCTGAGCGGTTGGGGTTGTCACCGGATTTGCCACCGACGAAGTGGTCACTGAACTGAACGCTCCCATATGACCAAGAGAGGTTTTATAGTTAGTATTGACCATGTAAGGTTCGAACTTAGAACCCACCACTGCAGTAACTGACGGTCCGGCACATCTCCTTTCCCCTCCTGGCAGCACGCTGTAAGATTGTACCATTCCAAAAGTAGAGTGAGCATTTACGCTAGTGACTGTTGTAGTCACAACACTCGACTGCATCGGTACATCGAAATTACTCAACCATGATTTCGAGGTTGGCTGATGCGGGGGACAATACATGGTTGTGTCCCGTGCATCAGGCAACACTTGACTCTTTCCCGGGAGGACGTTACTCGTTTCTGGGAAATTTTTCCCTATAGAATCGCTATCAGGAAAAGGATAGGAGATGTCAGATTTGACGATTTCCAGTTTAGTAATCTTCCCCTTAATACTGTCTACCTCAGTTTGAATTCGACTAATTCTTTGATCAACCGACTCTAGTTTAGTTTCTATTGATAGGTCGGATATTACAACATTCAATTTACTTATTTCAGCCTGCTGCTGTTCAACCTTTCGTTCGATGTCACCAAATCTTTTGTTTGTACCCTCAAACCTTACATCTATTTCGTTTAGTTTCTCATTTGTTTCGTCTCTGAGCTGCTCGGTAGACTGTTGGGCCCGGTATCTAACCTGCTCCAATTCAGTAGACGTTTGCTCTTTCAGATTACTAATCGAAGAGGCAAAGTCTAAACAAATCTGGTCGAATTTATTGTTTAATACCTCGAATCGAGCGTCGGTCTCTCGTTTCGAGGTATCAAACTTCTCATTTATCTCACGCCTTAAGTTTTCACTATTCTGATCTATTTTCTGATTTATCTCACGCCTCATTTCTGTATTATTTTGTTCCATGTTAGAAAATTTTTCATGCATCATTTCCATCATCTGGCGAATTAATGCAGACGTGTCAGACCCTCCAGATGACATTCCTTCCTTCGGGTTTGCCGTCTGATCCCGAGAATCACTGTGATTTTCATTTTTTCCTTCATCGTCGAGGTCAGATATCTCCGCTGGAGATATTTGGCCTCGGTCCTTTTCACAGTCCTCACAATATTTTTCTATTTCGCCGGTTTGCACCTTTTCTGCATTTTCAGCAGTGTCATCTAAATTGGAACAAGCAAAGTGGATCCATTTTTGTCCACAACCGGTGCATCTAATTAATCTTCGCGGGGCGCGAGATCTTTTCTCTTTTTCGTTTAATGTGCATTGAGTGCACGTGACATCACACTCGTCCTGTGACACAACAACCTTTTTTGTTGCCATAGTTTTGAGACACTTTACACTTTACAAAAGACAAGATATATATCAGAAATACACATATACTATAAAATACTTATTCGCTATCCAGACAAGTATTATTCATAAATTAAAGGACTCCCATTCTCTTTCCTTCCTTGAAACCCTTCTAGCGTTTAGTTCTATTTTAGAAAAATTTTGACACTCCTTCTCTTTTTCCCCCTTAGAAAAGGAAACAAAAATGACAAAGTAGCCAACGACTCTACTTATTTCATTTGACTATAAAATTTCTCTTATTAATTTCAATGTTATAATCAATTCAACATGCCTTCAACCTCACTCTTTGACATTCTTAAAAAAATTTTCAAATCTATCGGTCGCCATTTAAACGGAGATCCGTTGCCATGGAAACAAACGTTGCCATGACAACCATTCTTATCGCGATTCACCAATTCAAACTGATTGGCATGATAACTGGTATTATTCAATAAGCATTTTCAGATCCGTTACCACAGTAAACATGCGTTACCATGGCAACAGTCTTGTCACGTGTCGCCACTCTAAAACTGAAAAAAGGGGGGAGGGGCCGTTGCCATAGAAACAAACGTTTCCATAACAACGAATCCTGTCACTGCTTGTCAGTCTAAAACTGTTTGAAGAAAAGAATAAGTCGTAAGTGGGAATCCTTCACCCCTGGTGGGGATGTTCATGAAGCTATCAGCTTATGTCTAATTACGTTGGAATATATTAGCCGTTTCTTAATTTTGAACATACTAGATTCGATCGAAACGAAAAAACTTTTTATCGGACTTCTAAAGAAAATAAAATCAAATAAATACATGACCGTGTTTATTACATATAGAATTCCCAGTCACGACCCCCCTTTCAGTTTTATTAAAAATAGAAGAAGAAGATGAAGAAAGGAAGAGGAAGATAGAAGAGGAAAGAGGTAAAGTAAGAAGGTGATAAAGAGGAAACTGTTACTGGATATTTTGAGGAATATGGTAAAGCAAAGTGAATAATTATCTAATGGTGATCATTTCCAATAGCTATTGGGTAAATGTCTGGTATTAAGGTGATCAACGGTAGACACATGTTGACCCATACATCCCCGATCTAGATCCATTTGACCCCAACTACCAAATTATCCCAATCTAGCTCGGAGATAGATGAGAAAGTTTAAGTTTACAGTTTATTCAATATTTCCAGAAGTTCTAGACTAATATCCAATACTTGAAAAATAAAGGACGAAGTTGATGGCATGTTAGAATCGACCACAAAGAAAAAAAAAAAATCAGAGTATTACATATTCGTAGAAGATTTTGACTTTCACAGTTCTCCCATGCTGATCATTCGTTCAGGCTACTTCAGTCCTTTTTACTTCCTTCATAGAGCCAACTTAAGTTAGTATTAACATTCAATGAGTTTAATTGATAACTACCATTAATTATAATAAATCACACATATATGTCAAAATAATGGATGCACTTAATACTAAACCTACATTTCACTCACACACACATTCATACAGGACAATGTATACTTCGGGTTGTATTTAGTTAAATTAAACTAACCTAACTACATTACTATATACATTTATTACATTTCAATAGAAGAAAAATTAGTTGGACATAACATGGAAAAATTTAATACATGGAAAGAATGTTTCATTAACATGCATAGAAATTCGCTAATTTTATCAAGACCAAATAACACATTTCTCTTCCTATATATATATTAAAAGTTGAATTACATGAAAGAGAATTTGACAAAAAAAAAAAAATGAAAAAAACAAAATTAAGGAGATTCACAGATCAATACATTTAGGATTCAGTGTAATGAATATATATATATCATTGCGGAAAACGAAAGAAAAAAATAAATTAAAAAAAAATATATATATATATATAATTGGTTAATCATTCTAAAAAAAAAATACTTTAATAGCATTTTATTAGGTCTCTGTCCCAAGAGGAGACATTTCGACGATTTTATGAGTCTTTATTCTCACATCGATAATAGCTCCTTTTTCCAACTCTCTTTTGCACTGTGGTTTGTGTCCATGAGAGTGTTTAATTGTTTTTGTTTTAGCTATAGACAAATAGTCGCTTCATATCACATATATATTTATATTTCTCATTTTGTCACTCGACGCACTCAATATAAAATTTCAAAGTTTATCAAGGTTAAAAAATTTTGAATCCAGTCACAGACATTGAGAACATATTCCCATATTCCGGTATTCACATTAAACTATCAACCAAATTTCACTTCATTAAATTTAAGACCAGTAATTTTCTTTATAGTATAGATCTTGTAGTCAAAAGATTCTAGTCACTGAATAGTTAAATTTCTGATCGTAGGAGAAGGATTTGTTTCAGAGTCTACTGATAGAAGATTCGTTGGTGGGGCACACTGTTTTGTAGGTTATTAATTTCACTTTGATCTTGCGAATAAATTTGGATGAGGATTAGGGTTATTTTACTTATCTTACGACCTGCTACTCGTTTTACTTACATGCGGTATTTCACATTATATTCAACTTTAATAGTTACAGACATCAGTAACCACTCAACAAAATGTAATTTATTACAATATACGCGGTAACGCTATATGTCACAAATAGTTGGTAAAGGTCGGGTGTCAAAAACCTATGGCAACCTAAACAAAACCAGGGTAAATACCGAGCCCATTACATGCATACTCATATATATATATATTCATATTATTCAATACAATAAATTTCACTTTAATATCCATCGTAGTATTTCGTCGACGTTTAAATTCTACATAACCGTTCATATTCGACAAGTATTCATATTTTATAAATATTTATATTTTATTGGCTCAAAGACAAAAACAAAAACCCTGACTATCAAAAATTCACCTTTTTTCCCTCATAAGGTTGCAACATTGTAATTTATATGTATAAACCCGATAATCAATAATCATTTTCAGTTTACTAAAGATCCGCGTATATATACAAAAAACAAAATAGCTGGTGTTATTTAATGAGTTGACATAAGAGGTGGAAAATGCAACAAATAGAGCAGGCACGTAACTTTTAAAACTATGTAAGCACATATATAGATGTATAAAAAAAAAATCAATGTTATTGGAAACTAGTGGGCCCAGACTACTAATACATACACACTATATGACCAATCAATAGAAATAAAAACCAGAAATCAGTTGTCAATGGATATAATTTGTATGATCCATGAATAACAAATGTTTCTAGGAATCCGAAGGCATAGTGTACCTTCCCGTCAATTTCTCCTGTGGTGGATTGAATATCGCGAAAATGGTCCCGAGATGTGCTGCAATACCTCCACGAATTGCATCCCTCGATGTCTCAGTTAGTACATACTATCGAAATAGGTGATATGAAATATTGTACGTTTTCATGAGTTTCAGAAACCGGGGGGGGGGGGGAAGGTTGAAATTTAAAAAAAAAAAATCTCGAAGTAATGAAGACAGAGAGAGATAGAGAAGAAGGAAGACGAAGAAATAGTGGCGCCAAAGACTTAAGTGGGAAATAACTAACGCTACAAAGACAGAAATCGAATTTCGCTCTCAACAAAATCCATAGCCAAAATATTCTTAACATGCCAAAAGGGTGGTCTACTCAAATACGTAGACTCAAGGAACGCCCTGCTGCCAAGGATGCAAGTTCTGTGTCCATCAGATCCCAATCCCACAAGAATTTGGTTGTAAGATTGAAATCCGATCCCCGTATCCGGCCCAAACCAGCAGGTTCCCGGAAATCGTCCGGAAGGTTAGAGAAGGCGCTAATTTAGAATTTCAAGAAAAGAAAAAAAAATCATCCGACCTCTTGGAAACTAGAAGATTCCAGAATAGGGATGAAATTAGAGTAATAGCTAAGGTATCCCTAATTAGTAATTCGCCAAAATTAAAAAAAATTAAATAAATAAACTGAATTTTGGATCGGTGATTTCAATTACCGAAACATCACCGATGGCTACCCAGCGCAGACATGCCACCGTCTGGGACGTCGTTAATTTCCCTCATCTAATTAAACTAAGAAAAGACATGAAAAATACTTAAGGGGACTAGGGGTCGACGTCCGGGTACGCTATAACATAAATATTAATTTAGTAGCAGTTAATTTAATCGGATAGTCCGAACTGAGTTATATGAACACTGCACAATAAATAAATAAGGTAAGCAACAAAAAAAAAAAAAAAATCTCGGAGAGGCAATGAATGCTAAAGGTACAAATGACCGAAACCTGTACTTTTCGATGATCACAGGATATAGCAGTTGGTTTTCTTAATTATCATTTTCTGTCATCCTTTAGAAGTAATTCCCACATGATGCTACTCTATCTATTGAAAGGCTTAAGATCTGGGGCTGTTGTTAGGAGGTACATAAATGCAAAGTAACACACAATTCCCAACTATAATTTACTATCCAAGTAGCAAACTCGGTTGGATGAATGCACTGGTGTGGAAGTCAAAACGCGAGAGATTTTTTTTTTCTCTTTCTTTCTTCGTAAACATATTCGTATTTTCACTATATAAAATTCACTAGGCCTATCCATTTAAATATAGGGGTCATCATTTCATTCATATTATATATCATATTATTAACATATCATTACATTCATTTATTATCTACTAATTTCCACACGAAGTAATATTTTATAAACACCCTATTTCGTACATTTTACACGCAGGCCATACACATATTTACATTACGCAGTAATAAATATATATATATAACTATCACAATCTATCACGCTCAAACCACCACACGATCACATTCATCGAACCACGTACTCTTTATTTCGAAGCACCCAAATTGTATTTACCTTGCAGGTTTAAAAAAATCATACATGTATTTACGGAAAGTTAAATTGTCAATGATTAATCTATTTCTGATTTGTTGATAAAACTGAAGCAACAATGGAATTTTTTACAGCCACGGGAAAAGAGAATTTAATACTACATTTTTAAACAAACAGTAACAGCATATGGGCTTTACTTCTATTAAGAAAATAGGTGTTCTTTATTTCAGCGGATTATTCATTAACTACTGGACCTAGCAAGCTGAAATTTTCAGTACAGTAAGATCTCATGCTATTTTATACGAAGGTATACTCATCCGAACCGAAAACCATGTCCACGGGAAGTAATTTGAGAATAACTGTCCAAAATCAAACAATCTAAATCACTAAGTCATGCGATGTCGTACTGTCAACAAACTATTGAGTACCGAAACCGGACGCTGTGGCGCTGTAGTGGAGGCATAATTTACCGTGTACTGAAATCTATACTTGTACTTATTAATCAGAAATTTAATATTTACTCTGGTTTATTTATGTTAGCAAAATGGTACTAAATTAAAGCATATTTATACACTGTCCAAATCGAAAATTCACACACTCACACAAAACTACTAACTACATACACCACTGTTAGTACTATACATAAAGACAACTAACTAAACTAAACATGCACCATTTAGTTACATGCATGTTGACGAAAATAACCTAACACATTAAATTTAAAATACATTACTCCCTCGTCGATATATACAGTCGGCTCTATTTAATTTAAAGGGGGTCAAAAATGAGAAAAGTAACACTAGGTCCAATTGACCTGACCAATTGTTTACATAATGATTGCCAAAAATTGATGCCCGGGGGGCACCTTAACGAGGTTTATGGAGGGACCCTTCCCCTGAAAGGGGAAAAGGCCCTAAAACGAACAATAACTAACCCATTCCCCCGCTAGAACTGGTTCAATTTGGAAAAGGGGATAGGAGCCCTTTTGAACTAACTTAAGCTGCCATTATGATTATTTACAGTACTATCAAACCTACTACATACATGCAATTACGAAATAAATAATGATAAATCACATTTACTGTATACACGACCAACATGCACTAATCAGGTCGTAATGTCCCTAATCCCTAATTGAATTTGGAATAACAAAAAAAAATAAAGTCACTCTTTCACTTCTGCTATTATAGCTGGGCAGCAAACATGGCTTCCTAGAAAAACAGAACTGGATGCTTCACTAACTTATTGTTTCTTTACGGAAAATGTAGCTTTTTTCACTGTTTTGGGGGCTCCTACACAGCCTTCAGTGTTCAATTATGAAATTAAATCATATTTTTACCTGAATTCTATTAAAATCCTAGTCCTTTTAACGCAGATAGGTAGGCGAAAATATAAGCTGCGTCTCGTAAGGTGTCTTCTATTATTCTAATAACATTGCGCCGAAAAAGCCAGAGGTAGGAGAATTCCTCCAATCAGAAAGAAAACTTTAGCCGCGGAAATTACAAAGCGAATGGAAATTTGGTAAATCCAGATATAACCGGATCTGAAAGTGACTATGGACTACTGAGAGGGGGTGAGGGAAAAGGTTAGGTACCTGACTAAATTCTACATTGGTCTGAAATTAAGAAAATTTATATCCAATGACAGAACTATGTTTCGGTATGACGTCAGAATGGTAAACCTTGAAACTTTTCAACTTATATATCAGAAAATGGGATTTACACTTAATCAAAATATAAATAAATATATTATACAGTGGGAATATGGTTACTAACGAAACCTTTGGGTTCATTATATTTAATTCGAAGTAGAGAGAGTAAATAAATTGTGTAACTAAACCGAAATTGAATTAAAAAAAAATTACTAGGTACAGGGTGCGTAAAAAAAAATTGCCATTACTTTCAACTGTAATGGTACATTACATATCTTTTGCCACCATGCTTGACCTAGGTGGAACCTGCAACAACGAATATCACAGTCTGGGAACATCACTCTGATAGCTTCTATGGCAGAATTTTCAAAGTCTGAGTGTCATTCTTGTGTCTAAACTGATAACCATCTTCCACATATCTTCGTAAGTTTGTTTATCTTTTTTTTTTTTTTTTTTTTTTTTGGCAATAACGCGAAGCATAGAGGAACATAATATCCATTCTTATAACCGTGAATGGTATAGAGTCTATAGCTGGGCAAAATGTCGTGGAGAATATGCAAATGTCCCGTCAGCAAACAATTCCGTGTCCTGGAAATCACACCAGAACCTGAAATGAAAAAAGAATAAAGGAATAATAATAACGAATAAGAATAAAGAACACATAGAAGCGAAACATTTTCTTCACTAGGTCTATATAGAAACAACTATATAAAAACAACATCAAAATCAACAAGTAAAAAATAACACATACCTGATGTTTTCATTGCATGTAAGAAGGACTATTTGCGCTGCTTCATTGACGTACAGAAACCCTTCTCCAGCCATAGTTATATCGTTCGTTCTTTCTTTCAATTGTTGAATAGCTTCGGTGATATCTTTTGGTTTACTGGACATTTTCTTCCTCCGAGATCGATACATTGCTTCTCTGCATGTTTTCATAACCTTATGATCAAGCTTGTTCAAGCCTGTCATTTTTGAAATCTCCTTTCTTATGACTTTATTTGGCCATTCGTCAAGGCATTCTACAGCACGACGTTTACAGTTTTCCCTCAACAAATGCCTGTTAATATTTTCAATACTCGCTTGATGATTACGCTCCACTCCCTTCTGTAATACCCTGCTTTCAGTACCATCAACTTCAATTGTAGCCGAGCATGTTTTCAAGGTACACCTGCAAAATTAATGGTTTGGTGTAAGTAATCAATCAGTAGTATTAATAGATGGAGCAATAGTGAGCAGGTGCCTCACCAAAAGGTCTATAGATTAACTCTGCTGCTTTTGTATGAAAATGTATTCAAAAACGAAAATGTTCGAAATCTTAGAGTATTAAGTTACTTTACATCCACTGCTTCATTACCTTATTTTAGCCAGTGGAGAGGCACAGTAAGCTACGTTTAAACTCAAGGATTATAAACGTCAACATAGTCTGTAGAAATTAAAATTGTTCACAAAGCAATCTGAGAAGAACAAAAGTTTCTGCTCTCACCAATTTAGTAAGTCTATTTTAACCATGACCATTTTGAAGGATCACCTCCATATTGATCCTTCTCTTCCTTCACGGAAACGACGATATTTATAACCTCCCATTATTATGCATGGTGCGCCTTTCTTCGTAGTTGATATCTCGAAGTCCATACTGTCGTCTCAGTTTCAACAGATTACAATTATTCTCAGTATCCTCCAGTATATATATTCATACCTGGTAGTTAACAAGTTCCAGAGACACAACAAGTGGTTCCTGATTGGTTATCGCCAGCCAATCCCATGACAGCTACCCAAAGAGAACTACGAAAACGAACTTTTAATTAACGAGCTACTGCCAAGTAAAAGTCGTTAATTAAAAGTTCATTTTTGTAGTTCTCTTTTGGAAGCTGTCACGGGATTGGCTGCCGCCAGCAGGCGGTAACCAATCAGGAACCACTTGCTGTCTCGCTATGTATTCTGTTAGATAAGTGAGTTAGTGTCTTAGAAGAACCCAAGAAAGTAAGGTAGTTGGAGTTACTTAGGTAATTTAATGAATTAGTTTATTTT
Source organism: Thermobia domestica (assembly GCF_964235325.1). Classification (NCBI taxonomy): domain Eukaryota; kingdom Metazoa; phylum Arthropoda; class Insecta; order Zygentoma; family Lepismatidae; genus Thermobia; species Thermobia domestica. Next base: position 58,797,173 of record NC_137456.1, on the reverse strand, counting down.
ATTTGATCAAATGAGTCCTGCCATGTTTTGCAAAAAAAAAAAAAAAAAAAAAAAAAAAAAAACCTACAAAATATATTGTATATTAAGATCAAAGAATGAATTGGCAACGTTGCATACCATTTTGTGCGCAAAAGCATTAAAATGATTATTTGTTTTGCTTCTTATCTGCATGGAATGATAAACTGGAAGAAAGTGTGCGCAAAAGCATTGCACCCATATATTTATATAGATTTTTACCCCCCCCCAAATATTTCAATGACGCAGTTTGTGTCATAGCCCCCCCTTGTGAGCACCCCTGCATTAGCTAGCAAAAATAAATGAATGAATAAATAAATAAAATATGCAGTAAAGTCCAGTGGTCATGTTTTTTAGTCTAAATGAGATGAATGAATAATTAAAGTGAATGCTTATAGAAGAATAAATGAAATGAAAATGTGGGAGGACCCCAATGAAGTGAAAATGTGGGAAAACCCACGATATTGTCAACCACGCATTCATATGCCCTCGGATCTAAATGAAAATTATATGAAATCTTTCAGTTTAACTTCCCATGATTATGCCCTTCACGCTAAGTGAGAGGAAAATTAAAGCAATTGAATGGTGATTAGTGGAATGCGAAAGTGGGAAAGAAGGGGAGTACCCCGAGAAAATCCACGGACACGATGTTGTCCACCACTAACTTCGTTGACCGGGGACCCCACGGACCAGAGGTAAGAGCTCTTCCACTGAGCCACCGCGCTCCCACCCTAGAATCGAACCAGAGAACCATCGTTCTGTTAGTCAGCCTCCCTGCTCTCTTGGCTGGAAAGATATTGAATTCAAGGAAAATTAAATTCTGTCACGTAACGTTGTGGATCAAAGTTTGAAGTTATTTCCCTTCAGTTTTAAGTTCCGGTTACATTGTCTTTCCCTTCTACCCTTCATTTAGTAATAACTTTTCCAAATTTATCTTGAAAATAAATTAATTAGTAATGATTAATGAACAGAAACCATAAGCCATTAAAAACGAGAATTCCTTTCCCAGAGAGTTTTCAAAAAAACTATAGAGTAATTATTTTCCTTCTTCTAACTTAGACGCAAATCTTGAAAATACTTAATTGCATTATTGGAAATTTTAATCTAAGGGAAGCAGTATCTGACGAACCCACACAATTTTGTGTCCTTGAAGTGTCAGTGTAGAAAGAAATTGGGCTTCAAAAATAAGGGAAAATGCGTGAGCTTCTGACGCAATATGAACCACACGAATCTGACATATTGGAGGCACGGTGGCTCAGTGGTAGAGCGCCTACCGCTAGTGTGTGAGTCCCTTGTTCGATACCCGGTCAAGTAAGTTTATGGGGGACAACATCGTGTTCGTGGGTTTTCTCGGGGTACTCCCGTTTCCTCGCACTTTCTCATTCCGCCAATTACTTCCTTTGATCATCGTCTCCCTTAGCCTAACAGGGCCAATCGTGGGACGTTAAACTGAGAGATTTCAAAGAAAGTATCTGGTATTTTATTTCAAACTCTGGATTCCTTTCAAAATGTATAATCTTTCTTTTTTTTTTTTTTAATCATTTGAATATTAAAAGGCCATTCGGGATGGGAAGAAATTATTGTCCAAATCGTAAGGTAATAACACTTAGTTTTATCATAGCTTTTTTTTACTGAATAACCAAAAGAAAATGTTCCACTTACCCTGTAATAACTTCATTTGCAAATCAATATGAATTAATACTAAACTGAATACCACATAGGTGCTACACAGTGGCGTAGCAGCTGCCCCCGGGGGAGCCGAGGTATACGGGGCCCCGAAGTCTTGCGATGAATAAAGATTTAGAAAAGCAGAGCTTCAATCTTACTTCTGTCGGCTTTACAACTAGGGCCCCTTCTCTATACTCTGCGGGGGGGCCGCAAAAGTGTGCTACGCCACTGGTACTACACAAGCGCACACCCAGAAATTTTTGTTGGGGGGGTCTAAGCTTTGAAGGGAAGATCCAATACGACAAGCCATTATGTGTATATAAGTGAACGGGAATTATTCTGCACCTGAAAACAGGATAAGTAATTGTAAAATATTTCCACCTATATTTTCAGAAAAAATATATAGAACAAGATTGTTTTTATAAGAGAAAGAGTACAGATGAAGTGTAAGATCAAATTTTCATGCTATATCAATCATTTCCCTTGTTAAACAAGTATAATTTTATTGATAAAGTGTTTAAACAAAGCATTTGGAGGGAATCCGGACCCGGTTGATCCCTTGTGGGTACGCCCCTTATTCTACATTATTAATATTTAGTGACATTCTATATGTAGAATACGTATTTCCACTTACTTTGTGTGTGTGTGTGTGTGTGTGTGTTTAAAATGTATTTGGTACTTTGGAGGTCTCTGTCTCGTCTCGCAACTCTTGTCATAAAAGTTGTCTCGTGTTGATAAATGTATTTGTTACTATTGGAGAAGCTCGAATCTCGTTACGAAAATTTTATCTTGTCTCGGTTTCGTACGTAACCCTAATAGTAGGTCCGGTCCTTCATAACTTCGGTGTTGTCGGTGTTCATTGCTTTGTGCTCTCGTATAAGCAAATGATACTTATGGTTCTGGATTCGATTTTCTGTTGGGTCCCTGAGTTTTTAATTTTTTTAATCCCGGGGAGAGGAATTTTTGACAATACAGGGGGACTTCTTAAAAATCAGGAAATATTATGCAGAAAAGATATGTCAATCCTTTATTCTCTAAGGGTGCCCAAATGTAGAAAGCGATAAACAAACCTTGATGATATATCTGAATTCAACACTGACAGTGAGTACAGCACCGATTTCCTGGTGTAGACTAGGGATGGCCACAAAGTTCCGGTTCCGCGAGGAACCGGTTCTCGGAAATCCGGTTTTCAGAACCGGTTCCAGACCTAGATCCGAAAACCCGGTTCCAGAACCGGATCTTAAAAACCGGTTCCAGATTTGGATCTGAAAACCCAGTTCTAGAACCGGATCTTAAGAACAGGTTCCAGATCTGGATATGAAAACCCGGTTCCAGAACCGGATCTTAAAAACCGGTTCCAGATCTGGATCTGAAAACCCAGTTCCAGAACCGGATCTTAGGAACCGGTTCTAGACCTGGATCCGAAAGCCCCCAAAGACCCGTAAAGGATGAACAAAGTTCACCTTTAAAAAAATGCAAAGAGGACCATGCGCTTGTGCCTTCCCCGCCCAGACCCGCTTGTGCCCCCAGAAAAAAATTTTGGTCCATCAGTGGGTGTTTAGCCAAATGAGTTGGCCAGTTTGCCTGTTTAGCCAATGAGTTTGCCAGTTACCCAGTTTATTTAGCCAAATGAGACAAGCGGCCGCCGCCTGGGCGCTTGCCTGTCGCTTCCACCATTTCATCTAGCACACTGTTCACAGCCTGCCAGCAGCTCTGTTTAGCGTAGGGATGGTCACAAAGTTTCGGTCCCGCCGGTTCTTGGAGATCCAGTTTTCAGAACCGGATCCGGATCCGATTCCAGACCTGGATCCGAAAATCCGGTTCCGGAACCGGATCTTCTAGAACCGAATCCGTTCAGACCCGGAAACCACCAGGAACCGGTTCTGGCCATCCCTAGTGTAGACCCAATATCGTGAAGCTGCTGGAAAATTGTATTTGTATTAAATAGTAGTGGATCCTGATTAAAAATTAAAATGAAATGAAGTTTCTAATTTTACTTCCACCACTGGCACAAATCCCGGGGAGATGAGGGCATATGTCCCCCAATCTTGGAACTTGGGACGACTGTCTCGCCAATAATCCGATTTGAAATGTGATTTTAATCTACATTGTAGATGAGGCTCATTGTAGATATCTAAGAGGAAACACACCAATTATATATATGCATGTATTTAGATTTCAGAATGAGTTCACGGCACTGATTTCCTACACTGATATGTACCACTACTTCATCTACATCGTCTTATATACATAATATACAACAGGTTTACCTCAGAAATCAGGTTCATCTACCGTAATATGAGTCTCATTCCCCCCTTTCCCAGAATAAGCCTCAAATCTGCCCGTCTTCCAATATTGAAAACAACTCCGCTCCCCTGGTCCTCCCCACAGCATTGTTTTTCAACTTTATAAATATTTTGAGCATCACTTAAAAAGAATATGGGAATGGTCTTACTCATCCCCCCCCTTTAATGTAGAAGACCGATTTGTACCGCTGCTTCCCATTATTTTGTCCTTTAGGTTAAAACCGAAGATTGATTAATGAAAGTGAATAAGTGTGAAATATTTGGTGGAATGATGATGTAGGAGAACAGTGTTTCTTTCAGAAAAAATGTTCCGGGGGGCACACTTAAAATTCGGGGAGACACATGTTATTTTCACATGGCACTATTCTATTTATTATTATATTATACACGTATTATTTCGGTTTCCTCTAGGGGGCAGTGCCCCTCAAAAACATGTTTGAAAGAAACACTGTAGGAGAATGCATGTACATGATTTTATCCACAACGAATCCAGGTATCCTGGGGTCGAACCAGAGACTCCTTACATCAGAAGTGAATCATCTTTCATTTACCACTGTACCACCCAAATTCAGGTTAAGAAATTAAGAAGTTACGGCTAGGCAAGTTACGGCACATCTAGCAAGTCGGATACGCTTGTAGGCTAAATAGCTGCAGAGAACAATACAGAATTATTATACTAAATAATCTTAAGAAATCAATAAATGCCCACAAATATGTATTTGGTTTTCCTGCGTCATAGCCTCTTGATATACATAGAAAACACTACTTTATATTTGACAAACTATTATTTTATCTTTTGCGCATATACAAACAATTTCTACTATTATGTTCAAGATTGGTCGAAACGATATCACGTAAAATGAGATTTGAATTAAACAGCGCAGAGATCTGCAGAGAGAGAAAGAGAAAAAAAAAAACTGCCGCATGCGCACGATAGTGGCGCCAAAGTGGCAGTTCTCTAACTCTTACGCGAGACCACGAGTAAGAAACGGAACGGTAGATGGCGCTTTAGCACAGATCGCTTGGGGAAAGCAGGCGGTGAGGTATACAATGAGAATGCTAGTGTTGTAGATAAATGTGCTAGTGCTGTGTCGACACATAAAAGACAATATACACTTTTAAATCAGCAGTGTTTGTTAGTTATTTTAACTGGTAGATGTGTATTAGTGATTAAATATTGTGTTCTCATTGAAATGATGCCGTGTAACAATTCGGACAACGAAGAAATTGGCAAATGAAGAAACCTACGCAGCAGCAGCCACACTGCCCAACACAGACGACGGTGAGTCCTTGAATAAACAGTTTTTCCTATCTGTGTGTGTGACTGCGTGTTCCGTGTGTACTTCGCGTCCGCGAAAACAGGCCTACGTGCTTTGAGGACGAACTTAGAATAGGAACCAGGGTTGCCAGCAAATGAACTCAAAAAAAGATTCTCATATTTATACAACCATGTTTACGTTTGTGTGTTGTAAACAAAACGAATCACGTGTTTTGCTGACTGTTTATTTTATCATAAACAGACTTAACATTATAAGTTTACCGTGTGTTGTTGGTTATTATATAACTGCTGTCTTTTACAAGTAAAGGGGTTGGAAGTGGTGACAACAAATCCTGGCAATCCCCTTTTAGTATCATGTACTCCATAACCTGCCTGACCATGGCAAGAGAAAATTTTTAAGTCCTCCGCATTGGGACTTTCTCGACTCAATACGTAAGCCACGTGAAAGTGGATAAGCGAGCGGCTTTATTTTGGGACTTGTAAACCATTTCTAGCGTAACAGTGTTTGTCGTGCCACGTGACAAGTAATATACTTTACACTGCAGTAAACTTGTAATCTCGTAACGTAAGAAAGTACCGTACATCGTGATGAGGCTTGTAATTATCAATAAGCCAATTTTGAAGCATACCATATTTCTTGATGAAGGTAATTACGCGAATAGGAGTCAAGAAGGATTATTCCTGGTTCTTATCACATAGAAATAATTTACCAGCCACAAAAAAAAAAAAAAAAAAAAAAAAAAAAAATCTCTTTTCTGATTGATGATGCAGATAGATTTCTTTTTTAAATCTTGGAATTAATGTATTTTTCATTGATACATTTTTTTTTCTTTACAAAGTATGATGTTGAAACACATTACATATTCAATGTATCTAAACATGAAAACATAATGGGCCATATGCAGAGTCCTTTTGACGTGTGATTAGTGTCATACTAAAGCGTTCTACTTACATATGCTTCCAGCAGAAGTCGGGCGTTTAGCATGACGTTAATCATTTGTCAAAACGACTCTGCATAAGGCGGAATCTGTTTACGATTTGGGGGGGGGGGGTAATGGAAATCGTTTCTATCAATTATTGTAGTCCGTGGCGGCGATTGGGCGTTAAAACTGGAACGGGGGCATTATCTAAATATTTGTATATCAATCTTAGTTTCCCTGGTTGTTTCTAACACTTTCTATGACGAAAGATTGTATAACTAATAGGATACTGTCTTTTTCAGTTAAAATACCGTATAGTGTATTTCATATTTACTTCAGTAAATTGACAAGAGCAAAGCAAGTAGGCATGAGTCCTTTGTAAGAAAAGATTTGATGCCTTGCTCGTGAACATCTTAAAATTCTGTCTGGAAGATTGGGGGCGTGGTGGCTTAGTGGTAGAGCATTCACCTTCGGTGCTTGGGGTCTCTGGTTCGATCACAGCTCGCGCCGTGTGGACTTTGTGGTGGACAAACACAGTGTGCGTGGGTTTTCTCGGAATTCTCCCGTTTCCTCAAACTCTTCATTCCACCATTTCATTCATTTCTCATCATCACCGTCTTTTTTAGCCTAGCCGGTATAACCGTTGTACGTAAAATTTGCATTATGTTACATTATATTCTCAGACAGACCAGTTAGGAACAAATTGCCGTTTTAAGATATTAAAATAAAACATGAAAATAGGCCTATTTACATTCACTTTTTTACAGCTTCTCAAACTAAGGAAATTATTGCTTATATGTAATAGAAATTTGAGGAGCTCTGTTTCGAAAAGGTACGCTGTACCTGAAACAGATTTTGGTAATATGGCAATATAAAATGAAAAGAAAAACCAGAACTTTATGGGCGTGATCGGATTACATGTAAACTACGATTTTTCAGCTATTATTTTTCGTGTTGTAACTAGTGGTGGGCCCAAAAACCGGTTTTCGGTTTAAAAAAAGAAACCGGTTTTTCAAAATTTGCAAAAAAAACTTTTTCACTGCAACCGGTTTTCACCGAAACTAGTTTCTGTTCTCTCCAAAGCAGGTTCGGTTTCCACTGGATCCAATTTCGGTTTTCTTCAAAATCGGTTCCGGTTCTTTTCCAAAATTGGATCTATTTCTGACCAGAATAGTGTTCTCCGGAAACCGATTCCATTTCCACAGAAATAGTTTTAGTATGTTTTTTCCGAAAGTTTTCACCGAAATCAGTTTTGGTAAAAACCGAACCGGTTTTGAAGAAAACCATACCGGTTTTTGCAGAAACCGGTTTCGGTGAAAAACCGAAACGGTTTCGATGAAAACCGAAACTGGTTTCGGTGACAAACCAAACCGGGTTTTGGAGAAAGTCGAAATGTCATTTTTTCGGATTTCGGTTTTTCTAGAAATCGGTTTCGGGTTGTTATAAAAACCGGTTTTACCCATCCCTAGTTCGTTCCCTGATTCGATAGAGATGGTAAATATCTGTTGGGATCTCAATTTGGAAGTTTTGGTGGCATATAACTTCTTTGGTTGGCATTTTTTCATTTGCATTTTATGAAGTTCCCCATTATCCTTTTTATTTTTTTAAAAATTATAGACTTTAACTTACGGAGATGCTGATCTTACTGTAATTAACATAGTTTCCATCATTATAATTATTTTATTTGTTCATAAGACTAACTTTGCTGGCCTTATATGGTATTTAAAATATATTTAAAAGTTGCGTGAATTACTCTGTGATTATTGATTTATTTTGGGAGAATTTGAATGTTGATGTCCTTGAATTTGATTGAATTATTTTAAAGATTGTCGATCCATGCAAAATACATCAAAAAGATAAAGAAAACGTGCTGATTGAACGTATTTTGTGGTAAGGTTTGAATATATCTCTTGAATTTGATTGAATTATTTTGAATACTGTCAGTCCATGCAAAATACATGGGAAAGATAGGGAAAACGTTCATATTCGATTTGTTTTGGGGCAAAGTTTGAATCTTCTCTTCTTATTGATCTCTTTAAATTTGATTGAATTAGTGAAGGTTGAATTTGATTGAATTAGTAAATGATTGATTGAATACTGTCGGTACATGCAAGATACATCAGTAGAAGTAGAAAAGATAGGTAAAATGTGTTGCTAACTATTGGCAATAGTCGAGCCTTTACACTCATTATATATACTATGAGACTTACTTTCAAAAATCCTTTATGGTAGTTATTGCTAAAATTAAAAACGTGCCGGAAATCATAGTGAAAAAAGGCCTTTAATACTTCATAGATTATAACTCCTGAACTACCTCGAAAGTAGTTTTCTGAATACATCCCTTCCCGCATCACATGTCCTAGAGGCTGTGGAACATCCCAGGAAAGTCTTCCACTGAACTGCTATTCAGCACTGCAGTCATATGCCTTATTTATATTATGTTGCAGTTGTCAGTGCATTTTTATTCGGGGGGGAGGGGTATCAGTGTTGCGAGAATAAATAGACTAGCGTGCTACAATCAAGTTTTGTGTTTTAAGTAGGATAAAATTCCGACTAAAACGTACAGAATGATGCAGAACGGGTATTGAACATGATTATCTTACATGTTAGTCGAAGCACTAGTCAGTTTTTTTGTTGTTTTTTTTTTATCAGATGATAGGCCACAGTCCTTGAACACCCCCTATATTCACCTGACGTGGTCACAACATACTTTACTTTCTTCCCTAAGCTCAAATCTGCTCTCAAGAGGGTGTGTTTTGAAGACACTGCATTGATTGAAACGAATGTAAATCGAGTACGGGGTTTGCAAACTGTGCGGCGCGCCCCTTGTGGCGCCGAAAGTTGTTAGGGGAGGCGCGAGGGCTTTTAAAAAAGATCCTACAAAGGAACATTTATAATGCAATACGCATAACTAAGTCTACACCCTTCATTAGTAATACACAGTGGATTAAGCCTTTGTATCATCTCTTGTTCCACATACGATCACACATGACCCTTTCACCTTTGGCTTAAACGTGTATAACAAGGTTGTGTATAAAGCGTGTTAGATGGTCACTAACGATCTTGTACTTTATCCCTGTAGAATAGTATGTCTTCTTAAATGTCTCTGGAATTTCGTGCGACGCTATGTTAGCTGAATTTTTCTATTATTATAAATATTTTTGGGACTATTCTTGAGTTTTGATCTTTTCTAAAGTATTGCCGCCATTCACGAATAATCTTATATGTTTTATTTTCATTGGTCGAAGCCGTCTTGCCATTTCAAAATATGTGCCGAGACAATAAATTGTGTGACTCAAAACAAGCTCATACGTTCCATTGATTTTCCTCAACATTTAAATGTGCTGGCTTTTATTATTTATATTCCCTCTCTGCTCGTTTTTTTTTTTTTTTTTTTTTCAATTTTAACATAAATATCTTATGACAATCACAATAACACCGGCTAATAACATGAAAAGGTGTAGTCAGTGTGTACAATGTAGATCACCTGTGTTAATGAGGTATTTCCATTAGCGATTAATAAATGAAACCATTCGTAGTTAATCATAGTGATAGTCTTTCTTTTATTGGCACATTTATTTATGTAGTTGGCACGTTTCATTTTTGACAGGGGAGGCGCGTTCACACTTTTGGTGGTTGAGGGGAGCGTCAACTGCAAAAAAGTTTGAAAATCACTGAATTAGTAGATGACTTTCATAAAGCGTAGTGATGCCAACCCCTGGAGAAACTTCCTTATTGTGAGATTTTTTTTTTTTAAACAATGATTTCTCGAAATGGGATTAAAGGAATTTTCGTAAAAAGTGGCAGGATTTATGGGATTCTACATATTTGAATTCCATTGACGCCAACTAAATTGTATATAGGTGAGGGGTAGACAAATGAGCCTTCAATAAAATCGAAATTAATGCTGATTGTCAAATTTTGTTAGTATAGAATGCATGGTAGTGTTAAAATGATATATGTAGTGACTTGTGAATCTCAATAAAAAAAAATTGCCAAAGCACGTTAATTGTACCCTGGGATTTAAAAAAAAATAGCAATGAAAGAAAGAACTGAATTAAGGAAATAAAATAAAACGAGAAACGTCCAACTTCTAAGTCGTTCCATACAGAATGACTGAAAGAATGAAGTTTATCTAGTTTTATTGCGTTTAGTAGAAGATTATTTCACAAAAGCGTGGTGGAAACACTGAACTCACGAAAAAAATGTACATATTTTCATCAGCTTATTCAGTTGTCTCTTTCAATTAAGGAGAATACGTATTCATGAAATGTTTTATAAACGTAGACAGTCGAAATTTTTTGAATAATTCACTCAGATATTGAAGATAATGACTGATATACACTAATTTCACTTTTTCTAAGTGTAGAAAGTTTTGTTATTAGTATAGCGTGGGAAATTCAAGAGCAAAATGGGAATTTCTGTCTCTCGAGATGGGATTTTATAATGTTTGAGGTTGGCATCATTGATAGGGCGTTCCAGATCCTCTGCGACTTGCCCCGCAAGCGTATGTAGCAGGAAGGGATGTAGGTAGAAATGTATTATTATCATCATTTAGTACTCTGCCTTTTGGCAAGTCCGGGGACTAATGAGTTTTTTTCTTTCTTTTCTTCTCCTTAATTTTCAGTTTGGGCCTGGAAATTGTTTCTTCCATATTTCTCGATTTTCAGCTTCCTCTTTTAACTCCCAATATTTTCTTCTATTTTTCAAATAATCAATCACTTGTGTTCTTCTTCCTATTCCTCGCTTTCCTTCCATCTTCCTTCTGTGGCGGTATGAAGAAGAGAATTTCTTCGCAAAATGTGTCCAATCCAATTGGCCTTTCTACGAAGGATGGTGGCTAGAAGCGTTCTCCTCTCTCCTATCCGTTTTAACATGTCTTCGTTTGCTACTCTTTCTGTCCATTTTATCTTCTGTATCTTCCCCCAACACCACATTTTGAAGCTCTCTAAATATTTCTTCTCTAACTTCCGTAATGTCCAAGTCTCTGAGCCATAAAGTCCAATGTTCCGAATATAGCACTTAAGCAATTTCATCCTTAGTCCAATATTAAGGCTGCTAGTTAAGAGTGACCTTTTCTTGTTGAATGCTTCTTTGGCTATGGCATTTCTCGACCTGATCTCTTTGGTGCAATACGCGTTTTTCGTCAAGATATTTTAAATGGTTGACTTCTTCAAGTACTCTTTGTTCTGCTCTGACCCGTAAAGGTGCATTTCATGATTTTCGTTTTTTCGTTGTTGATTTCGGTAGAAATTTAACTTCATAATAAATGTATTTGGCATCGTTAAGAATATCATTTCAAGGTAATTCCAAAATTTATTAAACGCAGAGTGGAAAATAATCTGTTCAATGCGTACACTTGATTAATTTGATAGTACTACTTTGCCGGCAATTTGGGAGACTTCGGGATTCTTTTTCGGGATCCAAAGCCTCTTTTCAGAAAGACTTAGCAACGCCATTGTATGTCTTAAATACATATAAAGTACTGCTGTTCAAATGGGCTGGACAATGGGTAAGTTTACGTTTTGTAAATGTTACTTGTAGTGAGCTCTTTCGAATTTATGAACATTGATAATGCCAATAACATGGGGAGGATGGTTCGCTTTTTCTGATAGAACGGGCTACTGAGACGCAAGGGTTTTTGCGACTTTTTCGGAAGGAGTTTGAATTGAAGTTCTACGAATCTATAGGATACCAAATAATATGGAAATCAATGTTGGTCTTGTAATTGTAGTGGTGAACATATCGAAATTGTGTTATAAACTTTATTTCTGATATCTTATATATATACAGTTTTACTCAAGGAAAGCAATCAGTTAATATATCAAATGGTAATATTTCCGTGTTACTTCCATTGACCACAAACTTCTTAACACTAATAGTACCGTTAACGTATTTTATACGCAGAAATAATTAATATAGAACTTGTAGGATTACGTATTTCCCAGGAACTGTTTTGAATCTTCAGTTTAAAAGTACCACGATTATACATTTTTAGGTTAAAGGAGGCGGATTGGTTAATTTAAGTGAATAGTTATGTAAGAATTGGTCGACTGAGTCAAGGGCGCCGATCCTGGGGGGCCCGGGGCCCCCAAAGCTCATGTGGGCCCCCCTATTGTATTTATGAATACACAATATTTGGCATAATTTGTGTGCAATTTGTCTTAAAATGTTAATATATATACCTTCTGCATCTGAATGCCCCCTCCCCCCAAATTTACAGAGAAATCAGCGCCCTTGGACTGAGTATGTGGGATGAAACGGAAGAATCCCCAGAAAACCAACGAACACGTTGTGTTGTTCATCACAAACTCGTGTGGTTTCTGATCATATCAGGCATCCCTCATAGTTTTCCCAGACGTTGTGTGTGCGAGAAGATAAGCGTATGGTAGGCCTACAATATATGCTGCATAGTCACGTGACCTCGTCGGCATGAACTTTCCCATAATTATGGGAAACATTTGAAATCTCCAGAATATGATATCTTGTTGAGAGAGGATAACGAGGGTACAACCGGCTCCATATCTCATCGTGAAGGATTTTTTGAAAAAAAAAAGAAAAGAAAGAAAGAAAAGAAAAGAGATGAAAAGAAAACAAACATGATAGAACGTTTGGGAAAGTGTATTGGGGATAGTAACAGATATTTGAAAAAAGACACATAGCATATTCGGCTATTCAGCGTTCAAAAATTATTTTCAACATAAACACGTTCATCTTAAAATTGGCTAAATTATTATGTACAGGGTGTTTCATTCAAAAAGCCGTGATTTCTAGTAGCTACAAAATTTACTTGAATAATATTATAGTAATAGATACATGTAAATACAGAACAAAGTATAAATTTTGTCCTACAATGTTTTTTTTTTTTTTTTTTTTCATGTTGCATAGTAATGTTACAGGACTTCGAAGAGGTGAATTCAGATCAACTGTGTGTACAGAACAGCGTATTGCAGTATTGCGAGCATCTGTTGTGAATAATCCGACTAAAAAATCTCTGCGACGTTTGTCAGCAGAAAACGCAATATTCGTAACATCATATTGGCGTATTCTGCGAAAAGACCTGCAAATGTTCCCCTACAAAATGCGGATGATTTAAAAATTAACAGACATTGCAAAAAGAAGGCGTCTGCAAAGCAGTTTAGTGCGTTGATTGCTGATGATACATATATTATTGAAAACTTGTTTCAATATCTGTCAGGTGAAGTAAACAAACAAAATGTAAGATTTTGTGCAGCAGAAAATCTATATAAAATGGTAGACTCGGATTTGCATCCGGTAAAAGGTTTTGGTTCGGTGTGCTGTATCAAAACGTGGCATAATTGGACCTTTCTTCCTTCTTTGGTGGCTATGTCACATCAAAAATTATTTGAAAATGCTTGAGCAAACTTCTATCCTGGCCTTCGTCGTAAAACGTGTCCATTTCGTCGGCAATGGTTCCAGCAGGATGGAGATAACCCGCATATAACAAAACCTGTCCTTAATTTCCTTCACACAGAATTCCGTAATCGGGTGATCTGTAGTCGCTATCCATTTTTTTTAACAGGCTTAGAGTGGCCTCCACGCAGCCCAGACATTAATCCTTATGATTTTTATGAGGTTACGTCTAGCTGGAATACTCAAGCTTAAACCCCGATCTTTAAATGAATTAAGAGCAAATATTGAGCAATGCACGGCAGCAGTTAGTCACGTCACCCTTGGTAAGCTTTTTGATAACATGTGCATCAGGGTCATTGAAGTTTCCTATCGTCAGGGTGGACACTTCGAACATGTGTTACATTAAACTTTAGTCTTTCACTTATCATATCATGTAAATTTCTCTTACTGTGGTCATCAATAAAATACATTATTGCACTCCAAAATCCTGGCTTTTTCACTGAAACACCCTGTATGAAGTATAATATATAGCGACTACCATTAGCGACTTCGCTACGCTAGGTCACACTGTAAGTTATTGGTAGACTTTTAGTGCAAGGGGTCCCTGGTGAGATCTTAGTTTCTGCGAGTTTGTGGTAGACAACAAGGTGTCAATAGGTTTTCTCAAGGTCCCTTTGTTTCCTTCCACATTCTAATTACACTAATTCTTTCATAAGCATTCACTTTTATCAATCATCCGTCCTTTTTTTTCGCATACAGGCTACAGATGTGGGACGTAACTAACAGTTTTAATTTCATTTCAACAAAAACTTCTACAGCATAAACTAGACGTAGACACATTAAAAACAAACAATACTGATTCAAGTTCATTAAAAAAATATATTTATTATTAAGTAAAAATAAAATAGTTTGGCACTTATCTGAAAGCCTATGTTACACTTAAAATACTAACAATGAGAGAAAGGAGACTTGTTGTGAAGAAATTCGCTCAGCATCGTCAACTAAAGGCATGGTATCTCAGTTGTTGCAGGGGTTAAAGTGGATCTGAAAATGTAGGGGGACCGTAGGTAGCGGCATGACGTCAGACCGTTCCCCCTGCCTATCTTTGCCCATTGTAATTTTTTTTAGGAACTGGGGGGACGCCCTACATACCTTTTCGAGGCGGAGGTATGTTGTCCCCCACGTTACCCCTCACTTTTACCCTTTTGTTGTTGGGCTCTCATTTATGATGTGTTAGGTCCCTAGTTCGATCCTAGGTCACGTGAGTTTTGTGGTTGACAATATCTCGGTCGAAGGATTTTTTCTCGAAATTCTCCCGTCTCCTCCCACGTTCTCAATCCACCAATTCTTCTACTGTCATTCACTTTTTATTAATCATCCATCTCTTTTAGCCTACTGGGTTGGCACGATGGATCAATGGTAGACCGCTTACCTCTGGTGTTTCGGGTACCTGATTCGATACCCGGCCAACTTAGTTTGTTGTGGACAACATCGTGTCCGTGGGTTTTCTTGGGGCACTCCCGTTTCCTCTCACTTTCTCATTCCACCAATTGTTCCAACTGAAAGGTTTCATTTTAAAATTTTCCTGGAAGTTCTATTGTATGGCTTTAATGCAGTGTTACTGATAGTCCTAGAAAATGAAATCTTTTATGCCCTACGATTATGCCTGCTAGGATAAAGGAGACGGCGATGATGCGAAATGAATGAAAATGGTGGCATGAAGAAAGTGGAAGGAAACGGGAGAACCCCGAGAAAAACTACGCACACTGTGTTTGTCCACCACAAAGCTCACTTGGCGCGAGCTGGGATCGAACCAAGGATCCCATGCACCAGAGGTGAACGCTCTACCACTTTTTTTTTTCAAGTTAACTGATTCACCGAACGTGCCCCATTAACTTGCTTAACTACTCATTCCTAGGTTTTACGTGCTTTACTCGCTTTTCCATTAACCTAGAACAACAGGGGACACAAACACAGAAACATCGAGGACAGTTAAAATTTCAAAGGCTCTCCCACCGGGAATCGAACCCGGAACCCTGTACACTAAAGGCGGACGTGCTAGCCACAAGACCAGCCGGGAGAGCTAGCACTGAGCCATCGTGGTCCCTGGTGGTCCTAGAGTTCATGGGCTGTATACAGTAGCTTTTAATATTAAATTTACCTGTGTTTGTAGTACAGTCTTCATGAATATTTGAATTTTTTGGTAGTGGCAATACATTTGCAGAAAGTCACACAGTTAGAGAAGAGAAACATAGCAAAACTGAAACACCCACAAAAAAATCATGCTTTATAAACTGACAACAGCTCTATCATAAAGCAGAATAATCTGTGCCGAGGTTTTATTTTCTGTCTCACTTGCTCTCCTTCCCTTTGGACTCTCTTGGTATTCATACAGAACATTACATCTGGTCGTTGAACGCTGTTGATAAAGCGTTTCGCCGATTAGAATCCTCCCGCCTCGGAGTTTCTGATATCACGACTGTTCTCTTTGTTGTGCGAAACTAGATATGATTGTTTTATTTTTATTATTATTATTGTAGGTCCTCGTCTTCGTAAATTTATGTACAAAATTTGAATGGTGATTTTCTTCTTAATTACATCTAGAAGTTACCAGGAGCTGTTCACCTCACGATAATTACAAGAAGGGTGTAACACACCAACGTTTAAACCATAGTTATTATTGAGGTATAATGTGTAATGGCTTCCATGTATTTAAAACTTGATAAATGTTGTTCACATAATCACTGTATTAATTTATAGTTTTTTTAAAAATCATTTAACATTAAAACAATGTTTGAGATCTAAATCTTGAGTCAACTGTCTAGATCAATATTAAAACCAAAAATAGTATTATACAGGGTGTTTCAAAACAACACCGACAACGTTTGGGAGGTGATTCCTGACACCAAGATAGTACGAAAAGTATAGACCAACCTGGGTGCACAAATGCTTCCTTTCGGAGTTATAGGCTGCGGAAAACGTGAAAAGATGAACTTTAAAGGTCCATAGCTCCAACACTATGGAGCCTACCATAGTCGGGTCAAGACTTTACTAAGGAACTATTAAGTGCTCTATCCAAAAATACACGCTTCAGAATCCTGCGGTACTTCAGCAAAACATTTTATGGAGGTAGGTAGTGAGTACTTCAGATTATATGCCCGTAACCAAACTGCCTGAACAAAAATTGTTGCGTAAGTACCTTAGGATTCTGAAACACGTATTTGGTCTAGGAATTAATTCGTGCGGTTGGTACGCACACATTGAAGCTGTAGTACAAACACAAAATACATAAATACCTTAAGAAAAATATTGTCCATCGCTAGCCACCACTTTCGCCCATCTGTCAGGCAATGTACGGATTCCGTGGCGAAAGAAGTCCTCATCCTTGGAAGCGATCCAGTCAGAGACCCATGTTTCGATATCTTCTGAAGAAGTAAACCGCTGTCCAATCAAATCGTTGTTCATGCAATCGAACAAGTAGTAGTCCGAAGAAGCAACGTCTGGTGAATACGGCGGGTGGGGTAAAACTTCCCATCCGACATTTTCTAAATAGGTTTTGACCGGTTTTGCGACATGTGGGCGAGCGTTATCATGTTGAACAATAAGTTTATCATGTCTGTTCTCCCATTCTGGTCGTGTTCTGGCCAGAGCTTGCTTCAAACGCATTAATTGTCGTCGATAACGTTCTCCATTCATAGTTTCACCCGGTTGCAGCAGCTCATAGTGCACCACACCTTTCATATCCCACCATATGCACAGCATAACCTTTGCACAGTGAATATCTCGTTTTGGTTGTGATGGACCTGGTTCACCTGGTTTCACCCAGGCCTTTTTTCGTTTAGGGTTCTCGTAATGGATCCACTTCTCATCACCCGTAATAATTCGATGCAGAAACCCCTTTCTGCTCTGTCGTTGAAGCAGCAATTCGCAAATGGTTTTTCGTCTTTCAACGTCTCTGTCTTTCAATTCATGTGGAACCCAATGTGACATCTTTTGAATCATTCCCATGGCTTTCAAGCGTTTGGAGACTGTTGTTTGATCAACGCCTAATGCTGCTGCAAGTTGTTCCTGCGTTTGACACGAATCCTGCTCGAGCAATGCTGTCAATTCTTCGTCTTGAAATTTTTTTGGCTGTCCAGCTCGCTCTTGGTCTGCCAAGCCGAAATCACCACTTCTAAACCGTGCAAACCACTTCTGACACGTTCGCTCAGCTAGAGCATGGTCACCATACACTTCCACCAAAATACGATGACTTTCAGTCGCACTTTTCTGCATGTTAAAGTAATGCAGCAGGACACCCCGCAAAAACACTTTATCAGGCACAAATTGCGCCATGTTCACTTAACTACAAACTGGTGTTGTTGACGCTTTAATCCACTGCCCTATACTACGAACGATACGCGATGACAGGGGTTTGCAACACATGTGTGGATACACGGAACTGTGGGACGCTCCGTTCGTTGCGCCATCTCTTGTCCACCCGCACGAATTAATTCCTAGACCAAATAATTTTGGATAGAGCACATAATAGTTCCTAAGTGAAGTCTTGACCCGACTACGGTAGGTCCCATAGTTTTGGAGCTATAGACCTCTAAAGTTCATTTTTCATGTTTTCGGCAGCCTATAACTCCGAAAGGAAGCATTTGTGCACCCAGGTTGGTCTATACTTTTCGTCTTATTTTGGTCTCAGGAATCACCTCCCAAACGTTGTTGGTGTTGTTTTGAAACACCCTGTATGTGTCTACTATTTCCAGTTTGAATAGAGATTTAAGCTTCAGCCACTTCGAGTGTTAGTAGAGTGATGGGGCAGAGTTTCTTCAAGCGTCATCATCATAGGTATTCTGCCATTATTGGCAGGTAACTTGCCACAACTGAGAAGCTTCCATGCTCCAAGGTCTTCCACTAACCTCTTCGTTTTCACGCGCGATTTTTCTGTTTTGATATCGTCCATTAATTGTAGTCCCCTTCGCTCCCTCCCTCTCTTTCCTGCCACCATACCCTCTAACATATCCCTCATGATAGCGTTACTTCTTAGCCAATACCCCGATTAGTTTCTCTTCCTCTTCTTAATAATGCCTAAAATTGCTCTTTTCTCTCCCATCATTTCTAACACCCTCTTATTCGTTTTCCGCTGTACCCATCTAATTCTCTTTATTTTTCTCCACACGCTCGCTGCATCCATATATAAAAAATCGTTTCTCTCTCTATCTCTTACCGTTTTAGGTCATTTAACCGGAAGCAATAGATTTCTACCAATTCCGGCTGGATTAATGGGAAAGGCACGAAGATGGATCCTATTACTGGGACGCTGTTTTTGCTGTTATCAGTGAACTGACAGATGGACAGTCATAGCAGTTCTCTTCACAAGACTTATATTTCTTATGCATAGCATAATTTGGAAATCGGAAGACTTATTCGACTAACTCGTCTAGCTTCGCTGATTTTACGCAGTTTTGAACGTTCCGTTGAGATTCAGTTGGAAAAAATAAATAGTGTTTCTTGGCCAAGTGAAGGACAGTTGACATAACGCACAGCAGCATGTAAGTATCGAGTATGTGCGTATGTATGCAAGTGAAAACCTGAGGTCAAAGTTACTGTCAAATGACCTCCAGTACTAAAAGGAGTAAATAAGACAACTTCCGCCACATCAAGGTTAATAGGAAAAGATAACTGACCTCATATTTGATCCAAACTACATTAAGTTAAGTGAAGTGGTCAGTGAACAAAATACTGTGCGTACTTGTTTCTATCGTAGGCCCTATAATGAAAGCCAGATCAGTCTGGCTACACCTACAGTATCTGTTCTTGACCATGAGTTGACATCATTGGATTTTACTATTAAATGGAGTCTAGTCACATTACCTTCCAACACAGCACTGAAAATAACAATTATGACCTTAATGAATATGCATTAACACAGTCTATACTGGAAATGAAATTGTACAGGAGCCCGACTTTAAATTTTCGACATCCTTCAAAATTACAAACGTATAAGTTTAATTATATTTACTAACTGCAACTTTTATCATTTTTACCACAAATCCGTAAAATTCAAAGTATTACGTATATGAGCTCGAGCGGTTTGGATTCCATGTTAAGCTGTAAGTCCACGTCTCATATAGCTTCGCTGTTGAAAGAGACGCTAAAATGAAAAAAAAATCATATGGTTCTTGTTTGGTAGATTCATTTGAGGGTTTAATGAGGACGTCAGCGGTGAGGCTATTTTATCTCCCTCACGAATAGTGATAATTTCAAGGGATGATACCGGGGGAAATCCCCTTTCCCCGGAGCCATATCTCCGATCTTACTTAACCCCTTCAGTGCGTAATTTTCAGATGCGAACCGCTGTAAAAAGTGTAGTTATTTTATTTTATTTTTTTTTTGACAACTTTGGATGTTGATTCTAAATCTGTTTCAAAATCACTTACATCAGAATCACTAAGTAATAACTCTTCCTCGATGTCAGCATCGTTGAAATATCGTTTTGAACCCATTACTGTGCTGTCTGCTCTCAAACAAAACAAAGAATGAAAACTGTATTTGACGAAGCCCAAACTCTATTTTAATTTCTTTCTTTTTCCTCTTCTTCTTTTAATTAAGCAACAATTGAAACCAGCTGAACGCAAACTCGTTAAATATTGTCAGGATAACATTACTCATGCTATGGGCAAGTATATTCGCCATACGCAATACAAAATAGCCAAAGCAAAATGAAAGCGTATATATACGCCATCCGCACAACAGGTGCGTTTTGAAGATACGAGTTAACTCGCCACCCACACTGAAGAAGTTTTAATGTCGATTATATTAGTATTTTTGCTGTACTTTTAACCCCCGTACGTTGAAATCTTTCACCCCCTTCCCGGAGAAAATATGACGTCATCACCACTAACGAAAAGGCCAATGGCCGACATGTTTCGCTCATAAAACAACTTTCAAAGGAAAATAAACACATAACAAACTAAAGAATGATTTCTGAAACAGGGAGAAAGGAAGAAAAAGAACTTGATTAATTAAAAAAAATAGTTACTCTATTTTTAAATAATGTTAAGCAGAGGTCCTGAAGAAGATCAAGTAATAAACAGCAAGCAGAAAATAAAATAATAGTAAAAGTGGATAATAGTGTAAAAGAAAAGCATCACATAATAATAACTATTTCAATCGTATGAATAAGGACAAGAATATGGTTACTGAAAGCAGCAGCGTGTCTTGTTTCTATCTTCCAAAATCAGTCTATAACACCATTACGCCATTCTGGATGTTCTCTGTTTCTTATTTTTTGTTGATTCGGTAAATTCTTTAGGAAGAGCTTTAGTGGCCAAAGAGAGGAATATTCGAATTTAATTTGTTTTTGTAGTTATGATTCTGTTATGTGAGATTTGACGAATCTGAGGGAAATAAAATATTGATATGTAGAATTTCTTTCTCTGCATATTCTAGGTCAGCGTACTTATAAACGGTGTTCGAAGTGGAAACAAAACAGATGCTCTATGTTGTATTACAATTTTGATTCGACATACTGGCTATTGAAATGTTGAAATACAGCGAGGGTATATCACTGTATAATCACTAAAAGATTGCATTTCTTTTTATTTATTGACTAAAATCCACTGCAAAGCTTCTATGCAGTTACCGGAAGGGGGAGGGACATCCGGAGCCCCCCGGAGACGGGGGCTTTGATCCCCGCCAACAACTTCCTGAGAAAAGAATATCCCCATATGTCGTATTATAGAGAATTACACACGAATATGCTCAAAAATCGAATTTTTATGTTAGCAATTTCCTTGGGGAAAATTCCCGGACTCCTACTCAACTAAGGGGTATTCCAAATTCCCGGAAGATCCACCTTCCACAGAAGACAACCCCTAAATCCGCCCGTGCTCAAAACACATTTATTTGCATTAAGGCAAGAACACACACACATATCCATAAAAAAAGAAACAATTCAATATGGCACATCAAAGTATAAACTAGGTGAACTTCTTTGTAGACACCACATTTCCAAAAGGTAGGAAAAAGGCAACAAAAATTTCGATGTTGCCAACTTAGAAATTATTTCTACATAAGAAATATCTTTTTACGTGCAAAACTATTCGTCAATTACCACACTGGCGTCGTGGGCATGTAAAATTTTGGGGAGCTCTTGAAATTTGGCTTCTTCGCGATATTGGACAGCTCTAGTTCTGAAACTATGCACTTTTCCCCACAGGTCCATATGGCCTTTTTCTCTCTTATTTTGATGTATGGAATCACCTCATACAGTTTGTCGGTATAGTTCATTAACGCCCTGTATATATATATATAACTAATTCGGTTTGATTTCCTTGTCTTTTTATATGCAATATTATAATAGTAAATCTCAGCCATCACTCGAAAATAATACAATACAGTGGCGTCATTTCAGGATTTGTGTAGGGGGTGATTCCAGTATAGGTAGAATTTCAGGTTTATACTTTGAAAATGTAACGGTGCGTAACAAGGCAAAAAGTATTTTTAATTGAGGACCTGAATTTATGAACGTCCAAAATTCAGAGACACATACGTATGTGTCACTTTGTCAGTTCAAAATCACTTGTTGTCGCAAATTCTGTCGAGGAATTTGAAGCTTAAAATATATAAAACGATAATTATGCCTGTTGTTCTGTATGATTGCGAAATATGGTCACTTACTCTGAGGGAAGAACATAGACTGATAGTATTTGAGAACAAGATCCTGAGACGAATATTCGGACCCAAGAGGAACGGAAATGGGGAATGGCGGAAACTTCATAACGAGGAACTACATAATTTATACGGTTTAGCAAACATTGTTAGGGTCATCAAGTCTAGGAGGCTTAGGTGGGCAAGTCGTGTAGCTAGGATGGAAGAAAGTAGGAACGCTTTCAAAGTCTTGACTGGAAGAATCGGAAAACGACCATTAGGAAGACCAAGGCACAGATGGGAGGACAATATTAAGATGGATCTCGCAGAGATAGAAATGCAAAGTAGAAACTTGATGCAGTTGGCTAAGGATAGAAGTCAATGGAGAGCTTTTATAACCGCGGCATTGAATCTCCGGGTTCCATAGGCCATTGAGTTAGTTTGTTGTTACTTACTTAGATATATCTGTTTCATGCACTTGGAACTGAAGGGAGAATAAGGAACATGATTAATAAAACAAACCACAAAGGAAAAAAAAAAGAAGACACTTCCAAACAGAAACACTCAATATTATAATGTTGTTTGTTCCTTCTGAAGAAAAAACTTCGGTGGACTTAGGAATTTTTGAATTCAGATCTTGAATTGCAAAAGTTCTGAAAAGCAAAAGTAGGACCTATGTTGTAGCTTTCCTACAGGGGAGATCAGAAGTAAGATTACAATACAAAGCCTGTAATGAAACGTATATAATTTATTTCATACAACCAATACAGCCAACAGAGAGTGCATACATTAATCTATTTTTCGAGGTAGTCTCCATATCGGTGTGACACTTTTCGCATCGTGGGATGAGTTTGAAAATTCTCTCCTGGTAAAAATCCTGTCCTTGTGTGTTCAGCCACGTTGCCACGAAGTGTTTCACCTCCTCGTCTGAACCGAAGCGACCAAGGATGTTATAAAATAGAGGATCTGCCCATACAACAAAATCATGAAGCCACACATCACAGTTCCGCCAAACCTACTCTGCCCGCTCCGCGCCACTAAGATTGCAATGTTTAGAACCAACAATCATGGCGGAAACGAGAGTAGTCAATCAGACGTGCCGGCTCAGACAATGCTCGATTGCTTTTTGGCTTCACTGAGTTCATATGATAAAGATACGTATGGGCAGATCTTCTATTTTATAACATCCTTGGAAACGACGGCCTCTTAGGTGTTCCTTCAAGTGCGGGAACAGGTGAAATGTGCTTGGAGGAAGATCCAGACTGTAGAGAGAGTTCGATGATGTTCCAGCGAAACTGCTTCTATAGCGTGATGGTCAGTCACTGCGCTCCTCGTCGGTGAAGTTTTCTCTATCAGCTGCAAACTTTCGACACCATTCTGCGACATACTGACGAAACATTACAGCCTCTCCGTAAACCTCTACTAGCTGCCGGTGAATTTCAGCCACGGTTACATGTTTCACCCAGAGTAATCGAATAACTGAGCGGACTTCTTTGCGAGACCAGTTTTCCAAACTATACCCTGGCCGGTAAACGATGATTTCTGACAGCTTTGCACAAGGCCACGGTCAGCGAGCAGAAGACAGTAGGTCAACCAACCTTAGGCTCAGAACCTGTCGCGTTTCCATGGTAACCACTGCACATTGCCAAACTTTCACTCACCCCTCTCAGCCTCAACGAGAAAGCAGACGATTCTCCCTGTGCACGAGAAGCATATGGCAACACTGCACTCCTCAGTTGTCCTCGCGAGCTGAGCTGTCAGAAATCATCGTTCGCTGGCCAGGGTATAGTCGCTGTTTGTGCTTACCTTCAACTAGCGCCGGAGGTGGTGAATGGCTGAAACTCTGCACAGTTGCCAAATCTGCCCTGTATTACACTTAGCGCACACTCCTCATTCCTCTGTAACATACGAAACTTCAGAAATATCGGCCTCGTAACCTTAGTTTCTGATTTTGCCTTGTACTACACATCCAACTCGTCCACAACTCATCCCATAGTGACTTTTTAGCCAATAAATTTTGTCTTGAACTCTTGTTTGCTTTGTCCTGTCTAGCATCTATCATCTTTGTTTTATTTTCTTTCTTGAAGTAGTAATTTATCCGTTTCACGTGTCTATTTATTTATTTACAGTATTTAGTTTTGAGTTTTAAATTCATTTTTTATTATTATTATTTCACAGAATCTCTGGCAAATTTCCATTTTGCTACTTCATAGAAAAGTTGGCAGACATAAGCAATTAAAATTAACTTTGTATCCTATTTCGTAATGCAGATAATGTGGTTATCTGTGCGTTATCTTAATAGATGTTATCGCCCTATACAAAAGTCACATTGAGACGTTGAACGGTTTTAATAGTTGTCTTTAAAACACGTGTGTTTTCATCAGAGATAAGTTTAAGAACTGCAGTTTTGTTACGCAATTGCATCACAAAAGAAAAGGTAATAAATTTTATGATTTTGGTTATTGATCACTTCGTTTACCAAAACCATCTTTTGTGAAGTTAAATATTGTTAAAAGAAAAAGAAAAAAAGATCACGATATGAGCGCATACAGAATGCATTAAGAGAAATGTATTAGTGTCGCATTTGAATAATTCAGTTTAAAATATATGTAAATATTTCATTAATGCACCAAATCGTAGTGGATGAAGATGATTTTTTTTTTAAGCTTTATATATTTCTCGTTTTAGTAATCATGCTTCTGGGTTTTGTTTCTTTAACATTTCTCGATATTTAGCTTCGTCTTTTAACTCCTAATATTTCTTCTATTTTGAAAACTATCGGTCAGTTGTATTATTCGTCCTACTCTCGTTTTCCTTCCGCATTTCCCTGTATGGCGATACGAAGAACACAATTTCTTCGCAAGATGTGTTCAGTCCAATTCGCCTTTCGCCTCAATTCTCTATACGTTTTAAAACATCTTCGTTCGTTATTCTTTTCGTCCATTTTATCTGCTCCATTTTCCTTCAACACTACATTTCGAAGCTCTCAAATTCTTCTTCTTTAACTTCCGTAATACCCAAGTCTCTAAGCCACACAGTCCAATACTCCATACATAGGACTTGACCAACTTCCTTAGACCAATATTAAAGTCTGCTAAACGGCGTGACAAACATCTTGGCATTTGAAGGCGGCGTTCTAAGTTCCCTTTAAACGCTGCTAGCAAATGAGAGGTCAGCGGTATTGCCATGTTTATTTTGTACACATCCAAGTCTATCCTTTGCCACCTGATCGCGCTGTAATTCGTCTGCTTAGCCATAACCATACCCCTTAGCAGTGGCGGCCTCTGAGGCAGTGACGCCGTGACATGTCACTGCCTTGAGAGGTAGAAGATTCAGAATATTAAAAGAAAGCGAGTTAAATATCATAACTGCTTCTGAATTTCTTCCTTTTTTCTGCCCGCTGCTGTATCTATTTAGTCGCAAGACCTAGCGCGAAAGACCTGGCGGTGGCAACTCTGCTTCGGTGACTGTCACCAGGCCCTTGCTTCTGAATGCTGCTTGGCATAGTGGTATCACCATATACGCGCCCTATCAGCTGCGTACTGGAAAGGCTTTCCATTGCTTCTAACTCGTGACAACGAAAGTTTGTCACGCAGAATCCGAAAGCAGCCGATATTTCACGATCTCATATACACTGCTTGGGGGTTGCCGCGGGTTTCTCACACCAGGTGGAATTTTCAGTCTCGTGGAGTAAATACAGTTTACGAGTATCGGAAAGATCTAATTGATGTTATGTTAGCAATAGAAAACTGTGAAGATATAACATTACAAACCACCTTAACTCAATCTTCCGCGTACAAGCTATTATTAAATAAAGAAAATTTCGTATTTTGGTTGACTTTTTTCTACAAGATTATGCCACACGTAGAAACTATTTTCAGCCAACTACAGAAGAAATGTACTGATCCTGTCAAGGTTCGAGAACATCTGCATAATTTTCAACTTGGTATGCAGTCAGTCAGAGAACAAATTGACAATATTATTCAGGAAGTAGAAACCGAATTAGAAACTGCAAGAGACGGACCATGTGCAAAAATATGGCGAAGTGAGGCGTTCTATAACGACAAAAAAAAGACAAGCATTAGAAGTTTGTGATGCAATCCTAGTGGAGATCAAATCTAGATTTCACTTCACTGAGCACCTTTAGCTACGAGATTATTTGCTGTAGAAGAATTTGACAATTACAAAAAGGAGTTCCCCGATAATTATCTCAGTGAGATGGTTAAAAAATATCCCTTCTTGGAGGTAAAGAAATTAAAAAGCGAACTTCAAGTGTGCTATTCGAGACGCGAACTGAGAACGGTGTCTGGCGCGGTGTCATTCATTATAGACGATGAATTGTGCGACATGTTTCAAGAAACAGTTAAACTCTTAAAGTTATTGATAACTATGCCAATGTCAACAGCAGAAGCAGAGAGATGTTTCTCGGTGTTGAACAGAATAAAAACTTTCCTAAGAAATACCATGAAAGAGGGAAGATTAACTGCGTTAGGCATGTTGTTATGTGAAAAGACATTCGTTAATGAGATAGATAATTTTAACAAAAAAAAAAAAAAAAAAAAAAAAAAACGACGTCTTTTCCAGCAAGAAAAATCGTCGCATGGAGTTTTAGTATCGTGCATCTTAACTAGTCAACCAAACGTGTTCAGTTGAAAGTTCGAAGAGAATAAACAGTGCAAGTGAAGTGTTTCTTTTTAAACAGTGTACTCGTGTTTTATTCAATATCAGTGTGTATGTTTGTTTTTTATCAACTAGATAAGTAACAAACTTAGTTAAATAAGAGCATCTTAAGATTTATTCCCCAAATTTGATTTCTGAATTCACTTCAATATATAACTGACTGGCATGAAGAAGAATAGAACTTCAGTGAAACGAGCAAGAGAACCAGTACCTACTTGATTACTGATAATGTAAGCACAATCGATTGTAATTAAATTAAAATTCTATATATGTTCTAAAAATAATAATAATAATAATAATAATAATAATAATAATAATAATAATAATAATATAGTTCTGTCACTACCTAATAAATTGTCACCAGCCGCCACTGCCCCTTAGCATTCGGCAACATCGCGTCAGAGCTTGTGTTTTATTTGTTTAGCTGAAATGCCAAGATGTTTGTCACAGGCTTTAGTTAAGACCGAGCTTTTCTTGTTGAACGCCTTTTTGTCTATGGCAATTCCTGACCGTATCTCTTTGGTGCAGTGAGCGTCTTTCGTCAAAATATTTCCCAAACATTTGAAATGGTCTACCTCTTCAAGTTATCTTTGTTTTGCTGTGTGTTTCCCGCAAGATCGCGTTTGCGCGGGTTATTCTCATGATTTTCAATTTGTCGACATTGATTTCCATTCCATATTGTTTCCCAGTGTCAGATAATTTGTCCATCATCTGTAATCTTTCAGCACTTCTAGCTATAACAACTGCATCATCTGTTTACTTGACCTTATCCAATTGTACTCGTGCCAAGTGAACTTTGTGGTGGACACACACCGTGTGCGTGGGTTTTACTTGGGGTTCTCCCATTTCCTCCCACTTTCTTCATTCCACCATTTCATTCATTTCTTATCATCACCATCTCCTTTAACCCAGCCGGCATAACCGTGGGATGTAAAAGTTGAAGTTTTTCTTTGATCTAATTGTAAAATATCTAATGAATTAACTTTATTGTAGGAAAATGCTTGATGGGGTTTCTACTGGGTGTTTGTAAACAACACCGACGATTATATTTGTACGTGTATAAAAATGTGAAATATATAATGAAACAGTACATCGCACCTCTTGTTATTCTGAACAGAGGAATCGTGGACGTAGAACGTTTCCTAACACTTCCAACTTCCTGTTGACGCATTTCGTATTCACTGCTTACGTTTTGCTTACTTTGAACCAATCTTTAAGTTAAAGCATATCTGAGAATTCTGCTGGGATTGTGTCTGGGAGTTACACCCTGTAGAAAACCTCTTGTGCACACATAATTATGTACTACAAAACTGTTATAAATTACGTAATACAGTAGGACGTCGATAATCCGAACGTCAAAAATTCGAACGCGGCCCCTAGAAACTACTGACAGTGCACTAATTCAATTCTCTTTGTGTAAAGTCAGTGTTTTTACAAAAGCTCATTGACATGTAATTGTTTGTCATAATATTTTTCCCCTTAGGCCTATACAAGTTAAGTTTTATGTGTGAGTTACAAGAACAGTGTAATTTAGTGTACGACCAGGTTCTTCAGAAATATTAAATGTAAGTAGCCTTACGTACGGTATTGTAGTTACTGTATATACTGTACAGGGTGGCTCAAAAGTGGGTACCATACTGATCAGTGGGTTGTATTTTATATCGTTTCTTCTTCTTATCCATCAAGTAGACTAAGATTCTTTATTATTTGTTATTAATGTGTTTTTACTTATATCTTAAGGTCAGAACAGCCGAAGCAAATAAACCCATAAACTAGAATGTTATACATGATCAATGCAGGGGAGTACACCTACTTTTGGGCCACCCTGTATAACCACTGTATCGGTAAAAGAGCATACCGTACAGTATATTTAAGCCTAAATGGCATTTTCTTGGTCATTTTCGACAATCCGAACTACCTGTAGTCCCAATTAGTTCGGATTTTCGACTTCCTACTGTACTTATTATTTGTTGGAGAAAACATATACACGCCCTTCGTTAGATAATAAAACAAACGAATATGTTAAAATTCCAATGTAAGCACCTGTGTTGTTAACCAACTTTCTTAAACGGCCAGGGATACAACTGATACTTTTTAAAATGTTTTATTAAATAAGTCAGTTCGGATGTTGGCAGTAAGTTCTTGAATCCGTGCCTCTAATTCCTCCACTGTACTATTTGTTTGGGCTTGTATACACCCTTCTTATTGTAGCGCAGCAAGAAAAGAATCACAAGGAGTGAGATCACATCTGGCCATTCGTGAGGTTCACACCCTCCAAGCCAGCGTGTAGTAAGCTCGCTCATAAATAGGTAAGTAGTCCGTTATGTTTGTTTATACAGGGTGGCCCAAAAGTAGGTATACGGTCCCATACTGATCAGCTCACTGTATTTCATATAATTTCTTATTGTTATCCATTAGTTTTATTATTATTTGTTCCTAAAACCTTTTTACTTATACCTTAAGCTCGGAAAGCAGCAGCAAATAAACCCATAAGCCAGAATGTTATATTTGATCAATGCAGGGGTGTATACATACTTTTGGGCCACCCTGTATTGTGCATACTGCTTCGAGCCATCAACAATTGAACTAAGTCAAGCATACAATGTCAAATCTTAATAAATACTTTATATTATGGAGCTGTTTCGATATGAAGTACTTTGTATTATAATTTTATCGAATACTAGCTGAACCTGCGTTATTTACACAGCGAACAGGTCTAATATTAGCGTGGATATTCTTCACACTTCTCGCTATATCTCTGCAAATCCCTTTACGGACACAAGTAAAGGATACAAAGATTCTCAAAGGGAGTGAATTGCTATAGACAAACATATAAATGTAGTATTTTAATGTATAGAATGTTGGGGTGAGTTTGTGGCCAACTTAGATAAGTAATAGATGGTGCCAAATGCATTTTTTTCTTATAATGCCATATCCGAGTACGCCTCATTACCCGCAAGCCTTTGAAGTTGCCAGCTTGCAATAGGTTTTGTCATTCAAATTAAAGGAAAGCGCCTGAAATGTTCATCAACCCGCTATACGTGGCTCCTGTACTGGTTGCTTTTCACAAGGGTATCAACCTAGTGGCAATATTCAATTAATAGGGCCAAGACGACGATAAAATTGTGGAACAGAAAAATAAAGACTTTTTTTAAAAAAAATGAATGAGAACTGGCAAACTTACGCAAAATTTGGAATCGACCAACGAAAGCGGAACGTTTGTAACACTTGTGGTTCTCAAGATCTCATTGTCGAAAGGATTGGTCACAAACTTATCAACTTTTCTATCATTTTAGTATATAGATTAAAAAAAGTGCTTAGTTTCCTTTCCCAACCACCCGGTAGATTAAAAATTTTAAAAAAGAAGATTAGAATCAGGAATTAGATTTCGGGGCTTTCGGCATCCATGACCATGTTAGCTGGTCACATATGAGGGATGACGTCTCTCAGTCCCGCACACTATGCGCGGAAAAGGGAAGGAAGGAAGCGGGACCTGCATGTTAGGTACCACCCCGGCATTCACCTGGTGTGAGTGAGGAAAACCTTACTCAAAATGGCTAGCTTGAAAAAGCTTTTACACTTTTTCAATTGAATGTTCCTACGGGGAATCGAACCTGGGACCTCTCGCACTTTAAAAAGAAGGAAAGAAAGAAAACGTAATAGTGTCGAATTGATTATGGTCATATGCCAAGAAAAAATACATTACATTTAGTTAATTTTTGTCATTGTAATTCTCCTCGTGTCTTACTTGTTAATTAACTCAAACATGATTGTTAGATTCTTTCATATAGAACCACGTTAAATGCTACCTTGTCTTATTACTGACACGACGCGAAAGGTAAAGAAACAAAACGGGGAAAAGGCGGTGGTGTTGAACTGTATAATTTTATGAGCCGCAGGGTGCAAAGAGTTTATTTAGTAGTGGCTATTGTAGTACTTATCTTGTCTCTTTACTTGCTTGAAGCGTTCGCATGATTAGTGGTTTGTGTGAGTGAGACAAAAGGAGAAAAAAAATGGTGAGTGTATTAGTAGTTACATGATAATTACGTCATTTAAACAACTCTTGTGTGCGCTTCCGTAATGAAGCGGGCGGGAGAAGCGGCTGATGCTCGTGTTGTTGAATATTGTCTGCAGTTGGCGTTTGTTGTAAATGTGGCGCTTGCAGAAAGAAATAGTGTAGGCGGCTCACTGACTTGACTTTTTTTAAAAGTTCTTTTTCTCTTTTTTGTGTTCTCATAAAACAAGATACAAAATCTAAAAGAAGGAAGAGATTATCACGTGCAATGCTTATGTCTGTAGAATGAACTTTGACGCGTTGTTTGCGAAAGTATTCAGTCATTCATATCTCAAGGACGGATGCTTAAGTAGAAAGAGATCATTTACTAAGAAAACAAAATTTTTCGTAGGAGGGAGAGGGTCTTCATTTTCTTTCCCATGCTAAAAGAAATTAATCCATCCATCGTGTAGGTTAAAAGTGCCCAGGAGACGAGACAGATTTATTTTTTTGCGATGAGGTAGATGAGACGGAGGTTTTCCAATAGAAATCAGATAGTGTTTTCCGAGACGAGGCACCCATTTCATGACATCTTTTTGAGGCAAGACAATCTTAACCCTTGTCTTACATGCAACTTTAATCCAAGTACGCCCGGTGGAGCGGGAGGGCACGGTGGCTCACTGGTAGAGCCTTCACCTCTAGTGTAACGGGTCCCTGGTTCGATCCAAGGCCAAGTGAGATTTTGGTGGGCAACATTGTGTCCGTCACTTTTCTCGTAGTTCTACTTTTCTCCAACATTATTATTCCATTAAATATTTCATAATCTTTCACTTTCATTAATCACCCGTCTCCTGTAGACCGTTCCCTAGTAACAGAGACAACTTGCAACCACTTGCTGTAAGCTTGAATTGTAAGTCAGCCAAGCTTGCATTCGGCTTGATTGGAAAACGTGTAAGCATGCCACAAGCTGGATTCCAGTAACAAAGTTACATGGAGGCAACCTTGCATTAAATGTTCCATTCAACCTTGCCGCAAGCATTTTACAAGTCAAGTCAATAGCAAATGAAAGGCCAGTGATGGTATAACGCTCTGCGAAGGGTTTAAAGCATCGCTTTCAAGTAGAACAAAAGGCAGATTGTATAAAAGCATGCGTTTCAAGTGCAAGCGTAGAAAGCCAAAAGCCAAGCACGCGCCTACTGGCCGAAAGGTTTCTTGCTACTAGGGTTGGTTCTCACTTACCAACAAAGCATATTAAGTATTAATACCATCATAAGTCTTACCTATCACCAACAGTGGCTCGCGTACCACCAGCGGCACGCGTATTACAAATTGAGAAATCCTGCTATAGACTAAATTGCATAACCTTGGGTCATTTAAAAGGCTTCATTTCATTTTCATTTTTACCAGGTACCTTAGCAGAATTTTGGTTCGAAAGGGGGCTATATGTAGTTGTAGAATAAACGACCCCATTCCGTGGCCAGTTTGCGACTGTGACTGTGCTTGGTTCCTGGTTTGATTCGCGAAGAATACTTGGTTTGAAGTGCTTAGATACAAACTTGAATATTGATTTGAATCTCACGATAACCTCAAATATGTAAAAGAGATCAAAGTGTCTATGAAAGTAAGCACCCGCACCCTTGCATGCTTTATGTCTGCATGCAACCCTTTGAGCACCCACTTAGCGGAAACTTTTCTCATGTTAAGATGATGAGGAATAATGACATTAACGCATTCACGGGAGATGACCAGATTCTCTACTATCCTTTTAGCAGGTTGTTTAGAGTAGAAAGCTAAGGATGGTCTCACGGGACGAGTTTCATGCTCAGTACCAAAATTACCTGTCCTAAATTTGACAGCCCACTTCTTAACAGTGAGCGTTGACCCCATTGTTTGTAGGATCTAATCGTGAATGGACTCCCCTGGAGGCAGGGGTAAGAGTGGATCTGAAAAGGTAGGGGGACGCATGACGCCACACCGTCCCCCGTGCCTATCTCTGGTCATTGTAATTTCTTTAGAAAATGGGAGGACCCCACAGATATTTTCTTTAAGTGAGGGGATGACGTCCCCCAGCGTTCCCCCTCATTTTTACCCCTGCTGGAAAAAGAGGGACTTAATGACTGCTCTGTTTTCAACATCATTGAACTCCTCTTGCTGACCTTCCATCTGCGCTCCCCATCTCATATAGCTATCAAAGAAAACAAAATTTATTGAAATTGGACAGTGGGTAGGGGACATACATAAAAACTTCCCAGCACTCCCTCGTAATACTGGTTCCTAGGTCTCTTCATATAGGTCAGGAATCTGGGAGTGCAGGTTATTAATAATATGATAATTTTCGGATTTTCAAGTCGTTGCATAATATAAAAGGTATTGAAGAGAGCTGTTAGTTACTTTTAATACAATTTTTTATGTAGGGGCTATATCTTAAAAGACTCCCTTTTGGAAATTGTCATATTCTTTGCGTTATTGACTTATGTGCAAGAAAAAGCCACGGATAACGTAGAGCAAATATATATATTTGTACATTATGTATATATAAAATCAAATTATATTGCAATTACTAACATGACATTATTCTAGTATTGAAATTAGTTAAAAGATTGGAGGTTATTTAGAAATGTATAGAAATATATAAAGGCTGCGTGATAATTGCGTCACATTTACACAACATTTTAAGCGCCATATGCATATATTTAATGCATATTTGGTCTATTACTTGGAGGTAATGTGCATGTATGTTAGAATTAGTCCTAGAAGCGACAGTCCTATTAGCGACAGGGACTGTTATCTGTCCTATGGGCGACCGATTCATTTTTATTGAAATGATGGAAGATGATACGATCCCCTCTCGTAAAATAAGTTTGTCTCTGGCGTTATTAGTGTCCTAATAATCTTGCTATGAAAAATACTGTTCGTCAAATATATTTTTCCTCTACTGCGAGTGCAAATAAAACTTATCTTAGTTTTGAGTCAGATTTGACATAAAACATATCAGATAACTTAACGAGATAGCAGGTATATTCCTAGCAGGCATGAAAAGTATATTCGTAGTAATTAATTATTGAAAATCCAATTGTAATACCCTCTTTCTTCAAAAGCTCTGCTTTTTGAACTTAATTCAAATCTAATTAGTCACTAAGAAAGGCAGCATATTTTATTTTGGAAAACTTAAACGTGTAACAGTTTCACCAAACATCTACTTTTAGACTTCCAAGACTCTATGAATGACATGAGAAAAACGTTTCATAAACATTGAAAGTCCCAAACCTGGATAAAGTGTTAGAGGTAGTTAAGGAAAAGTATACATCATGTTCTTTAATAGTTTATTAATACTTGCATGCAATACTTATTAAAGGACGCTTTATACTTATGAATGTAAAGGCAAGGTTACATCTGAAATTTATAATTAAGCAAGAAGACTGTTCAGGGTTTATGTTCCTTGTAATATTGAAAGGCAGGGAGAAATGAGACATCTAGGGAACATACATTAATCATAGTGCATTTTGTTAGGTTCTAAATCACACTAGCGTGAAGCAAGTTAAAGCAGAGGAACCTTATGTTCTTCCATCATCTTTGTATGAACGAATCGGTGACTCATAGGCCAATTAATATATCGAATCGGTCGCTCATAGAATAGTTAACAGTTCCTGTCGCACATAAGACTGTCGCAAGTGGGACGACACCGTATGTTATGCACACTTGGACTATTTCTGAGGGCCACGTGTATTTCACATATTATTAAATAGGCCAGTGAATGCTGGTGGTCCGAGAATAAAACATCTGATTATGAAATTTGACGCTTAAAGTGTTTAAATAACTTAGTACCTCGGTATCATACAAGAGAGCGGGAGAGTGAGTTACCAGAAGAGTCGTGCTTAAACAAACGTTCATTGAAGCTTCTATGATGAACTTCAAAATTAAAATTTTCTTTCTTAAATTTGATGTTTGAAGACCGGTTTCATCAATCCATTTGGAGACATTGCGCCAGTAAACAAAATAATACAGTAATAATAAGTATAAACATAACAAAAAACAATAAAAATTCGTTCTCTAAAAAATCAGACCCAGTTATTCAACAGCTATTTTCTCTCAACCGTGTCCTTCTGCATACAAGAAGATGATGTTTATCCACCAAAACACTCACGTAAAGTTGTAATTTCTGTGTAGAGAAGACGAATGATCAAACTAGGAAGCTGATAATATGACAGAGCGAAACAGAGCGTGAGAATGATGGATACGAATGCAAGCACTTAAGAAACATTTCTGTTTTATAAATACAAAATTTTTTGTGGAAGTAGTCAGTGTTTCAATGTGATTGGTATGAAAACTAAAACCAACGCTATCCACGGTTGCACTGGAATATTGCTTTTTGTCAGATCAACAAAGACAAATATTGCTAGGTCTGGTCAGAGGAAATATGACGCCCACCAAGTGTCGTGAGGAGAATTGATGAGCTGCTGGTAAGAAAGAAATAGTGAACTCCGGGAAACAGATGTGCTGACCACACACCCCAAAATCATTAATGTTGCAAACCAGCTAGTATGTGCTGTTCTTCTAAGGGCTGTTGCACCAAGAGTTTTTTGTTTTATATAAAACATATATGTGTGTATGTAATGTTTTTCGTCTTATTAGTTGGATAATCAGCTTCGATATTTCATAATCGATATCAATTTCTTAGATTTTTATACAGGGTGTTTCAAAAGAACACCAACAACCTTTGGGAGATGATTCCTGACACCAAGATAAGAGAAAAAGTATAGACGAGTCTGGTGCATAAATACTTCCTTTCAGAGTTATAGGTTCCCAAAAACATAAAAAAAAAAAGAACTTTAAAGGTCCATAGCTCCAAAGGTCGCATAGAAACTAGTATGTGCCCAATCCAAATATCAGTTTCAGATTCCTACGGTAGTTCTGCAACTATTTTTTATAGAAGTAGTTGGTGAGTACTTCAAATTGTATGCCGATAGCCAAACTCCCTCTATAAAAATTGTTGCGTGGTGCCTCAGGATTCTGAAACGTATTTTTGGGTAGCGCACATATTAGTTCCTAAGTGAAATCCTGACCCGACCACGGTAGGTCCCATAGTTTTGGAGCTGTGGGCCATTAAAGTTCATTTTTTCATGTTTTCGGCAATCTATAACTCCGAAAGGAAGCATTTGTCCACCAAGGTTAGGCTATACTTTTTGTTTTATCTTGGTGTCAGGTCTCATCTCCCCCAAGCGTTGTCGATGTTGTTTTGAAACACCCTGTATATGGCGCATAGGCCCGTAGATCACCTGTTGCAAGACTTTCATTAGTGCTTAAGTGATTGAAGGTCAATGTGAATTAACATTGGCATTAAACCAGGTGTAAAAAGCCTGAGTTAAGGGCATTTTAAACAGGATGTGCTGACCACACATTATAGTGATCTGGCCTGTTATAGCTCTTCATATTGTGTAATGTAGCGCCAGGTAGTTTAGTCTAGCTTTAGAAGAACATAATCAACGGTGGGTCACGGTACCTGGCTTTGTACAAATCTCAGAATATTTAGCAGGCATTTTGGATGTCTCAAACAAAAAAACAACAACGTTGCAGAACAACAACGTGTAAAACTTGGCTGGAAACACCTAAACAACATCCTGTATAATTATAAAGCACGAAGTGTAAATACTTGGGACAATTTCCAAATGTAGTTCTGTTCGAGTTCAAGGAGGATGAGACTCTCTATGTAAACTGACTGTGTCGCCTTGCCTTTCGCAGTATATACTCCAAATAAATCGAAAACTTTCACTCATTTGCGGTTTGAGTTTAATGTGTTTCTATCCTTGTGGTTTCGTTTGAAGGAAATATTTTGATGCAGATGTTTCAAAACTTTTAGGAGCCAAAATTACCAAATCAGAACTGAACGGTATAACAAAATGATGGTTGTACTAGTATGGCAAATGTATACAGTCATGTTCCGAAATTAACTGGCCACCCATTTCTCAACATGAAAATTCCTGTATTCTTATACGTACATGAAATTAAATAAAATAATTTTGATTTGTATATATATATATATATATATATATATATATATATATATGTATGACATTTCGTGCCAACCCTTGTGCGACTATAAAAATACTGACTTTAACAGACAGTGTACCCGTTGATGTTATAAATCCTGGATACGTTGATAGTATTATCAATAAGTATGCATTTTTTCTTAACATTTACAATTGTTTTCTTTACTCAACTTACTTTGGCTGGATAATAAATAACCAATCATTACTTCTTTCAATGCAAGAAGAGTTCTATCGATCAGACAATAAGTGTTCAATTACGTGATGGTCACTTTATTCCGGTTCCGAACACTATTGTTTCTGGCTGCTTTGACTCGAAATTCGCTACTTCTAGCTCTGTTTAATACTTTACGTATTTATTTCAATAACTTTACGATGGTCTGTGGACACAAAAATTTTCTTATGACTGCCGAGAGTCAAACTGATTGTCAGGAACAAGCGAAGTAACTCTCCGTACATGAGTTTATTTTAATATCGAGTGAAAATATCTGCAATATACACTGATAATCGACAACATTATGATCTATCTAATATCTGATATATCCACCTTTGGCTCGCAGGACAGCAGCAATCTGGTTTGGCATGGAAGCGGTAAGACCTTTGTACGTTTCTGGAGATATGAGGCACTACATCTGGACACTCGAATCACTTAATTCCTGTTAATTTCACGGATAGAGTTGATGAGCTCGGATCTGATGTTCAGTTAGATTCCAAGGGTGTTCAATCGGTTAAAATCGGGTGAATTTAGGGAACATTGCAGATTTAAAATCCACCACTGCAGCACAAGGTTGGCCTTGTGACAAGAACCGTTGTCCTGCTAAAAGATGTCATTCCCAGCTGAAACTATGGCTAACGTGAATCAGTGTACGTGATCAGCAATAACCTGTCGGTAGGTACAAGGTGTTATTGTGCCGTCCATACTTACTACCGGGCCCAAGGATGACTATATGAAGGTCTTCAAACCATACTAGAGCAACCGGCTTGTCATCATCATGTTGTGCATATCTCGAGAACCTGTTCTATTTTTAGACGACGGATCCTGATCTGGCTATCTATGTTATGAAGACAGTATCGTGATTCATTGGATCACGCAACGTTGTACCATTGCTCTGCAGTCCAATGACAATGGAAACGTACCCATTCCAATCGTTATCGATGATGCCGTGCGATTAACATTGGTACAGCTCACAGATGACGAGAAGAACCCTAGCAGAAGTAGTGTGACGTAGGTATGGGCTCGTCCACTTGTCGCACGGGGGTTTCAAATGACACTACGGAATAGCACACAGATAACTACCCGGAGTAGCAGACGACATCTAAGTATAGACCACACCTCAAAAACCGAAAATGGACTTGACCGTGTCGTTGACCTTTCCCCGCTACCCCTGTTTTAGGGTTCTTCTCGTCATCTGTGAGCTGTACACGTGTGAGACGTCGGTTGTGGAGGTCCATATTTAACAATGTGCATTGGATTGTATGTTCAGGACACTCGTGCTTTGTCTTGTTAAAGTTCGCTGTTAATTGTTCAACCGTTTGTGCCGTAGCCTGTTGTACCAACCACGACCGTTTACGATATACGGCATCTTTAATGAGTATACCCTCCCCATGTCTTGTAGTTTGATGCTGGTTTTCACCCGTCGTATTTTCACCTTTGGAAGACACTAACCATGGCAGCTTGTGAACAGTCGACAAATCGAGCTGTTTCCGTGATGCTCGTTCTCAGCCGCGTGGTCATCACAGTCTGTTCCCTATAAAATTCTTGATATGTCGTCAGTCTACCCATTGTAGCACAAGCGTCACGCTAACTGATCGAGTGAGATCGCTGTTACCGTCTGATGAGTGGTTGTGCTGTACACCGAGACTCTTACGTCAGCGTAACGACTTTGTTGAAAATGTAGCGGTTGGTTATAATGCTTTTGCTGATCAGTGTATAAAGAACTGACAAGTGTTAAGATTTATAGTATCACTACAGGCCTGCTTCAACAGTCATTACAATTTGTTTTTGCTCAAATCATGCTTAGAATTGTGAAATACAGAAATAGTCATAAATAGCCAAAAGTGTTATATAATGGCGCATGGTCAGGCTAAACCTTTATGCATTACTGTTAGGACTATCTGCATCACTATTAGAAATATGTGTTACCGTCAGAAGACACATATAATATAGATAAAATCAGGCGGGGACCCAGAAATTTTTATTGGGAGGGCCCCAATACTACAAGCCACTACGTCTGTGTAGTATTGAACGGATATCATTCCGCACCCGAAAAAACAATAATTAACTAAAATACTTCCCCCTATGTTTTCAGAAAAAAAATGTAGAACTAGATTGTTTTTATGAGAGAAAGAATACAGATGAAGTATAAGATCAAATTTTCATGCTACATCAATCATTTCCCTGTTAAACAAATATAGTTTTATTGGGAAACTGTACAAATGTATGTTGAATTAGGAAGTTTTTTGGAGGGGGTCTGGACCCGGTGGAATCACCTGTGGGTACCCCTGTGGATACAATATATTCTTAGCAGTGTTCTGTTTTTCCGTTACATATACGGTACATAAATAAACAATCCCTTCGAGAAAAATAAAAACTATTATTGTCAAACAACATAATTTTAGGCCCCATAAAAATTCGCTTTCCTGGATTTTTCGAAAACTACGCATGACAATTTTTACTCAAGAATCTAATTTTGTTCAGCTCGATGTGATGATTTATTGATTGATATATTCCCAATCTATGGACAACATTATAGTTAAACAAAGATAAACTTAGGAAGTTAATCACAATGTTGGGTAACATATATCTTACTAAGCATAGTGTGTATTGTCTTGCGAGTATTATTTGATTTCTTTTTAAAGTTTAGCGTCCCATTTAGCAGCGAGGCTATATAAGACTTGGACCTATAGCTTAACGTGGGATCTGAACCACATGAGCTCCCACTGGGGTTCGAACTAGTATTATAATGAAAAGTATTATCTATGAGGATATACACTTCCAGAATCAGTTTCGTACTAATATATGGCATGATTGTCGTATAACATCAATTTTTAAATTTATAAAAAAAACTTAGTTTTCCTCGATTTAGTCGAAAACTACACATGAGAATTTTCTCTCACCCTATTTTGTACTTTACAAAAATGGTAGCTCCGTTATTTTTTGCGGTAAATGAAGTAGCTCTGTTATTTTTGCGATAAATGATGTAGCTCCGTTATTTTAGCTGTAAGTACTCAAGCTCTGTTATTTTTGCGATAAATGATGTAGCTCCGTTATTTTAGCTGTAAGTACTCAAGCTCAGTTATTTTTGCGTTAAGTGCTATAGCTCCGTTATTTTAGCTGTAAATCCTGTAGCTCCGTTATTTTTGAAGATATTTTGGTTCAACTGAATAATATCTACAAAGGTTTGTGGTAAATGCTGTAGGTCCGTTATTTTTGAATATATTTTACTTCCCCTCGACCGTACCTACAAAGGTTTGTTGTTAATGCTGTAGCTCCGTTATTTTATTGTCTTTGAGCCCTTTTTTTCGTTAAACACTAATAATTTTGTAGAATATCATTCAACAGTCAATTATATGTTAATGTGGCTCCAATGATTTTATTTTAAATTTTCTCACTTCTGGTCATGAAACAGTTGAACTTAGAATTTTCCATGTCAGTATCCTTGAATATACATCACTTTTTCTTTTTTTTTTAATTACTAGAACAAGTCAAAAAGGTATACCTAGAGTTTCATAAGTATACAAAACTATAAATCTTTACGCGTAAAGTTACAAATAAAATCGCTTTCATCTTCCTAAGGGGAACTCATTCGTTTCAATTCATATCAAGTGTGCTGAAGCGTGTCGTTAGCTAATGGTGTTCTCTCCGCTTTTTTGGAAACTTTGTTAACTTTTTTTTTAAATCTCTGCTTTACAGTTGTTGTACAGAACATCGAAAGTTAGACAGGCCCATGATAAACTTTTAACTACAACAATTATAATACCATGGTTTTGTGTACAATACTTTTTCTGGTACTCTTTTTAAAGTTCGTTGAAATTGTGTTAAGATCCTCGTCTTTTCTCGTTAGCTTAGGAAGTAAACCCATACGCGAATTCAACCGCGATCGAACACGAGATTAGACTCCATGCAAAGTTCTCCTAAATAAACACTAATTATGAAAATATCAAAGATGCTGAGTAGGCCTTTGTGAAAGTAGGCATTCTTACTTCCTAATCAGGCGTTCCGGATTAGAATGCAGAAATGAGGCTTCACGTTTGAGTTTTTTTTTCTTTTCTTTTCTGAGTCGTACAAGTCAAATGTTCGGGTAATGTGTTTAAATGTTTAGGATCTTGGTGACGTTCTTACAAATCTTCTGTTGTTAATTGATTCCTTCACGTCGTAAAATTACTTTAGCGACTACAGTGTATTTCAAAAAACAAAAAAATCGATTACAAATTTATACATATAAATTAAATCGACGGATGGTGTCTGTTACATAATTACGAAAATACGATTGAGTCTTTTGAAATGAATTTTTGAGGTAATAAATTAGTTCTGACTTCGAATTTTTTTTATCATGTTATTTTGAGTAGAATAAAATCTTCCAGTTCAACGTCCCATAAATGTGTTAAGGGACACGATTAATGGGTTGGTTCAATTAGTGGAATGAGAAAGTGGGAGGAAACGGGAGTACACCGAGAAAACCAATGGACATGATGTTGTGCACCACAAATTTACTTGGTCTGGGATCGAACCATGGACCCCACGCCTCAGAGGTAAACACACTACCAACTGAGCCACCGTGGCTCCTCATTTTGATTAAAATACGTATCCTAAGGGGGAAGGTAATTAATTCAAAGTCAAAAAAAAAAAAATTCTGGTGAAAACAGTAGAGAGGATCTCACGAAATGTTTCCATTTGTTTCATAATATGGATATACACCGTCACCCGTTATTACATTAACGGAGTCACCGTTATCCATTAACCCTTAAAAGAAAACATCTTTTTTTAACATACGCCAAAGGAAACATGGGTGAAAATTTACCCAACAATTACGTATACAGCATCAACAGAAAGCAATATAATCAGGTTTGTACGACGATTATAAAGCTACTACCAAAAGTGAAACATACCGTGGAGAACAAAGCTCAACGCAGTGTTGCCAGTTTGCAGAAAAAGAAATAACTTTCATCTGGGTGTATTTTCAACCATGTTTCCTTTTAGGGGTTAATAAGGTAATAGATTGACTCCATTAACGGAAGTCAGTCGATATGCTCTCTCTCTAGCTGTGTGTGGCAAAAGACAGAATTCAAAAATTCCGTTACATCTAACGAATATGAGCTATAGATAACGACCGTTAAAATCGCGGTTATTCATTAATGCGTGAAGGGATTGAGTTAATCAACTTGTTCGAGATAATCGTTTTAACCGTTTGTTTTAAAGACAGAATTTGAAAGGAAAAACGCTTAGAATAATGGTATATGGGCTATAGATAGCCATCGTGAAAGTCCTCGTTATCCGTTAATCCTTTAACGGATTGACTTTATTAACGAACTCGGTCAGGATAATTGCTCTAGCTATCTGGTGCAAACAACAGATTAAAAAATTCACTTACATGTATAGATATGGGCTGTGGATAGCCATTGTTAAAGCTCTCGTTATCCGTTAATCCGTTAATGGATTTACTCGAATGGATTTAACGAACTCAATCGAGATACTATCTACTCGCATCCGTTCAATTGTTACCGTACGGATTAACGGACAGACTTACTAACAACATAATATTATAAGTCTCACTACGTGAGCATAATAAAGTATCTCAGGAGTCCGTTAAGCTAGAGAGAGATGCAATTCTGTATATCAATTCCTCATTAAAAATAAGTTGACACGTGTGAGATAGCTTAAGCTATGGGATAGCCAAACGTATCTTGAGGATGTCCACAGAATTTACTGCAGTTGTGAATCTGTTTCTGAACTCATCCATCCAAGTTGACGAGTAATGGTAGAACAACATCACGTTCTTTTACCTATCTCACAGGAAAAAAAAAAGTCATAGGATGCAGATTTTGGGAACAAAAATGGGCGGGCTTTGCTGAAAAGCCTTTTGAATACGTTGCACATTTTCCTCTGAAGCGTATGGTCTGTTTTGGAGTGTCCCCTTACTTAAACAAACTGGTTCTTAAAATTATTGATATTAATGATGAACTGTGTTATTTGCCAGTGGTTAATCACCCCCATAACGCACGTTATACCGTAATCACGGGTACAGTCTGCTACATTTGATAACGGAAAATTTTTTTCGTTGCATGGTCTGGGCTGCAATTATCACACTCCTCCTTAACTATTTCCTAGCCGAATATAGCTACTATATATACCAGATGGGCAAAATATAACTAAGTATTTTTAATATTCTATAACTATTATAATGTCACTAAATTCATCTTGAAAATAATTCCATAATATAAAGTACTTATGAAGAATTCACATTATCAATTTCACTTTGTTCAATCGTCGACCGCTGGAAGCAGCACGCGCAATTTATACAAACATAATAGATTGATTATCTGTTTATGAGCGAGCCTCTTGGACGTTGGCTTGGACGGCGTGGACTTCACGA
The DNA here is from genome assembly GCF_964235325.1 of Thermobia domestica. Classification (NCBI taxonomy): domain Eukaryota; kingdom Metazoa; phylum Arthropoda; class Insecta; order Zygentoma; family Lepismatidae; genus Thermobia; species Thermobia domestica. The sequence continues at coordinate 58,753,660 of NC_137456.1, read as the reverse complement.
ATAGCCAGCAAAAAATCCAGATCTCACTTCATATGATTTTTTTTTCTTGTAGGGCTGCAGTAAGGAGATATATAAGTCCAAACATCGCGTAGTGATAGAATTGTAGGCACGGATTCAAAAGGTTATGGCAACATCCCAATTGATTACTTAAAAAAAAAAAAAAAGTATCGGTTGTAGCCCTGGCTGTTCGAGGAAGCTGGTTAAGAACGGAGGTGCTTATGTTGATATTGTTTTCTGATATCCTAATGGGGACTCTTGGTCGAAAGAGTGTAAAAAGCTTTCTCAGGCCAGTCATCCTGAGTTTTTCCTGGAGTTTTCTCATTCACGCCAGGCAAATGCCGGAATGGTAACTAACATACAGGTCCCAGGCCGCTTTCATGCTTCCTTTTCCTTGGATAGTGTAATCACCGAGGAAAGTCATCCGTCATATATGACAGGCTAATATGGCCATGGATGCCGACAGCAGGCTAATATGGCCATAGATGCCCACAGCAGACTAATATGGCCATAGATGCCGACAGCAGGCTAATATGGCCATAGATGCCGACAGCAGGACAATATGGCCATAGATGCCGACAGCAGGCTAATATGGCCATAGATGCCGACAGCAGGCTAATATGGCCATAGATGCCGACAGCAGGCTAATATGGCCATAGATGCCGACAGCAGGCTAATATGGCCATAGATGCCGACAGCAGGCTAATATGGCCATAGATGCCGATAGCAGGCTAATATGGGCATAGATGCCGACAGCTCAGAAATCTAAGTCCTAATTCTGTTCTCTGATATCTACCTCTTCGAACTTATTGTTTCCATACTTTCGGTCCTCACTAACTCTGCCAATATGCCCAAAATGCTATATGCCCACAGGACTTTTTTTTTGCTTATCCCGGTGTCAGGAATCACTACTCGACGTTTGTTACATTAAGTAAGTTACACCCTGTATATTATTGATAACTTAAGGAGTGTATTGTCACTGATTGTACCAATATCTGAAAATTGTTTCTTTTAAAACACATAAATATAGTGAAATAATGGCTGCGATAGATTGATTTCTTTATCAATGAAAGATAAAATAATTTTGCAAGTCAGCTTTTCAAAGCTATCGTACGGAAACTCTACAAGGTTCTTTTTTTAGATGGGAAAATTAGACAAAGAGATGATTAAGTAATATCTTGTGAAGTTAGTAAACATGAAGTGGATACGTGATTTGTTCAAGTACAGTACTACACAGCACATAGGTACACGAAGATAGAGCGGTGTAATTCTTTGTTTGGGAAATTCTCTGCTGGATTTTCAGATAATAATAATAATAATAATAATAATAATTATAATTATTATTATTATTATTATTATTATTATTATTATTATTATTATTATTATTATTATTATTATTATTATTATTATTATTATTATTATTATTATTCAAAAAATGAAATCTTTAAGGTTTACGAACAACGGTTATGCCGGCTAGCTAAAGAAGACGGTGATGATGAGAAATGAGGGAAATGGTGGAATGAAGAAAGTGGGAGGAAACGGGAGAACCCCGAGAAAACCCACGCACACGCTATTTGTCTACCACAAAGTTCACTTAGCGCAAGCTGAGATCGAACCAAGGATCTCATGCACCAGAGGTGAATAATAATTGAAGTATGAGGAGTCGTTAGTTCAATTCCTGGTCACGTGAGTTTGTGATACATCATTGTGCGTTGGTTTCCTAAAAGATTCCCACTTTCCTCTTCTATCCACATTCCACCAATTCTTTCATAATCAGTCACTTTAAAAATAGAATGTTTCTTCTCCTTTAGCTCAAAAGACATAAATATTAAATTGGATTTAATTCAATTTCGTTCATTTGTACGGTATTTTGTGAATTTCTAAGCGCATGTTTCAGCTACAGAATGGAGAAACCACAAACCACAAACTTCATCCACAGTGATTTGAAACACACAGTGGGTATCATGAGACAGATCCAGTTGACTCCTGTGAAATGATATATTGATTTGCATGAAACAAGGAAATTATACACTAAAATGCATTTACCTAGGTAATTAAGATATTTTAATGGTTTATTCAGTCATAAAATAGTGCATTAAATATTGCTGATAAAATAGTGAAGAGTAAGGAAAACGCAGAAAATAATTTACAGTAGTAATGCTTATGGGTATTTTAACGTATAGGGTGATCCGAAAATCTCATTACTCCATATGCATTACAGATACTTTTTTTTTTTTTTTTGTTAGACTGAAATGAACAGAGTATTCTATAATAACTATATATAGGCCTATATATGTTACTTGAGAAGGCTATAGACAACGTCTGTGTGTACATTATCATTTTTATAACAGAGGATGATTCACTTCCAGGTACGGTGTTAAATTCTCTGCGGTATTGCATCCTATTTGAATTAAGATTTTTCCTTTCCAATATCGTTTGTTTACAATGTTTGGGGAGGCTTGATAAAACTTTGCAACAAAATACCATTGGATTTTTGTTATTGGTTTGCCTGTGTGAGGTTTCTCATGAGCTCCGGTGCTCTCTACATTTCGTTTCTCCACGGCATGTGGAGGCTTATCAGCCATGGATCCCGTATCTGTAGAAACAAATAATATGTATACTAAATACAACCAATACTTTTCAACAACGAGATGTACTGACAATAAAACATAGAACAGATAGATCACTTTCTTTCAGTTTAACGTCCCACGATTATGCCCATTACGCTAAGGGAGATGATAATTAATGCAAGTGAATGATGAAATATTTGGTGGAATGAAAATGTAAGAGAAAGCGGGAGTACCCCGAGAAAACCCACGGTCACGATGTTGTACACCACAAACTTGTGCCAGGGACCGAACCAGGGATCCCACGCAGAACAGGTAAACGCTTTACCACTAAACCAGCGTGTCCCCTAGGTAGATTACTATGTGCAAAGAAGCATGCACAAATCATGGAATTTCGGATCACCTAAATTATTTAAAAAAAAAAAAAAAAAACTAAATATCTTGTAACGAGTACTAAACAGAGCAGAAGCGAAGAGCATTAGTTATAGATAATGGATAGCATTACGGGAGTGGAACGGAAAATTAATTAGAGAGGTGTTGAGAGTAGTACGGACGAACTACGTATATAATATAGTGGAGACGTATATAAAACGAAGGAAAGGAGACTGTTGAAGATGCTGTTCGAAGAAGTCGTATATTGAGGAACGTGACAAAGTATATGGACATCCTTCCTTTAGACATCTTTCCTAAGGGAAAAAAAAAGGAAAGACGTATTGCCAGACAAGGGAATTTTAGCAAGAAACAGCTGCTTGGAAGATGCTTTGTGCAGAGTATTGGAACTCTGTGATTATAGATCTGGACGTGGCAAAAAAGACCTGGAAACCCTGATTGGCTCACAGTATGATTTATAACTCTGGCGAAAGTAAAATTACCGAGTAGCCACCTAGGCCACGTTCGCTGCGGTGGTAACGCATCAAAAACGCATTCTCAAATAGCCATACGCTAAAGGTGTTAGCCGCTCTTCATCCTGTCGTAAAGAAATGTCCTCACTCACACAATAGAAAATAAAATAAACTTATTTTATGCATATATATAACTTTGTTTCAGCATTTTAATATAAATTTTAATGAATGTATACACCAGCATAATAACGTTCGCGCCTGGTTCTTCGCAACTGTCTACAGCAAGTTCAACGTTAAAATTCCACTCATCTACTACCAATAATTAAGCCAGTAAGAGTGGCTGAAGGAATTATTACTGGGAAGGCGTACTCTATTATTATTATTATTATTATTATTATTATTATTATTATTATTATTATTATTATTATTATTATTATTATTTAGTTCATTCATTTCGCTATCGTTCACTTTCGTAACAATTCGTTAAAAACCATATTTTTGCATATATTGTTTGCATATTAATGTTAAATGTGGATAAGCCATTATATAACAATCCCGGAAGTCTGCTGGTAAACGTACGTACGTGCGCAAATCATCCGACATAAATATAGTTTGTTCATCATCGTCACACACAGATCAAGGTCTTTCAAAGAGAAAGAAAGAAAGAAAAATTGCTGGCACGGGCAGTTGCATTCATACGTTGCTTTCCAACATTGATCTTTTCGCGGGATGAAGGAACTGTTTACAAAAGATGTTGTTAGACGAATGATGATAACCTCACGTCATTGAGTTAGACGCTGAATATGTATGGATGCAAGGGAACGAGTCTGCAGCCAAGAGAACAGAATACATTTGAATGTTATGTATATTGAAGTGAGCCACAAGTTGAAGGAGAGAAGTCGAGGAATCTGAACTGTTGTGAGCAAACAATTGTACCATAGTGTGTCCTGTAAAGTCTGTGCCAAGGAACACTGTTTATGGCGTTTCAAGACGGCGCTCTGAGTTTTGTTTTAAACACTGTTAGCAAATGAGAGAGCTACAGCGTTGCCACGTCTTTGTACACATTCACGAAAGAAGCGGTTCACTATTCACTAGCGTGTGCTTAATAACAGCCCTTTACCACACAGCAACGTCACGTCAGAGCATTCGTTTCATTCGCTCCCCTTTACCACACGGTAATGTCACCTCACAGCCTTCGTTTCATTCACTATCCCTTTACCACACGGTAACGTCACCTCACAGCCTTCGTTTCAATCGCCATCCCTTTGCCACCGGTAACGTCACCTCAGCCTTTGTTTCATTCGTCACCCCTTTACCACACAGTAACGTCACCACCTAACAGCCTTCATTTCATTCGCTATCCCTTTACCATCGCTAACGTCACCTCACAGCATTTGTTTCTTTCGCCACCCCTTTATCACACGGTAACGTCATCTCACAGCCTTCGGTTCATTCGCTATCCCTTTACCACCGATAACGTCACCTCACAGACTTCGTTTCAATCTCCATCCCTTTACCACCGGTAACGTCACCTCACAGCCTTTGTTTCATTCGCTATCCCTTTACCACACGTCAACGTCACCTCACAGCCTTCGTTTCATTCACCTAATCCACACGCTATCGAGATTATGTCCGCCGTTTAGAAGTAATTGTGCTGGTGGTATTAGATTATGTAGGAGCTATGACATTGAAGAAAGGCCTGTGTTGCCAACAGATGCCTTCAGAAGTGAGGTAAATAAAGCGTTCTAAACATGGCTAAACTCCCGTAAATTTACAACGTAATTTGTACGTAACAGAATTTAACATTTAACCGGCCAATATATTTCATAGTTTTATTGTATAGCTAAATCATGTTGTAATATTTCCCCTAGTATTCTGCACTATCATCTGTAAATCATATTTAAAATACCCTTAGTACGCTTGGTTTGCATCCTTGACGAGTCCTAGACACATCTTGTATTTGAGACGTACGCCAGTAGTGGGTCCTGGGGGTTCGGACCTTTCCCAGAAATACCGAGTTTACTGTAAATCTAGTATAATTTTAAGGATAATTTTACAAAATTGAGTATAATTTAACCTGATATTGAATTTGGACCTCCCCGAAAACTTTAGACCTCACCCGAAATAATTTCCAGCGTACATGTCTGCCTTGAATTATTTCCTTCGTCTAAATGATTGTGAAGACATTGGCTACATATCTGAAACAGTATTGATCTAGAGCAACATTAAAATGCGTCGTTCATACCGAACATACTGTACATTCAAAAATCTTATTTGCAAATTAGTTACGTGTTAAAATTACCTACGAAGTTACGAGAAAAGTGGAACCCAAGTCATGATTTTCTGTGAGACCTTGGTGGTAACTGAGAGTAAGGAATAAAATACATAAGAAGATAACATTAAAAAAACCCTCAGTTTTTCAATCTCAGTAAACCATTTTCTATTTATTAGAAATCCCTAATATCGTGGCCATAGTATTCAACAATAAGATACAGTACTTTCGGTATACATCGCCACGTCCGTCTCACTTGCTCTGTTACTATTATGGAGGCCTCAAAATCTTGGATGTTTTGTGACACCGTAATTTGTAAGCGTCTCCGCGTAGCGTAATTGCAAACGCTGTTGCTTTTAGTGCGAGCGGTCCCGGGTTCGATTCCCCGTGGAGGCACTCGGTTGAAAAGGTGTAACAGTTTTTTCAGGCCAGCAGCCATCCTGAGTGAATTTGTTCCTTTTTTTTCTCATTCACACCAGGCAAATGCCGGGTTGGCACCTAACATAATAGTCGTAGGCCATATCCTTGCTTTGCCCATTCCTTTCTTCCTCTCCAAATTCCCGGATAGTGTGATCGCCGAGGGATGGCATGTGTGACGGGCTAACATGTCCACGGATGTCGAAAGCCCATAAATTAATCCTAATCTCTCTATTTTATAATACTGATGAATCAGTTTTTGTTTGATATGTAGATTTGAAATATGTATTAATCTGACGTAGAACTATTTGAAAAAAAGGTACAACTTTATATTGGATTGGGAATATTAGTAAGAGTATGTCACTTATTTTTGTACTGTAAGAGTATGTTACTTATTTTTGTATTGTAAGAGTATGTCACTTTAGAAGTTACTGGGACGTTTCAAGAAAAATAGTCCACCATATGTATAGTTATATATGCATATCTCACTTACACTCATAGTTAAATAATATCACATGCTGCTTCTCCTACCTGCACTGAATACATTACGAGTTAGGGATCATGAGTATTTCATTAAAGTTCTGAAAAGCACTTTTTTTTTTCATTTTGTTTACTAAAAACTTTTTAATATAACAGAGAAAATACATACATGCTGATTAGTTTCCGTGGTAGAAGGTTCATTTCAGAAAGATTAGCCAACACACACTGAATTCCGAAGTAGTATATCCAAATTTATTCCCATTTGCTTTTTTGTAATTCCTCATATCAAAATAAGAAAAAAAGTTCATATCGTCCTGAGGTTGTAAGTACATAGTTTCGGAGTTACAGGGTACCGAAAATGTGAAGTAAGTGAACTTTAAAGGTCCATAGTTCCACTACTATAGGATTGACCGTAGTCCGGTCAAGACATCACTGAGAAACTACTGTAGTATGTGAACTATCCAAATATCTACGTGTGAGAATGCTCCAGTACGTACACACCAATTTTTAGAGAGGTAGGTGGAGAATATTCAAGTACTTCCACACAGCCTCTCTAAAAATGATTGTGATAGTACCGGAAGTTCTGAGAGATAGATATCTGAATAGTTTCACATACTAGTTCCTCAGTGGTGTCTTGATCCAACTATGATCGGTCCCATAGTAGTTGAACTATAGATCTTTAAAGTTCATTTTTTCATGTTTTCGGCTCCCTATAACTCCGAAACTATGATCTTACGATTACAGGACGATACAAACTTTTTTTTCTTATTTTGATATGAGAAATACAAAAAAAGCAAATGAGAATAAATTTGGATATACTAATTCGGAATTCAGCCTGTGTTGACTATTCTTTGTGAAATTAACTTTCTACCATAGAAACTAATCCGCATGTATGCAGGCACGTAGCCAGGATTCCGTTTAGGGGGGGGGGGGGTCCGTGACATGAAATACTGTGGTCATCACACCAGGGGCTCGATCATTCTCAACAATTTTACTGGAACATATATTGGTTCGTTTAGCCAGGATTTCGTAACGGGGGGGAGGGTGACATGAAATTCTGAAAGCCCAGAAGCTCGATCAATCTAAACTACTTTACTATCAACATATATTGGTTTGTGAGGATATGTTGATAAGTATTTTAATAAACTATGAAGAAATCTCGACTAAGATAAAAAAAAAAAAGTATTGAAAGAGATTATACAATATTTACATCCTTCCACTGTTTATTCAAATATAACAATTTTCCTTTCATTATGATTTCAACTATTATAAAAAGTACATATTCACTATTATAAAAAGTACATACTCAATAATGTATTGTAAAATATTTTGCAATATCTGCGTTCCTTTTTCTGTTGAATCAAATGTTAACAGAACTTTCTTTCCACATACATTTTTTTTATTATTCAACTACTGTCTGTTCCAAATGGGAGGTTAAAGGAGCAGTAGAAAATTGTTTTTGAAATAACATGTTTGATATTGCAAGGATACGATGACGAAAAATTATGATAAAAAATGTCCACGCTGTTACTCAACGGTACTATGCTTTCGGAAGCTTGAAATCTCCCTGACTAGTAGCAGAAATTCTGAGAATTCCGCAACTTTTCTAGAAATTTTAAATTCCCTGACTCTTCCAAGGTATATCGTTCATCTTGCAACCATGTATTGCAATACAAATTTCCTCATAAGAAAGAGTAACCAAAAGCTTCCTGTAGTTTATTTTTAACGCTGATCCTTCTTTTTCTCATTTCATTTTGTTTCATCCTTCCTTAATTTTTTTTCATTTCTGGTCTCGAAAGGGGGAGGGTCCGGACCCCACGGACCCCCCCCCCTTTGCTACGTGCCTGATGTATGCATTTTCTCTGTTATATTAGAAAGTTCTTAGTCTGCAAAATTTTTTAGAACTTTAATGAAATACTCATGACCCCTAACTGGACATATACTCGTAATGTATTCAGTGCAGGTAGGAAAAGCAGCAAGTGAGATTAGTTAAATCACCTCTGTCGATACGCAACGGTAGTTTTATTATTATGTGTGTTCTCCTGAAGTTTTGTTATTATTATTATTATTATTTAATCCAGCTGAAATGTGATCTTTAGTATTCAAAATCCGCTTCTGAGAACCAGTGCTTCATCGCTTTACTGAAACTTCGTTCATTCTAAACAAAACACGAAGTTTGAAGCAATAGGTCAGTCTAACGTTTGTACTAGCTTTCTCATTTTATAATAGCTTAATTTCTATGTATAATAGAAGTCCTGATTGACTGAGTGATAAACGCCTAGCCCAGTGGTTCTCAACCTAATTTCTATCACGACCCCCATTTTATCACATCCTCTTTCCAGCGACCCCGACCCTCTTATAATTTCTAGTTTGTAATAAGCTTGTGTGGGAGTTTGACTATACCTATTGCACAGATCTCACGATATCCACCTATTTCTATAATAGTAGAATCCATTTCTCGTATATAGTGAATACAGTAATTTCCCTAAAAGCGAATGGATTAAAATCAAATTTGATCAGTTCATTCATCTTCCGCTTATCTTCGCGACCCCCAGGTTGAAAAACCCTGGCCTAGGCCAAACTGCTTAAGCTACCTAGGTAGAAACTTGAAACTTACATAGTTTTTTAATTCGAGATGCAAGTGGGAAATGGGGTTTCCAGCGATTATAGTACTTGTCCATATTTCGGAATTCCTTCAGGTTAAAGATTAGGGGCTTCATTTGAGGAGAGCAGTTGGAGACAATTGTCTTTCCGTTTGAGTTTGAAAATCATATGCGTTTTAATAAATTTAATACTAATATACTAATAAAACTGTGAAAATCTTATCAGCAGACAATCTGCTCCCCCTCCGCCTGACAAAACCTGAAATGATGCTAGTGTTACAAATACGAAACTTGCTGTTTGAAGTGAATTTTGAAATACAGTTATCGTCTACCTCGAACTGGTATTTTTAAGGTATTACTTTGATTGAAATGTGTATCCTGGGAGGAATGTGAAGGGGCCAAAAATTTAGGCGAAAAATATCGTATTTCACGAATCTGTCGAGTTAGGGAGTCGCTAGCATGCAGGCAGTTTGCTGATTCAAAATAATTGTGATAATTCAGGGCGCAAAATTCACAAAGTCAGTCGCACTCGCCAATCCAAAAATAATCGCCAGTATCTTTCACATACAAATTATGAGAAGTCTTTCCTCCCCTCCCCCCCTCCCCCACAACGTCCTTTCGTTTGACGAAGAAAGAGATTACATCAGGGCATAACAGCATAACATTTCAGGACCAGACAATTAGATTCAGGGTAATCAATTTTGAACGCACCAGAAAGCAAACCATTTCGATTGAGGGTGGAAAAGGAGATGCGAATTACAGCTTTGTGAAGACTTCACTTCCCATGTCCGTTGTGAAGACTTCACATTCCGTGTTTTCTCTCACTCAGTGACAATTATTTTGTGCGAAACAACCTACGCAGCCCTGTGAATTCAGGCAAAAAAGCATTCCAACTGAACCTGGTTGCTAGCTCTAAGTTTCTAGTCGCCAATGGCGACCTGGCGATCGGAAAGTTTGCGCCCTGTGATAATTGTAACGTAAAAACGGCAATCTTTCAATATAATTACTTCCAAATAGGACAAGGGCCGTAACTGTAATTAGATTTGAGCATTAATATTTGTGTAATCTCATATTGGTTGGTGTTTTCTATATATATATATATATATATATATATATATATATATATATATATATATATATATATATATATAGTCAATTAGAACTTCTAATTAAGCATGATTTTAATGTAGTGTACTTTCGAGGGGTGTGGGGAGGGCTTGGGCGCAACAACTCGTAATTCTTATTAAAGAATTAAATAATTACAGCGTCATTAGTCCTTCTCGCTAGTCTAGTGGCCATTGTTTCAGGTTAGATTCTCGTGTGGATTGTCTTGATACATTACGGTGGTTTGTATTCACCTTGAACCTTCGGGTTTCATAGGCCATAGCGTTAGTTTAGTCCTTTATAGCAAGTCTGTATTCGTACCCACGTTATGAAATCTGAGTGTAAAGGTTAACAAAAACTTTTTTTTTTTTTTTACTTTACTTTACTTTACTTTACTTTACTTGCTTGAAGGCTATGTCACAAAAGAGGAAGTTGTATCAGCAAAATCCATTTAGAACCCGCATCAGGTCGTCACTAAACAAAACATTCTCCGTATGACTCTCTTCATGTTAGTTTGTTATGCTTAGTCTAAAAAGACTAGAGTGGATGACTTTTTTTTTTTTTTTAAGTTTGCGATCGCGTTAAAGGGGATATCCTCTAAAAGAGGTTATCTAGCTGGGCTAACGTTTCGTTGCTTTTCGAACTGGAAAGTGAGTACCAAATCTTATCAGTACATTCAGCAGAAAGGTTCCTTGTGGCTTAATGACGAGAAGAGGGCAGAAATTTATGATCTAAAAAGTATAGATATATAACCTATAAACTGTCCTTAAAAACCAGGAAAAATGACCTAAGAATTATGAAAATTATGATTAAATTTGTTACTGTATCTTTATAAGAATACAGCAAACATACCAAACGATGGGCATCGTATCTGTGATACCAGAGAAAAATAAAATAGCTTCTTCCATTAAAATATAGGCTATGTTTGATTTTAAATAAAAAAAATATATATACAAATAAAAATGCAAGTGACTATGTGTATGACTTAATAATTCTTAAACCACATGACCCATCTTGATCAAACTTTCAACATTAATGAGGTTCGGACCTCGAATCGGTTTTTATCGTTCACTTTGGGAAGAAGGAGGAGGAGATACATAAAAATACATAAAAATGAAAGTGTCTACCTTTGTGACTTAATAATTCTTGAGCCACCCAACCGAGCTCGATCAAATTTGCAACATATATGAGGTTCAGGACTGAAATGTTTTTATTATTTCACTTTGACGGTGCAACTTAGGGGAGGGAGGAGATACATGTATATAAAAATGACCAGAAATGACTTATGTGTGTCGGATCCATAGTTTTCGGGGTCACTGAGATGAACAGTGACACTTCCGATCCCGTTTAAATCAAAATTCAACCCTGCAACTTGGAGGACCGAAATAGGGTGATATATATAAAAATGATCGAAAATTACCGATATTAGTGTCAAATCCATAGTTTTCGGAGTCGCTGCGGTGAACAGTGACACTTCCGATGCTGTTTAAATCTAAATTCTGTCCAAAATAGTAATATTTACTTTTCATCTATATAGATTACTTATTATTTTCTAATTTTTCATTATATTTTCTTTGTTTTTATCGATTTGAGAGCAACTCAGTAATAGCAACACGTGGCTGCAACGGAACATATTACTTTTTGTTGTTGTTGTTGTTGTTGTTATTTTAACAGAGCGATGCGGGTAATGGACGTAGAGTAGCATGATGTGTTTTAATGTCCTTGGCGTTAACTGCAAAGACAAAGAAATAATGCTTTCAGATAGTTCGTATAATTATTGTTTAGAATTGTTAACAAGTTAAAAAAAAAAAAATTGAAGAACACATTTGCGAGAGGAAGGGACTTCATAGATATGCTGCTTTTTTCCGCCAAGATACAGACTTACCTCGTTCGGAAAAAGTAACAAATTTCTAAGTCAGGGTTTAAAAAAAGAAAAAAAAAATACATTACACACAAATTAACTTTTGAAATATTTAGTGAAAATGAAAATCCCAAGTTTTCCACTGGTTGCAATACACCACCATAGACTTAAAACATTAAAACAAAGATAATAATAATAATAATAATAATAATAATAATAATAATAATAATAATAATAATAATAATAATAATAATAATAATAATAATATCTGTAGTTCAGATCCTCTTTCTATGGCTTGTAAATTGCCATTTTATGAGAAAATGTGCTTACTTCGGTGTACAGTCTTGAGTATATTGCCAAAAAACAAAACAATTTTTAAAAAAATACCGAAACGTACCAAATATGACGAAAAATCATCGAAACTTACTGCAAATAACAAAATAAAAAGACCTAAAATTGGAAAAAATTATCTGAACGCTGAAAATTGGTAAAATGTGCAAAAATATGCACTTCAAAATCAGCATTATTTTGTTCTACAATGAAGTGTAATATTGTGTGTATTTGATGGGCATTGTACCCGCAATACCACAAAATAGATGACATTTCATATACTTTCGCCCCACTAATCATGAGCATCTTTGTCTTCTGTCTGTCTCTCTGTGTGTGTGAAACAGACCTGGGTTTCATATCCATATTAGTAGGCTCCGGATTCTTAGGTTCGAACCTATTTTATTCCTGTACAGTGAATGCAAAAAATTCGTGTTTTCTTTACATTTCAAGTTGCTATAAGTAGAACTATATTAGTTTTATAGGACCTAAAATGTCCTAATTGGGGGGTTAGGACCTAAAAAATCCTAAATTAGCTTTTAGAACCTATAACGTGCTAAATGATTCTTTATAGTTATTTTTAACTTGAAAAATACTTTCGAACACGTAGTCAACCAGTTTTCAACAATGCAATAACAAGGTTTCCTTCACACAGCATGTTTATTTGCAATTTGCGTCTTCTTGGTAATTTGCGTCTTCTGTAATTTGTTTCTTTGCATGTGTCTTTGTAAAAAAAAAAAAAAAAAAAAAAAAATTGCTACTACTACTATTATTCTAGTACGACAGGCCATACATATGTTAAATTATATTTCAGCTATCAAAAAAAGTCCAAGGTAAGAAGAGTTTTATTATTTTTATTACGCAAAAGACTGGTTAGCATAAAGCTTACTAAATTAAGGTTACCATTTAAGTATGAAATAGCTAACAAAGTGTTTAAAGTGTAGTAATATTCCGTTTTCAGTAATATAACGCTAAAAATCCTAAATCGTGTTTTTAAAAACCTATAAAATCCTAAAATGCACTTTTTAAAATCCTAATTTGAATTTTTTGGGACCTAAAAATCCGAAGCCTACATATTAGTATATGTAATTCGGATCCTATAGTGAACTATACGTTCTTTTATCACTGTAAATAGAAACAAACGTTAAACTTGGCACAAATATGAAATTGAATTTCTTTTGAAATGATATAAAAATATGATGCTGCAGTTTGAAAAATAGTTTCACAATTCATTTTACCGTATTTCTGTAGCCTATGTCTCCTTGATGGGTTTCCTTGCCTCTCAGGTGGAAATCCCCAGTTTGTGAACCACCAGTTTATGGGATCTGTTGAAAAATTAGAATACGAGACGTTGTGTATTTCATAAGTACGAAAACGTGAGCACTTATTCGGAAAATTACAAGTTGACACTTATGACTAGAGTAGATCATAATACTTTTTTTAAAAAAAAAATATTCTTGACGTGTTATTCCTAAAATTTCGTGCCTGTACGGAATATAAAAAACTGTTCAGTGATTTAGTGTGAAAGAAATTAAATATTGTCAAAAAAAGGAACAGTGTCCTTTTATGCATCGACTCTACATAAGATTGAAATTTAGCTTCTTTTATTGCTGGTCTGTTTATTTACGGTATTCTAATTTTCTCACCCCATAGTTATTCTGTTAATGGTAATAATATCTAATCAGTAATTATAATTAAATTTCTTGGAAGGAAGGTATGTTAATGTGGCGGAACGCTAGACCATAGTTCTATATACCGGTAATTACTCGCTTCCTGCCCCACGCATTACAACAATTTTGTTAGACCAAAATCCGCTTTTATCTGACCTCTTAGTGCAAGCCAGTACTTTATGAATGTTCGTTATCTATTATAATGTACGTTTTAAAAATGCACTGAAAAAAAGAAAAGGAAGCCCATTGCACATATTTTAAGATAAATTTTATAATATCTAAATTAATTCCAGGAAATATAAAATGATGTACATTTTACAGTATGAAGACATACAATTTTAAAATAAAGAAAACGTTAATGTAACACGTAGGCCTAATTCTTACAAAAGATGGTTTAAACTTTTTTTCGCTGTTCATTGGTAAAGTGCACAAATGTAAAAATATGAACCTAAAATAAAAAAGTCAGAACTTAACCGTTTCTTTTAAGTTTTTGAAACTGTTCTTGATAGATGACTGCATCTTATTTTTTTTAATCATGTTTTCGTAAAGGCGTTAAAAGATTAATTAGATTGCTCAAAAATTATTACTCTCGTTTTATTACGGAAATTTTTATTCATTTATTTATTTTCTTAAAACTAGGCCGCATAATACGGAGGTCGGATAGTTGAAAGTCTACTGTACGTAGCTAGCCAGGAGTCATAGAAGTTATTATTACCCGTCGTACTCGAACTGTAAGCACCTATCGTTGTTGGGTTTTATACAGAACCTGGATACGAGAGAAAAGAAGAATATCCCTATTCCACTCTCAGAGTATTTATTCAGTGCTAAAGAAGAATATTCCATTTTCAGATTATTTATCCTGTGCTAAAAAAAAAGAATATTCCCTTTCCATTCTAAGAGTATTTATCCTGTGCTAAAGAAGACTATTCTTATTCCATTCTCAGAGTATGATCTTGTGCTACAGAAGAATATTCCTATTCCATTCTCAAAGTATTTATCCTGTGCTAAAGAAGAATATCCCTATTCCACTCTCAGAGTATTTATCCTGTACTAAAGAAGAATATCGATATTCCATTCTCAGAGTATTTACCCTGTGCTAAAAAAAAGAATATTACTATTCCATTCTCAGAGTATTTATCCTGTGCTAAAGAAGAATATCCCTGTTGCACTCTCAGAGTATTTATCCTGTGCTAAAAAAGAATATTACTATTCCATTCTCAAAGTATTTATCATGTACTAAAGAATATCGCTATTCCATTCTCAGAGTATTTACCCTGTGCTAAAAAAAAAAGAATATTACTATTCCATTCTCAGAGTATTTATCCTGTGCTAAATAATAATATTACTAGTCCATTCTCAGAGCATTTATCCTGTGCTAAAGAAGAATATCCCTATTCCACTCTCAGAGTATTTATCCTGTACTAAAAAAGAATATCCATATTCCATTCTCAAAGTATTTATCTTGTGCTACAGAAGAATATTCCTATTTCATTCCCAGAGTATTTACCCTGTGCTAAAAAGAAAATATTACTATTCCATTCTCAGAGTATTTATCCTGTGCTAAATAAGAATATTACTAGTCCATTCTCAGAGCATTTATCCTGTGCTCAAGAAGAATATCCCTATTCCATTCTCAGAGTATTTATCCTGTGCTAAAGAAGACTATTCTTATTCCATTCTCAGGGTATTTATCCTGCTGCGATAATCCCCCAAGCCGAAAATAATAAAAGTTGGCTTCGTACGCGATTATATCTGGTTAATATCTATGTAGAAAATTTGGTGGTTTTAGGTGGCTCTCCTTTCTATGCAGAAAGCTGATGATAAACACATTATTATTATTATTATTATTATTATTATTATTATTATTATTATTATTATTATTATTATTATCTGGTAGAAATGCAAAGTGCTTGATCAAATGGTTAGTTCTAGTAGAGATAACCTTTTGCAACTGGCTCGAAGTGCAATGTTTTTTCGATATTATCTGATAGAACTTTGAAATTCGCTAGTTAACAACTAAGTTGTTTCACGTATTTAATAAACATATATGAATCTGTCTTCTTTTATTTATTTTTTCCCTATGAGAATATTTTTTCGTTAAGAACTACTTGTTAGCATTTGAACTAAAATGGATTGTGTGTCTAGAAAATGCCAGAAAGTCGTACATGAAAGTGTCAAGATATCATGCAGATGGTTGTGGAAAGTCAGTTTTTTTTATTATTATTATTATAAGTTACTAAAGATAAAGTTATACCTAATTACAGAACAATTAATTGCAGAACAATATAGGACAAGAAATTTGTTAGGGCATGAAGATGAAAGTCTGTTCTGATGGATATGATACAGAGATGTGGTAGTTACGGAGAAAATTAAAAAAGAATATATGAAAAAAGATGATTGCTGTACAGTTCTTACGGAAAAAAACAAAAGGTAAATCTAGGAAACATAATAATCGAAATGTGTGCAACTAGAGATCACATTCATCTGTTGTTCAACTGGATCATATTCATCAACATTTATTGCTCTACTAAGGATTATATTCATCAAAACTTGTTATTTAACTACATTGTATTCATCAAAATGTATTATTCTACTAAGAGTCACAATCATCAAAACTTGTTTTTCAACTAGAGATCTTATACATCAAGACTGGTTCAACTGGATCATATTCCAGACAGTCATGTTCCAAATTACTGTTACTTCAATGTTCCAGTTTGAGTGCATAACAAACCTTCAGAAAATGGCTGTTTCAAATGACCGTTAGCTCTATGTTCCAGTTTGAATTTACGACAAACCTACTGCAAATGATTGTTTCAAATGTCTATGTTAGCTCAATGTTGCACCTTGATTTTGAAACAAACCAACGGCAAATGGCTGTTCCAAATGACTGTTATTCAATGTTCAAGTTTGAGTTTATAACAAACGAACGGCGAATGGCTGTTCCAAATGACTACTAGTTCAATGTTCTAGTTTGCATTTATGAAAAACCAACGGGGGGATGGCTGTTAGGTCTATGTTCAAGTTTGAGTTTATAACAAACCAACGGCGAATGGCTGTTCCAAATGACTACTAGCTCAATGTTTCAATTTGAGTTTATAACAAACCACGGCGAATGACTGTTCCAAATAACTACTAGCTCAATGTTCCAGTTTGAGTTTATTAGAAACCAACGGGGAATAGCTGCTCCAAATGACTGTTAGCTCTATGTTCCAGTTTGAGTTTATAACAAACCACGGCGAATGGCTGTTCCAAATGACTACTAGCTCAATGTTCTAGTTTGAGTTTATGACAAACCAGCGGTGAATGGCTGTCCCAAATGACTGCGTTTATTGCTCCAGTTTGACTTTATGACATACCAACAGCGAAGGGCTGTTCCAAATAACTATTAGCTCAATGTTTCAATTTGACAAACCAACGGGAAATGGCTGTTCCAGATGACTGTTAGTTCAACGTTCCAGTTTGAGTTTATGACAGATCAACGGCAAATGCCTGTTTCAAATGACTGTGTCAGCTCAGTGTTCTAATTTGAGTTGATAAAAATCCTTTGCGATTGTGTACACTCCGTGATGCAGTTTCATACTACCCTGCTCAATAACGCACTGCCTTCTATTTGTTTGGTTACCACAATCGTAACTCTAGACATTTACAGAGTTGGTTAACTTCAAAGGTGAGTTCTCACCAAGTTTCAAAGTGAACATTTCATTTGCACCAATGCAATAATAATACTAAATAGTAAGAAAGAGCAGTACCGTACATTAGATATGTAGTTGTATATCTTATTTTGTGATTGCGTCCGTGTTCGTAGCCAAATGATTTACTCGCCTGCTTTTTTTGGGTATGGTCCCAAGTTCAACTCCCATACGAGGGATTAGGATAAGACTTTTAAAAAGGCGAATTATTATTCAAAATATATTTTAAGCAATGTATTTTTTCTTTTCTAGCCTCGCTGTTGGAAAGCAACGTTAAGTTTCAGCTGATCAATTCTTTGTACTTGCTGTATTATAATAGAACGACTGTATGATGTAATATCGTTTGCGTGAACAGACATCCATTTCCCTATGTAGAAACTAAATAAGCTAATTGGATGAAAACCTAATCCTTTTGCAAATTACCTTATGTGAAACATCTGGAAAAATATTTTATTGTGGGAATTGACTGCATGTGTGAAGTCCTTGGAACCGTAACAGTATACCCATTGACTTGATTATTGCCACGAATATTATCACGTGAAGAAAGTACTGTACATAACGTAAAGCGTACTATTTCCTCTGTACCTCAATGGCATAGGGTACTTCATTGTTACGTGTGGATATTAGAGATATCGTAATTAAGATAATTATGCTATATCCATGTTTCTCAAACTGTGGATTCTCAACTCTGGGGATCGTCAACTAATTTAAGTTCTTTGCAATTTTTCAGAATTTCTACTGCCCCCAATACTCCTAATAGTACCGAATTACATTTTTTACTTTTATACACTTGTTTCAAAAAACACGTATTCTATTAAAAGTCGTGCTGTGTAGCCGCCAGCAGAAATCTACATTGTAGTGTGTAATTTCTTTTGTGAACCACGTCCAAATGAGCAAAGTGATTTAATTCTATATTTCTGAACTTAAAACAGTGTGTGATTTTCTCTAACGTTTAAGCAATATCTAATTGAATTACCGGTATGTATGTCTTGTTTTATGCTCGTGGTACTTGTTTCGTACTTTGTACTTGATTCTTGGTACTTGGGACTTTATTATTCCTGGTGAAGATCAAAATTTTATGAAATCAATGGAAAAATGACATCCTTCAGTTGTACGTCCCACGGTTATGCCGGATAGGCTAAAGGAGACGGGGCGATGATGAGAAATGAATGAAATGGTGGAATGAAGAGGAAACGGGAAAATCCCAAGAAAACCCACACATACGGTGGTTGTTCACCAAAAAGTTTAGTTGGCTTGATCAGAAATCAAATCAAGGATCCCACTCACCAGAAGTGAACGCTTTACCTCTGAGCCACAGCGGCTCTTTGAAATCAACGGAGTATTGTGATGCAAGTGAGTAGTACCATGTGTGTTAAGATGTATCAAATTCCAATCTTAAAAAAGGAGGGGGAGAGATTATAAGAACGGATATACAAAGCACATAGTTATCAACGACAGATTTAATGATCAGCTTGTAGCCCTTCGGGACTTCAATTTACGGATTTTTTTTTTTTTTTTTTTTTTTTAAATTTTAGTTTCGATTTACCTTTCCCAAATTGTAATCAAATAGGTGTCTTCACATTTGAAGATCTTCTGCAACTTGGACGATAAAGGCAGTCAGTTGCCTCTGAAGCATTAGTTAATAAAAATAAATAAAACTCGTATATGATATCAAAAGTGTATTTAAAAAAATAATTCGTTGACTCATAGATGTTGTATATTAAAGTAAGATTTCTTTATTTGGTTTCACTTTCCATTTTCCGAGAACGCACTTTGTAGTGTTGCATTCAGACCAAGAATTAAAATATTAAAGAAGTAAAGATCGTATCAGTAACTAAAAAGGAAGAATGCTTAAGACTGGAGATTACAATCTCGTATTGTCATGAATGTCAATATTTTATTGATGAACCAAATGGTTTACAGAGCAATTGGTACACATACGAAAGTACTATGATCAGTGGTCGAAGTGAGACGGTATGCGGTGGTATGCCATACTGCCTCTGGTTTTTCAGTAATGAAGACATACCGTCTGTGGTTTTTCAGTGATCAAGACAATATTTAAATAGCCGGTATGTTGAATCAAAATCATAACAAAACATACCGCCTCTGCTTTTTTTTCCACTTCGAACACTGACTACAACAGTATAATATGTATCTTTTTTTGGGATCAACAGATTCAATATGTTTCAATCAAAAATTTTCTTCTACGCCTTATATCTGTAGAACTACATACAATGTAACTAAACCCAAACTATCACTTAACTCAGTATGATATGATTATTCCGTAGAAAATACGAAAACTCGATTCAGAGATCGTTCAAAAATTTTGTGACCCCTGATCCCAAAACTAATTATTGGCCAAGATCGCAATCTTTTGATGCATTTTTTGGATCATTCCTAAAATTCTTGTGCGCCAATGTAATAATTCAACTGTAAACATTTAATAGTGTTGAGTTCAATACCTGACACAGTACGAGCTTAATTGCATAACATATAATTTATAAGCTCAACACTAGGCCAATTGTAACAGAAATAAGCTGAATATTTAACTATTCAAACTTGTTTATCACTTTAGAGATTTCCCAAAATCATATGATATGCGGTCATACTTTACCTATCGTAGATGCTGTTTAGCTTTGACCAGACAGTCGTCTGTCTCTCTTTTCTGTATTTTGAAGTGTTTGTGTTCGTGGTAACTTCTTAGAGGCTTCTCCTTTGCGACTCGATGCTTCGAAGATTAGGTATGGGATGATCTTTCGGTTCAAAACCTGGTCTTTTTATATGAGTTATTGTCCTTATTTGTTTCAACTATTTTTCTTTTCTAATTTTCTGAAGGCTTAATTATATTGTATTATAAAGTTTACCAAATCTTAGGAAAGTCCAAATGACATTTTCCGAAAAATATTGTTATTAAGAAGTATTTTTGAAGTCTAATTTACCACAAGATATTTGCTTTCAATTTTTCCTGATTTTATCTGAAATTGTAATTAGTCTTATGTACTGACAAACACAATGTTATATCATCACAGGTGTTATATATATATCACAGGTGTTTGTGATTTTAAAAATGTTATGCATATAATAAAAGTAAGGTACGGTATTACAAAAATCTTAGTTCAGCTTCACCCACAGAATTGACATTTTGATTTTCATGAATAAAATTAATGATGATTTTTTTTTTTTTTCATTCATAGTTCGTGATTTCATCACAGTAAGTATTATGCAGTGCACAGAGTACACAGGCTATAAATGAAAAGGATCAAACTAGCTTAAAAAAAACGGAGAGCAACAGACAGTTTCTACAAAACATTTTACGTTATATATATTGGAAAACATTAACTTAACTCCTAAAGGAAAAAAAAAAACTATTCAAGTATATATGTGTTTCCCCTTACAAAAGAGAATAACCTTGAATTACCACTAAAACTTTTGTCCTGTGATGCTGTCAGCTATGTTTACGAAAATGACTAAAAATCAATTTGCTAATCAAAAAAAAAAAAAAAAAAAAAAAAAAAAAAAAGGCCGTAAGAGTGTCAGTTTAACATGCTTTTACTGAAATTGATACGTCAATCTAAATTATTCCACTGAAGCGGAGTAAACAAAATTATTTATTTAAACAAAAATATTGAATTAAAGTTAATAAGATAAAATTATTTA
This sequence comes from Thermobia domestica, assembly GCF_964235325.1. Classification (NCBI taxonomy): domain Eukaryota; kingdom Metazoa; phylum Arthropoda; class Insecta; order Zygentoma; family Lepismatidae; genus Thermobia; species Thermobia domestica. The sequence goes on along the minus strand of NC_137456.1, from coordinate 58,732,174 downwards.
AATATTGTAGAGAAAATTTATTTTATACTAGCGTCAATTACCCACTTCGCTGGGTTCAGGGGTAAAAGTAAAGAGAAACGCGGGAGACACCGTTACCCGACTTCCAGAAAATATATATGGCGTCCCTCTACCTCCTAATAAAATTACAATGGACAAAGATAGGCACCGGGAACGGCGTGACGTCATACGTTTCCTACCTTTTCAGATCCTTTACTCCTGGCTGGGTTAAAGTAAGAAAAGTTAGTAATATCTTTTGTCTTAAAAATTAAATATTATTATTGTGAGCTGAATTTGGATTAAAACGGCATCGGAAGTGTCATTGTTCATCACACCGATCCCGAAAACTATGGATTCGACACTAATTGGTCTATTTTTGATCATTTTTATACATTTCCCTCTCTCCCTCCCTCAAGTTGCGGGGCTGAATTTAGATTTAAATTTAAACGGCACCGGAAGTATCGCTGTTGATCTCAGCAACCCCGAAAATTATGGATTCAATTCCGATCGTTTTTAAAAATATCTCTCTCCCTCCCCCTAACGTAAGTTGCACGTCAAAGTGAAATGATAAAGAAAGAATCCAGACCGAACCTAATTTATGTTAAAACTTGATCGTGATCGGTCGGGTGATTCAAGAGTTATTAAGTCACAGACGTAGTCACTCTCATATATATATATATATATATATATATATATATATATATATATATATATATATATATATATATATATATATATATATAAATTTCGTCCTCAGCTTGGGAATCCCCGGAGGAAGCTCATGTAATTCGGATTCCACGTTAAGCAGTAGGTCCACGTTTCGTGTACCCTCATTACTGAAAGGAACACTAAACTCCAATTCAACCAGTTATTCTATATTATCATAATACCTAAGAGCCGGCATACATCAAATTAATAAGTTAATTTTAAATAATTTATATAATTAATTAAATAAGTTAATCCTTGTTGTTTATTTGGTCTTCCTTGGTACTATTTTCATCAACATCATTTTTTTTTTTTTTTCTAAAATACCTTGCAATCTATGTGTTAAGGTAGAAGCATTGTGTCTCCTCAAATCATCCGTAAGGATTGTAACACTGCTTCGTTCTAGACATAATACTCTTTGTTATTTTTATCCAGTTATTGTATTTATATAATAACTTGATGTATTTCTGGTTAGTAACGAATGTTTTTTGTATACTTGTAATATTTTCTCTTAAGTAAGGAATAAATGAATTCCTGAATACTGTCCCACTCTGACTTTGTTTAATTGACTGACCTTTCTTTTTCCTTACTATAGATATACCACATTGACTTGACACCTAGTCTTAACGTTCCAAGCGCTGCTATTGGCTGAAGAAATTCCACTCTCACGGCTGCAAGACACTCTCGCTTAGCAACAGCTGAATTCTTATTGGCTCAACGCGTGGATATGTCGAGGGTGTGACTTTAGTTCGCATTTTTGCCTCGAACCAAGATATTTTGGCAGCACTATAGTGCTATACCTGTATTCCTTTACGCAGGGGTAAAAGTGGATCTAAAAAGGTAGAGGTACGGATGACGTTACGCCGTACCGCGTGCCTATATTTGCCCATTGTATTTTTTAGGGAGTGGAGGGACGTTATACATACTTTTTTGAAAATGGGGTGTTCCCCCTCAATTTACCCCTTGCCTTTACAATCATTAATAAGCTCCGAAAGTTCTTGGTACTCTTTGTTGCCACTGTTGTCGCACAACTTTCTCGCACTATAATAAAACTATATGCACCAGCCTTTGTTACACAATGTACTCCGGTCAAAATTAACTAATATGTTTGATTCGAGACTGGAATACGATACATTGACTTATCTATCTATGTATAGAGAAAAAGACTCATAAAATGATTCGTGGAGTATTGTACTATATGGTTCAGAAACATGGACATTACGCAAAAATAATGAAATAGAAAAGCGACTGGAAGCGTTCCAACTGTGGGTGTGAAGAAGAATTGAGAAAATTGGCTGGGTTGAGCAAAACGAATGAGGTCTTAGAAGTGGTAGGGAGAAAGAGGAGGAGGGGACGAAGGAGATTACAATTAGTGGACGATATCAAAACAGAAAATCGTACGTGAAGACGAAGAGGTTAACGGAAGACAAAGGAGCATGGAAGTTTTTCATTTGCAGCAAGTGATCTGCCAACAATGACAGAATGCGTATGATATGTGAATACGTGCGTCCTATTTTTACTCTATAATTACACAGACTAAACAAGAGTTGAGGCTGTCTTGTCTCGGCAAAGGTATAAAAGTGATGTCCCGTCTCCGGAAAATTTGTGTTTCTATTGGAAGAATCTGTGTCGTCTCGTATCTCGTCACGAAAAGTTCTGTCTCGTCTCGTGGACAATTCTCCGCGTATCACTGTGGCCCGTAATCGCCATGCCCTTTTTACAAGTGGGAAGAGTAGTCTTTTGATGTATAGTGTGTTCACTCAATAAGAGTGCAGTTCAGCAAATGTTTTTGAGATTCTCATGCTGAATTTTACAACAGTATTCGTTCCTTCGTCCATCCCTCTTTTGACTACATTTGCGGGGTTGCTATATCTTAGCACCCACTGTGTCTGTTATTTCTTCCCATTCCCAATACTATGGCCTCCCAGGCCTCCATATTTACTAATCAATCACTGAAAGAACAGCGTTTGGCACTGTGGCAACTAACTAAACGGCGTGACAAACATCTTGGCATTTGAAGGTGGTATTGCCACGTTTATTTTGTACACATCCACGTCTATCCCCTGTCACCTGATCGCGCTGTAGTTTGTCTGCTTATCCATAGCCACACCCCTTTACTACCACTTGGCAACGTCGCGCCTGAGCTTGTGTTTTATTCGTTTAGCTGAAATGCCAAGATGTTTGTCACATGCTTTAGTAAGACTCCACGTGGATTTGACAAGCTGCTGGCAATTATTTGAAATGAGGATTCTCGTTGGCCATTTAATTATCGGGGGGTTGTTTTCCACAAGTTTCCGCGGACGATGTGTTATTCATGGCACAAGCCACGATATGTAGAAGGCGATATCCTTCATAAACGAACTGCATTTCGGTTAAGAAACAAACTATACGGGGTTCCAGTTCTGATCCCTGGGGGAGAGCATCGAAAGCAGTACAGCTCCCAGATGACGAGAAGAACCCTAAAAGAGGGGTAGCGGGGAAAGGTCAACGACACGGTCAAGTCCATTTTCGGTTTTTGAGGTGTGGTCTATACTTAGATGTCGTCTGCTACTCCGGGTAGTTATCTGTGTGCTATTCCGTGGTGTCATTTGAAACCCCCGTACGAAAAGTGGGCGAGCCCATACCTACGTCACACTACTTCTACTAGGGTTCTTCTCGTTATCTGTGAACTGTACAGTGATCCGAATTCCACCTTAAACCTTAAATTTCATCATATATGGCCTCTTTCTCTCTGCGACAAAGGAGGTAAATATATGAAAAATCCTTGCAAAATATTTGTGTCTTCGTTAGAACATGTCTTTTATCCCTCATCATGAAAGAAGAAAAAGAAGAAAGCTGAACAAAATATGGTAGTAAAAACGTAAAACAATAGACACTGTAAACATTTTATCATGTCAGGTTCAAATACATTAAATTAAACATAACACAGATCAGGAACAAAAAATAAAATAAAAAAAAAATATGAGAAGGAAATATCGGAACAAAGAAAGAAACAAAAAGGGAAAAAATGTTGGTTGTGAAGCGAGTCTCGCTTTATATTCGCAATACTGCCTCTTGCAACGTTGCATGGGACCAAAAAAGGAAGAAAACAAGTGGTAGTGTGAGAGTATTACATAACTTAAACAAACCAGTTAACCAACCAATGAGGAAAGAGCAATTTGTAAGCAAACACTCGTTCTTCTACTGAAGCTAAGTTTCAAGCAAACAAATGGTACTTTTGATATGGTTTAATCGCACAGAAATAATGAAAACTTTTTTTCTTTTTTTAAGGATAAAATCCAGTTTATTAATTTTGTTTTGATGCGCATTTTTGTTTTTAAAAAATATACTATTTGTACAACATATTAAACTAACAAAAATATTTGACTCGAAAAGTTTGAACTTCAGTAAATACGTTTGTGATAAACATGTAAACAGAAGTTAATACTCTACTGAATATGTATGTATATAAATACTCAAAGTTAAATATATTCATTATAGTTTTATTATACCGTTAACATTTTATTTCCTGATTATTTCTGCATCTTGTTTTACGTCATATCTACGGTCTGTGCAAACTATGGAAGTAGAAAAAAGAAAGCTCATTCCGTATCAATCTTTCTACCTATTTCTACTAAAATTCTTACTGATGTGTTGTTACGGATCATATCTGACAATCCCGAATCGGTCCACGCCCCAAAATTATACAGAAATCAGCTCCACTAGATGGTACCTAACTAACTCTAACTAACTCTATGGCCTATGGAACCCGGAGGTTCAATGCCGCGTTCACAAAAGCTCTCCACTGACTTCTATCCTTAGCTAACTGCATCCAGTTTCTACTTTGTATTCCAATCTCTGCGAGATCCATCTTAATATTGTCCTCCCATCTGCGCCTAGGTCTTCCTAATGGTCGTTTTCCGATTGGTCTCCCAGTCAAGACTTTGAAAGCATTTCTACTTTCTTCCTTTCTAGCTACATGACCCGCCCACCTAAGCCTCCTAGACTTGACGACCCTAACAATGTTGGGTGAACCATATAAATTATGTAGTTCCTCGTTATGAAGTTTCCGCCATTCCCCATTCCCGTTCCTCTTGGGTCCGAATATTCGTCTCAGGATCTTGTTCTCAAATACTTTCAGTACTAGATGGTACCTCTAAATGTTTAATGATTTCCTTTCAATTTGTAACTATGTTCCATTGGTAATTGTACTCCATGTAAAGTAACTGGTAAAACGGTAATATATTTTTTTTTTAATAATTAATTTAAAGAGGTTTGATGGTGAACAGAAGTAAATGAAACTTTAAGGTCCTTATCTTTCAGTTTAACGTCCCACATTTACGGCCTTTAGGACAATGGAGACAGATGATTAAGGCAAACGAATGATGATGGAAGAAAATGAAATGAAATCTTTAAGTTTTACGTCCCACGGTTATGCCGGTTAGGCTAAAGGAGACGGTGATGATGAGAAATGAGTGAAAATGGTGGAATGAAGAAAGTGTGGGGAAACGGGAGAACCCCGAGAAAACCCCACGAGCACGGTGTTTGTCCACCACAAAGTCCACACGGCGCGAGCTGGAATCCAACCAGGGACCCCAAGCACCGGAGGTGAACGCTCTACCACTGAGCCACCACATGCCCCTAATGATGATGGGAGAATTGGTGGAATGAGAAAGTAGAGGAAACGAGAATATCCCGAGAAAATTACGAAAATGGTGTTGTCCACCACAAACTCACTTGGCCGAACCAGATCGAACCAGAGGTAAGCATTCTACCACTGAGCCACTGTTCCTGCTTAATTTCTTTCTACATTACGCCCTCTGTCATGATAAACTACATGCAATATTAACATCCATCTTGGATATACCTACAATTCAATAGAAATAAGGTGCAATATACATAGGTATAAATTGCATGCAATTATACCATAATATATGAAGATATTTAATTTTAGTGTAAACTCGAGTATACCAATAGGTGACTGCCCATTACCCTTTCTTTTCAATGAATTCTGTAGGGAGAAACAATATTTACAATAATTGAATCAAATTCAAGACATAAATATTCAAACTTTGTGTAAAGACAAGTTGAACAAGTATAATCCGAGCAGTTTATTATTATTATTATTATTATTATTATTATTATTATTATTATTATTATTTATTTATTTATTTATTTATTTATTTATTTATTTATTTATTCTGTTTCTTCCGTTGTTGAGAACACTTAATTGTGTTGCCCGTTTCCAAAACTTGTCTTGTCCATTTTACACACCTTTTGGGGAAATATTGTTTTTCTTTGTTATTATCTTAATTAGTACATCTGAGAACGAGTAAAATAAGTTTTGTAGGTAAACTCTAAAATAAATACCTGAACCATTAAATGGGATAAATCAACTAAAATAAGGTATTAGCAAAGCAAAAATCATGACAAAGAAAATACATTCCAGAAAAGTTGACAAGAGATGTTGTGGAACTGGACGACTGAGTTTTACTTTTGAGAAACATGTGCTCAATAATGAAACTATTTCAACAATGAAACATACATATACATATATATTTTAATTGCACGATTTATGCCTCTCATTATTTATTCAACTTATCTTTGGAAATAGTTTGAATATTTAACTCTTAAATATTCGACTAGAATCATTTTGAAGTATTCTTGGGACACTTAATGAATTGTAGGAAACCACTTGCGCAATCTATTACCGTTTATGCTATCTATTACCGCAATCTATTACCGTAATCAACATTAAAATAGGATATTGTTGATTTCTATAGTACATCTCACGTTTAGAAAATAGGAAAATGGAGATGACGTTCACGTGGCGTCACGCAGAGCGACGTTGCCAGTATTGTTGCTGGTTAAAGAAAAAATATGGGTAAAAAATAAAAGAAACAACGGTAAAAACATACTAACCAAATAAGGGAAAGTGACTCAATGATAAAAATAGTAGTGTCAGTGGAACTGGTTCGTTTTCAGTATCGTGTTACGTTATTGTAAGATTTTTTCTGTAATGACGCATGTTTTTTTCAATTTGCTGTATGCTATGTATATTCTTAATAGGAAAAAAAGTCACCTACACATGAAATACAGGACGTTGTAAACAATAATAATAATAAAGTAAAATGTAATATCCTTACCACACGTAATTTATTCTTCCCTCCCCTTTGCCTGAGGTCAAACCATCTTTCCAAATTTGGTCAGCGAATTTTATGATAGTATCATGCTAGCTTTAATCACGTTTCTTACGTGTAAACAATACACCTGATAAAGGGTGACCAGATGACAAATATGAAAAAAGAGAAAGCCTTGGAGAATACATTCTGGTGGTGTCGTGTTATTACTAGTCATTCTTCGCCATACAATCGTGTTATCAAGCTAATTGAATAATGGGTTTGAAATATATATTCTACATAAAATATGTATACATTAGATTTTTTTTTTTTTTTTTTTACTATACTCGCGTGGCTTTAAACATAAATATTTTCCTTTTGGAACTGATGAAACCATGTGAAACTAAAATACAAAATTAAAAGTTGAAGCTATCTATATGTAGGTTATTAATTTGTGGAAAAAATAAAGACAGAATTATTTTCTGCATGCACAGGTTAACTACAGTACTATCACAATCGCTTTCAGTATGTTTATCATATTTCCTAAATGCCCCAGTCTCCATCATCTTCTTCTCGTCTCTCGAAAGAAAATCGGACAATTAAGAAAATGAATACTCTTTAAAATTGTACGTCACGCACGCAACACTTTTTGACTAATTCTACAGACGGTTTGTTTCTCTCGTTCGATCATTGACTATTAATAATAAAAAATAATCTTTCTGTACTAGCATTGTGGCTGATTGAAGAGAAAAAGAATCCCCCCATTTTCAGTAGTACTGATTTTTTTTTTTTCGATTCACGAAAATACTTACTGGAGAAGTTCGGAAGTTTGAATCAAACTTTTATGTGGCATAAAGTTGGTATTGATCTAAACCTCTATACTAGATATCGGAATACATCAAGAGCATGATATTTTTTTTAAAGTTAGTTTTAAAATGGATTGAACTAGTTTTTATACTAAACGCATCATTTCTACTATAAATACCTTTTACCAGGGGTGCCCACAAGGGGGGGCTATGACGCAAACTGCGTCATTGAAATATTTTGGAGGGGGGTTAAAAATCTATATAAATATGTTTGAGGGGGTGTAAAAATTAATCGAAAAGTTTTTTTTTTCATGGAAGAACACCTACGGATACACAATTGAGGGGGGGTGCGTCATGGACATGAGGGTGGGTGGGCACCACTGCTTTTACGTACCTTTATTAGCTACGGATACAAATACCCGGCGGATAAATGAAACACTGCCTCCCAATAATTTCCTGCTTGTTTGAAACCAGGAATCTTGTTCACAGCATCATTAAAAGTAAATTTTCCTTTCGGCATTTTAATGTCCGTCACTAATGAATGTGGTTTGTGTTCATAATTTCGTTCCAGGTTTTGTACGTATTCTTCTCCTAACGGCAAGGGGAGCAGTGAAAATTAAGCTGTTCATATTGACTATATATTTTTGTTCGTTTGATTTATTATTATTAATAATACTAGCTGAACCTGCGCTTTGTACTCAGCGCATCATTCTGATATAACCATGGATCTCCTTCCCAGTTCCTCGTTGTATCTGTGCATGTCTGTTTACACACATAAGTGAAGAACAGGACAACTCACAAAGGGAGTGAATTGCTATAGACAAACATATAAACTTAGCTTTTAATGTATAAATGTTGAGTTAAGTTTGTGGCAAACTTGGAGAAGTTTCTTCCTTCTGGCAAATGGATCCCCCCCCCCTTATAAATCTATATCCGTCAAGTACACCTCATTGCTGCTCTTGATACCTTTGAAGTTGTCAGCATGCAATAGGTTTTGCCATTCACATTTAAGCAAGGTGCCTGCAATATTCGTCAACCCGCACTACGTAGTTCCTCTACTGGCTGCTTAACGCAAGGATATGAACCTTAGCTTCGCCGTAGCAACAATGTTAACCCTTTAATTGGCAAGCGTTGATAGCATTACCATTAAAATATTTAGTTTGCTTTTATAGTTGAACCATGTCTTCCTGATCATAGCCTGCAATATTCGTCAACCCGCTCTACGTAGTTCCTCTACTGGCTGCTTAACGCAAGGATATGAACCTTAGCTTCGCCGTAGCAACAATGTTAACCCTTTAATTGGCAAGCGTTGATAGCATTACCATTAAAATATTTAGTTTGCTTTTATAGTTGAACCATGTCTTCCTGATCATAGCCTGCAATATTCGTCAACCCGCTCTACGTAGTTCCTCTACTGGCTGCTTAACGCAAGGATATGAACCTTAGCTTCGCCGTAGCAACAATGTTAACCCTTTAATTGGCAAGCGTTGATAGCATTACCATTAAAATATTTAGTTTGCTTTTATAGTTGAACCATGTCTTCCTGATCATAGCCTGCAATATTCGTCAACCCGCACTACGTAGTTCCTCTACTGGCTGCTTAACGCAAGGATATGAACCTTAGCTTCGCCGTAGCAACAATGTTAACCCTTTAATTGGCAAGCGTTGATAGCATTACCATTAAAATATTTAGTTTGCTTTTATAGTTGAACCATGTCTTCCTGATCATAATTTCGTAATTTTAAAGTATTTTTGTACTTTGGTTACAAAATACAGTGTGTTTATTTCAAAGCAACATTGCCATAAAATAGGTCTTATGTGTAGCTACGGAGCAGCATTGCCCTATTATGGTAAAATATCAAACAATACTCTCAGTAATTACCAACAGTTTCGTTGATATATTTTCCTACAGAGCAAGAAACCAGAAATAAAAAAAAAAAAAAAAATGAAAAACAACTTTCGCGGAACGCAGGAGATAAAGCTTCTACAATAGAAATACTAAATTTGACTTACCCTGTTGACGAAGATTAGAAGTATATAAAAAATGAAATGAAATGAAATCTTTGAGTTTTACGTCTTTGAGTTAGGCTAAAGGAGACAGTGATTATGAGAAATGAATGATGGAATGAAGAAAATGGGAGGAAGCGGGAGACCCACGAGAAAACCCACGCACACGGTGTTTGTCCACCACAAAGTTCACTTGGCGGGGGAAAGGGTTTGAATCCGGGACCCTATGCACCAGAGGTGAACGCTCTACCACTGAGCCACCGCAACCCCCATAGAAATATATAAAAAAGCGACCCACAAGTCATATATATGAATATTGTATGAAAGCAATAATGCTAATTAAATGATCACTGAGGTTATAATTCGTGCGGATAACACAACAAAATGCGAGGTTGCTTGAGAGCAACACTGCCCAATAAAGGGTTAATCTTATAGGCTCAAAACGACCCATAAAATAAATATTGATTAGAATAATAACGGCACTTTAAAAAAAAAAAATTGAATGACAACTGGCAGGTCTACACAAATTTTGAAATAGACAAGTGAAAACAGCACGTTTCTACAGAACATCATTCACATATGAGTTTGAATCTCCTTGTCATTCCTCATAACATTTGTACGTGTCCCTTTACAGACAGAAGTGAAATACGAGGGCGTCTTGATAAAAAATTTCAAGGGGTGTCATAAAGGGGAGATTTTTTTTTAATTATTCTTTCAATATCTTGTGATCAGTATTTTCTTTTTTTACATATACAATTAATTACAATGTCAGTCATATATTGTGTTCATTTAGCAAAACACTCCAAACAATAAAGATTCATCTTAGACTGGAGAAATGGTTATCCTTCATTTTTCATTATCATTTGACCATGGGTGATATGCATAAAAGTGAGATCTTGCTCAAGATTTTGAGGTACTTCAGGTAGTTGGTGAATACTTCAAATTAAATGCCCGTAGCCAGACTCCCTCTATAAAAATTGTTGCGTGAGTACTTTAGAATTCTGAAACATGTATTTTTGGATAGCGCAAATATTAGCCCATAGTTTTGGAGCTATGTACCTTTAAAATTTATTTTCTCATATTTTCGACAGCCTATAACTCCGAAAGGAAGCATTTGTGCACAAAGGTTTGTCTATACTTTTCGTCTTGTCTTGGTGTCAGAAATCAGCTCCCAAACGTTGTCAGTGTTGTTTTGAAACAACCTGTTTAAAGGAATTTTGATAAATCAAAGTCCTTGAAAAGCGTTATTGCTTCCAAACCAGTACGCCAGGGGTTCAAATTCAGTGACTGGCCATTCTTACAGATTTTTTCAGGATTTTTCCTTAGTCGGGACTAATTTGTTTTTAAAAAATATATGTTCTATTTGACTTCTTTTTGGGCCCTTTTATGGATTTATTGTTGTATTGACAATTACTGCTTCCACTGTAGATTGTCATCGCAGATTCTATCTGGAAATTTGTTAAATAAACAAGTAAAATGTCACAAACCCACACCACCTGAGATCGAACCAAGGAACTTATGCATTAAAAGTAAACACTGTGCTATTGACCCACTGTGTTTTCGTAACTCTTGAGTTCACTTCAGTTTTCTAGGTCTGCCTCCCGTTGGTCTTTTGGTGAAGGTCAACTATTAAGTGAAGGACAAACTGACGAACTATATCAACACACTGTATGTATGTGTACTCATTATTTTAATCCCTTTGCACTCTCAATAATTCACCTTCTGAAGGTTACCTTTTTCAGACGGATAGCAATTTGATTGGTATCTTGTCATGTTTACAAATGTCTTTTTTTTGGTTTGCTTAAGGTTATCTTATCTTAAAAGCTTTTTACTCCATGCTTAAACATACAATAATTAATGGAAGTTCATGAAAGACTGTTTCATGTGCAGGGTAAAGGGAACTCAATAAAATCACTTAAAAAAAAACACGATTTAATTAATAAGCATATTAAAATTAAAACATATCATTTTTTTGTATTCATAAGCGTTTTTTTAAGCTTTAATGATACAATCTTAATTGTAGATGATACAATACAATAAGATGATAGTTTTTCTTTATAAAGAAAATAGACAACTACGTAATAAAAACAGTAAACAGTGACGGAGACATCGGCTCAAAAAATTCATAAATTGTAGGACCCCCCCCCCCAAAAAAAAAAAGGGGGCGCGAGCGTAGAGAAAGAGTGGAGAGAGGAATGACTAAAGTGCTCTTTACACATTATCAGAAGCTTCAGAATCCGCCATAAAGCAGGATGTAAAATTTAATTCATAAACATTTTACAAAATAATGCAGTCAGAATTTTCAAAATTGCCGAAGAACAATATAATTTAGGCGATTATCTTAGTTTTACACGTAGTAAGCAGGGTTTCTTCTACATATTCCAAGTATGTTATAAAATAGAGGATTTACCGATATATATCTTGATCCTATTAACTCAATTAAGCCCAAAAACAACCGAACATCGGCACGTTTGATTGGCTACTTTCGTTCCCACCATGAGTGTTGGTTCAAAATATTGCGATCTTAGTGGGCGAAGTGTACGTGGCGAAACTGTGACATATTGGCTTCACGATTATATTGTATAGGCAGATCCTCTATTTTATAACATTCTTAAAGTTCCCTGGAGTTGGTTAACCACCTCTTCCCGGAGCTAATGCAAATTAAATTAAGACTACATGCCACTTTTATGTAGAGCATGTTGTTTAGCAAATATTGTCCTAATGAAGCTCTTTCATATTTTGATTTGTATCCGCCATGAACAAAATTTTCTAAAAGCAAGGCTGGTAACGACATAGATTAGATCAGTATATAATATGTGCACAGTACAACCCCTCAAATCCGAACCCCGGAAATCCGAAAACCCGGCAAATCCGAACACGTTCTCAGGAGAAAAGAAATAACTACAGCTGGAAAATGAAAAAAGAAAAAAGATTTAATCACACAAATTTAGTTTTTTTAAGGTTTTAACATTTTTACACTTAATGCTTAAACTAAATCATTATCTAATTATATTCTTACAAGAAGACAGTTATAGATATGCGACAATCATTTTGAACATGAGTGTAGATGCACCAGCAAAGTCATTTGGAAATGTCTCGTGTATAAGGATGTATTGGATGGCATAAGAACACAATCAATATCTTCAAAACCATATTTTCCGGGTCAAGTTTCTCATGTCCTTCCTCTGTAGAGTAGACTTGCAAATATGTATGAAAGAAAGCTCGAAGAATGTGTCCCTTGGGACAGGTACTTGTTGGAGGCAATTCTTAACACAACCATTTTTACCATTAATGTATTTCCAGAGTCTGAACTCGTCAAATGTCTTACAAGATGCTCCTTTCTTCAGTAACTGCCCAATATATTCTTCAGCTGATTTCTCGATAGTATCCAATTTGTACCATATATGGCGAGTGTTCAATTTATACCATATACGGTGATATACCAAAACTTTTCAAAAACTTGACTGGGTTGTAGTTCATAGCAGCTTTATTGTGTCAAACTTACTATAAAAAAAATAGTATAGTCTGTTCCTGAGAGAGCATGAAGTACAGGTCTGAGTGTTTCTACTATTATATGAATTGGCACTAACCTTGCTGATTTATTTACACCAGTTCTTTACCACACTTCTTTAACTACCATTCTGTTTAGTTTATTCCGGTGAAAGAGAGATAAGATTATAATATCGGTATCAGAAGAAACAAGGACTATCCTTTGATACCACTGATTTGCAGAATGTTCAGCATGAACCATCATCTAAAAATCAGCGTCTTCAATGCAAAATGATCTACACTTGGAATTGCTGTCTGCAAACCATTTTCCACAGCTGTAATTTAATTATTCATTCCTGAGAAAGCACTGAAGACATGTGTCTGAGTCATTGGCTGACTAATCAATTTATTTTTTAAACTATCGCGAACAAGTTCTTGAAGAAGTAATTTATTTAAAGATGATGGCCAGAATTTATATATTTCTGGGATTATTTTTACGAAGTCAATAACACTACTCTTTTGCCTAAGAATACGTTCAGAGTCTTTAGGAGAACATTCAAAATAGCTGTCAAACAATGGTCGACAGTTGCAGCTTGTGATTAAATAGATAATGTTTATGTAGCATATGCAATAGCTACTTTTTTTTTCTTTTGTTACCAACTTCCTCACACAGTTCATTGCATCAATGATAAAGCAAGTGATGTCGTCGGGTTAACAAATAGCACCTTTGGCATCTTCATTTAACACGGATTCCAGTTTCTCCATCAATGAGCCTTGCTTTTCCAAGAAGTCCATGTTCATCAAAAGGTGTACAAGAATAAGAAAGTTCATAATGGAATAGCTGTTCAAGTTTAATAGCAATTTCAATGATTTTGTTTATTGCAGCTTTTGATTTGATGTTGGTACATTTACGTTTTTGTTCACTGTTAGTAATCACTTTCTTTTTTGAACGAAATGTTGCAAATTTTATGTGGTGCATAGTATCCCATATTCGAGCAGTCTTGTCAACATAACGTTTTAACCTGTATACATCATATATTTCATCACCTACGGAGTAAATACTGAGAATTTGCTCCTTGGCCTCATGAGCCATCGCAATTTTAGTGACTTAATTATGAAGTGAAATATTACCATTACAAAAGTCTAAGGGCGGGGATCGTGGTGACCACGGTTTGACAGAACCCCTTTCTATCCACCGCTGGGATAATGTTGTATAAAGAAACTTACGAACAGTGTCGGTGTAGTGTGGCATATCTATAGCAAATGCATATCTCACGAAGCATATCAATAGCAAACGCGAATCGTTTGGGTTTATCCGCTGGTTTCATAGCGTCCAACACCTGCACTTTGTAAACCGAAAAACGTAAACGTTTCTTTAACACCTTATGAACTGTAGTTTTGCTTAGGTGTAATTGTTGAGCACATTCATGCACAGATTTTTTAGGGTTCCTAGTAGCTCTCCCGTATAGCCTCTGCAGACTTCTCACATACCGATGGCTTACCAGACAACTGCTTGTCCCACCGATAATGTTATTCCTATGTGGTGGCGCTTCATTGTACACGCGACGATATTCACGTTGCACTTTGGTCACGGATTCGAATTTAGCAAGCCACAGAACACACTAAACTTTCCTCTGTACCGTTCACATCTCAACTGGCGTGGGCTGCTCTGCTGCTGCGCAGTTCGTGGTGTTGCGTCATCGCCTGTGTGCGGGCGCATACACTTGCATATCATACTACGGAAACTTGAAGAGTTTTCCTTTCATTTGGTGAAGATTTCACATTTCTATCTTCTTTTTTGCGTTTCTGTGACCGGTCAAAAGTGCACCATGACTTTAAGGACACACTGTATTAATCTATATAAACTATACTAATTTACATATGTACATGAATCCCAAGTCATCGCAGGGAGCAAATTCTGGAATATTTACTTCATTTTTAGGTCACTAGTACGTCCCATTTGGATACTTTAAGCCATATCAGGCTTATCTGGTAGCCATTTTGAATGACGTCATTCTTGAAAAAGTGTGGGGGTGAGGAGTGTACACCCAAGATTTTTATTCTTCTTATGCATTTAATTAACCAATTAAGCAATAATTTCCTCCGTGCAATGACTTGCATACAGGAGTGCTACTGGCTGCTGGACTATAAAGTTTCTACTGTGATAGGCACATACCATTTAAATTCAAAGGAAAATCTCGTGAATATTTCCATTATCTTTAAATTTTCTATTGTCATAGCCACATACCATTTAAATCCAAGGAAAAATCTCATTGATATTTGCATTATCCTTAAATTTTCTACTGTGATAGGCACATACTATTTAAATTCAAAGGAAAATTTCGTGAACATTTCCATTATCTTTAAATTTTCTACTGTGATAGCCACATACCATTTAAATCCAAGGAAAAATCTCGTCGATATTTGCATTATCCTTAAAGTTTTTACTGTGATAGACACATACCATTTAAATTCAAAGGAAAATCTCGTGAACATTTCCAATATCTTTAAATTTTCTACTGTGATAGCCACATACCATTTAAATCCAAGGAAAAATCTCGTCAATATTTGCATTGTCCTTAAAGTTTTTACTGTGATAGGCACATACCATTTAAATTCAAAGGAAAATCTCGTGGATAATTCCATTATATTTAAAGTTTCTACAGCTAATTCGAATGTTCCGGGACAGCTTGTAGACATGCTGCTATGTTGGAAGGTTACCTTTAGGAACTTCCGCTTATTAGCTCTTCACCTTTAAGATTTCGTCTCATGACACTGATGAAATTTTCAATACCAGGATATTCAGTTAGGAAGAAAGTGAAGAAAAGAAGACTCAGAAATACCATGTGTGTTTAAGAGAGAGTGAAAACAACAGGAAATCAGTAATCAATATTCTTGTATAGACAAAAGGAACGTTTTTCTTATTTTCAAATATAAAATTACTAAAACAAAAGTAAAATTACTACAGCAGTACTCTTACAATTAATCTAATGATAATTATTCGAGTGTTTATTTGCGGTTTATTCAAACATTCGTTTCCAATGTTCGAATAATTATTCAAATAGTTAATTCGTTACTGAATAAGTAATCGTTATCCGAATGATTGTTCAACAATAAATCATATGCAATCCGAGCAATTGTTCGAGTAATTAATCATTATCCGAATAATTGTTCGTTATCCGAGTAATTGTTCGAATAATTACCTATTATCCAAGTAATTTTTCGAGACTTGGGTGAACATTATTCATCGAGGGTTCAAGACTTTGGTGAAATAGTGTTGCTCACGAGAGTCGAAAAATTTCTCATCTTGTCTCGTAAACGTCGCGTGTTTCTTGTTTCGTCTCGAATTTGAAAGTTCGCTTCTCGCCTTGACTCTCGTCTCGATTTCATGACGAGAATTGAGACAGGACGAGCACTTCTTTTCTCGTGGACGATCTCACTTAAGGGCTAAGGTTTACTATGCTTTACTATTCCTCTTGCTGTGGCTCGTTATCCACTTAGCTTCATTCAACTTGAGCTCAAGAGCGGTATTTGTGTCTATGAACTTCTGTGCTATTTTTATAGCTGAAGTGGGAGCCTACTTCATATTGTAATATATGGTAGAGAAACGGTACACGAATTTTCCCTAGCTTTTTTTTTTTATTATAAAGGTTTCTATAAATTTATACATTGGATTGCAAATAAATAATGCTTTTAATAATCTTTCCTTTAAAAGTTGCACCTCTGTTCGGAGTAGCGCGGATATTTGTGGTTGTTGACTAGGAACCTCTTGCCCGATCAGCGCAGAGGTGGAATAGTGTCTCCGGCCCAATGCAGCCCGGAGATGGATAAGGAACTTCTTGCCCGATGCAGTGCAGAACTTTAGGGTTATTTTTTATTTACTGTAGGAGGTCTTACCGGAGTTATACTAACAAATTCATATATAGCATAGAGGTGGACGATATCTCCTGCCCAGTGTAGCGCGGAGATGAGTTAGGAACCTTTTTGCCCGAAGAAACGCAGTGGTAAGGTTAGGGAATCTCTCCCGCCCAGAGCAGCCTGCGAGAGACAGGTAGAATGTAATTAGTTGGTAACATATCTTCTGCCTCCATGTGCTCTCTTTAATAGCCAACTTTGGAGGCGAAACCTGTGGAGGGGTTGAAGGGTTCCTCTTCGTGACTCTTCGTGTCATTCTCGTATTTCTTCGTGTCTTCCTTGTATTTCATCGGAGACGGCATACGTCGGCTACTTGATTGTGCTTCAGCTGAAGCACGTGGTGTTGTATGTTAATTGAAGGGATATTGTAATAATGTCGTAGTTCTGGCAGAAGTCACCTTAATTTTGAGATATATCTATTTCAGAGTTTTAAAAAATATATTGTTAAAATCCGTTTCTCAATATTAATTACTGCCAAAATACGTTTCACGTTCTTTCTAGTCTTCTGTTATGTTCTGACTCCTACACATAATGTCACTAACTTGTGCTGTTCAGTTTCCTGTATTAACTTACAATATCTCAGATTCAGGAATTCGCATAAGAAATTAGATTTCTGGGCTTTCAGCATCTATGACCATGTTAGCCCATTACAGTGTGAGGGATTACGTCTCTCGGCAATCACACTATCCAAGGAAAGGAAAGGAAGAAGGGATTGAGGAAGGAATGAAGCGGTCTGGGACCTGTATGGTAGGTATAGTTTCGGCATTTACCGGGTGTGAATGAGGGAAACCCAGGAAAACCTTACTGGCTTCAGAAAGCATTTATACTTTTTCTAGCGAGTATCCTCCACCGGGAATCGAACCCTGGACCGCTCGCACAAAAGGCGAGAGCGTTAGCGACCACGCTACGTGGGGCCACTCAGATCCAGGGAGTCGGTAACTTCTGCCATAACGACGATGGTAATACTATTTATAACTATCTGAAATACCCATTCTTACCACAAGCAGAATGGGTTAATGGAAAGCAATTGAACCACCTTCCCCCTACATTTGGATACGCATGGGGGATTCATTTTGACTTCAACGGCATCGAGTACGTCACTATTCATCTCAGTGACCCCGAAATGCTATGAATTTGACACTAATATCGATCGTTTTCGATTATTTTTACCTGTCACCCGCTTCCCACTCTCACCCTCATGCCATTAGGGGATGAATTTGGACTTAATCGGCACCGGGGGTGCCACTATTCATCAGGGCGGCCGCGTAAACAATGGATCAGACATTAATATCGGCCGTTTTTTTTATCATTTTTACATCTCACTCTTCACACCTTTTGCCCTCACCCTTGCTAAAAACTTAATTTAGGTTAGGGTTCACTCATGTACCAAAAATCATCAATCGATATAGTAGTGTAGGACGAGTTAGCGAGCAAACATAGCTGTAAAAGGATAAGTCTCAAGGTGAAAGGACTAGCCCATAACACTGTAGTGAGATGTGCAATGCTGTTTGAGGAATCAAGAGGACACAAAGCAAGAAACTAGACATGGCCAAGATAAAAGTGCTTAGATGAATGTTGGTGTTGCCAGGTTGGATAAGATCAGAAACGAAAGTGTAAGAGGCAGCGTTAAATTGACTGAGATATCGCAAGAAGTACAGGGGATACGATTATAGTAGTATGGTTGGTAATGTTATGTGTAGAAATAAAGATTGTGTTAGCAAGAGAGCGGGGAAGATGGAAATAGAAGACAAAAGAGGAAGAGAAAAACCAAAAAGAAGATGAATAGATTGTGTAATTAAGAATGTAGAAGAAAAAGTAGGTTAATAAAGAATGATGTTTGGGATCAAGTAGGATGAAAAGCGAATCATCAAGAATGTCAACTGCACGTAAGCGGGAAAAACTACTAAAAGGAAAATAGATACAAAGCTTTTCTGAGAAACATCAATACCTACATTTTTCCACTTCTTTCTCTTTTAGATTGAAATTGTTGATTTTCGAAAAATGTCTCGTAAACAATCAATTGATTCCATACGGTCTTTTTTGTAGCGCTACAAGAAATTTATTTAATTTGGGATTGTTATTGCCATTCTTCCTTTCTTTTTTTGTGTATTCTTACGTTTTCTTTGTTTCCTGTCCTTGAGCGTCCTTCGCAACACTATCGTTTACGTATTTCATTTCTTCTCTTGTTTTGCTGCTTCTGAAATCCCATTGGATCTGCTTCTTCTTCTTCTTTTTTTTTAACTTATACTTTTAACACCTTCCGAAGTGATCAGGACACACTTTTAATTTTTCTTTCTTTTGTCTGAGATTAACCTACGATCTCTGGCCTTCGACTCGTCTCAGGTTCTTGGGAGCACGGGATTACGATAGCTCTAGTGGCACTTAACAGTTCCAACCGCAATGAAGAAATAAACTGAATTCAATCCAGAACTCTTCATGAGTGATACGACAACAAATACCATTTGTTTTGGTAATTGACCCCTTTTACTGAAAAAATAGAAACAAAATGAAAATGAAATCTTTAAATTTTACGTCCCACGGTTATCTTGTCTAGGCTAAAGGAGATGGTGATGAGAAATGAATGAAAATGGTGGAATGAAGAAAGTGGGAGGAAACAGGAGAACCCCGAGAAACCCACGCACACGGTGTTTGCCACCACAAAGTTCACTTGGCGCGAGCTGGGATCGAACCAAGGACCCCATGCACTAGAGTTGAATACTCTACCACTGAGCCACCGCGGTCCCTAGAAACGGAAACATTCGTCTTTCACTGAATTTAACTAATCTTGTTTTACAAAAGTATATACTGCATTTATTTATCGTTTAATGGGTAACCGTTTTACAGGTTTGTTCCATGTATTGTCCCCTAAATGTTTTAAATAGCAATTAGCAATTGTATTTATTTATTTATTTACGATTATTTATTTATTTATTTTCCTATTTATTTTTTTGAAAATTTTGCTAAGTCGAAATCCTAACTTCGATTATCAGCAGTGGTGTCAGTCAAATCATTTAAGAACTACGCGTTTTCGGCGTCCCCCGTGGTTGTATGGTTTGTTTACGCGTCTTCGGCAAGGAAGATCCAGGTTCAATTTCACGCTAAGCTGTAACTCCACGTCGTATGTAGGTATAGTGCTAAGAAGGGGCGTTAAATTCTAAATCGATCAATAAAGAAAACGATATCGTCATTATACTTTCAGACTTTGTAGTCATTTTGTAACGAAGAAAATCTGGGGACAACACCATTTACAATTATATACATTTACTCGTTTTTAAAAATGAGATCGTTCAGTTTAGCGTCCCACGTATATTCCCTTTAGGGTAAGGGAAACGAATGATCAAGGCAAGTGAGTGATGATGGGTGAGTTGGTAGAATGAGCTTGTGGAAGGAAATGAGTATCTAGAGATAACTCACTGATACGATGTTGTCCACCACAAACATACTTGGCCGGGGATTGAACCAAGTACGTCACTCACCAAAGGTGAGGGCTCTACCACTGAGTCACCGTGCCCCCACGTTTACCTGTTTTGTATTTGTTTCTGTTATTGATGTTCGTAATTTATTTCCTCTAAAGTAAATTAATAACTTTACCAGTTTATACTAGATTAGTGTTATATTGAAGTAGCTATACCCAGCGACGTACGCAAGGAGGTGGGTCCTGATGGTCCGGACTCCTCCCCGCTCCGAAATCCCGACTTTTATGTAAATTTAGTATAAATTTTAGGAGTGATTTTACAAACTTAAATATACTTTACCCTCATATTGAATTTGGAGCCTCCTAAAAGTTTTGGACCCCCCCGCCGAAATAAATTCCTACGCACGTGCCTCGCTTTACCTAACTGTTTTCATGTACATGAAAATGAATAAATAATAGATTAATCCGAGAAACAATAAATATTTGTTTTACTGTTTCCATATATACATATATGAAGCGAGTTTTTCCTTAGCATTGCCATGGAAACAAAAATAAAGTTAGAAATTGTCTCTATTTTCTCTCTCTGAGCGTCGTTCGCTTGGTTTAAACTTTTCACAAAAACATGTTTTCCATGAAATCTAAGAAAGAAAAAGCTTTGAACGTAAACAAAGTACTTTATAAAAAATTATCTCTATTTTAATGTGGAACACAGTTTTCTAGGTGTACAGTTCGCTTACTTTTGTGTGAAAATTTATTTTAAAATTTCCTTATTGTGTACGTTTTTATCTTTTTATTATTAAATTCTAACTCCAGAATTACGATATAGTATATGTTTTTTTTTTCTTATTATTAATACACTTCTCTACCGTTACCATGTGTATTACTGTGGTGGAAATTCCTTTGGTAACTGACAGTTTGATTGTTTGACAACACTAACAACAACTACACAAGCCACTTCCGGAGCCCAGGTACTGATGAAATGAATCATGCCATTTTTCAAGCGCAAAACATGTGAAATTCAAAAATGAAATGAAATCTTGGAATTTTACGTCCGACGATTATGCTGGTTAGGCTAAAGGAGAACGGTGATAATGAGTAGCCTAATGAATGAAATGGTGAAATGAAGAAAGTGGCAGGAAACGAGAAAACCCCGAGGAAACCCCCACACACAGTGTTTGTTCACCACAAAGTTCACTAGTCGAATATAAAGTTTGTTGTTAACTTTTTCATATCCAGCTTTGAGCTCTTTTCACAGGCGGAACTAGCGAGGGAGGGGGACAGACCCCCCCAGGATTAAAATGGGCTAATCCCAGATATTTTTTATTCTATGAAAATAATGTGATACTTTAACCTTAATTTGTACAAACCCCTTTAAGTAGCACTGGCATTTAACATCTATTTCGTCTACTGTGGTGGACAACACCGTGTTCCTGAGTTTTCTCAGAGTACGATCCCGTTTCCTCCCATATGTTCATTCCACCAATTCTTCTAATATCATTCAATTGCCTTAATGATCCGTCTCCGTTAGCCTAGGAGATTAAACTGAAAGATTTCATGTCACTTTCTACTTCGTCCACCCATCGGCTTCGAAAGTGGAAAGACGTTCTACGATCAAGATGGTCTCTCAGTCATTGCTGCATTGTTGTTCATATCGGCAAAAATAGGTTCTTTAATAGCTTAGTGTAATTTAAGAAAAAGATATAGACGTACCCTATTGGTTAAAACTATATGGAAATTCAGTTTCGAAAAAATCTTTATAGATATCTCACTATGTACCCATTTTACCCTATAGCGATCAACATTAAAACCGGAAGTGGTTCATTTCTGCTACTTCCGACTTAAGGGGGAAGAGAGAAGGTGGTACAGACACCGTGTTCGTAGAACCTTAAATAAATACCAGAAAACTGCTTCTCGCTATCTCTTTATCATTTTTACTACATGTAGATCAATATGGAAACCGGAAATTGCAGTGGATTTCTATCACTACAATTTTATACTCGGATCAAATGAAGATGATATGCATTCTACGCTTAATCGATTGCAAGGAACCGTTTTTCGCTATCTATTACAGTTTTTTACTGTATAGTGATCAATGTTAAAACTGGAAATGGTTGAATATCACCTCCATCAACTACTTGATTCCTAATTTTTGAACCTCTACATCCTGTTTCAAATTGATGGTGATCTATAAAATACTTACTGAGGTTTTATGTCTCCCAGGCGAACGAACATACGCACACAGTAAATATGTAAAAGAGTTTAAACATAAAAAATGCTGTCTCATGCAAAGTTCAGCCCTAGAGGCTGTAAAGACTGATTCACATATAGGGTGCCGTCCCATGCACTGCTGTTTTCTACACCATTTCCCAAGGTGAATAGCAAGTAGGAAAACTTCGTTTCGCTTCGTGTGTTCCGAAAAAAGCCGAAGGATCGCGGCCGACGAGCCACGACCAGGTTGGTTTCTCTTCAATTCAGCCTGTCGGGGCACGACATTGGAACGGCACACTCTGTGCTTATTAACCTTAAGTTTATTGGAAATTCGTGGTTTTGCAGACCGCAACTTTAGTATGTTGATCAGGCGCTAAAACATTATGAAAACTATGGGATATATGCTACAGTAAAGTCCCGAGAACTCGCCCAATATAGACCGAAGAGTGGCTGAGTTTGTGAAAATGCCGGGTTATCGGGAATGGGGTTAAAAAAAGAATAAGTACAAGCGTTTTCTCAGAAAATGGTTGGTTAAAAATATAACAGAGAATAAACTGTCCAATTACCCTTAAACAAAGGAAAAGTTCGTATTTTATACCTTACTTACATGAAAATGACAATAAATGAATACACACTGTACAGTAATTTACCTGATAAGACAAACCTCAGAAAAATAATTGAACAGGTTTGCGCGCGGGGTTTTCTCGCCTTAACAGATGTGGCAGAATTATCAGGACTTTCGGGTTATCGAGTGCCCGAGTTTTAGGAAATATACTGTATTGTGTTTCTGTGCAATTTTTATAACTCGTTTCGTGCTTTTTAAAGAAAACGTAGCTGGACTGTGTATTACAAGAAATGGCTGAATAAAATTAGCTGTTATTTTCATACTGATCGACCTACGTATAAGAAAAAGTCACGGGCTAGATTTTATTTTTTATTACAGTCAGCAAAATTTGAACTAAGGTTATCTTATCATAAGTTGCATATACTGTTGCTCGTCCAAGCAAGCAAACATGTGGTCACTCGACAGATAACTATATAAAATCTGAAGTTAATATGTTGTGTATATCTATGTTCACTTTCTCTAAGGCAAGAATATACTGCACTCATATTGAAATATCTTAGTAGTTACCACAATTCTTAAATTACGTTCAGTATTTTGGCTTCTGTTCGAGTTTGTTTAGCATTTGAAAGCATTTCTTTCAGTACTGAGGCAAAGTGAAGTAGATCTATAACTTAATGTTTAATCCAAACTATGTAAGCCCTACTCCATCGGGAGACGAATACGGGAACCTCACCAAAAGTGAGAATGTTGACAGTTCTCATATTGTTTACGAAGTGCAATCGCTATAAAGTGGTCTGGTTCTTTAACATTATAAAAAGTCAAGAGTTCCTTATATGGCCTATTAAATTAGTTGCAGTTCGTCTTCTTTCAGCACTGACTCTATATGAGACGGGACCTGCTTTTTAAATTCGGATCCGAAGAATTGCTTGAATTTGTCCGATAGGAATGTTGCCCACGGGACGAGATATGTCACGTCTTGGAAACAAGATTGAGTCGAGACGACAGGTGTATTTTTAATTTGAGACAAGACGGTACTTTTTTTAACCAAATTTACGAGTCGAGAAAAGCGTATTTCTCATCTCGTGGCCAATACTATCTAAAAGAAATATTCCCACCGGAAATCGAACCCAGGTTTACTTACTCGTAAACCACTTGGACACTATTATTATTATTATTATTATTATTATTATTATTATTATTATTATTATTATTATTATTATTATTATTATTATTATTATTATAGTTATCTGATCAACCGATCATACTTTAATGGATAGGGACATGAAGACAAAAAAATACCCGTGTTTTTCAGTGAGACTCGAACCCACGCCTTTCGATCATTAGTCGAACGCCTCAGATGTAAAATCACTGCAGTACACCATACTGTCATTAAAAGGCACAGGGCCTACGGGAGAAGTGTTAATTTGCGTTACAATTCAGTATCTGAATAGCAAAGCTATAATTGTACGTGGTGCTATAATCTAATTGTGAAAACTATTTGTTTCTATATATATATTCTAGTTTTCTATATATTTCTTGTGACCGAAGAAGAAAGAAACAGAATACCTTACTCCTTCCTTTTTGGCATCATGATTCCGTATGACTAAGTTAGGTACCTCGAACTTTGATTCCAACCTAACATTCAGACAGGCCGTGAAGTACGTATACTAAAATTCTTTATTAATTAGGAATGTAAACCGAACTGTATAGCTTCGACTGTTCAAGTATACATTAAATGCAGACCAACATTTAAAGATACTTGCTCCTTGACTCTGTGGGAAATCAGAATGATTTATAGCGGAGAAATATTAATTGACGTGTAAATTGAATGTTTAAATAATGAATCCATAATTGCAGTCATTCTGTATGTGATATCCGTGATCTAAATTCAAACTTGTTCTTCTTCTCCAGCTCGTTATTTCCAGTTTTCCATATTCATTTTTGAACCACAGAAGGAAGCAACAGATCCAAGTATTCCTCCAACCCATTAGTGCATAGCGTCCGATATATTAGACGCTCAGAAATGATAAGTTAATTCAGAGAATTTTAGAGATAATTACGTACAAAAATTCATTTCAGGCAGGGTAGAATGCTCATACAGAAATATTTGTAAGAAGGTATAGAATATGTGTTAAATCCCCCTTATTTATTGTTACAACCCTACACATTTACAGTGAAAACTTCTTCTCTAGAAGGAAATTACGTAAGAAACAAGGCATTACTATATAAATTTTTCGAAGCCTTGGGGAAAGTTGTGTTACGTGTTGTTTCATTTTAGTTTAACTTCACATTGCCTATAAAGATTTTTTTAAAATACAAAATAGATCAAAAATGTTTGCTTCAAGCTCGAGGCCAATAATTGAAAGTGACCCCGTGCAAGCAAGAACCCCATAGATGGATACCAGCCAGAGCCAGAGAGCCCTATCGGGGTTAGTGAGGCCGAGCACGAGTGAGACGAGACGAGACGAGGTAGAATTTTTGTGGCAATCAGGTATGAGACAGCACTTTCACACCAGCTTTTCGAGACGAGACAGTTCCAAATTCCGTCTTGTGGGCAATACTATTGAGTATAGTGAGACTAAGCTCTTAGTTAATAATGAGCCTGATCCCTTAGATACCACGACCTTTATTGAGGGTAGTGAGCCTGAGTCCATAATTAGCGACAGGTTTATTGAGGATCGGTAGCCTGAGCCCTAGCTAGGTCGAGTCTTATTGAGGATAGTCAGCCTTAGTGAGCATGAGCGCGCTCAAACCCGATTGAGCCGCGATTTGCTAAATGGCCAGCTCTGGTTTGGACTTGTCAATATTTAAGTAAATTTGCCTTTCTGCAAAAACATCAGTGCCGTATGAATCTCTCGTATCTCCTTATACCTTATCTCCTATGTCGTATTAGTGCTTGTATCTCATCGCGCAAGGTATGCAAAATAAGCATTGACGATATTAAGGTATGTACTAGCTGAACCTGCGCTGCCTAATCAGCGTATCATTCACATGTGAGCATAAATCTCCTTCTCATTCCTCACAACGTTTGTACATGTTCCTTAACAGACACACGTGAAAGACGGTTTGATAAAAGTCGGCAAGGGGTACCATAAAGGGGAGATTTTTTCGATTATTTTTTAATATCTCGCACCGTTTGCAAGATTTGAGCCTACTTCCAGTGTTGGAGTTTCTAATTCATGTATGATAAGTGTTCTCTTCCTTTTTGCATCCAGTATGTAATAAACAAACTTACTACATACACAATTAATTATAATGTCAATGATATATGGCGTTCATTGGGCAAAACACTCCCAACAATAAGGATTCATCTTAGATTGGAGAAATGGTTATCCTTCGTTTTTCATTATCCATGAAACATACTTCTGAGAGATATGCAACCCATATATACTACTATGTGGTGTTGGAATGTATAACTCGTAGAATATGATGCTTGTAAAAATTCAACCCTTCCGCTGTATCCCTAAAAAAATGTAGTAAAAAGAAAACGGTCACTTTTTTTTTAAATATTCAATTAGAACTGGACAATCTAAACAAAATTTTGAATCGACCAGTAAAAACGGCACGTTTGTAACACTTTTGGTTTTCGAGATCTCATTGTCGAAAGGATTGGAGACAAACAAACATATAAACTTTTCTTTCGAGACAAACACATAAACTTAGCATTTTCATGTATAGATACAACCAGGAAAAAAGATATAAACTTGAGAGCTGGAGCACCCTTGCGGAGAGCTAGATCACCCTTGCGTATGTGAAGGACTAATATCTATAACTAGCACGTCGCCATTAAACCTTAATCAATTAACCAATCTATAACTGGCCAGATGCCCCAAGTGAAACTGATAGATGTACTTGTATAATTGATGATTGTCTGTTAACTCTGTTATTTTCTTTTTCTTTTGATACCACAAACCGGTAAATCTTTAATTAGGAATTGCTCCACATGTGCTCACAACAAGAGTTAATACCAAATAATGAAAACGATATTCATACAATCAATAACTTACCTATCAAGACAGACAGACTTACTTATTAAAGATTTGAATAACTCTGTATTTCATAAAATCACTCACTTTCATTAATCATCATTTTGACCTTAAAAGATTTCCCTCATAGCTATATGGTTAGCGTACGGGTCTTTCGCCCGGGAGACCAGGGATCGATTCAATCAGAACTAGTTAGTTGGTAGGTTAACGGTTAGCGTTCTCAGTTTACTCTCCGAAGATTCCGAGTTCTAATCTCGCTGACGGTTTTCCCCAGTCTTATCTCGTGAATGTTAAGATGGTATGTTTCCTTTTTTGGCTAATTTTCTTAACGTGTGTCATTGTTTGATAAATTGATTTATTGATTATTTGTTTCCTTTGCCAGCAGCGAAAATAGTATATGTTACACGTGATCTAAATTTTAAAAAAGGATTTGAACCACTGTAGTGCATTTGTTGCTGTCACTGGGAATCGAAACCGGGATCTCGTGTATAAGAGGCACCTGCGGTAGCCACGAGATTAGCAAGTAGGATATTAAAGACACTAGCAATAACCATTAGATTAGCGACGAGAGTATCAAAGGCATCTGTAGTACACACTAGATTAGCGAGGGTATAAAGGCACCTGCCGTGGTCACTATATTAGCAAGAAAGGTGTCAAAGGCTCTTGCGTTGGCCATTAAATTGGCGACGAGGGTATCAAAGGCATCTGCAATACACACTAGAGTAGCAAAGAGGGTATCAAATGTCCTTGCGTTAAGCATTAAATTAGCAACAAGGGTATCAAAGGCATCTGCAGTACTCGCTAAATTAGCAAAAAGGATATCAAAGGCCCTTGCGGTAACCATTAAATTAGCGACAAGGCTATCAAAGGCATCTGCAGTACCCACTAGAGTAGCAAAGAGGGTATCCAAGGCCCTTGCGTTAACCATTAAATTAGCGACGAGGGTATCAGAGGCCATTGCGGTAACCATTCAATTTGCTAGGAGGATATCAAAGGCCTTGCGGTAGCCATTCGATTAACGAGGAGGGTATGAAAGGTTCCTGCGGAAGCTACAAGATCAGCGATGAGGTTGAGTTTCATTATTGTTTGCAGTGTTACAATGTAAAATCGTCTCATTGCGGTAATCAAGTTTATTATAAATAATAATAATAATATCTTCCTCCAGTCTCATTCAAAGAACATTTTTACAATTCACAGTTATCTTCGCGACAAGAGTCCAAATCCCAGTTTTGATGATTGATAACTCAGGGACTAGCGGTTTGCATAGGAAAATATTTCGCTTGTATAATAAGCTAGACAGGGACTACCTCGGGGTCAAGTGTGGTAAGTTCGGTTGAGTAGGGTAAATCGCGCGCAATATTATATAATTTTGCGATTTTTAATTTTTTAAAGGAATTTGGTTTACCCTTTCTATATTTACCCTGTTTGCTCATGTATCCATACGTCTGGGAGACCCCCCCTCCCCCAAAAAAATGGCCAGATTGTAGAGTGTCAACAGTTAGGAATCAGGTTTATTGATAGAGATTATTATTCAAACCGGAAGTTGCAGAAATCAACCATTTCCGCTTTCAGCGTTTGATCACTAGAGAGCAAAAACTATAATAGCAAGAAATTATTTTCTACAATCGAAAAATGAAATGAAATCTTTTAAGCTTTACGTCTCACGATTATGCCTGTTAGGCTAAAGGAGACGGTAATGTTGAGATATGAGTGAAATGGTGGAATTAAGAGAGTGGGAGGAAACGGGAGGACCCCGAGAAAACCCACGAGCACGATGTTTGTCCACCACAAAGTCCACACGGCGCGAGCTGGGATCGAACTAGGGACCCCAAGCACCGGAGGTGAACACTCTACCAGTGAGCTACCGCGCTCCCCCCTTCTGCAATCGATTAAACATCCCAAGGATACGTAACATTTCCATCTTTCAGTCTTTAGTAAAACCGGAAGTGATAAAAATCCACTGTAATTTCCGGTTTCAATATTGTTCTACATAAAGCAAAAATATTTTTTGTAATCGATTTAATATTCTCAGAATATGTACTACCCTCTCTCGTAGCTCTCTATTCAAACCGGAAGTAGCAAAAATGAGCCACTTCCGGTTTTAACGTTCGTCCCTATAAAATAAAAACTGCAATGCATAGCTAATAGTGGTTTTCTACAGTCAATCAAGCGTCTAAAGAATCCATCTCCATTCTAAATTCTCTACTTCCACCGGAAGTGGTAGAGATCTACTACCACTTCCGGTTTCAATATTGACAAAATATCATACCATAAAAACCAAACTCTTCCACGTGATGTACACGGAGCACTGCTTTTTGTTTTTTTAGTCAAATGAAGGAGAAGAAAGCAAATATTTGTGAAAAATACATCTCCAAATTGTTCTCGCATAATGTAAACATCCATTATTGTTAAATAGAAGATTTTAAACATAAATTTATTATAATAAACGTTTAGGAAGCTTGTAAAGCTACCAGAAAAATATATACAGTATATTACCTCAACGTACGAACGAACCAGAAGGATAAAATATTTATACTCCGATTCTTATTTCATATGATCTGTGACTTGGCTTCAATGGAACATTTATCTTCAGTACGATGTACCATTTGCGTGTCTAATTCAGTGGTAGGCCGAACGAAACCGAATATTTAAGAATTTATAATGAAATGACTGTTAATTGTCTTCGAATAGAAAGCAAACACATTATAATTGACTTAAAGACTCATTCAGTACTCACGTTTGAAGGTCGGTTGATACGAAATTATTTCTAGTTGTCATAAATACATGCATTTTTTTTTTAAAAAAAAAAAACCTTTTACATTCTTAAGTTTTTTTGAAGGTTTTTGCTTACTTCTATACGAGCGTCTCTAGTTCCCACTGTAACTAACGTATTTTATTCGCAGTACCGTAATGCAGACTCCTAAATGAATATATCTAATTATCGCTATCATGTTCCTATTGAGAATAATACGATGAAATGAAATAGTTCAGTTTTAAGTCCTACAGTTATGTCGGTTAGGCTAAAAAAGACGGGAGTATACAGGGACTTTTGACAGACTTACCCTTTTGCAAACTTCAGGAATCCCTACGAACTTCTTCTTTTTTCCCATTTTTACATAAAATTGTACAAAGATACTCCTTGTTTTGAAACCGAAATCGGTAGATTTAACAACTTTCGTTTTCAATATTGCATCTCAGAGAGCAAAGACAGCGGATTTTATTTTATTTTTTTTTTTTAATGGATGCAGTGGCTCCGTAATATATAAAACGATAAATATTCCTATTGTACTATGTAGTTACGAAACATGGTAACTTAACTTTGAGGAAACAACACAAACTGAAAATATTTGAAAATAAAATCCTGAGGTGAATATTCGAATTCAGAAAGAACGGAAATGGTAAATGGATACTTTATAACGAGGATTATTTAATCTATACCCTTCGTTTGACATCGTTAGGGGTCAATAAGTCCGGGAGGCTTAGATGAACAGGTCATGTACACAGAATAGGAAGAAGCAGAACGCTTTCAAAAATGTAACTGGAAATCCAATCGGATAAAGACCATTAGGAAAGTCAAGCCGCAGTAAGATGATAATATTAAGATGGATGTTGTAGAAATAACTAACTAAACTAACTCTATGGCTTATGGAACCCGGAGGTTCAATGCCGCGTTCACAAAAGCTCTCCACTGACTTCTATATTTAGCCAACTGAGTCCAGTTTCTATTTTGTATTCCTGTTTCTGCGAGATCTATCTTAATATTGTCCTCCCATCTGCGCCTAGGTCCTCCTAAAGATCGTTTTCCGATTAGTCTTCCAGTTAAGAGTTTGAAAGCGTTCCTACTTTCTTCTATCCTTATGCTACATAACCTGCCCACCTAAGCCTCCAAGACTTGATGACCCTAACAATGTTTGGTAACGTATATATTATGTAGTTCCTCGTTATGAAGTTTCCGTTATCTCCCATTCCCGTTCTTCTTGGGTCCGAATATTCGTCTCAGAATGTTGTTCTCAAATACTTTCAGTCCATGTTCTTCTGTCAGTGTAAGTGACCATGTTTCGCAACTCATACAGAACAACAGGCATGATTATCGTTTTATATATTTTAAGCTTCAAATTCCTCGACAGAATTTGCGACGGCAAAAGATACTGAACAGGAACGCAAAATAGAAAGTGGATTTAGTTGGATAAAGACAGAAATCAATAGAGAGCTGTTGTAAATTCGATATTGAACCTTCGGACCAGAGTAGGTTTAACCTCCGATCTTAGCTCTAAAAGATCTGTCACTTCTAATGTTAATATTGGATTCTTACAGACTAATTTTGGAAATCTACCGTAGTTTCACACTGTGAAACGAATCTCACTTGTTTCTTTCTGTGAGGAAGGGCACGGTGTCAGTGGTAGAACTCTCACTTCTTATATGAAGGATTTCTGGTTCGATTCCAGACATCTGAGCTTGTGGTAGACATCATATATCCGTGGATTTCCTCGGGGTTTTCGCATTCTCAGTCCACCACCGATTATTTCATATAACCATTTGCTTTTATTAATCATCTGTTTTCCTTTGCCTAAAGAGCACAGTCGTGGGATATAGCGCTAGAAATTTTATTTTATTTGACATTTTTTTTAAGCGGAGAAAATAAAACTCTTATAGTATTCAAAGTGCATACATACGAGAAACGCGGTTAACTTGCACCCACCTTCACTCAAAACTTTAATTTAGCACGTCTTGTATTCCAGAATGTTTTTGTTTTATTTGTTTATTCGTCTAAATGCAGTTATTTATCCTAGTGTTCATTGCTTGATTTCATAGCTTTATGCGACATTTTGATGATCAATCATTACTTAGATATTGCACAAGCACATAAATACACACAAAGAATGGGGTGATATAAAAGTTTATTAGATTTTAATTAATTCAAAACCGAGGCCTATAAGATATCCTTACTGCTTGAAGTGCAATCTGAATCATTAATATATACCGGAATCTAATGCCAACCGGAATCTAATCCTCTGTACTGTCTCTTGATATCACCGTCACATCTGCGCTGGAGCAAATGTGAGGGTGCATTTCATATTGGTTGCGCAGTTGACGCGAGGAGTGTTAAGGTGGTTTGATTTTTTAAATATATGATTATCAAGGTTTTTAAATGTTTCGTATATTTTACAAAATTATATACAGATGACGAATACAGACTATACAGGTACAAAAAAGAAAGTTGAATTCTCATTGTAAGGTCCAGCCGCCAGTAGCACTTCACACATAAGAGTTCTCATCAAATACTGAATCTAGTGTTCTTCGTGCACTCGTTGTTTCACTCTCTTCCATGCGATGCTTCTGCTTCTCATAACCCGGCCTCCGGTTCTGCCTCTGCTGCCGCTGTTGCTCCTTGATCCCAAGGTATATAAAATAACCCTTGATCCTAATGGGAAGAAGAAGGAAGCTCGCCGGTTCCCCTTGTCTTGAAAGTTGTGCTGCCACCTGCCGGGAAAGCTGATGAACTATCCAAAGATATTGCAGAAAGCATGAGGCGATGTGGTGGCGCTGCCTAACACATTAATTGACCCAATTCTAAAGTCTACGAAAGCCAAACAATAGAAACACGAACATCGAAAATTGGAAGACAAATAGTAAAACGCCCATACATTTTAGTAGGACTCGAATCCATGATGGATTACGCCTCATGGTCCCTGAGACGAACGCCTGAGATCATTTGACTATTGCCACTGCTAGCATTCTCCACGAGACTAGATTTCCGGCTGTATCGTCTCGAAAATAGGTATCTTGAAGGTGCCGTCTCATCCTGTAAAGTAGTCGTGTATATTGTTTCCATTTGAGGATCTCAGTTTTGTCTCGTACCATGTCATTCAATTCTATGTCAATTCTATTTCATCTTGTCTCACCTTGTGACAACAATAACCACTGGTAACATTAAGCATAAACGGACATGAATTGTGGTAATGTGATTGCAAATTAGGGACAGATTAGACAGAGTAGAACAAACAATATTAACATGTACTATAACACAACGTTTACTTCTATTCATACTTCGTGTTATATATGTTCTAAGTTCGTTTTTGATGTACTAAAGAATCACTTTCACGTAATTCATTAGTTAACTGTTCAAAATGACAACACAATGCAATATATGCGAATTTATGTACTTTACTTAAATACTTTATCATTTACCTTCCATTTTTTCTTTTTTTCTTTTTTTTATTACAAAATATCTACTTGTTAAACGAATATACACTCCTTCACAATGGTGTATCCTTTATGTTGTAAAGTAACTGTATGAAGCATGGATATTTATGTATGTTATCGTTGTAGTACCTAATAAATACGTGTATGCATATATTTAAAGAAACTATTATACATACATGGGTATACGTACATGTGAACTGTGAATGTATTCAAGGAAATATCTGACAAAATATAAATGTGTAGGTGTACATATTTCGCAATGTAAACTTCTTAATTGCAACAAATATAAGATATTTTATAACGACACTTTTCCGTTGAATAAAATCGTGGCCTTAAATTCTGCAATGAGATAAAATATAGCCAAAAGATACTCAGAACTCAATGAAACTGTTGTGCGGCCGCCTGTGATACTTGTCTATAAGGGGACAAAAAAAAAGAAAAAGAAAAGAAAAGAAAAAGAAAAGAAAAAGAAAAAAGAAAAGAAAAAAGAAAAAGATATGAATGAACATTTAAATTTAAGAAAAAAATAGTTGTAGAGAGACTGAGTAATTGATGGTGACTGCACGAATTTATAGTTTAGCATGAGACCTGAAAGGTGTGCATTCACATCCAGTGTTTCTTCACCAGATATACTTCAGCGTGAGGACTGTACCAGCCACCCTTCCCCAGGAGAAATATATATTAAATTGTGATTACACGCCAGTCTTCTGCGGGGTACATCGTTCAGCAAATAGCGTTTCAGTATTGCCGACGAGAGTAGATTTGGGACTGTCTCGTCTCGTGCGCCACATTCCCAGTGCAGCTCATGAGATTTCGAATTTGCCTCGCGTCTCATATAAAATCAAATCCAGACATTCCACATGAAAAACGATAGACCGTATCCACAGTGAAAGTGAATTGCACAGAAAAAAAGGAAGAGAACTCTGATAAACCATAACCCACTAAGCACTATTAATTGTATCTCTGTTATAAAGTACAATAGTAAACATGTGTCCATTTTGGAAGCGCGCCAGGAAGTGTTTATCTGTGTCATCAGCGTGTGTATCTTTTTCTAAGCCTCTTGCCTCTGTCTTTCTAGATAACATATTTGCAACTTCCACTACAAGAACTGTTATACTACTACGGCAGAAAAACTTGCTACACTGATTAAAATCTTATTTTGTAGTTTTTGTGGTTAGGTGTTATTTTGTTTAGAGAATATAAAAATGAACAAAAAAAGCAGGTATATTAGTGAAGAGAAGGAAAAGAAAGAAAAGGAAAAAGGAAAAGAAAAGCTAGTTAATTGAAAGCGAAATTGCAACCACACTTTGGACTGTTGGCTTTTTATCCGCCTCGTTACACGGAACAACAGCAATATACCTCTCAAAACCAAATGTTTCATTATTTATATTGTAAAAAGCGTATTTCGTTTTTTATATACAGCAAAAAGGGAAGAAGAAAAAACATGATTCAATCTTCTGAGCTTCAACAGACCACCTAGGGTCTGATTCTAACACGGAGACTGTAACATTTAGGTATATTTCTGCCAATATGCGTGAAACCAAGCCTCCGTAGTGCACGCAAAGGGATAGTGAGAAGGGGTATTTCACAGGCTTAGAATCAATCACTACTCGGTTTTCGAATGTTTTTAAGGTTGAATTATCATATGGGATTAAATAACTTCATCAATCTCAAATTCATAGCGTTGTCTCTGGATAAAATGGAACTTAGTGGCATTCGATCGTGTTTAGAGTGGAGAAAACAGGAACATGGTTATAGCTCACACTTCACCAAATGCTGAATTCGCGTCTACGTACATATTTGTATATTGCTCTGTATGCAGAGTGGAAGAAAATTCCTACAGGCTTTTAGATCTTATAGTGGGTGCGAAAACATAACATTTGCCTGCTACACGGAAAACAAAATTAAAGCAAGCCTGAAAAATACTTTCCGTGTATCAGTGTATAGTAAGCACTCCGCGCTGCTAGGAACAGAGTACTGTCGTCATGTGACACAAATGACTTAGTATTACGTGCCTTCCTCTGCAATGTGTGTGCTTATCCGTGTTGTTGGCTCCCAACAATTCAGTGTGGAATACGACCAACAAATATAATTTCAACACGACAATGCACCACCATACTTCCCAGGTGCTGTCCGTAACAACTGAAGCAGATGAATAGGCTGAGACAGCCCAATTTAGTGGCCTGCATGCTAATCCGATTTAATACAGACTAGAATATACAGACCATAAATTCTGCGGAAAACTGGAAACAAGGCGAACCGTAGCACCTCTAACATGCGACGACGGAACTAACCAGTCGATCTGTTAGTCGACAAGTCATAACGTCAGGCTCGAAAACTGATGGTAATGCCAACCCAATTACGACGAAACATCGTTCCCCACCAAACGTTGATTGGCTTTTTTCCCTTGCAGACGATACAAACTAATTTCAATAGATAATATAGTTAGGTGCTCGTATGTTCATTCTTGTCTCTGCTCAAAACACTGTCTAGCTTATGATGAGTCATTGCAGTCTACGGTGCCAATATATATATATATATATATATATATATATATATATATATATATATATACACAAGGGCGGATCTAAGGGGGGGGGCTACGGGGCTATAGCCCCCCCCCCCCTTGACGCTCAGGTTTACACTGGATAAAATGGGCTTCAATTCTGCTTTACACTGGATAAAACGGCAAATTACGGTTTAGCCCCTCCCTTGATCATATCCTGGATCCGCCACTGTATATATATATATATATATATATATATATATATATATATATATATATATATATATATATATATATATATATATATATATATATACACATATATACAAGGTGCTTCTAAACAACACCGAATACGTTTGGGAGGTGATTCCTGACCCAAGATAAGACAAAAAGTATGGACCAGCCTGGATGCACAAATGCTTCCTTTCGGAGTTATGGGCTGCCAAAAACATGAAAAAATGAATTTTAAAGGCCCATAGCTCCGAAACTATGGAATCTGCCGAAGTGGGGTGAAGACTTCCCTTAAGAACTAGTATGTGCCCTTTCCAAATATCCAAGTTTCAGAATCCTGCGGTGCTTCCGTAACAATTTTTACGGAGGGAGTTTTTCTACGGGCATATAATTTGAAGTACTCACCAACTACCTCTATAAAAATTGTTGCGGAAGCACTGCAGGATTCTTAAACTTGGATATTTGGATAGGGCACATACTAGTTCTTAAGTGAAGTCTTGACCCGAATACGGTAGGACCCGTAGGTTTGGAGCTATGGAACTTCATGGAGCTATGAAAGTTAATTTTTTCGTGTTTTCGGCAGCTTATAACTCCGAAAGGAAGCATTTGTGCACCTTGGTTGCTCTATACTTTTTGTTTTATCTTGGTGTCATGAAGTCAGGAATTACCTTCCAAACGTTGTTGTTGTTTTGAAACACCAAGGAGGCTATAGGCCCCTCATGATGCTCAGGTATACACTGGATAAAATGGGCTTCAAGCCTACAAGCGTGTATATATATAATACTTCCTCAAATGTAGTGCTCCCGGGTTTGACTCCCAGTGGAGGCGTAGAATTTCGATGTTGACTCATGATCGTCAGTCGATTGAGGGTCTTCTTTAATTAAAGTGACAAACTATAAAGTCATAGGTAACTGGATTTGAGCTGATATATTGAACACAACCATTTGTAAACTGTGCCGCCAAGGAATTTAGATTTATTACTAAATAATACACTATAATTTCAAAACATAGCCTAAGTAACCAGTAGAGAAATTATGTCCAAACTTACATGGAAACTGTTTCACTATATGCTCAGATATAGTGCTACCCAATCAGAAAAAAAGAAATGCGTAAGTGTGATAAAGGTTTACATGATTCGTTAACCGTCTGCTAAACCTGGATACACGCCAGAAGTTTGTCTTCAGGGCCATTAATAGATACGAAAAAGTGGTAAAGAAAAAGGAAAAGTCTGGGTGACTGACAGATGTCCAGTAGACCACACAAGTAATTTATGCCAAAATTTTCAGTGAATAACAAACTGAAGACTGTGTGTTTCAGAAGAGATTAATCTGATCTCACCTTCTCTGAGAAAAGAGAGAAGCAAATGTTGATGTGAGGGTACATAAAGTTTTTTTTTCTTTATTTAAATGTAAAATGTTCCATCAATTATGATTACACCTGAATGCAACAGTGGCGGTTCTAGGCCAGGGGTACTGCGCCTCCCCCTGTTTTTTTTCAGTGAAGATAAATTAATATTTGCAATTGTCTTGAAATATTTAGTATAATTAATATTTATTTTGCAAGATGTTGAATGTTATCAATTCTTGAACATGAAGTGAAGTGTATCATAAGCTTCTTCTAGAAACATTGAGTAGGGGAAGGAGTTAACAGTGTATGTTAGAAACTGCATTTTTTTGAGTTATAAACTATTTTTTTAATTTCTTAGAACAAGTTTCAAGTAGTTATTTTATTTTATTTATTTATTTTTATTTATTTATTTATTTATTTTGGTTTTGTGATAGTATTTCTTGCTTTAAAAACCTTTTAGAAGTCTTCACTATCAAGAACATTGAAACAAAGAGAATACCACATCATCTAAAAATGTAATTTATTGCTTATAGGCAATGCGGTGTTATTTCAAAATTATACCACTATTAGCTTATACCGAAAACGACAGAAAGCAAATATACTACTTCTACTATAAAAATAATATAGGAAATTCTAGTCCGACCTACAAATCAAAAGTAGAAATTCTTGTTGCTGTTTTATAAATCATTTTATTTAGGGCTAAATATGGTACTGAATTATATCATTATAACCAGTGTGGTATTTACAGATTTTTAAGTGGTGTGAGTGTGGAGGGGGAGGAATTCTTAATGCCGTTTTATGTACTGTAAAATCCAATGAAGTAATTTTATTCAGTGTAAATTTGACAGTTAACTGTAAGTTTCCCTCCGTAAATTCCATAAATTCCATGCATTAATGAGCTTCTCTGTAGTATGATGGTTAGGGTGCTAGACTTCGGTACAAAAGTGGTAAGTGTAAAATACACTTTCGTTATGAAACAATGTTCCCTCCCTTGTACTATTCCTCCCAGGTATAAAAAATCTATTATGTGAGGGAGATAAAAAAAAGTGAGGGGGAGTTTCCTCCTCCCCCTGATGCGAAGGGAAAATAGGAAAGAAAGAGAATGTATATTATGGACAGCAGGACAGCATACGTATCATATGCAGCGTTGAGAGTTGGCCCCCGCAGTTTTTATTTTTCTTCAAGAAAACCGCCACTGGAATGCAATAAACAAATCTTCCCAGTTAAATGACAAAATGGTGGTTCCTTTTTCTAAACAGGAAAAAAAAACTTGCATTGCTTGTATTTTAGTTGAAAATAACCAAAACAAATTAGTTATACTCCTTTGCCATGCCAGTGATAGAACACAAAATCTCACGCACCACAGACCCATTCCCCTCAGCTCTAAGGATAGCTAAGCATCCAACATAAGGCAAGATGTTTAGCTTTCGTATTTGCATATTTACAACCGATTTTCTCGTAAACAGAGCGTTTTAGATCTTATCTATTCATTGAATGCCTTCAAATGTATTTTCAAACCAGAAGTCATCACGTGCGGGAAAAATAAAAATAAACCTCCTGAGGTTATTACTCCGTATTGCATACATAAAATCTTCTCCTTTTACAATACTTGGTGTGTAGATTCAACTAAAATGTTGCCACTAAGAATGTTTTATTCATTAAAAAAAAAAAAAAAAGTGCGAAAGAAATATGGCGCCTGACTTTCAATGTTGTTTTTGAAATTTTCAAGCATTTGATGTAGAACGAAGATAGATAGAAAACAATAGTTTCTCAGTGTTTATTTCTTTCACCAAACGATTGATGAAAATCTTATATTTTTCTTGATTTCACATTCTTTTTTTTATTTATTTTTAGTGCTGCTTAATTCAGTAATAAAATGTTTATAGGCCTATAGTCCTGTAAGAATGCTAAGTAATAAGATTCTGTACATATATTATGACACACATCCGGTCCACAATATAATTCTTGACGAAACTGTGACGTAAACATATGTAATGACTTATTTTCTTTGTAGATTTTTTTTTCCACTCTGATGCGTTTAGGTTCATTCTACTCGTATACCAACGATGAAACAGCAACACGTTAGGAGAATTATACTTCACTTTTTTTTTTTTTACTGTAAAGTACAGTGATAATGAGACTCCAGTTTTGTCCATGTAAATATGTGTTAACCAGAGCCAGGGGCGGATCCAGGGGGGCAATCGCCCCCTCCCCCAGAGGAGGAAACTTTCTTTTTATATATATATATATATATATATATATATATATATATATATAACCCATCCCAGAGTTTGGAGCTCTTAAAAGTGGCTCTAAGTAACAGTATTACAACCTCCCCCCCCCCTTCCCAGAAGTCCATCCTGGATACAGCCCTGACCAGATCAGCAAGTACACTCCTGTTTCATCACCATGTTGAATTCTTACGTACGCTTCGTCCTTGCGGTTGTCACGGAACTGTCGGTACGAAAGAAATTTCTCCCATAACATAGTGCAAGTATGATGTGCTCAATCTTGTAAGTAGCCGATACGCTTGTTTCTAAAAGTTGTCACAGAAATATCAGTAGCAAAGAAATTTCCAACACAATGTACTCTAACAACTATAATTCTGTTCAACCATTATATGAGCTTTGTAAATGACCGGTATACTTCACTGTTATATAAAATCAGAAAAACCTTTTCTTAACTGTGCACCGAGAATATATTTTCTCAGAAACAAGAGATTGAAACTCTCATTAATGAGAAATGAAGAAATGTAGATACGGTTGTATAAAGCGAAACGAGAAAGTATACTATTACTTTCCTTATGAATAAGAATTGCCAAATCTCATTTCTAAGAAAATATTGTCTCGGTGCACAGATAAGAAACGGTTTCTCAAACTTAAGAAATTATTATTACTATTATTATTATTATTATTATTATTATTATTATTATTATTATTATTATTATTATTATTATTTAACAGTGTTAGCTTTTACGGTTGTCACGGAAATGTCAGTATCAAAGAAATTTCTCCCACAATATAGTGCAACAAATGTAATCGTGTTCTATCACTGTACGAGCTTTGTAGGTGGCCGGTACGCTTTGTTCCTGAAGTTGTCACGGGACTATCAGTAACAAAGAAATTTCTTCCACAATATACTGCAACAAGTATGATCCTGTTCAGTCACTATATGGGCCGCTGTAAGAGCCCGGTATGCGTCGCTTCTACGGTTGTGACGTAATTGTCATTACTAAAGAAATTTCTTCCATCATATACAGGGTGGCCCAAAAGTAGGTATACAGTACCGAACTGATCAGCTCATTGGATTTTATATCATTTCTTATTGTTATCCATCAGGTAGATTTAGTTTCTTTATTGTTTGTTATTAAAGTGTTTTTACTTACATCTTAAGCTCGGAAGAGCCGCAAATAGAACCCATAAACAAGAATCTTATACTTGATCAATGCAGGGGCGTATACCTACTTTTGGGCCACCCTGTAGTGCAACAAGTATAATTCCTTCCATCACCATATCAGCTTTATAAGATGCCGGTACGCTTCGTTCCTACGGTTGTCATGGAATTCTCAGTTTCGGAAAAAAAAAAATCTGTCATGATACCGGTCTATCACTATATATGGGCTTCTGAAATAGTTAGTAGGGAATCATCAGTACGAAAGAAATTGCATCCACAATTTAGTGCAACACAGTTTTAGGCTTTGTGAGTGAGTCATGCGCTTTTCACGGAACTCTTAGTGTATTAAAAAAAATCCCGCTTTAGAGCCCATGTATCCTTGTCTGTTAATTCATGGTAGTGGTTTTCAAACCGATAGCACACCAATTATAAGGGAACTTAAAGAACAACAGGGTATTGAAAGATTGTTAGATATAAGCTAAAACATGCACATGAACTTCCCTCTACTAATAACCCACATAAATTGATGTTTCTGCATTACTTACTTCGGCACTGAAAAAAAAAAAAAGGAGTCGTCCAGATTTCAGGAGAAAACGAGGATAATATGCTTTCTGTTTGGAACACCATGACAAGATAGTGGTGTCAATTATAATACTGGGTACGACACCCTTATTTCCTGTGACGACGTACGGTAGTAGTCCAAGTGAGAGCAGTGCTTTCTGTTTTCACAGGAGTAATTGGCGCTCTCACTTACTGATGTATGTCGTCACAGGAAATAAGGATGTTGCATCCAGTATTATAATTGACACAACCGCCTTTGTCATGGTGTTGCCAACAGAAAGGATATCTTCCTTTTCTCCTTAAATCTGGATTTCGTTGTTTTTTTTTTTTTTCAGTGGGGATGTCCATTTTTCATTTTCTGTTAATGTATAATTAGAAGAAAAGGTTTTGATAGGAAAGATATGTTTCGGTACAAGATAGCAAAGTTACAAAAAGAATTGTCTTTCTCTCGAATTTCTCAAAGACTACGCATGAGGATTTAGATTCATCCATATAATTTTTGTCCATTGGTATAGTTTTCATCTTTGGATTTTTTTTTTTTTTTTTTGGTTAAACGTTATTAAGATTGTGGAATTAGTATAGCTGTTGATGCAAGAATAATTACCCATTTCATCAATTAGAATATATTTTGTTTATATTTTATTAATCAGTATTTAAAAAGAAATACTATATTATCTTTCATATGTAGATTATGACAAGTGTATAGGTCTATGATTTTTAGACCCGAACAAAGTCTAAACTCCCCAAAGGGTTAATGAATGAAACACATATAACTGCCACATCATAATCACAAAGTGAGTTGAAAAATTAGCAACACACTAGCTATATCATAATCAGAAAGTGTGATTTGAAATATTGTTGTCAGAAATACGTATTCAGGACTGGTTTTCTTCCCTGTAGATAATGATATTTTTTTATATATACATTTGTATGTTAATAGCGATCTAAATGTGTTACACGTGGCTGGAAACCATTATATTTTTCCTCCTAGTGTTTGCAGATGTGCTGTTTATACCTTTGGCAATTTACATATTTGTTCATGAAGACGATAAAGAGTAAGCTAGATTTTTCTGGATTAGTCTTTGCATAGATTTTGCTCTCAAAACATAATCTAGTTTCTAAAGTTAAAAAAAGATAATATTTAATTAAAGTTTGAGTAAAAGTTAAAATTACATTTTAACTAGTGTAAATTTCTGGGGAGAAACCTTCCATACCCATCTCTTAAAAAAAAAAAAAAAAAAAAAAAAAAGAAAAAGAAAAAAAAAGAAAAATCTTTAACGTGCTACGATTTTACCTTTCAGGCTAATGAAGACATACGATTAACGAATGTGAATGATTAATAAAGAGCTGGTCGATACGATACTGCCTTGTAGGCAACCGTACAGTTGGTGCGTGAGAAGAGAACTCATCGAATGCCAAGTAAGAAACCTACACCTATTTCTAACCTACACTCTGTCACTAATCCACTGGCCCATTTTTGCTGAACGCAGTTGGTTCTATTAAAAGAAGTAAAAGATTTTAGGTGTGAGGTTTCCTCACTATAAGGACGAAAGTTATATGTTAAATGAAAATGAGACTAAAACGTCCATTATTAAAGTTATTTGTATACAAATCATACAATATTAAGCATCATCATTATTGGTAAAGAGTATGTTCCGATTTTTCCAGTGGATCTTTATGAGATTACATTCTAGGATTGAGGCAGTCCAGTCCATTTTAAAATTTTCCCACACTCCTCGTATAAAACCAGTAAACGTAATAATGGGACTGACAAAGATTCATCAAGACCGTAGAGAGTTATACAAAACTTAATAATTAGGGAGTGTCATGTGGAACAGTATACACATGAAACAGTCAAAGCACAATGGAATCAAGTCCATTGTTTTGGTCATTTTGAACATTCTTTCAGAGCTGGAAAGATTTTACATCCTGATATTGTAAGTAACTCTTATAGGATAAACTCCCAGTAAAGTTTTCATGTTCGGTTGTAGTTTTCAATACTGTGCTTCACTTATTTTCCATTATCTCATTATTCAGTGTCTTTATTTTACGCACAAAACATCATTTTCTGGAAGTCTCTGTTTGGGGTAATGTAAGAAACACAATGATCTCACCGGTGAAATGACTGTTCAGTGTAAGTTTACAAATTAATACGTTTTTAAGAATTAAAATGAGAGAAACGAGTTCGGTTTCAATAACTTTATCTCATATATTGCTGTAGATGAAGATTTTTTAAGTTACAAAAAAGAAAAAAGAAAAAGAGGTGGCTATGTGTTTTAATCTTTATAAGTTATGTTATTAATATGGGACAATTAATGATTGCAATAACCCCAATGGGCGGGAAATGAAGATCAATATAGCTGTCATTTTTTTTTCGGTGTAACTACCTCAGGCTTTCTCAATCTGTTTCATATCTCGACTTATATTTTGTCACATCCTCGTGCCAAGCAGTGGCTTATCTACCCAGGGGTCTAAGTCCCCCCCCAGTTTTTCGCATGACAAAAGTAATTTAGGCCCTAAGCTATTATTTATATATTTCTGTAAGTTTATAGTAAAATCATTGTGTACATATCATAATCTGAATTTTGGCTGCCCTCCTACCCGAGGTTTTACCTTGTAGATCTGCCACTGTTGCCAAGTAATTTCCGGTTTGTAATAAGCTTCTTGATTATTGATTGCTGGTTATTGCTTGTGAAACCTATTGAAATAACATCAATGGCTCGGCATAACATAGTCGCTAATGCTCTTGCCTTTGGTGTTACCGGTCCCCTGTTCGATTCTCGTTGCGGAGACTCGGTCGAAAAAGTTTAACAGCTCTTTCAGTTCAGTTATCGTGAGTAAGGTTTTCCCTGGGTTTTCCTTCGTTCCACCAGGCAAATACCAGGATGATATCTAACATACAGGTCCCAGAGCGCTTGCTTCTGTCCCCCTTTCCTCCTGCCCTGGATAGTTTGCTCGTCGAGGGACGTCATCTCTCATACATAACGATCTGAAGGTCAAAGATGCTGGCAGTACCAAAAAATATGTCTAAATTACAAAAAAAAAAAAAAAAAATCACACCAGGCTCAGGTTTCACTCCAATATAAGTATACCACATTGACTTGATCCCTAGTCTTTCGTTGCAAGCGCTGCTATCGACTGAAAGAATTCCACTCGCTTTCTCTCGCTTAGCAACAGCTGGATCCTTATTGGCTCAACGCGTGGGTGTGTGAGCTTTAGTTCGCATTTTTGCCACGGCTCAAGACATTTTGGCAGCACAATAGTCTTCATTGAATTGTATTTCAA
Organism: Thermobia domestica; assembly: GCF_964235325.1. Classification (NCBI taxonomy): domain Eukaryota; kingdom Metazoa; phylum Arthropoda; class Insecta; order Zygentoma; family Lepismatidae; genus Thermobia; species Thermobia domestica. The sequence continues at coordinate 58,687,456 of NC_137456.1, read as the reverse complement.
TATTCAGTTTCTCCCTAGTTTCGCTCTTTCATTCCAGTTGTTTTTTTAAACTATTTTATATTTGTTTAATATTCTTTGCTGTATTTCACTATAAATATGGAAATAAATATATCTCTGTCAAAATAAGAAACTCAAAATAATGTTTAAAAATAATTTCCACTACTAGAGCCTGTCTGTCTCAAGTGTGCCCTCAGAAAATGTGCCAACTATAATTCGGCCCCACCGCAGCCACCCTCTGACGGAAGAAACCAAGGGCGCCGATCCCAGGGCCCCCCAAAGCTCATGTGAGCCCCGCATTGTATTTATGAATATACAACATTTGACATAATTTGAATGCAATTTGTCTTTAAAATCCTCATGTATACCTTCTGCATCTGAATCCCCCCTTCAAATTTACAGAGAAATCGGTGCCCTTGAAAGAAACCCTCCCTTTGCATAGGGAAAAGAAGCAAATCACCTCAGCTGTGTTGCCAATTTGTCATTCAGTCGCTTGATCTTGACGAGTGAAGATCGTAGGCTACTTAAAGTGGCTAACAAGACAGACCACAGTGTGGTCCGTGAAATAATTCATTGTGCCAACGCTTCCGCATCTAACAATTGAAAGATGTCGGTCGCAGCAACTTATCCTTTCTCTTTCGAGGGAGGTACGGCGCAGCGGTATCGACAGCAGCGCCAGCAAGGGCACAATTGAAATAGAGACGCTCTATATCGTATTACGTTTATCTTTTACATCTTCCTTCGCAACCTTCATATATTCTGTATTCCTGTCACGACCTCCAAGTTGAGAATCCCCGCACTACCCTTTTGTAAATCTGAATTGTATCAAGACAAAATAGGGTTTTTAGCAAGGATGTTGTAAAATAGAGGAACTGCCCATCTGTATCTTCATCCTATTAAATCAATGAAGCCAAAAAATCAACCGAGGATTGTCACGTCTGATTGACTACTCTTGTTTCCGCTATCGTTTAATTGGCTACTTTCGTTTCCAGCACGATTGTTGGCTCAAAACATTGCGATCTTATTGGGCGGAGTGGGTAGAGTAGGGGTGACGAAGCTGTGACGTATGGCTTCAAGATTTTGTTGTAAGGGCAGATCGTCTATTTTATAACATCCTTGGTTTTTAGTGTAGTATCCAATATATACGAAGAAAGGCAAAAAATAATGAAACTTTTTAGAAAAGATGCATTTATTATAATGATAGAAAACTGAAACATACATTATTTTTTTACATAATCTTCCTGCATTTCAACGCACTTTTCCCAACGTTTTACAAGTTTTTATTATTATTATTATTATTATTATTATTATTCCGGAAAAAAAAATCGGCTACACCTGTAACCAATTTTGCAACGCATCAATGATTAGCTGATGGTTGACGTTTAAATTTCTCAACTTCCGGTGATGATGGGTGTTTCGAAACCATGCTCGCAGCCTTACTTTCCGGTTCGTGATGATGTACTCAAGTTCGCGATGATGGCCTGCCCGATCTTTCTTCGTCACTTAAAGAAGTTCTTCCCTGTTTGAAACGCTGCATCCATTCGTAGGTCTTGCTTCACGATAAACAGCTGTCACCATCCTGCGCTTGCATTCGACGAATAATTTCCGCAGGTTTAACACCTTCCCCAAACAAAAAGCGAATCACTGCCCTCTTATCCTCCTTGGTGCAGATCGACAATTGAGCTGTCATATTTAACACGTTCGCTGCGGAGGACGCCCATCGGCGTCCAGTACTGAATTTGGCATATGCGCCGGACGCCTCTCGGCGCTTGTCCCTGCAGCTGATTCACTTTCCCGCCAGCGCTAGTGCAGGTATTGGTGCAAGGTGCAGGTGCAAGTGAATCAGCTGCAGGGACAAGCGCCGAGAGGCGTCCAGCGCATATGCCAAATTCAGTACTGGACGCCGATGGGCGTTCTCAGCAGCGAACGTGTTAACGATTTGCTGTACTGCAACGACTAACACGGGAATAAGAGTGACACGTTGCATAGAAGTGGTGCAGACGACACTAATTTCGCGGCGAGTCATGAAGCTTGGGCTCTAAACCAATCATAGAAACATTTTACTTGAGCTCCAACACATCGGAAAACTTCGGTACAATTCGTGGAGCCGCTTCCCGAGCGCACACATGGAAAAACGTAAAACAGCTGAAATTCACCAACTATGTTGCCAAACTTTGAAGACATAGTAAATAAGTATTTAAAAAAAAAAAAGCATTTAAAATTTACCAATAATAACACTGCACAACAATAATTACTGTAACAATTATTCTAAAACACGAATAGTAACTACGAAAACATAACGCAACAAAAAACAATTCACAAAACGGAACTTGGCGCCAATCCGACAACACTGTACTCTAGAGAGATGTCTTCCGTGTAGCGCGAGAGAAGACACTGACAAAATTTGATGGGTGGGGGTTGACGGCCGGAACACACCCTCGCGTTCTATTGGGTGGTGAATTTGGTAGATCTAGGTCAAGCTTCACGACTCGGTGCGAATACTATAGTAGTGTTACCAAACCCTAGTGCGAGAAATTGCGTCCCTTTTCGTTTTGATTTTCCCTCATATAGAATTTTCCCTATTCCATCTCCCCTATGTTTATCATCAATTCCTTTGTACCTTCACAAATAATAATAATAATAATAATAATAATAATAATAATAATAATAATAATAATAATAATAATAATAATAATAATAATAATAATAATAAAAGCACAGGTTAAGGTACAAGATAATCATACATTAAGTGAAAAGCCTGTTGTTTCTGGGCTTTGCTTGTAACATATGATGCAAAATTAGTCAGAGTGCGGGAACTTTTTTTTTTAATACATAGTTGGTTTTGCAAGCCTCTCTATTAGTCTGCAAATTTGTTTAAAGAGAGAAGGTATTTGATTAAGAAGGCCTTCATGACGTCAGAGAAACGCTGTGTTGCCAGATACTGCAATAGAATCTGCCATACCCGTGTAAGAACAAGTCTCTTAATTTTTATCTGTTTTCATTTTTCTTTTTTGATAGTAGTTTTTTGTTTGCTATCATTAATGGAATCAATTGTTTGTAGATATCTAGTTGTAAGGAGAGCTGAAAGAACAAAGATAAACAGAAAAGGAGGGATTTCAGTAGGTATAAGGGGAGAGAGGGGGAAGTAGAACGTAGAGAAAAGTTAAATAGAGTTAAATTTAGCGAACGATATTAATTTAAAAGTAATTTTAATTATGTGTCAGTTATCGTAAAGGTTTCTCAAGGTCAAATTTGAAATATGCAAGTTCTCAGTTCTTCTTATTTTTGTCTGAATTAATTAACTAAAATGTCATCTTTGTAGTTTCTACTTACCATCTAATTCATGCTGAACAGTTTTCTTTCTTTGAAAGGGTTTCTGAGAACTCTTTGGGTTGTTTACTCAATGGCCCAGCCACATAAGGAACGAGTGGCTAATTTTAGAATTTTTTCTGTAATATCTTCAAAACAAATAAAAATATTTGAAAAACAGAAACGTAGTGAACTAGACAATACGATTTTGCATGTGATACCGTTATCACAACTCATCTATATGCTTTCGACTTGGAACTGTAGATAGATTTAGCAATGTTTTGTAAATAGCGACATACCAAAAGCAGATAGGTGAATTGTGGTAAAGGTATCACATGCAAAATCGTATTGTCTAGTTCACTACGTTTCTGCTTTTCGGTTGTTTTTTTTTTTTTAAGATATTACAGAAAACTAAAAAAATTAGCGGTAGTTTAAGTTCGCGGTAAAGTGAAGACCCTTTAAGTATAATCAAGAAGCGAGAAATAAAACGAAACATAGGAATGACGAAAAAGTATGTAGAAATAAGAAAATAATAAGACAGTAAAGAGGATCATGCAACTACATATATGGAACATGGATAGCCACCGTTAAAGTGAAGGGATTGACTCCCATAAGGCCCACTAACGCGATCCAAATAAGGGTTAATGAATATTTTGCAGTAAGAAAAAAAACGACATATCCTTGTATTATAGGCAACCATTTTTGCTGCTGTGCGCGTTACATAGGAGCTAGGATATATAAATTTTAAACAAGATATAGATTTAGGGATTTAGGATTTAGATTTCTGGACTTTCGGCATCCAAGGCCATGTAGCCGTTCACGATTTGAGGGATGACGTCCCTCGGCGAGCACACAATCCGGGAAAAGAGAAGGAAGAAAGGATTGGGGAAGGAAGGAAGCGGCATGGGACCTATAAATTAGGTACCACCCTGTCATTTGCCTGGTGTGAATGAGGAAAACCCAGGAAAACCTCATTCAAGGTGGCTGGCCGGAAAAAGCGTGTTACACTTTTTCGACCGAGTGACCCCACCGGGAATCGAACCCGGGACCAAACAAGATATAGATAGCCACTGTGGAAACTAAAGATAAACATAACAAATGAGTTTAACAACACCAGCGTACATGTGCTCCACTAAGTGACCTCTGAAACATGGTAAAAATAATTCGCACTTGTATCACTGAACGGGGCAGAAATTTTGAGCATATGTTGTGTAAATATACATAGGTGTGAAAATATATAATACTACATCAAATACTATTTAGTAGTATTACTTAATGTCGTCTGTTTTTTATTATTATTTTGATGTGTGGGACTTCTGAATCATCCGTTATATGGAAAAGAAACAAAATATTTGAGAAGTCACTAAATTTTGTCTTGATGTGTTGTGTTGTGAAAGGAAAAATACAGTTAATGAGGAAAGAACTTCGATTAGTGGTCTGCATTCAAAGCTGATAATTTCCTAGTCAAGGCGAAGAGATTATCAACAATTATTACAGTATATATATACTAACATTTCACTTTGTGGCAAGTGACCTCACAGACGGCCATTGATAACGGAATGTCTGTGTGATCACGAAGCTTGGACTTTGACTTCGCTAATTTTCTTTTGCATAATGCCAGCGGGAGCTCATGTGGTTCAGATTCCACGCTAAGCTGTAAGTTTACGTTTCATTTAGCCTCGCTGGTGAATGGGACGATAAACTAAAATTTAATCAGATTTTTGCACAATGATTTAATATTACCAGAAACAGATTAACCCATCTGAAGGCCCGGGGATAGAAAAAATATGTGGCTTCTTCTGACTTCACCTAACACATTTCTGTGAAAGTACAATTGGGGAGTTAAGAGTCTTCATCCCGGCGAAATTAAAATACCTCTAATTTTACAGTAATTAAGTGATATATCTTCAAATAGATAAAAGATAATCGAAATGTGGAACAAGAACGCCCTAGACAATATTATTTTACATGAGAAACCGTTATCACGACTCACTTATCTGCTTTCGATTTCGAGCCATTTTGAAAATCGGCATTTATTTTCGCGTTTTTAAACAGCTGAAAACATAAAGCCACTAGGTGACTTGTGATAGTGGTACCTCACGCAAAATAATATTTTCTAGGGCGCTCTTGTTCCATATTTCAATTATCTTTTATCTATTTGAAGATATCACATAATTACTGTAAAATTAGCGGTATTTTAATTTCGCCGGGATGAAGACTCTTAAGGGAATATGTTTCATATCTATGGTCATTTTATTTTATGATGATTGTATCTTCATGATTCTTTTTAGATAGCCAGTTGATATTTTGATCAGAGTAGAGGCCCCTGTCTACCTTGAGGCCCGGGGGTACAGCCCCCCTTTAATCCGTCCCTGAATATTACGTACGACCAGGGACGTCATTTGGGGCTCTAGAAGAGGAGGGGCAATTTCCTTCCGTAAGTTTGACTTTTGTGTACATTTTACTCCATAAGATAATAATATACCATTAAAAAAAAAAAAAACTGAAAATCTACTGAAACCCCAAGGTTTTGCCCCCACCCCTCAAGCCAAATCTGAAATGCTGCTGCGTATGAATATGATTCAAGCGATGGTAAACTTTTAAATAAAAGATATTACCTGTACCTGAGGAATGAACGAAATTCTAGTCTATCGTCTTTGAAAGTCAACAAAATTGTTATAGAGTTAGCTCGAACTTCCGGCTGATATAACCTTTTTTATCATCTCTATTGTCATTTTTGATCGGTTGATTTGCATTTATAATGCGTTCTTTGACAACAGCAAGGATGCATAGGACAAGACTTACAGTGTAAAGTGGGAGCACTGAATCACTCCAGTGCGCTCGATGATCTATCAGGAATCAATCCCGGCAGATCTCGTGTACTCTAAAGACACGCGAAGTAGCCATTAGACCAGCGGGGAAGGCCAAACGATTTACCGGTTATATTAGATAAAACGGTCTACGCACACTCTTTGCACGCCTCTCGAGACGTGCTGAGGCCGTTCGACCTAAATTTTGGATTGGCCCCGCTAGATGCATCTGGCGCGTAGTTCCTCAATCTTGGACGATTTGTTCTCGTGCACTCAGTGCACCGTCAAGGTGTGTCCTTTACCTTGATTTGCAAGTTGCGATGTAACCCCTATCCTCTAAGGAAGTGAGATACGCCCACTGTACGGCCAGACCGAAGTCCTGATTGCCTACAAGTCGAGATGGTCCTGCTAGCGAGTCAGTTTCTCTCATGCTGTGGAGGCATGGTGCCCGAGCGTTGTAAAGGAAGCTCACCACTCCAGCATGCTCGCCGTTATCCAGATTCCTGGGATAAGCTCACATAAGCTACCGAATCCCATGGTGTGAGCACAGCCCGACAGAGCCTAACTCAATCGGAGCGCCCCAGGCATGCCGAGGGAGCTTGTTCAATCCCAGCTCAGCCTATCTCTACGTTCACTGGCTACTGCCGTTCGCGTTGAGGCACCGCACACACGACGAGATATTCCCACATCTCATTCCGGATCTAATGGTACGTGTTAAGTTACGATTTGAATTTGATGTCAGCCCGTTATCCTTCAGAGCTTCCTCCCTTCTACTGGGATCAAAAACCGTTACACAGATACCTGGACACTTTTTCCCAGTATCCGTGCAGACAGTAAACTGACATTCCCTTTCCGGTAGAATCGTCTAAGCAACACGGGACTTCCTCTAATTACGGTAGAGGTACTCCATAAATTACGAGACCCAATGGGTGATGTATCTCTTCAAAGATAATGATTATTTGGGAGCGGCGACTTCCCTGGTAGGGATGTGGACCCTGCAACTATTGAGGTAAAGGAGAATCCTGAAACGAATGATTGCTTCCACTACCTCACTTACTCTTGAGGTACGAGTGTGCGTTAAAAGGTTGGAATATTTACCCAAGAGCACACACGAAACTTTTTTTTAGGACAATACCTACATCATCCTCCCGGTAGGGCGTGGATCCGCCCCCCCCCCTAGGCACACCATCTGTTTCATGTATGTTGGATACAATGCAGTCTTATCTCCCGGATCCAAAGGCACGACCTATTTGCCCATTTCGGAGGAGTCCCATTTCCGCCAGTACGAGTGGCAGTTCTCACTACCTACCTCGTTCAGTTTGTGACGAGGTCATGTAGTCACCCATTTCAGAGGATGGTCGAAGCCTTATCTCCGCCGGAAGTTTGTTGCTCGCTTTTTCCCACTGCTTCATAAAAGAGAGAGAGTGTGATGCTGCGGACATGAGCGATTGTAACGTATTTTCCGAGTTCCAATCTCCGCCTCCAGATACGAACTGCCACAATACATGCAATTCAGATCACAGCCATAGGGAGTCCTTTCCCCTTTCTCAGCAAAGGCTTAGGATGAGCTTGGGATCTAAAAAAAAAACTCGTGTAAGGGAAGTAGCAAAACTACTGAGAGATATTGGAGAAAATTCAATTGCTGAATTCATCCTTTTAAAAAAATTAAAAGAATATAAATAAAAGATGGAAATTAGTAAACGGTCAAACACACTTCTAATCTATTTTTTGTGTTTTCTTTTATTAGTAACTTAAGTTTTTTTTTTTTTGAGCACTATCACTCAACCTTCATGCTTCCCTGATACTTTGCTGATTGGTCATTGACATTTGCATTAACAGATGTTATTTTATTCAGTTTTGAGCATAAAGAATGTGTCGTCCATTGCTGCAGTTGGGTTTCTCATAATCATTCAAAAACAGTGCTATTCCATTTCATAAAAGTTTTCGTTCTCACATGGTCCCTAAGTCATTGTCCTCAATATTCCCTTGTTGAAAATTTCCTCCAAATTAATTGCGACTTTTAAACATAGTCAGTAGTTAAGGCCAGCATTTTTTTTTATCAGTACGCAGTACTACCACATTTTCTTAAAGTAGATGATTTGTCCAGAAAGTAGTAAGACTGATTTTTTTCAGAACATTTCTTCACAGTTTTGACACATCGACTAAATAGTTTTCAAAATATGCCCCTTCTGCATCAACACAGCCTTTCTAGCGACTGCCAATCACTGAAGGCTCCTTGGAACGCAGAAACTGGAATGCTTCTCAGCTCCCTCGTTACGGCCGGCCTCTTGAATAGCCTTGACCGAGCCGTGGTGCCGTCCTTTCATGACCCTTTTCAGTCGGGCGAAGAGGAAAAGGTCTGCAGGAGCGACATCTGGGCTGTAGAGTGGCAGGGGAAAGCTGTGTGATGCCATGTTTGGTCAGGAAGTCCATGACAGCAAAGGCGGTGTGGCTTGGTGCATTGTTGTGATGAAGTTTCCATGATCCAGCGATTGCTGGACGGACGCGGGGGACTTGTTTTCTGAGTCTTTCAAATACTTTTACGTAGAATGCAACATTCACAGTCTAACCAGGTGGTACAAACTCTGCGTACCACTCCTTGTAGAGATGACAAAGCACCTTGAAAGAGGTTCACCTTAAACTCGATCTATACTCCTTGAAGGCTTGGAGACGCCTGGCGACTGGTGCGCTTGTAGCTAAGACCCACCGCCACCCAACCAACGTAGTAACATCCCCTTCCTTCACCATGTTTTGGTGGGAAAAAGCAGTCCTACTACTTCCTGTGTATATTTTTAACTGTAGTTTTTCTAGTCATTTAAAAATATTGGATATATTTTATAACATATACTGCAAGGGCTTCTATTAACAATACCAAAAGTGAAATTAAAAATGAGGGTATGTCGGAGGACATATGAAAAATGGAGAAATTGCTGTAATAACGTATTCACAATAATTACCGACACTTTTTTTTTTTTACCAGAACAAAAAAGCATTGGTTAGGACCTATAATACTCTGTCTTCTATATGGGGTTCATAACACACAAAAATTGGATTTTATACATTAAAATAATTGCTGTTTTTCTCCTCCCACTTCTAAAATTTCACTGACGCACTGTGAGTCATGATGGATATCCAAGCTTTCTCGAATACCAACAGATTTCAAAGTTTGTAAGTTTGTGATCATATCCATGAATATCTCTACTGTACGTGAAAATGGTTAAAAACGCAACCGGGACAAATTACAGAAGACACTCTGCGACGGTACTGTATATAAACTTCCATTATATTTGTATTAAGCACTGAAATTCCAAAGATAAGTAATGTGGGCGCATTTAATAGCTAACATATATAATGCATGTCTATTAAACGACCTATACACGTACATGCTATATGAGAATTAAAAGAATGGGAAATCCTCTTAGTTGTCAAACCAGATGCTGTGAGATGAGAAGCATCTGGTTGGATGTTTTTGCTCTCAGATACAAAGTAAATAAATGCTACTTCCTTATACGCATAGACCGTGTAAATTATGTAGCAAGAAAAGCAGATACACACATCGTTTTGAGATTAGCTATAACAGCATGCTATGTATGTTATTTCCACTCAGTACGTTGTAAGGTTAGTTACGATATTGACAGAACTCCTAGGTCATTACTATAATAGTTTTGGTATTAAAAAATACAATTAAAAGATTGTAAACTACTTGTTGTTTCGAGTATGAAGAGGTATGGCAGTTCAGATGGCTTTCAGTTTGGTGATGTACTGTATGTGTCCTCAGCACATCGATTACCATTGCATTTATTTTTGGATTTTTAGACGCAGTTGCCCTGTCGTCTAATTCACGAAAGCTCGTCGGTTACCTTGCATTACTAAACCAGGTAGTTTATTATTATTATTATTATTATTATTATTATTATTATTATTATTATTATTATTATTATTATTATTATTATTATTACAAATGCCATATCTAGGCAGTATTGTGGAACAGTACACCGGCGTTACTCCTGGCATTATGGCATGGGGAATCATCGCATAGGACTTTCGTTCACCTCTCGTAGTAATTCACAGGATCTTGACAACACAAGAGATATGTGAGTGAGATTCTGCTTCTGCATATGGTATTCCTTCTGCGAGAGCACGCTGTTACAATCTTTCAACAAGACAGTGCTCGCCACACACGGTACGTATATGCCTATGGACTGTCTACATCATTATTAGGTTATTCCTTGGCCAGAAAGGTCACCTTTATATATAATTTTTCATCGATCTGGATGACAGGTTCAGAAGAATGGACTTATACTATATATGGAGTTCGAATTTGCAACGTATTAGGAGCAATTGCCATACCAATATCTCCATTATCTCTTAACTTCTAACATATTTTTAAATTTCCCGTACCATTTTACCAAATTCTTACGTTCTTCAAAGTTCAACCGTGTTTTTGCCATGTGGATACAGTGTTCGTGGTTTGAAGAATATTTCCCTAATGTAGGGAAATTTCGTAGCTAAATTTAGCAAAAAAAAAAAAAAAAAAAAAAAAAAAAAAAAAGAAAAGAAAAGAAAAGGAAAGGAATTTTTCGGTAACATGTGACAATCCAGAGAAATTGTCGCGCTGACTGATTGGCCAATATAAATGCTTAAATTTTTCTTTGCTTTTCATAAATAAACCAATGCAACAGGAATGGTTTATGTATGTATGTATGTGTGTATGTCTGTTCAAAGTAGCATAATTACCATCCATTGTTGGCCTAGTAAAAAAAAGAAAGAAAGAAAAAGAAAGTTAAGGAAAAGGTAAAAAAATAAAAGCAAATAACAAATCAATAAAACAAGTGTGGTTGTCATGTCTTCCTTAATACAGGTAAATTAATCTTATCTTAACTTCTGTCATACGAATTCGACACACAACAAACTAGGGAAAATTTGATAAAAGGGAAAATTTTGTCAGTCGATTGAAAGTTTCGTGAGGAAATCTATGAAATTTTCGTAAGGAAATCTACGAATACTGTGTGGATATGACTCACTTGCCTCTGGGTGCCGGTACCTGCTATAATCTGTTGAGCAAACATCAATACGAATGTTGATGTTATAAGAAGTGTAGGCCTTTTTCTGAAACGCTCTGTATGTTTTCCCGTTTATTTCTTCGTATATATATATATATATATATATATATATATATATATATTTAAAAAAAACACATTACTTTGGAATATACAAGTTAGTGTATGTGCATGTGGTAAAAATGAGTGCGTTTATAACGCATAGTACTTCAGTACACCAGTTTTTCCTATTCCTCTGGCGCACACTGGTTCTCAACCGATGAGTCGCAACACACTGTTGTGTCACGTGGTCCCCTAAGGTGTGTCGCGAAATTTTAGAATGTAAAAATAATTAAGAATTTAATAATAATTAGTTAAAATAATTAGTGTAGCAGTCAGCACCTCCAGCGGCAATAATAAAACCCAGTGCTACATACGTAGAGTCATTATAAAAATTAATAGGTTTCAGTATTATAGATATTATTATTGTTATTATTATTATTATTATTATTATTATTATTATTATTATTATTATTATTATTATTATTATTATTATTATTATTATTATTATTATAAAAATATCGACGATGTGCGGGACGTTCATTATAGTGTGTCGTCAGTTAGAAAAGGTTGAAAACCACTTCTCTGGCAAACAGTTAAAAAAATGTCATTGCCCAGGATTCTTGTATACTGAGTTAATGATACTTATCACCTTCTCAAGGACATCAAGTGTATGGTCGATTCATAACTTCAGTATAAAAATGTTTTAAACATAAAGGAACGAGAAGAGAAAGAACACATACGCCAGACCAGTTTTAGAATATAGCATGTGTAGACCTATAGTAAATTCTTTTACTACACGCCCGCGGCGTAATTGTGTGTAAGGAAAGCCAGTTATTAGTAGCAACGGAGCAAAACAATGTTGTCTAATTTGTTATATCATGTTTCTTTTTGTGTTTTAATTTTAAGTTGCTTTCTTCTGTAGCGTCACGAACATTGTTTCTAAATATAGCTTACTACACGTAGTGCAGGGTGCTTCCAAAGTCTGTTAACCAGTTACCGTTGAGTAGTTATTTACAAGTGTGAGATTACTGTTTAATTACATATGCAGTACGCCGTACACATGTAAATAAACGATCTGCTTTGGCAGTAAAAACTATAAATTATTGTTGGTATTGAACTATATATTTTTAGCGCCTTGAAAGTTCGTTTCTTTCTCGAAAAGTGCGCATTAGAATTTACCCTAGAATATGTTATCTTGTGTCATCTCGATGTTATCTGTCTGTTGGTGTATGTCTCATCTTTGCACAATATTATTATTTACCAAAAATTAAAGTTTTTGTAGAGTTAATCCAGTGATGGATCTAGCCCAGAACCGGGGGCTATCCCCTCCAGTTTTTTTCAGAGACAAAAATAATTTAAGCTATTATTTTTTTTTTTTTTTGAAAGTTTCTAGTAAATTCATGACGTACTTATCATAGTCTGGATTATGGCTGTGCCCTCCACCAGCTTTAACCTTCTAGATCCGCGACTGAGTTATCAGTCTGGGTTATGACTGCCCCCCTCCACCAGTTTCTACCTTCTAGATCCGCGACTGAGTTATCATAGTCTGGGTTATGGCTGCCCCCTCCACCAGTTTTTACCTTCTAGATCCGCGACTGAGTTATCAGTCTGGATTATGGCTGCCCCCTCCACCAGTTTTTACCTTCTAGATCCGCGACTGAGTTATCATAGTCTGGGTTATGGCTGCCCCCTCCACCAGTTTTTACCTTCTAGATCCGCGACCGAGTTATCATAGTCTGGGTTATGGCTGCCCCCTCCACCAGTTTTTACCTTCTAGATCCGCGACTGAGTTATCATAATCTGGGTTATGGCTGCCCCCTCCACCAGTTTTTACCTTCTAGATCCGCGACTGAGTTATCAGTCTGGGTTATGGCTGCCCCCTCCACTAGTTTTTACATTGTAGATCCGCGACTGAGTTATCATAGTCTGGGTTATAGCTGCCTCCTCCACCAGTTTTTACCTTGTAGATCCGCGACTGAGTTATCATAGTCTGGGTTATGGCTGCCCCCTCCACCAGTTTTTACCTTGTAGATCCGCGACTGAGTTATTAGTCTGGGTTATGACTGCCCCCCTCCACCAGTTTTTACCTTCTAGATCCGCGACTGAGTTATCATAGTCTGGGTTATGGCTACCCCTCTCTACCAGTTTCTACCTTCTAGATCCGCGACTGAGTTATCATAGTCTGGGTTATGGCTACCCCTTTCTACCAGTTTTTACCTTCTAGATCCGCGACTGAGTTATCATAGACTGGGTTATGGCTACCCCTCTCTACCAGTTTCTACCTTCTAGATCCGCGACTGAGTTATCATAGTCTGGGTTATGGCTACCCCTTTCTACAAGTTTTTACCTTCTAGATCCGCGACTGAGTTATCATAGTCTGGGTTATGGCTACCCCTTTCTACCAGTTTTTACCTTCTAGATCCGCGACTGAGTTATCATAGACTGGGTTATGGCTACCCCTCTCTACCAGTTTCTACCTTCTAGATCCGCGACTGAGTTATCATAGTCTGGGTTATGGCTACCCCTTTCTACCAGTTTTTACCTTCTAGATCCGCGACTGAGTTATCATAATCTGGGTTATGGCTGCCCCCTCCACCAGTTTTTACCTTCTAGATCCGCGACTGAGTTATCAGTCTGGGTTATGGCTGCCCCCTCCACTGGTTTTTACATTGTAGATCCGCGACTGAGTTATCATAGTCTGGGTTATGGCTACCCCTTTCTACCAGTTTTTACCTTCTAGATCCGCGACTGAGTTATCATAGACTGGGTTATGGCTACCCCTCTCTACCAGTTTCTACCTTCTAGATCCGCGACTGAGTTATCATAGTCTGGGTTATGGCTACCCCTTTCTACCAGTTTTTACCTTCTAGATCCGCGACTGAGTTATCATAGACTGGGTTATGGCTACCCCTCTCTACCAGTTTCTACCTTCTAGATCCGCGACTGAGTTATCATAGTCTGGGTTATGGCTGCCCCCTCCACCAGTTTTTACCTTCTAGATCCGCGACTGAGTTATTAGTCTGGGTTATGACTGCTCCCCTCCACCAGTTTCTACCTTCTAGATCCGCGACTGAGTTATCATAGTCTGGGTTATGGCTGCCCCCTCCACCAGTTTTTACCTTGTAGATCCGCGACTGAGTTATCATAGTCTGGGTTATGGCTGCCCCCTCCACCAGTTTTTACCTTCTAGATCCGCGACTGAGTTATTAGTCTGGGTTATGACTGCTCCCCTCCACCAGTTTCTACCTTCTAGATCCGCGACTGAGTTATCATAGTCTGGGTTATGGCTGCCCCCTCCACCAGTTTTTACCTTCTAGATCCGCGACTGAGTTATCAGTCTGGGTTATGGCTGCCCCCTCCACCAGCTTTAACCTTCTAGATCCGCGACTGAGTTATTAGTCTGGGTTATGACTGGCCCCCTCCACCAGTTTCTACCTTCTAGATCCGCGACTGAGTTATCATAGTCTGGGTTATGGCTGCCCCCTCCACCAGTTTTTACCTTCTAGATCCGCGACTGAGTTATCATAGTCTGGGTTATGGCTGCCCCCTCCACCAGTTTTTACCTTCTAGATCCGCGACTGAGTTATTAGTCTGGGTTATGACTGCTCCCCTCCACCAGTTTTTACCTACTAGATCCGCGACTGAGTAAATCATAATGTTTGGCCATATCTCGTTACCACACAGTTAAGGTTCCCAACAATGGGCTGTGCTATTCCAGGAACAAATATTTGATGATAGAGCTGTTCATACTCACTTATTTGGAGGTGAGTTAGGATTCGAGGAACATACTTAATACCAAGTGGACTTGTAAAAGAAAAAAAAATCATCCTAAGCTAAATTTCTTAACATTATATAGTAAGTTTTTAATTGGTATTGATATTTTTGTAACTCCCAGGTCTGTGATTTAAATTTTTACAGCATAGCAGCATGAGACACTTTTCTTTGACAAATTAAATTTCGCAAAATTGTAATTACCAACATCATTACATACATACACTAAATAAAAGTTATATACACCCATGAAAGTTTTCATGGTTATATTTACTGGGATACAAAGAATTAAAACTTTTGGTCCTGCTAAAAACCGTCTTTAAAAAAAAGGATGAGAAAAGAAAAAGGGTTTTTGTTCTAAAGAATTTTTCAGCGCAAAAGTGAAAAAAAAAAAGAAATTTCATGAACACACAGGGAAAAAACAGAAACACTCACTTCAGTTGAATTTGAAATTGGTATTTTTTCTGAGATTTGCAAATTAATATTTTATTTATTTATTTATTTATCTCCAACGAATCGTATATTCATTAATCAAAAACTGAAATTGGATTTCAGTATTTGAGTCATCTTGGTCGGAGAAAAAAATTCTCCGGGAGAATAAAATAGAATTCCTTGTTAATTTCGCGCAAACCAACACAGTTCGGAACCTTACATACAGTGTACTGTTGTCTTAGTAGTGTCTTAATGGAAAACTTGATGAGGATAAAATATTTCAGAATGAGTTTTGTTCTTAATAAATGGTGTGGTTATCGTACAGCAAGGGTGGGCAGCCTTTTTAGGTTTGAGGCCTACTTTTCATTTAAGAAATCATTGACAGTCGCGGGTCCACAGGATGTCCACATTCTGGAAAGTCGGGGAGAAGTCAGGGAAGTAAAAATGTATCACGGAAAGTCAGGGAAATGGCGGATTGGTCAGGGAAAGTAAGGGAAAAATCGATTTAGGTCCATTGTTCAGTTATTGAATTTATGAAATAGTAAATGTTATATTGGTCTAATGAATATGTTTGTAAATTTAGATTCTTTTGGATTAAAGAAAATTGTAAAAAAAAAAAAAAAAGAAAAAAGAAACAAGTGTAGAGAGCACAAGGCCAGCTATAGAGAAGCTGGAGACTGAGATTCCCTTCCTTTTTCCTTATTTTTAAATTATTCAATGGTCACGGAAATCTGGAATTTTGATCATGGAAAGTCAGGAAAAAGTCAGGAAATATTTTTGTTCAAATTATGTGGACACCCTGTATCTGTTAATTATCGTGCTAGAGGGAATCATAAATCAAATCAACAGTGATCCATACAGGCAGTATGACACAAACCACCGAGAACTTCTTGTGACTTGCCGGTCGACTAGGAGAAGATGGTGCACGCCGTTGGTCGTCACCCCTGGTGTATGGATCACCTTTTTATGTTTAGGCAAAAAAAAAAGTTCGTTTATCACATTTTTTTCACGAAAAACACTTTCGAATACCACTCTCCCATGTATTTTTTTTTACAAAAATGAAATATTTTTTTAAAAAAATTAACGTCCCATGATTATGAACTTTAGACTAAGGAAGACGTATGATCAAGGCAAGGGAATGGTGATGATGGACGAATTGGTGGAATGAGGATGTTGGGGAAACTTGAGTCCCCTGAGAAAACCCACGGACACAATGTTGTCCACCACAAACTTACTTGCCAGAGGATTAAATCAGGGACCCCAGGCACTAGAAATAAGCACTCTACCACTGAACCACACGTCCCACCTGATATCTCTTAACGATATCGATCGATTTGCGGTTGTTGTTTTTTTTTTTTTTTTTTTTTTTTTTTTTTTTTTTTTTTTACAGTAGTATCATTTTAGATTTTGTCAAGGGGCAAGATTGTCCACCGAGAGCTACATCAGAGTTTTTACATTTTTTTAAAATTAATATATTAGTATATAATTTATTTAAAAAGCATGTGTTCCTCAAACTTGGGGATGGGGCAATTGCCCCTGCCGTCCGCAAATGACGTCCCTGATTGATAATATTATAATATTAATAAAATTAAATACCTATGCTAGGTCTACCCGCCTTTCTATTAAGAATTAGATATATTGTGCTAATTGTAAAAAAAAAAAAAAAAAAAAAAAAAGATAAATTGGCATATCTCTTTTTTGAGAGAAAACATTTTTGTGTACGTGATGTTTAATATCTACGCACAACCGTATAATTGAGTTTGAAATATGTAATTACAAGGTTTGAAGTACGTAATTAGTGTTCCATTCACTTCAAGCAATATTTGAAGTAAAATTTTCCTTGCTACAGTTTGTTAGAATGTTGTTGCAGATTGTGATGCTAAATGCAGCACACAATCGTCTTATTATTTTTTTCTAAGTGTCGTAGAAAGGGTCAAGGACAAATCAAACACATCACACAACCCTTATTCACAACTTGCGGAGGAAGGTTACGTATAATTCTATTACCATGTTTTCTTTTTAACATGAAAAACCCAGTTTAACCTTTGTAGATGTTACATGACTTGTTTACGCAAATCTTCTATTCATACAGTTCCCAGAACACTTTTTATTTGCTATTGTGCTGTTTGTTTGTTGTGTTGAAAGCTGTGGTTTATTGAGTACTTTAAGCGTGGGCGCCGATCCTGGGGGCCTAGGGAGCCCAGACTCCCTCTGAAGTACACTTAGATATACATTTTAGTATTGAAATCCTTATTCGTCTCTGTTATATTACAAACCCGAAAGCCTCATTCCAAACCAGGAGCGGATCCAAGACGGACTTCTGGGGGGGGGGGCAGTGGGTTGTAATACTTATACTTACAAGTAAGGGACCATATGGTTGTCGCGCAAATCAGATACAGATATACTCCATCTGATTGAGAATGAAAAGATATGGGGAACACAGAAATTTAAGGTGCTAAGGGCCATAGGAAGCGGAGCGAGGAAAGAGGAAACATTGAATGTCGGCAAAATTGAAGAAAGTAATGAATGACGGGAAAAGTTAATTTCTTGCAAACAGGGAAAGAAAGTCAACCAAAAGAAAGAAACTAAATATAACAAGGGCATCAAGGACGAAGAAAGATCATAATCAGGGTTGCCATCCGGACCGTAGTGTTGCCAGCGCTGCATAACATTGATATGGAAGGTATAGCACAGTGTAGCAATTCACGCACAAGGAAAAATATTAGTAACACAAAAGACAATTGAAAAGACTCTGTACACGTGCGTAAAAAGGTTTAACGATAGTCGTGAGTGAATAATGTACATGAGGGAGGACAAATAGAGACATGAAAGTGAAGGGGGTACACATGATAAATTGAAGAAAGTCAGGAATGACGGGAAAAGTTAATTTCTTGCAAACAGGGAAAGAAAGTCAATCAAAAGAAAGAAACTAAATATAACAAGGGCATCAAGGACGAAGAAAGATCATAATTAGGGTTGCCATCCGGACCGCGGTGTTGCCAGCGCTGCATAACATTGATATGGAAGGTATAGCACAGTATAGCAATTCATGCACAAGGAGAAATATTAGTAACACAAAAGACAATTGAAAAGACTCTCTACACATGCGTAAAATGGTTTAACGATAGTCGTGAGTGAATAATGTACATGACGGAGGACAAATATAGACATGAAAGTGAAGGGGGTACACATGATAACACAGAAACGAAAGTTTTTGGGAGCATCGTTCAGGTACCGCAACGACGCATTCCTATATGATTATGCCGGTGATTGAGATGTATGGTACACTGCTTCCACACATGTATGTTCTTGTTTCGGAACCCAGCAGTAACTTTCCAGCGCGCATGGTCGCTGAATTCTCCAATGTGAAGGCAGATCAGCGAATGTGACCAAACGGGATTTGCAAATCTTCCTGGAAGAAGTTTTGTGGCCCGATCTTCAGGGTAAGGATCGTGTTTTGCTTTTGGTTGACTCCTGGACTCCAAACAAGGATGACACTCTTTACAACATGACAGTTCCTGACGGTGTTCAGTTCTACAAAAAGCTGATTCCTTCGAAATGTACAGACTTTATACAACCTGCTGATGTGTTCTTCTTTCGTCCATTCTAAAACATGGTGAAGTTCATCACAGATATGTGATGTTCTCCAGTATTAACGTGTGGCAACGTGAGAACTTTCTCCGCCTTCAGTCACTTGTTCATTACCAGTTTATCTCCAGGCGATCCCAAAAGATGATACGCTTTGCGTTTTTCAAATGTGGCTACTGCAATGAACATCCTGAACAGTTTGAATCACCTTCCGCATATTGCTTTGAAAAAGGACTCACAGAGAATGCTGCAGAGACGCATGTGACCAGCTTGCTTTCATCCGCTGTGCTCACTGCGAGAAATGTTTGTGCGTTGACCACGCATTCATTCGTGATATTCACGTCAACTGCAATTAAACTACAAATGGTGTGTACTGTTCTCTATTTCCCTCCATTTGTATTCACGCGGGTGTAATATTCACTCACGACTACGTTAAACCTTTTTACGCACGTGTACAGAGTCTTTTCAATTGTCTTTTGTGTTACTAATATTTTTCCTTGTGCATGAATTGCTACACTGTGCTATATCTTCCATATCAATGTTATGAAGCACTGGCAACACTGCGGTCCGGATGGCAACCCTGATTATGATCTGCGTCCTTGATGCCCTTGTAATGTTTAGTTTCTTTCTTTTGGTTCACTTTCTTTCCCTGTTTGCACGAAATTAACTTTTCCCGTCATTCCTGACTTTCTCCAATTTTGCCGACATTCAATGTTTCCTCTTTCCTCGCTCCGCTCCCTATGGCCCTTAGCACCTTAAATTTCTGTGTTCTCCATATCTTTTCATGCTCAATCAGATGGCGTATGTCTTCATCTGATTTGCGCGACAACCATATGGTCCCTTACTTGTTAGAACCAAGGGCGTTGATTTCTCTGTAAATTTGGGGGGGGGGGAGGATTTTGAAACAAATTGCATTCAAATTATGCCAAATATTGTAAATTTGCAAATACAGTAAGAGAGCCCACATGAGCTTTGGAGGGGGGTCCCCTCGGCTTCCCGAGATCGGCGCCCTTGCTTAGAGCTACTTTTAAGAGCTCTAAACTCTGGGATGGGTTATATATATATATATATATATATATATATATATATATATATATATATATATATATATATATATATATATATATATATATATATATATATATATATATATAATATATAATTTTTTATTAAAAAAGTTTCTTCTTCTGGGAGGGCGGTCGCCCCCTCTGGATCCGCCACTGTTCCAAACGAATATAGAAATCGGCGTCACTGCCATGAAGCTTATTAAATACATATATATGTTCATACAAGGGTGAGATAAACTATGTACATACCTCACATGCCACGCTGTAGGTGTAGTCCACGTGTAATTTCAACTTAATAATTTGTTGCTGCAAAAGCTTTTCTTTCACTCGATCTTTCTCTGTTATACTGTACCTTTGTTCAGAAGTCAACGTAAATGACTCTAAATACAGTGGAAGTAGGATTGTCTAATGTAGTGTGGCTCTCTTGTAACTGACGATTTCAATGTAATAAGCACCCGGGCAGTGACGACGCCAGTTTTGTTTTTCTGTGGGGGGAGCAACGGAAAGGAAGATATTTTGGGGGACAACTATTTTATTATATCCCGCAAAGGTTAATTTTATTATTATTTGACTTACATTAAAATACAACAGTTCTGGGGACAGGAGTATTCTACGGAGGGCACACGACCCGACAGATTCACCCGTGTTCACCGCTGTCTACAATACACTGAGCAAAGTGGGTATATGGGTCGGTGGATCAGTGGTTCTGAGTGGGTCACAGTGGGTCGTGGGTCGCAGTAGGTTACGTCCTGTTGATCCATCTACTCCATTTCTGATTTGCAGTCATTTATATCATCATAAATAATCGAGTTCGTCAAATGAATTCGCGTTGGGCCGCAAACACAAGCTCCTGCATTATAAACAATCTATATTATAAAATTGAAAGTGATTATGTTTGTGACTCCTAATCTCTTGAAGCACCCGACCGATCTTGATCAAATTTTCGACATTGATAAGGTTCGGGCCTGGGAGTGTTTTATATATTCATTTTGACGGTAGAACTGAGAGAAGGGGAAGGAGAGGTAATTATAAAAAATAAATAAAACTTTATCCGCCTTATGCAGAGTCGTTTTGACGTATGATTAGCGTCACACTGAAGTCCTGACTACTGCAGGAAATATATGTTTGTAGAACTCTCTAGTATAGCACTAATCACTAATCTTGAGCCAAACGACCAATCTCGATCAAATTTTCAACATAGATGAGATTCGTACCTGGGATGCTTTTGTTATTTCATTTTTACAGTGGAACGTAGGGGAGGGGGAGATATATGTTAAAAAAATAAAAGTGACTGTCTTTGTGACTTCGTCAGGCTTAAACTACTCGACCGGTCTAATCAAATTTTCAACATAGATGAAGTGAGGACCTGGGGTGTTTTTTGTCATATCACTTTAACAGTAGAACTGAGGGGAGGGGGAGGAGGAGCAATTATAAAAAATAAATAAAACTTAATAACTCTTGAACCACCCGACCGATCTCGGTCAAATTTTAAACATACATGAGGTTCTAGACTGGAAAGTTTTTTTTATTTTTTTTTTATTTTCACTTTGACGTTAGAACCTAGGAGAGGGGAGGAGAGGGGGATATTTATAAAACCTTAACTCTTGAACCACCCAACCGATCTCGATCAAATTTTCAATATATATGAAGTTCGAACCTGAGGTGTTTTTTGTCATATCATTCCAGTGGTGTGACTTCAGGGTGGGGTAGGTTTAGAGACATTTAAAAATGATCGAAAATGACCGGTATTAGTGTCGAATCTGTAGCTTTTGGGGTCGCTGGGATGAACAATGACACTTCTGATGCTGTTTAAATCCAAATTCCATCTCGCAACTTGAGAGAAGGGAAGGATATATATATATATGATCGAAATGACTAATATCAGTGTCAAATTCATAGTTTTCCGGGTCACTGAGATGAATAATGTCACTTCCGATGCCGTGCCCTGCAATGTGGGGAGGGGAGGAGATATATAAAAATAATCGAAAATGACCGATATTCAGTAAGGTGTGTCGCCAGTTAAAAAAGGTTGGTAACCATTGGATTATTGGTTTCGAGTGTAATCCGTGCATTTGGTTCTGTACGCCCCGCCCCGTTGCAGGTGGCTCACTCGTACTGAATATGAATTTGGACCAAGGGGAAAGCGCAAACTTTTCTTGGGCTCAAAGGCGTAAAATAAATACGGGACCTGGCTGTATGTCATTCTCTTCTGGATCAGGCCAAGAACTTTCTCAGCTTCCTGTAATTCAAGTGGAATTTAAAAAATTGTGGTGTTTCATGCTACCATAATAAATTTAATGATACCATTTTATAGTTGATGTTTTCAAGACAGCAATTTTTCTCTCTCAGCTGTTTAATGTACTGGAATGTGTTTAACACGTTTCCGAAATGACAACTTTCTGCACAAAATTGTCGTTGAACGGGTGTCAGGAATTAAAAGCGGTTTTCTTCAACATCAATTTTCTTCACTTCGTTTTTAATCCTATTTGAACTACCGCTTTTCCCTGATGAATAATATTTGCTTTAGAAAAAAAAACAGTCACTTCGTTAAAGAATAAATTGTTTGTAGGTTGAAGATTTCAATTTTTCCAGTTTTGATGATTCTTTGTCATGTTATAGCAGAACGATGTAGTGCGAAGAAAATGGCTGCCGTTTATCTGCAACTTAAAATGTTAGTTTAGTTTAGCTTAGTTGGACAGTTTCGATTTATAATATGAATGGGTTTCAAACGGCTAACCGAACCGCAATATGGTTCTAGTTATAATCATTAACGTATTCCCCCAAAAGTATTAAGAGAAAGACATGGAGAATCGCAATTTCGTTCAAGTGGAACAACAGCTTCACAATCACTTAATCTAACAGGAAAGCATAACATATTGTTCGGAACTTTTCCAAAATATATATAAGAATATTCTGAAAAGTGTCAATCTAGTGTCTGTTTTCAAACTGAACAGAACCGAAACCGGTTAACCGGTGTTTGGAACACTTCTAGTTTAGTCCTTTCTGATGGTCTACTGGTTAGCGCGTATGCCTTTGGCGTACATAGTCTCACGTTCGATTCCCGGTGGGAGAACACAAAAAATTCACAATCATTCACTCTCAGTAATTATCCATCTCCTTTAGCCTAAAGGGCATACTCGTGGGACATTAAACTAGAGCATTTATTTATTTATTTTAACAATCACCAAATACAGTTCAGAGGCCATTTTACACTGGATATCCAAGAACAACAATAACAATGAAAAGGATTTGGGAAGGTATCGGCCAGAGCCTGTTTAGTGGGTACCATCCCGGCATTTACCTGGTAGAACTGAGGGAAACCCTGGAAAACCTCAGTCAGGGTGGTCGGCAGCGGGATTCGAACCCACGACCTCCTGAATGCGAAGCCAACGCTCTATCACTTGAGCTACTTCGCATTTCATTTCATTAGTATACACGAATTTCGTCGCGGCTAAGCGGTTAGAATACACGCCTTTGGTATGGGAGATCCGGATTCGATTCCCGATGGGAACTCATGTTATTAGGATCCCACGTTAAGCTATAAGTACACGTCTCATATAGCCTCACTGCTGCTGAAAAAGACGCTAAACTAAAAATCATTAATGTACATACGTTTCGTTCAACACGATATTTGAAGCATTTTGCTTTGCTCTTGACTATTGCGTAAGCTGTCTGAATTATTTTGGTGTTCCTTTTCGTCAGTATAAAAAACATTGTTTTCTCCTCGCTTGCAAAAAAAAAAAAAAAAAAAAAAAAAGCAATAAAGAAATTAGAAAGTTGTACCTTCAACTTTGATATTTGCATTAGTCTGCAACTGGTTAAAGGCTGTAAGCTAAATTCCCTTGTAAGAGATAGTACGACCGATAAATTTGTCAGTATAAATTGTTTGCCTAAAATGTTTGTATGACTCCTGCTGCTTGTCTTACTTGTTATATCAAACAGTCTTATATTGTAGACAGTGTCGGCTCGTGAGGGAAGTCACAGCGACATGTAGAGAAAATTTTATCGCTACAAACTATGGAAAGAAAATTAATGAGGGGCTTGGCCATTTTTTTAAAAAAGTTTTTAAATACACTATTACCATACTCATTAGCAGTACAAAGCTGTTCTTTTAAAAATTCTAATCGCAGCTCATTTGTGATTACCAGTTTAGTGACTTTGGAGATGTTAGTGTAAACTTGTATATCGTAGGACTGGAGTATTCAAAAACGTTGCAGCAAACTTAGCTTTCTTAATTTTGTATTATAGCATTTAAAGGTGTGGTAGGTATGTGTTAGGGTTATCCACTATTCATCATTCGTAATCAACCACTTCAGAAATGAGCCGATCACGTCTTTATCGAAGTAAAATGTAGCGCAATGTTGCGGAAATTCAACTCATCTTCATATCGTAGTATAGGTATTTCATTATAAAAATTCCACCATTTTCTGTACATCTTCTAGCTTCAACTTACAAATGACGTCAGGTCTGACCCGCTGGGATTCATACACCTTGAGATTTGGACACTAATGCCATCTTGTGCGCAAAAGGTGCAATACTTTCTAGACAACCTATATTACCGTGTATACTGTATAGCGATAAACATTAGAACATGAATGATTGATTTCTGCCATTTCCGGTTTCAATACAGGGTTTAAGAGAGAAGATTGCAACCTATTCTTAGAACGCGGAATCGATTCTAGAAACCGCTCTTCTCTCTCTCTCTCTCTCTCATCCTTTTTCCTCTCGAAAGATCAGTATTGAAACCGGAAGTTGTAGTAAATTTCTGTTACTTCCGGTTTTAGTAGAGAGTTAAGGATGGAGATGAAATGTATTGTTGGAGTTCTTAATAGATTTTCAGGAAGAAGCTTCTCGCTATCTATCACCGTGTTTGCTCTATAGGAATCAAGTTAAAAACCAGAAATTTTGTACCACTTCCGGTGTTTGGAAAACCTCCCTCAGCGAACTCAGTTTCTAACTTTTGATCGTCTACATCTCGGCAAAAAATGATGGAGATCCATCAAACAGTTCTTGAAATTTTTTTGTCTCCCACACAAACGGACGAATGGGAAGTCAGTAAATGTGTATAAAGGAGTTTTGGTGAACCAAAAGCCATAAAAACTAAAGGGATTTTTTTTATGTAACTGTTCTGAAAGATTAAACCACCACTATCAGACTATCGAGAGCCGCCGTTCAAGAACTACAGCCTTATATTATCATTACGTTTATTCTTTGTTGGTTGAATTTAACGTTCTTGTTCAGCTCCGTGGCTATGTAAGACATAGACCTACGAGTTAAGAGTTACAGTTTAAGAGCCTGCCTTACTAAAAAATAGTAGGAAATTTACCATTTTTCTTTTGCTTGATTATTTATCAGTGAAAGGAGATAATGAAATGCAAGTCACCACAATCATAGACAATGCTATTCTACAACAGAAAATATGAACCTGAAGAATGTTCAGTGTTGCAATCCATAGAAATTACAGTGTTGCCAGAAAAACAATTTCCCTAAAATCTAAGTTAATGCAGCGAGTAGAGGAACAAACTCAACTGCATTTGGTTACGTATCATGTAGTTTTGGTTTCCTGTGAGCTACTTTTTAAATAATAGTTGCATTTACTTTGTAATAAAGAAAATAGTTTTAACATACAGTTATTAAAACTAAATAATAATGTTAATTAAAAAGTAGTTCACAAGAAACCAAAACAATATGATACGTAACCAAATGCAGATGAGTTTGTTCCTCTACTCGCTGCATTAACTTAGATTTTAGGGAATTGTTTTTCTGGCAACACTGTAATTTCTATGGATTGCAACACTGAACATTCTTCAGGTTTATATTTTCTGTTGTAGAATAGCATTGTCTATGATTGTGGTGACTTGCATTTCATTATCTCCTTTCACTGATGAATAATCAAGCAAAAGAAAAATTGTAAATTTCGTATTATTTTTAGTAAGGCAGACTCTTAAGGTAGATTCTGAACCACCGTAATGCGTTCATTGATCTTCGATCGTTAATCAAATCCGGAAACACGAGCGTCAAAGACTCGTTCGCAGTAGTAATTCGACCATCGGGAAGGACTGAGTTTATTATTAGCGCTTTTGGCCTTTGTGAGCGCAGTGTCACATTTCGATCCTCATGATGGTTCAGAACAGACATGTCCAACTAAGCCATATATGGTGTACAGTCAGCGACAACATTTCTTTCCGTTTGGTAAAATTTATTTTGGGAGTAATGGTAGTATGGCTGGAATGTACAGAAAATTACATTTTATTTAATTGACTGTAAACTATACTCAAATTGTCCTTCCATTCTGAAGTTACTTTCGAAATTAATCTCATCAAACGGAAAGAACTTTCGTCGCGGACTGTACAAGCGAGCTTTTACGAGTAGAGTGAACACAGAGAGTAGGGTGAGATGAGAGGAGGAGAGAACTCGATAGGCGGAAGGGAATAAAACAATGTTCTCAGTTATTGGTACGAATCCTCGACTAATGTATCTGGCAAACCATCGACTACGTCCTTTTTGCCTGTCGCCGCTTTGATTTTTTTATTTGATTTTCAGTTTAGGGTTCCTGTCAGCGGCGAGGCTATATGAGACGTGGACCTACAATTTAACCACATGAGCTCTCGCCGAGAATCGAACCCGGGTCTCCCACGCTAAAGGCACGTACGCTAACCGCTTTGCCAACCTATCGCCCCTGTCTTTTTATCAACGCTGGGTTTGCTGTATATTCCTTGCTCCTTCTGTGTGGTTTACTGTGAATACAAGCAGGAAAAGTGATATCACGGAGCATCCCGTTGGAAATGATTGATCCAGAATATTCGGTTTTGATCCAGGGTAGTGAACCGATTAGGGAGCTACTCGATTTTAACAAGAATTTTAGGAATGATTCGAAAAAATGGATCAAATAATTGCGATCTTGGCCAAGAATTTTAGGAATGATCAAAAAATGCATCAAAAGATTGCGATCTTGGCCAAGAATTTTAGGAATGATCAAAAAAATGCATCAAAAGATTGCGATCTTGGCCAAGAATTTTAGGAATGATCAAAAAATGCATTAAAAGATTGCGATCTTGGCCAAGAATTTTAGGAATGATAAAAAAATGCATCAAAAGATTGCGATCTTGGCCAAGAATTTTAGGAATGATAAAAAAAATGCATCAAAAGATTGCGATCTTGGCCAAGAATTTTAGGAATGATCAAAAATACATCAAAAGATTGCCATCTTGGCCAATAATTAGTTTTTGGATCAGGGAACACAAAACTTTTGAACAGCCTCTAAATCGAGCTTTCCTATTTTCTACGAAACAAGCACATCATACTGACTTAAGTGATAGTTTGAGTTTGGCTGCACTATACGTAGTTCTCCAGATACAAGGCGTACAAGAAATATTTTGATTGAAATATATTGGATCTTTTGATCCAAAAAGTAGCGAAACGCCATTATAAACGATAATGCTAATATGTTGATGAAGCATCACAAAGCTATAAGGCGTCTGGGTAGCCGTAGACTTTTGTCTTGTAAAAGGAAGTGCTTTTATTATTATTATTATTATTATTATTATTATTATTATTATTATTATTATTATTATTATTATTATTATTATTATTATTATTATTACTTCCTAATAGAAATGAACTGACTATATTTCCGGTCTACATAAATAAATGAGTTAACACAAAATATGTTTATTCCAGAGTCGTGCCTCAAGAAATATAAAAAGTTTTCAGAGAGCGCGTTTTTACCGGCATTCGTCCCTCACTATGTATTGTGTAGAATTCGTCGCGTGGAAGAATTTTATTAAACTTGAATACGTAGGACTCTCATCAAAAAGCATTTTAAAATGCGTCTCGCGTGTCTCCTCCAGCTATCATTCCCAAGGTCCTTCATCCCCCGTTGATTGCCTTGACTTTCTGGCCACTACGCACTGTAAACAAGCTGTTGTACTTTTAAGAAATGTAGTAGACCCCTATTCAATCTACTATAAATTTTGCATGTATGAACATTGGAAAAATGAAGACAAATTTCTGCATTTTGGCTAGCTATTCCCAAGTTAAAATTCGTACTAACAAAAGTATTTTACGTCGTAGGCTAAACATTACTGGATTTCGTTTTCTTTCTTACTATGTACTAAAGAGTAGGAACTACTAGAATTTTTTACTCTTTCACTGTAAAATTATAATGAAGTTACTGTCAAGTGAGTTGGCATTATGTCTGTGTTAAATTACAGTCGACTTTAATTACTGTGTCACACAAATAATACTTTTTTTTTTACTTTAACGTCCCACGATTATATACCAAGACTAAGAGAGACGGTGGCAATGAGATGGATGATAATGATGGAATGACGAAAGTGAAAGGAAACGGATAATTCCGAAAGAATCCACGCACGTATAATTTGTTCACCATTGGCGGGAACTGGGATCGAACCAGAACTCCACGCGCCAGAGGCGTGCTCTCTGCCACTCAACGACCGTGACACCATCAGAGAGATACATTGGATATTAAATAATAATTAATCGCCATGCTAATACCAAGCGTTATTATTAGGTCTATTGTATCAACCGATATTCCATTGATTTTACGTTGAATAGTAATATAACAAAACGAGTTGTCAGTGTTGTGAATTTGCTGAAAAGGCTTACAATGTTAATATTACCCATTATCACTTGATTGATTGATTGGTTTGAAATTCAGCTTTTCTTTTCAGTTCCGAGGCTGTATAAGACGTGGACCTATAGCTTAACGTGGGATCCAAACCACATGAGCTCTCAGGGGGAATCGAATCCGCGTCTCCCACGCCGAAGGCGTGCACGCTAGCCATATAGCCACGAGAGCGCCCTATCTATAATCAGAGTACCTATGTACTGTATAAGTCAATCCTAAAAGTATGTTGGAACTAACGAAACTAACAGTTATTATTTCAATATTATACTTTTGATTTTGGTGGACAACCTTCATGGAGTTTAACTGGAAGAATCAATATGGCGTTTTCATTGAAAACCTTGATTGCATTGTAGCATAAAATAGTTATGTCGATTTAATGGAAATCCGTCTTGGCGTTCTGGTGGTAAATGTTGTTGGAATTTTGCTGGAAAACAGGTTTGGCGTTATGGCGGAAAATCTTGGTGATGTTTTATAGAAAACCTTTGTTGAGTTTTGCTGAAAACAGTTTTCTGGTGTTTTTTTGGTGGGGTTTCGCTGGAAAAACAGTGTTGGTGATTTGGTGGAAAACCTCGATGAAGTTTTTGGTGGAAAACACATCTGACGTTTTGGTGGAAAAGTCTTTGAAGAGTTTTGTGTTGGCAGACTGTTCTGTCATTTTGTTGGAATGTCACTCGTAAATAGTTTTGATGATTTGGTGGAAAACCTTGGAGATTTGCTGGGAAACATTTGGCGTTTTGTTGGAAATGCTTTGTCGAGTTCTGCTGCAAAACGGTACTGATGTCTTGGTGGAAAACTTTGAAGAAATTTTGCTGGTAAACTTGTGTGGACTTTTCCTACTGTGGACCTGGATATATTTATTTCTTAGTGTTCTGTTTCCATAAACAACTTCAGAATTGATACAAAACAAGATGGTCAATGCTTGAATTTCTTTTTTCTTTTCTTTTTCGTTTTCAATTAAAAAAAATGATCTCTTCTTTTTTCACTGTGTTCATTCTTTCTTTATTCATGAATTGTCTAATTACATTTGATCTCCCTTCACCGAACTTTTCGGACCTCATAGGAACTGGTTAGGGCATTGACATAAGATAATAAAATACAATCGTATTTTCGTTTTCTTTTTGATTTTTAGCAAAAGGTAACGCAAGACGTAAGGTTTACAATATATCGTACATGTTAGAACAAGAGTTAGCTTTGTCATTTTCAATCTTCTTGATTTTTGTTAAAAAATGTATACAATAGAGGGCGCTGATGAGTTCTCATTAATTAGACGGTCACAGATACACACAAGTTCTATGCCCCGGATCCCAGGGTATAGATACGATGTATTTTGTTACACAATCAAAACTTCGAAACCCCAGGACGACTGAACGTACCAAATTTTTATATTCGAAAAATATGAGCAAGTTTGGATAGGGGCATTCGTTTAACACAGCCATACAAAAAAAAAAAAAAAAAAAAGTTCTGTTCAGCGAACCTCAGGATATGAATTCGATGCATTTTGTTATACAGAATCCAAATTTCGAAACCCTAGGACCATTGACCGTGTCAATTTTGTTCATGGGCGAGAAAGATGTGTCCCAAAATCACTCAAATTTTTCGCCCATAAAAAAAACAATGACGGTCAATCGTCCTGAGATTTTGAAACTTGGATTTTGTGTAACAAAAATATATTGAATCCTTACCATGAAGTCCGGGGTACAAAACTTTTATTTATTTATTTATTTTGTGTGTGTGTTATTGGCATTTTTCGATTTTGTTGTTTTCATATTTGGTTACTTAAAGCAAAAAACCGTGAAAATTATGAGAGATTTTATATCGATTTTTGAAAATTAAGCGTTGCAAATAAGATAATCTGGCTCCGCTGAGGATGAAACTAGTTGTCATACGACAAGGATTCACATCCTTTTGAAAATCAAAAATGATAATCTTTATCCTGTAGTTTGATCTCGTTTTCGTTCACCTTTAGAATCTGAATCACGACTGTTGATCACACTTTTATTCACCCTGAGAATTTTAATAATTATGATTGATATCAATTTTATTCACTGTCATTATCTGAATCACAATTGTTTCTCTCATTCATCCATTTACCCTTAGAATCCGCGTGATGATTGTTGATCTTTTTTTTTTTTATTTACCCTCATCACGTGCAACATTATTGTCTCATTTGGAACAGATGACTTACTAAAATGCGATATGTTGTTACTCTAGATAGAATTCTTACTATGTATTCTTTTTTTTTTTTTTTTTTTTTTGTACTACAAAAGCATTTCAGTCTGTGAGTAACGGTAATATGAAAATTGAGGAACATTTGAGAGTTACAGGTTGTATAAACATCTAGGCGAAAACATGTAGATATTCATAATCCTTAAATAAAATGAAATGAAATCTTTCCGCTTAACGTCCCACGATTATGCAATTTAGGCTAAAGGAGACGATAATTAAGGCAAATGAATCATGATAGAAGAATTGGTGGAATGAGAATGTAGGAGAAAAGGGAGTACCTCGAGAAAAGCCCACGAACAAGATGATGTTCATCATAAACTTACTTGGGCGGAGATCGAACCAAGATCACTTGCATCAGAGGTAACTGCTCTACCATTGAGCCACCGTGCCCTTGTGTAACCTAGATCCACCAAATTAAGCGCACAGATATGTCTTCATCAGATCTGGTCGTCTACGAAGCCCTTTTTTCGACTTGCAGCTCAAGAGGAGCATCGAAATGGGGAATGACAATATATGCATACAAGGTTATAAATACCCGGGACGAAGGGATATTAGTGACAATGGATTGGAATTCGAAGCCCTTATCAACAGTAAGGCTGTACGAGACGTCAACCTAGTGTTTTAACGTGGATCCGAACCACATGAGCTCTTTCCAGGCAATGTAACCTGGGTCTCTCGCGCCAATGGAGTGTACGCTAGTCATATAGCTACGAAGAAGCTTCCGACAGATATTAAGAGTCAAATTCATAGTTTTCGGAGCCATTGAAATGAATAGTGATTCTTCCGACGTCGTTCTAGTCCAAGTTTAGCCCCCATCGTCATGGGGGTGGTGAAGAAAATAATATATCCAAAATGACCGATATTAGTGTCGAATCCATAGTTTTCGGGATCGCTAAGCTGATGGGTTATTTAAGCATAAGTTTAAGCAAGAAGGAACATGCCAGCTGGCCCGAGAATTAACAAGGCTACGTCAATGGGATTGTTCTTCGTTATATATTTCTTTCTTTCTTATTTATTTATTTCACTCACTGATAACTGTTAGATGTAAAAAAGTGATTTTAAAAAAAATGATGTTCTCCTTGAACCCTAGGCTGGGAATAAGACATAATTTGCAAAATATAACCTTTACATGGGGAAAAGGGACAGATTGGAACTCTTTATATTTGTTTGCCAGATCTCTGAAACTAGAGAACTTACGTACAAACGTTGTCAATGAATCTTAGACTAAAGATCAGCCGCAGCTTTAAGAAGTGTGTCTCCTACTGGAAAAAGGGATCGTTGAATTTTTTTTATTCGATCTTTACCATATCTCCCGAATTCTTGGGTGTTACAAATTTGAAATTTTATACAAACGTTACTAATAAACTCTTAGCTAATTGTGAGTATAACATAAGAGTTTCAAAGAAAGTCGCTCATAAAAGGGGGAAAGAGTTCTTGAAGGATTTTTCGTAATGTAACAAATCTCTGAAACATCTGCATTAGGAACTTGACATTTTGTATTTTTTTTTTTTTTTTTTTTTTTCCACTGAACCAGAGGCTGATGATGAGATGTGACGAAATGTGATCCCTGAGAGAAGATGGGAGCTTTTGGAAGCTTCTTAGTCGTTCCCAGATATTTGAAGCACTTTGCTGTAGGTAAATGAAATTTCGCACGAATGTTCTCAAACTCTTGAACATGGGTAGGACAGGAGTTTCTGAAAATCAACATCTAAGAGTATAGAAAGAGAGGTTAAATGATTCTTGCTTTACGAAGTTGAAATTTTGCTCGAACATATATAATATATGTATATATTATTTCCACTCTGAGGGAGACGTAATTAAAATTTTCTCTATTAATATCAATTTCTTTTGAAATGTTCCGCTTAGCATACAACCAGAAACTGTTTATTTGGTGTACAGAATATGAGTATCTCATGCGAGAAGTCGATTTGGCTAAGCTTCGAAACTACAAAATTACTTTAAAGGGGGAGTTGTGTGAGAGTTTACATAACTCCGTTGAAATTAAACTTGCATCAAGAGGTATTTTAAAACCAGAAAAACATTGTATGGGTACTGCATTATTTTTAACGTACGAGTATCATGTGGTATGTGCAACCATCGAAAAAAATCAAAGTGTGTACAAAATATGATATTTTGTTTTGCCGATGAATGCAATGTTTCTTATTACTCCGTTAATGTAACTTCTCTTGAGTTTTCTGATTGGCGTACGCGTCTTCGAGGTGGGAGAACTGGTGCCAAGATATCTCACTAGCGTTAGGGCTTGTAGGAGAACAAAATAGTTTACAGTCAGGTTAATAGTTATCGGCAGTTGCATTGCGCCCTACCTGATGCTAACATATCTCGCTAGCGTGAACGCTTGGGAAAGGAGGAGGAGCCGAAGGCTTGGGAGGGGAAACAAAATAGTTTACAGTCAGGCTAATAGTTATCGGCAGCTGCATTGCCTTCTATCTGATGCCAAGAGATGTCGCAAGCGTTGAGGCTTGGGGGAGAACAAAATAGTTTATAGTCAGGTTAGTAGTTATCGGCAGGTGCATTGCGTCCTATCTGATGTCAAGATGTGTCACTAGCGTTAAGACTTTGGAGGAGCCGAAGGCTTGAAAGAGAACAAAATAGTTTGCAGTCAAGTTAGTAGTTATCGGCAGCTTCATTGCGTCCTATCTGATGCCAAGATGTGTCGCTAGCGTTAAGACTTTGGAGGAGCCGAAGGCTTGAAAGAGAACAAAATAGTTTACAGTCAAGTTAGTAGTTATCGGCAGCTGCATTGCGTCCTATCTGATGTCAAGATGTGTCGCTAGCGTTAAGACTTTGGAGGAGCCGAAGGCTTGAAAGAGAACAAAATAGTTTGCAGTCAGGTTAGTAGTTATCGGCAGCTGCATTGCGTCCTATCTGATGCCAAGATGTGTCGCTAGCGTAAAGACTTTGGAGGAGCCGAAGGCTTGGGGAAAAACAAAATAGTTTACAGTCAGGCTAATCAATCAGCAGCTCCATTGCCTCCTACCTGATGCCAAGAGATGTCGCTAGCGTTAAGGCTTGGGGGACAACAAAATAGTTTACAGTCAGGTTAATAGTTATCGGCAGTTGCATTGCGCCCTACCTGATGCTAACATATCTCGCTAGCGTGAACGCTTGGGAAAGGAGGAGGAGCCGAAGGCTTGGGAGGGGAAACAAAATAGTTTACAGTCAGGCTAATAGTTATCGGCAGCTGCATTGCCTTCTATCTGATGCCAAGAGATGTCGCAAGCGTTGAGGCTTGGGGGAGAACAAAATAGTTTATAGTCAGGTTAGTAGTTATCGGCAGGTGCATTGCGTCCTATCTGATGCCAAGATGTGTCGCTAGCGTTAAGACTTTGGAGGAGCCGAAAGCTTGAAAGAGAACAAAATAGTTTATAGTCAGGCTAATAGTTATCGGCAGCTGCATTGCTTCTACCTGATGTCAAGAAATGTCGCTAGCGTTAAGGCTTCGGGGCGAGCAAAATAGTTTATAGTCAAGCTAATAGTTATCGGCAGCTGCATTGCCTTCTACCTGACGCCAAGAGATGTCATAGCGTTAAGGCTTGGAGAAGAACAAGTAGTTATTTATAAAATATAGATAGATTATTACTGCAATACTGCATTAGAAATGCAGATATTTCAATCTATAACAGCTTTTGCTTTAATAATAATAATAGTAGTAGTAATAATAATAAAACTTTTTTTCTGTTAGTTGAACATATTTACTAAAACTAATATTGGCTAACATAGATAGGCTTCACTGAACATTCTCACATCTTAGAATGTTAATAGGTCAAATTCTTGATAGAGACAACTCTATGAAAACAAAGTAAGCACATAATAACTCCATGTTGTTTGATATTCTTAATAAAATAAAGAGCTATCTATTTGGCAAACGTACTCTTTCATGTTATGTAATTATATTCTGTTTCCTCATTCTTAACGTTTGATTAGTGTGTGTGATGCTATCATACAAAATGTCATATAAATGCTAATGCCCGGTTGCACCAACCGAGGATTAATCCGTGAATAGGGATTAAACTAAAGTTAATCATCGAAGAGAGGATAATGTGTTGCACCAACACTGATCTGAAGATTATATTGCCAAATCGTCGAATTAAGATTAGCCATCGAAAACGGGAGTTTAATCCTTGATAACGTCGTGATCAGCTGTGAATAGAGTGAATGTGCTTGCAAAAGATTTGGATATTTTAGATGAATCTGAAGTGCTCGAACAGATAGAATATGCTATCCGACCTAGAAGAATAATGAGACAGGGAAAATCCTTTTGAGTACTTCAACGATGATGCATTTTGTAATCGTTTTCTCCTGTCGAAGTACTCTGTTTTGTTGCAGGATTGCTTGCAGAAGATTATATCAATAATTTGGCTGTTTATGTGGTTATGTGGATATAAATGGTGTTACTGTGTTTATTTCAATTGTTCCTAAAGCAAGAAAGTGATATTTGTATCAATAAATATCTGTCATTACTACAATGGACCGATTAAAGAAGCATACTTGCACTAATTCATTATATTCATTGACTTATTTATTATAGTTTGTGAATTGAAGAAGTGTAGTTTTTAGTGGCTACCTAGTAGAGTTGGACATAGTAGGTTAAATTTACCTCACATTTAAGGTAATTATATTCATAAGATTCGACCTTGCTGCAAGACACTCTCTTGGGGTCAATTATATTTTATGGTATACACTACAACATTCGTTCATTTAACAGGTCTATTGGCATTTTAAATCTTTACAATTTTGGTTTATTTGGGTTGAATATGCACTTGTATATTAAATACTGCAGAAATAAGTGTGAAAAGAAAAGTAATAAACCGAAGCAGAAAATTGGAACATTAACTTTGTATGTCATAAACTAGAATTGCTCCCATCCTTACATTAAATCTGCTAGCATGTTCTGCAAATTTTACAATAAAAACGGCCTATGTTTAGCAGAAGGGGTCCAGTTCTTTTCTCTAAAAAAAATGTTACAATTTTGGTAATTTCTGTTCACATTCGGTTAGTTGAGGGTAGGGTTGGTTAGTTTAAGTTAGGTTAGGCTAGTTTAGGTTAGTTTAGTTTATGTTATATTAGTGTAGGATTCCCGCATAATTTTTCAAAAAATGATAGAATTTCGCTTATTTCTACTAATATTACGTTAGTTTAGATTAGTTCAGGTTAGCTTACCTTAGTTTATGTTAGGTTAGGTTAGATTTGGTTACGCTATGTTACGTCTAAGTACTTGCATCACTCATTTCTCCTGTAAATTTTGTGTTTTTTACGTGCTTCTGGACCCATTGTACTAAACATACCCCATAAAAACTATTGATTGCTGCCATCGTGCTTCTTCCAATAATCGTGCCCCTATACTTGATGTGTATATATTTTTAAAAAATGTAAGCAAATTTTCATTATAATTTCCGGTGCACATTTACTGCACGCGTCTATATAGGTTTGTAAAATTTACAGAACAAATTTGTAATAATATTTTAACACACTACTGTGTTACTAATAGAAATATGTTTTCTTCTTACCTGAAGACATCCCAAATACATAGCTATGTAAAAATATATTAATGAAAGTCGAACATGTTATTCGCGGACAAGATTCTAGATTACTGGTCCCACTTCCCATTGATCAGTAATAAAGACAGAAATCAGCGTGCCGTGTGGGGCTCTAACCCGCCTTCACTCGCTAACGCTCGCTCAGCGGTACTGTGTAAATTAAATGTATAAACTTTAGTACAGAAAGAAATCAACCCAGCTACTAACCTACATGGGGGACCAGTAATCTAGAACCTTCCGCGTGGACTTTCCTATAAGGTAGCTATTAATCATAGTATATGATAATGTGCTAATTCATTCTGCGCAACGACAAATGTCTGAGCTTAAGAGATTCACATAATTATGAAATTTACGTTAGTAATGTGTTATGTTAATTTGAGCGTTTGCACTATATCGCCGGACTACACGAAAATCTAAACAAAAAAAAATGCATTTCGTTAGATTAGATTAGATAACATTATATTAGGTTAGTGTTAAGTTTAGAGTTAACCCTCCGTTTATTTTATATGAAAATTAGGAAAATTTACAGGAGAAATGCGGTAAGAAATGATGATTTGCAGTTTTTATGTGTTGTTTAGGTGTGTAACTTTGGCAGTAAAGTTATGTTTAATACGAGAAAAGATATGTGGAAGTGGGTTCTATTTGCAAAACGCGGAAGGTTCGATGATTCAGCACCGTGCCCATTTTATGTCAAGGACAGAACCCTTGTAACCCGTTCCTACTCCTACTCTTACTACTACTACTGCTTATACTATAGATCCGGATAGTAAAACTGCACGTTTTGATGTTTTTATTGCTTTTTTGTAGGTATGAAACTGGAGGAGCAACTCTAAACTTAAGCCTTAGGTTAGGTTAGGTTGAGTTACAAGTCAATTATCTTGAAAACAGATACGTATAACTTTTACAGCTTGGAATAAAAAATCAATATATTCGTATAAATATGGAGTCCGGATATAGGTATGGCATAAAAACTACAGTGTAAAAAACATAAAACAACTTGTGCTAGGTGGCCACTATGAAGCACAAATGCTACCTACCCAGTCGGGGCAGGACGAAGCTAGTAGACCCTCACGATAGCGCAGAAGTGTATCCGAAAGGAGCGGGCGCGGAGCGGCGTGTACGCGCGCAAGCGAGGGTAGTGAAAACATGTGAATTTTGGTAATGATACGAGTTTCAATAGCACTTGTCATGGGTTCATACTAATAACTATCTGCACTGTTTGCAGAAACACATTGTCGTAGTTGCCACCTAGCAGGTTAGGTTGGTTAACTTACATTTAGTTAGGATATAATTCGATAAAACTCAAATATGAGTGTTTGAACTTTGACACATACGCGTCATTTCCAAAATGCCTTATCTGCCACTAAATCATAGCAAATGTACCTATCCGCCAAATAGTCCCTTCCGCCTACATATGTAATGCCGCTTACATCGAAAACAACCAACAACAGACACTTCCTTAACTTCAACTTTTCCAATCACATGACTTTCAATAATTCTTCATCAGAAATCAAAAATTAACCAAATTACCCGGTAAATTTCCTAAAACTGGTCCGGCGATACAGCACTTAACCCTTAATTTGGAACACAAATATGCAAGCAATAAAAAAAATCGGGATATTACCTATAACGTTTTTAGTAACGAACAAATACATTATTCAACATGTAAGGTAATTTGATGCCATATATAGTGTTTGCACTATCCTCGTTTATATCTATACCCACCTTCGCTAACGCACACCCTCGCTACCGATCGGGTCACTCCTCTGCGCTCCTACCGTGACTTGTTTAGATAGCATTCATGCTTTTAGTGACCATCTAGCAACAGTTGGTTAGTGTCTTTTGCGCAATAGTTCTTATCGTATACATACACTGAAGTTCCCCTAAAATGAATCTGTACAAGGGAATGCAAGTAATCACCCAAGAATGATTATTTATGATACAAAAGTCGATTTACTGAAAAAGAAGTATATATATTTAAGAAATTTGTGCTGGATCCATACGTAAATCTGCACCGCATCGCCAATTGGTAACATTACGCAAACACGACAGTCAACTACTAAAATAAACTTTACTTTATAAAGATGACCATATTTATGTACACCAGTGCTACTTTCTGGAATGAAGTATAACCAACTGGAGGCGCAAATGTAAACTTACTTTTTTTTTTTTCAGCGGAACTGGCGAGGCGATGTAGATGTAAATCTATATCAAAATTTGGATTTTAAAAAGGTGGTCCGAACAGAGTCGTGGGGAGCGAGACGGGTAGATATAACCTCATTGTTGATGTCCCCATTATCCCCCCACTGATAATCATATAACTATTAAATACAGTGTGATTGTGAGACACGGCAATATGATGAGTTAATTAACCTAACCTTTCCTACTCTGCCCTACATTTCAAAATAATGGTCTAAATATTGATTGTAAGGTAACCTAACTTACTCTACCCTACATTTGGAGGGCTTACCTCTGGTGCGTGGGGTCCCTTGTTCGATTGCAGGCCAAGTAAATTTGTTTTGGAGAAGATCGTGTCCGTGGGTTTTCTCAGGGTAGTCCTGTTTCCTCCAATTCTCATTCCGCCAATTTTTCTATCATTCACTTGTCTTCCTTAAACTGGGACGTGGGACGTTAAACTTAAAGATTTCATTTCATTTTTCCGCCCTACATTTTAAAATAGTGGTTAAACATTGAGCTAACGTAACCTAACCTACTCTAACCTACCCTACATTTGAAAAAAATGGCAAAGCATTGAGCTAACGTAATCTAACTTACCCTACACTACTCTACCCTACGCTACCGTATTCTACCCTAATATTCTCTACTTCTCCCTATCCTATCCTATACTTCAGTGCAAATACCGAACGTTGGATTTTAAACAAGACGGTATTTGTGTAAAGCTTAGCGTAGTTTGTAGTCAAAAATTATTTAAGAAAAATGGACTACCCACCCTTACTTGAAAATGTCTCTGTCCTAGCAGATCAAACTCCTTTATCCGGCTGTTAAAAGCTATTCTTCTGTTTTTTTTCAATTTAATATTTGGACTGTAGATATCTATATTTGATTTGGTTTGGAGTTTAGCATCCCTTTCAGCAGCGAGGCTATATAAGATGCGGTCCTACAGCTTAATGTAAGATCCGAACTACATGAGCTCTCGCCGGCTGATCTTCCACGACATTCCGCTTATCCCCAAAAGAAAGCGCTCGTATATATATATATATATATATATATATATATATATATATATATATATATTGGAATAGCAGAAACAGCTTCTTTTTAGTATTTGATATGACTTTTATTATTATTATTATTATTTGTTAAAGGATGTTTGTCCAAAAGCATTAAAACATATTTGCCTTCCCGAGCAGTCAACTTCACCCGCTTTCTTCCCATATCTAGTACAAAAGTTACCATATGCTACGCGAATCAGTTTTCAGTTGTTGCTGCACTGTTTTAGCCAATCAAATGCATGATATCGCATGACGTCATGTCATAAACGTCATAGTTTTATACAGCTTCCGATTACTCGTGGATAAGTTAATCCTTTCTCACAAACTGTTGGTGCAACGATGTAAGATTCTTATCCAAAGATAAAAATAATCAATGGATTATCTTATCCTATCTTAATCTTCGGTTGGTGCAACCGGGCATAAGAGAAGTAACCAATTCGAAGGACATGTTCGTTCGTATAAGGTCTGGCCTTGCATTGTGTGCAAATAACACTAAATGACAGAAAAAAAAACAAGTAGACGCCGACGTTGTGTCTTACCACACGTACACGATAATACGCGTTCCTTCCTTTAACGTTAAACAAATATGTGTGACTTTTTTATTATTGTTATTCGTTATCCACAATAAAAGAGAAACTCTCATTCCATTTATATTGTTTATTTACTATTATCTATCAGAAGTTTCTGATTACTGTATCAGAGTTGATCATTATCAGCTGCAGGAAATTATCATGTAAATTGGTAGTTGTAAACGCACATGAAATAGATAGAATTACCATCTGTGGCATTGTATATTTCTGGGAGATCTATTATAAAATCACCAAATTCTCTTTACTATACTGCAGGAAAAATACTTTTGTTCCTCACACCACCATGGCATGAATTCGTTCGTTTCCCTGACAACGAAGTCTACTAGCCAATCAGGAAGCCCTCCCTATAAGGGGTACTGGGGAGGGGGATCGTAATTGTAACATTGGTCAAAAACATACTGACGTGGGCAAAGCATCTGTCTAAGAATAATTTAAAAAAAACTATATAGAAAGTCAGTTGTCAGTAACAAAATATTTTTTCCTTAGTGTGCAGTATTTAGACTATGCGTG
Organism: Thermobia domestica; assembly: GCF_964235325.1. Classification (NCBI taxonomy): domain Eukaryota; kingdom Metazoa; phylum Arthropoda; class Insecta; order Zygentoma; family Lepismatidae; genus Thermobia; species Thermobia domestica. The sequence continues at coordinate 58,646,613 of NC_137456.1, read as the reverse complement.
AGGCAAGTTGCTACAGCACCACGCGCGCATCCAGAAATTTTTTTTTGCGGAGAAGGGGGCGAGAATCCAAGCTTTGGGGAATCCAGTACTGAAAGCCATTACGCCTGTGTAGTATTGAACGGGTATTATTCTGTACCTGATAAGTAATTGTAAAATATTTCCACTTACATTTTCAGAAAAAAAAATGATAGAACTAAGTAGTTTTTATAAGAGAAAGAGTAGTTTGAAATCAAATATTCATGCTACTTCAATCATTTCCCTGTTAAACAAATGTTTTATTAAAAATGTGTACGAATGTATGTTGAGTGTGGAAGTGTTGGGAGTGGTCCGGACCCGGGGGACCCCTGCACAGCCCCAGTTTTTATCCCTATTTACTTTATTTTCAGTAGTGACGCTATATGAGATAATACATAATGCCGATCCCATTCACTACTGAAGGGGGGGCACGTTGGCTGAGTGGTAGAGCACTTACCTATGGTGTTTGGGGTCCCTAGTTCGATCCCCGGCTAAGCAAGTTTGTTGTAGACAACATCGTGTCCATGAGTTTTCTCGGGGTACTCCCATTTCCCCTACATTCTCATTCCATCAATTTTTCCATCATTATTAATTTGCTATAATCGTCCATCTCCTTAACCTAAACGGCGTAATTGTGGGACGTTAAGCTGAAAGATTTCTTTTCGATAGTGATGCTATATTAGATAATGCCGATCCCATTCACTAATTACGGGTTTTATCCGAGGCGTTGGGATCATACTTGGAACCAGGCTTGTATTCACGGGAGGCTAGGGTGCGCCCCCCTAAAATTTTCACGGTTGACTTGCAAATTAACTATAATATGGTTAGATTGGCCGCCCCTAACTTTTACCGCCCCCCCCCCTACATTTTTGGGCTTTCTACTGGCCTGCCTGGAACCATGCACAAAGAAAGCATACAGTAGGGTATGTCATCCACTTATCCACTTGGGGACGAAGGGAAATTCTTAATACGTATGTTGTTAGATACCAAAAACTGTCTAGTAATTCAACGTAAACGTGTGTAGATAGACAGTAGAATATCGTTCGTTTTGTTAATCATAGGAGTGCGCACGAGACGAGTGTTTAGAAGATTGTCTGTCTCGTCTCGAAAAGTGCTGTTGCAAGTGTTCCGTCTCGCAACGAAAAATGCTTTCTTGTCTCGCCTCATGCCCAACCCTAGTTAAGGGGATACGGTGACTCTGTGGTAGAGCACTTACTTCTGATGTGTGGGAAATCCTGGTTCGATCCCCGCCCAAGTACGTTTGTGGTGCGTAATACCGTGACCGTTCGTTTTCTCGTGGTATTCCCGTTTCCTTCTACATTCTCATTCTATCAATTTTTCCATCATTTATTCACTTGCCTAAATCATCCGTCTTCCTGGGACGTTAGACTGCAAGATTTTATTTCATTTCATTTCCAATCCTAGTTAACCATGCCTTAAACAGTTTGTGTTGAATTGAGTTTAAATTTTGCTTCTTTATCCAACATCGAAGTTATAAAGGAAGAGCAGGACCTGTCATTAATGTGGGCTTCAAACTACAACCGCCACCTTGAATTCAGTGCAGTTGGCGGGTTCACGCTAGAAAATATCATGGATGATCACCGTTTACAGCATAGGCCGTTTCCCACCAAACTATCTCGCCTCCAAAACAGCTGGACCACGCCACAAAATACGGTTTCCAAAACCGTATTACCGGTTATTATAAATGTGATGAACTATTAATTTAATGTGTTGTTATTTTATAGAAGTGTTAATTAAACAACTGTTTAGCTACTTAACGAAAGTTTATTATCGATTTATATCCATTTTTAAAAATATATATATCGATTTATATCCATTTTTTAAATATGTATTGATTTAAATATATACGAAGTTAAAAATTTGATATTCGGTTAGGAGCAAGGCTATCTTTATTTGAAATAAATTGAGTCAGTGTTTTGAAGACCCCTCCCATTTCGCATTTCAACTAAGGGAACATATTACATTATGTGCAAGGATGCCCATTCTTCCCCTTCCATGGTGCCCCAAAGGTTTTGTCAATGGTTTCTAATGTTCCAAGATTCTTCTCTTTTAATTTAGCCACTTGGGAGGCACTTTACGTATTTTCTTGTATAAATTAAAGATTGCTCACATAGATTTTCTAGTTTCTAACTGTTGAAATGTTTCAACTATAGTAATTGTACCGTCAGCGACAATAGTTCTTCCCGTTAGATGAAATTAGTTTCGTAAATAACTTCAGAATGGAAAAAGACAGTCAATTAAAAAGAATATCATTTTCTGTACGTTCCACCCATACCACCGTTATTTCCAAAATACGGAAAGAATTTTTGTCGTTGACTGTACCCCATAAAGTTATAATGTCACACTTTGTGTCACCTCGTCTCGTTGTGATTACTCTGATATGTATATAGAAATTACAGTAATACAAGAAGTGTACTGATAAATGTTATTCTGGGGTATACAAGTTAACAATGTCATGGAAACCGGAAGATTGAATTTGCTCCTGGAAGAGTGGCAGGTTTTATAGGCAGAGATGATAGTTGTATTTCACAGTTTACAGTAGGTTAATATTGTCACATCTCTACAAATTTAATTATTTTTAAAATATAAATACACGTTTAACGTAAATTTTAAAAATAAGATTACAAGGATAGGAAATGTTTGATTTTTGTAAAATATTTTGTTGTTATAAATACTCTTTCATAATTATGTCCTATCAGCTTTTCGCATAGAAAGGATTCGCCTACAGCCATCAATCAAACTTTGTACGCAGATAGATTTTCTTCACCAAATCTAATCGCGTACGAAGTCCTGTTTTGATTTTCGGATTGGGGATTGGTGATGATCGGATTTGGGGAGAGTGATAATCTATGCACCTTTTTCACGGTTTCTAAGAACGCCTTCTGTGTATGCAACCAGTATTTCATCATGGTTGTGCAGGGTTACATAACTGTAGGGGATAAATACCTGTGTTATGAAATAGTTGTACGGATATTCCTTTGACATTCTTCATCCTCTCTTTTAATCCAGGTTCCGAATTAAGACAGGGGATAACGGGTGTTTATTCTTTTAACCCATGTTCTGTATTTAGATTCTGCAACATCGGGTGGGTACAGCTTGTTTTAAGTGGAATAATTGTTGAATTTGTTAAACAGATTTTGTTTATAGATTTAAACTTAAAAGTTTAATTTCCTAAAATTTATTATGCATTGAGCGAAATCTGAAGAGTTATATGGGTTTTTACACAAAAATTTGTATTTTTGGTATAATTATAAGCATGTGTTATGGGTTAGATAATCAGGAATAAAGATACAACTTACACAGTGGTTGTAGCTTTTAATATCATCGCTGCTCCGCGAAATCCGCAGCGCGCGACTGTCATCAGAAGAAAGACGAATAGTTTGAAGGTTCTCATCGGGGAATGACGGGATGTTGATCTCTTTTATGTTATGTTTATATATATATATATATATATATATATATATATATATATATATATATATATATATATATATATATATATATATATTTTAATGTTTTTAATGAGTACTTTTTGTTGACAAACTGTTTATATGGAGAGTTACCGTTTATTTTTATAAGGATGCGTAGTCATCATATATATATTTTAAATATTAAAAATACCTACTCGAGGCTGTACATGTTTCCGAGAACTTCTTTTACTTACTTTGTTTTTTTTAAATCACTTATGAGTATTTACAGTACCTTTTCTTTGTCACTTTAACTATGTTAAGATTTTTCTATCAAATATATGACAATATCCAGTTGGGAAATGTATTTTTCCGTTGCTCTCAGTATTTTTCTCTTAAATGATACTCCCATAAAAGAAAAGAATGGGACACCCAATGGGTAGAGTGTTGGACTTACGTCCGCGTAGTCCCGGGTTCGATTCCCGGCCGGTCGGTGCTTCCCAATTTTCGGCGTCCATCCATCGTGGTGAGGCAAACTGGGGAGTCACGTGAAAACAAGCCGTGACGGACACTAGGTCTGGAAAGCTCCTGATGTGCCTAGCGGATGGCACTGAAGCAGACTTAGGCTTACAAAATGGTCTGTTACACCAGGTGGTTTAGCTTTGTTTGGTTCTAAAAGAGAAGAAAAGACAAAGGATATGATAAAAAAAATAATAAAAAGGATGAATAGCTCCCACGTGACTAAGTAGTTAGCATACATGCTTTTGGCGTCGAGAAACCCGGGTTTGATTCCCGGTAGTGAGCTCGTGTGGATCAGATCCCACATTAAGATGTAGGTACACATCTCCTATAGCCTTGCTGCTGAGAGGGACCTAAACATCAAATCGATGCGAAGAAAAGAAAATAAAGAAAAAGAAGAAAATGAGAAAAAAGATAAAGCAATATCCGAATAGTTATCACCAGTGTACTTTTGGTACACGTGGCTTCTTTGTGTTTTGCCCGTACGGTACAGCGTTCTCAGTATTTGTCTAGCAACGAGAGGCAATTTAGTATATTACTCCACATGATTTAACAAGTAATAAACTTAGTGGTTCAATAAAGTTAGAAACTGTAACATTGGCCTTTCCTAAATTTTGCGTTTTTTCATTTTGCTCCTTCGTCAAATTGAGTTTCGTCGGCAAATTGAAGTGCGTGAAGCAACGAATCACATCTAATAATCCGTATGACGTGCCCGAAAATTAGATAGAAGAAATTCATGAATTTTATTTTTAGTGGAGATCAGAAAGAGAAACTTTAAGAAAAAAAATGTCGGAGAAAGAAATGAGTACTCATAAAGGAAATGAGGATAAGATATTCACAATCAGCCACTAGGGGATCGTGATGTAAATTGTGTCATAAAAAAAATTCAGGCGGGACGAAAATTAAGATGTTGAAATAAGTTAGAAATTTAACATTTTAAATGAAAATTAGTTTCCCCATTAGACAAGAATTTTTATCTCGTCCCCAAATCGAGACAAAAGTCGAGAGGAAACGAGAAACATAACAATTCTCATCTCGTTTTTGACACAATGCAAGAAATTCCACGAATCTTATAAGCAATACTAGTTCACCCAAGTGTTAGGTCCCAAACATTCTTCTACGTAGTGTTCTATGATTCAAAGTGTAAGAAATATAAATTGGTAAATTTATTGGACGGGCATAATGAAGAGCATTTGTCAATGTTTAAAAATATACAAGTCCTTACACAATATACTTTAATAATAAATATGGTATAAATGTTGTTATATCACACCTTTCGTGGATCTCTTGTTGCGCGGAATAGTTATGATCACTTCTAGATGAAATCACGAAATAAATCAAAGTATATATTTTTTATATATAAATTAATAAAACGAGACGAGACTTCTCCATCTTTCTCATCTCGTAGTCAACACTATATGTCATAACCCGGGGGGGGGAGGAAGAGAAATGGGTATTTCTGCCTATAACTTACTTAAACTTTCATAATACTGTATTTTAGAACTTAAAGTTAAAAGTGTCTTTCGAGACCCGAGCCTATGGGATGGGACCTATCGCTTAAACTGAATAAACGATTCATGTAACCAAATCAGATCACAGCAAACAAATCAATGTCAAAAAAAGAAAAAGTTTTATCATTGCTACTTAGGAAACAACAGCTCTCACGAGCCTCTCCCTTCCTTTTCTTTTTAATTTCCACTTTATTTTGCTATAGTTACACATAGAGTGTCACGCCTTTTGTCTTGGGAAAGAGGCTTCGTTTGTTTATTGTGTCATATGAAAATTGAACCCTTGACAATATAAGCGTGAGGCCATCGCGGAGCTTCTTAGGTTAAGAGGTTCCGATCTTCGGTTTGGAATGCCACAAATAATGGCGACTACGTATCATTTTAAGCCAAAACCCAGGAAGTTATTTTGTTTAGAGATTTATTGTTGAGGAACTAAGTATTTTAGATAGTGTCGTAGTTTAGAGGGAAGGGGCTTCTCCCACCTCCCAAATGGGCAACTAACATGTGCTGTTGGAACCAGGAGGGTGCGTGGTACCTCAACGCGAAATTTTGAACATAACTGATTGCGAGATAGACAGAGCTAGCATTTAGCCATTCCAGTTTCTGGAAATGGATTGGGTTTTCCCGGGTTAGTGTCATATGCTGGGATTAGTACTTCGAAGTGCTTCAGAACTAAGAGGGGAAGTGAGCTTGTCTTAACGCTCCAGTGCCAACGCTAGAGATGCCTACTCGTTAGGGAAGCTCCCCCACCAGAAGAAATAACGTGGAGGTGGACTATTGGTTCATTGCGTTAGTGAGCGTGTCCCATTCCATTCTTCGGAAGAGTTTGTTATGTATTGCGGATATTTGTTTAAACGATTATACAACTACATACTTACTTTTGCAACTACAAGTCGGGATATACAAAGAGATGTGGCCTTTAAGAAAAGCAATAGCCCATCTCACCACGGGAGAAGTAAAGTAGACACTTCTTCAAAGTTATTAGTAATTAATTTGTGTATTTTAATAATTTTTGGAAAGCGAAAATGGCAGCAAAATTTGTTAGAGTTGATAACCAAAGAGAACGATAAGAGAGTAGAACTGAATATTACTTTTGCCATTAGAGTATGCATTCACGATTGTACATATTGTGCACATTTGGTTCTTTCCCTGTATTCACCTGCTCTTTTCCTGCAACTAAAACTCGTAACTACTGTAGTATTATCCATATTTATCAACTGAATGTATTTAACTATTTGCAAAATTCGACCTTAACACATTCCTTTTCTGTTTTCTCGTTCCAGATATGATTGAACCCTTTCTCCAAGACAGCGGAGATTCAGTGTCCTCACCCATGCCTCCATCAACGGAAAACAACAGCTCATCCGAGTCATCGGGCCACAGAGAGACCAAGACCGTTCGCAGGAGACGGAAGAAGAATCCAGAGATTTGTGGGGTCTGCGGGGATGTCGCAAAAAGTCTTCACTTTGGGGGACTTTCATGTCATAGCTGTAAAGCCTTTTTTCGAAGGTCTGTCCACAACGATGCCTTCAAAGGTTTTCAGTGTCCCTACGAAGGTAATTGCTCTATTACTATTACATCACGTAAGAACTGTCAACACTGTCGATTTCAGAAGTGTCTCAGTATTGGAATGGAAACCAGTTGGGTGATGACAGAGAAAGAAAAGCAAGAAAAATACAAGGCAAGTCTTGAAAAGAAGAAGAGTACACACGAGAAAGATGAAGAATGTAAAATAGGAGACCGGAGAAAATCAACTAGTTCTTTTGAACCAGACGTCAATGATTTACCAAAGTACCTGACCACAGAAGAAATCGCAACTATTGAACACGTGGTGTTCAGCTACAGAGATGCTATGAAAAATACGCCGTTCAGTAATCGCCTTGTAAGCTCCAACACGTGGCGTTCGAGACTGGACATGGTAGAAATATTCAGCAACATGGTGAAGAGATTTGTGTATTTTTCTCGCTTCATCTCTGATTTTGTGTCGCTTTCTGTTTGCGATCGAGAAGTTCTTTTAAAAGGATCGTCGATGGAGATGTGCGTTATTAGAGGAGCTTTGGGGTTCGATTCACGTAACAATCGTTGGCCGAAGACAGATGAAGAATTGTATAAGTTCTGTCCTCAGGTTCGCACAGAAGAAATGAAGCAGTTAATATCGGAAGACCTCTTTGAGATGCATATGCGTTTTGTGAACGGTATCCAAGACATGAATCTAGATGAGCCGACCATGGCTCTTCTATTGCTTATAGCGCTTTTTAATCCTGAAAGACCAGGAGTTATTGCTCAGAAAAGTGTTCAAACTGCTCAAGAAAGGTACCTGCTTTTGCTTAGAAAATATATGGATTGGAGATACCATCCAGATAATTCCTGCCTTTTGTTTGCGAAGTTATTGACCAAAATGGCTGATCTCAGGGAGTTAAATGATTTGCATACTGAACAGAACTTAAAATTAGCTGATGAAGAGGCGCAACAGATGCAGAAACTCTTGTATAATATGACTCTTAACTGTGAGCAGACGCAAGATTCGGATGCATCAGCATCTCCACTACCTCAAGGATTTGCAACTAGTCATTCTACTGTCAACGAGTTCTGCCAGAGTTCTGGAAATATGGCTTGTGTTTCATCGGCATCAGCACTTCCCACCAGTTCGGGTCAAACTTGGCCAACCGAGTGTTATCCAGTGAGTTCTGATTCTTGTGGTGGACAGCCGTACCCAGTGATTACGTCTACGCTTCCTATAACAACGACAGCACCAAATCCCATCAGTACGACGCCAGGTGATGTGATGGTAGGAAGTAGCACACAACCTTGTTCACTAATGGATTTACACTCAAGTCAAGACGACTATGACTGTTTTCAACCGCAGCAGTTTCGCAATATGGTAGAGTATCTAACTCAGTCTGACAACTTGGACCAACTTCTTGCTGTTAAAAAGATACTCGGGCCTGATTTAGTACAAGAATTTCAACAAAAGCTGTGTCAACCTGATTACTATTCGAATTGGGTTCATTCAGACAACACGGAGCAAATGGCTCAGGACGATGTTGCCGAGATGTCCGATTTGCATCACCAAAATGAAGTTCCTTGTCCAAGTTTCCCGATAGAAGAAGGCGATTTCCATATGTCTCTGGACAATGTACAGCTGGATGGCCTCGCAGCAGCTGCTGCCAACGTGGAAACGGAAAGATCAGGTTCAAATTCTAGTGCGTATTTCTCAGTTTCGTCGGAAGAATTTGTGTCAGATTTTGACTTCTTGACCGGTGATCAAATTTGTTTTGCAGCTAATAATAAACCAGGACCAAATAACCCGGGTAGCCCAAGTTAATTCGTTTGTGTGTGGGTTTCATTGCAAGAAAACAAAAATTCAGTTTTTGGATATTAAAGCGGGTAAAACACCAACTAACTCAACACTGTTACTCACACTAAAGACAACGTGCTACTTTTGGTGGGTTTGGTGATTTAAATATATAATTTTGTGCATAGTTAATTTCTTCTCGTGGAACTAGTCGCAGTTTTTTTGTTTTGTTCTTGAACATACGGACATACACCGAACAATGGACCAGTACTGCAACAAGACTTTTTTTTTTTAATAAAAAAGCTTTCTTTTATGAACTTTTAGTTCGTTTTGTAAGTGAAGTTTTCACCGCTAACGCTTCTGACGGTATAAAGTAATTGCTTATTGAAAAATAAGGCATGTTAGAAATATGATGCTCAAAAAAACGAATGTTGCTAAGGGAATATATATAAACTTACCTCATTCTTCAGAACTGAAATTTCCAGTGTGTGTACACGACAATGGGGGGCGGGGATATGTTTTAAGACATTCAAGAAAGATGTCCTTCTGCTTATGTGAAACCATATTAAGAACTTGTTCCGTTGTGTATTTGTGCACCATTCCTTAGGAGAAAAAGAAAATCTTTGTATTTGTGTAATTCATTGGCTGTTTTTAATTTTGGCTTCAGTGTCGGATAACAAGGTAAAGAAAAAAAAAAGAAACGGAAAGGTAATTATATATTGTTTTGGAATGTTTCATTATAAAATGGATAGTGTCCTAGCTTACATACTTTCTCGCTTGTTGTCTGTTTTATAAATATATATTTTCTGTCTTTTGCTGGTAACTTCTGTCTTCTTCGTATTGGTAACCAGTTGTATTGCTATTACTTACCTGTTTGTTTGTTTGTTTATCATTGTTGTAATGAAAACAAAAAAAAAAGAGCAAAGGAAGCGGAAGCCGGATGGAAAGAAGAGAATGGCCTATATTTTCTCTGTATAGGTGTTGCTACTGTTTACAACAGTACTTTCATTGTTAAGTTTTTTCTGTCTTCTTCTTTGTTGCCGTTTATACGTAATTGTATAACTCTGCACGGACGTTGTTATTATATGTCTCCTGGTATTATTACTATTACTATGAGAAGAAAGGAGATAATGTAAATTTTCTAAATGTGCCTGTTTAATATGCTAGTAGAATCAAAAGAGTTTTAAGGAAAGAATGTATTTTTTTAATGATAATTATTGCACACACGTACTACATAGATTCACAAATGAAGATAGGATACAGTATCTAGTGTTTGAAGGATTTATATTGACCCTCTTCCCGCCTAAAAGATGAAACTGTCTGCTCCGCAGTGTTGCCATGTTTGTATTATGAGTTTTTTTTTTTTTTTTTTTTTTTTTTTTTTTTTTTTTTTTTTTTTTTTACAAACCATAGACAAATAACTAATTCGGCGATCACTTTAATAACTCTTTCTACATCCTTGATATTCTTGGAAGTTTTTGCTTAAGCAAATGTTGGTTCTACTGCTCATATTAATGTATCCATTATGTTGTGAGCTTCGTTCATTGTGGCCACACAATCACTCAAACACCACAGGATACGTTCTGCTACTGTAATCCACACAAAAGCTTTTACCACTTCACAATACTTCAAATCATACAAAGCTCCTTTGTACATATTGTAAGCAAGCTGAAATACGGGGTGGCGCAGTTAAAAGTAGCCCGCATCCTCTTAGAATGCGAATGCAGTATTTCGACTTCTGAAATTGAGTAAACAGCTAAAACAGCGGACAGTTTATGCAATTATCGATTGTTATTTCTTCAACAATCGATAATATACGACGACAATAGACTTGTATATTACTGCACGTGAGTTTTGTATAATATCAAGGATGGTATGTTAGACCCTTTCCATTACATCATGAGTGATGAAGCATGGTTTCATCTTTCTGGTCATGTGAATTCACAGAACACGAGATACTTGGGCAGCGGAGAACCCTAACATTGTTTGTCAGCAACTACTCCTGCGGTGTAACAGGAACGCGCATCATTAAACCGATATTTTTTTTTGACACTACTCTCAACACGGTTACACATATGGAGATTTGTTTATGGATTTTGTGCTCAACTCACTGAATATGAAAGATAATACTGTTTCTTCCAGCAAGATGGGACAACATGTCAAACTATTAAGGTATCCCTGGAACAAGTCAATAATGTCTTCTCTAAGGAACGAACTGTCAGCAAAGGTATGTGGCCAGCACGTTCGCCGAATCTAACATCATGTGATTTCTTCCTGTGGGGACACCTGAAGGGCAAGGGTCTATGAAACTAATCCACACACAATACAGGAACTGAAAGACAACATTAGCCATGACGTTACCGCCATCGATATCCGAACTTTGCGCCTGGTGTATCTAAATATGCTTACACGTGCAGAGCTGTGTATTGATGTCGCAGGGGGTGACTTTCAACATCTATAAATGTATTTTTCTCTATTTTTCACTCTATTTTTCATTGTAAATAAATGATAAGTCCATTTCAGCTTTCCGTTTCTGTAGTTTCACTCCATTTTCTTTATTCTTACACGGGTTACTTTTATCTGCGCCACCCTCTAATTCATAAGTCATTACAAAACTTGAACATTGTAACAAAACTTAAACAGCCAAGAACAGTGGTCGGTGTTTTAGGTAGCCTGAGATTTAATTGAAATTAATTGTATGTTTTTTCCACAGTGATCAGGTAATTAACGTGAAAGAATTAAATATTCTTCACACTCACGTATGGCAATCAAGCACTAAGCCCTCCCGCCAAGGGACAACAGCCTAATTTGATCGGTGAATTGTCAAAAACAGATCACAGCTTGACCACACAACAACAGTCAAGAACCGATTCAAATTAGTATGTCCATTACATGTTCGAGCACAAATTGTTTAGTAATTTTGGCAGGGCGTGGGCCAAAATAAGTCACCCTTAATCTAGTATCAGCGTCAGAAAATTCTTGTTTCGTTGTGATAGTCAGTTGTTGTTTTTTTTTTCTGTTTTGTGCACTATTGAGTGGCAAAACTCGTTTTTGTATGTGAATTGATTGTTAAATGGTTGATTTGTGAATATAGTATATCCTTTAAAAGATGTAAATTAAAGATATATATATATTTACATGCATATATTTTGGTAAAGAGCGTTTTTTCTGCTAAAAAAACGTCCAGACGGGGTTAGATGGGTAAAAGAAAGAGGACGGTGAGTATGATACGAAATGGAGAGAAATGAGTCTAGAAGACTTTCAACTATGAGTCATGTGAAAGTGAATAAAAATGTTATATTTTGTGTCATAATTAAATTATTAAATGTTGTTCTTGCGTTTTATTTATGTATTACATCTCCGGTAAGATTCTAGCTTTTTGACACTTGCATTAACATCATATTTATTTATTTTTGTGCCAGGGGTCACACTTTCTTTCTTTGGACCGTCTATCAAAACTAGAATCTTAACCGATATGTCTTTCCTATTTTTGCCTTATGTAACCAATTTGGCGATATTATCTACGCCGAGGTTTTTCAATCTGGGGCTTGACATTCTAGGGCAGTGGTACTCAAACTGTCCGATAACGCGGACCCCCTTGCAATGCTATCTGAAATTTCACATTTATTTAAAAATTTAGTGATTAGAATTACCAGACAAAAAAAAAAAAAAAAAAAGACGATGGAAAAAATGCAATAAATAATTTATTCTAAAGATACATGATGATTTCCTAATGAACGAAATTTCAGTTGAAAATAAGGTAACTTTCAAGAGAGAAAATCAATGTCTTTATATATATATAAAAGCAAATTCACTTGATAATCAATGCTCTCAATTGTGGAGGCACTAATGTGAGAAATGAAATTCTTTGTGTTTTTCCATAATTGCATTGAAATCTGCAATGAGTTTTGTCACCATCAATCTTAGATCCGATTCCACATTTTAAGACGATTTCGCTTTAAGATTTTAATACTGCAAAGAGCAGAAAAGGTCTGCTCATATAACTAAGTGGTAGGGAAAGGCATCAAATGTTGCAATGCCTTTTTAGACAATTCTTCATACTCACAGTACACGAGCAACTAAAAGCTACAAAGTTCATTTTCTTTGAAAACGTTTTCCCATGAAGTATCTCTGGATAGTTCCAATAGCAGTTCTTGTTCTATGTTAGAGAGATTCATACCTTGTACCTAGGTATGTCATGGATTTCTTCATTAGTGAACGGATTTTCAATCCGACCGTTACCAGTTTGTGGGACAGGGAAATATTCTCGAAAATTTGCAGCTAATACTTTCAAATGTCCTTCAAGTCTTTTGTGCATTTCAGCAGAGTTTTTCACCTGAAGGATCAGTGACATTCTTTGAGCACTGGAAATGGTGAATAGAGTTAGTGTTTTGTACTCGTACAGTACTACCCACAACTGCAGTTTCTTAATCTTAAAAATACTTTTTGCATAACAGCTCTGTCTTCCATTTTATTACAACACACTTCAATTTTTAGGTGTCGTGGACTCCCCTGGCTAAGGTCCCGTGGACTCCACTTTGAGAGCCACTGCTCTAGAGTGTCGTGAAGGGAAGTGAAAAGGTAAATGTAACTAAACTAGGATCTAGCAGAGAAAATATGTTTTAAAGATTATTTTGACATTCTTGTTTTGATAAACGGTTTAGTTTCCGTACATACTATCAAATACAGCAAGGAATAATGAAGAAGAAAATAAAAATTTTAAACAAATAAATAACTGTTTCAGGAACAATCAGAATGAAAAAAAGAATGACTGCATGTTCAATAAGCGGAAACAGGGGCGTCATTTTAGACTTCGCTTGAGGGGGGCAAGAGCACCATCGATATGACTTTCCTGCTTTGTACTAGTATATTAGTAGACAATCCATTAAAGTATATGTATTCCTCAAACTCTTGGGGGGGGGGCAATTGCCCCTCCTGCCCCCCCTAAATGATGCCCCTAAGCGGAAATAAATCAAAAAGCTTATTATAAATCGAAAATTATTTATGGGAGTCGCTGGCAAGAGATTATGATAAAAGCAGGGGGGTAAAAGTGAGGGATGTCGTTCCCCAGTTCCAAACATATCTGTGGCGTCCCTCCACATCCTTAGAAGTTTCAGTGGGCAAAGATAGGCACGGAGGACGGTGTGACGTCATGCATCCCCCTACCTTTTCACATCCACTTTTACCCCTGAATAAAAGGTAGCCGTGTTATGCAATAGGTTGAGAAAACCTTTTCCTACTCTATTCCTCAAATTCACCGAACTCAAGTGTCCGGAGAAATTTGCATTTCAAACTTTCCTCCTGCCAGTCAGATATTCAAACTGTGCAGTCAGAAGTTTGTTCAGGCATCAGAAATCTAGGTACATTATCTATAGTTCAATAATTGGTTTTCGATTGCAGAATACACACTTAAAGGAAAATAGCTAAAATTGTATCTTAGTGACTTCGACGATATGTAGTGTCTTAAACTGAATAATGTATAATAGTAGCAACTTGCACACAATACATTTTGTGCAAAGAAATGTAATGTTTAAAAATTACGTTACGTTTGTTTTCAGAATACAAAATGAACTAAAACCTTACAATTTAAAATTTAAAGCAGACAATCAGCATAAAATCTTGTGACCATTTTGTTCGTTTCCACACATTATTATTACAGGGTGTCTGATAAGTCACTCCCCTTTGTATATCGTTGAAATTCTTTATTTATAAGCGGATTTTTATGAAGCTAATATATTTAGTAAGAACAGTTTTGTTTCATATCTCTACATGAGCACCATGATTCTCAACACATTTCTTTAAGCGAACTGATAGGCTACATTCGCCATTGCCACTTGAGATAGGTATTCTGGAACGTTATTAGTTACGTCAGCTACTGTTGCTTCCAGTTCATCCCAATTGCGTGGTTTTCTTTATAACGACTCACCAAGGGTAGTCGTCAACCTGGTTCGATCGTTGATATATGAATCTCGAGTGGTAGTAATAGTTTGCATGTAAAAATATCTTTAATAATTATACATATTATTTGGTCTAGGAATTAATTCGTGCGGTTGGTACGCACACATTGAAGCTGTAGTACAAACACAAAATACATAAATACCTTAAGAAAAATATTGTCCATCGCTAGCCACCACTTTCGCCCATCTGTCAGGCAATGAACGGATTCCGTGGCGAAAGAAGTCCTCATCCTTGGAAGCGATCCAGTCAGAGACCCATGTTTCGATATCTTCTGAAGAAGTAAACCGCTGTCCAATCAAATCGTTGTTCATGCAATCGAACAAGTAGTAGTCCGAAGGAGCAACGTCTGGTGAATACGGCGGGTGGGGTAAAACTTCCCATCCGACATTTTCTAAATAGGTTTTGACCGGTTTTGCGACATGTGGGCGAGCGTTATCATGTTGAACAATAAGTTTATCATGTCTGTTCTCCCATTCTGGTCGTGTTCTGGCCAGAGCTTGCTTCAAACGCATTAATTGTCGTCGATAACGTTCTCCATTCATAGTTTCACCCGGTTGCAGCAGCTCATAGTACACCACACCTCTCATATCCCACCATATGCACAGCATAAACTTTGCACAGTGAATATCTCGTTTTGGTTGTGATGGACCTGGTTCACCTGGTTTCACCCAGGCCTTTTTTCGTTTAGGGTTCTCGTAATGGATCCACTTCTCATCACCCGTAAAAATTCGATGCAGAAACCCCTTTCTGCTCTGTCGTTGAAGCAGCAATTCGCAAATAGTTTTTCGTCTTTCAACGTCTCTGTCTTTCAATTCATGTGGAACCCAATGTGACATATTTCGAATCATTCCCATGGCTTTCAAGCGTTTGGAGACTGTTGTTTGATCAACGCCTAATGCTGCTGCAAGTTGTTCCTGCGTTTGACACGAATCCTGCTCGAGCAATGCTGTCAATTCTTCGTCTTGAAATTTTTTTGGCTGTCCAGGTCGCTCTTGGTCTGCCAAGCCGAAATCACCACTTCTAAACCGTGCAAACCACTTCTGACACGTTCGCTCAGCTAGAGCATGGTCACCATACACTTACACCAAAATACGATGACTTTCAGTCGCACTTTTCTGCATGTTAAAGTAATGCAGCAGGACACCCCGCAAAAACACTTTATCAGGCACAAATTGGGCCATGTTCACTTAACTACAAACTGGTGTTGTTGACGCTTTAATCCACTGCCCTATACTACGAACGATACGCGATGACAGGGGTTTGCAACACATGTGTGGATACACGGAACTGTGGGACGCTCCGTTTGTTGCGCCATCTCTTGTCCACCCGCACGAATTAATTCCTAGACCAAATATTATTCTCACCTTTTCTATCAAAATTATAAAGTCGACGAACGGTATCAAATGGTTTATTAGTTGATACACTTTTATGTATTTTCATTCAAATTGTCATGCACACATACAAGATGATTAGGTATCCATAAACAACAACTACATAGCAACTAATTACATAACACTATCTATATCTCTTACAGATACTAAAAACATTCTTCTTTTGTTAATATTAAATTAACATTCTATTAAGTACTAGCAGCGTTCACCCCGCTTCGCTGCGGTCACCCCGGAACGCAATAAACTTTGTTACTTAGATAATTTTTACTTTTTCGCTTTCAAATTGCAGTAAATGTTAAAATTATAGCGCCTGTCATTTATGTTAACCCGCCGAGTCACATGGTCATGCGGGTTGCATATAAATACGTTTATTTTTACCTATGATGAACTAATAACAAAGGATTTGTACGTATGGACACTTGAATGGTCAATTATCTCAAGACACTGGTAATTAAAAATTAAAGTGATATGATAAAAACCATCTAGGGTCCAAATCATAATAACCCCCCAAAAATGAAAGAAATTGGTTCAGCCGTATTAGCGTGATGAGTTCACAAAGGATTTGTGCGTTCTCTTTTATATATATAGATAGTGCACATGTATGAGCACTTTCTGCCCAAGGTACAGGTAATTAATTATCTATCCAAAGTATTTCGTTATATAAAATGTCGCCCGACAATTGGACTGAATATAAAAGTCATAAGCGAGCTTGGCTTTTATCTTCAAGAACCACTGGTCCGTTTACAACAATGGTCTTACATTACATATGTTCATCACATTTTGATCGCCCCTCGTATGTATCTTCATTACGTATCATAGGTATAGATACATTTATAACAAATCTTTCACTTCATTAATACTTATCTTTTATTACATTAATTATATTTATTTCATTATCATTCATTACATTATTATTATATTTTATTATTAAAACGTCGTCGCCTATTTATTTAATACTTGAAGGGTGCGAAATCAAAATCGTAAGAAGCAATTGCAGTTAAAACATGAGTTACCATTATCCAGGGCGCATTATATAATAATTATATTAGGTGATATTTTAAAATAAACATTGGATCCATAAGGCATCAAAATATAGAAGAATCTCATTCAAGACAGTCGTTGAATAATTAACTTAATAGACTGAATCTTATACTTAACATAATCTTTGGCAATTAAATTTTCAACACAAGTCAATCTAACATAAATAATCTTTGCTTTTAATCAATCACAAATCGAATTATAATTCTTCACATTAACAAGAAAAAAATAAAAAATCTTTTGAAAATTAACTTTCCAGTCTATCTAAAACTATATTTAAGCACTTCAAGTATTCATAAGAGTCGTTTTCATTATCAATATTAACTCATAAAATTGAAAATAAAAGTTCACAAGAATCTATAACTGATATGGGTTTAACCTAATTTCATTAACGGTAATCAGCTTACATTCATACTTGCATATGATTCTAATAAAGTACACTGTACTGCACAATCATGATTAGGTTCCACAATTTGTTGTACATGTATTTCATCATGATTCTGATTTTGATACGAAGTGCCATCTCTTGACCTCCAATTACGTCTATCCATGTAGCTTGTTGTATTCTTGTAATTTCGTCCTATATTCCGATAGTTTTTAAGTCTACTTCTGTTGGGTGATCTGACATCAGGATTACCACGATTAATTAGGTTAGGCGGATTCCCTACATAACTTGGCCTATTTTGCTCGTTTTGATTACTAGAATTCACTCGGCTTAGGTTGTGTTCCGTATCGTTCACACTTCTGATATTTAGATTCCGAACAGGTACAAAATGATCTGAATTATTCTTATTTTTACCTACTCCTGCTTGTTGACTCATAGCATTGGACAAGCATTAATAAATGGTTGAAACTCATACACTGTGTAGAAAACAAGATCTGTTGTAACTTAAATGGGAGCAAATTTCGAATCGATGCTATTATTCTAGATTCCGATTGCAAGGGATTAACGACTTTTAATTCATTGTATGTATTTACGACAAACTCAACAACAGATTTGTGCAAACGAGGATTGAAATGTTGATTTCTAATGGTGGCATCTCGATTTGCAAGCAAAAAGTCATTTTCATAATTCGCAATCAGCGCTGCTTTGAATTCCTCATAAGTATTGATGTGATCACGTACGGCTTTAAACCATAAAGAATATGGTGGGAGTAATACATGAGGGATTAATTTCATATATTGTGATCTATCTATACACATTATATTGCATTCGTCCTGAAATTTTTCCAGGAAAGAAGTAGCGTTCTCATTACATTTACCACTGAATTTACTCATAGCCCGTATTTCACTCATCTTAACACTTAACTTTACCTTCCTTTTATCATTCCGTGTACTTAATGGGTGACAATTCCTATCCATGACGTGATGTGTCGTTGCACCATCCCTTTTCCGCCCATCTGTCCTCTTCGGATGAATTTCTTCCAAAATAATATCCTCATCAGACACAGGTGAAGGCGAAGTCATCTCTGGTAAGTGGGGAAAATCCAAGCGATCACTACCCATATTATTGTGGTATGTGTTGTCCTTAACCTGTAGCGTTCTAATTTCTTCCTGTAGAGTAGCTATCAATTGCGTATTTGCACGTATGTTGTTAGAATTATTGATGACCTGAATCTTTTGCTGTTGAACAGAAGATTCTATTACTTCTAAATCCTTTTTTACATCACTGATTTCTTGGCTCAGGTGATTGTGATTATCCTGGCATTCCTTTTAACTTTTCCTCGAACTGCGAGGTGATATCGTTCATCGTCTGGATAATTAATTGTTTCGTTTCATCTGACTTCTGTTCCATTCGTCTGCTTAATTCCTCGTATTGCTTGTTGGATTCTTCGGAGTTCTGCTCTATCTTCTGTTCTATCGTCTGCTTCAATTCTTCGTATTGCTTATTGGATTCTTCGAACTTCTGTTCTATCTTCTGTTCTATCGTCTGCTTCAATTCTTCGCATTGCTTGTTGGATTCTTCGGACTTCTGCTCTATCGTCTGCTTTAATTCGGTAGACATCTGAATCAATTGTCGCTGTAAGGCTAGCAAGATTCGGTCTTCTGATGTCATTCCTGGTGCTACACTATGTTCACCGTCGTCACTATTATTGGATTCTTTCTCAATTGCCTCACCGTTCATTTTTCTTATAATTATTCTACCACTTCTTAGTCTGGTGAAATTTGTATTCATTAACTTTATTACAAAAGTAAATTCACTCTTACTTTGCTTCGGGATATGAATTTACAGCGAGTCCCGGGTGAGGTAAACCAAAATTTTTAGCTAATCCCGGTGTGAAGGCACCAAAATTTTTATAACGACTCACCAAGGGTAGTCGTCAACCTGGTTCGATCGTTGATATATGAATCTCGAGTGGTAGTAATAGTTTGCATGTAAAAATATCTTTAATAATTATACATATTATTATTCTCACCTTTTCTATCAAAATTATAAAGTCGACGAACGGTATCAAATGGTTTATTAGTTGATACACTTTTATGTATTTTCATTCAAATTGTCATGCACACATACAAGATGATTAGGTATCCATAAACAACAACTACATAGCAACTAATTACATAACACTATCTATATCTCTTACAGATACTAAAAACATTCTTCTTTTGTTAATATTAAATTAACATTCTATTAAGTATAGTGCACATGTATGAGCACTTTCTGCCCAAGGTACAGGTAATTAATAATCTATCCAAAGTATTTCGTTATATCTTTGATATACATCCTCTTTAGCCCAGCTCCAAAGGAAGAAAGAAATAACAGGGCGTTAAATCTGAGAGTTGCGAGCCAGCCATTCATGTGCACCATGTTTCCCAATTCAAGTGTTCAACGACCTGGGATCTTATTATGTAGCTGTTATCGTAATATGTGGGCGCACCAAAGAAGCTGTGGTTTGATTCATTGTAAGATTGTAGGCCACGCACGAGTTTTGATCATTTCCAGATATCTTTCGCTGTTCTTTATGTTTCGCATACATAAACAATTAACAAATGCAGACGTCGTCAGATAGTACCATATCGTTATTGTTTCCTGTTCCTGTGCTCTTTCAGCACACATTTTCGAATCATCATGCGCCCAGAAATAAGTGCTATGTTTATTGTACTCTCCATCACTTTTGCACTCGAACAACAGATCCCCAGATCTCATATGGATCCACTACTCTGATCCGCACTTACACGTTTAACACAGGCGACATTTCAACTCAAACTACAAAAAAGAAAAAACATCAAAATGAACCTCAAATGCTGTTTTTTTTTTAATTACTAGTTTCATGAAAATTCGTTCACATTTTTTTTAAAGTTTTAATGATCTTAAAATAGTAAGTGACCACACATCTAGATAACCTTTTACTTGTAAAATAGTCCTGTTTCGTTAGTAAAGTAATTTATTAGGACGTATCAATAAGTAAGATGATGTGTGGATTCATTGGTACTCCTTCATAGAAATATATGTATCATCATTTTTCCACATCGCTCGCGTGTTTGCCCAAGCAGTTGTTTCCATCAGGGGACCGATGCCACGATTCCTGCAAAGATGGTAGTTAGGAAATCATTTTGGCTAATCCACGTAAAATATTCTTTGTTATTTTATGCTGTCTCAAATATTCGACTATTGAGACGTTTATTTATAGACCCAAACAAATTAAATTTGTTTCCTAGCATAAATCTTTAATGGGAAACGATTGATTGACAGCGTGAGGTTCTGTCGTAAGGCAATAAAATTATTTCTTGTAAAAGTAAATAAGCCTCGCAATTGCGCATAACATTCCCTCTGTTGATTCGGCAAGAGAATGCACAAACAGGATACCTTATACCCCTTCAAGAGTAGTTGTACCTCTTAGCTGCTAAGTGTCTAACGCATGTTTTTGGGTATTACATGGTCCCGATTCGACTTCAGGCAGGCTGTTCCATCGGATTAAAAAAAAACGTCTTAAATCCATCCCGCAGCCTCAGTGTTAAAAAATAGAGGCATAAAACTCCAGTCAATCAGTTTCTTCAAAAATAACCTTTTCAAATTACATCTCTTGCCAAATAATGAATTATGCTGTATGTTGCTAATTTCGATCCTGTAATTCTTAGGGAAGTAATTTTTCATTTCAATCCAAATAGAAACCAAATAAGGTTTCTTTAATAACCATCTGAAATAACTTTACTTCTTAGTTCTGCTGAGACCCAAACTCTTAAATTTCTTCTGCAACTTGTAGAGAAACCTTGAACTGGTTCCTCTGTTTAGTTCATTGTCAGTTTCTTCTAAATTTATATATTTCTTTTAAATTTCAACCGAACCTTTTTCATTTCCACATATTTTAACTTCTGTGTAACCCACTTTTCTTTTGGCTACATTTTTCAATTGATATCAACTTAGGCCAGCAAAATATTGAGCTCTGAAAAAAAATATGGACAGCGGAGAACCTATGCGTTCTTCAAGCTATTTCAAAACCATTTCTGAATCATAACATAATCTATATAATAATTCCGTACATCTATTGAGGGTCTTTCAGATATGTTTTGGCCTGGTTGAACCAAGTATTTCCTATTATTAGTGATTTCTGTCTATTAAAATTACCAGTTCCCTTCCTTTCTCGTTTTCCTCTTAAATCACATTTTACAGCTATGCTATCTTCCTGTATTTCTGCGACAAAATCATTAAAATTCCGCACTACAATTGTGTATGTTCACCTCTTTTATCCTTGCGATTTATTTTAATTCTACATGATTTTCCTCCACTTATCGTATTCCTTCCTATAAAGACTTTTTGGTGCATACCTAAGTCTGACCAACAACTGTGTCATCTACAAACTTTAGTTTCATTATATTCTCTTTCAGTTACTTTCCTAGAATCACTCTCACCAGTAAAGTCTGCTTTCTTCGTTACCTGAATTTAATATTTCATATTTTCTACTTTGAACTTCCGTAGTGCTTTCCAATCTAACTTCACGTAACTCCACCATATCTAAATCATTCCGTTTCAACCTTCCTTTCAAATTTCCTAATTTCTCTCTTTGTAACATAGAAGCACGTTCCACCTTTTCGTTCTGAATCTTCTACCCTTCTTTAGCCTTCATTTATCGTTTTCCTGTTATGGCCTCATCGAATAGTATTTCCAAGTTTCAATAGTCGACCCCTGCTAGAGATTCAAATGAGATACTTTTACCTCCAGAACTCTATTTTGCCTTGTGAACGACTTTCGTACAAAAATTTCTACTTTCTCTTTATTGCAAGCTAGGAAAAGTAGTATAGTAGTTGTCTGCTGCTTCCACACGGTAGTATTCCAGTCGCTAATGTCCACGTCTACAGTAGGTGATAAGTTTCTATACACACGAAATGCAATTGACAGTGTCAGAGAACATACTGATAGTGCGCTATGATCATCCTGTTCTGTGTGTCCCAACCAACTATTCATCTTGACATTTAAAAAAAAAAAAAAAAGTTTCAATGTGTCCATAAGGCGAATGTTTTGCGCGTTGAAAACCAGCCATATCGTGCAACGGAAAACCAATTGCAGAACGCACAGGGTTGGGCTATAATATATGACTGATTGTGAAAAGACTAATAATCATACACAGAAGTGTCGATGCAAAAGAACGAAGCAATTTCATTCGTCAATGCACCGATAACTATCCACGCGATTTCATGGTTGTGGCTGGTCGTGTTGTCAGCAATGTTAAAATTAATGGTGCGTGGGACTACACAAAGACAAGGTATCCAGTCACATGACCAAATAGGCATTCTACAGACGAATGGAAGCTAGGACTGAGATTCGTACTTTCTCTTTACCGACATTCCAGTGAATAGTTTCGATGCCAGCGTAATGGATACTGTGCCTTTTGTCTTTTGAAACTTTGCCTTTCTTTTCATGAGATATACACAATTTTTGGAGGTCTGGTAAACGTCCCAACAGGGCGGAATAAAATACTTCTTGTAAACCTCTTGGGAGAAGGAGCAGTAATTTCAGTAATCAAGTTGGCGAACCATACTGATTGGTACCGTAACTTTGATATTAATTGGTCATTGAAATGAAATGAAATGAATTTTTAAGTTTTACGTCCCACGATTATGCTGGCTAGGCTAAAGAAGACAATAATCAGCATGGTTATTGATATTGTGCCAGTTTAGACTTTTTTTTTCGAACTTCCAGCAACAGTTTTATTATGGGGTGTTTCATGAAACCACTGTATTTGTTGTTTTCCTGAAGACTAAATAACCATATAAAGAAGCATTTGTGTAATGCAGTTCATTGAGCGTAGTAGTATGATACGAAACAAAATTGTTTATGTGCCAGTTAAAGCCTAAGACGATGCGTGCGCCGTCGGGCATTTCTTGTCGCTTCAATTAAATCGTAATACGGTAGCTGTGTGGTGTTGTGGAGGTTTGGTGCTGATTATTTAATGTGTTCGTTCGTCAGTGAATCTTATTGAAAAATAACATCTCGAGAGCAATGCTACTCATGTAAAAAGTAGTTAAAAACGAGAAGTGATTTTCGTGTTGTTTGCATTTTTAAAAAAATTATATAAGTGATTAGACGTCATAAAAACTGTGATTGGCAAATCAAAATGAAAATGAAATCTTTGAGTTTTACGTCCCACGGTTATACCGGTTAGGCAAAAGGACAGTAATGAATACGAATGTGATTTTGAGTAATGAATGAAATGGTTGAATGAAGAAAGTGGGAGGAAACGGAAGAATCCCAAGGAAACCCACGCACACGGTGTTTGTCCACCGCACATTTTTGTAAAGGAGTTATAATAGAACCTTTAACTATGCTACTGTTCAGTTAGTTGCAATTTGGTTACGCGATATCCTCGCAACCAGAAGGATAAGATCTCCTCGCTGAAGTAGACGGCCAACAGATAACGCGTAGATATACTCGTAGTAAAATAATTGTGGTCTATGATTGCTAATTTAATTTCAGAGAAGCTGAAACTATATAAGAAAATCAAGAGGTCCTGAAAGCAACTGGAATTGTAGGAAAAATAATTAGTATTAAATTTCCCATAAATCTAAATATCCCTTTTTGCGTTAATGAGGCAGAACAGGAATTCATGTTATGCCTAAAGATAGATTAGATCAAAAATGCGTTACAAAGTGCTGGAGGGTCATTAGGCAGAACAGGAATTAGGCATAACAGGAACAGGTTGGTCTATACTTTTTGTCTTATCTTGGTGTCAGGAATCACCTCCCAAACGTTGTCGGTGTTGTTTTGAAACACCGTATATACTGTATATAGCTTTGAAATGTAACTAAATTGTTAGTTGCGCTGAACGGAAATAGAAACTAAAATATAACTTGAACCATTGATTTGATAATAATGGAAATTTACTTTAATTATGATTTTATATAAATAACGTGTCACTTTTTTTTTTGCATAATTTAAGCCTTAATTCATTATAAATATAAAATTTGTTATTTTTAATATTGTCACACATAATTTATCGTGTACGACACGATACCTTTACAGTAGTGATAAAATGTGATTTCTCTTAAAGGGCCGCCACTTCAGTTAACGGTTATACAATGAATAAGATTATACGAAAAAGGCACACGAAGAAATCGCAGTGAAAATCAGTTGGCGTACAATATATATATACAACAGCATTTGAAAGAAATGAAACTATATTTTTGTTCTTACACACAAAGCACACTATAGGTACTGACTGCACCATAGTGTACATATGACTCATTAGAATTATTTTTACTTCAAATCTAATGTCACAATGAATATTTAGCAAGTGATTTTCCACGAAAGTTGATATTTGAACAGCAAACAGTATATTGTGATGGGACAAGAAAAAATTATTCCTTTAGGTTCGATATTTTAATACTCCTTAGTAAAATACCTTTCACATTTCTTACAGAAAAATATTAGGTATTTAACACAGGTGAATTCACAATGGATTGGTGAATGGAATCAAACTGAATGTAACACTTCTACATGGCTACAAATGACGCGTCTGTCTCAGGTATTATTGCAGATAATCAACAATAGCCCCTTCTGACGCACTTAACAAGAATTTTCTCCATGGGTACAAATAACGTGGTCGCAAATGTGGCAACATCGACACTCATGTATGTTATACAACTGCAAACAAATTAGATGTAGACTGTTATAAGAACGGTATAGTAATCCGACTACCACGCTGCTCGGTAGTTAACGCCTCATAAAATAATTTTATACGTATTAGGCATTAATTGCATCGGCTTAGCACAACTTCAAGATAATACTAATACATTATTTTCTGCTTTAAACGCTGTATTATTATTATTATTATTATTATTATTATTATTATTATTATTATTATTATATGCTTTGTAGTTTTTTTTTTTTTTTTTTTTTTTTTTTTTTTTTAATAGGAAGTCGGTTCATATATATATCGATCGATCGACGGCTGCAATATATTATTTCAAATACAATAGAATTAGCAGTAGACCTACCTGCATCAGATAGCTTTGAGTTTCAGAAATTAACATGCGTAGAATATTTACAATATGTTGCTCTTTTGGAACTTTTTCCTCATCTTGTGTCAGCCCACTTACTGTCAATATATTCCTTAACTACATAAAATATGATTCTTGAATCGCATAACATAGTAAAAATAGGGATGATTTACGTTTTATGTTTCAAGATTAAGTTTTCGTTTTCAACAGCAAGGTTATATGGGAGAGGACCTATCTCATCCCTAAGGCAAGATAGCTTAACGCTTTGCTACACGCAGAGGTGAAAAAACGTATGAGACGTCCGTAAAAACGTAGGTTACATGTAAAGGGTTATAGCACTATATATCGAACACTTAAGGACATTCCTATGAATATTTAATCATTATTTTCTATCAGTGAGGAAAAGAGCACTGTTTTAGCGATAAAACTATAAAGGTGTTGTTTATTGGTTGAAACCAACCCTTTATGTCAATTATAATTAACAATTTTGAAATTTGAAGAACATTTAAATAGCAAAGTTGTATTACTTCATGTATCGAACGGGTTGTGTTATATATCGATCAACGGGGCTTTAATTATCGAACAGTCTGTTTTATATAATGTGTCATTTTTTGCATAATTTAAGCCCTAATTCATTATAAATATAAAATTTGTTATTATTAATATTGTCACACATAATTTATCGTGTACGACACGATACCTTTACAGTAGTGATAAAATGTGATTTATCTTAAAGGGCCGTCACTTTAATTAACGGTTATACCACCATGGGTTATACAATGAATAAGGTTATACGAAAAAGATACACGAAGAAATCGCAGTGAAAATCAGTTGGCGTACAATATATATATAGGCTGTTTTATATATTGAAGAGTGGGGTTTAAATATAGGAACAGAACATTTTATTTTTAAACAAGTTCACTTTAAGGATAATATGTATGTAGTTTCATTGTAAACATATTGCAATAACTCTAAAATATAAACTAAGATAGCAGACGCAAAGAGGAATACATACTAAAATGTTCTAAGCTACACTCATATCGTCACTATTCAGCACAGAGAGGAGCATCTTACGTTAATCTTTTTGGTTGCCTTTCTTCTTATTCGGTTCTTTCCGGCATTCCTCGCAAGATATTGCAAACACTTTCTTCAGCCTAAATTCTTGGAGTTTCTCCGTGGCTTCAGGAAGTTTGAGAAACTCATTAAAAAATCGTCACTACTACTTGATTAAGGCGAGCATAATAACTCCGAAGCAATCTCATCTTGATGCAATATTTTGACTTGTGAATTTTTACTCGTTTTCTAGAAGATCCTAGAAGAAGAAATGATGGCACCTAGAAGATCCTTCTTGGGTGAAGGTGCGTACACATTAAAGCGTTCATTATGCCATGTGTATTCACGATTATCACTTTCTTACTCTTCGTTTTCTTCTTCTGAGCTTCACCCATTTGTTGTTTAGTTTTTATCAGCCAATTTAGTTTCATGTGTCACACTGTACCGGGTTTTAATACTTTTCCAATAAGCATCCAAATTTGAATCACCATCACTCTGTTGATCTTCGTCTCGTCTTAGTTTGTCACGGAACATATTAAGAATACGAGGAGGCATGAATTATTCCAGATCATCAAGCACGAACTTCAGTTTTTGATGAGGAGTAGGGAACTTTTGTTGAGAAGATGAAGGGGTACTCTAGTCACTCTCTTGCTGTGGTTTTCCCACTGGGATCTTCCGAATATCGTCAACACATTTGGTATAGTCCACAGCAGCAGGACTCAATGGATAAGATCACACTTACGAAATGCGCTTTTCACAATTTCTAGTTTGACGGCATCATTACAAACTTTCTTCAATTGGGGTGCAAAATTTACCTTCGTTACCGAAAGTTTTGATTTTCTAGTCCTAAAGAGCATTATTCAATGCTCGTTTCAAGGGTGAAAATACGCCTACATCTGCTGGTTACAGAAGATGAGTGGTATTAGGGAAAAGACAATACACCAATATTCGATGATCGTGACAATATCCACTGACTTAAATTGATAGATGATTCCTGTGCCTATCAAGAAAGAGAATAACAGGAAGTGTGATTTTCTCAGTGTCTAGCCACAGACTAAACCGTTGGAGGTAAGTCAAAAATGTTGCAGTCTTCATTCAGCCAGTTTCTGTTTTCTCATAGATCCATAGCTCAGGCACATTCTTCTTCATAATTTGCTTAAGTCGTATGTTGCTGTAGATAAACATGGTTTGGGCGCAACACCCGTCAGCACAGAAACTGCCAAGTACTGTTATGCCCTCTTTTTCTTTAGATGATGCTGTACTTCTCTCACACCAAGGTACTTTCCTGAAACCATGTGGAACAGAAAGTTTGTTTTGTCTGCGTTGAGGATCCTTCTTGGGTCTTCCATTATAGCCGCGCATTCTCTCTTCCAACACCGCAGCCCTGCCCTTTCTAGTAGTTTCAACTTTCTTCTGAGATAGACAGGGATGTCTTCCCATAAAACAACTGAATCAAAATTTTCCTAGTCTTCATGCTTGAACGGTGTGCTTCTTCCTAAAGACTGTACAATTTCCTGAACAGTGTCCAGTAAATTACTTTTCTTACACGGAAATCCTCTCTTTGCCATGTTCATTATACCCATTCAGAAATTCCCTCTTCTTCTTGTGGGCTCAGGAACGGCTTCCGGCCAAGAGCAATCTCAGTCTTCTGACGCCCAGATAATTTATCGTTTAAAGCTGTGATAGGAACCTGGAAGGTTCTCGATGCCTGCCTTTGGGACATCATACCGGACCTCACCTGCTGAACAGCTTGTCAAGGCAGATAACGAATATTGGAATCGTTTCATTTTATGACAGGTTTGATTCTGATTTTGGGGACACCTTCCTTGTTGGGATTCTTAATTTTGCCCATTGTCAAATTCTAAGCAGTAGTTAAGGATACTCAACAAAAAATGTAAACAATTATTTATGATTAACTTCAACTGGGTTGCTAGTCTATACATTGAGAAGAAAAGCCTGGATTAGAAGTGTGAAATAATGCGATCAGCACGACGTAAGACCTCGATTAGATAGGCTCTCTTTGACGAAACATTACTAAAAATGGTAAATCTAAATATTTTTATAACTGTTTGAACCCATGAACTATCAGATACAAGGTGGATGGCTTACAATTCAGTGTAAAACTCGGTATTCAGTGCAAAAGAAATCAACAACTTAGTTAAATTAATATTTAAATCACCAATAGCCCTTCCAATTACAATAATGTTCGATACAAAAGAACACTTTTCCTTAAAGGAACCTCTTTTATGGAACGGCATTTCGATATTACGAAATGGGTTTCGAATATCGAACATTATTTTCTTTTCCCTTCAAATAAGATGATAGCTGAAAAGTAATATTATAACAAATAAATATACATATATTGATATTAACACATCATATTATTAAAAGGATACCTTATAATGACACCATCACACATAGGAAAAAAGATTATTACTGCGGTGCTGCACCTTACCAAAAAAAATATAGCGATTTCTCCAATTTCCCACCAAAACCACAGACTAGGAAACTTTCCCGCGTTCGCTAATATCGAAACATATCGATCTATTGATTTTTATAAGGCCAGGTTTGGAAGGGTGTGTTCACAAATTTCAGATAGTACGCAACGTTTTTGGTTTTCTTATTTCTTAACGAAATGACCAAGGCGTTCGATATTTAGGGGGCGTTCGATATTTACTGCCATTACCCTATATCCTGTAGTAATTGGACTTAACGTACAACAATAGGCAACTTCCTGCATCAAACGTTTAACTAAAAACGGATGTTTTATAATACTTTTCGTATACGCACTCCATCTATACTTCTGTATGAAACAAAGATATGTATATAGAATCTCACATACATATGGACGTATATAACATATAGCTGACATATCTAATATACGTATACGCATGAAATAGATACGTATACGACTGTGAGATGTCAGACATCGTGTAGCGGCATGATGTAGCATCTAAGTGGGAAAAAGGCAGTAGGTATCTAGTATATGGATAACGCATGCTCCGTACAGATTTCCGTAGTAAACATGAGGATTCCGTATATTTGTATTTGGTCTAGGAATTAATTCGTGCGGTTGGTACGCACACATTGAAGCTGTAGTACAAACACAAAATACATAAATACCTTAAGAAAAATATTGTCCATCGCTAGCCACCACTTTCGCCCATCTGTCAGGCAATGTACGGATTCCGTGGCGAAAGAAGTTCTCATCCTTGGAAGCGATCCAGTCAGAGACCCATGTTTCGATATCTTCTGAAGAAGTAAACCGCTGTCCAATCAAATCGTTGTTCATGCAATCGAACAAGTAGTAGTCCGAAGGAGCAACGTCTGGTGAATACGGCGGGTGGGGTAAAACTTCCCATCCAACATTTTCTAAATAGGTTTTGACCGGTTTTGCGACATGTGGGCGAGCGTTATCATGTTGAACAATAAGTTTATCATGTCTGTTCTCCCATTCTGGTCGTGTTCTGGCCAGACTACTTGCTTCAAACGCATTAATTGTCGTCGATAACGTTCTCCATTCATAGTTTCACCCGGTTGCAGCAGCTCATAGTACACCACACCTTTCATATCCCACCATATGCACAGCATAACCTTTGCACAGTGAATATCTCGTTTTGGTTGTGATGGACCTGGTTCACCTGGTTTCACTCAGGCCTTTTTTCGTTTAGGGTTCTCGTAATGGATCCACTTCTCATCACCCGTAATAATTCGATCCAGAAACCCCTTTCTGCTCTGTCGTTGAAGCAGCAATTCGCAAATGGTTTTTCGTCTTTCAACGTCTCTGTCTTTCAATTCATGTGGAACCCAATGTGACATCTTTTGAATCATTCCCATGGCTTTCAAGCGTTTGGAGACTGTTGTTTGATCAACGCCTAATGCTGCTGCAAGTTGTTCCTGCGTTTGACACGAATCCTGCTCGAGCAATGCTGTCAATTCTTCATCTTGAAATTTTTTTGGCTTTCCAGCTCGCTCTTGGTCTGCCAAGCCGAAATCACCACTTCTAAACCGTGCAAACCACTTCTGACACGTTCGCTCAGCTAGAGCATGGTCACCATACACTTCCACCAAAATACGATGACTTTCAGTCGCACTTTTCTGCATGTTAAAGTAATGCAGCAGGACACCCCGCAAAAACACTTTATCAGGCACAAATTGCGCCATGTTCACTTAACTACAAACTGGTGTTGTTGACGCTTTAATCCACTGCCCTATACTACGAACGATACGCGATGACAGGGGTTTGCAACACATGTGTGGATACACGGAACTGTGGGACGCTCCGTTCGTTGCGCCATCTCTTGTCCACCCGCACGAATTAATTCCTAGACCAAATACAATATACCGCAGTCCGGATAACGATTTTTCTCACTGCAGGGAATCAAAAATAAAAAAAATGTCAACCTTTGCGTATTGCGTCAGGATGTGTCGATCTTCACGATAATAAGATCTGATAAATCTGTTATGAAATACTGTGCCAAATATCCCTAAAACTAGTTGTGAGAAACCATATCTGCGCTAAACTGCACCATGCTCTTTTTTTACTGCGGCGATGAACTTAAAAAAAAGGGGGGGTCAGTATGAGGAAATTTCTTTCGTCAACATCTAATGATTCGGACTGGAGAAAAAGTTCGGGACTTTGGAAATAGTTAATAATATAAGTAGAGGCAATATTTCGCTATAAATAAACCTTTTTCTAAGGCGTATTCTCAAGGGAAAAAAAGATATATATTCTCAAGATATTGTAAACATCGCTCAGGTCTACGTATGTATATATATCTCTTCAAAAGTTACCGATCAGGCGACTCCTGAAGAGAACACGCTCTTTGCGTGGACGCTTCCAATTTGACTATCAAATGCTTCTTTAAAATATGCATTCGTGGCGTCTCCTTGACATTTTGAGGACACACTTCTTCCTCTACTTATTTTCTTTTTTTCCTTCCTTTTATAAAATATGGTTATATTTTACTGCAATTTACAAAATACATCAATTTACT
The DNA here is from genome assembly GCF_964235325.1 of Thermobia domestica. Classification (NCBI taxonomy): domain Eukaryota; kingdom Metazoa; phylum Arthropoda; class Insecta; order Zygentoma; family Lepismatidae; genus Thermobia; species Thermobia domestica. The sequence goes on along the minus strand of NC_137456.1, from coordinate 58,614,975 downwards.
AACTTGAAGTAGATTTTTCTACGAATAATTCTGTTTTAGAAACTAGGAATCTTAGAAAAGGTAGATGAATTATCTATTAATAATATCTCAACCTTTTCTGTGATGATTTGCAAGTAATGTGTGCGTTACTGTTAGGTTATATATAAAGATAACCAAGCAAGTTCTGTCGCTTCTTCACCCACTACCTTCGAACATTTATATGTCACCTAAGACGTGCCTGGAAGATAAAAATAGTCCCCATCAACATTCTGCCAACGTTCTGGAAGGCAATGGATTCTATCGCGGTAGAACTTGCTGGGACGTGAAGTGAAGAAGGTATCAAGTACATTTTGCAACTCTACTAGGGATTTGAACTGGCATCCTCTAAGATGATAATCCAAGGAATGGAGCAGGTGATAATCGGTGCAATGTCCGGGAAGTATGGCGGATGCAATAGTGTTTCCCATCCAAGGCGTAAAATGGTGTCCCGGATCAACCTAGCCACGTAGGGCTTAGCGTTGTCCTGTAACAGGAGAACCCCATTGTTCCAGAGTTTTGAGTTTTTCTTGAACACTGCTCAACTGCTGACATTACACAGTTGCATTGATGCTCTAACCAGCTGGCAGCAGTTTCCGATGCACGATGCCGCGAGCAGTCCACTATCGGCGTTTATGGAACCGGTTCATGGGATGCTAACTAATGAAGACGGCAAGTGGAGCTTCGTAAAGGACCCACTTCTCATCACATGTCAATACCCTGTCCAGAAATGGTTCCTTCCTCAGACGAGACAGCAAAGAAACACAGGTTCCTGCTCGCGTTGCCTTCTCGCCCGGAGTCAAATCATGTGGGGCCCATCGACCAAACTTCTAGTGCTTCCCAAGTTGATGGAGGTGCTGCCGAATGGTTTCTGCACTCACACTAAATTTTAGTCCCAGTTCCTCACATGTCTGGCCATTGTTCATCTCAATTGCTGCCTGAAGATCTTCATTTTGTACATGTGTAGGTTTTCCGCCACGTGGTGTGTCTTCGAGTATTTCGTCACCGCACTTAAACTTGTTAACCATCGCTGCATTTTCCGCGTAATCACGACAACTTCACCAAAAGCCTGGCATATCTTCCGGCCTGCTGCAGCGACGTTTGACCCCAGTTTGAACTCTTACAGCATAGACGCCGTTATGACAATCTGTGAAGGTCCCATGTTCACTCTATCCTTACGCAAGTTCACGGTGTAACTGAACTGCCATAACCAGGTAGTATTTTGGATATATCCACACCAACAACGGACCATCGTCTTATCTCCATTCGTATTCAACTTACGGTGTGAGGGCTAATTGAACACAGATCTCCACAAAAAGCGACAGAACTACCCTTAACGAACAACTCTCAATAACGGACATCTCTATAATACAGACAGATTTTTTTGTCTCAGAAAAAGTATATGTTCTCTTAAGAAACAGGACTCTCCCTTTTACGGACACTATGAGATATGGATGCGGATAGTCCTTCCCCCCGGCTCCAAACGTTTCAATAACCTCTTCATAACGGACAGGAATGTTCTGCGATTTATTACAGTAGACAGAAAAGGCTTTTTCCTACAATTGTATCTATCACGAGTCTAGGTCTGGTGAATCATCAAACAGATCAGCTTCAAGCTGAACTTGAAATTCTTTTTTTTTTTTTTCTGCCCGCATTAAACTGCTTTCTGGTGGAAATCCTAGGAAACCTCCAATAAGCAATAACACTCATGCAGGGTCAATCGTATGACCAAGAATTCTATGCGAAAGATCTTCCCTTCCCTTACAAATTTAGTCCTTTTTCCTCTGGGTCTTGCATCTTTCCCGACAGTTTCATAGATAAGAAAACAAACATTGTTTTACAATAAAATTTTCAAGAAGAAATGTTTCCTCTCTTACTTTTTTTTTTTGAAAAAGCAATATTTTTCTTTTACTTATGATACTGGAGACCACGTTTCCATTTTATATGAATATTGTAGGTGTCATTTAAAAAAAAAATCTTGCAACCAGATCTTTCTATTTACTGTTTACACATTACAACTTTCTGAAGGCAAGAAAGATATCTCCACCCATGCAGCACTGCACTTCAGTGGACAAATAGTGAATCTCCTCATTAAAAACTTGTATTTTGTCGCACTTCCCTTTCATGTCCAAAGATTCAAGAAGCGACGAAACGAAACTTTTTTTTTTTGGGGGGGGGGGTCAGCGGAAGGGCGATAGCAGGTAGCAACCAAGACGACCCAGAGAGTTGCACATGGTTTAACTCCTTGCAAGATGGAAAAGAATGTTGCATGTCCCTTTTCAAGACTATGTTTACATGGGGAAATATTATAGGGTTTTAAATTTTTTTTATGACAGCTACAAGATAGCTGTAAAATGGGGGGTTGGGTCAATAAATATATGCTAAATTTATGCACTCCCAATAACTTGCCTTTTCATCCATTCCGCGAACGAAAATGCTGCGGTGGCTCCGCGTAGCGTAGTCACTAACGCTCTCGCCTTCGGTGCGAAAGCAGGGGCGTCATTTCAGACTTCGCTTGAGGGGGGCAAAAGCACCACCGACATAAGACTTCCACGTTTTGTACTAGTATATTAGTAGACAATCGATTAAAGTATACGTATTACTCAAACTCTTGGGGGGGGTGCAATTGCCCTCTCCTGCCCCCTATAAATGACGCGCCTGTGCGAACGATCCCGGGTTGGATTCCCGGTGGGAGCACTCAGTCGGAAAAGTGTAAAACGCTTTTTCAGGCCAACCACCCTGAATGAGGTTTTCCTGGGTTTTCCTCATTCAAACCAAGCAAATGCCGGGGTGGTACCTAACTTATAGGTCTCAGGCCGCTTTCTTCTTCCCTAATCCTTTCTTCCTTCCCTTTCCCCGGATTGTGTGCTCGCCGAGGGACGTCATCCCTCTAAGGTGACGGGCTAAATGGCCTTAGATGCCGAAAGCCCAGAAATCTAAATCCTAAATCCCTAATACTTCACTAGTACACAAACACACACACACATACTTACAAGTAAATTTCGAACAGAAATTAGTGTCAGTAGGATATACACGGCAAACAACTATTGCATATTTTTCCCAAGAAATTCATAGTTGGTGAGTTTGTTCTCCACATTTTCAGTATTTAATACGAAGTATTTTCAGTATTTTTCAGTATTCAGTATTTTATTCTCGTAATAATATTGCATGTTCTTATTAAGCTATTTTTTCTTTTAGTATAGGCGGTATGTGAATTAATGGATTTTTTTAAACAGGGAGAACACATGTACTTAAGAAAATTACCATACATGCATTATCTTTTGCAGTATACGAATATATTAGCACGTCCCCCAGTAACAATGTTATTTAACAAATGAATTTCTTCACCTCCCCCAGTAATTCAAATACGTACTAAGGAAAGTATTTTCATATTGAATTTTACGTATTTACGCTCCTACATAATGTATTTATTGTATATTGCTTTATACAATTACCGTTAAATTTGTGTAATCTCTCGGTAACGGACAAAAATTCATGTCCCATTGGTGTTCATTATTCAAAGGTTTCATTGTATCAATATCCAAAAGTGACTGAATTTCTTTTCTTTTTTTTTTTCACTCGGATATACTCATCTCAGGTAAATAATAGGAACAAATAAAAAGGAAAGAAAATTAGAAGCCTTAAAGTAAAACGTAGACAAATTCACCAGTGTTCAGAAGATGCTATCTACAATGCACTGAGCAGAGTGGGTTGGTGGGATAGAGTGGGTCATGGTGAGTCAGAGTGGGTCAGTGGGTCACGGTGGATGGTAGATAGCATTGAGTCACGACCGACGACCCTCTGGCCCACTCTTAAATCTTAACCTACGACCCACTGACTTACTCCATCTCTGCTCAGGGGTAGTTTAGACTCCTTTTTCTTTTTAAGTTTATCATTTTCGTTGGTATGATAACTTGAATGATGCTGCTGGTTGTTAATGTAACGTTTTTCGGTTTTAAATAACTAATTAACTCTGGTTTAAAACGTAAAGGGGATCACCCATAATATACATTTATGAATGAGTTTATGCTGGTAGTTGATTAGTTTAGCCTTATATTTAGGTTTAGCCTTAAAAAATCTTATATTTGAGCTTAAACCGTTGTTAAACAACAACAATATTCTAGGCTTTATATATGATATCATACGGTACCTTTGAAACTCTCCAATATTTTTTGAGGTTTTAAATAAAAGAAATATATTAACCTTCAAAACGCTTTTAAGTCTCAAAAACATTTTACCTTTTAACCTAAAAAATAATCTAACCTCACCACATATTTCCATATGGGGTATGGATAACTATCGTTAAATTCACCGTTACTCGAGATATTAACCTCATTGACTTTATAAACGAATATTCTGCCAAGGTAATCACTGTAACTGTTTACTAAAAAAAAAAAAAAAAAAAAAAAGAATTCAAAAATTCAGTTTCCTTTAAGAGTTTTTGTGTGGAGAAACGGAAAGACAGAAGGATAAACAGACTAACATTGCAATCTTATAATGCCGACTAATGAATCCTAATAACATTGTTTGCTTCTTTTTAAAAGTACAAGTCGTCGCAAGAGAACTTGAATCGTTAAGTTTATAGACTTGCGTTGAGAACATTTACAGAGTTAAAATTAGCAAAATTCGGTCTCTAGTAACCGAGTTCCTTTGTCAATAGATAGTACACCGAGCTCTCTGTTACTTCAACCTAGGTTTTCCAACTGATCTGATTTTTATTCGCCGTTAATGTAGGGATCTGAGTGATTTTTTAAAATACGTTGTTATGTTACGTTGTTTATGTTGTTATAATATGTGTTCAAAATTTCAACCTTGAATCCTGAAAACAGGTCGGGAGAAATATTTTGAGAGTCTGAAGGTGACCCATTTTTTCATGTACTTATATACATATATAAATAAAATACTTCAAACATGTACTGCGTCATTACTATTTGACCTAACGTCATGGTTTAAACGCCATTTTTTTCACCATAATGAGCCCTTTCTAAGATATCACTCGCATGTCCTTATCATTCGCCTAAACCGGAAATTCGGAAAAAACCCGGATATTTTTCTAAAAATCCTGCCAAAACACTTCGCCCCTCTGGCCCGAGCCAGGATTGACGTAGGGATCTGATTTTTCCTGAAAATACGTTATGTACATAATACGTGTGCAAAATTTCAACCTCGTATCTCGAAAACAGAGGGTGAGCTCTCTCGTGGCTAAGCGGTTAGCATACGCGCATTTGGCGTGGGAGACCCGGGTTCGATTCCCGGCAGCTCATGTGGTTCGGATTCCACGTTAATCAGTAGGTCCACGTCTCATATAGCCTCGCTGCTGAAAGGGACGCTAAACTAAAATCAATCAATCGAAAACAAAGGGCGAAAACAATTGTTGAAAGTCTTAATTTAGGTCCTGAGGCGTAATGGCGTAGAGCGTTCACCTCCGGTGCTTGTGGTCCCTGGTTCGATCCCAGCTCGCGCTGTGTGGACTTTGTGGTGGATAAACACCGTGCTCGTGGGTTTCCTCGGGTTCTCCCGTTTCCTCCCACATTCTTCATTCCACCATTTCATTCATTTCCATAATCACCCTCTCCTTTAGCCTAACTGGCATAACCGTGGGACGTAAAACTTAAAGATTTCATTTCATTCTTTTTAAATTTAGGTCCTATAGCTATATACATACATATATATATATATTATAAAAATTTACTGCGTCATTACTATTTAACCTAGAGACATGGTTCGAACGTCATTTTCTTCAGTATAACAATCTCTTTCCAACGATGTCCGTATCATATACCTGAACCGGAAAAATCGGGAAAAGCTGGAAATTTTTCTGAAAAAAAAAATCACCCCTTCTGCACCCCTCGTGCCCGTCCCTGGTTTCATGTAGGGATCTAAAAAAAATTGATAAATACCGAAAGGTACACACAATCCGTATGCGCAGCTTCAGTCTGATATCTTGAAAACTAAAGGAGTGACTTTTTTAAAAATTTGCGTCAAGAAAAAAAAAATAAAAAGTCACGCCTCTTCACCCCCTTGGGGCTGCCAAGTTAACCATCCGGTTCCAAAACGCAGCTGGGGTGTTCTTGACCAATAAAAAAAACGGCTTTAATACCTGTTATAGAACCTAAATAGGCGGTCAAAGACGATACTACGCCATGGTAACGAAAGTGGGACTGTATCAGGGAAAATTTGAAATTTACTTGTAAGGAATTTTATATATTTATTGAGAGTGAAAAAGAATTTCTTAAAGCAATTTCCTGTAGTTCAAGTATTAGTTTAAAGAATAAATTTCATTTTCCAAATCCAAAATCGTCATGTAAAGATTAATATACTTTTGTTCATCAGTTTCGATAATTTTAAAGAAGTGGCAGTTACTGGTAAATACAATAAAATGATCAATGCTGATTTCAGTTTCTCATTTATAGCACAATGTATCTATTAAGCTTATTAGTGAATGTACTAAGGATATGCAGAAACAGGTGCTAATGCACTTTTGTTCACGATAGTACATTTCCTTCCCATGGATGGGTCCGAACAGAGATACTTCACAGTTAGATCTATACCATAGGAAATTTTGAGGGGGTGCCGGTTTTTTATTTTCTAGAGTTGGCAATCCTGCTTCAACCGAGTATTACTCTGTTAATTAATCTTCACTCATTTAACCGAGTAATAGTTGGCTAATTCAACCGAGGAAATTAGTTAATCAAGTTCTTATAGCCCATTAAGGGAAATAATAATAAAAATGATTTGAAATTGTTGGAAATGCCGACTAATGAATCAGTAGGGTAAAGCTGCACACGCTTGATTACGGAGGCATCTATCGCTATGCTTTGCGGAAAATCGTTTAATTTCTTGCTTCTTTACTAAGAAAGAAGTAATGGGAACTTCGATCATTCTAACACAGCTAGAGTTCTCCCAAACAGTGCAATTCGGTTGAATCTTGGTACGTAAGTTCCTTTCGTGTTGCTTGAGGGATTTTTACACATTTGACCGAAAATCTATCATTTTCAACGAGTTTAATTAACCGAGTAAATTAGTTAAAAAATATATTTGGCAATTTTCACGATAACTAGTAGCCCAGAAGTAGGTTAAAAGAGCAAAAAATGGCTTAACCGAATACTGCTCGGTTACTAGTAACACAGAGGATTTCTTTAGAGTAGTTTTAACAGAAATTCGGCTACTAGTGACCGAATTTTTATATAACCTTCAGTTAGCAAGCGAACATTTTTCTCAGTATACAGTACTCTTACGCAGGGATAAAAGTGGATCTGAAAAGGTAGGGGGACGGTAGGTAAGGGCATGGCATCAGACGGTTCCCCTTGCCTATCTTTGTCCATTGTATTTTTTTAGGAACTGGGGGGACGCCGTACATATTTTTTCGAGGCGGGGGGACGGAGTCCTCCCGCATTCCCCCTCACTTTAACGCCTGCTCTTACGTGTTTCTTCCTCACTGCTTTCTAGTTGCAGTAACTAACTGCTGTTTGAAACACTCGCTGAAACAGTGTGCTCCGTTCACACTGCTTGATACAGAGACAAAAGACTCGTATTGGCAATACTGGGGGCCACGGTGGCTTAGTGGTAGAGCGTTCACCTCTGGTGCTTGGGGTCTCGGGTTCGAACCCAGCCCCCGCCAAATGAACTTTGTGGTGGACAAACACCGTGTGCGTGGGTTTTCTCGGGGTTCTCCCGTTTCCTCCCACTTTCTTCATTCCACCACTTCATTCATTACTCATCATCACCGTCTCCTTTAGCCTAACCGGCATAAACGTGGGACGTAAAACTCAAAGATTTCAAAAAATTAAAGATTTCGTATTGGCAATACTAACGGTAAGTTGCCCACTTAGTCATGTCCTGGTCTGGTAACTTGTTACTGCAAAGTTACTCACAGATGTGTAAAACATAAAAATAAAATATTTTCTTTTATTTATTTTTTAAGTACAGTGAAACCTCCCTTGGCGGACACCTCTCAATAATACGGAGAGTAGGGCCTACTCGATAATACAGAGTTCGTTTCGTCTCGGAAGAAAAAATGTGTGAATTATTATTTGGAAATTCCCATCCTTTTAGGGACATTCTCAGATTCGAACACAAACAGTCTTCTTCCTCCTAGCCCCCAACGTTTTAGTAGCTTCTATATAATGGACAGGAATTGCGCTCAGTTCACAGATATATAGGTCAGAAAATACTTCTTCAATTTCAAGATAGATCTCGAATATAGTTCAGTAGATAGAAAATCCCTTTCTCAAAAATGTATATATCATAAAAATCATTGTAAAAGGAACAAAGTTTGTTCCCGTATCTTTGAAATTTACAGGGGAAGATACAAGCCGCGAGGGAAAAAAAGAAGGAATTTTTCAGGGGTATGAAGAAGTTTCTCATAGCATTTTTGCCCATAATGACCGGTTACCGACTATTGTTTTTCCTTATGAAAGAGTTTCTAGAACTCCCACGCTGAATTGGATATTCCTTTTGTTTCTGTCTAGAATAAGTTTCATCCTCGTGGGAATTCTAGAAAATCTTTCATAAGGAAAAACAATCGTGGATAACTGGTCATATGTTCAAGTATGCTATGAGAGACTTCTTCCTACCACTGACAAATTCATTATTCTTTCCCTTACAGCTTGTATTTTCTCCTGCAAATTTCAAAGTTAAGAGAACAAATGTCGTTCTCCTTACAATAAAATTTCAAGAAGGAATATTTCTCCTTTCACTTTTTTGAGAATTCTCAGTAATTCGAAGAATGAGTACAGCATTAATGTATTACTCTATATTTACATTTATAACTAATTGGTTTACTGTTTACTCCAGAAATTACCACACGTACTGTGAGAACTTTAAATTTACGTAACCTTCCTATAACGAACACCTCTCATTTATGAACAATTGGTAATGTTCCATTGGTGTCCAGTCTTCAGAGGTTTCACTGTATAAACATATTGAAAACTGCTCTATCACGCAAGAACTATTTAATGGGTCAATTTTGGAAGTACGATGATGAGTTACCACTCGGGAGAAGTTTCCATAATCGGTATTATTATTATTATTATTATTATTATTATTATTATTAATAATAATAATAATAATAATAATAATAATAATAATAATAATAATAATAATAATAATAATAATAATCCAGAATTTTTAAAGGGAAATAAAATTTTTATTCTGCTTTCAATGTTTTTAATCGCTGGGCGTAAGTGCACGATATTTGTTATAAGAGTGCTTTTTGGAGCACAAAATTCAGAATATTACCCACTTCCGCATATGGGAAGGGATTTTCAGTAATACTGTACAAGAGTTCTTTAATGATTTTTTTAAAAGATTTATGCAAAGGGACAAAATGCTTTGTAAATCATGGTGATTAATTATTGGGATGAAAAAATTATCTACTGGAGAGGTTTGTATCGTATAAAAATTTTTAGAAATTTTATCTCTGAAAGGAGAAATAAATTTTGCTCACTAGCAGCTCTTGAGAGATGCTAAATCGGCAAAATTTACACTTTTATCCCTACAAACTAAGGGCAATAGTTACTAACGCTCTGGCCTTTGATGCGAGCGGTCCTGGGTTTGATTCCCGGTGGAGACACTCGATCGAAGAAGTGCAAAAGCTTTTCCAGGCTGCCATTCTGTGTGAGGTTTTCCTTATTCACACCAGGCAAATGCTGGGATGATACTAACATGCAGGTCCCAGGCCACTTCCTTCTTCTTCCATTCTTTTCTTTCTTCCATTTTCTCAGGCAGTGTGATCGCTGAAGGACGTCTTCGTTCATATGTGAGGGGCTATAAAATGTCCATAGATTCCGAAAGCCCATAAATCTACCGGTAATTGCTAATCCTAATCTACAAACTAAGGGAAAATATTCACCTAATCTGCTAATTCGTTAAGTTTTCAATATTTTGTAGCGATAAGATTGTAAATTTTACCGAAGTGATCTCCCTCAAAGAGCCGCGACTCATTATAATTATAGCCTGTTTCTTTCTAATCGTTGGATAAAGGAGGCGCGATAATTAAATCTTTTTGACTTGCAGAATTCAAATGTGATTTATTTGTACGAGTTTAAAATGGAAGATGCAAGAAGTTATCCCGTTTACAATACGTGAGTGCTATTTGCTAGTATATGATATAATAGAAGACATTCAATTGAGAAGCATATGTGTGTATTCAGCTTTGAATCTGTTGATTTTTTCATCGAAGTTAAATTGCTGGCTTTATTTCTGGTTTATACAAAACAAGAAAAGGAGAGAAAAGCCCATAAAAGAATGTTTGATTTCTGCTTCTTTTGAAGTATAAGATTCTTTTATCAAGTCTTTCATCTTCCATCTAGTTCGGGACTTCAAAAGCAAAAAAATCTCCAGCAGAGTTTCGTAGAAACACCTTAAATATTTGACTCGTTTGCTTTTTTTTATTATTATTATTATTTTTCTCTCAACGACTTACAAACTCATATACAATAGTAAAAACATATTTCCACCTTCCTTTTTAAGGCAAGAAAATAAATAAAGTTTGCCTTTTACGTTTTTTGTTCGGGTCTTTATTGTATTTTGTATATTTATTTATTTACTATTTTTCGAAGTCAAGCTCAAAGCATTTTTTTTTCTTGTGGCTTTGGTGTGCTGGTAGTTGAGAAGATTACCGGTAGTCCTGACTGACTAAAAGAGTATTCGTCCATTGGGGTGTGGTATTATTGTTTGACTCAGTTATCAAGTTGGTTGAGAGTTTTGGATTTTGTTTTAGTGATATTATGGGGTGTACAAGTGTAAGACGCTTTGCTTTCAAAGCAACTCCTTCCCCTCCCCCCTTCTCATCTGCTCATATACAGGGTGGTAGGTAACTCCACCGAAAAACTTTGGGAGGTGATTCCTTATATGAAATGGAAGAAAAAAAAAAAGTTCTAATAAACATGGGTTGAAAAACGTCTCCTTTCAGAGTTATAAAACGCCGAATATTCGAAAAATCAAGTTTCAAAACGGCCTGGCTTAAAAACTATAAAGTCTGTCCCAAGTGGTTTAAGGAATTACACAGGAACTATTATGCGTTCTGTCTAAATATCCATGTTTCAAAATTCACCGGTACCAGCGAAACCAACGCACCGTTAGTACTTAAAGGAGCATCCCTACACTTCAACTTCATTTTTACAGTTCGTTTCGTGGATAACGGAGGATGGTAAAACATGGATATTTAGATAGAGCGCATCCTAGTTCCTGTGTAATTCCTTAAACCGCTTGGGATAGACTCTATAGTTTCTAAGCCAGGCCGTTTTGAAACTTGATTTTTCGAATATTCGGCGTTTTATAACTCTGAAAGGAGACGTTTCTTGACCCATGTTTATAAGAGCTTTTTTCTTCCATTTCGTATAAAATCAAAGTTTTTCGATGGAGTTACCTATCACCTTGTATATAGGGTGTTCCAGGAGGAAGGGGCAATATTTTGGGAAATGGTAGTATGATTGATCCTAAGCAAAAAACGTTCATACGAATATATGTCCTAATCTCAACGGTTTGAGAACAACGGTTGAGGTTGTGAACAATTTTTTACTTTATATTGCGTATTGCTCACCCTGTAGTTATTCTACAGAGGTGTCGCATAACGAATTTGAAAGGTGATGGAATAACCTTTCCAACGATATGCAATGTGTGGCAGTGGTGTCTTTGGAAGAGAAGTTATTGAGGGATATTTGGAATCAGTGTTGCCATCCAATTTCTTTAAATAATCTTGACTTTCTCAAATTTCCCTCAATAACTTCCCCTCCAAAGACAACACTGCTACATGCTGCATACCGTTGGAAAGGTCATTCAATCACCTTTCAAATCCGCTATGTCTTACCTCTGTAAAATAGTTAGAGGGCGAACAATATGCAACAAAGTCAAAAATGGTTCACAACCTGTAGCTTTCAAACCGTTGAGATTTGGACCTATGTTCATATGAACTTTTTTTTTGCTTAGAATCACTCATACTACCATTTCCCGAAATATTGCCCCTTCCTCCTGGGACACCCTATATATATATATATATATATATATATATATATATATATATATATATATATATATATATATATATATATATATATATATATATATATATATATATATATATATATATATATATATATATCAGAAGTTTTTTGCACCTTAAACGATGGTTGACAACATACCAATTGATGCCATCTGAAAAATCAATCCGTTTTTCGAACTCTGCAGGTGACATTCGACCGAGTCAATTCAATTGAGATACAGGGTATTTGCCTTTCACACACACTGAGTGTCACTGACTGTGCCGATATTAATTTTGCACATCCTACACAGACGTCACACCACAAACAGCATAATTATACTTTATGATTAATTTGAATTTGAGCTTGTATTCAGGAATGATAATCCTTACGAGCCTCTCAGTTACGCTCTTAATAGTTCACAGGCAGGCTATAAGGCTTTAAAGTAAATAGTAACAATATTATTTTGTAAATAGGGTCAAAGAATTTGTGACTGATTATATTTATTACTGAACAGTTAATGGTGAGTTCCTATAGCCATCTCCCCATTTGCTCGCTGATCTGGAGGTCCATCGTAGTGTGTGAAATGATATGGAAAATATACAGAGTGTTTCGGTGTCAGGGAAGTTTCGATCAATAAAAACAATGTAGGCTTTATCTGATGTTCCCGTAAAATATAAAAGGTAAAGACATCTGGTACAGAGACACTGGATAGTTATGTACAGTAATGCTATAATAAAGCCCTTATTCATGCTAAATAACAGTTAAAGTTAAGACGTAATGGAATTAATTTGATAATGCACAGTCTCATAGCGAACCGGAAGAAATGGAGGTGTACGTGAAGGTTCCACTTTATGGCGGCATTTAAATATTTAGGCTCTGTGTTGTAATAAATGATCAATGAATTGCTATTTGCTTGTCAGAATTCGAACTAAGTCGCGTCAGTATTGTTGCGTATGCGAGAGCATTTTTGAATGTTGACTCCTTGAACAGTGAGTTATTCTTCAACCTCAGTAGCAGTATCCTTGAGACCAACACTCATGATGACTACAGGTAATAGAGGCGATTTTCTCGGTTATGAAGCTTGCATCTGGCGTTTTGATTACAGTACAGGAATATTTGCATTTTTGTCAATGATCTTGAAGGAAACCTTATTACGAACGTGGCGATGCAAATCTGTATTCTTGGACTTACGGACAACGCCATTGTTGGTGAAACGAACTTCGGCTGTATTCAGCTGTGGTACGTATTTGACAAGCTGTTGAGAAACATGATTGATTTTTTTTAATTTCATACTAAAGTTGGTTAGGAGACAGTTATAGATCAGATCCTTAGAAGTTGGAGGTGGTACAGATTCATTACTAGTGGTTGGTTAGATGTCCATATTGAAGTCCTGGTTGTCAGCAGCATCGGCAAGGAAGGCCTCTTCAGTAGCAGACCCAGACCAGGAGTGCTTATCAACAGAGTTATCAGAATCTCACCTAATGCGCCTACGCTTATTTCGGAGCTGGGGAACGATAGCATTGTTCCAGTGGACTCACGGAAAACTTATATCGACAATAATACAGGTACCCAGAGGTAATTAGATAGAAGACTACCCGTTTGGGTAGTAGCCAGGTACTCGAAGTGCCGATCGGAACTAGTTAGGAAAAAGCTGTCATCTGTTTTCGATCTTCTTACACTTGTTTTCGTTGTATTTTAATACATAAAATTCATGTCAGGTAGTTAATTACACCAGCACCATTTTAACATTTTACTCCAAAATCCGATGGGGCTAGTTTCACCAAGTATGTCTCAAAATGTAAGATAACTAGCGTAACATAGAGCCATCATGTTGAATTAACAGGGTCATTTATTTCATTTTATTTTATTTTATTTATTTTTACTGAACAGAGTTGCCATTCCAAGCGAATACAAATTTGGAAAAAGATTTCAGAATCTGCGAAGGCGTTTTATCTCCAAATGGAAACACGCTTACATGTAACAACTTAGATATACTTACTTAATATTGTTAACTCTATAATGTAACGACGTACATAGTTTATATATATTATTTGCAATTGGATAAAAGAGAAGTTCCTTTTTTGTGCTTTTTGTAAACCTTATGTTAGCACATTTTCCTTTCTGAAATATTTGCAGCTTTCTAAGATACATGTGGCTCCCCCTTTTCTTTCGTCTCTGATTTCCTTCTATTTTCTTCTTCTTCATTAATTTAGACGTGAAAAGCCTTGAACTACGGATTTATTAGTTTGGTGTGATAGAACACGTCTTCACTTACGAGGTCAACTTTCTTTCCTCGAGACTATATATATTATTTGCTCTTTCTTCTCAGTTCATTTTCGGAGTAAAATGTCATTTAGACGCATTGCGATACCTGTTCCCAAGTACTCCACGTTGCACAGATACAACATATACACAAGGTGCAGAAAAAGTACGCAGTTTTCTCTTTAAAAGAACCTGGCCACTTACCTCTATTTAAAATAATCTATATTCTTATCCACACTCTGAATTAAATCTAACAAGTATTGATTTTCTTTCGGCAGTTTACATCTTCATTTAGAGACATAGTGATCGCAAGGAGCCATGAAGCTTGACCTAGATATGGTTGCTGCGCCTCGAAGAACCGCCATGTGTGAAAGTCACAACTTTTCGGGAGAAGCAAAAATCATTCCAAACTCTTAAAGTTTTGCCAAATAGAAGGAAGCACTTGAAAAATACGTATAATAAAGTTGGTTCTGCGTATATTATGCATTGAACATTGTTGTGGCTTGCTTCAACAATACTATAGAGGAAGGTCTCCAAAATCGGACTCCCCTTTTATTTTTGGACTATACCTCTAATTATTATGATGTTTTCACTTGCATTTCATTGCTATAATATCTTTGGTATGTTGTCAAACATTAGACATTAGTCAGTCCAGCATTCAGCTCATAAGATTTTGCTAAGGAATTATTTAATGAAAAGTGACGAAAATGGCGTTTAGGAAAAAGGTCTCCGAAGTCGGACCCCCGTAATAACTGACATGAAAGTCACAAATAATAAAATACTGTAGAACAAAAATTTATTTAACAAATGTGATACACATCTCTGAACAATAGAAAAAGCACACAATACAGTAAGTCAGATAAAAACAAAAACAAAAAACAAAATCAAAACTCATTAATCATCCCTTTTGCGACAGAAATCACAAATGTATATCTCACAGTAATTTCCCCTTGCAAACATCGTGTATCCACATACTACATATTGCACATTGTATCCAAATTCTAAAACGAACTTCTCCCCACAAGACAAACACTCACCATAATTGTCGTTTGCCACTCCTGCTTGTGGAATCCAAGTCGCTGTTTCCGCTAGAAATGAACGAAACGTGACCAGCTGACCATTATCTGAACTGTCATCTTCCGGATCACAAATTGTGCAAGTAAGATCTCTATTTCACTTGCTACATCCTCGTATTTGTAGTGCATTGTCTTGTGTTGTTCTCTTGGGAGAAGGATTCTTTAGCTTTCCCTTTGAGCTTACCATAGATTGAAGTAGATCACGTTTCTATGGAAAGAATGTTATGACAAAGGATGATTTTGCCTTCTGAAACAATATGTACGATGGATTCAGTAACAGGCTGCAATCCTTCGTTGACAATATACGATGTCTTGTACAGAGAAATGAGGTCCCTTCGGATATGACAAGGGGTCCGACTTAGGCAATATTGTTGTTTGCATTTCACTCGACATTTAACCAGTTTCAACTGTATGTGCTACCGAACAAACAGCACAGTTAGACAAAGAATAGTACTTCCTAAAGATTAAACCGTACAAAGTCAAACTCTACAAAGTCTGTTCACTAACCTCCTAGAACTTTCCCAAATGACAGGTTTTTGCACGGACGTCAAAACTTCTCTCTACACCAAAACAAAGAATGCTTCAACTTTGCGGTTTTTAATATTGCTGTTTGGTGCTCCATCTTTCAAAACGTAACGATTACGTCTTTGTCTTTTCGCTCCTAACCATTGCAACAGGTAGAGCCACTTGTCTTGCGAAATAAAAGACGGGTCTGATTATGGTGACTTTCCTCTATTACAATTTTAGTGTTTACGTAACACATGTCGGTTTATCTTTTTCGCCTTTATAACCACATAGAGCAGCGTTTCCCAACCGGTGTGCCGCGGCACACTGGTGTGCCGCGAATGGGCCGCTGGTGTGCCGCGAGGAAATCGAAACAAATTATTAATTCTATAGGAATCAAATTGCAAGACGTAGGGGAAAATGTATATTTGTATTTCACATTACTATGAACCTCTAGTATAAATCTACAATTTTAAGTTCCATACTGTGTTACTTTTCTGTACATTTTTAATGTTGGAAAACGAATTTATCATTGTCATGACCATTATTGCCTCTTTATTGTTGCAGACTATTTCGTAACTTGAAATTTTAACACATGATTCAATAAATTCAACAAAGCAAATATGCATACAAATTACCTACATTTGTGTTTTAAAAGTATAGGAGATTTCTTTATTTATTCGTTATTTAGTGATCTTCCCTTTTAATTAAAGGTTAGATACAGTTTTCGAAAGAGAAAGTGGATTTTTAAAAACCCGAGTCCTATATTTCATTACAATTGTTTTCTATTTTAAAATTAGAATGAAAAATAAGCATAATGGTTTACCACGGGGGAAAATCAGTGATCGAGCTTTCTTCTCTGTAAGGAGATCAGTAATCCAGGCCCGTAGCCAGTCCAAAAATTTAGGGGGGGGCTGGTAGAAGTTAGGGGGGGCCCGACCCAATCATATTATACTTCACCACCATATTATAGTTCATTTGCAAGCCTACCGTGAAATTTTGTGGGGGCCAGCCAAAATTTAGGGGGGCCCGGCCCCCTCTTGCCCCCCCGTGGATACGGGCCTGCAGTAATCACATAAAAATACCACGGTATTTTATATTTACAAATAATAATAGTAATTATATATATAATATGGGTGTGCCGCGAGAATTCAAGTTACACCTCTAGTGTGCCGCAAGTTGAAAAAGGTTGGGAAACGCTGACATAGAGGATCAATACGTATGTGATGAGAAATTGAAGTCTTTAATTTCAAACAATTATTTTTTCATTGTTGTGGCGAGACAATTGAATATTCAGTTATTATATTATAAGGGACGCTGCCTGACAACTTTCAGGTTTATTTGCACGCCATAACTCATTTTCGACAAAAAAAAAAAAAATGTCACATAGCTGTTCTTCGAGGCTCAGCGATGATATGCCAATGTCAGTGTTCAATAGAACTCGAGGGTGTGTCCCGGTCGTCAATCCCCATCCATGACATTTTACCAGTGCGGTCTCTCTCTCTCTCCATAGAGTGCGATGTTGTCGGATTGCCGCAAAGTTTCATTTTATTATTATTCTTGTTGTTGTTTTATATTTTTGTTATATTTTATTGTTACCATTTAATTCAGATCATTATTACCGTTCGTGTTATAGTTCTTTAAGTGTTGTTTTTTGTTCTTCGTTCCGCATATCTTCAAAGTTTGGGAACGTTGTTGGTGCACTTCTGCTATTTCACTTTTCTTAAGTATCCATTCGGAAGGCAGTTCTACGAATCGTACCGAATTCAGTGAAGCCAACCTTAAACATTATAAAATTCCATCTCCAGAGGCAGAAATTCCCATTTTGCCCTTGAATTTCTTGAATACTAATAACGTAATTTTCTCAACTTAGAAAATACGAACACTGAAATTAGTGAACACTGAAATCAGTCATGTTCTTCATTATACGAGTGAATTATTCAAAAATTCCGATCGTCTACGTTTCTCAAACAGTTTATGCACAAATATTTTCCTTAATTGAAAGGGAGAATTGAAAATGCTGATGAAAAAAGCTATATTTTTGTTGTGAGTTTAGTATTTTCATCATGCTTTTGTGTCGTAATCTTATATTGAACGTAATAAAACTAGATAAACTTTCATTTTCAGTCATTTCGTATGGAACGATTTGGAAGTTGAACGTTTCTCGTTTTATTTTCTTTCGTTCATTCTGTTCTTTTTTTTTATTTCCCTCTTTAAAAAAAATACGAGAGTACAATTAATGTATTTTGAGATTCACAAGTCGTTGCGTGAATCACTTCAATACCAACATGCATTTTATAATAATAAAGTTTGGCAATTTGCATTAATTTCAAATTTATTGAAGATCCATTTGTCTGCTTCTCGTCCATAGACAATTTTGTTCGCGTCAATTGAATAGATATATGAAAAACCCCATAAATCCTGCCATTTTTTACGAAAATTCCCTGTATCCCATTTCGAGAAACCATTGTCAAAAAATCCCACAATATGGAATTTTTCCTACGGGTTGACACCACTGACCGAATTCCTCCGATGCATCAGGAAATCGTTTCTATGATTTATGTAGAGCTCAGGCTTCATGAGTTGTCACGGTCATTATTAAAATATTAGAATTTCTTACATATGGTTGCCACAATATGTCTTTTAAACCAAGGCGGGTGGCCCAGATTTTTTGAACAAGACTGTAGATACAAATATCAGAAGATGATTTTCTACATAAAACTGTAGATAAAATGCTCGTTCATTGCACACTGGACAAGTAAGGCTTATGGAAGATATTGGCGTATTAAAATATATATTTACAAATAATATTACATGAGAATTGCAGTATTTATAACTCGATTGTGTATTAGAGTGCTTCCCATGCTTTTCTTTTTCAGTCATACATAAATAGAATATTTTAAAATAAATTTGATTACATTGGAAACAGAATTTGAAAATAGAATTTTGAAAATAGAATTTTTTTAACATTTTAGTACGATTTGTTATATTTTTTGTTTGTTTCTTAAAAGAAAGCATGCTTTTAAAAACATTTTTATCCTATTTTATTGTTTCATCTTCTTTGTTAATTTTTTGAAGAAAACATCTTTTACTTTTTTAAAAGAAAGTATGTGTTATAAAAAATTGTTAACATTTGATTTATTTTTTCAAACTTGAGAATGTTAATTCATGTATACTAGATAATCCTGCTATACTCAGTAGTAAAGCTGGTTGCATACGAAAAGGCTCGTATCGCTCTTTAAAAACAAACAAGGAGATTTAACATAAAGATAGTACATAGAAATACGTATATAAAAGTTACAATGGAATATTGTGTTGTAACACAACTTATGTTGCTGTGCAAAATTGCATCATTCTGTGACGTTGGAAAAGAAGAATTAAAATAAGATTCCAAGATTTGAGGACACGGTTGAAGAATTGTAAATTAAAGAAAAGCATGTAAAAATCATTTAAAAGTATTTCTTTACTTTTTCTTTTTTCTTTCTTTCTTTCTTTTTTTTTAATTCAATTATGAATCACGAAGTGTCACATTCCATTCTAAAAATTCAGCCTCCAGTCATAGTCAAAATTGAAAAAAAAAAAAAAAAAAACATTTTACAGACTATTTTTCATTAAGTATAACTTTTCATGGTATTTTCATGAAAAATAAGTAGGTTTTTAAATTCAAAATATGTCAATAGAGATATCTAAATATCAAACCTTATCCATAATTATGAATTCCCACGGTATTAATGTCACCGTTAATGAATCTAGAATGTTCTTTGTCTCTTCTGGAAGTCCAATATTTTATGACCACAAACCCAAGAATGTTTAATAACCGTAATCTCTATGAAGATCTTCCAATTCCACTATTTGTTTTGGAGCAGAATACTTTTGGTACCATCAAGTTCTCTTGACAAACCAATGCAATAAGCAAAATCATATATCTTCAATTTTCTGTCTCCCATTGTCTTCTTTGGTTCTTGAAACGAATGAAGTTCAAATCTTAAAGGGAGCTATTTTCATCTTATAGAAAAAAAGCTTATCTTTAACGGAACAATTTGAGTTTCGTTTCAAGCTGTCAAACTATGATAGATTTCGAAACTATACGAATTCAGTACTCAAATAAGATGTAATAGATTCCGACCAATTCCGGTTACAATAGGGGATAAGGTCAGAGATGGAAGAAGATGGAGGTAAATATATATATATATATATATATATATATATATATATATATATATATATATATATATATATATATATATATATATATATATATATATATATATATATATATATATATTTAAAAAACGGCTTCTCGCTATCTCTTACAAAAATTACTAAATATGAATTAATCTTGAAAGCGAAAGTTGTATTGGTTTTCTTAACTTTTAAAATGTTGAGTGCCTTAGACATCATAACTAAGAATACTGTAATATTCTGTGGGTAGAGTCAATAATGTACACGGGAGTTTGAACCCTGCACCCTTTTATTATCAGAATGTCTTATACAAAAATTATACAAAGTTTCTCTAAATCTTTAAATACTCTAAATAAATGTTTTCAATGTATAATAATTCCCTTTGAAATACGATGTTGCCCCGGGTAGATAGGATGTTGTCTTTGCCCAAAGCGGCCTCAGACAGGATAGGTGTCTCCGTAACCTAAAGCGGCCTCGGAAATAGATATTGAAGGATAAGTCCTCGTAGCTCATGGCGACCTCGGGAGAAGGTATTGTAGGTTAATGATCAGTACAAAACACTGATGATTTCTTGGTTTTCCAGCATCTTCTTTTATAGGCATCCTTTGGAAGGAGAACGTGTGGAGGGGTTGTCGGATTTCTTCGTGGTTCTTCGTGTCCTCTTCGTTTCTTCTTGAAAGTGTAGTTCTGCCGTCTGCCTTTATTTATCTATAAATTGTGAAAAGACGTGTTTATAGTGAAAACATGTGGCTTATAGTACGTGTGGGTGTACAGATCATTACAATACATTTATTGTGCTTTGAAAATAACGTTATTAAACCGTTATTAAACCACATATACACCATTTTGTCCGATGACCTTCTGCCATTTTTTCAGCAATATCATAATCCCGTCGCTATGGAACTTCTGTGGTTAGTGGTCAAAAAATTGTGATATGTGATATCCACAATCCTCTTTTGAAGCTAACACCATTCAGCAAGTTCAGCAAACACCGAAACAAATTATAGTCTGACGGTGCCAAATCCGGGCTATACAATTTATACATTATTATTTCCTAGCCAATTTTCTCAATTTCTGACAGGTGGTTATGTACGCTGTGGTGGTTATATACGGATATACGCTGTTTGGCGTTGTCAGTGTGATATACGGCACCCTTTCTGTTGACAAGTTTCGGTCATTTCTTTTTAATTGCTACGTATAATTAGCAGTTGTCGAGTCGAGCACAGGTCCGAGTCTGTCGTTCTGTCCGGTGGCAGCAGTTCGTGATGCACGTTGCCCTTGCAATCCCACCGAACGCACAGCATAACCATCCTGGACGCCAGTGTGAGCTTTGTCATACACTGTGCAGCTTTTCGTTTCGACTTTTCTCGCACATTATTATCGTATGTTATCCACTTTTGATCACTCGTGATCAAGCGCTTCAGAAATATCTCCAATTCGTTGTGCTTCAGTAACGATTCACTTAGCGCAAGCGGTCCCGGGTTCTATTTCCTGTGGGGACGCTCGGTCGCAAAAATATAACAGCTTTTGCAAGCCAGCCATCTTGAGTGAGGTTTTCCTGTTTTTTTTTTTATTTACACCAGGCAAAAGCCGGAATGGTACTTAACATACAGGTCCCAGGCCGCTTCGTTCCTTCTCAAATCCTTTCTTCCTTCCCTTTCCTCGGATAATGTGATCGCCGAGTGACATCATCCCTCATGTGTAACAGGCTAACATGGTCATAGATGCCGAAAGTCTAGAAATATAATTCCTAATCCTAAGTAGGAAAGATTCACAGATAAAAATTTGATCGAGTAAATGTTCTTGAGTTAGATCATGTGACACCAAAACGTCGAAATCCTTTTTCTACCCAAATGGTTTAACACTCTTTGGTTATGGATGTTTAGGTCATTTGCAATGTTAAGACAACTTACATGACGATCTTGCTCGAAACTAGGCAGAATATCATCTACTTTTGCTGTGATTGGTCACCCACTGCAAGAAGAATCTTGAATATTCAAATTTCCAGATTGAACAATTTTTTTGGATCTTGATAACGTAACTTGCCCATGAACAGCATAAATTTCTTCACAAGTCTACGCAGCATTTGCGCCTTTATCGAAATAAACTTGTAACATATGTTGCCCCTTATTACCGTTTTCGCTCCATGTAAATCAGTATTGGAACTGTGCTATGGTTCACTGCACTTTCCTCTTTCGAGTGACAAATGTTTTGGGTTGTTGCCACAGCGTTATATCCTAGTTCAAAATCATACAATAACAGTTCATGTATCAGACATTGTTAAGCACGCATTGTCATTGACACTAGAAACTGACTGAAGTGGCGGCCTGGTTCCTACACTACTTCTTAAGCCAGTTTGACCTTGTACTTCTTGTCGATAACGATGTATATACGTGCCTGCTATTTGGATTATGGAAATATTGCAAGACTCATAACTCATATTTAAATAAGATCATAAATTGCATAGTTATTGTTTCAGTAGCCAACATAACAGGAATATGAACTGTTCATGAGGTGCTGAACTTCAAATTTTCCTCCTGTAAAGTTTTTTTATTTTGGACTTCGGCAGCTTATTATTCAATCGGTTCAATTGTAGGTCCATGTTTCATGTGATCTCAATGCTGCAAAGAAACACCAAACTCCAACCAACCAGCAAATAAACAAATCAAGAAAAAAACATTATTATGAACTATTAATGTGCAAGGCATGCACAATAGAAGAGTGCGGAAAGTAAAATTTGTTTTGTACCGTGCATAATCAGAGCATTACATGCTCACCAATAGTGATAACTGTCCAAGTTTCTCGTCCGTTAATTATAATCCTTCATTTTACGCACCCAGATTTATTAGTAAACAAATTTATCTCAGAGCGGCATAGCACATTCGCTGTAATGGTCTGTAGTGCATTCGGTATCAATCAGGAAGTTCCTTGATAGATACAGGTAATGTTGGTGCTTAAACGCAATCCTTTAACGAACTCCGAAGGAAACAAATTCTGATCTTGGTCTTAAATTCGTCAAACTGGGTGGCCAATGGGGAAAGTTGATGCCTCCCCTGTAAAGTACATTCAATCCTGCGCTTAAGAAGAACACGATTCAGAAGCAGTCTTCCACGTATTTCTGTTAAAATATGAGGTGTAGTTTCCAATTATAAACTATAACCTCTGACAATAAAGTTCGGTGAATGATCCCGTAAATAGAAAGTAGATACAATATGAATGAAACTTACCTTACTATCCTTCGAAGTAGTCCTCCTACCTCAGCCATGCAACGTTGAGCACGACTGTACGTGTTTTCGAAACTTTTTGAGAAGTCTTCTTTCGGGATGCTCAGGAGCTTCGTCGTGTTTCGTTAGATTTCTGGAATATCGTCAAATCTCTTTCCTTTCAACGCAAGTTTGAGGCGTAGGAACAGGAAGAAGTCGGGAGGATTCAGATCTGGCGAGTATGGCGGATAGTCAATTTGCACCATCTCCTTTTGAGACAGGAATTGTCTAATAAACCTAAAACAAAACTTCAAATTGATCCCCTGTTCGTTCATTTTACTGCTATCAGTTTGGAACCGGACACACTAACACTCGGTTGGTATAACGCATCTCACACAGACCACAGTTGACTCACAACTGAACAATGGTAGATCCACAATGGCGGCACCTGTCACTGCTCGTATGCAGTGTTTCGCTGCACCAGTGTTGCCAGGTCAAGCACAGCGACTTCATTCACCGAACTTTATTGTCAAAAGTTGTATAATCGTCATATTTGGTATTTAATTTAGGTAACGAACACTTTTCAAACATGTAAAGAAATGAGTCGCCAGTCACAGTTGCTTCACTGAAGAAAAATGGACATTGGCTCTCCTTTTTTGCCTAACACCACATAGAGAATGTGGACTTTTGGAGAGTCATGCTGGTACTCTATCTATACGCATTGAATAATTCCCCAAATACAGATATTAGTTTCGATCACGTTGTGACTGATGTGGAATGTGGCTTCATCAGAGATGTGTCTTTCTACGAAACCATTCTTCTTCAGTTTGAACTATCTTCTCCTGCTACAAAACCATCGAAACTGGTTTCGTAGTAAATGTGAGAAACTAGCTATAGACAACACGAGTAATTTGGACCATTACCGCTTCTGATTATATATTTTGAACCTGTATAAAGGTGATATAAAGGAACCCGCACAATCCTTATGGAAATTGGATTTCGGTGAAAATGCTTGAAACCGTGATATGTAGCAGATATTCTGTTCTTGAGAAAAAGTCTCAATGGGCACAACCACTGACTGTTTGACTACTGTCCAATCACTGACCGTTGGACTACTAAAGGGTCACTATTTTATAACAGCCGAAGATAGTGATATTGTGGATTTCGGTGAAAATGACTGAAACCGTGATATGTTGTATATATTGTGATCCTGAAGAAAGTCTCAATGGGCATAACGACTACACACTGACCATTTGGCCACTCAGGGCCACTTAAAAAAAAAAGCCAAAGATAAGGATATTCGTGACTGAAATCGTGTGATGTAGGTATTGTGATCCTGTAGTGGCCAAACGGTCTGTGATTGCTGGTTGTACCTGTTGAGACTCTTTCTCAGGATCACAATATCTACAACATCTCATGGTTTCAACCACTTCCACTGAAATCCAGAATACTGTTACCTTCTGCTGTTTAAAAAAAATGGCCCTGTAGTTGCCAAACGGTCAGTGATTGGTGGTTGTGCCTGTTGAGACTTTTTCTTAGAATCAGAAAGTTACAACGTATCACGGTTTCAAGCAATTCCACCGAAATCCAATTTCCATAAGGATTGTGCGGGGTCCTTTCTTATTAACTCTTGGAAACCATGCCGTTCTTTTGTGTATGCCTTGCTCTAGTCAAGTAGTGATATACCTAGGTACAATGGTTCTCTTGTATTGATTTCTTGAGAGAGATTGTTAATTTTGGGTATATCTCATTAGCCATGGGCTTACTGTGTACTGTCATCTTTCAAGTGACAAAATGAAAACCTTGATTAGTGTATACTTCAATATAATTTTCATCTTAATTTTGAAAAATGAAATGAAATGAAATCTTTCAATTTTACGACCCGCGGTTATGCCTTATAAGATTCAAGAAGACGGTGGTGATCAGAATGAATGAAAATGATGGAATGAAGAAAGTGGGATGAAACGGGATAACCCCGAGAAATCCCACGCACACGGTGTTTGTTCACCACAAAAGTCCACTTTGCACGAGCTGAGGTCGGGCCAAGGACCTCACGCACTAGAGGGGAACAAACCCACCCCTTCACTTTAATAAATGGTGCTGATTAATCATACAGCATCAACTTTTAGGTTTACAAAAATATTTTTTTTCGATTTTTTCGTAAACTACGCATGAGGATTTACACTCATTTTATTCAGCTGAATGAGATCTATTATTTGATATTGTCTAACTTTTTTATGTTAGAGTTGTTAATATTGTAAAATTTACGTATTGGATAATTGTTCAAAAGTAAAAATATTACGTTCAATTTAAAAATGAAACATAGAAGTTCCTATGTTGTTCTGTTCTAAGGTCCAATATAAAGTAAATGAATGCGTACTTTCTTAACACCGTTGGGTACCATTGATAATCTATTTTCAACGTTTCCTCAATAACCTGGAATAATATAATTATACACGAATAGTAAAGCAAATACAGAACTGTGGGTGTTCGATTTTATTCCTGTATTTTTTTTCAACTGTATTCTCCGTGGTATATTTTATAAAGCCACGTTGACCTTTTCGTAGACACAAAATTTATGTTTTTGTAGGTCACAATTCTTCTTTAATTTATTGACCAGTCAAGAAAAAGTGTTTCACAGAAGACTTAACTTCATTTATCCCTCCCCTAATTTTTTCTTTCCCTCATCTCACCCTCTAGCTATTGAGGACTTGAAACACTGTTCTTATTTTCAGTATACAATTTCAAACTTCTTCTGTTTTATCCTTGTAGCATCTATTACTTTTATTTATTGCCAATATGTTAGTGAATTCAATATATAAAATGTTGACAGGTTAAGGCTAAAGTTTGAGACTGTTGGTAAATCTATGTCTAAATGTAAAAACTTTTACATAGTGCAGAATTAATCTACATTTGATACAACGTATTTTTAAAGAGGTCTTTCAGGAAATGCCATTTTGAAATTCATTGCGGAACAGGTTTTCACGCCGAAAAGAAAGAAATTCCTTACGAGGAATAAAGCTGTTAAATGCAAGGTTACGGGTTATTAAATATTTGAAACGTATAAAACTCTCAGTGATCCTTTGTGACCAATTACTTTACGCGCATGCTTTCTGTGCACATGGTTCCTAGTTAAATTCCCGGTAGACTGTTTGCCTTGGATACAAACCCGAGTAGTTGTCCAGAGCCAAGCTGTTGTAAACGTTATTTTTCGTTTCATATACACTGAGTGCTCACTTAATTGCAACCACCTACTTAATACTTTGTTGATCCACCTTTTGCTCAGATAACGGCCTGGACAGGACATGGCATGGATTTATGTAGTTGCTGATATGTTTCCACGGGAATATGACACCATATATTCCTTAAAGCATCCCACAATATATTCCACCCATGTCGGTGGAGGAGACAAGGTGCGAAGACCTCGTTCCACAACATCCCATAAATATTCTATAGGATTAAGATCCGGTAAGTTAGAGAGCCAATTCATATGCTGCAGCTCCGTGGAATGTTCCTTAAGCCAAGCAAGTACTGTCCTGGCTTGGTGGCACTGTGCTTTGTCGTCCTGAAAAATGCCGTCTTCGTGAGGGTAGAAGTCTTGTATTGTAGTGTGTACGTGATCCCCTAACACCTGCAGATACACAACGGATGTCCCGCTGTGGTCCATGCACACCAACGATCCCAGTCCATGCCAACAAAAGCATCCCCAAACCATACGGCCACCCCAACCTGCCTATACAGTATACACAATAGCTTCGTGCTGTTGCCCCCACACATACACACGTTCGTCCGAGAAGAGTAGGACAAATCGTAATTGGACCAACATACCCTTTTCCAATCATCCACGGTCCAATTAGTGTGTTCCTATGCCTAAATGCGATGAAGTCGGCAGTGACGAGTCATAAGGAGTAGGTGACATGTAGGTCTTTTTTGCTGTGGAATTTCATGAGTGCCAGTGTACGCTGTATAGCTGCGTGGGTAATGGATGTTATTCATTTATAATTGTACTGGTCACGTGATTTCCGGACACTGATAATTTGGCTTTCACGACGCAACGCTCACCCCACGCTTTGAACGTCCGAACACATCTATAGTTCTGTCTCTTGCAGACCGTTATCCCGTTTTCTTGCCACTCCTTGTAGACCTTCATTTCACAGGAAAGGGCCCATCCGACAAATATTGCTGTCTGGGTTATTGGCACACCTATTGCTCAGGTACACACAATCATCCCCTATTGGAATGCAAATAAATCCTGCCCACCTCCGATTATAACAGTGTGCTCTCTGCCAACAAATAGCTTGTAGTGTTTTCTTTCTCTGTATTACTACCAGTCGGGGTGGTCATCAGTGGCGGATTACCAAATAGGCCCACTAGGCACGTGCCTAGGGGCGGCAACTCTTGAGGGCGGCAAATCGTTTCTCCAGAATATAAAAAATGTCTTACGTACGCAGTAACAATTTAGACCTTTGAAACAAATGTTTCAAATCAATGGTTTGTAACACTTTCGCTTCATACGGAAGAAACCTTGGTGTATTGTATGTATCATATGTGTTATCGAGATGTTCCGTCTGCTCTGCTTCCTTCAGATTCGAATTGAAGTGTCAATCACTTTGTTTTTTAATCTGTGCTGTGACTTTTATCGCTTGCAATGACAATAATGCAAGCCGCCCACCCAATCTTGCTATTTTGTTTTTGTAAATAAACCGTTGATTTGTCACCACCCTTGTGAAACCAATGGCCAGGCGACAAAGAAGACTGATTGTTTGAAACTCGCATAGTCGCATTGCCTGTACAATGTCAGTCTTTTTAAAAAATATATATATATAAAAGACAGAGCGAAAGAAAATACAGTCGGTCATTTTTTAAATTGCTGTTAAGTGAGTTAGTGCATCTTTCGCATGGGCCTAAAAAGTGGTTGTTTTTTTTAACCGTGTTATTAATCTACTCGGAGATACTTCTTTTATATGCAGACGAGTATTGGCGCTTTGCAATAAATAATTACGCAGATATCTAATTCCATGTAACTAGTTTTTGCCTTACCGTATTTTCTGGTGCATTCAGTTGGTTGTTAGTGCGTTTGCGATTTGGTGTTTTTTTTCAGCGTGAAGGAGAAGCAACCTTACAGAAAATGCTTTTTACACAGGATACATTTTTTAGGCGAACTGAACAAGTGATTTCCGAAAGCAGCTCAGTAACTGATGTGGAAGCGGTTACATCGGGTGAACTCTGTGAAACGAAAAATGTTGACAATATTGTGGGTTTAGTGTATGAAGAAAGTTCACTTAAAGTAGTGTCTCCTCAGTTCGTAGGAATTAGTGATTGTGACAGTGAGAGTGCAAATTTCGTTAGTGACGATCGTGCCGAGTGGTGTCTGAAATAGTCTACAATTGACATTCTTCTAAGACATGGAATTAATCAGAATACTGAAAACGATATTTCTAAATTGCAGAGATTCATATTAGGCCAGACAAGATTCTTAAATAGGAGTGATTTGTTTGTTTGTTTGTTTTGTTTTCGTAAACTTGTGAATTGCGAATCGATTTTGCGGAATTATGTGTTATATTCGTGTTGCACTGGCGCCGTGTACTGTGCATCATGTAGGTTGTTGAAAGGCAAAACAAAGATAGAAACTCAGGGCATTTCAGACTGGAAAAACATTTCAAATATTCTAGCATCACACGAAAATTCTGGACCCAAAAACTGCGAACAATGCAGAAATGCAGAAACCTGTTGGTACCATGGAGAACCATTTTCAATCACATATTCAGAAGTCACAGTGTAAGAAGAGTTTTTTTCTGTCGTAAAGAAGTTGACAAGTCGCGGGCTTCCTTTACGTAGTCACGAAGAAAAATTCAATTCTCTGCACAACGGGCAATACATGATGTCTTTAGAGCTTATTTCCGAGTTTGATCCATTTCTAGCGAAAGACATTGAATGGTATGGAAGTCCGGGGAAAGGTCATAGAGTGAGAAAAAAAAATTATTAAAGACATAAAACAAAGCAAATATTTCTCCGTAGTAATTGATTCAACTCCAGATATTTCGCATACTGATCAGTTATCTTTTGTGTTAAGATACGTGAATAAAGAGGGTAAACATGTTAAACGGTTTCTTTCGTTTCTGTCAAATCCAAGTCACAAGTTTGAAAATCTATCCGAAGCTGTAATAGATATTTTGACCAGACATTCTATTGACCATACAAATTGCAGAGGTCAGTCGCACGACAATGCCAGCAATATGTCGGAAGCATATACAGGTTTATGGCTCGAATTAACGGAATAAATTCTAAAGCGTATTATCTGACCTACGCAGCTTATTCTTTGAATTTGGTCGGAAGTAGTGCAGCAAGCAGTTGTAGGGAAGCATGTGCTTTTTTCAATATGCTTCAAAATATTTACATTTTTAGAACTTATATACTTATATTCGAGTTTGTAGCAATCAAAGTGAGGCAGAAGCACCTTCATTTATGACTCGTGAACGTAATTTTTCAATACATTACATAATTTTAGGTATAGCACATACATAAAATGAATTGTTTGTGTTAGGACTATTACTTTTATTATTGATTTTTATACTTCGCTTCTTATTTCAATAGTTTTATATTAGCCTTAAAATATTTCAAATACTATTTTTCTTTTGAGAAGGGCGCACATTAAGTTTGTGCCTAGGGCGCCGACGAAGCTTAATCCGCCACTGGTGGTCATGTAATCAGTTCGGCTGTTGCCCACACTTTTTTCTATGGAGGGATGATCGCAATTTAGTAAGCACTCTTTGCAGCTTCGGTGCTGGAAAGGTAAGTTAAACTACAGGGTGTCCAATATGCAATGCAACCCGGAGTTTGGGATAGTAGAACTTTTGAACCGGAAGCGGTACACAAATAATGGTTATACCAAAATGAAACCTTGTTCATGCATATATTTTTAAACTAGGAAGCAACAATTGAAGTACACTAGGAACCAAACAGTGTTGCCAATTGTAACCGAAGGTGTAAATTATTTTTTTTCTTACATGTCACGTAAATTGACTCATAACTCATACGTATAGATGTTCTGTCGTTAATTTTCAGTTTGCATAGTTGGAGTAGCTTGAAAACTACGGAATGGAGAAAAGAATTTTTCATTTCCACCGATAACTAATCAGATGAGGCCTCTGGAAGGGGTTACCAGGGAAAACGTGATTTTCATAAATTAACATTCTGAATTGGCAACAGTGCTGATGTTTCAGTGAATCAAAAGGTGTATTAAGGATCGTCTACATTATGAAATTCCTGGAAACAATGAAAAAGAAACTTTGAAATTTTCATGATAAAACTTTTCCTTACATGCACCCGGCAACTTTGCTATTAATCATGAACTGAATTGTCAGTTCTACGGCAGATTATGGAAGTGTCCCCGTTTTGATTTAATGAATAGCAGTGTTGCCGGGTGCATGTAAGTAAACGTTTTATCGCGATAATTTCAAAGTTTCGTTTTCATTGTTTTCAGGAATTGCATAATGTAGACAGAAGATTAATGAAATTAAGTGCATGTTAAAGTAAACTTTTAGTAATTTCCTAACTGGAATCGAACTCAGGACTACATGCACCAAAGACGCACGCACTAGCCACTAGACACTGCATTAACAGTGTGATACAAATTATCCATGTGTATGACGATGCTTCGTCGTCTCCAGGTAGGTTCGGGTCATACCGGGTCACGTGTCTGACTGTTTGCAGGTTACAAAATTCGTAACCAATTTCATCACCGCTTCCCACGCTTCCCAGTACCGAGTATAATACAACGTTTGTTCCAACCGCAATGGATAAGAATTGATTGTGGTCAGGTACTTCTTTATTTCTAAAATCAAATTTCACTTAGCGGCTGTACCTTATGTGGTTCAGATTCTACGTTAAACTGTAGTCCATGTCTCATATAGCCTCGCGGCTGAACGGAACGTTAAACTCAAATCAACTACAACAACTAATAACAGATTCTAGAAAGGGCTCTGTAGAACATTTTGTTCATAGCTGTTAATGAACTATAGTTGAAGAGATCTCAATTTAGTTTTCAGCTGTAAACCTATTATAGTTTTTATTCATGGAAAAATCTAGAACGTTATTGTGCTTATAAAATCCTACTTCACACTCTTCACTTATCACACACACACACACACAAAGAAACCTGAAAATTCGAACAGCGATTATATGGATAGGAGTCCTGTACGGATCCAATGAGCCACAAAGTAACATGTAGCAGAAGCCATGTATCCTGTAATTATGTGGCCAATAGACAGGTTTCAAACCTAGTTTTATTTTCTTCTTTTTATTAAGTTTTATGATATTTCTATAGAGTCTTGTAAACAGCAAAGAAAAAGATAATGCGTTTGTCGATTTTGTTAGGGATTGGTCCTTTAATACCTTTTAAAAATGTATATAAATCACGACGTGATAGAAATGTACGCGTACCGATTTCATTCTCATAGTAAGGGGACTAAAGATACTATCCCGCGAAAAACATGGATTTTCTTTTGTGAGAGATAATACGTCATACTGCAACAGACCATTGTTGGCTGACGATTAGCCCCGCTACTATAAATTCATCACACTATCGGGGCGAAGGTGGCACATTTATGGGGTAAACCAGACGAAGAAATGCATGAAGCTTATCTGACGTTCTGTACGGGTCCAATGAACCACGAAGCAACATGTAGCAGAACTCAAGTACCATGTAATTATGTGGCTAATAGACATAAGTTTCAAACTATGAAAGAACTTAGTTTTATTTTCTTCATTTTATTAAGTTTTTATGATATTTCTATAGTGTCTTGTAAACTGAAAAGAAAAAGATAATGCGTTTGTCGATTTTGTTAGGGATTGGTCCTTTAATACCTTTTAAAAATTTATTTAAATCACGAGATGGTAGAAATGTACGCGTGCCGATTTCATTCTCATAGCAAGGGGGCGAAAGATACTATCCCGCGCAAAAAACATGCATTTTCTTTTGTGAGAGATAATACGTCATACTGCAACGGACCATTGTTGGCCTACGATTAGCCCCGCTACTAATAAATTCGTCACACTATCGGGGCGAAGGTGGTAGGCTTATGGGATAAACGAGACGAAGAAATGCAAGAAGCTTGTCTGACGTTCGCAAATTAGTGGTGGTATGATAAACAGAAAATATGTAGCAGGATGAGTAGGGTTTAAGGTATACTACTCGTCGATACATAACTGCCACTAAACTGAGAACGAGAAACGCAAATTATGACGTTGGAAAGGGTTGGTTTAGTGGAACACTTAAAATAATCAAAACATCAGCTATTTAGAGCATTTGTTGCATTTATCTTTTTCTCTTTCCTACTTTCTTGAATTCGTCCTTATCTCAAAGTCACTTTTTGGAATCGAAAACTATTGGTGTACTTTGTGGTATGACGCTTCGCCACTATATATATAAACTTCTGTGTTTTATGTGTGTGTCACGAATTTAATCGGGGTGTTAATACTGAAAGTTTATGGAATTATTCTGGTTATACAGTATTTTACTTTGAGAAACATGATACTTGACATTATACCTAATTAATGCAGATCAACATTACTCGTTTGCTCTTGCAAACTTTGTAGAAATGTGCAGATGGATTATCTGTCATTAAAGTTGGCAAATTACCGTGGAAAATCTTCTCATTTCAAGAACCCAGTGCTTTTAATTTGCATAAACGAGGAAACTCTTCTGGCTTTTGCTTCTGCGATTACACTGCCTTTCCAGAAAATTCTGTCTGGAAGTTTCGTGTTTCGTGTGACGAATATCGAATACTGGGATTTTGACGTAAATCCCCAACAGATGAGATGAAGAACATTTTACTGAAGGTCAGGATATTACAACTTTGCAGAGATAGTTTCAGTGTCAAAAACAATTGAAAGAGAAAAGCAGTGTTGCCAAAATAATGGAGATTTTTTTTTTTTTAGTAAATTCAGAGCAAAATGAAAATGAAATCTTTCAAGTTAACGTTCTTCAATTATGCCCTTTTAGCTAAAAGAAACGGGGGATTGAGGCAACTCTATGATGGAAGAATTGGCGAAATGAGAATGGGGGAGGAAACAGGAGGATTCGAAAAAACTCACCAATACGATGTTGTCCACCATAAACTTACTTGGCTGGGAATCGAGCCAGGGACCCCATGCAACAGTGGCAAGTGCTCTACCACTGAGCCACCGTGAACCACCCCCAAAAAAAATAAGAGGATCAAAAGAACATCTTTAATTTAACATTCAATGGTTATTAGGGTGCATCGAATTTCCACTTTTTTAAATTCAGCTTACCCTTACTGATATTTTTCTGCGAAATGGGCTCCATAGAACGTGTAAAAAATTGCAAGTCGATTGGTCAATATCTTTAGGTGCCACCAACGGCCGAAATTTTTTTATTTTTTTTTTTTAAAAAAGTAAATGTTATTTTAAAAACTGTGAAATATGAACTTTTATGAAATATGGTTACCCTATGTGGTTTTGTTTCTTTAAAAGGTCTATATTTTAAGTGAAAAAAATTTCAGCTTGATGAGTCGTTATTCAGGTGCCACCAGTGGCTTAAAATATGGACAAATGTGTCCCTACATTTTTGATTTCTTAAAGTTAAGTTGCAATGTGATTCATCTGGATCGTTAATTAGATAAGAAAGATTTTGTTTTACATATGCAGCTCTTTGCTTATTTCCAAACATTAATGATGGAAATAACTTAGAACTCACTGCGCCCACCGTATATACTAATGTTGCATATTGTAGCGCAAGTTCATATCGTTATTCTTTTACCTCAATTTTTTGTATTAAATTCTGGTATGTTTTTTCTTGATTGTAGTGTTGCTAGGACAAATCTATGTCTTGCTTCTTGCCCACATACCGCTGATGCCGCTTCTGTCACCAACTTTACCATTCTTTCTACAGCGCGAGTGTGACAGGGTAAGGATGTAATAGATTCATCAGCCATTGGAGCCGTCTTTACATTTTCTCAGCTTCTGCAGGCTCATGTGTTTTGTCAGTGGTGGCTCCGTGTGCAAGTTGACCAATTAATCATATCAACATAGTTTGTCGCTTCTATGTTGATTTCAGAGACGACGAATTCTCGTACCGGTACCCGATCACAAGATTGGGTCGTTTGTCTTGCTTCTAGGACTCGCCTCCAGCCAAGCTCTCGTACTTTAGCATCTTGGTCAGTCAACATTGATGGAAGTAAGTTCTCAGGATGGCCATACCACGCATTTCTACGGATCTCTGGATCAATTATTTTCCTGTATTTCGCTTCCATGTGACGAGAAGTCGTGATGAGTTGAAACAAATGACGAGCTCCTTCTGCACAGGATGGATTACGGATCACAGCAAACCAGTGTGGCGCGTAGACCATCATGATGTACTGGACGATGGTTTTAAGTTCATTCGTGTTTTTTTTATTTTTTTTTTTATTATTATTATTCTTACGTACAAACGTAAGACTTTATTTGCTGTAGCTAGGCATCTGGCTTGATCAATGTTACCAGGGTTCATGTGAGCTAACCCAACGGGGCATTCTTCTGAAGAAACCACTTGGCAGATATTCAGCAAATATTTTTGATCCGTGCTTAATGAATCCTCAGTAAAGTTAAGGTCCCAGTCTACTGCAACGGGCTGAAAACTCTGGGATGACAACTCTTCGTATAGGTTGGAAGTGCTGATCCCATTGGTCCTCTAAACGTATTTGGTCCAGTAGACTTGCCGTCTATAAATTCAATCAAGTGTCGAAATGGGAGCTCATTCGCGTGTATCATACAGACGATTCTCTGAAGAGATTTGTTCAGAAAGACTTCAATATGTGCCATCGCACCATTCTTCCGACCAGTGTTGGAACCCAAAACAACCAGATCTGACAGGGGGATATTTTGATCAAAAAAGAACTTTGTGATGGCAACCCGTATACTCTCTCCTCTTCCAGATGAAGGAGAGACGTGGCCAAGATAGTTCGATCCTGGCTCCTGTAGCAGTACGTAGTGATCTTTTTTCATTATTCGGTGGTTGATGCCGTCTTTAGTCTCCAGGGTGAGAGTCTGATTCTTTCTTCCGTCGAGGTATAACGCTTTTACTTCGGTCGATTCAAGCGATACACTCGCCTCTTCAACGATGGCGTTTCCTAAGAATTTCTTCTCTCTCCGAATCTTCCTTTTGTCGATCACCTTCTACTTATGAACTGGAGTAACCAGTTCGATATCTGCCAAAAGCGACGAAGCGATAGTTGCGGCCTTGCGGTCTGATATATTACATCGATATACTACATTGAAGAATGACGGCAACCTAAATCTCATTTGTTTAGAAGGGCTAATCTTCTCTCTTTTAAGCGCAGGAAGAAACTCGACAGTGGAATCTGACTCTTCTCTCGATTCATTTTGTAATGGGACACGATTGTTATGTCTTCTGGAACTAATAATTTCATTGGGCTTTGGTTGATTTTTCTGACCTCGATTTTTCCGCAAAAATTTTTGCACGTTTCTGTGTCTCCTTTCTATCAAGTCCTGCCATACCCATCTGTCGGGTGGTTCTCTGGTGAATTAAAAATGAAACCTCCAATTTAGGCACTTTCTCCTCTCTCGCACAAGTGCAAGCAACCGAGTCGATGCATTTACAAGAAGCGATATCAAACAAATTTTTGCTGGCGAACGCCTGGAATTCTGCAACTTTAGAAGCAAAGGAAACGGTTTTTCCCTTGAACTTTTGCAGCTGACGGACCTTTCTGTGATAATGTAAAATCAACGCTATAACTCGTTGCTCGCTCAAAATAGCTGAACCGCTGATTGATGCCTTTTCCCAAATTTGAATTACTTTCCTTGCCACTGAATGAGCTAGCACTTTAGCAGAAGTGTCCTTCTGAGATGCTGCTTCCCATTTCGTGTTCTCTCTTTCCCACAAGAATTGCTTAAGAACATCAGGAATTGTTGGAAACTGACTAAAAGTGAATTCTGCAGGGGATCCAATGACATTATGGACAAAGTTCCTTACATTCAAACGTGACTTCTTTTTAGGTGACATCTTTACGGACACTTGATAGTTTATTCACCGAAACCAATTTTGAACAGTTAGACACTTTTGTCAACGCAAGACCTCAACAAACTTGCCGCACCATTGGAATGACGAACTGACACATTCAATGACTGCCGACAAACACAAGTAGGACGCAATCCTTCAAAAACGCATACAAATACACACGCATTTGCAGTTAAACACAATCAGCAAAGTAAACAGTTTGGACATCAAACACCACTTTTTCTGTCTAGAAAGCAACGCAAAATTACACCTAATCTCATCTGCAGATACACTAACAATGAGCCATTTTTTTCTTTTCTCTCGATGCTATTCCACATTTAATTTTACGACAAACTTGCTTTTAGGCGACTTCATTCTATGCAGTGCAGGTGTTTTATCGAAAGGAGTTTTATCTACAAAAATAATCACTTGTTATTTTTTTCGCGCTACGAACATAAGCTGGACAACTACCGTTATGTGTCTTATTTGATAACATTAATTGTACTATAAAGTCTATTTTTTTTTACCTTGATTGATCCATTTCTTACCTAATTAGCTGTTTATAAGAGACGAAAACTCGATTTTTTACAAAACACTGAATAAAATATATTTTGGGGGCGTTTTGTCCAAATTTTAAGACGCTGGTTTCACCTGAAGGACTTGACCGATCAAGCTGAGTTTTTTTCACGTAAAATATGTACATTCCTGACAGGAATAACTAATAAGGGTAAAATGTTTCGTAAAAGTAAATATGTATAATTTGTTTTTCTACAAACATATTTCTTAACAAATTTTTGAAACTTTAGGGCGTTAGTGGCACCTAAAGAAATTAACTAATCGGCGTGCGATTTTCTATATGACATAGAGAGACCATTTCGCAAAGAAATTTCGCTAAGGGTAAGCTATTTTCAAAAAAAGTGGAAATTCGATGCACCCTAATGGTTATGCCCTTTAGGGAACACGTTGTTAATAACAATAAATAGTTTTGAAAACATTGGTGGAATGAGAATGTAGGAGGAAACGAGTTGAGTTGATTTGATTTTGAGTTTAACGTCCCGTTCAGCAGGGAGACTATATGAGATATGGACCTACTTATTAAAGTGGAATGCGAACCACATGAGCTCCCGACGGGAAAAGAACCCGGATCTCCCACGCCAAAGGCGCGCACGCTAACCGCTTAGCCACAAATAAGCTCATGTGGGAGGAAACGAGAGAACCCCGAGAAAATCCACAGACACGATGTCCACCACAAATTCGCATAGACTGAAATTGAACCAGGGATCCTCTCAGAGGTGCCTGCCGTACCATCAAACCATCGTGTCTTCCATGAGTATAATCAGTGAAATCAGGAGTGTAATCTTGGGTGCCTATACAGGAAGGGGAGGAATATGATGCTTGTTCTTGCGTATTATATAGATTCACTATTAATGGTCTGTTAACCGAGACTGGGTTAGTAGTCTTGTAATTCACCTCTCTCAAAGGTGAGTAGTGTGGAGGGAAACCCTGCACTGTGAGAATTGATCTTAGATGATGATCTGTTCACTCGTTACCTGCACCGGATTCAAACCTCGGTATGCTTGTTGTTTGGATTGGAGTTCAGCATCTCTTTCAACACCATAACTGTAGAAGACTTGTACGACAGCTTAACGTAGAAGCTGAACACAATGACCTGCCATCGGGAATCAAACATGATCTCCTTCAATCGGAAGATACGTATTTTAACCTATAGTCACGAGGAGAGAGTTCTATGTAAAAATGGTCACTGAAACTCATTCTGGATCTTTATAGATAGACACAACTTGCACCAAGCTTTGGATCTTGTTTAATTGGCCTCTTTGGATGATTGCCCCAGATGTTAGCAGTGTCGAAAGTCTTCATTATTACTGATGGGGAGAGGAAAAAATAGAAGAATCAACGATTTAGAGTTTTCTTAAACGTACGAAGCAAGAAAGTATTGAATGAAGCTAGACTCATGAGATAAGAGTAAACATTTCAATCAGAAACCAGAAGAAAGTGAAGAGGTCTTAAAAGCTAATTCAGTGGGTTACATTTTATCACATACAGTCAGTGGTCGAAGTGAGATGGTATGTGGTGGTATGCCATACCGTCTCTGGTTTTTCAGTGATTAAGACATACCGTCTCAGTTTTTTAATGATTAAACATACCGTCACTGGAAAGTAGATGCTAAATACCTTTAATAAATCCATTTTTATAGACGAATAACTTTGCACGTAAAAAGATAGAATTTCTTATGTATAAATAATGTAAGCGCGTAAAAGGATTGTATTTCTTATGTATAAATAATTTATACCGTAGAGTTGACAACATCGACATTTTTGTTATCGTTTTCCTACATTTTGTGTTTAAAATTAGGCGTCTTCAAGAAGTTCGATCAATTTATATTTTGATGTGCCATATTGAATTGTTTCGTTGTTATGTATGTGTGTGTCTTCTTACCGCAATGCATATAAACAGACCCGTATTTAGGTAAGTGCTATTCTGTGCTCGAGCACACGGCGATAAAATTTTGGATTTCATATTTAAAACTAGCAACCAGCAGAGAAAATATGTTAATGTGTTTAATTCGCTCTAATTACATAAGTTACTAATTAGCTAGCTTATCTGATTATTTTTGAAAAGTCATCCTCCTCCCCCAACAAGGGGTAAAGATGAACTTGAATATCATGAAAACTGATACTGTTAAACTCAGCGATCTCGAAAACTATGAATTCAGCACTTAATATCTGTCGTTTTCGATTACTTTTAAAATCTCGTCCACTCCCAGGGGAGTGGAGTATGACCTTGAAATTGAATTGGATTAAAACTGTCACTATTCATCGCAGCGACTCAAAAAACTGTGAATACTCAGTTTTACAAAATACTCAGTTTTTTGAATGACTTTTCAGAACAATTGAATATATCTACATCTTTATAACTCTTACTGATTTTATTGTACGTAGCAAAAATTCTCCATGTAAATGACATATGCAGTGCATTTATACGTGTCTTCCTGCAGTAGAAAAGGCCACTATTTCCCTTGCGTGTTTTGAGAGATGGATGCTGGATCATTATCTTTGCAATTATGTCTGTACAGTCTATTTTGTTGTGCAAAACTCTATGTAAGAAAAGGAGGTCGCTCAACGTCCGTCTTTGTTCAAACGTCTGAAGTGTAAAGTTACCAAGTAACTTATCATACGGTTCATATTTTGGGTAAAATCCTGTCCTTTTATATGTGAGAAAACGTAACAATTTGTTTTGTATCTGCTCGATTTTTTGACTACGTGTTTTCACAGAAATGTTCCAAATAAGTGAGGCACATTCAAGTTTGATCTTACTCAAGAAAAGTAAAGCGCTTTCAAAGAGCTATCATTCGTAAATTCTCTGCTTTTTCTGATATGAAACCCAAGGTTCCTATATTCATCCTTGATTATATTTGCCACATGATGAGAAATAAGATTATTATTATTATTATTGTCAACTATCACGCCTAGATCTTTAATTGTATCTATTTTTTTTCTAAATTTGTTCCATTGATCGAGCAAGAAGTCATACGTTTTTTCACGTCTACTGTATGTCATGGTTTTACACTTATTAATATTTACCTCAAGTCTATTGCTAATATGCTATTTTATTATATTGGTCAGATCTTGTTGCAAGAATAGACAGTCATCTATAGATTTAACATTTGCGAATATTTTCAAATCATCTCTAAAGAGTACTTTATGAAATTTATAAAGTGGAAGATCATTAATAAATAACAAAAATGAAAGAGGCACAAGGGACTCCTGAGCGGTTTTGGTTTTATATTGTAAAGTTTTGTCTCATATAGGTTGTAGGTAGAGCATTTAATAAAAAGAACGTCCGGAATCGACTCCCACTACCAATTTTATTATAAAACTTCCACTATAAAAGTATTTTTACAAAATACTATACAAAATAATCTCTCTAATATGAAAGGTTATAAATAGGTAGTGTTTGACCGTAAGGCCGCAGACAGGATCTTCACAGAGACCCGTAGCAGGCTAAGCAGAGAGGAATTAAGGAACCAATGCTCCGTAGCAAGCAGAGGCGGGTTAAGTGGCCAACAGAGCCCCGTAGCAGGCTAAGCGGCTGAGGTTAGGATTCCCAGACAGAGCCCCGTAGCAGGCTAAGCCAGGAGATAGGATAGGCGTAGTCCCGTAGCAGATTAGAGGCCTGGGGTTAGGTTACTCCAAAAGTCCAGTAGCAGACTAGAGGAGGGTCACCAGAAAACTAGTGTCGAGTTCACGGTCACGGTAATTTTGGAATTGTGAGCAGAGTATCGGGCCGAAGCCCCTGACTCCATGAGTTAGATGGTATAAGAGATATATATACAACTGGTGCAGGTGGTTGGGTGGGTAGTACTATTGTTTTGTTTGGTGTGATAGGCTACATCGGCAACTGTCGCAGAGTAGCTGATGATGACATCAGTACGAACGCTAGGAAGATATTAAATGCGTGGCGTGCGATGGACATTTCGTAGAGCGAATTCGGTGCCGATATTAGCTATTGCTGGATTAATGTGTCTGGGTAAAGTACGCCAGAATTTACTGTGGAGATGTCGTAGTAGTTCTCTAACAGTAGGGAGCTCTAAATCTTCCAGAATCTGTCTGTTTGCTGTATATCTGTCGTGACCAGTGATTATGCGACCAGCTCTAGTTTGCACACTTTCAAGTGTTTGAAGATGACTGTATGAAGCGTGTTGCCAGGCAGGGCATGCATATGAAAGAGTGGACAGGATTATCATCTTAAGTATGTGAACACGGACCTCATGAGAAAGTGAACTGCAGCGAAAGATGGGATATAACGCTGAGATTTTACGTAAAGCTCTTTGCTTTATATCACTGATGTGTGTGGCGAACGTTAGCCCACGGTCTAAAGT
The DNA here is from genome assembly GCF_964235325.1 of Thermobia domestica. NCBI lineage: Eukaryota > Metazoa > Arthropoda > Insecta > Zygentoma > Lepismatidae > Thermobia > Thermobia domestica. Next base: position 58,573,834 of record NC_137456.1, on the reverse strand, counting down.
CACTCCCAAGTATTTGGCGTGGGTGGTGTGAGGAATGTGTGCGTTCTCATAGATAAGATGTCGAGGGGCGCGGACGCGTCTTCTACTGTGGATGACAGCACAACTTTTGTCTGCATTTACTTTAATCCTCCAACGTCTTGCCCATTCTTGAAATCTTGTTAGTTGAAGTTGCATATAGATGTAGCATTGTGCAAGGGAGCTACTGGTCGCGAAAAAGGCAGTATCATCGGCGTACGTTGCGAGAAAGCTATGTGGTAGTGTCGGTAGATCTGCTGTATACAGAGTATACAAAAGCGGTGAAAGTACAGAGCCCCGTGGAACACCTGCTTTGATAATCCTAGAGGAGGATTTGGCACCATCAACAGACACATGAAATTTTCTGCCAATGAGGTAAGACCGAAGTAAATGCAGAAGACGATCCGGAAGACCTTGGGTGCACAATTTATATAATAGCCCTGCTAACCAGACTTTATCAAATGCTTTTGAGACATCCAGATATACGCCAATGGTGTGTTGTTTTCTATTGAAAGCTACAGTTAAATGATCTACTACGCGTACGAGTTGCGTAGTAGTGCTATGTTGTGCACGAAGCCCAAACTGATGAGATGGTATGAGATCATTATTGAGTACATGGTGTCTCAGCCTCCAGAGTAATACACGTTCAAATAATTTACTTAAGTGTGACAGAAGACTGATCGGCCTATAGTTTTCCGGGAGCAACGGATTTTTCCAGGTTTGGGGATGGTGATGATACGTGCTTCCTTCCAGGTCTTTGTGAAGTAGCATAGTTCAAGGATGGCATTAAATAAATAGGTTAAGAAGACCAGTAATTTCCTTGTGGGGTGTTTTAGTATCTCAGTTCTAATCCCATCAGGCCCAGATGCTGTCCTTGCCGGCAGACGTTTGATATGTCTTTCTATTTCCCGAGGTGTTACTAAGGTTATATCATCTGTAGGGCTTTGTTTGCTTATGGTATATAATGTGGTTCGGATGTGCTGTATGAAATAAGGATCAAGAATTGCTCTATTGGGCTGGAACTGTTCTTCCAAAGAGTCGGCGAAAATATCCGCTTGCGACTGAGGGTCTTGAGTCAGTCCTTGAGGTCCTTGAATGACTCTAGCTTTTGAAGCGTTTGTAGTGAGTTGGAAGGACTTGGAGTACGTCCAGATTTTGCGATCATTTACTGTGACATTTCGAAAAATGTCTTCCCAGTATTGTTGGTTTTGTCGCATAGTTAGCATCTTGAGCTTTGCACGCAGTTTATTCCATAGCGTCTTATATGCTGGATGTAATGTGTGCTGCCATCGACGCCTAGCCCAGCGTTTTAGATGGATATACAGTTGTAGATGAAAACTGTCGCATTGACCGGTTTGGGTTGAAGAGATTTTGATGGTGGTGCTCGCTGCCTCTGCAGTACGAAGTGCTAAGGTGACGTGAGAAACTGCTTGTTCGATGTCCTCAATAGTGGCTGGTCTATCTCGTAAATCGATCATATTGTTTAATTCCTGTTTAAATACATCCCAATCAGTTTCTGTTGTTTTGATGAGAGGGGTGGTATGTGCGAGGCTGCGGTGTGAAACGTGGAAAATGACAGGATCATGATCAGAGTCTAAATCCGAAATGACATAGGGATGTACAGTAAAGGATACATCTTTGCAAACAGCGACATCAAGAACATCGGGTTGACCACCGAATTTTGGATGATAAGTCGGGTCTCGTGGAGCACTGATAATGAAATTAGACGTTAGGATATATTGGTGTAAGGCGTCCCCTGCGTTGTTAGGTTTAATTGAGTGCTATTCGCCATGCTTAGCATTAAGATCTCCTGCCAAGATGACTTTTGGTCCTAAGCTAGCTATGATATCAAAGTCTGTGGGCTCTAGTTGTGTGGCTGGGGACCTGTACCCAGTGACCAATATTAGTGGAACGCCTGGAGTTATTAGCTCAACAGCAAGGGCCTCCAAAGTAAGTAGGGGTGGTATTGTAATCAACCTCACTGGGAATGACTTTTTGATGATAAGTAACAATCCTCCTTTCTGTCTACCCACTCTATCCTGTCTGTACACAATGTAGTTAGGTAAGCGCCAGCTAGTGATTCGAGCAGTAAAATGCGTTTCTTGTACAAACATAATATCAACTTTATGTTGGATGAGAAATCTAATAAGTAGGTGTTTCTGTCCTTCGAGACCATCTGCATTCCACGTAGCAAGAATATGGGAGTGATAAAGAACCTTGGATTTAGAAGCAGCCATCGTCAACCATTTCCGCTATAGTTTCTATTACAACTGCAGCCTTAGAAGCTGAATCGACTGCTTGTCGGAATCGTGTAATCCTACGTTTAATATGAGTTATTATTTTACGGGAAGGTAATTCCTTGAGAAGGAAAGAACGGACTTTAAGTCCAGATCTTCTTTAGAGTTCCCTTGATTGAGTGCAGAAGTTGACTCGATGTTGGAAGAAATGGGAGCTTCAGGATCATTATCTGTAGCCATTGGCTGGTTATTAACAGAAGTGGGAATGGAGGTTTTCTCTGTCGTTGGTTCTTGTAAATTTTTCTTGGGTGCTTCTGGGTGTTTCTTCGGCTGCTGTGCCGGTAATTTTAGTGCTTCAGAGTAAGACTTATATACCGGGCAACCACGGTAATTTGCCGGGGGTTGATGTGTCTGGTTTACTGCAAGACTGTGTGAAATGCAGTTGTCCACATTTGAGACACCTCGGGTGAGCTTGGCAGGTATCTTGAGAATGCCCCAAGCGTTGGCACCTGTAACATTGCAGCACTGAAGGAGGCTTATAGGGTTCGATCTGGACCTTGTAGTACAGCAAGTTATTAATTGCATATATCTCTTTAACAGCTGCAGTTCTCTCCAAAGTTACCAAGAACAGTGGCATCAGTATTTTCTTATCATCAGTCTTGCTTTTGCGAGACATTTGGTGGACACTTATTGGTTTGAAGCCTAATCGTGTAAGTTCTTCCTTCAGGTCATCTAATTCGGTGTCAATAGGCAGTTTACGGACAACTACCTTTATGGGCCTTTCATTTTTTGCTACTCCTGTGGCATATTCAGTTTTCGTTTGCTCACAATAAGCTTTGATAGCGTTATAGTCATCTTTGGTAGCCGCTTGAAGTCTGATGCGCTCCTTATTGTGCTGAGCTAAGGGAGGCTCCTTCAATGCTCGCGACAAGGTCTTTATAAATGTATATGTGTTTGTTATTCCGTATATGAAAATCGGAGGCGGCCTGAAACTGGAGAGCTTGTTAGTCGGTGCATTGTTGTTGCTGGTACTAGTATTATCTGCTTGCTCAGGTGACAAAATATCGAACCTATTACTGGTGGGAAGAAGTGGATATTCTGGGGTGCTATTAATTATTTTATCTGCCTTGTTGAGGTTCTCCAAAGAAGACCTTCGTCGCTTGAGTGTTCCCACTACTGTGAAATCCATATCTTCAGTGTTATGCGACGTTGATGGCTGCGATTCACTTGACTGTTTAAGTGTAGTTATCGGTTTCGCTTTTATCTTCGCTGGGGCGGTTGATTGTTTCTTTTTGCCTAAAGGCAGAAGAAAATCTTCCGGTTTATACGTTGATCTTATTATTTTGCCCCTGATACTAGGATTCTTGGATGATTGTGCCTTTTTCTCAGTCTTGACTGGGGTCTTCTGAGAAGTCATCTTTATAGCGAAAGTGGGAGACGGCGCCAGCTTACCACAAAGGAGGGTAGTGGAGTATCTAGTAAAAGATATGTTCTTAGAGCGATGCTCTAAGTTTGGACTTGAATAATATGGCTTTTCCTCCGAAGAGGAAGCACAGAAAGTAATCGTTAGCCGGTAGAGATGCCGAAGTCGTCAACTGGTTTGTTCGAGTATCTCTGCCTCCGAAGAGGAGAGTCTCAAAATAAATCGTTAAGCCTAAAGAATAGCAAGGTCGTCTAAAAATAAGATCAAATTAGTGTGTCAGCCTCCGTGGAGGCACAAAAACAATTCGACGGTCGTTTCCTTAACCTCGATGAGGTAAGTAATCCAACCGTATATACGAAAATCGCGAATCAATTCAACAAATGGGGATGGAATACCTAAATGACTCGTTTATTTTTCTCCGCCAACTACGGATACCCTATTTTTTTTTACCTGGTCAGAGATTCCAGGTGGCCAATTCTGTCGAGTTGCCTTCGTCCATCCAATTTATAGGGTTCCTTGGGTGGCGATGGTGCTGCTGCTCCGATGAGGGGCCAGAAGCCGTCGTCTGCATGTGGCTGTAGATCCCTCTGGTGGGAGATCCTCCTGTCGAACCACGTGGTGGTGTTTGTATACACTGATGCGTGGAATTGTTTGTTACAACATCACATAGGATATTACAATATTCTTTATACAGAACGGATTGTCTACGTTCACGTAAATAAGGTTTATAAAAAATAAATCACACGGGGACTAAAATTGAACGTGGCAAGTTTTTGAATTAGTATATCATGATCCGCAGTATAATTGTTTTATTAAAATCCGTACATATAACATCTACCCGTCCATTATTACCCAAGGAGGAAGTTATGAAATCTGAAATGATAGTCAAGTTAGTCGCCGTGAAACACTTCTGTAAAAAGCAATGTTGATATATTGAAATTTCAGGTTTAACTTGATGCATGGCCTGATCATAAATGACAGTTTTAAATATCTTTGTAATTATTGGTACTGGACGATAGTTTTTTAATACTATTTTTATTACCGGGTTTCGGGACCAGGTATATTATTGACTCTTTCCGTATGTCCGTAAAAACATTTGTTTTTATTGAGAGGTTAAATAAGGTATATAACGGATGTTTCAAAATATTACTACAGCCTTTCACAATATAAGATGGTATATTATCAGATCCAGTTGCATTATTCGGTTTCAGTGTCTTTATTGCATTCTTAACATCTTTTGTATTAATCTCCATGAGCAAAAGATTTCGCAATTTCATCATTCTTAGTCAGACTCTGTCCGTCATACGTTATGAACTCAGGAGAAAGATGTCGAGATTTATTTTTAATGTAGTTCCATAAGGGATTGTGTCTTGGGTTATATTATTTTCAGCATTAGAGATAAAGTCATTATGTGCTATTGTTATTTTACGCTTCACTTCCCTACGTAGTTCATAGTACTCGTTAAAATAGTATTGGTGATTAGTCGTTCCCCTCCCTTTAAGCCATTTTGTGCGATGTTGACATTTAAGTTTTATTTTTTGCATTATACTTTTAGTAAACCAGCAAGGGAAGCTTTCTAGCACCGGCATTTTTATAGGAATGTACTTCTAGAATATGTCCTAAATTACTTTATAGAATTTTTCTACAGCTTTATTCGGATCCGTATATTTGTTTAGATATTCCCAGTATATTCTCGCTAATTCATTATAAGGATTTATATAATTTCCTTTCTTAAAATCGAATCCTAATATGTTTAGTTTGTTTTTATTCTAAATGGTTTAACATGAGGAAAGCTTATACAAAGAGAGGGGTGGTATCTAACCTCTTTAATTAATGGACGCGCTTCTCTTCCTACTGGTACATTTGAAAAATTACTTATTACTAAATCTAATGTTCTCCCTAAGCTATTTGTAACATTATTGAGTTATTTCGTGTCATAATATAACATAAAATGATAAAGACTTTGGGATTTACTGATTGATTGTAGAAAATCAAAATTTGTATGTTATTTCAGGCAAATTGATATCACCTACAAGGAGAACAGTGCTATCTATTGTACAGTTACCTTCGATAAAATCAAAACATATATATATACTCGTGAAAGAAGAAATCCGAGTTTGGTTCAAGACACACAACAGAGATATAAACCAACTCTGTGTCCTATGGAATCCGGAGGTTCGGTGCCGCGTTAACAAAAGCCCTCCGTTGACTTCCATCCTTATCCAACTGGATTCAGTTTCTACTTTTATTCCTATTTCTGCGAGATCCATCTTGTCTTGCCATCTGCGCCTAAGTCTTCCTAATGGTCGTTTTCCAATTGGTCTTCCAGTTAAGACTTTGAGAGTAGTCCTACTTTCTTCCACTCGGGCTACATGACCTGTCCATTTGAGCCTCCTAGATTTGATGACCCTAACAATGGTAAATGATATAAATTATATAGTTCCCCGTTGAGAAGTTTCCGTCATTCCCCATTCCCGTTCCTCTTGGGTTCGAATATTCGTCTAAGGATCTTGTTCTCAAATACTTTCAGTCTACGTTCTTTCCTCAGTGTAAGCGATCATGTTTCGCAACCGTACAGTACAACAGACATAAAGCAGTTTGTAATTATCCATTGTTTTCACGAGAATACCCTCTGGGCTCTGGTCAGTAACCCCTACTTGACTGACTTCCAGGTTTTGGATTGCCAGCAACACCCCTCTACCCTCTTGTTTTACCACTTGTATTATAGTCCCTATCTTTATGGACTAAAAGTTGAAAAGTATTGTATATATCTAAAAATTGAAAAGTATTGTAATAAAATGGAACTCACGGCTGTTATACAAGAAGTATTTTTAAGATTAAGAAATTGCATCTGTGGGCAGTACGAATACAAAAAAAAAAAAAAAAACTATTCATCATTTCCGGTGCTCAAGGATTTTATTGATTTTCAGGTGAAAAACTCTTTGCTGAAATATAGTAAACACTTGTAGGACATTTGAAAGCATTAACTGCAAGTTTTCGAGAATATTTCCTTGTTCCACAATCTGGTAACGGTGGGATTGAAAATCCTTTCACTACTGTAGAAATCCATGACATACAAGGTATGAATCTCTCTAACACAGCTATTGGAACTATCCTGCGATACTTCATGGAAAAACGTTTTCAAAGAAAATAAACTTTGTAGCTTTTCGTGTGCGCTGTGAGTACGAAGAGTTGTCCAAAAAGGAATTGCAACGTTTGATGCCTTTCCCTACCACTTAGTTATGTGAGCAGACCTTTTCCGCTCTTTGCAGTGTTAAATAAAACCTTAAAGCGAAATCGTCTTAATATGGAATCGCACCTAAGATTGATGGTGACAAAACTTATTCCAGATTTCAATATAATTATGGAAAAACACAAAAAAATTCATTCCTCATATTAGTGACCGCACATTTGAGAACATTGTTTATAACCGGATCTTCTTTTTTTTTAAAAAAAAAAAGAAAGAAAGAAAGAAAGAAAGAAAGAAAGATATTGATTTTCTGTCTTGAAATTTACTGCATTTTCAATTGAAATTTCGTTCGCTAGGAAACAATCATGTATCTTCAGAATAAATTACTTATTGCATTATTTTTCTTGATCTTTTTCTTGTCAATGGTAATTCTAATTGGTATATTTTTAATACCATGTGAAATTTCAGATGGGTCCGCATTGCAAAGGGGTCCGCAGATCACTTTCCGACTGAACAGGGGGTCCACGTTATCTGAAAGTTTGAGCACCACTGCTCTAGGGCGTCGTTGACCTCTTCCCTTCGAGTTGGATTCCTTGTTTGTCTCAAAACTGGATACTCTTCATCACTTATGACCACAGGCTCCACAGGTGAACACACACTACAAGAAGCACCTGCACTTGCTAAGTTGTTTGAAGTAATATTCTCGTTGTTCACATTCACTGAACACGCACTGATTGTATCACTTAGCTGTCTGTAATCTGTGTTTCGTAGGTTCTCGATAGTATAAGATTTCCCATTAATATAAAACTTATCGAATTGCATTCGCGCCCTTTGTGCCCTTTGTCCGCGTACCTTGGCTTGAAATCCGGTATTCGCTGAGTTCTCTTCTACTGGCTTTAATAGTATAGAAAAAATCCTCACTTACACTGGACAACAAATTTTAACTTTTTCCATGCTTCGGAAAAGAAAAATATATTTTCTTATGCAAATGAGCATGTTGAATACGAAAATAAAAATAGAAATGATGAATTGGTTCGAGTTTAAGTAATCGATAGAAATGTGTGTTATGTAGTGTTGACACTTCGATTCTTGAATTTTCTATTTGGTCTTTCACTTAAGTAGCTATTGCTTTAATTCTGTTCATCCGGTTATCTTGGTTTACTCGTCATTCTCTTCAGAATAAACCAAGCTTGCAAATGGTACTATGCGCATGTGTACATGATGTATAAGAAGAGGGAAATTTAAGGTAAAATTGGAAATTTCCCGTACAAAAATCCCTTTTTTCAAATGTAGCACCCCCTGGTACGGCCCTGACTAAAGGCACCCAAATATAATATACCTATAAAACTACTGAAGTTTATAAGTAATACGTGTGCCAAGTTTCATTGTAATACCTACAATAGTTGTGACGGAAAAAATATTTCTCAGTTCTGCTAGACAATATCAAATTTCATATAGGAAAAAGTGAGATAACTATAAAATCAAATGAATCCGAACAGTATTATTTATTTGAGTATCATGACTTATACTTCATTCTCTTCAGAATAAAACAGGCTTTCAAGTGGTATCATGATAATGTGTGTGCGTGTGTGTTTTGTACGATAAAAGGGGAAATTAGGGTAAAATTGGGAATTTTCCGTCCAACAACAATCGGCAAGAGCAGAGTTGCTCCAGTAGCCCTGATATCGTTTCTCCATCATATATATAACTTGGTAGAAATGTTTCCCATGTTCATCAATTACTTCTCCGCAATTTTCTGGGAAGAAATCTATGTGGGAGTGCAACATATGCATTTTTAGTGATACTTTACCCCCTATTGCTTGGTAGAAGGTATTAGATGCACCTCTACTTCCTTATAGTTCTGAGACCGCTCGTTTCCCAAAACATTCGTCACCACTTTTCGGAAAGAATCTCATGCAATCTTTTCCTCATTTTCTAACACTGCATCAAATTCAGGATCATTGAGGAGTTAGCGAATTTGAGTGCCAATAAGGGTTCTTACCTGATTTTAGTTTCAGCAATTTGTGAAAGTTTACGCAAAATATATTTGAAGAATAGTTTTGATACGTCTGTGAATAGCCGCCATTAATCGAGATTATCGTCTATGTTAAGTTTACTCATAAGACCAGTTAGGCCTACATCGTTACAACGTAATAACTTTGTCACTTTCTCACTTTGCACTGAAAATACTGTTTAAGGATTGTGACGTGTTCAAAACACGAACACTTTTAGATCTTCAGAATAAGCTCCCCACTTCTTGAGTTTGGATGCCAGCTTTTCTACGCCACTTTTGACAACCCCAGGTAATTTAATTCAGGTTGAGTATCATATGGTGAATATATAATGATATTTTGGTTTTGTGAAGTTAGGATCGGTGGAACACGATGAATCTGCAGCAGAATTTGACAGTGTGGGTCGACATTGTTCGCCTTTTGCTCTTCATCGGGTGAAACACTGGAGTAAGGTACGGGAAGTTGTGGAACCTGTAGTTCTGCAGAGTGTGGCACAGTGACAAAAATTTCAAGGAATATTTGAATTTGAATAAGTAGCAGTCCACTTTTTTCTTGTTTGGATAAACCTTTAATTGAAAGAACTATGCAAAAATAGCAGTTTGAAGTATGATCTGTCCGTTCTCTCCATATCATTGGAACTCCAAATGGCACGCATGGTCTTTTTCTGTGTAGCCAGTCCCGCAAATTTGTAGAACAAGTATTACAACATATATGTGGTGCTCACTTTTTGTCCACATCTCCCACTTTACAGCCAAAGTACAAGTGATAGGAGCGAAATTCCACTTTTCACTTCACTTCGTTAAAAACAACAATTTGCACTGCATTGCAAACACATTTACGCGACATGTTTCTGCTTAGTATAGTCATAGAACGATAAATAATAATAATAATAATAATAATAATAATAATAATAATAATAATAATAATAATAATAATAATAATAATAATAATAATAATAATAGCACCCACCCTCCCACCCAATATCTTACCATGACCACGTCCGAGATGGCAAATTGTAACTACAAAAGAACGTTACACAACATGTTTTCTCTGGCAAACTCTTCAATACAAACTAAACCGTAAAGTGGTTGATATTTCTTTGTTAGCGATGAAGTGCGAGCAATATGGATAGCCAGAGACTACGCAGGAATTTATTTCGGGAGGGATCCTAAGCTTTTCGGGGGTCCAAATACAATTTGAAGCTAAATTATATTAAAATTTGTAAAATTGCACCTGAAATTAGACTAAATTTACAAACAAGTCGGGGTGTCAAGACCCGCAGAACCCACCCCTGCGTATGTCTCTGAGGATAGCAATGAAACTAACCCTCAAACAATGGCAGTTTGTTGAAATAAGTAGACAGCTCCTGTTGCCACGAACCCTTAATTTGCCCAGCAGAGCACATCGGGTGATAACGTATTTCTTTGAAAGCCGAACCAATCTTCAAAAACTAATTTCATATTCGTTATCAGCACCCTAAAATTAGTAAGAATTGGTTAGTTTTTTTTTTTTTTTTTTATCTCCGAAGGATTTTCACTATTGACCAGTGCCACAGGTGTCCCCTTGGCACGATATGCATTTTTCAGTATCTCCTCTTTCCATTTGCAGAATGCAAATTTAGCAATGACCGGTTTGTTTTTTCCCTTATCCATTTTGTGAGCTCTATATCAAACTGATTCAACTGAGTATGGAGTTTCTCTTTAATAAAAGTCCTGATTAAGTTTTCACTTTCTTCTCAAGTCTCCCTTTTGAGCTCCCTCGTGACTAAGCGGTTAGCATACATGCCTTTGGTGAGGGAGACTCGGGTTCGATTCCTGGTGGGAGCTCATGTGGTTCGGATTCCACGTTAATGAGTAGGTCCATGTCTCATATAACCTCGCTGCTGAACGGGATGTTAAACTCACAATCAACTCAACTCAAGTCTCCTTTTGGCCCTCCTCAGTACTGTAGAATATTAAATTGTATCTATATGAGAAATTTTCAAGTTCATCTGTCAAATCTTGACTTATTTCCAATCAGGGCCGTACCGTGGAAAATCAGCGCCCGGGGCGAGAGTATACGACGGCGACCCCATACATATATTCCAAGCAACTTTTCCTATCTTTTTCCCTTTTTTCTCCCGAATTTTTAGCCCCCCTTACTTCGGCACCCGGGGCCGTTGCCCCGCTCGCCCCCCCCCCACGGCATGGCCCTGTTTCCAACTACCTTTTTTTTGTTCTTCATTTTTTACTCGCATTATTGTTAATTCATGAACCAAGTTATCTAGCCGTTTACCTAATTCATTCGTTGTTGTTCACAATTTTGATATTTTTTATTCACGTCATCGAGTTTAGAGATAGCATCCTCTAATGTGACCGGAGCTGGGTTTAACTTCACACCAACACGGTAATTATTATTCCTACGAAATGGACATTCCCAATTTACACAAGTCGTTCAAACTGTGTGTTGGCACATCACAAACGCACTCTACCACTCCACAATCCTATCGTCATTCGCTAAGCCTGAATTTCTATTCCCATGTGTCATGGTTCACTGAGTCATGGAGCTACCCGCTGTCATAACATCACACAACTCACTTATGACGTACGTTTGTGTGTTTGAATGTGTAACCAACGTTCAATCTAGGTATACCAGAACCACCCATAAGCAGAGGAGGGAGTGCAATTCCGACAAATGTCGGGGACCCGAACGATTGAAGGAGGAGGAGTGATGCAAATTTTCTTTTAATTTTTTCATACTTTTCAAGAGATTAAATTAAACAAAGTTAGATTCAAATATATGAGTTTAACGATATTTTTTGGTGGCAAGAATAAGTTTAGTCCATCGACAATGTAAGAATTTAGTGACCCTCGAATTGTTATTTGACTATTTTTAAGCCCACAGAGGTTATTAAAATCACTAGTGGGCGATCTCCTCTACAATTCACTACAGGGACACGAACACAGAAATGCCGGGGACAGTTAAAACTCCGACCTTGTTCTTCGAAGGAATTCGAACCTCCTGTGAATTGCGCCTCATGATCAGAAGCCGAATGCCCGAGATCACTCGGCTAGTGCCATCGGCTCAATTTGCCACAAATTCCTCATATGAATTTAAGAAAATAAACTAGTAGTTATGGACCATAAACATAGAACTGTCTATTTCTACATGTGTTGATACAATTCAAAGAATTAACCTCGATGCTGAGGTCCCCATTGATCCCCCTACTCATTACTCTTCTTTGGAAATTAGAAGTTATGGTAAAGAAGAATTGTAATGTAAATCGGGATTATCCCTGAAACCGATGACGTAGCTGCAACTTGAAGAACGTTTCGTGATATTTTCCTCATTGAGGAATGTCTATATAATTTGTTTTTGAGGTAAACAAGGAAATCTCGAGTAAGGCATTGTGACACTCACATAAGCATTAGTATATTGTGTATATTTTTCCACAAAACGAATTTAACTAACCGTAAGTATTAGTTTGGGTGGAAGATGAGGTGGTGCGGTAGTGCCCTCCCCGCTGGTCGGGTGGCTAGCACGTGCGCCTTTGGTGTACGAGGTCCAGGGTTCAATTCCCGGTAGGAGAGCTTTTGTGATGTTAACTGTCCTCGATGTTTCTGTGTTCGTGTTCCTATCGTTCTAGGTGATTGAAAAAAAGTCAAGTAAACAAGTAAGGCAAGTAAAATTAAGCAATAAGTAGTTCAAGTAAGTTACTGAGACACGTTCGGTGAGTCAGTTAACTTTAAAAAAAGGTAGGTGAGTAGTTAGCGCTTTGTACTTCTATTCGCTAGACCCGGGTTCAAATCTCGGTCAGGCTGAAACTTTTTCAAAAGTTTCAATTTCAATGCATACTCAGTGTGACAAGCATGATCTTCTCTTCTATGGAAAGAAATAGTTGTTGGAATAAGAAGAATTGGAGAAGATTTGTTAATGAAGACAATGATTTACAAACTTATTTCCAGCAATTGTTCTTTTCAAGCATTTTCTGATTCATGCATGATCAGTGTTTTTATTTCTTTGAATATACAGTATATAATGAAATAATACATTACATACACAGCAATATTGAGATTAATATATGGTGTTCATTGGACAACACGCTCTGAACCAGAGAGATTAATCTTAAAATGAAGAAATGTTTCGTGCGTCATCTACTCACAATTTAATGTGCATAAAGACCTGACTCAGTGCTACCAACTGCTGTCAGTGCCGAGAAAAGTTACGTGTAAGTTGGGTTGCATCTGTCCAGGCGTTTTACAAATTATCTGGACCCCAAATAATGGAATTAGTGCACTTAGGGAGAGGTACTTTTACGGTTGGGTGTACCAAACCCACGTGCACCACCCATTATAATTTAATTGAAAATATATGTTGCCATAAATATCATTTTACGAAGTGGCTCGTTCATTTGGAACTAAGTATGGAATATTGCAATGGAAACTTCTCTTTGAGTCCACGCCTGCATATCTTCACTAAAGACCTGTAGTACAATATCGGATTTTTAGGCAGATTTTTTAATAAATCACTGGCAAGTATGTTGCCAAGATATGGTTGTTAAGTTACAATGTTAATGTTACCCTAATAAGATGTAAGCAAATATTCAGTTATCAACCAAAATAATTATTTTTTGCGATTCGATGTGTTCTGACGGAAGACTTACATTCTACAGCGTAGTTATTTTTCAGTGACATGCAAAGTACCTATTAAATCAATTGAAACTAACAACTTTCTTTTGTGCTTGTTTTCAATTACGATGAGTTTCAGAATCACCTTAGGTTGGAGAAGTTAGTTGGTTTGGAACATGTCGTCCAATATATTTTACCTTGAGGTAGGCATGTAGTGGCTTGGCTATTGTCCAAATGGCCACGCTAGAACAGACTGAAAAAATCAAATCGTTACTCACGACAAGGCCACGATTTCATGAATTTATCCTCGAATATTCTCTTTCTGTGATTAAGTCTTCTTAAAGCCAACTTCTATACCATTCGAGTCACAGGCATTTTGCATGGCTGTCTTTCATAAAAATTTATCCAATTTTAATTAAATTTTGCTATTTTCTTTACTACAACTTTAGTAAATTAAAATATTGTTGCAATTTAAATCCGTCAAAAAATAGGGGAAATTGTGAGTAAAAGTCCGCCCACCCCATGTTGCAAGTTTTCACAAACACATACACAAACACATATACGCAGTTTTAAGTTTAAGTTTCTCAATGAATGTTCAAGCGTCGGCACTAACATTAAATATTCTTTTTTTAATTATTTCTTTTAGTAGATTCAATAGAGCAGTGGTTCCCAAATTCTTCCTGAGAGGCAAGAAAATCTATCAAGAGCTGCGTAAAATCGAAAGAACCGTGAAACATTATGTAACTGGCAAAGGCTTTAAAAAAGTCTTGAACGTTATGCAGGCATGTAGCCAAGGGGGGTCCGGACCTCCCCTTCGAGACCAGAAATGAAAAAATTAAGGAAGGATGAAACAAAATGAAATGAGAAAAAGAACGATCAGCGTTAAAAATAAAAATAAAAAAACTACAGGAAGCTTTTGGTTACTCTTTCTTATGAGGAGATTTCTATTACTTGCAATACATGCTGGTGAGGTGAGCGAGATATCCTGGAAGAGTCAGGGAATTTGAAATTTCTAGAAAAGTTACGGAATTCTCAGAATTTCTGCTACTAGTCAGGGAGATTTCAATCTTCCGAAAGCATAGTGCCGTTGAGTAACAGCGTGGACATTTTTTATCGTAATTTTTTCTCATCGCATTCTTGTAGAATCAAACATGTTATTTCAAAAACAATTTTCTACTGCTCCTTTAACCTGTCATTTGGAACCGACAGTAGTTGACGGAATAATAAAAACAAAAATTTATATGGAAAAGGAGTTCTATTAGCATTTGATTCAACAGACAAATGAACGCAGATATTGTAAAATATTTTACAAGACATTGTTGATTATGTGCTTTTTTATAATAGTGAATATGTACTTTTTATAATAGTTGAGATCATAATGAAAGGAAAATTGTTATATTTGAATGAACAAAGAAAGGAACGTAAATATTGTAAAATCTTTTTCAATACTTTTTTTTTATTCTTTTATTACTCGAGATTTCTTCATAGTTTGTTATTAAAATACTTACCAACATATCCTCATTTTATTGTTCTAACAAACCAATATATGTTGATAGTAAAGTAGTTTACATTGATCAAGCTCCTGAGCCTTCAGAATTCCATATCACCTCCCCTCCCGTTACGAAATCCTGGCTAAACGGACCAATATATATATATGTTCCAGTAAAATAGTTTAGAATGATCGATCCCCTGGTGTGATGATCACAGTATTTCATGTCACGGACCCCCCCTTTCTTCACGAAATCCTGGCTACGTGCCTGCGTTATGTTGAACAATATTCCTAAGTAAGGAGATTAAAATAATAATGATTAGATTCTAACCTTTAGTACATTTTAGGATAATTTGAGTGAAAATAGAAAATGATTCAACTGGTTTGTAATTTACGTAAAGCATTTTACATTTTTTTTTTTTTAAAAAATAACATCAAACACCAAATTCATTAAAGAAATAATTATACAAAACCCCGGAGCACCCACGTAGTCGGTGCTTATGCATACACACACACATAATGTAATTGCAAAATAATTTTCCAATATAACCCACTTAACAATCATTCATTTTGATAGAGTTGAGTTGGGTTGATTTTGAGTTTAACGTCCCTTTCAGCTGCGAGGCTATGTAAGACGTGAACCTAGTGATTAACGTGGAATCCGAACTACATGAGCTCCCGCCAGAAATCGAACCCGGCTCTTCCATGCCTCATTTTGATAGATACAATGAACATTTTCGTTCGGAGTTTTCCAACATTCCCATAGCTTGCGGCTAAAATTAATTAAGGATAATGATTTTGAAGCTTTCTTATTTAAGTGATATAAGAAAATAATTTCCCCCGATTATTTTCGCCAAAAAGGTTAGGTTTTTGAAGCAGTGAGGCACATTTCTTCTTTGAGACTTGCCAGTCTCCCCTTTTGCGTGCGAGTCAATTTTCTTGTAACGTTCTACGATAACCTTTGTAAACATTATTCGATTTGAACATAATGTAGTGTATATTTCCTTTAAGGTATTGTATAATTCCCAATTTCCGACGCTTGCATTAAAATCAGTTAAGAATGAGGGGTCGTCCCTCACCTCCCTTAGTTTAAAAAAAAAATCTCAATAACCTTTGTAAAAAAAAATAGATTTTGATGCAATACACTTCCTTATTATACCCATACTTAAATTTAAAATCAATCGAGAATATGGAAGTGAATTTAAATTCTTCTAGAATTGAAAGAAAAAGTTTCCCATTGTAACTTTTGTAAAAAAGAAATAATAATAATAAAATTAATTTTGATAATACATAAAGAATGAGAGGCGAATTTACATTTCTCACTCCGATTTTTTTTAAGACTTCGTAATAACCTTCGTAGCAAAAAGTATTGATTTTGGTGCAATATGACGTAGCCCTATGACTATATTTTTACTGAAGTTTCCCAATTATCTTCACTGCTTATCATAGAAAAAATCAAATCTTTAAGTTTTACGTCCCACGATTATTCCGGATATTCTAAAGGAGACGGTGATGATGAGAAATGAATGAAGAAATGGTGGAATGAAGAAAGTGAAAGGAAACGGGAGAACCCCGAGAAAACCAACGCACATGGTGTTTGTCCACCACTGCTTAGCATCAAATGTAGCCTCTCTTTCTAGATATTATATAGAGTGGACCATTTATCTTGATACACCCGTGTAACTGTAACTTCTAAACTAATAGATACGGTACAAAACGCTGAAATTTCTTACCATGTAATTAGAGATAATGGGATAATGTTTGACATGCTTTTTGCAATACAACCAGATTAACAGTATTGACAACCAAACACAAAGTTGTATTGTTTCAAATGGTGTTATGTCAGGTTATCACATGTTTCAAATTTGCATATTAAACCATAACCTACAATATTACACTTATTATCAGGGCCCGGATCTTCTTGACAAGTCAAACCTTTTTCTATTACGCATAGGACAAGGCAAGTTCAAATAAAAACGTTATCCATCAACTCTAGGTTCTAAAATTATAGTTTTTTAGGGTCAACTTTTGGTCACTTTTTGCCGTTTTGAAATTTCAGTTCATTTTTTTTTTTAATATTTTAAGGTAATTTTAGGTCACTTATGGTCCTTTTATTCTTTTTCTTCTACATAAGGAAATCTTTAAATGAACACAGTTTACGAATGTGGAAAAGACGAAGTTGAATAATCTCTTTTCTTGCTTTCTGAGTATTGGGGTGGAAAAACTGCTTTCTTAACAAGCTAATGAAAATTAAGCTGTAGCTGGTTAACGAAAGGTGGGGGTTGGTAGGTGGCTAAACATATATTTTTGGGTTGTTGACCACAAAGGATGTGATCACGTGAATAACTAAAAATGGATTAGAAGGCGTACAAGGATTTAGGTTTCTATCTATTATTTTCATGTAGTCTACACTTCCGAACTTTTATTGTTTAAGAGTGCTTTCTAGCTCCAACTCGGGAGTGAATACTTACAATGCTTACAATGCCGTACAATGGACTGATCAATAGAAATAAATGATCAATGGACTGCAACTAAGTGAAACAATACTTTTTGAATATGAGTGAGAAATATTAATTAAAAATCCAGTGGATATGAAAAAATGTCAATGTTTAACGAAATAAACGTTTAAGAAAACGCAAGTTTTAAGGTCAATTTTTGTGATGTTTAGGGTCATTTTACAGGAATTTTAGTGTCATTTTATAGGTCACTTTTTAGAAAATTTTAGGTCAACAACATCCGGGCCCTACTTATTATGTAGTTTTGCAAACTGAGGACACTACAGCGTCTGAAATATTGAACACTAACTAAATTTTGGAGGGTTTTACAACAGTAATAATGCAAATGTTACGGATAAACTAATGCTCATTTAAAGTTCCTGAATGTCTAATATTACGCTATATTTCGAAAGAAGTAGAAAGAAAATTACAAGGAAGTGAAAATTTAAGCTTTCTTTAAAAGAGTTTATTTCGAAAAAGTATTTAGATAAGTACCACGTCGAATTATGTAAGTGGTTTTCAATAAACATAAAGGTCATTATGCCATTTACAGCAATTTGATATTTCAAACTATTCGGGAGATATGAAAGAAAAGGTAAAATTTGATATATTGCTTAAAATGGCGTAGTTGAGGAAACTTTTTAAAACATTTTTTTTTAAAGTTTGCTTTACTTCTCTAATATTACAACAAGACTTTTTTTTTGGTCGGTGTGTAGACCACCTTACATTAACCATACTTTAGGATCTTCCTAAAGAAATAATGAAAGATTGATAAGGGTATGTACTATAGAATCAGCTTTATCTTAATATGTATCGTGATTAGCATTCGGAATTAAATTTTTAGCTTTACAAAAAAAAAGAAATTTTTCTTAGTTCTCTTAAAGGTTGGTTTAAAAGGGACAAGTTTTGTCGATAGTACAATCTTCGTATCTCTTCCATGTATTTTTTTTACCTTACACGAAAATTCACGATTTCTCTGACAAATTTCAACCTACAGACTTCAAATTTTTAGAAAAGGAACTTCATAATCTATCGAAGGCAATAATCCGTGCCGATTTTTTATTTAGATTTTTCTTCATTGTTGGAAATGTCTTGATTGTTGAAATGGATAGCCAAACCTTTAACAATGAAACTGTTTCAACAATGAAGAAAATTCTAAATAAAAAATCGGTACGGATTGTTCCCTTTAATAGGTTACGAAGTTCCTTCTCTAAAAATTTGAAGTCTCTACGTTGAAATTTGTAAAAGAAATTGTAAATTTTCGTGAAAGGTGAAAAATACATGGGAGAGATACGAAGACTGTAGTGACATCTATCAGCAAAACTTGTCCCTTTACCCTAACCTTATTGCCCATATAGTTTTGTCGTCAATGAGATCTAACGATTTTACCTAGTATATGTTTGAATATTAGAATTTTGTTGTTGTTGTTGTTGAATGCTAATAATATTGTATAAATTATTATAATTATATTGTTAACCAGTAACTTATAAGCCAACCAACCGTTAAATATTTTGCAAATTATAATTGTCGTTACATTCTTAAAGTTAAGATAACTTCATTCTATCACTTGATATGTACTCAAGGTGACCAGACGTCCCGTTTTAGCCGGGACAGTCCCTTATTTTCAACCGCTGTCCCGTTTTTTTCTGAATCTCAAACGGGACACCTAAATGTCCCGTTTTTAAGCAAAAATGACCCAGGTGTCCCGTAGATATTATTCAAAAATATAGCTAAATCGACAATGCAAATTCTACGCTCTTCCGTACCGACACTCATTGGGAAGATTCAGCCATGCCTAGAACTTCTGAATGTTCAAATGGGAATTGAGTGTTCTGTGGTTCAAGTGGAAATTGAGTTGAAATTCTGAGTGTTCAAGTAGTTAAAAGTATTGTTGTGCTGTACTTCAGTTGGAAACGCTGTGTTATCATTCTTACTTATATTTTGTAAATTGAAAACACTGCTGAGTCCCAAAATGCAATGTGGATTTCCCCCTCCCCCGTCCATCGCCGATTCGTATGCGTCCCGTTTTTGAAAGTAAAAGTTCTGGTCACCTTGTATGTACTGGACAGAGTAAGTATCAAAGAGAATATTCATCTCATTTCTGAGAACTGTATTGTTCAACATGACCTACAAGAACAATTTAAATCTTTGATAGATTGTTCTGTATATGAATATGCATGTCGACTAAATTAACATGTTATTGTCATAATCTTGCATTACGGTGATTGATATTAATGTATTCAGGGACAAGGCGAAATTATTTCTTATCGAATTCGAAGGCAGACATAGTCAGGTTGAGCAAAGGGACATTTACAATGTAGTTCGGAAATGAAAACATTATTAATTCAGATTAATTCCAGAACATACAGTGATTTGGTGAGAAATCAAAGCATAACTATTCAATTTAAACTATTAATCATAACTATTCTATTGAACTTCAAAAGCTGCGAGGAATTTGGGATGAAAGATAAATGTAATAATGATTGGAACGAAGCGGTCGGTATGAACTATAGAAAGAGTAATGGAGAAAGTACGGGGTGACCAGAAAGTTCCTTTACACCTGCACATATTTCATCCTTCATGCTCCTTGCAATTGACGCACTCAGAATCAGAAGTTGTTAAGTCAAGTTTTGTAAGAAATGTTGTTAAGTGCAAGAGAAATATCCTGTAATAGAAGTCTACACCAGTATTAAATATTAAACGAATCAGACGATGGTAAGTGGTTCAAATCACATACCTGCCCTTGGGAAGGGAGTGTGAGTTTCGGATGAGAAGTTGTTAAGAGTCTTCATCCCGGCGAAATTAAAATACCGCTAATTTTACAGTAATTATGTGATATCTTCAAATAGATAAAAGATAATTGAAATATGGAACAAGAGCGCCCTAGACAATATTATTTTGCGTGAGGTACCGTCATCACAAGTCACCTAGTGGCTTTCCGTTTTCAGCTGTTTAGAAACGCGAAATTAAATGCCGATTTTCAAAATGGCTCGAAATCGAAAGCAGATAAGTGAGTCGTGATAACGGTTTCTCATGTAAAATGATATTGTCTAGGGCGCTCTTGTTCCATATTTCGATTATCTTTTATCTATTTGAAGATATCACATAATTACTGTAAAATTAGCGGTATTTTAATTTCGCCGGGATGAAGACTCTTAAGTCCATATTTGGGGGCAAATGTTGTTGTCAAGTCAAAATCGTTCAGCGTCTGCTCTATGAGCGGCGCTGCTGCTTTGCCTGCAGAGGGCTTGCTGCGTAGGGGAAAGATCGCTGACACAGAGGAAGATTCTAGTGACGATATCACAAGTGAATATTTATCTGAAGATAATCGCTTTGAATATGCCCCTTCTAGTGACTTCATATATGTAAGGGAGTTAGGAGCAACAAGTAGTAGCAACAACGATGGTGAGAGTGCACCTTCCGCATTAGTTGTAGGTGTTGATCCAGCGGAAGAAACTTATTCCGACACCAGTGCCTTCTGGACTGCATCTGCGTTTTGGCTGTATCTTGCTGGGAAATACGTATATGGTTGCGTAGGTCCGTTTTCAGTGTATTTATTTATACTTCTAAGAAATTCTTTCATGTCCATGCGCAGAAACTTCGGGCATATTGAAAAGAAGGGGCGATCAAAAAATCAAGTCCTCGTCCCTTCCACATATGTTAAACTAATCAGACAAACTCTACGCAAAAATCCTATTGAGGTTGCATATGTCAAAAAATAACTCACTGATGGATGATGGAGAACATGTTGGCACTCCAGTTGTTGACGTCTTTGATTTCAAAACAGCCTTTAATGGCATTCCTATCGAAAGTATTCGTGACTTTATCGGAATTCGTGGTGTATGTTTGAAAAGAGGGCGTGTATCAGAAGTTCGTCACACAACGTGTTCAACTCTTTTCGCCCACAGTCGTTTCTGGAACGCGGGGTGTGATCGCAGGCCTTGCAAAATCGATATGACGGTGGTCCACGACCTCAGATCACTTGCGGCTGGTTAAGAAAGAGAAATGTGATTATGTACATTTGCTGCTGGAACATGTATCTCTGCCAGGAGGAACTACATTTTACAACACAATGGTGTCTGTTAATGATATGGATGACGATGTAGAGTGAATATACAGTCATGTCCAAAATGAATGTCGCATATCTATAACTGTCTTCTGTGGGAATATAATTTGATAATGATTTTGCAGGGTATTTTTAATACTCTTACTATGTGTATAATCGGGAAATGTATATTTGTGGTAAATTTCATAGGAAAATTATTATAAATACGAAAATTTGGATGAATAAAACAAAATATTGCTAAATGGACAATAAAATATATTTTCGTTATATTTATCTTATTTACTACTCTTTTGACATGAATTTTACCACATACATGTCTTTGCCCATTATAAACATACTAACATTATAAGAAATACCTGGCGAAATCGTTATCAAATTATATTCCTACAACGACATATTTATAGACATGCAACAATCATTTTGGACATGAGTGTACAAGTAGTTGTTAGAAATAAAGTTTGTAGCTATGTTTCGGATTACTTATCTATTCTTTATCGTGCCATCTGTATTAACACTGAGGGTCAGAAGTTGTTAAGTACACTGACTTAACAACTTTTCACTCGTTTTATAAGAAAAGTTGTTAAGTCAAGGTTTCAAATTTTATTCAAAAACGTTTTGCTTACCTTATACGCATCTGGTATTGTAACGCAACTTCACACCTTTCGAAACGAACCAGCATACGGAATTTCAGTTCATTGTATTAATAGGGTGCAGCGTTTTACCACTTTTTTCTCGGAATGAAATGTAATACCTGGCAAAAGTGGCCAATCCACATGGACATTTCAGGTATAGATTTTTTTCAAATCAGATAATATCTTCTGTGAGAACTATTGCATCAAAGTTTCAAAATTTACCTGAAAATCACAAAAAATACCAAAGTTGTTCATTAATTTTAGTTATGTTAAAGGAAACATATTTTTGGTTAAATACATGTTAGTTGCTATGAAAACTGACATTCAAGTATAAAAATGTCAGTTATATGCCCTTGGGGGGAATAGGGGTGCCTCCTCTGGGGCCAGAAAAAGGGGCAAATTCAGTACAGTTAAGCGGTTGTGCAGCTCCTCGCTCACCTGGCAATATAGCTTGGCCAAGTGACCCAGAGCCCACCATGTAGAGGTGGCTGCACCTAGGGCTCCTCTGCTAGGCCTATCCAATCAACCAATCATATGATGAACTGAGCCGGATGAACTGATCCGATTAGTCACTGTCAGGAAACATTGTCACAAATTGGGACTTTGATTGAAATTTAGACTAAGCTTGCCTAGAAAGTAAGGTTGACCTAATTATTTCGCCTCTACCATCCCTGGCACATACTCGTGAGGCTTCTTCAGTGACTAATTTCACTATCTGTTCTACTGCTACCGTGTGGCACGGATGGACGGTAATGGACTATTCTGGCACAGTGTTGTCAGGAAGTGAAAGTTTGACCATGAGCTGTTTGTTTGGTACCGTCCATAGAACTTACTGGTAGTACAGTTATTGAAACATCAGTGCTTTCCCAAAAGATCATTGCAGTGTAATCGTTTGCCTCAAAATTCAGTCTGGGAATGATTTTATATCTAATGGAGTTATGGAGATTCCCTGCTTCGTATTCTCGAGCACTAAGATTCTTATGTAATGCATCTTGTCGGACAGCAAGTCGACCATCAGTCATCATGGCGAGAAGAATTTTTCTGGGAGTGCAAAGAATGCATTCGTCTGAATTGATGAACGGATTATAGCCTGGTATTCCCTTGGTAAGTATCTAGACCTTGAATGGCCTCAAACACGTGAGAGGACCATCAGCAATGGAAGACCGTGTTCTGATACGGCATTGCGTAACCACACAGACTCTAAGTATGAATATCGCAAATTTTATTAATTTCTTGGTAGGTTTTTTGTTGCAATATACAATGTTAAAATTCTTTTTGCACTAGTCAACCAACTAGCTTCGTTTAGTTTGCCAGGGAACATAGAAACAAGCTCTTCCGGGCATGCTCTGGAATCAATGGCTTGAGATATCTGGAACAAGCATCTCAGGTCCTTACTGAGTTTTCTGTGCTCTTCTGGACTATGATGAGGTAAGTCACATTTTATTGATTTGAATAGCAACACTGAAAGCTTTTTCACAGTTAGATAGTTTTGAAACTATGAGACGTGTGTAAGAATAGGGGCTTGAATAAGCGCCGTGAATATGCGTGAAAAGAGCTCGGAAGAGAAGTTCATTAAAATGCAAGAGACAAATGGCCCATTGCATTTGTTTTCCTGTTAGTTCCTCTAATTTTCGAAGAACAACTCCATTCCAATCATGTTAGTGTATGTTCCATCACACCCAAGAACCTCAACTTTATCAAAGCCAACTCTGAGTTGGTTCATGATGTATTCGAAAATAGCTCTGGTCTCGTCATGTGCAGAGCCAGAGGATGGTGTCACGTGACCTACGTATTGAGAGTTACGTTCAGCCACAAGTGATAAGTGCTGTTCTCTAACGATGCCTGTGTGTGTTTCAGTGTCATCCCTTCTATCACCAAAGTATAGGATTTTAATGGGATCATCATTTCTAGAACTTTCTTTTAAATTCCGAGCAAGTTTAAGTTTCGCACGCCTTATTTTGTTCCTGTCTACAGTTAAAGCAGATGTCATGTCGCTAGATTTTTTAGAAGTTATAATTCCAGCCTTTGAAGCTGCCTGAAGCACAGCTGTTATATGTGCCGCAGCCCTTTCGCTTACATTGTATCTCTGTGCAATTATAACAGTTTCAGTCAAATCTACAAAAGTCGTTCCCAAAGTAATGCATAATTTTTTTTATGGAAACTAATGGTGCTAACTAATACTAATACTGTAGCTGGTTCATATTTTTTTTTATAACAACAGCACAGCTAAACAGAGCAATATTTCAGCTACAGACTCATTTTTCCACATAGTTCTCACCATTTGTTATGCACTTTTGTCAACGATGAACCAGAGCCTGCATGTCGCGCTTGTAAAAATCGGCATTCCATGGACTGTCTTCTGGATTCCGGCTCGTAGTGATAACACCACGTATCATCTCCAGTGACGATGCTATCCAAAAAATTGTCACGTTCATCTTCATATTGGTCCAGCAGGTCCCAAAGGAAAAAGCAAGGACGAAAAAAAGCTGTAGAAACGCTTAATTCTACTGAATTTGCCCCCTTTTCTGGCCCCAGAGGAGGCACCCCTATTCCCCCCAAGGGCATATAACTGGCATTTTTATACTTAAATGTCAGTTTTCATAGCAACTGACATGTATTTAACCAAAAATACGTTTACTTTAACATAACTAAAATTAATGAACAACTTTGGTATTTTTTGTAATTTTCAGGTAAATTTTGAAACTTTGATGCAATAGTTCTCACAGAAGATATTATCTGATTTGAAAAAAAAATCTACACCTGAAATGTCCATGTGGATTGGCCACTTTTGCCAGGTATTACATTTCATTCCGAAGAAAAAGTGGCAAAACGACCCACCCTATTGTATTAATATCTTGGTATTTCAATACAGTCCTATAAACTTCAAAGCGCGCTCCTATAAAATCTAGCAATATTGACTTAGCAACTTCTGATTCTGAGTACGTCAATTCCAAGTTCTGCAGAACGCTTTCTGGTCAATTTGCTGGGTGAACGTATCACTAACGCACTAACTTCTGCACGCGTTTCTTTCGGGTTGATACACGACCAAAATGAGGGGCATCTGTAACACTTCCCAGTCAAAAAGCTTCCTTCTCACACGTGATCAAAGTCTGACAACTTGGTGGCTCCTTATCGAACCGTCCACGAAACCTTCTGCGGCATGCTTTCGCTGTTGCGCATATGGACCCACACACTTGTCACTAAGCGCTTCTCCAAAGCGAAGGCACTGGTATCTACCACAGATGTTCATCAAAATTCAAAATGGCGAGACATTGAACCAGTCAATGCACAGACTTTTATTTTCCTCCCTATATGAGCAGTCACGTGGCAATTCACGTGAGGAGCACTATTACCATATCAATTATCAGGATTGCAAGTTCAAATCTTAAAGATCTTAACAACTTACATTGTTACACGAATTTAGTTCAAGTGTAAATGGGACTTTCTGGCCACATTGTAGAACAAGTCATTAGTAATGCCAACGAGACGAGAAGCACCTTTTCAAAATTCGAGACGAGACGAGACGAGAAATATTTCGAGTCTTATAGACACCACTAGTTCATCCAAGACTTACAATGAGAAGGCAGACTTTGGTAAGTGAACTTCGGGGCCATTTTTGCGAGGAGGTAGTGCATACTTAAAGAGTTAATATTACAAACTGGGAGAGCGCAATGGGCAAAAATGACGGAGAAAAACCGTCTTAAAGTTTTCTACTCGACGCATATATCGTACGACGCGCAAACTTATCAAGTGACGATGTGGCAGAGTGAGAGGAACTAGAAAAGTGCAAAAGGTTTCGGGTTCGATTCTCGTTCGAGTCAAGCCTTTTTTTGTTTTTTGCTTCAACCAATAAAGTGTGCATTTGTAACTATAAGTAAAATATTAATTCACCATATGTTTATAATGAATAAAACAATATAAATTTTCAATCACTTGTAAATTCTTTTGATGTTCCATGTTAACTAGGAACAAAATCTAATATCTTCCGTAAATATTATTGTTACTGCAGTCGTTGTGTAAAAAAATGTTCTTGAAGCTTCGTGTCTACATCTGTTGACAGTGTGAGAATTACAAGGGGAATGAGGGGAAAATCTGCTTTGGTTATAACAACATCCAGTATTAGCAAAGGGGATTTTCCCCCTCAACTCCTTTGTAAGTAGCACACTGTCAACAAATGTAGACACGAAGCGTCAAGAACATTTATTACACAACGACTGTCGTCAGGGGGGCCGATCATGGCTCATGTGGGCCCCATATATTTTTATGAATATGTATTTTTTTATTGTTACCATAAAAACTGTATCCATATCTACTCACCCTACAATACATGTATGTGTAGGTGGATTCTTCCTCACCTCTCCACATGTCTCCTATGAGATTTTGGTACTTGTTTTACCGTTGCACTAATTTGTCCAAACTCTTTGCAAAAATTCAGAGCTCTGGCTATTCAGCATTCTCGACATATTTCGCTTCACTTCTCCATCACCAGTTGACAGGAAACCTGAACTCTTCTTAAGGGAAATGCAATTCGACATAAACGACCTGGTCTCTTCTTCTGGAGGATAACGCCCATCCTCACTCAGCACGCAAACAAGACATAAAGTTGAAGAATTAGTGTGGGAACGGATGCATCGCTCTCCATACAGCCTCAATTTAACGCCCAGTTACAGTAAAACCTGTCAACTTGGCCACCTCTCTAAGTTGGCCACCTGGTTATCTTGGCCTGGTTCGTCTGGAACCTGCATTTTCCCATAAGACATTCGTTACTTATTACTCTGTAGGTTGGCCACTTGTTTATCTTGGAAGTTGGCCGCATTGAAGCAATGTTTACCCTATGATGATAATGATAAATTTACCTGTGTATCTTGGCCACGCAAAATACTAGTTTGTTATTTTCTTTTTCGTATTTCCATATGAGAGGCAGATGTTCTGTATTTGTGACTGGAGACAAACAAGCATGGATTCTTACGATTTGCTCTTGGAGATCAATGGTCAGAACACTATCCTATTAAAGGTGCGATGAAGAAAGATGTGAATGAGAAGAAAGCACACGCAGAAATTCAGGAAATGATTGTACGTATTTGTTTGCCCTGTCTGTTTCGGTAAAACCATTAGTTCTATCGACTGATAGTGAGGAGCTTTAGTAATTCCAGAAAATTCTCAAGGTTAAAGTTAACCATCTTAATTGTCAAATATTGGCACTTGACTGCTTGTCGAAAGGTAGCGGAGGTTTTGAGATATGAATTCCCTTAAGATTTTCTCAAAATATTTTTACTACGCGGGAAATACTTGTAGTTTATTAACAAGAGGTAGTTAATTACAAAATTAGAATGTGCATGTGTGCCCTTATATATTATTTAAAAGCAGCTGTCGTACAATTGCTTAAAGTTTTACAATCAAGTAATGCTACAAATCCTATATTAAAAGTACATCAATCATACTTATTTTCTGTAAGTTGACCACCTGTGTAAGTTGACCACTTTTTAATGGAACCGATGGTGGCCAACATAGACAGGTTTCACTGTACTTGTATCTTTTTTCAGCGTTAAAATCTGCGTTGGAAGGTGAAAGTTTCGGAACACGTGAAGAACTGAAGCGGAATGTAAGGATAGTGCTAAATAGCCAGAGCACTATTTTTTTAAAAAAAAAAGTTTGGACAAATTGGTGCGACGGTGAGACAAATGGCTGAATCTCAAATGGGATTATTTGAAGAGGTGATGAAGGACCCACCTACTTGTACGTATAGCTTACAAACGTATCTTGAAAAAAGTAAATATTTTACAGCTTAGGGAAACATAAAAGGAACGTCCAACGTAGTTAAATTGGGCGACGATGAAAACAGCGGGGAAAAAAATTGTATATTGTACCTAGGTAGTAGTCGTGCAAAAGTGAATAATTTTTCATCTTTCATTTCGGAATCAATACACTAACAATTAATATTATATTAAAGGGCAAGCACCAGGAAAGTTCGATAATGTAGTCATACTTTTTTTTAACACTAAAGATGGTTTGAGGGGTGAAGAGCATCCCTGGCAGGCTTTTCTAGTTAGTATCTTTTGGGGAGCAGGATCCAAATTAGATTGACGGGCAAAATCTCTCTCATCTCCCGATAATTTGCAGAGTCTAGCAGTGAAACACACTCTTAACACTGACGCGAAGTCCTTAACGACACTAACATTTTAGTGTTAATTTTGATTTTTGAAAACTTATATCGCACATACCAGTTTGGATGTACATTTACAAAACAAAAAAAAAAAAAATCCAACTGAGGGGTGGAGGAAGAAGATGGAGCATGTGTTATATCTTAAGTCCAATCCTTCTCCTCATAATTTTACAATGATGAAAAGGAATAGCAACACTGGCTGTGGGTTTGGTTTGGTATACCAAGAAGCAAAAGAAGGATTACGACTCTGGAACCACGTGGAGTCCTAGGATATTTACCCTCTTCTGATGAGAAAACGAAGGAAGTTGTTGCCACGGTGACTACAAGGGTAATCTTCCTATAACAAACCCCCTTAATATCTTGAACACGACACGTGTAGAATCAACTTAAGTTTTTAGTCTTTCTTTTTCTCCCCTGGAGAAACATGGCACGTAAACACACAAACAAACCAAAAAAAAAAAAATCTATTGAATGTAGGGTAAAAGACATGTTGGTTACAGATAGACACAGGTTGTTTTTGATATCTTTTTCCTTTTCCGTTTTGTAATCGGTCTTTACAAGAATTTTTCGTTATTTCACCACTGTTGTATTCGCTTTTGTAAAATATATATATATATATATATATATATATATATATATATATATATATATATATATATATATATATATATATATATATATATATTTATATATATATATATATATATATATATATATATATATATATATATATATATATATATATATATATATATATTCTTTTCTTCCCTCACCAACATAATCTTTCTGTGAAACCACCCTTTGTAGGTAACTGCTAGACTTTGCCATCGTATCCTTTTTGCATTTATACCCTACTTACGTAAAATATTGCGTTGAATAAAAATCATTTTGTAAATGTAAGTAAAAAAAAAAAAAATTGGGATAAGAAAAGATTATTTTTGTATTTGTAACTGATATTTTGTTTCTTTTCCAACGGTTGTGCATTTATTTACAAATAAAGTAAAATTTAAGAATTAAAGAAAATGTGTTTTTGTTAAAAATTTAAGAGAAAACAAATTATACAAAAATATTTTTTTTAAAGAAAATTGTTTTTTTAAAAAAAAAAAATACGCATGACTGAAAAGAAATGGATGGGAAGTGCTCTCACGTATTATTGACTAGCAGCGTTCACCCCGCTTCGCTGCGGTCACCCCGGAACGCAATAAACTTTGTTACTTAGATAATTTTTACTTTTTCGCTTTCACGTGATATGATAAAAACCATAGAAGATTGCAGTAAATGTTAACATTATATCGCCTGTCATTTATGTTAACCCGCCCCGCTTCGCTGCGGTCACCCCGGAACGCAATAAACTTTGTTACTTAGATAATTTTTACTTTTTCGCTTTCAAATTGCAGTAAATGTTAACATTATAGCGCCTGTCATTTATGTTAACCCGCCGAGTGACACGGTCATGCGGGTTGCATATAAATACGTTTATTTTTATACCTATGATGAACTAACAAAGGATTTGTACGTTATGGACACTTGAATGGTCAATTATCTCAAGACACTGGTAATTAAAAATTAAAGTGATATGATAAAAACCATCTAGGGTCCAAATCCTAATAACCCCCCAAAAATGAAAGAAATTGGTTCAGCCGTATTAGCGTGATGAGCTAGCAAAGGATTTGTGCGTTCTCTTTTATATAATAGATTTATAAATTTTTCACTTCTTATGTAAATCAAGTGATTCTATATGAGAGCGCTCACCATGCTTTTATTTTTAGTTATATATATTTAGAAAAGTAATTTTCTTGAAAACAAAATTAATTTTTTAAAACTATTTACTACAATTTGTTAAAATCAATTATAGCTTATTTTTAGTATTTTGTTTTTTACTTTATATATTTCATTTGTTATGTTTGTGACCTCTTTAAAAAAAAGAAAATAAGTTTTTTTTAAACAAATTAAAATGTTTATGAAAAATCATGAAAATCTTAATTTTTTTTGAGCTTGTAAATTTTAAGCTTCAATCCATTGATTTTCAAAGTTCAAGCTAACAACTTCAATCCATTATTCTTCCCAAACTTCAATCCAGTACTTTTTAAACTTGAAGCCAACAACTTCAATCCCTTATTCTTCGATCTTAAAGCCAACGACTTCAATCCATTGTCCTTCAAACTTCAAGACAACGACTTCAATCTATTCCTCTTCAAATTTGAAGCCAACAATTTCAATACATTACTCTTGAAACTTCAAGACAAGAACTTCAATCTATTAGACGAGAACTCGGCTCGAAAAATTTCCTCCAACTCGACTTGAATTCGGGTCGAGTTTCGAGTCGAGTCGAGTCAACTCCTGTGTGTACTTTCAAGTATTCTCTTCAAGTACTCTACATAGTAGTGCTCTCAACGGGTCGGGTCGGGTCGGGTTGAAGACCGACTCGACCCGACCCGACCCGACTGACCCGAACCGTGATCCGATCTGATTGACCTGACCCGACAACCCGACCCGAGCTGACCCGATTGACCCGACCCGACAACCCGACCCGAGCTGACCCGATTGACCCGACCCGACAACCCGACCCGAATAACCCGACCCGACAACCCGACCCGAGTAGTCTGACCCGACAACCCGACCCGAACTGACCCGACTGACCCGACCCGACAACCCGACCCGAGTTGACCCGACCCGACCCGACCCGTTTGAGAGCACTATGGTCACGACACTGGGTGAACGCCAAAATGCACTCACATTGGGAAACTAGTTTTAAAAGCATAATTTTAGAAAATAAAGTATAAAGCATAATTTAAAATAGCACAATTCTTGGAAAATTCTCTTTAACTGAAAGTTTAACATACTGTGTTAATATTTTTAAAGCCAATATTTACAATGCAAAATCATTGAGAACATAACAATGCAACAATGAAAAGCTTATT
Source organism: Thermobia domestica (assembly GCF_964235325.1). Classification (NCBI taxonomy): domain Eukaryota; kingdom Metazoa; phylum Arthropoda; class Insecta; order Zygentoma; family Lepismatidae; genus Thermobia; species Thermobia domestica. Next base: position 58,542,584 of record NC_137456.1, on the reverse strand, counting down.
TTCATTTCTGTAATCTTTTCGGTGTAATCCTTTGATGTGGAGAAAAGAAAGTAAAAGAAGAAATTTTTCCACCAACAATGAATAGTATGCAAGAACTCCATACTATATTGTTACAGTGACGACGCCAGCTTTAAGTTCTTAGGGGGGCAAAGGAGGGGCAGATACATTTTCGGGGGGCGGCTATTTGCCATACCAAAAATGACATTTATTACGTTTGACTTATTTTACATTACATTGTGTATTTCGTTGTTGTTTTTATGTTAGATCTATATAATTATAAATTAAACTTATTTCAAATAAAATTTGTAACTAACAAATAAGTAACGTCTGCACATGAAATATTTTTCAATGAAACTTTTGAAGCCTAAACATAAATTGAATTACTTTCGCGTATGCTACAAGTAACACATTCGTCTATATGCTACGTATCTCTCTCTCTCTTCCTCTCTCTCTCTCTCTCTCTCTCTCTCTCATATATATATATATATATATATATATATATATATATATATATGTAGAGAGAGAGAGCCAGAGAGAGAATTTACGAGGAGCTGCTGAAATGTCGTAGTCCAATCCAGAAGGAGTGTAGGTACTAGGTAGAAAAATGAAACCGTAGTTTAGAAAAACATATCTCTGTATGTACAAATATAAATTTTCATATTAATAATGAAATTCTTATTGTTTCTCAGGCCTCTGAAATGATTATGTGTGCCCAAACAGATAATTTCACGAACATACAGATCCTTACTGTTATAACATTTTTGTTCCACCAAGGAAAGTCACCGAAGTAAATTAATTAGGAAATCAGTGAAACACCACGGGACTCTCCTCCGTTATATATAGTGGTGAAGAAATAAGTGGCTTAGTATAAACGTAGCAATTTCTCAACAAATTATGCTTTACATCCAGGATGATTAAAAGCAATGACTCTTCCTGGAATCATGGATGCAATTTGTGACATTATTCTTGAAAATTGCAGCATTTCAGCCAGTGGTGGATATAGCCCGGCTCCGGAAGGCCTAGGCCACCCCAGTTTTTGGGTGACAAAAATAATTTAAGCTATTAATATTTATTATAGTCTTAGGTCTGCACCCCGCTTTCTCAGTTTTTACCTTCTCAGCAAAACTTGTGTCAGGGATTCTGGGCATTTCTTTGGAACTAGTCGGTAGCATAATTCAGAATGGCTTGGGTATGCGCAAGTTCTCGGCATAATGGGTTCCCAAAATATATGTCAGGAGAATAAAAGGGTAACGGCATTAATAGAAGTATTCTTCCAATTTGACCGTAATGCTGATCAATTTCGCTGACGAATAGTAACCATAGATGAAATATGGTTGTACCACTATGATCCTGAATCGGAACAACAGTCAATGTAGTAGTAGCACTCATTTCTCCATCGCCCCAAGAAGTTCAAGACACAGAAGTAGGTTGAGAAACTGTTTGGAATATTCTTCTGGTATAAGTATGGAGTGGTAGACTACCTCCTCAATAGTCAGATATTTAATCCAGAATTTCTACATTACTTACAAAACTGAAAGAAAAATTCAAAGTTCAACGCTGCGGAAAATGAAAAGAAAGGAATTCTGTTCCTTCAGGAGAATACACCTGTCCATCAAGCCCCTGCGAACATAACTGACATTGCATAATCTAGGATTTCAATGTCTAGATCATCATTCTTATTCCGCAGATTTAGCTCCGTCTAACTATTACGTGTACTTATTTCCCAAACTTAAATAACACTTGAAAGACGCCATTTTAGATCTGATAGGGGTAGTGCTACGAACAGTGGTGCGAGGAAAGCTAGATTTTTTAAAACTTTTCTGCAAAAGCTGGAGCACTGTGCAAGGTAGTATATTGACTCTCGGGGGAAGAGAAGAAGAAGTAAAACTTCACCAATCCACGTGCACTCCTTCTGGGTTGGGCTACGAATTTTTCAGCAGTTTCAGTAGTCAATATGGTAGACGTCACGTCAGTACTTTGAAACAAAATAAGTAAAGGAGCACTAGTATAAACCAATTACTAACTAGAGATCAGCACTCTGACAATACATTTTATTGGGAATCAATTTCATTCCATAATTTTATTATTATCATTTGCAGGAAAGGAAAACACAACTCTTTTTATCTCCTTCAAAAAATTAAGCCCTGGTAGTTGCAAACTCAAGCTGTTATAAGCACATCTTCTGAATATTGGAAGCCGAGAATAATGTTTCAGAAAAAAGAAGTTTTAAATAAAACAAAATATGAAACTGAAAACTTCAAACCTGGACAAATACAAACAAGTTACGTAACTGGTTTTACCTTTCTTTTGTTTCCAATCGAAGTTGATCCAATGAGAAGAAAACAAGTCGACCAAATCTACTACTGTTCGCTAGACACAATTATTAAAAATCATAAGAAAGAAGTATAACTAAAATTTACCTCAAAAGGGGCTAAATTAGAAAACAGAAATATGCGTGCATACCCAGACGCTCAAAGAAGAAAGCTTGAGGATTAATCTGCCACATAGTAAATTCATGGAAAGTAGACTACAATTTGTCAATGAGATTGGTTGTGATACTGATATGTAATACTACATGAAGAATGTTTAAAGATTGTACGAGTCTGGGGGGGCAGTCTAGGTGGCAGTCAGGGGGGCAGAAGTAGCTACTAGGGGAGGCGCTCGCCCCCCTTGCCCCCCTCTGGCGTCATCACTGTATTGTTATGTTTACTTTTTGAACTTAAGCACTTTCTGTACTTTTTGGTGGCATCTTTTACTTTCCCTTTCTGTATATATGTACCTGTAAGGCGCACACAAATGATAGAAAAAATTTATTCGAGCAAAGCACATCTCTTTACAATGAATTAAGTAGAAAGTTCATTAAATATGAGAGAAACTAGTTGCAAAAAAATATCAATAAATAGATCAAGATATTTAGAATATTTGATGTATAATAAATATACATTATACACGATTAATGCAAAATAATCATTGAAATTAACAATAAAGCATAATTTAAAAAAAGCATAATTAAACAAGAAATAAAGCATAATGTGGGTTGCTCTAACAATTAAGTTGTATGAAGACGAGAAGAAAACGAAAGCTGATTCCTTAACGAATTTCGTTGGTCTTCTTTGTGTCTACAAAACGCATTCCTAGAAACCTACAAGCTAAGTATCATCTCTGTGATTATATCAGTTTCTAGTGCTACATGTGAAAGGTCATTCTCTTCTTTGAAAAGATTAAAGACTTGTATACGCAAGTCAATGACTCGTGATAGGTTGAAAAACTTAGTGTTACTTTATATTGAGAAGAAAATTGCTAAATCGTTAGATCTTTAACAAGTTGTGGATATGTTTGCTGCTGCCCACACGAATAGAAAGATCCTCTTCAAGTAGAGGCATGAACCTATAAGTTATTTTCTTTACCTGTAAAAGAGTATTTGCTTCCACTTAAGTCAACCAGCTACACATATTTTAAACGCCATGATTAAATAACTATTTACTTATATTAGAAATCAATTGCATTAATGAATCCTAGTTGTTTGAGGTACTAAATTCTTATATTTTCACTGTTTTCCAAAGAGTAAAATCATGAACAATAAAGATGGAAACATTCACCTTGAATACGCACACACACACACACACACACACACATATATATATATATATATATATATATTGGAGATGTCCCCCTCAAAATCCTCTTAGGCCCTTCATTGCCCCCCCCCCTGAAAATAACTCTAGCTACGCTACTGGACACCATGCACCAGAGATGAATTCTCTACCACTGAGCCACTGCGGCCCTGCTTGGGCTTGGTCGTTCATATCCAATCTCTCTTTTGACGTTGCTTAAACAACTTCTAGTTTTGTTCTAAATCCAGACTCCATATTGGCGTAGATATTAATATTACAGTCGATTGGTAAAATCAATCTTGCACATTTAAAAATTAAAGTACACACAAGTAGAAAAATAAGCATTTATCATAAAAACACTAGCTGCAAGTGTTCAAAATAGATTTATGGTTTCTATAAAATCAATTGAAAATTGCTATTTTTAATTAGGCAGCTAGTGAAAAACAGCAGCTTTCGACTCCAGCCGAGTTTAAACTTAACCTAAACTCAGTTGACCAAAGTGAACTGACCCGACTGACCCGACCCGACAACCCGACCCGATAACCCGACAACCCGACCCGACAACCCGACCCGATAACCCGACCCGAGTGACCCGATTGACCCGACCCGACAACCCGACCCGACAACCCGACTCGAGTTGACCCGATTGACCCGACCCGACAACCCGACCCGAATAACCCGACCCGACCCGAGCTGACCCGACTGACCCGACCCGACAACCCGACCCGATTAGCCTGACCCGACAACCCGACCCGAGCTGACCCGACTGACCCGACCCGATAACCCGACCCGAGTTGACCTGACCCGACCCGACCCGTAACCCGACCCGTTTTAGAGCACTACTACATAGACAATATAATTATTATCAATGATGCTACTACTACTACAACTTATAATTATTTATTACTTATTATAACAACACTGTATATAAACATGAAAGATAGGCGCTTTGTATCTGAATACTTAAAAACTAGTTGATTGCCAACCTCGGTTGTCGTGAAGTCTAGAAATCAAGGACATTGTCCACGAGCTTCTGAATTTGGGTTGTGCGTCTAGGTTGAGTTGAGTATTCAGGCTCGAGTGAACATTCTTATAAGTTATAGAGCGCTGGCCAAATATTTTCGAAACTGCTCCGCCCGGGTTTAGATTTCTCAACGACTCGAGCAGCTCGGCTCGGAGCTCATTCACTATCAATCCAAACCAAGAACTGAGCCGAGCCAACAGCTCACCCAACCGAGCCGGCTAGAGCCCTCTGCTCAGTTAGCCGAACCGAGCAAATGGCTCATCCCAACCAAGCAAGCTCGAGCCGATGGTTCACCCCAAGCGAACCGGCTCGAATCATCGGTTCAGTTGATCCGAGCCGAACTTAGCTCGTTATAAAAATATCTTGTGGTCTTGTTATCGACACGAGACGAGATGCGAGCTGTGTTCCCTCTCGTGAGCAACACTAAAAGTATTCCATATTACTGCTTACATTTCTCATGCCTTTCGACTTCCAGTGTAATCAGGCCATGATTTCAAAACGAGTTAAAACGAACTGAACGAGCGAGCCATTTATCAAACTCGTCTTTTCTCGAAACTCGACGTCAAAAACAGTGAATCTGCTCGGAACTCGACTCGAGAAAATTACCTTTGGCTCTACAAGAAACTCGACTTGAATTCGAGTCTAGTCGAGTCGTGTTTTAGCTCGACTCGTGCCCATCCCTATGCGTTAGAAAAAATGCCTGTTTATTATTATTCTGCTAAACTAATAATTATATAATAATAACAATGTTGTTATGTAAAATTAAAAGTACAAAATATAGAGAGTTACACTACAACTAATAAAATGAGAACACATGAACTGAGGTGATCAAAACTTGCTACTAACCCTAAAATCGATACATGCTTTTTAAAGCTAGTTGTTCCAAACTCTATAACCAGCGGGACTCTAGTATACGCAAACTTATCTGAAAGAACTCCAATATTACATACCATCAACAAACTATTTTCTAGTAATAAATTAGGCCTGCTCATCAAAACACAGTTTATTCATATTAAACCCTTAGCCCTACTGTATATCGTTAATTATGGCACCCTAGTTGTTGATAAGTATTTCCCGCCGGGACACTTCAGACACTTTACTTTTAAATTCTGTCCATCATCATCCTTAACTTTTAAGAAAAAGTATTCTTTCAAATGTTCCAACTGGTAACATATTTTCGTTCTCCATTTTTATAAAAACAACACCAATCAAAGTAAAATAGACTACCGATACTATTGCACTCGTCGTTCAATCACTGAATGTATTAGTTTGGAACTGTCAAAATCTATGACAAATCTTCAGGTGCTTGCAATCAGTACATGTGATTTACCTGAGCTGTCCTCATCTTCAAAAACAGTAAGTGGCACTATGATCTTATCTGTTTCTCTGTGTGTCGGTGACTGTCGGTCACTGACATATGTAGTTCATGCCCCATTGTAACATTCTGAGAAATTCACTTACAGGAAGGGGGCGTGGTGGCTTAGTGGTAGAGCGTTCCTGGTTCCCTGGTTCGATCCCGGCTCGCGCCGTGTGGAATTTGTGGTGAACAAACACCGTGCTCGTGGGTTTTCTCGGGGTTCTCCCGTTTCCTCCCACTCTCTTCATTCCACCATTTCATTCATTTCTCATAATCACCGTCTCCTTTAGCCTAACTGGCATAACCGTGGGACGTAAAACTGAAAGATTTCTACAGGAAAGGAACAGTTGTTTCTAAAAAAAACAAACAAACAAACAAAAAACATTGTAGTTACTCATCTGAAACGCAACGCGAAAAAAGTAACGCAAACTAAGTACGTTATTTAAAAAAGTGTAACGGGTTACTGTTACAGTTACGCTGGGAAAAAATGTAACGCGTTACTAGGAAACGTTACTTAAAAAGTAACGCGTTACTTCCGTAACATTACTTTCCAAGACTAGGCGAGTGTTTATATATCTAAAAGAACGGATTGAGAGACAAACGACCAAACGGACGCACGAACAGACAAGTGTTCAAAAATAAATATTTCAGTGTGTAGGGGGCATAAAACGCGTAATAAATCCATTTAAATCTGGAATTCGATTGTTCACCTATACTTCCTTCTCTCCAATCGTCGCTGTGTGTGTGTTAGGGAGTAAGAGAAAAGTCTTAATACATTAATATTTTGAATTAAAGTTTGTCTTGTGTCCTCACCTTTGCCTAATCCCTAGAGACATGAAGAGCATTAGATAGCCTACGCAGTGAGAAAATGAAGAACGTGCATGCGTTGTAACTAGAGAATAATTATTTAAAAAGACAGGGAAGACTAATACCGAAAGCTGGCGGTGCATGATGCGTGGAGTTAGATGGTCTAAGGAGACAACGTGAAAACAGGACAAGATCTTCCTCCTGTTGCCCAGACGAGCAAACCAACATCCTATTTCTTCTGGACCTTTGCCAGAGCATAGCTACAGAGAAAGAGAGAGGATGTGTGTGTATGTGTAAACATTCCCTTCCGACACAGTTGAGTGACCCCCTCTAACAGTGTTCTCTCTGACACAGGTGAGCAGGTTCTACCTTATCAACCATTGTGTAAAGTATTCCATTAACCTTACTAGTTAGACCGCATTCACAGTACTTGTATTTGAGATCTCTCGTTATTACAGTATTTAACATGACGCATGTATAATTAGTAAGCATTTTGTTTTAGTTATGCAATATTTGGACGTAAATTGAGTGTATTTATTTGCCGAAGTTGCAACTTAGGCTATACTAGTTCAGTGACGGATCATGAGAGTACTCTTACGGAAAGAAATGTACTATGTGTCTGATGAGTTTCTGCATTTGCTTTGTGGAGTCCCTACTGATGTATTTATATAGTGTTACTGGGTGAAGGAGATGTTGGGAAATTAGACCAGGGTGGTTTTCTGCATTACTTTACGGTTTTGCCAGAATATGAAAACCGTAGATCAGTAAACGAAGTCCATTTCATCGTTTGTTTTATTATTGAAGTGACTCTTGTTATTTGAATTGATTCTCCAAAGAAAAAAATCCAAAGTAGCTCTGTCCGATACTTGAAAACTTATTTACGGAGTATTGAAATCATAGGCGACCGACTACACGGATACTCCGGGACTCAAACATTCATTGGAGATCATTGATGGATGCTCCAGCGCCTTATGGATTAATGCATTGAAATTATTTTCGAAATTACACTTTCATAAGTTGAAAAAAATGTCTAATATGAGCTAACATTATATAACAACAATGTATATTTTCACAAACGAGTAATTTTGGAGAACTATTTCCTTCAATAATTTGGAATTTAATGCCTTTATTTTTTGTTTCTGGAAAGAATGTTAAAAAAAGTTTTACATGAAGTTTTTATAAATTACAAGGGAATTCAAGTCATTTTTAGTTTTCAGTCAAATTCTCGAATGTTTTAGTGCAGACCTTCCCAATTGGTAGTCTGTAGACCCTTTAGGGTCCGTCCTTCACTCAAAATGTAAGTGCTTTCTCTCAAATGAGAAAATTGAGTCATTTACACGCTATTATGGATGTAATGTTGATATTGTCAAGGTGGAACTGAAACTTCTCCGGAAGTTTTGAAACGTTATGAAGAAGGGGGAAATGCAAAATTATCTATGAGTTTTTCAGTTTACTGAAATGGAGAATCGTTTCAAAATTGCTTTCCACGAAATTCATAAATTAGCTGTCGTTGCTTTCATCATTTCTTTGTCTAGTTCACCACGTGAACGTCCTCTCTCTGCCATAGACGCGTTAAAACATAAGAAATCAATGGCAAATAGTCGCCTAAGTAATGTTTCCTTTCAGTAGGAAGAATAATCATGATAAATATTGCTTTAGATAGAGCAGTGGTTCATAACGTAGGCGTCAACATCCTTCAGGGGATATTTTCATTCCCAAAGGGGTGCTGAAACAAAAAGGGGTGATTGAGAGGCTATAGGATATTTATGGGAAGTTTGAGATTTCATGACCTGTAGAACTTTTTTCTTATTATTGGACGAAAGCTATTATGCGTTTTACAAACTATCAAAAGTTTATGCTTTTTTTTTTCGAATAATAATGTACCTAGGTAGAATCTTCAAGACTGATTTCAAGAACTCAAGCCTTTCTCTGGTTTTTAGTCTGCTTCGCCTGAGTCTTACATTCAGTCTTTTGCATGAGTGGATTGGGTTAAAGATGATGGGCTCGCTCAGGACAATCTTATCCGCCAAGGTAACGCTAGGCTCGAAAAGATTGAGACCACTGCCTTAGTGGTAATGCATTCGATGCCGGACATAGAAATCGAATGCAGTTCTAAAAGTTTATTGTTGGCTTATTCGTGTTATTTCACATTATGTGATCAAAACTCAATATTCTAAATATATATTTTGGTTTCTGATATTCAATGTCTGAAAATGGAGAGATTTAATTTTAAGAAATTAGAAGAGAGCCAGATAAGATAGGAATACCATATTGAAGTTTCGAATAGATTCTCGGCTTTAGAAGATTCGGAGTGCACTAGTGTTGAGGATGCCTGGATTGGAATTAGAGATAACATTAAAATTTCAGCAAAAGAGAAATTGGGACACGTGGAAATACATAGGAGCAAACCATGGTTCGACCAGGAATGCATTAAACTAGCGGAGAAGAGAAAACAGGCAAAATTACGTTGGCTACAAAATCTAAATGAAATAACTACACAAAATTTCGTAGACATCAAACGGGAAAATTCCAAAACTTTTAGAACGAAGAAACACGATTTTTTGAAAGCTGAAATTAAGGAACTTGAAGATAATAGTAAAAACAAAAACATTCGGAACATGTATAAGGGGATCAACGAGTTTAAGAAAGGCTATCAACCTCGTGCTTATATATTAAAGAAAGCTAACGGAACAGTTCTCACAGCATCTTAAATAGATGGAAAAATTTCTTTGACGAGTTACTTAACATGTAGCCAAAAACTAATGTGCGTGAAGAAAGTGAAATACACACAGCAGAACCGTATATCTCAGAACCTAACCGAATAGAAGTAGAAATCGTTATAAAGAAATTAAAGAAACACAAATCTCCGCTTGTAGACGAAATTCCGACTGAGTTAATTTTAGCTGGCGGTGAAAAATTATGGAACAAGATACACAAACTCATTCTCTCTATCTGGAACAAGGAAGAATTGCCACAAGAGTGGAAAGAATCAATCATTGTTCCAATTCACAAGAAAGGCGACAAAATTGACTGTGATAATTATACAGGCATTTCTCTTCTGTCAACATCCTATAAAATCCTTTCAAACATTCTATTAACAGGATTAACCCCATACGCAGATGAAATTATTGGAGATTATCAGTACAGATTTAGGCGAAATCGATCAACTGTAGTGTTTAATATTTTGTAAAGATCAGTTGAATTATTTTGTATGTATATATTAAAAAAGAATTGAATTGGTGGTATTATATTGTAGTTGGATACATTGAGTGTGAAAAGTTAGTTCAATAAGTTAGTTGGAGAGGTACGATCCTAGTGTTAAGATGTCCGTGTGACATTGTAACAATTGTAATAGCTAACGCTAAAATATACTTATTCAATATACGTATTAATGAGTAATAATTTAACATACAAACGTATTAGCCCGTCCATGCGAGCTTTTATTATAGTGTTCTATCGAAAGAGATTTATATAAAAGAAGTTTAGTGGAGTCAGATTACAGAGGACATTATCCTTTCGATAAAGAAAAATAAAGGAACATTGCACAACTGTCGACCAAATATTTACCATTCGACAAATACTCCAAAAGAAGTGGGAATACAATACCCCAGTACATCAACTATTTATTGATTTGAGAAAGGCTTACCACTCGGTTAGGAGAGAAATATTGTACAACATTCTTACAAAATTTGGAATACCGAAGAAGCTAATTAGATTAATTACGATATGTTTAAATGAATCCCAAAGTAACTTCTGTCGAGGAATTTGAAACTTAAAATATATAAAACGATAATTATGCCTGTTATTCTGTACGGGTGCGAAACATGGTCGCTTACTCGGAAGGAAGAACATAAACTGAAAGTATTTGAGAACAAGATCCTGAGATGAATATTCGAACCCAAGAAGAACGGGAATGGGGAATGGCGGAAACTTCATAACGAGGAACTACATAACTTATACGTTTTACCAAACATTAGTAGGGTCATCAAGTCTAGGAGGCTCAAGTGGGCAGGTCATGTAGCCAGAATGAAAGAAAGTAAAAACGCTTTCAAAGTCTTAACTGGAAGACCAATCGGAAAACGACCGTTAGGAAAACCTAGGCGCAGATGGGAGGACAATATTAAGATGGATCGCGCAGAAATAGGATTACAACGGAGAAACTGGATCCAATTGGCTAAGGATAGAACTCAGTGGAGAGCTTTTGTAAACGTGGCATTGAACCTCCGGGTTCTATAGGCCATAGAGTTAGTTAGTTAGTTACTATGGTTTCTGTGTTCCAGGGAAACAACTTCGTTATTGCTATATACTGTTTAATCAAATTTATAATGTTTAATTGTTTTCCATTATCTGTCTTTTGCTGCTAACTTTAGTATTAATTTCAAACATCTCTGTGTATACCTTTAAGGTATTAGTGCTTCCACATTCAGGTTGTCGCATTTTCTTATTCTTTTAGTTAATATGTATCTTTACTACACATAAAGATTACTCCAAATATCCAATGATTATAAATGAAGAACATGAAATTATACACATATAATCGATTGATGCTTACTCTCTTGCTTTTTTGTAATAAAATTTCTTCAAGATATGCATGTTTGTGACGAAAAGGCTCCTTGGAGGAACAGAAGTAGCCATTTACAGAATTAACCCATCTTGATTTCTGCTCCAACTACTTCATATTATTATTCAAAAATGTCTATATAATCAAGTTCTTTTTCATTGCTCACCCATCCAAAATTAGTCTACCCCTCCTCCCCTTCGCCCACCGCATCAAGTGATCCTTTCGCTGTGCCTAACTTCACTGTTCTTCTGGGAACAATAATTTACGAATTATATACCTCCATTCCACGACGAACACAAGCTGTACTGAAGATGGTCTAACGCCATATAATCAGGTATGTTGCATCTCATTAAGATATTTCCATTATTTTAAGATGTAGACCCTAGACCTATATCATGAAGTAAAGATTTCCTGCACCTGCACAGCTACTGACGCATAGACGCTGAATACATGGTCAAGGGCGCCCATCAGGGAGGGGCAAGGTTGGTCGCTCGCCCCCTAGAGGAAATTGTACTTCAGAATATCGAAAATCCAATAGAATTTTTATATTAGTTACAGCAAAATTTGAAACTATTTTTGAAACGTCGCTTATATTTTCCCCCCTTTGGAAACCACAACATGGGCGCCCTTGTATCATACATGGGTGCTCCGAGGCTCAAGCATCCATTTGAGCTTTTTGATGGATGCTGAGTACCCACTGAACTTTTGCGTTGGAATTAACTTCGAAATTACTCTTTCACGCCGTGAATAATATATATTTTTTTTTTTTAAATGCTGTAGTATTGCATTTGACCGCAGATTAAATTTCAGATAGGGATTCATATGTGTTGAGTAATTATACATCAATACTTATTTTAGACTCTTCAGATTTACAACATATCGAGAATTGAGCGATATAACATTACAACGAAAATAGTCATCCGTATTGTCGCATACAGCGAAATAATTAAAATATTAAAGAAGTAAAGGATCAAATTAATAACTACCGTAAAACGGGACATTAAATTAGTAAATCAAATAAATATGTGGTGGCTACAATCTCTTATTGTCATAGATGACATGGTTTACAGAGGAATTGGAACATATAAGAAGACTGTACGGTAATATAGTAGATATTCTTTCTTGTTACAATGTAATCATTCAACTGTAAATATTTAATAGTACTGAATTCAACACCGGACGCAAGCTTATGTAAGCTTAACAGATAATTTACAAACTCACTCAATACTAGGCCAATTATAACAGAAATAAGCTGAATATTTAAGTATTCAAATTTGCCTGTCACTTTATAGACTTCCCAAAATTATGGGATATGCAAATACACAGTTTAAGCCTTCTATTGTCGTACTTTACCTATTGCGTATGTTGCTTAGCTCTTTCTGTATTTGAAATTTTTGTATTCGTGGTAACTTCGTAGAGACTTCACCATTGCGACTCGATGCTTGAAGATGCTCGATGATCTCTCGGTTGAAAATCTGGTCTCTTTATATGAGTTATTATCCTTGTTTGTTTCAACTATATTTCTTTTCTAATTTGCGATATTGTATTTTGCTATATTGTATAGTTATATTCTATTGATTAGCTATATTGTATTTTGAAGTTTACCAAATCTTAGGAATAGGGACGCTAAACTAAAATCAACTCAACTCAAATCTTAGGAAAATCCAGATGACATTTCCTGAAAAATACCGTTACTATCCTAATGATAAAAAAAAAATGAATAAATAAGAAGTGTTTTTGAAGTCTTTACCAGAATGGAAGAGAGAGAGGAGCTTATGAACTGGAATAGTGGACTAAATACACACCATGTATGGAGAAGGATACTGGATAAAGCATAGAAGAAAGAAAAGGTAACAAAGGCGTAGTTGATTGCAGATAGCCAATTATTTCTCAAAAGGTTCTCAAAAGTGGAAGATGTTCATTGTAATAACACAGGTGTGCCAATTAAATGTTAAGATTTCAAGTGAAAGTTGTATCATTAAAAGTTGCAAATACGTAATCAAAAATTGTTAAAAAATGAAAGGACGCGTCTCATTGGTTCCTAGATATGACCCCCCTCTGATTTTCTGAGATATACGTATAAGCGTAGTTTTAAAAATTGAATTTTATAATGTATCTGATGAAGACAAACATACTTTGCCGAAACCGTAACGCTATTATTTATTAAATAGTATAAATTTTGGTCAGAATTTGTCTTTTACTTTATACAAGAAGTTTCAAAGCTAGAATGGAGTGGTGTTCTAATTTACCACAAGGTATTTACTTCCAATTTTCCGTATTTTTATCTAAAATGCTAATTAGTTTTATCTACTGATAAACAGGGCCGTAACTTGGGGGCATGGAGCAACTGCCCCCCGGAGAAGCCCCCCGCCGTTCGAGGAGGGCCCACTTTAAGACAAAATTTTCTTACACCGTATACGATACGAATATGAAGTTATAGGGCATAAATGAAGCATCAAATAGATTCAGTACATTACATAAACAAAACAGCACACAAAAGGTAATTAAAACAAAAATGAGCCGTGGGCCCGTTTCAGTAAAAAAAAAAAAAAAAAATACTCATATTAGGGGCTCTAGAAATAATGTTTATTCGTTTGGCTTTGAGATTTGTCAATATTGTTCCCTTAATTAATTTGCCATGTATAGAACGGGCTCATGACGTGCGGGAGGACCCATAGGCTCCGGGGAGCCCACAAAGAGTAAGAGAAAGATGGAAAGAAGGGACCTATTTTCGAATTTTGCGGGAGGGCCAAAACAACTTTTTCTAAGGGTCCAAATATTAATGTTTGTCCCCCCAAAAAATCTAATTACGGCGCTGCTGACAAACACTGTTTTATCACTACAGGTACTTTTTGATTATTCACAGGCATCTTTCTTCTAGGCCTACTTCCAATAATTTTAGAAAGATCAAAATTTGGACGTGCAATTGTTAACTTCAGATTGAACATAAAGAATTAAATTAGAGCAACGATGAAAGCTGTTCTTTATATTTACTTGTAGTTTGATTATAAATCCCATCAGTGGCGTATTTAGGGGGGGGCTTCCGGGCTTAAGCCCCCCCGAAATCTTACTATAGTAAAGTATATGAAATATCTTGCTGAATTTTCACATTTTTAGGCAAAGCCCCCCTGAAAGTTAGGAAAGCCTCTCCCGAAACAAAATCGTAAATACGCCACTGAATCCCATAAAGATTTTGCAATATATCATTTTTTCTTAATCAGAAATGATATCTTATAAATAGTTTCCGAAATATACAGTATAATATACAAGATAAGCTAGGCTAGGATGGGTAGTAGTTTTTAAAATGTAAGTACTTCACAAGCTTAGTTGTGTCAGAAATACTATTACTCCATTTGTTCAAAAGCGACTTTTCAATACAAATCGGAGTAATTTGGTCAATTGTTTAGAGACTTCTTGCGTCAAGGCTTTGGCAACACTGACTCTAAGAGATGAACCGTTTTGCCTTCATTGTCGTTGAAATTCACTAACATTTTCAAACTTGAAATACTAGTTTAAAAATTGACTTGCCTTCGTAAAATCTCGAGTGTGCACCGGCCATTTTGTTTCAGTATAATACGTCACAGGTCGCAAGTTACAGTCATGAAAGTATCCGCATCTGTTGAAGAAGCATCATGCTACATATTGTAATTAATGATACTTTTAACTTTGAAAAGTGACGCCGCGTAGCGTAGTTTCTAACACCATCTCCTTTGATGTTAGTGGTCCAGTGTTCGGTTCCTGTTGGAGACACTTGCTCAGAAAATTGTAAAAGCCTTTTCAGGCCAGTCATCCTCAGTGAGGTTTTCCTGGGTTTTCCCATTCACTCCAGGCAAATACCGGAATGGTACCTCATATTCAAGCTTCAGGCCACTCCCTTTTTTCTTCTGTTCCGCGAGTAGTGTGATCGCCGTGGGGGCATCTTCTCTCATATGTCACAGGCTCAAATGACCATAAGTGCCGAAAGCAAAGAAATTTGATTCCTAATTCAACTTCGAAAATAATGCACAAATATTTATGTTAAATTCTGTACATTTCTTTTCCTAATTATATGCATGACATTGTAGACAGAGGGGAGTTGATCGCACTATGTTATATGAAACCAGATGTTCCAGGTTAAAAGTAGGGTGACCAAATCGTCAACCAGAAAAAACGGGACCCATTTTATTTCTGGATATATTGCTCCCCTAAATATATTTTTTAGCCTCTCCGTTCTCTCTCTCTATGTCTCTTTTTGTATCTCTTACAAAAAGGGCAAATTTACACTTTTTCGTTTTAAAACCTATTGAAGAGGTCGTGGAATTAATTAGATAAGTAACTATCAGCAGCTAACAATACATGAAATATTTGAAAACATTACTAAAAATATATGAGCGCTCAAATCTGTCACCGACAGGATTTATAATTACTCTCAGCATCGGATTTGAACTCCTTTTATTTGCATTTTCTTACTTTTAAACATTATTTCACTTACAACTAGTTTTCTTTTTTACTTTTACTTTTATAGTTCTAGGGTGTTAGTCAAATCACGGAAACACTGTACTGTACTGATGACAGCGCCTCAATGCGCCCAAACATAGAGTAAACACAGGTTACATTGTTCCTCCTAAGACTTTTCAGTCCCTTGCACTGTCGTCTGCGGAGTGGGGAGGCCTAGGAGGGAAAATAGTGCAGCCACCACATCCAATATCGCAAACGTCGTAATGACGTTGCTCAATAATTAGACATATTCCAATATAATCACAAAGCTTAGAAAAAATAACATAAATTAGGAAATTTTAGCGATTCGAAAAGCTTTTTGTACCGAATGTACGTAAATACGGAACATTTTGGCGTCCCAGGAGAATTTTTCGGGACACCGGGAATAGTAGTGAAAATACGGGACAATCCCGTTTTTACGGGACGGTTGGTCACCCTAGGTTAAAAGAGACTAGAAACTGCTGACTAGGTTTATAATTCCCCTGCCTATTTTTCTGATAACTGAAAGAATATGATGTTTCCTTGTTTCCACTAAAATAATAAAGAAAAACTGTTGAATACTGTATATATATATATACAAAAAAAATACCACGTTTCATCCTTTTCTCTTTTTGAGTTTATGTCACAAATAAGAGGATTCAAACATAATCAACATCTTGCTGAGAACAAATTGCTTGCTTGCTTGCACCACCGAGAGAAAACAATCATGTTAATGGTCTGTATGCCATGGCATTGCAGTGAACAGCAAGAAATGTGACAGTTCTCATAACACATTCTTAAAGGCAGAAGTGCTTGCAACTAATTCATTTGAAACTCTTTATAAAAGCAGATCGTTAAACACACGTGGCTGTGTTTAACTTAACCTCTTCTGTTAATCACTTTCATGGCTGTCTGTAACAATGGAAAGGAGTCAATTCTATACAAAATGTTTTTATTGCTCATAAATACAGTGTTGCTAAATCGTTATTTTTCCCGGTCGGATTCTCATTCAAAAGTATATAAATCTCACAGGAAGGCTATTAAGTTGTTTGATAGATTATATTATAGTTTAATGCTTCTTTTCAGCTCTGAGGCTATATGAAATGGTACTCTTTCGCGCAGGCCTGTAGCCAGCCCAAAAATGTAGGGGGGGGCGGTAGAAGTTTGGGGGGGGGCGATCCAACCATATTATATTTATCACCATATTATAATAGATTTGCAAGCCTACCGTGAAAATTTTAGAAGGAGCTAGTAAATATTTAGGGGGCCCGGCCGCCCATGCCCCCATGGATACAGGTCTGCCTGCTTGCGCATATACTGTAGTCATCGGCGCAAATCTGTCTTCAACATGGGGGAGAATGGGTAAGACCGTTCCCATAATCTTTTTTTTTTTTTTTTTTTTTTTTTTTCAAAGCGATGTTCAAAATATTTGTGAAGTTGAAAAACAATCCTATGGAGGATCAGGGGAGCAGAGTTGTCTTCAACATTTGAGGCTTATTTTGAGAGGAGGGGGGAGAAGTGAGAATCATATTACGGTAAACGAATCTGATTTCTGAGGTGAACATGTTATGTATTATCAAGCAAGGGACATGAATTTCATCTCAAATTCCTTTTTGGCAGTCGGGCATAAATCATCACATTTCTCAACAAAAATAAAATAATAGAAAGAAAGAAAGAAAAAGACATTTCAAATCGGACTACTGGGGAGACAGTACCCCCAGTTCCAAGACTGGAGGATATGTCCCCATCATTTCTCGGGATTTACGCCAGTGTCTGTAGTTCACGATTTTTCTCTATTACATTTTTCCCTTCATTACCTCCGTGTTCCATGGGCCATAGAGTTAGTTAGTTAGTTACATTTTTCCCTTTGTCTTTGGCTAAAGTTGGGTAATTAAAGCATTCCCTGTATGAAAATGTTGCCTAAAGCTCTATTGAATCTATCCTGGCATTCATGCTTTCAAGGGATTTTTGTAGTAGTAAAGGGAAATTCAAGAGTTTACACTAAAGGACGGAAGGGAGGGAGGAAAAGGCAGCGGCGGAGCCAAGGGATGGCCCGGGGGCCAGGCCCCCTTGCTCAAATTCTTGGTCCCTCCCCCTTGTGAAGTATTATTGAAGTAATCTGGAAATATTCAAATGTGAATTCAAAATCCTCCCAAATACAGTTAAGTTATATGAAGACGAGAGAAAACCGAAGTTGATTCCTTGATAAATTTCGTTGGTCTTTGTGTCTACAAAAACATTCTTAGAAACATACAAGCTATATATCATCTCTGTGACTATATCAGTTTCTAGTGCTACAAGTGAAAGGCCATTCTCATGTTTGAAAAGATTAAAGACATATACGCAATTCAATGACTGATGATAGGTTGAAAAACTTAGGATTACTTTATATTGAAGAAGTTGCTAAATCGTTAGATCTTGAAGAAGTTGTTAATAAGTTTGCTGCTGCCTACAAGAACAGAAAGATCCTCTTTTAAGTGGAGAATGAACCTGTAAGTTATTTTCTTTACTTGTAAAAGTGTATTTCTCTGCTTCCACTTAAATCAACTACCCACACATATTTTAAACGCAGAAATTAAATAACTACTTACTTGTATTAGAAATAAATATTGTATTAATGTATCCTAGTTGTTTGAGGTAGTAAATTCTTACATTTTCACTGTAAAAGAGTAAAATCATGAACAACAAAGATGAAAACATTCACCTTGAACACACACACACAGATATATATATATATATATATATATATATATATATATATATATATATATATATATATATATATATATATATATATATATAGCTATAGTGTGTGTGTATGTGTGAATAAAATTTTACATTCATTGGAGATGGCCCCCTCAAAATTTTCTTGGGCCCTTCATTGCCCCCCCCCCCTGAAAAAATTCTACCAACACTACTGGGAAAAGGAGTAAAATTTTGAATCTGTTGGTTGAAACCTAGTGTTTAGATTGTCTGTCAAACATACATCAGCTTCCGTACTCAGTATTTCTTACTCAAATACAGCAACAAACAGAAAAATAAGACCTCTCTTGAAGCTCGAAATGACGTGCTACGGCTACAAAAGCTCAATATATGGTATAAAGTAAGCTCTTTCAACGAAATATATTTTAGTCGTAAGAACTAAAACAATATAATAAGAAAGTCATTTTTGTTAATTTTTTCCTTTAATATACATAATGTAAGACGGGGTTACTTTGCACTTCAGGGGTAACTTTGGACAAAGTATGAAAAGAGTTGTCGAGTTCACTGTCGGTAAAACCATGAACTGTAAAGAGAAAGTTTCAGCTACCACCGTGAGATCGAACATCTAACTGTATTTTGACTATAATATTGGCGGTTAACATCAGCTCTAATTACTCGGAGGGTTTGTTGTAAAAGTATGGAAACCAGTCATTATAAAGGCCTACAGAATTTGAAAGATATCACGTACAAAAATTTCCGTTAAAGTTAAGTCAGTTTCGTAGAATATTACTGTATATAATAGTGTAATGGGATTTTCAAGCAATAGTTGAAGTTGAAGTGTGAAACGTTTTAAAGTCATAAAAAAAAATAAAACTGGGAGAAGGTGGTTTCAGCCAGGTTTTGCCAACTTTACTTAAGAAAAAATCGGGACGGGACAATCGGTGTTGGAAACGACCCCCCTTCCCCCCGAGACGATTACACGTACGGCGAGTCCTTGAAACCAATGTAAATAATCAGCTGAATAACACGAACCTGAGTGAATGCGGTACCTTATTTTTTTTTTATTTTCCACCCACTACTCATCACTATGTAAAAGCAATATATGCAATAAATTCAAACGAAAACAACAGCAATTTATTTAATATAAACAAAGTTTAGAGAGAAAACTATATAGATTTTTTTTTTTATCGCAAACGAGTGCATAACATTGTTAAGGAATTACTGACAAAAAGTATTACTAAAATCGTCTCATTCCTTGGATATCATCATACAACAAATTCAAACCAAAGCAATTGTAATTTATTTAACATAAACGTTTAGAAAAAAAAAGTATATAGGATGTTTGGTTTTTATCACAAACAACTGAGTTCCTTTAAAGAATGACTGAAACAGACTAACAACTAGACAAGGCTTTTCTTTGGCTATTCCGTTTGGAAAACGTAAATTTAAAAACGTAAAAGAGAGACTTCGTGTTCCTCCTGCAGAATTTAGCATTTTTTTCAAAAGTACTTTTCAGTACTTCTAGTAGATTGATCAATTTCTTGTTGCTCTTATAAGTTGAGATAAAGTCAGCTCAAAACATGTCCAAGTTTAAAGTAATGAGTTGCTCAACTCTCATTAAATCGACAGAACATCGCTTCCGAACATTTATCCATTTTAGCGACATATTTGAAAACACTCTTTCAACATAAGCATTTGATGGTGGAATGCTTTAGGCACATCACACAATAGCTTGCAATTAAGGGAGTATTTCTTCCCGTACATTGTGAAATAGACTTACCCATTTCTGTCCAACAGTAAAATCATTAGAACTGACAACACTGGGCAAAGCTGGTTTGATTACACTTAATTCATCAAACAGCGCGTCGACATCAACAGAAATCTTTTTGTCAATTCCCTTCATTCGGACGCTTTTACCGCTTCGGAAAAGCGGGACAATATGCGTCCCGACAAGTGTCCGGTCGGGACACGGGACAAATAAGTCAGAAATCGGTACAGTCCCGACAGAATCGGGACGGTTGGCGGCCCCAGCCTCCAATCGGGGTTACTTTGCACCGGACCAAAGTAACCCCATATATAAGAAATTATTACTGATGGTACCTCCTGTCTAATTTTAGGCAAATTTCCTAATTAGGTAGATGCTAGAATGAATTTCTTTTTGGAAAATAAATTACGAAGAGTGGAGGATCCAGAAAAATAGTTTGAGATGGACTTCACTCAGAGAGGCTTCATTTTGTTTAGAAATCACTAGACTTTTAGGGGAACTTAAAGCTTGTACACATAGAATTACTAAAATTGGATGTTTTAAGAAGAAATCCTGCAATTTGGGTGGGCTTCAGCCTGAAAGCCCCAAACCCCCTAAATCTTCCGCTAGTTACGATTGGGATGGTAATCTTGGACATAACAGCCAAGACAAATCAGTTCACGGGGATCTTTTTTCTGTTTCTGACTTGGCATGTTTGTGGGACATATGCTAAACTATCAGAATGTGGTTTCTGTGGCGGCACCAGAAAATACATAATTTTCTTTACAAATATCGATAATTCATACTAAGTATTGATACCGGTACCATCATTCTAATATCAATATTTGTAGACTGCATGTTTTATGTAGGAAGTTAAATGTATAAATACTGAAGGGAAAACATTGCACAGAAACATTATATTCGTATGTTTAACATACTTTTTTGTATGTGGTGCAAAGTATCCTCACCTATGGGGTTACTTTGCACCAAAGTTTATATTTCAATAATTATAGTCATACTGAATGCTTACTAATTCACTTGCACGAATGTTTTCCTTATAGATCCTATATCTAATTATATATTTAAAATACAGCGTTCTAAGTCATTACGTTTGTAATGTACCTACGATTTTCTTTAAAATTTCTTAAATCTGGTGCAAAGTAACCCCATCTTATGGTATCTACTTAGAAGCAGACTAGTATAGGTAACAGCTCTTGTATACTTGCTCCTTCCACCCCTTCACACCAGATATCCACTTCGAACTCAGATAAACAGAGAAAGTTTGGCACAGGAATGTTGTAGTATTAAGAAATAGAAAAGGTGGTTGTTATCAAACTAGCCCTGTTCGTCTCACTTTATAGAAACCCCCAAAGTTGGTAAGTTTGCGACAAAGTAGCATCTTTAACGTACAACACTGGATAATGGGTCTTAGGTCACCGGGGTCATTTAGGTCAGACTTTTGTCCGGCCCACCCGGTTCTCTGTCTCGCTTCTGAGATCCGGTTGACCTAATGACTCGAATCATAGCGTGATTTCGCTCGTCATGGCTTTTGGCCGTAATGATTTTTTCTACTTGCGGCTTTCCACCGAAAGTCATGAGTCCTAGTCTAAGGTTGGAAAACTTCTTGCCTCTGTCTGATTCTGGAACAAAAACAACAAAACAGAAAAAAGAACATGAACAAACTCGAAAAAAAAAATTTGAAATTGTTTTTCCTTCATATTCAAACTAGTGGTCGAAGTGAGAAGGTATGCGGTGGTATGCCATACCGCCTCTGTTTTTTGTGATAAAATCATACCGCCTCTGGTTATTCAGTGATCAAGACATACCGCCCTCGGAAAGTAGATACTTTTAATACATTCATTTTTATACACAGTAATTCACGAATAGCTTGATGCGTAAAACAATTTTATTTCTTATGTAGAAATAATTTCTAAGTTGACGGTCCGGGAATTTTCTCGCACGAAATAGTTGATGTCCTCATTCGGTTTCTAGCATTTTCGTATGTAATTCTCTGTAACACAATATAACGGGATATATTTTTTTAGAAAGTTTTTGACGGGATATCAAAATCTCTCTATGTTCCTCCCCCTTAGCTATAGAGAAGCTCTCCAATTGCTTTTAATTATTATGTAAATAGAAATGCAATCTTTTAAGCAATATACCCTCTCTGTTTTCCAGCATTTAGATAGATGGTATGTCGAGTCAAAATCGCGATTAAACTTACCGCCTCTGCTTTTTTTTTCACTTCGAACACTGTATTCAACTGAAACAAACCAATACACCGTAATAAAAAAGTATATATTAGGCAAAGATATACTGTATATATTTTAAATACTATATTCGAGACGAAGCCTGTTATATTTTGTTCGTTTCTTTGAGAGGTGAATATTTTCCAAATTTGACTTTTAATTTGTACATAGTTTGTTCCTAAATATGCCATGATATTAAAGAAAATCATAATATGTTAAAGGAAATATAGTATGTGTGAAGCATGAGCAATTACAATATCATTTGATTTTATCTTTTTGTTTGTGTTTCGTTCTTCCATGAATGCAGTTCTTTTGTTACATTTTTCCTAATCTTTCAGAGAAATTTATTCCAGTTTCATTGATTTTGTTGCACAGTTTATGCATGTTAAGGGTTTACGTTGTTATTGTATATAATTTTAATTTGTGTGAAATTTGTGCACATTCCGAGCTAAATTTGACACAAATATTTCCTAGAATTGCTTATAACAATGCACAATAACTGTGACCAAAAAGGAGTGATTTTGTGTCAAATGCTGACGCTGGCAAGTTGCTATTGATATTTAAACCGTGCAAAGTTTCAGCCATTTTCACTTATTAGTTTAAATGTTATTAGGGTATTTTATGATGAAATTAAAATGCTGAAAATTATATATTTATTTTGGAAAAGCAACAGGCGAATGTCTAATTACAGTTTTCCATCATTGTATGGTAATACACTTTAAAATACATATATAATAACATAATAATATGATAGCAAAATAAATGTTTTATATGTTAAATACACACATCACGGGATACAGCTAATTTATTTAGAATAAAAATTTTGTTTATAACTAAAGATGTCTATTTCTGGGTGCCCTTGTGACATCTTATTATAAAATAAATACATTTTCCTGACAGGCGATACATCCAATGCATTAGTTCTTTGCGCTGAGAGATAGAATATTCCATTATGGGGTCTCGTTCCTCTATGTGGGACGTAAATTTTGATTTCTGATAACAAACATTCTAAATCTATTGCACTATGAATTATTTTATGTAAGAAAAATAAAATGAAATGAGTTCTGCTTTCAAGTAATTGTAATGCATTTTGTTTCGAAGATCTTCGTAGTTCTCAAATTTTTGGATATATTCCTGTTTCTTTGTCAAAATTTGCACAAATTTATTTTGAATGTTTTCGACTTTGTTTATATCCCATATTATCGCTGCATATTTTACCTTAGACATTACATAAGCATGTTTTCAGGACATTAGTGTTAAAAAAAGTCACTTTCTAATTTCGTCACAAAGCCAAAGTTCCCAAAGGCCTCACCAACTACTCTGTTGATATGAATGTCAAATTACGACTGCAGAGTGACTCCAAGATCAGTAATATAATCCACTCTCTCAGTTGGCGTTTGATTAATACTATACACATTGCGTACATAGTTCATTTTCCTGGTGTATGATTCTACTTTACATTTTTAAAAAAATATTTAGTAGCAACTTCTTTGATTCACATAATTGGAAAATAACATTAAGGTCGCTTTGTAAAGAAATAGCGTCTAGTTCCGTGGAGATACTTGCTAATACTTAAGTGTGCGCTATGTCGTTTTCAAAGTAAATATTAATGCATATAAAATATCAATCTTTTTTAGTTTCACATTAATATTTTGTAGATTGAGCTATTGCCTTGTATATTCCTGATTCCACGAACGTAAATTGTCATAACGAAACTCAACCGTGTAAAGATACCAGGTTGTAAAGATAAAAACCTTAGACACATTACTATGACAATTTAAGTTTATTTTGATGGAAAAAGAGAGGGAGAAAATATGCAAAAATATGCTACAAAGTATTGTAATATTGTTTTCAAGTTCTTCTTCTTCTTCCTCTTCTTAAATCCACTCCTCCTCTACTCTTAACAAATTCCTTTATATTTTCTTTCACTTTCTCTCATGTCTTCTCCCACTTTTCGCTCAATTAGTTTCATTTAAGAAAACTTTTCTATGAAAATCATTTGCTGAAGAGGAAAAATTTAATAAATGTCAGGGAAATTAAATGAGAATTTTGAAAGATACCTATGCACAAAATATTTTTTCTTTTGCTTCTTCTTTCAATGTCCAAAAATCACAGATTATTTATTCCATTTTATTAAAATGAACATTAATTATTTATTATGTTTATTGTTATATGCTTGAAATTGTTAGGCTGTGTTTTTTCCCATGGGCGATTTGACTGCGGAGCGCATTTATTTATTTATTTATTTATTTATACTTAATTCTGGACATTGTTGGCATCTATGGCTTTAAACCCGTCGCGTATGAGGAATGACGTCCTTCGAAGAGCAACTATCCGAGGAAGGGGGAAGGAAGTGGCCTATGACCTGTGTGTTAGATACCATCCCGACATTTGTCTGATGTGAATGAGAAAATCCCAGGAAAAACCTCACTAAGGATAAAAGGCTGAAAAAGCAGTTATGCCTTTTGGACCGAGTGTCCTCACGGGGTATCGAACCCGGGACTGTTTCCCATATTTCTTTGTTGAGACAACATAGAGTTGAATAGGAGTGTTTATACACACGCCGTCATCTCTGCGGCCTGTATTACGTAGTTTCTTTGGCGATCTAGTGATGCACTTTCGGATATCGTAAGTCGTAGAGTTAGTTATCGTCTGTTGGCTTCTTGGGATATCAATTAAAATTTCATCAAGATCATTTATATAAGAAAAGAAAATATTGTGTCTCCTCAGAAATGGTGCGCCCCCTAACAGAAATTTGCTTCATATACTCCACATATTTATTATTATTATTGCATTGAGAATTACAAAGAAGCGATGTTAAAATTAAATTTTTTCAGAGACGTATAAATTTCTTAGTAGGAGGGAAATAGCCTATTGTAACATTGCAACAACTGTCTTTCGGCAACACTTGGCAACACTGCTACTATCAGAAATGAGTTACCAAGTCTACAGTGGATGCTGGAAGTGTCCCCTGTTTTGATTCAAACACTGGTTGACACGTTTCACCAGGTTGTCAGCAACTTTACGAAGATTAGAAGTGTTAATGTTCTCAATGGCACTGCGAATGTTCGTTTAAAGGTCTTGAATAGTTCGAGAATTGTTCTTGTATACCTCTTGCTTTAAATAGCCCCATAGAAATGAATAACAGTGTTGCCGGATGCATGTAAGTAAAAATTTTATCACAATAATTTCAAAGTTTGCTTTTCAGTGTTTTCAGGAATTGCATTTGTAGGCAGATCCTTAGCACACCTTTTGATGCACTAAAACATCAGCAGGGTTCCCAATTCAGAGTGTTAATTTATGAAAGCTACGATTTCCCTAGTTCCCCCTTATAGAGGCTTCATCGATTAGTTGTCGGTGGAAATGAAAAATTATTTTTTCTGCTCCATAGTTTCCAAGCTACTCCAGCTAAACAAACTGAAGATTAACGACAGAACATCCATACGTATGAGTTATGAGTCAATTTACATGTTTTGCAAAAAAAAAAAAAAAAAGATTTACACCTTCGGTT
Source organism: Thermobia domestica (assembly GCF_964235325.1). Lineage (NCBI taxonomy): Eukaryota > Metazoa > Arthropoda > Insecta > Zygentoma > Lepismatidae > Thermobia > Thermobia domestica. The sequence goes on along the minus strand of NC_137456.1, from coordinate 58,516,559 downwards.
ACATCTGGCAACACTGTGTGGTTCCTAGTGTACTTCAATCGTTGCTTCCTAGTTTAAAAACATATGCATGAACAAGGCTTCATTTTGGTATAACCATTATTTGTGTATCACTTCAGGTTCAAAAGTTCTACTATCCCAACCTTCGGGTTGCATTGTATATTGGACATCCTGTATAAAACTCGCAAGAAAAGCATGGCATCCCTATTGTTCGACAAAAATATCTACGGAGATGGGGCAAGTGAACATTAATGCCTTTGAATATGAATAGCAGTTTTCGTGCTTGACTACTTGCATCGACGCTATTATTGGATTTGTGTAAACCTTTTAACTATCTAGATAGTGATATCAATTCGAAAAAGCTAACAAAATGAATCTCCCTTTTCATTGCACATTATGCCCAAGAAGAACGTTTCGCCGCAATGTCGAAAGAGACAACTTTGGGATTCCACCCAAATGACACGTACCATTGCAGCTGCCCGTGGCAAGAAGATGGGCTTCCTGAAGGCGTTGAAGAAATTTGATGTACCAAGATCAACTCTGTTTCGACTGGCAAACGAAAAGGAGAAGCACGGAGTAGATGCCACATGGAAACCCCTTGGGCGTAAACCACTTTTCTCACAATATTTGAAAAAAGAAACATGGATTTGAGACCACTGGCATTTATTCTCTAAATAGGCATATTTTTACTGATGATTATTTCCTTGTGTCTTCGCTATCTACTACAAATTTTAGTGTGCCTAGGTAGAAAGCGTCTGTACAGTTGCCGATAAGACACAGGGGACTCTCGACTAAGACTTTCTGCACTCATTTTTCCCAGGATACCTTGCGGTCTCTGACGTCATGTGGAGGCATCACCAAGTATGTTATAAAGTAGAGGTTCTGTCCATAACTCGAAATCATGAAGCTATACGCCACAGTCACACGTATCCTATGATTGGTTACTTGTCTGTGAAAGGTTACGTATTTCAGGTAATTTCTTCTCACACCTATTTGTATACCCATACGTGCAGTATGTAACCATTGTATAATCTAAATCTGAAGCAAATTCTTAAAAATAAACGACAGACACGCTGCATATCTACAAATGAAGATCACAATATTTTGAGCCAACCTATATGGCGGTCATTCAGTTACCTAATGGGATGAAGATAATATATTGGCGGATCCTCTATTTTATAACATCCTAGGGTATCGTTAGGTATTGTTCAAGAGAACAAGTAAAATACTGCATACGCAACTACACTAATTGGAATACTGTTTCAAGATGAACAAAAGTTCATCCACAAGACATCACGGACAGGAAGCCAATCAGAACGCTAAACGCGAACTGAGGCTACCTGTTATTTTATATACCTTGGATAAGACAGCCGAACAATAGCATATTATTGCACCCAGTGAACCAGGATTTGCTAATCATTCAAATGATAGTCTACTAACTCAATTCAGGGTTGTGTATGGAATATCTGCTTATCTCTAGAGTACGTTTGTTTTATCTTGGCACACTTCCCATCTAAAGGATGGATCTGTCTGCAACGCGTTCTTGCCACGTCACGCTTAAGTTGCGAGTTTCAATACGCTAGTAAACAGCAAAACGCCGCACCGCTCACAAGTCACTGTAATACACTTGTTCGCGTGTGGCAACTAAGCATTTCTAATACCCGCCAAATACCAATAACCTCATTTGATGAGCTGGCTGAAAACTAACGTCACTTACACGACAAAGCCAATAAGACGCCCATTGGATTAATACGTTCACGTGAGTGTTAGCAGAAAGCACTTTAGAAGCCAACCAAGTGCACTGGCGGGAAGTGTGCCAAGATAAACGTAGTCTAGCTACAAACAAGACAATATGCCTGAGGCTGCGACTACGCCACAAAATAGTTCCAAGATCCAGAAATGCAAGTAGTGGCATGTTCTTCTAAAATCTCAGATGTTATCATACCACGGCAAAAGTCTCCTTTACCACCTAACAAGAAAACCTTGAATAAAAGACCAAAACGAGAAACCACGTCTATTATTATCGGATCTCCTTACAAACCACAACTAGAAACGAATCTTACTACGAAATTAATCAAAAAAGAACAAGAAGTGATGAATGTGTGTGAAAGAGGGTTTCTCAACGTAGTGCTCATGTGCCATGTCAGAAGTATAAGACAAGTGCTAGCAAGACTTTAGTGACAGTTTTCGAAGAAGAGTCAAGAAGAGAAAGAGATGTATCTTCTAAATCTGACATATCATCAGAACCCCACTATCTACCTGGCACAGTACCTGATGACAACAACGCTGAGTGTATTTTTTTTTTTTTTTTTTTTTTTTTGTTACAGCAAATTTTCTGATGGTATAAAAGGTGAGCTTTGGATCCAGTGTTCATAATATTTAATGTGGGCGCACAATGACTTTGCCGGTGCTGAAGCAGAGTATTATATTCGTGACTAATGCAAGTAATGTTCAGTTATGCCTTCGCATTCAGAAGTTCCATATATTGTCACTACATTCATTGTATTTTCAACAGACAACTCATTTCTTTTCTATATAACATTTGTATTTCATGTTACCCGACTATGACATATTACCGTCCAAAGTGGTTATCTTTTAAAATATCAGTTTTGCCTACCCCTGTAACAATATTTTTTTATCAAGGTATGCATAAATAAAGTCAAATATGTAAGGCATATATTTGTTTCCCTTTTGGTTTCAATGCGCAATTATTCACTGAGTAACAAGTGAAACAAAAATGGTATTCCATAATATCCGAACTTTCTCTAGAAGTATTGGGATTTTAAAATTTACAACAATGTCCTCCGAAATTAATTGACAGTTACTGCAGTCATCGACCTGACAATTTTTATTTATTTATTTATTTATTTTTGAAATCTGCATTTGAGGGAAGCTTATACAGTATAAGTATTCCATTAACTACGTAATTTGATATTGCGTTTAATTTTTAGCTTGAATTTTATTGGTACCATATCGTAGTACACTCAACTATTACAAAGGAATTATTTATAATTGTTATGTTTGTAACTACTCATAATTATCACAGAACACAGAAGTTGTATATATTTGTTATCTCGTTATCAATGGATGCAGACAGACATATTGGGCATGTGGATTTAATACAATTGGACCTAGATAACTCGGATTCTTTGATGATTCGAATCTTTTCATATTCCCTTGAACTTTCTATAACACTCAATTTAAAATAAGTCGAATGTTTAAAAATTTCAATCTCGATAGGGTACAGCGGGATAATTCGAATAGGCGGGGAATTTGAATAATGTTAAGCATTTTGCCAGCTGGAGTGGAAACGCGGCTCGCCATGTTAGTGAACCTGCGGTGGGTATGTAGGTGGTGGTTTGCATAAGTCGCTCTCAGAAGTACAAACTGTTCTTGCTGTTCTGAAGGCTTACACGATTTTTCGCTTGCTGCAAGATAAGTACTAATATATGGATTTTTAGGTCGTTATAATTTTCAACGTTGTTATCTTAAGCTTTTCTTTTTATTAACTGGATAAAATGAAACCGCTCTGGATTATAATCGTATCAGTAGCATGTGGGGCATTGGTATACTGCACGCTGGCGTCAACTAATGAGTAGTTTTCAAGCTAAAATTTCCATACCATGTTCTGAATGGAATATTCGTCGACTGTGGGGCAATTTGGATAATTCAAAACGGGGCAATTTGAATACCAGTGCAATTAGAACTATAGGCCTACTATTTTATATTTGTCAAAAGCGAGAGCTTCTGGTGTTAACAAGGAAACCGCGAATTCTTATTTTGACTTAGTGGTAAAATTAATGAACTTGTATGATCTCCATAAAGCATTCTAACCATATTTATAATATGGATGAAAGTAGACTTCCTTTAAATAACAGACCCCTAAAATTCTTGCAGAAAAGGGTGGAAAAGAGGTGATAAGTTTAACATCTGTTGAGCGCTGGGAAAATATAACGGTGATAGCATGCTGCAATGCCAGAGGGTCTTTTATACGTTCTGTAGTAGTAATATTAAAAGGCGTACGCCAAAATCCGGACTTTAAAACCCAAAATCTCACTCATAACTTTTGTCCTTAGAGTTCTGCCAAAGCCATGACATCGAAATGCTTCACTTACCTCCATACACAACACACGTATTACAACCACTCGATCGCTCCGTTTTTAAGGCCCTCAAAACCCATTACCACCAAGAGGCAACTATCTGGATTCATCGAAACCCGAGCTCAATGATTAGTAAATCTTAATTCTGCATTTTGTTCACTGAAGCCTGGAAGCAGACAGCTTCTGTTGGACTGGCAGTTAATGGGTTTTCATGTACCGATATATACCCCTTTAGTCCACAAACTATTTGAAGAATTTCGATTCGCCCCTTCGGAAACGTATGGCGTTGTTACACATATTGGAGGGGACATGTCCTCGGTGGGATTGACGGCGTAACTCCTCAAAGTTTTAGTAGTTCTTTTGCAACATCTAATATATGAATGAACAAAAAAAAAAAAAAAAAAAGAGAGAGAGAGAGAGAGAGAGGAGAAAGAGAGAAATTCAGAAATAATAAAAAAAAATTGTTTATCTCTTGGTTCCTTTGTGGGGCGATTAGTTAGGAATGTGTAGGTGTCATGATGTCTTGTAATAATAAAAGCATTGGTTGTACCCAGAAACCTCGACTGTTCAACTTGAACCCGTGCTTCTGCTGAGGACTAAAAATGATCCATCGCTGTTTGAATAAACAAACTGATCCTTTTTATCTTGTCAAACACTCACTACGTGATGGAAAACCAAGCTTCCCAGACAGAATGCTAATAATATTACACGAACGCTATTACGTAAATCATATGAAGAGAGCTTCTATAAATGATTCAAGAAACGTTCCAGGATTTGCTTTGCATAATTAGAAAACTTTTATAACTTCTTAAAATTTGTTATTATTAAATCAACACAGTTTACTAGTTAACTACTAAATCTTTATAGGAAAATAGTTTTCTTTTTTTAATCTATTACTTCAAGTACAAGGGTATCAAAATGTCTTTAGGTATAAGAGAATTATAATGTATCTTGGTACGTGCAAGGTCACTAAAGATTTCAGGGTTAATGTTTTTTTTTTTTTTTTTTTTTAATTATAAGTGGAAAAGATTTTCCCAAGTTCTTGGAATTTTAAATTCTTAATTTCGTTAACTTTCCTCTATATTAGATTGTGAGTTTTCATTATATAAATTCAGTTTAACTAATTACACGCGTTACAGGCAGAAACGAAACTTATTACGCCACTTCAATCTTTTTCTCACCATTCCACCGCACGTTTTATATCATTTATGAGCTAAAATCGAACACCTCGCAGAGATTTCTTCATGTCTGAGAAGAATTGATAATCACTACAAGTTAGTTCAAGTAAATAAGATTAATGTGAAAGTAATTGGTGGCACAGTTCTTCTAGAACGTCATTTTTTTTAAGACGAGAAGTACGTGGGCTTGCATTATCATGCTGTAGAGATGGCCGGTTATGGAGCTTTCCAGGACGTTGTTGGATACAGCGCTTGTCGCAGTAGGCTAGACAAAAGATTATACTCCGCGTGGCTAAGCGGTTAGCGTATACGCCTTTGGCGTTCGATTCCCGGTGGAGCTCGCGTGGTTCGGACTCCCCGTTATTCTGTAGGTCCACGTCTCGTATAGCCTTGCTGTTGAAAGGGACGCGAAACTAGAAACGAAAACAAAAATCAAAATATTATACTAATATTTTGCATTAATTATGGTTGCCTTTGGTAGGTAATTCACCAGGGTTATGCCATCAAAGCCTCAGATTATCATTACGTCATCACATTTGACTTATTTGGCGCATTACGTTGACCAAACATTCCACGAAGTTTGGGAACAGTCTCTACACAACATCATCATAGTGGTAAAGAGTTTTCACTATGACAACATGCTGTTGTGTCGCGAAGCGGTCCATTTCTATCTGTAGAGAAAACAGGTGGAGATCATGCGCTATTCGGCTCTTCGTGACTACTAACCACTATTGCCACAGTCCTAGCTCCGGAATGGGCTGAAAATAGTACCAAATTGAAACAAAAAAGTTCTGAATTCATTATTTTATACCAGTGTAATGCATGGCTCTATAACACGAAACTAAAAGAGGTAAAGTTCCAGAAAACTCCCCCTCCTCTTCCACTTCCACGAGTCCTAACCAAGAAAGTCTTTATCTTCGTCAATATGGCATCAGTAGTAAACAACTTATCCTGGTAAGCCTGCAACTACGTCAATGTATTTTTTCGTTGCTATTATTTTTTGGTGTAGAATCTTAGGAACGACACATAAATTGTAGCCTTACTTGAGCACACGCTGGTCTTCTTCAGAATTTCCAACACTTGATTCAAAGCTTTCTCTTTTTTCAAGATTTCAAGCTAAAATTTCCACCACACTCTTCTTTCTCGTCTCCTTCATGCGCCCATCTAGCGTCATTTGTTTCCCGGTATAGTTCGAATTACGAATTTTCGTAGTGTTGTGCGGTGCAACGTTACTGAATGAATGCTCAACAGCATTTTAAGAGTACGACACACAGTATAAGTAACGTGAGATGTAGGAAAAGTCTTACTGATACTTTTGAAAATGTGACAAGCATTTGTTAAATGGTGCTGAATTGGGTAGAATTGTATCAACTTTTTTTTACAAAAGGGGCTGAAAATGCCAGTGTGGTACCAACGGGCCGATGAATGAGAAAAAGGGCTGAATTTGGTACAATTGTACCAAGTGTGGCAACAGTGCTACTAACCATGAAGTCAGCAGATAAATGTCGTGTAACGTTCAGTGCTGCCAACTTACCAGAACAAAAATGGTGGGCATTTTAAAAGTTGCGTTGTTTATGGGACACCCTTTACTACTCTTAATGCATACTATTTTGTTTGTTAATGTCACGCTATTCAGTTATTCTGTGTACCTTGACAGCTAAAGTCAAGGTATAAAACATAACACGATAAAACAAAATAAACAATAGACTATGTACTTGTGTGTCTTAGTTTTGTATGTCTCTCAGAAAGTACATTATACCCTTTTACCTGCAAAGCAGAACTCGAAACCGCGACTTCGTCTTAACTCTTGCAGCCCTAGCATCAGACCATTCGACTATGAACTTTACAATTTTTGAGAAGGGATTTGCAGAATGACATAATCCATAATGCCAGCCACGAAAAAAAAAAAAAAAGAAAAGAAAGAAAGACGTACAGTGTTAAAATGATGGACCCGATTTCAGAAATTTATTTTGTGAAACCTACTAAACATATGTTATTGTAAAACATGTGCTAAGAAGGTAAACTGTCAAAGTTTTCTTGGAACATATTCACAGATGCTCTATGTGAGCACCTCACGTAACACGGCTCTCATCAAGCCGAAGGTCTATCTCCTGCCGAACCTTTTGTATATGTTGCGGTGAATATCAACTATTCATTTCATGCTGGCTGCTAACTCATAGGAGTAGGAAGTGGAAACACTACGTAGGAACTAAACTTTGAAAGTTGAGGGGGTAGACTACTAAATATTTTTCAAAAGCTAACAATTTTTCTTTTGCCAGTTTTTCATAAGTGAAAAGAGATCATGAAATGTAACTTACCTCAATAATAGATAATGTTATTCTACACCCGGAAATACGAATCGGAAGAATTTTCAGTGTTGCCATCCATAGGAATTATAGTGTGATCAGAATTTGAATTACCCAAAAATCTAAGTTATGGCAGCGACTAGAAAAGTAAACTCAACGGCAATTGATGACTTATCATGCTCTTTATGTTCCTTGTTAACAACTTTTTAAACAATATTTGTATTTTAATTCTTCTGTTTATTAAAAATTATTTATTTTGTACTCTTTATTACAAAATATTTATAAATACAAATATTATTTAAAAAGTAGTTAACAAGGAACACAGACAGCATGATAAGTCATCAATTGCCGTTGAGTTCATTTTTCTAGCCGCTGCCATAACCTAGATTTTTGGGTAATTCAAATTCTGGTCACACTGTAATTTCTATGGATGGCAACTCTGAAAATTCTTTCGATTCATATTTTCGGGTGTAGAATAACATTATCTATTATTGAGGTAAATTACATTTCATTATCTCTTTTCATTTACGAAAAACTGGCAAAAGAAAAATTGTTAGCTTTTGAAAAATATTTAGTAGTCTGCCTCCTTAAGCATTCGAAGCGCACGTCTCATTTGGCCTTATGCAGAGTCGTTCTGATGCGTGATTAGTGCCATACTAAAGAGTTCGACGAACATATATTTCCTCCAGTAGTCAGGCCTTTAGTATGATGCTAATCATAGGTCAAAATGACTCTGTATAAGGCGGATTATGTTTATCAGATTCGGTTCCATCATTTTTACTTGCCCTGCATAAAGCTTTTGTTTAGCGTATAATACTACAATCATTTCGACGTAATTTCCTCCACTTAGTTGATAACACTATTAGTTATACTCACTATTATTTCTTTTTTACCCTCTTGCTGTTTATTTGGACCAGACTTCAAAGTATATTCAGACTGGAGAGTAAGACTAGCTATTACATCACAGAGAGCCTTTTCGCGATTACATGACAAAGCCCTTCTACATAGACTCATAGGGGCAAAGTTTTACTGCACTGGGATAATAGAAGGAAAGTTTGTTAGATACGTAATAAAATTCCAAGAGTGTTAAATTGGTGAATTAATCATATCAGCATTGGGACTATTCTAAGAGTCTTTGTAGGTATAAATAAAAATACTTGCTGTTCTTCGTAATTGACAATTCGTTAATTATACAATACTAGGGTTGTCAGACGTTCTGGTTTTCCGGGACAGTCCCGAATTTCAATAAAGAAAATTAACTGTCCCAAAAGAGGCTTTTGGGACACCTGTTTGTCCCGGTTTTTGTTCTTCAGATTAAAAAAAATCAACCTGCAAGAACTAATATGTTTCACCTAAAAACGAAAGGTTATCGGAAGATTTGTCTAATTTTACTGAACAAGAAACAAGGAGTTTGAAAATCACATTCATTCTTTCGTTCTATAGATTGTTTAGCTTCCAGAGGAGAAAAAAGGATTTAAAAAATATTTTTAAAAAAATTAAATGAAATGAAATCTTTGAGTTTTACGTCCCACGGTTATGCCGGTTAGGCTAAAGGAGACGATGATGATGAGAAATGAATGAAATGGTGGAATGAAGAAAGTGGGAGGAAACGGGAGAACCCAGAGAAAACCCACGAGCACGGTGTTTGTCCACCACAAAGTCCACACGGCGCGAGCTGGGATCGAACCAGGGACCCCAAGCACCGGATAAAAAATATTGAAGTGGGGGCATATGTTATGGTAATAATTTCTTGAATATCACTTTCAACAGAAATGAACATCTATTTCCGGTGACAAACGTTAACTACCAGTTACTTTACACTTCAATCGGCAGCGCAGGACTACTTCATTGTTGTCACCAGTGGCGTATTTACGATTTTGTTTCGGGGGGGGCTTTGCCTGAAAATGTGAAAATTCTGCAAGATATTTCATATACTTTACTATAGTAAGTAAGATTTCGGGGGGCTTAAGTCCGGAAACCCCCTAAATACGCCACTGGTTGTCACTGTCAGTCGCTACATGTTAACAGCATTTAAACTATTTCGTTTTATCTGCCGTCTTCTGAGGCACAATTTTATAATCAAGCGTTTTGCCCAGGCCAGTAAGTAGGCCTATACTATACATACCCATTGCCGGATTTCGATTTGATGGGGGCCTTAAGCTATTGAAAAGGGCCCTTTATACGTCAGCTTCCTTTTTCAGCTACAAAATGTGCCGTTTTTAAGTTTTGAATATATGCTATGTGCTAATTTATGGACCTAATGTATATCTAAATGGAAACAAGGGCCCATTACAAGCAGTGCTGGGAAATGGAGGAGGCTCCATTATAAGCGGGACTAAAAGGCGTGACAAACATCTTGGCATTTGAAGGCAGCGCTCCAAGTTCCCTTTAAATGCTGCTAGCAAATGCGAGGCCAACGGTATTGCCCCTTTTATTTTGTACATATCCACGTCTATTCCCTGCCACCTGATCGCGCTGTAGTTTGCCTGTTTAGCCATAGCCACACCTCTTTACCACTTGGCAATGTCGCGTCAGAGCTCGCGTTTTATTCGTTTAGCTGAAATGCCAAGATGTTTGTCACAGGCTTTAGATAACAGGGGCCTCATCACAAGTGGGGCTGAACAAGAGAGCCCTATTACTTGCTTCAATAAAGCCTAGTACATAACAATACCAAACACCATTGTTGTATATGCGTTTTTTATCTAATTTGCTTTTTCTTGTTATTTGGCAATTACATTACAATAATTTTTTTCTTTAAATTTTTTGCGTTCCAAAGCGAGTGCGGCCCTAAGCTATAGCTTGTTTAGCTTATACGTAAATCCGGCAAGTGAAGTGAAATGAATTGAATTTGGTTGTCGGTGTAGAGTGAAGTCAAATTTTCAGTAATTTTCAGGTTCCGTAACAATTTACTCTAGCACAAGAAATTTTGATACTGGATTTTGTTTTCTGCCAAAATTTTGGACAGCCTGCATAAGTCTTTAAAGAGATTTACTTTCTGTTTATCGTTCTGAATTTAGCGTAAATGTATATTTTTTTCTTGCTACATGGTAAATTTGCATTTCTTTTAGGATAGTGTTTCTGACTCAGGTGATGACGCAACAAAGAAGAAAGTATCTCTTCAATCATAAATTGGAGGGTACGTATATCGTAATTAATGCATTATTTAGGGTCTGTTAAACACAACAAATCGGAATAAGAGATGCCAGATAGCTCCTTTCCACATTCTGTGTATATCCCTTGTGGGGCTTGAGATTGGTATCCCGGTTTTTCGTTTACTAAATCTGGCAACTTTATACAATACAGTGGCGTACACAGAATTTCATCAAGGAGGGAGTTCAAGCAGTCAATTTAATATCTTTTCAGGACAATCGTATTTTTTTCTATTTTATATAACTTATATCTGAGTACAGTAACTGTTTATTTTTCCATATCTTGCTCAAGTGCAAGAGTTAAGCCACGGAATATCAGCTTTTCGTACGCCACTGGTCAAATATAATGGATAGGGTTGCCATAATTTTTTTGATCCAAAATACGGACAAGCCTTAAAATGACGACCCACCAAAAATACGCTGCCTGAACTCAGAACAAATATTTTGAAATTTCTTACCTAAAATATCACGTTTTTAGGTTATCACATATTTATTTACCGTAATACTTAAAAGACTATTGGAAACTACCAGGTTTTGTAATTTTTTCATTAACACAAATATAATAAATCATGCCATTAATTTACATATATTAAACATAACCAAAAGAACCCTGGAATGGAAAAATGAGACACTTTTTAGAAACATAACCTACTAATTAATAGTAACTAAAATAGAAGTTATGTGGTGAAAAAGCAATTCATTTCGCCCGAGATTTTAGCGATTCCCTACTCGGAAATTTTCGGGCAGTTCCAAAAACTGTCAAATACGGACATTTTCCTATTTCATGCTTTGCACGATACGGACACGGACACGGATCCAAAAATACAAATAGTCCATACAAAATACGGACATATGGCAACCCTAATAATGGACAAATTCAACTGGGTACACCACTCCATCAAAATTTAAGGGGACACTGCACTTTTATTCCTGCGTCCTTGACATCAATGTGTGTGCATGTAATTGATCAATTAATCAAAATTAATTAGAAAAACTTTCCTCGTGTCTTGCTAATGTTTCCCTTACCAATGAAAAAAAAAAAAAATAACGAAAACGAAAACGAAACGCTATGCCACACAAAGCAGTAATCTTTTACCGATACATTTTCTTATTACTCTGCAATGTCGGGATTGTTTATTAATAAGTCAACGCCAAAGCAGTTTACTGATTATGACGCCAAGAAAAGGAACTGTAACATTTTTTTTATATAATCATGTAAAAACCATTTATGAATTCGTAGTAATGATTTTTTATCCATCTTAATCATTCTCGTGTCTTTTACTTTGTTTTGAATATATATATATATATATATATATATATATATATATATATATATATATATATATTATATTATATTATATTGCAACGTCAGATGCTGAATAATCAATATACTATATCAGTGTTAGAGCATATGTTCAATTAAGATACGTTTTTCCATTCTTTCCGTAAGCTCACCCTCAAGAGAAGAGTCGGGAGCTAGTTTGGACCATCTCCACCAAGAATTGGAGAATAATGTTTCTGAAATCTAAATTTCGTGGTAAAGTTTCCGATTTCCAGTAATTCACACATTCTCAGAATGTGCCTATATAGTCCTACACGAGGTGTCCCCTAAGCCTGAAGCTACCTTTTAATCCCAGAAACATTTCATATTCGTAAGAATCGTCTAAATCTATTAATTTGACGGGATGTCATTATGATCTAACCAAATCGACTAGGGGAGTCGTCACAAGCGGGATATCTCAATCTATAGGGGTCGCATAAAGAACATATGGTAGTCGCGAAGGAAGGTGAAAAAGATATCTGTAATCAGGATCAGTAGCGAAAAATATTTTAAAGATTATTTTGAATTTCTTATTATAATAGATATATTTTTACAGCAAAGAATATGAGAAAACAAATAATGAATTGTATTAAAAAAATCATTTGGAGTAAATTTGCAGCTTCTGTGTGTATACAACTGTAAGCGATAACTAGAAATAATCAGAAAGTTTATTACGAACTGGAAATTAGTTATTGGGAACACTGGAAAGAGGATGCGATAAAAGGGGGGTTGTAGTATGAAATAGTTTGAGGAAGTCTGGCCAGACCAGAAGGAGTAGAGGGGGGGTGGGATTTTTTTTTAGAAAGTCTGGCCAGAAGGAACAGATGGGAGATGCGATTTGCCGATAAAATTGTACTATTATACTCAGTATAAACCAGGAAGAAGTTGAAAGGAAAACAAAAGAGTTGTAGAGAAAGTCTTTGGAAGATAGAGGTCTAAAAATTAGTAGAAAGAAAAGTGAATATCTCGAGTTCAACGAGAAAGGAAATAAGGAAGTAAGGGTGCAAGAAGATAGATTGAATGAAGTAAAAATTTTAAAAATATTTAGGCTCATCTGTTGCTATGAATCTTGGTTTAAACCTGGAAATAGCACATAGAATGCAAGAGAGATTGTGAAATTGGAAGAAAGTATATGGGATTCCGATTCCGTGTGGCCGGAGAGTCGCGGTAAAGAATAAATGAATGATTTACAAAACAGCGGTTAGACAAACAATAATTTACGAAGCAGAAACCACATGGCCAACCAATAAAGAAACCACATGAAAAAAAAAAGATTGAATGTTACCAAAATGAGAATACTACGTTGTATGTGTGGGATAACAAGAAGAGATAGAGTGAGGAATAACAGAGTACGGGAAGCAACCAAGATTGTAAAGGTATCTAAGAAGATACAAGAAAGAAAACTGTAGTGGTATAAAATGAGAAGAACGAACGACGATGTTATCAGAAGGGTAATGCTAATAAATATAAATGGGAAGAAAGGTAGAGGGAGACCATGAAGATAATGGATGGACATAGGTAAGAATGACTTCACGGAGAATAATTCCAGAACAGGGCTTTATGGAGAAGATTCATCAGAAATGTCGTCCCCCATATACACAGAGAAATAAAAACTTATATGGCGTACGTAAAAACGTAGGTTACGTGCATAAATCCTGCAGTTTTTGGACTTAACATACAACTATATATAATATCCAGTAGGAAACTGTAATTGTAAACGTATGTTTTAAATGTACTTTCCGTATAAGTGTTCCAAATAAACGTACTTTCCTTACGAAAGAAAGAACTGTTTATAGGCAGTCGGGATGTCACATACAGATTGACATACATAACATATCGTCACATGAGAAACAGAGGATCGTAACTTCATTTTCCTAGGTTTACAGGCGAGAGGACAAAAATGTTATTTTCTTAGAAAGATGTGTTTTAAATAAGATGGTAAGTGAACTACATTACAACAGATGATCGACAAGGAGAACAGATGGCGTTATGTTCCATTTACACCAATTGCGGCTTTCAAAATTATGTCCAAACATGAAGAAAACGAAAACAGCATTTTTGGAGTGACGTTCCTCTGGTTCCCATGCGACGATATAGCTGATGTATGCAACATACGCAGGGGAAGGTGAGGCACGTTGCAACAGAGGGTACATTTCAATAGCGCTTTTTTCTGTTTTAGGGTTGGCTCGACTGTGTTGCATTGTGGTATGTTTGAACTAGAGACATGCACGGGCCGGGCTTGGGCGGGCCGACTCTGTTATTTCTTTGGGCCGGGCCGGGCTTGGGCGGGCCGACACTGTTATTTCTTTGGGCCGGGCCGGGCTTGGGCTGGCCGACACTGATTTCTCTTCAGGTCGGGCCGCGCTGCGGCCGATCAATTGCAATTCTTTAAATTATAGACTTTCGTTAAATGATAATTGGAATAAAGCCAAACGTTGAAGAAGTGTGTCCGTGAAAAATGTTACAAAGAATGCAATAGCTATTTACAGTTTGCGTTGCTTAGCGGCTCCACTTTCACTATAGAGGATTGCAGGCATTATGCGGTAAATTAAGCTCTGACCTTGATCTTCACTGAATCAAAATATAACAAGAAGGGGTGGGAATGTTTTGCCTGTCGCTAAACAATATTGCCATCTTCACTTTACGCAAAAAATAATTAAGTTAGATTTTTGTTACAGGGAATGGAGTTTTTGTTCTCCCGATGACAGGCAAAGTTCTAGGAGGCAATGGTACCATTTGGGAGGCAAGCGTCAGGTTGTGAACTAGAGTTTAGAAAATGTTTCTGAGGATTAGGTCAAATTTCGTACTAAATATTTAGAAAGATTGGTGCTCGAGCTAATTTCTTTTAAAAAAATTATCGGGCCGGGGTCGGGCCAAAAACTTCTACAATTTATCGGGCCCGGGCCGGGCTTGGGCCAAGAATTTTAAAAACTTATCGGGCCGGGCCGGGCTCGGGTCGAAAATCTCCAAAACTTTTCGGGCCCGGGCTGGGCCGGGCCTAGGTACGTTCGGGCTGGTGCAGGTCTCTAGTTTGAACACGAAACGAAAGAGGTCTCTCGTGGTCAGTGCAACAAGGGAGGTTGAAAGGTGTTGTAAACGTAGAAGGCAAAAGTTTGTTTTAGTATAGGTAAGTAAGTTTTTTAACCCTTAACGGTTCACTATCTTCTCTGTCTGTTTCCGGCACTGCTTGCAAAATAATATATCCACAGACTACCTTCCGCGTAAAATTTACCAGAGTTGTCACAAGGAGGCAATAGATTCTCTGGATCGCGGAAAGCATGTACACAAATAACCACAAGGAACAATACCTAAAAATAATAGTCTTCAAACGCAATAGGCAAGATCAAAACATGTGTAGCCAAATGGTAACGAAAACTCGTTAAGGGTTAAGCTTTTGTCTTTCTTTACTACACCTTACACATATGTAACAACATTAAGTAACATGTAGTACCCAAATAGGATAACAATTGAAGTATAATTACTGGGCAATCCAAAATCACAAAAAAACATAACAGCAATTTACAGATACGTATGGTTGGTACCTTGGACATGGTTGTAGTTGTCTAAGGGTCCAGAAGAAATTAATTTTTAAAGGATAATAAGGCATAATTTTAGAAAATAAAGCATAAAACATATTTTAAAATATACAGCACAATTCTTGGAAAATTCTGTTTAACTGCAAGTTAAACATACTGTATTAATATTTAAAAAAACAATATTGACAATGCAAAATCATTGAGAACGTAACAATGCAACAATGAAAAGCTTATTTTTATTTCTGTAAACTTTCCGGTGTAATCCTTTGAAGTACAGAAAAGAAAAAAGGAAAAGAAGAAAAAACTTTCCGCCAACAATAAATAAACAATAGTTTTCTTCTGTAAGTGTAACTGCGCAGTTATGTATGATGATTCGAAATGTACAAAAAGTGCACAAAAACTCCAAACTATATTGTGTGTAGCTCTTGAGCTTGAGCACTTTCTGTACTTTTGGTGGCATCTTTCATTTTCCCTTTCCGTATATATGCACCTCTAAGGCGCACACAAGTGATTAAAAAAACTGATTCGAGTAAAGCACATCTCTTTACAGTGTATTAAGTAGAAATTTAATTAAATATGAAACTGGTTGCATAAAATATTAATAAATAGATCAAGATATTTAGAATATTTAATGTAAAGTAAATATTACACGTTATACACAATTAATGTAAAACAATGATTGAAATTAACAATAAAGCATAATAAAGCATGGAGTAACTTGCAACATCTGTTGCAACATGCCTCATGACATTGAAAAAGCTATTTTTGTTGGTTAAGCATTGTTATACGCACAATTGCTATTGGTTATAAAACAAAGATTATTATTATTATTATTATTATTATTATTATTATTATTATTATTATTATTATTATTATTATTATTATTATTATTATTATTATTATTATTGCAGTGTCAAGTAGTAGTTGATTCCCTTCATCTCCTCAGTTAGAACTTCAGACTGCGAGCTTCATGGATCACCTGCAAATGAATCTAACAAGATAATGCAGAATCTTTCAGATGATCAAATACCAGGGCCAAGTGGACTTCCAGACAAATATGACTTCTCTCCTGAACATGTACGGTCCTATACAAAAGCTGGAATTCGAAAAACTGACAGCTCGAGAAAGGAAGAGATGTGCTATTCTCACACACACTCCAGAAAAAGGTGCTATCGAAATGAAAAAGAAGCGTCTAAAAACAGGCGGAAAGGTGAAATCATCAGCTAAGAAGAATTTATTCTCAAGTCGTTCCACAGAAGATTGTATCTATTTGGTTTGTGAAGAACTGTACGAAGAACAAGATGCAGAAGAAGACTGGGAACAGTGTTTATGTTGTGAGAAGTGGTTTCATTGGTTGTGTGCCGAAAGAAATCCATACTACATCTGTATAGATTGTAAAGGCATTGACTGTCACAGTGAAAGTGAGTAAAGCGATGTTGAAACTGTAGATTTGATAGCATTGACTGCCGCAGTGATATTGAGTTAAATGATGTTGAAACTGTAGATTTGATAGCATTAAGTTTCTGAACCACGTCCGATTGTTGCAACTTACCCCAGATGATGTTGCAATTTACTCCATGGGTGGGGCAAGTGTCAACAGCCGAATTTAGTTCAAAACGTTGACGCTATCAAATCTACCGTTCGATGTTTTGCGCTTTTTTTTGGTACGTAGCTAAGGTATGTACCTTTTAGTCCACTCAATATAGTTTTTGTAGCTATAATAGATTTTGATTTAAAAAATCAGACCTGAAAAGTATTGCAATTAGCCCCACCTTCCCCTATACATATGTCATATAGTGAACACTGTTAGATTTCAGACATCCTGCAGCGGGAAAAGGGTAGTACGTATGTAGCATCTAGATAACGTATGTTCCGTACAGATTTCAGTAGGAAACATAAGGTTACCGTATATTTGTACAATATACCGCTGTCCGAATAACGGATTTTTCCCAGTGTAAATGGCAAAAAACGGAGAAAAGGAAGACATTGAAAATACAAAAATTATACAAGTGGTAACATCTTTGTAGTCCACCCTGTATATATATTCTGCAGTAGTAAATTTGCTTACATTAAACATACCACATATTGTCCAATACCTAATAGTGCTGATATTATGCTGCTGTATAGAACGTTATATAAAAATATATGTCTTAATCGATTCTCCCAAGTCAATGATAAATCGAATATAGACGAATCAATATGTATAAAGATTATTAATAATAAGAAAATTACATTTGCTTTATGTGTACATTTAGATTATAATCTTAAGGAATGAAAGAAGATCAATACAAAAGAATGACAGCGTTGCAATTACTTCTTATTTATCTTATTTTAAGGGAAAAGTAAATCTATTAATGTTGATCGTAACATGCATTCTAAGAAACAATATGTTCCCTTACTTTATATGTCATTTGCAAATCGATCACTAACTGTTTTTTTTTTTTTTTTTTTTTCAATCTGATTCCAGAAACTTCGATGGTTCCACAATGTTACTAGAATATAACGTGGAGAAAATACAAAGATGAGAAAAATCAATAGATAATTGTTTGAGCTAAACAAAACAACATGAGTGAGGGTAAATTTCCATGCGTAGTTTTTGAGGAAATCCAGTAAAATTATATTTTTGTAGGTCTAAACCTAAAATTGATATTGTATACCAGTGGTTCCCAATATCAGGGACTTGTTAGGCTTTTTTCATTATTAGATGAAAGCCATTATGCATTATCAAGCCATAGAAATAAAACCATCAATTAATCTCTAAATATGGTTTTATCTTCCACAATCACCCAGCAAAGGTTTGCAACAAATAAATAAATAAATAAATAAATAAAATTCGGAGCGAGGGGCCGATTTGTCACATCATCGCTGTGCTAAAGGGAACAAGACCTTAGCAACGCCACCATTCTCGTCGAACAACTCCAATTTTAATAGGCAAATAAAATTGATCTGAATCAAAAACTTTGGGACCCCATTGCTAGAGCTTCGGGACCAGGGCTCGATTTCTGATATTACCCTGTTCTCAGACGACCAGAAACTTTCCAATGCTACCACCCGTGTCCAACAATTCCATGTTTGGAACAGGAAAAGAAGGGACCAGTGCTCAAAACTTCAATACCTCATTTCTGGGGCTTCGAAACAAAGGCCCAATATCTGACATCACTGTTGTGATCAGACGACCCGGTCCTTTCAAATACTACCACACTCATTCAACGTTTAATGAGCAAATATGATTGACCCTAATAAAAACCTTCGGGACCCCATTTCTTGAGATTTGAGATGAGGGCCCGATTTCGGACATTACCCTGTGCTCAGACGACTAGAACCTTTCCAATGCACCACCTGCGTCCAACAACTCCATGTTTTTTGAGAAATAGAAAGGATCCAAGACCAAAAATTCGGGACTCCATTTCTGGGGTTTCGAGGTCAAGGCCCGATTTCTGACATTACAACTGTGCTCAAGGGAGCAAGACCTTTCCAACGCCACCATACTCGTCCAACAACTCAATGTTTAATAGGCGAATAGAAGGTACTCGAACCAAAAGCTACGGGACTCCATTTCTGGGACCTCGGATCCCGGATTCCGTTTCTGACATCACCGATGTGCTAAGGGGACCAAGATCTTTCCAACACCACCATCCGCGTCCAAGAACTCCATGTTTAATAGTCGAATAGAAGAAACACGAGCCAAAACTTCGAGACCTCATTGATGGGACTACAGAGGCCTGAGTCCGATTTCTAACATTACTACTGTGCTCAGGGGATCCGGCCCTTTCCAATGCCATCATCCGCGTCCACCAACTCCATGTCTAACATAGTTTTCCTGACGTAGGAGCACCGGCCCCATGCTCTTTAAAAAGATATACTTCTTATATCGACTCACGAGAAATTTCTCGTCTTGGTGGACAGGACTAAATTACACACACACATCGTGACAGACGATTCCTGATTAAGATATCCAATGCCTATCTGATTCCAGTGAAGAATAAAGGTTCTGATTGCAGTACGTAGATTGATCTGTTTTGAGTTTAAGTTTAGCTTTCCGTTCAGCAGCGAGTCTATGTAAGACGTGGATCTACTGCTTAACATAGGATCCTGACCTCCAGGAATTGAACCCGGGACTTCCACGCCAAAGGCGTGTATGTTAACTGCTTAACCGTGAGGGAGATCTGAAGTATGTAAGAGTCTTCACGCTGGCACGTACAGGCTATATACTGATTTATCTATGTTAGAATTGTTGTATTGTTCTGAAATTAAAATCATTTCTGTGAAGCCATATCCAAATTGAATTCATTCCACCCACACTTGTTTTTCTTGATATTGCAATTTCCAAAAATACCAGCGTATGTCTTTTAAACACGATAGTGGAAACTTCCTCACTCAGGGCCTTTACCTACCCTACCTATAATCTTAGGTTAGCAACCAAGAGAACTAAAGATATGTTAGCCATTTTGGTTTTCTTAGGTTGGAGTAATAAGGATGTAGTACAGCAACAATTTTATAAGGTAGTGTTGGGCAAACTACGCCCAACGTGCCGGATGCGGCCCTTGAAAGTTTCCATTTGACCCCAAACATCATTCCTGATTTCTCGAACGAAAAGCAGAATAGAGCTACTTCGAAAGAGTTATAGATATTAGAAACAGACTGACAGATGGACTAAACTTCTGAGAATTAATGCATTCCAGTTGGAACCAGATTATAAAAACTTCAATCTTTAATAGGGCTTAGTATTAGGGATGGCCACAAAGTTCCGGTTCCGGTTTTCAGAACCGGTTCCGGACCTGGATCCTAAAACCCGCTTCCAGAACCGGATCTTAGGAACCGGTTCCAGATCTGGATCTGAAAACCTGGTTCCAGAACGGGATCTTGGGAACCGGTTCTAGACCTGGATCCGAAGAAGCGGTTCCAGACCTGGATCCGAAAAACCAGTTCCGGAACCGGATCTTCTAGAACCGGATCCGTTCAGACCCGAAAACCGGTTCCACCAGGAACCGGTTCTGGCCATCCCTACTTAGTGAAAATGAAATCTTTGATTTTTACGTCCCACTGTTATGCCGGTTAGGCTAAAGGAGACGGTGATTATGAGAAATGAGTGAAATGGTGGAATGAAGAAAGTGGGAGGAAACGGGAGAGCCCCGAGAAAACCCACGAGCACGGTGTTTGTCCACCACAAAGTTCACTTGGCGGGGGCTGGGATCGAACCCGGGACCCCAAGCACCAGAGGTGAACGCTCTAGATCCCTACTTAGTATTACAAGAACTGTGTAGAATGTACTATTGTTGCTTATAATAAATTATATTGACCTACCCAAATATTTTAATTTTTTCTTTGTCCTCCTCCTAAAAGAGTTTGCCATCACTGGCTTAGGGCATTAAAACATCGAACTAGTTTTTTTTGACATACCCTATATGTACACGCGACAAACCCAGATGGATTGGTAATGAGGCTAATGGACTGGCTAACTTACCGTAATTGATCCATACATGGCCCCGAATTACGCGCCTCTTTTACGTAATTTTGCAGATAAGAACAAAATCTCAGCAATGCCCGCATCAATTAACACTTAAACAGGACTTTTTTTTTTCTATGACCGTAAATGACGTGACAGCAAAAGATGCTACACCTGAATTAAACACTGGAAAAGGATGTTACGGAAGATGATCTTGAAACATCAAATGTAAGGTAAATGACTGTGGTTTCCTGGTAACGAGTGCTGTCGTCATATTACAAAAGTGAAGAACATTTGAAGCTCTTCAGAAGCCATATTGATCTCTGTCTCTTTGGATGGGAAGTATCTACCAACACTTCAATATAAGATTATTTCTAGAATTGAAGAAGATGAAATGCTTACAATCTCTACGCATCAAATTATGTTGTGTTTACTTTAGTACCGTAGCAGAGAATATCAAGACTATCTCTATTTATATGCAAATTTCATGCGGAGTGTAACTGACAACTTTTTTTTTGTCCGTTTGCTTCATGTGTGACGTTGCTTCAATAAATTTTCATACATGTATAACTAATGGTGGCGGCGCTTTTATTGCCTTATATAAAAATGACATCAATACAGGAAAACGCACAAATGTGTGTGATAATGTGTAGAGAAAAAAAGTGGTATGTAAGTGCAATATGTTCAAAAAGTTTGCGGTTCCTTATTACGCCATATGCAACCGAAAATGAAATTACAACGGGATGGGGCTTCGCCACATTGGAGCCGACAAGTGCGATAGTATCTTGATAGACCATTTCTTGAATGTTGGATTGGACGTGATAGATCGATTCCCTGGTCGCATCACTATCCAAATGTTACTTCTCTCAGCTTATTTCTATACATAAAAATACATGTTTTGTTTTTATTATTTAACATATTATCGATAAGAAATGAGTGTTTTATTACTTAACATAGCATCGATATGATAAACTCTTGATGAAATTTTATGTACGCCACTGATATACTGTATAAAGGCTTGAAGTATCGTTTACACGGGATAGCTCTAATCGTATATGTCTATCAATATATCCAATTGTATATATTATTTACATAGAGTATGCAAAAATTTGCGACACCTATTGTAACATAGTAAGTGTGATCTCATTCAACTTATTTGTATAAAAAAAATATGACATTAGCGACTTTGTAACAACTACCTAATAACTTGTGTGTTCGACTCTTATGTGCTTATAAGCTCCATATCCCTTCTTTTTTTCCAAAATAATGCAAAAATATAAAAGGATAATTTATTTGTATATTTTCCAAATAACTTAAACTAAGGTAGCCAGGTATATGTCCCGCTTTAGGCGGGACAGTCCTGCAATTCAGACTGCTGTCTCACTGTCAAAGAAAGTTTCGGCGGGACGTACTAATGTGCTTCTTTAAGCCTGTAGACCTTTAACCAGTGGTCGAAGTGAGACGGTATGCGGTGGTATGCCATACCGCCTCTGGTTTTTCAGTAATGAAGACATACCACCTCTGATTTCTCAGTGATCAAGACATACCGTCACTAGAGAGTAGGTGCTAAAATACCTTTAATAAATCCATTATTATACACATTAATTGACGAATAGCTTTGCACGTAAAAAGATTTAATTTCTTATGTAGAAGTAATTTCTAAGTTGACAACACCAACGTTGGTTGTTATCTTTTTCCAACCTTTTGTTTTTAAAATGAGGTGTCCTCAAAGAAGTTCATCTAGTTTTACATTTTGACTGGTCCGCGTTTGCCCCAGACCCCCGCGTTTGCTCGACCTACTGCCTCGTACCTCCTTAAAACCAAAATTCTTTGGAATTTCAAGTTTCTTTTCCTATTTCAGCTATCTAAAGTGTAAGATTTTGAATCCCAAGAAAACGACCATTTAAATAACATGGGAATTTCTTCATACCCTCTTTAGACCTCTTAAAAACTAAAATATTCACTTTTGGCAATTTTTCTGTGGGTTAGTCCTAGAAGGCTACAATCATACCAAATTTCATAATTCTAATCCTGCCGGAAGTGCCTAAGCATTTTGGGGTGTTGAGGATGTCCCATATAAATAACACAGGAAAGATTTTTTCAGTTCCCCATAAAACCACTCTACAGCTGGAAATTTTTATTTTTGGTAATTTACTTGAGTAACTAACAGAAACGTACAAGCATACCGAATTTCAAGGTTTTATTCCAACTCCAAGTACCTAAAACATGAGATTATAGCTCCAGAAATGGTTCATTTAAATAACATGAAGAATTTCTTCATCAACTCTTTAGACCTCCTAAAAATTAAAAATATTCACTCTGGCAATTTTTCTGTGGGTTAGTTTCAAAAAGCACAATCATGCCAAATTTATTCATTGTAGCCGCACTGGAAGTGGCCAATAATTTCAATAATTTTTGAATGTAGAAGATGTCTCATATAAATAACACGGAAAAGATTTTTCAGTTCCCCATAAAACTATTCTAAAGTTGGAAAGTTTTAGTATTAGTGATTTACTTAGGTAATAACTAAAACGTACAAGCATATAGAATTTCGAGTTTTTATTCCAATTCGAAGTACCTAAAATATAAAATTATACGCCCAAAAAACGCCCATTTAAATAACATGAGGAATTTCTTCATACCCCCTTTAGACACCCTTATACTTAAAAATATTCACTTCTAGCAATTTTCGTGTTGGTTAGTCCCAAAAAGCTACAATCATACCAAATTTGAAGTTTCCACGTCAACCGGAAGTACCCCTTTATTTTATGCCAGTTTATGCAGTTTTATACATAGTTTGGGTGTGCCACGTTAAATGTTTATTTCTTATATATATATATATATATATATATATATATATATATATATATATATATATATATATATATATGTGTGTGTGTGTGTGTGTGTGTTCCCGCATTCCTATCCTTGTTGGTACCTGCATATGGTTTAACACCTTACCAGTTGGGACCGGAAAAATTGTTGGGACATTTTCCGGTGCCAACAATTTTTAAGCCTACAGGGGCTTCCTGGCGACCCCCTGGGCCTCCTGGCCGAATTTCGGAAAGGTCCCAATAATTATAGAAAAATGTGAGAATCTGTGTAAACCGTGTGTATGCTCTGGCGAATTACCTGCCTCCTGGTGGTCTCACACTTTAACTAAGAAATGGTGTGTAAGTATGACCCATACCACATTTATTGGCACTGCTCTGCTTACGGGATGGAGAAACGTAAGGGGAGTGGAAAGAGGAGGTGAGTCGTGCGGGGGAATAAACACACAAGTAAATTTGCACAGTACTTGTTGGTACCGATACAACCTTGAAACTTTCGTTTTGCGCAGTCGCGTTGACTCTCAGTAGCCTGCCTGTCACATGACATAATTAAAGAGCAGAAGGTGGGTTGTAATAAGGGGAGGTATTGTTCACAATTGGAGAAACTTATATGCATATATTCACAACTCGTACTTCCAGAAACGATGGGAACAGAAACAAAAATAGTGATAAGTGAATGGAAAACAGGCTAACGTAAAACATATACACAGCGCGTGATCTTATCGGGACACAATTATTGTTTCTATATACATAAAGTAGTTCAACTTTCTGTTGCTCCAGGTTTCAAGGTCTGGGACTGATGTTTAAAGCGAAAGTTAATCCATTTGAATAAGAGCAAAGACAAATGTATGCTAAGATGTACACTAGAATGGTCTAAGATTGAAGACTCAAAAGCATATTTGCAAATCAGAGATTCGTACATACCTACATACAATAAATATGTTCCAACTTTCATACTATTTTATTTTCTTCTTTTGTCAAAGAGAACCCGTTAGTTTAAACGTAATAATAAACTAAATATTTATTTTTAACATTTAAGAATTAAAAAGAACTCACAATCGTAGTTTACCAACACGTAGTGTACAGATTCATTAAATTAATTCAAACATATGGAGTTGTAAACACGTAAGAGATCTGGATTGGCAAAGGAAAGGCAGCGACCGCAGCCCGATTGTTGGTAGGGGTGATAGGGCTATCTCCGTATTCTGTGAGGCTCAGTAGAATGGTAATATGCTTGTATCGAGCAAGCAGTCACAAAGTAAAATAAGTTAACTCTAATTTCCAAGAGGCCAAATTATTAAAGCTCGGCTATTTGGTGTGAGCGTGATGAAAGTTGTAAGTGCCCTGAGTATGTCGCGAGGAACAACATTTAGGTGACGGTCAAAGTTATGAGATCCTACAAAATTTACGTTGAAACCACATCCTCGAAGAGGAACAGTGGATAAAAGAAAACTCTCGGTGACAGGTGCTACATACAGCTGTGTGATATTTCCATATATCGATCGATAGATATTTTCAAATATCGAATACTTTTAAGATCGATGTTTTTTTTAATATTTTGATATTTCCATGTTTTTCAATATTTCGGTGTTTTTCAGTATTACGATATTACGATTCTTTAATACTTTTGATGCTTCAATATGTTCATGTTTCACAATATTTCGATATTTTCTACTTAATCTCTGCAATCACAGGTACTTATCTGCAATCGTAGAAGAAACATATTTGTATATTTTTAAATTGGAGTACTATAAAATATACAAATGATGCTTTGTAAGGAGACAGTACCTAGGTATATTTGTGTTTATAACCCGAAGCTGCATAATCGAAAAGAACAAATCGTGTGAATTTCAGTTTATTTATTATCTAGTGCACTATGTATATTAGTCTTGTTCAACTATCAAAATAGGAGCACATTATGTTAAAGGTGTCTACCATAGGCGGCTCGTAAGGTAAATTATACGACAGTAAAATATAAAGTTGTACTGTTTCAAACAGACGTAAAATTTTCTCGTGTTCTGACTGTTGAGAACAAAATAGGAACAGTAAGTAACATTTTTCTGTTAGTTTGATGGGACAAACCTCTAATTTTTACGGACATAACTTCCCTCCCGAGCCGAGTCTGATGTCTACATGGTAATTATTATTATTATTATTATTATTATTATTATTATTATTATTATTATTATTATTATTATTATTATTATTATTATGTGGCTTCTTCTTTCTCCTGTATTTCCTGTCTGTTTTGTTATGCATTCAAATCATCAGGACAGTTTCTATTTTCTGAATACACAAAAACATTTTTCACTTAGCGCACTTAAAACTTTTTGATTTCGAACACCCAACCTTACTCCATCTTTGGTAGTTTTTGTTTTCAGCTTTTCTTTCATTACATATCTCCATCACATTCATCCATTTTTTCAGATCCTTACGTAAGAGTTTTTGATTGATTCAGGGCTTTGCATCCCGTACAGCTAAGGCTATAGGAAAAATGAAATACAGCTTAACGCGGAATCCTAACCACATGAGCTCCCACCAGAAATCGAAACCGGGTTTCATGTACTTAAGGCACACATGCTAACCATGTAGCCACTAGTTAATTTGAAAGCAGAAATCTAGTGTCTTTCTTAGAGTATCCGAAATTAAAATTCTTTTCTATGGGCTATCTACGAATTCACTAAATACACTTTCACTTGATGTCCATATACCCAACGTACCAATATTTGTTCTTCCAGATCTACAAATGCTTACCTATTTAACGGTTACACCTGTAGTTGCAAACACGTCAGATATCTGCGTTACTAAGGACCACGGCTCCCGCAGATCTGAGCCAATGGCAGTGGCGTTTTAGGGCCAACTCCGTACTGCGTGAGGAGCAGTAGAACGTGAATGGACAGTGAGATGAGCAGACATTCATAGTGTAAAATGAGCGTTCTATCTAGTTTTCAAGGAAGGCAAATTGTTGCTGCGTCAAGTTCTGCAAACTCGACCAAACTTGCAGGTCTGTAAGGTGTGCCGCAAAGGACAGTGTCCAAAGTGATTACAACCTACAAAACTGACGGCAAATCCTCATTCGTGAAGTTAAACAGTGGATGGAACAAAATCGCCGTTGACAGATCTCGCCAGGCATTACGACATATTGTCACTCAATCCTCGTGTGAGGCAGTGCAAATAATGGAGAAACATATCTAGCACCTTCCTTAACCGGCGTCGACAATCACAGTCTGCCAAGTTACATGACATGAATATGACCTGACATGGATGGCCTTCATAATGGACCATGATGTTTTAGCACAATGTCAACAGTGAAACATGTCGACGGCTCTGGGGCGTTGCAGACTCAAATATCCTGTTTCCAGTAGGTTATGTGCTGACGCATACCGGTTGCGCCTGTTCCCGTGATTAGGTCGTCATCTTTGGGAATCACGTACTTTATGGTCCAGTTGTCTCCGTTATGAAACACAAGAACACCGAGAAAACCCATTGAATACAAAGGAGCGATATGGGTGGGCAATGCAAAAGCTCACCCTACCTAGCACCCTGCAGACAGAGCAAAGTGTCATTGACACATTGTTACAAATCTTCACATGCAAAATATGGGAGGAATGGGAACTTGTACCAAAATTATAAACCAAGTATTCAATTCTCGACTATCAACGAAGGTCATGATTCTTTCGAACCTATTAGTTCACAGCATTAAAAATTTAGAAACGAAGAAAAATGTTATTGTATAGAAAAAACTTGATTAAAGAAGATATAGCAACCGTCTAATTAATATTTGAAGCGTCCAGGAGGAAAAAGGGGGTGTCCACTTTAGGCGTAATTTCGATTTTCATGCCGTCTTGTAGAGCACGCTGTGAGTTCCACTCAATATATCAAAAATGGGGAAAAGGTTTACGGTTAGTCTGCTATAGCAGTTTAAAAAATCATTGTAAAATGGTAGAAGGGGTATCGTTATCACTTACACTGGAAGAAAGGTGCATTCATTTTACTCTTATTTTTCTGTCTCTTTCGTCGATAATGTTCAATTGTGTTTATATTTCGGTGTTGACTAATGGTACAGCTACATGCAGCTTCAAAAATCTATTTCTTTAAAAAAATAGTAAAACAAAATATCTCCCAACATACATCATCTTGAGCTCTTCTGCGACTCCTGCAGTGGTCAAAATATGGATTATACTTTATTCCGATGTCCTCATTACATTGCACACGAAGGACATTTCCAGAGATTCATTTCCAGTCAAGTAACATTCCCAGTTCGTGTCATTTCTACCTGGAACGTGATAAGAACATGGTACTGGTGAACATAAATTCAAGAGCTGATACCAGAGGATTGGAATAATGTGATCGAAGGCAGCAAAGTGAAACCTACAACATATCAAGTAAGTGAATTTGACAGTTTCATGATTCGAGATTGGATATCATTCTTACAACCACTATACTTGAGAAAATGCTCATTTCACTCTAGGCCAATCATGGAGCTTCAAATAGAGAAAAGTCACCCAAGAATTGTGATACATAGGGACACTTATAATGGACTTTGCTTTTCTTCTGTGATTCACCTACTATTAAGAAATGGCCCACCGCAACCAGATTTATTGGAGATACAATTCTTACATACAGAAATAACTCGCGGCGAAAAGCTGGACGCTTATACCATAAATTGTATTAATGTTGTAATTTACTACAATAACACTTCGCAATAATGTGCAAAAGCCAGCATATACACTACTATGAGATAAGAAGAAAACTACAGGTATATTCGATGAATTATTATATATTAAGTGAGTTAAAAATATATGACTCTTGCCCCAGAACCTGATTTTTAAAATTCTAATGTCGTCAAGCTTAAGCAATTGAATCTTTCCGTAAGGAATGTCAAATAGTAGTTTATACGACGTTGACTATCAGGTCAACAAAGTCAATGAACTTTTGTACCCCACTTGTTCTCCTTGTCCCAGTCTCCCCTAGTTAAAACTCATTTGAGAATAAAAGTACATTTCCAAAGTTTTCGTTGTACATTAAAGAACCGTGTTAAATCGGTTGAGAACAGTTTGAACAGGTTTCTATGACCAACATCATATTTTTGGTGTGTTTTACAAGATCGTTCTCTCTTTCTTAAAGGGAAGTTGCCTATCTCGTAAGAAAATGGCAGGATCTGTAAGCTTTGAATGTCTTATGCAGCCCATATGGTCAAACCTTCTATAAGGAACTCCTAAAGAAGTAATTAGGGGAGAAAAGGAGAATAAAAATGACAAACGATGAAAACATATTTTTAATAATATTGTTTATAATTTAAAAAATAAGAGCCTCTTTTTTCCATTGTTTTGCCTGCAATAGACCCGTTTTTCCCCAGTATACACCACCTCATGTCAGTTTTCTTGTATTCTTTTACTTACAATAGTATACGTTGAACATAGGATTTTGTAGGCTAGTTTCCAATATAATAAAGAACTTATAAACCAAATTTGAAGCATTTTGCACGATCACTTTCGGAAATAAAATGTTTTGAACTTTAAAAATCGTTTCCTAAAAAATAGTAAAAATGGACATTCCCCTTCTTCCCCTGGACTCTTCCTTTATGACAATTTAAGATAGA
The DNA here is from genome assembly GCF_964235325.1 of Thermobia domestica. Taxonomy (NCBI): domain Eukaryota; kingdom Metazoa; phylum Arthropoda; class Insecta; order Zygentoma; family Lepismatidae; genus Thermobia; species Thermobia domestica. The sequence continues at coordinate 58,487,093 of NC_137456.1, read as the reverse complement.
CTACTCGGTAGCTCTATACAAGGTCATGCAAGCGATAAGCATACCTGGGACATGCAGGCATTCGACCTATGTTTGCACCATGAGTGACAGAATTTCTTCTCGAATGGCCTTGCCGTCTGATTGTCTTCTTATAGTGGTGCTGTAAAGCTATTTGTAGGTAGCGCTTGTAGGTAGTAGCGCTGGTTAATTTGTTGAGTTATTTGAGTCATGTTTTTAGAATCCAGGTTTTCCGCATCGAAGACAGTAACGACAGTGATTTAGCTACAAGAGAGCTAAAAAAAGAATTATCCAAAATATTTGTGTTGTTAAAAATGCGACTGTAGCTGTGCAAAACGTAAAACCAAAGAGCCCATAGGGAATGAAAGGAAATATTTCACTTTCACCTGTCACAGTTATGCCCACTAGGCTAAAGGAGACAGTAATGGTGAATAATGAATGAAATGGTGGAATGAAGAAAATGTGAGGAAACTGAGGAACCCCGAGAAAATCCATGTACATGGTGTTTGTCCACCACAAAGTTCATTTGGCGTAATCGAACCAAGGACCTCACTCACCAGAGCCCATAGGGAATAGTAGAGAAGAAAAGAACATAACTGGAGACCAAAATAGGCTAGGCCATCACTGCTGAACAAATTGTATCGTGGGAGAGCCGATAATACATGGGGGAGGAAAAGGGACAAATACTACGATTTATGGTGGTATTAAAGTTGACAATTCGCATATTAGGACGAAAACTTGCTGAGAATCGCAATGATGAAAATTCGTTTCAAGTGGGCTACTTGTAATGGCAAAGAGCTATAATGATAGTGTGGTAGAGACAATAACTGTATTTCTTTCACAATGTGAATACGGTAGACTTCGAAACTACGTACATTCAATATTAAAACCGGCAGCAGGAGATGTATAGCTTTCGATTATAATATATGAATATAATTAGAGATAACATGTTCTTTGGACGCTCAATCCACAACAAAATGTTCCCTGTATATTATCGTTCTTGCTCTATGGAGATCAACAACGAAACCGAAAATAGTATTCGGTTTTACCAGTTTCGCTTTTATTACCGAGATAAGAGTGAAAAAATATATTCTCGGGATGATGAATCGAATACAGAAAACTGCTTTTCGCTATTTATTTCCATTTTTGCTGTATGGAGATTAGCGTTAAGACCAGAAATTTTCTACTTTGACCACTTCCTATTTAAATTGCTCAAATATGGGATGGATCTTTTAGATCTTGAATAGATCACAGAAAACTGATTCTCATACATATCTTTCAGTTTTGTCTCAATGGGGATCAATACTGACACTAAAAGCAGTAGTAATTTCTTTACCATTTTCGGTTTATTAGAGAGAGAGTAAAGATGGTATATTTTCTTGAGATGCTCAATTAATTCTAGAAAACCGCCTCTCGCTATTTGTTACTGCGTTCGTTCTATGGTAATCAGTGTTGAAACCGTAAAAGGTCGATTTCTACTACTTCCGGTTTTAGATAGTAATTCGGTTCAGGTTTGAATAGAGAGTTATCAGAGTGGATTGAATGTATTCTTCAGACGCATAATAGATTTCAGAAATCGCTTCTTTCTATATCTTACTTTCGCTCTCTCTTTTTCTTTCTATATAGATTAATATTGAAACCGCAAGCAATAGTAAAATATTACCATTTCGGATTATGTTAAAGAGATACAGATTCTTTTTAGAGACATTGAATCGATTTCTGGAAACTACTTGTCAGTATCTAGTACAGTTTTTGTTTTATGCCAATCAATGATATCAGAAACGCTTAATTTCTAGCATTTCTGGTTTTAACAGGATATTAACGAAGTAAAAAGGAATCTATCATGCGACGCTGATTCAATTAAAAAACTGATTTTCAATATATATCTTACCAGTTTATTTCTATGGATATCAATATTCGAACCGGAAGTAGTAGTAAATTTCTAATGCTTTCGGTTTTAATACCATATGGATAAAGATTCTATAATCTTTCAAACATTGAATTGATTCCCGTAAACACCAACTTGTTCTGCAGCTCTTTCCAAGTGAGAAGTTACATGAGTGGTAGCGAATGATACGAGATATTTCTAGGTAGCTCATCTGGTATTGACAATAATCATAGTAGTGCGAAAAATCCGTGTGCCTATGTACTGTCAACTGCCCCAAAATGACAACGACGCTCCACTGGTATTGGGTGTAGCATAAGTCCACTAAGGCCATGTAGCTTGCCATTTGAAAAGATATTTGATTATTACTGCTAGTTTTAAGGCGATCAATGTTGAAACTGCATAGGGTTGATTTTTACTCTTAGGACTTAAATAGCGGATTAACGGAGAAGATGGTGCCTATTCATGAGACGCTGAATCGATTTTCGAAACTCACTTTTCGATATGTCTAACGATTTTTGCTCTAATCCCCGTCGACAAACGGAAGGACGGGTATAGTCGTGCTGTAAGACTTCCGATATTTATGCACAGCATAGTTTGGAAATCTAAAAATTGAAACTCACTAGCTGTTAGTTCAAATATCCATCCATTTGCCTTACCATTTCAACATAAATTTAGTTAAATCTACAAGCATTATAATGCTTTTATTGTACCCATCAATTATAACATTCAAGAGACGCCCATGCTTATATGAAGTTATTCTGTGCTCATCCGGTAACCTTTTGTCTGTTATGACGAGCTATTGTTCTTTTGCTTTTTTAAATATACATTTTCATATTTCTCGATTGAGTAGCCTATAGCTTCAGCAGAACCCGTGTCACGACGCGCTTACGCGTTTCGTCATATTAGTGTTTACAGAAATGTTTACCTTTATCTTAAAATGTTAGTCCATTCTGAAGCATTGGATAATTCAATTATTTTCAAACACAAGAATGCCTAATAAAAATGTATGTAAAAGTTGTGTTGATCATTTTGGTTTGGATAAAGTTCCAGTTTCCTTTTTATCATTACTTAATCAACTGAGGTTTCAGCAGATTTAGCTTCGTATCATGAATACGAGTATTCTATAAATATTTCTCGTTCTGCTCTGTCCTACATTCTTAAGTGGAGGCTAAGGCTACTAAGGCCATTAATAACATGTAAACGAAAATAATACTAAATAGTATCTATTGGGAATGCCAAATTTTAAAGTGATTTTATTACGTTTAGAGCTTCGTCAAAATAATCGTGGTTCTAGAATACAAAAGTCGTCAACACCAGGAAAGACATTTTGGGAGGGCATAGAGAGTAATTGTCATTACCATTTTCTACAAATACCTACAATTTAATAAATCGTATACTAATATACTATATAAAACGTGAAAATCTTGTGTCGATGAACGATCTTGCTCCACTCCCTCCCCGCTAAAATGTAACATGATCTGAAATGACGCCCCTGCTCACCCTGAAACATTCATGAAGTATATTACAACATGAAGCATTTGACGTAGGTTACAGTGACCGTAACACTTGGATTAAAAGCAATTGTAGCATGATTACAAGACATTCTTTACTGTTTCATTTCTGTAAGTTTAAATCTCGCGTCTAAATCATTTTTATGGGATACTATTTTAAGAGTTATGTTTACATTTATGGGTAAGTATGTTCTTAATGCATGCTTCCATTTTTACTTTAAGTAAGTTCTTGTACACACCAAATTTATAATCCTTTAAGAAAGTTGTAAGAAAAATAATACACTCGTGCCCTAAACTTAAAGTAACCGCATATACCAGGTTTCATTATGTCAGTTTGCGTCAGCAATACAATACATGAGAAAGCACTATAGTCACTTTATTCGTGGAGTGTCTGCACCAAAACAGTGTATCAAATACTGCCAATATTTAAGGAAACCATATCTTATGTCGAACCTCATGTGCAAAATGCTAGGACCTCATGTGCTAGGACATTAGAGCATTCACATGCAGGACTCACTATGGAATATGCTCTCCTCGAAGAGAAACACACTACTGACATCGACGTGGCATACTGGAAACGATTGGCAAGCAGTTCTTGTTGCAGAGCCCGCCACTCCTCCGTGAGGGTTTGTCGAAGGTCTGGAAGAGTACTTGGTGGAGGTATACGCTCGGCAACACTGATCCCTAGAGCACCCCAGCATACTCTATGGGATTGAACTCCGGGGAGTACGCGGCCACCAGATTTAATGAATATCCTCTTCCTCAAGGAGAGCGGCCACGGCAGCTGTACGATGTGGACAAGCATTGACATTCATAAAGCAAAACTTTGGACCGATAGCTACATAAAACAAACGGACATAACGGAGAATGCCATCAATGCAACATCTGGCCTCTGTTATAGTCCCTCCTTCTACAAACTGCAGCTGTAAGTCCGTTTAATAACCCAATTGTGCCCTTACCTAGCTGAACATGAACTGGGAGACTGACTGTTGGCTGAGAGAGAAAGTTTGAAATTTCACAATTAGCTGCGCCTAGGACTATTTTCACTATCTTTTTACAAGTAGCATTAACAACGTTTCAACTGTTGTGTATGATCTATTGGTCTTAACAATAAGTTCGGATATCTTATAACTAGCTTTCTGTACTTTTTGCGTAACACGTACCTTAGGAGTAGACGACACCAGCTATACTTTCTTGGGAGAAGGCGTGTCTGTGAATAGGCAGATACATTTTTGGAAGCCCACTTATATTTTTGTGTACCGAAAAACTGCGATAACAGCACCTATGATAACAGCATGCCTGGGGGGTTGTGGGAGGACGGAAGGCGGATGATGTGATCGGAAGGCACCCGTTCCCCTGCTCCCCTCTAATATCATCACAGCATAGCAATCATAAACGTCTTCGTTTTTTGTTCCAACAACCGACGAAATTAATATATAGTGAATAAAGTGCGACAGAGAATGCAATACTGTACAAGCGTATGAAGAATAGTGACTGGAATAAATAACTAAAAAATTAACTTCTTACGATGTGTAAAACTTCGCATCAGATCTTTCACCTTGCCATGGCACTCTGGCGCCGCGGTACGCCGGTTGCATATCACTGGCCTAATATACTGGGTGTATCAAAAGACCGAAACTTTGTTATGATAAAGATACAGCAACAGAAAAAGGAAAGTTGTTGGAAATAGAAGGTTTTCAATCTAATATCTCGGCTTTATTCCAATCGCTCCAGTCGTTTCCGCTTCACACTGTAAGGCGTCCGGTGTTAAACGTTAACTGTGTTTTTCTGTTTAATCTGAAAAATATACGAGTATACAGTATATATCTTATATAATACTCATTGTCAAAGCTGCTTCAAGTTAGATTCCCGGTGACGTCACCAGCAAACGTCCCACGGTTATGCCGGTTAGGCTAAAGGAGACGGTGATGATGAGAGATGAGTGAAATGGTGGAATGAAGAAAGTGGGAGGAAACGGGAGAACCCCGAGAAAACCCACAAGCACGGTGTTTGTCTACCACAAAGTTCACTTGACGGGGGCTGGAATCGAACTCGAGACACCAAGCACCAGAGGTGAACGCTCTAAAACTGAGCCACCGCGGCCCTTTTGTTAGTAGAAACATTGTCCTACAGCAGCAGCCTTTTGATATGTAGCATCCTTCTGCGTCTCTCCTTGATTGCCTGCCTAACTCTTGGAATCAGTTCTGAATAGTAGTCACTTGTAATTGTCTTTGGACCTTGGAGATAATCAATGAACAGTATGCCCTTACTATACTCACTCCCAGAAAAAAAAAAAGTTGCCATAAGCTTGCCAGCTCATTGCATTATCTTGAATTTCTTGAGGGGTGGAGATCATGGTGTCACCACTGCATGCTATGTTGATTGGACCCTAGACCACAATGATGTATCTAGGTTCTACCCAGCCATAAGAATACTTATCCAAATCAATTGAATGCACTCTCTCCACTGCTCGGATTTTTGTGCGCTCGTGCTATGTAAAACGAATTTTAAAGTGTACAAGAGAAGAAGAATCTTTGTTTTAATAGAACGTCACTTCAGTTTCCGTATTTCAGGATAACACATTAAGAGTCTAGTTTAAGATAGATTAACTGTGAAAAGAATATAAATATTTTCATTTTTTTAATGCTTTTTCGTAGTACGTAAGGTTTTAATCAGGGCTGGATTAAAATATCTGGAGCCCGGGGCTAGAAAAAATATGTGCCCCTTCTGATTTCACCTAATAAATTTCTATCAAAGTATAGTAGGAAAGTTAAGGGAATATGTTGAATATTTTTGGTATATTTTATTTTGATAATGATGATTTTTATCTTCATGATTCTTTTTAGAAATCCAGTTGAGATTTTGATCAGATTGGAGGCCCCTATCCACCTGCGGCCAGGGGCTATATCCCCGTAAGCCCCTCCCTTAGTCCGGCCCTAGTGTTGTGCTTTCGTGTGCATTGCTTAAGCTGCTATCCTGATACTGATATGTTGACTGGTTTAAAACTAGAGAGGTTGAAATATTTCATATCCGATTCTCAGAAATATATCGTCTATTTAGGTTCATCTCGAGAGTTACTGAAATTCATGTTAATTATTTATTATCTGCCGTCATATTTTGATTTATTATTATGATTCTTTTTTTACTGATGGGGCAGTGGAAAGTCTGCTTTTGATGTTTTGATTGGACTATAGTATATAAATACACTTACCAACTGGTCAATATTTGTTTTCATTTCATTCTTTCTTCTTCCGTATTGTAAGATTATTACATCGAAATTGTCTACAGTGGACATTCTTTCAGAAAATAGCTGACGTTTTGTTAAAAAGTTGGACATTTTTACATGTAAATTTGAAAACATTTTACCTTATAATTGTATGGATGATGTTGAATCTGCATTGGTTCTTGGATCAGAATTGTACTTGCCACAGAAGTAATGCATTACTTGTACTTGCCATTTTTCGACAGAAGTAATGCATTATGTTGTTGCAACAAGTGTTTGTAAAATTCTTCATAATTCATGTGCATGAAACTACGTAATTTTAGTACAATGACCGATCCCGTAACTGACTGTATTAATGAGCTTCTTTTTTCACTAAGCAATGATTAGAAAAAAAAAACACTCTTTACTCGCTGCATTACCGTACTGCTACAATTGCAAAATAAAGTTGGTACAACTCACTGGAAATTTCAATTCTATTGTTACTTCTGATCAGTGGCGTAGCAGCTGTCCCCGCAACCCCCGCAGTGAGGAGGGGCCCCGAGGTATAGGGGGCCCCGAAGTCTTGCAATGAATAAAGATTTAAAGAAGTAAAACCTAAACCTTACTTCTATAGGCTTTACAACTAGGGCCCCTTCTCCATACTTTGCGGGAGGGCCCGCAAAAGTGTGCTACGCCACTGCTTCTGATAAATGCTCATCATTACTCTTCAGCAAAAGTTAAACTTTCATTCTAGACTAAGAACTCATATAAGATAAGGGGCACATAATGAAGGAGATAAGGAACACATAGGTCTAGGCTATATGCTTAACTACTTACATACCGGTAACGCAAACGGTTTAAAACTTCTATCATTTATTGTTTCGTCTTTCATTGATTATTTTCGGAAAGATCAAAGAGAGTTATACAGTATGGATTCACCCAAACTCATCAATCTGAATCTAGCTTGGCATGGTTATAAATCTTGTCAACGTTGTACTCCTATGAAATACTATGATGTGCTGGCTTTTAGTTCCCGAGTTAGAGGAGATCAAATATGAAGTTTGGACTTTGTCAGATTTAGGAGAATCAATTTTAATAAAGATTTGATTAAAAACCAACGAAGGACAGCTTTCTAACCAAACTGAGAAACATATCAGGTTTTAAAGTAAAATATTGAACAAATAGAAATATGATTAATTGTCAGACTATTCAAAAATAATTGAAATGACGTCTGGACATATTGAAAAATCACAAGATGCCAGACATGCCCGGCAAACGCCGGAAGGATGGCAACCCTAATTTCACTGAAATTATCTGTAAAGAAATGTAAATGTTCTATTTCGGTATGTTACCTATACTTTTCATTTACCAATATTGATATGATTTAAAAGCCGGAAAGAGATGGGTAACTACTTGTCTACTAACACTGAAATCAAAAGAACTATATCTCCAATTTAAATTTAATTCGAGATCTCGGATAAAATTCAAAAACCGATTTAGATTGTGATTCAGATCCGACCACTTCCACCTCACAAGCTGGCAATTTTCCAAGAGAAACGCTGCACGTACACATGCTTCCTTTATTGTTATGAGCGTACGACTCGGTTAGGAGAGAAACATTATGCAACGTTCTTACAGAACTTGGAATACTGAGAAAGCTAATTAGATTAATTAAGATATGTTTAAATGATCCTAAAGTAAAGTCCGGGTAGGAAAATTTTTGTCCACGAGCTTTCACGTCGAAAATGGCCTGAAACAAGGAGATGCGTTGTCGCCATTATTATTTAACTTTGTTCTTGAATACGCTATAAGGAAAATCAAAGATAGCAACCAGGGCCTAGTGCTGAACGATATTCACCAGGTTATGGCATATGCTGATGATCTGCGGCAGACCATTATAATGAATATCGTAGATTTTATAGATGATGATGGGAGAACAATAAAAAGAAATACACAGGTCTTATTAAACTTTTGCAAGGACATGGGTTTAGAAGTAAATGTAGAGAAAACTAAATACATAGGAGTGCGTCGGGACCGTAATAGGACAAATTATACATGCGTTAAAATATTAAATAATACTTTTGATAAAGTGGATACTTTCAAATATCTAGGATCAATAGTAACAGAGGAAAATCACATTCACGAAGAAATTAAATGTCGACTAAAACCAGGAAATTCGTGTTACTATTCGGTTCAAAATCTCTTGCCGTCGCGAATTCTGTCAACGAATCTGAAGCTTAAAATATGCAAAACGATAATCATGCCTGTTGTTCTGTATGGTTGCGAAACATGGTCGCTTACTCTGAGGGAAGAACATAGACTGAAAGTATTTGAGAACAAGATCCTGAGAAGAATATTCGGACCCAAAATGTACGGGAATGAGTAATGGCGGAAACTTCATAACGAGGAACTACATAATTTATACGATCTACCCAACATTGTTAGGAAATGAAAATGAAATGAAATCTTTGAGTTTTACGTCCCACCGTTATGCCAGTTAGGCTAATGGAGACGGTGATGATGAGTGATGAATGAAATGGTGGAATGAAGAAAGTAGGAGGAAACGGGAGAACCCCGAGAAAACCCACTCGCACGGTGTTTGCCCACCACAAAGTTCACTTGACGGGGGCTGGGATCGAACCCGGGACCCCAAGCACCAGAGGTGAACGCTCTACCACTGAGCCACCGCGGCTCCTCCAACATTGTTAGGGTCGTCAAGTCTAGGAGGCTTAGGTGGGCAGGTCATGTAGCTAGAATGGAAGAAAGTAGAAAAACGTTCAAAGTCTTGACTGGAAGACCAATCGGAAAACGACCATTAGGAAGACCTAGGCGCAGATGGGAGGACAATATTAAGATGGATCTCGCAGAGATTGGAATACAAAGTAGAAACTGGATGCAGTTAGCTAAGGATAGAAGTCAGTAGAGAGCTTTTGTGAACGCGGCATTGAACCTCCTGGTTCTATAGGAGTTAGTTAGTAGGGATATGCACGTTCGGCGCAAGACGCGGGTTGATTCCTGACGGGAGCTCATGTGGTTCGATTGTCACGTTAATCAGTAGCTCCACGTCTCATATAGCCTCGCTGGTGAAAGGGACGCTAAACTAAAATCAACAACATTCCCGGTGGAAACTTAAAGGGTTCGGAAATGACGAAAGATGGAAGTTCGCCTCAAATGATTCAGTGCTCAAAAGGCATGTTAAAATCCGAACCAACCAAACAATCAAGCTGCAGAAGTACACGAGATATCCATGTACGTTCCGCACGACAAAAGATTACGTTAAACATTTTTTTAAGGGTACGGGGGGGCCGTGAATATATTATCAAACATTATATAAAATGCATGTGTTAGATAAATGTTAATCTAAAAAGTTAATTTTAGAGACAAATAAACATTTATAGACAAGATTTTTATCTCACAGGAAGACGGAAGTGTAACTCACCGATTTGAAGGAGACTTTGTAGGTTTGTAGAACATCGAAAAATAATCGACACGTAATTTTTTATTTCGGCAGTGGTGCGAGTTTAAGGGTAGAAACAGCCCTTTGTTCGTTAGGGATAGTCTTGAAGCATAGATGGAAAACAATCATTTCATGTAGAAGAAAACAAACTGCCAAGGGGGGGGGGGTATGACAGTTGATTCAGAATCTAACGTCAAAATTAGAAAATTCAAAATGGAGGATCCAATATTGTGATTACAATTCCAAGGATCCAGTATGGTGATTACAATTACCAAAGTCTTTTGGTTTGAAATGATCTGCAGTTAGCCAAAAACAATTACAGTTGGCGGTGGTTACTGCGAGAAGGTTGCAGAACGATTTGAAACACCTTCCTGTACTTATTTTAACGAGATGCTTGAATAAAGTGCGTCTTCATACGTCTCACTATTCGAGGTACTTGTTTATAGTGAGTGCTCTCGCTTGTAGTATGTCAGTTTCATATATCCTCAATTGTTATGAATTTGTTGAGAAGACGTTTTACAGTAATGATATTCCGTAAAAGGATGTGTGATGCATAAACATAGTTTACACAACACACACCTTATTTCAGCAATAACTGCGCACAAATTGCAAAATGCTGCACAATCTTTGAAATAAAATGTTACGGGATTGTCAAATGATCAAATTGTCAAAAGCAGGTGGTTTTTATTCCAAATAACCGCTGTCGTACTACAGATACCTAATAATATTTATAAATGTGGGAGAAGAAAACTGATTATGAATCAGTGATTGGACCTTAATTATATTATTACGGAGATGTAAATTCATGTTATGGAGAAGGACAATGTCAGAAAAATGTCCCAAGAACTTTTTCCAGGGCCTAAAGAAGAATATGTCAAAATGCTGAGTAGCGTTGTTCCTGCAGGAATTGTTTCTATTTTGAGATACTCGCTTGAGGTTTAACTCGGAACTGAAATATGCTATCCATCACTTAAATAAGAACCCCGACTAGTGATAGGCGAGGGTACTCACTTTCAATAAGCTCTACGAATAGTGGGAGGCGAGGGGGCCACTTTCAATAAGTTATAGGGTTGGTATCAAGACGAGATCACAAAGTCTCGTCTCGGTTGATAAGTTGCGGTCTCGGTCTCGTCTCGCGTCAAAAATCGCCGTCTCTTTCTCTTCTCGGTCAACAGATTGTTGCCTCGATCTCGGTCTCGAAGGCCAAGTCTCAGTCTCGTCTCGAAAGTCTCGAAACAATAATGTGAAATTAAAATTCTGAAAGTATTATTATCGTACAGTCTGTCGTTTCCGCTTCTTATTTTTTGTCCTCATTCTTGACTCAGAATTATGTTATGGTGTAGTACCTCTTCATAGCTAATTTGCTAGCGCTAATGCTTTCTTTTCATATGTTCAAGGTTCAATCATCAGTTGGTATATCATACCTGGGATAAGACGCTAAGAGTAGCCCATGTTTCACTTTCACAGGGTTCCTACTGATCTGGAGAAATCAATTTCTCTGACTTCTCCCTGATCTTTCCTGACCTCTGGCAGGAAATTCCCTGAATTTCCTGACAGGTGTCGAATGACGTTGACATATAAATAAGCAATAAATAACGGTGAATATTTATATATGAGAACATTTATTCTATAGAGACAAATAGTAATCAATTGCTCATACGTACATTCCATTAACCTCCCATAAAAATCTGAGCAACGTCCCATACTGTGATCATTTATAGTTTTCTAAGCTGAAATTGGTGTACAATTATTGTTAGAAAAAATATATTTTATAAAATTTCCTTGACTTTCCCTGATTTACAGTCTTTTCCCTGAGTTACCCTGACGTCTCTGACTTACCTGACCCGTAGGAACCCTGCTTTTGGCAATAGACTTTGTCTGATGTAGCCTCAGTACTACCTATACAATTAAATTCTATTAAATTAACTCCAGGACTATACAGTAGTTTATTTCCTTCCTTTGAATGAGAATTGTTCAGAATCTCCTAACGGATAATGCAACACATAAAAGCACGAATGTATTTAATCGTACCGAAATTTAAATTTTACAATTTCTCATTTATTATCCAATACGTTCTGCTGTGACTGTCATTTTATAAACAGAATGTGCCTGTAACTTTCATTATCTTAACAAATAGGGTAAATTATTACTTTAATATTTTGTTTCAAATTGATCAAATGCTTTATTAACGTTTCACATCTCCGTGTTTAATACAACACGAACTTCCTGAACTTTGTGGTGGGAGCTACGGCACTCATCTTTGCTATGTGTGGTCACGAGTTGGATCACCAACCAAGTTAGATTCAAAGTCCGATGTTTCGCATAGTTCGAGTCTCACTTTATATACATTCTGTTTCTTATATATGTTCATAAGGTCGTAATGCATTTCATAAGCATACGAGTATATCCAGTGCCGTAACTAGGCAGGAGCAACTGGGACAGTGCCCCGGGACTCTCACTCATAACGGCTTCGAAAAAACCAGTCAGGCTTACAAAATTTCTACTTTGAGAACGGAAAAAAGGATAATATCTAAGAAATTGAAGAATTTAGTGCTTAATTTGAATAAATTGTCAAGGACATCGCAGACTTACATGTTTTTACGGCAGGAAAAATGTCACCCCTCGGTGGCGACGATATCAGCTTTTTGGACCCACAGACTTATTGTTACTGAACTAAGTAGGACAAAGCACTAACTTGTTTCTTTTCGGAAATATCTTGTTTTACTCTTCATCCTACTCTTCGCAGTAGTTTATGTGAAGTATAAATTGATTGAAAATTACTTGCGAAACATGGACATAATATTATATAAGTATATAAGTAATTCGAGCTAATTGTATCTATATTCTCTCGCGCGCCAAAACAAGTGATTTTTAACTTTCTAGTTTCCTTTTATATTAATTTTCGTGGTTTTGCTGCAACATGAAAGATTGAATAATCAGACATTGAATATCATAATCATCATATATTGAATAATCATCACCATCATCATAATCAACCCTTACCAATCCACTGCTGGATGAAAGTCTTTCCAAGCCTTCTCCACAACTATCTATCTTGGGCAATTCTTATACAGGTTACTTCCCAGTGGTTCTTGATTTCGTCACGCCTTCTTGTATAGGGACGTTTCCTAGGCTGTTTTTCTCTCGTGCTATCCGTTGTTTTCGTCCATCTATCATAATTCCTTCTTGCAGTATGTCCAGCACATTTTGCAGCCCATGTTAAAAATTATTTCATTAGTACCAGTTATTAGTTGCCAAAAAATTCATTTCTATATATTTGTGCTACAAACATCATAGTTCAAATCCGCTACTTTTGAAACACAGACACGCTACTTTTGGAGCACAGACACGCTACTTTTTGATCTTTGGATCTAGCAACACTGACTCAATGATTTGAATCAACACAATGTGAGGACCCCCATTTGGTCTAGCGGCTAGCACACTAGACTTCAGTTCGCGTGGTCCCGAGTTCAATTCTCGGTGGGAGAAATGTTGAACAACCGAAGTGGTTCGGATTCCACTATAATCAGTAGCTCCATGTCTCCTTTAGCTGCCCTAGCATAATCGTGGGACGTTAAACTAAAACAAACCAACTAAACAAAAACCAATACAATGTGTACTACTAACTGTAAGTCCTTGAATAATTGCATATACCTATATGGTATGGATCGAGTTTGAAGTGGTCGGTGATCAAACTAAAACAAGTGAAATGTATTTAAGGTGTAATTAGAACTTATAATTAAGAACGGTTTTAATCTAAAGTGTACACCGGTCCTAAGGCTTAGGGGGAGCAACTAGTGTGACTGCAAAGTTATCAGTTACAATTACCTAGGTAATTTTAATTACAATTTGCATTTACATGTATTGCTGGAACGAAAACTTTGACAAGTAGCCCAAAGACTATGAAAAACGTCGTCTTTTGAAAACATTCTTGGACCATAAAACAAATTACGAGTAATTTTAAAATTTTAGAATATTTTGCAGTTTAGCTACGTTATTTGCACTATATTTTGAATAATATTTATCAATTTATTTAGGATAGTAATACTGCATGAAATAATGTAAGTGCGACTTGTTATAAAAAATGAAATGAAATGAAATCTTTGAGTTTTACGTCCCATGGTTATGCCGGCTAGGCTAAAGAAGACTTTGATGATGAGAAATGAATGAAATGGTGGAATGAAGAAAGTGGGAGGAAACAGGAGAACCCCGAGGAAACGCACGTACACTGTGTTTGTCCACCACAAAGTTCACTTGGCGCGGGGCTGGGATCGAACCCGGGCCCCCGTGCACCACAGGTGAACCCTCTATCACTGAGCCACCGCAGCCCCGCGACTTATAATTAAAACCACCAAAAAATATTGTAATAAGGAAAGGAAAGTAATGATCATTATAAATATTTAACACAAATACGTCATTTTAAGCAATATAACAATAACTATCCATGTGTTTGGTATCTCTGAAACAGTTTGAAATAACAATTATTGTAAATGGCATTATGTTCATTTAAGTCTTTTGGACGCATCTACATGATAAGAAATGACATGTCAGCACGTTTTCGAAGTAAATTATTAAGAAAAGGTTAAATTTTCCATTTGTTGTAACTTTGTTTCTTCATTCATTCGAAATACATTATGCCATGATCATAGTATTTGACGCTAAGATACAATTGATGCGCATGTCACCGTCCATACCATTTAAGTTACTAGAGATCTACAAAATGTTGATGTTAGTGATACTGTATTGTCCTTTGTTACACTGAATAATGCATGTGGTATTGTGGTTTTATTTAATATCTAAATTAGAAATATGTAATACCTTACGTAGTGGAATTTAAAAGAACACTTTATGTCGCGTCGGCAACAATGCTTGTTCATCTAGTGGTATTGCAGAATATCTAGAAGAACTTCCCCTTGAATATTTCACACAACGCAGTACACAATTCCAACATTTAAAATATATAAAGATGGTGATCAGAAAAATGGAAACACCTGTAGTTGGCGACACGTCAGATGTATGGGTTGGCAGTGGTGTCGTGGCGCCCGCAGCGCCGGACCGCTGGTGGTGGTGTGTTAGGTCGGTCTCCATACTACGTCAGGTGCAGTGGAACAACAGCATCCAGTGGCTGCAGCAGACGGAGGTAGTGTAAAATGGGAGACCTCTCAGATTTTCAAAGAGGGCAAATTGTTGGTGCGCGGTTATGTGGAGTGAGTGTGACGGCAGTGGCTACTGTATTAGGTGTGTCGCGTGGGACAATGTCGAAGGTGATGACGGCCGACAGAACACACGGGAAAACCTCATCGGGGAAGCGGAACAGTGGGCGGAAGAAAATCATGAGTGGCAGGTCACGCCGGGTATTGAAGTGCATTGTCACGCAGAACCGTCGTGCCACTGCGGAGCAAGTGACGGAGGAACTCAATCAGCACCTCCCCCACCCTGTTTCGACAATCACAGTCCGCCGCGGATTACATGACATGAACTTACGGGGTCGTGTTGCACGGGCCAAACCGCTCATCAGGGACCATAACGCTTTCGCACGCCGCAAATAGTGCCACGACCATGCAACTTGGACCGTTGAGGATTGGAAACGTGTGATTTGGTCGCATGAGTCATCCTTCACCCTATTCCCAACCACGGGCCGTGTTTATGTGTGGAGAACGCCCAAAGAAGCTTATGATCTGCAGTGTCTCCGCCCAACTGTGAAACATGGCGGCGGCTCGGTGATGCTGTGGGCCGCAATATCATGGTTTCCATTGGGCCCTGTGGTCACACTTAGCGGACGAATCACTGCCAACGATTATGTCGCAATTTTAGGAGACCACTTGCATCCTATGGTCCGAATGTTGTTCCCGGACAATGACGCCATCTTCCAGGATGATAATGCACCCATTCACACAGCTGGCGTTGTTGCAGCGTGGTTTGAGGAACATCGGGATGAAGTTCAACACATTCCCTGGCCCGCCCAATCCCCAGATCTCAACATAATTGAACATCTGTGGTCCGTCTTGGAAACACGACTCCGGCGACAATTTCCACCTCCATCCTCTCTCACAGAACTGACCGATGCCCTGCACGAGGAATGGTGTAAAATTCCACTTGCTACCATTCACGACCTCTATGCTTCCATCCCACGTCGAATCAAGGCTGTTCTGAAGGCGAATGGTGGTCCGACACCATATTAACCTGGTAAGTTGCAATTTCGTTCAGGTGTTTCCATTTTTCTGATCACCATCTGTATATATATATATATATATATATATATATATATATATATATATATATATATATATATATATATATATATATATATATATATATATATATATATAGGGTGAGTTCTAACTAAAGGATCAAACGTGGAGGGGTGATAATTCGTCCAAGAAGAAGCAAAAAGCTAATAATGAACGTAGGGGAAATTCCGTCTCGTTAAAGAGTGACAGCCTGTCGAAAGTATGGCAGCATGAACTGTTGAGACCAACAGCTGAAAAAACAATACACCATAGAGAGTGCGGTTAAAAACGTTACTTGAAAGGACATACCTACTGTATTGAAAAATGCTGTTGATAACGCCGCTATGCGTGCGCATGGGATTCCCCAGAGGAACGGAGGGATTCCCGGACATGCTACGAAGGAAAGAAGTGTCCCACGTTGTTAATCCCGTGCGCACGCATAGCTGCGTTTTGAAACGAGCATTTTTCAATAGAGTAAGTATGACTTCCTAAGTGACGTATTTAATCGCACTCTCTACGGTGTATTGTTTTTGATCTGTTGGCCTCTGAAGTTCATGTTCCCATGCTTACGACATGCTGTCACTCCTAAATGGGACGGAATTTCCACTATGTACACTAGAAATTTTTGCTAGTTTTTGGATGTACTATCACCCCTCCAGGTTTGTCATCTTAGTTAGAACTCACTCTGTGTATATATATATATAGCGGATCCAAGGGGAGGGCTATAGAGGCCCACTTGACGCACAGTTATACACTGGATAAAACGGGCTAAAATGCTACTTTCTTCACATTGGATAAAGCGGCAAACTATTGTTTAGCCCTTCCCTTGATCATATCCTGGATCTGCAGTTGCATATATATATATAACGAGAGAGAAAGAGAGAGAGAGGGTTGTAGATCGGCAGTGGATTTTGTTTTGGAAGAAGCTTGAGGAACGAGTAAGAAACATTTGTGTTGTACGTACAATGCGAAAAAGTTATCACAAATTTATTTCCGGAGGGGCTTGAGCCCGATAGCCATTCCCTAAATACGCCACTGTACATCAGTCAACCGTTCCCATATCTAACTCAGCAACGAAATAAATTTTGAGTAAAGGTAATTTGAATAGCTATCAATATCAATATTCGAGACGAGACCGATACTTTCGAGACTCACATAAGTCTCGTCTCGGTATATAAAAGTCCGTCTCGGTACCATGCCTAAATAAGTACGCCGAATAATGAGAAGCGAGGGACTCACTTTAAATAAGCACCTCAAATAGTGAGAGGTGAGGGGACTCACTTTAAATAAGCTCCCCTAATAGTGAAAGTGCAGAGATCTCACTTTAACCAAACATACCGCTAAAATAAGTACTTCTGCCAACTACGATTGTTCTTGGCTATCTGCAAACCATTTCAAACCAGAAGACTTTTGTAATTGTAACCAACATATTGATCCGCCATTTTGAATTTTGTAATTTTGACGTCAGATTCTAAATCAGCTGTTCTAAAAACACCTTCTACAATTAAACCCGCAACATTGCCGAAATAATAAAACAAAACGTGTCGATTATTTTTTGATGTTCTACGAATCTGCAAAGTTTCATTCAAATCTGTGAGTTACACTTTCGTAAGTGTCCTTGTTAGAGACGCATTCAGTAATATAAGAATGATGGCCACAAGAATTACCTCACATAGTGACCAGGATTATTACAAGAATATTTTCTAATTCTAGATTTTACATACAAACTGTGGAAACAAAGTTGTAACAGTCATTTTCTAATGTGCAATTTTTGTACTGAGTGCTCATGTTTCAATGTAATTAAGTTGTTCCTTAAATATTTTAGGATTTCCACTTTTTGAGGTAAATTTTAGACTTTCACTCAAACAGCTACTGCTTCCTTACTATTTATCGTAGGATTAGAGTTCAACCTCGTTTTTCCCAAGATAGATCATACTTTCCAACGGTAGCACACGCTTGTCCGTATTGTACACCAACAACGGGAAAATCGGAAAACGACCAGGTGATTTTTTTTTAATGAAATTTTTGTACCCCTCTGGACCGGTTCTGGGTTCATGTAAGTATCTGATTTTTTAAACAAAATACGTTATGTACATAATACGTATGCAAAATTTCAATCTTGTATCTTGAAAACTGAGATCGGAAGAAAGTTCTAAAAGTCTGAAGGTGCCCCATATTTTTCATATATGTATACATACATATATAAAAATACTTCGAAATGTAATGCGTTATTCCTATTTGACCTAGAGTCACGATTCAAACGTTATTTTCTTCAGTATAACGAGTCTTTCCAACGGTATCACTCACATGTCCGTATCAACACCTGAACCGGAAAATTAGGGAAGAACCCGGAAGTTTTCTAGAAAATCCCAACAAAAAACTTTGCCCCTCTGGCCCAGGCCTGGATGGACGTAGGGATCTTATTTTAAAAAATACGCTGTTATGTACATAATACGTGTGCAAAATTTCAATCTTGTATCTTGAAAAGAAAGGGCGGAAAAAATTGTTGAAAATCTTAATTTAGGCCCTATAACATGTATAAACATTATAAATATTTACTGCGTCATTACTGTTTAGCCTAGCATCATGATTCAAAAGTTATTTTCTTCAGTGAAACAAGTCCTTTCCAGCGGTACCACTCACATGTCCGTATCATACACCTGAACTGGAAAAATCGGGAAAAACCGGAAATTGTTCTGAAAAAAATCACCCCTTTGGAAAACTTGCGTCCTTCGAGCCCGGCCTCGGTTTCACATAGAGATCTCAGAAAAATTTGAGAAATAGCCGAAGGTACACACAATCCGAATGAAAAGCTTCAATCTAATATCGTGTAAACTAAAGGCGTTAAAACTTCTTGAATTTTGCCTTAAGGAAAAATAAAAAGTCACGCCCCCCGCCCCCACTTGGCGCCGCCAAGTTGTCGATGCGGTTCCAAAACTCATCTTAGGTGTTCTTTTGGTCCATTCTTGATTTGACTAATAAAAACCCGGCTTAAATACTTATTATAGAACCTAAATAAGCGGTCAAAGACGATACTACGCCATGGTAACAAAAGTTACCAAAAATCCTAAAAGGGTTAAAGTGTCAAATGTGGCATACATTTAAATTCATATGTTGGATCTGGTCAGTACAAAAGCCCGATCAAAAGTCCGATTCATCTATCCGAAAAGCAATTTCAGTTGTCTCAAATTGAACGTCTAAGTACTTAGCAAGAAAATACAGAAAGTTGATACGCGTTAAAATTCTCAGCACATCCTATTTATGTTTCTGTGTTAACAGATTTCCTTCGAAACAGTTAAGGTCTTATGCTTTCCCTTTCTATTGACGAATGTGATATAAAAGGAGACTGGTTGTCGTGAGAATGCTTCTACGTCATCGTCACGCAGAAGGTAGAGGAACTGTTTGAATGGCGGGAGAGTAAATCGAATAGGTGGAAACATCCTTCTAAGCGTTTATTAACACATGCAGCGAGCAGTTATGGCCATAGCAAACTTCAAACTGCTTCTCGCCCCGTTTTCGAACGAGTTGTTTCTTTCCCGGTAGAACTTGTTTTAAATACCCCTTTCTTCTCCGATAAAGCGTAGTGGAGACCAAACATACAGTGTGTCTCCCGGTTTAACGTTGTTGCCAGACTTCAGGAGTAGTGTAGGAGGTTCAATTGACGAATATCTGGTAATTTAAATATAAACAACTATGTAGTTTCTTTTCACATACTTTCAAATTTTTGTAGACTTATTTCCCCAAAACTGTGTGTACTTTTCTACTTTGTGCTATTATTATACACTATAGGTAACTGAAATTTTGCAACACTGTAGAGGTCCTCATAACGCCTGCAATTCTGTAGAAGAATGTTAACAGTGTGTGAGTGTGTAACATTAGATCATCCAGATATGTTATTGGTACCGGTACCATTTATATCTTGCAGGTGATGTTGGCACCAGGATCCAATAAATATAGTACGGCACCATACGCATTTCCCAAGAAACTGCAAGAAATAGCGACATAAGTATTTTCCCACCGCAAATCTGAATAAAATTCATGCATTTTGATCTCACTCTCGTTTTTGTATCTCTTCTAGTTTTTTATGCACATTTGGTTCCAACAAGTCGGTCTCCCAACTCGGAGCTAACAAGTACGCAAATACGCGTATACGTGTGTGTGTGTGTGTGTGTAGGTGTGTGTGTGTGGGTGGGTGGGTCGGTGGGTGTGTCTTCTTGCCTTAATGCATATAAATGTCCTGTTTTGAGCATGGGCGGATTTAGGGGTTGTTTGCTGTGGGTGCGGATCTTCCGGGGGTTTGGAATACCCCTCAGCCAAGTGGGAGGTCCGGGAGTTCTCCCCACAGGAAATTATTAATATAAAAACTCGGTTCTTGAGCATTTTCGTGTATAATTCTCTATAATATACCATAAGCAGATATTTGTTTTTCAGAAAGTTGTTGGCAGGGGATCAAAGTTTTTCCAATATCCCCCCTGTAACTACAGAGAAGCTCTTCAATGATTTTCAGTCATTGTGTAAATGGAAACTCAATCTTTTAGGCGACATACCCTCACTGTATTTCAACATTTATGTCGAGTCAAAATGGTAATATAAAACATACCACCTCTTCCTCTTTTTTTTTTTTTTTTTTTTCATTTCGAACACTGCCTTTAACGTTCGAAAATCTGTGCACTAAACCAGGATGTGCTAGTTTAGATTTTGCCTCCTGTTGGTTTCATCGAAAATGTTCAAACGAGCACATGAATTAGGAAAATAATTCAAGTATAGTACCCTTTTATTAAGAAGGCGAAACCAGATAGTGACTCCCATGTTTGATGTGATTCACGCAAATCTGAAGTTTCAATTACTCATGGTGGTAAGCCGAATTTACGAAACATCTTAAATCTGTTCACCATACGGTAGTTGAGTCTACGGTAACGTCTTCTTGTTATGTGACAAAATTTTTCACGTTTAGAAACACAGAAGTTAAGTTACCAGCTTCCGAAAGTACTTTCGTTTACCATGTTGTAATTCGTAACCACAGTTTTCGCTCCGTGAATTGCACCAGAAGTTGGCACAGAAAGTGTTCGAGCCGAAGTTGTGCAGTCAAAAAAATGTGAAGCTATAAATAAAGTTATTTATCCATTTGTCACCAACCGATATCAAGAAAAATTGAAGAACGTCAAATTTGTATTCACAGACGCTTCCAATCACAAAGAAGTCAAGATGTTCCTATTCCTAGATATATTTTATTTCGTCATCGGGTGTCGAGGTTAAGTTATTACATCGGCAAACATTCCATGGAGAAACATAAGGTGTTACTTGTGAATTACTAAATATGGATTGAAACAGACTAATGTGTAGTGAAAATATTTTCTTAGTTTTACAAGCACACTATTCATGTTGAAGAATTGAAGGAATGCTGTAACTTTGTAATAATCGAGTAGCAATGCATTCTAGGATACAAGCAAACAAGATGACTTCCACTCATGGCAGATGTAGAGAGAGTCCTGAAATTCTATCCTAAGTTGAAATCCTACTTTTTCGCAACAAAAACAGTAGCGTTATTTCAGATTTTGCCAGAAGGGGTGCAAGATTGTCTACAGACATAAATGTTTACGTTTTTTATTAGTATACAGTTTATTGAAAAGCATGTGTTTCCCAAACCCTGCCCTTCCCAAATGACACCCTTGATAAGAAGTATCTTAACAGAAATGACTTTTTTTTCACAAATCCATGCACTGAGTTTAGTTCTTTTTCCATAACATTTCTGCCATTGTTCATGCTGCTATGGTAAAAATTGAGGAACAAAGTATTTCAGATTGAAAGTGACATCTGCAATTGACAACCTACTGCAAACAGAAGTAGAAACATATTTGTTCCTAATGATATGAAGATCCCGATTCACTATCTACAACATGAAGATCTAGTCAAAAAAGATAACTGCAATGAATTTTATCTCCAACTTCTACGACAATTGAATCGAATATCTACAAGAGTTACACAATTTCAAGATCTGAGTGGCTTCAGTTTGATGGCGTTGGAACAACCATCATCACTTAAAGGGAAATCGCTTAAAGAAGTATCAATCTCTTTGGATCAAAGCTCGAAGACTTGAAAATCAATGGCTAGGAACTATTTGATGAAGTAAATAATTTTTGTGGGTTTACATCTGGCGGCAATGTTTCCGATTTGCTCTTCGAGGAAGCAAAGGTTGGCGTCCGATGTTTTCTTTCTTTTTTTCATTTTCAAACACTGTGTTGCATGTATTAAAATACAAAAAAAAAAAAAAAATGTTGAATGTATTCCCTCTCCTCGGAACTAATGCCTCTACTAAAACGTAAATGATCATCTCACACATGAATATTATATGTACAAGTGAGAAAATGCAGCTTAACATTCAAACATTGAAAACAATGCTTATTGTGAAATGTAACTTCGAGGACACCAGCATGAAAAATCCATGTAAAAAGACTTTACGAGAAACTTCTGCAACGCCCAGATTTACTGAGAGAAATAAATTCGTTTCAGAAATATTCTTGGTCAACTGTGGTTCCAGTGGCTCTATGTATATACATCACAATCTGCTATGCAGCAGTTGTAAAACATTAAGACAATAGTAAATACAGAGCAGATTTGCAAGAGTGCTAAAGGTATTTTAATATCATAATCCATTAATTAATTATACTGCATACAATAATTACACATAAATTTTTGGTCCACATAAAAATAATTTACAATAATATCTTTAATAATTAAGACTTTAACACGAACGTATAGGGGCCTAAGCACTTAAAGCAGAATCAATGACAAATTTAATTTCCCGAAACTGTCGATTTTGAAAACTATCTCGCTTTACTTTGCAAAAAATATGACCACCTTACTCAAACTGCTACTTAGCAAACGTACCAGTATTTCTGATGTGGTCTTCGTTCTAGCTTAGTTCATCATATAAGCCAATGAAAACACAATTTGAATTTAAGACTTGTACTTTCAAAATGGAGAACATTCGAAGACACAAGCAGTTCCTCCGAGTGTTAATCTCTAAGAGCTAAATAATTACGTAGAGAATATTGAGGATTTTTACGTCTGTAATATCAGTCTTGGGAAGTAACGTAACGCAAGTAACGACGCGTTACTTTTTAGGTAACATTTCCTAGTAACGCGTTACATTTTTTCCAAATGTAACGGTAACGCATTACAAATTTTTAAGTAACGTACCGAGTTTGCGTTACATTTCGAATAAGTAACTACAACATATGTATATTTTTTTTTTCGGAAACAAATGTTTCTTTCCTGTAAGTGAATTTCTCAGAATGGAACAATGGAGCATGAACGATGTCAGTCACCGACGATTCCTGCACTGTTCGCCTTTTCCCGTTTCGCCTTATGACCTCTAGCAATGAAATTTGCATGTAAAACCTGTTATTACTTTCCATCTTAATGTAAGGCGGAACGGGAAATCTCGATGCGCATTTTCCCGTTTCGCCTTACGAACTTTATGTTGGTAGGCTTGCAAATAGATTCATAGATACAATTTGATTCGTTCATTTACATAACAAAATATAGTGCCACTTGCAGTTTTTGGAAGATGAGGACAGCCTCAGGGAAATCATGTGTACTGATTGCAAGCACCTCGAAGATTTTGTCTTACGTTAGATTTTGAAAGCTCCAAATCAATACATTCAGTGAGTAAACTACGAGTGCAATGGTACTGGTAGTCTATTTTACTTTGATTGGTGTTGTTTTTATAAAGATGGAGAACGAAAATATTTTATCGATCGAACATTTGAAAGAAAACTTTTTCTTAAAAACTGAAGATGATGGTGAACAGAATTTAAAAGTAAAGTGGTGCCCCGGCGTGAACTATTTATCAACAACTAGGGTGCCATAATTAACAACATACAGAAAGGGTTAAGATGAATAAACTGTGTTCTGATGAACAGGCCTACTTTATTGATGTAATGTTGATGGTATGTAATATTAGAATTCTTTTAGATCAGTTTGCGTATCCTAAAGTCCCGTTGATTATACAGTAGAGTTTGGAACAACTAGCTTTAAAAAGCACGTATCGATTTTAGAGTTATTGGCAAGTTTTGATTCACCCCCAGTTCATGGGTTCTCATTTTGTCAGTTGTAGAGTAATGTTTCTCTATATTCTGTATTTTTAATTTTACATAGCAACATTGTTATTATTATATAATTAGTTTAGCAGAATAATAATAAGCAATCATTTTTTCTAATGCATAGGGATAGGCACGATTCAAGCTAAAACTCGACTCGAATCCAAATCGAGTTTCGAGTCAAGTCAAAGGTAATATCCTCGAGTCGAGTTCCGAGCCGATTCACTGTTTTTGGCGTTGAGTTTCGAGTCGAGTCGAGTTTGATAAATGGCTCACTCGTTTTAACTCGTTTTGAAATCATGGCCTGATTACACTGGAAAGCGAAAGCCATGAGAAATCTAAGCTATGCAGTAATATGGAATAAGTTACTTTTAGTGTTGCTCACGAGAGAAGACACTGCTGGCATCTCGTCTCGTCTCGGTAGGGAGACTACAAGAGATTTTTTATAACAAGCTTAGCTCGGCTCGGTTTAACTGAGCCGATGGCTCGAGCCGGCTCGCTTGGGGTGAACTATCGGCTCGAGCTGGTTTGGTTGGGATGAGCCATCTGCTCGGTTCGACTCAACTGAGCGAAGGGCTCTAGCCGACTCGGTTGAGTGAACTGTTGCCTCAGCTCACTTCTCAGTTTGGGTCGATAGTGAATGAGCTGTGAGCCGATCTGCTCGAGTCGTTGACGATTCTAAACCCGGGCCGAGCAGTTTTGAAGATATTTGGCCAGTTCCATATAACTTTGAACAATGTTTGGCTCGAGCTCGAATACTCAACCTAGACCCTCAACCCAAATTCAGAAGCTCGTGAACAATGTCCTTGACTCCTAGACTTCACGACTACCGAGGTTGGCAATCAACTACTTTTTTAGTATTCAGATATTAAACCGCCTATCTTTCATAGATTTCTTTCACATATTCAAAGTTCCGGACCTAAAAGTAACGCGTTACTTTCGAAGTAAAGTAACAGTTACTTTTTTGAGGCAAGTAACGCGTTACATTTTAAGAGAAAGTAAAGTAACTTGCAACGCGTTACATTTTTCCAAGTAACTTGCCCAACACTGTGTAATATACGTAGAAGCAACTGATAAGTGACCAAACATAAACATTTTGCAAGGTGTAAAAATTTGCTAACCTTAAATTCGGACAGACCGAAAATGCAGAATAATACAGGTACAGGCTCGTCAGTTGTCCATTCACTGTTCTTATTTTGTCTGATTGCTTCCGCTCTAACTTATGGAATTGCTAAATGTTGATGAGAATGTGACAAATTTCCCAAACTTTAAACTTTTATTGTGGACCTCATACTGTTACTCGCCTGGAAATTCGGGAAGAGGTCAGACGAGGTTTTCGAAACGAGATGAGACGAGATAATCTTAAGTTTCGTCTTCTGCGTATCCTGGGAAGTACGTCAAAAACATGGTATACTCTAACCAGAGGACGAATGATCTAGAAGTACTGGAGGACCGTATTCGGAATTCTGTTACTTCTGTAACCACCCTGAAATTTTCCCGACACGTGGAGAGAAATTGAATACAGGCTGGATATTCCCCATGCAATAACAAACGATTCTCATATGTTCTTCTGAGCCGTAACTTTTTCCAACGAAACTTGATGGGTTTACCTTTAGAATGTATGCTTCTTACCAGATCCAAGCGATCCTTCTGTTTTGTGTCTGTCTTTTCCTATGTTTATATGGGGTCAGTGTTCCTGTCTTTAATTATCTATCCTGGGTGTTCTCTATTTTCCATCCCCTCTCCCTCAGATCATCTTGTGTCTTGTCCTTTCATCTCATCTTGCTTCCCCTCTTCCTGGTACTTCTAGTTTCTCAATTCTTTCTCACATAGTCGCTCTTTCCTCACTCTACATGTCCAAGCCATCTCAGCCTTCATTCTTGAAATTTCTTACTCAAGTATCTCACCTTAACATTGCCTCTTATATAATCGCCCCTTATTTCATCCTTCCTCATCACATAACATATCCTTCTTAACATTCGCATCTCCACCACTTCCATCTACTTTTCCTGGGCCCTTGTGACTACCCAGGTTTCACTACTGTACATCATTGCCGGCCTTATTACCGTTTTGAAGATGTAAAGATATCAGTTTATCACCAGATTAAAGTGACACACTTTTAGGAACTGTCAGTGATATTTCGGACATTCTGTATGATATTGATCTTTTTTTTTTAAAAAAAAAAAAGAAGAGAAACAAAAAAAGCTTATAGATTATATTCTGTTATCAATTGGCATCCATAAGCATAACTGTAAGCCTAAATGTCTTTTTAACCTATGCTATCGAGGGTGTCAAAAAAACAGTGTGTAGACTACGTTATAAAAAGAAATTGTATCAACTTTGCAACAATAACGTTTATGTATATTTAGTTATAGGTCAACAAGGACCATAGTCCGGTATCTTATCACAAATCTTATGGAGGCCAGACATGTTTAAACTTGTTTGATTTATGCTCTTAAAGATGTAATAAGTGTGGAAGCCGTAAGTGATTCAAATGTATTTTTAAATGCTGCAAAATGAATGATAACTATTAAGGAAACAAAGTTTAAAAGTAACAAAAATAGTTTAATTTATTGAAATAACTATCGTGATAAGTGTTTGGTGATTATTAAAGTAATTTTGGTAGAACTGGGACCGTAATATTTAATTATATATATGTGTGTTACAATTATTTACATATATACATTATACGTATATGTATGTATGAGTACCGTACGTTGTTCTCTTTGCCTTCAAAAACTGATATAGACTGTACAATGTATTGAAATGAAGTCTTTGAGTTTTACGTCCCACAGTTATGCCGGTGAGGCTAAAGGAGACGGTGATGATGAGTAATGAATGAAATGGTGGAATGAAGAAAGTGGGAGAAAACGGGAAAAACCCCAGAAAACCCACGCACACGGTGTTTGTCCACCACAAAGTTCACTTGGCAAGGCTGGGATCGAACCCGGGACCCCAAGCACCAGAGGTGAACGCTTTACCACTGAGCCACCGCGGCCCCTGTACAATGTATTGAATACTCATACTGTATGTAGGGCCTATGTATTGAATGCCCATAATTCAAACTTTTAAAGGCAAAAAATAAATAAAATTAAATTAAAATAAATAAATAAAATAAAATAAAATAAAATAAAATAAAATAAAAATGGAGCTTAATATTTGCACATTATGCACTATTTATCATGTTTTCTATTTCTTGTTTCTTTAAAAAGAAAAGAAGGAAAAAGAAGCGATATTACAACAAATAACCAAAATGTTCAAACAAATATCCAAAGGATTATATATATATATTTTTTTTTTAAGATCCATTGAAAACATGTCCTCGTATTTGTATTTTATGTATATTTATTCACATATACAGTTTACGAGTATGTGTGCGATCCCGAACACGTACTTCCTCATAAATTTAAAGAAAAACAATTTAATAATAAGTATTCTTTCAGCCTAGTCCATTTATTGTATTTTATTATACCGTACTTATGTTGTCAACGTTATACCAGTATACGCATCGCTATTGTTTAATGTTGTCTTTCATCGCATTTCAGTAAATGGATTTAAAACAAAGCAAAAAAAACAAAACAAAAAAAGAAGAACTCGTGAAATATAGATTTTTCATTTGTCAAATCAATTGAAAAAGAAAATATCTTGACGAGGACAAATATTCTCGTGTTGATGTTCCCATCAAACTTCAACGAATTAATTAATCAACAACAGCAACAAATGTTTGCTCTTGTTTTTGTTTTCGTAGATATATATATATGAACAAAACAAAAATGTACGAGTAATTTAAATAAAAGTTTCGCATTTCACGTTTTATCTGCTCTATATTCTTGAACACTATAATTCCAAATTAAAACCAGTTGAGAATGCTCCAAGAACATTCCCAGAACGAACTGAAAAAGAAATAATCGTTTCGAAATTTAGATGAAATTGAATATTATATTTATTTGATTAAATTCAATAGATAATACAGTTACATATTTGGAACCTGCGTATTTAGGGGATATATTAAATTAGCAATATTGAGCTATACTGAAAATATATATATACTGAAAATGCAGATATAACCAATGGCCACCGGTTACTATTTGTTATCAAAATGATCACCATCCTCTTAGGTATTGATCAACACCAATATCATCTCTCTATGACTTACGATTCCCTCCTCTCCTTAAATCTCCTGAAATCGGAACTTTTTTGTCCAATATCTCGGGACCGGTAAGAGTGACGTCAGGCACGTAGCCAGGATTTAGTGAAGGGGGGAGGGGGGGTCCGTGACATGGAATGTTGTGGTCATCACACCAGGGACTCGATCATTTTAATAAACTATGAAGAAATCTCGAGTAAAAAAAAAGTATTGAAAAAGATTATACAACATTTACTTCCTTCCTCTGTTTATTCAAATATAACAATTTTACTCTCATTATGACCTCAATTATTATAGAAAGTACATATTGACTATTATAAAAAGTACATACTCAATAATGTCTTGTAAAATATTTTGCAATATCTGCGTTCCCTTTTCTGTTGAATCAAATGTTAACAGAACTTTCTTTCCACATATATTTTTGTTTTTATTATTCCGTCTGTTTCAAATGACAGGTTGAAGGAGCAGTAGAAAATTGTTTTAGAAATAACATGTTCGATATTGCAAGGATGCGATGACGAAAAATTATGATAAAAAATACCCACGCTGTTACACAACAGCACTATGCTTTCGGAAGCTTGAAATCTCCTTGACTAGTAGCAGAAATTCTGAGAATTCCGCAACTTTTCTAGAAATTTCAAATTCCCTGACTTATCCAGGATATATCGCTCACCTCGCAACCATGTATTGCAAGTAATACAAGTTCCCTCATAAGAAAGAGTAACCAAAATGTTCCTGTAGTTTATTTTTAACGCTGATCCTTCTTTTCTTCATTTCATTTTCTTTCATCCTTCCCTACTTTTTTCATTTCTGGTCTCGAAGGGAAGGGGGGTCCGGACCCCCCGGACCCCCCCCCTTGGCTACGTGCCTGGTGACGTGAAAAATTCCAACACTTCTTTCAGATAGTTTTTGATGTTCTTTGGAATGGAGGGCTCAAAATTGAAAAATTCACAAATAGCACACACACACACACACAGAGACATAGATAATTCAGCAACGATCTTATTAAGTTCGTTGAAGAAGAACAGGCATTGAAAAGTACTCAATCTTCTAATGAACAATGGATTACAATCTTATACAGGGCCAGTAGCAACGCGAAATTAGGACGACAACAAGAGAGAGATCTAAAATATTAATACTTGGTGAATAAGAATTGTATAATATTATCTTTGATTCCTCTTGCATACTCCACAGTAGTGAAGTACACTTCCTCTCCCCAATACACATAGATGCAATTTTTCTCCAGTACAAAGTTCACATTTCTAAATGAAGCAAGACCCTTTCGTAAGTGAATCATTCTGGGTACCGATTTTAATTAGATTTTTTCCTAATATTTAATAAGAGAAAATATATGACAAGAATTCAAGGAGAATCAGATAAAGAATTGATGAATACGATACTATGAGTGCAATTTTTTTTTATTTTGGTTATTTTAATGTTATATTTGGTTCTAAGAAACATCTTTATCTAAATAAACCGGGTTGTTATCGCGGATCAAACAACGAGAACTTTATGTTCCAATGGCACTCTAAATATTCATCCATTTGCATGTCGCATGTCTTCAATGTCGATGCCGAGATATGTATGGAAGAATCTCAAGTCTGAATGCAACATTCCATAGCGTCTTACATATAGTATTGTCCACGAGATAACGAGACGGGACAAGAGTCAAGACGAAAGTTTTTCTTTTCTGTTTTTTATCCAATACGAGACGACAAACATGGCAATTCCGACAAACTGAAAGACCTGATAGTGGATATTAAATTAAGCCCAAAAAAAAAAAAGTGTTTTTGTTTCTACGCAGGGACGGCATTAAGGGTGGGCGGGGGTGGGCGACCGCCCCCCCGATGGATGGCCTCGCCCACCCATCCGCCCATCCCAACAGAAGTAGAGTAATGAAGGTGATATCCTGTACTTAAAAAAAAAAAAAAAAAAAAAAAATAGGTATTACTTTGGATTGCAATGTAAAAGGTTCTAGGACTCTGTTTAACTCTGCAATGGACAATGATTTTAAGACAGATACTTGTAGTAATATAACGATGCCAAAAGTCGTGATTAACTTTTAAATTACGCGGGCTTTAAATTCAAGGACTTCGTGAACTACGAAGCCATTTAAACCGATTTCTTAGGGTTGGAAAAAATGTAAAAATAATCACTCGTAATTGCCGCACACATGAAACAAAAAAAAAAAAAAAAAAAACTGTTGTTACTTAATATCTCTACTTGAATTTCAGTTACTGTCATATACGTGATTTTTATTTTTTTATGCATTATTAGTATTGTTGTTACCGTAAATTTCGTTTTAGGAAAGAAAACTAAAATTTCTTCCCCATCCCTTCTCAAACATACTAATAGGAGCAGGGGTGCCCATCCCCCCAAAGCTGATGGCGCACTCCCCCCCAAAACTAATAATCTCTTCCCTTCTCAAAACTCAAGTCCTCTAAAAACAATTGTCCAGTGTAGCAGTAGTTTTTATAGTACTAGTAATTGTTATTTTTGTTGTTGTTTAAAATTTTCTGTAGTGGTATTATAGAATGCTTGTAGTAGTACTAGGGGCAGTAGTAATTTAAAAAATGGCATTACTTTTATTAGTAGTCTTGGTGTGTACAATACTAAATATGTTCTATAAGAGTATTGAAGGGTATAAAAACTTCTACACACTGTGTATGGCACAGGTATTCTTTTTTTACCATTAGTAGTATTATTTTTTCTTTACAAAATATTGATATAATTCCCTTGTACATGAAAAGTAAGACGCAAGTTACAAGTTATTGAGTTTGATATCAAAAGAAAATGTTATCCTCGAAATTAGCCTACAAACAGAAGTGATATCCAACAAAAAACATTCCTGTAAAAGAGCCAAGTACGAGTGGCCTTAAAAAGAATTGAAATCACAAAA
Organism: Thermobia domestica; assembly: GCF_964235325.1. Taxonomy (NCBI): domain Eukaryota; kingdom Metazoa; phylum Arthropoda; class Insecta; order Zygentoma; family Lepismatidae; genus Thermobia; species Thermobia domestica. Next base: position 58,455,660 of record NC_137456.1, on the reverse strand, counting down.
ATAGGCGCCAAGTTCTGGTGGACAACAGTTACAAACACTCACTGGCTCACTTCAAATTTAGATTTGAAACTTGCCTGTTGTCTGTATGGTTACCACTAGCTCACAATTATGTCAAACTACTTTATAATTTTCAACAGACAACATAGGCAAGTTTCAAATCTAAATTTGAAAGTGATTCCTTGAGTGTTTGTAACTGTTGTTCACCAGAACTTGGCGCCATCCTTTCATATAGCAACTTGCGCGGTACTTCATTCATAGAGTTTCTAAGCAGGGAGTAGGGGGATTCATTCTCGATATTTAAAAAAAAAATCGCATCGTGTTCCAATGTTATTCTGACGACAGCAAAATTACTTATTCGACATTAGAGTAAAATTCTTCCCCAATTTTTTTATTCCCCCAACTTTTTTCTCGATGGCACAACTTGCGCCATTCATCCCTCCTGTGGGCGGCCCTTCTCTCTTAAAACGAACCAACCTTTCCTTTCATACGGCTACTTGCGCGGTACTTCATTCATCGAGTATCGAAGCAGAGGGTACGGGGGTTCACCCCGGAAAATTTTTGAAAATTAGCTTCTCAAAATCGTGTTTTAATGCTATTCCGACAGTAAAATTGCTAGTTCGAAAGTAGAGTAAAATCCCCCCCCAAAATTTTTCTCAATGGCGCAGCTTGCGCCATACATCCCCCTGTGGGTGGCCCTGAATAGGAGGAATATGTGTTTATTATTCCTTGAATTCCATTATTTGACATCACAACCCATGTAAACCTTCCTTTCTAATTCCAGTTTTTACTCCAGGAGAAAATAACACGAAAAAAAAAAAAACTTACATGGTGTATCTAGTTTTAAAAGGGGATTTCCCCATCATTCCCAGATAATTCGCAAATTGCTGTGGACCAATAAAGTTAGCACGGCTAGAATTGCTAATATTGTTTCCCCTCGAATGGTGTAAACATGATTGGTAGCTTGCTCTATTGGAAATGAGTATAGGTGGCTTGCTTTTATTCAAGCTTATTTAATTACACATTTCCGTATTTTGTTTCTCCATTAGCAGTAGAGGCTGCTCGCGTTAATCCAAACTCACCGTAATCCGAACTCTGCGCTTGTCTGAATGACATTTAGCCGACGGGGTTGATATTTTTCGACTGGTTGCTCAAACAAAAACTGTTGTTGTGAATTATTGGACTAGATCAGGTTACTTTTCTTGAATACAAGAGTGTTTCAAATGACTTTTGAATGCTTAATTACATATACGGTACTGTACATGTTTTAGATTAGAACTAAACCTTGAAAATATTACAGTAGTTTGTAACTGGATTTGTGGCTTTTGAGCACTCCCTTTTAATGCCAAACTATTTAATAACCCGAACAGCTCAAGCAAATATTCGGATTAACGCGCGCTTCCTGCTGTAGTTGTCGAAGATTATTACTGATCCACATTTTGTCCGCACAGTTACCATGAAAATAAACAAATGCAAGATAATGTTGTTTCTATTGACCTTCGAGTGTCCCCGGGGAGTTCCGGATTCGATTTCCAGTGGGAACATAAGTGATTTGGATCCTACTCTAGGTCCCGTTCTTAGGACGTTATCATCGTTCCATGGAAGGCTATGGCAAGCCATCATGGGTTCACTTTGCCCAGGGACCCTCGGGTCAAAGACGACGTTCGGGCAGGACACTGCATCATCATAATGACCTTTCACTATTTGGTCACCGCGTCCTTTGTATATTGCTGAGGTATCGTCAGTGATACTACACAGAAAATGACGGCTTCTAATGTACTATCTTCTTATGGTATTCAATTAGTAAGTATTCTGCCTTTCGGCAGGTCCTGGGACTAATGAGAACTTTATTTTAATTTTTATTTTTATTTTCAATTTTTAGATTTGGACCAGAAAATGTTTCTTCCACTTTTGTCCATCTTCAGCTTCCTCTTTAACTCCCAATATTTTCTCCTATCTTTAAAATCAAAGATCAGCTGTGTTCTTCTTCTTCCTATTCCTCGCTTCCCTTCCATCTTTCCTTCTATGGCGATGTGAGGAAGACAATTTCTTTGCAAGATGTGCCCAATCAAATTGGCCTTTCTACGAAGGATGGTGGCTAGAAGTGTCCTCTTCTCTCCTATCCGTTTTAAAACAGCTTCGTTTGTTGCTCTCTCTGTCCATTTTATCTTCTCCATCTTCCTCCAACACCACATTTCGAAGCTCTCTAAATATTTCTCCTCTAATTTTCGTAATGTCCAAATCTCTGAACCATACAGTCCAATGCTCCATATATAACACTTGACCAACTTCTTAAGTCCAATATTGAGCCTGCTAGTTAAAAGTGATCTTTTCTTGTTAAATACTTCTTTAGCTATGGCAATTCTTGACCTGATCTCTTGGTGCAGTAAGCATCTCTCGTGAAAATACTTTCCAGATACTTGAAATTATCGACCTCTTTAAGTTCTCTTTGTTCTACTCTGATCCATAAGGGCGTATTTCCACGGAATATTCTAATAGTATTCAATATATAGTATTACTTATGGCATTAAGCAGTGTTGGGTAAGTTACTTGTAAAAATGTAACGCGTTACAAGTTACTTTACTTTCTCTTAAAATGTAACGCGTTACTTGCCTCAAAAAAGTAACTGTTACTTTACTTCGAAAGTAACGCGTTACTTTTAGGTCCGAAACTTTGAATATGTGAAAAAAACCTTATTACTTCAGTTTTCCGTACTACTATTACTACAGCTATTATTATTATTATTATTATTATTATTATTATTATTATTATTATTATTATTATTATTATTATTATTATTATTATTATTATTGCACGTTCTGAATCGATTTATGTAAATGCAAGGACAAATTTTTACTTGACAGCTATATAATGTAACATTGACTAAAATGCTATACTGCGTTACTCGTAGGGATAGGCACGAGTGAGTTCGAACAAGTTTTCTTTGAAACTTGATTCGACTAGAAACAGACATCTTTGAGCTCGACAAGAAAACTCGGCTTGAAAATGTTCCTCCAACTTGACTCGAATTCGGGTCGAGTTTCGAGTCGAGTCGAACCAAATCTGGTGTCGAGTACTCCCTGCAAGTATCTTACATAGACAATATAATTATTATCAATGGTACTACTACTTCTACAACTTATTATTGCTATTATTATTATTATTAACAATACTGTGTATAAACATGAAAGATAGGCGGTTTATATCTGAATACTAAAAAAGTAGTTTATTGCCAACCTCGGTAGTTGTGAAGTCTAGAAGGCAAGGACTTTGTTCACGAGCTTCTGAATTTGGGTTGACGGTCTAGATTGAGTCGGGCTCGAGCTAAACACCGTTAAAAGTTATAGGGCACTGGCCACATATCTTAAAAACTTCTCGGCCCGGGTTTAGAATTGTCAACGACTTGAGCAGATCGGCTCACAGCTCATTCACTATCGATCCAAACCGAGAAGTGATCCGAGCCAACAGCTCACCCAACCGAGTCGGCTAGAGCTCTTCGCTTAGTTGAGTCGAACCGAGCAGATGGCTCATCCCAAGCAAGCCAGCTCGAGCCGATGGATCACCCCAAGCGAGCCGGCTCGAGCCATCGGCTCAGTTAAGCCGAGCCGAGCTAAGCTTTTATAAAAAAGTTCTTGTAGTCTCGCTATCGACACGAGACGAGATGAGATGCGAGCAGTGTCCCTCTCGTGAGCAACACTAAAAGTACTCCATATTACTGCTTAGCTTACATTTCTCATGACTTTCGCTTTCCAGTGTAATCAGACCATGATTTCAAAATGAGTTAAAACGAGCGAGCCATTTATCAAACGACTCGACTCGAAACTCGACGTCAAAAACAGTGAATCGGCTCAAAACTCGACTCGAAAATATTACTTTTGACTCGACTGGAAACTCGACTTGATTCGAGTCTAGTTCTAGCTTGACTCGTGCCCATTCCTATGCGTTAGATAAAACGGTTGCTTACTATTATTCGGCTAAATTAATTATATAATAATAATAATTTTGCTATGTAAAATTAAAAATACAGAATATGGAAAAACATTACACTACAACCAACAAAATGAGAAAACATGAACTGGGGCTGTATCAAAACTTGCCAATAACTCCAAAATCGATACATTCTTTTTAAGCTAGTTGTACCAAGCTCTATAATCAACGGGACTTTAGGATATGCAAACTGATCTAAAAGAACTCTAATATTACATACCATCAACATTACATCAATAAAGTAGGCCTGCTCATCAGAACACAGTTTATTCATATTAACCCCTTTCTGTATGTCATTAATTATGGCACCCTAGTTGTTGTTAAATATTTCCCGCCGGGGCACCACTTTACTTTTAAATTCTGTTTACCATCATCTTCAGCTTTTAAGAAAAAGTATTCTTTCAAATGTTCGAATGATAAAATATTTTCGTTCTCCATCTTTATAAAAACAACACCAATCAAAGTAAAGTAGACTACCAGTACCATTGCACTCGTAGTTCACTCACTGAATGTATTGACTTGGAGCTGTCAAAATCTAAGACAAAATCTTCCAGGTGCTTGAAATCAGTACACGTGATTTCCCTGAGGCTGTCCTCATTTTACAAAAGCAACAAGCGGCACTATATTTTGTTATATAAATAAACAAATCAAATTGTATCTATGAATGTATTTGCAAGCCTACCAAAATAAAGTTCGTAAGGCGAAACGGGAAAATGCACATCGAGATCTCCCGTTCCGCCTTAGATTAAGATGAAAAGCGATAGCAGGTTTTACATGCAAATTTCATTGCTAGAGATCGTAAGGCGAAACGGGAAAAGGCGAACAGTGCAGGAATCGTCGGTCACTGACATCGTTCATGCTCCATTGTCCCATTCTGAGAAATTCACTTACAGGAAACAAACATTTGTTTCCGAAAAAAATATACATATATTGGACTACGTACGTTACTTAAAAATTTGTAACGCGTTACCGTTACAGTTACTTTGGAAAAAATGTAACGCGTTACTAGGAAACATTACTTAAAAAGTAACGCGTTACTTGCGTTACTTTACTTTCCAAGACTGGCATTAAGTATCTTCTGAACCAGTAATTTTTTTTTTTTTTTTTTAACCCGTTTATCTTAGGTTGCAGCTTGTGCTGTGAAGAGAACGTTTAGGGCAGTTATTCTAACACTTGCTGAAATAAGTAATGAATATCGCAGTCGCTCTTCTGAAGTAAGACGTCTATTGAGAAGTGAATTTTCAGTTTGTGTTCCAATTCAACTTGTTCACACTTTTTCTTGGAAAGTTGAAAAGATTGTCAAATTATATACAAAATAAAGAGAACACACTGGCTGATTCTGTCTTAGTTAAGAAGGGTGTAGTGGATTGTTTTACTGAAATTCGAAACACAGTCGAGAAGTTCGAAAAATTTGGAATGAGTCTGACTCTTGCTGAAAATAACGGTATATCTCTAACGGGTCCAATGTCCAGAACACGATCACTGCCCAATCATTAACGTCAGTATATTATGGCTGAGCAAATATCAGTTGAGGAAGAAGATATCCAATCCCAAGAAGACTACAGACTTAGGATATTTCTTCCTGTACTTAACAGAATACTTGCAGAAATGAATATACGTTTTACAGAAAATACAGGTATTCTATGTGGGATAAGCAGTCTTCGCCCTAAAAGTGAGCACTTCCTCTTATTTGAGAAAATTGAACCACTTGCACATCATTATGCATGTGATGTCGATAGTGCAGAGGTGTAACTGAAACTTCTCCCGAAAGTTTTGAAACTGTACGAGGAGGAAAAGCAATGCAAAAGTACCTCCGTTTCTCAGTTTATTGAAGTAATGGATCGTTTCAAAATTGCTTTCATGAAATTCACAAACTAGCCGTAATTGTTGTCATCATGGTGTCGAATTTCCCTATTCTTTTAGTAATATAAGTCTTCGCTGTTGCATATAGAGATCACGTCAAAAGATCTTGTTTTACTTTACCTACTTATTGTGTATTTTATATTATTAACGAAAGGTAGAGTATTATCTGTTAGTCTATGCTGTTTAAACCTTTTATTTCTATGCATTTAAGTGCATTCTTGGAGGAAAAGAGGTAAAGCTGTCTTGTACTTCGACTACACAGTACACACCGTTATTATTGTTTTAAGAGGTAGTGTGTGCCACGCGGAATTCGGTAGTTCGAGCATATAACCACGAACTCCCGCAGCCAATCCTAAGTTCTGCATTTCTTCAGTTCCACCAGCCGAATGCCGGAATTTTACCTTCTATAAGGCCAAGACAGCTGTTTTCACATCCTTGTTCCTACCCTATTTCGGTCTGAGCCTTAGCTAACTAAAGAGTATAAAAAATGAAACTGAATTATTGTCAAAAACATGTCTACACTGCCCAGTTCTCATTTCCATTGTCCACCCACCCAGCAACCAGGTCCGCCTTTTTCCGCCCACCCCATTAAGCGTTTCTGGTGCCGTCCCTGTTTCTACGTGAGACCCATTGTGAAAAAGTGACGAAGATGATACTACAGTGCCGAATATCGCTGTGGAGTCAAGAGATCACACAGAAAGTCACATTCAACAAATAATGTCATTCAGATGAGAAATAAGCGATCACCCCACAAGGGAATCCCCACAGATAGATGGAGAATCCCTAGCGAAAAATAGGTATTAGATATGTCATCATCATTGTCATTATCGCTATTCTGCCATTCTGCCATTCTGCCATTATTGGTAGGTCACTTGCTGCAACTGAGATACTTGCATGCCCCACGGTCTTTCTTCTCCGCCATTTCTAACACCTTCTCATTCGTTTTCCACTCGACCCAGTTAATTCTCTCCATTCTTCTCCACACCCACATTTCGAAAGCTTTTAGTCGTTTTTCATCACTTTTGCGTATGTCCACGTTTCTCCACCCACCCCCTACGGCACACTATTCCACACGAGTAATTTATGAACCTTTTTTTCAATTCTTTATTCAAGGTCCTACAAAATGAAGTTTTCTTCCTCCTAAAGGCTTCTTTCGCCATTCCTATCCTTACTTTTATTTCACGTTCACACTTCATACCATCACTAATAATACTACCTAGATACCGAAAATAGTTCTATTTGTTCTATTCTCTCCTCTTCTATTTCTATATTTGACACCGACGCTTCGTTCCAATCACCATGGCTTTTGTCTTTATAACATTTGTTTCCATCCCGTTATTGATTTTCTTTTCAGATTCTGCAACAAGAGCCATACCATTAGCAAACCGTATACACCTAATCCTTCTACCTCCTGAAATGTCATGCTTTACGAAAAATCTACTTTACTATTTACAAAAGATTTTCCATGGTTTTGTCATTTCATAGCAGGCACGTGATGTATCTATAGGCTTATCCGTTCCTGTAAACACACTAGTATTTTGAGTTAAAAACTTTAATGATAAATAGATCGTTTTTATTGCAAGTATAATCTTTAAAATTCGATTTAGCGCAATGATTAATTTAAATTTATCAGCAGTAGCAACTCTTGAAGATAGTGACATTAGGAAAAAAAAAAGGTACTTTATTGCAACAAGATAAGGAAAATAAATTTAACAGATGTCTTATTCCTCTATAGAGCTTGTAGCGATAAAATGTATACAAACTCCCGTAGCGATAAAATCATGCAGTGTGACTTCCCTTCTAAGCCGTCACTGTTGATTAGTTTAAATTAATCATTGTGCTTATATATGTTGCAGAAACAATTCAGGACAAAATATGTTATTGTTTCTTTTTTCTTTTCCTCCCCCTCCCCATTGTAATCGGTTGAGTTGATTTTGGGTTTAACGTCCTGTTCAGCAGCGAGGCTATATGAGACGTGGACCTACTGATTAACGTGGAATCCGAACCAAACGAGCTCCCGCCGGGAATCAAACCCGGGTCTCCCACGCCAAAGGCGCCTACGCTAACCGCTTAGCCACGGAGGAGCTCTCCCTTTTAATCGGGACAATGTTTTACGTTCTGAAAATGGGAGAATACGATTGATCGAAATATACGACAGTGATAGACTTTATATATAAGCTAAACAAGCTATATAGCTTAGGGTCCCACTCTCTTGGGGGATCCCCAAAAACTAAAGGGAAAACGAACCAGATGTACAGTCAACGACAAAAAATATTTCCGTTTGATGAAATTAGTTTCGTAAGTAACTTCCAGAATGAAAGGACAATTTGAGTACAGTTTTCAGTAAATTAAAAAGAATGTAATTTTCTATACATTCCAGCCATACCACCGTTATTTCTAAAATAAATGTTACCAAACTTTTGTCACTGAATGTACAATTCCGAAGTAGTGATGAGCAAATGCAAGACCAAGACCAAGACCCGGCTGGTCTTGGTCTTGGTCTTGGTCTTGCACATTCGCTCTTGGTCTTGGTCTTGCACTGCAACTCCTGGTCTTGGTCTTGCACACCTAGTCTTTGTCTTGGTCTTGGTCTTGCTTGCAAGAGTCTTGCAAGTCTTGCATTAAGAAATCTTATGCTTTTCATAGGTAAATTTTACTCTATATAGACTATAAGGAATAATAAATTCTACAATGCGCCAATAGTAACGGAAATACAAAGTATGTTTCTAAATACAATATAGTTTACCTTCGAGTAAGTATGATGATAATGTACAACATAGGCGATGATTTTTTAATTTTTTTAAAATTAATGTCCACGCTTCGCTACTTATAAGATAGATCACAACGTTTCGTAATCTTTTTATATTTTTAACAGATCTAGTACTCGACTTGTTCTCAAACTGGAGAGGCTACTCCTGAAACGCATAAAAGAAAATCAAGACGGCACAGATTACTGAAATACCAGTTTTTTTTTTTTTTTTTTTTAATTCGATTAGCTAACCTTTGTATTGAACAAACTTCCAATTAAATATTGAGATTTTGTATTACTGATTCTATTTATACTCTATGGGGCAGAAACATGTTAAAGGAATGTTAAAGATTCGACTTTATTGTCCTTCTGAAATATTTTATCTGTATCTCAGTCTGTACACTATTTATGTAAAGCTATCTGGAAAATTTTACTCATAACATTTTCTCTAATAAATATTCACAGTTAAAACACAAAATTCCTTTTCCAGTTTAGCGCCCTTTTCACTTGGCGCCCTCAGCGAACGCGTAGTTCGCAGGATTCAAGATCCGGGCTTGCCTATGATGTAAGTAATGTGGCCCCCCTTCTGATAAGTACGACCTAAAATATTATTCGTTTGCTCATTTTTGTATATAGGGTCTTTACGTTCTGCATGAACTGGTTGCACAACTCGACATGCAAAGGGCCCCGTTACGTTCAATAGTTTAGGCCCTTGTCAAACTTAAATTCGGCTGTGTTAATTGAGATCTACAAACAGTGACATTGTATCAACAGATGTGCAACGAGGATTACCAGGGCCACCGTATATATCACACTTACAGGCAGAGAGGTCGATCATTACTCAGACACAAGACGTTACTATTCTTGATTAACCAGTACACGTCATAGGAGCAATACAACATTAGTCCTATGTACTAGTTATCACTATTTCCAGTCATAATAGAAGAATAATAGCTTAGATGAATCATATTCATTAGATTTCAAATTCTTATCTAAAAACCGTTTGTAGCATCCTGTTACCATTTATGTTTGTGTAAAAGTTACGTTCTAATTGTTTATATTTTTAATTGGAAGAATGAAGGTGAGTATGGAATCTGTTCTTGTGATACTGAATCTATACCAAGAAATTTCTTCTCACTGTGTATTACCATTCTAACTGTAGCCAGAGCTCCCTCGTAGCTAAGTGGTTAGCGTTCGCGCTTTCGGCGTGGGAGACGAAGATTTGATCACTCGCGGGAGCTCATGTCGTTCGGAACTCACGTTAAAGCTATAGATCCACGTCTCATATAGCCTAGCTGCTGAATGGGACTCAAAAATCAATTCAATTTATTGAGGTGTGGCGGTCAGTGTTGAAACTAGAAACTATGGATTTTTTCCACTTCCAATTTTTTTTTAAAAAAAAAAAAAAAAAAAAAAAAGATTCAAACGAAACTTATTCTTGAGAAGTTGAATGTATATCAGAAGCCCATTTCTTGCTACCTTTTACCGTGTTTCATTTATGAAGATGAATATTAAAAACGAAAGTAGTAGCTGGTCATATTGTTTTTTCGAAAAATATTTCGTTTTCGGAAAACGGAAAATTAATTTTTTTTCTGAAAAAGAAATTTTTCGAAAAGCGAAAAAACGATTTTTTTCGAAAACTGAAAACCAAAGAAATTCGAAAAATTAAAAATCTCTTTTTCGAAACAACAAAAAAAAGAATTTTTTTCGGAAAAATGAAAACCGAAAAATCGAAAAATGAAATTTCCGAAAATCTAAAAACAGGCTTTTCGAAAAAAGTCATTCTTAAAAAGTGAAATTTAACTACTTGTGGAATTTATTGGAGAGCCGCGACACCAAATCGACTTCGAAAAATTGCTTCTCGCTATCTATCACTTTATTATTGTTTTGTCCTATGATGATCACCGTTGAAAACAGATTTCCGGTTTGAATTGGCAGTTAAAGAAGGAGGGTTATCTGTATATTCTTGGGACGCTGAATCGCTTCAAAAAAATAAAAAAAAAACGCTTCTCTAGTTCTTCCTGCTGTATTTCTGATATCTGTAGTAGAGGTCTACACGGGCTCGGGCCGAGGAGCCTGCGGACCTGAGCCCGACCCAGCCTGCGGGGCGGATTCGGGCCTACAAAGCACATAACACTTCGGGTTCAGGCTGTAAATTTTTAAATATACAACCATATTTCTCGGACCTTTTCTGGACTAACTTCGTAAATACACTGTATAACGATATTTATTGGGCGTTGGATCGTTCTTCCTGGAGAACTTTTAAAGCACAACTGCAAAATTAAATTTCTAATTGCTGTAAATAAAAATACAATCTTGCGATAATTATAAAGTTTCTGTAATTCGGGCTTATTTTGGGATTATTTGACTATCACACGAGCTCGGGCCTAAATGCTAAAACATTTCGGACTCGGGTCGGGCTTCACACTATAAATTCACGGGCCGGGCCGGGCTCGGGCTAAAAATTCCGGGCCGTGCAGACCTCTACTCTGTAGACAAATAGACGAATGGACATAGACGTTCTAAAGCAAAAGGTAGCATTGGAAATATGAAGAAATTTGGCACAACTTTCTCCTTTCCTCACAAAATTACGAGACACTTTGCAACAATGTGGTTACACTGGCAACACTTATGATGTTCATCTAACCTGTTGAGGAGAGAGGGAGAGAGAGAGAGAGCGAGTCAGTCATCACAACCAGTCAGGCTGAGTGCATGTGATTATCACGTGGATTGCTACTTGCTACGACAGACAGAGAGAAAGAGAAAGAGAGATCCAAATACATTCAACGTACGACTAAAGTACAGAAGTACATCGTGCGTGGGATATTTTATCAATGTGACATTACCTGCATGAAGAGTAGGGGAAGGGATTGTGTGGGCGAAAGGGGCAAAAGGTGCGACAGATCGAATCGAGAGGACTTGGCCTTTTCTATAAAATATCTTTGCTATTGCTTCTCTTTTGATTTCCGTCTTTGGTAAAAAAGAAAACTGAAGGACAGGTGAGGGGATATCAGATTAAAGAAAGAAAAAAATGGAATTTTGATTATAAACTGAAACGCTAAATAAGTCTGTATCAGTATATGAAAATATCTCAGTGTTGCCTAATATTTTCATGAAGTTGTCAATATTTCATTTTGAAACAATTAAGTTTAATTTCACATTGTGAAATTGTGAAATCTTTCAGTTTTACGTCCCACAGTTATGCCGGCTAGGCTACAGGAGACAGTGATGATGAGAAATGAATGAAATAGTGAAATAAAGAAAGTGGGAGGGAACGGGAGAACTCCGAGAAAACCCACACACATGGTGTTTGTCCACCATAAAGTTCACTTGGCGCGAGCTAGGATCGAACCAAGGACTCCATGCACCAGAAGTGAACGCTCTATCACTCAGAAAAAAAACAAGAAGTAATGTCACGTACACCACGTAAAAAGTTTGGTTTGTATGGTGTCTTATTTTCTCAATATCAAAACCGGAAATGGTAGTATATTTTGTGTTCTTGCCCTATGTATGAAATCGGAAGTTATAATTGATTTATATCACTTTCGGTTTTAGTAGATAGTTAAGGACAGACATGAAATGTATTGTTAGGACGTTCAGTTGATTGCAGAAAACCCGATTTTCGCTATCTATTGCCGTTTTTGTCCATAGTGATTTGTTGGTTGTTTTCTACTAGACTTTCGGTGGATGGAAATTTCCACCAACAAATTCGATTCTTAACTTTCGGCTCTTTTACATCCTGGCCAAAATTGATGGTGATCAATCATGTATAGTAGCCTCGCTCTAAAGACAGCCACTTGCCACAAAGGGAAGCCGCTCCCGTGTGTGGTTTCTTTCATACTGTTCTGTTTGGTTTTCCTCTCCCTTGAAAACTGATTGATGGGCAATAAACTGAACTCAAACCGTTGCCAAATTTTTGTCAATGATCCTTTTTTTTTTTGACACAACCTCACGCACACACTGTTAGACACATGGATGAAAGAGAAACAGAGCGAGAGAGAAAATGGGGAGAGGGAAAGGAAGGTACTACGTGTGGCAACGTTTAGCTTTTTCTTCTTCCAAAGGGACCACCAATTTTATTACTGCTTCTGTGTGCTAAATTCAAAAGTCTCCCGACTGGCTATCGTCTGGGCGTACTTTTATACTTTTGGAGGTTTAGTTTTTTTTTTTTTTTTTTTTTTCTCGGACAGAAACATGGATATACAGGGTGAATACTTACAGGAGTTTTGGTTGGTAAAGAAAACTTACAATATCTAGGCAAGAAACAAAAACTTTCTTCAATTTCCGGTTTGATTAGATGGATTAAAGAGGATATTGAATCCATTCTTCCCACACTAAATTCATACAAGAAAAGGACCGTTTTTCTCACTATTATCGCTTTTGTTCTACAAAGATCACTGTTGAAACCGGAAGTGGTAGTTGATTTGTGCTATTTCCGGTTTCAGTAGACACATTTGAGCCGAGACTGAATTAATTTTTTGCACAGTAAATTCATGTCCTGAAATCGTTCCAAATGTGTATTATTGTTTTCGCTTTATTTGGTTGGATCAATTTTGAAAACCAATTAGAAATTGTAAAATTCTACGATTTTCGGTTCACCACAGGGTTAAAAATGGACATGACATCTGTCCTTGGAATGATGAAATCCATACAAAAAGAACCACTTCTCGTTACTTTTTGTATACATTCTTTTGTTGTAAAGATCAATATTCAAAGCGGGAATTTTACGTAGATTTCTGCTACTTCCACCACCCTACGTGGAAGAACTAGAGTAAAAATTGAACATTCAATTCAAGAAAGATACCATTTCTTGCTGTTTTCATCGTTTCTGCTGTATGAGATTCCATATTGAAACCACTTCCCGTTGGAATAGAGAGTTAATGGCAGAAGTAGAATTTGTCATTTGTTATATATATATATATATATATATATATATATATATATATATATATATATATACCATATATGTAAATTTAGATGGTCTAACTGTGCCATTTCATATGTAAAAATGGCAAAATTCAAATTTGAGAATTTGGACCTAATATTCATCTTAACACTTTGAAACTTAGAACTCATAGTGTAAGGTCATTGACGTAAAAGTTTAGGTTTTGGAACTTGTTGGATGATTATATGTTGTAATAAAATATCACGAAAGAGGATAAGTTAGATCAATAACTTACCACATGGTACGATATATTGCTTACGTTTATATTTTGGCAATATTTTACCCATAGAAGGGAATGAGCGATACCAACCAAATTTACAGACATATATACTGTCAAGTCCTAGAGAAAATTTAGCGAATTTTTTTTTTAATTTCCAAATTTAAGGATGGACTGTTTCCTTTCAAAATTTTAAAAGGAAGACATCATTGTACCCATGTCCTACAAAAGGGAATTGACCTCTGTACACATTTGTATAAACATATAATACATTATAAGCTCATCAAGGAGAAGTCATAATTTACAACCTCCATTTAAGTTACAACTTCATGCATTATAAGTTAAAACCTCCAAATTTTGAAATATTAACCATTTTTAGCCACAAAAGGGAGCAAGCAGAACCCACCATATCAGTAAGTTTGTGGTGGACAGCATAGTGTTCATGGGTTTTCTCGGGGTATTTCCGTTTCCTCTCACATTCGAATCCCACTAATTCTTTCCACCATTTTCACTATCCTTAATCATCCGTCTCCCTTAGCCTAACGGGTATATCTAATCATGGAACATTAAACTGCATGTTTTCATTTCACCAATAAATTTACAGAAATATAAATTCGAGTCCTAAGGAACATTTACCGTATTTTGTTTATTGACAATTGTTAAATTTAATGGTGGGATGTACCTGTCCCAAAATTTAAGAGGAATACGCTAATGTTGCCTTAGAAAGAGAATTGGCCCCTATATTTAACCACATAACGTGATAAAATCATAATTAAAGGATATAAATTAGTCCAAAATTCTCCAAATTTTGATTACTTGACAATTTTTAAACCATAAAAACGGAACGAGATAGACTAAATTAACTTATTAGAGTACATTTAATGGTCCTATAATACCATATCAAATTTTTAGTTTTGGGAATTTCTAAAATTTAAAAGTGGTGGTCTTATATATCCCTCCAAAATTTTAAGGGTAGGCCAGAATACTCCTGCTATAATTTAGAGTGATGGTCCTATGTACCGTAGGTCATTAACCCTGGGTCAGGGACCCAGGAGCACAAAAGTTTCCTCAAGTCATGCCCATGCTATTGGGTACCTAAATATATAAAGGAGCTCTGGTAAATCTAACTCCCTAAAAATGGGAACCATACACTGAAAATGTCCCAGAAATCTCTTTTTAAAAGCCGCGTATCTTTAAGATAAGTATGGGTCATTTTCATTCAAAACAACACTGAAACTTTATTTTTTTCATGTTCTATTTTATCATTAGGAATATGTGTACTAGTTGTACCCACCAAGCCTTCGGATCGCCTGAAAAAGTGCCTACATGTTAGCAACATCTCTTGGGATCATGAAGTACTGGCGACAAGTATTAGCCTGATAGTGAACTACTGTATTGGAATTTAGTGTGATGGAGAAATTGAGGCTTCTTGCGTTTATAACAAGGACTAACGTTATTTAAATATTTTTGCTTAGATGTTTATGCAACCCATAACTCTTCGCGTAGACTTTCGGTGCGAGCGGTCTCGGGTTCGATTTCCTGTGGGGCACTCAGTCGCAAAAGTGTAAGAAGCTTTTTCAAGGAATGAGGTTTTCCTCATCACACCAGGCAAATGCCGGAGTGGTACCTAAGTTACAGGTCCCAGGCCACTTCCTTCCTTCCCTTTTCCCGGATAGTGTGATCGCCGACGAGCATAATCCCTCATACGTGACGGGCTAAATGGTCATAGATGCCGAAAACCTAGAAACCTAAATTCTAAAATCCTAATCTTCGCGTAGATGTTTATGCAACCCATAACTCTTTGCGTAGATGTTTGTGCTACCCGTAACTCTTCGAGTAGATGTTTGTGCAACTCATAACTCTTAAATGTTTTGAAGTTTGCCTGTTAGTGTTACTCACAGACTAATATATTTTTGCTTTATAATAAGAACTTGAAAATAAAATCTTCAAGTTCCATCTATGAATTCAACTTAAATAAGCGGTTCCTTTTTATAGGGCGCATTCTATATTTTATTTTATTAGGATCAGGCAAGTGGGGCTTATAATATTGTAATGTTAGAATGTCTGTCCGTCCATTAATACACACACAATAACTCTTGAATGGAACGGAATTTTTCAATTTTTTCGCAGTGAATAGCTAGAATAATTATTTGAGCCTAATTTCTTAATGAAGCCAGTCCGTTAACATCTGAACGGGTAAGGGCAAATTACCTCTTTCGTTAGTCCAAACGATAACTTTTTAACGAGAGCGAATTTTGGATTCTATTTCTTCCAATAGAAGCTAGAGTGATAAATGTAGCTGAGTTCGTTAATGGAGGTAATCCGTTAACATCTGAACGAATAACGGCGAATTACCTCCTCCGTTACTCCAAACGATAATTTTTTAACGAGAGCGAATATTTGGATTCCATTTCTTTCAATAGAAGCTAGAGTGATTAATTTGGCTGAGCTCGTTAATGGAGTTAATCCGTTAACATCTGAACGGCGGATTACCTCCTGCGTTAATCCAAATGATAACTTGTTAAGGAGAGCGAATATTTGGATTCCATTTCTTTCAATAGAAACTAGAGTGATTAATTTGGCTGAGCTCGTTAATGGAGTTAATCCGTTAATATCTGAACAGATAACGGCGAATTACCTCCTCCGTTAGTCCAAACGATATTTTTTTAACGAGAGCGATTTTTTGGATTCTATTTCTTCCAGTAGAAGCTAGAGTGAATAATTTGGCTGAGTTCGTTAAATCTTAACGGATAACGACGATTTTAATGATAGTTATCCATGTCCGGTTTTCTACTATTGAAACAATGGGTGTAGAAGTTACTCATCTAGGCGTTAGATGGTAGCACACATTCTCCAGCTACCAATTTCTCTACCGGACGAAATTGAAACTTCTAGTGCGTGATCCTTTTTACTATCTATAGGAGAGCTGATAGTTGTTGCTCTTTTATAGGCTCTTCACGATATTTTTATTATAAATTCAATTTCTATATATATACAAATATCTTATGGTAAATCATGTTTATAACGAAGTACACAAAGAACTGAAATAGTAAACAAAAGAAAGAAAAAATGTATTATATCTGCATTGGTGACGGAAAATAAATAAACATACATTGATAAAATAAAAAAAACCTATGAGCTCACTTTGTCGTTGAAAATAAATTGAATTCATTGTGTTTGAATGTGCAGCAATTCACAATTCGCTTATATTAAGAAAAAAATTGTCAAACGGAAATGATTTATGCTTTTTTACTTTTATAATATTTTAGTTTTTTCCTGTCCTTTGAACAATGGCAAATACAACTTTTTATTAATAAAAAAATAACTTTCTTTTTAGTGGGTGGAGTGATAATATTTAGCCATCATTTAGCGGAGTATCGACGTATCGTAGCGGTGCATCATTGTCTCGGGCATAGCGTATTACATCTTGAAGCATGGATTATTGTAAGGCAACATGTTTCATAATATAGCGGATACGAAGCTGTTCTAGATGGGTGAGCAGTGGCAGGAAATCTATGAGGTCATAGAGGAGCCTGGTTGGGCTTGGTAATTTAATTCGATAGGCCAATCTGAAAGCATGTGACTCCATTATAGATAATTGTTTATAAAATTTGTCGGGGGCTACGGCCCAAGCTGTATGGCCATAAGTTAGAGTAGTCCTCATAAAGGCTTTGTAAGTATAGAGGATAATAGATGTTATCGAAAACTAGCTTGTACCAACTAAAAGTTTAAGTAGACTTAATAAGTTTTTGGCTTGAGTAACAATTTTCTTAAGATGCGGAGTCCATGTGAGTTTCGTGTCAAATATCACCCCAAGGTAGGTAAGAGATTATGAAAGAGGAACTGGTGTGTGGTCCACATGGATGTTTCATAGATTCGGATTACGAAACACTCTGGATCGTCTACGAGGTGGTAGAAATACGGTAGATTGTGTTTTCGCAGAGCTAATACTGAATCTCCACATGTTACACCAACAGACAAATGTATCGATAGCTGGCTGCACTAGTCTGTTGATACACTGGATTGCGCGAGCTAGTGATGAGCAAATGCAAGACCAAGACCAAGACCGGGGTGGTCTTGGCCTTGGTCTTGGTCTTGGTCTTGGTCTTGCACTGGAACTCTTAGTCTTGGTCTTGGTCTTGGTCTTGCATGCAAGAGTCTTGCAAGTCTTGTATTTAAGAAATCTCAAGCTTTTCATAGGTAAATTTTACTATGGATATAAGGGATAATAAACTCTGCAATGCGCCAATAGGAACGGAAATACAATGTATGTTTCTAAATGTAGTATAGCTTAACTTTGTGTAAGTATGATGGTAGTGTACAACATACGTGATGACTTTTTTTTTCTTTTTTTTTTTTTTTTAATGGGTGCCCACGCTTCACTGTTTGCAAGATATGCCTAAACCACAACGTTTCGTAATCTGTTTATATTTTTTAATAGATCCAACACTTTACTGGTTCCCAAACTGGGGAGGCCACCCCTGAGACGCATGAAAGAAAATCAAGACGACACAGATTATTGAAATACCATGAATTACAAAATTATTTTTCCACTCTAAAGGCGTCAGATTTTTCTTTTCAACCACGATTAGCTAATCCTTGTATTAATCAAACTTCCAATTAAATATTGAGATTTTGTTTTACTGATTCCAATATGTATTCTATGGGGCAGAAACATTGACATTACGCAAAAGTGATGAAAAAAATGCAGGCTTTTGATACATGGGCATGGAGAAGAAAAGGAGAGAATTAGCTGTGTTGAACGGACAACGAATGAGAAGGTGTAAAAAAATTAGTAGTAGGGGAAAAAGAGAATAATTTTAGATATTGTTAAGAGGAGAAAGAGGAACTGGTTAGTATATTGGCTGAGGAGGAACTGTATTATGAGGGACGTGCTGGAGGGTATTGTGGAAGGAAAGAGAGGAGGGAGCGAAGGAGACTAGTTGAAGGAAGGTATTAAAACAGAAAATTGCTACGTCAAGACGAAGAGACTAGCTGAGGACCACCGAACGTCGAAGCTTCTCAGTTGCAGCAAGTAACCTGTCAATAATGGCAGAATAGCTATTATGAAGATGATGATATATTTAGCAATATTGACTTAAAAGGAGAGAGAGAAAATTAAAATAATAATTATTATAATCAAACCTCTTACTATTTTAGAATAATTTGAGTGAAAACTGAAAACGATTCAACTGTCTATGTCTTTTGTGTAAACTCAATTTATATAAGTACTTTTGACCTGTATTGTAAACACAAAATAACGGCATCGAACTCCAAGTTATTTGTAGTCTCACTTATGAATATGGATTGCACTTCGTTGCGGTAAACTTGAAAAAAATAATATTTCGTTAGTCATTCACTTTTTACTATTAGTAAAGCGCTGATATCGGTCATTTTCGATTATTTTTATATTTCTTCCCCTTCCTCCTCCCAAGTTGTGGTGCTGAATTTGAATTTAAACGGCATCAGAAGTGTCACTGTTCGTTTCAGAGACTCCAAAAACTATGCATTCGCACTAATATTGGTCATTTTCAATAAACTTATATATCTCCTTCTCCCCCATGTTGCGAGGTACGGCATCGGAATTTTCGATCATTTTAAAATGTTTTTCATTCCTCCTCCCTATACTGCACCGTCAAAGTGATATGATAGAAACCACCTCAGCTCCGAACCTCATCTATGTTGACAATTTGATTGAGATCGTTTGGCTGGTTCAAGAGTGATGGAGTCACAAAAACAGCACTTATATTTTTATTTTTTTACACACACACACACACACACACACACACACACACACACATATATATATATATATATATATATATATATATATATATCCCTCCTCCTCCTTCTCCCTATATTGCTTCGTCAAAGTGAACTGACAGATAACATTGCAGGCTTGAACCTCATCTATGTTAAAAATTTGATCGAGATTGGTCGTTTAGTTCAAGAGTTATTATGTTTTATTTATTACTTTATAACTCCCCCTTTCCCCTCCCCTAAGTTTTACCGCTAAAGTGAAATGAAAACACTCCCAGGCCCAAACCTCATCTATGTTGAAAATTTGATCGAGATCGGTCGGCTGGCTCAAGAGATTAGGGATCACAAAAATAGCCACTTTCAATTTTATAATATAAATTTACTGCTGTAGTATAATGTTATATCGTTCAATCCTCGATGTCCCGTATACCTAAGGAAGCTAAAAATTATATTAATAGACAATTATTCAATGTATAAGTATCCGCCCATGAAATCAAACTTGCGGTCTCATGCACTAAGTTTTTGTCAATGTCATGAAAATGTTATTTCGATATTGGTTTTATGAGTACACATTGAAAATTTCCAACGGATGCTTGAGTCTCGGAGCCAAGGCCATACCCATGTAGTCGACACCTATGATGTACGGTATTACCGATGTTCAATACATTTCTCTTTAGTTTTGGAAGAAGAACACCACTAATATGCTTTGAAATGAAATGAAGTATCTAGTTTAGCGTCCCACGTTATGCACCAAGGCTAAGGGAGGCGGTAATGATGAGAAATGACTGAAATGGTGGAAAGGAAAAAGTAGGAGGAAACGGAGAAACGCCGAGAAAATCCACGCACACAGTGTTTGTCCACCAAACAAAAAGTTCACATGGCACAAGATGACACCAATGTGACTTGAAAACGAGCAATATCTACAGAAAACGCGAACAATCAATTCAGAAAACGACATACTGTAGCTATATGCTACAAGGGCAGATCGACTCACACGGATTGCATAAACTACTGGGAACACACACTCCAGCAGCATTTTTACTGAAGCCAAGAAATCCATGTCCTTCTTTTTTACATTATATAAAATAAATCAAGTAGTGCTGGTACTTATGAAAGACTTGCGCAAGAGTCTTGGTCTTGGTCTTGATCTTGCAGGTATGGTCTTGGTCTTGTACCCCTTGGTCTTGGTCTTGCATCGGGATTCCTGGTCTTGGTCTTGGTCTTGCATGCAAGACTCTTGCAAAAACTGCAAGACCAAGACTCTTGCGCTCATCACTAGCGCGAGCTGTTGTTAGAAATGCTATGTCGTCAGCGAATTGATAGACTTGAACTTGAGGAGTGAGTCGGAGATCGGCAACGTATTGTAAGTACAGCAATGGAGACAAAGAAGAACCTTGAGGTATGTCAGAGTGTAAGAAAATGAGGTGAGATAGAGCGTTGTTAATAGACATATATGCGATACGTCCGGCTAAGAAGGTATATATTAAGCATATATAAGATACGGGCAGCAGATAGTTATGTAATTTATATATCAAGCCAGGATGCCAGACTTTATCGAATGCCTTTTCCAAATCAAATGTAACTAAGCAAGAAGGAAAACCTTTGTTGTATTCGTTATAAATGGCCATGGTAAGTCGTAATAATTGATCTAGTGTACTCAAATGCGATCGGAAACCAGCTTGAAGGATCGGCAGAAGATCGTGCATTAAGAGGTGTCTGTGAAGCCGTCGAACGTATATACGTTCGAATACTTTGCAGAGACAACTTATTAAATGGATCGGACGATACGAGGACGTCAGGTGGTGGTTTCTTTGGCTTAGGGAATAAAAGAACTTTGGAGTGCTTTCAATCGAGCGGAAAGAAGCCAGTACGAAAGATGAACGTGTAAATACAACTGAGAATCAGAATGAAAGAAGGAGGTGCATATTTGATGAGAGCATATGTAATGAAGTCGAATCCAGATGTAGTACTGCGTTTAGTTGCTAAAGTAGCTCTGATGTCTGGGTCTATAGCCTGAGTAAGTGTATTATTAGGTACCAGAACATGGTGGTCAGATGGTTGTAAATGAGCGGAGGTCGGATCAGCATGACGGTTGATCGAAGATTGAAGGCGTTGCGTTGTATACCCTCCACGAAGTGGGGTGAAGATATCTTGGAAAATGCAGCAAAAATATTCTCCTCCTCTATGTCACAATTTAGAGCTTGATTGTTGTGAATAAGAGGATAGGGCGGTGCGAGATGTTTGGCCAGTGAGTTGATGGAACTTACGCCAATATTTTCTGGGATGAGTTTCTGTTGTAAGAGTGTTACACGTTTGGATCCACTGTCTTTTCTTGTAAGCTATTATGTAGTTATGTGTTATTAGGAAATATTGACGATGTAAGCGAAGTGCCTCTAAGTTGCCGCTTGTTCGGTATTTGTGATAAGCTCGATGCGAAGCAGAAATTAATGTAATATACCTTGGCCGCAAGATAGGTTTATGCGGATGGAAATGAGTAGAAGGAATTGAATGATTCGCTGCATCTTTAACTACAGCAGTAAAGTCCATGATGACGTGATCAAGACTATGTTGCAAGGAAGATACAGTGAATGCGCTAATTGCGTCATCGATGGTGGATCGGTATAGATCCCAATTAGCCTTATGATAGAGATAGATTTTCCTAGCTGGTAAGAGATTTGTTGACTTCACGTACATTGTAGTTCCAATTTAATAGGAACATGATCGCTGCAGATTGAGTCCAGTACAGTAATGTTGACAAGATGAGATAGAGAAGATGAGGTTATTACTACGTCTGGAGTTGTTGCTAGCTGGTCTCGTAGGCTGTGGCAAGATGTGAAATTCCCCTGTAGTTGAAGTTTGTATAAAATCAAGGAAAAGCTGTTTGTCGCGCTGTGTTCGACTATGGAAATTTAAGTCTGCCATGATGGTATAATGCCGAGATTGTGTATCAATGAAACGAAAGAAATCATAACTGATAATCTTTCCTGTGCGAACATAGATTGTGGCAAATGTGACTGTGCGACCTCGAAAATAGATAGTTGCTATATTGTACTCAGGAAGATTAAAAGTGTGAGGCATCGTAACAGTGTGGTATGGTAGACGGGCGCTAATGCCGATGGCTGTACCACCATATAGGCATGGTACGGATGGAGCATCATGGCGTAGTAAATTATATTTTTGTATGTAACACTGTAGGTAAGGAGCCAGGTAAATTTCATTGAGCGCAAAGACTGAAATTTGTTTCTTCCTGTAATAACTGCGTGAACAGCACTTGATGTGTCAGCAGAGAACGGATGTTCATAAACAATAAATTATAAGCCATAACGAAATAACAGAAAAATAGCAAATGAAAGCTGCCATATTAAACGTAGACTTCGACAGGTTGGATTTGAAAATGAACTGTTGGTCCAGATTGATTGATTGATTGATTTTGAGTTTAACGTCCCGTTCAGCAGCGAGGCTATATAAGACGTGGACTTACTGATTAACGTGGAATCCGAACCACATGAGCTCCCGCCGGGAATCGAACCGGGGTCTCCCGCGCCAACTGTTGGTCCAGAATAGGTGGCATTGAGCTGAAGATTAAACAAGATTTTAGCTGCATGAATGATTTGATTGAGAATGTGGGTACGGAGAAATGGATGGATGTTCTGTAAACTAATAGTAAGAAAGCGGAGCAGATCTTCAAGCTTAACAGGATGAAGTAAAGAATTAGCAGATGGAGTTGGACGATCAGCAGACCTTACGGGTGCAACAAGTTCTGGTTTGGATGGCTCAGGCTGTGGCTTAGTCTTACATCTGTAACTATAAGTTGGATGTTTCTCAGGACATGTACTGCACTGTGGCGGTGCTTTACGATTGGGGCAATCCTTGGTAGGATGTTGCAATGAACAATAGCCACATTTAATATCGTTAGTACATTCGGATGTGGGATGTGCATTATACATTTGACATCTCTCGCATCGTGACGGTAGAGGAGGAGATGTACGAGAGGGTTTTACCTTATAACGTCATAAGCTCCTTTAGACAACAATTGGTGGATCAACTCTGGCTGATGTGTGAGTACCCGCACAAGATATGTTGCACCTTTATTGTTCTTTATCCTGTTACATCGTTTTGCAGAGAATCCTACCTGATGTAATTCCTCACAAATTTCCTCATCCGTGAGGTTCTATGTACGTGGTGTTGGTCCTGGCAGCTAATAATTTATATTTATTTTACCAATGCGTACCTTTAAGTTCTTGTTTCACGAGTAAGAAAACTATTAACAGTGAGTATTTTAGACATACCAGTTAAATTGCTGTAATATCGAAAGTACTGTGTGTACAAGAAAAGGTGGCTTCTGACAGTTGAGTAGAGCACGCGGAGTATTGGAGGTGCTGTTGCCAGAGGCTCCGCAACAGAGACATCAGCTCTGGCGACAAACTTAATACGTTTAACAAGTTGTCTCAACTACCGGCAACAGCGCGGTCATTGACCTTCGTTGCCTAGCAACAACGTGAAAGAATACTGCTGTGATTGGAGAACAAGCCTCCCTCTCGTTTTGTTTACAACATGTGCAGCTATCTGTCAGAGGTCACCTTTCAGTAACTAGATAATAACTTCGAGAATAAATATATATATAGATAGATACAGAAACATTCATGTCACATTTTTAAATTACCAATGACGATGAGCGTGCTCCGCTTTTTTTCTTTTTTCTTTCTTTGTTTTTTCTTTCTTTTTCATGATAATAAAATACTTATGTGTTGATTATGGAAAGTACTTCATTTTGCTTATGAGTTGATTTTAAGCAGTCGCAATTTGCATTTGAATTTCCTTAGAAATAGTTATACCACAACCACTACCTGCATAACTACCCAGCTCTTTCAAAATCAGTACTAATCCGTATAAGCACGGAAAGGCAGCTGTATTGTTTTATTTAGTACCTTTTTAGTTTGTTGGGATACAAGGCATTCATCCATTTAAGGGAAATACCTATTCTTGGAAATTGCTTGAAGGATATAAAAGGGGCACTAAATAGCGAACTTGAAACCCTGTCCAAACTTACCTTGTCCGATCCAAACAAAAGAAACCTATTGTGGTATTTACGATTCTCATTGGCTCGATTCAAATTCTCTCTCTCCTTGCTGTTTATAAGAGTTAGATGTGCGAAATATTTAACTTGGTCCCACGAAAAATGAGAGACAATGTTTACGGAAAACAATAACTAAGTGGCTTCTTGTTTGCGGCACATGTTAGCTATCCCACATACGTGCAAACTAAGAATAATAATGTGTCTACACTATTGTAGACACAGTTAAATTTATACTCTACAACGTCTGTGCTTCTGACGTAGATATAATATTTTTATATAAAACACGGGAAATAACGTAAACTAGGTTTCTTTGTGACTCAGGCCAAGGAGGGGGGAGTCCGGTGCCCCCTCTTCGAGACCAGAAATGAAAAAAAAAATTAAGGAAGGATGAAACCAAAAGAAACGAGTAAAGGATGAATCCACATTAAAAATAAAAAGCTACAGCACACTTTTGGTTACTCTTTCTTATGAGGAGATTTGTATTACTTGCAACACACGGTGGCGAATGAGCGGGATATCCTTAAAAAAAAGTCAGGGAATTTAAAATTTCTAGAAAAGTTACGGAATTTTCAGAATTTATGTTACTAATCAGGGAAATTTCAAGCTTTCGAAAGCGTAGTGCCGTTCTGTAACGTTGTGAACATTAAATGATAAAAAATTTTTTTATCATAATTTTTCGTCATCGCTTCTATGCAGTACCGGTATCAAACATGTTATTTTAGAAATTTTTCTACTGCTCGTTTAACTCTTTGAAGCACGGTGGTATATAAAATGTGGTATAATATTAGTACCACCGTGCTTCAAAGAGTTCACCTGTCATTTGGAACAGACAGTAGTTGGCGGAATAATGAGAACAAAAAAGTTGTGTGGAAAATAAGTTTTAACTTTTGATTCAACAGAGAAAGGAACGCAGATATTGTAAAATATTTTACAAGACATTATTGGATATGTACTTTTATACTCGTGATAGTAGACATGTTACGCAACATACTATTTCACAGTAATATAATTTTTATAATAGCTGAGGTCATAATGAAAGGAAAATTGTTATATTTGAATGAACAGAGGGAGGAACGTAAATATTGTGAAATCTTTTTCAGTACTTTTTTTATATATTCTTTTACTCGAGATTTCTTCGAAGTTTTTTATTAAAATACTTACTAACATATCCTCATTTGATTGTCCTCACAAACTAATATATGTTGCCAGTAAAATAGTTTAGAATGATCTATCCCCTGATGGGATGACTATATTATGTCACGGACCCCCCCTTTACGAAATCCTGGCTACGTGTCTGTGTGACTATATGACCATTTTTCTATTGTTAAAAAATACTACGACACGAGTTTCTAGATATAGCCACATTATCATTGCGTTTTGTTATTATCAATATTTGTATGCATAGATAAGGTTAGAAAAACACTCCATCTACTTGCCCTATGTCGACTACATACGTACTTTTACACGTATTAAATGTTTGAAATTACAATTAAATATTGTAATTATATATCTGTTGATTTAATAATGTTCTTAGTCGTATATTTGCCATTATTCCAAGTATATGTTTACACCGCACCAATATTAGGTTAAAATGCTCGTTCTGAGTATTTTACTTAAAATCATTATAATTTACGCTATTATTCATATTTCATGTACTTTGCAACTATGCACAAATCATGAAAAGGAAGGACAAAACTATATATAATGTGATATAATATGATTAATTTTCATGTGTGTAACTCTACTCATCTTGTGCAAGGAGTCTTGCAATATTCTGGTACACAATATACCTGTGTTTATTACAGTACAATGAAAATTGGTTAATATTCAAAGTATAGTCCGTCGTGTTGGACTATCTTCAGCGACCATTCTGCCAGTTCCTCGACATCACGTGTTGTCTTTAGACCCGAAAAAGCCAGTCACTACAGTTTCCACCTCGTGTTGGTTTCCGAAGCATCGTGATTTCAGGAAGAGCACCATGGACCGGCGTAATCGTAGGTGGTAATCCAAAGGGGCTAGGCCAGGACTAGATGCCGGATGTGACACCAGTTCGATGCAATAAATTCCTGAATTTTTTGTTGCGGTTTTCGAATCGTGTGTGTGGTTTTGCGTTATCCTGTTGCATCAGGTTGTGCTTTCAGATCACCAATGCAGGATATTTTTTTCGTAGTGTAGCATACACCCACTCCAAATGTTCGAAATAAAGGTCGGCATTGATGGTATAATCGTTAGAAAATAACTCGAAGTAAATTACTTCCTCGCAGTTCCACCGCACACAGGACAAGACTTTATGATCGAAACGACCCTATTTGACGACTGGTTCTGGAAGTTGACCTTTGTTCAACCATTGTTATTGAACATTCGGATTTCGGAAAAGCACCCATTTTTGTCACATGTGACAATCCGTTTCAGGAAACTTACGTCCTGCGGATTTTGCAGCACTTGTCTGCATACATCCACTCTCACCTATGGTCAACTCATGTGGCGCAATGTGGCAGCTTGTAGTGGTTTTTCCAAGTTCGTGGAAGTCGACAGCAATATACGGAGTTGGATTGACAATTGTACCGTGTCATGCGAAAACGAACTAAGCGCTACTTTCGTACTTTTGAGAAAATTACGTTTAAAGGTTGATGTCCAGCATTAGTGTAGCCGTAATCAAAAGTGAAATTATGTTTCTTTTTTTGGAAAGGTGTTGGTTTCCCTCTCTTTTCGATTGTGCAAAACGTTCTAATGCTTATCAGGAACCAATAGTCGCATTTACGTGGATTTTCAAAATTTGGCGCTTAGTTCACTTTTGCATAACACGGTACAATTCTTTTGTGCTGGTGGATAGATTTTTCTTAATGGTGGGTCGTATGACCTCAAAATCTCTTATCCTGCAGTGGCCGGACCTTGGCTGATCATCGACAATTTTTACAACCTGAGCGAAATTTCTGGAATCAACGAGTTGCTGGGCTGTGACTTAGTGCATATTTGCCTTTCGAATAACAAATGTTTTGGGTTGGTGACGCAGCGTTATGAATGAATTCAAATTCATACAGTAACAGTTTACGCACAGACGTTATTGAGCACAGATCTTCACTGTCACTAAAAACTGACTAAAGATACTAACGGAGCGGTGGCCTCCGTGTTAAACAGTCCGCTTACCATACTACCTCTTGGGCCAGTTTGACCTTGTACTTACGATTGATTATGGCGTATACATGCGTCTGCTGTTTAGGTTATGGAAATATTACAAGATTTACGACTCATCTTTGTAGTTATATCAATTAACTCCTTACCGTTTCATAACCCTTGGCTTAGTTTGCAAAAGTGTTTCTTCTAGATGTAGGTTTTCCTTGTTTCCAAATAATTCGTGATTATAGGTATATATAAAGCAGACTTGAATCCTTTGTAAACTGAGGGTGTTTCAAAACAACACCGACAACGTTTGGGAGGTGATTTCTTACACGAAGATAAGACAAAAAGTATAGACCAACCTGGGTGTACAAATGCTTCCTTTCGGAGTTATAGGCAGCCGAAAACATGAAAAAAAAAAAATGAATTTGAAAGGTCCATAGCTCCTAAACTATTGAACCTACTGTAATCGGGTCATAACTTCAGTTAGGAACTGATACGTGCTCTTTCGAAAAATCCATGTTTCAAAATCCTAAGGTACTCACGCAACAATTTTTATAGAGGTAGTTGGTGAGTACTGCAAGTTATATGCCCGTATCCAAACTGCCTCTATAAAAATTGTTAAGGAAGTACCGCAGGATTCTGAATCATGGATATTTAGATAGAACATATACTAGTTCCTAAATAAAGTCTTGACCCGACTACATTAGGTCCCATAATTTTGCAGCAATGGACTTTTTAAAGTTCATTTTTTCATGTTTTCGGTAGCCTATAACTCCGAAAGCAAACATTTGTGCAGCCAGGTTGGTCTATATTTTTTTTGTCTTTTATTGGTGTTAGGAATCACCTCCCAAACGTTGTCGGTGTTGTTTTGAAACAGCCTGTATAAGTTGCTCAGTTTACAAAGGATTCAAGTCTGCTTTTGGTCATTTTGGACACGTTTCACATCATTTGGTCATCACAGGGCCGGATCTACAGGGGGTCAATTCGGGGCATATGCCCCGGGGCGCAGCTGATTAAGAGTATGTAGGGGGCGCCATTTCGATACAAAATTGGGAGGAAAGGAAGCAGATATACGTCTTTGCCCCGGGCGCAATATTTCGTAGATCCGGCCCTGGGTCATCATATAAGATTTCTACACGAATGTGCTTTCAGTGCTTGAAAGATTCATGTCTAAATGTTGTAAATAGGTTCTATTATGTTAAAAAGAAAAGAATTTTACTTTTCCATGTATTCAATCGGATCGCACAAACTTTCTGTTCCTCCTTTTTACAACTTTATTGTTTGGACTTGATAGTGGCGTATTTAGGGGGGCTTCCGGGCTTAAGCCCCCCCGAAATCTTACTTACTATAGTAAAGTATATGAAATATCTTGCAGAATTTTCACATTTTCAGGCAAAGCCCCCCCCCCCCGAAAGTTGGCAAAGCCCCTCCCGAAACAAAATCGTAAATACGCCACTGGGACTTGAACACCTTGTGCTCTGAACGCCGTATACAGGTGTGCACTCAGATTTTTTTTTCATTGGGAAAGGTCCAAATGTTTTTGGAGTTAAATTTTCTGGAAGGGTCCAACACTAGAAGACAGTACATTATTTAGTATTGAACCAGTGTTATTCTACAGCTGAAAAGAAGATGAGTCAGTATAAATACTGCGACTTATATTTTCAGAAAAAAAGTATGGAACTAGATTTTTTTTTTATATAAATGAAAAGAAATGAAATATTTTAGTAGATTACGTCCATTAGGCTGAGGGAGGCGATGATTAAGGCAAGTGAATGATAATGGAAGATTTGGAGGAATGAGAATGTGGGAGGAAATGAGAGTACCCCGAGAAAACCCACGGACACGGTGTTGTCCACTACAAACTTACTTGGCCGCGGTTCGAACCAGGAACCCCACGCACCAGACGTAAGCACTCTACCACTGAGCGACCGAACCCCCCTTATATTATTTTTTATAAGAAAAGAATGGAGATGAAGTGGAAGATCAAATTTTTATGTTACATCAATTGATCTAATAAACAAATATATTTTTATTAAGAATACTAGCCTTTTGTTAGCTGGGGGCTACGCCCCCCAGACCCCCGAGTCTGCTTGGCCTATGGCCTCACATTTCTTATCTACCGTCATTTGCATCTAGGGATGCGCACGAGACAGATTTGTGGCTGTCTCGTCTCGAAAATGTGCTGTAAAAGTGATGTCTAAACTCAAAAAATGTATATGTCTCTATTGCAGCGTTTCCCAACCTTTTTCAACTTGCGGCACACTATAGGTGTAACTTGAATTCTCGCGGCACACCCATATATTATATATATATATATATATATATATATATATATATATATATATATATATATATATATATATATATATATATATATATATATAAATTACTATTATTATTTGTAAATATAAAATGCCGTGGTATTTTTATGTGATTACTGATGTCCTTACAGAGAAGAAAGCTCGATGACTGATTTTCCCCCGTGGTAAATCATTATGCTTATTTTTCATTCTAATTTTAAAATAGAAAACAATTGTAATGAAATATAGGACTCGGGTTTTTAAAAATCCACTTTCTCTTTCGAAAACTGTATCCAACCTTTAACGAAAAGGGAAGATCACTAAATAACGAATAAATAAACAATCTCCTGTACTTTTAAAACACAAATGTAGGTAATTTGTATCCATATCTGCTTTCTTGAATTTATTGAATCATGTGTTAAAATTTGAAGTTACGAAATAATCTGCAACAATAAAGAAGCAATAATGGTCATGATAATGATAAATGCATTTTCCAACATTAAAAATGTACAGAAAAGTAACACAGTATGAAACTTAAAATTGTAGATTTATAGTAGAGGTTCATAGTAATGTGAAATACAAATATACATTTTCCCCTATGTCTTGCAATTTGATTCCTATAGAATTAATAATTTGTTTCGATTTCCTCGCGGCACACCAGCGGCCCATTCGCAGCACACCAGTGTGCCGCGGCACACCGGTTGGGAAACACTGCTCTATTGGAAGAGCCGTGTCTCGACTCGAATTTTGTCAGGAAAATTCTGTCTCGACTCGTCTCGTGCGCATCCCTATTTGCATCAACAGTGAATTTCGTGAACTTGCTCTTAATATTTCCTGACTCTGTCCATCCGGGGGCTTCGCCCCCACACACTTTCTTTGCTCGGCCTACGGCTTCGCACCTCTTAAACCCATAATTCTATCGTTTCTTTTCCTATTTCAACTATCTAAAAGATTAGATTTTGTATCATAAGAAAACGCCCATTTAAATAGTATAGGAATTTCTTCATCCTCCTTTAGACCCCTAAAAAAAATATAAAAATAAAATATTCACTTTTGGCAATTTTCCTGTCGGTTAGTCCTGGAAGGCTACAATCATGCCAAATTTCATCATTCTAATCATGCCGGAAATGCCTAAATATTTTAGGGTGTAGAAGACGTCCCGCATATAAATAACATGAGAAAGATTTTTTAGTTCCTCATAAAACCACTCTACGGTTGGAAATTTTTATTTCTGATGGTTCAGTTAGATAACGCTATCGAAAACGTAGAAGCATACCAAATTTCAAGTTTTTATTCCAATTTAAGTACCTAAAACATGAGATTATAGGTAAAAAAAAAAAACATTTAAATAACATGGGGAAATTCTTCATCTCCTCTTTAGACTCCCTAAAAATTAAAAATATTCACTTTTGGTAATTTTCCTGTGGGTTAGTTCCGGAAAACTATAATAATGTCGAATTTAATCATTGTAGCCCTACAGGAAATGCTCAATAATTTATGTCAGCTCATGTAGTTTTATATATGGTTAAGATAACATATGCAAAAGTATGATGAGTTACGAAGTTTTAAGGGGGATCAGATCCGGCGGGCCCCCACTTGGGTGCGCCACTGGCCCATGTGTGGTAATATTTGTTTCATTATTACAGTACATTAAAGTTAATTTATTATGCAATGAATTATGATGCAACTAAGATTATAAATAATAATGATAATAATCCATGTTAAATTGCTAGATATAAAACAACATTAACCATCACACGAACACAATCCTTCATGATATCTTGTAGTCTGAAACCTTTCTTGTAACTGTAGATTTTCTTTTTTAATATTTGTGCACGGAACCATTATCGTTCATATTAATAAAAAAAGCCCACAACAGAAGATTAATATAAATTCGGCCTTGGAAACATGATAAACAATTCTGCAGTGAATTTTCCACACGTGACTATCTCGTTTATGGGATTTCGCTTTGGAAAAGAAATGAGGAAGAAAACTAACGTGCTCTTCAGTATGTCCTGTAAATATTTACTCATTTTATTTACCTTTGATAAAATTGTCCATTGGCTTAGACTTTACGCCACGAGATAATACGAGGTTACTGGATTCGTTTTTTATACATAATTGAGTCGATACTGTGAACAGGGGAAAGAGTTTTCTTATTGAAGGAGATACAACAAATATCAACTTAAGTAATCAGCAACATCTTGGAAAAAAAAGTGACAATCTTACGCCGTACAAAAATAAATACCGTCTTTAAAATGTAGGGAGAAAAGTGAAACAATTGTCATATCCAAATATACGTAACCGTTTTGTATTATTATTATTATTATTATTATTATTATTATTATTATTATTATTATTATTATTATTAAAATGTGACCAAAAGTCGAAAACATAAATTAATCTTTCGAACTTTCACTACATAGAGTTTTTAGATTTTCAAGCTATGCTTCGCATAAATATCGTGAGTGATATACAGAGTCGTTTTGACATGATTAGCGCCATACTAAGGATTTGACTAACGCATGGTTATCAAAAGTGTATTTAAGCATCCAAAACTTTTTTATAGTAGTTGACTAAGTTAATCACATATGACAAATTAATTTAGAGCAATGGGTATCCTTGTTTAAGTACAATAAACTAACATTATGAGAATACAAAGGCAATTAATTTTCTTTCTTTCTTTCTTTCGTTTCACCTCATCGGGTGAATTATGTATGAAGCAAATATTTAGCTGAGTCCTCTACAATAACAGAACTGTTTCTTAAAGTGAACAATGAGAGATCACGAGAAAATTTCCGTTTTCCTGAGGGATACATTCAACTGATCGATAAATTGAGTTGAGTAGATTTTGAGTTTAACGTCCCGTTCAGCAGCGAGGCTATATGAGACGTGGACCTACTGATTAACGTGGAATCCGAACCACATGAGCTCCCGCCAGGAATCGAACCCGGGTCTCCCATGCCAAAGACGCGTACGCTAACTGGTCAATAAATTACCTTCCCTTATAACTACAACATAATCCTTCTACTGTCGCTAATATTAATTGACTCCTACTTATTCCTCCCGTAAATACATTCCTCAGAAATGATTAAGTTAATTATAATTCGATTTCGTAACTATTTAGGCCCTATAAGTAGTTTTGATGAAACCACAAAGAAAACGTTTCGAACATTTCACATATTTTCATTTTTACAGACTATGCGTGCGCACATCTAGTTCTCCGTAGTTGCCACATTTATTTTTCTCACTCGATGTATTGGAGTTAAATTAGTTAATCATACCCAAATCAAATTACTAGCGACATCTATCTTTGCTGATTTATTACTATGAATAATTGACATGACACACTGAGGTGTTTGTCGTTTATACACAGGATGAATTCGGAGTTATTTTTACACTTTTGTTGCCTCAATTTAACATGTTTTCATTTTCCCATCTGTGATTTTTATGGCTTTAGAGTTGGCAATCTTCAATTCTGAGACTGAAACTGAGAACAGGAATACTTATCTTCTTTTTGACTAAAGAAAACATATTCAAGGAGTTCGCGGAAGAACACCTTAATCTTGTACCCTACGTACCCTATAACCCTGTTACTCCGTGACCCCTATACACCTTCCTACCTATAAGTGGGAGGAAATAACATTCCAGTGGTGTATTTTAATACCCGGTTAGACGTAAGAGTTCGGTTTTCTTCCGAGACTGGCGCTAGTGAATGCATAGCCAGAAACTCCCACTGCAAAGTCCTGAATTTAGAGCACATCTTCTCAGCACTCTCTCTGTCTCATTGGGAATTAAGAATTATATATTTCTGATCTTCCTGCATCTTAGCGCGTCACGTAATAAAGGATGACGTCCCTCTGTGATCACAGTACTCGGGAAAGTGGGATAAGGAAGGAAGCGGCCTCGGACTTTTAGGTTGGGTACCATCCCGTCATTTGCCCGGTGGAATGAGAAAAATCCTTAAAAAAACCTTACTAAGATGATTGGCCTAATAAGGCTTTTTACATCTTTCCGAAAGAGTGTCCCACTGGAAGTCGAATCCGGGAGCTCTCTCTGTCTCGTGCTAATGATTCGAAAACACGTTGGGGCCGCGGTGGCTCAGTGGTAGAGCATTCACCTCTGGTGCATTTGGTCCTTTTGTTAGATTCCAGCTCTCCCCAAAATGAGATTTGTTGTGGACAAACACCGTGTGCGTGGGTGTTCTCGGGGTTCTCCTGTTTTCTTCCATTTTCTTCATTTCATAATTTCCTTCCTTTCTCATCATCACCGTCTCCTTTAGCATATTCACCTCCCGTGCTTGGGGTCCCTGGTTCGATCCCAGTTCGCGCCGTGTGGACTTTGTGGTTGACAAACACCGTGCTCGTGGGTTTTCTCGGGGTTCTCCCGTTTCCTCCCACTTTCTTCATTCCACCATTTCACTCATTTATTATTCTCATCGTCTCCTTTAACCTAACCGGCATAACTGTGGGACATTAAACTTAGAGATTTCATTTCATTTTCCTTTAGCCTAGTCGGCATAACCGTGGGACGTAAAACTTAAAGATTTATTTATAATTTCATTTCGAAAACATGTTATTTTCACTTTCAAAAGTGAACTTTACCAAATAAGTTGCAGAAGATATTATGCCATTCAATAAATAGTAATATTACACACCAGTGTTTCCTAATCTGTTGTCCGCGGACCACTTCCATTAACCTTTCTTATCATGTTGCTCACTATTGGAATATTTCAACCAACTGAGAATAAAACATAAAATGATAAAAGAAGAAATGCCTAAATTACTGCAAAATAATGTGTCTCCATATCTTTTATCGTTTTTGCTCTAAGGAAATCAGTAACAGAAACGAAAAGTAGTGGTAAACCCACACTTTTGGTTTTGGTAGTGTGTTGTGGTTTGTGATGGTATGTTTTCTTGACACTCTAAATCAGGCCCGCAACCAGAGTGGGGCTAGGGGGCCTGCCTTCCCTAAACTTTTCGTGACCCCTCCAGACCTTAACACAAAATGCTATTATTAATACAAAAACACAATTTAGCTATTTGCAAGAGAATTTTTAATGACTTGCCCCCCTAACATATTCATGACCCCCAAAACCACTGTGTCTGGTTGCGGGCCTACCCTGAATCGATAGCAGGAAACTACTTTCCACTATCTACTACCATTTTTGTTCTACGGTTATAAATGTTAAAACTGAAAATCGTTAATTTCAACAACTCCCGGTTTGATTAGAGAGTGAATGGAGAAGATGAAATCTATACTTGGGAAGCTAAATCAATTATAGAAGACCGCATTATAGAACGGTCGATACTTTTGACCGTTTTTGCTCTATGGAAATCGCCATTGAAACCAGAACTATAGATATACCACATTGACTTGACACCTAGTCTTCCGTTCCAAGCGCTGCTATCGGCTGAAGGAACTCCACTCCCTTTCGCTAAGGCTCCCTCGCTTAGCAAACAGCTGAACCCTTATTGGCTGAACGCGTGGGTGTGTCGAGGGTGTGAGAGTTTAGTCCGCATTTTTGCCACGGATCAATACATTTTGGCAGCATTATAGTAATAAATTTCAACCACTTCTGGTTTTGGTAGCGTGTTGTGGGTTGTGATGGTTTATTCTCTTGAGACCCTGAATTGCTTACAGAAAACCGTTTGTCGATATCTAATACCGGTACCATTTTGTTGTAATGCGATAAACATTGAAACCTGAAATGGTAAATTTGAACCACCTTCAGCCTGAACAGAGGGTTAACGGAAGAGATGGAACCTATTCTTGGGACGCTGAACCAATTGCAAGAAACCGCATCTCGATATATCTTAACTATTTTTACTCTGATGCCCGATGACAGACGGATGGAAGAAACCCTTCTATAAGACTCCCGGCACTTATACCTTGCATAATTTCGAAATCCAATAATAATAATAATAATAATAATAATAATAATAATAATAATAATAATAATAATAATAATAATAGAATACTTTTCTCCCCGCTGATAGAGTTTCAGCGTCAAATTGCTTTGCGAGTGACGTACTAAATATATAAATCAGTTCCTACGTTAGATCCAAAACGTAAAGAAAATTTAGTTAAAAAGTTGCCTGTAGCCTTGAACTGTCCATCAACTGAAGTTTTATATTGAATTCGTTATGAATAATAATAATAATAATAATAACAATACAAAAAGCTATCAGAAAATGAAGTATGACGAACTAACCATATTACGTATTATACACAGAAGCTCACCTATATGTGTGAATTTTTTTGTATATATATGTGTGTGTGTGAATGTGTCACATTACTTGCTTGCTTTAGACGTGTGCATGTATAGGAAAATACTTATAACACATAAATTGATGTTGGTATGTGTTTATTTTTCCACTTAAAAAGGCTGAAGATTGATCATACAGCCAACACGGTTAGGAAAATTTACATTGAAAAGATAGGAGGTG
This sequence comes from Thermobia domestica, assembly GCF_964235325.1. Classification (NCBI taxonomy): domain Eukaryota; kingdom Metazoa; phylum Arthropoda; class Insecta; order Zygentoma; family Lepismatidae; genus Thermobia; species Thermobia domestica. Next base: position 58,419,196 of record NC_137456.1, on the reverse strand, counting down.
GGGGAGGGGGGAATATTAAAATTTAATTTATGAAGCAACGAAAAAGGAGCATTTTAAATTAAAAAATTTTGTTCTAAACTTTTAATGAAATAATATCATTAGGTCTAGATTGAAAAAAAAAATGTAATTGGAGACAACAACGAAGAAAATAATATGCGTTTTACGTCAATAACAGCAAGACCCATATTGACACTCAAAAACTTGGTGCGATTGAGTTTTTTTGTAAAATGAAATTAACGTTCCTTTAGTAATAATTACTTACCCTACCGTTCTTGTTTCTAAATTGTGCCTTGTTGCCTGTGGTTAGGAGAAAATTACAATCGATAAATTACAGCTCTTTAATGAAAATAACAGTTTATTTTAGAAATAAAGAATGCACAAGTAATTAAATATAGTTTTGAAGACTCATAAGATAAAAAAAAGAGAAAATAATGTTGTTCTGTATTTATGTCCAGCTGAGAAATAAAACACTTTTAAGAAAAAAGGAAAAAAAAAAGGAGTTAGTTTGCGATTACTTTCGTTTAAAACTTCAAACATAGTTAGAAATTAGAAATGAAAATGAATTGAAATCTTTAAGTTTAACGTCCCACGGTTATGCCGGTTAGGCTAAAGGAGACGGTGATAATGAGAAATGAGTGAAATGGGGAATGAAGAAGGTGGGAGAAAACGGGAGAAGCCCGATAAAACCCACGAGCACGGTGTTTGTCCACCACAAAGTCCACACGGCGCGAGCTGGGATCGAACCAGGGACCCCAAGCACCGGAGGTGAACGCTTCTACCATTGAGCCACCGCAACCCCAGTTAGAAATTAGAGTTAGTCAAGAAATCTTTAAAACAAACTAAATATTTTATTGTTAAAATATTTGAGGAATGAACTGAATAATTTTACTTAATAAAGAAAAGGGTAAACTTCTACCGCAATAACATTCTCAAACTGAGAAATTCAATAAATCACACCATTAAGTTTTGAGAAACCAAGTAGAAAATGCCAATTAATTTTAATGATGAGATTGCTGGCATCCTGTATATAAGATAGGGCCTACTAATAGAATACTCTTCTTCGCACGGGGAGAATACGTTTCATTTTGGACATAAAGTACTAATAGAGGCTGAATTAGGATTTAAACAGCATCGGAAGTGTCACTGTTCGTCTCGGTCGTCTCAACGACCTCGGATACTATGGATTTGACACTAATATCGGTCATCTTCGATCATTTTTATATATCTCCCACCTTCCTGTTCCCAAAGTTTAGGAGCTGAATTCGGATTTAAACGGAATCGGAAATATCACTGTTCATCTAAAGACCCTGAAAACTACGGATTCGATACTAATATCGGCCATTTTCGATCATTTTCAAATATCTTTCCTCCTCCCCGTGTATTAAGTTGCGCCGTCTAAGGGAAACGATAAAAATCATTTCAGGCCCGAACTTTATCTATGTGTCAAATTTGATCGAAATCGGTATCGTGTTTCAAGTGTTATTAACTTTATTTATTTTTATATATCTCCCCTACGTTATATTGTAAAAGTTAAATAATAACATCACTCCCAGGCCCAAACATCATCTATGTTGAAAATTTTCTCGAGATCGGTCGGGTGGTTCAAGAATTATGAAGTCATAAACAGTGACTTTCATTTTTATATCATACTAGCAGCGTTCACCCCGCTTCGCTGGGGTCACCCCGGAACGCAATAAACTTTGTTACTTAGATAATTTTTACTTTTTCGCTTTCAAGTGATATGATAAAAACCATAGAAGATTGGAGTAAATGTTAACATTATATCGCCTGTCATTTATGTTAACCCGCCGAGTGACACGGTCATGTGGGTTGCATATAAATACGGTTAGATTTAGCTATGATGAGCTAACAAAGGATTTGTACGTTATGGACACTTGAATGGTCAATTATCTCAAGACACTGGTAATTGAAAATTAAAGTGATATGATAAAAACCATCTAGGGTCCAAATCTTAATAACCCCCCAAAAATGAAAGAAATTGGTTCAGCCGTATTAGCGTGATGAGCTAACAAAGGATTTGTACGTTCTCTTTTATATATAAGATAGATAGATAGATATAGATATAGATATAGATATAGATATAGATATAGATATAGATATAGATATAGATATAGATATAGATATAGATATAGATATAGATATAGATATTGATATAGATAGCTATTGATCCACTACCAGAAACTTACCACTCTTATCTTTGTCCATTTAAAAAAAAAAAAATAATTTTGTAGGAATTTTGAACGCTTATTAAGCGAAATGTAGTGTTATGTTGGCGGTAATTCAAGACGAGAAGAATCGGAGAGTTTTGGAAGAAGGCAGCAGTTCTCCGGTAGTGAAGTTGGCGGAAATCATAGTAATTGATACGACAACTTGGACAATAGTCCCAGGCGTGGTCACAATGACTTTAATCTTACTCAGATACTGTGGGGTGGAAGGCAACGGGAAACCAGCACTCTATTTCCACCAGTTTGATGGTAACCGAAAGAGGACATATGTACAATGATCTTTCGCAGGTTAAAATATAGTTCCGAAGATATATATTCATCCATTCGGAACTTCGGAAGGGAAATGTTTTGGGAAGAACTATTGGACGAGAGAATAACAGTGTGGGAAAGATCGCTAGAGAAGTGAAAACAAGCTAGGGCAAAAGGTTTATGATAGGGACATGAAAAATACGAACCACTTTACAGGGAGGAATATTAGAAAATCTTAAAGAAGAATTGAAACAAAATAATCTAGACTTGGTAGGAGTTAGAGGGAAAGATAATAGGGAGTTGAGAATTGAGAAATATAGAAAATTTTATTCAGGTAATGTATTAGTGTGACAATAATTCTTCGTAAGCGCTTAAAAGAGAAGGTAGTGAAAGTAGAATTTATTAATGACAGAGTTGTAATGTTAAAGCTTAACGGAGATAGTATAGATGGAGTGCATTCTTAATTCAAATGGGAAATTTCAAAGCAGTTATGTAGGGCCGCGGTGGCTTCATGGTAGAGCGTTCACCGCTGGTGCATGGGGTCCTAGGTTCCAACCCTGCTACCGCCAAGTGAACTTTGTGGTGGACAAACACCGTGCGCGTGGGTTTCCTCGGGAGTTCTCTCGTTTCCTCCCACTTTCTTGATTCCACCATTTCCTTCATTTCTCATTATCACCGTTTCCTTTAGCCTAGCCTGCATAATCGTGGGACGTAAAACTCAGAGATTTCATTTCACTTCATTTGAAAGCAGTTGTGCGAGGAGGGCAGGAAGGTAGTGTCGTAGACAAATATGGTTTAGGCGAAAGAAATGAAAGGGTAAAGAAACTAGTCCATTTCTGTAGACAATATTCACTAGTAATTGAGAAAAGAGAAGAAGATATGCATGAAAATATTCAATAGGCGCCTGAAGACGTCGAATATACCATGTTATTATTCAGGTCAGATGTTAATATATGATATTAAAATAAAATTCTTATGTGAAAACAAAGGGATTAGTTAAAGACTGTGTTGCATGATACTTTTTAATTTGTAGAAAGTGCCTCTCAATAATAACAGATGCTTATGATAAATCCCCTAGTGGCTCACAACGCAGACCCCAATCGCCTTTGGAAATCGTATCAGTAACTACCTACACAAATAGGCAAGCCCCTAACACTTAACAAAACCTGTACTGATTCTGCAAAGAATCCAACCATTCAATAAAACATAAATTGTAACTTAGGAACATTTAAGTTTAGTGCAGACTGTAGCAACACCATGTGGGGCAAACTAGTATGAAGCTCTTGCTTCCACCGAACATTGTCAGTGCCTATCTGATTATACAGTAGATTTCTGTTTATAATATATAATATTTTTTCTGTGGAGATTTATGGAAGGTTGTAATGGTAAAGCTTAATGTGATTCAATTGGCTATATATTGAACATGCCTCGTACATGGAAGTTATTTTTTTAAAGTTGTTTTTTAAAGGAATAAAAGTAAGCCTGGTAACAAAAAGTGCAAGTGATCAATCTTAGGAAACGTACGTGTGGGGTGTGTCTCTGTGTGTGTTCAAATGTCTCGAACGCTAGCACCTACCCACACGTATTTATATACAAAGTGAAACCGTACTTTTGCAGATAGCAACTGTCCTCGTGGAATCCACAAATGAGACTCTTAGGTGAGCAAATAGAAAGCATTCACATCCATGAAAAAGAACTTAACAAAGTCATTCTTTGCGTTATTTACCATATAAAGGACTCTCTGGGATGGCAAACACCTGTACAATCAAACATAATTATGTGTATTTTTCTCATGGAGCCTGACATATTCATTGTTAACAAGAGGGGAAGAAAGAGCAGATAAAGCCAACATCAGTTTGCTTGCCAATAGTTGCAAGTGGTGGAAGAAGGTATGTTAGGGAATAGGGAGAGCTATCTACCTACCTGCAACTGCGAGTAGATAAATTTCCCCTTTTTTTTCGCCTTAATAAAAGACATTATTATTGAAAGATCAAATTACCTATAGCAAACAACTCCAACCACTAAGAAACTCAAATTCGCGTAATGTGGTTTACAGCCGCGCACACAGAAATTTTTGTTGGGAGAAGTCCAAGCTTTGCTGGGGGAGGGTGTCTAATACTACAAGCCACTTTGTCTATGTAGTATTGAATGGGTATTATTCTGCACCCGAAAACACGATAATTGTAAAATACTTTTTCCTATATTTTCAGAAAAAAAAAATGATAAAACTAGGTTGTTTGGTTGGGGGGAAGGAAAAAGGGCCCGCGAGATTTTAATTGATTCTTGTAGTACTCGGCGAGAGAAATCGATTAGTGAAGGAATTTTCAAAATTGGTGCAGGCAAACATGGAGAAAATCGCATTTTCATGTACCGGTTCAAAATGGGGAAGAAAAAAGGGCCCGCGAGTTTTTAACTGATTCTTGTAGTACTCGGCGAGAGAAATCGATTAGTAAAGGAATTTTCAAAATCGGCGCAGGCAAACATGGAGAAAAGCGCATTTTCATATACCGGTTCAAAATGGAGAAGGAAATCGCATTTTCATGTACCGGTTCAAAATGGGGTAGGAAATACTCGTGGGCTCTTTTCCCTTCCCCATTTTGAACCGGTACATGAAAATGCGATTTTCTCCATGTTTGCCTGCGCCGATTTTGAAAATTCCTTTACTAATCGTTTTCTCTCGCCGAGTATTACAAGAATCAGTTAAAATCTTGCGGGCCCTTTTTTTCTTCCCCACCAACCGATTGTTTTTATAAGAGAAAGAGTACAAATGAAGTGTAAGATCAAATTTTCATGCTACATCAATACTTCCCTGTAAAACAAGTATAGTCTTATTGAGAAAGTGTACAAGTTTATGTTGAGTTAGGAAGTTTGAGGGGCATCTGAAACCTCGTGGGTGCGACCCTAGGTTTGGATAACACATTTTGAGGCTGGAGTCAAGGTGGCTGGACTGGGATCAAGCCCCCTTATTACAATGATACTGACAAGACTGAACCCTGCTTACATGCAGATGTGTGTTCCAGTTGTGATTTCGAAGTTAAGAAGTTATATACCGGGCGTATCAAGAGTCCGGCGCCATAGGCTCAGTGGCTCAGTGGTAGAGCGTTCACCTCTGGTGCTTGGGGTCCTGGGTTCAAACCCTGCTCCCGCCAAGTGAACTTTGTGGTGGACAAACACCGTGTGCGTGGGTTTTCTCGGGGTTCCCCCGTTTCCTCCCACTTTCTTCATTCCACCATTTCATTCATTACTCATCATCACCGTCTCCTTTAGCCTAACCGGCATAACCGTGGAACGTAAAACTCAAAGATTTCATTTCCAAACGTTCCACACGTAATGTGTGCAGAACAAAACTTTTCTAATATCGTTTAGCTCACAATAAGATGATAGTACAAATATGTGATTGCATTTCTGACAACATAACAAATATATATTCGTTCTCGATTAAGGAAAATATTTATTTATGAACTAGAATTTTATAAACGTGAAAGATCGAATTTTATTGATAATTCACCCAGAAACTGAACAAAAGTAACAAACGACATATACAAGTTTAATTTCATATAATAATAATAATAATAATAATAATAATAATAATAATAATAATAATAATAATAATAATAATAATAATAATAATAATAATAATAATAATAATAATTATTATTATTATTATTATTATTATTATTATTATTATTATTATTATTATTATTATTATTATTATTATTATTATTATTATTATTATTATTATTATTATACAACCTGGGAAATTAAGACGCAAAATTGGATTTTTTGCCTCTTGAGATGGGATTTTATAGCGTTTCGGGTTGGCATCGCTGGTAGACCCTACGGTATCATTGGGAAAAAAGATTTGACATGTTCTAAGTTCCCCTTACATAACAATCAGTGACGTAACTGGGGAAAACGGGGCTTGTGCTCCGGGCTCCGGATTGGGAGGGCGCAAAATTAGGCAAATATTTGGGGGAGCGTTTTGGTTTGGTTGGTCAGGGGGTGCTAAGGCGAATTCTTGCCCCGGGCGACAACTAGCGCATTTGCGTCGCTGATAATGAGCAAATCCCCCGTGTCTTTTTTTCTTACCTTTACGTTCCGTTCAATTGGTCTGCTGCAGTGGAAATGTTACTTTTTCATTTAACAAAGGTCGCCTTATAGCCGAAGAAAATTAGATTAAAAAAAAAAAATTCGAAAACATTCTGAACAAGCTTTAATTTTTACGGATGTCTTTATTTTGATGTCCTTAACATATCCTGAAAAGTACTCTTGATTTGAGCTGCGGATTTTTATTTTGAAGTAGGGATGCAAGGGGGAATTCTATTATCCTTTTTTCGAAGAAAGTAGATGAAAAAGATTGTATGGCATTTAAAATTCTACAGAAAAAGATCCTTGGACCTTTTTATTTTTCGTGAAATCAATAGTTACAAAAATATTGACTGAATTATGTCTACAGAAATAGAGTGATATTTTAACTTGAGAACTGGAATATATCCGGAAAATATGCATCGGACAAAAAAAAAAAAAGTTACGAAATAAAATGTTAATATTTTTTATGGAAAAATTTACCTGTGATAAAATTAGCCTGCTGCCGCACTTCCCTGCGAGCAAATCGGGTGGAAGATTAAAAATTCAAATGAAGGCCCCCACTTTTTTAATTGCAGATCCGGATTCTATGAAGAAAAAAGACAATTTTATTCGAAATATTTTTCTCAATTCGTGATAGATGACGCTATAATCAGTGAAAACTAGTTTCGCTACGGCTTCTTCAATTGGCAACTTCTTGGCTTGAGAAAAAAGAGTAAACCGAAAAAAAAATCTATCAAAATACAAAGAACTGAGTAGTATAAGCAACAAAGCAGCGTTGCTCCTGTCAATAGCCGGGGCAGCTGACAAGCACTTCTTTGCTATTATTATTATTATTATTATTATTATTATTATTATTATTATTATTATTATTATTATTATTATTATTATTATTATTATTCCTTCTAGGAGGTCTTGGTCTCTGGACTTATGAAATTTTTTAGTTTTTTCTCTTTTTTCCCCCAGATTTGGGCTTAGAAATATTCTTCCACTTTTTCCGATCTTCAGCTTCCTCTTTTAATTCCCAATAGTCTCTTCTATTTTTCAAATCATCGATCAGTTGTGTTCTTCTTCTTCCTATTCCTCGTTTTACTTCCATCTTTCCTTCTATGGCGGCATGAAGAAGACAATTTCTTCGCAAGATGTGTCCCATAGAATTGGCGTTCATACGAAGGATGCTGCATAAAAGTATCATCTTCTCTCCTATCCTTTTTTAAAACATCTTCGTTTGTTACTCTCTTCTCGTCCATTTTATCTTCTCCATCTTTTTCTAGCACCATGTTTCGAAGCTCTGTAACTCTTCTCTCTAACTTCCGTAATGTCCAAGTCTCTGAACCATACAGTCTAATACTTTACCAATTTCTTCCTTAGTCCAATTTTAAGCCTGCTAGTTAACAGTGATCTTTTCCTGTTAAATGTCTCCTTGGCTATATCAATTCTTGACCTAATCTCTTTGGTGCAGTAAGCGTCTCTCGTCAAAATACTTCCCAGATACTTGAAATAGTCGACGTCTTCAGGTTCTCTTTGTTCTATTCTGACCCGTAAGCAGTGCTGTAGTTCTAACATTTTCTGAGGGTATACGCTGTTTTGTGATCATCTATGATCGTCATAAAAGACATACATAAAAGACATTTTTAATGAACAATATAAAACGCATGTATTAATTAATTCAATTAAAATATAAAGGATACCTTACTGTTTTATATTCTAAAAGTATTTCAATTTATTTTCTTGATGGCACTCCTCACTTAAATCACATTAATAACATATATGGGTGTAGATATGAAGAAACCAATTCATTCCGAGAAGGAACAAAAAAAAAAAAAAAAAAAAAACGCGCCCGATGTTGCCAGAAATAAGAAAATTGTGCCAAATTTAACTCTATTTTAATTTCGAAAAAACTTAAAAAGACAGTGTACTTAGAAAAAATTGATTTTTCTCATGAAAATCCCTGCTAACCGCTGAAATATCATGCAGGGATACTTGAACACCAGCTAAGAATATAAGGGGGAAAGGGTGATACAGTCACTTTATTACTGAAGTCATGGCCCGATTAAATACATAAATAAATATAAATAAAGCAAAAGTAGAAAAATACCGTATGCTTTGAAGCAGAAGGTACACTCTAATGACTAGGATTAAACAGAGGCTATACGGCGGGTACCTCCGTGTACCCTCGACTACCACCCTGCCCGTAAGGGCGCGTTTCCGCGGGATATTCTCATAACTTTTGGTTTTTCCGCTGTTGATTTTCATTCCATATAGTTTTCCAGTGTCAACTATTTTGTCAATCATCTCCTGTAGTCTTTTTTTGGTTCTAACTGTAATAACCGTATCATCTGCATACCTGATCTTGCTAATGATCTGCCCTTCAATCTTGAAAATTCCCAACTCCCATTATTGCTCATTAAACATTCGCTGAATAATTGAAGCGACACACTACATTCTTGTCTCACTCACCTTCCAATCTCCACACTATTGGTTTCTTCTACATTCAAGCTCAACTTCACTTCTTGTCCTATGTACAGGTAGAGAATTAGTCATCAGTCTCTCCAGTTGACCCTGATTTTTAAAGTACTTTTAGCAGTTTGTCCAATTGACCCGGTCGAAAGCTTTTTGCCAGTCGATGAAGCACACACACAACTCTTTTTTTTTATGTCGAAAACTCGTTCTGATATAATTCTTATCAACCGAATAACATCTCTGGTACCTTTTCCTGTAAGGAATCCAAATTGATCTTCCTCCAGCATCTCTCGTCCTATCTTACTTTCCAGCCGCCTGTTCAGTATGCGTGCAATAATCTTTCCAGTGTCGGAAATAAGGCTAATGGTTCTGTGATCACTGCATTCATTTCTTAGCTTGCTTTTTCTTGGGTAATGTAATCATTGAAACACCAAGAAAATCCTTTAGTCATTCTCCACTCAGATATTGTTAACAAGTGAAGTTAATACTTCCATTGCATTCTCTCCTAATTCCTTGAGCAAATCTGTTGGTATGTTGTCGTCTCCAGTGGCCTTCCTCCTTCGCATGTTCTTGATGGCTTGTAATATGCTTGAATTTTCAATATACTTGGTCCTTTGTCGTCATCACCCACTTTTTCCTCAGCTTCGATCGCAATATCTTTGTGGCGGTTCTTCTGATCATATAGATCTTTTATATATTCTTCTCAAATTCTACGGATTCTTGATGTTCAGTGACAAGAAGGTCCACTTCAAGTCTCCAACCGTGAGCTCCCAGTTAATAGCGAGGAACGATTATTTCTTGCAAGCAGGCCCTCAACCAGAGGGGGGTTAGGCTCCCCTAAACTTTTCGTGACCCCTCTAGACCTCAATACAAAGTGCTATTATTAATACAAAAAACAATTTGTAGGAGAATTTTTAATGACTTGGCCCCCCTAACATATCCATGCCCCCTCCAAGGCTTTGTGGCTGGATTCGGGCTTGCATGCAAGTAACTACATGAGGACAAAGTAAAATATAAAGAGAGTTAGTATTTTATAGAGAATGTATTAAGATTTTATTATAATGTGAAAAGAAGAATGTAAAAACAAAAGAAAATTCAAGTTAACGCTCACTTCCAATGCTATTTTGTGATATCTCAGATTATAATGGACAAAGGAAATTGCTTTTAAGAATATTTTGCAAATTTGGTGACAGCTGGCTGATAAGGTATCTAAATGACTAGAAAATGAATTTTAAGATATAATTAATTTGCCTAAACTCTGTCACGTACCCGATGTAATAATCATTGGGGTCATTAGACGGCAGGGAAAATGGTAATTCCAGCTAATTAAGGGGCCATAAAAAAAGAACCTCAAGGTGTAGATTGATATAAACAGTTTGATATTTTAAAAAACAATTGATCTGATCTACTGCTAAAACACTTTAGTTGATCTACTTGAGAAAGCCAAGCATCATCTTGAGAACATAATACGAAGTCATGAAGGTTTGCAGACTGTTGTGGTTGATGCCAAAGTGATTGCGGAACCCCTCTGGACTTTCAACCGGAATTTCACAGAGAATCAGAACTTCGACTTAGGAAAGTCAAACGACCATTTTCATATGAATCTCAAAACAAGCCGTCATGATTCACACAACTTCTTTTCTTGCATACTACATGGGGTTATTATTTGTTCTCTGGGTGAAACATTTCAAGGATTAATGCAACACAGCGAAATAATCGGGATTTTGTATGATATTCGTCCAACAACAGACAAAGAATATTTGCAAAAGTGTTGCAAGGATTTCCAGCCATCCTTAACAGATGAAGATGACAGTGATGATCTCTAGTTATTTCAAGAGCTATTATTTTAATATTCATTTCTCAATCTTGAAAATGGGACTAAACCGCTGCAAGCATTGGCATATACTGTATTTGCAAAAACTCTCATTGTGCTATTTCCAAATGTAACTATTGCTCTAAAGAATCTTGCTAACTATGTCTGTGAGTAATGCTTTGGCAGAAAGAAGTGTCTCCAGCTGAAACTTATAAAGAATTACCTACGATCAACAATAACGTGGGAGTATCTTGTTGATCTCTCCATTATGTCAATTGAACCAAACACAGAAAAAGGCACGCAAAGTTCATTTCACTTCAGAATATACAATTTCTGTAAATAAAAGGCACTTTGTGTTAAAACTTTATAACGATATAAATGTATTATTTACTTCTAGGTAGACATTATACTTCATTCTGCAGTTATGATCGTTTTGTTAAGTAAATATTTGTAAACAAATATTTGATCATATGATTCATATTGTAAATCAATGATACACTCTATTAAAAATTATTGTTTGTTGTATTATTCTGTAAGTTTTTAATAAATTAGACAGAAATAATCTGCATGCTCTCTACATCTAATCATGTTTGTTTTGCACCATAAATTTTCCCTTCTAGAGAAACTATACAATTAACTTACAACAGGCGTGGGAGAACCGGATTCAATTCCCGGCGGGAGTTCATGTGGTTCGGATTCCACGTTAATCATTCGATCCCGTCTCATATAGCCTCGCTGCTGAAAGGGACGTTAAAACCCAAAATCAACTTAACTCAACTTACAACAGTAGTTCTCAACGTAGGCGTTAACGTCCTCCAGAGGACGTTCTCACTTCCCAAAGAGGCGATTGAGGGGTCATAGGCTATTTAGGGGGGGCATTTGAGACTTCACTTGGTAAGACTTCTTTTCTTTGTTATTGGACGCAAGCCATTTTGCATTACAAATTATATACTTTTTAATACGAATAATAATAATAATAATAATAATAATAATAATAATAATAATAATAATAATAATAATAATAATAATAATAATAATAATAATAATGTAGATTCTTCAAAGCTGATTTTAGCCTTTTTCTGCTTCTTACAAGACAGCTTTGTTCAAGTCTTGAGTTGAGTTGATATTAGTTTAGCGTCCCTTTCAGCAGCGAGGCAATATGAGACGTGGACCTACTGATTAACGTGGAATCTGAACCTCATGAGCTCCCGCCAGGAATCGAACCTGGGTCTCCCACGCCAAAGGCGCGTATACTAACCGCTCAGCCACGGAGGGAGCTCTTGTTCAAGTCTTGTGTATAGAGAGATTGGATTAATGTTACGGAGGGCCCTCAGAACAATCGCACGGGGCTCGAAAATGTTGAAAATAAAATGAAATGAAATCTTTCAGTTTAACGTCTCATGATTATACCTGTTAGACTAAGGGAGACGGATGATTAAGGCAAATGGATGATAATGGAAGAATTAGTGCAATGAACATGTGGGAGGAAACGGTAGTACTTCCGAGCAAACCCACGGGTACGATGTTGTCCACTACAAACTTATTTAGACGGAGATCGAACCAAGGATCTAACGCACCAGAGATAAGCGCTCTACCACTGATTCACCGTGCCCCCCCCCCTCGAAAACCAGTGACTTGGATGAGTCAAATTCTGACTTAGTTTCGTAGTTGATTCTCTCTTTTTATTCGGTTCAATAAGTTAAATTTCAAAAAGAGACTGCTTCAACAGGGGTGCCCACAAGGGGGGGCAATGACGCAAACTGCGTCATTGAAATATTTGGGGGGGTAAAAATCCATATAGTTATGTTTGAGGGGGGGTAAAAAATAATCGAAAATATTTTTTTCATGGAAGAACACCTACGGATAGACAATTGAGGGGGGGTGCGTCATGGACATGAGGGGGGTGGGCACCACTGGCTTCAAGATGGTATAGAAGCAGATTAAGTTGATGAAGTGGAAATCTAAAAAAAAAAAAAAAAAAAAGTCTAAGAAACAGGGTGTTGTATGGATTCCTTGTACAGTGATATTTTTCTCTTGCACCAGCCCTTTGAGTTTGAGAGCTACCCTCTGCAATCTCTGCCATAACTGCATGCTCTTTCTTTTTTACGTTCTATTACAACCCCTTTCGAATCCAATTTTTACTTGAGATACTCTTAATGTCTTAACAATAACATTTCTTTTCTTTTCGTTTTACTCATTCCCAGTATTGATCTTCTCTGCCTCACATCATCACAGCATTTTTCTTCCACGCAGGTGTTGTCTCCTCCATATTTCAAAGGCGGTATTGTAAAGATATTGTCAACACATCAGTAAACATTGATCTTCCAGGATCAATGGAGACGATATAATAATTGAATTATAATATTCGATCTCTGCTACGTCTGCATTGCCGGATGTAAATATCTGAATACGTTGCAAAATTTCTTAGTCTGTCGTCTATATTTCTCCAGAGTTGTTTAAAACTACTGTAAGTCTTTGGAAACATTATTCCTATCTGATGCAAAAATAAATAAATAAATAAATAAATAAATAAATAAATAAATAATAAAATAAATAAATAAAAGACCTTTTCATAATATCACGATAAAACGGGCTCCATCATATATAAGTTTGTAATTAAAGAAAATATTATTATCTCTTCTATATACTTAAAAATAAAATTAAATGTTAATTATATTAAATACTCCCCTGGACATTAAAAATACTCCACACTGTGAAGGAATCATCTGATTAACCCTACATTTACAGAATGTGGTAGAGAATTGAAGGACAGTAAATTGATTAGTAGTGCAGCTCTGTAATACATAATCTTCGACAGCCATACCACTTGCAAACAATAAATGGAAGCAGGGAAGACAAAGTTCGGTATTGACGAGTGTAAGCATGACGTAAGTGTGTTTGGATAGTTGAAGAATCCCGCGTTGTCGTATGCGGCAGCAATTCCTGCAGGTCATTCTTATGCGATATTGGTGTCTGTGCTGATCGGAATACAACCACAGTAATGCGAATATGAAAACGATGGCTCCAGGAAGGCGATGTACAACAATAAGCAGAGTCCCATGGCTACGTGTTACACTAATTGGGAGGAAAGACATCTTTTTGCGATGGATGTGGCGGATCAGACACCCATATCCCAAACAGTGGCTCACATTATTTTGGTTTGTTGCGTAGCGATCAATTTCCCTATGAAAAGTTCGATGTTGTTTGGCTAGACTAGACATTGTATTTGAACGGTGTCCATTACCGCGGCTCCCTTTGACTACACAGCATATGAATATGCAGATGTAAAAGTCCTGCATGCAGAGCTGAATAACACATCATTTTCTTAAAAATTCCACTTCTGTTTGCAGTATGATGATAGCCACCCATGTATAGCGATACCATAGCGACACCTGTATACTACAACGACACACTGATCCAGCTGTCGGTGTTATGGTATTGAGTACAATTTGATTCCATGTTTGCTTGCGTCTAATACGAATTCAAGGGTCTTCTACTTAACGGTACACTGAAGAGGTGTTCGACCAGGTTCTGATCCTATGACTGCAGGTCCTATATGAAGCCACTTTTCAACATGATAATGGATGACCAACTATTTCTTTAACCTTCACGTTCCTCTGATGTCTAGCCCATTGATCACATCTGATCCATTATTACTAATCGTTTCGTACACCAGAGATCTCTCTCAACTATAGTGCTGTTTCTGCAATATATCTCATCAGCATTGTTTGCCATAGCTCAAGAAGAAATGCAAGATATTGCCTTCTCTTTGTCTTGTAACGTTCAAACTCTCACTTAACAGACGACTGTAACGTTTGTAAAGCAAGAAGGTAGGGACACCTCGTGTATAATGTATGCCAATACTTTAATTTTTGTTGTGTAGTACCTTACGTTGCTACTGTTTTAGTTGTCGCAACTACCGCGTTTATCATTGCTCTAACCATTTAAATGTGACTTTCTTGCTGCTACTGCCTTTATAGTTATGCAATTCCAATCATATTCTATTCCAGTTTGCTTTCACTAGCAATCCTCTCAGGGGCATCATTTAGGGGGGCAGGGAGGGGCATTTGCCCCGCCTGAGTTTGAGATGTATATAGATTTTATCAATAGAATAATAGTAAATCAGTGAAAAACGCGAAATTTTACTTATATCAAGGGGGCTTGCCCCCCTCCCCCAAGCAAAATCTGAAGTGACGCTCCTGAATCCTCTTTCCACTGTTAATAATCATAAATAACTGTACCAATAAAAACATAACGTTGGAACATTTTACGTTTCAACAAACTCCATGTCAAGACACGGGGCATTTTCTCTGAAATCGATACCATTTTAACAAGATCAAGACGTCTGACAACTTCATTAATAGATGTTACGTAAACTACATTCCTCAAGTGCGAGGTGAATTGCGGTTGCTGAGCTTTCTTGGGGTCTTGGAGTACGAGATCAAGAGTGAACGCGACGTCTGTTGAGATAGGCGGGTGCAAACTCCGTATGATTATGATATTTTATTCAACTTCCGTAGGTGTAAGGGCATGAGAAATGGACATCTGTCTTTGATTAGTATATAGTATATGTGAAAATGCTCTCCCTATTACCTACACCAAAATAAAAGATTGACATATGTTATTTGTTTCATATAGTGGATTATTTAATGAAGTTTTGGGTTAAAGACCAAGAGAAACAGCCACAACAAAAGCAAAGGAGCCGATATAATAAATTAAAATGTTGAAACATTATAAATTGTGGTGTGCGTAATGTAATAATAATTTTAGTCTTTTTAGAGTCCAGTATAAGGGGTCCTTTTAGTATAAGGGGTCCAGAAGCACGTAAAAAACACAAAATTTACAGGAGAAATGAATGATGCAAGTACTTAGACGTAACATAACGTAACCAAATCTAACCTAACCTAACATAAACTAACCTAAGCTAACCTGAACTAACCTAAACTAATCTAATATTAGTAGAAATCAGCGAAATTCTATCATTTTTTGGAAAATTATGCGGGGCCCCAACACTAATGTAACATAAACTAAACTAACCTAACCTAACCTAAACTAACATAACCTACCCTAAGCTAACCGCATGTGAACAGAAATTACCAAAATTGTAACATTTTTTTAGAGAAAAGAGCTGGACCCCTTCTGCTAAACATAGGCCGTCTTTTTAAATGTGGGTATGATATGCATAATTTACGAGATATTGAACGATAATAATGTAACTAGTAGTCTACCACAAGCCTTCTGTTCACTGTGCACTACATAGATTAAATTCATTCTTAATTAAAAGTTTTAAGTGTTTGACTTTTTTCTTTCTTTTCTTTTTTTCCCCCACAAACTAATTTGCGGTTACACAATAGTTACGGCCTTGTCCTATTTTGAAATGCTTAGGTAACTAAACTGAAACAATACAAGTTTTAAGTTGCAATTAAATCATCACAATAATTTCAAACTACAAATAGACTGCACTACTCACAGATCAGGACTTTTTTTTTTTTTTTTTGCATTCCGAACGGAAGGACTCATACGGACATACAGGTTAAACGGACAAAAACAGTGTGACGTCACATCCGTCTCGTTGTGTCATGGTGATCGTAGTTTTATTTTCTAAACGACATGGCCTAAGAACCTAAATACAAAGCGAAAACAGTGACGTGTTAACTTCCGGATTACAAACATTAGAGTAAAAGAAACACTTGTATATGTTTTAAAAAATTCCTATGAATGAAACTACGAAAACAGAAAAAAGTAAGCATTAGACAATTAATATGTTAAAATATGTCAAGCGTTGAAAGTGAAATGTTTCCCCTGATATTATCGCAGATTTTGTGATTTATACATTTGGAGGTTACGTTAAGTGTCAAAATATATTGAGCTTATTTATTATCGGATATCTATTAAATTTAAATAATTCTGTTTTCTTTCTTTTTTTTTTTTATTTTGTACCATCAGTATAACACACTACATTCCAAATGTGTATGTCTACAGAAATAGTGTTTAAAACTTATGCTGAACCGTTCATAATTGGATGTTTTCTTGTTCTGCTGTCAGTATATATTTTTAAGTGGGAAATAAGGAAAGATTTGATGCATGTTAACCGATCAGCAATTGGTACAGATTGAAAATTCTCAGAACACATATGGTTACAAACTTCGTGTCTCTTTTTTTATTTTTATTTTTATTTATTTTTTTTTTATTTTATTTTGTAGCCACTGTAATTATGCACTCATATTTTAGAGGATGAGCGCAAAATACCTAAATGTGCCAATATACTTAACATTATTTTCGAAATAGACAATTATTTTTCCTTGCAGACAAATCTTATATTATTGTTCTGTTTTCATTGTGCAGACACCTCATTAGTTTGTGCCTTATAGTTTTTACATTGCGTATAGTTGCTTTTGTTCATTGCGCGTTACGTGGAAATGGCGCTGGCATTTTATGCAATTTCTATTTTATCAGTTTACCTGTAGATGTGCCCCTGTAGATGGCCTTAGATGTTACTTTGTGAATTACTAGATTTCACACGTAAATTAACTAAATAATGGTCCCATATTCTCAATCTGTATCTTTTCGTGTCAACTTTACTTTGTCTTCAAAATATTCTAAAATTCTTATTAACTGTGTGTTTTTATTAACAGATTCCTATCGCTTCATACATTTGTTTAGAAAAAAACATGGCGATCACCATGGTAACGAAGAGGAAATGATGACATTACTATTTCAGTCTATATACGAAGGAGTTTTGGTAAACCACACTCCTTAAAAAATAATAATAATGATGGAAAATGTTTTGCGCAGTATAGAAACTCGCTATACTCCAATCAAAATCAAAAGTGAATTAACAGTTCAAAAACCATGTAGAAATTTGTGTTAAGAAGGGAAATCTACATCATGGGACTACTAAGGCCACTGAAAGAGTGGCCAATCATAAATATTATGGTGGTAGTTACAAGTAAATGGTTTCTGTAGAAAGGGACAACAAGATCAGAATATTGTTGCCTTATAAAACGTGTCCAGAATTTTTGGCAATCGAGGTGGAAGGAACAAAGTGGATCCCTGAGCAGAATACTCACGAGGTAGCAGCAAGCCAATACGTGCTTTACCAAATGTCAATTCGTTTCTTATTTTGCTCCAAGTATAGTAGTATTAATATTTTTCTTTTGAAAAAGAAAACTACCTTTCACTTCAAAACTAAAGGCAAAATATTATTTTAAAGAAAGTTATTTTTTATATGCTTACAACAGTTCTTTTTTATTTATTGTATATTTATTCCTTTTACAAAGAGAAGGAGACGTCAAAGCATGCTTACGTACAGTAATTGAAATAACTGAATACAAATGATAAATAATCACCTCATATTTACGTTGTGTCAGTCACGGAACCGTGCAAAGTTCTCATTAATTTTATTTATTATACTCTAACGTTTATTATGCAAGAGATTTTGTTTTTTGCAGATTGCTTTGTTTAACACAAAGTTTTTGATGAGATGTTAATGACTCATAAAATATATTTAGATTAGAGTTGCTTATAGTTTGCATAATGAGAAAACAACATTTGTGATGCAATTTTGTCAAGTAAATCCGTGAAGATGTATTATTTTTCTTAAAAATTAGTAATAACGATATAAACCAGTATAATGACATATCTCGCAAAACTTCTTCACGTCAATTTGTAAAACATTTTTTTCTTCCTTGTCTGTGTTGAGAAATGTTTTTAAAATATGGAGCCAAATCCGTGGCAATTTTGGAGGAAAATTATACTGCGCAGTGGCAATTTTTCCATTATATCAAAATTCAATTCTGTGAGGTGATAAATTTGAGGGTAATTACTTTACTTATAGTTAATACGAGAAAAAGATGGTTTGCGTATAAAATGTTCAAAAAGTTGCGTAACCTTATAGTAAAACTATTTATTTTATAGGAAGCTGTTGGGTTGGAAAAGAGTTGCGTTCTGTAATTCATATAAGTTATTCAAGTTATTCAAGTTATTATGTTGCTATGTAATGTTTCCTGAAATCAGGCTGTTAGCACTCGGCATAACATGGAAGCTTATAGTTTCACTTCAGGTGTACGAGTGTACAGGTGTGTATCTGTGGCATTTAATTTCTTCGAAACTACTGGCCGAATCTAAACCAAACTTGTTTGGGCAAACAGCTCATCGTCCAAGGCAGTGGTTTCCAGCGGATATGTCGAGTGGTCTCTCACAAGATCTTTCGCAAATTTTTAAAATTTAAAAATCATGAAGCATGTAATAATTAGTTCAAATTGATTATGAGACAGACTGTTTCAGTTAACGCCTACAGTAATACAGTACACAACATTCTCAGTAATACATAGTTTCTCCTTTATAGAAATTTATAGTGTTATCTATTATACCAGTAATTTATAGTATTAATAACAATCAATCAAACAAGTGTGTTTTCAGTGAAGGGTTGTCAGTCAAGAGAAGGTTGAAAGCCACTGGTCTAAAGAATAAAAAATACAGGATAATTATGTTTGGTGGCTGAGCTTTGTTAGTTAGAGACAGACTCGAGTCTGCTTGACTTGATTTTTTTTTTTTCGATAACTAGTTGCAGGTTCTGAAATAAATTTGGAGGGCAAGTAGGCCATTGTTTAAGGCAGTAGTCGCCAAACTTCCAAAGCTTTTGAGCTATCGTATTGTTTTTAATCCTACTGTGAGCTACCAACCAAAACAACTACAAACTCTTTTTTTTTTAATCTTACATTTGTTTATTGCCTATAAACTTACATTTTTAGTATATGAAATCAAACTATCCAAGTTAGCAAATGTCTAATATACACACAAAAAACATAGCAAATGTATAATATACACACAAAAACATAGCAAAATGTCTAATATACACACGTAAAACGTAGCAAATGTCTAATATACACACGAAAACATAGCAAATGTCTAATACACACACGAAAAACATAGCAAATGTCTAATATACACACAAAAACATAGCAAGTGTCTAATATACACACGAAAAACATAGCAAATGTCTAATATACACACGAAAAACATAGCAAATGTCTAATATACACACGAAAAACATAGCAAATGTCTAATATACACACAAAAAACATAGCAAATGTCTAATATACACACGAAAAACATAACGTGCACAACCCAACGTATACAATCAACTGTGAGATGAGGCTGAGAATGGTAGTTGTGCGAGAGAAACAAGCAGTTGAAATCGTCAGTGTCCCTTCTCGTTGGCATCAGTTCAGTGAAGGAATCAAAGTTAGCCAACCGGAGTGTTAACGCGATCTACCGAAAATGTCCCCGCGAGCTACTAGTAGCTCGCGATCGACGATTTGACGATCGTTAGTATAGCATGACGTAAAGTTAAAGAAAGAAAGTACTGCATGTAAAGAGCAAAACATTACTATTTTTTTTTTCTGAGTTTAAGACACTGCTGAACAGATATAATGAAAAGCTAGGTTGTTAGCTCCCGGCGTAATCATATGGGAGCTTGTAGTTTCACTCCAGATGTATGAGCGTATGGATGTGTATATGTGGTAGTTTATTTCTCGGGAACTACTGGCCGAATCTAAACTAAATTAGTTGGGCAAGCAGCTCATCGTCTAAGGCACTGATTCTCAGTGGGTGTGTCGGGTAGTCTCACAGTGTCTGTCGCGAATTTTTAGATTTTAAAAATAATTACTTGAAATCAATTATAAGATAGTAATACATAGAGTCACTACTTTATAGAAATTTATAGTTTTAACTATTATACTAGTAATTTATATTATTAATAATAATCAAACAAACAAATGTATCACAATATTGTGCGCATTCAGTAAACTGTGTTATCAGTCAAAAAATGTTGGGAATCACTGGTCTAAACAATAAAGATCGCTATATTTGGTGACAGCTAGGTCAGAGACAAGATCGGCTCGCCTTGATTTCTATGTGGTACTTTATTTCTCGGTAACTACTTGCATGATCTGAACCACATTTGGAGGGCAAGTAGGCCATCTTCTAAGGAATAAAGATTACTCTATTTGGCAGCCTAGTTCGGCCAGGAACAGGCTCAACTCGGTTTGGTTTTTGTGTGGTACTTTATTATTTCACGGCAACTCTGGCCAGATCTGAACCAAATTAGGTAAGAAAGTAGCATATCGAGGGAAAAAAAAAAGATCGTTATATCTGGTGGCCGAGCTCGTTCAAGGATAAGCTCTGGTTGGATCAGCTCGGTTCGGTCCCAGCTTTACACGCCAATAGCTTCTCAGTTTGGTTCACTGACTGTTCCAACCATTTATTAAAAATAGCATGTTAACGCTACACCTCCAAGATTTTAATTCCAACTACATGTTTATGTCATAGAGTACATCATCTACAATTGAGTGACTCGGGCGAATATAATGATAAGTCACATTTTTTCTAACTTTCAAGTAAACTGGAAAAGGTTAACCATTTCCATGCAATTCAATGCAATGGCATATACCAAACAAGATTTCCCTACCATCTGCAGGTATATTTCTGAAATAAAACTACCTACATATCTATCTGTGGTTCGATCACAACTCATTCCACCTAATAACCCAATTTCACCGGGAGTGACGCTTATCATTAGCTATGTTCGACCGAGACGCTCATTTATTGTTTTATGAATACCAAAATCGGATCAAATGTTTTAAGCTCTGTGATCTACAAAGTTCCTTTTCAGTTCACACCATCTTAATTAGAACAATAAAAATATGTTTTCGACGCTTACTCGAAACTTGAAACAAAGAACTGAGTTGTTCTAAAAACAAATGCTTGTTTTTTCTTTTTCCATTTGAACGTGAAACTAATTAAAGTTCCTATTCTTCCCCTTCGTTGTTATTCGAGCACCTCTCAACTTCTTACATTTTAGTAAGCTGTTTAAGGAGTTTTTTTTTTTTTTTTGCAAAAAGAGAATAAAAAGTAAAAACAAGCTGCTTTTGTTTGCCTCATTCCACATTTTAACAATGTTCATTGTATTTCCAGAACGGCTTGAGATATCAAATTCCTGGAAACGGCATTAGGATCATGAGGTCGTAGTGGCTCAGTAGTACTCATCAAGCACGTAGCAAGGGGGGTCCAGACTCCCCCCTTCGAAACCAGAAATGAAAAAAAAATGAGGAAGGATGAAACAAAAAGAAACGAGAAAAAGAAGAATCGGCCTTAAAAATAAAAACCTACAGCAAGTGTTTGCTTACTCCTTCTTTTCTTACATTTTTTTTTTCCCACTAACAGATTTATCAACACAGAATGTGGTTGATAAAATTCTGAGCGCCTGCCATACTTTAGGCAATAACTTGGACAAATTAGTGGGCCAGGGATATGATGGGGCTTCCACAATGAGTGGGTGCAAAAGTGATGTTCAGAAGAGAATACTGGAAATTTATCCAAAGGCAATGTATGTCCATTGTTCAAGTCATCGCTTAAACTTAGTCCTCTGTCAGTCATTCGAAATTCTTAGAATTTCTGCTACTAGTCAAGGAAATTTCAAGTTTTCGAAAACATGTGTCCTTCTGTAATAGTGTGGACATTTTTTAAAGTATTTTTTCGTCATTTTTTCCCTGCAGTATCAAACATGTTATTTCAGAAACAGTTTCCTAGTGTTCCTTTAACTTGTCGTTTGGAACAGACAGTAGTTGACGGAATAATAGAAACAAAAAGTTATGTCGAAAAGAAAGTTTTATTAGCATTTGATTCAACAGAGAAAGGAACGCAGATATTGTAATATATTTTACAAGACATTATTGGATATGCAGTTTTTATAATAGTGGATATGTACTTTTTTAAAATAGTTGTCATAATGAAAGGAAAATTGTTAAATTTGAGTGAACAGAGGAACAACTTAAATATTGTTAAATTTTTTTCAATACTTTTTTTTTTATTCTTTCACTCGAGATTTCTTCATAGTTTATTATTAAAATACTTACAAACATATCCTAATTTTATTGTCCTCACAAACTAATATATGTTGCCAGTAAAATAGTTTAGATTCATCGAGACCCTGGTGTGATAATCACAGTGTTTCACGTCACGTCTCCCCCCACCCGCCCCCGCCATTACGAAATCTTGGCTAAACGAATCAATATATGTTGGCAATAAAATAGTTTAGAATGATCGAGCTCCTGGTGTGATAATCATAGTATTTCATGTCACAGACACCCTTCCCCCCGCATTACAAAACCCTCGCTACGTGCCTGGTAGTGGTGCTCACTTCTGGTTTTATGGGATCTTTGGTTTGATCGTAGTTCGCGCCAATTTGCTTTGTGTGAACAAATGCCTTGAACGCAGTTTTTCCTGGAGTTCTCCATTTCCTTGGCTTAGACCATATTATGCTGTTGCCAATGAAATGTCAGTTTATGAAACATAAATGAAATATCAAATCTTAGAGCTGTTTCCGAGTAACTCGCAGTTTTTTTTTTTTGTTTTTTTTTTTAGTTTCCAGTAAACTACTCTTATTTTGGGGTTAGGAAAAAAATGATTTTTTAAAACATGTTAGAGAGACTTGTCTAAAAACATTGGGCCTTATGCACAGTAGTTTTGACGTATAATTAGCGTCATACTAAAGGCCTGACTACTGTAGAAAGCATATGTTAGTCGAACTCTTTAGTATGGCACTAATCAGGCGTCAGAACAATTCTGCATAAAGCCTAATGTTTAAAATTTTATTCAGGTGCGTTAAACGGCATGGCCTCTTGTCTACCTGCATAGCGCTTTGCGATATCCTAATTTTAATATCGAAAATCGATATCAAAGAAATATCAAAACTTGATCGATATATCGAAGTACAAAAGTCAATAAGTAATATTTTTCGATATCGATCGATCGATTGATATGTTGAAATAGGCCTACCGCACAGCCATAAGTGTGTTACGTCGGAACGAATGAACAAATAGACGGACACTAATCCTAAATTAAAATTTTTGGCATAAGGGGCATAAGATGTGCAAATACGTTGAATTTTCCAACTATATATATATATATATATATATATATATATATATATATATATATATATATATATATATATATATATATATATATATATTAGGGTGTCCGTTATTTTGGGTAATTTCGTGTTGCGATACGCACAACCCCCAAATATATTCTATGTGACCATAAACACGCATTAATGAAATAACAGCTCTCTACGAGAACGTTAACCCGTGCCGACTTGACAAAATCATGAAATTATTATAGGCTATTATAATTTAGAATTTCCAACCGTGATAACGGAGAAACTAGAAGAGACAGAGAAACGAAACTTTGCACGAAGCAACTAGAGAAAGGGCGACATCTGCTCGTGTATTGACAAACAGCACCAGATGAACAGTGTTGCTAACACAAGAGAAAGTTCTGTTTTTGCAAATGGAATAACCTAAATTGGATATCATCATTGGAAGCAACAATAAAAATAAAGACAAAAGATATGGTAAACGCAGATCAGTGTTGCAAACTTTTCGAGAAATAACGTTTAATATGTGTTGGTGCACACAGGGAGTTAGGTACTAATGTTTTGTATACCTTAAATAAGATATCGACAAGAACTGTTTGCGGTGCCTCTAAGTCTAGAAGGATTCGCTGAAAAGTGTTGCCATCAACAGAAGATAGGAACTGAGTTTGGAAAACATACAATAACTCGGAAAATGTCACTAATGCTGTATGCTTTAAAACCTATAATCCAGGGCGGTAGAGCATGAGGAGTAGAACCGTGGTTATGTGAGATCGATAACTGGCCGAGATATACGATAATTTGTAAAAGCTGACAAGTAAGGTTTATGAAAGGTGGCAACGCTGCACAGCGGGTTGGGATCCCAACAACCTGGTTAAAATATGAAAGCAGCGTTCAATTTGCATGGGTTTATGTACTTGTAGGCTTTTGAGGACGCTGATAACCATGATGGTATCAAGAGTAAAGAAGCCCATATTTATCCAAACGATCTCCATATTTCCTTTTCTTCTATCATCACTCGAAAGCAAGGAAGCACAAGCTTATAGTGACCGCGACGACTCGTGAAGCCTGAGCCTTATGTCAATCATAAAACTGGTTTACCTCACATGTGATGCATCGGAATAACTCACTACGATTCGTGGAGCTGTCTTCCGAATACACACTAGAAAGGACGTGAAAAACCAAAAGTGCACGAATAATGTTACCAAACTTAGAAAACAGGG
This sequence comes from Thermobia domestica, assembly GCF_964235325.1. Taxonomy (NCBI): domain Eukaryota; kingdom Metazoa; phylum Arthropoda; class Insecta; order Zygentoma; family Lepismatidae; genus Thermobia; species Thermobia domestica. Next base: position 58,394,176 of record NC_137456.1, on the reverse strand, counting down.
CAAACAAGCGAAAAAAAAGCAGCACTTTAAGAACTATAGCACTAACACTAACAAATATTCTATTAAATAGTAACAATGATAATAGCAAAAATATTAAACAACAACAACAATACAAATAAAAATAAACAAAACGAAGCTTAGCACCATTCCAACAGCACTGTATCCTCAGGAGATGTTCTCCGTATAGCGCAAGAGAGGACACTGCCATAATTTCATGGGTGGGGGTAGACAACCGAGACATGAATGTTGAAATTGTTAGATCTATGTCAAGCTTCACGACTCCTTGCGATCACTATAGATAAAGTGATGTTCAGTAATTGAATTACTTAGAAATTGAACTGTTGTTCCTTGTGTAGAGTATTATCAAAACATGACTATGTTTTTATAAGGAAATTGAAAATATTGAAATATCTTAAAATCGACGACATCGAAATATCGCTATTTCAAAAATATTAGTTATCGAAAATTATCGAGATGTCGAAATATATCGATCAGTTAAAAAATGATGATATTTCGATATATTTGAAAATGTCAAACTATCGATATTGAAATTTCGCATAACCTTACGTGTTTACACATATGTCGGGATGGATGTATAGAGACCGATAAGCATCCAAAAAACACTATTTGGCATGTACAGGTCATGACACATGCCCACTGATATCTCGAAATCGATGTTTTTCACAATCACCAAACTTTCTTATCGTCGCTTCGAAAGTAAAAATTCCTTATGTGCATTATATAGGCCTATTTGAATCTTTATATAAAGACCACTGAACTCGCAAGCAATGAGCGCGATGTGTAAAATAGTACTTGCACTGATCTCGTATGCATTGGTGTCAAGGTTAGAGTATTGAAATGTGAAATTTCGTATGAGCAAAGAAGACTGCATAATGAAGATTTATGCGCGTGCGACGACCGGTCAAATTCAGTAAATGGTATTCTCTCTCTCTCTCTCTCTCTCTTAATATTTATCTTGCGAATCACACGAGAAGAAGAGGGGAAAAAAGTCAATGCACTTTATAACTAATGTTGCCAGACACAAAGAGATACAAGTGCAGATTGTAACTTTAAAGATATTAAAAGGAAAAATATTTAAGATCAATAATACAAAAGCCTCAATTTGTAACTGATCTCTTTGTGCTACTTTGTAAGTAAAATTGGATCAGCTGTTTACAAAAGAGAACTTTCAGGTGTAAATATCCACTTTTTAGAAGTCCATATACTTCCTCTTCCCGCCCCCCTCCGCCCCATTGAGCAATATATTATGCAAATATGAACACCTACAATATTAAAATATGTACACCAAGATCTAAAATTATATGAACTTAGGAGCTTGAACCTCACCAAACTTTTTTTTTTCGCAATAGTGTAGCTCGAATTTTGATCATTGGCTACCTAAATAAGCGTTCACTGCCTTTGAACTCAAATATTCCGATCACTTCACATGGGGGCGAGGGTAGCTCAATGGTAGACTACTCTTCTCTCGTATGAGAGGTTCTTGGTTTGATTTCCAGCCAAGCAAGCTTCTGGTGGACAAATTCGTGTCAGTGGATTTTTTCGGTGTTCTCCCGTTTCTTCCACATTCTCATTCCAGTATTTTAGTAATCGTTCACTTTCATTAAGCATCTGTCTCCTTTGGTCCAAAGCAGGGTTTCTCAACCTGGGGGTCGCGAAGATAAGCGGAAGAGATAATTAGAATCTAAATACCGGAAACTATTTTTAAATATTATTTTGAACTTTGTTCTGATAGGCATATTTTTATTTTTACACGTACTGTTAAGAACAACAACAACAAAAAATAGATCTACTAAACATTTTCAACAGATGTAGAGTTGTTTAAAAATCAGTTTAAATGAAGGAGGTACGATATGAAACTAATGAGAACTGCATATTGAAATAGGAGAATGTAACAAAACCTGCATATTGAAATACAATTACAATTGAAAGCTAATGAGATACCTAAGCATAGTATGATTTCACTAGTAACTCAAAGTGGTGACCTGTCTAAAATTAGAATATTGAATAACTTTTTAAACAACTGTCCAAATCTTTTTAACCAAAATTAGAAATCACTTTATTTTTTATCATATGACCCAAAACTAAGGGAGTTACGAAGTTTTAAAATTTTCAAACAGCCTCCATTTTGAAACAGCATGACGGATCGGATTCGATATTTATAATATGAATGTACTGATCAAATTTCCATTTTAATCCATTCGCTATTAGGGAAGTTACTGTATCCACTATATACAAGAAATGGATTCTACTATTATAGAAATTGGTGGATATCGTGAGATCTCCGCAATAGATGTATTAAAATCCTTCTTACAAACCAGAAATTATAAGGGGATCGCTACCAACGGGAGTAATAAAATGGGGGTTGTGATATGAATTAGGTTGAGAGCCACTGGTCTAAAGGGTATAACGGTAGGAAAAAACTAGATATTAGACTATATTTTATTTTGTCCAGTCAGTGGTGTAAGAAACGGCGAGTTTCGAAGTTTAGACTCCTTTGAGAAAAGTATTATGGAAAAATAAAGCATTTACCATATTAAAATATATTTAACAAAAATCACACTTGCCCTAAAAGGCAATGAAATTGAGTCCTTGGACCCCCTGGGGAAATTTTTGCATACGCCACTGTTTCCAATCACCTCACAATGCTGGATCAAGGGCATAAATTCTATCAAGAATCAAGCTTAAGTCCACGTGCTGTTCATTAGTATACAAGGAGTCATATTCTGTGAGTTCTGAATACTCCAAATGCCTTTCTTTAACCAGATACCATGACATTAATCAACCGTTATTGAAATAGATAAATAGGCCTCTCAGAATATGCATTACTTTTTGATCAATTGTAGCGAAACTGAAACGTGAATAATGTGTCCACGTGTGTTTATTATATGTTTCATTATTCCTCTGCAGAACCTAAAAGACTTTGACAGTATTTGATGAATAAGGTTGTCAATACATTGTAGATTCGTTGTCATCGACCTTGCTGTAGCTTTGTGCAAGAGCATAATGATTCGAGTGAGAGACGAAAAATAATATTCCGCGAAAGACACAGAAAGAGTTTGCGTCTCTGATTAAGATTATATTAACAAACGAGGGGCACAGACGTAAAAAAAAGTCATCTAGAAATCACAATTGGCAAATGATATGAGGACAGTTAAAAAAACAAACAAAAAAAAAACTCGATAGAGCAAAAACGGTGGTATCGAGCAGTGAAATCAGAGTTGACAAATATCGAAATGTGCTATGTGTATAGAATACTAAATCATGAATGTTTTGACCAGTGTTCGAAGTGGGGGGAAAAAGCAGAGGTGGTATGTTTTATTACGATTTTGACTCGACATACCGGCTATCTAAATGTTGAAATACAGTGAGGGTATGTTTCCTAAACAATTGCATTTCTATTTACATAAAGATTGAAAACCATTGGAGAGCTTCCTTTTAGTTATGGAAGGGGGGGTGCAGTGCATGGAGATACATTGATCCTCTGCCAACAACTTTCTGAAAAAAAAAAAAATCCTCTTACGTTACATTGTGGAGAATTATACACGAAAATGTTCAAAAACCGAGCTTTTATATTAACAATTTCCTGTGGCAAAACTCCCAGACTCTTACCCGACTGAGAGATACTCCAAACCGCACGAAGATCCGTCCCCCACACTAGACAATTGCTAAATCCTCTCATGCTCTCATTTATGATGCATTAAAGTAAGAAGACACACACATATATAAGAAAGAAACAATTCAACAATTCAATATGGCATATCAAAATACAAACTACATGAACTTCTTTGAAGACACCTTATTTTTAAAAACAAAAGGTAGGGAAAAAATAACAAAAATGTCCGTGATGTCTACATTAGAAACTTTTTTTTTTTTTTTTTTTACATGCACAGCTATTCTTCAATTATTGCGTATAAAAATGGATTTATTAACGATATTTAGCATCTACTATCCAATGACGGTATGTCTTGATTACTGAAAAAGCAGAGGCGGTATGCCTTCATCATTGATTAACCAGAGGCGGTATGGCATCCGTTTCACTTCGACCACTGGTTTTGACAGAACTCGATAAAGGTTACATACAATAAGAACAAAAATACAATTTTTGTATATATATATATATATATATAAGGCTATATAATGGCGGATCCAGGATACGATCAAGGGAGGGGCTAAGCCATAGTTTGCCGTTTTATCCAGTGTAAAGCAGGATTGAAGTCCATTTTATGCAGTGTAAACCTGAGCGTCAAGAAGGGGGCTATAGCCCCTTAGCCCCCCCTTGGATCCGCCCTTATATATATATTGTGCTCTATCGAGTTTTGAAAAAAGGCTCCTCATATGTCCACTTTCAGGTCTGATGGGGAAACTCACGTCAGCAACACAATAAAAGAACACCGTAGTCCATTAGATAGATCGTTTAACTCACGTCCACGTGGTCCCGGGTTCAATTCCCGGCTGGTATTCCCCAATTTTCGGCGTGCATCCAGCGTCGTGAGACAAACTGGGGAATTACGTAAACGACCACTAGGTCTCGGAATCTTCTGATAAGCATGTTAGAGACAGAGTGACGCAGCGCGCTGACCCACGTGTTCATCGCTGGGTTGAACGTAGTTTCAGCCGGTCGCTGGAAGATGGCGTTCGAGCGGTTCAAGCCCATAAAAGGCTGTTATGCCAGTGGTTAGTTAAGGAATGGACTAAGATCACCAGTCTAGTGTTACAAATTCTGTTCACATCAAGCAAACAGGCTGAGGTACCCAGGCAGTCAAGACATAGTTGGTTTTTAAACAGAGTCCAATAAAAATGCATTATGAAGGACACCCAATTGCAAATGATTTTTCTTTAAACTTAACTGGGATATTCTGTACATCAAACACCAAAATACATTAACAGTGTATTTGGGCTAGGAATAGCGAATGAAAGAACCATTTAGCATTGATTTATCAAATTTCATTCCGGTGACACAGCATTGTAAACTGAGCGCTGTGCGCACCGGCCAATATCATATTTGGATAAGCTCTTCAGAAATAGATGAAAGTAAACGCACTGAAAAGTGCTCGTGTCATTCCAGGTGAATTAGGTATACACCATACCACTGTCGTTCGTGGGCTCACAGTGAGTTGATACCGGACCAACAATAATAGTCGCCTGGAGATGTACAGTTTTCTGACTGTAAGGAACTGAGGAAGTTTCCTGCGTCGGATTTACACTTGAGATGAAAAATGGATCTGCAATGACAATCCTAATCAGAACAATAGTTTGATCATGATCGACGACGGTTTCGTAAATCACCCTTTACCCATAGAAACTGTTGGTATGGTGATCTGTGGTGAGAATAATCCATTATTTCTTTCTCACAAGGAACCCTAGGTATCTATCAGAGCCCGATTTTCACGAAACTTTGTATATAGAGAGAGTACCTCGGAAAACTCGCACAGCCAAAATTGTAGCTGCAGAGTCCAAGAGGTTGGGACACTAGGGCACGAGAAAGATCAAAAGTGGAACCTCAGTACATTAAGGACATGGTGAGAAAATGCACGTTTTTCTTTAAAACTAATCATTGTAGCGACACGAAATGAGCATACATAGATACGAGATGGTCAATATGATATGTTAAAAGTTATAAAAAGAATATCCGCCATTTTGAAAGAGGCCATGTTGAAACTGGTGTGATTGGTGTAAATGAGAAGAGGGTCATCCGATGCATTAATTTTAACGTGAATAGTCACAAAACCTGTTGGTGAAGTCTGTTGTGGGATTATATTATTCCTGTGCTTCTGGTTTAGGTACAAGATAAGCAAAGCGTATCTCATGACACTCGAGCAGATGCAGGGTGTGGAGCGCTATAGGTAGACTGATATGACGTTCTGATTTCTGTTCGAATTAAGTCAAGTCTAATAAAAAGTTACAAGTTAATGTCAACCATGACATTATTATGAAGATTGAACCCGTCATATCACAACATCCACACCAATTACATGGTGACTGTGACATAAATGATGTAGTGCTAAAATTATATTTCTATCGGTTTTCTAGTTCCACTGATCCCACTCATAGCGCTCCATAATCTGCATCTGCTTGAGTGTCATAAGATACATTTTGCTCATCTTGTACCTAAAGCACAGGAATAAAGTAATATCACAACAGACTTCACCAACAGACCAGAAGCACAAGAATATTGTAATCCAACAACAGACTTTACCAACAGGTTTCTGTGGCTATTTACGTTAAAATTAATGCATCGGATGACTCTCTTCTCATTTACACCAATCACACCAGTTTCAACATGACCTCTTTCAAGATGGCGGATATTCTTTTTATAACTTTTAACAGATCATATCGACGATCTTGTATCCATGTATGCTCATTTCGTGTTGCTACAATGATTAGTTTTAAAGAAAAACGTGCATTTTCTCACCATGTCCTTAATGTACTGAGGTTCCACTTTTGATCTTTCTCGTGCCCTAGTGTCCCAACCTCTTGGACTCTGCAGCTACAATTTTGGCTGTGCGAGTTTCACGAGGTACTCTCTCTATATACAAAGTTTCGTGAAAATCGGGCTCTGATAGATACCTAGGGTTCCTTGTCAGGTGAGGTGAAACTATCAATGCAAACCGTTATAGTGCTGAACTCCATTAAACGCATCGCAAAATTGTTCGTAAGGATTCAGCAGTTTTCAACAGACATTGTGTCCTCGCGTTGCACGACAATACTGTCGCATAAAGGGCGATTCAGGACGAGTTTGCAGTATGAAACCGTCGCTTACCCACTGTATTTGCGGATATATCTCCCTCTGACTACCACCTCTTCCGGGATTTAGAACACTTCTTGGAAGGGAAGACCTTTCATTATGATCGGGCGGTTGAGGAATTCTTCGTGTTGCAGACTCCTGATTCCTTTCACCACGGAGTCCAATCGTTGGCTGAGCAATGGAAAAAATTGTGGTTGCAAATGACGACTATTTTGATCAATTAAATATTAAAATTTTCTTTTCTTTTCTTTCTTTCTTTTTTTCTTTTTCTTTCATTTCATTTCCTTTTTTTTTTTTTTTGGCTTTTAGAAATACACCTGGGGTCAGATATTCCATTCGCACCAACCTAATATGAGAGGATAAACTGTTTACTGGCATTACTAAATACTTTGCCAATAACACCGAACACAACATTTTATACTCAATTCTACTCTATGAGCTACTTGAATCCATCGAACAGTGTTAGAATGTACAACATAACGCATATCCACTGTTCAGTTATGTATCTAGTCAATACAAAGACTTTTGTGTTTACCAATGACAACTTTCTACACAAAGTGCGGAAAGTCCAGAATAGTAGAAATGCAAATTTTCGTTCCTTTTCTCGTACTGAATTATAATGTTCCTGGACGAATGTGTGGAAATAATACTGCTACGTAGACGTAAAGGTTACTCATATCGAAATAGTTGCAGTGAGTTCAATTTACACCATCCCGAACGACCCGAACGAACCAATTTCCCATGCCACCATGTGACGATTACTGATGAAATTCAAAAGAATTAACGACGAATGCGAAACAGTTAGCTCAGAATATGTCTTCCGTGTGCTCAATACACCGCCTATAAACATGTGGCGGACTCAACGGAGAGCATGTAAAACAAACACCGTCATTTTGCCTATGGTACAGGGCTTTTCAAACTCCCGGTACTTACCTTCCTTGTAGATCCTACTTGTAATATGATAATTGCCTGGTGATTCCACAAATGTTTGGCAAATTATCTCAGTATCTTCTAGTAACTTCCCGTGTAATCTATGGAGAGCATTCAGGCAAATTCAACTAAACTTAGGTGCCGATCAATTTGTACAAATCTATTGTAGATGGTAAGTCGAACACACCATCATAAACTAAAGCAGTAACACGAAATATTTGACTTCATATAGAATTTAACATGATGGACAAGTAAAACACAAAATCAAATGATGGAACATTTTTGTCTGTAATACCCATTGCAAAGATTTAACAGAAGTTCTGTAAACATATTGGATGGTATTTAGTGTGGATTCGTTAATGAAGATTTAGTCATGCGATTAGTTAGTATAGTATTAGCTCTGTACTAAGGAGGGTGTACTTTTTTGGTATTCAAAGTCTGCTTGAATTTCAGTTAATAAATTGATTTGGGTATGATTAACTAATATAAGCCCAATACCTCGAGTGAGGAAAATAAATGTGGCAATTAGGGAAATCTAGACGTTCGCATGCGTACGTAGTCTGTAAAAATGAAAATGTAGGAAATACGAAATTTGAAATGTTTTCTTTGTGGTTTGACATCACAACAACTTATAAATAGTTACGAAATCGAATTGTAATTAATATATTCATTTCTGAGGGATGTATTTACGGGGGGAATAAGTAGAAGTCAATTCATATTACCGCCAATGGAAGGATTATGTTGTAATTATAAGAGAAGATAATTTATCGGTTAATTGTATGTATCTTCCAGAAAACCGGAAATTTTTTACTGACCTCTCATTGTTCACTTTAATAAACAGTTTTCTTGTTGTAGAGGACTCGGCTTAATAGCTGCTTCATAATTAATTCACCCAGTGAGGTGAAAGGTAAGAAAAACGGTTAATTAATTGCCATTGTATTCTCATAATGTAAGTTTATTGTGATTAAACCAGGGTACCCTCTGCTCTAAATTAATTAGTTATATGTGATTAGCTTAGTCAACCTACTACGTGCTAATCAGAGATTCCGAATACACTTCTGATAACCAAGCGCTAGTCAAACACTTAGTATGGTGCTAATCATACGTCAAAACGACTCTGCACAAGGCCCGTTATTTCTGGAAGTTTTTATTCCTGTATACAAGAGATTAGTGAGTAAAATCATTCCATTTTGGAAAATCTTATTAAAAATCTTACTTGATTGTTGAAACGAGATGCTTTCTATGAAATTTTAGTTTTTGGATACAAATATAATCAGTTTGCTACATACTGGATTCGGGGCTTATCTCGATGGGGATATACGAGGATATAAATTCGTAGTACATATTTCAAGCGATACCTTGCGGTGGTTGCCTTGGTATGACAAAACCACTGTCAAGGACAAGAAATAGAGAACTGCTTAAGAATAGTAGACCAATATTCAATGTCAGTGAATCGACCAACAGCGAACTTAATGGTGCTTTTCAAGGGAATATTTATCACCTTTTTTTATTGAATTATTTGATTCCATTACCAGTTATCAATCTTATTGTTAGTAACAATAACGGTTTTGCCTTTCTCTCTCTCTCTCTCTCTTTTTCTCTTTGACTAAACGTGTTTGTTCAGGATAATGAACACAAAAAAGAGTGGCTCTGTTGGCAACGATGTTTACAGCGTGGTGACAGTTGCCATGGAGACGGAAAAGTGACGTAAGCAAAAGAACTTTACCTCTTTCTCTATTTCTAAGTACTGTTTTAAGAACTTGCTACTAACTCCTTTAGCTAGCACCAATGAAATCTGCCACATTGTCTTTCCGCACCTTAGAAACGTGATCAGTAGGGGGAAAAACAAATATTTACTACTCGGTCTTCAAAAGCAACTTCTCTATCAGGATGTGTAGCTATTATATACAGCGTGTTCGGAAAATAACATCACAGATCTTTCGAAGTGAATCCCAACGCGAAAACATGAATATATGTGTGTTCACAAATGCGTCTTTTCAGATCTATAGCGGACCGAAAATTGATAGGAACGATAAATTAAGGAAGCATACCAGGACCTTAAAAGAGAAAAGGCGAACTCGATTTTTTTTTCTCATCAGACAGGTTTGATCTGGACAACACATAGGTATCACGTTTTGCCCTAGTTCGCTTTTAGCATTCTTACAGATTCTAGGTAAACAAAGAGTCGCCTTTGCTATCTTGAAGTACTTGCAAAACTTTCAGCTTGATTCTCCAACACCCCGATTTCGGATTCACCTTTTCTCTTCCAAGGTCCTTATATCTCAAAAACGAACTGTTGGATCAATCATTTGGCGTAACAAGAACATTTTGCTGGGGGACATGGACCGTTACATCTAAGAATTGAAAGAATCTTACGTGTGGTCCAACGGTATTCTAGGGGGCCTGGCCTCCTCTGATTTTTTTTAGTTTATCGTCCCACTGTTATGAACCGAGGCAAAATGAGATGGTCATAATGGTGAAATGAAAAAGTGGGAGGAAAGAGGAAACCCACGCGCACGGTGTTTGTCCGCCACCAAGATCATTTGCTGGAACTTGAATTCAACTATAGATCCCACGGACCAGAGGTAAGCGCTTTATCTCTGAGGCCACTCCCTTTAATTGCGGTTGTGGGATCAACGTCGGGTAAAACAACATCAGTGAGTATTTTGAGGTTTGATCCCAGTAATGCACCAGTGGATGTGAAATATGGGAGTCGACAGGGTTAGCCTCATACTATAGAAGTGAATTTATAGTCTTCGAGAAACGGAAAATGACAGATCAAGAACTGAAAGCCTGCACATACTTCATATCCATTAATACATTAATGGAATCTAGGCTTGAAAGAACCATTATGTTCTTTTACACAACCTTCATTGAACACTTCGTTGTTGAATTATGATTCTTTTCATATCGATCAATTTTCGGAAGTCTGTAACTCCGAAATGCTGTATTTGTACTCTCATGTTGATCTACCGTATATATTCGTAAAAGCATTCATTTCACAAAATGTGTTGCTCTTATTTCTGAACACCCTATTTGTATATGTGAATATATTCACTGTAATCAGTGCTGTAATTAGGATTTTGTTTTGCGGGAGGCTATGCACAGCACGGGGAAGCAGGGGCCAATTGTCCTCCTGAGTTTGAAAATTATATATATTTGAAGTTATGCACAAATTGACATTTTAATGGCAAGAATTGCAGACTGGTGAATCTTATGCGATATGATACACACAAAAATTTTGCAGGGAATCTAACCTTTTATTCTATTCATAGAAGAAAAAGGAAGCATTCTCTTGGTCTACTTAATTTCCCGGGCTATTTATTTTCCTCTTGATTTTCTTTAATTCAAACATTTACCTTTCTTTATAGCTAAACGAAGTAAATATTCCTTTGTTATAATAACTAAAGTCCCGTAATGTTGATGTCCGTGCAAGTTGGTTTGGAACATCAGTTTCGCTTATGAGCTCCTCTATTCCTAGTAATAATTTCAGGAGATTCCTCCAGGGAGAACTTTCTATAAGCGAGGATTAAAGTAGTAGGTACTGAGAAAATATTAGTAACCTACGTGAGTACAATGGGAGATATGCCCTGAGGGGATTTCTCTCCAGGTCACCTAATGAAATCATCACTGCCTATATCTACTTCACTCCGTCCCAGGTTATCCGTTTCAGCCACATTACATATTTTTTGTTCCGGTACTCCTTACAAGATACAACCTTTCAATGACAATCACTATATCTAATAGGGCCTTATGCAGAGTCGTTTTGAAGTCTGATTAACGTCATACTACGGAGTTGATTAACGGATGGTTATCAAAATTGTATTTTCAGAGCCTCTGATTAGGACGTAGTATTTGTCGAAGTTAATCACATGTGACTAATTAATCTAGAGCAGAAGCTAATTTTTACCCACGGTTTAGCGTGCAACACAACATTTCGTATTTCATATATTTTCATTTTTATAGACTACACATGCGCTCATCTACTTTTTCGTAGTTGCCACACTTATTTTTCTCACCCGATGCATTGAGGTTATATTAGTTAATCATACCCAAATCATCTTTTTAGTTGTACTCAAAGTAGACTCTGAACACCATAACGTGCACCTTCCTTAGTAAAGTTTTAGTATGCCTACTAACTAGTCTGTGACTAAACGTCGATTAACGAATTCTCTCTGAATACCGCCCATAATGTCTAAGTCCTTCCCAGAACCGTAACTTAGATTTTTCCTGGGGGGAGGGGGCAAGCATTAATATTTGGGCCCCCCTAGAAAATGTTTTGGGCCCTCCTGCAAAATTCGAAAATAGGTCGCTTCTTTCCATCTTTCTCTTACTCTTTGTGGGCCCCCAGAGCATGTGGGCCCGTTCTGTACATGACAAATTAATTAAGGGTTCAATATTGACAAATCTCAAAGCCATACTAATAAATATTATTTCAGTGGCCCTAATAGTACATTTTTACTGAAATGGGCCCACGACTCATTTTCGTTTTATTTACCTTTTGGGTGCTGTTTTAGTGAACCTGTTTGATGCTTCATTTATAATTTTATGTTCGTATTGCATATGGAGTAAGAAAATTTTGTCTTAAAGTGGGCCCTTCCTCGAACGGCGGGGAGCTCCCCTGGGGAGGCAGTTGCCCCCTTCCCCCCACAAGTTACGGCCCTGGTCCTTCCTGAATAACTCTATGACAGCAGTTTTGTTCTACAGGGAGAAAATGTCATATACGTATTGACCGAACAAATCAGATACACCAAATTCCGTAAGAACTGTGCGGAATTCCTTGCTTCATACGCTGCCAGTATGTCGTACCACAGCAGGGGTGGAGCCACCATTGTACCACTGACATAAATATGCTCTTCTCCCATAATTCTGTTGATACAGACGTAATAGTATACAAAGATCATATATAGCATAATACAAAAATGCTAATATACGTTCAGATTGACAGGGAAGGAGGATTCGTGATTGGACAAGAAAAACGTGAGTAGTAGGTGCAGTTGTCTGTCACACCTGTAGCCTATAAACTATTGTCTTCTTCCCCCCCTCCTCTTCTCTGTTACCAGCACGGAACATACCCCTCTTCCAACTACGATTATGAAAATGGCGTTGAAACACAGGTACCATTTGGTAAAGCCATACTAATAAATATTATTTCAGTGGCCCTAATAGTACATTTTTACTGAAATGGGCCCACGACTCATTTTCGTTTTATTTACCTTTTGGGTGCTGTTTTAGTGAACCTGTTTGATGCTTCATTTATAATTTTATGTTCGTATTGCATATGGAGTAAGAAAATTTTGTCTTAAAGTGGGCCCTTCCTCGAACGGCGGGGAGCTCCCCTGGGGAGGCAGTTGCCCCCTTCCCCCCACAAGTTACGGCCCTGGTCCTTCCTGAATAACTCTATGACAGCAGTTTTGTTCTACAGGGAGAAAATGTCATATACGTATTGACCGAACAAATCAGATACACCAAATTCCGTAAGAACTGTGCGGAATTCCTTGCTTCATACGCTGCCAGTATGTCGTACCACAGCAGGGGTGGAGCCACCATTGTACCACTGACATAAATATGCTCTTCTCCCATAATTCTGTTGATACAGACGTAATAGTATACAAAGATCATATATAGCATAATACAAAAATGCTAATATACGTTCAGATTGACAGGGAAGGAGGATTCGTGATTGGACAAGAAAAACGTGAGTAGTAGGTGCAGTTGTCTGTCACACCTGTAGCCTATAAACTATTGTCTTCTTCCCCCCCTCCTCTTCTCTGTTACCAGCACGGAACATACCCCTCTTCCAACTACGATTATGAAAATGGCGTTGAAACACAGGTACCATTTGGTGTTGTCTGGTGTCGAATGACCTTCTATCGCGTTGTCACGTGTTATTGCTGTTTTAAACATTAAATACACTTTAGAGCACAGTGGCGCCTTTTAGAAATTTCCCCTTATTCGATCTCTTTACAAATACAGTGTTAATGAGTGTTTCAATGTTAATTTCTTTTCTTTATGGACTGTTTTCTAAATATTCCGTCAGCTAGGCACGTGTGCAGGAATTTATTTAGGACAGGACTCTAAATTCAATCTCTATATTAAATCGTTTCTGCTACTTTTATACCGGAATTACAGCAAAAAATTTTCGCATATTTTGTTTCGAAATTCCAAGGTGGGGGGGGGGGGGCGAAATGTACCTTTCTTCACGACTTACAGTTCCCATGATATTGGCCAAAAAAGTTCGAATTTCGGGAGATTTAAAGAGCGATATCTTGGGAACTGTAAGTCACAAAGAGATGATATTTTGCGAATTTTTTCGAGAAACAGAAGGTGCGGATAAAAAGATTTATTTTTACTTCTAGGAACAATCACAGTTATCCTTCCTTCGCTCTCCATCTCTCCATTCTTTTTAAGTTGGTTCGAGCATTGTCAACTGGTTAAAACTGAGTGGCCTGTAAATTTTAATCCTACCACCACCAATAATAATAATAATAATAATAATAATAATAATAATAATAATAATAATAATAATAATAATAATAATAATAATAATAATAATAATAATAAAAACTCTGCTACTTACAGTGGTTGGATATCTTCCCGAAGTTTTATTAATTATTATTAATCAATATTAACTTTTAGGCCTAGTAAAGCTCATTGTCTAAAAGTATGCCTTAGTTTATGTATGATCCTTTGCGACATTTCATCTTTCTCAGAATTAATTGATATAACATTGACGATGTACTTCAGGTGGCCGGGCGTCCCGTTTTAAATGGGATTGTCCCTTTTTTCAGAAAGTCACCTGGTGTTATTAGAAAAATGTAAACGTAAAACTTTACTTTTAAAAAAATCCCGGTTTTGGCTCGTAGTTATGTAGTATGTACTTTCAAACCTCATAGTTGAGTCTTCCTTTGGAAAGATTTCGAAATTCTCTGTAATATTTCTACAGATTTTGAACATATGTCTCCGTAGTGAACTCCATGGGCCTTATGTAGAGTCATTCTGACTTATGATTAGTGCCATACTAAAGAGTTCGACTAACATATATTTCCTGCAGTAGTGAGGCCTTTAGTATAACACTAATCATAGTGAAAACGCCTCTGGATAAGGCCCAATGTTTCGATATTCGATAATTTCCTGTGGACCGACAATCGAAGTTTACAGACAGGTCAATATTTTCGCTTCCTGACTTCACTATATCTAGAAGGACTGTTAAATTATGCCAGTTAACCGCGTCCACTTGTTTTCTTTCTTTCTTTAGGCCATCTCACATGGACCTGAGCTAAAGCCTCAACCCAGCTTACAACTTAACAGTGTTGCGTAACTCAAACTTCCATGCAATTTCTTTCATCCTGAGGTGCTGTAGGGGTCTCAGACGATCTTTAAAACTAGTAGTAGAAGAAACAAACGAGAAAAAATGGCCTAACCCGGAAATAATTGCAACACAAATGTTTTTTTCTTTTTTTTTTGTCTATCACTTCCAAATAGCGTTGCTAATAATATATTCAAAATCCGCTTTCGTAATGCTTGGGGAAAGTCCGCCATCTTGGATTCAATATGGCGGCCACACCGAGACATCGACTCACACTCTAATGGCAATATCTACTCACAGATTTAAGCTGGAAACTTCGTTCCTGCGCTATTTTCAAGATAATAGCATACCTTAAGGGATGCAAGTTTGCATGCCTCTCTGTACCACCCATATTGAAAAATGGCGGCGATTATTAAAAATATAGTTTCTTTTTCAATTGGCAATAATGTTTTATTGGCAGATAACTCAGAAACTAACAGAGATATGCAGAAATTTCTTGAAATAAACGTAAAAGCTCAAGATCTTAGTTTTCCAACGATGGTACTTTTGTTCGTTTATCTTACAAAGTAACGGAGCTAATAGAATTTATGTGGCACTGGGTGTGCGATTTTCGATAATATGACTTTTTTCTCAGGTTCCTGCTAGAAGCTAAGTAGACGCAGCATACAGATTGACCAGTAAATAATTGCAACACAAATAATTTTTAAACCAGGATGTGTAACAAGGTGTATTTAGCTACATATTAAAAATCTTCTACTCACCTCCTTGGGGAAAGTCCTCCGAAATTTCGTTGAAATATGACTTCTGAGATTTCGTTCAGATGTCGCTACAGATCGCGATAATCCATTATTGAAATGAAAGATGTAAAAAATTGCTCAAAATTACGATATTTCTTCAGTCCTTGTTATGGTTAACGCTACATGTCTATTTGAAAGGCAAGAATTAAAACAGTGTAGCAACCTCTTCACTGAAAAAATTGTCCTCGTCTTTACAAAGTTTACACCGTTTTCCACATTATCACAAGTTTCATCAGGCAATTGTCACTAATTTATATTAGTAATAGATCACGTTTCTGGCATGAATACTTCATGTCTTTATTGTTTTCATGTATGTGTATATATAATGGATAACAATTTAAACAGTGTAGCTATCTAATCATTAAAATGAATGATCATCTTCATAAAATTCTAGAATTTCTTTACACATTGCACAAGTTTCTCTCACATAATGCCCACATTCAATGTACAAACTATATCTACTTTGCACCGCATACGTGTATGTTCATACTTTATATGCATATTCAATACATAAAAACTACATTAATAACTAAAACTAATAATTTTCATTTTCAAAAACTTCAGTTTTGTCTCACATTATCAAAATATTTAACCAGAAACTGGTCACAAATTGATGTACAAAACTGTCCATACTCCTTGCATCAACACACCATACTGACATAGTTTTCTGCGGATATGTATATTTAGTAAATGGCAAATAAGCAGCACACCAACCTAATTACTAAAACAAGTCGTCCTCGTTGTCAGAATGTTCTGATCCCCTTTCTACATTATCACAAGTTTGTCCCAGACACTGTCCACAAAATGATGTACAAAACAGACCATACTTCTTGCAAGAACACTTCATGCTTATACAATTTCCATGACAATTACAATGAATGATTTCCAGTATATTATCAGGAGCAGGTTTCCTGTCCATCATCACTGGAAAATACATTCCCTTATGTAGTCGCCATCCCCAATCTTCTGGTCGCATTTGAGAGGATAGACTTTTCCATTCCATGATTTGGTAGTAAACACGCAGAGAATGAATGATATTTAAGTGCATCAGGAGTAGGAGGGAGGTTTTCTGGTCGTACAAAATCTGTTGCTGTACTGATTTTGCTAGAAAACATTCTTATTCTTAAAGCAACAAGAGATTCATCTTCCTTGCATTTGTACAGCCTTGCTGTTGCCTGTTCTCCAGCACGAATAATTTCTTCTTTAAAGGCATTTTTAGAATTAAAAATAGAGATGGATTTCTGAAAGGCCTCATCGGAATTAGCTAGTTGTAATGCCACTTGTTTTCCTTTTCCAAAAAATCGTGATGTTGTATTACAACCAAGAAATACATGGATACATAGAAGATTGTTACAGAGTTCGCCAAGGTCTGTTTTCGTAGATTTAATGTCCCAAAGCCTAGTTTCTGTTTTAAAAAACAAAGCGTTCATGTTTGAGGGTGATAGACTTAGAAGAATGAGCAGATCAATATCATTTCCAACAACACAAGTATCTTAGTTTCGTGATTCTTAAATAGCTGTGTTGACTATCAGTATGTCAGCATCCCTGTCTGAATACAAAACTTGAAATCCAACAGCAGAAAGCTCCAAACCCAATTTTCGAATTAGTCTCTCCCTTTTCATAGAAAGTTTCATTTCTGGAGAAAGGAGCACTTCAGGAGCGCTCAAACCTCTAGTTCTCCTTAGTTATGTTCAATCCTTTATCGATGGACCACTAATGTAACCATCGAAAATAATTGAAGGGTCACTGAAGTGTGTCTTCATGTAAGAAACGTAGGACTCAAATACTGTTTTGAATGTATGACTCACTGGCCAATTGACCTGGTGGAGCAACCACCCACCGTCAATCACATATTTACAAGACGTTGGTATATTTGAAGGTGAACTTGTCATTTTCCATAAAGCATTAGCCAGTGCTGATTTATTTGCTGGTCGTAGATTCTCATAATCTTCAAATAAAGTTCTTGGAACAGAACAAAGCTCATAGGAGAAAACGTCTTCTAGATTCATGTTTCCTCTCATAGCAACAATTGCTAATCTTTGGGAAAGCTTGTTATCTTCCATACTGATTGATCCGGTAATCGTATGTATGGATTTCTTGTCTGCCATTGTAATGGCTTTATCCTTCTTCGAAAATATGAATGAGTCTGACGAATTTTCCTTCATTTTCAGTAAAATATTTTGTCCAACACATTTTGATTTATCAACATTGACACGATCTTGGGCAGTTAAACCGTTCGTAATATTAATAAGTTCCTCTTCAGTTCGGAACGGCTGACATAATGTTAAGAAATCAAGTATTTTTTTTTTTAGTATCAGCTGCATCCCTACTCATCCTCTTCAATGAAATATCTCTATGCTGGTTGGTGTGCTGCTTATTTGCCATTTACTAAATATACATATCCGCAGAAAACTATGTCAGTATGGTGTGTTGATGCAAGGAGTATGGACAGTTTTGTACATCAATTTGTGACCAGTTTCTGGTTAAATATTTTGATAATGTGAGACAAAACTGAAGTTTTTGAAAATGAAAATTATTAGTTTTAGTTATTAATGTAGTTTTTATGTATTGAATATGCATATAAGGTATGAACATACACGTATGCGGTGCAAAGTAGATATAGTTTGTACATTGAATGTGGGCATTATGTGAGAGAAACTTGTGCAATGTGTAAAGAAATTCTAGAATTTTATGAAGATGATCATTCATTTTAATGATTAGATAGCTACACTGTTTAAATTGTTATCCATTATATATACACATACATGAAAACAATAAAGACATGAAGTATTCATGCCAGAAACGTGATCTATTACTAATATAAGTTAGTGACAATTGCCTGAAGAAACTTGTGATAATGTGGAAAACGGTGTAAACTTTGTAAAGACGAGGACAATTTTTTCAGTGAAGAGGTTGCTACACTGTTTTAATTGTTGCCTTTCAAATAGACATGTAGCGTTAACCATAACAAGGACTGAAGAAATATCGTAATTTTGAGCAATTTTTCACATCTTCTTTCATTTCAATAATGGATTATCGCGATCTGTAGCGACATCTGAACGAAATCTCACAAGTAAACCTTACGTTTGGGTGAATCGAGTTGCTGACTGAGACACATATGAGAAAGCAGTACTAAATGTGGTCAGTATTTCAGTTAAATTGTAGGTGCGAAGCTTCAGGGGTTTACGAGATACAGCTACCAGAACATCCCATGGAAGTACAGAATAGTCTTCATACAGTTGGAGGTAAAAGCTCTATAAGACCGCTTGTAACGACAAAAGGTGAATAACAAATATATGGGTACATATTACGCCTAGGGGGAAGTCATATAGTAAGGGTATACCTGACGGCGGCCATCTTGAAATCCGCCATTTTGAATTAAGGTTAAGTTTTTAAAATAGGAATAGGGTCATGTGATACATGATTTAAGGCGTAAATTTAATCAGAAGAACAATGGTGACGTTAATTTTGATTTACGCGCAATTGGTAAAAAGTTACAGGGAAATTAAATATTGTTGCAGCATATGTGTTAGTCCTTTACCCCACCTTGTAAATTTTGTGTTAATGATAATAATTAAAAAAAGCAGGTGGATAAATATTAGGTCTATGGTAAGAGTTGCCTTGATAGCGGCCATGTTGAAATCCGCCATTTTGAATCAGACAAAAGTTTTAAACAGAACGCATTACATTGACACCTTATTAATAGCAAATTTTATCATAACTCCAACGGTATAACCATTTTTGCTTTATCATTAACCAGCACAAAATAAAATGGATCGCTCCTTACGACTACTGCTTTGACGGAATTGTTAACGACAAATGTGTCAAGTGTAACTCGATTGCCTTTGTCAGGTGTGTTCACTGTGAGCAGAGCATTTGTGCAAGTCATGCACTCTTTTCTGAACTACATATTGATTGTACTAATTTAGGACTTTTCTGGAAGAAAGACCCAAGTTCAATTATGACTAAATTCCACTTTGGTCATTTTTCCTTAAATTAGCAACTTGTTTATGCGATAACAAATGCTGATTAACGATAAAGCAAAAATGGTTATACCGTTGGATTTATGGTAAAATTTGCTATTAATAAGGTGTCAATGATATGCGTTTTGTTTAAAACTTTTGTCTGATTTAAAATAGCGGATTTAAACATGGCCGCTATCAAGGCAACTCTTACCATAGACCTAATATTTATCCACCTGCTTTTTATTTAATTATTATCATTAACACAAAATTTACAAGGTGGGGTAAAGGCCTTACACATATGCTGCAACAATATTTAATTTCCCTGTAACTTTTTACCAATTGCGCGTAAATCAAAATTAACGTCACCATTGTTCTTCTGATTAAATTTACGCCTTAAATCATGTATCACATGACCCTATTCCTATTTTAAAACTTTAACCTTAATTCAAAATGGCGGATTTCTAGATGGCCGCCGTCAGGTATACCCTTACTATATGACTTTTCCCTAGTCCTAATATGTACCCATATATTTGTTATTCACCTTTTGTCGTTACAAGAGGTCTTACAGGGCTTTTACCTAAAACTCTATGAAGACTATTCTGTACTTCCATGTGATGTTCTGGTAGCTGTATCTCCTAAACCCCTGGAGCTTCGCAGCTACAACTTCACTGAAATACTGACCACAGTTAGTACTACTTTCTCATATGTGTCTCAGTCAGCAACTCGATTCACCCAAACGTAAGGTTTACTTGTCAGAAGTCATATTTCAACGAAATTTCGGAGGACTTTCCCCAAGGAGGTGAGTAGAAGATTTTTAATATGTAGCTAAATACACCTTGTTACACATCCTGGTTTAAAAATTATTTGTGTTGCAATTATTTACTGGTCAATCTGTATACTGCGTCTACTTAGCTTCTAGCAGGAACCTGAGAAAAAAGTCATATTATCGAAAATCGCACACCCAGTGCCACATAAATTCGACTAGCTCCGTTACTTTGTAAGATAAACGAACATAAGTACCCCCGTTGGAAAGCTAAGATCATGAGCTTTTACGTTTATTTCAAGAAATTTCTGCATATCTCTGTTAGTTTCTGAGTTATCTGCCAATAAAACATTATTGCCAATTGAAAAAGAAACTATATTTTTAATAATCGCCGCCATTTTTCAATATGGGTGGTACATAGAGGCATGCAAACTTGCATCCCTTAAGGTATGCTATTATCTTGAAAATAGCGCAGGAACGAAGTTTCCAGCTTAAATCTGTGAGTAGATATTGCCATTTAAGTGTGAGTCGATGTCTCGGTGTGGCCGCCATATTGAATCCAAGATGGCGGACTTTCCCCAAGCATTACGAAAGCGGATTTTGAATATATTATTAGCAACGCTATTTGGAAGTGATAGACGAAAAAACCATTTGTGTTGCAATTATTTCCGGGTCAAACCGTATATTGCCTCTACTATATGTAGGTTTCACCAGCAGAGCCTTTCGTGGCCGCTGTATTAAACAGACAAAAAACATTTGAAGAACGTGTTACGTATAGGGCAATCGTAATCGTAAATATGATTGCTATATATATATATATATATATATTTCACAATATGAGTTCATCTAAAGAGAATGGAATAGCCATAGCAGCGATATCTGCTCTGTTGTTGGTACAACCCCCCCCCCAAAAAAAAGAGAAAAAGTGGAGCTGCTGGCAAGGGAACCGATTTCTCTGTAAATTTGGGGGGGCATTCAAATGTAAAAGGTGTATATATATATATGAAGATTTTAAGACAAAGTGCACTCAAATTATGCCAAATATTGTATATACATAAATACAATAGGGGGTCCCACATGAGCTTTGGGTGGCCCGGGCCCCTCGGCTCCCTAGGATCGGCGCCCTTCTCTGCTGGGTTAGGTAGTGGATAGCCAATAAAAATATTCTATTCTGTTCTTCACCGAGGGAAAGCACCGTATTTTCAATGGTGACCCCAGAATTCCGTACGCTACTGGAATTAGTAACTCCGAAAATTCGGAAGCAAGATACGAACATGACAGAATCTGTATCAGCTGAAAAAAAAGTGTAAATCCTTGCATCAACCAGATTGTAGAACTGAAAATCACATGACTTGGCCAAATATGTAAATGAGGGCAGTTATCAAACGCGGAAAGCTAAAGTAAATGAGGAAAATCAAATTTCTAGTTTAGATATTGAGTGTATCCGCTCAGCTTTCTATCCACAAAAGATACCTAGATACCCCATAAAGTAAACTTATGCCGCGCTGGGGAACACTGTCATGCACTACACCCAGATTTTTTGCATTGCGACAGCATTCTAGAACCGTTCCATAAATTTGCACGAAGGCCACACAACACTGATAACAACTAACTCTGATAGTTTCTCTTTCTTTAAACATATTACATATCGTTTGGTAAACAAATTGTACAATATACAGTGTGTTTGAAAAGGAACTCCCTAGTTTTAATGTGTCCTATAATCTGTACAAAGTGACATACACTATTCTAGTTTGTGGTGTTTGATTCATCAACTCTCCATGTTTTGCTCCCCTGCAGTTGGCAGGTCTGCTTGACCTTGAGACGGCACCAGTGCTGTTTTTTTCCCCTCTGTTTCCTCAGTTAAGTCCAGGCAGGCATGCAGTGCAAAGCAACTCCCAATACCTTGGCCACCACGAAGCCCAGACTTAACCTAACTGGACTTCTTCTTTTGGGGCCACATAAAAACTGTTGTGTACAGTGAAAAGATCAGACGTCAATCATTTACAGGAAAGAATCGTCGCGGCGGTTGGGACAGTTACACCTGAAATGTTAGTGAATACGTGGCGAGAAGTCGAATATCGTCTCGACGTGTGCAGGGCCACAAATGGATTCCACGTTGAAGTCTACCAACATTAAAGAAAACTTGAAGGAATTCTCTTTCATGATATGTACTCATTGGTGTAAGTTTTTATTCATTTCCCAATTAAATTTATACTTAAAACTAGCGAGTTGTTTTTCAAACAACCTATACTTAAACAACCTATTTTTAATCTTTTAAAAGATGTTCATGCCTGTAATGTTTGGGCGGACAATCCTTACTTCATTGCATACCTTCTCAAAGGCTTCTACTTGTAGTTTTTCTTTTAGTAATATAAATCGTGCTTCATGTTACACACACACACACACACACACACACACACACAAATCATATTTTTCGTATGGCTATTAATTCGATTGATGCTTCCCTTGTCCAGGTAGCCATGTTTTGAAATGAAAGCGAGAAATAAACTTGAATGTTGTCCGGCGTTACTCTTTTCTGATTGGTAGTTGAATGGAAGTCCAGGAGAAAATAGAAACTGCTTCTATTTGTTCCTAGTCAGGATTCAAATAAAGACAGCAGAAAATTTTAACCTGGAGTAAGGACGAGTCACTTCTCACAGGATCGTTAAGCAAGGTCGTGAGTCAGGGGCGGCTTGTTTATAAGAGCTGCAGAACTACCAGTTATTTTAGTGGAATAAATGTATTTTCAATTAAGTTGAATTGTGTTTAATTTAATCAAGGTAATAACATGTAATGGTGATATTTGGTATAATAATGTCCTGAAATTGTACTGCTGGATATGCAACATAGCGTAGAATTACTGGAAACACCTTCTGAAGCTTAATAATATTGCAAGAGCTGTGCACGGATTGCCCTATGCTTTAGCATTGAGACCAAAATCTTCACCAGCCGCACTGTATTACGTTTTCCTTGTTTGTTAGATAGGATTTACCAGAGCTGCACTTCCAGCAGCTCAGAACTCACGAATATTTCCGAAGAAGCGGAAGACACACGACGTTATGTACATGAGACGCCCTTCTCTTGTTTTTGATAACGGAAGTTTTGAGTGTAATTGTTGCGCGCTTTAAAAATAATGGCATTCCATGTTCGAGATTGTGCAAATTTTTTGAACAAAACACAATTTGTGTGACAATTTTAAGGAAACCATAAACCTTTTGGAAATACTTCTAACTACCCCAACGACAATAGCTGAAGCAGAACGTTACTTCTCTAATTTTAAAATAGTTAAAACATTTTTGGGAAGCACAATATGTCAGGAAAGAATCAATGCTTTGGCTGACTTGCCGAACTTGAATGAAAGAGTAATACGACATTTTGTACAGCAGAAGTCACGTCGGATAGACTTCATTTACAAACGATAAAATACCGTATCTATAATTCAGTAGTATTAATAAAATTTCTGCCTGTAGACATTACGTGAATCCGAAATTGTTATGGTATCTGAAAACAGTATGTTTCTTACGGTATGAATATGTATTTTTAAAACTTGTTACACACAACAGTGGCGTATTTAGGGGGAGATATCGGGCTCAAGATCACCCGAAAATAATTAAAACTTGTAGGCATCCCAAAGAAAAAATTAAGTGTTTATTCAGATGCTATGTATAGCTCCTCCCGAAACAAAATCCTAAATACGCCACTGACAACCAATAATCAAAACAAAAGTGTTTTGCTTGCGATACAGTAAAGTTGTATAAATATTTGTTAATTTCAATTATAATTGTCATTTATAACGATTAGAGTGCTGAAAGATTATGCTGGTTCGTGTACACTTTATAATTAATTGCTGTAAACTGGAAATTTAATATACAAAAAACAAACTGAGCAAAACTACCTCAAATTATGGTATCGAGCCGCTACTGTCGTGAATTAAAAATCATGAATCGCATCCTTACTTTATGCCCATCTGAGACATGCTTTACTGGGGCACAATTCCGCAACGGTCTGCACCAACACAATGTAAAATCTGTGTATTAGTGGGATAACAAGTTTAATTGTTATAATATTCGTTTGCGTTACGTTACACACTGAATTTTTGAAGCCTGGAAGCGAATTATGCCACTGGTCGTCGTGACATCGGTCAACTTCACAACAAATTAACCACCGACTTTCAATATTAGTGTTAAGGGGCTCCATTACACACCACTCTTCGCAGTAGCGCAAATACTGAAATAATAAATAAATTTTAACTGATAAACCAATTATCGCAATCTAAAACGCAAATTTAGCTTTGTTATGACCCAGACCGTTATGGAATGAGTCCTTAGGGAAGTATCATACGCTTCCCATCTACATAAAATCCTGAGTACAGCAACAGAACGAAAGAAATTAAAAAGCATTACAACTAGGCCGATTATCGCAAACTAAATAGCAAATTTTGCTTTGTGTTGACACAAACAGGTGTGCAATGTACTCGTAAGATATTATGTAAAATAGGCGACGTTGAGAAGTGGTTTGGAGCGAAGTAGTTATGGATTTAGAATTCCGTAGTATAGTACATAATATTTATCATTATTCTTTTGTTTCTGTTTGCGGATCTTGCGATGCTCTTTTTATAAGTGTTGCCAACTGGGCCAAATTCCTCTAAAATGAAATTGAGGTTCATCGCTCTCCACAATCTATTATCGTTTTTCTGATACAAACATAAAACAAAGGAAAATTATATATGATATATATATAAATAGCCAACGTTGAAACAAGCTAACTACTGTTTTCAACTTACTCCTTAACACGCTTTTTCTATATTTCAATCAAGGCTAGCATGCAGGATAAGTAACTGATGTTACCCTCAGACTCGTATAGTATTTAGTCACATGTCATGAAAATATTTATCGAAAATGCGTGTAGTGGATGCAAATAAAGAAGATCACACCCCGAGAAAGATTCAGAGATTTTTTACAAGACTTTTAGAAACGAAAAGATTTTATTTTAGTTTATTTGTTTAATCCTCGGAGTTGGTGAATGTTAATGGTTCTAAAGTAGGGTGACCAAAATTTCAACTTCGGAACCAGAACGCATATGAATCGCAGGAGGGAAAGAAGGCCGCCAACGGTGTTTCTAGGATACATTTTTTTTTAAGTAAAAATGTCTCGTTTCTTAAGTAATACCCAACGATTGCCAATTTCAGGCACGGCCTAAAAAAATCTAATAAGTGTTGATACCAAAAGTAGTCTTATACACAGTCATTTTAAAGAAATAGTAATAATTTACTCTGATCACTAAGGCCCGGATTTTTATGTTTTTACATATTTTTTCCTTTGTATGTACGCTGGTGAAAATATGAAATGTTCGCAAATTACGAAGTAAAGAGCCATATAAACCAAAATCACGTTACATATTTTTACATATTTTGAAATCTGTTACATATTTTCCCTCTACTGTACATATTTTTACATAAATTCAGTTTCCTTGCTCCTTTTTGCTAATTTTCTTTAAATAATACGCAAATAAAAATAGGCCTATATATGGAACAATAACTCAATAAGTACTTTACTTAATTATCTATATTTTTTTATCTCACTTTGTTCAACAGATTTGCATTGCAGGAAAGCTGGGTTAAAACAAATCGTACACCCTACAATATGCAAAGAAACGTCGTTAGTTATCGCTTCCAATCCTGAAAAAATGTTTTTTATATATATATATATATATAAAGAAAGAAAACCCAAAACAATATAAGGATTTTTGTGCTTATCGCCTTTGCAAGCAGACACCACTCGGATGTGTGCCGACAAAAACTAAAACGCACACAGTTGGCTGGCTTTCTCACTTTTTTTTTTTTTTTGTATGTGCAACCTCTACGGGTGGGGTGGAGGAGGCGGTGAGGGGGGGGTGATTGGAGCGGCTAGGCTTTATCACTTGTTTCTTAAGTCGATTAAAAATTCACTTTTGTATGACTCGATGGCCACTCCGCCGCTTCTTCCTTCAAACAAAGGAAAAAAGGATTCAGTTTCGCGACCGGTTTGTTAGTGTGCAGCTTGTGACCGAGTCAGTTTCTTGTTTTCAATGATGGCTCCCTCTTTGACGTCAAAATTGAAATCGTAGATAGCTATGAATGACGCTTATACCACAGATGGTAAAATTGTATTTTTTCAAGTGTTCGATAAGAAAGTGGGCTGGCTGTTCAATGAAGTCGCAATTGGATCAGAACATGAAAACAGCTATTCACATGAAAAACAAGGTGTTACAGCGTGCCACAAAGCAAAAACTTTTAACCCAAACAAAGCCAGCATCTGAAAACAGTAGTGAATTTTACAAAGACCTTGCCAATGCGTCTTCCAGCAGAAATACCGTGGTACAAATTGCAAGTCCCACAGTTCGCGTCCTTTGTGGAAAAATATTGGAAGAGGCACATTCCTGACGAATCTACTATCCGCAGGAATTATTTGGATGTGTGCTATGAAGATACTATCAAACACATTCGAGCTGAAATTGGTGCTTCGCATATATGATTTACGGTGAATGAAACTACAGACGTATTAGGATGTTTAGTTGCCAATCTGGTGGTAGGAAAGCTTGACCCTGATTCTCCATCACGACCATTTCTGATCTGTTCAAAAGTTTCGGACAAAACAAACCATTCCACAGTTGCACGTTTCGTAAATTATGGAGTGAAAGTGTTGTGGCCAGAAAGTGTTCCTGCAGGAAAAGTGCTTCTGATGTGTTCTGATGCTGCGGCGTACATGTTAAGAGCTGTGTTCTGTTAAAGTGTTCTACCCAAGCCTCATTCATATTTGCTGTTTGGTCCATAGATTACATTGTATAGCAGAGGAAGTGCGGATCAACTTCCCTGAATTCAATAAGCTTGTGTCTTCTACTGAAAAAGTTTTTTTGAAAACCCCTGGCCGTGTGCAGTGCTACAACAATATGCTACCAAATATGTCGCTAACACCGCAGCCTGAACTGACACGGTGGGGCACCTAGATACAGGCTGTTAACTTCTACAATGAAAATTTTGATGCTGTAGTCAGTTGTCACCACATTTTCTGCAGAATCCAGTGCAGCAGTGCGTGATTCTCAAAGTGCGTTCAAAAACCCTGTTGATCAATGTTCACTAGCGTACATTGCAAGTAATTTCGGGTGGATTGAAAACCTTAGCGAGAAGATAGAAAAAATTCAATATATTTTTTTATGTTCAATAATGTGATTTTTTTACTTTCTTGATACATATTTTCATTTGTTTCTCTTGAAAATTTGTAGGTATCTGTAGGAAGTTATTTACACTTGTTAAGCTTTTATTACATAAATATGTTACAGTATATTTATTAGCTAAGAAAATAACACAGACACAAAATAAACACGAAAAAATATTTTTACATATTTTCATATTTTTAACATATTTGTTACATATTTCATTGATTTTTGTTACATATTTATGTACATATTTCGGTACTTTGTACTACATAAAAATCCGGGCCTTACTGATCACTTATTTTTTTTTGAACTACAATTACGGAAATAGTGGGGAAGTAAAGCTTAAATCTATCATTTCATTTCATTTACAATTTCGGACGCTTTATTCGTATTTGCTCAAAGACGGGGTATTTAGAACTTAGATGTTCTATTTGAGATCCAGAAAAAAACAAAACGGAATAACAATTGAAAAAAACTGTCCCTGCTAAAACGGGACATGTGGTAATCTTATTCTAACCTCTAATATCTTATTTATGTAGGATATTGCACGGATATATAATGATGAATTTTGAATTGGACAACTCATATACATAAAATATCTTACCTTAAGACTTCACGTTTGTGTAACGCTTCTTCTTTCTCTCTCTCTGCACTGAAGTACCAGTTGTCGATTGCAGTTTTCGGATCAAAGTCCTTAAGTAAAGGACCATTGAAATTGTCATGAAATCATCAAATGTGTCAGCCTTCAGTGAATTCCTGTAGGCACTCTTAACTTTGTTGAGACTAGTGGCGGATCTAGCAAGTAAAAACTGGGGGCCGCGTACTATACTAATAAGTTTACTATAAAGTTTCAAAAATATAAAAATAATAGCTTAAATTATTTTCGTCACTCTGAAAACTGGGGAGGGGGCTAGGCATCCCCGGCCCCGAGGTAGATCCGCCACTGGTTGAGACTGCTGAAGCCTATCTCTCACGAGGCAGTACTTACAGGTAAAACTCCAGAAAATGTGACAATTTGAAGCAAATTTGGGAATGTCGTTATGAAGTTTTCAATTGAGGTTGGGAAAGGAGGGGCAAATTACAACGTTGTGAAGACATTCTGTGTTTTCTCTCATTCAGTGACAATTATTTTCGTGCGAGACAGAAACTACGCAACCCTGTGAGTTAAGGCAGAAACCATTAGTACTGAACACTGGTTGCCAGCTCTAAATTTCTCGGAAATTTTGTGCCCTGTTGCTCATCTTTCATATGCACTCACTTATTTTAATTGTTAAATATCCATTTTTAGACATGAGGTCCCTGGTTAGCTTGCAAGTCTTGTTAGTTTCTAGTGGACATCATTCTGTCTGTGGCAGTTTGTGGGTTCTTTCGTTTCCTACCATATTCTCATTCCACTTTTTTCTCTTTTTCATTCTTTTCTTTTATCTTTTTTTTTAAAGTGATAATTTACTTTTATTAAGGTAAACGCGCCTGAATTCGACAGGCACCCGAATTCGACATACCTGTGCTTAAATGTTGTGAAATAAGCGTAAGATGTCATCCCTGCGATCGTGAATAGAAGTGGCAACATTATAGGAGTGTCTTTTCTCGTGTCAAAAGTGCGGTTACAGTAGATGAGTCATACGCATGGAGAAAAGAAGGACATTGTTGTGTGTGTGATACACTCTTCGAGAAAAAACACATAATCTTAAGAAAATCATAAAACGGCTGGTTATTTTCGTAAGACTTTTATTAAAGTTAGGTTTGCTTCAAGCAAACAGTGGTACCTTAATGTTGTAAAGGAGTTTCAATCAGTGCGTTTTGTTTCCTTCTGTGAGGACAAAGGTTGTGATGTAACATGAACGGGGGGTTGTCGAAAACACGAGCCTTTATTTGTAACGTGAATCGGATTTCGACAAGGTTGTCGAATTCATACTCAGTACTGCAAATATAATCTTAACTGAATATCTAAACGTACAAGTATGTTCAAAGTCTTTCATAAAGCTATTTGTTGCATAATTCTCCGATAGTTGTAACCTCAGTTCGATATGGAATGTCGAAATCAGGTTCCTGCATGTCGAATCGAGGATCATCGAAGTAACTACTCAGTTCAGAAAATTTAAGTTGTGTTCTTTTGCCCATCTGATAATTTCTGCATAATAATAAAACAATATTTGAAGCTGAGAAGAGATTACCATTACTAATAATGCCGACTTAATGTTTTACATGGATATAATTGAAGGTGTCGAATTCAGATACCGCAACTGTCGAAACCAGGTGGTGTGTGTCGAATTCGGGTTCCATTGGCGAGATCCAGTTTCATAAAAAAAATTTAACATTAGCATTTGAGCCTTGAAGTGACTTTTAGTATTAGTAGAGACTGTACATTTCAAAGAAAAAAATGGGCCAACACCGACCAATATTATGACCACAATAGGCAATTGATTTTGAAAAAGGTCCTTAACCTGTCGAAATCCGGCGCGTTTACCTTAGTTATCATTTAACCAATTCACGATTTGATAAGATTTGAGAATAATTTTAAAGGTTAGTTGGCAACATTTACTTTCGGCAGCAAGAATGGCGACAAGTACGAAGTCAATATTTTTGTCTTGTGCTTTTGCGTGGTTTTATTGTTTTGGATCATGTTTAATATTATTGGACGTATTATTTTGTTCGTTTCCTTTGGCTCTAGTAGGCACTGTTCTGTTTTTCATATTTGTGCACATAATTAAGCTAAGTCCACCAAATCCCGCACAAGTGGAGGAAGTTTTAGGTCAAGATCCATGGATACAAGCCGAGAGCGAAAACAGTGAAGTTAGCGGTGACACAGAAGAGAAAAATAACACAAACGAACCATATTGTATGAGAATTGTCGCTCATAGGGGAGCAGGATTTGACGCACCAGAAAATACTCTGGCAGCTTTCAGAAGGGTAAAGTTTGTATTATGTATGTTATGCTTAATTTGCTGTGCTGTCAAAATATATTGTTTTCATGCCAAACGAATCACTTCCCAAAACACTATGCGTTCTATCCTATTTTGTGGGGCGGGCTTGTGTATAGCCCGCTCCCCCCAGTTCTTTGTCACCGGAACTGGAAGAGTCACTACTACTACCATTTATATCGAGAACAGAACCCAATCATCCCCTGCGGGGCTTCTAACCCGTTCCTACTACTACTAGTATTGCTACTAACTACTACTACTACTACTACTACTAAAACCTCCTTACCACAAGATTTACATCTTAAATCTTTATAACATGCAATTCCGATTCATTATGAACTAATATGAGTCTGTAGAATCACTATGATTAGTTAAAAATCACTGGGGGGAGCGGGCTATACTCAATCCGTGGGGCATACTTCTATTATTCAAAAGTGAACTTCTTAATAGGGAATGCACTCTTATTGCATTGGACAGTATTTCTTAAGGGAGGAGCTGCATTAATGGGTGGAGATTCACTTTAGGAAGGCTGAGAATAAAACGGACACAAAACACAAACCGACTGTGCTAGGTGGCCACTAGAAAGAGTCAATATAGAAGCGTAGAAAGGGGGCCCAAGCGGAGGTGAGTGGGAGCGACCTTAAGCAGGCGCGTCAGCGATTGTGAGTAAAGTACGTATGACAACTAACGTACCTTCCGCTGCAATTTTCAGCAGTATTCTTTTTTCTTTTCTTTGCATTTTTTCACATCTTTAACGCGTACCATGTTAAGCTATCAACTGATTAATTTTATTTGTTAATCTCATATGTTTCTGACACGTTAAATCACACTTCAGTGACTTATACTCTTGCAAATATTTAATTACATTCTTTTCCTATTTGGAATTTTCCCAAGTCTAAAATTCCCCGGTTTTTTTTTTTTTTTTTTTAATAATAGTAATAATAATAAACCCTCCAAAATAAGCTTCAAAACTTGAATTAAAGTTATGGGATTTATTCCGAAATTGTTCGTCCGCTTGGTTTTCGACAAAAAGCGTAATAATAGCTACGAAAATTTAAAAATCAACAATTTTTAGGACCGCTTTAAATGAGTATAATAGAGTAGAGAAAGGTAGGGAGGGATAAGTAGGGTAGATTAATTTTGGGGAATGTTTGAACCGGCATTAGTCAAGCAGACGATTCCACCAAATTTTGACACATTTCTTACATTTTCAGGTTAGGTTAAAGCTTTGTATTTATTTTAGAGCATGCACTGAATGAGGAGCTCCATTACTAGGCTACTTGGAGATTGACTTTAGAAGGACTCAGTATAAATAGTGTGGACGTATTAAATAAAAACTACAGCATATAAAACACGAACCAACTTTTGGTAGGTGGCTACTTAAAAAAAAAAGAACGAACGCTATCTAACAGAGTCAGGGCAGGAGCGCAGCATGGGGGCCTACTGCTAATGAGGAGATGTGCCCGTAGGGATCAGGCGCGTCAGCAACGGGGGTGTACGAATAAACGAGGATAGTAGAAGAGCATATTTGCACATACAATGTTTTCACTAACAGTCGAAATTCAGTTTAATATACTGTGCACTGACAGTGTTTACACTCTCATTCGTTCACGAAAATGTTTTACATCGTATTTTAAGTATAAATTTTCTGTTTGGTAAAACCGAGAACCCTTTGGACCTATTTTGTTAAAACTAATAGAGTGTAAGTTCTCGTCTCTGCGTAAGGATACCAACTAGAGTGTCTCTGTACACCTGCAGGCATGTTCATAATACAAATGCTCGTTACTTTTCCACAATACAATCTTGCGGGAAATAGTTCCCTCCTCTTACCCATTAGTTCCATGATTATATGCACTTCCGCTCGCCTTACATATTATCAAACACACAAACGAGCAGATTATCCAGTTCTTCCCGGTAAATTTTCAAAATTTTGCTAGACACGGACGACCAACTTTGGAATTTAATCCGAAATATTAACCTTAACGTAATTATAATTATTTTCGTTAGTCGTGTTTCTTAGTATATGTCTATGTTCAGAATTGCCTTAAAATATGTAGTACCTATCAATAGATTATCATCAAAACAGAATAGCATTGAAAAAAAAAAAAAAAGCTTAGGAATCATGCATAATGAGTTTTGTTTGCGCTCGATTGAAATCGCAACAGTTCAATAACTTCTGTTGGTAGAATTTTCAAATCCTGTGTTTTTAATGAGTCATTCTCAATTTTCTTTCTCTATAGGAAGGTAGGGCTACAAAATACGAATAGTTTGTGTCCTTCTGTTTACGTCTTACGTGTGTACAATATCCCTTAACTTACGTTAAGTTATGCTCTCTATTAACTCTTAGTAAGTCGAATTGTAAATTGCTTAAATGTAAATTCATTAGAAACTGCAATATTTTATTTTATTATTATTATTACTACTGTTATGTGTATGGCATTGCCTGTTTCTATTCCTTACATTTGCTGTTGATGTCGCGTCTAGTTAATATATAATTTCATACTGCAATGGAGTCAAGGACGTATAGGGCACAAACACGTTCATACACATGTTCATATAGTTGTAATTTTCGAGATGAATACGTAACTGCGAATTGACTTACTTCCTCATGTATTATGTAATCAGAATTGCTATACCTAGCAGGTTCACGAAACTGACTGTGTCGTGGGACGAATCCACTAATATAATTCGTTCCGACATAAGTACCGTATTGGACTCGTGGATATAAAACTAGTCTTAACAGAAAATGTAGGCAACCAATGAGATTGCCTGTAAAAAAGTGCGCACCAAAGGAACGTTTTATTTCGGGATTGAACAGGGAAGCAAACATTTCATCTATAGTGATCACGGAGTCAGAAAATTGGGAGCATTGTTTCTTGTAAGCATGTCATGGGCAGTTGTCTTTCAGAACGGCTTCTTTCAATTCGTTCAACTGCCTAGGGACTCAGCGTTTACTGACCTTTCTCAACTTTAGGTGATCAGTCAATATGCGTTCCACATCGCCATGCGACAACCGTATTGGGATGCAGGCAGTAGCGGCTCGATACCATAGTCTGAGGTAGTTCTGCAGAGTTTGTTTTTTGTATATTAAATTTCCCGTTTACAGCTATTAATTATAAAATGTACACGAACCAGCATCATCTTTCAGCACTCTAATCGTTATAAATGACAATTATAATTGAAATTAACAAATATATATACAACTTTAGTGTATAGCAAGCAAAACACTATTGTTTTGATTATTGGTTGTCAGTGGCATATTTAGGGCTTTGTTTCGGGAGGAGCTATACACAGCATATGAATAAGCACTTAATTTTTCCTTTGGGATGCCTACAAGTTTTAATGAATTTCGGGTGATCTTGAGCCCGATAGCTCCCCTCTAAATACACCACTGTTGTGTGTAACAAATTTTTAAAATACATATTCATACCGTAAGAAACATTCTGTTTTCAGATACCATAACAACTTCGGATTCACGTAATGTCTACAGGCAGAAATTTTATTAATCTACTGAATTATAGATATTTTATCGTTTGTAAATGAAGTCTATCCGACGTGACTTCTGCTGTACAAAATGTCCTATTACTCTTTCATTCAAGTTCGGCGTAGTGGATATGATATCACGCTCGATTGATAAGGCAGCCAAAGCATTGATTCTTTCCTGACATATTGTGCTTCCCAAAAATGTTTTAACTAGTTTAAAGTTAGAGAAGTAACGTTCTGCTTCACCTATTGTCGTTGGGGTAGTTAGAAGAATTTCCAAAAGGTTTATGGTTTCCTTAAAATTGTCACACAAATTGTGTTTTGTTCAGAAAATTTTCACAAACTCGAACATGGAATACCATTATTTTTAAAGCGCGCAACAATTACACTGAACTCCGTTATAAAAAACAAGAGAAGGGCGCCTCATGTACATCACGTCGTGTGTCTTCGGCTTCTTCGGAAGTATTCGTGAGTTCTGAGCTGCTGGAAGTGCAGCTCTAGTAAATCCTATCTAACAAACAAGGAAAACGTAATACAGTGCGGCTGGTGAAGATTTTGGTCTCAATGCTAAAGTATAGGGCAATCCGTGCACAGCTCTTGCAATATTATTAAGCTTCAGAAGGTATTTCCAGTAATTGTACGCTATGTAGCATATCCAGCAGCACAATTTCAGGACACTCTTAGACCAAATATCATTACATGTTATTTATTACCTTGATTAAATTAAACACAATTCAACTTAATTGAAAATACATTTATTCCACTAAAATAGCTGGTAGTTCTGCAGCTCTTATAGGCAAGCCGCCCCTGGATGCAGGTGTTCTCCATTACCAGTTCTTGACACCGGCAATGTTTTTAGGGATTGTTACACAACCTTAGCGTCCAGTGCTTAGCAAAACATCAATTGATATCCGACCACTTTCGTGAATTCACGTACCCGCTTCAGAACTGCATTATCTGGAAATGCACTGTTCACACAAGTATAGTCAGATCCGGACTATAAGGAGATTGAGGGAGCACTTTCTATCCCAGACTTATTATTTTGTTGCTGTGTGTAATTGACAGAGTGGGGCCTCGCATTATCTTGTGTCTTTTGATGACTTTATTTGGAGCTCCGGTCTATCCCAAACTTCTTTAGAATACGTCAGAGCTTTGCCAGTGACAATGTCGATCCTTATCAATTGTTGCGCCACGTTCTAAAACATCGATTCTGGAGTTCGAGACAAATTTCCTTCCTCTTTGCTTTCTGTTCTCTTGTGAGCAAGTCTGGCACTCAGTGGGCTCAAACCTAAAACCTGTATTAATGATAGATAACCCAGTCCCTTCAACGAACTGTCGTGTGGTTGTAAACATCTGTCGGTACTGATGAGTTGATCGGTATGATCTTTGCTAACGTCGCTCACTGCAGTTGATGGGCTGCCGGACTGTGGTTGGTCTATCAGACTGAAACCACCACTGTGGAAGTTTTGTACCCATCGCTGGATATTGCTGCTGTCCAAAGTCTCATCTCTGTACACAGGGAAAAATTTGCGTCGAGGAGATGTGACTGAGTGATCGCGGTCTTGTACAGGAATTAAGTGATCGGCCGTTCGCGAGTGCGGCTCTGTATTTCTTCTCTCCGTTGTGAGCATATCTATAAACAAAGGATGAAATTTTGGTATATCACCTCTGCATGAAAGACACAAGTACCTTAAAAAAAATAGCTCTAATCATTAAGAAGTTATGCCTCATTATGCAAAGGTTCTTACGGAATATTTCTGACAGTTATATAAAATCATGCACTTTTTCAGTAAGTCATTGCATACAACACATAGATTTAGCGATAAAAGTTGCCCCGAGTGTAGATGTAGTAAATAAAATAATTGAAATAATTCCACTTTTTCCAGAGGATACGTGTTAACGTTCATTCCTGAAGGATATATTTCGTCAAAGGAAATACAGTTAAAAAGTACTGTCGAACTCTAACACTCTTTGTGAAATTCTTAATTGGTGATCCATTTATTAAATTAGTATCTTTGATTTTTGTTCGTACCTATCAAAAACAAGATACGCATTATACACTTATGAATGTGGTATATATTTAAAACATCGATTTCGTTACGGACATTTCATTTATTATTATTACTACGTGTTTCGCCCAAGCCTTTGAACCATTGTACACAGTGGTTCTATACAGCCGGTTCACCAGAACCGGTGGTTAAAATATTTAGAGTTCGCTAAACCGTTTGAAATGAAATCTTTTGAGTTTTACGTCCCACGGTTATGCCGGTTAGGCTAAAGGAGACGGTGATGATGAGTAATGAATGAAAATGGTGGAATGAAGAAAGTGGGAGGAAACGGGAGAACCCCGAGAAAACCCACGCACACGGTGTTTGTCCACCACAAAGTTCACTTGGCGGGGGCTGGGATCGAACTCAGGACCCCTAGCACCAGAGGTGAACGCTCTACCAGTGAGCCACCGCGGCTCCCGCTAAACCGTTTGTTATACCTAGACACAACAGTAAATTTTGCCCATTTATACCCAGGAACAAGCAAGATTTAGTTTGTTTAGCTTTGTTCTTAGAAATTCTTAAAGCTACAGGATTAAATATATGATCTCTCGGAATAAGTTATAAGCGATTATTTCTTAATCTCAAATGGTTAGATATCAAGAATGAGAACTGAAATCACATGAGTATAGTGGTGAGGGTTATTTACATCCAGGGTGGGAAAAAATCATGATTTTTTTTTTTTAAAAGTCATTTTTGTTGATTTTTTTTTATTTAAATAGATTTTTTTTATTTAAATCAAATCTTTCTCCTCGTATAATACAAGTTCCAAACTGAAGAAAAAGCATTAGGAATTAGTATTAAATGCTAATTATGCCATTTAAGTGAAAGTATTGGGGTTGAATTATGCCCAGTCGTTAACCTATACCTATCCCAAACAATGTTTCTTAACACTTTTAAATTATGGCTCTTTTTAAAGGTAAATTATAGACTTTCAGTCAAGCAGCTACAGCATCATCCCTATTTATCCTAGGATAATGGTACATACATCACTCTGTTTAGAATAGAACAGCTTTTGAAACGGTAACATTCACATTTCCCTATCATGTCCCTAAAGCGGGAAAATTTGAGAGTAATCGGCATTTCTTTAACTTTTTTAAATTTTGATCCCCTCTGGATTCCCCTGTGTTAACGCACAGATCTCAAAATCAACTGGGAAATACTAAGGGGTGTACTAAATGTATTAAGTAGCTTGCGGCATGAAATACATAAATTTCGCCTAAAGTTATAAAATTAAAAAAAAAAATGGAGTGGGGATAGGTCCCCTCTAAATACGCGCTATTATCTGGGAACAAACAAACAGACACGCACAAAAAAGAATTTTCGTCTTAAATGTCGATGGTGATTTCCCCGTTGGAATAGTTGACGATTTTAAAACCCAAACCCAATGTTACGAAAAGAAGAAAGCAGGATTGCTCCGTTACCTGTTCAAAACGGGATTTTCCCTAATCATCCTTTGCATGACACTTGTTTTCATACTATACGGTACTGTACATTTGAGTCTCATTGTATTATGATTATTAACTTCCATAATCGAAATAACAGAACAGAAACGGGATTTTACTTATTTTCACTTTAAATTAATTTATTTCGGAATTTGATTTAAATCAACGATTTTTATTTAAAAAATGAAGTGATTTAAATCAGACTGATTTAAATCAGACTGATTTAAATCAGTCCACCCTGTTTACATTTGAAACGCATACATACCATTATCAACAATTGTTCATCCATTGCTGGATTAAGGTCTTTCCAGTACTTTTTGACAAGCATCTATCTTCCATAATTCACTTCCAAGATGTTCACAGTGCTACCTAATTTTGTCACAACACCTTTCTAGTTTGAAGTCGTGCTTAATTGTTTACATGTAACATTTTGTTTCTAATGTGCCCACCAACTAATATGCGGTTACACAAATATTAATACTCAAATCTAGGTATAGCTACGGCCTTAGTCCTAATAATAAACAGCAGGACATGTTTGTGCTTAATGTGTATCACTATCCATATTGAAATAATTAAATTGAAACAGTACAATTTTTAAGTTGCAATTAAATCATCAGAATAGTTTTAAATCAGCAAATGGCCTATACACGCTAGCGACATTTATTAGCATGACTGTTTACTATCAGAAATTTAGCGTGACTGAGGTGTTTCTCTTTCATAATTAGGATTTCCACCACAATTGGGTACTGTTTTAAACTTTAGAGTGGTCAAATTTACGAGTTGAGGATTACTAAGTGCAACCGTAACTGCACAGTTATATTTAGAACATAATCCTTTATTTTGAACTTCTTACACAGTAGACTGCTACCTTTATGTTTATTGTTAGTTAAAGAACGTAATGAGCGTTAATAATAAATAAAAAATAAATAAATAAATGAAAAAAGGAAAGTAAGTGAAAACTAAGAAGTATATTTGTTTATAATTGAATGATGCATAACCAGTTTTTCTTCTCTCTCTTTTTTATTTATTTATTTATTTTCAGTTTTTGTATGTACTTACGTCTCAGTATTA
The DNA here is from genome assembly GCF_964235325.1 of Thermobia domestica. NCBI lineage: Eukaryota > Metazoa > Arthropoda > Insecta > Zygentoma > Lepismatidae > Thermobia > Thermobia domestica. The sequence goes on along the minus strand of NC_137456.1, from coordinate 58,355,484 downwards.
TTAATATACTGTACTGAAAGTCATAACGTAAAAAAGAAAAATGTCCAATTTTAACTTAAAACATACCTGAAATACCTTGTAAATCATTGGTATGCGATAATTAATTTTGATGTCGTTGCTGAGATCGAATTAGCTTTGAGCAAGGTGTCTTCTGTAAGGTTTTACGTTTGTGTTGTAACATGTAGTTTACTCTCGAAACATTTATAAGGAAGACGAGCACTTGGGGTAGTAGCACTCACCTTTGTACTCTCTTTAAATAAAAATGTAATATTTTTATACAATTTCGGCTTTTCTTGGAACCTTCCTTGGTAACACAACTCTATGTTGCTCTTGTTTTCTCATATAGTTATCTGTGATAAAAATATGTCTTTAAGACTCGAAATAAATAGTATCATCCAAAAAATAATTTGTGTAGTAATATCACTTGTTACTCTACGCACTTATTCACGTATAAAATTCTGTTCATAATCTTTGAAATTCCGTTTACTTATATGCAGTTAATTGTGTTTCCTGAAACTCCCTTGTACTTCCGAGCTTTCGGCTCTCCCCTAGAGCCTTGGCCACGGAAAATAAAAACAGGAGGAAAAATAATAAAATATCAAAGAAACAAAAGTTACAGAACCGGGATGGAATAGTGCGAAGAATCCCTTGTCTTAGCTGCTAGTAACATGTCAAGTGTGCTGCTCCACCATTTGACGTGTGACTTACAGCTAAAACAGACATTCTTCGCACTTCTCCACGCTAGTGAGTCCGTTCCCTTTCTTTTCGTGATAGTTTTATTTTATTTTTTTTTTTTTTTCCTCCTGCTTTTGTCCTTCGTGAACAAGGCTCTAAGGTAGACCTGAAAGCTAGAAAGCTCAAGGGATTTTCAAGAATCACAATTGCATGTAAGTAAAATTATTCTTAAAATTCCTGAGCGTGTTAGCATATAATCGGAATTTGAAATTCCAATTATGAGTGTAACTGTTTATGTTTAGGAGACGTCGTTATATATGTTAGTATATTACAATCGTCCCTCTTAATGTCGTATCTTAAATTTAACTATCAAAATAAAAACCCTTATAACTTTTACTCACTTAAGTTGTTGACCTGAATCTTAAAAAATTTACTCTTCCATGTATATTCATACTTCTCAGTAGATATAAGCTAATAATGTTAAATTATTTTCATGTGTATCGTCGTGACTTTTTGTATTTTCAATTGAAAATAACTGCAACCTAGAGAAATTTTACTAAGAAAGATTCCAGAGAGAATCGAAATTACACATAAGTACTACATTTTTATTTGCATACAGAGGTGAGTTGTACAATTTATTTAGTGGTATGTACTAGAGCTGTTACGAATTATTCTAATATTCGTTATTCGAATTTTCATTTTCAATATTCGAATAATGAAATATTCGAATTTTAACAGCACTTGATATATATCCTAGCATTTAGTGTATATTAGTAAATACGTAGGTTAGTCATACCGATTGGCGTTTCTCTACAAAGTTCATTGCTAAAACTAGCAAATTAAGATTCACCTGAAGTATATGTATTTGATTTTTTTAATTTCTCAAAATTTCAGGAGTGAACTTTGTACTGAAAGGCCAACTGGTACGACTCACCTAAATGATTACAATGTAACAGTATAGTGCTTGACATGGCTAGAAGTTCTTCACAGTGGAGTACTTGTTTAAGGAAAAATGTAAAATCTTATTGGAGATCCCTCGTTTACAACTACTTGTATGTAATCAAGATATGAGCCAGGAGTTCGAAATTAATTATCCTCCTAATAATTCGTAAAGCATTTCGTCTGTTAATATCTAGGATAAGTATTAACAGACGAAAACCATATTCATGAAGAAATTAAATGTCGACTAAAAGCAATGAATTTGTGTTATTATTGAGTTCAAAATATCTTGTCGTTGCGAATTCTGTCGAGGAATTTGAAGCTTAAAATATATAAAACGATAATCATGTGTCTTATGCTATATGGTTGCGAAACATGGTCGCGTACTCTGAGAGAAGAACGTAGACTGAAAGTATTTGAGAATAAAATCCTGAGACGAATATTCGAACCCAAGAGAAACGGGAATGGGAAATGGCGGAAACTTCATAATGAGGAACTACATAATTTAAACGGTTTACCAAACATTGTTAGGGTCATCAAGTTTAGGAGACTCAGGTGGGCGGGTCATGTAGCCAGGATGGAAAAAAGTAGGAACGCTTTCAAAGTCTTAACTGGAAGACCAATCGGGAAACAACTATTAGGAAGACCATTGGGACGACAATATTATGATGGATCTCGCAGAAATAGGAATACAAAGTAGAGACTGGGTCCAATTGGCTATGGATAGAAGTCAGTGGAGAGCTTTTGTGAACGCGGCATTGAACCTTTGCGTTCCATAGGCCATAGAATTAGTTAGTTATTTCAGGTGAGGTAGAATACAAGCATATTGCGTTCTATAATGTCGGTCTAACAGGAGTGTATTTCTTTCATGCAACAGAGGAGCAAGAGCAATTCGTCAAATGAAAAATCGATAATGCTGCAACTTATTATTCTTATTCAAAGGAACAGAATTAACGTGTTAATTTTCGAATATATAAATACATCCAGTTAAATCACATGAAAAATAAACTAAAACGTAATAGTGTAATAGTTAATTAATCCATGTCATGAGTGTTAAATATTTAATATAGAAGAACATAATGTAAAGAAATTGAATGTAATTAAATCCCCGATATAGATGATCGTCTGCGGAATTAGTCTTAAATTAACTTATTTCTATTATTAATTGTGATAAATTATTATTATATTTCAGTGCAAGGACAGGGGTTGTACGGCGGTGGAATTTGATGTTGCTTTGACTGCTGATGACGTACCGATTGTCTTCCATGATAGTACGGTAGACCGGCTTACTGATGAGACTGGAGAGATTAAATTCTTGACGTATGAGGAAGTCAAACGCCTGAATGTTTCATCGAAACATCCGTTCGTGTAAGTTATAATTTTACCATCTTAACTTAATATAATTGTCAATGTAATTTGCTAAATACCGTGAAACAGATGGAAGAATTGGAAAAGTTCCGCCATTTTAGATTGAAAATAATCTATTTCCAACAATTTTCCTCTCTTTCCACTTTTTCGTATCTTTATTCATAACGAAGATAGCGTGTGCCCCCGGACTTTTGATACACCCGATGTAATTAATTATGTATAGAGTTTCACAGAAAATCCAACAACAAGGTTCCTGATTAATAGTAAATTAGATACTTTCCTCTGTTCGGTTTTGTTGTAAATTTAATACATATTCGTTCCAGCACAGTAACGTAGAATTAACTTTCACTATATTGTATTACTACTATTATTTATGTACTAGCAGAATACCCGTTTTCGCACGGGGAAAAACTTTTAATTTTGGACATAAAGGACTGAATTTAGATTTAAACGGCATCGGAAATGTCACTGTTCATCTCAGCAATCCCGAAAACTATGGATTCGACTGTAACATCAGTCATTTCCTTTCTTCTTTTTTTTTTTTTTTTTTTAAGTTTTACATCCTACGGTTATGCCGATTAAGCTAAAGGAGACGGTGATGATGAGAGATGAATGAAATGGTGGAATAAAGAAAGTGGGAGGAAACGGGAGAACCCTGCAGAAACCCACGAGCACGGTGTTTGTCCACCACAAAGTCCACACGGCGCGAGCTGGGATCGAACCAGGGACCCCAAACACCGGAGGTGAACGCTTTACCATTGAGCCACCGCGCCCCATCGGGTATTTCCAATCATTTGTGTGTATATATATATACACAGGGCATTAATGAACTATACCGACAAACTTTAAGAAGTGATTCCTCACATCAAAATAAGAGAAAAAGTTCATATGGACCTATGGCGAAAAGTGGATAGTTTCAGAGCTAGGACTGTCCAAAATCTTAAAAAAGCCAAATTTCAAGAGGCCCTATTTCAAATTCGAGAGACTATGGATGGTGGTCCTTATCAGCGTAAAGGAAGTCATGCATACGCAATCCAAAAATGCATATTTCGTTAATGTTCAATGGGTGTACAGATTATTCCATGCAGTGTGAAATTCCCAGACATGCCATCAACCGAATTTTGAGATATGCTCTGACTTTATGATTGGTCCAAAGTAGACAAAGGAATCCTTTGGCGAGATGTCGGAAGTGTTAAGGATCGTCAGCAGCACGATCTCTCGTGCTCGGGAAAACGCATGGTGCGATGATTTGTTTCACGATTATAAGTGAAGAAAACGTTAAATATACCGTGACAAAATACATATCACACGTTATTCCGAACACAGAGAAACATGGAGCTGCCGGTTCCTAACATTTTCGCCTTCCCTCCGAAGCATTGGATGTCCATTGTTGTCAAGGTTTACCTTCTGCCTACTTTGGACCTTACTTGAAATCAGGGTATATCTGAAAAATCTATTGAAAACATATCTGAGAATTACACCCTGTAGGGAATCCCTCTACATCTATTGACAATTGATGAAATTGCTCTTTTGGATTGTGTATGCGTGGCTTTCTTTACGCTGATAAGAACGACCATCCACAGTTTTTGGAATTCGAAATAGGGCCTATTGAAATTTAGCTTTTTCGCGATTTTGGACAGCCCTAGCTCTGAAACTATGCACTTTTCGCCATGGGTCCATATGAACATTTTCTCTTTATATATATATATATATATATATATATATATATATATATATATATATATATATATATATATATATATATATATATATATCCATCCCCTTCAAGTTGCGGGGCTGAATTTAAATTTAAACGGCATTGGAAGTACCACTGTTCATCTCAGCGACCCAGAAAACTATGGATTCGACATTAATATGGGTCATTTTCGATCATTTTAAAATATCTCCCTCCCCTAATTTGCACCGTCAAAGTGAAATGATAAAAAAAAAAGAAAAAAAAAAGAAGAAAGCCAGAACCTCATCTATGTTGAAATTTTGATCGAGATTGGTTGGGTGGTTCACGAGTTAAGTCACAAACATAGTCACTTTCATTTTTACATGCATAGATTAAATGTTCTTTAAGCGCGTGTAACTACATACAATGATATAACTATACTGAAAAGTCTAGGGCATAATGAAAAATAAATAAATAAAAAAGTATAATGGAATTTCTAGTTTAACGTTCACTTTTATGCCCTTCAGGTGAATAGAGACAGATGATCAATAAAATAGTCAATGAAATGAGAATGTGGGAAGAGAGAATAGAACCTCGGGAAAACCCACGGATACGATGTTGCCCTGGAGCTCCTTCGTGGCTAAGCGGTTAGCGTACGCGCCTTTGGCGTGGGAGACCCGGGTTCGATTCCCGGCGGGAGCTCATGTGGTTCGGATTCCACGTTAATCAGTAGGTCCACGTCTCATATAGCCTCGCTGCTGAACGGGACGTTAAACTCAAAATCAACTCAACGATGTTGCCCTGTACAAACCCACATGGCTTGAGATCGAACCAGCACCCCCCTCGCACCAAAGGTAAACGCTTTACCATTGAGGTACCTTTATTCCCTCCCCCCAATCTGAACTCAGTACAGCACCTCAAATCTCGAGTTTCTGTGTGTTTGGTGTTTTTATTATTCCAGCCCTTATAGATTAGTCGTGCTGGCAATTTGTAAAAGTAGCCTTACATGATGAATATTTTTTAGGAATGTCGTAATTTAGTATACACGTTACGTGTATCAAGAGTCCGGGTACTCAAACCAACTCGGTTGTGAGTAAATAATATAAGATAAAATGGGGGTATAAAAAACAATAAAAAATAAAAAAAGTGTCCGGTCACGATCCAGTCATTCACTTTTTCATCCTTTGTGTGTTATTGAATTCACGCTTACAGAGGCTCTGGTGCGTAAAAATAAGTTTAAATCGGTTATTTCATCCTTTCATTGATATATATAAAATTCAGGTATTCTTAATATACGGACACTGGATTGTCGAAGCACAACAGCTAGGATGTGGTACATGTCATGTGGTCTAACTGGAGAGCACCGACTTCAGGAGTAGGAGAGTGGGTGGCTGTTCTGGGAAACGGATTAGGTGGTGTAGTGGTTAAACACATCGGCACAGTATGCCGGAGATGCTGGGCTTGAGTCCCAGTCCAGTCGTGTACTTTTCTACTCTGTGTGTGAGACAGAAAAGTCATTGGAAGTAGGAGTTTTCAATTAAAATGGTGGAATTTTTCCAATTGGATAAGCCGTTATGTTCCACACTGATACAGCAATCTATGTTAAATGAAACATCATTTCTAGTTTTAACAAGCTGTTCCAACGAACGTAAAAACACACACACAAATGACACGGGGAGCTAGCACATTATTATATGAGGGAACCTCAAACAGCTCGAATCCGACTCCCAACAATGTTGTATTGTTGGTATGGTAAGGGCGCAAGGGAACAACGTGCTGAACTGGCACCATTGCTTTTTCATTTATCATAGGGCTCCTTACCTGGTACGATTGGAAAAATTCCACTATTTTAGGTTGAAAACTATTTATTTTCAACAATTTTCCTCTTTCTATTTTTTCATATCTTTACTCATAAGGGAGTTGGCCTACAACCTCGGACTTTTGATACATCCTGCATATAATGAAGATGTCCCCACCTCATGATCCATGACGTGTCTCCGAGTAAAATTTCCTAACAGATTTAAATATTTCTAGTAATTTTTCGACGCCCTTGCTCATATTTCAATGTTACTTTGTGCCGTTAATCTCTGTCCTAATGGCATATCTAAAACAGACGATTTAATTAAATGGACGATTATTAATCTTTAATAACCGCATTTTTAACTGTAATCATTTCGTCTGTGTTGCACACATAAAAGAGAATTTTTGTTGCAGGCGTTTTCGGCTTCATCAAAGCGGAGTGCATGCAAAAACCACCCATTTCCTTCTTGTTCTTCCTGTACCTCTCGTCCCAAACATTTCCATTATTATCACTCTTCTGACTACATAGTTGCTTTTTTTTCTCTCATTAGATGACCATATATCTAAAGTTTTCTTTCTATTATCTTCTTAGATATCTATAACATTGGTGGTTCCTTTCACTCTCTCATTATTCCCTCTGTCTCTTCTTGTTGTTCCACACATCCAGCATCCAGAGCAGCATTTTCATTTCGGTTACATTCTATCTTGCCGGTAAAGATAACACATCTCTCACCATTCCAGTAATCATAAATATCAGAACTTAACTTTATACCATATTCCTAGAAACTTCTATTTTGTACTAAACTCTACAAAGCCAATGATGCAGAAAGAACGATTGTTACATGTAATGGCATCCCACCGAAACATATCTACTTTCCTCGATTGAAATCTGCAACTTTACATTCAGGCTCCTCCATTATAGAAAAGATCAGAAACCATTTAAATGAAATCTCAGTTTAGCTTCCCATGATTATGCTTTTTAGGATAACGGAGACGGATAATTAAGACAAGTGAATGATGAAAAAATTAGTGGAAATGGGATTGTGAGAGAAAAACGGAGAACCTCGAGAAAACCTACGGACGCGATATTTTCCACCACAAACTTAGTTGGGCAGTGATCAAATCAAGGATCCCACCCACCAGAGGTAAGCGCTCTAGCACTGAGCCATCGTGCCCCCGGAGATCCCATTTTAGTCAGGAGCTCTATCACCGATCTCAAACCACCAAATACAATTCCAGCGTCCGCAGTGGCTAGTAGATTTATAGGCCAGATTCCACTCCATCGTCGCTTCCTTCAAAATTAGTAAAGGACTCTTGAGTACTACACCTATGTTCAATTTCACATTCATACCACTACCAACAAATAAATGGCTTTGCGAAGTGTGTCTTTATATACCTCGTGGGACAGCAAATTCTCCGCCCATCAATACTGTAACATGTTATCTGGAGGTACAGTGGCTCAGAGGTAGAGCACTCACCTATGATGTACAGGGTCTCTGGTTCGATCACAGACCATGGTGAGTTCGTTGTGGATAACATCGTGTCCGTAGATTTACTTGGGATTCTACCGTTTCCTCCCGCATTTGCATTCCAACAGTTACCTTCGTTAATTATCCGTTTCACTTAGCGTAAAGAACATTACTTTGGAACTTAAAAACTCAAATTCATTTTTTTCTAACTTGTCAGTGGGTTCGATTCATAAATGACATTTTCCTAATATAGAGCAAAGTTTCTGAACAATTAAGAATCCCGTAAAATTTACCTGGTTCTTCTTCCAAACAAACAGTAACTTACCTTGACTTTGCTGTCAACGAATGTCATGGAAATTAACGTATTTACCAAACCAACGAACAGTAACATCTCCACTTAAGGAGCTAGAAACGCTCTATCATGTGTCTGATCATTCGGAGAAACTTGCTCTACTACTGCATTCTTCAATAACTACACCATCCAAGATGCTCTCGTCAGCACCAGGAATAAACCCCTTTTTATAACCTTTCTGGTAATCTAGTCAGTCGTGGCAAAAGTAAATAAAAAGTGCAGTAAAGTAATAAAGTGTGGTGTGCAATATGGGGCGAAAAACTTATTGGAGCTGTTTTCATTGATGGGACCTCGGATGCTGCACAATATGGAGATATGTTTGAAAACACTGCTGTGATACTTTTGTTGAGCAAAGAAGGGTGGTTTCATCAATATTGGCCACAAGATGGGGTACAGCCACATTATGGTCGTAATTTAATCGATGGCTCAATAAACATTTTTCCGGTTGCTGGATAGGTCGGCATGACTAGTTGAGTGGCCAGCAAGGTTCCCCGATCTAACTCTGTTGGATTTCTATCTTTGGGGGCACTTTAAACTATTATCTACCAGTGTAAAATTAATGACATTGGCTACCTGAAAAGGAGGATCATCACGGCCTGTGAACAAATATCACAAACTATGCTTCGCAGAATGCATAAGCACTGGGTCACACAGTTAAGTATGTGCAAAAAACAGAACGGTAGGCATATTGAACATGTCATGTGATAGTATTTGTCTTATGTGTGTTAGCTCTCTCTTTTCCTGGTTATTAAAGAATACGTAATGTGAGATGTTACAAAGCTTGTTTCTTACTTTGTCTTCATCCTTCAATTCGAAACTTCGCACATAGCATATCCTAAATCTATTCACAGCTTCAAAACTGTTGCAGGGGTTGGAAAAATAACCTTACCGTTGGGTTTCTCTTCGTACGAGGATATTGTTTAATATGTCACACGACCATGTTGCCATTTAAAATAAACAAGTTGATTCCAAGATGGCGGCTACCAAATAGCGGACGACAGCCTGAAACACGTCATATGTTTCCCCCTTGCACTAGCATTGATCCCAATTGACTTCGGATCAACTGCATTTACAGGTTTTCAAATATTTAGCCCGGTCCAGATTTTGTATTTCACTTAAAATATCATCTTTAAATTACTTCCGACATTTGGACATTTTCCAATACGAAGAGGTTGTGGGATTCTAGTGTGTCATTTAAATAATGTTTACCAACATCTATGTCAAATTTTAACTTGTTAATAATTACTTCCTAAGTTCAATAAAATTTTAAATCAGTTTGACGGTAGTTTTTAGAATTTTAGAATTTAGAGCTAAATATTTCTAAAAAATGAGTTTTATGAAAAAATGTTTCTCTATAAAAAAAATATTGTTATCTATGCTCTATAAAACTACACTAAGTTTATCTCTTTATGTTCAACTATAGCGAAAATGTTGCTATTTTTACCTGGGTATTGTTCATTTGACCTTTCCAGCGGCCATTTTCCAATATGGTGGCGAAAGTCACGTGGAATTTCAGAGGACTTTTAGTATGTTGTTTAGAACATCATTCCAAACATCTGTACCAATTTACAGCTTGTTACTAATTTGTTCTTTCTTCATTAAAATTTGAGCTTCATTTATTGCATTAATAGAAACTCAAAAATTTTGTTTGTCACGTATTTTCCGTCGATAGATGGTTGAAATCATGTTTTAATAATCACAGGATTATGTAGCATGGAAAGACCGTTTATGTGTATTAAAAAGAAGGAAAGAAACAGAAAATATGAATATTGATTTTGAGAGATATTGAGTTTATTTAATGAGGTACTGGAATATAAGTTTTATGGTATGTTGAATTGTTTGATGTTATAGTGGATCCTGTAGCTATTTGTGTGTGTTATTAAGTTATTCCAGAATGCTGTAATATGTATTGCCTGCTGAGATAAAGTGAAGGTGTGATAGCCTATAATCTGTTATTAGTTGGTCATTGCTAGAGTAATCCGAAAGGATAACAACACTTTTGACATATTGTTACTAACCTGAACATGATTTTGATTATGTAAGGGTCCAGATGAAATTAATTACTAATTTTTAAAGTGTAATAAAGTATAAAATCATAATACGTGAAATGAAGCATAATTCTTGGAAAATTGATCGCCTGTTGAATTAATTATAGTCTAAATATTGTTATCAGGAGTTACATTCAGTATTTTAAGTTTTATTTTGAGCAATAAAATAAATGGATGTTTTAAAGGGAACATATGGATGGTTTCTTTGGTACGTATACTGAAGTCCGAAACTTAAGAATTAAAAAATAATTGTAGTTCTGTGAAAACAGGACAACAATTAAAAATCACGTTACAGTATGCAAAGTTTAACGACTTCATGGCCAGGTCAGTGCACATTTTAAATCAGAGAAATTTATTATCTGCTTCAGTTGAGAGATTCTTTTCTGCGCTTTATTAAACTTTGAATTCTAAGCTGTCGTGTCTGACAGAACAAAATCTTGAGGCTCACTCAGAACTTGCAGTTAATTAACCTCTTCAGGGTAGTGCAGATAAAGAAACGGAGAGTGACATAGTAGATGTATAGATTATCAGTCGTGATCATTGCTTTGGTATTATTATAGTGTTCACGGATATGATTTTATACTATCCTACAAAATTAACTTACTATTGAAAAAAAAAAAAAAAAAAAAAAAATCAAGGTTAAAAGTGAAAAGATTGTTCAGGAACCTGATCTTTATTTGAAGTAAGAGAAATCATTTTGATTTTCATTTGTTATTATAGATACACGTGTATTTCTTTCTTCTTTTCGTTAATAGGGACACTTACCCTGATGAAAGAGTTCCCAGGCTTGATGAAGTAGTAGAAGAATGTTTGAAACTCGGAATGCGAATGTTCATTGATATTAAGGACAGTGATCTGAAGGTGAGTTCTTACCAAGTAAGTTCTAACATTGAATTTGGAAAATATACTTCTGAAAATATGATGCAGAAAAGGAAAAAAGAAGAAAACATTTAAATAAGTATAAATAAGAGACGTAAAGGATTATAAAGTAACTTCGGCATAAGCGTTCTTATCTTGTTCACGGGGATTTAAGAATTCTTTGAAATCGTTTCGATGCCTTACGGCATCTTTTTCAGTGTCTTCTACTTACTGGTAAACAGTAATGTATTGGTTCCTGACTTCTTGAGGAACCCATTATGAGAGAAAATATAAATAAATGAGTAAATCTTTACTTCACAAAATGTGCTGAACATTTTTGAAAAGTAAGATACAAAGTTAATAGGCTTTTCAGTATTTGAAGGTTGAAATATATGTTTCAGTTTAAAAAAAAAAAAGATTCAGTGTTCTTAAGAACTCGTCGCCAAGCTTACTTTTTTTTTTTTTTTTTTTAATATTGAATTAATTATTTAATGAAGAATATAAAAAATGTAGAAAGAAACAATTCAATACACAATGTAGTAGTATCATATGGACTAACAATTGTTTTCAAGATCTTTCGTAAATTTCGGTGCCCAACAGTTCTGATGTCATAAACTGCGCAACCAAATTTCTGGCCTATAAGTAAGGATTTGGAAACGATCGTTTGTTTAACAAAAAATTGGCTACTTACCAATGAATCCTTCTTTGGGGAGCTTAAATATTTTACATGTGTTTTGGAACGCCAAGCTGGTTCCATCTTAAGTGGTAAGGTAACAAGAAACAGGGCGCCCATTATATTTTAATTGATCGTTACTTTACTTAATAGCGTTTTGTAGATACTACCTGCCTTACTTCATACATTTTGATATTTTAAGTTGTTCAGTGACATTTAAGAAAGTGGGCGTGAGTTGACAAAGATCTGTAATAACATTAATTCACTTGACTGGTTTTTGATGTGGAAATAATTAGGTAAACTCAAAAAACATATGAACAACTTTCCACGTGCTGAACATTAAGCACTACGCTATCCAGTCTGTCTGCTCAGTAAGCCGAAGCTCCAAGTTCGAATCTCGGTCCAGTGACGGTGCATTTCTTCACTGTGTATATCACTGAATTCGCATCTAACATGTCTTGGATCAAAAACTTGTTACTTAGACCGCGAAGTGGCAATAAGGCAGAGCTGCAGAGGTTACAGGGCCAGTGATGGTGGGAAGTAAACATCCATGGCACAGAACCAGGAAGTGGTAGTTCTATCCTGTACCTCCTCATAGCTGAGCAGAAACAGAGGTCGTGTTTCAACGCCGTACCATACAGTACTCATTGAGAAAGCGAACAGGAACAAGTTAGCCACTGCGACATTTTGTTGGATAAGAAAAATAGACAATCTACAGAATAATTCAAATATGTGAAGTACAGAACAACACTAACAGGAAGTCGGAAAGTTGAGGGCATAATGCGAAATTTCATGAACGAAGAATAAATGCTCTTGTGCACATGATGAATCACAATGATAAGTGGTCTTGAGGGATGCAGCTGCCAAATTTAAATGTGTACCATATCTTGAAGAAAAAGGCAGACGTGACAGCACGGAAGAAACAAAAGGGCTTCCAAATACACAGAGAAGCAAAGCAAGGACGTTCAGAATCACTGTTGTGTATTGGTGCGACGTTTGGTGTTCGATGACGAGGCGTACTTCACAGCGGAAATAATTTTACACCTTCGACAAAAATGTGACTACCCTGTCTGTAAATATGTGGAAAGAGTAAAATTTCCGACTAAGGTGTTGGTATGGGTTGCAGGTTTTGAGAATGGGTTATGTGAAGCATTCGTGAAAGAGAAGCTGAATGCGGTCAATGTGGACAGTACATGAGTATGAAAGCTAGACTCGTACAACGCTTGTTTCGCAATGCTAAGAAACACATCCACCGGGTGGGCCAAGATGGTCTGTATGTAATGACTCACTAGTGTGCTCCCACTTATATGTAGCTGCAGCTGTATGGTGTCAGAATAAATACGTGATCAGATACTTTTTTTTTTAAGTCACAATTTTGGTCGAACACACGTTATGAAAGATCTGATGCGATATAAACCAGTGTTTTTGTCCACTTATCGTAAGGATAAATTCAGTTGTCAGAGGCATTCTGTAATGCAGACACTTGGTTGTCCAAGCACAATAAATATTGTCGTGTAGTCCATGTGGTCTTGAGTCGTTGAGTATCGATTTCAAGAGTGATGGAGTGTCTAACAATTCCGGGAACAAACTGGGTAGCGTAGTGATTAACACATCGAGACGGTAAACCGGAGACCCGGGTTTGAATCTCAGTGCAGTCGTACACTTTCACTTTCTGTATATCAAACAATATCTAAAGCAAAGTTGGTAACTGTTTGTTTTCAACTGTGAAGTACTTTCTATTTACAATTGAATTTTCCATTAAGATACTTTTCGAACCTACATATTTTCATCTTCAGGCATAAGAAGGAACGGAAAGGGAAAGTTAAAAACAACTTTAGAGAAAACGAACTTGATCAGTCCCACAAGTAGGTTATTGTAAAGTCAATATTCCTACGGACACTTTGTCAAAATCTAGGCGCGGCTGTGCTGTCCGCCATTAAAATTCTAAATCAATAGCACGTCTCCTACACTGAGAAAAAATCTAAAGTCGTGGTCTAGTTTTTATCTAGTGATCTGTCCAAATTTGGCCTCAAGTTCCTGGTCGTAATAAGAAACGGCTCTATCACTGTACTTTTTATGTTGGTACTAGCTAGAATGTTCGTTCTTCATACGGGAGCAATAAGTGTTTGGAAAGCTTTTGAACTCCCTTTCCCACTCTCTTTCTCTCTTTCTTGTGATAAGCATTTTAATCAAAGTGTGATAATAAAAACTCGTAAGAAATTATATTTTTGGCATGGTAAAATTCCAGCTTGAAGTAGGTACTATGTTCTAAAGTTAATTGCAAACGGTTCAGACGTTTTCTTGCGATGCAATCACAAACAACATACGACGTCGAAGTCAACGTGAAGAAGGAAAATATAGAAAATGACCCCTTTTCCTATCTTAAAATAGAAATTTACAAAACTGATGGGACACGTATCACCTTATTTTAATGAGGAGTGTACATACCGAATTTCATCTTTCTAACTGCCGGAGATCGTGAAGTACTGTACTTTTGGAATAAATTTTGAACGTCCTTTACTCCCCCCTTCCGTTTAGGTTACGTCCTTCAATCAAAGTAACATGGTAAAACCCCAGCTCGAGGTAGATACTAAAGATATTAATTCACTTCAAACTGTTCAACTGTTTCCTTATAATGGCGGTCTAAAACAGCTGTCAACACCGCTTTCAATGTGAAGAAAGAAATATAATATTCCGCCCTTAAAACGAGAATTTTCAAAAACTGTGACACGGGTCGGTTTATTTATAATTAAGAATTTATATACCAAGTTTCAGTGATGCTATTCAGCCGGTTCGCTTCACTTTGCTAGAACCGGATGTTAAAATATTTCGAGTTCACAGAACCGTTTGTTATACCCAGACATAACAGTAAATTTTACCCAGTTATACCTAGGGACAGTGAAGTTTAGTTTAACTATCTTCGGTTTTAGAAACTCTTACAGCTACAGGGTTAAACATATGACTTTTCAGAACAAGGTTTAAGCGTTTATTTCTTAATCTCAAGTGTTCAAATATTAAGAATGAGAACTGGGATCACATGAGTGTAGTGCTGAGGGTTATTTATGTTTGAAACGCGTATTAACAGTTGTCGATCTATTGCTGGATTCAGGTCTTTCCAATACTTTTTGACAACTATCTATCTTGGATAATTCGTTTCCAAGATATTCATAGTGCTACCTAAATTCGTCACACCACCTTGTATTAGGATACTGTGTAGGTCCGTACTGGTTATTTGTGGTATCAGTAAAAAATTTGCTTCTTTTCTGTCTAGTACGGTTTGTTTCCTAAGAGAGTTTTATATCTGTCTCCTATACATCTACTCTCTGTCTTATACATAGTGCTACCTAAATTTTTTACATCCGTTAGTTGTGCCTTAATTCTTATTGGATATTCCTTTCTGTAGTCTCAATATAAGTTTCCTCACAGCAGCAACAAAATAGTGCCAAGGTAAGTTTATACTTAGTACATCCCTCTGTTCTGTTAATTATCCATAAAAACTTGTAATTGGTTTGGTGATATCCTGCCTTCTTTCATAGTTACACGGCTGCTTAGTTTAAATTCCCATTCCCATTCCCATTTCCACTAAATCTTTTAGACGTTATCATTAGTTAAGTATTTCTCTATATACATTCTTTCCTGGTTTAACAGACTACATTTCACTTATTATTTCAAACCCCATTTTCAGAGTATTATTTATAGGTTAAGAATCTGATAAACTTGAGTATTATAGAAATATAGCCTTATCGTTGCACGTAGTACATGTATATTTCTTAAAAGGAACATTTCGAATCTACTTGTCTCTGAGTTGAAGGGAATAAAAGTCAGAATCGCCGTCTCACAGATAAGTAATTCCACTGAAACAAATTCCTTTAAAGACTTCTTCATATTCTCTTGTGGCCTCATGCTAACCTGATTTCAGAGTTAGCAGCACACCTGACATTACTCAAAAACAAATCCAGAATTATCTATATGTGGGTCGCATCCATACGATTTTCTTTTATGTTTACTTTAATTGTAATTTATTTTTCGTATTCCTGCCAAAAATAAATAAATAAATAAGAAGTTAAACCTCGTTAATATTCGAAATGTTAATCCTTTTGCAGAAATATACCAATTGTAAGTGTGGGAATTATTCAGTATTTTGATTTCGAGAGACTATTCGTAAGTAATATAATACCAATACCATACTTACCGTATAACTTCTAGTAAATTTCAAAATTGAATTCCAACTTTTACTTCATAACATGAATGAATTGAAAGTTGTATTTAATATAATCGATAATTAGTGATGGAGTCATTCCTTTCTAAAAACCAAAAATCCGATACTAAATTTAGACAGAGATCAATTAAACAAACTTGTAGTCTTTTGAATGTAGGAGGCGTGCTGTTGGTTCAGAACATGGGAACCTTGATGACGCATAGCATAGTCACTTCAGATCAGGAATAACATCAGTTCAGTTGCATGAGTATATTGGTTTTAAAATGGCTTACTTATGGAATTGATCAATTGTTATCGTTCTTCTTGTGTTTAACCTGAATATGAACTATGTTTAGATTCAAAACGTATTCTTTTTAGGTTCAGAGTTCAGTCTTAAGTAAAAAGACACTTTTATAATATGTTAATTTCAACCTGCCATTCGTGTGTAATACATTGAAGTTAGCGACTGTTAAATTTACATTTCTCACGTATTTTCACATTCTGCAGTTCGTTCCATTGAATTCATGGCTTGCTTAAACACTTTCACTAATAATTTTATTACACTTTGTTCTAATTTCCAATAAGGACTCGGACTCTTCCGTGGCTGTATTGTTAGCATACACGTCTTAGATTCACGGTTCGATTCCTGGTGGTGCTCATGTGGATCGGATCCCACTTAAGCTGTAGGATCATGTCTTATATAGCCTCGCTGCTGAACGGTACGCTAAACTCCAAATTAACCAACCAATTCAATAAGGATTGTAGATGCCTAGTCTCTAGACGTGTCTTTTGGTAAGACGTTCGTTTTAAGTTTTACGTACCGCGGTTCTCCGGTATGCTAAAGGAGAAGTAGGACGTTCAGAATGGGTATTTGAATGTACCAAACAATCTAATAGAATAATTTCTGGAAGGGAAGCACTTCTTCACAAAATTGGCCACAGGAAGAATACACTCATTCATAATTATTAGCTTACTTAACTAAAAATAAGATAGAAAAGAAAAAGACACATGAAGTAGTGCTTCTCGTTTAAACAATATTTGTTCAGATTATTTGGTATATTCAAATACAGGTAATGGACCTTGAAACTGAAACATCTGGTAGAAAGCCATAATTTGTATTTAATAAGGTGTCCGGGCCCCTTTGTACAGCAGCAACACGACGTGGGAAGGATTGATACAGGTCCTGCACCTTTGCAGAAGGATTTTCAGCCATTCCTCTAGAAGCGCAGTGACAGGTTCAGCACGTGCAGATGGTGGAGGAAAACATTTCCTCATTCTATCCTCTAACAAACCTCATACAGACTCAATAATGTTGAGATCCGGCGATTGAGTAAAGACATGGCAGATGTTCAACTTTACTGTCATGCTCATTGAACCACTCTGTGACAAGTTTAGAAGTGTGAATAGGGAAGTTATTATCCTGGAACACTGCATTACCTCCGGGAAAAGTGTTCGAAATAAAAGGTGTAAATAGTCCTCCGGAATGGTCGTTTAGTCCTTGGCAGTGACACCGACACTCTAGAACAATTAGGGGGCCCAAAATCTGCTACGATATTGCACTTCAAACCATCACGAATCCGCCTCCTTGTTTGACTGTGGGTATCATCAGAGGGGCTTTTACAGAAGAATACTTTCCCTGTTGTTTGGAGAACAGTGTAGTTGGATTCATCCGAAAATATGACACGTTTTAGTTCATCCAACGTCCAGTTTTCATGCTTCTGGCACCACTGAACCCGTTTTATGGCATTTATGTTTCTGCTAAAAGGCTTCGGTATTGCAACCTTGCCATAGATGTTGGCCTTATGCAGGTATCGATGGACTGTTTTCGTGTACATAGGTTCTGTGAGATATGTATTCAATTCTGCAGTGAGGGGTCGCGGTGGCTCAATGGTAGAGCGTTCACTTCCGGTACTTGGGGTCCCTTGTTCGATCCCAGCACGCGCCGTGTGTACTTTGAGGTGAACAAACACCGTGCTCGTGGGTTTTCTCGGAGTTCTCCCGTTTCCTCCCACTTTCTTCATTCCACCATTTCATTTATTTCTCATCATCATCGTCTCCTTTAGCCTAACCAGCATAACCGTGGGATGTAAAACTTACAGATTTCATTTCATTTCAATTCTGCAGGGATTACCGATGCGGTGGTTTTCCGTTTTTGTGTAACAGTCCTAGTCAGTGTTCTGACGTCCCTTTCAACTTCCGTTTTCTCCTGTTGTTGCTCCTCCTGGATATGGTTCGTCCTTCCTGTTCATATACACATCTCCCTGGATACTATAGCTTGTAAGATGTCACAAAGTGTTGCAGTTTTGGACACAGATGCACCTGCTAGACGCGCCCTTACGATCTGCCTTCTTTTGAAGTCGGATATGTCTCCCTTATACCGCTCTGCACACACGATTTGACGTTCACTGGCTAACTTCTTCTATTGGCATGACTAGCAAATACTCGCACCTGTGACTCATTGCGAAAAAAATACGATATAAACTACCGGATGTCTCTAGTGAGCCCCGCGAACTTCCTATGCTATTAGCGCAGATATTTCAGTTTCAGTGTCCACTACCTATATCTATCCCAAAAGTCCTCTCAAAATAAGTCCATTCTTTCTCACTTACATGAGAAGAACACTTATGAGTATTGACAGCTTTCGGCGAATTGAAATAAAACAGCACAGAAATAAGGAAGAAAGAAAGTGAAATTAAATTTTAGAAAATTAACTTGCCATACTTGCTGCGCAAAAGGAAAATTGTCTGCTATGCGTTGTTACTATGAAGTGGTCAAATTTCCTTACAATACCAATTAACCACGTTCATTTTGTATTATCCACGTGCATGGTAACTTAATGTTAAAACTTCCCACTAAATAAGAATGGTGTAATTTGATTGGTTAGCTGTCAATCGACATAACCTGAACAGTAATAGCAGTCAGAAAATAAGTAGTTCTATCAGAAGCTGCATCACATTCAGTAATTAGAGCGAAGTGTAAGTAAAATGTGTTTTATGTAATTATCAAACAAACTTTATCAAGAAGGTAAGATGATAAAAATTCTACAAGATTAGTTAGAAAGCAGTTACAGTAATTCGTGATTAAGTTTATTTTCTTGTAGTAATGCTTCATTTTTCAATTCTTGCACTAGGAGCAAGAGAGGTAATTGGAGAGATGCGAGTGCTGTAATTGTACGTGTGTTACTGTATTAATTTATTTTATTAACATTACTACTGTTTCCTGATAGCATGTTGTAGTTTCTTTTAGTTTTCAAATGCAGCGTAATTTGCTGTAACAAATTCCCGATTTGAATACAGTTCTGAATGATTTGGTGGGTATAATAATGAAAACAACTTAAAAAGATTTACTATTGGACGCTAGTTGTAGAGAAGACTAACCTCGTATCTGTGTGAAGCACAGTCTTTTTCGTTAGATGATTTCAGTAGTCTCCGTTACTTTCTTCAGTAAGTTCGTAAACTGCTACGCAAGACTCATGGTGTAGCCTCTCATCCTGTGCTTATTTCGGAAGAGAATAACGACATTACTTTGGAAACAAAAATTAAAAACAATTTACCAATGACACTGAATTATGAAGCACTTGTACACACGTTCTGTAATAAATAAAAAAAGTAAAGTACGATTGATTATATATTAAATAGTAGTAAGTTACGTGAACGAACACAATCACTACATACCAGAAAAAACATCTAATATATTTACTCTCCCCCAGTGACGTATCCTGAAAATCATGCAGCGTATAAAGAATAAAATGTTTACAATGCAAGAGCATTTCTCCATAGCCTACGTATTGTATTTGATGTTTTTATAACGTTTGTATAAATACTGTCTTCACAATAATGATGTACGTAGTATAAGTAGTATACCTGAAGCCATCAGGCCGAACTCAGAAAATAAATTCCGAAGGGATGTATGTTATTTATTATTTTTTTTAAATATTTGAAATTGACTTAGAATGAAACTATATATAGAAATGAAACTGAAATTTGATATATACGGGGGTGTCAAAATTTCCCTGACATAGGGTAACTCTGTTATTATCAGAGTTACAACAAAATGTAAGAGGGGAAAACCTTCTTCAAATATGATGTTTTCAATCTAAAATGAAGGATTTTTTTAAATCGAAACTATATATAGAAATGAAACTGAAATTTGATATATACGGGGTGTCTCAAAAGTTCCCTGACATTGGGCAGCTCTGTTATTATCAGAGTTACAATAAAATGTAACAGGGGAAAACCTTCTCCAAATGTGATGTTTTCAATCTAAAATGAAGGATTTTTTAAATCGGACGGGCCGTTTGGGCTGTACACTCTTATGTCCCAATGTTAAATGAAAATGCAACGTTACCATTTACCTGGACCCACAACATAAATAAATTAAGTTACTGTCTTTTACGCTAACGTGTCGATGGCCATCCCCCATTTCAAACAGTAACTTCATTTACTTACGTTGTGAGTCCAAGTAAATGGCAACGTTGCATTTTCATTTAACATTGGGCAAATAAAGAGTGTACAGCCCAAACGACTCGTCCGATTTAAAAAATTCTTTCACTTTAGATTGAAAATATCATATTTGGAGACAGTTTTCCCTCTTACGTTTGGTTGTAACTCTGATAATAACAGTTACCCCATGTCAGAGGACTTTTGAAACACTCTGTATATATGTATCTCATATCCTTCGTGCATACGCCTTGGATATTCTAAACCCTTTCTTTCTCCCATCATCTAAAGAACATGTCAGAATTAACATTAGAGACACACTGATGCAAAACATGAATTCGGTATTGAAACTTGAATATACTAATAAAAAGAAACTATCACCACAATGCTTAATCAATACAAGCTTACAGTCACAAATTGTAGTGTAGTTTATTTTCTTTTCTTTTTTCTTTCTTGTTCTTTTTTTTCTACTTTTTTCCTTTTTTTCTTCGAAGTCTAACAGACAGAATGCTTACTGTTAATCCATCGAATCCCGGATCGAACACATGACAGTGGTCAGATCTGATTTTAAATGCAGGTCTCGTCTTATATAGCTTCATTGCTGATATAGGACGAAATACAAATCAAGCAGTCATTTGCTTTATTTCACCCAGTGTCGTTGTCATCTTTTCTATCTTGGAGCGTAATATCCAAAAAGGTAACAAAGTAATATATGGGAAACGTAAAACATTGCAATTTAAGTATTATATCGTATCCTTGATATTTTTGAAAACAAATTTAAACAAATTGTATTAAACAAATTTAACTACTGAATATGTAAAATACTGTGATAGAAAAGTGTGGAAACACCCTAATAAGTGGTAAATGCTGCAAAATATAACCACAGTAATAATGTAGGTGGGCAATAAGAATGGGGGAAATGTTTCAGGTCACATCACAATGATGTCTGCAATCTTGAATACAACGCAGTGGTTTTTTTAAATGGAAACTATAGCATGATTAATTGAATGGCACTGTTATTTTTGCTCTATCACTAACCATTACGAAGATAAGACTGTTTCTTTGTTGTGTCTCCAACAAAAAAGGTCAGTTACACGTCAAGTATCATGAACTGTTACAGGACATGTCCAGTGTGTTCCCCATTCCGATTGATTGTTAGATTCATTCTGAGTCCCTAATCACGCAAAACCTTGCGCAAAATTACGGTTGTGATGTTGGAACGTGCATCCACAGTTCGTTTCTTGAGATGTAGAACATCTCTAATTTTCAACGCATACACAACAAATTTCACATGGTCTCATAGATAGTACGAGTAGTCCATTGACGTCAGGCCTGGGAACGAGGGGGCCATTCTACAGTATTTTGCCAACAAATCCACGTATTAGGAAACTGCTGATCGAGGTACTCACAGACACAGATAAAGTAATAAAGTAGGGCACTGTTGTGTTGGAAAATCTTAAGGAATGACCTATCCTCCGACAGCAGTGATGGCAAGGTGTCGTTTTCTAACATGCGCCGATAACCCATCGTCTTTAGGAGTAAATAACGAACACACAACGCGAGTTGCTCACACACCACACCATATCATTTTGTTGGAACACCTGCGTTTACGTCAAACCAATGGTGATTGCTATCCGACCAGTACCACACATTGTTTGTTAACCTCGCCCATGTGAAAGTTTTGACTTACTAGTAAACAATATGTCAGAGGTAAGTATGTGGGTTTGTCGTAGCTGCTCTGTGGCCCATTAAATAAATTCCAGACGACAAACTGGATCATTTCTGCTAGCAGCAGCTTAATAAGGGTAGCACTATTTTCTAATATAATGCACATGATTAACGTGTGACTAACACAATTTTCATAAGGTAAACTACGCGTGCTTCTGTTGGAACTTTTACTTTATGATTCCAACACTGCCACAGTTGTTGCCTCGTTTGTCGCCGTGCGTGGTCTACCAGTCTTGGGCCGATCTGTCTCAGATTTTTTTTTTTTTTTTTTAACTTCTTCAACACTTTGAACACAGCACCATTGCCCATAAGACCCCTTTCCGGGTGACGGCGCTTAAAATCATCTGCATTCACCCTAGTGCTTCGTTCTTCAGAGATCAACACAATCTCAGTGCGCTCGGCATGCATCAAGGCCATATTCTGCTACTGAGTCACCTGCAACGACACAAGCAATCATAACTTCGTAATGGTTCATGCTAGACCAAACATTACAGTTCCATTCAATTTCTACGAGAATTTGCTAATAAAATGACATATCAAATGCTGTGGTTTCTGTTTAAAACAAATTCGTAAAATTGAATGGAACGTCATGATGATGGACTTCATTGCGGCGTGTTCTCAAACGTTTTCCTCTTCTCTGTTCCCCATCTACATTGTTACTTTAGTTATATTTTGCGACGTTTACCACTTATTAGGGTGTTTATACAGTTTTGGACCACTATATACTAAATGTACTTAATTTTATGTTGAGAGAAGGAATATATTTTACATCGTCTGCTTACAGCAGCGTTTCCCAACCGGTGTGCCGCGGCACACTGCTGTGCCGTCAATGGGCCGCTGGTGTGCCGCGAGTAAATCGAAACAAACTTATTAATTCTATAACATCAAATTGCAAAACGTAGGGAAAAATGTATATTTGTATTGCACATTACTATGAACCTCTACTAGAAATTTACAATTTTAAGTTTCATACCGTGTTACTTTTCTGTACATTTCTAATGTTGAAAAAAGTATTTGTTATTGTTATGACCATTATTGCTTCTTTATTGTTGCAGACTACTTCGTAACTTGAAAATTTAAAATATTATTCAATCCTTTCGACAAATTACCTAAATTTGTGTTTAAAAAGTAAAAGAGACTTGTGTGTTCGTTCGTTATTTAGCGATCTTCCTTTTTAGTGAAAGGTTGGATACAGTTTTTGAAAAAGAAAGCGTATTTTTAAAAACCTGAGTTCAATATTTCATTGCAGTTATTTTCTGTTTTTAAATTAGAATGAAAAATAAGCATAATGATTTACCACGGGGGAAAACCCAATGATTGAGCTTTCTTCTCTGTGCGGGAGAGATCAGTAATCAGAAAAAATACCACTGTTTTTCATATTTACAAATAATAATATCTATAAGTGTGCCGCGAGAATGTAAGTTACACCCGTAGTGTGCCGCAAGTTGAAAAAGGTTGGGAAACGCTGGCTTACAGTTTCAAAGGCGTCATTCTGTACCAGCCTTTGCAAAAATTGTGGAGCGTAAAGCAACGCAAAACGTGCACAAATCAATTATAACTAGTATGCCTATTATCACTGTACATGAGTGAATTATGAGTCCTTATATATGATACAATTAGCTTTCGTACTGTTTGTATAAATATTTTCATATGAAATTTGCATCCAAAATTCCTAGCTCTAGTTATATGCATTAATTCCGAAACAAATACAAGCTGAACAAATACTTCTAGACAAAGTTTTTAAGACTTCTTCCCCAACCAGTACTCATATTCACCCCCACAATCCTCGGCTAGTCTTCGGTAGCATGTGAGCTGTCATTCTTCACAGTGTTGTTCTTCTGTTTACATAGATACTCTCACGAAAACTGATCTAAGCCTAGTATTTTTGGAAAACAAAAATAGAAAGAAACAAGATTAGAAGGAAAGGAACTGAGCCAACATCGGTTTTCAGCAAGCAGGAGTCATACTGTACATTTCTAGCACGTGTCGCAAAGTCTAGCAGGGGAAAGTGTAGAGGACTTTCACAATTCCTGGAAAAATAGCTCTCTACGCATGTCCTGTACTATATACGACAGGTTAGAGGTGGCCCAACGATGTGTACATCATGTAATTTGCATTTTATTAAGTTGTTTCGACTTTTATGATGTATTGAGGGTAGGTCCTTATCTTTCAGTATCCTACAAATGTATGAAGTTTGATTCAAATTGCGAATTTTACTTTTCTTGTAAGATCTGAACATCCAGTGGATGAGCATGTAAGATTGATATTTGGGAAATGGGACAAGAATATACTATATAGTAAGCGTGCAAATGTAGTATTTGTTAAATTGATCTATTTTGGGAAGAAAGCAAACGAACCTGAGTAATTACCCAATCATTTTTATTTATTTATTTTGTATTGTGTACCACTGAGAAGTTCTACATACATTTGTAACGTCGTAATTGATTAAGGTACAAATTATTATTTGTCAAACAATATGATATTTTGCTTTAGATAATCTATATACAGTATATAAAAATGAAACGACTATGTTTGTGACTTAATAACTCTTGAACCACCCTACCGATCTCGATCAAATTTTGAATATAGATGAGATTCGGACTTCGAAAGTTTTTTATCATCCGAAGTCCGAATCTCATCTATATTCAAAATTTGATCGCGATTTTTATCATTTCACTTTGACTCTGCAGCTTAGGGAAGGGAAAGATATATAAAAATTATCGAAAATAAGCTATATTAGTGTCGAATCCATAATTTCCAGGGTCTCTGAGATAAAACATTGACACTTCTGATGTCGTTTAAATCTAAATTCAGCCCCACAACTTCGTGGAGGGTAGGGGGAGATATATAAAAATGATGGAAAATGGCCGATATTAATGCCGAATCCATAGTTTTCGGGGTTGCTGAGATAAACAGTGACACCTCCGACGTCATTTAAATTCAAATTCAGCCCCGCAACTTAGGGAAGGGGGAGGAGGAGATATATAAAAATGATCGAAAATGACTAATACCAGAAAACGCTTCAGTAATAGTAAAAAGTGACTAACGAAAAATATACTAATTTTTCTTATTTTAATTCAGTGAAGCGGATAATTGACGGTAGTTTGTATATATGTACTAAAAACTGCAAAAGGATATTCTTTGTTTACCCATTTATTATCTTTAACGTGAAAAAATTGAAATTATGGCCCTCTCCAGTAGTTTTTCAATCAAATAATAATAATAATAAAAACATTATCGTTGTCACCTTTTTGAGTGTGTGGGGGAGAGGGAGCTATGAACTGTATTTCTTATTAAATCTCATGCTAATTTCTCAGGTCTTTGGAAGAAATGGAGAGGCCCGTAAACCTCCTTCCCTGCGCTAGTGCCAAAAAGTAATGTTTACTTGAAACAAGAAATAATTACCTCCTAAAACAATAATATTAATTATTGTGGTTATCTCTTTTCTTTGCATTTGCATTTCATACTAGTTTTAATATTAATGATTTTGCTGTGATCTTTTAGTATACAAGAAAAGTAGTATATGACATGGGTGCATGTTAGTGTAGGCTTATTTATTTATTTATTTATTTAATTAACAATTAATACACTTTTTAATGAATTCTAACTCTTGCCTAGAACCATTTTCATTATTTTGAATGTGAAAATATTATAATGTAAAATATGTGGAAAACCTGCTTCAAACACGTCTTGAAATAATGAAAATTTAGCAAAATATGACACAATTCCGGTGAACTTTATCAGGTGGTTTACAAGTTTGAGGTTAAATTAGATTTATAGAGAAAGCAGTACGTTACAAGACTACTACTTAAAAACTGCCTTGTTGCGTGGAGTGGTGGGAAAGGCTTTTCCTTCCTTTTGTGTGGTGGTGGAAGTATTAAGCAGGATATATTACTTTCAGTGTTGTTAACTGGAAAAACATATTATTACTAATTCAGTCAATCTTTATTTAAAAAATCTTGTAGTTTTAATGTCCCACTGTCATTCTCTTCAGCACAAAGGAGGCAAAAACAAAATAAGATTTTATAGAAATAAGTGATGGATTGAAAACTGCAAGATGAGAGAAGGCAAAATCTCCGATGTAGAACAGAAGTGTGTTAAAATATAGCACATGCCTTAAACAGAAGATAAAGAAGTTTAAGTTTATGCTGTTGCATCAAGTGTCTTTGCGTTTCCAAGGATTTGAGTTTGTTTATGTTGTAAAGGATACTGTTTAAAGACAGGTTAAGAGAATATGTTGACCCCTGCAGCTATTTATATAATAATGCCTGTAGTCGGTGTTGCTAGTAACGTTTGATATTTCGTAGTACTTCTGAATGTTGTATGGTCACTGATAATGAATCAGTAGAAATTACACAACTCTTACCAGTTTTCATTCAGTAGTAACACTCGAGAACACTTGCGCATAGTTCACTAGTATACACTCGAGTGTTCACTATGAAATTCATATAACACAATTCAGGATTGAACAAAGAATGATGTGCAAATTTGCTCAGGATTTTAACACTCAGTTTACTTACTTGTGAAGTGATTCTAAAAATACTTTATATGTCGTAGCTCTTGGCTCTTCCCTAGGGCCCTGTTCACTAAGAATAAAAGTACAAGTAAAAGCAATAAAAACATGGAGATAAATAAAACATTGCTGCTAATTATACGTCGAATGGTAGTGCAACATACCGTGGAATAGCGGGCTCAATTTGTTCGTGCTTTTGTTCACGCAGGGAAGATTAACATTTATTTTGGTGCCAGTGTTATATATACTTTTTAATTATTGTCTCCCACCCTTATCTATGTTAAGCTTTGGATTTTTTAAAGAAACTAAACAAATTTTCAAAAACAAGTCTCTCTACTTCAGTCCTGGCTCCAAATAAAATTTTTGACTCAACAATATTGTGTTGTATAAAACAACTATAAGTAAAAAGCTTAGTACTCAGAATCAAATGTTAATTTGTAAAATACTTTCAGAATTCTTCTTTCCATCATTTGCTTAGCACTTCGAAAAAGAAAATTTAAAAATGGGTAAGAAACTAAAAAAAAAAAAAAAAAAAAAAAAGTTAAAAGGAGTAAAAAAAATATGAAGTAAACCACTTCTCGTCAGAAGGAAATGATGCACATGTTTATTCACCACTCACTGATCAATTGTGGATTGGTGAGACCAATTGGGAGGACCAGTGAGTGACAAACAAACATGCGCATAACTTTCTTTTGACGAAAAGTGGCTTACTTCATATTTTTTACTACTTCTATCTATGATTCTAAATATGATTATCACTCGCAATACATTGTAATATTGTGTTGTGTTTCTTTTCAATGTCTCGAAAAGCTTGAAACCGAGTATTCTGCTTTAGCATCTCAGAGGTATTCCTTAACCTATATACGTACTTTGAAAGTTTTCTTTTTTCATGAGTAAATAACTCTCCAAACAACTGCACTTCATCTCGTAGACTCCTGATTTTTTGTTGGGATCGGTATAGTAGCTCTGAAGTTGAATGATATTCTTTTCCAAAGTGTTTTTTGTTTGGTGAGTTCAATGTTGTGCAAAAACCATACTGCCTAAATATGATATTTAATGCATTTGTCACACTGAGAATATAAGTAGTCCAACCCACTTTTTGTCGGTGGTCTCGGATTCAGGTATATTGGAACGTGCATTCCTTTTAACCTGATTATACCAACTCAATAAAATAGAAACAGGCTATCCATTCATTCTATTAAATTGCAACAAGTTATTTATCAATTTCTTCATTTAAGTCTGACTCTAATGAGATAAATTTTATACCACGCAGAAAAAGGTTTTTCCATACATTCACTTCGGTCACTGATGAATGTGCGGACCTATAATGTATGTATTGTGTACCTGCAGTGAGCTTATGGTGGATGCTGATTTAAAAAAAAAAAAAAAAAGTTACTGTGACCCACACAAACAGTGAAAAATTGACTGACTGGACCCGGACTCGAACCCGGGTCTTCCGGAAACGCATCCAATTGCGTTTTTTCTTTGTACACATAAAGTACGTCGTCTACATATCTATAGTACGCATAGCACCTAGTTCTTGTTCTTTAATAATCTTACTTCCAAAAAAACTTGAAGAAATTGACTGAAAACGGAGATAATAAAAGGTTGCCCATGGCTAAACCTTCTACTTTTTGATCTATATTTTCTTCGAATGAGAAAATGTTGTATGTTAAAAAGAATTCAAGAAGTTCCAGTATTTCATTTATTTTAGAGGTGTTACGTTTCTTCATGTACAAGGTAGAAGCTACAGATTCGTAGACTAGAGAATTAGATTTTTTTTCTTTTTTCTCTCAGAACTTATTTCATTGGAGTCAGACTTAAAAGATCGATTACTTGTTGCACCTTTAGTAGAATAAATGGGCATTCTGCTTCCATTTTATTGATTTTGTATAATCAGGTTAAAAGGAATATACGTTCCGATATCCTGACACCGAAACCACCGACAATGCGCTCATTCTTTTTGTATTAGAGTGTACCTTTCCTTATTTATAACATGGTCATTTGATCTTAATTTTCTTTTTTTGTATTACTGTTCCTTGTATTATTATTATTATTATTATTATTATTATTATTATTATTATTATTCTTTCTTTCTTTCTTGATGATAAAAGGTGGTAGAACAGTCTTGGCTGAATCTCACGCACTTTAATAAAGGCATTTAGATGTGAATGTACAAGTTTTGTAGTTGAAAAACTGATATAAAAATCCGTATGTCACTGTTTTTGTAATTGAAATTGTCGGATTTTATTCATATTGTCCAACTAATGTAAAAACTTTAGTATTTTGAATAGTGACATCTGACTGACACCTCAAGCTTACATTATATTAATGATGTATTCTTCATGTAACTATGATTTTTTTATAATACTAATTGAAATTACAAAGTCTGTTGAATTTGTACTTTTGTAACTCCACTTGGCAGTAATACAATTTTTAACGCACTCGATGATTTCACAAAGCACAATAATCGAGAATTAGGATGAATGGTGACCTAAAATTGATTTTAAAACAAATGTCAGTCCTTTCTTCACATTTTGTACTCTGTGTATGTATGTATATATGTCTTTAATAAGAAAAGTTCCCCGCATTCCCTGATTTTCAGGTTGCCAAAATCTATTGTGAAAGAAGTAACTGACCTTTCTTTTTTACAATGCTGTTATTATTTATGAAACTAATACTAATGGATATGAAACGATTTGCTGTACTTACACTTTTAAGAGATTTTAACGTATAACAAACTGAAAAATCAAACATCCTGGCTGAGAAATCGGAATGCGAAGTAACTCTGATCACATTACACTCGCAAAGTTCAAGAAAGAGATTAGGAGAGCTTGCACATCTCTAGATGGAGGTAGCTTTCTATTTGACAGTTCTGTAGTAGAAGATTAAAAGAAAGAATAACCTTTTTATTTTTAACATTCCACTGACATAATTCCTTCGGTTCTAACCTTTATCTTTTTCACCACTTGATGAAGCCGAAGGAAAATGGATGAAATATTGCAAAGGTTTCTCTCTCTTAATAAGACGTTCAGGTTGTTTCCTTATATAGATACTAGTATCACATGGTGCACGAAAGAAAGTTCTTTAAAGTATTATATCAAGGTTTGTTTTTATTTAATGATTAATTCTTCAAATACTAAAGTTTTTTTTTTTTTTTTTTTTTTTTAAAATCAATTGTAGATTGTTCCTTTCGTTCTTGAGTTGTTTATCAAATATGAAGGTCTGGATCGTAAAGCTGTCGTCTCATCATTTTATCCACACATAATATATATGGTAAGTAATATTTTACTTGTGTTTTCTTAGTTTAACATCTGATATTTTATTCTACCAAGAAGAAAAATGTAAATTTCAGTTCCTTCATTTAAGATTTTTGTCAAACATGGTACAATAATGGAAACAAAATCTTGTAGGTTCATATAGCCTCACTACTGAACGGGACGCTAAACTCAAAATCCATCTATCTAAAAGAACTGCATCACAGAGAATCCAGGGCGTAAACTATGCGTAAGAAATTAATCCTAGTGACTTGTGGAGTTCCGTTTGGTTTCTCTTGCAGATACAGTTAGTACCGGATTCACGTATAAGCTAAACAAGGTATAGCATAGGGTCCCACTCTTTTGGGGCTCAAAGAAAAAAAAAACTAGACATACTTTTACAAAATTAAGATAAAAAATAAATAAAATAAAATCTGCATAAATCAACAGTGTGGTTCTAGATATAGAGTAAGTAATGGGCCCCCTCCTGCTAGCCTGCTTCTTAAAATGTCAGTTGACAAAGATCAGCTGGACATATAGAAGGCCGGATTACCTTCAATAGCTTAGGGCCTTATCAAACCTAGATATAGCCATTAAATCAATTGGTCCATGAATTGGCAATATTACCTACTGACCTCTGGAAAGAATTAGTTTTCCTGATTTATTAGCATAAATGTAATGATAGTCCTTAATTGTGACTGTTCCCTTTTTGAAAACTTCTACGTATAGGTAATAATTTTGGTTCATATAGAAACAGTATTTTATAACTCATTTATTTTCATCTTCCGTATTAATAACCACTTTCATAAGATCAAAGTGATCATCGCGGCAATGTAATTATCCATGTGATATTCGGTGACTGAAGGCTACGGAAAATTGCTTCCTTCACTTAACGTGATACATAAGACTGTTCGGTTTATATTGGCCTAAATTAAGAACGTCGCTGCCATCTTGTGAATGACGCTAGAAGAATGTATCTGCAGTAGATGGGTGAGTATTGTCAAAATGATGTCTAAACTAAACCATTACTGGGTAGCAGGGGTGCCCACAAGGGGGTGGGTTATGACGCAAACTGCGTCATTGAAATATTTGGGGGGATTAAAATCTATATAAATATGTTTGATGAGGGGGGGGGTAAAATTAATCGAAAAGAAGATTTTTTTCATGGAAGAACACCTACGGATAGACAATTGGAGGGGTGCGTCATAGACATAAGGGGGGGGGGCACCACTGCTGGGTAGTGTATTGGTGCTATTCAGCCGGTTCGGACCGGTTCGCTAGAACCGGTTGTAAAAATATTTCGAGTTCGCAGAACCGTTTGTTGTAAACAGACACAAACACACAGACACACACACACACGCAGCTAAAAGGGAGAGCTGGTTGGATATAAATTTTTCACAGCCAAGTACAATTTACCTCTTTAAAAAACATTGCTTTGCTCTGTACATACCAGAAGATTAATGGCGGGGTGGGGGAACAGTAAATTTTATCTTAAGAGTCTTTGTTTTAAGTAAGTTTTATAGCTATAGAGTTAAACATGTGTTCTCTCAAGGCTATTGGCACTCTATCAGACGTTTCCAGATTGTCAAACTAAACACACCAACACACTGAGCAAGGCTAGTGATATAAAACACACAATCACGTAACAGTTTAAACACAGTAACTGTGTCTTCATCAGACTTCCACTCCTCTCGAGAAGGTGATTTCTGTGATTGTGTGTTTTATATCACATAGCCTTGCTCAGTGTGTTGGTGTGTTTAGTTTGAAGGTATCAGGGTGTCTATCGGTCACGAAAGTCACGAAATCAGAAAACGGTCATGAAAGTCACGAAATTTAGCTTTTGGGTCACGATTTTTTTTTAATTGTGCAAATGTAAGTACAGATTGGAAAATTTTGTTCTATAAAACATCAAAATTCAACAACAAAAATGTCTATGGTCGGCTTTAGACGCTACCAAATCGCAAGCAAAGTACGTTTGTATCGCATGGATCAAAAGTCCGCCTAATTCGCACCCAAATTCGCTCTTGAAAATGTTAGGAAATTTTATGATTTGGTAAAGAAAAGGTCACGAAATTTCATTGTGGAATTTTAGTAGACACCCTGGGTGTAAGCGTTTATTGCGTTTATTTCTTAATCTGAAATACTCAGATATCAAGAATGAGAACTGAGGTTATATGAGTGAAGTGGTGAGCGTTTTTATATTTGAAGCACATTCATACCATTATCATCAAGTGTCGTTCCATTGCTGGATGGTCTTTCCAATAATTTTTGACAACCATATACCTTGGACAATTCGTATCTAATATATTCGCAGTGCTACATAATTTTATCACGCCACCTTGTATTAGGATGCTGTTTGTAGGTCGTAGGTCTCTATTTGACACTTCCGATATCCAGTAAAGAAAAAAAAAATGTCTACCTTGTATGGGTTATTTGTTAAGAGAATTATATATATATCTACCTATCCATCTACTCTCTCTCTTTTCTCTCTCTCTCTCACACACACACACACACATATATATATAGAGAGAGAGAGAGGACCGGTTGTTAAAAAATTAGAATAGCACCACTGGTCATAACCCTTTTTCGTGCTTGTTTTTCTTACATATGCATGATGAATCATGTCGGAACATGATTTCACACTCGGGGTGATCATTATGAAAACTACTGTCTCCTGCTACTCACACCAGTAGCCTGTAGGGAAGCAGTCGCCTACGGAAAGCACCAGGAAGAGAGCCCCAAGGGAAGTCACGGTTCCTATAAAGTGGAAAATCCGGGAGAATCAGGGTAAGTCAGGGAAATTGAAGATGGTCAGGGAATGTAAGAGAAACCTATTGAAGATTAGAGGAACTTTGAAGTTTCGTCGGACGTTTTGTTTTGATTAGTGAAGAAGACTTAAATGTGACAGAAATACAAAGCCATTATGAAGCATTAATGGTGGAATGGGTTGGAATTGTACTATGTTATATACGTCACTTGTACCACTTACTCAGTGATTCTTCGGCTCATCGAGGAAAATTTACTACTAAGATCACATGTTGCACAAAATTTCCTGTTCTGCGGCGCTGGTTAGAAAATGTTAGTTAGTTTCAAAGGACATCGGAAATTTGGGACTATGTAATTAAATTTCTACAGCAAGCAAAGCTGCCAAACACGAGTCCTCTGGAAACCCTGAAGAAGGTAGCAAATGATCCATTCATAAAGTGCGAACTGTTTTTCTGTAAGATGGTAGCCACTGAATGCGTAAGTTTCAAATATCTAGACCAATGTCCCCATTCGTCTCTGATGCTGTAGGGAAACTTTTATGAGATCTCATTATTTGATGTGTGAAATCAGAACTGTTGAAATGTACAGATATATGGGCTATTAAGTGTTGATGTGATAGAAGCAGAAAATCTTATTGTGAGTAAAAAAGTGTCGACATTGGATTTGGTGTCGTACGTTTTGTCGCACAAATAGGAATAGAGACTAAGAAACAACTGAAACTGGAATTTTCACATGAATGTCGCTGGATTCTAACTTCTATGATTGCTAAACTTCAACAGAAAATACCTTTACATCAGAAAATAGTAAAATATCTGTCTTCGTTAGGTCCTCAGGTAATTCAACTTTTATCTCATTTAGGTCAAAAGAAGTTCTCTCTTCTTCGAGACGAACTTCATGCGTCTGACTTCATGGATGATATGTTTGCTGAAAAAACTGAAAAAGGATACATTTCTTTATCCAGTCTAAACACTACAGAATTTCAAGAAATCGTGCAGAGTTGTAATGAATTAGAACTTGAAGCTGCTTACAGCAAATTTCTTGCTGGCTCTGAAGAATAAGAACATGTATGGAAGATAGTAAAAATCGAGCTTTCATTCTCACATGGAAATGCAACGGTCGAAGAAGGGTTTTTCCTCAATAAATCACTCTTAATCAAAAATATACATGCAAAGATTATTTTAGCACAAAGGCATATTCATAACCAGATTCAAGGGGCAAAAGGTATTAAACACCTGTAAATCACCAGAAGATTGATGCTTTACATGAAATACTCCAGGAGACGCTATGAAGAATACTTACACTAGCAGGCGGAAGAGATCATGACGGCAAGGAAGCTAAGAAAAGACTGTTGGATATACAACTGAGAGACTTGGAGCAATAAAAGATATGTCTGACACTGAAAAGTGCTGGAAAGGAGTTGAGCCATTGATGCCGAGCTGAACGACATCAATCAAGACTTCCTTGACGCAGGATCGGATCCAGGGGGGGAAGGCGATCGCCCCCCACCCCAGAAGAGGAAACTTTCTTATTTTATATATATAAATAAAACCCATCCTAAAGTTTGGAGCCCTTGAAAGTGGCAGTATGACAACCCACCGCCCCCCCCCAGAAGTCGGTCCTGGATCCGCCCCTGCCTTGACGTTAATTTCAGTAACTCCCTGGGGGCGAAGTTACTGTTTGGTTACAATTTTGCTTAATCGTTTTAATTATAGTTTAATTAGTTTTAATTCAAATAAACTACTATTTTTCTTTTTCTATTTGATTTTTTTTTTTTTATATTTGTACTTATTTTATGTAGATGTCTGTAATCTTATTTGTAGACAATTGTAGAGTGTATTTAAAAACGGAGAAAATAGTGACCATTTATATGAAAATAAAAGTAAGGTCAAAAAAATATGCTGAAGAGAAATTGTCAAATTGGTGAGGGAGAGTCGTCTGTAAGGGAGGAGGAGACCAACTTCATAAGAATTTCATGTAATTATGGAATTCTTATGAAGAGTATAGGAAACTTCAATTTTATTATTATTACATAGTTGTTAGCACGAAAGAAATTTCTGAAAATCTTCAGTTTTCATTGTAATGGGATAAAATATAATATGAGCTCATTCGCTGTATGGTTCGATACGTATCAGTATGTTTCGATATTTTAGCATGTGCCAAGCCTAGGATTAAAGAGGGAGTTTTCGAAACTCGTGATTTTACATTTGTTGAAGTTAGCATCCCATTTTCAGCAGCGAAGCAAATTATGAAACGTGGATCTACAGTTTGAAGGTAGAATCCGAACCAGCGTAATATGTTCATTTGGTTCATTCATGATACTGCTGCATTAAACAATTATGCAGAAAACTATTTCTGCAACATATGTACAATATATACATCACAAACACAACACTAATAGTTACTTCAATCAAACTATTAAGAACCAATTGCAATAGACTTGAAACTATTTGACTTACTTCAACCAAAGAAACAATCCCCTATTAAAATGAGGATTTAAAAAAAAAAAAAAAAAAAAAAAACGATCCAGTCGACTTTTAACGTCTTCGTAAAAATATGACTTTACCAAGGAGAAACGGTTGTCTATCAAGGACTTTTTCAAACACTAAAAACCAAGGTTTGAGTCTTCTCTCCTCTTCCTTTCTTCTTAGGCCCACAATTATGTAATCATTTATCATTGAACAGTAAAATAAGTTTAAAACTTTATTTATTTACTTATTATTTTAAGAATTAGAACTACGATTTATGTTGATGTTTCGTTTATTTTAAAATTGTATGTTAGTACTGTGTACATAATAATTTGGTCACCAAATTTCAAATCCTATCAAAAGCAATTAGAAAATATTCAAAAGAAGTTCTTACGATATCTCTGTTACAAGAGATATCATGAATCGGCTTAAACTAAACGAATTCCATATGTAGAACTATTAAAAGAATTTAATTGTATACCACTGAGTGATAGACATGAAATTGTGGATCAGATATTTTTATATAAGTCAATAAATGGAATAGTGGACAACATTGATTTTCTTTAAAAAAATTAGTTTTAATGTTAAGACAGTCCAATTTGGGGTCAAGAGATTTATTAACAAAAAGTATACCCAGAACTGTTTCTTTACAAAACTTTTTGTTATATAGAATGTGCAAAACGTATAATAAATTAGTAAGCATGGAGAATTAGGTTTCAGTATTAATTTAGCAGAGTTTGTAAAATTGTTAAAGAATATATATATATGCAAAATGAAAACATCATTCGTGATTTTATTATTGCTGTTATAAAATAAATAAATTCAAACTGTTGTAATGTAATGATTGACGGGCCACACTTTTCTGTGATTTTTATTCTTTTTATTTTTGTTTTTTATTTTTTATTAATTTATTATTATTATTATTATTATTATTATTATTATTATTATTATTATTATTATTATTATTATTATTTTGTTTTCTGTATAACATAAATAATGTACTTTAATTTATGTAAGACTTCTGTAAGTAGAGATTTATCCCTGTTGAAACTCGAAAGATAAATAAATGAATTTCGATCGTTTCTAAATTTCGATCATTTTTATTTCTCGCAGTAAAGTTAGATAAAAAGAAAATATCTCCGTAATAAAATTAGGAATAATTAATTAATGTAGTCAGGTAAAATGTTTTTATTCTTGGATTTCCTTTTTTTGTAATATTTTTTTAAAACGTAAATACAGTACATAGATATTTGTATAAAGTAGTGGCCTATACTAAAATGTCAGAAAATATGATTAAAAGGGGGTTTCGCTATATATATATATATTTAAAAAAAAAAGAAGTGTTTTTAATTAGGACTCCGCCCTATTGTTTTTTTTTTTTTTTTTTTTTTTTTTTTTTTTTTTTTTTTTTTTTTGCTATCTGGCCTGCCCTTCCGCCACATTTAGGGAAGATAGTCGGAGTTTACTCTATCAATAAATAACATTACAGAATAATAACCCCAACAGCATTATAAGCATAACAACATACGGGTAGATCGTCTTTAATAAAAAAACTTAATTTTCGCTATGTCCTTATATTCGAGTTATAATGGCAAGAGTGCTTCTTACATTTTGCCTATATGTCAGTTTTACTGTCCAACAAAGATTGCCACAGTTTTCATTACAAAGCGAACCAGTGACTTATGCTAAAACCGGACAGGCTATGGTGTACACTTAAAAGATACGTTCTCTTCGGTATCCTGTTACGGATTTGTTGAAAATTATATATATATATATATGTTAAACGTCGAATTTTCGTAACTGTTGTCAGCAAAACGAAAGTTATGAGATGTGCAAGAAAAGAAACAAAAAATTAAGATCAAAATAGGAGACCTTCTTATGAATAGGATGAAAAGTCTGTTACTTTGAAGAGTAAAATAATAAACGATAGTAAATGCTAACAAGGTGTAGAATTCAAAATAGCTCAGACGAAGAAAGCATTCAAAGTAAAGCTAAAGTTTCCCGGAAACTTCGACATTGATACTGACTAAAAGGCTGCTAAAAGTACAAGGAGTGGACAAAAATATGGAAACACTTGTGAAATGCTACCTGATATTAAAGTTTTCTTATAGACAAGCGTGTAGGTGGCGGGGCCTTGTTTGCCAAATTCAACCACCTCTGTAGTCTCCTTAACATCTGGCAAGGTTCATTTCTAGTCGAAACAGTGTTCTGTGCATTTGCCAGGGAATCATGTTAGAACTGGCAGAATTTCAACCAGGTCTGACTTTTGGAACTTGGATGGTGGGTGCCTCTTTAAGTAAGGTAGTGGAAGTATTTGGCATATCACGAGATACCCTGTCCAAGATTATGTCACCATAGATTAAGAGTGGAAAAATCATATCGAACAAGCACAAACGTGGACGAGAAAGTGTTTTAAGCAATAGACACCGACGAACATTGCACAGAGTTGTGATGATAAGTAAGAAGTCGACAATAGCAAAAGTGGGTTGAAGTGTATTGTGCTTAAAAGCCTTATCAACACCAAATCAATACGAGGGGAACTTCACAAGCAAGGTATTTATGGACGAGCCGCCATTTCCAAACCTCTCATTATGGATATGAATGCTTCGAAGAGGAGCAAGTAGTGCCAAAGTTATAAAATCTGGGTGTTCGAGCACTGGTTGAAGATCATTTGGTCAGATAAGTTGACATTTACATTATTTCCGGCTTCTGGCCGAATTTACATCTGGAGAACGCCATCCCAAGGTTGCGATCCAGATTGCTGCCCCATGTAAAACATAGCGGGAGTTCCATTATGATATGGACAGCCATATCTTGGTATTCTGCTGGACCCGTCATTACCCTGCAAAGGCACGTCGCTGCCAACGTCTACGTGCCCATTTTTGAGCGACAGGTCCATCCCAATAGTACAAAGTCTGTTCTCTAATGGTGATGATATTTTTCAAGATGGCAACGGCCCTGTTTATACAGGTCACATCAGTCCAGGACTGGTGTTCTGAGTTTCAACAGAAAGATCTACCATAGCCTCCCTGATCACCTGATCTCAATGTTATTGAGCTTTGTGGTTAGTGCTGAAGATAAATGTTCGAGCACGCTATCCATTATCATCATCGCTAAAGGAATTAGCGCAGGTTTTGCAATAAGAATGGTACAAAATTCCCCTGGAAACTGTATAGAGATTGTATTTATCCATCCTAAGAAGGTTGTCGTACACAATATTATACCCTGGCCGGCGAGCGATGATTTCTGACAGCTCAGCTCGCGAGGACAGCTGAGGAGTGCAGTGTTACCATGTGCTTCTCGCGTACGGGGAGAATCGTCTGCTTTCTCGTTGAGGCTGAGAGGGGGGTGAGTGAAAGTTTGGCAATGTGCAGTGATTGCCATGGAAACGCGACAGGTTCTGAGCCTAAGGTTGGTTGACCTGCTGTCTTCTGCTCGCTCACCGTGGCCTTGTGCAAAGCTGTCAGAAATCATCGTTCACCGGCCAGGGTATAGTCTCAGGTAGGCGCTTTTTGTCAAGTGTTTTCACATTTTTGTTCATCCCCTGTATATGCATGGAGTATGATGTTGTATTGATGTGGGGCATAGACTCTAGGAGAAGAGAAAAGCGGAGGACAAAAGCCTTCAAAGTGTGGTGTTATAGAAGGACGGAGGTAATGGTAGAAGAATACCTAGTGAAAGGTCGCGATTTAATTATGTCAACCACATAATGCAAAATGTAGGATAGAAAAAGTACGAGGAAATGAAACGTCTGGCTCAAGATAGGGAACAGTGGAAAATGAAATGAAATGAAATCTTTCGGTTCAGTGTCCCATGATTATACCTTTTAGGCTAAGGGAGACGTTGCTTACGGCAAGTGGATGATAATGGAAGAATTGGTGGAATGAGAAAGTGGGAGGAAACGGGAGTACACCGAGAAAACCCACGGATACGATGTTGTCCAACACAAACTTACTTAGCCGGGGATCGAACCAGAGACCCCACTCACAAGAGGTAGGCGCTCTACCATTGAGCCACCATCCCCCCCCCCTCCTAGTGGAAAGCTGCGTCAAACCAATCGAAAGATTTGATCTGAGAAGAAACTGTTAGCGTTAAGGCATAAGTTAAGAAAGTTTTAGTGAAATATTGTGCAAGGTAATTAATTACACAGGGTATAACTATATATAGTCACGTATTTACACTAGTAAAAGTTTCACAGTCTTTTTAATTACCTCAACCGCAGTAGTTGGTAGTAGCGTAGCTCATGTTATTCAGAGGTATAATCACAGTGTACAGTCTTAAATCTTTGTGTCTTTTATTCTGTGGTTGGTGAATGTGTTCAAAGTACTATTTCAACTTCTGTTCAGAGTACACTTGTCAGAATTTAATTTTGATCATATCTCCGTAGATTCGGTTTCCTGTGTCGGCCGCCGATTACGCTTCTTTACAATCATAATGATAATGATGATGATAAAAATAAAGTATATACTACATCCAAAACATTTTTATTTTGTCAATTTA
Organism: Thermobia domestica; assembly: GCF_964235325.1. Classification (NCBI taxonomy): domain Eukaryota; kingdom Metazoa; phylum Arthropoda; class Insecta; order Zygentoma; family Lepismatidae; genus Thermobia; species Thermobia domestica. The sequence goes on along the minus strand of NC_137456.1, from coordinate 58,315,761 downwards.
AGCAATGTCGGTTACTTATTTTCGAATATTCACTGATATCAAAAGAGGTTAGATAATGGACTTACCGTATGCAGACTTCAAATTTTTAGAGAAGGAACTTCATAATCTATCGAAGGCAACAATCCGTGCCGACTTTTAATTTAGAATTTTCTTCAACAGTATTGTTTAAAGATTTGGATATCCAATTTCAACAATTAAGGCATATCAACAATGAAGAAAATTTTAAATAAAAAATCGACAAGGATTGTTGCCCCCTTCGATAGGTTATGAAGTTCCTTCTCTGAAAATATGAAGGCTGTAGTTTGAAATTTGTAAGAGAAATCGTGAATTTTTGTGAAAGGTAATAAAATACATGAGAGAAATACGAGGACTGTAGTGACATCTATCGGCAAAACTTGTCCCATTAAACCAACCTTAAGTAGTACATTTTTCATGCTTCTTTGCTACTAAAAATAGATTTCAGAAATCATTACTTCTAATTCAACAATATAGCTGTACTGTATTTGTATAGAGCCGAAACGCCAAGACGTTAACTTCAGAGGAAAGTAACGAGAAACCGCTGTAGAGGGCAGCACAGATCAATTGTATGTCGTTGTGTGCTAGTCTCTGGCGGAGCATCCTGAAACTAAAAGAAATCTCCGCTTGAACTAGTACAGAAGTCCACCGAAAACACGTAAGACGTACGGAAAATTGTGATATGGTTTAGAATTAGATATATACAAGAAAAAGGATTACGGAAAAAGTCATAGTCACTGTTTGTATATTTATATGCAGTATGTATACTATCTGAATTACCCGTTCTTCGCATGGAAAGAATTTATGAAAAGTATTTGACCCTCCCCCCCCCCTTTGGGATACGCTTTTCAGTGAAAGTGTAATGATAAAAACCCGTAAGATAACTTATGTTTGGCATAAATTTGTTGAATCTCCTTACCCATTTAGGATGCGTTCTTTAATCAAAGTGACGTGATAAGAATCCAACTGAGAAAAGTAGATCTACTATGTTCCGAAATTCTTTTCAAACGGGATAGCCGTTTTCTCGTGATACAATCACAAACAATAGATAACGTCGATTTTGGACATTTTATTTTTCATTCCATGCGAAAGTGGCTAAACCCGGACTTAAAACTGCATCGGGAATGTCACTTTTCATCCCAGCGACACCGAAAACTGTAGATTGGATACTAATAACGGTTGTTTTCGATTATTTTAAATGTCATCCCCACCCGTTACCCGTATGCCGATTTGGCAGAACTTGGGACTTAAACACAATCGAGAGTGTCATTATTCATACTTGTGACCTCGAAATTCTGAATTGGACACTAATATTGACCGTTTTTGATTACGTTTACGTCACCCCTAATCCTTTAGGCTAAAAGAGACTGATGATTAATGAAAGTGAATGACTGTGAAATTCATTCTTTTGTGCTTTTCCAACAGGAATCAATCAGGGGACCACGTCATCAAATCTCCCGCGCTAGCCACTATACCATCGGGGAGGGCTGGGATAAGATCAGAAATAGGTCTGTTCTTGGGACGCTGATTCCATATCTAAGAAATAGTGTGTCCCAATATCTTAATTTTTGCTCTATGGAAGGGGGCACCGAGGCTCAAAGGTAGAGCGCGTACCTCTGATGTGTGGGGTCCCTGGTTCGATCCCCGCCGAAGCAAATTTGTGATGGACAACATCGTGTTCGTGGGTTTTCTCAGGTACTCTCGTTTTCTTCCACATTCTCATTCCACCAATTTTCCCACTATTATTCACTTGACTTAATCATCCATCTCGCTTAGCCTAAAGGGCATAACGTAGGACGTTAAATTGAAAGTTTTTTTTTTATTATTATTATTTGCTTGGCATCCATACTAAAAACAGAACTGGAAAATTTGTGCCATTTTCCGTTTCAATAGAAGAAAAACACTCTGCTGAAGACAGGAAAGAGGATCACGATTAGAAGCTCGATTATCGTTCGGGAGATGTCAACCGCTGGAGGGTTTGTTACCTTCTAACTGCACGATGTGTAACTTCTAGCATTCCACAATTATGTACCTTTGTTTCAGTGATACAAACCTGGGATATGGACAGCTACCGTTAAAGTCGCCGTTACCTCTGAATATGAAAACGAATTGATTCCATTAACTACCTCGACCGAGATAATCGCTCTAGCTATCTATTGCATAAAACAGAATTCAAAAATTCGCTTTTGTTCAAGAATTATCGTGAGTGGGGTAACGGACACGTGTACTATCACTACGATCTTGTAAATCTTACACAGCGTGGTCCTAGTAAGAGCTGAAATAGATTTTATTCTGGATTGTTCTGAGTCCAAATTAAAAAAAGAAAAAGGTTTCCCGGTACCAATTAACGTTTTCTTCTCTGTGGAAATGAATCTTTCTTTAACCAGAAGTCGTAGTCGATTCCGCGACAAAGGCAGAGAGGATCCTACCCTTAAAATGCAGTCTAAATTAAAATATTATGTCCGTTATCTTGGTATCTATTAATGTTGTCCAAATCAATTTTTCGGTAAACCGAAAATTGATTTTTGAAACAGTTGATCTGTTTCGGTTTTGAAAATAGATTTTCGGTTTCGAATATAAATTTTCAGTTTTGAAAATAGATTTTCGGTTTTTGAAAACCAGTGTTCAGTTTTCCGCCGATTTTCAAAACCAATTTTCGGTTTCTTCCTTCTCCCTTCAATCATAGGTTGGTGGGCAACATGAAAATTTTAAAACCTTTCTCTCTCTTGGGAGAGTTGTTTTATAGTCTGAAAAAGTCTCTTCTTCATAACTGCATCTAAATATTCTATCCTTGGTCTTCCTCTTCCTGGTTTTCCTTCTGCCTTTCCCTCTATCAACACGATTATCCAACCGGAGTGCCGAATAAGATGGCCAAGCAGGGGCGGATCCAGGACCGACTTCTGGGGGGGCGGTGGGTTATCATACTGCATTTATATATATAAAATAAGAAAGTTTCCTCTTTTGGCGGGGGGCGATCTCCCCCCCCTGGATCCGCCCCTGTGGCCAAGGATGCTGCTTTTCTTCTTTTTCCTGTTACTTCATAATCTGTCGACCTTCATTAGCTTCTTTAAGTTTTCGGTTTAGATTTACAAAATCTATTTACAGTTTCGGTTTTCAAAACCAAAATTTGATTTTTTTGTTTTCTTTCTTCACCATTGCAAACGTTACTTAAAGTGAATGTGAACGAAAACAATTCTAAAAAGTGGGAATAATGTGCATAAACAGAAATAGTACACTCGCAAGTCTGAACTAAATTTAATGTGTGCTACAAATTGGACATATGGTAGTAATGTTGTCGAACACACAAACAAGTTACATACGTATACATGTTATGCGCGTTCCTTGCATATGTTTAAAATGCGGCTATGAGGCTCACCTTCAGTGCGCGAGAGTCTTGGTTTGAGGAGTCCCGAGATTGGATATTAGGACATAGTGATTGAATCGGAAAATAAAGTCTTACTAAGAAACCTTGTGATCATTACGGGAAAAAGCAATACTTTCCATCTTAAATCATTGGATATATAAATATCTAAATATCTAAAAGAAAAAAAATGAAATTTAGCTAGAACGAAAAAGTTAAGGAGAGACTAATAGTGTGTAATACTGGAGACATTGAAAATAAATTGTTTTATTGGAGATTTGATAAAAGGTAAAGGAGGAAGAGCAAGAAAAGGTTTCGAGTTCATAGTTAATAATTCTTAAATCAAAATGAGAATATTATAAATGACTGCAGGTCATGAAGACGTATCGGTAAGTGATATGTCTTTTTTATCGGAGAATACTTGTGATAATAAACTAAAATTATATATAGTGGTAGAAAACGTGAGACTGAACATTGACTTTGTTAGTCCCTTGTTTTAGTTTAATAGTACTTCAGCGTTCACACATACACACACTGATATCTTTAAAACGTAAGGCTTGATTAATACTTTTCAGTATATCACAGGTCTTGACATAAGCTTGAATGATATCCATTCCCTTCACATTCCTATTGAAAGCGCGAATAATCCCGTGGCACGGTCAATTTCATTATCCTTTCGAGTCAAGAGAAGACACATGCTTCGTTACCTCGTAGCCCCTGTCGGTCTGGCCTTCGCCAATGTTGAGGTGTTTAATCCCCCCTGAAGTGTTGGATTCCTGCAAGAATAAATCACGACACCCTTTTGTGCGAAGGTTGGATTAAGGTGTGAGACGGTGCCAGGCTGGCGGAAGCTCACAATGGATTCGACAAGTTCTCACAATGGCTCTTCCAATTACCTCTTCGACCCGTCTGCCTGTGCCGAATGAAAAGAGTAACCTCTTCGTCACAACCTAATAATGATATCGGTCCCACGCAGACAGATTCAATGTCCCAGAATTCCGGATCATCTGTTCTGTTTCCCCCTTTTTATCCTTCGAAAGATATAAAGGAGACAGAAATAAAGGAAGAAAAATATCTCGACAAGCGAAAAAAAAGGGGAAGACATTGGTGTAACTAGCTGCCATTATGTTTTCTGTGTTAAGTTACTTTCTCATCTTTTTTTTTTTTTTTTTTTTTTTTTAATATTTATTTGTAAGTTATTTGAAGATAAATACACGTTAGCAGAAATATAAAGTTGCTAATTTTGCCTTTAATAACCACCATTTTATATTTGAGCAAAATCGAGTAGTCATAGCGTCCATACTTAATTTAATGATACTCAGGAGATTTCAAATTATTCCATACAAGTATCGTATAGTTGTAAAAATATTTAGCAGGGACACACACGTTAGACCTTTTAGAGTGCGTGTGAAAAAAACATAGTGATTTCTTTCTTCCGATGGGGGTGGCTCGGTGGTAGAGTGCTTATCTCTGGTGCGTGGGGTTCCTTTTTTGATCCCCGGCCAAGTAAATTTGCGGTGGACAACATTGCGTCCGTGGGTTTTGTCGAAGTTGTTCCGTTTCCTCCCATATTCTCATTCCACCAATTCTTCCATTATCATGTACTTGCCTTAGTCATCCGTCTCCTTTAACCTAAAGGGCATAATCGTGCGACGTTAAAGTGAATGATTTCATTTCATTATTTTTTCTTTTATTTACTAGTAAACTCTCCGGTTCCTTAAAGCAGTACTGTCATTGCTTGGATCCAGTGGCGTAGCAGCTGCCCCCGCAACCCCCGCAGTGCGGGGGGGCCGAAGTCTTGCGATGAATAAAGATTTAAAGAAGTAGAACTTCAATCTTATTTCTATCGGCTTTACAACTAGGGCCCCTTCTCTATACTTTGCGGGGGGGGGGGCGCAAAAGTATGCTACGCCACTGCTTGGATCACAACTTTTGTCCGGGTTATCCGGATTTGACTCACGGATTCTGAAGCGGACAGACTCGTTGATGCGGAAGCTGTTGTAGTATCAGCCCTACTGAGTTACTGCAGAATTTTATAGTGGATTCATAATGCCCCGATTCACGGTGACATTTTTTAATCTTACAATAATTATTTCAAAAATAATTTCGTTTGTTGTCTTCTCGTGTTGAAAAAAATAATGAGCGGTTTCGAATACAAGGTATATAAACAGATTTAACTAAACACTGTTTGGGTTAAGCAATATTTCTTATATTGTATGCCACAGGTTTTGCAGAAAGTGCACAATTAAACGTTGACGGTTTCTCATAATTAGGACCCGGATTTATATGCATCAATAACTGAAAAAATATGCACTTAAAAGTTCGAAAATATGTATTTAAGAAACAACTTATTCATTTCATATTCATTTATGTACAGTGTATATTGCATGCAGAATGAATTTTCCTAGTAGCCTATACTAGAAGCTATTCAAGTGTTTCTGGTGTCAAAATTTCATATATTGCCTATTAAAATGAGTTTATAGGCCAAAATGACCTTTCAACATCAATTTACGTGATTAGACAATATTTGTAAAACGGTACAGAAGTAGTGATGATGCTCGAGAGGGGCAAGGGGGGAGCCCCCAGTTGGCATTGTCCACCCCCTTGACTGCCCCTCTACACATGTAATGTGGGTCAAGTAATGTAAAACTATTATTTTCGGTTTACAAACAATAAAAATAAAAGAAAAATAACCGACTTCAATAACACCAAAAACCAAAAAATAAATTAAAAAACAATATTAATCAACTTCAATAAAAGCACTGAAAAGTAGAGAATAATAAAAGTAATTAAAAAACATAAAATGATAATAATAATAAAGCGCGTAAAAACAGAAAATAATTTATTACTGTTATCCATTAAAAAATTTGGAGTCTGTGTCATGCCAAACAAATTAATAACCAATATAAAATTAGTTCCGAAGATTATTTTATGAGGCTGACGTAGGAGACCCAGGTTCCATTCTTAGTGGAAGCTCATGTGGTTCGGATTCCATGTTAAGCTTTAGGTCCACGTCTTATATAGCCTCGCTGCTGAAAGGGATGCTAAAATCGAATCAAATTGTATGAGGCATTAATTTGTTTGGCCTGGCACAGATGTCATTTTTTTTATAGCTAACAGTAATGACTTTTTTGATTTTAAACATTTTATTATTATTATTTTCTAATTTTTAGCGCTTTTATTATTTTCTACTTTCTAACGCTTTTTTATTTTCTACTTTTTTAGCGCTTTTGTTGAAGTTAGTTCATGTTGTTTTTTCTTTTACATTATATTCTCTAATACTAGGAGCGGGCAGGTTCGATCCCTGGCCAAATAAATTTGTGGTGGACAACATCGTGTTCGTGGATTTTCTCGGAGTACTCCCATTTCCTCCCACAATATCATTCCATCAGTTCTTCCATTATCTTTCACTTGCCTTAATCATTCGTCACCCTTAGCCTAAAGGACATAATCGTGGGACGTTAAGCTAAAAGATTTCTCTCATTTTCATTTTTTGTTCTATGAAATTTACTTTCCCTCGTTTCCGGCATCTTATAACTCTGAAAATATACATTTTGCACCCTGTGTTTACTAGACATTATGTGCTTCTTTTGAAGTCTCCTACAGGGCGACTATATATATATATATATATATATATATATATATATATATATATATATATATATATATATATATATATATATACTAGTTGAATATACCCATGCATCACACGGGGCTGTCAGCGCCTGTGGGAGTATCAACATTCATTTCGGCGACTGCAAAAACTATGGATTTGACACTAATATCGGTCATTTTGGATTACTTTTCCATGTCTCGGTATACCCTCCTCCCGATGACCCCCGGCACGCAGCCGAATAGGGTGAATTTGGAAGTTAATGCAATGGGAGTTTTACCATTGATCTCAGAGACCGCGAAAACTATGAATTCGACACTAATATCGGTCATTTTCTACTACTTTTCCATGTCCCGGTAAACTTCCCCCCCTGAGACTCCCCTGGTTCGAATTTTGACAAATACGTTTCACTCTGGTCTGGAGCCTGGACCAAGGTATCCGTGACCAAAATTTCGTAACTCTCGGTCAACTTGTCTGGTTCCCAGGTCGGTCCCGGTAACCCCCCCCCCCCCGGTTAGAAATTTGAAAAAAGCGCTTCGTCTTGGTCTGGGGCCTGGACCAAGGCACCCCTGATTAAAATTTGGTATATCTCGGTCCATTCGTCTGGTCCCCAGGTCGCACACAGACAGACAGACAGACAAACACACAAACAAACTCTCTATTTTATTTATATTATATATATATATATATATATATATATATATATATATATATATATATATATATATATATGCAAATGCGTGCACTACTATTTGTACAATTATCCGTAACTTAAACTGTTTACTGCTCCTGATAATTATGCAAAGGTGTCATAAGGATCATGGCTAATAACGTATTCGGTGCTTCCATCTGTATATGTCGTTCCGAAAATTTTTCAAATGGACCTTTTACTTATGTCATGTGTCTGTAGCTTATAGATCAAGCTAGTCAGTTCTTTTTTAATGTACAGTTTTTTGTCTGTGTGGACATAATTTTGTGGTGAAAACAGTAGTATGCGTTAGTCGTAAACATATTGTAATTCATTCTTTATTGTTGTGTACTTCCAGGTTCGAAGAGCTAACCCAAATATAGTGTGTTCCATGGCATGGCGACCGTATTACCTTAGCTCAGAGAGTTATTCTGCAAACAACTTCGTGATGCGCAAACGTTATAAGTCTCATTTAACTCAGTTTGTTGCTTCTTTGGGTGATATCGTTTTGGAATGGGCGATATACAATATTTTGCCCTACATACTTGGCTTGTCAGCTATTCTTGTTCATAAGGATGTTTTGTCACCGTAAGTATACACAGTATTTTTATACAGTCATGATTAACAAAACAAAAGTGTGTGATACATATATCAGCCATATCATAATGAGCTTTAAATTACAGAATAATTTACTTGTGTCATTATTGCTACGTAAAATCGTGCAGTAATTGAGTTAAGTCAGCGTTTCTTAAGAGGCCTCATCCCGGTGAAATTAAAATACCGCTAATTTTACAGTAATTAACCGCCCTAGACCGCCCTAGACAATATCATTTTATATGAGATACCGTTATCACGATTCACTTATCTGCTTTCGATTTCGAGCCATTTTGAAAATCGGCATTTATTTTCGCATTTCTAAACGGCTGAAAACGGAAAGCCACTAGGTGACTTGTGATAACGGTACCTCACGTAAAATAATATTGTCTAGGGCGCTCTTGTTCCACATTTCAATTATCTTTTATCTATTTGAAGATATAACATGATTATTGTAAAATTAGCTGTATTTTAATTTCGCCGGGATGAGGCCTCTTAACCTTTCCTTCTGAAACTCACTTCGAAGAACATTAAACTTCACGAGATCCAGGTTGTGAAGAAATGCTTGTATTATTGCAGAAACTATAATCCTAGTCACAGAACGAGTGTGATTGTTGGTTTTGATGTCGCGATATCTTTGTTCAGTAGAAAGGGGTGGTAGCTTGGTAAGGGAAAACCTGTGTTCGATGCTTGTTGGATTAGTGATGTCGTAAAATAGATATAAAAAAACAAAACAGAATAAGTGTGTGTGTAAAATTTTGAGTTAAAAACCGAATAATAAGGTTCGAAGTCTTGTGACGTATGGGCAAATGTCTGCGCTAGTCAGATGTTTTTATCTGGTACAGCAGATTCAAAGATGATCGTAAATCAGCCTAAGATGACACCTGGTCCGGCCGGCCTTCCACTTCAAAAATTAATGGAAACATTGTGAAAGTTCGCGACATTTAGTGCGCTCTGATTGTAGATTTTCAATTAGGTGATTATTGATGAATTTAAGTTCGTACGCGATTCAGTCAGTTTTACATAACAGAAGATTGGAACATCCATCGAGTACCAGCAAAATTCATTCCGAAATTGTTGTCAGACTAGCAGAAACAATACAGACTTGAAGTGTCCCAAGAACTGCTTAATCGGACTGAAAATTGACTCAGATTTCTTAAATAGAATATTTACAAAAGACGAATTATGAATTTAGGTCAGAAACAAAGGCACAATCATCTCAGTGGAAGTCTAAGTTCGCTACGCCGGAAAAAGCGTGACAAAGTTGGTTGAATGGGAAGAAATATATATATATATATATATATATATATATATATATATATATATATATATATATATATATATATATATATATATATATATATATATATATATATATATATATATATATATATATATATATATATATATATTCGATTCTATGGATATCTTGCATCATGAATTTTCCCGCAGGAGAGAGAGAGTCTACCATGAATACTATGAAACTGTCCTTCACGGTTTGCGTGAAAATATACGGAAGAAAAATCCTACTATCTGGCGAGAGAAGAATTGGATCTTCCACTATGACAACGCACCCTGTCATTGTGCATTCTCGATCACAAAATTTGTGGCCAGATTCCAAGTTTCTGTGCTTCCCAACCCTTAATTTCTCTAATATAGCCCCTGCCGACTTCTACCTGTTTTCGCAATTGAAATCTTCCTTTGAAAGGTAAACGATTTGGCTCTATTGAAACCATCCAGGCAAATACAGAGGTTTTTCAGACTCCTGAGAAAGAAAAGTTCCAGGAATGCTTCCGATAGTGAAAACACCATTAGAGTGTGTTCAGTCAAAAGGAAACTACTTTGAAGGAGATCCATCTCAATAGCCTGTCTCATTATCTACCGTTTTGAAATTGCAAGCCCAGTATTAAACTTTCCAATTATACCATGTATATATTAAACCAGGTGTGTAACTCCTAAAGTTTCTGCAAACTACTACTTACAGTTGTTTTAGTGCTAACGCTATTATAGGTATGAGGGGAAATCGTGTATTGGTATACAAGTTTTTCCCTCATATCTATTCTGTCTATCAATACAAAACTTAGTACATATATTTCTTATCTCTAATAGTATTCTTCCAAATACATTTGAACTGTGTGCTTTTACCCGGGGCTGCTCCAGAGGGGGCCAAAGTTGACCGGAAGGATTTTTGGAGGGAATTTTCCCGACATTCTCTCAATTTGTCCTGTTGAAGTACGTTATGGGTCCCAATACATTGCACCCCTGGAAAGCTTGTTTCATGCTGAAGAGAATGAACTCTAAAGCATGACTTTCCAATGAACAGTGTTGATGCAATAGCTATTTCACTGAGAGTCTACGATTTTCTTTATACTAAGAGGGTTAATGGGCCCAAGGGACCTACTCCGTTGTCCATGGCACCTAATTTTTCGTGCATGAACATATCTTTATTATTATAATTGCATGGGCGGATATTCAAAATTAACAAAAAATTGGCTACTTCCAATGAATCCTCCCTTGAAAAATTTATAGATTTTGACGTTTCGGAACTCTCAGCTGGTTCCTTCCTCATGGCAAGGTAAAAAGGATTAAAACGGAAAGGAGATAAAAGGAGTAAAACCAGGAATGCATACCACTATATAAAAGTAACGTACAAAAAAGATCCTGAGATGACCAGAGCAGAGTGAAAAAAGAATGAACTGAATAAAAAAAAAAAAACGTGGTATCTATGTTAGGCCACTATTGCCAGATCCAAAGTATGTATCAAAGGTAGGTACCGAAGTTCGATCAATGTTGCCAGTATCAAGGTTCAGTGCAGGTTTGTATTTATGAATAAAGAACGATTCTTTAATTTCCAGTTGTTGTTGTTGTTGTTTTTTTTTAATTTATTTATTTTGCTGAACCTATTACCTTAACCTGTTTTATACTATGTGAATGTTGTTTTAGATGAAGCGCTAAACCCGACATGCCTTCTTCTTGTGACTTTTTTGATTATCTAACATGTTCCTTCACACGCGTGTTAATATTACGTTTAGTTTGGCCAATGTAGGAAGAATCACATTCGCAATGGACGCGGTAAATACCTGCCTTATTTAATGGATCGACAAAATAGCTTTTAAATCCAGTGAGATGTTTTTGTAAACTTTTGGGGGGAATACTTGAAGCAGACATGTTATGCTTTGCAAGAATGCGTTGAATTTTTGTTGAAAGTTGTGGAAAATAAGGAATTCCAATCCAAGTTTTTGCTTCTTTGGAAGTTACCGTTTTGGGGACTTGCAGCGATCTACGTGTTTGATTAAACCATTTTTGTAAAATACACAGCTTATAACCGTTTTCTTGTCCTATTTTATATAAAAACAGTATTTCTTCATTGAGATCTTTTTGACGGTCACAAATTAACAATGCTCTACGAAAGAAGTTCTTCCAAATATTGGCCTTGTACATTGGCGGATGAGCTGACTGTTGATGTAGGTAAGTAGTGCCTGCATTGGGTTTTCGGTATACTTTTGTAATAAATTTATTACGTGATCGGATAATCAATAGGTCTAGAAATGGGAGGCCGTTATCAGATTCACGTTCAAGGATGAACCTCAGCCTAGGATGCTGATTGTTGAATTGTTCAAATATTTATGTAAGTGTATTTTCGCCACGAACAAGTAGTAAAATATCATCAGCATAACGATAATATCTAACGTATTTAAATGTGTCCTGCCGTAAAATAGACGTTTCAGTCTGATTTAAAACAATATTTGATAATATTGGGGATAATGTGTTACCCATGGCTAAGCCATCATTCTGAGAAAAGTAATGATCTTCAAATTGGAATATATTAGTTGTTAAACAAACCTCAAGTAATTGTAATAAAAAATTAGTTTCGTAGGTTGAAGCGCCATTTTGTAATAACCAGGATCGAGTACTATTGATAGTAGGTTCCAGTGGTATGGACGGATACATATCAACAACGCCTATGGAGGCAAGTAAAATGGTATTGGCATTTACAAATGATGATAATTGTTGTTTTACGTCAAGACTGTTTTTTACAACATATTTAAAACCACTATTGTAACTGCTGAGTTTTTTATATAACCATTTTGATAGTAAATAAGCTGGATGATTGAAACCTGATATGATCGGGCGAAGGGGGATGTCAGGCTTGTGCACCTTCGGAAGACCATAAATAATGGGAAGACTAGGTGCATTTATTTTTATCGTATCTTTTTCAATGTCAGTTAAAAATGATGAAGAATCAATTGTCGACTATTCCTGGTTTTACTCCTTTTATCTCCTTTCCGTTTTAATCTTTTTTACCTTGCCACTGAGGAAGGAACCAGCTGAGAGTTCCGAAACGTCAAAATCTTGAAATTTTTCAAGGGAGGATTCATTGGTAAGTAGCCATTTTTTTTGTTAATATCTTTGTTATGTTTATCCAATGGACTAGGTTTGATTCGAATGTCCGGATGACACGTTCATGTCCATTCCTTGTTTGTTTGTTTTTATTATTATTATTATTTATAACTCTTCTGGTTCTGTTTTGTCCAGCACTGGATTCCATAACTCATGAATCATGAGTTCACTCGTCCAACTTGCCAACAATTCGTTGCCTTGTTTCTTAATCCACTAAGCTTCTTTCCACTTCCGTGTCGAATTTCTCTTTTCTCTCTCTTGCTCTCCCAATTTATTTCATGTTCTGTTTCGTGTCGCATGCTTATATATTACTTTTTTTTGTTATTGTTGTTAATCTGACGTCGTTATTGAGTTGCCTTATTCTTTCTTCCAGTCTTTTTATGTTTCTTCTATATATATAGTATCACATTTTCTACATTTTATTCTATATAGCGTTCCTTTCTTTTCTGCTTTTATTTCCTTTTCGTTCCTCTTTCCCTTCTCCCTAATTAAATCCATAATCTTCTCTTTTTTTTTTTTTTTGTTTTAACTCCTTCTTTCTTCAACAACGTCTTCAGAATCTCTGTTTTATCAACTAAACTCTCAATTTCGAACTACTTCTTTCGTCTTCTCTTTTTCTTCTTTTATGTCTCTTCTCTCTGTTCTTAAATCCTCTCTCCTGTATCCATTTCTTATTAGCAATATGTCAAGTATTTCCATGTCTTCTTTCCATGTCATTTTTATCGTTCTTCTCGTGTTATAAAGTTCATTTTGGTCCCTACATCTACGTCACTCTTCTTATGACAGTATAGATGCACTACCTGCGAGGATATGAAAAGAAAGAAAGAAATGATAGATAGTGACGACCAAAGAAGGAAAGAGGACACGGAGATACTTGACAGATTACTAATATGAGAGGATTTAAGAAAAGAGACAGAAAAGAAGAACGTGGTTCGGAATTGAGAATTATAGTGATAAAACGGAGATTCTTAATACATTACGAGGACAGGAGGAAACAAAACATTAGAAAGGAGGGAAGAGGATTTTAGACAGTTAGGCAGAAGGGAAAGAGGAAAGAAAACGAGATAAAGGCAGAAGAAGAAAGAGCAGTGTATAGAATAAGATTTAGAGAATGTGATATGAAATACATAGGATAAACAAGAAGAAGACTGGAAGAGAGAATAAGTCAACGCAATGACATCAGATTAAGAAAAGAGAACAATGCAATATATAAGCGTGTCAAAGAAACATGAGATGGATTAATTGCGAAACAATAGGGGTCTAAAGAGAGAAAGAGAAATGTGATACGGAAGTGGAAAGAAGCTCAATGGATTAAGAAAGATGGCAAGTAGGTATTGATGAATTGGACAAGCGGATTTATGATTCGTGAGTTACAGAATCCAGTGCTGGACAAAACAGAACCAGAAAAGTTAAAAAAAAATTAAGAAATGTGAACATTATCGAATGTGCAATGTCTAGAAGTCAGAACAAGTATTCAAATCTGGGGAAGTATATAACAAACGCCTAATAAAAAATTTACGTTTTGTATATTGGATGTAAATAGTGAAGAAAAGACATTATTGATCTAGGTGACGAGCATATCTTGCTTTCGCTTTGTGTTTATTTGTGGATCGGTATTTCATAATGTGTCTGATGAAGGCAGTATTACGTTGCCGAAACTGTTATACGAATGTTCTTAATATGTCTTTTTTTACTACAAGCAGTAACACCTATACCTGTTCCCTATGCTATCTATCTGAAACAATTACAAAAATCAGAAAAATAAACACACTGCTTAACAAGACTGCACTTATTTAATATAAAAACACACACATTCAGCAGTGTGTTTATTTTTCTGATTTTATTTGCAAGACGTATGACTATGATTGTGTGTCAGTTTGAAACAATTACGAAAAAGAAAAACAAAATGAAATGAAATCCTTACATTTCACTTCCCACGGCTGGGCTAAAGGAGACGGTGATGATGAGAAATGAAGAAAAATGGTGGAATAAAGAAAGTGAGACGAAACGGGGAATCCCGAGAAAACCTACGCACACAGTGTTTGTCCACAACAAAGTTCACGTGGCGCGAGCTGGGATCGAATCAAGGACCCCATGCACCAGAGCCACTGCGGCCCCAAAAGAAAAACAAATTGCACGCGCAAAAGGATTTTGATGTAATTTAGCTAATATTGAATTATATTGTATTACATTTAGTTTGCATACCATGGTAGAAACTAAATGACGCCGCTGTCCCACATGGTATCAATTTAATAGAACTCGTATAACGTACACTGGCAACACACTTGGGTGCCAAGTGTAAAATGAAATTCAGCAATAGTAAAATATAATACATTTTGCTGATATTTTTGTTTCTATCTAATTTCAGAGAATGGATTCGCCCATGGAGAGAAAATAATATCAGAGTCATTGCATGGTCCGTGAATTTGCCTCGCGAGAAACTGTTTTTTTCTAGCATACTCAAGCTCACTTACATGACTGATACAATGGATGGAGAAGAGTTTACGCCTTTGTTATACAGCAGCCGAGGCAACGGAAGAAAGTATGAGGATCACCTAAGCAGAGGATCGACACCAAAGAAGTAACGACTCCTTTTTTTTTTTTTTTTTTTTTTTTTTTTAATTTTTTGGATAAGAAAAAAAACTTTTTGTTTAAGTAATTACTTATTTTCATTACGAGTCATATCATTCCTAGTCTGTTAAAGATATTGATTTTTTTTCTTTTTTTTTCCTTTTTGTTCCATTTGTGTTATTATGGTTAAAATTTGAATGTTGGTAGCTGTGTGCGAGAGTAAGATATTGGTTTTTAAAAGTACTATTTGGAAAAAGGATTTCAAAACAGTACAAAAATGTCAATTATGCCTTATTGCACAATTATGTGTTCAATGAAATTTGTACAGTTGTTGTGAGGGATACTTTTTTTCAAATGGAAATTATGAATTTTTTATGTTGGTCCAAACCAAGTGTCTATCTCGGTATGAGTAAGTGCCATGTAGAGCCTGTCCGTTATTTTATACTTATACTTTATACTTTGTTTTACATTATTTCAACATCTGTAAGTTCTTCGTTGATTTCTCTAAATATAGATTTATAACGTTGGCAGCATGTAATGGTTGGAAAAAGTATATGGTAGCTGAATAAACTATTATAAAATGTGCAGCTGTAAATATATTTTGTGTAGCATTGACATTTCATTATTTATTTGTTTTATTTTTATTTTATCTAAATAGCATAGGAAGTATTATTTCTATTCGAAATTTTATTTTTGGCACTTTTTCACAAATGATAAAATCCACAAGTTAAACACTAGTAGTTAAAGTTTAAAAAAAACAGAACTTTTTGTTCAAAATAGTTTGTAAAATAAAGTGATGTGATTCATGAGCATGTAACAAAGTTTGAAAGAAACAAAGAAGAATTTCCAGTACATACGAGTGTTATTCAATTTTCCCTTCAAATGTAAGTGTAATGTATACATGGTCAGTATTTCTTCCAGGTTTTGTTAATCAATATTCGAGTGTTTAAGTTAAATGTATAATAGCTTGTTGGACTTGAATAATAGTCAGCGCCGTATCTTGGAACTTTTCCAGGAGGTTGGGGGGAAAGAATTAATATTTTGACCTACTTAAAACAATGTAAAGTTGCCTTCCCCTCCTAGAAAAGTTTGAAATTTGCCCTTCTCAGAATTCAAACCTTTAATCATTATTTCTTATAAAAACTTAGAATTACTATTTCTAGGACCCCCAGTGACCAAGAAGGCATCGTTGGTCTATATGAATTTTGTGGGACTTGAAATACTTATAAAATGCATTGAATGGTCTAGGAGTTACGTGTAAGGCAGTTGATCGGCGACGAACAGAACGGATTAGGACTTTTATGGTCAATAGCTCGTGGCACTCTATGTATACTATCGAACCGGAATTTTTGTCATGTCACTTTGATTAAAATGCGTATCCATGTAACTTTAATTATTTTTGCTTACGTTACTTTCCCTGATTCTAATGTATATTTATACGGATTACGAAATTATTCTGGATTGCACGACACAGTTTTCACTGTAGAACATGTATATTCACTTTCAAAATATATCGTATTGTTACATTACAATATCATATAATCAATCTACACAATATGGCACTTCGTTCTGTTCTTTATATCTTTTTTTACATTGCCATAGTAACGACATCAAAAAGATAAACTAGTCGTCATAGCAACCAAATTACCAAAATATTTTTTAATAAGATAACCAACATTTAAATTATTTCTTTATAACTCTTCTTCTTCTTCTTCTTAAGTGTTTGTGTCTTCAAAATAGCACTTTGCCCGTAACTATAAACAGTACTTAGAAAGTATTTGCAAAGATAGACAATATCGTTGTATCCAAAAAGAAGGAAGTGGTTCCAAATGTATTCCAGAGTATCTCATGAGCTGTCGTGTTAGAGATTCGAAATGTTAAATATGACGTCCTTAAATATTTGCGTTTTTTTTTAATTAATAATGAGTTTTATTTCCCTAACTTGAAGGGCTCCTGTAAAATTTTATTTTGTGCATTAATTTTGAAGCCACTCTACCCTTAGGATACACATTTTACTAAAAATGACATGACAAAAACTCGGCCTGAGCCAAGTGCTAATTCAATTCAAAAAAAGTTCAAATGTATTGCCCGTTTCCCTATGATTTTGATGCAGACAACTTTGATGTATTGATTAAAAAAAAAAAAAAAAAAAAAAAATCGGACATCGCCATTCTTCTTCTACTTAAAAGCAGAACTTCCGAAAAAGTTAGGTCCCTTCTTAACAAGGAGTTTATATACCAAATTTCATCACCCTAACTTGAGGATCTTGTGAAATATCATACTTTTGGCATACATTGAAACTACTCCTTAAGAGCGGGGGCTGCGGTGGCTCAGTGGTAGAGCGTTCACCTCTGGTGCTTGGGGTCCCGGGTTCGATCCCAGCCCCCGCCCAGTGAACTTTGTGGTGGACAAACACCGTGTGCGTGGGTTTTCTCGGGGTTCTCCCGTTTCCTCCCACATTCATTCCACCATTTCATTCATTACTCATCATCACCGTCTCCTTTAGCCTAACCGGCATAACCGCGGGACGTAAAACTCAAAGATTTCATTTTTTACCTCCTTAAGAGCCTGCCTTACTAAAAATAATACAAAATTTACCATTTTTCTTTTGCTTGTTTATTCATCACTGAAAGGAGATAATGAAATGCAAGTCACCACAATCATAGATAATGCTATTCTACAACAGAAAATATGAACCTGAAGAATGTTCAGTGTTGCCATCCATAGAAATTACAGTGTTGCCAGAAAAACAATTTCCCTAAAATCTAAGTTAAGGCAACGAGTAGAGGAACAAAATCAACTGCATTGGGTTACGTATCATATTGTTTTGGTTTCCTGTGAACTACTTTTTAAATAATAGTTGTATTTAGTTTGTAATAAACAAAATTGTTTTAAGCTACAAACTAATGGCACATGGAGATAGCTGTGAGGATAGCCCTTGAAACGATTCCCCAAAGCCAAAGCTCATGTTTATTGTGATTATTGATCGTTGATTTTTTTTTCCAAAGACATCGCGGCACACAAAAATCATTGGTCTCGATAAAAATAACAAAACACGTGACCTGCCATCGTGTGTTTTGAATCATTCACCGCCGTTCTCAATAGGGTTAACTACAGCAGGAAACCTTACCACTCATTTCTAACCGTAATTGACATCAAAGAAAGCGGCGGTCAATTGATTTCGATAAATGCTTAGCAGCTAGTTTCCTTAATCCACAAGGAAAAAATAGGACGAAAGAAAGAAAGGAGGACTAAAAATAAAGATTTCCTTTCGTTGTTTTGGTTTCATTCGGCTGAAAAATATTTGGGGAAAAATTAACAAGAGAGTGAAAGACAATAGTAAAGACCTGTAGCGTGTGACTATGTCACATCAATATCTAATGCTTGATATGTTAGAGCAGTTCAGAAGATTTGCTTGAGTTAGACGTGTTTAGCATGTCAAAATAAGAATTTACTTTGCAATTGCAAATTGTCGGAACACTTTTACCAAAGTGGTAAATTTGTTAATTTCAGTGAGGAAAATGTGCAAAGAAACCAAAAAACAACGGAGAAAATTCTAAACAAAATATTAATTCAGAGAAAGACTCAAAAAACGTTTTAGAAAAGTGGTTAGAACGAAGAAAAGACAACAATGGTGTTAATTTTGGCGAAGAAAATGTGCAAAAACAACAATCGAGAAACAACGAAGAAATATTTTTAATAAAAGGTAGTACTTCAGAGAAAAAAGTAAAAATTAATAATAATAATAATAATAATAATCAGTGGCGTATTTAGGGGGGGCTTCCGGGCTTAAGCCCCCCCCGAAATCTTACTTACTATAGTAAAGTATATGAAATATCTTGCAGAATTTTCACATTTTCAGGCAAAGCCCCCCCCCCCCGAAAGTTAGCAAAGCCCCTCCCGAAACAAAATCGTAAATACGCCACTGATAATAATAATAATAATAATAATAAAAAGAAGAAGAAGCAATCTTCCGACGCAACAAACGCATATATGGGTGATTCCACGAAAAAGGGAAATTTTCTGTCACGGGCATTTCTTCAAACTACTACTAGAAAGAATCACCTCATTTTAATTTTGTTTGGTAGTAACCGTCACAAAGTAGGTATCCCATATATAACAGTTTGCAAATATAACACCAAACATACTTAAAAAATTAATTATTACCCAGATTTCTCAACACCGTGGGCTGTCACAGACTACAGTTGACTGATTTTAATCAATAAATTACAACTGAAGTCGCAAATCAAACATCATTTAATGGTAATTAAATGGAAGAGAACACTTGAATGTTTCGGTTTTATGGAAAGTAAACCTCTATAACGATTATTTTCGAAAGCTTGACTATGCTTCGTTTCTGTCACCTCTATTTCGTCTCAACTCCATGGCAATAGAAAAAATTGTCATTGTCCTCAACAGATAGCATGGTCGTCCACATTGGCAACACCCACAAGAAGACAAGGCAGACATGTTTGACTGAAGAACAGAAAAAGTTGTGTGCATGTGTTAAAAGCTACAGGAAAAATATTTTTGTGTGTGGAAAGCAGGAGCGTATATTAATTGATACTCAACACCATGGTATTTATTACTGAATGTATTTGTATGGTATATACCTTCTTTCCCTTGAGGAACCTACGCCTTAACGTAGAAAATTCGTACACAATTACTCACATGTACTGGTTAAAAAGTGGGCCGGTAAAGATAAATTATATTCGATTTTCTCAACTCCATGGTTCTCAACT
The DNA here is from genome assembly GCF_964235325.1 of Thermobia domestica. Taxonomy (NCBI): domain Eukaryota; kingdom Metazoa; phylum Arthropoda; class Insecta; order Zygentoma; family Lepismatidae; genus Thermobia; species Thermobia domestica. The sequence continues at coordinate 58,295,776 of NC_137456.1, read as the reverse complement.
CCATGTCCATCTGAAAACTAAGGAATCCATGGTGTTGAGACAAGTTCACGGAGTTGATAATCCTATAGTGTTTGTTATGCTCATGCTCTTCTAAATATTTGTTCTTTCAATATATTGATAGAAATAAAGCTCGTTTATGGTATAGTGACTAGTATGCTCGCCTTTCATGCGTGGTTCTGGGTTTGTCTCCCGGTGGAAGCTCAAAAAATAATGGTGTTTACTTCGCACAGTGAGGCAATTGAAAAACTCATTTGAGTAGAGATGTACTGAAACCTGATCGCGCAGACCATCACAACGGTCGTAGGAGCCAACACGCTGACCACGTGTCATTCACACTCAAAGGCCGACTGGTGGGTCCTAGCCCATTTAAGGAGTGTTTCGCGGAAGTTCAGATTTGGGGCTGTCAGGTAGCCGGAGGTAAAACTTCAGTCAAGTCAAGATGGATGGTATCTGTTTTTAACCTATTGAAGTCTCAATCTTATGATCAACTAATTGTTTTCTTTTCAGGGATTGTCGAAGAGTCTGAGGGCAATATACGGACAGTCAATTTTATGACGCGGATCGGGAGGAATTTCTCCTGGCCTACTAAACCTGACGTTTAAAAAGCGTTGGCAGTTGTCGTTCTGTGTAGACTAGAACAGTCCTTACCTGTTTCCTCAAGAAATTTCCTTCATTGGAGTGGATAATGAGGGCTACTTAACAAAGAACATCGAATTATCCAAAGAAAACAGAAATGATGAGTGCCTTACACTGTCATTTAGTGTGCATTATCCTGGGCGTTTCAAAACAATACCGACAACGTTTGGGAGGTGATTCCTAACACCAAGATAAGATAAAAAGTATAGACCAATCTGGGTGCACAAAGCTTCCTTTCGCAGTTATAGGCTGCCGAAAACATGAAAAAAATGAACTTTAAAGGTCCATAGCATAAAACTATGGGACCTACCGTAGTCGGGTCAGACTTCACTTAGGAATTAGTATGTGCGCTATCCAAATATCCATGTTTCAGAATCTTGCGGTACTTCCACAACAACTTTTATAGAAGTAGTTGGTGAGTACTTCAGATTATACGCCCGTAGCCAAACTTCCTTTATAAAAATTGCTTCGTGAGTACCTCAGGATTCTGAAACATATTTTTGGATAGTGCACATATTAGTTCCTAAGTGAAGTCGTGATCCGACTACGGCAGGTCTCATAGTTTTGGAGCTATGGACCTTTAAAGTTATTTATTTTATTTTATTTTATTTTTTTTTTTCATGTTTTCGGCAGCCAATAACTCCGAAAGGAAGCATTTGTGCACCCAGTTGTCTATCCTTTTCGTCTTGGTGTCAGGAATCAGCTCCCAAACGATGTGTGTATTGTTTTGAAACACCTTGTATATATACCATATATACAAATACACTTACCAAATGTTGAAAAAGTAGTGCACTTTCGACGTGTTGACTTGATCACACAGAGAAGACAGACGGTTTACATAAGCTCAGAAAACAAACGAAGTAGACAATAGACAGGTTTAGTGACTACTTCATCTGTTTCGTAAGCTTATGTGAAAAGTTTGTCCTCTCCATATGATAGTCAACATATTGAAAGCGCAATAATTTTTCAATATTCCATAAGTATATGTGTATTTCTTTTTTTCTTATTTACGTCACATATTCATATATATATGTACTCAATTTTGGAACCTTCATTAGATATATTTTCATATGTTTGCAGTATTTTCTGGAGTATTTTTGTATAACAAATTACGTGTCATCTAGTTTGTTAGAATTTTATTCAACATAAGGAGAATAATTCTAACTTACAAAAACTATTGGAAAATTATTTCAATTTTTATGTAAATTATAATCTTAATCACTTGTAAACCAAAACTTATCACCCAGATGTATCACGTTTCTCAACTCCACAGCAATTTACAACTCCGTGGCATATGGTCTCAACTCCGTGGGTGCTGAAAAGTTTATTATTTTTTATTTACTACACCAATAACGATTCAGCTCTGCTGAACACCTAATTAACATGTACTTAGTAGTAGTAAGTGCATGTGATATTTTTATCGAAATAGGCGACCATCAACGGAACAAAAATTTTCCAACTGAAAATTTCCCTTTTTCGTGGAATCACCCATATATATATCGCAACAAATGATATACACACGCAACAAATGATATATATATATATATATATATATATATATATATATATATATATATATATATATATATATATATATATATATATATATATATATATATATATATCAACACTAAGCCCCCGCAAACAAAAATCCTGACTACGCTACTGATTCAACTGCTTTGCCTTTAAAGACAGGTTGATGACACAAAGCATGATTCCGTTCTTTTTCAACTAGAACTTGAACCGCTGATGTTGCCTATGGTCTTCCACGGGACCGCGCCAAGGTTGGACGACGACAAACCTGGACACTTTTTGTGTCCAAGCTTGTCGTTGGCCAAACTTGTCGTCAGCGACCCAAAATGAGATATGTCAAAACATCTCGGGGTCGATCCCGACAAGCCGGGACACCTTCAGGAATGTGTCCAGGCTTGTCGTCGTCCAACCTTGTCGTCAAGACCCAAAATGAGATGTGTCCAGGTTTGTCAGGATCGACCGCGACAAGCTTGGACACCCCAGGAATGTGTCCAGGCTTGTCGTCAACGACCCAATTTGAAATGTCTGTTCCAACAAACTCTACCAGTTAAGGCGTTTCCAGTTCATACATACATGCCCTTCAATATAGAGTTGCATGGCTCGCATCTATATCACGGTAGTATAAAAATAACACTGCAGTATAATCAGAGAGAACAGTTGCCCTTGTACATTGATAACACTAACTGCCCTTGTACACCCGTACAAGTGAATAAACAGTTGTATTTGTCAGATCATTTAATTTAGAAAACGAACATCTGGTTGCTTAGTGGATTAATACCAAGGTTCTTCGAGACCTTTCGTATTCACCTACCAAGTGACCACAAATGATGGTTAGTTGTCCAATATTGAAGGATATGACGAACACAACTATATATCCATTTATTTATTAAGTGTCCAGGCTTGTCGTTGGCCAACCTTGTCGTCAGCGACCCAAAATTAGATGTGTCCAGGCTTGACGTCGACCAACCTTGTCGTCAGCGACCCAAAATGAGATGTGTCCAGGCTTGTCGGGATCGACCACGACAAGCTTGGACACCTCAAGAATTCGTTCGAGTCTGGCGCAAGAGGATAAATTGAGAAGTGTCCAAGCTTGTCGTCGTCCAACCTTGTCTGCGTCCCGTCTTCCACTATTGTCAAGGAACGGTCATGAACCTATCAATCGGACTTCCGGATCAAACCTTGTCCATTCGATAAAGATATGTTCATGTACAAAAAAATTAGGTGCCATGGACAAAGGAGTAAGTCCCTGGGGCCCTTAATCCTATTAGTATAAAGAAAATCGTAGGCATTTCATCCGTCTTCTTTAGTTCATTCGTCTTCTTTAGCGTCGCTTCTTGGATCAAGAAGTAACGGAAATCATACCAGGTCTATATCAATATTGTAGAATTTTCTAGTGGATGTCCACTACTCAAGCTCCAATATGTATGTGTTTGAGTCCCAATTTGACATTATTTCTTAACCAAGACACTACGTCTTGAATATTCCAAATATAACTTTGAATTTATTCGTCTTCCATTAGTGAAAAATAATAAAGTAGTTTCCAACGCACACTGTATATAAAAGTTTAGCAAATCACTGTTTTGGGCTCAACGACATCGGTAATATTGTACGCGACGAGTTTTCTTTTTATTCGGTGGTTTGAGAGGCATGATTGCTTAAACTTAGGCATCTCTTATAAGAAAAATGTAACTTTACTTCCTGTGATTTTCATGCGGGTATGTTCTTATAGCTCTTGCAGTTATCTTTCAGTGTAGTGCTCTGACCACACACACACACAAGTATACAATAAGAAAGAAAACAAATATATTCAGAAGGGAGAGAGAATCGTGTTAGTAAAGAGTTGTTAACAGACTCAAAGTTTTCCATGTGACTTAAGTTTCTTGTCTCCGGGTCACTCCCAGCAGAGATGTCCACAGGCGAGATTATTTGGTGAAGAGGACACTTAGTTTTTCATTGAAAATGATACAATCATACTAGAGAATTGTAAATTTTAGTGGAAGAAGAGGTTATTTTGGGGGGGATGCAAAAATGATAAATTTGGGGATATTGAGCCCAAGCCCTTATTCTGTGACAGCCAGTCTGGCCGGGTCAAGATTCTGACTGCTTCTGGGTCATGAGTCACCAGTTCATGTCCTTTTTCTTCACTGCTTCTTACACGTACCCCTAAAATAAAAGAAACAGTTACCCTAATGATAAACTATGATAGAATCTATTGCTAAGATCTCAGCTCATAACTTTTCATAAAAGCTGTAAGTTCTATAATTTTATGTTCATGGTTTTTCTTGTATCTATTTGGTAAAATAAGAAAAGGAAAATGGTTCATCTCATGATTTACGTACATACTGTGCATTACTTGCTTTGCGTGTCTGACATATTGTTTCATTAAATAACTTCCATTGAATATTTCATGGCCCATCTAGGAAAAAAAAAATTGTTTGGCGCCATCCTTGTAGCTTTTATCATATACACATCTGACCATTTAAATCGTTGTGATTTGTCAACTTTAATCTTCAGAGCTATAAAGGAGATATAATTCCCTTAAATGATTCTGAGAACTGGTTATTGTTGGTTAAAATATAATGTTAAAAAAAGTTCTTCTAAAACTAATGACTATACTGTCTGTAGGTGGTGGAGTTGACTTACAGTGAGAACACTTGTCTGGTCTCATTCCATACGGCATAGTTAACAGTAGGTTGTCCATATTATAGCTCTATTAGATAAGATTGATGGCAATTTTTGTAAAGTTATGGCAAATAGTTCTGCTTAATAATATTTCTACCAGCAGCACACTAACTTTTTTTTTTTAAAAAATCATAATTTATTAACCTTTCTGTTATTATGTTTCTTTGTATGCAAATTCATTTCAAGACAAGAAGGTGCGGTGGTAATTATAATATATTATTCTGCGAATTAGTTTCTTTGTTTACGAGTATTATTTTTCATGTTGACAGTTCAGCTATCATATGCTCATAGTCTGTATAAAAGGAAACGAACGGCACACTCAATTCAGGTTTTTGAAACTAACAGTAATATGAACGTAATTGTGAAAATGTGTTTAATACTTATACCTTGAGAACTGTAGCATATATCCCGGCCTGAAATGTTATTTGAGCTGAACGAGCAAAGTTCCTTTATTGGAACCAAATTTGAATGTGCAACTGAATTCGGGTACCTCTAGAGCCGCATTTATGCATGAGCCAACATGAGCAGTGGCCCGGGGCGGCAAATTTTCCCGTATCACTTTTCTTTCATACTCTATAGTTCATATAGATATGACACAGGATCTTTCACATTTGTAAATATTGAAGTAACGATAATTTGTTTGTCTACAAAGAGGTAATTATTATTTATCTAATTCCATCGTTGACAATAAACTTATAAAATTGCGTACAGTTTTCAACGTTTCTCAAATCAACCTACAATTGAGATCCAGCGGCGTAAATTCCGCATAACTTTTGGGGGCGTTCAAGTACCGGTATATGTATGTTTTGTTGTTAGATACCCAAGGAAAGATACAACATGAAAAGATATCTAGACCTTGGTGAAGGGGAGGATCTCACGTAAACTTTCGCGGTATGAGTCCCCTTAAAATCGAGGCTGTGTTAAGGGGTCGGCATTGTTATAATCAAGGATGTTATAAAATAGAGGATCTGCCTATACGTATCTTCATCATATGAACTCAATGAAGCAGATAAACAATCGAGCATCGTCTGAGCCGACACGTCTGATTGGCTACTGTCGTTTCCGCCATGATTGTTGGCTCGAAACATCGCGATTTTAGTGGCGCGGAGTGGGCATAGTAGGTGTGACGAAGCTGTGATGTATGGCTTCGCTATTTTGTTGTATGGGCAGATCCTCTATTTTATAACATCCTTGGTTATAATGACCTAGGTACCTTTGGGTGGGGGGGTTTGGGGGGCGTCTCACGCAAACTTTAGGTTAACGGTCTTGTAAAATTAGCGCTCGTGTTGAAGGGTCAGGATTTTTATAATGGCAAGGGGCAGCAAAATTGTTAAATACGGCCCTGGTTATCTCCAATATATCTGCCCTGCGATTTGCAAATACGATGAAGGTATCTAAATTTGAATGGATCCCATCCTGCCGTAATTATTCAAATTCGTGCAAGTGAGTGTCGTCTCCAGTGGTTGACTTGCGGCTTCCAGCAATGCATGGAAATTCCTACAGAAGGATTATTGAAGGAAAATGTAAGAGAGCTGACTGAAAAAGTACTGAACAGTACAGTAAATTCCATCTTATTCCTCATGTGCAAGACAACAAACCTGTACAACCCCAGACAGCATGTTTGCTTGCTGCAAGCTTGCCTGCCGCTTTTATTTGATTTTATTTCGCTTTGGCTTATACACAAAAGCTTATTTCTGCTTAGCGCAAGCTGTAGTGCGGGCAACCCACGCTTCACTTGCGAGACGCTTTTCTTTAGATTGAAGTAAAAAGCCAGCGCGCGTTCGATTTTCAGTTGTTCTCAAAAACCACATGACGGTGACCTCTTAACTTTCGGGGACAAGGTATAGTGTTCACGTTGTTAGCGTCTTGTTAGCATTCAGCTTGAATAAAGGACAAACTTATTTTTTTTTTAAATTGTGCTGTCTAGTAATCTAGTACTCTAGTCCTACGTACCTATAATGTCGCTCTTTATTTCCTCATATTTCGGTAACCATGAGGCATAACGAATTGTAGTATTTATGTATAAAGCATAAATGTGAACATAGATGGCAGCAGGTTTGAGCCTACTTATTTCGCAAAAGAATACAGAACTGTTGCAGATATTTTAATATAAACTTCAAGTTTAACTTACAGTATAAACTTTATCTGAACGCTGTGTTTCAAGTACAAACATTTTTCTGCGTTTTTATATAAAAAGGTAGGAATTTCAAATACTCGCGGATAATATAGCAACATATTAGATATTTGTAAGAAGCAACGCCGCGTTGCCTTTACATATACATGCAACGCCAACTCATAGCTTTTCAAGAACGGGCAAGACGTTGGAGAATCAAAATTAATGCAGACAAAAGCTGTGCTGTCATCCACAGTCGGAGACGCATCCGGGTCCATCGAAATCTAAACTATGAGAACACACGCATTCCTCATGCTACGCACGCCAAATATTAGGGTGTAACTTTAGATCGTAGTCTAACGTTCGCCGCACACATTAGAGACATAAAACAGAGAGCATTACGAAAAATCTCAGCGTTGTACCCCATCTTGCGCTGTAGCTCCCTTTCTCATGAGGTACGAGTTCACATCTTCAAAATGATAATCCTGTTTACCATCTCTTATGCATGCCCTGCCTGGCAACATGCTTCCCATAGTCACGTACAAACTCTCGAAAGTGTGCAAACTCGAGCTGGTCGTATAATCACTGGTCACGACAGATATACACGAAACAGCCAGATCCTGGAAGACTTAGAGCTACCCACTGTCAGAGACGTTCTACGGCATCTCCACAATAAGTTCTGGCGTACTTTACCCAGACATATAAATCCAGCTATAGCTAATATCGGCACCGAATGCGCACTGCGGAACGTCCATCGTACACCACGCATTTAAAATCTCTCCAGAACTGGTAAAGAAGTCATAATCAGCTACTCTGCGACAGTTGCAGATGTAGTCTCCCATACACACCAAAACAATAGTAACATCCAACAAACCACCAGCACATCTTGATATATTCTTTATAACATATTACTCATGGAGTCAGGGGCTCCGGCCCGATACTCTATACATAACCACAAAATTACCGTGACCGTGACCGTGACCGCGTTGCTTGTCACAACTAAAACGTAACAATTATGTTTATTTTGATGTTTTGCAGAAGCGGCTCGGAGACTTGGGTTTCACGGTTGTGCATTTGCTTCAATAATTGGGAAGTTGAGGGAACAATATGTTGTAGCATAGATTTAGTCATACGGTTAAATTATGCTGATTTCATACTGTTTTATCTAAATTCGCTTACTGCAAGCTTCCATATACATTGTTTGGCGTGTGTTTCGCTTATTAAAGCTTGCCATTGATGAGAATACGCTTATAATTAGCTTGCGTTTGAGATAATTTGACTTGTGAAGACAAGCTTGCCCAAGCCTTGCCCAGATGTAACTAACTAGCTCGCCACAAGCTTGCAGCAAGCTAATTGGCTTGCTTAGTATAGCTTGCGGCAAGCTAATTGACCTTGCGACAGCAAGTTTGTGGCAACTTGCAGCAAGTTTGTGGCAACTTGCAGCAAGTTTAAATTGCTGTCTGGGACAGTTTCAATTTGTGCGGAGTGGACAAACACCGTGTGCGTGGGTTTTCTCGGGGTTCTCCCGTTTCCTCCCACTCTTCATTCCACCATTTCATTCATTACTCATCATCACCGTCTCCTTTAGCCTCACCGGCATAACCGTGGGACGTAAAACTCAAAGATTTCATTTCATTTTTCAATTTGTGCCGAGATCAAAAAAGAAGTCGAAATTGATGCTCTCACCAAATGCATATGCAGCATTATTACTATTATACATCTTGATGATTAGCATGTGATCCCAGGTTCGATAGTGCCATGTTGTGGAAAATCAGCGCCCGGGGCGAAAGTATACAACGCTCCCCCGTATATATCAGTGAGGTCGACAGACCAGCCGCGAAGCGCAAGAAAATTTTCACAAATAAGCCCTGCTCTTTCTTGATTTTGAGCACTTCTTATTACTTTTTCCCTTCCACTTTATATATATATATATCTTTTATCTTTTCCTTTCGAATTTTGCGCCCCCTTACTTATGCGCCCGGGGCCGTCGCATCCTCGCCCACGGCACGGCCCTGGATCAGGCACAGGGTTTTTGTTATTTATCAGCATCGTGAAGTAATTTAGGAGCCTGAGCTCCTTCAGAAATTTTGGCGAATGTTTTTTAGTAGCCCTACTTATAAAGTAGATTACTTCAAATTCAATTACCTCAATTCTGCTGATTTCGAATGCGAACTCTTTCTAATATATGTAGGTAGTAAAGAATATTATGACATTTGTCAACAGTGAGTTTTAACACGTACCTTTTTGTGATCCCTATAGTTCGGATGCAAGCTCTGTAATACTATAATTGTTCGAATTCTCGTTCTGATATTGAAGATTCGGATTCGATTCTTGGCGAGAGTTCATCTGATTAAGATTTTACGTTGAACTGTAGTTCCGTGCTAAATAGTGACTATAGGCCCACTCATACAAAGATTGTATTCCAAACATACCCATTATTATTATTTATATTGAAACACGAGGGCATTTCCAAAAGTTTCCGCCTTACACGGAAATATCGCATCACAACTAAACATAATTAGTTTTCTTTCTTAATAATGTTGTACACTCATGTCCAAAATTATTGTCGCATGTCTATAAATATGTTGTTGTAGGAATATAATTTGATAACGAATTCGCCCGGTATTTCTTATATCTAATGTTGGTATGTGTATAATCGGCAAAGACATGTATGGGGCAAATTTCATGTCAAAAGAGCAGTAAATAAGAACAATAAAACGCATATAAAATTTTACTGTCCATTTAGCAACATTTTGTTTTACTCATTCTAATTTTCGTATTTATAATTCTTTTCTTATGAAATTTATCACAAATATACATTTCCCGATTATACGCATAGTATCAGTATTAAAAAGTACCCTGCAAAATCATTATTAAATTATATTCTTACAAGAAGACAGTTATAGATATGCGACAAAAATTTTGGAAATGAGTGTGCATGAACACATTCTTGAAGCTATTAAGAAGGTCAGGGAACAACACTTACAGTTACTTTGCATATTAATGCCATATTAACAGCCTATGACGGTAGTATAGCCAATACTGATATGTACCGGTACCGATTTCTTGGGGTTGTGTCGTTTCCTCCCATTTTCTTCATTTCATTATTATCTTTAACCTCCACCTTCGTCTCTCTCAGCATCGGTGCATAATCGTGCGACGTTAAATTAAAAAAGATCCACAATTTTCGGGTTCGCTAAGTTGTTTGCTGACATTGCTAATGACATTTAAGTCCTGTGATCATGTACTTCATCGTCTTCGATAATTCCAGTCCTAGGGCGGCGGGGAAGGAGGTAATTTCTAAAATTCTCAATTTTCGATTTTGTGTTCATAAAATGGACAAAGCTAGGAAACGTTTCAACCGTTTGAAATAAATTTTTGAACATAGTTAGTACTTAAGTCGACCTAAGTTTTTATCAGGGTGGAAAAAAATCGTGATTTTTTTAAAAAAATCATTTTTGTTGATTTTTTTTATTTAAATCGATTTTTTTGATTTAAATCAAATCTTTCTCCTCGTATAATACAAGTCGCGAACTGAAGAAAAAGCATTAGGAATTAGTATTAAATGCTAATTATGCCATTTAAGTGAAAGTATTGGGGTTGAATTTTGAATTATCCCCAATCGTTAACCTATATCAATCCCAAGCAATGTTTCTTAACCCTTTTAAATTATGGCTCATTTTAAAGGTAAATTATAGACTTTCAGTCAAACAGCTACAGCATCATCCCTATTTATCCTAGGATCATGGTACATACATCACTCTCCTTAGAATAGAACAGCTTTTGAAATGGTAACATTCACATTTCCCTATCATGTCCTTGAAGCTGGAAATTTTGAGAGTAATTGGCACTTTTTTTTTACTTTTTTTAAAAAAATTTGATCCTCTCTGGATTCCCCTGTGTTAACGTACAGATCTCAAAATCAACTGGGAAATACTAAGGGGGGGACTAAATGTGTGTACAAAATTTCAAGCTTCTATCTTGAGTAGTAAGAGTGAGGAAACTATTTAACAATGAGCTAAGAACATTCCCACAATGCCCCAGATGACCCGGATGTAATATAAAAATTTCCTCAGAATCCCTATTTATTCTAGGATCATGATTTGTACATTATTCTCTTCAGAATAAAACAAATTTTTAAATAATACCCTTCAAATATTTCCATCATGTATCTGGGGCGGGTAAATGACGAAAAAAGGAATTTTCTGTTAAAAATATATATTTTTTTTTTTAATTTTTACCTCTGTGGACCTTTCCCCCTGTTTTAAGGCAGAGATCTGAAACAAATCTGAAAAATACTGGGGGGTGCACTGAGTAAATGTGCAAAATTTCAATCTTGTAGGTAGGCAAAATTTCAAAAGTGAGCCCGCGAAAAATAATATTCCCCAAATACCCCAGATTCCCGTATAAAACAGGATCTCATGTAACAGTTTCCTGAGACATCCCTATTTATACTAGGAGCATAGTACGTACATCATTTTCTTCAGAATAGAACAGCCTTTGAAACGGTACCATCCATATGTCTCCATCTGAGGCGGGAAAATCACGAAAAAAGCTATTTTTGTTAAAAATTTTCTTTTTTAAAACATTTTTGCACCTCTGGACCCCGCTGTTTCCACGCAGAGATCTGAAAACATCTGCAAATTATTAAGGGGTGCACTGAATGAGAGTGCAACATTTCAGTCTTCTAAATGCGAAATGTAACCCGCCAAATAATAATAATAATAATAATAATAATAATAATAATAATAATAATAATAATAATAATAATAATAATAATAATAATAATACGCATAACAAAAAATATCTTTTTAAATTTATGACGTCATCACACACTATGCCTCAACTCAGAAAGGCGTGAACGCATATGTAACGTGTTGTAAAATGCCTCCAGTCTTGAAGAAAACGAAGTTAAAAGCCTTATTGGTACTTTTTTAACCGAATAATGAAGATTTTACCCTATCACCTAAAAATACGTGATATAATTTAAAAGGTTAAGCATTAAGGAAAGAGTACAGCAACGTTTATCAAAACGACACTTTTTTTCACGAAAGTTACAGATATTTGGCAGGGGCCTATTTTTAAAAGCTCAGAACTAGCTTGCGGCATGAAATACATAAATTTCGCCTAGTTATAAAATTAACAAAAAAAAAAAAAAAAAAAAAAAAAATTGGAGAGGGGATAGGACCCCTCTAAATACGCCCTATTATCTAGGAACAAACAAACAGACACGAATAAAAAATAATTTTTGTCTTAAATGTCGATTGGTGATTTCCCCGTTGGAATAGTTAACGATTTTAAAACCCAAACCCATTGTTACGTAAAGAAGAAAGCAGGATTGCTCCGTTACCTGTTCAAAACGGGATTTTCCCTAATCATCCTCTGCATGACACTTGTTTTCACACTATACCGTACATTTGGGTCTCATTGTATTATGATGATTAACTTCCATAATCGAAATAACAGAATAGAAGCCGGATTTTAGGTGTCTTCCCACTTGCGACAGTCCTATTAGCGACAGGAACTGTTAACTGTCCCATAAGCGACCGATTCGCCCTGTTAACTGCTCTATGAGTCACCGATTCGTTCATACTAAGATAATGGAAGAAGATAAGGTTCTCTCTTCTTTAACTTGTTTTATGCTAATGTGATTTAGAACCCAACAAAATGTACTATGAAAAATTTCGCTCTACCTGAATTTAATACGTGAGAATGCTCTCATTACATTAACAATCTTTTATACGTTTTTCCTAATAATATATTTTTGAATTAATTTCTATGAATACATTGACTCTATCAAGGGGAAAACTAACTAAATATTTAGAGTAGCTCCGCCGTTGTCTATGATTCTAAAATAATTAAAAATTTCATGTTAAAATGATACGGAGCATAAGTTTAGATTGAATATGTTTATGGCATAAGAAAGAAATCAGAAAGAGGTAGGGGCGCCCGAAGAAAATTTTCTAGGGAGGTGCATCTCCATGGTTGCTGTATCACGTCTGGTATATCTGGTATTTAATATACGTGGTTTGCTATATTACGTATACATTTTCGTGAGCCAGGGGGCCACCCCTGCCTTCCCATCGTGCGCCCATGGGTAAACGGTGTTCACCATATGAGGATATTAAAGAAATCTAAAAGACATGGTGTATTCGAAGAAATTATTACACAAGTTACAAATCTCTCGCAGGACTTAACAGTTCGTCTAATTATAAGGGATTATTTCAGATTGCTACACGACAAGCTTTTATGTATCTGTCAAAAGAGGGGAATCAAGCAATTAGTTTACGTTTTAGTAGCTTACAATAGGGGGGAGGTAGTTTAAGAGTTTGTTTACCTTTTGGATTGTTTAGAGTGAACTGTTTTGTAATTGGTGGGATTGGTTGAGAATAGCCAATCAGATGTAAGGGATCTCAAAAGCTTTTATCATTGACATTTTTTTTTCATTTTATTCATACAGTCTTAAGAAGTCTAAAAAATAGATAGTTGGCGAAACTGTTACACGTTTAAATTTTTCAACATAAAATATATTACTGTGCTTAGTGAGTAATTAGATTTGAATCAAATTAAGTAAAGAAAACAGAGCTTTTGAAGAAAGGGGATATTACAACTGGATTTTCAATAATTACATAGGAATATACTTTTCATGGAAATGTACCTGTTGTCTCGCTAAGTTATTTGATATGTTTTATGTCAAATCTAACTCAAAATTAAAATAAGTTTTATTTGCACTCACTGTAGAGGGAAAATATATTTGTTGAACTGTACCGTACATTTTTCGTAGCAAGGTTGTTCGGGCGCTAATAACGCCAGAGGCAAACATATTTCACGAGAGGGAATCATATCATCTTCCAACATCTCAATGTAAATGAATCGGTCACTCATAGGACAGATAACAGTTCCTGTCGCTAATAGGACTGTCGCTTATGGGACTAATTCAAAATTAATGCTGGCGTCATCATAGCTTTGATTTGATTTGTTTTTAGCGTCCCGTTCTACTGCGAGGCTATATGAGACGTTGACCTACATCTTAACGTGGGATTAGAACCACATGAGCTCCCGCCGGGAATCGAACCCGGACCTCTTACGCCAAAGAAGCATACAGTAACCACTTACGTTAGTCATGAGAAAACTCGGCGTCATTCCTGATGGCAAGTGAAAGGACATAAAATCTGTGTTCATAGTCTACTCCTAAATTTTAAAAAAAAAAAAACAACTTACAGATGATTGCTATCGAATCCAAGAGTCTGGTATGTTTGAATGTTTTTATTGTATATATACGAGACAGTGTATAAAAGTTCAGTATGTTTGTGTCTACATTTTTTTTAAAAAAACATACAACTGGTACTTCGCTCATTCGACAACGATCTCCGCTCAAGAAGTGTAAATTCCCGAAAAACAATATATCAAAACCGTCTGAGTGCTGTCGGCGAAAGTACCTGAAAAAAAAATAAAAATTGAGGAAACTAGGGAACAAAAGTTTCGAAGGAGAAAGTAGAACAAGTTGGGAAAAAGAAAACGGGAGAAAAGAAGATAGTCAACTTTTAACAAAGAAAGTTATATTACTCTTACATTTCGTTTATTTGTTTTTTTTTCTCTTTTCTTTTATTGCTTCTTTCGTTAAAACTTAAAAGATTCTTCCGTGTAGTAGTCAAAGGGTTGAGCATGAGTAGACAGATATCCCGTAACATATATGGAGTAAATGTGTTGGCATGCCCTATCGGAATGGTATAGATGATAGGGAAAAGATGGACGAAACAGTAACTTTATTTTATCATGAACAAGACATTAACAAACTTCTTCAGAAAATAAGAAAGAAACGTAAGAAAGAAAGAAAAGAGAGGGAGAAAAATCTTTGGAAAAATCCCATTAGAAAATGATTGAAAGAACGGGAGCATAACATGAGGATTTTGAGACGACCTCTATATATTTTCTCACCGTATATACTATCTTTTTTTTTCCTTTTTTTTCCTTTCTTTCTTTACATTCTATTCAAGTTGTGTGCGCGAAGTAAAAGTAAAGCAAAGCCAGATTTACTCTTCCCGTCCGTGTTTTGAGAGAAAAGGCGCTTTTCGTCTTAACTTGGCGCCACGTTGACGCCTCTCCGTGTCCTTTTGTCAATAACAAGCTCTCAAATACTCCTTGAAGATGTCTGTTGCTATCAGCATAAAGGTGTTTTTCCGACCTGTATATATGTATAGGATTTATCTTTCTTTTTAACATTTCAAAATGGTATATTAAATATACGTACGTATATTTGCATCATCTTGAGTGGATCAACTGTACCTACTCATACTTACCTCGGTAAGAAGGGTGTTAACTAGATTTTTTTCTTTCGGAGTGGGTTGGGGGGTGGAAGGTGTAATCACGTGCATTTGTAATATATTGTAAAGCAAAATCCCATATGCACTATCGTATTTTTTCGACGTAACCACAACGTTTTATACGCTAGTCTTATTATTTACCAATACGTGAAGCTAAACATACACTACCGTATTTTTCCGGCGTAACATTTTATACGCTACGGTTCTTAAAATCTGTCTATTTCAAGCGTGCCCTTACTGGCGCTACTGTCAATGTATGTTTCCCCGTACTTTCCTCGAAAGAGGAAGGGCAAGTAGCTTTGGCCAAAATCCTTCAATAATATTTGGAAATGGACAGGGTTTCCAGATTGACAGATTTCGCTTGTTACATTGTCTTGTCAGTCTTGTTAGATTGACAGTCTTGTTAGCCATTCTAAGTAGCCTACGATCTTCACTTGTCAAGACCAAACGACTGAATGACAAATTGACAACACTGCTGAGGTCATTCACTTATTTTCCCAAAGCAAAGGGAAGGTTACCTCCGTAAGAGGGCGTCGGGGATGGGGCCGAAGCGTGTTTCACATATTTTCCGAGGGCACACTTGAAATAGGAAGGTTCTAGTATCTGTCAATACTTTAGTGTATGGAACCCGTCGTGATTTTACGTACTGAATTTTTATACGCCGGAAAATTTGGCTGACTTTAACTTTTGGCGTAGAATCTGTGCGTAAATGTGCTCACAAGTAAGGGACCATATGGTTGTCGCGCAAATCAGATGCAGACATACGCCATCTGATTGAGCATGAAAAGATGTGGAGAACACAGAAATTTAAGGTGCTAAGGGCCATAGGGAGCGGAGCGAGGAAAGAGGAAACATTGAATGTCGGCAAAATTGGAGAAAGTCAGGAATGACGGGAAAAGTTAATTTCGTGCAAACAGGGAAAGAAAGTCAACCAAAAGAAACAAACTAAACATAACAAGGGCATTAAGGACGAAGAAAGATCATAATCAGGGTTGCCATCCGGACCGCAGTGTTGCCAGCTCTACATAACATTGATATGGAAGGTATAGCACAGTATAGCAATTCATGCACAAGGAAAAATATTAATAACACAAAAGACAATTGAAAAGACTCTGTACACGTGCGTAAAAAGGTTTAACATAGTCGTGAGTGAATATTACACCCGCGTGAATACAAATGGAGGAAAATAGAGAACAGTGCGCACCATTTGTAGTTTAATTGCAGTTGACGTGAAGATCACGAATGAATGCGTGGTTGACACACAAACATTTCTCGCAGTGAGCACAGCGGATGAAAGCAAGCTGGTCACACGCGTCTCTGCAACATTCTTCTGTGAGTCCTTTTTCTAAGCAATATGCGGAAGGTGTTTCAAACTGTCCAGGATGTTCATTGGAGTAGCCACATTTGAAAAACGCAAAGCGTATCATCTTTTGGAATCGCCTAGAGGAAAACTGGTAATGAACAAATGACTGAAGGCGGAGAAAGTTCTCACGTTGCCACACATTAATACTGGAGAACACTAACGTATCTGTGAACTTCACAATGTTTTTGAATGGACGAAAGAACACATCAGCAGGTTGTATAAGGCCTGTACGTTTCGGAGGAATCAGCTTTTTGTAGAACTGAACACCGTCAGAAACTGTCATGTTGTAAAGAGTGTCATCCTTGTTTGGAGTCCAGGAGTCAACCAAAAGCAAAACACGATCCTTACCCTGAAGATCGGGCCACAAAGCTTCTCCCAGGAAGATTTGCAAATCCCGTTTGGTCATATTCGCTGATCAGCTTGCATATGCTTTCACATTGGGGAATTCAGCGACCATGCGCGCTGGAAAGTTACCACTGGGTTCCGAAACAAGAACATATATGTGTGGAAGCAATGTACCGTCCATCCCAATCACCCAATGGGGACACAAAAGGTTCGGATCCCTCGTTAAACTGTAGCTCCCGTTCTTTATACGTCATTATCATCCCATGGAAGGCAATAGCAAACCACATGGGTTCATCCACCCAGGGACCTTCAGGTCAAAACCTGCCTTCGGGCAGAACACCGATCATCATCATCATCATGGAACGATGCTCCCAAACACTTTCGTTTCTGTGTTATCATGTGTACCCCCTTCACTTTCATGTCTATATTTGTCCTCCCTCATGTACATTATTCACTCACGACTACGTTAAACCTTTTCACGCACGTGTACAGAGTCTTTTCAATTGTCTTTTGTGTTACTAATATTTTTCCTTGTGCATGAATTGCTATACTGTGCTATACCTTCCATATCAATGTTATGTAGAGCTGGCAACACTGCGGTCCGGATGGCAACCCTGATTATGATCTTTCTTCGTCCTTAATGCCCTTGTTATGTTTAGTTTGTTTCTTTTGGTTGACTTTCTTTCCCTGTTTGCACGAAATTAACTTTTCCCGTCATTCCTGACTTTCTTCAATTTTGCCGACATTCAATGTTTCCTCTTTCCTCGCTCCGCTCCCTATGGCCCTTAGCACCTTAAATTTCTGTGTTCTCCATATCTTTTCATGCTCAATCAGATGGCATATGTCTGCATCTGATTTGCGCGACAACCATATGGTCCCTTACTTGTCAGATGAAAGAGTTTTCGAGTTGCTACGGTGGTCCTTTATCCTTTCCACGGCCATCTCCCTCGGTCTGGTCTTACTGTTTTCATAACAAAA
The DNA here is from genome assembly GCF_964235325.1 of Thermobia domestica. Lineage (NCBI taxonomy): Eukaryota > Metazoa > Arthropoda > Insecta > Zygentoma > Lepismatidae > Thermobia > Thermobia domestica. The sequence continues at coordinate 58,277,802 of NC_137456.1, read as the reverse complement.
TATCTGTTCTTGAGTAATTCCTCGAGACCAGGAAATATCATTCCAGTCTAGTTTCAGTGTTTCTATGCAATCACCACCTCACCTGGATCAACGAGGCTTAAGAGCATTGTATTTTACGTTCTTATACAGCACCCAGGTTATGAAGGATAGAACCTGCTATTAACGTAGGCTCCAAACCAAGACTGAGGCTTAGAACCTGGTTTAGTAGGCGGATGCACAGACTATCATGCAAAATCAACTTTTTTCCATTTTTATTGGTTGTTCCCCACCACACTATCTCGCTTCCAAACCATCTCTGCTAGTCTAGTTCACTAGCGCCTGCACCTTTGTTGCACGTGGTTCTTCGTTCGATCTCGGTAGGAGACATTAAAATTTGAACGTGTTGCAGCAATATGGATTCCACTTTGAATTGCAGCTCCACGTCTCATATATTCTCAGTGCTGAAAAGATACACTAAACTTAAATAAATAAACGTAACTTCGCCGCTAGTCCAGGCCAATATATTCTAGATTTTTTAATGATTAAATGCATCGTATTAATTACCTTTTCAGGTTATATATGATCAGATTTCTTGATTGAAAAGACAACGTTATAACCTAAATAAGCACACTCGATTAAAAAAAAAAAGAAAATAGTCACTCCCTCTAAAGTTACTGGTACCTTTCCATTATTATGGATGGTGTTTCATTGTTAGCACCTGATTAGATGGCCTGTCACCGTTGACGCATTAACCGCTTCTCGGATTAACCCGAATTATTTCGTTTTACTAAGTAGGTCAGTTCTAGTCGAATTTTCTTCCCAAATGTGACTATGTTGTACACGATATATCCCGCAACGGTCGACGAAACAAAGTGCGAATTTACTCGTCCTGGTCCAAATTGAAGCGAAAGCGGAAATCCTAATAACTCGGGTTGCTCCGCCAGGACCTGGTTACTTCGGATAAAGTGGACTGGGAAGTGGTTAACTATTTTTCAGTTAACTGCTGGACAATTTTTGGTGGTCATTTTCCATTCTTGAGGTGTGATGTAAAAGAGTCGTAAGGATGGAAGAGCAATGAAGATTAAGGCAATAGCAAGAATAATATTTCAGATTCTTTCTAAGACTTCGTCTTCTTGCATATTGTGGTTAATATAAGAGCTTGGAAGACAGACAAGAACGACTTACTCTAAACTGTATGTTAAGATCAAGACATGAAAATGACTGGATAAGTCCCTAACATAGTCCCTAACGATTTTAAGTAGTCATTGCCATTCGATTCGATCTGTTGACACCATTCTGCATGAAGATCTGAAAGTGTGAAAAGTTTCTCCAAGGTATGGTCCCCGAATGTTGACTTTTGACAAGGGTGCCTATCCCGGGGGCGCCGAGGGGGCCCGGGTCCCCCAAAGCTTATGTGGGCTCCCGTATTGTAGTTATAAGTATAAATATTTAGCATAATTTGAGCGCAACTTCTCTTAAAATCTTCATATATATACCTTCTGCATCAGAATGCCCCCCCCCCAAATTTACATAGAAATCGGCGCCCTTGACTGTTGACCACAAGGCTGCGCGGGTAGCAATGTGCCAATTAATGTTAACATATGATTATGCTTTCTTTTCGTCAGTTACCACTATGGATGGAACATAGTACTGCTTTTCAATCCTAAAACAAAACGACAGTCGACATATTAGATAGAAACTTACAGACTCTCCGCCACTGAAGAAATTTCTTGTTAGTGTTAGTCCTCAGAAAGTGATTTGGTCATGTTTTGCAACAGTAAACAGGCGTAATCCTCACTCATTGCGCTCCAGAGGGCATTGCAGTGATGGTTGGATCTTATGAATATGGTAAAGACGGGGCAAACGGACATGCTAAGCAGTTTTCTGTTAGTTGTATGAACACGAATGACCGAAGATAACTCAATATATTTCTTACAAACCAGTATGCTTTGTACAAAGTAAAAGTATAACAAAGAAATCAGTTTGTCAATTAGTCAAGGATATATTGAACAATTAGTATACAAGGGTGCAAGATGTCCATATGCCCCATGGGGTGGGGCAGAAGGACAAAAATAGTGGGGCAAACGGACAGTTACAGTTACAGTTTATAAATCACTAACACTGTTACAATGAATGCGTACAAAGTATTCATCACGACCATTTGGATCGCATTTCACATGGAACCAGAAAAAACAACCTGTACACATTACCCAGTCTTCTCCCTCGAGATATCGTTTCCACGAGTTAAACTTCTAGCTGTAGCATAGGAAAATGAATGCTTTTCTAATTCATTTTCTGCTGTGCTGAGAATGTTGTATGATTTCCAAACTTTCGGATTATGTGCGATGACATAACGCTCGTCGTAGTGTATTACGAGGGACATTGAAAGCTGTCGCTGCAGTTGACAAAGGCATCTTGTCTTCACGTACGGCTCTAACAGCAGCGGCTATGGACTCATTTTCCTATTTGCATCTGTGTGTTGTACGAGATCGATAACGTACCATCTTCGGAAGAAATGGTAGTACTAATAAGAAACCTCTTAAGTAATATACACACACAGAAATATTGTTTTTCTAACCATTTAGGTCACTGTCCGTTTGCCCCGCTAATTGCGTGTCCGTCTGCCCCGCACACACATTGGTTTCAAATATTTCTGACCCTACTCAATAGATGGCACGCAACATTCATTTACTCTAGTGGTGCGTGTGACTATCCATCTATTGTCTGCTGCTCCTCCCGCGAATGTTTTGCAACTTTCCTTCCTTGTCAAATATTTAATTTCTGAAGTCGAGTTTTTAGAAATCACGTTTTGGGACACTTGCCTTCGTGTAATTGTGCCAATTTCTTTGCAATAGTGCTGTACACATACAATATTCAGTGAATTCTACTCCTGCGATGTGAAGCACGAACTATAACCAAACACCACACATGACTCAACTCACTGTTGCCAGGTTAGCATATTTCCTATTACTATATTTCTTAACTCCTGTCCGTCTGCCCCCACCGTCCATCTGCCCCGTCCTTACCATATGTTTAAAGACTAAGCTTATTCCAGTATTGCAAACAAAACGATTCGTGTAGATTGCTTATGTATTCTTTCATCAAGTTAATTCTGCTTCTCATTGGACACTCCTAACTTATGGAATCTCATCCTCACTAGGTCCCCCTCTTAGGCTTCTTTCACATTATCCGGCGATTTGCCGGGTCCGTTTCCGGCAGTTTGCCGGATGAGAAGTGTACCCTTTCATACTATCCGGCGCTTTGCCGTGGATGAAAAATATGCAAGCAGGGTTGCTGTGCAACTGAAGAAACAAAACTTTGTGACTCTTGTGTTATGGTAGTTGCAATGGACAGATGCGAAAAGTGTCTTCTACTCGCCTTGTTAAGACAGAAAAAAAAGTCAGACACACATATGGGTTCACCTTTTTTTCTTTCTTTCTTTCTTTTTTTATTTTTTTCTTTTTTTCTTTTCTTTTTCTTTTTTCTTTTCTTTTTTTCTTTTTCTTTCTTTTTTTTTTTTTTTTTAGAGAAGTGGTATCTTGAAGGAGATTTTTCTATATGTTTCCACAATTGATAGACTTGAGCAAAATAGCGGCCAGGTTCTGGATATTTAAAATACGATCCCAATATTCACCTGTTGTGACTGGGAAAACCTAATAAAGTCCTTTCAGGATAGTCGGTGGTTGAGATCTATCCCAAAATCCAGTGGCGGATCTAGAAGATAAAAACTGGGGGGGGGGGCTGCCAGATCACAGACTATGAGAAATATATCATGAGTTTACTGTAAAGTTTCAAAAATATATAAATAATAGCTTAAATTATTTTCGTCACCCTGAAAACTGGGGAGCCGGCCCTGGGCTAGATCCGCCACTGCCAGAATCCCAAGTCAACACAACCACTGAGCCCAAGGCTAATCTGTAGGAATTATTTATTATTATTATTATTATTATTATTATTATTATTATTATTATTATTATTATTATTATTATTATTATTATTATTATTATTATTATTATAGTACTTCGGGTTTATTCTTTTGTTTTAAGCGTTCCAACTATTGTCTCAAGTCTCTTTAAAGTACTGCTCTAGTCGCTGTATTCAAAGGACTATTCAAGAAATTACCACCATAGAAGTGTTAAAGATAATTATAAAATATATAAAGTACGGTATATTTATCAAATACCACATCATGAATTCTCTCTTGCTTTGCGAAAGTACATAAAGGTATTATTACTAAATATATAATTAGTACCGTGTAGACCTCTACCACGAAGAATATGATATAACAACATTTATAGCGTGGTTATTATTGAAGTATATTGAGTAATGATTTGTGTTTCTTTGAAGGTTTATAAATATTCTTCATTGTATTCCTATAATCACTTTATCCATTTAGTTTCTATGCAATGAATCTTGTAAACCTAAAACAGACCTGGGTGAACTAAATTGCCCCAGGGGCGGATCCAGAGGGGGGCAATTGCCCCCGCCCCCCAAAAGAGGACACTCTTATTTTATATATAAATGAAACACATCCCAGAGTTTGGAGCTCTTAAAAGTAGCTCTAAGTAGCAGTATTACAACCCACCGCCCCCCCAGAAGTCCGTCCTGGATCCGCCCCTGAATTGCCCATGGGAATCATGAAATTTCTTGCATCGTCTAGAAAGCAAGACGAAAATTGTTATGTTTATCATCTCGTCTCGAATTTAAAAATTTGCTTTTTGTTAAGTTTACAAGATGATTGGCAACGTTAGTGGGAAGCACTGGTCTAGGCGCGATTTTCAGAATTCATTCAACGAAAATTGAATCGAATTTAACTAGTAATCACATGCAATGTTCATATAGTTTGAGGGAAATTTCCCTAATCTAGGGAAATTTCGTAGATAAATTTATTAAAAAGGGTAAAACGATTTTTTTCATGAAACGTGAAACTCCAGGGAAATTCTCGCGCTGACTGCCCAATATCAATCTTCTTTGTTCTTCAGAAATAAACCAATAGAATAGCAATAGTATATATATATATATATATATATATATATATATATATATATATATATATATATATATATATATATATATATATATATAGGGTGAGTCAAAAGTCCTTGGACACCTGCATAAGTTTGAAAATCGACGGGAAAAGTAAAAAATGATGATGGAAACAGAGGTTTGATGAGGGGCCGCTACTTTTGGAGTGTATGTCATTCGTGGCCGCCATCTTGAAATAAGCCATTTCGGATTCAAGTCATTTTTTTAAAAATGGGAAGGGGGTGTATGACACATCAAATAACACTAGTTTGAGCTCAGGAATTAGTGGTGTAATTTGTTTTTCCTATCTTGTACAGTTTAGAAGTTATTAATGTTCAAAGGTGGGAAATTACCTTGATACTGACCTAGTTCTCTCTCTGTTCCAGGTGATCTAAAATGGGTCTGACACGTGAAAGAAGATCGAAATAATCCTTATATCAGGGGAACGCAGCTACCGAACAATAGCAGCTGACTACAACAGACAGCACCCAGACAGAGAACCGGTATTGCACAGCACGGTGGCTCACGTGATCACCAAATTCCGGGAGACGGGCTCTGTTCAAGATAGGGCACGTAGTGGGCGACCAAAGACTGCCACCAATGACGAAACTGCAAGGCGGTTGTTGCGTCGTTTGTGAAAAGTCCTAAACGAAGTACCCGTCGTGTGTCCCTAGCATGTGCAATAAGCCAATCCTCCGTTGTCCGAATATTGCACGACAATCACTTGCATCCTTACAAGCTGCACATGCAACATAAACTGAACGAGGATGACCCTGATCGCCGGTTGGAGTTCTGCATATGGGCTACTGAACAACACGAACTGCGTTTGCCAAGGGCATACTGTTCAGCGACGAGGCGTATTTCACTTTGAACGGGGAGGTTAATCGACATAATTGTCGATACTGGTGTGACGCAAATCCGAACTGGGTTGACCTGAGTCGAGAACATAGTCCAGCGAAGGTGATGGTGTGGTGTGGCATATGGGATACCCGTATCATTGGGCCATTTTTAATTTACAACACCTTAACTGCACCACAGTATCTGATGCTGCTGCAGGACCTTGTGTTCCCTGCCACACTGAACGCTGACGGCATTTTCTCATCTTATTTTCAGCACGATGGAGCCCCTCCACACTATGGACTTGGTGTCCGTGAATGGTTAGATGAACAACTGCCAGGGAAGTGGATTGGTCGCCGTGGTCCCGTGGAGTGGCCGCCCAGATCCCCTGACTTAACGCCCCTTGCTTTTTATCTATGGGGACATCTTAAGCAGATAGTGTATGCTGAGACAATCCGTGATTTGAGACACCTGGAGGAACGCATCCAACAAGCCTGTGACCAAGTTTCAGGAGACATTCTCCTCCGTGTGCAGTCAGAGTGGTTGCGGCGACTACAGTTGTGCATTGCACGGGATGGACAACACGTAGAACATGTGTTGTAGCATTCAGTATCAAGGTAATTTCCCACTTTAGAACATTAATAACTTCTAAATTGTACAGGATAGAAAAAACAAATTACACCACTAAATTCCTGAACTCAAGCTAGTGTTATTTGATGTGTCATACAGCCCCCTTCCCATTTAAAAAAAATTGACTTGAATCCAAAATGGCGTATTTCAAGATGGCGGCCATGAATGACATACACTCCAAACGTTGCAGCCCGTCAGCAAACCTCTGTTCCTATCATCACTTTTTACCTTTCCCGTCGATTTTCAAATTTATGCAGGTGTCCAAGAACTTTTGACTCACCCTGTATGTGTATGTGTGTGTGTGTTCAAAGCAGCATGATTTACACCCATTGTTGGCTTTGTATATTTGTGAAAGCAAAGAATCATTGGTTGACACTTCCTTTGATATAGCTAAATTGATCTTATCACATAAAGGCAAGGTTTCTCAACCTGGGGGGTCGTGACCCCTAGGGGTCGCGAGAGGGTTTCATTTGGGGTCGCGAAGATAAGTGGAAAAGATAAATATAATTAAATCCACTACATACAAGAAATGGATTCTAGCATTATAGAAATAGGTGGATATCGTAAGATCTCTGCAATAGGTATATCAAAATTCCCACACAAGCTTATTACATACCAGAAATTATAAAGGGATCGCTGACAAGATGTGATAAAATTTGGGTCGTGATAGGAATTAGATTGAGAACCACTGCATAAAAGGAATTATACACTCAACAAAGTAGATAAAATTGATTAAGAAAATGGAAAATTTTATGCCAGTCGGGGAAAATTTTCGTACGGAAACCTACACAGAAGTAATTACATGCACAGAAGTCATGCGCGCTGGTCACTTCGCCACGAAATGACACTTTTTCGTTTCATGGAGATTGTGTATGTTACTGTAGATAAACAGGATGATCGGAAACAGTATCAAAAATATTTGGGAACTGGAACCTCACAAGAAAACATGAGCTAAATTATACACAAAAATAGGTGTGCAAAGGCGTCGTGTTAGGGCTTTAGCACGCCGAAAATTGGTCAGAACGATAAAATGAAGGATCATAACTCGAGAACAAAATGTCGAAGTAGTTTTTTTGTGTATAGATGCTATAAATGAATCAGTGAATTATGTGGAACACAAGTGGCGATAGAGGTAAACACGAAGTATAGGAAAAAAAAAAACATTCAGGTCTTCCTCAAACGAAATGAATAAATCAAGAACTAAAAAGTGACACTCATTCCATATTCACTGGTTTATTAATGGAATCTAGACAAAAAGTATCATGTTATTTTAGCCGAGTTTCAGATCAGTAGCATTATTTCAGATTTTGCCAGGGGAAAGCAGGCAAGACTGCCCACCGATGTAAGAGTTTCACCTTTATTTTTGGTATATTGTTATAAAATTTATTAGAAAGCATAGTTTCTGAAAATCAGGGGATAAATTGCTCCACTTGCCTTCCCACAAATGACGCCCCTGCTTCATGTTGTTCCGACCGATCTTAGGCGACCAATTTAAGCACTTATGCAGTGGCAGATTTAAAGGCCGAAGGGCATAGACCCGCCCCCCCTCCCGTTTTGTGAGTGACAAAAATAAATCAAGCTATTATTTATATATCTTTTTTAAAGTTTATAGTAAATTCTTGATATACCCATCATAGTCTTGGTTCTGACTGCACCTCTCCAGTTTTTACATTATAGATCCGCCACTGCACTCATGTTTATTTTATTTTGTTTTGTTTTATTTTGTTTTATTTTATTTTGTCATCTTTTATTCATGTTTTCATATGAAGGTTCATTTGCAAACGTTCGTTTGTTTCCGAACACTCTGCATTTTGGTCCCAATATTTTTTTCATCACCCGGTACGTATCATATATAGATGCTTCGGATTAATAATTATATATTTATTGCATGCGAATTAAAGCGTTTATCTCGCCAGCTGAAACAAGACTTATTTCGATCAAAAATGTAAAAGATAAAATTAGAAGACGAAAGTTTTAAACAAAACTTGTATTTCCAGTTTTAAGTAAGAGCATAAACCAAATACTTATTTGATAACTTTCGATAGGAGGAAAGTATTACTATTCCTTAATTTTTCGTTATTTTTTATTTTATTTTTTATTTATTTTTTTTTCTACAATGGTAGACTTTTGTCGTGATTTCCTCTTCCCATCTTGATGTTTCGCATTCTTTACGCTCTTTTGTTTTGAGTCACTGGGGAAAACAAGAACTTGAAGGAAGAAAAAGAAAGAAAGAAAAAAAGGATTTAATTAAACTTGCTAGAGCAGAAGGTGATAACTGGCTTGTTAGATGGCGCTTCTCTCAAATGATTTTACGCGCCTTTCTGTCTCGCCATTTTAGAATCTGTGACTTGTGGTTAACTTATTGTTTCTTCTACAATACGGTTAGAGGAAAAAAAAAGTATTCTCAACGGATTTACTACTCACATTATGTTAGTATTTTTCATTCTGCAATTTCTATCAAATAATACTGTATTTCATTTTTTAAAAATACAAGATATTAAATTTAAGTGAATTATTATGAAAGAATTGATAGAATGAGAGTGTGGGAGGATACGGGAGAATCCCTAGGATATCTCGGACATGATGTTGTCCACCACAAACTCACATTGCCTGGGATCGAACTAAAAGCCTCTCGTACCACAGGTGACCGCTGAACTACTCTTCAGAAAAAATAGTTTTTGAGTTTGAGGGCTTATGTGCAACACCGTAGCTATGAAGGACAGACAGAACCTACTATTAACGTGGACTCCGAACGACGACCCAAGGCTTGAATCTGGTACTGTTGACGGATACTTAAACCAACATATAAGATCAATTCTTACATAATAGGCCCCACCACATAATCTCGCCTCCAAAAGGGATGGATATTGGGTGAAAAAGACGTGAATAAACTGTGAATGTAGTGTTCTCTTCTATAACCAAGTGACGAATGTACGTGCTTTCTATATACGTGTTCCCCGGTTCAATTACTGGTGGAGACATTTGTGTTGCTAACAAACCCTAGTAATATTTATTTATTTATTTATTGTACCACTTGCCTAATGGCTTCCATCTAACTTCAAATAGTACGACCTGTCTCATATAGATTCTCGGATCTGAAATGGTAGGTTAAAATCGAATTCGAATTAAAATCGAATTCATAAATTAACTTATGAAGTAACAAACGGCGAGCCCACGAAATTTTACAATTTGCACTCGTCCCAAAAATTGTAATACGGATAGTTAAATAGAGAGAATAGAGGGTGCTGTTTCGCTGATGCCACTCACTGTAACGTTTCACAGCAGTGAATTGCAATTACTTACTGGGTTACGTGATTTCAAATATAGAGTGTTTAACAGAAAGTGTTCATCCTGCTAAATATTTTATGTTTGAAATCACTTAAATCAACGTTTCTCAAACTATAGTCTGCAAACCACTAGTAGTCCTGGAGGTATCATCCCTTTGTGGTTCTCATGTTGAACATTAGTCAATATGCAGCGTGTGCCGAAAGGAAGGGGCAATACTTCGGAAAATGATTCTAAGCAAAAAAAAAAAAAAAAGTTCATATGAACATGGGTCCTAAACTCAATACTTTGAGAGCTACAGGTTGTGAACCATTGGATTTTATATTTCATATTGATCACCCTGTAGTTTTCTACAGATAGGGATGCGCACGAGACAAGATTTGTGGCTGTCTCGTCTCGAAAATGTGCTGTAAAAGTGATGTCTCGACTCGAAAAATACATATTTCTCTATTGGAAGAGCCGTGTCTCGATTCGAATTTTGTTAGGAAAATCCTGTCTCGATTCGTCTCGTGCGCATCCCTATCTACACATAGAACAAAACGGTGGGCATGCTGAACATGTCATGTGATTGTAATTGTCTCATGTGTGTTAGCTCTCTCTTTTCCTGGTTATTAAAGAATACGTAATGTGAGATGTTACAAAGTTTGCTTTTTCTTTATCCTTCAATTCGAAACTTCGCACAGCACATTTCACAGTATTTCACATATAACATATCTTAAATCTATTCACAGCTTCAAAACAGTTGTAGGTTTTGGAAAAATAATCTTACCATTGAGTTTCTCTTCGAACGAGAATGTTGTGTAATATGTCACATGACCATGTTGCCATTTAAAATAAACAAGTTGATTCCAAGATGGTGGTCACCAAGATGGCGGAGGACAATCTTAAACACGTCATAATGTTTCCCCCTCGCACTAACATTGATCCCAATTGACTTCAGATCGACTGCATTTACAGTTTCTCAAATATTTAGCCCGGTCCAGATTTTGTATTTCACTTAATAAAATATTATCTTTCAATAACTTCGGACATTTGTACATTTTCCAATATGGCGAACGAAGAAGTTGTGGGATTTTAGTATGTCATTTAAATAATCTTTATCAACATCTATGTCAAATTTTAACTTGTTAATAATCACATCCAAAGTTCAGTAAAATTTTAAATCAGTTTGACGGTAGTTTTCGGAATTTTAGAATTTAGAGCTAAATATTTCTAAAAGTATGCGTTTTATGAAAATTTGTTTCTCTTTAAAAAAAATATTGTGTTATCTATGTTCTATAAAACGACACTAAGTTTATCACTTTATGTTCAACCATAGCGAAGATATTGCTATTTTTATCTGGTTATTGTTCATTTGACACTTCCGGCGGCCATTTTCCAATATGGCGGCGAAGGTCACCTGAAATTTCAGGGGACTTCTAGTATGTTGTTTAGAACATCATTCCCAACATCTGTACCAATGTTCAGCTTGTTACTAATTTGTTCCTTTCTTCATCAAAATTTGAGCTTCATTTACTGCACTATACTACAAGTTTCGGCTTCAAATCTTTGTTGGGAGATATCCATTGGGGGGGGGGGGGCAAAACTACAAGCCATTACATCTATGTAGTATTGAACGGGTGTTATTGTACACCCGAAAATACGATAAGTAATTGTTAAATACTTCCACTTATATTTTCAGAAAAAAATGATAGAGCTAGATTGCTTTTATATGAGGAAAAGTACAGATGAAGTTTAAGATCAAATATTTTAATGCTATGTCAATCATGTTCCTATTAAACAAGTATACTTTTATTAAGAAAGTGTTCAAACGTATGCTGAGTTAGGGCGTTTAGACGGGGGCTCCGGACCCAGTGGACCCCCTCGGATGCGCCCCTGCCACCATTGCAACCGGAAGTTATAAAACTACTACTTTCGGTATCTACATTGAATTTACATAGTTTAGAACTCGGCCTCTGTCGTAGGTTCACAGTGTAAACCGAAACTCATTTGTTTTAAGTGGAGTTTAGTTAATTTTGAGTTTAACGTCTCTTTCAGCAGCGAGGATGTATGAGACGGGACCTACTGAGTAACGTGGAATCCGAACCGCATGAGCTCCCGCCAGGAATCAACGCCAAAGGCGCGTACGCTATTCGCTTAGTTGTTTTAATTGAAATTACAATTCCACATCTCTTTCTAAATTTCCAAATTTATCTCCGTTTTGAAGATAGAAATAGTTACATTTCTAATAATAGTGGGGACAGTTTTTTACCTCTCTTGCAGATACTCATGGACTTGCATCCTTCATTGTCACTACGTTCATTTTTTTCCCTTTCTCTCTCCCTAATGTTATTAATTTTAACGATAAGCTTAATTGTAGTCTCCATCAATTTATTATTATTATTAATGGCTTATATTCTACTATTAAAATTCTTTTTTGCTCCAAGTCCAGGAAATCGTGCCGAATTGCTTTCTTTACCAACAAATACGGCGACAATATAAGCATGCATGTATAATGTAGTATGTATAGCAAGGCAGAGGGGGAAACGCAGGCGCCAACATAACACGTAATAGCCTTACTTTCAAGGATTTTGTGGCCAATCACGGATTTTTGGAGCCTTTTAATTCTTCTGTTGTCTATGGTCATGCCACTAGCTATCATCTCCTTCTCTTTTTCCCCTCCATTCTTGATTTAGTTTTTGTTTTGTGCATCCATTTCGTGTTAGTTGCCATTTTTATGTTTTTTTTTTCTGAAAGTCAATTCGTTTCGGCGATTAACCTATTTTTTGAAAGAGTTATTTTATTTTTTAGAAATAAATTGCTGTTGTTTTCCGAACAGAGCTGAGAATTTTTTTTATATACTTTAATTTGTTCAAGTTTGAAAGATTTATATTATTTGTTAACAGTACTGAATTTCTTCTTTATTAAACAATCCAGATACTTAAAAGACAGAATATGTTATTATAGCAACTTCCAAACTTTTAACATGCTTTCCGACATAGTTACCTTTCTCCCATTTCATTAGCGATACTATTAATGATACGATACCGTTGGGTACGGCCAGGGAAAGCACATTATTATTATTATTATTATTATTATTATTATTATTATTATTATTATTATTATTATTATTATTATTATTATTATTATTATTGCTGCTTTTAAAGGAGTAAACTGATACCGACACTCATTACCAATACGTTATTAAAGCAACTTTCAAGTTTTAACACGCTCTACGACATAGCTACCCTCATTTCCCAATTCATTGGCGATACTATTAACCAGGGACGCATCCAGGACGGACTTCTGGGGGGGGGTTGTAATAATACTACTTAGAGCTACTTATAAGAGGTCCAAACTCTGGGACGAGTTTTATTTATATATAAAAAAGGAAAGTTTCCTCTTCTGGGGGGGGGGCAATTGCCCCCGTGAATCCGCCACTGCTATTAACGATGTTATATCATTGCGCTCCACCAAAGAAAGGACATTATTATTATATTGCTTTTGGTGATAAAAGAGGTACCAACATTTAATATCAATATGGTATTAAAAAACTTCCAAATTTTTAGCATGCCCTACGAAATAGCTGCCCTCATCTCATATTAGTCAGGGGCGGATCCAGGACGGACTTCTGGGTGGGGCAGTAGGTTGTAATACTGCTTCTTAGAGCTACTTTTAACTCTAGAATGGGTTTTATTTATATATAAAATAAGAAAGTTTCCTCTTCTGGGACGGGCGATCGCCCCGTCCGCCCCCTCTAGATCCGCAACTGATATTAGTAGTGATACCGTATACAGTGCCGCTGTGTAGCGCCAGAGAATAGAATTGCGCGTGAGATGAACTAAGTCTTGAATGTCGTCCCGTCTCGAATCGAAAACGAGACGAGGTTTAAGACGAGACTGTCCTTTGAAATTCGATACAAGACGAGACTATTTGTGTCTCATCTTGAATTTTCGAAACGAGACATAAGATGGCTCGTGAAATGTCCCGTTTCGTTTTGAGCGTCTCGAAAAACAGTGTATTTAAAAAAAGAAAATTCAAAAGAACTGTTCACTGAGAAAGAGCTGTTTTGGAATAAATAGCAGTATTTATTAGTTTGATAAGATGGAGAAAGCCTAAACTTAGTAATTAATCTTTCGAAATCAGATTTTATTAATTATCACTGGCTCAAATTCCGGAGGGATGAGGGGGATATGTTTCCTCCAATCTTAGAACTGGAGGGGGCTGTCCTCCCCAATAATCCGATTTGAAATGTGTTTTTTGGGGAGAAAGTAAAGATTTGTGTCCGAATGCCACAAAGGAAAGTGAGATGAAATTGATGTTCCCCCAGAATAAGCCTTAAATCTACCCGCCTCCCAATGTTGAAAACAACTCTGCTCCCCTGATCTTCCACATCATTGTTTTTCAACTTCATAAATATTTTGAACACATCGCTTAAAAAAAAAAATATGGGAACGGTCTTACCCCCCCCCCAATGTTGAAGACAGATTTGCGCCGCTGTTAAAATGTAAAAATAGTGATATACGGATACATTATACAAGGTATATCCTTAATAATAGACGTTTAAGTGCTATTATTAAAAATATGATCGATATTAACACGGGTGTATAAACCCTTAAACCCATGCTTGTCGAAATTATGCATACACTGCTAGTGTGCAGCAAGCCACATCGTTTCACTTAACAAATATCTCATTCAGATATGGCCAATATATGCACTTACGTAAAATTTATGTCCGTTATACTTTAGGGAGAATAAGGATGCTTGTTATCCCTAATCCTTATTTTGCCTAAAATGTTGGAGAAGAGAAAAATCAGGGAAATAAAATTACAAAAAGAAAAAAGAAAAAGAAAAGAAAATATCATGAGAAGCATTGAGAAATTGATTTGTTTGATATTGATTTCCGGGTCTACATTTCTGATTTTACAAAAAAATTTAGCTTTATCTGCTAGACTAGAGTAAAATAAAATAACAAAGCTATTAAGTGTGTGTGTGTGTGTCTTTTTTAAGTGATGAGTATTACTTTATTTCCCATGAATGCTTTGTAGATATCAAATTAAAAGTAAACAAATTAATTCAACAAGAAACTGTATAGAACTAATCTAACCTTCTAAACGAATAAAATATGACAGTGAAGACAGTGATCGTTCAGTGATAGAGCTATCATCTTAGGCGCGTGGGCGATCCCTGGTTCGATCCAGCTCGCACAAAATGGACTTTGTAGTGAATAAATACATATCTCGTTCATTGTCATCATCTTCTTGAGTCTCGAAATACAATCCTAGAACGTTGGTATATATATATATATATATATATATATATATATATATATATATATATATATATATATATATATATAGAGAGAGAGAGAGAGAGAGAGAGAGAGAGAGAGAGAAGAGAGAGAGAGAGAGAGGGTGAGTCAAAATAAGTGTTACAAGCCAATATCTCGCGAACTATACATCAAATAACAAAAATATTAAAAGTCAATGTACAATACAGAGGGTCCTAAAAAATGAGTTAAGCACGAGGCTCCCCCGCCCCCCATTTTCGGGGGTGGAGGTGTACGTGAAATTTTCAAATGGAAACATAGGTCGAGTGATACCTCGTTCGAAAGAGCTTGGAAAATTGAACAATTTTTGTAGGAAACAATTTTTGATATGGAGCACCGTTTTCAAGATGGCCCCCAAAAGTGATCGTTCATCAAATAAAATGTCCAGGTAAAATTGCAATGATCTGGTTTTTGTGAGGTTACATCCCCAAAGTGATGCGTCATTGAAGAGAATTTATAAGTTCTGTGATTCATATGCTGGACCTTATTTATGTATTAGACAAGTTAACCCTAAGGTTTTCGAATTAAGGAATGTAAATACTGGTAAACTTTCGGGTTTACGAAATATAGACAAACTAAAGTTATGGCGTCCGTCAAAGCATACCAAAAGTAAATGGTTGTAATTAGTTGAAAAGTTAGTTCCTACAGAAATTTTATCTAAGATGAATATAGATAATATCCAAGTTTCAGATTAATTCTTGATGTAATAATTTCTCTGTTGTGATCATGGTGGAAAGAATACAAGGTGGATGCAATGTAGCGCTACATTCTTGTTGCCCTGGCGCATGACGTCATCTTGGTCGCAGACGTGGCCAACGAGAGGCAGATGAACTTTCAACAAGCGCTTGCTCGCTGGTATCTCACACGCAAACTCCTCTTGTATTTGTGAAAATTTTAGTACAAACAGTAATTATATTAACAGTAATGTAATCAATGATTAAGCTAAGTGAAATCAAAGGAAGATTTTACAATAGAAAATGTATGGTGGAAAGACTACACCAGTCGTTCTTAACTTTGTAAACATGACTACAAAGTCATTCTTAACTTTGTAATTCTGGTGGGAACCCCTAAATATGTATCCAAAGTTATGAATAAAATGAACAAAAATTTCAAAATTTGAGTGTGAAAATGTCCCGACAATGTTCCCTGACATGGTAGGTGGATACTTTATTCTCTTGATCTAATACTTTGTTATATATCTTTGTAACCGTTAATCGTTATTACGGACCTTCCATTCGTTAGTTAATTTGAAGTGCAAAATCCTGTTTCAGCACCAAGGCTACAGGGAATGCATACCTCCAGAATGAGCTACATTAACGCGTTCAATGCTCTCCATGTGCGTAACTTGAAGGAGGCAATGCCCCCTAGAACATCGTGCCCCCTTCTCGAGTTACATGCCTGCCTCTGTGGGGAAAATTTTGTCTCAATATCTTATGGAAATTATGATAGAAATGATCACCTCTGCCGCTCCCCCTCCTTCATGATTTCGAACTCGGGTCTTACCTGGATGTTCGTCTTTTTAAATCGTACTATTGGATTTTTGTACGCAGAATCAACACAAACCACTGTATATACTACTATAACATACTATTAATACTAAATAGAAACTACATAATGAAATCGTTTTTATGGAATTTCATTTAACATTGCATTTATTTATTATTTTCATATAAAACTTACCATATTTTAGGTTTATTTTGTCCTATCGCCTGGAAGCTAAAATCCATTTCTGGAGACATTTCCCCTATTCTTGAGGAAATCAAAAGTATTTTATATTAGTTCCTTTACTTTTTCTGTAGTAATTACTACAGCCGTACGCTGCACAATTAGGCATTCTCGATATCACTTAACAGAATAAAGTAACAAAGAATTTCTACTTGTCACTTCCAGCCACGACTTTTCCCGTTGTCTCTTGCGACCCAGATGACGTTACAGCCACGACAGCGCTTCAGGCTACATGCGCATGCAACCACCTTGTAGTCTTTCCACCATGGTTGTGATTATTTTGTGTGATATCGATTAGTTTTTGTTTTGTTTCACTTATTGTTATGATTTCATTGTAATTTTTACTTCGTTCATATTCTATGCAATTACATCTATGCACCCATACAAATATTATCTATCAAAGTTATGCTAATTATGCCCAAATAAATTAAACATGTTATGTTATATTTTTAATTTATACCAACTTCATTGTTAGCAAGTATAAATGATATTGAATTAAAGAATCTATTTAGGACCTAAAAATAATCAACAAACTACCGCTTTTGAATATGTCTTTCTCATCGATAATTTTATAAAATTAAGATAAAATTGATTATTGAATAAATATAAGAATGATATTGAGATAAGATGAAAATAATATATTATTTCGTGAATTGTAATTTTTATATATACACTAAGAAAAAAAGGCCTAGGATTTCCGTGTGGATACATCGTATTTACGTGGGTGCTCTCCTTATGTAATGTAATTTCATGTATAAAAGTACAGCAGATGGGAACACCATGCCAAGTCTGGAGTTCGGCGTCGAACTTGACTCGCTGTAATTGGATAATTTTATTCACATAATTGATTTCGTGTTAAAAACTATTACTCTCGTAAGGTAGGGAGTCACAGATTTAGAAATAACCAAGAGGGGACACTCGTAGGAAGGTAGTAACAACATTATATACCTAAGTTACCAGCGCGCGTAACCTGGTAAAAACAGCATTTACATGCCGACTGGATTATGCATTTTTCTCCGTGTATGAAGGCTATTCAAAAAGTAAGGTAACTATCTATATATTAAAATGCTACAATAGCAATTGAAAGCGCCTGAGCTCCAAGCTATAACTTTCAAATTTTTCATTTACTGTTATGTGTGATTTCAAGTTTAACAAAGACTAACATTTTAAGTATTTGTACTTTAAATAGTCCAAATTAGTTAATCTTTTTCATAAAGTTTATGACATCAAATTATTGTTCAAACCTTTTGTATTTTAATAAGCCTTCTCTCAAATCAATGCATGTGAATTGTACTTCCATCTTCCGAGTTCTTTTAAACTATATGTTGAGGACGTTTATATGTTTGTGGTCAATCCTTTCGACAATGAGATCTCGGAAAGTACAGGCTCTAGAAAGAAAACGTTTTCACTGATCGATTGGAAATTTTCGTAGATTGTCCAGTTCTAATTGAATATTTAAAAAAAAAACATTGCCATTATTTCTTTATTACACTTTTTAGGGTACACTGAAAGCATTGAAATTAAAAAAAAAACTAAAGCATCATATCCTATGCGTTATACGTTTCAACACCACATTGTTGTATATTGGGGTTGTATATGTCTCAGGCGTTTGTTTCATGGCCAAATAATAATGAAAAAGGAAGGATAACCATTTATGGAGTCTAAGATATATATTTATTTTTTGAGTGTTTTTCCCAATGAACACCATATATAACTGACATTATAATTAATTGTATATGTAATGTATTTGCTTATTACATACTGCATGCCAGTTACATACTACTTATTACATACTGCCAGAAGAAAGAAAACACTGGTCATACATGAATTAGAAACTCCAACTTACAAGCGTACTTACTTGAGTTAGTAT
The DNA here is from genome assembly GCF_964235325.1 of Thermobia domestica. Classification (NCBI taxonomy): domain Eukaryota; kingdom Metazoa; phylum Arthropoda; class Insecta; order Zygentoma; family Lepismatidae; genus Thermobia; species Thermobia domestica. Next base: position 58,259,143 of record NC_137456.1, on the reverse strand, counting down.
GGAATACTTCAATTTTATTGTACTACAACTACACACACATATATAACTTACTGGACGTCGTCATTTTACTGTGGAATTATGGAAGTATGCTTAAGTATTTAACTTAACTACCAGATGACATGTTAGTACTACGGTTCTTTTTAAATTAAGGGTGGTGCGATTTAGAACCCGGTGCGATATCGGTAATTCCCCCATATATATATGTATGAGCTTATCTCAATTACCTCAATTTCGACCAAAATGTTATTTATACCGTTATCGATTTCAGTCATTTAAATATGGTAGTGCGGCGTACGTCACAGAGACATCAACGAATTCTGTTTTTTTTTTCCTACAAAATAAGATAAAAGACCTCAATGAGTTAATTGGAAAACCCCATAAAGAGTGCTCATACTGTCTGAAGTATCGTGAATGTAATCTTGAGAGAGATCCGTATATGTAACAGATCGAAGATGGTCTGTGTGTGTTTCTTTCTCTCTTGCTCAGTCGGACCCAAGTTTCTGAGAGTCTGAGTAGTATTTAAAGGTAGCTAATGTCTGTAATTTGTATAACTATATGTGCTGAACGTATAAACTCTTCCGAAGAGCACACTATTGCTATATTACCAAGACGAATAAGACATGCTAAAGAAAGAATTAAAAACTTTTTTTAAAGGTTATTCTAGAAGAAGCTGCATTAGTCGAGTTTTATGTGAGAGACGGTGTGTCTGTATCCGGCTGATGTTTATTCTCCTGTTTAAGAAAGAGTAAATTCACGGAACTAGTCAAGTAGTCTCTGTTCTCTACTTGTGGCACTTTTTTTTTTTAATTTTCTAGAGTAGGTACTTCTTGTGGTGGGACTTATGTCACGCTAAGACTAAAAAAAAAAAAAAAAAAAAAAAAAAAAAAAAAACTTCTCGCAAACTCAATTATTTTGTGTTCGAAACTAATTTGGAAATCAATTTACCTATCATATTTATATAGTGGTTCTTTGAATTGAGGTTTTACATCAAAAATACTTAATTAAGTTATTCAGAGCACAAAGGATTCATGTCCAATTGTCAAAGTTATAAGAAAACAATACACAAAAGTTTGTACGCGCCGTTTAAATACAAAGGACGTTCAATACATTTTGCACACATGGGTATTATATTATTTTTATTAGTATCAATATAATGATGAAATTTTAGATAAACCCACTTTGATCCTTTGGCTTCAAACTGGTAATAATTTTTGTTTTCATATTGTTCACAAATAAACTACAATGGACACTGTAAAAGACATCAGGACCCGACAATGGTCGATAATGGAATTTCTGTTCATACTGTGATGAATCAGCTATATCAATTCATAGGAAGTTGCTTCCGATTTATGGGATCATACATTGGAACGCGCAAGTATCTAACGTTAATTGTAGCGACTTAAAAAGCGTATAATTTCCGGATCAGGCCAAAAAATTATGCCTCCTTTTTCTGGGAACAATGCGGTGTCATTTTCATAGACTTTTTGGAACATGGCTTCATAATTAACGAGGAGCGTTATTTTTTGTCGCTAGACAAGGTACGACGTGCTCTCCAGACCAAGAGACCGGAGCTGGAAGGTAAGATCATCAATCTCCATCATAACAATGCCAAGCCTCACATAGTCTTGATGACACAGCACAAAATCACGAAAATGTGATGGGAAGTCGTCCCTCAGCATCCTTACAGTCCGGACTTGGCTCGTTCGGATTTCTTACTGTTTGGTCGCCTGAAGACCCACCTACGAGGAAAAATATTCAACAGTAACAAAGGTGAAACAATGGTACAAAAGTCAGTCACTTGATTTTTTTTTCTTCACCAAAGTGCATTCAAGGCATGGAAAGAACGTTGGACGAGTTGCGTCACAGTAAAAGGAGGCTACATTGAGTGACATGGTCTTATAGCCACACTGTAAAAAATTTCATAGGTAAATTTATAAAAAACGGTGTCAATCTGTTTCCCATTCCTCTATGTAAATCAATTTACACCTATAAAGTAAAATTACTAATATGAAATGGTGTAAAATTACATTTTTATCAATAAAAATTTCACTCTTTCGTATAAATTTACCGTAAATTTGAAAAAAAAAAAAAACAGCAAATTTTGTAATTTAATCCAAGGAAATGTATATCAACTTACAAAATGAAAGAGTAAATAATATTACACTGATGTTTGGCAATTTAATTACTTTTTTTTCAGTGCAACTGCTTGGTTAAATGAACGCAACCGACTTAATATCTCCACAGTTAAGTTTGAATTTCGAGTTTGTTCCAACTTTGAAGAGAAAAGAAAATGAAACTTGCAGTGACATATTTAAAGAATTCTTGCAGAACAAGCTTCTATTGAAAGCCGCTCGAGGAGCAGAGAAATATCATTGAGGTAAGAATTTTAACATGTAAATCTAGCTTTCGCACCATGCTTAAGCCAAAGGTGCCTAAGCGCAATTAGGGAGTTGAACTGTCATATGTGGGGAGAAGGTTCACAAATTCATAAAAATGCAGCTTTCTAAGTCAATGTGTCCGGCTTTTTAATCATTGTCTTCTGGCCACACTAGTAGAGACCTTATTATTTGATAGTTTCACAATCTGAAACGAGAGAATCATTCATATTTCTGATGTACGCTTGTTTTTAAGATTTACAACGATAAACTGTCAAAATATTTTGTCGAGTGTAAAACTTATTTTGGGAGTTAAATTAAAATAAATATATAAAGGAATAGGAACATACTTTTGAAATCCTTCAACGTGAGTCATTGACCTCTGTAGTAGTTTGTTTCGTGAATGAATCTCATTCCATGATTTCCCTTTGCTGTGTCTATGGTGAATGTTTTGATATGCATGTGAGGAGTGACATTAAATCACATAATTTTATGTCTTTCTACGCCTTTGGTTATAAAAATTGTTTTCTTTTCCTCTTTCCTGACTCCTCTTGCCGCACTTAATTATATATATATATATATATATATATATATATATATATATATATATATATATATATATATATATATATATATATATATATATATATATATATTCAGACTTCATGATGTTGAACCCATTGAAAGAATTCTCTTACTTGTTAAGTCAACTTTTTAAGTAGGGATATTTTTCCTTTACATTATTAATCAGCTAATGCATCTTATCTCAACGGTTATGTTCTCTGTAGGCAAGAAACAGTTGTTTTCATCTGGTCAGAAGGAACACAAAATAAATAAATAAATACCACCGACTGTTTTGAATGCCGAGACATTGTATTTAAATTACGATGTTTTTAAATTATCTTGTTTTCTTTTCTTTTTTTTCATTAAAATAAAAAAGAAAGAAGCACTATTGTTATGCATTTAGCATTCTAATATCTGAAAGACCAAAATTGTTTCCTTCACTTAGGTGAATCTAGCTAAATGGCTTTCTCGCACACTTAAACGTGGTAGATTAACTTCTTGAAAAGGATAATTTCTCCTCCACTAAATGGATTTTTCTGAAGATTACCTTCTGATTACTAAACTTTGCCAAAGGGCCGCGGTGGCTTATATTAGTGGTAGAGTGTTCACCTCTCGTGCGTGGGGTCCCGGGTTGAAACCCTGCTCCCGCCAAGTGAACTTTGTGGTGCACAAACACCGTGTGCGTGGGTTCTCCCGGGGGTTCTCCCGTTTCCTCCCACTTTCTTCATTCCACCATTTCATTCATTTCTCATAATCACCGTCTCCTTTAGCCTAACCGGCATAATCGTGAGACGTAAAACTCAAAGATTTCATTTCATTTCATTTCATAAACTTTGCTAAATTGAGTTTTCGCACGCAAAACAAAACAAAAAAGTAGATCTGTCTCACTTCATCAAAGTCGATTTATTCCAGGAATGATTTTTTTTTTCAAAGTCACTCCTACATGACACTCTCCCAAAAGCTTCTCAAGACATTCCAAACCTTCTGCTCTTATCCGATAACGTTAACAATTTTGCTATAGGGTTTATATACCTATGGAAATTCCAGCTTCTCTGTGAGTTTGGTGCATTTTTTTTTAAATATATAAGAGATAGTAATACTAAGCATGCGAAATATGTGACAAATAAATCTGTAAACATTCTAATTTAAGACAGATAATCTACAAACTGTATTTTCATTCATATTGACTCTGAAACTATTATTACTTAAATAATTAATACTTTTCTGACCAGAGTATATTCTTATTTATTAAAATTATAATAATTCATAATAGTTTCAATAACTTAACATTATCTTCATCAGAGTTAATATCACGTCCGCATAACCCTGGAGACATTGAACTAAAATTTCATTTCATTTTTCCTTCAATGTTTGCTATTTACTTTTTCTTCATCTGTTTATATTCTTCCATGTATTACTACAGAAAAAAAAGTAAAGCAACCTTATCATTCATCTATGTTCGTCAGCAAAGCATCGCAAATTAAAACTGACAACAGCTTTCAGCATTGAGTTTGAGTTTGTCTTGTCAGTTTTGGGATTTAAGTTTTTTACAGGTTTTGTTTCAGGTCCTTGCAGTTGCTGTCATAGGGGGCGCTGTCTATGGTGATCGGGGCATTCTGTAGATCTGGCCAGGAGGTTGGTATGTGCCTATCTCCCTGAGGTGCGGTGCTGGATGCGGTGCCGAAAGATGGTGGATCTTTAGCGACTAAGTTCGCTGAGGAGCTGAATGTCCAAATCTTCGTGAAGTTCCAGTGTGCCAGTATCCCTGAGGTGTCCGGATATAGATAACATTGAAGATTCATGCAAGTAATGTTCTGTTTTAGTGGAAACCTGAATAAGTTTGCCACTCAAACAAGAACTACGCACCACTCGCGTCAGTGGTGGATCCAGGATATGATCAAGGGAGAGGCTAAACCATAGTTTGCCCTTTTATCTAGTATAAAGCAGGATTGAAGCCCATTTTATCCAGGGTATACCTGAACATCAAGGAAAGGGGGGGGGCTATAGCTCCTATATAGGTAACTGAGAGACTCGTCCGTTGCACTTCGTCCGTTTGCATTAAAAATGTTTAACAAGTCCTGCTACGGGTAAATTTACTCCTCTCCACTTCGTGAAAGCGTATGGATCAAGCATGAGGTACTTCCTTCAGAACTTCCGGCATCATTTGTTTCCTATGGATTCCATTCAAATGGATGAGTCAAACTTAAGACATTTTCTTCTGAATTTCCGGTTAGTTCCATTGAAATGGATGGGTCAAATATGGCGTAGCTCTACCAGTAACTCCGTCATAATTTATTTCTGGTGAGTTTCATAGAGAAGATGGGTCAAACATGACGTACATGCTTACGCAGTGCTTCCGGTCTCCTTTTTTTCCAATGGGTTCCATTGCAATGGATGGGTCAAGCATGACGTAATTTTGATAGTACTCCTCGGGTAGTTTTCCAAGACGCGTGTTACATATGAACTTAACACTTGTTATGTTTTGCTTTGATGTATGCATTAGAATGGAATATAGACTCGTAATTTTTTACCTATATTTTCGAAACTACAAAACTTTAAAGAATAAACAGATCAAAGAGTGGGAACATGTTCCATGGAAACATAATTATGTGCATTATGTACCGGCCTATGCTCTCTCTTTATCGAGTTGCAATACTATTTGGAACTGAAATTATATGACTTTTGGAGCATGGCATCTTTGTTGTTACCGGAAGTAACGAATATATTTACTCTTCTATCGTCAGATTTCCTCTTCTACTCAACAAGATTTCCCAAAGTTGCCTATATAATTAATACCTCCAAAATATATAGTTTTAAAATACTCTCTCCCACCAGGGGCGGATCCAGGACCGACTTCTGGGGGGGGCGGTGGGTTGTCATAATGCTACTTTTAAGGGCTCCAAACTCTGGGATGGATTTTATTTATATATATAAAATAAGAAAGTTTCCTCTTCTGGGAGGGGCAAACGCCCCGATCGCCCTCCCTGGATCCGCCCCTGTCTCCCACTGAAAAAGTAGATTCATCCATTTCCTCATGTAGCAGCCTATTACATAAATTTTCTCAACAGCCTTTAGGTGAAATTTTGCGAAATTTGAAACTCAGCTAAGTCTTTTCATCCCAGGACACTAAATCCATTTCATGATAATCATGAAAGGTCTGATTTCAATCAAAAATTAATAATCATGGAATGTATTTTTTAATAAAGGTGATTTGTCTTCTTTAACCGTCCTAAAAGTAAGAAGGAGATTCTCAGTTGTGTGTATGTATGTATGTATGTTTGTGATTATTTCTAGAATCGTTTGTCATATTTCGATATTGTTTTCACTAATCAAATGAGCTATTGTCAGGAAGAGTTCATACATATAAAGTATTTGAACTACTTTAATAATTACCTTATTTCATTATTTTAAAAGAAACAAATAATTCCTGTAATAACTCTTTGTGAAAAAACTTATCCTGAAATATGCGTCAACCAGATAATTATCAAATTACGGTGGGTTGCATATAACCAAGGGGTAAAGAACATTTTTGTAGACAGGTTTCTCCAAATGGTTTAACACTGTTCGTTGATTAGATGGATGTTTATGTCACTGGCGATGTCATGTTATGTCGATCTTACTCGACTTTTGCCACTTTTTCTGTAATTGGTCGCCCACTTCTAGAAGCACCTTGGACATCAAAAATGGAAAAATTAAACTAACTTAAAAGAAAAATAAATGAGTTCAAAAACACACTAAAAGAAAGTACATACTTTTAAAAGAAAAACTATGAACCGACTTCAGAGGAAGCACTAAAATGCAGACGATAATAATAAAAGCGCTAAAAGAAACAGACTCTATGTCCTATGGAATCCGAAGGTTCAATGTTAATTCATTTCTGTCTTTAGCCAATTGGACCCAGTTTCTACTTTGCATTCCTATTTCTGCGAGATCCATCTTAATATTGCCCTCCTATCTGCCCCTAGGTCTTCCTAATAGTCTTTCTTCGATTGGGTTTCCCTCACACACAATGTTTATCAACCACAACAAAACCGACTTGGCAAGAGCTGGGATCGAACCAGAGACTCCACATGTCAGAGATGAGTGCTATGCCACTGAGCTACTGCGACTCTATGTGATATCGTGGGGCTCAGAAAGGGATAAGTTCTGTTTCTGTTATTTTGAAGGGAAAAAAATGTGCTGAAATTCGTACGAATTTCTGGGGTAGATTAAGTTTGGATTTCAAAGCATCGTGGTAATTAAATAGATTTTCTTATATTTCCTTGTCAGAAAGTTCTGCCCAAATGTATGTTCTCTCGTTCTAAGTAGGGCCATTAATCCGTTATATCTGGGTAGTGTTGTAAGTTTTTTTTCCCCTTTGGTTCAGAAAAGGACATGGCAAATTGGAAGTTAATCGCTAGAACAGAGGAACAGATTGAGAATCAGGGTTAATAATACCACGTACACAAGAACTGTACAATTATGTCTTAATGACAAAGGTAGCCATAGAGATTTGTAATGGTAAGGAGCTCGTGCAAATATTGTCTGTGTGGAAATCACGATACGCAACCACTAACATCCGTGTAAAAGACGTCTGTGGACACTAGGCATATCACTTCAAAGTACCCCGCCTCTAGGAACAACTGTCAAATTTTGGTACGAGCGATTTGTGACATCAGGTTGTGTAGCACCGCGCAATGACCAGATCAGGAGCGCTCTCGTCAGTAGACTGCATGACGAAGTCCGTAAGTAAGCAACAAAGAAAGAAAAGAAAATAGAAAAGTTAAAATCAGGTGCAAGTTTGGCATGAATATAACGTAACTATCGTCACGTACAGCGGGGGACACTTCTAAATGGTACACCTTAGCCGTAAATCTCCATATGGCTGTACCATTTAGAAGTGTCCCCCGCTGTACAATTACGACAATTGCAGCGTTAAGTTGGTTTATTTTCCAGTTACAACTGTTTGAGACATGGAGTGACAGACACAAGCAAAAACAATATGAATTGAACATGATGGAAAATGAAGATGATTTTCTGTATTCCATTTCATTTAATGAGAAGAGTCGCCTTAAAGAAAATAGTTAACCGGTGTATCATGTAAGAATCTGGAGCACACATATCCTGACGATATTCACAGAACATTCACGATACTGGTAAGAGAGACCAATTACTACAGACTTTGAATTTGGAACCTTTGCATTGCGATGCAAGTACGATAACTTCTCAGTCATATTCACCCGCTTTCGTGACAGGCAGTTTCATGACGGCGTTTGGTTGGTTTGGTCTATCTTTGCCCAAAATGCGCATATCTCCTTTTTTCATATTCGTATTTATTGCAGCCTTTTAATACTCATAGAATTTGTTATTATGTTAGAAGTTTTCTTTCAATAGACTTGAACTTTCTTTTAATTTCGTTTTTTCACTACTTGCATTTGTAACAGTAGTAAATTATCACTGTAATCTGTCATCATTTTCCTTTCTTCTGTGCATTACTGTGTGGTACAATAGAGCGATGTATCTTATTGTATTATATTCCAGTAACACTTTTTTCCCTGGACACAATTGTAAATGAATACTAATTACAATGTTTTAGTGATACTAATAACTGATGAGTATTCGGATACCTGTCAAAAGAAAGTGTATTGTCTTACCCTTTGATGCGAGAAACCCAAACTACATGATTGTAAAGTTGGTTGCAGAACTATCAGCTATTGGTTTTGATGACTGTGATGAAAGCTTGTCTTCAGCACCGAGGATAGGTAACATTGCGTGATATTAAGTGTAAATGGAAGTCGAATTATTCTACGATCAAATTGTTGTTAATGGTGGAAATTACTTCCTAGAACTTGTGATATTTTGTTATAATTAATACTGTTATTTACATATTGAAAATAACTCATATAAGTAAAGAATGATTTTTATTATCCGTTCAGATTCGTAGCGTTAAAAAAAGAATGATATATGAATTTAAATGCACGTATTTATATTTGCATTATTTGAACAGATAGTATAATGTATAACCATCCTTAAAACAGTTCACTACTTCAAATAAGCGTTACGCGTTAACTAGTTACATAAAGTTTCAGTAACTGAAAAATATATAAAGGTAACCAAGAAAGTTCTGTCGCTTTTTGTGGAAGTCTGTGTTCATATGGCCCTCATATCGTGAGTTGAATATGAATGGAGATAAAGCGAAGGTCGGTTGTTGGTGTGGGTATATTCAACATACTACCTGATTATGGTAGTTCAGTTACACCGTGAACTTGCGTAAGGACAGAGTGAACGTGGGACCTCCACAGAGCGTCAGAAGGACCTGTATGCTGTATGAGTTCAAACCGGGATCAAACGCCGCTGTAGTGGAGCGGAAGATATGCCAGGCCTTTGGTGAGAGCGTCGTGACTACGCAGATAGTGCAGCAGTGGTTTAACAAGTTTAAGGACGGTGACGAAACACTCGAAGACGCACCACGTGTCGGAAGACCACACATGTGCAAAATGAAGATCTTCAGCAGCAATTGAGGCAAACAGTGGCCAGACATGTGAGGAACTGGGACTGCAATTCAGTGTGAGTGGAGAAACCTTCTCCATCAACTTGGGAAGAACTATAAGTTGGGTCGATGGGTTCCACATGGTTTGACTTCAAGCCAGAAGGCAACGCGAGCAGAGACCTGTGTTTCTTTGCTGTCTCGTCTGAGGAAGGTGCCATTTCTGGACAGTGTGTTGGCATGTGATGAGAATTGGGTTCTGTACGAAGCTCTACGGCACCGTCATCATTGGTTAGCATTCCATGAGCCTGTTCCAAAACAGTCGAAACCAGCACTGCACCAGAAAAAGGCCTCCTGTGTGTTTGGTGGACTGCTCGCGGCATCGTGCATCGGGAACTGTTGCCAATTGATCAGAGCATCAACGCAACTGTGTACTGTCAGCAGTTAAACCTTGTTCAACAAAAATTAAAAACTCTGGAGCCATAACTTCTGAATCGCAAAGGGATACTCCTGCTACAGGACAACGCTAAGCCCCACATGGCTAGGATGACCCGGGACACCATTCTACGCCTTGGATTGGAAACACTATTGCATCCACCATATTCCCCGGACATTGCACCGTACTATTATCACCTGTTCCATTCGTTGTACAATCACCTTAGAGGACGCGAGTTCAAATCCCTAGTAGAGATGCAAAATGCACTTGATACCTTGTTCGTTTCACGGCCCACCAAGTTCTACCGCGATGGAATCCATGGCCTTCGAGAACGTTGGCAGAAGGTCATCGATGCTGATGGGGACTGATTTTGATCTTTCAAGTACGTGTTAGGTGGCATATAAGTGTTTGAATGTGGTGGGTGAAAAAGCGACAGAACCTTCTTGGTTACCTTATACGTAAGTACTTTTTTTGTATTGTGTATACACTATATTACACTATAAGATTCGTATACGAAATATGCATATACGAGATAATATAGCAAGCTGAGATGATGTGTAGCGTTCGCTGCGCGGGAAGATAATCAAACTGAGGGACATCAATCTTCTTGTGAAGTGACGAATTATACAGAGCAAGTCAAAATGATGAACCCAATTTCAGAATATATTCTGTGAAATCTAATAAACACATATTATTGTGAGACACGCACTTTGAAAGATTAACTTTCAAAGCTTGGTTTCCACGCAGTGTTTCCACTTTCTACCGCTAAGAGTCAGCAGCGAGCAGTTAAGGAAAATGGCGTTGACTGGAGAACAGAGATTTTTCTATGTGCTTGATTATCATGTAAACAACAGTGCCGAACTGGCCACGTTGGCTACTCGGCGATCACCAAGGGCCCCCCGATGCCTGAGGGGCCCTGCAGGGATCGCAAGGCACAAGACCTGTAGGCCTTGGTCGGATTTTCGCGATCGCAAGTGCTTTCTTGAGTCTTCCAACCAAAATGATTGCGGAAGCCTAAGTTCATCTTTCCAAAAGAAGTCTTCTGGGGCCCGGCTCCCCTTGCTCATACCAGTACGGTTCCATGAGCCAGGAAAACTTCGTACTTAGCAAAAGACCCCCTCTAGTCCGTAACGTTAAGTATATATATATGGGTGAGGCCTTTAAATACCCGCGCCAAGGGCCCTCAACCTGGTCAGTACGACCCTGGTAAACAAGTCTGTGATTAGTGTGCAACGGCAATTCCTTACCAAATATCGGAGAGACCCATCTACGGAGAAGGGCATTCGTAAGTAGTTGAACAACATCGGATGACCTACAGGTACATGTATGTCCGCATCATAGCAGCCATTGTTGACGTTGAACGCAACATGTTACAAAAGATTTCGCAGAAGATAAACTGTCACTTTGATATGTGCCGTGTTACGCAAGGTGCTCATATAGGACACTTGTGATATGTTTGAAGAGAATTTTGACAATTTACCTTCCTTAGCACATGTCTCAGAACAACATATGTCTATATTACATTTCACAGAATAAATTTCTGAAATCGGGACCATCATTTTGACTTGTTTTTTATTGAGCTCTTTCGTGGCTAAGCGGTTAGAGTACGCGTCTTTGGCGTGGAAGACCCGGGTTCGATTCCCGGCAGGAGCTCATGTGGTTCGGATTCCACGTTAATCAGTAGGTCCACGTCTCATATAAGCCTCGCTGCTGAAAGGGACGTTAAACTCAACTCAACTCAACTTGTGTTGTATTATCAGTAACACTAGGCATGCTTCAATTTTAACTTTCTACGAGAATAAATGATCAATACTGGAACGAGACGATATAGCGATTTGAACATACCATGTATTACATTTCACATTCAGAAGTAATGTTACCTACTAGACGAGACGAGACAGAATTATCCGAGACAAGTCAGCTCTTTGAACAGAAACAAAGACACTTTCCAAGATGAGGCAACATTCTTCGAAACGAGACAGCATCAAATCACGATCAACACTACTTAGAAATATGTTATGTAATAGATAACTTAATGTAACCAATAAAGGCTTACTATAGTGGATATTGCTTTATTACTAAGACAGCCGACTTCAAATATAAATAATAATAATAATAATAATAATACATAAAAATATAAACACAAATATCGTATAGATCATTTTACTTTGTTTAATTATTTTTTTTTTTTTTTTTTTTTTTTTTTTTTTTTTTTTTTTTTTTTTTTAGTTCCCATACCGGTGGAGCTTGATTAACATCTGGGAAATCCAGTTGGTTGATTGGATTAAACTTCAGCATTTATTTTTATAGCACCAACACTATATGATACGTAAACCTACAATTTCATGTGGAATCCGAACCATGGTAATGCGTTCAGATTTCAACCAGGAATCGAACCCGGGACCCCATGCACCAAAGACACACGTCCTAGCCACTAGGCTAGCGTAGAGAGCTACTGGGTAATCGGGGTCTGCTATTAGGCACATACGGTAGTTCACGACAGGGCGTTGGATCTGTCTTTGAAGGGCTCCTATGAAACACACTACTCCTTTCTTAAATTATTGGTTCAAGAAGAGATCATATGAATTAATTGGCGAAAAGATTAAATTCATCAACTTTTACTATAACAGTTCATATAATAACCTTGTTCTGTTGCTTTTTCTTTCTTCAATACAGTTTAAAGCAGTGGTGTAACTAAAGGCTTGGGGGCCTGCCCGCAGACAGCGTGGAGTGGGGCCCCTTCTCTACGTGCCACTTAACGATTTGGAGGTCCCTTAATGGCTTGGGCCCCCGCAATGTGGGGATCTACGGGGCCCTTATTTACGCCACTGGTTTGAAGGGTATTCAGTAAAGTTCTAGTGCGTCGTTCGCATGGTTTCATATTTAAAAAAAGGACCAACTAGTTTTGGTGAAGCTGAAGAGAAACTATGAGAAATGCAATTAAACAATGCAGTGAAGATAGAACTTGGAAGGTTAAAGAATGCTATTTGTTTCTCGAAATAACTCCAGTAACAATTGAAACCCTTCCATTGTATACTGGCCACCCTGCAAGTAACTCTCAAGTGATTGATACTTCAAAAGCACTAAGTAAGGGAAACAACATCAACTAATAAATGTATGCCTGCTATTATTCCAGATTATTTTAACACAACATTATACACTCACTGGACAATAATTAGTCACCTTGTGCAGAAGAAGAGATGAATCGTAAAGCCTGTGCAGATGGCGCAGCAGTCGAGTCACGTGCAAAACTGTGCGCGCTCTGCCTCTACGGAACCATAAGGCAGCTTCAGTCAGTGAGACAAGTGTGTTGCAAGTGGATAGTGTCCGTCAAAATGGGTAAAAGTAACGATGTAACAGAGTGGCAAAAAGGGGCAATCGTGTTTGGCCGTGCCCATGGCCATACGGTGAGGGAAGTTGCTGGATTTGTTGGTGTTTCGCAGCGAACTGTTCAACGCGTGTACAAGCAGTGGTGTTATACACGTGGCCATGAAACACGGCGTCAGAATTGTGGTTGGAAGAAGATCATGACTGAAAGGGACCGGAGACGCGTTTCTCGGCTTGTGAATGAAAATCGGTTCCAAACCCGACAGGAATTGCTGCAGACAGTGAATGGAGGTTCATCCCAACCTATTAGCGAAAGAACATTACGACGAAACTGCATGCATTGAACATTTGGAGTCGGGCACCTCGCAAGGGGCCATTGCTCACACAGGCACACAAAGCTGCGCGTCTTCAATTGGCCAGAAATCACCAAACATGGACAGTAGCTGACTGGCGGAAGGTAATGTGGTCTGACGAATCACGTTTTTGCTTGTATTCCAATGACGCACGTCGTCGAGTGCACCAAAGGCCACATGAAGCCTTTCATCCTGAATGTGTGCAAGGGCATGTTCAAGCCGGAGGTGGGTCTGTGATGTTTTGGGGGTGTTTTTCTTATCATGAATTGGGCCCACTTACTAAGGTCACCACTGCAATGAACCAGCATGTGTATTTGAACATTCTGGATGAGCAAGTGTTGCCTTTCAGTCAATATCTTCATGATGAGTATGCTGTGGAGACTCCTATTTTTCAAGACGACAACAGCAAAGTTCATAGGGCTGGAACAATTTGTGCGTGGTATGATGAACACTCCCGAACCCTCTTCCATCTAGATTGTCCTGCAAAGTCACCAGACTTGAACCCCATCGAGAATCTGTGGGACACGTTGGAACAGCGGGTAAAACGCCGAAATCGGCATCCACGCAGTTTGAGTGAATCCTGAACGAGTGGCTTCAACTGGATGTGATATACCTGCAAAACCTTGTGGACTCGTTTCCAAGCCGAATCCAGGCGGTTATCAAAGCCAGAGGTGGTGTTACACGCTATTAATTACTGCTGTTCACGAATTCTTGAGGGGTGGCTAATTTTTTGTCCGGTGTGTGTATATTTACATTTTCAATTTAATATATGTCCAAATACTTATTTTTATAGTGATCATTGTAAAGATTTTGCTATCTGGCTCATACTGGGTAATGAGTCTCTATGGACCTCCGGAGCTGTCAGAGTTAAAGGATTTGCCCGGATCAGTCTTAGTCTCTGAGAACCGAAATCTACATCAGGGTGACCCGGACAAAAAATCTAAGTGGTCAAAGTAACCCGGTGGTATTCAACACATACAATGATTTTTTTTTCCGCGATAGGGGACGGTCGAAGAATACCACAACAGCAACTTCCAGCGACCTTTCTCAATAAACATGGGGTTGGTATTATTGGGGATGTTTTAGTCGGTCTAATATATCTACCACCGTATCTAACTTGCGCTGATTGCTCCCCTCTTTCTTCATCACTAGGGATGCGCACGAGACGAGTCGAGACATGATTTTCCTGAGAAAATTCGAGTCGAGACACGGCTCTTCCAATAGAGAAATATACATTTTTCGAGTCGAGACATTACTTTTACAGCACATTTGCGAGACGAGACAGTCACAAATCTTGTCTCGTGCGCATCCCTATTCATCAGGAAACACTGACTGAATTACTGTACTTTAAGATGTACCGCAAGTTGTGAAATAACTCGTTTGTTTCCAGCAAGATAAGTGTCCCGCCCGTCAACTTCAGCTTCCAAATGACACATTTTTCAACAGGTAAATTGACCGTGCCGAAATTATTTCTTAGCCACCCAGAGTGGTCGATCTTACATGCCTGGACTTCTTTCTCTGAAATCATATGGGCACTTTAATGTACTCTTCGGAAACTAGTGACATGGTTGATTTTCATAAAATATATATATATATATATATATATATATATATATATATATATATATATATATATATATATATATATATATATACAAGGGCGGATCTAAGGGGGGGCTACGGGGCTATAGCCCCCCCTTGACGCTCAGGTTTGCACTGGATAAAATGGGCTTCAATTCTGCTTTACACTGGATAAAACAGCAAATAATGGTTTAGCCCCTCCCTTGATCATATCCTGGATCCGCCACTGTATATATATATATATATATATATATATATATATATATATATATATATATATATCACAGCAGCTGGCGAAATCTGCCATTTTTCTGGAATTTAAAGAAAGGAAAAAACAACCCTTGAAGCCACTGAGAGTTTTGTGTGACAGTAATTGCTCTAGATACTTCGAGCAGTTGGTCTAAATGTAAACAACTTGTATCAAGTATGTACTGCACTGTAGTACGTGTTCAGCTCCAGCAGTTTGAGCATCTAACGTATAGCTGTATACTGTTCATTCTGCATAATTTCCAGGAAGGAACTGTAGTGGGCGATGCTCGCTCTAATTTATTTTCCTAGTTATTTTTAAATTAACGGGAGACTTTTTAAGTTGACTGAAAACTAGATATGAACTTCTTGTAATTTTATTCATTTCTTTGTCAAATTACATTATACAAATACTTATCATGATACATAAAAATATATAATTGAATTTACTTATGTACCATTGTGTGTACTGGCCTATACAGGGTGTTTCAAAACATCACCGACAACGTTTGGGAAGTGATTCCTGACACCAAGATAAGACCAGTCTGGGTGCACAAATGCTTCCTTCCGGAGTTATAGGCTGCCGAAAATATGAAAAAATAAACTTTAAAGGTCCATAGCTCCAAAACTTTGAGACTTACCGTGGTCGGGTCAAGACTTCACTTAGGAACCAATATGTACACTATCCAAAAATACATGTTTCAGAATCCTAAGGTACCCACGCAACAATTTATATAGACGGAGTTTAGCTACGAATATATAATTTGAAATACTCACCAACTACCTCTATAATAATTGTTGCGGAAGTACGGCAGAATTCTGAAACATGGATATTTGGATAGGGCACATACTAGTTTCTAAATAAAGTCTTGACCCGACAACGGTAGATCCCGTAGTTTTGAGCTATGGACCTTTTAAAGTTCATTTTTTCATGTTTTCAGCAGCCTATAACTCCGAAAGGAAGCATTTGTGCACCCAGGTTGGTGTGTACTTTTTGTCTTTTTTGGTGTCAGGAATCATCTCCCAACCAGTGCTTAAAATGACATTACATGAGGTGACGGTATGGAACAAACATAACCCTTTAGAGCAGTAATTTTGACAGAACCCTAAAGAGCATCTCTACTCCTGTCATTTTTGCACCATTTTTGACGTGAAAATCTATAGAAAGAGAGAGAGAGTGAGGACTAATATGTCAATGTTTTACTCCCCACTATCATCAGCCTAGTATTCAATGAATATTGTTTTCCGTTGAATTCCATTGTATTCTATTGTATCCCACTAGTATTTAATGATTCTTTTCAATCTAATTTCCATTTTCAAAAATTTCTTCTGGTCTCGTCTCGTCTCTTGGTCAACACTAAGTTTCTTATAATTGGAAACGCAGAAGTCCAGACAATATGAAAAGAATAATTTGGAATATAAAAAAAAGAGTTTTGTCAACGCCGGATCCAAGTTAAACATTTTAAGGCGGGTGGTATGGTATTTATTTATTTATTTATTTATTTATTTATTTATTTATTTATTTATTTATTTATTGATGGATAGAATTGCTCACACAAATGTTGAAAATACCAAGAGCACAAATTCTGCCATTGAATAGGGTGATAGGGAACTGATATTTACATTCGAAACAGCAGCAACGAAATCTGTGATAGTACAAACATATTTGTTGAGTAAATGCTAACGTTGCACTTATGTGTAATTTTTTGTTTCTGTAGACAAATCAGTTATTTTTAGCGGTATGCCATACCGGCCAATTTTCAAACTTTCGGATGCATAACCGGTTCATACCGGCTCACTTTAAGCACTGCTCCCAACCGTTGTCAGTGTTGTTTTGAAACACCCTGTATACAAATGGTGAACCTTCGTAATCTTCGGCTTGTATTAAATGAAATATTTAAGTTTGTCCCACAATTGTGTCTGTTAGGCTAAGGGAGACGATGATTAAGGCAACTGAATGATTATGGAAGAATTGATGGAATGAGAAAGCGGGAGGAAAAGGGAATACCCCGAGAAAATCCACGAGCACTATCTTGTGTCCAACAAACTTACTTTACATAAAAGCCGGAGATCGAACCAGGGACCCATGTACTGAGCCACCGTGCCTTCCATTCTTCGGTTCGTGTACCATAATATTTGTTAGTATAAAATGTTCTTTTCAAAAGAAGTTACAGCTCTTTTACAAATGTCATAAGTAACAAATATATAAAATAAACAGGTGTACCCTGTGATGTCTTTGTTATTGCCCACTCAATATTAATTTCCGCCCTTCCACCTTCTTAAAAAAAATCGGGCTGGTTATAAGCTGAGGGAAACTTGAAATTTTTATAAGGGGGAGCTTATCCTCCCGTACATAAAAATTGTTTGACGACGCCACTGAACTGTACAACTAAGGAAGGGGGTGGAAACGAGAGACAGAGATCGGATTCGGATCAGGATACAAAACTCCAAGAAGAAGCCACACACACTTAACACAGAAGAATGCTTGAACAAGTGGTTGCAGTAGTAGAAAAAGAAGAAGACGAAACAAAAATAATAGGAAGAAAAGAAAGAAGAAGAAGAGCAGAGCGAAAACGATGTCCAGTGGGCGCTGCAATAGCTAGTTTGTGCTTGTGTCGATGCGAGAAAGAAAAAGAACGAGAGAGAGAGAATATCTTGTTAAACAAAACACTGTCAGACTGCGGTAAGCCAAGAAGTAATATGTTGCAGTTATCGTCTGCTGGGCAGTGACAAGAATATTTTTGTTTCTTTTTAAGTCTTGTTTTTCGTAATTCTTGTTTCTTTTTTAAGAAAAGAATACGTATATATATATTTTAAAAATTAAATAAATAACCGTTTCACAACAACACAAGAGTATTTAGTACTTTTTTTTTTTTTTTAAATATTGTCTTGTTAAAGAGAGACAAAAATATTGAAAGTGAATTTTTGTTAACACTACATTTGAAAATTGCTGTCTGTCTTTTTACACACACACACACACACAGAGCTTACAAATGAAGTGAAGGATTAGTTTGTTGTTGAGCATTTAGACGACAAGACGAGAGTGTGCAAAGCAACTTTTAACGTTAACAGGACAGTTTTGAGAGGAAAGCGAAGGAGAGAAACCGAGTTGAGCTGAGCAGACGAGAACAGAACAGCAAAGAGAAGAAGCAAAAAGCCAACTGCACAATCGCCCAGACAAGCGTTGACCGTTAAGACCTACCTGGGGAACAAGTATCGGCCGGTCGGAGTCAAACGAACCAGACACACACAAGGTAAGGGAAAACGATTACTATTATTATTATTATTATTTAAAAAATAACACAACAAGAGGAGGGAGAAAGAAAACATAACAAATTATCAGTCTGTGAAATCTCACGGTGTACACATTGGATAATGTAGAATCTTAAACGTTCTAATTATAATTATAATAATTATTATTATTATCATTGAAATGAAATGAAATTTTTAGTTTTCCATTCCACGCATATGCTCTGCAGGCTAAAAGAGAGGCTGATTAGTGAAAGTGAAAGATTATGAAATAATTGGTGGAATGAAAATGGGGAAGGAAATAGGAGAATTTCGGGAAAACCCACGGACACAATCTTCTCCATCACAAACTCACGTGGCCAGGAATCGAACAAGGGAATTTTCGCATCAGAAGTGAACGCTTTGCCACTGAGCTACTGTGTCCCTTATTATTATTATTATTACTATTATATTATTATTATTATTATTATTATTATTATTATTATTATTATTATTATTACTTATTTAAATAAAAATAAAAGTGACTATGTACCGTATGTGACTTAATAACTCTTGAACCATCCTACCGATCTCGAATAAATTTTCAACATAGATGAGGTTTGGGCTTGGGATGGTTTCTATCATTTCACTTTAACGGTGCAACTTGGGAGGAGAGAGGGATAAAGTGATAGAAAATAACCGATATTAGTGTCGAATCCATAGTTTTCGAGGGCGCTGAGATGAACAGTGACACTTCCGATGTCGTTTAAATCCAAATTCAGCTCACAATAATATTATTTAATTTTTAATACATAAAAAATCGTCTATCGTAGAGCGCTTTAGTAATAGTACAAAGTGACTGACTAATGGAACATATTACTATTTTTTTCATATTTTAACCTACACGAAGTGGGTAATTGACACTAATAATAATAATAATAATAATAATAATAATAATAATAATAATAATAATAATGATAATGTGCTTTTGTCTTTGAATATGCAACATAGAACCTATCTAGATAACTTTCTAAGATTGATTTATTTATTCTAGAAAATATTGTGTATCATATAAAGTAAAATTTAGCATATTAATTCGTCAATATTTATAATAATTTCACGGTATATACGTATTACAAAAGTGTTCTTATCACATTTTTTTATTAAGTTTGTTTATTGAAGTTTCGCATTTCCTTTCAACGCCGAAGCTATATCGGACTCTGACCTACATTTTAAGGTGCAATTTTGAACCTCCATAATGCGCGTTCAATTTTCAATATTCTGTCATTGCGAATCGAGCCCACGACCCGTGCATCAAAGGTGCATGCGCTATTCACTAGACCGGCAGGAAGGACTTTCCTTTATTAGAATAAAGAAAATTTGGTGTACTGACACGTATGCTTTTGGGAAAAAGGAATAATAATAATAATAATAATAATAATAATAATAATAATAATATCAGGTTGTCTAAAAAGTATTGAGGTTTTTAGGTCAAAATTAAGAATATATTTATTGTGATTTGTAAATAACATAACAAAACCACATATACACTATTTTGTTCAATGACATTCTGCCAATGTCCCAGCAACGTCAATATCCTGTCGCCATAAAACTTCTGTGGTTTGTGGTTAAAAGATTGTGACACGCTGTTTCATACCAACTTAACACCATTTAGGGAGACCTGTAGAGACAGAAACAAATGATAGTTTGACAGTGCCAGATGCAAGGTATACATTGAATGAATTAAAACCTTCCAGCACAAATTCTCTCAATTTCTGATGTATGTGGTCTGGCGTTGTCAACGGAGTATAAGACACCATTTATGTTGACCAGTTCTGGTCATTTCTTTGAATTGCTAGGTGAACTCGCGCTGGTTGTCGACAGTACAAGTTCGCGTCTATCATTGTACCCGGCGGTAGCAGCTCGTGATGCATGATGCCCTTCGAATCCCACCACACGTACACCATAACCTTCCTGGACGTCATTGTTGCCTTTGCCACAGACTTTGGAACTTCTCGCTTTGACCGATCTTTTTCGCATATTGTTGGCGTAGATTATCAGCGCTTGTGATCAGCTCCTACTGAAATAGCTCGAGTCCGTTATGTTTCAAATTTCAATAGAGATTTGCAGATGGAAATTCGATCAAATAAATGTTTTTGAGTCACGGACAGTCAAACACAGAAATTCATCTAGTAACCAGTCTTCTCCAAATGATTTAACACTTTTTGATTAGGATAATTAGATCATTTGCGATGTCATGACTGTTTATATGCCAGTCACGCTCGACTTTTACCAGAATACCATGCACATTTTCTGTGATTGGTCACCAACTGGCGAGGAGCACGTTGGACATAAAATTTTCCAGAATGAAAGCAAGTGAATCATCTTTTCACTGTTGCTTTTGATAACGTATCTTACCCATAAAATGTACAAACCTCTTCACAGCCCTGTGCAGCATTTTCGTCTAAGTGTAGTGCAATTTTGCAGAAAATTCACTAATCATTTCGGCGCAATATCTTATGTTTGAATATAAGAATTCCAACACATTTGGCACGCCTACTAGCTTAAACTATCAAACCAACTGTCAAATGCATTAGGCTTGACCCGCTGCAACTCATATATTCCGCGAGTTGGGACACTAAGAGCCTCACATGCTAAAAATAATACAAAATTTACCATTTTTCATTTGCTTGTTTTTCATAAATGAAAGGAGATAATGAAATGCAACTTATCACAATCATAGATAATGTTATTTAACAACAACAGAAAATATGAACCTGAAGAATTTTCAATGTTGACATAGATAGAAATTACAGGGTTGCCAGAATAACATATCCCCCAAAATCTAAGTTAAGGCAGTGACTAGAGGAACGAACTTAACTGCATTTGATTAGATATCATATCTTGGAATCCTATGAACTATTTTTTAAATAACATTATTATTTAATTTTAATAACCGTGCGTTTAAACTATTTTGTTTATTACAAACTAAATATAACTATTATTTTTTAAAAAGTAATTCATAAACGGCAAATTGTGGAGGCGTTAAAATATTAAATAATACTTTTGATAAAGTGGATACTTTCAAATATTTAGGATCAATATTAACAGACGAAAATCATATTCACGAAGAAATTAAATGTCGACTAAAAGCAGGGAATTCGTGTTACTATTCGGTTCAAAATCTCTTGTCGTCGCGAATTCTGTCGATGAATTTGAAGCTTAAAATATATAAAACGATAATCATGCCTGTTGTTCTGTATGGTTGCGAAACATGGTCGCTTACTCTGAGGGAAGAACATAGACTGAAAGTATTTGAGAACAGGATCCTGAGAAGAATATTCGGACCCAAGAGGAACGAGAATGGAGAATGGCGGAAGCTTCATAACGAGGAACTACATAGTTTATACGGTTTATACCCAACATTGTTAGGGTCGTCAAGTCTAGGAGGCTTAGGTGGGCAGGTCATGTAGCTAGAATGGAAGAAAGTACAAACGCTTTCAAAGTCTTGACTGGTAGACCCATAGGAAAACGACCATTAGGAAGACCTAGGCGCAGATGGGGGGATAATATTAAGATGGATCTCGCAGAGATAGGAATACAAAATAGAAACTGGATCCAATTAGCTAAGGATAGAAGTCAGTGGAGAGCTTTTGTGAACGCGGCACTGAACCTCCGGGTTCCATAGGCCATAGAGTTAGTTAGTTAGTTAATTCACAGGATTCCAAGAGAACATGATACGTAATCAAATGCAGAATTGAGTTCGTTCCTCTAGACGCTGCCTTAACTTAGATTTTTGGGGAAATGTTATTCTGGCAACACTGTAATTTATATAGATAGCAACACTGAAAATTTTTCATGTTCGTATTGGGTTTGTGGAATAACATTATCTATGATTGTGGTAAGTTGAATTTTATTATCTTCTTTCACTTATGAATAACAAGCAAAAGAAAAATAAATTTTGTATTACTTTTAGCATCAACTCTAGCGCAAAAGACTCAATACTATTGATAAATAATAATAATAATAATAATAATAATAATAATAATAATAATAATAATAATACAAAATTGATTTCGTCTAACGTTACGCCAAACCCTCACTTTTAGGAGATTTATCCATTATCTGTAAAATATACAAGGTGGCCCAAAAGTAGATATACACCCCTGCATTGATCAAGTATAATATTCTAGCTTATAGGTTTATTTGCTTCGGCTATTCCGAGCTTAAGATGTAAGTAAAAAGACATTAAGAACAAATAATAAAGAAACTAAGTCTACCTGATGGATAACAATAAGAAATTATATTAAAAAAGCAATGAATTGATCAGTACGGGACTGTATGAATATACCTATTTTTGGGCCACCCTGTATATTTAAAAATAAACTAACTTATCATTGTGTTCCGTATGAAATAACAAGCTGATGTATTGATTCATATTTAATTAATGCCGGCTAACGTGCTTAAGCGATCTGTCAGTACGCTGGTGATCGAAAAACGTATTTGTTAGTGTTTGAATCCCACTTATACATGGGTGTTATGACCTTCACTGTTCATTTTGTTATTATAATTAATTTTTCATCGTTTTTAGGGATTGTGTAACCAATTCCCCATGGGAGAGGCTTGAAAAACCGTTTTCTAAATTTACGTTTTAAAAAAATGTATGCCTTTATTTTTTTAAATTCTTCTAGATGTTATCGGAACCCTTTCGAGTCATGAAAGATTCACCAAAGATATGATATAAAAATCTTCAAACCATATTTATTATTGGAGTATGTTGTGTATTGACTTGCGTAAATTGAAGCGTTGATAAATGCTCTTCATTGTGTTTGTACAATCATTATATCAACTTATAGTTTTTTATACTATGAATCGTGTAACACTAAAACGCTCTTCGAGACCTAAGATTTGAGTGAACTGTTATTGGCCATGATACTCGTGAAATGTTTCGTCTCGTCTCGAATTTGAAAATGAACTTTTCGTTTCCGAAACGAAACAAGACGAGAAAATTGGTCGTTTTTTTTTTTTTTTTTGAGAAACATTACGCGTTACAATTGGTGCGTATAACACATAACTATTTTTGGTTCTTCGTTTGTTTACCCAGTGCTTCTCTGGTTTTGAGTTTTAAATCACTTTCAACATTCAGTCTATGTGTGATGTGAACGTTTAGCTTAGTCTCGTATCCAAGCTACATGAGCTTCCACCGGGGATCGAATTATGTCTTCCTATGATTCGTCAACAGCAGCTACTAGAGATTGTTTTGGGTAATACAGAAATGGCACTATTGCCTTAGTAGTGATATACTAAGGAAAGCAGCGTATCTAGAAGGTAAAAACTGAGAGAGCCAGCCACAACCCACACAATGATAGGTATATCATGAGTTTAGTTAAACTTTCAAAAATAAATAAATAATAGCTTAAATTATTTCGTCACCCAAAAAACTGGGGGCCTAGGCCCCCTAGCCACGGACTAGATCCGCTACTGCCTTTAGTACAAAGAAGTCCCTCATTCGATCCAAGATCATGTGAATTTGGGGTGGACAACACCGTGTTCGTGAGTTTTCTCGAGGTTTTCCCCCCTTTCCGCCTTACAATCTTCACATATTTTTTTCATCATTCATTCATTCACTTTCATTAATCATTCGTTTTCTGTCGTATAAACGTGGGACGTAAAGCTAAGGATATTTCACTTCATTAGTGTTACTCATTATTCTCTTTAAAGCGTATCTTACAAACTGAGAAAACAAAATTAACTCTCTCCATACTAGACACAAGGTTCTAATCAACAACGGCCTCTTTGAGCTTCTTACGATGGAACGTGTCCAAAGAGTTGGGTCTTCTAGATTTTTTTTTAAAAAAAGAAAGCATATCAATTTCCTAAACATTTCCTTCTCACTAATTCCTTACCATCTTTTATTTTCTGTCTTTATTGTCCTTCCTACTGACATATTTCTATTGATTTAAATTCCCGTAATATCTATTACCATTTCACAGTATTTTCTACACTCATGGAATGCAAATGAAATCAAATCGTTCAGTCTCACGATTATGCGGTTTATAGGCTAAGGGAGATGGATAATGCAAGGCAATTGAATAATGATGGAAGAATTGGTGGAATGAGAATATAGAAGGAAACGGGAGTACCCGAGAAAATCCACGGGCACGATGTTGTCCACCACTTCTTACTTGGCTGCAGACCGAACCAGTGAACCCTGCACACCAGAGGTAAATGCTCTATCACTGAGCCACCGTGCCTCCTTTCTACATTCAGTTCTATATTATTATTCACAATTTTTTGGTTTTTCTTCCTAATATGTTACAAATAGAATGTCAGAGGCGGATCCAAGGGGGCGATCGGGGCAATGCCTCCCCCGGAAGCGAAAACTTTCTTATTTTATATATAAATAAAATCCATCCCAGCGTTTGGAGCTCTTAAAAGTAGCTCTAAGTAGCAGTGTTACAACCTCCTCCCAGGAAGTCCGAAAGCCGTAATTTGTGGGGGACAAGCTTCTTGCCGCTCGAAAAGAGCGCAATTCAAACTATAATAAAACTTTCTTACTCCACATGATATTATACGAACATGAATGTATGAGTACAAATAAAGCATTTGATAGATTTACTACAATCGTTTGTTTAAAAGATTGTTTAAAAGATTGCATATAAACCTGAGAATAAAAATCACGGCAAAAACATGCGTTACGTAACGAGGACGTAAACCCCCTCCTTCTCCCTTGTCACACTTCATAACGCAAGTTCAAGCCCCTCCCCCCCGTTGCCGCGTTACGTAATATGTGGACGACCCCTAATATTCAATCAGACCTTGTCAAACTAAACACAACAAAACACGGAGCAATGCTATGTGATAATATATAAAAACACAAACACGAAAAAGTTTCAAAGGACTAACTGTGTCTTCATCAGACAGACTTGTTCTGGTTACTTGGAGATTGGCTACCTCTTATACTTACCTTCCGCAGATCAACTTTTAATTAGGCTCCACCCTTTCACTAAACAGTAACAATTGTGCTTTTCCAGTTGCACTTCTTCAGCTGCACACTTGTCCAATAAAAAATATACCTTTAAAAATGTACAAATTTACTAAAACGCTAAGAGATAGCTTGAAGCAGTCTTTTTTTATTTTTTGAATCGATTTAACGTTCCAAGAATAGGTACCATCTTCTGTCCTAACCCTATTTTCAAACCGAAAGTGACAGAAATCAACCACTTCCGGTTTTAACGTTGATCGTCATAGAGTAAAGAACGTAAAAGATAGTGAGAAGCGGGTTTTCTACAATCAATTAAATGTCCCAAGAATATAATTCATTACCACTCTATTCTCTCTACTAAAACCGGAAGTGGTTTCAATATTAATTGAAAAAATATCACGCTATGCAAACCAAACTCCTTCACGTGATGTACGCGTGACACTGCTACTTGATTGAACTTACTAAAAAAGAAAGAAGGAAACTAGTACAAATTCTAATAGCTTACATGTATTATGATGTAAAACAGCTTCTTTCAATTATTTTTTTAAAGAAAAAGCTAATATGTATTTTCTATTAGTGTCAATATAAAATTTGATTTGATTTTAGGTTTACCGCCTGTTTCAGCAGCAAGGTTATATGAGACGTGGACCTATAGCTTAGCTTGGGATTCGAACCACAGGAACTCCCATCAGGAATCGAACCTGGGTCATCCATGCCAAAAGCGCGTACACTAACCGCTTAGTCACAAGGGAACTCCCAATATAAAATGAATATAATTTGAAGTGCAGTAGAGCGTCGATTATCCGAAGTAATTGGGGGACATGGGTGTTCGGAAAACTGGTTTGTTCGGATAATTGAACTGTACTGTACTGTACTGTACTGTACTGTACTTCTACAGCCAGTGCCAAACCGACAGAATTGTGCTGATTGTTGAAACACAGCGACTGGCGGCTTGGCCGGTCAGCAGCGCCTTATGAATGCCCCATTAGAAGCAATGTTCTGCCAGCGGTGGCTCAGTGCGGCGACTACTGTGGGAAACTTGGTTTGGGAGTGAGGGGGATGATGGACGGTAGGGTGGGAGAGTAACAGGTGCGAGCGAGTACACAGTTCGGTTAAGCGGTCGTTCGGTTGACCGACGTTCGGATAATCGACGCTCTACTGTAATACTATTTTTAAAATGTAAACATGATCGCTTACTCTGACGGAAGAACGCAGACTGAAAGTATTTGAGAACAAGATCCCAAGGGAGAACCGGAATGGTGAATGATGGAAACTTCATAAAGAGAAACTGCATAGTATATACCGTTTACCAAACATTGTTAGGGATAATGAAATCTAGGAGGCTCAGGTGGGCACTGGGCAGGTCATGTAGTCAGTATGGAAGAAAGTAGGAACGCTTTCAAAGTCTTGACAGAAATACCAATCGGAAAACGACCATTAGGAAGACCTGGTTGCAGATGAGAGGACAATATTAAGATGAATCTCACAGAAATAGGAATACAAAGTAGAAACTGGATCCTGTTGACTAAGGGCAGAAGTCAATGGAGAGCTTTTGTGAAAGCGGCATTGAACCTCCGGGTTCCATAGACCATAGAGTTTGTTAGTTAGTTATGTATACTGTACTGATATACGCTCAAAACATTAAAAGTTAACGTAAAATTTGTTCGCAAAAGAGAATAAGAATAGAGCATATTCTAACAAAAGTTGACTCCTGGAAGAAAGTTTGAGAAATGTTGATTTAAAATATCTGAAGTTACGAAAATTTTCCTTCTTTGGTGGCACACCAGAAGAGTGATTTACCAGGCAAGAGTTACTTTTAACATAATGCCGAACTAATCCTTCTCAAAAATTAAATTTACGTCTACCCCAGTGATGTTTTTGTTTTCTTTAACAATTTCGTAATTCTTTATGAAGTACAAGCGTAATAAATAAATGCTTAAAAAACCGTTTAGCTTTCATTTGCCTCCTCACATCTATAAACTTAATTTCTTATTTAAGTTCAGGTGCTTTTTGACGTAAATGTGATTACATGTCGTGTCCTCAAAACAGCTTTGAAAGGCATAGAGTTCCGTGACGTGTGAAGAAATGTTCTTCAGTTAACAAGACTATGTAACAGATAACATCTGTCAGTATATCATTACTGTGTGACAAGTAGCTGTGTTTTAGACTTGGTTCAATTTCTTAATATTTGATTATAATATTTTCGTAATGTTTAACGAAAGTAATGTTTGACGATAATATATCTATATCTATATCTATATCTATATCTATCTATCTATCTATCTATCTATCTATCTATCTATATATATATATATATATATATATATATATATATATATATATATATATATATATATATATATATATTAAATGAAATCTTTAAGATTGCAAAATTCTAAGGTAAATTATTTGTTTATTTAACAAACTCTCAACATTTCTTTTTAAGTTTTACTTTCAATGATTAATTTGAGGTTTAGAGTTCCTTTTAATATCAAGGTTATATGAGCTTACGTGGACTTACAGCTTAACATCAAATCTGAACCACATGAGCTTCCGTCGGGAATCGAACCCGGGTCTCCCACACATCCAACGCCCGTACGTTAACCATAGAGCCACGAGGAAGCTCTTTTTGAGCTTTGTGTTCGTATAATACCGAAGTTACGAAAAACATAACTTACTTCTGACGTGAGCTTTGAATCACGACCAGGGCCTAAATCTGCTGAAGTTTGGTGGGTAGGGTTGTCCATGAAACAAGAAGTGAGGTTGTCTCGTCTCAAAAAAAAGGTCGTGAAAGTGAGTTTCGTCTCGGAAAGTACCTATATCTGTTTCTATTGAAAAAGGTTAGTCTCGGCACGAACATTATGTCTCATATTGTCTCCCATTGAATCCTACACGTATTAGTGAGTGCACAAACCATTATGTACTATCAGCCTTCATAATATATGCCGTTCCCCCCAAATTGATTTGCTTCCAATAGACCTAAATTATAGGATCACGCCATCAGTTGCAGTTAACAAACGTCGAGATACGATCTGAAAGTTAATTTATGGAATCATTATAGTTTCTTCTTATGATACGTAATTTTTGTAAAAGTCTTGCCTCGTCTCGATTCTAGGAAAAGTTTTTCTCGTCTTGTCTCCTTTTGTTAAATTTCTGTACAAAATTAATGCCATGATTTTTTTCCTCATTTCATCTAGAAGTTATCAGAATCCTCCTGCTTCAAGGGAAACACAAAAAGTGTGATTTAACAGCATTCTCGTCTCTCTCTCTATTTATCGTAAACAACACTAATCAATTAGATCAAACACATTGGGAAATGTAGTCGCCACAGTCTATATTTAGAGGCCTAGAAGCACTGTACCATCCCAGCACGTACCTGATAGAACTACAGACAACTCAAATGCACAAGGGTTATTTGAACAGACATACAATTTTCAAGTAATTTCATAGAAGTGTCGTGTAGATGGTACTGGTTACAAACTAATTTTATTTCTGAAATAGTATTATCCTGAAAACTTTTTAATTTTACAGTTTGTAAGCATTTTTTTTTCAAGATATTGAAACAATTGAGTTTTAAAGGTTAAACAAAATGTTCAGTTTATAGCTGTAATTAGCACTGAAAACCCCATGAGGAAAATCGATTATTAATTCAATTCAATAACATTAGAACTTTAATATGTCCATGAATCTTCCATTAGTACTGCATTCATATGTCTGTTTACACTGAATTATTATGCCATTTTAGACTTCCACTATTATGATATGCATAAGTATCGGGAGTCTTATGGAATGGCTATGTCTGTTTGTCGACTACTATCAAAGCTTAAACGGTAAGAATTACCGGCAAGTGTCTTTTTTTAAAATCGATTTAGCATCTCAAGAATCTCATCCATGAATCCTTTATTCAAAGTGATTAAAATTAACCTTTTCCGTTTCAAACTTTGATCGCCATATCGCAAAAATAATAAAGAGATATGGTCGAATGGTTTCTTGAAATCGATGCAGCGTCTCAATGATATATATACCATCTTTTGTGAACGGTAGAAATTTACTATTTCAGGTTTCAAGGTTTCAACAATTGAGTTCCATAGAAAAAAAAGAGTAAGAGATATCGGCAAGCGGTTTTTTGGAGTTAAATCAGTGTCCCAGCAATAGGTTATATCTTTTAAACTAACTCTCTATTCAAACCGGAAGGGGTAGAAATGATCCATTTCCGGTTTCAATATTGATCGCTACAGTGCGAAAACGGTAAGATGTAATGACATTTTTAATCAGTTCAGCGTCCGAAGAATAGGTTCCATTTTTTTCCGTTCACCCTCTATTGAAACCGGAAGTGGTAAAATTCCTGATTTCATCACTAATCTCCATAGTCATCATCATCATCATAGGTATTCTGCCATTATTGGTGGGAGCTGCGGTGACTCAGTGGTAGAGCGTTCACCTCTGGTGCATGAGGTCCTTGGTTCGATCCAGGCTCGCGCCAAGTGAACTTTGTGGTGAACAAACACCGTGTGCGTGAGTTTTTTTTTTTTGCGTTCCCCTACTTTCTTCATTCTACCATATCATTCATTTCTCATCATCACTGTCTCCTGAAGCCCAACCGGCATAACCGTAGGACGTACAACTTCAAGATTTCATTTTCATTTTTCTGCCTTTATTGGCAGGTTACTTGCTGCAACTGAGAATCATAAATGCTCCATGGTCTTCCACTAACCTCTTCGTCTTCACGTACGATTTTATCTCCATAGTGGAAAAACGATAACATATGGGACAAACAGTTTTTTTTTTTTTTTTTTTTTAATATGGGTTCAATATTATAACAAATCTCTCAGTGTATTCTTCTGTCAACTACTACTTCTAGTTTTAATATTGTAATCTTTTTAAAGCAAAAACAGTAACAATAACAAAAGAAATACTGACCAAAGCTTAAAACACTGTATTTTAAAACTATTACGTGTTACAGTTTTAAAATACAATGTGTTTTAAGCTTTGGTCAGTATTTATTTTGTCACAATATCCATTCCAAGGCCATTGATAGTGTTATTAATGGCTTTTTGTTAAGGATTCAGAGTCTTTGATCTTATTCCTCTATTGTAACTTGAAGTTATGGCTCCGCGTAGCATCGTTTCTAAGGCTCTCGTCTTTGATGCGAGTGGTCCCGGGTTCCATTTCATTTGCGGACACTCGGTCGAAAAATGTACGAAAGCTTTTTCCAGACCAGTCATCCCTGAGTGAGGTTTTCTTCATTCGCACCAGGCAAATACCGGGATGGTACCTAATATACAGGTCTCAGACCGCTTCCTTCCATCCCTTTTTCGGATAATGTGATCGCCGAGTGACGTCATCTCTCATACGTGACGGGCTAACTTGTTCATAAGTGCCGAAAGCCCAGAAACCTAATTCTTAATTCCAACTTGAAATTTATAGATAAACTAGCCTATTTCCAGTTTTCTGTACTGAATTTGTGCGGGGCGCGGTGGCTCAGTGGTAAAGTGTTCACCTCCGGTGCTTAGGGTCTCTGGTTCGATTCCAGCTCGCGTGCTTTGTGGTGGGCAAACACCGTGCTCGTGGGTTTTCTCTGGATTTTCCCGTTTCCTCCCACTTTCTTCATTCCATCATTCCATTCATTTCTCATAATCACCGTCTTCTTTAGCCTAACCGGCATAACCGTGGGATGTAAAACTGAAAGATTTCATTTCATTTTTCATTTCGTACTAAATTTGCGTAGTTTGGAAGTCTACAATACTTTCTCATTGTGAAACGAAACTTACTTATTTTACACACATACTAAAAAGGAAAAAAACCGGACAACCTTTATAGATCCGAGCTAAATAATTAAAAGTATTCATGGCCCATCTTAAATCAAAGCCCTATATCCAGTGGCAGATTTAGCTCGGGACAGGGGCGGATCCAGGACCGACTTCTGGGGAGCGCAGTTGGTTGTCATACTGCTACTTTCAAGGGCTCCAAACTTTGAGATGGGTTTTATTTATATATAAAAAATAAGAAAGTTTCCCCTTCTGGGGGGGCGATCGCCCCGATCGCCCCCCTGGATCCGTCCCTGGCTCGGGACCGGGGAGCGTAGGCTCCCCCAGTTGTTTGAGTGACAAAATAATTTAAGCTATTATTTATATACTTTTGGAAGTTTATATAACCTTATGTGGTACCTAGCTCATAGTCTGGGTTCTAGCTGGCCCCCACAATTACCTTCTATATGCACCACTGCCTTTACCCATACTAACAGTACCGATTTCTACTCCCTAATTTGCATAAGACATAAAGTAAGAGAGGAAGGGGACTAACGAGACCTTAGTGTCTCAATCATACAAAGAAAAATGGATATTTAGCGCCTTATAGCTTGGAATTATATAACAGGGGTGTCTGGAGCTGAAACTCTTGAAAAGCAGACAAAGCACACTTTATTATTATCATTTCTTTTTTTAAAATAAGCGAATTCACATACAAGGCTTAGGTTTTAACTAACAAGTTATTAGTAATCAACGGAGAAAAAAGAAAACAAACATTGTTTTCGTATTGCCGCCAGAATTGTTTTATTCACTATTTAACTACTATTTTTTTTCTGTTAGCTGAAGTAGACATGTCTAACAAATTTACTTCTAAGTTCCATGTGTTAATAAATTTGTAGTTTTTTTCCTTTTGCTTCGGTGTAAACAGAATCTAATTAAAGATTCAAATTTGATCAAGGAAGAATTTTGTGCATAATGAGTACGTCTTTTTATCATAGAATAGACGCCTCACAGCACGTGTAACAATTGAGCCTTGTTTTGTTTAAGTTACTAATTTAACTAAGCAATACTCTTATCCTTATTAGAAAGAAAGAAACATGTTGAAAAAGAAATAAAGAAAAAAAAGGAACAACATTAATTGAATGAAAATTGTCGTATGAAGAAAAATGATTGAAATTAGAAACTTGACTTTAAAAAAAAAAAAAAAATAGTTGAGAATGCTCCCAGTCCCAGAGCATTGCCAAAACAAACTTAAAAAGAAATAATTTTTCTTATTGACTTCTACAGACTTTATACCAATTGTTCTATATACTTTATTATTATACTCATTAAACAATTCTTGTAATATATCTATCCATTTATAATTTCCTTGAGTACTACATTTTTTCCACACGTTTTATTTGAGTTCTGTTAAAACGTTCTACGATATGTTGTTTTACGAAGACATATCCTCAAAATGGAGGGCTCGATATTGGAAAATTCGCAAAATATCATCTCTCTATGACTTACGGTTCCCGAAATATGCCTCCTTAAATCTCCCGAAATCCGAACTTCTTTGGCCAATATCTGGGGAATGTTGGCCAGTTGGCCAGTGTCCACCGGTTACTATTTGGTACAAAAATGTTCACCATTCTCTTAGATATTGATGAACACCAATATCATCTCTCTATTGCTTACGGTTCCCGAAATATGGCTCCTTAAATCTTCTGAAATCGGAACTTTTTTGGTCAATATCTCGGGAACGGTAAGAGTGACGCGAAAAATTCCCACCACTTTTTCAGGTAGTTTTTGATGCTTCATGGAATAGAGGGCTCAAAATTGAAGAATTCGCAAATAACAGACAT
The DNA here is from genome assembly GCF_964235325.1 of Thermobia domestica. Classification (NCBI taxonomy): domain Eukaryota; kingdom Metazoa; phylum Arthropoda; class Insecta; order Zygentoma; family Lepismatidae; genus Thermobia; species Thermobia domestica. The sequence goes on along the minus strand of NC_137456.1, from coordinate 58,225,991 downwards.
ACAGTACGCACACACAGAGAGCATCAGAATTCAGTAACGAACAGTAAGAATTCAGTGAGACAAATAGCATTTAGTAACGAACTTTTTAAGTTCCTTGAAAATCCTGATAAATCCAATCGTTGTACCCTCACGTTTGCGACAATGCCAAAATAATAATAATAATAATAATAATAATAATAATAATAATAATAATAATAATAATAATAATAATAATAATAATAATAATAATAATAAGAAGAAGAAGAAGAAGAAGAAGAAGAAGAAGAAGAAGAATTGCCCACGAGACAAGAGAGAGTTTTTTCAATAGAAACGTATGAGCTCTCTCCTGACTAAATGGTTAGCGTAAGCATCTGTGACGCGGAAGACCCAGACTCCATTCAAGGCTGGAGCTCTTACATTTCACATCTCATATATATGTGTATTCTCGGTGCTGGATGAACGCTGCACCAAGAATCCTCCCAGACGGAGCATGGTTTTCACGTCACAATTTTGAGGCGGAAGAATCTCGACTTTGTAGACGAACTTAATCCTGAAGGCTGAATGGGTGAATAAAATCAACTTTTCTCTGAGTCGATCTTTATGAATCAATTTCTGAATTATTCATGGTTATTAGTGCAGGATTTTTTTAAAGAAAAAAAAAGGAACCAAGACATTTAATTATTATTATGGTTATTTCTTTTCTTTTTTTTTTAAAAAAAAAAGTTATGTTTAACAGTGTCATTTCAGAACGTGTGGACCGTTTAAATTGAAAATATTTAGTCATTCTTAATTTACCTAATCATTTGGTTTGGTGTGTTTGATTTTAACGTCCCACAATTATGCCTGGGTGGAAGGGAGTTGGGACATACTGATTAGAGTGCACAGAGAAAAATCCGTTCTCCGGACAGCGGTATATTTACAAATATACGGTATCTTCTTGCTTACTATAGAAATCAATACGGAGCATACGTTATCCGTATGCTACATAGGCACTGCCCTTAGATGTTACATATGCCGTTGCAGGATGTCTGACACCTAACAGTTTTCCGTATATCACATGCATATACTTATGTTAGCTTCCTCAGCTATGTTATATACGTCCATTTGTATGTGAGATACTGACCGCCTACATTGTTTCATACGGAAAGTACGTACAGATGGAACAGTATTATACAGAAAGTATTATACATAAAACATGCGTCTTCAGTTATACGTCTGGTGTACGTTAAGTCCAAAAACTACAGGAATTACACATGTAACCTATCTTTTTAAGTATGCCACCTACATTTTTTTCTGTGTGGAATCCGAACCACGTTTTTCGTTCAACCTTACCCTCACCGGGAATTGAACGAGGGACCACGCAAACCAAAGGCAAGCACACTAGCCACTAGGCCAAGTGGGGGTCTACCAAATCATTTTTGAGATTGCTAGCAAGACAAACTGTAATTAGTAACAAAGACGTTTTGTGAGTAATTAGATATGATTGAATAATAGTATTAACAATAAAAAGTTATTGGGAAGGGGGAGGGGCGTACTGTGGGAGTCTTGGGATTATACTTTGAAATTTTACTCCTCCGGGATGAATTAATTCATGTAGTATTAATGCTGTAATACTGTTGGTTTCCGAATAGAATAGTAAGTATATTTGCAAGGGATCCAGTCGCTCTAGTCTACATCATCATCATCATCATCATAGGTATTCTGCCATTATTGGCAAGTCACTTGCCGCAACTGGGAAGCTTTCATGCTCCACGGTTTTTAACTAATCTCTTCGTCTTCACATACAATTTTTCTGTTTTGATATCATCCATCAATGCAGCCTCCTTCACCCTCTCCCTCTTTTTCCTGCCATCATACTCCCTATCACGTCACACATGATACAATTCCTTCTCAGCCATTGTCGCAACCCGTTTCTCTTTCTCTTTTCAATTACATCTAAAATTGTTCTTTTCTCCCTTCTCATTCGTCTTCTGCTGGACCCAGTTAATACTTTTTATTCTTTTCCACATCCACGTTTCGAAAACGTCCAGATGTTTTCCACCACTTTTGTGTAATCTCCATGTTTCTGTCTCACACAGTAGAATACTCCACACGAGCATTTTATGGGTCTTTTCTTTAACACTTTATTCAAGGACTCACGAAATATTTTTTCTTCGTTCTTAAGGCTTCCTTCGCCGTTCCTATTCTTGCTTTTATTTCACGTTCACACTTCATACCATTACTAATAATACTACCCAGGTAGTCATCTGTTCCAGTTTTTCCCCTTCTGCTTCTATATTTGACACCGACCGCTTCGTTCCAATCACCAAAGCTTTTGTCTTTCGAATATTTTTATTTTCATCCCACATTCTTCATAGCTCTTCCTCAAGTTTCCTAACGTCCTATTGATTTTTCTTTTCAAATTCCGCAACAAATGCCATATCATCTGCAAACCGTATACACTTATCATTCTACCAGTTACAAAATACCGTCTTCATTGTCTAGGCTATTTTTTTCACTACCACTTCTAGATAGATATTAAATAATGTTGGCAAGAGATAACATCCCTATCGAGTTAACTTCCCATCACTCACTATCCTCTGTCACTTCCCTATTCTAACAGTTACTTGCTGGTTCATATAAAAGTTTCCATGTTTCTAGTTTTTTTTAATAATAATACTAATAAACCAGGACATCCCATGCATAGGTATGCACTTGCTCCTTGTTGAAATATCAGAATTAATTAAATAAAGGCCAACACTTACTAAAAGTGAGTGACAGAGAGCAGATAATTCCTATTAGTTGAGCATCAATGACTAATAAAACAGTAGATAATTCCTTTCAGTTGAACATCGATGGCTAATAAAAGACTAGATGATTTATTTCAGTTGAACATCGATGGCTAATAAAACAGTAGATAATTCCTATCCCTATCAGTTGAACATCGATGGCTAATAAAAGAGTAGATAATTCCTATCCCTATCAGTTGAGCATCAATGACTAATAAAAGAGTAGATAATTCCTATCAGTTGAGCATCGATGACTAATAAAACAGTAGATAATTCCTATCAGTTGAACATCGATGGCTAATAAAAGAGTAGATAATTCCTTTCAGTTGAACATCGATGGCTAATAAAACAGTAGATAATTCCTATCCCTATCAATTGAGCATCGATGACTAATAAAAGGGTAGATAATTCCTATCAGTAGTGCATCAATGACTAATGACAACAACGACATCCTTTACGTTGGCTTACTTCATATTGATTTGAAACTTTCAAATTTCATCTTATTTTCCACGGAAAAGTATCTGTAATTCAACAAGGAAAAATTACAAATGATAATTAAATTGAAATTAATCGTAATCTGGCCCATGACAAACACTTTACCGTTTTATATCGTAAGGTCAGATCCATCGGTATTGTAACAGAGCATTTTTGAGCGATTGACCGTAGAAATTCAAACTCCGATTAGTGATAATTTCACAGCCTTGTGAAAGTGTGAAGTTTTTTAGTCAGCGGAGAGGAAGACGTGGATCATGGGTCAGAGTAGGTCATGGTGGGTGATGGGTCGAAGTGGGTCACGGTGGGTGCTGGGTCGTGGATCATGAATTAAGTTCTCATTCCACCATGAATTCATAAATTCAGTTAACAGTTTCAAAACTAACATTTAAGTCCTCATTTTAGGTGGAAATTAGGATAAATCTCCATTTCGTCTTATGTAAGGATATTTAAAATGTTAGGAAACTACAAGTTATCGTAGAATTCTCAATTCAGAAGTTTTGTTCCATATTTACGTAGGCGGTAGAAACATGCATTTTGGAGATTAACATTGAAAAAAATTGTTTAATTTAATAGCTAAAGAAAGTATTATGGTAATGAATAGCAGAGATCTCTAAGCTTGCAAGAGCAGAAATCACGAGGGGCAGCGGTAGTTCAGTGGTAGAGCTTTCACCTCTGGTGCATGAGGTTCCTGGTTCCGTCCCAGCTCCTGGACTTTGTGATGGATAAACACCGTGTGCACGGGTTTTCTCAGGGGTTCTCCCACTTTCTTCATTCCGCCATTGCATTCATTTCTCGTCATCACCGTCTCCCTTAGCCTAGCCGGCATAACCGTGGGACGTAAAACTTCAAGATTTTATTTCATTTCATTCAGAAATGATGAGTTCCGATCGCGGACTGATATTAAGGCGGATTGAGAGTAGCAAACCCGAGAGCGAGTGAGCACGAGACACATTAATTAGTCCCGAACGTAATAAGCCGAATGTGTTCTATTGAAGGACGTGAGACCGAGCACGGAGAAGTGCAATGAAAAATATCCATTTACGTTTACGATGTATAGTTTATCCTGTATAGTTTATGGGCATTCAAGTATGCTTGAAGGTGCTTTAGCTCCCCTCTGATGACGCCACTGCAACTCAACAGAAATTTGCCGACGAAAAACATGTTCATTCATTGATTTTGGGCACAAATACGAGCATACCTTTTCCCTTTTGCCTCTTTCCGTTTCATTCATAGTCTCCTGTGAAACTGTATTCCAGGATTTACCATTCTTTTTCAAAGAATTTTCAGTTTGTCGGTGTTTTAGTCAATGAGTACAGAGAGTCCAAGGACATTGTTGCCCAGGTGCTGAACTAGACATAAAGCCATCACTCAGGTGTCACTCGTAAAGCTAAGAAAGAGCCCACCCATTTTATTTTGGTTCTCCGCTATTTCCTAAACCCCCCCTAGAGCAATGTTGGGGGTCCGTTCCCAACCCACCGTTGTCACCTGTCAAAAGATAACTGTCTTTGTTGTAAAAATCAAAAGGAAACATACCTTTTCTTATCTGGTCTGTTTTGTGGAATGAGCTGTAAAGTTGTTTTCAATGAAATTCTTCATGTACATAACATCTGTCTTGTAAATAAAATGTGTATTTGATAAATACAAGGCCGCTTTGTAAAAGTAGTCCGTGATGAGGTAGAACAAATGTTGCTTTTCAATTCAACTATCTGTTGGGTACACTCCTGCTTTAGTATATGGTCAAAAGAAATCCGAAAATCTCTTCTTCTAAACTTCCACCCCCCATATCCTGTCTTTTGACCATCGTAAACAAAAAAATAAATGTGGTCCTTAGAGGCAAATATACAGAATATATACCGCTATTTCATCAATTCTTACAAATTTTTGTTTTTAAGAAGTTAGTAAGCCAAAACATGTCACCAATTTGATTGTTTTACAGCTTGTTTTAACCTTCACTCGCAAAGTAGTTCATATCAGTACTATTACTTATGATTTTATGAGTATCAAGTATAATGAAAAAAAAAATCAAGCAATACTGTCTCTATACCTATTTGAATTTTTAAAAAAGAATGTGCTAGGTAACAAATTTGCGTATTAATAAGGGGCTTTTAAAACTTTTGAACGTGAAAGTTTTTTTTTTTTTTATCTGTGGAAAACAAATATTATCATAATGGTGTACTAACCTAGTGGTTAGAGTGTTGGACTCATGTCCACGTGGTCCCGGGTTCGATTTCCGGCAGGGTTTCCCAATTTTCGGCGTCCTCCCAGCGACGTGAGGCAAACTGGCGAGTCGCGTGAAAAGAATACTAGATCTAAAAAGTTCTTGATTAGGGTGACCAAACATACTGATTTTCGTAGTACAGTACTGTTTTTTTTTTTTTAAGAGCTGTCCTGCGTGTTACGCAAACGCCTAGAAAATCGAGAAATGTACTTCATTTTTAAAATGTCCCGCGAAATGTCCTGAGGTAACTTGTTTGCAATATTTTAGTGTTTCTTTTTCTTCTTCACAATATTATGAACCTCAGGCACTCCCTTTCTGAATGATGAACCTCTGTGTTTTTCAACACTCCCCAGATTATTGCTAGGAAAGAACAATAAACGAATATATATATATATATATATATATATATATATATATATATATATATATATATATATATATATATATATATATATATATATATATTGCATACACTGTTTTTACTGGGAATGTGTTGTTGATATATCACTAAGGCAGGTACGAGATTTAACTCAGTAATTGAATGGAAAATGTTCACATCAGCTTGAAGTACATTAATAAATAGTCAGGAAAGAAGCAAACGATTCCTACTCATTTGATGAGATTACAAATGTAGAGAAATAAGCTACTTTTGAAAGAAATTAAAGAATAGAACACTGCTCAAATGAGGGTAATATTCATGTATTTTGAAGAAAATTCCATTCCATATTACCAAGTATGTGATATTGTGGAGTTCAGCATGTGCATCTTTGCTCCAAATGCTCCGAGTGATAGAGTATTTTCTATAATGAATAATCAGTGGATTGATGAGAAATCTCAGTTAAAAACTGAAATTCTTAAAAAGCTAATAATAACCAAATGTTACTAGAATTTTATCTATAGTGAATTCCATGACATTATTTTGCAAAACAGTAAGTTACTGCACGTTGTACGTACATTCAAACGAAGAATATGTTACCAAGCACTGTACTAATGTTTAATTGGTAAACAGATATCACAAACTAATGAAAAGAATTTGTTAAGGTTTTTGAAAGAAAGTTTGCAAGGAAATTGATAAATAACCGTTAAAACGAATCATATTTTTATGTTTCATCATTTTTTTAAAATGAAATTTAACTCCGTGGAAATATACTTGGAAGAAACTTTATAAGCGATAAACAGCAATAATCTAAAAGAGTATTACAGTACAAATCGGAAATTACTATGGAAGCCGATGACAAGAAAATGTGATAAAAGGGGGTAGAGAGCGTGATATGATAAGGTTAGTGTAAAGGGACAAGTTTTGCCGATAGATGTCACTACAGTCTTCCTATCTCTCCCATGTATTTTTTACCTTTTATGAAAATTTACAATTTCTTTTATAAATTTCAACCTAGCGACTTCAAATTTTTAGAGAAGAAACTTAACTTATTAAAGGGAACAAACCGTGCCGATTTTTTATTTAGAATTTTCTTTATTCTTGAAATGGCTTGATTGTTGAAATGGATATCCAAATCTTTAACGATGAAGCTGTTTCTCTAAAACTTTGAAGTCTCTAGGTTGAAATTTATAAAAGAAATTGTAAATTTTCATAAAAGGTAAAAAATACATGGGAGAGATAGGAAGACTGTAGTGACATCTATCGGCAAAACTTGTCCCTTTAATCCAAAACGATCTTATTACATAATTCTTCTGTAGTTTGTTTTGGAACACATTTAGAAAGAACAGCTTCTTCTTTGCTCTTCTCAATCTTCGGCTGAGATAACAAACATGCTCTAAATGCCCTAATACGTAATATTCCTAAATCTATATATTAATCGCTTGCAGTGGCGTGAGTTTAGAAATAAATGCAGAGAAAACTAAATATATGGAAGTTCGTCGGGATCGTAATACTGCAAATTATGGATGAGTTAAAATATCAAATGATACTTCGATAAAGTGGATACTTTAAAATATATAGGATCAATATTATTAACAGATGAAAACTATATTTCACGAAAAATTTAAATGTCGACTAAAAGCAGGGAATTCGTGGTATTATTCAGTTCAACATCTTTTGTCGTCGCGAATTCTGTCGAGGAATTTTAAGCTTAAAATATATAAAACGATAATCATGCCTGTTGTTCTGTATGGTTGCGAAACATGGTCGTTTACTTTGAGGGAAGAACATAGACTGATAGTATTTGGGAACAAGATCCTGAGACGAATATTCGGACCCAAGAGGAACGGGAATGGGGAATGACGGAAACTTCATAACGAGGAACTACATAATTTATATTTATTTATTTATTTATTTATTTATTATTGCTGCCTATTACAGGAGTTTATCCCAGTTACAACAGGCTTAAAAATTAATATTACATCTACAAATGAACAATAGAAGAAAAAAAATAAAATGAAGAAAAAAATAAATAAAAATATCCACAAGGAAACATCAGTACATATAATGGCAAAATGCTAAATGCATAGAGAGAGAGCAAGATGTGAATAAAATACCAGAAAGAGAAGATACACAAACTATCAAATCACATACGACCAAAAACAATAGAAAATACATTAGAAGTCTGATAAAATAATTTTTATGAGCACAGGATCAGTGAGATACTTCTAAAGTAGATTTATAAAGCCATCTTTTAGTGAAGGAGCATAACAAAGTTCATAAACCAACTTATCAAAGCAATTTTTAATATATACAATATTGTTACTAAGCAAATTCAAAATAGTAACAATAGAAGAATTATTCAAATATTGAAGACTTACATTATAATCATGTTACAATTAAATTGGCTTACATAATAAGTAGATATAGAAATATCAATACTATAGATAATCTAAACGTGGTAAAATTTTTATAAGCGATCTTATGTAGGCAATACGTGGCATAGCAAAATCAATTTCAATGTTATTTTGTATTAAATTGTTAAATAATCTACACATACTTATCAAGGGTGTATTCAAATGTGCAATGGTTTTGGATCTTTTACAAATAAATGGCAATCTTTTCCTCAGACAGTTATGTGTAATATTAAAATTTAATAAATGCAAACACTCAGGACTATCAACAATTCCATTTACTAACTTAAAATGAAATATAAGTTGAAAATACCTTCGTCTAGCAGATAATGTTCCAACATCAAATAAACTTAGAAGAGTTGCATACGATATTTTATTTTCATAAGAGTTTATTCTATAGGTTTTGTAATATAAGTGTCTCAGAAACTTATTCTGAATCCGTTCAATTTTTGCAATGTACTGCTTATAATACGGTGTCCAAACTATACTTGCATAATCAAGTTTGCTTCGTACTAGAAAATTGAATAACATAATAATGACATATGGATTATTAAAATCTCTAGTACTTCTTATCACAAAACCTAGAGATTTGAAAGCTTCATTGACAACCTTTTCTATATGAGCGATAAAACACAATTTAGTATTTACAATGACACAAAAATCATTTACTTCCTGAACTCTATTAAGAACAGTGTTTGTTAGGGTATAATTGTAATGTACAGGGTTTCTGCTTTTAGAAAATGTGATTACATTACATTTATTTATATTAAAATGTAACTTATTTTCAACACACCATAAATAGCAGTTATTCAAATCACTCTGAAGTTTTAGAACATCGTCAAGTTCTCTTATTTCCTTGTACAATTTCATATCATCCGCATATAATAAACAGTGTGAATATTCAAGTACAGATGGTAAATCATTAACAAATAGTAGAAAGAAGAGAGGTCAAAGATTAGAGCCTTGTGGTATACCCGAATTAACATCAAACAATGGAGAACTGTGATTATTATACACAACATATTGTTTTCGACCATTTAAATAGGAAGAAAGTAATGGTTTATCAAACATTGTTAGGTCTATCAAATTTAGGAGACTCAGGTGGGCAGCTCATGTAGCCAGAATGGAAGAGACCAGGAAAGCTTTCAAAGTTTTAACTGGAATTCCAATCAGAAAATAACCATTGGGAATACCTAGGCGCAGATGGGAGGATAATTTTAAGATGGATCCCGCAGAGATAGAAACACAAAGTAGAAACTGGATCCAGTTGGCTAAGGATAGAAGTCAGTAGAGAGCTTTTGTGAACGCAGCATTGAATCTCCGGGTTCCATAAGCCATAGAGTTAGTGTTTTAGCTCTGGATTTATTCTTTCACACTCCAGATCCGTAATTTTGAGTTCTTCAAATACTGTTAAACTTCAGGGAAAAGTAGCCACTCTATATCTCAGCTCTAGTGGATTATTAACCTCGTACAATTTTCCTATAGACAAATATGAAAGAATCCATGCTGTATTTTTATGATTAGAGACCCGGACTCGATTCTCGGTGACAGCTCGTCTGTTTTGCATCTCAAGCTAAGCTATAGATTAAAAACTAATATAGCTTCGATGCTGAAAAAGAATAGTAAATTTCAAAGCAACCAACTAACCAATTTATCTATACTGAAGTACAGAAACGTATGTTTATGGGGAAGGGGAGTCTTCGTTCGGATATCTTTTCCTTGTGTAATGATCTCCATTCTTAGGCTCTTACGCGTTAAAGACGGGCAGAGGACAAAAGGGAATCTCCCATATATTATAGAAACCGCAATGGTGCGAAATGACCACACAGGTATGAATTTTTCTTCAACTTTATTTTTGCTTGCGGTAAATCCGTTCAATAATAATAATAATAATAATAATAATAATAATAATAATAATAATAATAATAATAATAATAACAAAAGAACAACAAGAAAAATAAAAAGTTGGAAGGGATGGAATCTGTATCCGGTTCAAATACATACTTCGCCATCTTTTTCCTCCTCTCACACCCGGCTTGCATGGTATGCAATGCATTGCCACACCAACGGCAGCAGCAGAAAATGAAGACGAAAGCATGCATAGGTATTTTTATATATAATACCGACCAAACCAGCCGGCGTGGCTTCTTCAGAGAGAGAGAGAAAAAAAAACTCTCTCAGCTGGTATACTCAACGAGTGTGTGGCAGAGAGAGAGAGAGAGAGAGAGAGAGAGAGAGGAAAAAGAAGAAAAAAAAACGTTTGACAATTCTACAATAGCGCAGCGTCAAAGCAATAAAGGAAAATTCATCACAAAAGGCATAGTGACAGATAGCGCCTAACAATATAAACGCACGGAGGAATTCCGATGTCTGAATAAATGGTTGGAATAGTGTACTGTCTATGCTGTGCGTGAAAGTGTCGGTGCTGGTAAAGATTTAGAAACTTACCAAAAAAAAAAAAAAAAAAAAAAAAAAACTTGTCGGTACTATCTGTTGTCTACCTGAGTGGGTGGATTGTGGGCTTTGTGAAGAAGGGATGGTATCTAGTCACCGAAACCCCTATCGAGAGTATGAATTATCATATGAAAAGAAGTAACAAAATAATAATAATAATAATAAAAATAACGTTTCAAAATTCCGACTGGAAAAAGGGACTATAATATCTTCTTCCTCCCATTCTCTTTCTTCCCCCGCCCCATTCTTGTTTAGCCTTGAATGTCCATATATATTGGTGTCAGTGTTTCAAAATGCTAATTACCAAACTTGATTTTCAAACAAGATGATTTTTATTTATTTTTTTTTTAATATTGTAATTGCACCTTTTGTAGACTCAAATATATTATTATTATTATTATTATTATTTTATTACTATTACTATTGCGTGTTATTCAGTCTGCGACAGTCGCCCACCAGAATTTTTTGTTGGGGGGGGGAGTAGTAGGGTTGACTTTGAGTTTTACGTCCCGTTCAGCAGCGAGGCTATATGAGACGTGGACCTACTGATTAACGTGGAATCCGAACCACATGAGCTCCCGCCGGGAAACGAACCCGAGTTTCCCACGCCAAAGGCACGTACGATAACTCCCGAAATAAACTTCTGCTTACGTGTTTATTTAGCGATAATGGCCAATTGTCTATTAACTTCGTCTAATTTTCCTATAGACAAAATGAGGGCACAGGGGCTCAGTGGTAGAGCGCTTACCTCTGGTGCATGGGGTCCCTGGTTCGATCCTCGGCCAAGTAAGTTTATGGTGGACAACATCGTGTTCGTAGGTTTTCCCGGAGTTCTCCCATTTCCTCTCAGTTTCTCATTCCACTAATTCTTCCTCATCATTCACTTGCCTTAATCATTGTCTTCCTTAGCCTAAAGGACATAAACGTGGGACGTTAAATTGAAATATTTCATTTATTTTCAGGGCCGTGCCGTGGAGGGGCGAGCGGGGCGACAGCCCCGGGCGCCGAAGTAAGGAGGCGAAAATTCGGGAGAAAAAAGGAAAAAAGATAAGAAAAATTGCTTGGAATATATGTATGGGGGTGCCGTCATATACTCTCGCCCCGGGCGCTGATTTTCCACGGCACAGCCCTGTTATTTTTCTACTATTGATAAATATGAAAGAATCTATACTGTATCTATATGGTTAGAGACTCGGGTTCGATTCCCGGTGAAAGCTCATCCAGGTCGCATGTCATGCATCATACTCATGTGTAGTTTTCGAGAAAAACTTTTTTTTTAGTAAATCTAAAAATCGATGTTGTAGGTAACTATGGCACCTATTAAGCCGATATTAATGCTGAAGTATACTTTCAAAAACCTTTCCCTTGTGACAGTAGTCAGTATATTTAATCAGTTATAACTTAAAGCTATGATTAACTCTAAAACTTGTTATAAAATTTAATGTAAACTAGCTATATACATATAAAGTTTGTTCCAATATTTGTTGAACATTTATATTATTTTTTTTAATAATACGTATGTATGGTTGTTAATAATGATATAATTTCTACATCAAGACGAAATCCCTTAGGATCATTGGAAACTCCCTATGGAAACTTCTATAGGCGCAAGTGACATATTGGCGCCAGTAATGAAACAATATTGTTAATTGTTCTGGTAAAAGTAGAAACCGGATCCCGTGTTAGTTCTTAATTCAAATACCATCCTATTTACCTTACGATTATAATATAAATTTAGTTCAGGTTTTGAAGCATTCTTTGATATAATCATCCCCTTCAATTTTTACATGCTAGACGATCATGGGTAACCCACTTCACTACTTTATTCTGATATAAAACGTGTAAAACGCCTACGTTAATCGTCCAAAATACAATCTCTTCCCTTTAGCAAGTCTTCTCAATGGTGTCCATTTTAGCTTTAGAACTGCTTTGCCTTACTTAAAAAAATAAAATCTGACTCAAGCAAATAAGTTTAATAAATAATAGTGTTATTGTTACGGTAATGTATTATTGTCTTTATCGAATACGTTATAACACAGACGAATGCAATGATATTTCAGACACGTTATAACACAGACGAAGGCAATGATATACCAGACACATTATAACACAGACGAAGGCAATGATAAATCAGACACGTTATAACACAGACTGAGGCAAAGATACATCAGACACGTTATAACACAGACGAAGGCAATGATATATCAAACACGTTATAACAAAAACGAAGACAATGATACATCAAACACGTTATAACACAGATGAAGGCAATGATGCAATGCGGAAACTGTAGTATTTAATAAAAGTGGTTTCCTTCAATCACATTTTATTTTTTAATTAAGGCAAAGTCTTCTCGATCTGTCGGTGCTCTTAAATTCATGTTCCTCTTAATTGGCTCACGATTTAGATTAAATATGACATTCTAAGATTCCAAGTAGGAATGGAGCTTAAGATCAGCAAAAACACTGGCGCTAACTGTTCAGAGCACGACGAGACCACATACGGATAATGCAGTCTTGTTAAAAGAAATAGTCAGCCATGTATATTGAAAAACGTTTGATTTCTTATCCATTAAATGAAACAAATATGAATCTTCTTTAGACAGCTGAGATTTGCATTTGAAAGCATAGTATTAAAATTTTCAACGTATGGGTATCACAATTTGGTCTTTAAAAGAAAGATGGGTGACCAGACATTTTGGAACCTGAGTATATATGTTTTAAAAAATCCATTAAACTTACAGCGAATATCTGACAAATATATTGTTATTTATTTTCTGTTAAATCATATACCAGAGCAACACAATGTTTTAACAACAATATCCTAATAGTTGTTTTGACAGCGATTCTTAGTAGTTATACAGAAGAAACCATACAGTGAACAAACGAGCCAATAATTCATGGTGTTGAATTGAACCTACTCTACATACATATTAAACGCCAAAAAAAGTCTTGAAAAGTTCGAAACATTACCTTGTTACATGCTATATGTTACAGGTAAAAAGAAGGTAGTTCATAAATGTAACACCTACACAGCCTTAGTAATCTGTATTTAGCAGAATTATTAGACAAAACATGGACTTCAATACATCGCTAATGAAGCGATACAAAACGCGCCCACACCAGCCTGGTACCACTAAAACATTTTTTTTAAGCGCAGAAGGTGAGAAGGACGTATTATAATGTATGAGAGAAGAAAAGTGAAATTAAAATGCGAAAAAAGACAAAGAAGAAGATGAAGAAGAAGGAATGAAAATTATCCTGTGCTAAAACAGGGTTTATTTTCGAGGCATGACGCCAGGGGACCGAGCATGTTGAATCCCAAGGTAGGACGGTGGGGCGTTTGGAGGAAGAATTCTTCCATGTAATGAGGAACTACTGGGAAGAACACGCAACTTGAGTTTGAGGTACTCTTGTTTGTTGCTATGTCGTGTGGATTTATGTATGAACTACAGGGTTGCCACTTGACTTCACATTAACCTAATTTTATTACCGTGGCACCCAATAGCGTGGCGCTAAGTTTCGTAACAGTTGGGATGGGCACATTAAAAACCTTATTTTTATTAATAGTAATCCTGAGCTATTCGTCTTGGAATTAGGAATTAGGAACTAGAATTTCTGGGCTTTTGATATCTAAGGCCATGTTTGCTCGTCACGTATAAGGGATGGCGTCTGTCGGCGACCACACTATCCGAGGAAAGGAAAGGAAGAAACGAATGGGGAAGGAAGAAAGCGGCCTGGGACCTACACGTTAGGTCATCTCGGCATTTGTCCGGTGTGAATGAGGAAAACCGAGGAGGGCTCGCCTGAAAGAGCTTTTACACTTTTTCGACCTAATCTCTCCTCCAAGACTCGAACCCGAGACCGCTCACACCAAAGACAAGAGTTTTAGCGACTACACTACACGGAGCAACCCGAGTTAGAATTCAATATAATTGTTTCAGTGCTTTTACAATCATATAAATATTTATTAGCTACAACATTATCCATTTTCAGTTTTCAATAATAACAATAATAGGAGCACAGTTGTTCAGTGGTAGCACGCTCACCTCTGGTGCAAGGAATTCTTGGTTCGATCCCAGATTATGTCAGCTTGTGATATATATCATCATATCAGTGCTTTTTTATTCTTCCGTTTCCTCTAACGTTTTCATTCCACAAATTCTTTCAGAATAATTCGTTTTCATTAATTATTCCTCTCTAGTCGAATTTTGCACTTTTTAAATTTTACGTTTGTCTACTTTATCTTGATCTGAAAATTCCAAATGTCAGCCTATTTTCCACTGAAAAGTATCTTAATTCAACAAAGAAATAATTGAAGGGATGAATTTCAAAAGAGCCTAAGTCATTTTTTGTCAATTTTGAGATATTGGTTCTATTAATTTCCATTTTAGCATCTCCGTATATTGAACGGAGTTTCATGCCAAAACTCCATAAATCAAATTAATTGTAGGTAAAAGAAAACAGCGTTGTTTTCCAAAATGCCCTTAGTCAACAGTATTCTCTGAAGTTGTTTTCTAACTCATGCCGAAAGACACTTATAAAACTCTTGCTATAGATGATAATTTCACCGTTATCTTACGAAAAGTAGACAATTACAATTTTCTTGTATGTAGATTAGGCTACTTTTCTTTCATAGAAATAGAATGATGGAAACACACAAAAAAATCATCGTCTTCTGAAAAATTTACTTTTTTGACTTTTGAAATTGATCTCTTCAATTGTATAAGATAATTAAATATAAATTCATCATAATATGGTTCATGACAAGAACTCTACTATTTTATATCGTAAAGATTAATTAGATTCACCGGCAGTGGCGTATTTACGATTTTCTTTCGGGGAGGGCTTTGCTAACTTTCGGAAGGGAGGGGGGCTTTGCCTGAAAATGTGAAAATTCTGCAAGATATTTCATATACTTTACTATAATAAGTAAGATTTCGGGGGACTTAAGCCCGGACCCCCCCCCCCTTAAATACGCCATTGTTCACCAGTATTGTAACAGGGCGGTGCTTGAGCGATTGACCGTACAAATTCAAACTCCGATTAGTGATAATTTCAGTCTTTTTTTTATTACAAATGTTAAACTATTAAGTCGTGGAGAGGAGGGTCACAATTGATGACGATGGATTTTGGTGGATCAAATTGGGTCACGGTGGGTGGTGGGTAGGGTTGCCAACTGGCCGGTATTTCACCACTCTGGCCGGAAATATTCCTGTTATTTTGATTAAGGCCGGTAACCAATACAAACTTCTTACCGGACCCTTTATGACCGGTATTTTGAAATCTGTAATCCAGAATAAAATATTGAATATCGAAATTCTTCAGCAGTGCCTCTACAATTACAAATTTCCGTTGTATTATACATTAAGGGATATATTTTCTTTAGTCTATGGCAGTTTATTTTTCATTTATTTAACACTAGCATATATTACCCGCTTTGCTGGGTTGAAATTAAACTGTAAATACACAACTCCGTATCTCCACGTGTTTAGTAGGGCCTACTCGTGAAATATGCTTTTTTCGCTCTTAATGGCATCGATTTAAACAACATCGGAAAGATCATTGATCATCTCGGCGACCCTGAAAACCATGGACACTAATATTGGTCATTTTCGATGATTTATTTATATTTTGCCCCTCCCCCATGTTGCGGGCCATGACATCGGAAGTGTGACCGTTCATCTTAATGATCCCCCCAGAAAATGTGCATTCAGCACTAATATCAGTCATTTTTGATCATATATATATATATATATATGTACCCTCCTCCAAGTGTTGGGACTGATTTTGGATTTAAACTGGATCGGAAATATCACTGTTCATCTGAATGAATGATCCCGAAAACTAAGGATTACACACTAACATTGGTCATTTTCGATTATTATTATATATAGCTCTCCCTCCCCCTCCTCCGTGCTGCGGCACACGGCATCAAAATTGTCACTGTTAATCTCAACTACTCCTAAAACTATGGATTCGACACTAATATTAGTCATCTTCGATCATTTTCAAATGTTTATCCCCCTCCCAACTATTAGGGCTGAGCGTGGATTGAAACAGCATCAGAAGTGTCACTGTTTCTCTCATCGATCCCGAAAACTATGGATTCAACACTAATATCGGTCATTATTGATCATTTTTAAATTTCTCTCCCCCTCCCCTACGTTGCATCGTCAAAGTGAATAGCTTAAAGTAATTCCTACCCTCAAACTCATGTATGTTCAAAATTTGATTGAGATCAGTTGGGTGGTTCAAGAGTGATGAAGTCACAAAGGCAGTCATTTTAATTTTATTTTTTTTACATATATCTCCCCCTCCCCCTCCCCTAGGTTGGCTCATCAAAGTGAAACGATAAAAGACATCCAAGGCCGACCCTCATATATGTTGAAAATTTGATCGAGATTGGTTGAGTGGTTCAAAAGTTATTAGCTTTTATTAGTTTTTATTTATACGCCTCCCTCCCCTAGAATCTACCCGTAAAGTGAAACTACAAAAATGTTTCCAGATCCAAACCTCATGTATCTTGAAAATTTGATTGAAATCGGTCGGATAGTTCAAGAGTTATTAAGTTACAAAAATGCTCACTTTCAATCTTATATAAATTGATTTTTTATATATCTCCCCTCCTTCTCCTCTACGTTGCTCCTTCAAATTTAAATCATAAAAACGTTCCCAGGCCTGAACCTCATCTATGAGGAAAATTTGATCAGGATCGGTCGAGTGCTTAAGGAGTTATTAAGTTTTATTTATTTTCTTATACCCCCTTCCCTCCCGCAACCCCTCAGTTCTACCATCAAAGTAAATAGCCTAAAACCAACCCAGTCTCGAACCTCATCCATGTTACCAATTTGATCGAGATCGGTCAGGCGGATCAGGAGATAGTCACAAACATTGTGATGTTTCAATTTTATATATATATATATAGACTATCCCATAATTCGTGTGTAAACTTTAATTTCATAGTACTCAGAACTGGTTTTAATTTTTATCTTATAAAAAAAGTCTGATTAAACTATTCCTCTATGCTACAAAATAGGTGATTATGTTACAATAATTTAAAATGAATTTTAAACTCCAAATTTGGTATTTGTTTAACATATGTTGATAGTTTGTTATATAGTTCTATTCCTATGTGGTGTAACGATTTTTGAATTCTTGCTAGCCGGAAATCTTGGATAAGAACATGATTTATGGTTTTACTGTTGTGTCCGTTTACACTCCGAATCAGATGCGGATCCAGGACGGACTTCTGGGGGGGGGGGGGCAGTGGGTTGTAATACTGCTCCTTAGAGCTATTTTTAAGAGCTCCAAACTCTGGGATGGGTTTTATTTATATATAAAATAAGAAAGTTTCCTCTTCTGGGGGGGAAAGCGATCGCCCCTGGATCCGCCACTGCTCCGAATTAAATATTTCGTTTCCACTAAATATGTTGTTTGCATATACATACATACATATATATATATATATATATATATATATATATATATATATATATATATATATATATATATATATATATATATATATATAGTGGTCTACATTTTTTTTTAGTTGTCCCCCGCTTTTAGCTGTTAAAAGTATGGTCACCCTACTTATTAGTGAATGTACTAAGAATATGCAGAATATAGGTGCTAATACACTTTAATGCACGATAGTACATTTCCTTTCCATAGATGGGAACGAACAGAGATACTTCACACTTAAGCCTATATCATAGGAAATTTTGAGCGGGTAAATTTATTTTCCAGAATTGGCAACCATAGTGGTGGGTCAGCGGGACATGAGTCAAATTTTCATTGACCCACGCCATCTCTGGCTGTTTTCGAGTTCTCGAAAATTTCGCTTTTAAGAGGTGGGGAGGAAGAACAATTTCCGTAATTTATTTACTTTCTCCACTTTGAAATCGTTGTCCGTTGTTTGTGATCGCATCACAGGGAAATGACTTAACCATTTGAAATGAATTTTGGAATATCACGTAGTTAAGGAAATTTAGGTACGAGCATCAAATCAAATGTTCTTCTTCTTCTTCTTCTTTTTTTGATAATTGAAAATTAAAATTGGTTACTAAGTCTTCATAAAGGACGTACTTTGTGTAGCAGAGGCAAATCTAGAAAGTAAAAACTGGGGAGGAACCAGAACCCGGACTATGATAGGTATATCATGAGTTTACTATAAATTTCCAAAAATATATAAGTAATATTTATAGTTTCAATTACTTTCGTCAGTCAAGAAACTGGGGCCCAGATCCGCCTCTGTTGTGTAGAAACCAGTTTTCTTATATGCAAGCATTTTAAGAATTTAAACTGTATGCTTTCTATTGCATTAGAGTATTTGATGATATTTGGTGTCCGAACAGTACAACAGTATTCTAATTTTGATTTTATATATGGAAAATTTATCTTTGTGAATATTGATGCTTTGTAGAAACCCTGATTTATCCTATAAACTAGCTGAATATACCCATTCTTCGCATGGGGGCTGCATTTGGAAGTCAACGCTTGTGGGAATATCACCATTCATTTCAGTGACCGCGAAAACTGTGGATTTGACAATAATATCGGTTATTTTGGGCTATTTTTACATGTCTCGTATCCTCCCCCCTCCCTGCTGACTCCCGGCCCGCATACAATGGTAATTTAATTTGCAAGTCATCGCTAATGGAAATGTCACCATTGACCTCAGCGACCGCGAAAACTATGAATTCGACACTAATATCGGTCATTTTCTACTACTTTTACATGTCCCAGTAAACGCCCCCCCCCCCTGAGACTCCCTGGTTCGAATTTGGGCAAAAACGCTTCGTGTTGGTCTGGTGCATGCACCAAGGTATCCGTGACAAAAACTTGGTAAGTCTCGGTCAACTTGTCTGGTGCCCATGCCAATCCCAGTAAACACCCCTCCTGAGACCCTCCTGGTTCTCAATTTGAAAAGAGCGCTTTGTCTTGATCTGGGGCCTGGACGAAGGTACTCCTGATCAAAATTTGGTAATTCTCGCTCCACTCGTTTGGTCCCCAGGCCGCACACAGACAGACAGACAAACACACAAACAAACTCTTTATTTTATTTAGATTAGATTAGGTTTTTTATATGCACTACTCGTTATTTGATATCCTGAGTGAAGGTTAATCTACTGTCAGAAATAGAAATTAAATACTAGGTCTTTGATAGTATTTAATTTAGACAAATTAGTTTCGTTTACTGTGTATAAAGCTAATAAGATTTTCCTTTCTCGCGAAGGATTTTACTGTACCTATTTATTGACGTTCCGTTACATAAGTTTTAGTGTCAGTTTTATAGTGTTGTAGTAATTTCAAGTGTTTCTACTATAGTTCGTGTATTAGAGAGTTGTTGTTTACGTTATTGGAAATATGATGACGTCATAAGAATATTGCGCGTATGAATATGTGGGAGTTAAGTTAATATTTCATATAAAATCATATTATTTTTATCTTAGCTTTACTGCTTAAATTTTATTTTATTTACTATTTAAGTTTAAGTATTCAGGTAAATAATATTTATATACAATAAATATTTTCCATAAAGGTAAATCTTACGAAACGATGATTTATTGAAAAGGTAGAATTATATTCATAGTCTCGTCTATTATCACAAATCAGATGGTTAAGTTTACGCACAGACATGGCAACAGACTTGAGAACCTTAAATATTTAATCCATAGACTAGAATACAAAGAATAGAATAGAATAGAATAGAATACTAGAATAGAATATATTCTAGTCTGTGATTTAATCCTACGGAAAAGGGTTTGTGGGATCGAGATTAATATACTAAGCGGAAATTTCAAAATGGAGATATTGTAAGTTTCATTGTGAAAGTATTGAAATCTCCTGATTTGAACAACCTAAACTAGTTGGAATACAAGTTTTTTCTGGAATCACCTCTCAAGAGGAATTTGAACTGAAATATAGGCAAGTTTTGGGAAGTTCAGAAAAGATTTATGATAAAATACTTGGCTGTATATTGACTATTCTTTACCTGTAGTGGGAAAGGAGATTGATTCCTACTCAAGTTAACAAATGTATAGCTCTTCGAACCATTGAAAATCAGATTTTTTTTTTTTTTTTTAAGTAACTGTTTGTTGGAGTTGAGTTCATTTTCAACACACGAGGTAAAAGTAAATTTCAACAGATTGACTAAGTGCAATTTTTAAATAGCTATATTCTATGGATGTTTATTCAGTTCTTACAGCGACATAGATATTATCATGCAGCAAGTTTAACTTTCTATATCTGGCCTTCCTCGAAATTATGGCTACTAGTTAGGGAGCCTTACACAATACTTAAGTTATGTCACTTTGCTTAGTCTATTTTACAATATTTGACATTATGAATATTTAAATTGTTTTAGTTAAAACAAACAGACAATGCAGAAAAATTATGTTTCGATAGACACTTAAAATGTAGGGTTCAGGTTGACTTATACTTAGGGTTGCCATAATTTTTTGATCCAAAATACGGACAAGCCTTAAAATGACGACCCATCAAAGATACGGTGCCCAAACATAGAATAAATATTTTAAAATTTCTTACCTAAAAAAATCACCTTTTTATGTTACTGGTATCACACAATTGTTTACTGTAATACTTAAAATACTATTGGAAACTAATGTTTTCTCATTTTTTCATTAACACGAATATAATAAATCATTAGCCATTAGATTATGTATATCAAATCTAACCAAAAGAATCCTGGAATGGGAAAATGAGACACTTCTTACAAACATAACGTACGCTATCAATAGTTACTAAAATATAAGTTACCATATATGATAAAAGCACAATTCTTTTCGCCCGAGATTTTAGCGATTCCCGATTCCCGGACAGCTCCAAAAACTGTCAAATACGGACATTTTCATATTTCATGCTTTGTACGGTACGGACACAGACGACCCAAAAATACAAATAGTGCGTACAAAATACGAATATATGGCAATCTACTTATACTGTACTTGATGTATACTGTTTGGTTACATTATTATTCAGATTATTCATGATAGGAACGAAAGTTATGATTGGATTCCAATGGTGTTTCACTATTGCAATCCATTGATTTATTTTACCCTAATGAAAGTATAAACTCTTATTTAAGGGCAAGCAGAAGATTTGTCCATAATATAACTTTTCTACTTCTGGTTTAGTTGTTAATAGTATCGCATACATATTGGACCTCTTGTAGGTTGAACGATGTTTCCCAGTGCTAATCTGGAATAATTATGTTTTAAGAAATTACAATGTTTAAATGTAGAATGAAATAAATTTTAATTTCCAAGAATGGCTATATACAGGCGCGGATCCAAGGGAGGCTATAGGGGCTATAGTCCCCCTTGATACAAATATACACTGGATAAAATGTGCTTCAATTCTCCTTTACACTTTATAAAGCGGCAAACTATGGTTTAGTCCCTCCCTTGATCGTATCTCGGCAGGCCGGTAGCCTGCCCAATAATGTACGGGGGTCCGGTAGTCGGGGAGGGCTATCCCAACCATTTTATAGTTCATCACCATATTATATTTGCAAGCTTACCGTGAAAATTTTAGGGGGCCGGTAAAAATTCTGAGGGGCCCGGTCCCCCCTAGAACCCCTTGGATACGGGCCTGTATCCCGAATCCGTCACAGGCTATCGAATATCTTATAGCACGAGTTTAATGGAACGTAATTCCATGTAGTGTTAATTAATTTATTTTTAAAATCTCAATGTGGAAGTAACTGTGTTGAATAAACTTTCTGCGTAATCTTGAAATTATTACTAGCAACTAACTACATACTTTTTTATCGACTTAAAATTCCCTTTTCTCGATTTTCTCGAAAGCGACGCATGGGAATTTAACCTCAACCGTATCATTTTGTTTAGCTCAATGTCATACATTGATTGATATTATGACTTATCCTGAACAATATTAAAAGTAAACAAAAATTAAAGTTTTAGAGATGTTCATGATGTTGGGTTGTATCCCATTAATCATTTTATGTACAGTCGTCGTGCTCCTGTCGTAATGAAAAGCTGGAGAAGAATATACACTTCAGTGTCAAATTTTCTTAATAGGCTATGTGTAGGTGCACAGTGGTTCAGTGGTACGACGCTTATCTTTAGTGCGTCGGGTCCCAGGTTCGATCCCAGGCCAAGTAAGTTTGTGCTGGGCAACATAGTGTCTGTGAGTTTCCTTGGGGTACTCCCGTTTCCTTCCAAATTCACATTCCACCAATTCTTCCATCATCATTCACATGCTTTAATCATCGTCTCTGTTATCCTTAAGGGCATAATCGTGGGAGGTTGAACTAAAAGATTTCATTTCACTTCAATAGACGGTGCGGTTATTAGTGTTATTCACTAGGACGAGACGATAAATTCTTGTCGAATTATGATCTCGTCTCGAATAATTCCTTTCTCGCCCCGTCTCACTTCTCGGAAAGTTTCTCTCCACATTTTTTTCGTCTCGATTTGTAAACTTATGTACAAAATTTATGACCTGATCTTTTTTTTTTTTTTTTACTTAATTTCATCTAGACTACCACTTGGCGTATTATCCCCTTATGGACTTGAGCCCCTCCAACACCATCTGTTAACGACCGGAAGAACTACGTCCAGCCTAAAGACGAGCCCCGTCACTAACACGTGTCAGGAGCTTTAAAGACCCAGTGAAAATGAAATGACGTCTTCAACTTGTACATAAAACGGTTATGCCGCTTAGGCTAAAGAAGACGGTGATAATCAGAAATGAATGAAATGGTGGAATGAAGAAAGTGGGAGGAAACGGGAAAACCCCGAGAAAACCCACGAGCACGGTGTTTGCCCATCAGAAAGTTCACTCGGCGCGACCTGGGATCGAACCAGGGATCCCAAGCACCGGAGGTGAACACTCTATCACTGAGCCACCGCGCCCCTTAAATACCTAGTGGTCGTCACGTCTTTTATTCACATGAGTCCCCATTTTCTCCCATGACGCTGAGTGGACGCCGAAAATTGGGAAGTACAGAACTGGGAATCGAACCCGGGACCACGTAGACGTGAGTCCATCGCTATCACCACTACACCACGCTGTTCCTTTAATTTCATCTAGAAGTTATCAAAATTCTTCCGCGTCACGAGAGGTCGACGAAAGGTGTGATATAACAACATTCAAACGATATTTATATTTTGAATACATTGTGTAATGATTTGTGTACTCTTCATTGCGTTCGTACAATCAGTTTATAGTTTTTATCAGGCCCGCAACCAGAGGGGGCTAGGGGGGCTTGGCCCCCTAAACCTTTTGTGGCCCCACCAGACATTAACAAAAAATGCTATTATTAATACAAAAACACAATTTAGATATTTGTAAGAGAATTTCTAATGACTTGTCCCTCCCTAACATATTCATCCCCCCCAAGAAAAACTCTGTGGCTGGTTTCGGGCCTGGTTTTTATACTATAAATCATGTAATATTAAGAGAGTGTTTGAGTTGTCCACAAAACTCGAGAAATTTCTCGTCCCCTGAGCAATATTAGTGTTTATAGTACAGCATCGATTTTTAGAATAACAATACATTTTTTTTTTCGAAAAGTACGCATGACGATTTTATACCTGACCGTATTATTTTGATTCAGCGCGATGAAATTCGTTGACTGGTGTATGTCTTATGTTTAGACCAGTGGTTCTCAACAGATGTGTCGCAACACACTGGTGTGTCACGCAGTCCCCTAACGCGTGTCGTGAAATTTTAGAATTTAAAAAAATCATGAAGAATTTAATAATAATTAGTTAAAATCGAGACAGACTTTACCCGTCAACACATATAGAGTCATTATAAAAACTAATTCGTTTCACTACTATAACAGATATTATATAATAATAATAATAATAATAATAATAAGAAGAAGAGGATGATGATGATGATGAAGAAGAAGAAGAAGAAGATATCAAACAAGTGTGTCCCGATGCTCTGGACGTTCAGTAAAATGTGTCGTGAGTCAAAAAAGGTTGAGAACCACTGGATTAGACAGTCTTTTTCCGTTGCACGTTAATACGATTAATACTGTAGAATTGGTTTCGACTACCACAATATATTTTTTCGTATCCTCTGAAAACAAACACATACTTAGACGACAACCAGAAAAAGAAAAGAAAAAATATTTTCACTAAAAATAGCTTCTACCATAAAGACCGGACGTCATAAATGTAGTTAGTTCATGTCTTGAGAAAAAAAAAATGTAATTGGCAACTATGGCGCCCAATTGACTTTGTGACTATGTAGGAAGCATAAGGTAGACAAGAAGAGATTGTTTTCATTTTATTTTTGTGCCATTTAGGAAAAATAATAATAATAAAAAAAAGGAAACAGTTTATAGTGAATTTGAAGACTATAGATATCTTTCGTTTTAAAAAAGATAATTTTTATAAGTTATGTAAGAAAGGTGGCACCAAAAATTTCGCGAAAGATAACTCTTGCGAGATACGAGGCGGGGCGTTTTCTTGCTTCATGCAATGTCTAACACATATAATTATAGAGTTGTTATTACATTTAGTCTGTCATGTATGTTTCGTAGCCAATTAAGTTTTATTTTGGAGAAAAGAAAGAAAAAGGAAGTCAACTTTGCTACGAGAACTTTTAAGCACCATTCATGAGCTGTGCTAAAATTCAGCGTTGTTGTCTGGTAAATTTAAATTACCGGACAACAACGCATTTTACCTTAAAAAATGCAGACATTTTTTCTTAAGTGTACCGCTGCATTAGAATTATATTAATGTCTCTGACAGCTTTCATGAAAACTTAATTGATCATTTAGTTTAACGTTCTACCACTATAGATATATCACATTGACTTGATCCCTAGTCTTCCGCTGCAAGCGCTGCTATCGGCTGAAGGAATTCCACTCACTTTCTCTCGCTTAGCAACAGCTGAACCCTTATTGGCTCAACGCATGGGTGTGTGAGGGTGTGAGCTTTAGTTCGCATTTTTGCCACGGCTCAAGACATTTTGGCAGCACAATAGCGGATTCAGAAGAGTCGTTTGAAGGGGGTAGACCGCCTCCTGGACGACCAATGTAGGCTTAAAATACGAAGTTTAACATAAAATAAAAATAATGTAATAATTTATATATAGGTCTATAGAAATATATAGACCTATATATAAATTATTGTTTGATGTTACAGGGCACATGCCACAACACACATGTTTGATTTTTTTTAAAAAAAAAAGTAATAATAATGATACAGGGCAAGCCCGTAAATGCCAACAAAGTAGTGACTTTATTTAGTACTCAGCATTGTTGTAGTGTTGTGCTTGTTGGGTAAAGTGTATCGTCAGTCAAAAAAGGTTGGAAACCACTGTTTTAGCCGATAGGACATAATTGTAAGACACACTGTTGTATCCACAGGGAGGGTAATGAGGTCAACCGACACCTTCCCCCCCCCCCAAAGCTACTGGTACAGTTTATCTCGAAAATGATTTTAATTAATAAATGCATAATAATTCTTAAATACTAAAGTTTCGCAACACGCCCTATGATACAGTGTTGCCGGATTGAGCGACTTTTTAATGCCCTTGCTACCAAAATTTTAAATTGGGCGACGTCTCAGTTAATGCCTAGGACTAAAATAGTTGTATGGAGCTGTGTACATGTGAGAATTACAAATTTAATTGTGTTACTGTATTATCCATATTAACATAATGAATAAGTGGTAAGTAGAGTTGCAACAAAAACTTCCAAAATTCATGGCTCCCAGATAAAGAATTTACCAAACGAACCAAAGAAATGAGTAATAACAGTGGAAAAGCATACTGTAAACGTTTCAAAGTGTATTTCAGAGTCCGAGAAACTGACCTAAGTAAATATATCAACTTGGTAATCAAAGAAGTCGCATATTTTTGTACTATCACCGTCAGTCCAGTTCATTGCAGATTGCAGTTCTACTGCTCCTGACGTAGTTTGAAGTTAACCCAAACATACCACCACCAATAGTTCGAAAGTGCGGTCGCCGCATATACGTTGCCAACCCAGACATCTAACTCAGATGTTTCCATATTTCCATCAATATATATACTAGTAAAAATGTGCAACTGCAAAATAATTCATTTTTATGTTTGGGCTACAAATAGTTGAAATCCGCTACTTTTAATCTTCAGACCTGGCAACACTGCTATGAGACTAAATGACACACTAGTTGGGATCCACTGAACTAAAGGATAGGATGATCATTTCAATAACAACAACAACAACAACAACAAAAAGGAAATCAAGTTTTTATTTAATGTCCAATGATTTTGCCCTTTAAACTAAAAAAAAAAAAAAGACGGATGATTAATGGAAGCCAAAGATTACGAAAAAATCGGTGGAGTCATTATGCGAGAGGAAACGGGAGAATCTCGAGAAAACCCACACTCACGATTTCATCATCACAAAAACACGTGGTCTGGGATTGACCCACTTCTACCACTGCGCCTCTGCTGGCTTTACATTTTTCTTTTGGCCGAGGGTGTCTACACAATACGGCTGTTATTAATGAGTGTTGGTGTACGAAGACGTGTGCACAGGATGGTTGAAAATAATTATTGATATATTCTGGGCATGAGCGTTTGTCTACGCTAGTACGGAGCACGGAAACTAGTTTTTCGATTTTCAATTTTTAGAAAAGAAAAAAAAAGGGTTTTTAAGAACTTTCAAAAACCGGTTCGGCTTTCAATTGGTTTCCAAAACCAATCAGATTTTCTGTGAAAACCCGCTTTCCGTTTTCGATCTAAAAACCGGCTTGCTTTTCTAGCAGAAACGTTTTACTTCTTTGTTAATAAGTTTGTAAATGAGTACAAGAACAGGTACTGGCTTCAGCGAAAATCACACCGGTTTCAGTAAAAACTCAAAACTTTTGGAGAAAATGAAAAACGGTCTTTTATTGAAACTGAATCGGTATTTGAAGAAAATCAAAACCCGTTTTGGAGAAAACCGAAATGTCGTTCTTCAGAGTTTCTACAAACCGATTTATATATATATATTAAATAATATATAAACATCTTTACCTACATACTGAAAAACAAAATCGATGTTATGTTAACAGCAATCCTAGGAGAAGTTTGGAGGCGGTTATTTGTAAGTAAGTCCAGCATTAGAATCTTGTCAAAGAATTTAAAAATCTAGTGAGCTTCGTTAGACAGACAAGCAGGATCTCATAGTCACAATAACTATATTAGAGGAAACCATCCACTATGGGAAGGATCGAGTACGGCGTCTCCAATGGCGATATATCTGTACCGAATCAGGGAGAAGCACTTCATTGTGCAGTGGGAAAGAATAAGAATAACTAGAAAAGAACGTTTTATTCCTATAGTATCCCTGTGGTTTAGAATAAAACAGTTTAAAAAGTGAAAAGAGGCAATTGTTTCAGACATTCTTCCAGGAATTTCTGAACATTCGAGACCACACGGGATTGTAGGATAATGCTTGGTTTCACCTGTCAGAGTACGTTAATCTTGAAAGTTCCCATACTTAGGCAAGTGAAATTTCCAATACGATGCATGAAGAATCTATCAATTTCCAGAAGATTGGGTGTGAGATGTCTCTGCGCCATAATTCGTTCCGTCCTCACGACACAAAATCGCAACACCTACTACAATACATGAAAATTTCCGACATTTTTGTAAATCATCAATTGATATTTCAGAGAAAATTGAAGCGACATCCCACACGTTACAAGTCAGAATTTTCAAAATCATGCTCCTTTTTCGGTATCCGAGTCATTTCAAAATTACTTTGGCCATCGCGCTCTCTCGATTTAAGCCACCTAACTACTTTTTAAATGAGAATATCTGAAAAAGGAGTTTTCTTAAACAAACCTTGCATGCCTTAAAAGCACACATGAACGAAACAACTCTAACGACAGCGGACCTACTCGTACCGCCAAGCAGATTCCATATATGATGCACCAGGTTTAATGGTGTTTCGACGTAAATCGTGTACATTCTAAGAAATGTGATAAGCCTGCATCAAATTTTGTTGCAATATTTTCATTTTCATTAGTGTCAAAGTAATTTTAAAAAATACCAGGTTCGGTAGTGACTAGGACAACATTACTATAATATACAATGCTATAATGTAATAGAACAATAGTCATTATTTTAAACAATTTAATTGAAACCTTATTAACAAATGTGTAGTAACAAGAATTTTATCAATGATAAAAAATAGATGAAAAGATTGCGATCTTGGCCAATAATTAGTTTTTGGATCAGGGGACACAAAATTTATGAACAGCCCCTAAATCAAGTTTTCGTATTTTCTACGGAATAAGCACATCATACTGAGTTAAGTGATAGTTTGGGATTGGCTACACTATATGTAGTTCTCAAGATATAAGGCCTACAGGAAAATTTTTGATTGGAATTGATTGGATCTTTTGATCCTGTTGAAATCATTCGAAGAATATAGACCAGTGGTGTCCAATTATAATGAGCCTGAGGGCCATAACCGTCTTTGCTAACAAGGTGAAGGGCCGCAGCTAATAATAATAATAATAATAATAATAATAATAATAATAATAATAATAATAATAATAATAATAATAATAATTATTATTATTATTATTATTATTATTATTATTATTATTATTATTATTATTATTATACTACAAAAGAAAAACATAAAAATGTATTTGAAATATTACATTCAATGTGATAAATGAGGGTGACTAGGAGAGTTTACAAGGGCTGGGATATCTACATCCAATCCTGTTGTTGCGAGCCGCAGAAGATGTAAAAGAGAAGAATCTCCAAGGCAGCATCTGAAGCGGTTCTTCACAATTTTCATGGTGAATTGGTATGGTTGGTTTGGTTTGGTTAATTGAAGTAATTGTTCTTTCAGCAACGATGCCTTGCCTATAGTTACATTACCGACTCCAGTGTTGCCTTGGATGTCCGGGCCTTTTTGTTGTACAGAAGCGCTAAATGGATGCCTTATTTCGAAAGAAGAGTGGAAACATTAAAAGAATGAACATAAATGAAAATATTATCAGTAATAACAATCGTATGTTGTGAAAGCTTTGTGGGCTGCAGAAAATGGTTTGGCGGGCCGCCATTTGGACAACTCTGATATAGACGAAACGTCCCTTACTTCCTTGGTTGTATACAACCCGCCTTACCTTGTTGAATTTCTGGTTGCAGTATATTTAGGATATGTTTTTCTTGCCAGAATAATTTGATTTTTTTAAAAAAATAATTAATTAATCATTACTTATTTCGATTTTTTATATGTATAAACATTCTTTCGGAATGTCTTATTCGATTGGTGGCAAGGGCGCCAATCCTGGGGGACCCGGACCCTCCCGCTCTCATGTGGCCCCCGCATTGTATTTATGAATATACATTATTTCTCATAATTTGAATGCAATTTGTCTTAAAATCCTCGTATATGCCTTCTGCATCTGAATGGGCACCCCCAAATTTACAGAGAAATCGACGTCCTTGATTGGTGGAAACCCCATCTCGAGATAGGCCTAATCGCGTAAACCATACATACATACATGCAAACAAACATACACACATACAGGTCAAACTGAGAACCTTCTTTCTTTGAAGTCGGTTAAAGAAAGTGTTAGCAAGGTTTTTCTAGCCTCCAGTGTAGATGAGAAATGAAAGCATTCCTCTGAATAGCACTGTATAGCGCATTTTGGACTTAATCAGTGGAATCATGCTGTACAAAACATGACTGACATACACTGAAAGGTTCGTTTTACCATTCCCCAAGGTATGGCACTAGTACAATCGCAAACTCTTGAAGCGTCGTTGCGTATGGAAACATACTACAGTTTTCGTTTTCCTCGGTTTCACTGATAAGTACCATATAGCGTTTGTGGATCATGTTTACACTAAAACAAACTTGGGTGAAATAGTGTTGAACACCAAATTCTTGAAATTTCTTATTTCTCCTCGAAAACGAGACGAGTTTTGTCACATGTCTCGTCTCATTTCGAGTTTGAAAATGTATCTCTCGTCTTGTGAGTAACTCTAGTGACTGAACTTGGATATTCTCGAATCCCTACACTATAGTGAAGGGATATATTACTATAGAACTATATAATACTATGCTCTTCTGACTTACTGAAACGAACTAATACAAGCCATTTTCTCCTTGCTTAGCAAGAATAATTAGAAACTTCTGTTTCAGACGTCTTTTTTCTTTTCTTTTTTTTTAAAAAAAAAGAAGAAAAAAATGTTTGCAGAAGGACGAAGGTTCTTTGAACGTTTCCACCACGTGCGACACACACGTCATTTAATGCTAACAGCTGAGGCAACCGGAGGGATTGTCGGTAGCCGTGAAGTGGGAGGATGTAAATGGCCACTGTTTAGTATCCCAGATAATTTATCTTCATTTGTAACTATAGAGCATCTTCATCTGCAGTCTCTTTTCATCTTTTATACTTTCGGAGTTTCTTCATGTAATTGTCAACGGTCTTGATCTTCAAAAGAACAATAACTGTTGATGACAACAGGAACAAAAATTACCAATTTCCTTTACCAAATACAGTCTGCAATCTAAACAAGAAAATAAAAGAAAAAAGTACAATATGATTCCTGCTTTGCTTGTACAGCCAGTAGCAAAAGCACATTCTTTCACTTGCATTGTTACTTGTTAATACACATACAGCACCGGACAGTGGCGTACGCAAAGAGGTTTCCAAGTTTTACCCCCTGTTGTCACGATATTATATTTAAAAAAATAATAAACGTTTACCCTATTAACATATGAACGGCTCGGGCAAACATAATGATGAGCGCCACTTCAGGTGAAACTGAGTTATTGGGTGAAATGGGTTGGGATTGAACCATAGAACACTATGTAGGTAGTTTAATTACGGTAATGTACCTACAGATGGCAGGGGAAGCTTGTTTGGTATGTGTCATTGCATTGAAACACATGGCACTGTTGAATTTTCTTTTCCAGTTTACTCGAAAGTTAAAATATGTGACATACCATTATGTCTCCCCGAGCCGCTTATACGTATACAAAAATTCTGAACACTATGATCTTGGGAGCTTGAACCTTCCTTTGATGAAATTCTGCGTACGCCACTGGGTCTGAATGTTAAAGGAGCACCAGTACCGAGATATTGGGATGTTCATAGAAATGCACTTGTCAGCTTATGCCTCTGAAACAGGGTTTCCTGTAGGGCATTTCTGGGGTATTTGCGGAATAAACTTAGGACGACCTTTGAACATACAAATATTCAGCCCTTTATGTCAAAAATGAAACGTACTTCCCTACTGCGAAAAACATATATTCTGCTAGTAAAGGATAAAAGGCAATACTTACCATAAACTTTAAAAATATATGAATAATACTTAATTTTTTTTTTGTTACTCAAAAAACTTGGGGACTAGGCCTCCCGGTCCCTAGTTAGATCCGCCACTGCCAAACATATCAACCAACAAACAATTAATAATGATAAGCTACTTTAAAATTAACAGAAAATAATATGCGAATACTTTAAAATTACCTACATTAATATGAACATACATATTAACGTCTGAGGAAAATAACGTTACGTTCTGGAAACTGTTAGGAAATAATTTATTTGTAATAAAGAAATGCATACTCTGGTCAGAAAAATAACATTTAATAGGTAAACTTTTAGAAATCAAATTTTGATACTACGACATTTTAATCGGACCTTGCAACAGGCCGGTAGCCAGTCCAAAAATTAGGGGGGGCTGAAGTTAGGGGGGGCGATTCAACTATATTATAGTTCATCACCATATTATAGTTCACTTGTAAGCCTACCGTGGAAATTTTAGGGGGCCAGCAAAAATTTAGGGGGCCGGCCCCCCTAGACCCCCCTGGATACGGGCCTGCCGTGCAAAACTTACATGAATCTTAGTTTCGACATAGTGAAGGAAGGACAACTGACGTTTTTGTAATACTTCTTCTAACAACGGATGTTTTATCTTCCAAATTAATATATTGTTTTGACGTTTTCATAAATGTTTTAAACAGTAGTATCCATGAGAATGAAAGTTGTCATTCAAGTAGATAGTGTACTTAAAAAAAAAAAAAAAAAAAAAAGTCAAAACCCTAAAATGAACTATTCTGCTTCAAATGCAAGACAAATCGTGTTGTGTTTTCTTTTCTTTTTTCTTTTTTCTTTTTTTTTTTTTTTTTTTTTTTTTGAAAAATATATATAAATAAATTTTAAAAGTTGTAGAAAGGCTTTTATCCTATCTTCTTGAGATAATATAAATAGCTATAATGTAAGGCCTATGTTGCTGTAAGTGTATAAGTAAATACAAACACTTGTCATTATCCAAATGACCGTCAATTATCCTTGTTTACTATTTACCTACTACACTCTCCTCCTCCTCATGGACGGAGAGACACTTGCCGCTTCCAGGGTTGCAAGGTTACATCAGATTTACCTACGTTCATTTCTTATATACACATAAGCGTATGTAGTTCAATAACTTTTCAGTCGTGGTCGGCTATAGTATATATATATAGTATACATTATTTATAGGCAACCATTGTTAATCCACTGCTGGATGACGATCTTTCCAACTCTTCTTTATAACTATTTATCTTTTACAATTAGCTTAATGGATAGCACGTGGCCCTGGGTTCGATTTCTGGTGGAAGACAGTGGGTGGCTAGAAGGTAAAAAAAATGGTGTGGGGCGACCACAACCCAAACTATGATAGGTGTAGTATAAGTTTATTATAAACTTTCAAAGATATATAAATAATAGCTTCGATTATAATGGTGGTACCGGCGCACATGATTTTAGAGAGAGAGGTTGAAGAGCGGAACCTATACCGCAACTCCCTTTATAAAATCCGTTGCTCCGATATGTTCCAACTCTGAAACATGGTTACTTAGATAGACAGTGTACTTGTTCTTCTAATATTTCTTTAACCGCCTTTGATATCTCTCATAGTTTTCGAGCTAGGCAGCCTCAAATTTACAATTTTCTCGATTTCGGCATCTCGCAACTTTAAAACAACGCGGTTTTCGCCCTATGTTCATATGGACTTTTTTATTGTTTAGGTGTGAGGATTTCACCAGTGGATTTTGGCTACTTAATAAATGAACACTCTGTATATTGAAAGTTACTGTGCTCGGGTATGATGAAAACTAGCTGTCATGGAACTGAAATAGCCTATAGGTAGAATATGATGAATTTCTGAATGTACGTGTGTCAGTACTCAATAAGTGTACTGAGTATATCATGAGCGTATAATGATAATCCCGAGTCTATAACTGTATAACCATGGTATAAGTATGCTTTATTCTTACTTTCTTGAGAAAGATCCACTTCTGTAATAAAGAAGGAATTCATAAAACACGGAAAACTTCAGATTCTGAATCTAAATTTTCCTAGATTCTGAATCAGTTAAAGAACCGAGGAACGTTTGTTTATGTAATCTCCAGCCAACAAAAATGTTTTCTCAATTAGGAAGAAAGAATACAGAATTGTGATGTAAACAATGTTGTGACGTGTGCAAGTTGTGTCAAAGTGTTATTTAAGCAATGATGCCAAAATACTTTGCTGAGAAATGTCATGATTTTAGGGAACATATATTCAACATATATCCAGCAATATATTCAATTGTAAATTTAAAATACTATAACACATACTGAAAACTCCTAATAATGTACAGGGTGGCGCAAGGAAACCGGAAATTTTTAAGTAACCTAATTTTCACGAATAATCACAGGAGAAAACACCTTTTATTGACGAAGGTACATGCACACAGTGTGTCATTTATGTTTTCTTTACAAAATGTCACAAACTGATTCTACTTTTTAACCCTTTATTGGGCAGTGTTGCTCTCAAGCAGCATCGCATTCTATTGCGTTATCCGCACGAATTATAACTTCAGTGATCATTTAATTGGCATTATTGCTTTCATATGATATTCATATATATGATTTGAGGGTCGCTTCTTTAGATACTTCTATTTGTCAACAGGGGACAGTTAATTTTAGTATTGTCGCGAAAGTTCTTCTTCCTTTTTTTTATTTGTGGTTTCTTGCCCAGTAGGAAAATATCTCAACGAAAATATTGGTAATTACTAAGAGTATTCTTATGATATTTTACCATAATAGGGCAATGCTACTCAGTAGCTACACATAAGACCTATTTTATGGCAATGTTGTTTTGAAATAAACACCCTGTATTTTTGTAACCAAAGTACAAAAATACTTTAAAAATTACGAAATTATGATGAGGAAGACATGGTTCAACCATGAAAGCAAACTAAATATTTTAATGGTAATGCTATCAATGCTTGTCAATTAATGGGTTAAAGATGACCGGAAAGATATGCTCCCTTTCGATGTTCACATTCTAATAGCTCGTTATGGGAACTCCGGAATGCTCGCTGTAGCATGTCTCATGGAATGGCAGTGATTTCGTCTTATGGAATGGCAGTGATTTCGTCTTCAATCTTCTTTTTCAGTTCACGGATACTTGAAGAATGTGTGCGATATACTTTGCCTTTAAGATGTCCCCACGGGAAGAAAACACACACTAAAATCAGGGTATCTCGCAGGCCATGGAATGTCACCGTTCGTATCAAATGCTTTCACAACAAATACACGTTCCGCACAACTTCAATGCTTCTGTCTACTAAAATGTGATCAATTTGATTATGTGTTTTTTTCCGTCTGGTGAGGTCCATGTGTATTTATGAACGTAGCGATGTGGGAATTTTGTACTCTTCACGATTAGGTTTTTGGATGCTGCAAAGTTCATGAGTCTAACACCTTTGTCATTACTTTCCTTATGCAGACTTTCGTTCCCTATAATCGGTTTGAAAATATCCTCTCGTCCTATCTTCGCTTTGAAATCCCATAATAGAATTTTCATATGGTATCGCGGGAGTTGGTCAAATATCCGTTCCACTTCTTCGTAAAAACTGTCTTTTATATCGTCATCCTTATCTTCTGTTGCGGCATGTACATTTGAAACAATAATATCACACCACCGACCCCAAGAAAATCTGTCAGTAACAAAATCAATCCGCTTAATTGCTGGTAATATTCGTTTGTGAACGAGAAACCCTGTTCCTAATTGGCGGTTTTTATTTCCTTCCCCGTAAAAGAACGTAAAATTTCCGGAATTCACAAATCCATTTCCTTCCCACCTAACTTCCTGAACTCCTATTACCTCCATCCTGTATTTCTCTAACTTACTCGTTACGGATTTTAACGCGCCTGCCCTATAAAGACTTCTAATATTCCATGTTCCAAATCTCATGTCCATTTTCTTTTGCTGAAGTCGTACCAAGTTATCAGTCCTTGTCCGAGGCTTTTGTGAATGTTTCTGAACAAATGGATGAGGTTGTTAGCCTTACCCAAACCCCCAAGCTAGAGGACCACTCCTAGTCGTCTGTCCGCGACTGCTTATTCAGTATATTCGCAGCTAACCTCTATATCTAGAGGCCTTCTCCTCGATCCGCAACCTGAGGACACGCGATGCCGTTGCTAAATATATAAATGAATTTCGATAAACCAAACTCAGATGGACAGGGTAAATATATGAAGGATTTTTGATAAACCAAACACAGACAGGGTAATTATACGAGGGAATTTTGATAAATAGGCAGGGTAAATATATAAAGAAGTATTAATAAACCAAACACAAATAGATAGGGTAAATAGATAAAGGACTTTTGATACACCAAACATAGATAGACAGGGTAAGTATTTGGAGTTTTGATAAACCAAACACAGATAGACAGGGTAAATATATTAGGAATTTTGATAAACCAAACACGGACAAGGTAATTATACGAGGAAGTTTTGATAAACCAAACACAAATAGGCAGGGTAAATATATAAAGAAGTATTAATAAACCAAACACAAATAGATAGGGTAAATACACAAATGACTTTTGATAAACCAAACACAGATTCAGAGGGTAAATATATAAAGGAGTTTTAATCAACCGAACTTCTTAACAAAAGAAGAGCAGGCGAAGACACACCATATGTCCTTTGGCATTAAGATTTTTCCATCATTCACTTGTATTGTGGATATTGTTTTTTTTCTTTCTTTCTTTCTTTTAGAAGCATTTAAAGTAATTGAGAGAATTTCGTGGTTTCTTGTAAATATGGACAAAGATCTTGAAACAAGAAAAAAAGGGAATTTTTCCTTAGTTTTTGGTGTTGGCCTTAAGGCCAAACAGTAAGCCAATAATATGAAGGAAAAGTACTTAAAAATGAACCAAGAATTTACTACTGGAATGGAAAACAGGCAACGGAATAGTCGTGGTGCGTGGACTTTTTTTTCTAAGTGCACAATCACTCAATCACAGAAGCAATAGCGTGTTCTTATAAGTGAAAGGTGTATATAAGTGTGTTGTGCATAAGATTTTTTTTTTTTTGCTTCAAAGAAAAAACAAAGAAAATATCATTCTGTAAGAAAAAAGTATGCTGATTTTACCCATGATAAGGCCAATTTTCTATACAAACATCCGACATTCTGGCGTCATATCCAGGGCATTTTTTCTTTTATTGTATATATATATATATATATATATATATATATATATATATATATATATATATATATATATATATATATATATATATATATATATGTGTGTGTGTGTGTGTGTGTTCTGATCGCTGTTTTGTTTGTGTATTTTCTTTCTCTTAGAATAATAATAATATAAAAAAAACAACAATTTTATAACATACCCTTGATATCCTAAATTTCCCACACCTTTTACCTTACAGATATATCTGCCAACAAAAAAATGTTGTCTTTATATTTGTATCTATCTGCTGGCAGTGTCATATTTTTTCATTATCATGGAAACTGTGTGATTTATTCCACCTTGGATTAGTTTTGCCATGTGCTGTCAGAACTACAGAATGTTTATTCAATCTAAAAGTACAGACACTGCATTACAGTACAGTGTAGACTCGTCCAGAATATATATAATCTTTTATTTTAATATTTGCAATCCAGCACATATCCCGTAATTGTTTTTTTATTAGGTAATTGTAATATTACCTGCAAATTACAGACCTTTCCGAAGAGTAACTATAACAGCGTGAATGTTCATAACTACTAAACTTCATCTGCTCCTTAGATTTTATGTCAATAATCTCTGACAACTACAGTTCTGAATACCCTTTAACACGCCAGGTTCCCAGAGCGTTATGCCTTATTAATTTTATGAAGTGGTAATGTGAATTTGTTTCCCAGCTTGACATTGATAAATATCTTTCTTTGTGATTATTTAAGAAAGAAGAATCTGCGTTAATAATCATGTAAATAATATGTTTAAAATAGCATGTTGTCCCTGCGCGGTCTTAGGATATCATGAAATTCTGAAATCTGTAACTTGTATCTCTGTTGAAATCGCTTTTACTTCACTTAACGAATTACCAATTGGATTATTAATTTAAAATTTGACTACAGTTATCAGACTTCCAAATTATGGTATGCATAAGTATCGAAAGTATTATAGATAGGAATGGGCAAAACCGTTTTTTTAAAATAAAAACAGGAAAGCGGTTTCTAGAAAAACCGAAATCCGAAAAACCAACATTTCAGTTTTCTCTAAAACCGGTTCGTTTTTCCCCTTGTCATCTAAACTTGGAAAAAACAAAATTATTTCTGTGGAAACGGAATTGGTTTCCAGAGAACAACGAAACACTGCTCTGGTCAGAAATAGAACATTAAAAAAAAAACCGGAACCGGATCCGGTGAAAACCGAACCGGTTTTGAAGAAAACTGAAACTGGTTTCGGTTTTCCTAAAAACCGAAAACAAAAAAAATAACGGTTTCTGTGCCCACCATTAATTATGCAACGGCTTTGTCTGTCCATTCATCTGTCGACAGGTATCAAGCAAAAACGGTAAGAGATATCAAGATGCGTTTTTTTTTTTTTTTTTTTTTTTTTTTTTAACAATCGATTCAGCGTCTCAAGAGTAGGGTTCATTTTCTTCGTTATCTGTCTATTCATACCAGAAGTGGTTCAAATTAGTCATTTCTGGTTTCAACGTTTAACATCATAAAACGGAAACCGTAACAGATAGCAAAGTGCGATTTGTTTGCAAACGATTCCGCGTCTCACGCACAGACGTAAACAATAAGTGAAAAAGGAAATTATATATAATGAAAAGCAGACTATCATTTTGTCAGAATTGCACCTGTAGCCTCACACATATTCCCCATGAGTATGATGATATATCGTTTCCAGGTTAATCCGGGTCACCAAACTGGATCAGCCCGGGCCAGGTTACACTGGATCTGTCCGGATCAAAGTTACTCCGGGTTATCGGGTCAGATCGGCTCTGACAAGCTACATCCAGACCCAGATGACCTGGATAAAAGTCGGGACTCAAACGATCCGATGACTCATTCCATCACTGACGCACAGCAAAGTATTTCACATGCCTACTAAGCACTAAGATTTAGTACTATACTAACTTAAAAAAAAAAAGATGAGTTCATCTAATCATGTACTATATAATTATACATGTATGATATTATCCATGTAACACTGTCCTCAGGCACATAACCAAGGGGAATCCAGGAGGTCCGGACTCTCCCCTTCGAGACCAGAAAAAAAAATCAGGAAGGATGAAACAAAAAGAAACGAGAAAAAGAAGAATCAGCGTTAAAAGCAAAAAGCTGCAATAAGCTTTGGTTACTCTTTCTTGAGAAGATTTGTATTACTTGCAATACATGGTGGTGAACGAGCAGGATATCCCGGAAAAGCCAGAGAATTTGAAATTTCTAGAAATGTTAACGGAATTCTCAGAATTTCTGCTACTTGTCAGGGAAATTTCATGGTTTCGAAAACATAGTACCGTTCTGTAATAGTGTAGACATTTTTTATTATAATTTTTCGTAATCGCTTCTCTACAGCATCAAACGTTATTTCAGAAACAGTTTTCTACTGCTCCTTTAACCTCTCATTTGAAACAAACAGTAGTTAACGGAATACTGTAAACAAAAAAGTTATGTGGAAAGAAAGTTCTGTTAACATTTAATTCAACAGAGAAAGGAATGCATATATTGTAAAGATATTTTACAATAGCTACAATATTGGGTATGTACTTTTTGTAATGGTAGATGCGTACTTTTTATAATAGTTGACGTCATAATGAAAGGAAAAATGAACAGAGGAAGGAATGTAGACATTATAAAATCTTTTTCAATACTGTTTTTATATTGTTTTACTCAGGATTTCTTCATAGTTTATTATTAAAATACTTATTAACGTATCCTCATTTTATTGTCCTAACAAATTAATATATGTTGCCAGTAAAATAGTTTAGAATGATCGAGCCTCTGGTGTGACGACCACAGTAGTTCATGTGACGGACCCCCCCCCCCCTTTACGAAATCCTGACTACGTGCCTGCTGTCCTGTTCTCTAGTCTAGTAACCAGTGCGTGCATCGTTGGTGCACAGGATTCCGAAATTCGATTCCAGGGGGGAGAGCTTTGAAATTTGAACACATTACACAGAAGAAAAAACTTATGTGGCGTACGTGAAAACATAGGTTACACGCTTAAATACTTTCCGTATAAATGTCCCACGTACTTTCCATATGAGACAAAGAAATATATATAGGCTGTCAGGATCTGACGTACAGATGGATGGATGTAGCATATAGCTGACGTATGCAGGGTTTGCCCAAGTGGGCCCAGTCCGAAAAAAAAACTTGGGTTTTTCTGGTTGGACCCACCTGAAAAACCCACTTTAAAACCCACCTGGGTTTTTGACCTTTTTGTTAGTATATTATTGGTACAACTAAGGTGATTACATTGAAAGTTATTTTTATCAGATTTTGAACTTTCTTTGGGCGAATTATATGGTTTCACGTTAAGAAAAAATGAAATGAAATCTTTGAGTTTTACGTCCCACGTTTATGCCGGTTAGGCTAAAGGAGACGGTGATGATGAATGATGAATGAAATGGTGGAATGAAGAAAGTGGAGGAAACAGGAACCCCGATGAAACCCACACACACGGTGTTTGTCCACCACAAAGTTCACATGGCGGGGGCTGGGATCGAACCCAGGACCCCAAGGCTTTCACGTTAATGTATAGAACAACATTCAACGTAAGACCTTTATGAAGTTCTGAATGCATTGAATGAATGAATAAATAAATAAAAAAAACTCACCTTAGCTTGAGATAATTATAGAACAAATTAATATATGGATTATGCTTGTAGCCTATTTGAAGTAAAATAAGCAATTTTATATTTTAGAAAAAACTTTCAGTGAATAGTGTGCTTCCTGATTCGGCGACGCCAAGGGACGTTATCCCTCATACGTTTGACGGGTTTAAAGCCATAGGTGCCAGTACTACCACCAGTAAATTTGTAGTGCATTCGTGAAACTATTAGTATTATTTCTGATTACCTTTGATGGTAACACAAGTATTCTTCAGTAAAATTTGGTTTTCCAACAACAGTTTAATTCAGTTATTTGTTGCTACTCTTCGAATAAGCATTGTGTAGAATCAACACCAGCAATAACCTAAAAATTCATGTCAAATTTAAGAAGCTTAACGCTCCGTCATCCCTCATAGGTCGTTGACGGGTTTAAAGTCATAGGTGCCAGTACTAATAGTAAATATGCAAATACATTAGTAAAACTATTAGTATTATTTCTTACCTTTGATGTTAACAAAAGTATTCAGTAAAATTTGGTTTTCCAAGTACAGTTTAGTTTAGTCATTTGTTGCTACTCTTCAAATAAGCATTCTGTAGAATCAACACCAGCAATAGCGTAAAAACTCTTGTCAAAATTAAGAAGCTTAATGCTCGGAGCTCCGAAGACTAAGGAGCGCTTACTATTTCAAGTGCTGCATTCAAACTTCAGTATTACAAACTTCAGTATTACATCGTACAGTAAAGCAAGCTGCATTTTCAGGGAAAACCCG
Source organism: Thermobia domestica (assembly GCF_964235325.1). NCBI lineage: Eukaryota > Metazoa > Arthropoda > Insecta > Zygentoma > Lepismatidae > Thermobia > Thermobia domestica. Next base: position 58,184,388 of record NC_137456.1, on the reverse strand, counting down.
TCTTGAAAGAAGTGTTCGGGAAATTCATGCAATTGAACCCACAAAGCATCGGAAGTGAATACTTCAACAATAAAATTATTTTACGCTGGAAGATATTTCATTTCATTTATGACATTTTGAAACATTTACTTTATAAAATATGAGCCTATCTTTCTTAATTGTTTTAAATTAATTTTCGGAAAAGAACCGTCTTGCAACAAGTGCTCGGGAAATTCCCTTAATTGAATGCACAAAGCATCGAAAGTGAACTTAAGCAATAAAACCATTTATATTACGTTGAAAAATATTTATTTCATATAAGACATTTTGATGAATTATGTTTTTGTTTTAAATTAATATATTTAGTATTCATATTTGGCGAACGTTACTGAGGCTCCTGGGATGACTCGATGTACATTTGTTCGTTTGTCTGCTTGTATCGCACAGTGTTCAACTTTCGATCTTTTAAATTTTCAGGACACAAGCCGGAGACACTCTAAATTTCCTGTATAGATTTTCGCGGCATACCAACGTAAAATTACAAAATTGCGCCCTTTTTTCTTTATTTTCAAACTAGCGGATATCCACACTACAAAGCGCAATTTTCGATCTTTCAAGTTGAAATTTTTAGAGTAGAAGCACGAGAGGCTAAAGTAGCTGTATATATTATGGCGGCATAAAATTTCAAAATGGCGGCAATTTTTCAAAAATAGCGGGTTTCCATGCTACAGGATGCAATTTTCAGACTTTTTAAAGTTGAAATTTTGAGGGTAGAAGCACAAGACATTCTAAATTTGCTGTATAGATGTTTTAGGCGATCTAATATAAAATTTCAAAATGGCGGCCATTTTTTTCAAAACAGCAGTGAATACAAAATTGTTGCAAGTTGTGACAATGATAATCTTGAAATGTAAATCATATTTTAACATTTTTACCCCAAAGACATTGAAATATTTCGAAAAAGTCCAATTAAACCCGAAAATATTCGAAAAACCCACATGGGCCCAGGTAGGTTGGGTTTTTTCAAAAATACCCGGATTTTTTCAAACCCTGGACGTATGGAACATACTTATACATGTGTAATATACGGAAGACTGTTAGATGTCAGATAGCCTGCAGCGGCATGATGTGATATCTAAGCGAGAAAAGGGCAATACGTAAGTAGGATATTAGGGATGCGCACGAGAAAAGATTTGTGGCTGTCTCGTCTCGAAAATGTGCTGTAAAAGTGATGTCTCGACTCGAAAAGTGTATATTTTTCTATTGGAAGAGCCGTGTCTCGACTCGAATTTTATCAGGAAAATCGTGTCTCGACTCGTCTCGTGCGAATCCCTATAGGATATGGATAACGTGCAACTCTATCCATCACGACTCTGGAACTCACTACAGAAATAATAAACACTTCTGACCAGAGTATATACATTTGTTTATTAAAAACTAAATTCCAGTGTAACAGTTTCGACAACGTAACGTTGTCTTCATCAGACACTAACTGAAAGAGATATCTTAGAGGGCAGTTATTTATACTAAAAGTGAAAGTCCTTGTGTGCATGGGAAGCCACCTGGGTCGGACTTCCCCGGGCGTCATCTTTCGGCCACCTGCCCTGACTTAATTACCCTCCCACCTGTGTTTATCTTTTCCAGACACACCTGTTGTTTACACTTGACCAATTGCCTTAAAACATTTTCTCTTAATCTACCTCTGATGCCTATTAGAAATAAATAACAGACTATACTACATACAACTGATTATAAATACAAATATCTATCTATCTATCTATCTATCTATCTATCTATATATATATATATATATATATATATATATATATATATATATATATATATATATATATATATATATATAGACATAAAAATAAACTATAAAATATAACAATATATAAAACTCTATATAACTCTATATAACTATAGGGTAACTATAGGGTGGGAGGGTAATTAAGTCAGGGCAGGTGGCCGAAAGATGACGCCCGGGGAAGACCGACCCAGGTGGCTTCCCATGCACACAAGGACTTTCACTTTTAGTATAAATAACTGCGCTCTAAGATATCTCCTTCAGTTACTGTCTGATGAAGACAACGTTACGTTGTCGAAACTGTTACACTGGAATTTAGTTTTTAATAAACAAGTGTATATACTCTGGTCAGAAGTGTTTATTATTTATGGATAACGTGTGCTCTGTAGATATTTCCGTAGTAAACTTACGGATTCCGTATATTTGTACAATATATCTCTGTCCGAGTAATGAATTTTTCTCAGTATACAGTAGTTGTTACCCTTTCGAAACAGGCGTAACATAATATAAACACATAACACCCTCATGTGTCTCTAAAGCCGTCCTTGAAGGGTTAAGCTGTAGATCTACGTAGCTGTAGCTGTAAAAAGAACGCTAAACTATTCCCAGCCAACCAACTAACTATCCTTGTGATATTTTTTTTTAAAAGGAAATATTAAGTGAAGGACAAAAACAGCTGAATACAGAAGTATAACAACTTTTCTACTGTATCGTATATCTCTGACAATTTCATTCGATATGGTATAAAGATGGAACGTTTCTGTCTTCAGTGACAAGTTAATCTGCAATAAAGATTCAGTATACATTGTTGAATCGTGTTAATATCACGCATATTAATGCTTCAAAATCTTCATTGGATGCACTTGATATTCTACGTGTCCATATGCTTTTTTCCCGTTTCCTATAATGGGGATTAGTGCTATATGTGCAGTCATTGTCAAAAGTCTAAGCACACAACTGATTTTTCAGGTTTTTTATCTTTTTTTTTTTTATTTTAAAGTACGTATCCATACAAAAGCCCGTTTCTTGGACTGATCTGCAAAACAAACATCATTGCTCATACATAGAAATTAAAACATATCATGGTCCTTTTTCCACTGAGACAAATTTATTGAGTATGTTAGCGTTCAATGAAATGCTGACCCGTAGTCTTGATAAGAGTTTTACAAATTCCAGGCATTTGTTTGATTAATTTATCCAACTTTTGCGAAGCTATGCGACTCCAGTAGCTCTGAAGATTGTCCCAAAGACCTTCAGTATCCGTTGGCACACATTTACGGACTGTTCTGTCAAGTTCATCTTACAAGAGCTCAATAGGTAACAAATCCGGTTACTCTGGCGACTATTTCATTTGTTGGTGATGCAAGCGTGCAAGCATCTACTTTGTATTGCATATAATTACTGTATATAGATTAGAGGAATGTGTGGGATGGTAATCCTATTGTAGTACAAAGTTACAGCCTCAAATTCCGTGTTCCTGATGGAATTCCACGCCTCACTTAAACGTTGTTAAAAACACATTTTTGTCAATTATTCTTTTAATTCGAAAAACAATCTTTTCCGTGTCTTGCTGAAGGTAAATTAGACAGTCAGAATGAAAGCATTCTTTGGGACGACAACGTACAAACTTCTAGCATTGGAAGATGAAAAATTGGAATTTAGATTTGTTGGTCCAGATTGTTCATCGTCCCAGTTTTTATTTTATTTTATTTTTTTGATTCAGGAGTATTTTTGTAATGTTTCATGCTTGAACGGATGGTTTCTTTAACGTAATCCTTCTCCCAAGTCCGTAGATCTGAAGGTGCTGGGCTACCGTTCTTTTTGATATCGATTGGAAATAGATCTTCCAGAATTCTATTGGTTCTTCACAGTGGTTAATTTCTATTCCGTTTGTTTGTTTTTCCAGTGAACTTGTACTTAAGAGAAGTTGTTATTTTTGGACGATTAGTGCGTTTCCGTGTAATATTTATACTACTCTCTATCTTTCAAGAGTATGACGCACTAATCCGCCCGATGATGAAGGGCGCCGATCCTGGGGGGTCCCGGCCCCCCAAATCTCATGTGGACCCCCTCATTGTATTTATGAATATACAACATTTGGCATGATTTAATGCAATTTGTGTTAAAATCTTCATATATTCCTTCTGCATCTGAATGAGCCCTCCCCCCAAATTTACAGAGGAATCAGCGCCCTTGCCGATGACTAGGCGATTTTTCGCAGAGAATTACTCTCTTTTCTCAAAATAACCTCTTGAACACGTGCTTCGACTGTAGTTAACAGCTTCTTTTCCGCATTTTATAGTATTTTTTCATGTTCTTTACTATTCAACTGCTTCACATGAATGAAAACAGTAAGATCGCATGTCACAGATTTGCATCGCAATTTTGTCTATATTACGACACGATTGAATAGCGCATAACAACTGTTGGTTGAAGTAAAGGAACGAATACTTACAAGGATCCATACCCACATCACTAAGTATCGTTGAGGCGATGCATCACCAAAGCGTGAAGTTAGTTGTCTGTTCATTAGTTCTCTGTTTATTGCCAAGCAGCTTTCCTCAATAAATTTATCTCAATGTCAACAAAAATTTTTCGTATCCTTATATAAGAAACCTTGTTTATTTTCAAAAACGTGTCCAATAAACATGGTTTTGTATGGACACAATGTCTTTTATTTGAAAAAAATTCTAAAAAAAAAAAAAAATAAATAAATAGTGTGCTCAGACTTTTGACAATGACTTATGTCTATCACATTAATATACCACCTAAGTAGGAAAACACCAGATTTGCAAATTCCTTTTCTAATCCAATTGTAACTTGAACGACATTTCAATATGTCTCTTCTTGTTTATTTTCTTTTGTTTTTAACTTCGTATTCCGCCCTTTCTTAACTTAATTATTTTTTTTTCAAGTTTTCGGTTCATCCATACTGGTGTTCCTCAAGGTTCAACATTGTCACCACACCACTACAAATTTACATTATTTCTTTTATAAAAAATTCTTTAGTTTCAATTTTAGTCAGTCAAGAGGTATTTCAAGTCTGACAAACAGCATTCCTCATGTAGCAGAAAGAACAAGCGGGCGGGCGATGAAATTATTATTATCCTACATTTTACATGGTGACTAAGTGCTTGAACATTTGGTGCGAAGGGTCCTTGGTTCTATCCCAGGATCGACGTGAGTTTGCAATGGTCAACTTAATCCATGGATTTTCTTGAGGTTCTGCTGTTTTTCCTTGACATTTTCATTTCACCAATTCTATTCATAATTAGTCACTTTCATTATTTTTTCTTTTCTTTTCTTTTTTTATATATGCAATCAAAGAAATTTGGATTTTTGTTGTGTTGTATATAGATTTTTTTTAAAATTAAGGTCCTTCGTTTGGTACAAAAATATATTTCATTTCTTTCTCCAACCGTTGTCTCGTTCTATATCTGGAATGTTTCAATAACATTCAAACAATTGAGTATAACCACGAAACGTTAAACGTAGGAAACAATTATTTTATTTTATTCTCATGTACGCTCCCAATTAAGAATTTGAGTTTAATCACTTTCTTTTCTCGAATTGAGAATTTGAGTGTGAATTTGTGATTTCTGAATAAATTCACACCGAATCATCGAATAAATTTTGGAATGGGGCCTCAAAAAAGGGCGTAGTTGATTTTTTTCTTCAGATGATCTGCTTCATAATAAGAAAAGTTTTCTTTAGATTTTTAGATATTTTAAGTCTAAGAAACCTCTTAACTTTAATTTAATTAAATTATCTGTGTGTAATTTGTATGGGTGACAAAGTAGAACCTTGAGGTACACCAGTATGAAAGGAAATACCAATACTACTAATAGAAATAATTAATTAAAACTCAAAATTTAAATGTGTACTTTTCAACAAGGTTTGAAGTATTCCATCTATAAAAGAATAAATTAAAGTAACAACCAAGATTCCAGTAAGTCAGTGCTCACCAATAATGGTAAGAAAAAAAAAATAAATCAGTAAAAGAATCCAAGTAAATCCTTTATTACCTATCGGGGAAAATATATGTTATCAAGGGGGAACGTGCCAATTTACTATAAACGATTTCGTATTTAAATTACAATGTTGTGGGAACCTATTCTTCGATATATAGCTAATTCCACGGATTTAGCGAGATTTGATACGCGTGGTGAGAATAGGGGGGGGGGAAGGAAAGAGGAGGTGTGTAAGAGATAAGAATTAAAATATTCCAACTACCCGAAGCCCTCCACATTTGATTTGCTAAGTGTGATTAGGGTGTAATTCAGTGTATCCATATGGGACCATAGAAAATACCTTACTTTTTTTTTATTTACTACGCCGTGTATAAGAATACAAATGATGATATAATATCTTTATCCATAATTTGATATAAAGATATTGTTACTTTGCTAAATATTTTTTTCCAAGTTTGAAATTATTCAACATACAAACTAATTGGGTAATTAGTTATGGGTAATTACAGTAATCTGAATAGAAAATCAATAAGATATTAGAAAACTCGAGGAAGGACTGTGAAGACTATGGGATAAAAATAAATGTTAGCAGGATAAAAGCCATTGTACTTGGAACGAAGGGGGTCGGTGTCAAATATAGAAATAGGAGGGGAGAAAATAAAACAGGAATAGTTTTCGATATCTGGGTAGTATTAGTAGTAGTGATATGAAATGTGAACGTGAAATAAAAGCAAGGATACAAATGGCGAATGAAGCCTTTAGGAGAAAGAAAATATTATTTTGGGGACCTTGAATAAAGAGTTGAGAAAAAGACTCATAAAATGCTTCGTGTGGAATATTGTACTGTATAGGTAAGAAACATGGACATTATGCAAAAATGATGAAAACCGACTGGAAGCTTTCGAAATGTGGGTGTGGAGAAGAATGGAGAGAGTTCTGAACGAAGGATAGGAGGTCTAGAGCTCCGAGCAAGCTAGAGGCTTTTGGGTTAGGTTTCTCTCAAAGCTCCAAGCAAGCTGAGAGGGTGGATTTGATCAGCCAAAGACTGATGTTTGTAGTGATAGTCCTCCTGGGTTTATAACTGCTCTAGTGTGGAGATGGCGCTTGGTGAGCCTTCTTCATCACATGACTTGTGATGTCATTGGTATTTCTGTCGTCTGCCACTGTAATAATTCGTAGCACATGGTGTTATTTTAAAATACAAACTGTGTTGTTTGTTTGTAAACAGAGCCATTTGGGGGATATTACAATATGAACCATTGACCATGGTAAATTCGGCTATGGAAAATCAAGATCCCTTTCGCTTGGTGCCCTAAGCCTGTGCTTATTCTGCTTAATGGTTAGTTCGTCCTGATTATGCTACTTCTCTCCCTTTTTTCTTTATAATGTCACTATATACAGGCTGGCTCAAAAGTAGGTATACAGTCAACTCATTGCTTTCTATATCATTTTATATTGTTATCCATCAGGTAAACGTAGTTTGTTCTTAATGTCGTTTTACTTACATCTTAAGCTCGGAACAGCCGAAGCAAATAAACCTGTAAGCTCGAATATTATACTTGATCAAAGCAGGGCTGTACACCTACTTTTGGGCCACCCTGTACGTTTATATTCTGATACTATACAAAGTACAGTGTTATTGCTGAAAATTGTTCGGAACACTGAATCTTTGTGATTATTATTATTATTATTATTATTATTATTATTATTATTATTATTATTATTATTATTATTATTATTATTATTATTATTATTATTATTACAACTCATAGATAAACCTACTTCCAAACATAGGCCAATGAACTTCTTTTTCAAAGGACAAATTTTTCTAGGGAGGATCAAATAAACATGCAACCAATAAGATTCTGGTATCGCTTAGATATTCTGAACCAAAATCTGGGTATACATATATATATATATATATATATATATATATATATATATATATATATATATATATATATATATATATATATATATATATATATCCTGAACACAACTTACAGACGAGTAAAAGAATGCTCTAGAATTTCATAAATATTTCGAATATTTTGTAGCCTGCTTCCTAAAGCTTAACAAAATGCATTAAGTTTGTTGTTTAAAATATAATTGGACATATTATATTACCTGAATTTAACTTCGAAATTATTCGGAGTTCCTCAAGGAAGTGTGCTGGGAACAATCTCTTTCTTTTTTTTTTTTTTAAATAACCAAACGTAAGATACAGATATCTTCAGTATTTCACAATGATTTTAGAATTACACAAATTCAAGATCATATTGTTGAAATGAAATTATATAATTTTCGACTACTTTTCTTTCTCAATGTTGCAGTATATCTGATATTATTTTAGCCTTATGCTTTATCTAGTTGCAACTACGAATAACTTTGGACTCTGTTGAATTGTGATATAAGTATATTCGTAGGGATGTGTCGAATGTTTTTCACTATTACTGCAACATCTGACACCAAATGCCAACGAAAAATGTCAGAATTACTTCCTCACATATGATCATGATCAGTCATGTACTTATCATCAGAAAATTGTCAGTCTGCTTTCTGAAATTCAACGAAATGTAATAAATTTATTGTTCATATCATAATATAATGTTGTTTGGGGTTAAGTTCTGTTTTATCCAGAGTTCCTCAAGGAAGTGTATTGTTAAATCTCTTTTCTTTCTTTTTCTTTTATCTAAACGGAAGATAATATTATTTTCAGTATTTTCCAATAGTTTTAGAACTTCATAAATTCAGAGCCATTTTGTTATTACAGTAGAATCCCGAAAACTTGGCACTCGATCACTCGGCAAGGGGGTGCGGTGGCTCAGTGGTAGAGCGTTCACCTCCGGTGCTTGGTGTCTCTGGTCCGATCCCAGCTCGCACCATTTGGACTTTGTGGTGGACAAACACCGTGCTCGTGGGTTTTCCCCAGGGTTCTCACGTTTCCTCCCACTTTCTTAATTCCACTATTTCATTCATCTCTCATCATCACCGTCTCCTTTAGTATAACCGGCATAATCGTGGGACGTAAAACTTAAAGATTTCATTTCATTTTTTCGATAGCTCGACAGTCCGGATAACTTGGCCACATCCTGACAGGGCGAAAAAAAAAAAAAACGCGCACACGCTCGTTTATGCCTTTATAAAGTATGTTTCTGAAGTCTGTCTTATCAGGTAAATTACTCTACAGTGTGTATTTATTAATTTTCATTTTTACGTATAGTATAGGCTCTGTGTCTTCATAAAGTACGTACTTTTCCATTGTTTAAGGGTATTTGGGCAGTCTATTCTAGGAATGGGCAAAACCGAAACCCGAAAAACCGATATTTCGGTTTTCACCGAAACCGGTTTCGGTTTTCTCCAAAACCGGTTTCGGTGAAAACTTTTAGAAAACACAGATCTATTTCTGTGGAAACAGATTCAGTTTCCGGAGAACAACGAAACACTATTCTGGTCAAAAGTAAAACACATTTTGAAAAAAAAAAAAATGGAACCGGTTTTGAAGAAAACCGAAACCGGATTCGGTGAGAAACCGAACCGGTTTTTCTAAAAACCGAAAACCGAAAAATAGGTTTTTGTGCCCACCACTAGTTTATTCTCTGTTGTATTCTCAAGCAATCAATATATACAAGTACAGTACTGTATTTTTTGAGGAAACACTCGTACTTATTCTTTTTTAACCCCGTTCTCGATAACCCGGCATTTCCAGAAACTCAGCCACTATTCGGTTCATATTAGGCTGAGTTTTCGAAACTCTACTGTATTATATTTTTCTCTTCGTGCTTTGCAGTTTATCTAATGATATATATATATATATATATATATATATATATTTTTTAGGTATTATGAGTATATACAGTTTGCAACTCCGAGTAACTTTAAGCTGTGCTGATTTTTCTTTTAAATAAAAAGTAGATATTACCAGTCATTTCGTAGGTTATGCACTTGTGTTTATACCATTTCCACAGTTCTTTGTGTCGCCTTCGTTAAATTGTACATGTATATGTGTATGAAGTTGGTAACATTGCTTGTTAAATTGTGTTATTTAGGAGGAAATTAGGGGGAGGAAAACTCAATGAATGGTTGCAAAAAAGAAAAAAGTAATTCACAAGAATGCTTCAAAGAAATAACAAAAAAGTTAAAAAAAAAAAAAATGAAATGAAATTCGTTCTTTTTCTTTTCAGGTGATAAGCTAGCGAGGGAAGAGAAAACGGATCTTCTTCAAGCTTGGTTTGGTGTTGCTAATGTGATGATAGTGCCAGCTTTTACACCTTTTTGTTTTAACTCACGCGACATTTCCGGAAGTTAAAACACAAATCACAGTTTCTTTCCCTCCTCCCCCCCAAGTGTCGCTACTTAATGTGCAAGAAGATAACAACACATCACAAGAAAGGCTGCTAACTCTTGGGAGAAGTGAGAAAAAGAAAGAAAAAAAAACGTAATAGGGATCAGTGAATTCACAAGAAATAAGATCTTAAGTTCTCTTGAGTGGTTGGGTGTTATCTTTTCGAGAAGGAAATCCGAGAACATTTACGCGACATTTAGACAAAAGACGAATGTTAACAACGGTTGACATTTGACCTGGAATACCCTCTATTTTGGCGTTATCTTGCTCACGGCTGAGGACAAAGGAAAAAAAAGAAAAAAGAAAATTGTACAGGACTCATTCATTGTGCTCTAATCTTTTAAATGGTGAAAATGATAACACACTTTGCCCTTTTGCTGTTACTTTTGATGTTAGATACCCAAACGAAAGCTACCAAACCAGATGCAACGGGATTGTTAGGTATACCTTATTACAGACATAAAAGACGCCCCTTAGAGTCCGCGTCGATAGCTAAAACACTACCACTGACGCTATGGAACAATTCTCGACGTTCTGTGCGAAAGCCTCGACGCAATAACCTCAAAGAAGACGTTCTCTTAGGACTCATGAAGGATTCTTACGACCCTAAGTGGATGAGCATTACAGAACCCCCTTCAGAAGAAATCAAAACCGAAGACGAGAATCGTCTTACGGTACAACTTTTCTTAAAGACAGTCAAAGAGCTAGGACTCGCCAGTAATCTTAGCAGTTTTATTCAAGAAGCAATCATTGGTGATAGCAATCACAAACACCAAGGACTCTCAAATGAAGTTATATCTCTTGTTGAAGCGTGGCTTGTAAAAAGAGCAACTTGTCCAATAAGATTTGTCTGGGAGGATTTAGGGCCATATTTTTGGCCGCGTTGGATTCGTCGTGGAGAATGTGTTAGCAACAAAGGCAAAAATATAACAATGAGCGAGTCTTGCAGCTGGCCCCCTGGGATGTCCTGTGTGACTGGCGTCGCAAGAAAACTTGAAATTCTTCGATGGCATTGCAAGTAATTCTCTTTAATTTATTTTTCTTTCTTATTCTGAATATAATTTAAAATTTTTATTTTTATTTTATTGCTTAAATTTCTAATATGTCGAAGCTTTGCTTTGTTATAATTAAATATAAACTCATTATTTGTTGAGCATAAAATTCAAGACGTGTTACAGTTTCGCCAACTAACTCTTTGGCTTCATCAGGCACTATGTGATCTAGTGTATGATGAAGCCAAAGAGTTAGTTCGCGAAACTGTAACACGTCTTGAATTTTAATGAAAATATATAGTTTTGCTCAGCAAATAATGAGTTTATATTTAACTAAGATGTGGAATATACAAAGGGCGTTCTCTTGTTTATACAAAGAGCGATAAAAAAAAAGTTTAGGACAATGAACCATAACTTTTTGAATATTTGCATTAGGACCATGCAATTTTGTGTGCATATACTTGTCTCCTTTATGTACATACACATGCTATTCAGTGTATCTTCCATCCGTTATGACACATTTAGCGTACTATTCTTTCGATGCCATAAATCCACATTGGTAAAACAGTGGATGCTGATTATTGCACCACTGTTTCAGACACACAACGAGTACTTGATCTCTGGCAAATGCCTACTATGAATATGGACCTTCAGACGAGCAAACAGAAAGAAATCGGGTGGGACCAGGTCCGGGCTATAAGGGGTTGAAGAACCATATTCCATCACATACTTCCGATTTTCTGCTGTTTGTGATTGGCAGAGTGGGTTTGTTTCTGTTCACTTCTGAGCAAGTATGGCACACAACGACACAAAGCTTTTTTGCAATCTAAAGACTGTATTAAGAGTCTTCATCCCGGCAAAATTAAAATACTGCTAATTTTACAGTAATTATGTGATATCTTCAAATAGATAAAAGATAATCGAAATGTGGAACAAGAGCGCCCTAGACAATATTACTTTACATGAGAAACCGTTATCACGACTCACTTATCTGCTTTCGATTTCGAGCCATTTTGAAAATCGGCATTTATTTTCGCGTTTCTAAACAGCTGGAAACGCAAAGCGACTAGGTGACTTGTGATAACGGTACCTCACGCAAAACAATATTGTCTAGGGCGCTCTTGTTCCATATTTCAATTATCTTTTATCTATTTGAAGATATCACATAATTCCTGTAAAATTAGCGGTATTTTAATTTCGCCGGGATGAAGACTCTTAATGTTACAATACTACCCACAGACAATCCGGTCGCTTCAACAAGCCGTCGTGTGGTTACACATTTGTTAATGTGGTCTTTTTTTTAACGTTGTTCACTGCAGTTGGTGGTCTGCTGCACCATGTTTGTCCAGCAGACTGAAATCATCACTGTGGAACCTTTGTATCCATTACTGGATATTGTTACTGTCCAATATCTCATCCCTATATACATGAAGCAAATGTCGAATGGATGTAGCTGAGTAATTGCTGGTCTTGTACAAGTATTCAACGTCTGACCGTTGGTGGGTAGGCTGTCTACTTCTTTCTCCATTGTGAGCGTATATGTAAATAGAGGAAGAAAATTTGCTACACAACTTCAGCATAAAGGACACAAGTGCATACACATAAAATTTCATGGCCCATTGTGCAAAACTTTTTGAACGCCCTTTGTACATGTAAGCTAACAGTGTAACCTACAGTCGCTGTAAATATTTCTATAATTGATGCACAGGATGGCATTTGTAGAATTAACATAAGGAAACTGTCATTTCTACCCTCCTTCCAAGTGAATTCTGAAGGACAGATATGACAGTTTCTCCCATGTTAATAGGAACGCTATCTTTCATTTATGTGAGTAAATATTACCTTGTCTTGAAATGATTTTCAATTCTCTAACTGTACTTACTTTAACACGTTTAACGCCATAGGCAATATTAGTTTTGTTTCCCCATACAAATAATTCCCCAAACAAATCTGAACTAAAAAACAATTCCCCATACAAACCAATGAACTAAAAATAATTCCCCATAAAAATCAGTGAACTAAAAACATAATTCCCCATACAAATCAATGAACTAAAAAAATAATTCCCCATACAAATCTGAACTTAAAAAATAATTCCCCATACAAATCAGTGAACTAAAAAAATAATTCCTCATACAAATCAATGAACTAAAAAAATAGTTCCCCATACAAATCTGAACTTAAAAAAAATTTCCCATACAAACCAATGAACTAAAAAATAATTCCCCATACAAATCAGTGAACTAAAAAAATAATTCCTCATACAAATCAATGAACTAAAAAAATAGTTCCCCATACAAACCAATGAACTAAAAATAATTCCCCACACAAATCAGTGAACTAAAAAATAATTCCCCATACAAATCAGTGAACTAAAAAATAATTCCTCGTACAAATCAATGAACTAAAAAATAATTCCCCATACAAATCTGTACTTTAAAAAATAATTCCCCATACAAATCAATGAACTAAAAATAATTCCCTATATAAATCACTGAACTAAAAAAAACAATTCCCCATACAAATCAATGAACTAAAAATATTTCCCTAAGCAAATCAATGAACTAAGATACCCAACACCAGAGGCGTCCCCATGAGGGGGAATTTATCTGTCCGTCCGCCTTCCAAGAGAAAAACTTCGTAACTCTTTTTAAATAACATACGTATTTGTATTTTGTCTGCACAGGTGCGCACTCACGGGATGTCCACACCCACCCGGTTCGAACCCTCGTCCAATCTTATAGTGACTCGATACACATTTGAACACGTTCTCAATAAAACACTACCTGCTTTAGCAGAGGAATGATTAAAGTAGCGCGAAGATTTGATCTTGCACTACACTCTTTTGTGTGTGTGTGTCTGTGAACTTAGTTTTATATTTTGTTTCTGAGAATGTAGGTGGAAGCACTAGGTGTAAAATAACATTAGTTCAATACTACTAGTTCAATACTATTAGTTCAATACTACATAGACATAGCGTCTTGTAATATAGGAATCCTCCTAACTATAGACCCAGTAGCATCATTTTAGATTTTGCATTGGAGGAGGAAGAAGGGTGGAAGGGAAGGGAATGTACTTATACCAAGGATGTTATAAATAGAGGATCTGCCCATATGTCATCCTTTTAAATCGATGAAGCCAAAAAACAACCGAGCATTGGCACGTCTGATTGGCTACTCTCGTTTCCACCATCGTCTGATTGGCTACTTTCGTTTCCGCCATGATTGTTGGCTCAAAACATTGTGATCCTATTGGGCGGAGTGGGCAGAGTAGGGGTGGCGAAACTGTGACGTATGGCTTCAAGATTTTGTTGTCAGGGCAGATCCTCTATTTTTATAAGATCCTTGACTTATACCTCCGATATAAGTACATTTTTATGACTTTATTTAGGATATTATTTTACAGTATTACGTTTAAAATGTATACATATCTCGAACTCAGGGGGAAGGGGCCATTTGCCTCTCTGAAGCCCCAAAATGACGATAATATTTGGACCACTTCCAATAAAAATTTCTGATTGAGCGCCTGCCCAACATCGTTAACGTAAGTTGCTTCACAAATTACACTGATAGAAGGAACACTATACAGGGTGTTACGTATCACAATATTTTGAAAACAGATTCCTTACATCAAAATAAGAAAAAAAAAGTTCATATGGACTTGTACTCAAAACTGCATACAGGCACGTAGCCAAGGGGTGGGTCCGAGGGGTCCGGACCCCCTTCTTCGAACCAGGAATGAAAAAAAATAAAGAAAGATGAAATAAAAAGAAACGAGAAAATGAAGAATCAGCGTTAAAAATATAAAGCTACAGTGAGCGTTTGGTTACTCTTTCTTATGGGAAAATTTGCGTGGAGGAAACGGAGGAAAGTCAAGTTGAAAATGGATATTATTCTAACGGAAAATTTCGAATTCCATCTAGCTCCATGCTAATCCTATGAACTACAAATAACTATCGATAAACCGGTTCTATCAGTAGACTCTCAGGTAGAACTTAAGAAATGCTCACAACCACCAATAATATGAGCCTGGCAACATAGCCTTCAGTAACACTTGTTACAGAAATTTTCAATTTCACGGCAACACTAATCCATGTTACAGGATGTCTTTACTGTCCGAAAGAGATCTTGTTGCTATCCTTGATGGCATTAAACGAAGGTGAGAAAAAGGAGAAAGAAGACAAGAAGAACCGAGTTCGAATAATCTCGGAAGACTATCTTTTTCCATACTTAAAAAAAAATATTATTTTACTCGAGATTTCTTCATAGTTTGTTATTGAAATACTTACTAACATATTCTCATTTTATTGTCCTAGCAAATTAATAGGGGTATGTTGCCAGTAAAATAGTTCAGATTGATCAAGCCCCTTGTGTGTAACCACATTATTTCGTGTCACTCTCCCCTTCCATTACGAAATCCTGGCTAAACGAACCAATATATGTTGTTAGTAAAATAGTTTAGAATGACAGAGCCCCTGGTGTGATAACCACAGTTTTTCGTCACAGACCCCTCCCCCCATATTACGAAATCTGGCTACGTGCCTGCTGCATAGTTTCGGAGTTATAGCTCCCGAAAACGTTAAATAAGTGAACTTTAAAAATTCATAGCTACACTATTATGGGACCTATCGTAGTCGGGTCAAGACGTCACTGAGGAACTGATATGTGAACTGTCCATATATCCATGTTTAAGAATGCTTCGGTACTTGCACGCCAATTTTTAAAGAGCGATCAAGTACTCCCAAACAGCCTCTCTAAAAATGATTGTGCAAGTACTGAAATTTGTGAAAGATGAATATTTGGAAAGCTGACATACTAAAGCCTGTGACAAATATCTTGGCATTTCAGCTAACCGAATAAAACGCAAGCTCTGATGCAACGTTGTCGAGTGCTAAGGGGTGTGGTTATGGCTAAGCAGACGAACAATAGCGCAATCAGGTGGCAGAAAAGAGACGTGGATGTGTACAAAATAAACGGGAACAGGTCAAAACTCCCACAGCTAAAATCCCCACACTCAAGAAATGTCAAAACGCCCACACAATCGGTCATAGCCCCCACACAAATGGACAAATCTCCCAAATACACGAACGGTCATAGCCCCCACAGCCAAAACTCCCACACTCAAGAAATATCAAAACGCCCACACAATCGGTCATAACTCCCACACAAACGGACAAATCTCCCAAATGCACGAACGGTCATAACTCCCACAGCCAAAACCCCCACACTGGTAATCAGTTATAACTCCCACACAAATGGACAAAACCCCCACACAATCGGACAAATCTCCCACACTCTAATATGATCCTGGTTGCATGTCTTGTCCTTGTACTTTTTAATGACATTTTTTATTCCACTTAAACTGATGTTGCAACTATTCTTCTTGCACTGTTTTCTAATGACAGAAACACTACAGTGGTCGTCATAAAGAGCCGCAACAAAGACGTGCAATCACGATCATTTCAGAGTGTGGGGGATTTGTCCGATTATGTGGGGGTTTTGTCCATTTGTGTGGCAGTTGTGACAATTTCTGCATGTGGGAGTTTTGACCATTTGTGTGGGAGTTTTGTCCATTTATGTGGAGATTATGACCGTTGCTATGTGTGGTTGTTTTGTCCATTTGTGTGGGAGTTATGACCGATTGTGTGGGCGTTTTGACATTTTTTGAGTGTGGGGGTTTTGACCGTTCGTGCGTTTGGGAGATTTGTCCATTTGTGTGGGTGTTATGACCGATCGTGTGGGCGTTTTGACATTTCTTGAGTATGGGAGTTTTGGCTGTGGGGGTTTTGACCGTTCGTGCGTTTGGGAGATTTGTACATTTGTGTGGGAGTTATGACCGATCGTGTGGGCGTTTTTACATTTCTTGAGTGTCGGGGTTTTGGCTGTGGGGGTTTTGACCTAGACCCAAATAAACATGGCAATACCGCTGGCCTCTCATTTGCTAGCAGCGTTTAAAGGGAACTGGGAGCGCCGCCTTCAAATGCCAAGATGTTTGTCACGCCTTATAGTTCCTCGGTGATGTCTTGACCCGACTACGATAAGTCCCATAGTAGTGGAGCTATGAACCTTTAAAAGTTCACTTATTTCATGTTTTCAACACGTTATAACTCCGAAACTATCCACTTTTGAGCACAGGTCCACTTCCACATTTTTTTCTTATTTTGATATAAGGAATCTGTTTCCAAAATTTTGTGACGCATTTATGTAACACCCTGTATATAAATGAAGTATACTTTTGAATGCTAGTGTACATTGCAAGATTAGTTATAGTAAGTAGTGATCGCCACTACCTAATAAATTCCGGACAGAATTTAACAATTTTTTTTTTTTTTTTTTTTTTTTTTTTGTATTTCGTTTCGCACAGAAGCCTTGTTCCATTTTTCTGTATAAGTACTCCCAATCCTTTCCACTACTTACACTTTGCCCCTGGATAAAAATTGAAGAAAGAAAAACTGTGATTCATGTGTAAAAAGAGTTACACTACTACATGCTTAAGAAAAGAAAGAAAATAAGGTAATAAAATATAGAGGAATTTCCTTGCGGAAGAAAGTGCATTTTCTTGGCACTAGATACACACAAACATATAAAAAAAATTCTGTCTACTTCTTTTCCATCTTTTTTTTTTCAAAAACTTCTTACAACCTGAATTATCTTCTCTTTTTTACCGCTAGAGGCGCTAGTATTTGGCCACGAAATGTGTCTAATGCGTGAGTCATACAGGATTGTAGTCGCCAACAAGACGGACTCGAGACGAGACGAGCTTCTCACCTTGTCAGACACACGTGAATACACACACACACACACACACACACACACACACACACACACACACACACATCACATGCTTCTGAGCTCGACGGTAATATTCCGGTCTGAATGTATGAAAACATGCAGGAGTTAAGTGATGTGTTTACTTTTTGCAGATTATTATTATTATTATTATTATTATTATTATTATTATTATTATTATTATTATTATTATTATTATTATTATTATTATTATTTTCTTAAGATTTAGCTACACCAATTTTATCGTGTATCGTGACAGGTTCCTACAAAAACATATAATATACTTCATTTTTAATATGTGTATGAAGTCAATAATTTTCGTTTGTCGATAACAATACAATATATCTACGTTTATTTTACGTAACTTATATTCCTTAACGAAGAATGATGGTTATGGGGTTTAGTATGTTGAACGCGTCTTACCGAAATGTACGTATTATTACATGCTAGGCGTTATAAAGATTGAAACTTTAGTCTGTTCGCTCTTACTCCACCCAGTTAAGTCTTAAACAGAAGCGCGGGGCCGCGGTGGCTCAATGATAGAGCGTTCACCTCTGGTGCATGAGGTCCCTGGTTCGATTCCAGCACGCGCCAAGTGAACTTTGTGGTGGACAAACACCGTGTGCGTGGGTTTCCTCGGGGTTCTCCTGTTTCCTCCCATTTTATTCATTCCATCATTTCATTCATTTCTCATTACCACCGTCTCCTTTAGTCTAGCCGGCATAATCGTGGGACGTAAAACTCAATGATTACATTTCATTTTCATTTTGAACAAAAGCGCATTTTTGAATCCGTTTTTTGTTTGTTTGTTTGTTTGTTTGTTTGTTTGTTTTTAATAGCTAGCTAGCGCCATTATCTCGGTCGAGTCCGGTAATGCAGCCAATCAGGAATATCGAAATTCAGTTTTTGCAATCGATTCAGCTTCCCAAGAGTAGGTTCTATATCTTCCCTTAATCATTTATTGAATTAGGATCTAATTCAAATGAATGATTTCCGGTTTCAACCTTTATAGATACAGGACAAAAAAAAAAAAAAAAAAAAAAAAAAAAAAAAAAAAAAAAAAAACAGTGAGTGGATTCAGCATCCGAGGAAACAGGCTCCATTTTTGATCTTATTAATCTATTGCAACCAGAAGTTATAGGTGTACTACTTCAAGTTTGAGTATTTGGAAGTCTCTTGTGGTTTTGCACTGCGAAGCGAAACTTCCTTTTATTTTATTTTATTTTATTTTATTGTAGGTTCGGGCCTGGAAATGATATTTTAACGTCTCTTCAGCTTCCTCTTTTAACTCCCAGTATTTTCTTCTACTTTTCAAATCATCGATCACTTATCTTCTTCCTCCTATTCCTCGCTTTCCTTCCATCTTTCCTTCTATGGCGGTATGAAGAAGACAATTTCTTCGCAAGATATGTCCAATCTACTGACATTCCTACGAAGGATGCTGGCTAAAAGCGTCGTCTTGTCTCCTACTCCTTTTAAAACATGTTCGTTTGTTACTCTCTCCGTCCATTTAATTTTCTCCATCTTCCTCCAACACCACATTTCGAAGCTCTCTAAATATTTCTTCTCTAACTTCCTTAATGTCCAAGTCTCTGAACTATATAGTCCAATGCTCTATACATAGCATTTGTTAGCTTCTTCCTTAGTCCCATAGTAAGTCTGATCCCTAGTTATGAGTGATCTTTTCTTGTTAAATGCCCCTTTTGCTATGGAAATTCTTGACCTGATCTCTTATGCAGGAAGCGTCTCTCGCCAAACTACTTCCTAGACATTTGAAATGATCAATCTCTTCAAGTCCCCTTTGTTCTACTCTTATCCGTAAGAGCGCTCCACAGGATATTCTCATGACTTCCAATTTTTTGATGTTGATTTCTATTCCATATTCTTTTCCAGTGTCAACCATTTTGTCCATCATCTCTTGTAGTCCTTCTTCGGTTCTAGCTATAATAACTTTTCATCTGTATACCTGATCTTGTTAATGATATGCCCTCCAATCTTGAAATCTCCAATTCCCATTAATACTTCCTTCATTAAACATTCACTGTAAACGTTGACTAATTGGAGCGTCATACTACGTCCTTGTCTGACTCCTCTTCCGATCTCCTCACTGGTTTCACCTTCATTCAAGCGTTACTAAGCTCTTTGTCTTATGCACAAGTTCCAAATGAGGCGTCAGTTTCTACAGATGACCCAATTTATTTGTGTATTTTCAAAAGTTTGGTCCTATTGACACGGTCGAAATCTTTTTCTCCAGTCGATGAAACACAAACACAACTCTTCCTTTACGCCAAAAACTCGTTCTGATATAATTCACATCAACCCAATATCTCTAATGCCTTTTTCTTTCCGGAATCCAAATTGATCTTCCTTCAAGACCTCTTCTATCTTACTTTCCAACCGCCTGTTCAGCATACGCGTAATAATCTTTCCAATGTCGGAAATAAGGCTGATGGTTCTGTGATTGTGATAGTTCTGTGCTTGATTTTTCTTGGGTAATGCAACTATTACAACATCAAGAAAATCCTTTGACCATTCTCCACTCAGATGGATCGTGTTAATAAGTGAAATCAGTATTTCTATCTCCTGATCCCTTGAGTCAATTGGCATGTATGTTGACATCTTCAGTGGCCTTCTTTCGCATGTCTTTGATGGCTTGTACTACTTCATTTTTCAATATACTGGGTCTCTTCTTTTTAATCATCCACCTCTTCTTCTGCTTCCATCTCAATACTTTTAGGGTGGCTCTTCTGATCATATGGATCCTTTATGCATTCCTTCCAGATTCTAAGTATTATTTGATGACAATATGACCTTGTTGATCTTCAATTCCAAATGTGCATATACTTTCGTTAACTTTCCCTCCCAATTCTTGTGCTTTTTGATACATCAGGCGATATTGCAACACCATTGAAGTTCCATTATTGCTTCACATATCTGTTCCATGTACTTCTTTTTGGTTTTGTCCTTCTCTCTTCTCAATTCGTTATTCAGCTTTTTGTATCCTTTGATGTCCGTGGTTTTCGCTCTTCTGCGTTCCTTCATCTTCTTAAGCATCATTTCAATTACCCACAATTTTCTCAATGCTCTTTCCATCCTGGAAATATGTTGTGCAGTGTGTCTAGTAGAATCTGTTTAACTTTTCCCCAACTATTTTCTACATTGTCTACTATATTGCCTATTGCGCAGAATTTTCTTCAATCTCTTCTTTCACATTACTTTATTAAGGATCTAATTGTCTACTTACCACACTTCACACACTGGTAGGCGTGCTGCGGCCGTTCTGCCTGTTTAATGGACCGGTTCCGTGAAAATAATGCACATGCTCCTTCAATATGGGCGATTGTTCTCATGCACGAAGTTCAATGTTTGTTCCTCATCGTTGATTTGCAATTGTGATGTAACCCTTATTTTCTAAGAGATGGGATAGCCTACTGCGTGGACCGAAATCTTGAATGCCTACCAGTTACCTACTGGTTGAGGCGCTCTTGCTAGCGAGTCAAGACATCTCATGCTCTGCAGGCATGGTGTCCGAGGTTTCAAGGCAGACCATCTCTCCGGCCATGCTCGCCCTTACCCTGATTCCTGGGATAAGCTTCCATGATTTACCGAATCCCAGAGTTTGATCGTTGCCAGGCAGAGTCCAATCCAATTCCCGGAATTCCAGGTTTGCCCGAGGAGACTTGATCATTCCCGGCCCTGGCTATCTCGATCATTTAATAGTCACCGCCTTCCGCGTTGAGGTACCGCATACACGTCGAGATGCTCCAATATCTCATCCTGGATCCAATGGTACGGTTAAGCCATCATTTGAGTTCGATGCCAGCCCCTTTTCCCCACAAGGCTTTTTTCTCTTTTACTGGGATCATAAACTGTTACCCACATACCTGGGATTAGTACTTTTCTCCAGTCCCCGTTCGGTTTCCCTGCAGGGAGTAAACTGACATTCTCCTCCCGGTAGCATCGTCCAAGCAATACGGGACTTCCTCTCTTTTCATGTTTAGGTACCACGGACAAGTTGAGATATTCAGTATCTCCTCCCGGACCCAATGGTACGTGTAAGTCATTATTTGGGAGAAGAACCATGGCCACTGCTCTCCCCCTATAGGGCCCTTTCACATTATTGTCCATACTTCTTAGTCACTCGAACATGTTTCATGGGATAGCCATTCGATTTCTCCTCCCATTTTTCTTGATTTACTTTAACCAGGTTTGAACTTCCGCGACTAGGAGATTGTGATCCGAATCAACGTCCGCTCCTGGTAGTGTCTTAATGTCTCGGACGCTATTCCTGAAACGCTGCTTGACAAGAATGAAATCAGTTTGGTAACGTTTCTAATCTCCTGGACTTTTTCATGTGTACAGCTTGGTTGCTTGATTTCCTTTTTTTAAAACCATGTATTCATCACCACGTATCATTTTGCCTACAGAAGTCGACAAGGATTCTTCTACCTAGTTCAAATGTGGTGCCATCTCATTCGCAGCTCCTTCTCCCACTACACTATTAAGCCTCCTATTACTTTGGCATTGACCTTACCTGATGCAATATCATCATATATTACTTCCATTTCATTGTCATCATGGTTGGTTGTTGGTGTATACACTTGTATTATCACAATATCAACTGGTTTTGTACTTAGCTTTACAATTTGTACTTAGCAAGTGATCATTGGAGCTTTCTACTTCGGTTACACTTTATACTATTTCGTTCTTTATTCCTATCGCGATACCATTCTCGGCCTTAACACCACCCGAATAATACATATTCTGTAATATCCCCGATAATATTTCACCTTTTCCTGACCATCTCGTTTCATTCAAGCCCACTGTGTTCACTTTATATTTATCCATTACTACTTTTAAATATTTAAGTTTACCCTCATGTCATAAAGTTCGTACGTTCTAGGATCCTATGCTGAAATGAAAATTATTATTATTTCCTTTGATGATTCTTTTCGGAAAAATCCCCACCCGGAGATCCGAACAGGACACTATTTTACCTCCGGAATGTCTTATTTAATGAAGAACCATCATTGTATTTATTCTGCTCCTTCATCCCTCCTGGGGAAAAAAATCTGATAGTATTCCCAATTCCTTTCCATTTCTTGTGGTTCATCCATCTTGTAGGACAGCTTCCCATCCTAAGGACAAGAAGATGTCCTGACCTCCCTCCGCTCATCAGCCCTCCGAAGTGACCGTTGGTACTTGGGTGAGGCTGACTCTTTATCCCGGGAATCAGTCGGTCCCCACCTACTTTAGCCGCCTAAGACATTACTCGCTTTCTCCCACAAGGAGGTTTAACACGTTCGCTACCGACACAAAAAAAATATACTTCCAAAATGTACGAACGTCTCATATTTGGGACACATTGGTGTTCACCAAGGACCAGCGTCCCATATGTGAGACGTTCGGGCTCGTGCTAGCAGATGGTCTGTGGGTAAGGTTATTTTCTTATGACCGGTCTATAGTGGCGGTTTATGTCTATGAATCGGTTCCTCGTAAAATCCGCTGTGTCCCATATATGGCACGTTGGTAGCCAACGTATTAAGTCCGGATTTTCTCTTCATTTAGGATGAGACCTGAAGAGATTCCTGAAACTTTTTCAGTAGTTTTAAAAAGCTGTTAATTAATAAGTACATAAATAAAAGTACTTAAAAGAAATCGTTGAGTGTTGCACATAATTTCGTGTTTGTTTATGTATATGTAGTGTTTTATGTTTTATTAGAGAAACTGATCAAATAGGAAACAAACACGTTCGTAGTTTAAGTGAGAAGGCGTAATATTTATCCCAAGGTCACCAGTAGCTTGTAGGTGAAAAGAAGTGGTTCGTTCTAGAAACAGTGAGCTAACTGCGTCGAAAAGAGTGTCGAAAAAGTTGCTTATGGCAAATTCAGTGAGCGAGCTTCTTAAGTGCGTGTGAAAGATGGTTGAAACACAAACAGCTGAGGGCGTAACGACGGGGGGAGTAATATATATATACAGGGTGCTTATAAATAATGTCACTGTTCTTTACCAACTGGTCTTTTATGTTAAACAAATAGAGAAACAATTTTTAAAATGTTGTTGAACCGATATATATATATATATCCAGTGGCGGATCCAGGATATGATCAAGGGAGGGGCTAAATCATAGTTTGCAGCTTTATCCAGTGTGAAGCAGGATTGAAGCCCATTTTATCCAGTGTATACCTGAGCGTCAATAGCCCCTATAGCCCCCTTGGATCCGTGCCGGTTGTTAAAAAAAAAAAATAGAATAATACCACTGCGTACACCCCCAGCAGAAAACAAACCCATAAATCATGCACCAAATACGATAATGTTAGTCGTTATATAGCAAGCGATGACACCTTTGATATGGAAGGTTCGACTTCGAATGTCACTGACGGGCATTATGATTGGGAATTTCCAGGAACATCTTCAATCCGACTAGAACGGACGGCGTTTCCAAAACTTTTTCAAGTGGAGGACACTTTTATATTAAAATGTTCTGTGGACCACCATACTATCTCTCCATTTGAAAGCAAATTTATTTTTTTAAAACCATATGCTAGTATAGGCCTGCTTATACGAGGGTAATTTCAAAAATAATGTCTCCCAAAGCGCTGGAGACGACAAGAAATTGTTTGTGTGCTTGTTGGTAACATTATTATTATTATTATTATTATTATTATTATTATTATTATTATTATTATTATTATTATTATTATTATTATTATTATTATTATTATTATTATTTCGGATCCAAACAAACCAGCGCAAACCTTGCTGGGATGCTCATTCTTGGCTTGACAACCGTTTGTAATAAAGTTTCCGCTTGGCGCTACTGCCAAATGTGAAGTTCGCACAGTTATTCGATTTTCGAACGCAAAAGGCGTTAAACCGATTAAAATTAATCGCCGATTGACGAAAATATATGGCGAGTAGAGCACGGATGTCAAAAAACGCAAGCAAGTGGTATAGGGCTTTTGCAGTTTGTCTTGCTGAAATTTACGACGAAGACAGAAGCGGAAGACTGTCAACTTCCTATGAGACAGTCGCGAAGGTTGAGCGAACCAGGAACTAACACCTGTTTCCTAAGTTGGAAAAAAAATTTGACCAGAACACGTTTCAGCAATAACAACGAGGTGAAAGATGTTCAATATTTCCTCAAAATACATCACGATGAGCTGGTATGACATAAAGCATACAAAAACTGCCACAGCGCCAACAAAAATGAATGGATCGATATGATGATTCTGTAGAAAAATAGATAAATGTACAAACTTTAAAATGATGTAAAAAAAATATATTGAATATAAACGTTTCTCTGTATTTCTAGAGAATAGAATACTTCACTTTTGGGATTATTCTCGTATTTTTAAAATTGTACCTATTATTATTATTAAAATTACCTATTATTATTAAAATGCACTTAATTTTATATTGTTATTTAGTAGAAGAAAATAGATCGAAAGCTAGCAATAATATTTTATAAACGTTCTATTATATATTATTTCAATAATCGATATCTACTTAAGATTCTAGATAACAGCAGGTGATACGCAATTCACATCCATTTAAATTTTACTGTTTTCTGTTCCTTTCTTTTTCTTTTTGGGACGAATGTTCAATCTAATGTGAAAGAACCATAAGGGCAGACCTCGAGAACCACTTGTGATACGTGTACTGCAGTTTGAGAAACGATACACTAAAGCAGTAATTCTCAACGTAAGCGTTAACTCCCGCCATGGGGAGTTCTCGTTTCCAAACGCGACGCTGGAACTAAAAGAGGCGAGTGGAGTGGGGATAGACAATTTAAAGGCATTTGAGATTTTATGGCGTGCTAGACTTTTTCTTGTTATTGGATAAAAGCCATTATGCATTTAATAAATTATCAAAAATTTAGACATTTTTACTACTACTACTACTACTACTACTACTACTACTACTACTACTACTACTACTACTAATAATAATAATAATAATAATAATAATAATAATAATAATAATAATAATAAATATTATTATACTATATATATGGTACAGCGGGGGACACTTCTAAATGGTACACCTTAGCCGTAAATCTCCATTTGGCTGTACCATTTAGAAGTGTCCCCCGCTGTACAAGGGAAAAATTATTGCAACCACATAATTGGAAACATATTGTAATCTAGAATTTTAACAAGCTATAATGGATACATATCTTAAAATGTGATTTTATTTTAGAATTTTTAATATATGTTAATTAGTAGTTGTTTTTATCTTTATTTTTACTTTTTGACGTCTCAGTGTTTTAGGAACTGACGTAGACTACACTGTCAGTGTTTATCTTATAATTAATTTTATCTTAAAAAGTTTATCATTTACTTATCTCTTTTACTATAGTCAGTGGCGTATTTACGATTTTGTTTCAGGCGAGGGTCTTGCTAATTTTATTCCTGGAAATGTGAAAATTCTTCAAGATATTTCATTTACTGTAAAATAGTAAATAAAATTTCGGGAGAGGCTTAAGCCCGGAAGCCCTCTTAAATACGCCACTGACTGTAGTACAGTGTTAAAATAATGTTGGAGAATATGACAAAGTGCAGTATTTTTGCTGCATTACAGCTGTTCTCAGCACGTAAAGTATTATTATTATTATTATTATTATTATTATTATTATTATTATTATTATTATTATTATTATTAAATCAACCGCTAATGATTCTCAGGAACAGGACCAAGCCGGTTAAGTTACACCTTTCAACAATGAAAAATTTGTCTTCGCTGCATTATGATAATGGAAACAGTATGCCTCTCTGCAGTGATGCTATTCAGCCGGGTCGCACCGGTTCCCTCAAACCGGTTGTTAAAATTTCTTAGGCTCCCAAAACCAGTTGTTAAAAGTACCTCTTCACTTCTAGATTCAGTACTTACAAACAAGAATAAAATTCTCTAGTAGTACATATTTTAAATTAGTATACAAGATAACAATTTACAGATGCTACATGAATGAATCCTACTCCATATTGCTAGTATCATTTAAATACGTAAATGTGTAATAATAATAGTAATAATATAATATTAATACTAAATTAATTAATCAGAGAACTGGTTGTTAAGTGATTTCAATGACACCATTGCCTCTCTCTACTCACACGAAGAAGTAATATACAACAGGAGGGGAAATGATTTTACCTTCAGAAGAATCGGAAAGGAGATAGTAGACCGGGTGCAGCGCCAATTTTTTCCTGGGAGGACAAACATTAATACACGTGTTTGGTCCCCTAGAAAAAGTTGTTTTTTCTAATTCTTGGGCCCTTTCTTTCCATCTTTCTCTAACTCTTTATGGGCCTCCGGATCATGTGGGTCCTCCCGCACAGCAAGGTCTGTCGGGCCGTTAGTTACGCCCTTGGGTCCGTTCCATACAGGGCAAATTAATTAAGGGAACAATATTAACAAATCTCAATCCATACGATTAAATAGTATTTCTAGAGCCGCTAATAGTAAGTAGTCAGTTTTTACTGAAATGGGCCCACGAATCATTTTTGTTTTCTTTACCTTTTGTGTGCTGTTTTGTTTATGTAATGTAGTGAACCTGTTTGATGCTTCATTTATAATTTCATGTTCGTATCGCGTATGGAGTAAGAAAATTTTGTCTTAAAATGGACCCCCCTCGAAAGCCAGGAAGCTTCCCTGGGGGCAGTTGCCCCCTGCCCCCCACGATTTACGGCTCTGGCCGGGTGTGATTTTAAGAATTGAAGTCTTTTTCTAGTTCTTAGACTGCTTCGTTCAAGTCTTACATTCAGCCTTATGAATGGGTAGATTGGGTTGAGATGACAGCGAGTCTTCAGAATAACCACATTCACCCAAGAGGGCGAGCCTAAAAACCAAAGGAATTTCGAAATTGAACATTTTGAATGTTGTCGGTGACCGATTTCGCTGCAAAAATTATTTTCTTTTGCTGTTAATTTCTTATTTTAAATATTTCGATCATTACTTAGTTGAGCGTTTATTGGATGTTGTCAATAACAAGTAGTGATCTATCATCACGTTATAACGAACGTAAAATTGATTAGACTACATTCAAACTTCGTTATTTAAAAAAAAAAAAAATATTTTTATGTGTAAGTTATTTAAGTGACTGAGTTAAATGAATATATTTAAATCAAGTTTCGTTTGATAGCTTGCCTTTTCCTCCGCACATCGCGATTATAATAAGCTGTACAGCAACAAAGCATAAATAGTTCAAGAATAGTCCGTCGGAGGCGCCACATCCCAAGGGTGCATCTGCATGTCATTTGGGTTGCATATGATAAAGGGGTTCAATGTTCCTGACTCACGTAACATAAACAGCCAGAATTGTTATTCATTATGTCGCTAAGCCGTAGTAATAATATTATAATTGAGCTTACTTTTACCTCAGAAACACTAAAATATATATTTTTTCTAAGTTTTATTCATTTGCATCCCAATAATGGATAAAATGTGACCTGAGAAATGCTATGTCACAATTTTGAGTAATGTGATAAAGTCGAGGTTCTTCAATGTTTTCCATAATCGCAGTAAACAAAATAAGGACATACCTTTATTAAAGGGACTTTGTCAATTAGATTGAAAGGAACAATGCTTCACTTTATAGTGTTCATAGGAATGAAGAGAATATTATAACTGCGAAGAAAGCCGATTCGAAATATGGATTTAATAGTATCATGACTTCCTTATTGCGTTTCGCAATTCCGTTCGTTTGTATGTCCAAATACTATAGAGTCAACACTGGCCAACGTATCGAGACAAAATTTTAAGTGTGTTTCTATGTTTTATTTTTTATATTTTCCCTCTACATCTAGAACACAAACGGAACGTCATACTATCGAAGGAGCGAATTGTATATTTAATTTGATATCATTCACAGAACTGTTGATAAAAAACTGACGAACTCTCATTACCATGGTAACGATAGTAAATGGATATTTAAATGCCGCAACAAGACCAAAGTTAGAAATAACGGAAAGTGCCAGAAATTTCTATGTATGATAATGCACATAATCGTAGGATACGATGCGCATAATAATACGATAATCAGTGGTGAGCCCAGCGTTGGATTTAGGGGGGGTACAAAGGTGCACGTGCACCCCCCCTTCGTTGTATATATGCATTACCTAAAGTGAGAAGCTAGCAGTGAGTTTTGCAAACTCAATAGTTTAAGTCAATTTTCTGAAGGTTGAAGGAAAAGAATTCATTGAGAGCAGACATTTAGCATTTCCAAAGGAATTCCTCATTCACATCACAGATGCCTAAAGGCATTTTTAAAAACTCAAATTTAATTCAAATGTACTGATAGTTATTGGTGCACTCCCCTCAGAGAATCCTGGATCCGGCCCTGGGTGAGCCCATAACATTTCCGCCACTCCGAATTTCATATCACAGGCAAAACGCTAGAAGTAGCTCCTTATATTCTCTCCTTGAAAAGCAATTTTTCTCTAAGCAAAAGTTAAAAAAAAAAAAAATCTCCAAAACAGCTGTAACGCTATTATTTACATTTTATACAGAAATCTTTCATTAATATTTGTACAGTATATCATTAGTAATTTCTCTACGGAAAGTTCAGAAAGGGTAATTTATTCCGGAGTCCATGATACTCTCTCCTCCCTTTTAAACCTATCATCATTACTCAAAAGAAAGACCACTTTTAAACTTACCTAAATACTCAATGGTTCTAATATCCAGTATCCCCTTCTATGTGTAAGCCTTTGTCAAAATTATAACCCTCCCCGCTGATCAAGTGGCCACTACGCACCAGGATGCCAAATTCGTGGGAGCAATCCCCGCACTTAATATTTTTTGGAAGAAAATTCCCCCTACTAATAAATTACTAGGGGTTAATAAAGTACAAAGTAACACTACAGACAGACGTTGGCAAATTAATTACAAAAATTCATATATGTAATTAACACACACATATGCACACACACAGCACGGTCCCAGGTTCGATTCCTAGAGGGTACACTCAGTCGAAAGAGTGTAAAAGCTTTTTCAGGTCAACCACCCTGAGTGAGGTTTTCCTGGGTTTTTCTCATTTACACGAGGCAAATGCTGGGATAGTACCTAACATACAGTTCCCAGGTCGCTTCCTTTCTTTCTCCATTCCTTTCTCTCTTCCCTTTCCTCGGATAGTGTGATCGCCAAGGGATGTTATCCCTCATATGTGACGACCTAACATGGCAATAGATGCCGAAAATCCAGAAATCTAATTTCTAAATCCTTAGTGGTTAGCGATATCCCTAATCTTGCATAGTTTCAAATGTGAAGAGATTATTATTATTATTATTATTATTATTATTATTATTATTATTATTATTATTATTATTATTATTATTATTATTATTATTATTATAACTGCGATTGAGCGCCAGAAAGGCGTAACTGCAATTTTATTAGTTTAGAGGCTTAAGTGATATGTGCCTCTCTGGCACAGAACCAAATGCTAGTAACTCAGTTATACCTTTATATCTTTTTCGAATAACGTTCCAAGGTTAAAGGTTTTCATTAAGGCGTCTTGGCACAAGAAAATTCAATCCATTATACATGTCCTCATAGCATTAACACAAAATATGAAAATTCGACAGTTACGCCCTTTTGGCGCTCAACCATCGTTTTGTACTCTAATGCCTACAACGTTGATGCACGGGTCACAGGTTGGATTTCAATGAGAGAGCACTGAATGCGTTATAATGATTCAGAATCTACCTTAAACTATAGGTAAACGTCTTTCATAGCGTCAGTGCTGAAAACATACGCTAAATTTTAATAAAGTACGTAAGATGCAAATTGTCTAAATTATACAGTAATACATTTTCTGTAAGTTGCTGTAAAAATTGAACATCTAAAGAGGGCACGGTGACTCAGTGCAGGACGGTAGCCAGCCCAAAAAATTAGGGCGGTGGCGGTAGAAGTTACGGAGGGTCCGACCCAATCATATTGTACTTAATCACCATATTATAGTTCATTTGCAAGCCTACCGTGAAACTTTTAGGGGGCCAGCCAAAGTTTAGGGGGGGCCTAGCCCCCGTGGATACGGCCTGGCTCAGTGGTAGAGTGCTTACCTCTGGTTCGTGGGGTCCCTGTTTCAATTCGTGGCCTATTAAGTTTGTAATGCACAACATCGTGTCCATGGGTTTTCTCTACGTACTCCCTTTTCCTCCCCATTTCCATTCCATCAATTCTTCCATCATTCACTTGCTTTAATCATCCCCTCCCTTAGCCTAAATAGGACATAATCATAGGATGTTAAACTGGAAGACTTGAAAAATTTTACACTCAAGCGTGTACAAACAGATTTAATATATTACTAAATGAAATAACGTAATTTATGCATATTTCTGAGTCCAAGACGATATTTTTATCCCTATATTTTAACAAAATACATCTACAGCGTGCACTGAGTATATATTCAGAAATTACTATAAACCTACACCAAAAATCAAATTAGATACAGATCTCGCTTAGTCTTTCTCATTGGAAGGGTTCATTGAATCTGCGAACTTTCAAGACCAAAGCAGTAGACGTGGAAGAAGGAAAAGTTTAAGCTGAATGGAAACTCATGATTCTATTCAGTAAAGAAAACCATCATATGTTGGGAAAGCAAGACGACTTTATATCTTCGGGCACAAAATTACGGCAAAAAAACTTAGTTTTGAACTCTGAATTATACAAGACATCAAAAATAAATTATAGAACTTATTACTTGTTAATTCAAATTCCAGCAGTTGGGTATTGAAATGAAATGAGTTCTTTTAGCTTAACGTCCCATTCATCATGCCCTTTAGGGTAAATGAAGATGGAAGAATTAGTGGAATGAGAATGTGGAAGGAAATGGGAGTACCCCCGAGAAAACCCACGAACACAATGTTGTCTACTACAAACTTACTTACTTTGCCTATGATCGAACCAGGGATCTCACATACCAGAGGTAAGAGCTCTACCACTGAGCTACAGTGCCCACCAGCAGTTAGTTTTACCTTAACAACGAGCACTGATTCATGATTTATTACTAATTGCTGCCGGTAGAAGTTACAGTCAGTCATAAGCAATATGTACGAGGCGCATCCAGAAAGTAAGTTTCCCACGCGTTCCGTAGCTAGGAAACGGTATGTTGCGTGAAGCGACTACGTGTACGTGAGAGAGTAAGGTCCTAGCATGGCACATGCACTAGCAGTACTTCCCTAGTGCTTTTAGTAGTGTCGTGGCAGTGGGTGAAAATGGACACTCCTATTCCAGCTCCTGCCGCGTGTGAAGTGCGAGCAGTGATAAAGTTTTTGAATGCATAGGGCATAGCACCGATTGAAATCCATCGTTAGCTGTATCGTTGCAAAAATATCAATGCTGACGCTGTGTGCCTTGCTTTGTGCTCTAGGGTCAGTTGCTTCAACACAAAACTTCTTGATCAACAGGCACTCCGTGACCGTGGTTTGCAATAAGGAGCAGAAAATCTGCAGGAACTGCTTGCTCATGCCGTTAGGCCCATGGACCTGGCACAGCTAAGGATGAATTTCGATTGGTGCTATGCCCTCTGCATTCAAGAACTTTATCACTGCTCACTCTTCACACGCGGCGGGATCTGGAATAGGAACGTCCATCTTTAAGCACTGCCATGACGCTACTGAGAGCACTAGGGAAGTTCCGCTAGTGCATGTGCCATGCTAGGACCTTACTCTCTCACGTACACGCAGTCGTTTCGCGCAACATACCGTTTCCTAGCTATGGGACGTGTGGGAAACTTACTTTCTGGATGCGCCTCGTATTCTTAGAAATACAAAGATAACAATACAAATTCTCTCTGACAGAAATATTTTTCATTACTATTCACGTACCGTATGCATATGCTTATTTTAAATTTTAGTATACTTTAAGAGGTCATCGCGCATCCCTGGTTAATACGCGTTCCCCAAATTGAATCAAACTGTTTTAAGTGAAACTTGAGTAACATTAAACTAACAGGTAACTTTAAGACTGGCGTTCGTATCTTATTCTTTGTTTGTTTGTTTTAATTAGATTGAAAGCTAGACTATTTTAGTGGCGTGAGAAAGAAATTATTATGTTTAATTGACTTTTACTTACTTATCTTTTATATTCGGTTTTCTCTTTGTACAGTACCTTTTTTTGTATTTATTATTTTGTATCTTAAGTTACTGTAATGTACTCTCACACTACACAATTAGGGATGCACACGAGACAAGATTTGTTGCTGTCTCGTCTCGAAAATGTACTGTAAAAGTGATGACTCGAAAAATGTATGTTTCACTATTGGAAGAGCCGTGTCTCGACTCGAATTTTGTCAGGAAAATCCTGTCTCGACTCGTCTCGTGCGCATCCCTGTACACAATGCGCTGTGTTTTTACTTACAAGTTGTTTTATGACACTGAAATAATAATAATAATAATAATAATAACTCATTTAAAGATAAAATTATTAATGGCCTTATTTGTTTCTTTTTCTTTGTTTTCAAGGCTTCGCAAATCTGCGAGGAACTGGTTATTGGAACGACCCAGAAACATGACAGCAAAAAGAAAAGGTGCGTATTCTATCGTTATTTTTTAATGCTTTTCTTTAGCCCAGAATGGTTTCTTGATGATTTGTCTATGTTACGTACTGTAAACAAATAATTAAATCGTATGCGTTTACGAACTGTAAACAAATAATTAAAGCATAATTTATTATGAAAATTCGTCAAAATACAACTTACACATGCCTCTCTTGCTTTCACGATGCCCTCTGTGCTTCAGTTTAATTCAGCAAGTACCAGCACCATTTAGTGGATAAAAAAAAATCTAGTATACCGCTATAGCACGACAAGCAACCACCCTATACGTATCAAACGCTATGAGTCGCGGAAGAGCGTTGAGAAGACGCACAACAGGTCTCAAAAGCAGACAAGTTGATCGCTAAGTTCTGCGAGAGCCTTCAAGTTTTCTGCTCAATCTATACAGGGGGAAGTTTCCATTCCTGCAGAGGAGGAATCCGTTTTGGTGGTTACCTGAAAAAAAATTCAAACTGTAAGCAAACGCCGTAAAATTTATTGCTTCCGTCAGCACAGAATTAATTGTATTTAGTATATAATTTTTGTTTATCATATTCAGGAGTTAAATTTCTACAGTATCTGTTTTCCAAAATGTAACAGAATGGTCAGTTTTCTAGTAGTCACTTTTTCAATCCCGTGTGCAATTTAACGGTAGAGTATTGTAGATGGTATCATTTTGTTCGTTATAAGGTTGGAACTGAGAAAAGTGATGGTCGACATGTCAGATCCGCCACTGGGAGGGGGAGAGGGTGGGGGAACAATGATGTATCATCGCTCCCATAACCTCTTATAACTTCGTTCCTAATCATTCGATTTTAATTTTCTTTGCAAATTCGCAATAATTCGCAAAACAATACTCTACCATTAAATTGCACACGGGATACCACTAGAAAACCTACTAGAAATAATATAATAGTGTACTTAAATTGCAATATTTTACGTTTTCCACATGCTGCTTTGATACTAGTTTGCTTCCTTTCAGGTTGCTACCGTCTAAAATAGAACAGATAAGGTGTAGTGGGGCGAAACGGAAAAATTGATTGATTAATTTGTATGTATGTCCTATATTAGCAGTAAAGTTATTTAAGAGGAAACTTACAGTTTACAGTGAGGTCCGAATTACTGTAGTGAGTTCTACCGGGGATCCGATGCACCAGTTATACGTTCTCTGTCCCATACACTAAGAATAAAATTGTAAAAGTTAAAAAAACAGGTAGAATTTTTGACTGTAAGCTTGTGTTGATTATGCATTGCGGTGATAGAGCTCCTTTTTCATTAGTTAGTTCAAGTTTCAATACTGAATTCAAACGTTTCTGTATCACTGTGTCTCTTCAAACTGTAATGTTGATTTTGATATGTTATTCAGAAAATGAAACAAAAAAAGGGGGGGGGGGGTAGAGCAGATGCGGAGAACCTTTCTTGTTTGAAAGGCCGCATTGACAATGCCCATTTCCCATGAATAGTTTTGAATAGATTTAATTTGTATAGTTATTTTACAGTTATTAGCTACCTTAATAATACCTAGGTATACACTAAAATGTACGAAACTACATTATACATTGTGTATAACAATATGTAACTTTGGTATTGTACCTTACCTTATCTTATCAAGTAGCCTAGCTCTACAGCCCGGCGTAGGCTTTGGTTTCCTCGACGATACGCCTCCATTCCTTTCTATCATGTGTTTTCCTCCTCCATCCTTTCACTCTCATTGCTGCCATATCTGACGTTATGTCATCTATCCATATTCTTTTCGGTCGTCCTCTTCTCCTTTCTCCATGCATTCTCTCCTGTAGTATCCTCTTTGGCATTCTATTTCGCTCGTTCCATTCTTTCGATGTGGTGTCCCAGTCATCATAATCTTTCCGCTTTTATATACTTCACTATGTCTTGTCCTTCTAATATCTCGTTTATTCCCATATTGTTTCGTGTTCTCCAAATGTTATTTTCTTGTATCGGCCTGTATTCTCCTGATGGTTTTCCTTTCATATTTTCTCAGTTCCTCTTCATCTGTTTTAGTCATTGTCCATACCTCGGCGCCGTTCTCACTAGAATCTTATATATTTTAATTTTTGAATTTCTTGACAATAGCTTTTTTCGGAATAACATGATGTTTCTAAAGTAAGTCTTATTGCCAGCCTGTACTCTGTCTTTAATTATTTCGCTGACTCTATTTTCGTTGTGTATTGTCAATCACTTTGGTATATTTCTTATATAATTCAGCAGTTATTCACAACAGGCCCAAAAGGCCACACTTTATGATTATGAAGATCGTAGGTTCCCCACCTATAACTTAGAATATCCAAGACCCATCTAGGGAGAATGCTACAAGAGGAATCTCCAGCAAAAATCATCCCTACGCTATAAAACTGCATTCTAAGTCAGTTTCAATTTCTTTTCTTTTTCTTTTTTCTTTTTCTTTTTCTTTCTTTTTCTTTTTTCTTTTTTCTTTTTCTTTTTTCTTTCTTTCTTTTTTTTTTGAAAAAATAAGATACATCTCCTCTGAATTTATTTTCTGAGTTCGGTCTTGATAGTTTCAGGTAAAGTGTATAATT
Organism: Thermobia domestica; assembly: GCF_964235325.1. Classification (NCBI taxonomy): domain Eukaryota; kingdom Metazoa; phylum Arthropoda; class Insecta; order Zygentoma; family Lepismatidae; genus Thermobia; species Thermobia domestica. The sequence continues at coordinate 58,148,413 of NC_137456.1, read as the reverse complement.
TGCAACTTATATAGTAGATACATGATTATTACAAAGACAGTATTTATGCATGTGGTATAAAATATTAAATCATGATATGTAGGCTATCGAGAAAGGCTGTTGCATTGTAAACTTTTTATCCTATATAAGTTGCGGTAGACATACTCAGAGTTTCAGGATACGCCACTGCAATGGTTCATATCCTCTCATGTATTTATATACAGTATTTTTAAAGTACCATATGAGTCATGTAGACCATATGAGAAATAACATGTAAATCATGTGTGTTGAAATTAGAATAAAAAATTTAGATATGTAGAAAATTATTTAATTACCACGAAAAAGTAGAAAATAAAATAAAATATGTATTAAAAGATGTTTTCCTTTGAACTAAAAAGTAAAAAAGAAATGAAAAAATCGTGCTAAAAAGTAGAAAGAAAGCATGAATAAGAAAAGCATGGGGAACGCTCTGATAACATAATGTCAGATTTGAAGAATCTATCAAGTGATTGTTTATGATGCTTTTTTTTAAAAAAAAAAAAAAAAACATGCTTATTTTCTACTTCTTGGTACGATTTGTTTCATTTTTCACTTTTTAGTACAAAGAAAAGCATGATTAAAATATTTGTTTTAAATTTTATTCTTTATTCTTTATATCAAGTTAGTAACGTTCTTCAAATGCTTCTTTTCTCATATTAATATTTTGTTATTATCTACTTCGGCTAGTGTCAGTAGCAAGCACATGAAATATATTATTCTTGATTTTAGGTCTTGTAAATTAATCCTCACAACAGTGGCGGATCTAGTCTGGGGCCGGGAACCTAGCCCCCAATTTTTTGAACAATAAAAATAATTGAAGCTATTATTTATATATTTTTGAAAGTTTATAGTAAGCGTTGTGTTTTATTCTTTATTGAAAATTTTTTGATACATTAGAAATAGTTTGAGTGCAGTTTTTCTGTTATGCAACGTGTAAAACAATATACGAGGGTCATTCGGAAAGTAAAGAACGTTTTTGTATAAACACTTTAATAACTGATATACAAAGGCGAAATTTGTGTTACATACTATGTGATACTTAAGTTACTTTTCGACATAGTCGCCGTGTAAATTTAAACACTTGTCATACCGTGGTACAAGTTTTTCCATGCCTTCGGCATACACAGTTGCCGCCAAACTGTTGAACCAATCACTAACAGCTTCCTTAAGTTCATCATCACTGCCGTAGTGGCTTGATGTGAATCGCCTATCCTCTTGAATTTTCCGCTGAATTCTTCCTTTGAGTTCGTCAGTCACAACAGAAGGCCGGCCCGAGCGTTCCTCATCGTGCGCATTCGTCCGTCCGTCATTAAACATAATGCACCACTTACGAACTGATGCTTCATTCATTACATTTCCATACACCTCAGTGATTTGTTTATAAATTTTTATCGGACGCACTTTTCGTGCATTCAAAAATCTTATCACACTATGAACCTCACACTTGGCGGGATCAGTAATTGTATCGCACATTTTACAGTCGCACAGCGAAGCAATAACGGACCGTAGCGGATCGCAGCTGGTGCCAGACTGAGGCTAAAGCATGCCCAGGTCAATAACCCAGCGGCAGCGGGGGTGGGGGAACACGCGCACGCGCTAGCGCAAAACGTTCTTTACTTTCCGAATGACCCTCGTATAAGGTTCACAATGTCAACACCTAACGTAGCTATATCCATCGGGAGAGAGTTAAGTTGGAAGACTTCTACACAACCCATGCAAAATTGTAAACTGGTAATATACCTATCATAGTCTTGGTTCTGGCTGCCCGCCTTCAGTTTTTACCTTCTAGATCCGCCACTATCTTACAGTATAGGTCATTCCTCATCACACTATCTTGCCTCGAAGAGCTGGATTACAGGACTACGATAGGCTATAGGCCCCTGCGTAAATACTACACGTACCTGAATTCGAACCCAGAACCTGTCGTTCGTAAGACTTGGGGAAAATTTTAAATTCATCTCCTGTAAAGGAGCCACGGTGCTCAATGGTAGACAGTTCATCTCTCGTGTATGGGATCCCTTATTGTATTCCATCTCGCGCCAAGTGAGATTTGTGGTGGACAAACAGTGTGTATGTGGGTTTGCTCGGGGTTTTTCCGTTTCCTCTCACTTTCTTCATTCCACTATTTTGTTAGTTCTCATCATCACCGTTAGTCTGCACAGCATAATCGTGGGACGTAAAACTGAAATATATTTTTCCCTATACTGTAAGAGGAGTGTTACTTAGCGCATTTTTTCTAATCCTTTATATAGGATAATGTATCCATAACTATACATTTGTTTGTTATAGCCCATTATTATCATTATTATTTATTGAATATTATGTTTTTTTGCAGATTTCCAGAAATTGAAGAGACGCCATAGGTGCTTCTGGATCAAAGTCCCATATCCAGTGCCGGAAGACTGTGTGTGTTCTATATGACATCATTTGAGCTTGGTACCTACGTATTTACCATCATTTCACGAGAGACTAAATACGTACACTCTGCTTCCATGAAACGTTCTTCAATTAGCAATATTCTGATGAGCAATTTTTTTAAGAGCAAATGAATTGTTGTTCTTAATTTCAGTAGATTTAAATCTTGTACTGAAAAATATTATCAGAATTGACGGTTAACACACTAAAAGCAAAATACCAAGTGAAAAAATGTATCTTTTTCTTATATTGTACATTTATTTTTACACATTTTAGAACTTCAACTGTATTTTGCTTGTATCAATAATAAGTAAATAAATATATTTTCAATAGTATTTTAAATTTACACATTTATTTATTTAACTTCTTTAACATAAAAAAATCCGACCGAATATACTCGTGTTAAATTCTGTTACATATCTTAAAAGGACGGTTATATTCGTTTTCCTATGTTTCCGCCAGATAGTGCTATTCAAATTGTTGCTTACATGCCTTTCTGGTAGATGTCACTGTAATCTCCTCCATTCAGCATTCCAGTCTGATTTCGTTTGCAATTAGGACTAATCACAAAGTCCATAAAATATAAACAATTATCTAAGTACACTAATTGGTATTTCAGTACTATTTTGTGTTTTTATTTTTAATTATTCAAATGCGTTTTCTTGCTTATTTTCACAAGTTCCATCGATAATGTTAGGTAATATCGTTCCCATTGCGAACGACGAGTGTACTCAGGATTTTACTTTAAGGATTCTTCAGATGCATGTACCTTATGTTGATTTGTAAACAACCAATATTATTATCATCATCATTTATAATGTTCTTAAGTGATTGTTTCAATTGAGTAATAAAAAAATACATTAAAATCGAAAACCTTTTCAATTCAAAATCTGTATGTTAAGAGGTTAAGGAACTTCCGTAGATATATAGTTTGGCCAATTAACACTGAAATCACCAGCAACGAACAGTAAGATACAAATTGGAAGAAAATTCGCCAAAATTCTAATTTTAAAGGAATCATCACGACATTTTTTGTTTGAATGTAAAAACTCTGGAAAAACCTCAATCAAGATAGCCAGCCACCGGATCGCCGTAAATAAAAAAAATATTTTTCTGAGATGTTTTGTATGTGCTATATTGGAGACTAGTTCTACATGATGGAATCATTAAATTGAAAGTTTTGATCGAAAATTTTAAAAAGGAAATGTCCATTGAAGTGTGTAACAACTTGATCTAGTGTTATTTGAAAAATAATAAAGCTTTATATTGGGTTGGCAACACTGTTAACCTTGTGGTATTACATAGCATGTCAAACAATGCCCTCTAGTATGGTATAAAATTTCAGCGTTTTTCGTTCACTAGTTTAAAAGTTACAATGGCATACAAAGGTAAATGGTCCACCCTATCTATATCTATATCTATATCTATATCTATATCTATATATCTATATCTATATCTATATCTATCTATCTATCTATATATATATATATATATATATATATATATATATATATATATATATATATATATATATATATATATATATATATATATATTAGGGATAGCAAAAATTTTCCGGAATCGGAAATTTTAGTTTCCGGATTTCTGAAAAGTTCTGGAATTTTTCCGAAATCGAAATTTTTCCGATTTTACTTTCCGGAAAGTAAAAATTCTGGAATTGGCCATCCCTAGCTAGTAGCTGTTAAAATAATTTTTAAAAATATATCATAATGAATATATACTGTAACTTGTATTATTATCTTGTAGTTGGAGATGTCTTATCACTTAGGTAGAGAATTGCTACTGCAGTTGTTTACTGCTTTATGAGGAAGGTGTTATTTTCACACACAAAAAAGTCGCCAGTATGTCTCAAACATTATCGTGTTCCCACCTGCAACTGCTCCAAATCACTGCAAACTACTTTTTAACTAGACGAAATGCAGTGATGGAAAAAAAATCTCAACAACCATTCTGATAACATTTGCTTATTGTCAACATACCTACGTATGTACAGTAAATACATATTATAATTTTTGATTTTACGAAGTATACAATGTAATTGCTCAATAATTAAGATAAGCAAGCATTCATTAATTTATATTAATATAATAATTAATAAAACTAATAAGCGGGTGATTGATGGCTCAGTGGTAGAGTTTCTATCTATGGTATTCTAACCCAGGTCATGTGGGTTTTCGATGGGTAATATTGTGTTTGCAAATTTTCCTGTGGTTCTCTTGGTTCCCTTTATTGTATTTTTTCCATTATCACTCATTAATGAATTTAGTTTACCAAAACTCTATAGACCTATATTCATTCTGTCCATCAGTCCGTCAGGGAAGCAGTCTCAAGATCTATTTGATGGATTACCATCAATTTTGGCCACGATGTACAGAGTTAATAATTAAGAATCGAGTTCCCTGATGAATGTAATATTCAAACCGAAAGCGGTACAAATCAACCATTTCCGGTTTTAACGTTAATGACTGTACAGTAAATATGGTAATAGATAGCAAGAAGCTGTTTCCTTTAATCGACATATATAATATTCATGTAAATAGAATGGTACCCAATTTATGCACCTGCTGAAAATAGTGAGCTTAGGTATTTAGGGAGCATTTTTTCCGCTTTAGAAAATGCGTGTTTGGTAAAGAATGTAGAGAATTAGCTGGATCAAACGGGAAACAAATGAAAAAGTGTTAGAAATAGTATGGGGGGGAAGAACAATTTTAGGTGTAATAGAAACGAGGAAGAAACACTGGTTGGAACATTACCTTGAAAGGAACTGCGTCATGAAGAACGTGCTAGTACATATGGCGGCAGGAGAAACAGGGAGAGGCGAAAGAGGCTACAGTTGATGGATGATATTAAAATACGTGTCAAGTAATATAGGTTTGATTACTTGACCTGTTATGAGTCAAGTAGTGTAGGTTTGATGCGTATGCATTGTTTAAGCCTAGCTGTGACTTATTATATTTATTGGCATATGCTGAATTTTGACAACACCGATGTGAAGGTTGACTAGTCGTATAACTTAAAACATGGATAGCAGATGCCGCTTACTGTACAATGTTTAAGTTTCCTTGCCTTTGTGAATATGTTCGAAAAATGTATCGCTTTCGTCGCTCATAATTAGCAGCAATGTAAAGCAGATGTAAATTATCGATTTCTTTGGTTCTTGATCAATTCATTCATCTTTTCATCTTTTTTAGTTTCTCAAAATGCCATACAATCGAATGATCAACGCCTAGTTTCTTTGCAACTACTCGTGTTGTTTTCCGCAGAACTGCTTCGAGGATCAGCTTCAATTCGTAGTGTTCAACAACCGAACAACGTTAGTGATCTTCCTTATCCTCCAAGAGTAAGTCACTATGACAGAATTTTTAGAACCAACCTTCCATTGTATGTTCACTTACATTACCATAACTTATATCTCACTTTCATTAATGTTTCAATTTATTTTGGGTCCTCTGCGACCGAATTTAAAGTTACGATGCATTGGAGTTTGGAAAATTGTATAATATTTTGGCTTGCTATATTTATTAGTATTTTCATTAACTATGATCATATTCAACTGACTTCCCCTATACAGGATCGGATTTAGGGGGGTGCACGTGAATCCCCTCCCCCATCCGTTGTGAATATACACTATCTAAAGTGAAAAGCTGGCAGTGAAAATAGCAATACCTTCCGAAAATTTCATGTCATGTTTCCGTTTCGGGCTTAAAAGAAAGTGGATTTTTGCAAAAGCAATAGTTTAAGTCAATTCCTAATACACACCACAGATGCCTAAAGGCATTTACAAAATTTTAAATTTTATTCAAATGTACTGGTAGATAATGGCGCACCCCTCTCAGAAAATCCTGGATCCTATATTTCTACATTTAGTACAATTGAGGAGTTTGATGCAATAGGGGCATAAGTCTGAAACATGCAGTTGGAGAAAAACGATGTTGAAAATTTAAGTAGTTTTTTTTTTTCCTTACATAAAACATCGTAATATGCAGCATTTTATTCCGATCTTGAATTGAAATGTTGCCAGGAGGCTAAACAAGCATGGCAAAAGCCACAAATGCGTTTGATGCGAAAAGAGCGTACACTCGCTTACGCCCTTATTACATCAAACTCTTCCTCAATTCTAAAAGGAATCAGTTAATCAAAATATTGTAGGTACAACGATATTATTTACATGAATCAACAATAATATATTGAAAATTTTATGCCTCCATGAGTTGAGTTGACTGAGTTTGACGTCCCTTTCAGCAGCGAGGCTATATTCATTTATTTATTTATTTCTAGACACAACAGGCTACATAACCCAATTACAGTGTCCGTTAAATGTATTAAGCGACTATAACACATTCATATATTCTTAACGATTTTCCTTACTAGCACGTAGCGCTAGCCCACTCGGCTACCAGAGAGATATGGGACCTGCTGATTAACGTGGAATCCGAACCACAGGAGCAATATTTATTAATGAAATATGAATAAAATGGTAAAATCGTCATTGGGAAAAAAACTCACCCCCTAGAATAAACTATTCCTCATAGATTTTTCAGGACAAATGAGATGTGCCATATAGTCAACTATCAATTAAACATTTATTTATGAAGTATGAACAAAATTGTCTGAGTCGTTTTTTTTTTTTTTTTTTTTGATAATTGTCTAAAAAAACTCGCCCCAAGAACAAACAACAATAAATAAAACTCGCCCCAAACTTCGCCCCTGATATATAGTTTTGAAGTACAAATGAGTTATGCAATATTGTCATGTTTTTAAATTAAATATTTAATTATGAACACTGGCGCTAATCCCGGGCGAGGAATGTCCCCTCCAATCTTATAACTGAGAGGGGACGGTCTTCCCCAATAATCCGATTTGAAATGTGTTTTTGGAGAGAAATTTGATGATTTTTGTTCGATTGCCAGAAAGGAACGTGAGATGAAATTGATGTCCCCCAGAATAAGCCTTAAAACTGCAAGCCTCCCAACGTTGAAGACAACTCTGCCTCTCTGATCTTCCACAACATAGTTTTTCAACTTCATAAATATTTTGGACATCGTAAAAAAAAAAAAAAAAAAAAAAAAAAAAAAAGGAACCGTCTTACTCGTCCCCCCTCCCCCCAATGTTGAAGACAGATTTGCGCCGCTGGTTATGAAGTATGAATAAAATAGACTGACTTTTTTTTGGGAGGGGAAGTTATCCGAGAAGAAAATCACCAGTAAGAATAATGTATAGGGGAGACCGGGGCTGGTTGGCAGCAGGGGCTAGTTGACGAACCGCATATAACTCCTTCATTAATTAACATAATGAGCTGTTGCTGCTGTCATAAAAGAGCGACCTATGGATGCAGCTGCCACCTTCATATGGAATTTGTAATTGCGGATTATGGCGTCTATTAGATAAAGAGTTTTTGCCAGTCTGAAATATTTTTTTCAGTTCGCCTTTACATCAGAGAATCGTCACTACTTGGAGTTCAGAGGTAAGTAACATAGCATTAGTTAGATCTGAACTTTGTTTTTATGGATATTCAAACAATAAAACGTAAATGCCAAACAATTGCTGAGTAATTACGACTTTATTGTACAACATGGGTTTGGGGTTGGTTGGCAAGTGCGCCAAACAACCTGGTGTGAAATTTTATTTCATTTTACTTGTATTGTTACATTGTTTTATTGTTATGTAGTATACAGTTCTATAGATCTCTTACTTCTATGTTGTAGAATAGCATGCACGTATTGGATTATTGTCAAAATTTAGAAATCGAGATAAGACTGTATGCCGGACTCTGAATTTTCTAATAGGCCTAATTCTCAGGATCACGAATATTTTGTATGTGCTCTTTTGTTACAAAAATAGAGGCCTAGCTATTGATTTTTCTTTCTTTGTGGAAAGTGGGGAACAAACTGCATTTCTCGATAATTCAACTAAAACATATATTAGTTTCAGTTAGCTACTTTGTGAACAGCGGGAAACAAACTACGTTTCTTGATAGTTCAGTTATTTTAATTATATTTTGAAATAATATGAAGAATTAACCTACACCAAATCATATTAAAACTGATGTGATTTGATAATCTTGTAGCTTTCAATGTCATGACAACCAAGCAAGAATGAAAGAAAGAAGTTTTCATATTTCATAATGCTGATTCTTTTAAATGTTGTGAATAAGTCATTTCAAACTTCAAATATCCTGCTTCATTGCAATATATATAATAGAATTTAGAAATATAACGTTTATTTCTAATAAATCCAATTTTTGTTTGTGTTTTGCTATATTTAAAAAGTATGCCAACTAGCCCCACAATATCAGCCAAGTAGTCCCTTACTAGTAGTCGGTTGGTAGTCGGTTGGCATATTCCATTTTAAAAGAAAGAAAATTTTATTTCTCGAAAACTGTAAGCAACAAAACAAAAACAAAAATTGAATTTATTAGAGAAAACATGGGTCTGTCCGTACACATCCATTACATTGCAATACAGTGCACCATCTGCTCATAAAAAAAATAAAGAATGAAAAGTTCGCCAACCAGCCCCAGTCTCCCCTACTTCGTTGATTTTTAAGCACAAATAAAATATACTATATTGACATGTTACTAACGAAATATATTTATTTATGAAATATGAACAATGTCGCCTGAATATTAAGTCATCCGATAGAAAACTAACTTCCAAGAATAAACTACTTTCTCGATTTTTCCCACGGAAATGATTTATACCGCATGATCGGGTTGCTTTTGGAAGATTGTTAGAGCTGTTAGAGCAAAATCGTTAGAGCTGTTTTTGAAAAAAATCACATTTTGTTTTAAATTTTTACCCTTCAAGTAAACTACCTATGTTTTTAGAGATAGGAAGGAAATTTGACCCCTTCCCCTAGAAGATCATATAGAAATCTTAAGGATCTTCACTACAGCGAAATTAAACTACCACTAATTTTAGAGTTTTTCTGTAATATCTTCAAAACAAAAATATTCGAAAAGCAGAAACGTAGTGAACTAGACAATACGATTTTGCATGTGATACCGTTATCACAACTCATCTATTTACTTTCGATTTGGAACTGTAGATAGATTTGGCATTTTTTTTTGCGGGTTCTGTAAATAAGTATATAGGTGAATTGTGGTGCATACCAAAAGTACATAGGTGAATTGTGGTAAAGGTATCAATGCAAAATCGTATTGTTTAGTTCACTACGCTTCTGCTTTTCGAATATTTTTTATTTGTTTTGAAGATATTAGAAAAAACTCTAAAATTAGCGGTAGTTTAATTTCGCCGTAGTGAGGACCCTTACGTTTAAAATTTGGTCTCGTTACGTTGAACGGTATGGCTTTAGGTGTGTATACATCAGGCCGAACAGACGGACAAATGTCTAAGAAAATATTTTTTTTCGGTATCTATGAGCCATGGAATGTGCAAATCCATTGAAATCTCGATTTCGATTTTGTTTTCTCATGATCACTAAACTTTCTTCTCTCCTTTCGTATCTCATAAATAATAAAAAGAAATAGTAGTTAAATTTCACTTTTTCTCCAGTTTCTTTGAGTTGGTGGAATTTTCAAAATTCGTGTACATAATAACTGGATCCGTTCATACGATCTAATTAATTATTATAATGAGTTAGGAAAATAAATAAACGATGAAGAAATATTACAAATAACTTGAAATAAACACCAAGAGAGATTATATTGCTCATCATAAACTTACATATCATAAATAAACCCAAAATACATTATAGTAACACAAAACCCTTCTATTATTTCACGATCAGTAAGTTCTCTTGGCAGGAGCAATCGTACCCACTCAAACGATTTTCGTATTTTTTTTAGTGTTAAGTCGACTTAAATCGTTTCCATACCCTACAGTAACAGTAATACAAAAAATAATAATTTTAATAATGTAAGTTACTATGTAAAACTTGGTGAAGATGTGATGGAAGTACACGATTACTGTGACTTTGTACTCATTCTACATATTAAAATTGCTGTAGCCCCATAACTGAAATCATCAGTGCAAATCTGTCTTCAACATTGGGGGGGGGGGGTAAGACCGTCCCTGTAATCTTTTTTTTTTAAGCAATGTTCAAAATATTTATGAAATTGAATAACAATGCTGTGGACACAAATCATCACATTTCTCCCCCCCCAAAAAACACATTTCAAATCGGATTATTCGGGGGACAGTCCCCCCAGTTCCAAGATTGGGGGGGGACAGAGATTTGCGCCAGTGACTGAAATGTACAGCAGGTGCCCACTTTAAAAGTGAATTAAATTGACTGTCAAAAGATACAAATATATTATAAAATCAAAATGTGCCCTTCTGGTACACCAGACGTAATATTTGTAATATATACTGTATATTAATAAAAGTACAGACAAGTGCATCATTTGACACAGATATGCGCTTAATAGTGAGTATATGAATCAACAGGACACATTACATTGCATATTTATTTTATCCACTTGAACGATGTGATGTGGTTTTGAGTTTAGCGTCCCTTTCTGCACGAGGCTATACGGGACGTGAACCTAGAGTTTAACCTGAGATTCGAACCACAGGAGCTCCCGCCGGGAATCGAACGAGGATCTTTCGCGCCAATGGCACGTACGCTAATCGCTTAGCCACGAGTGAGCCCTCAACTTGAATGAATATGTGATATATATATATATATATATATATATATATATATATATATATATATATATATAATCAGCAGTTCTAACTTTGCAACTCCAAATGAAGCAAAATAATAATCTTTTCATAACCTCCCACCAGATGGCATAGTGTGATTCGATCCATCCTTATAAATGTTGTCTGCACTTCGTCATTCAAAATTTATCTGAAATTAAAAGTGACGTCAGTATTACGTCTCTACATACACATAAATATTCGAACGCAACTTCCTTTCATGTTGTAAATGACAATTGAGTCAAGTGGGGGAGGGGGAAGCGGGAAAGATTTTTTTTTTTAATAATATTTAAATACGGCTGGTGCTAATGTCATACATTCTTGGATGCGATATACATAACCAGGTGTGGTAGTGTGATATTGGTGCTAAGAAAAATACATTATCAGGAAATATATTCTTATCTATGCAATAAGAAGAATATCCATCAACTTTCTAGTTTTAGTACTGCCTGTCAGTAAAAGGGTCAGAGGTCAAATTATTAAACTGGCCCCTCCAACAAAATGACAACCCTTTTCTCGTTCGTTTCAGTTTTGAGATTTTTCTTTCATTTAATGCAGTGATGCTAACCTGGAACCTTATAAAATCCCATCTCTAAAGGCAGAAATTCCCATTTTATTCTTAAATTTCACATGAGCTATACTAATTACATTTTTTTTTTTTCAAAATTTATAAAATATGAAGATTGAAATTACTATACGTCACTTACTTTCTTCAATATTTGAGTAACTTATCTGTAAATACCGATCTTCTAAACTCCTAATAACTACTTTTCCTTAAATTGAAATTGTCGATGAAAGCAAGCACATATTATCAGACTTTAGTATTTCCCAAGAACGTTATAAAATAGAGGATCTGCCCATACGTATCTTCAACATATGAACTCAATGAAGCCAAAAAACAACCGAGTATCGCTTGAGCCGGCACGTCTGATTGGCACGTCTTGTTTCTGCCATGATTGTTGGCTCGAAACATTGCGATCTTAGTGGCGCGGAGTGGGCAGAGTAGGTGTGGCGAAGCTGTGAAGTATGGCTTCACGATTTTACTGTACGGGCAGATCCTCTATTTTATAATATCCTTGGTATTTCCGATTCGCTTTTGTGCCATAATATTTTACTAAATGTAGTAAAACTTGGCCAACTTCATTCTTCAGTTCGGCAGCGGTGACTCTGTGGTAGAACGTTCACCTATGGTGCGTGGGGTCCTTGGTTCGATCCCAGCTCGCGCCAAGTGAGTTTGTGATGGACAAACACCGTGTGTCTAGGTTTTATCGGGATTCTCCTGTTTCCTTCCACTTTCTTCATTCCACCATTTTTTTATTAATTTCTCATCAATCACTGTCTCTTTCAGCCTCATTGGTATAACCGTAAGCCGCAAAACTTTAAGATTTCATTTCATTTGTTCATTCTCCAGTTATTTCGTGTAGGATATTTTAGAAATTGACTCTTTGTCATTCGGTAATTTACTTTCCTCCATTTGTGATTCTTTTTTTCATATTCCAAAGTACAATTTACGTTCTTCGGTGTTTGTTTTTTGAGACTCATATGTTCCGGTATAAATAAGTTTCACACTAACATGCATTTTCCAACAACAAAATTTGACAATTACTACTCATTTCTAGATTATTCAAGTGTCATTAGTCTAAATTCTGATTATATATATAGAATTTTGTTTTATAGAAGAAATAAATATTTGAAAAATACCATATGTACTGTCAGTGGCATATTTAGGATTTTGTTTCGGAGAGGCTATGCACAACACGGTTAAGCGGGGGGCGGGGGGCAATTGTCCACCTGAGTTTGAGAATTAAATATATTTTAATTTATGCATAAATTGAAGTTTCAATGGTATGCATAAAATGCAGACTGGTGAATCTTATGTGATATGATACAAAAATTTAGCAGTGAATCTAAGCTTTTACTCTGTTCGCATAAGAAAAAAGAAGCACCCTCTTGGCCTACCTAATTTTCCGGGCTATTTATCCCTCCTCCTCTTGATTTTCTTTAATTCAAACCTTTACTTTTCTTTATAACTAAACCATGTAAATAGCCCTTTACTATAACAACTTAAGTTCTGTTATATTGATATCCGTGCAAGTTGGTGTGAAACACCAGTTTCGCTTATCAGCTCCTCTTAGTTTTAGTGTTACTGACAACAGCCGACTTGAATCACAACTTACAACGGTCGAAAGTAAGTAACAACTGAGAAAAAGAAACAGAAGAGTAGAATGAACGAAAGAAAGAAAAAAGAACGCAGTTGTTACATGGAATGATATTTGACAAATACGCTATTATTTCTAAACAAAGAGCATAAGAATATGGAAAGCCAATGAAATTCTTAGAAATATTCAGAAGGATTGTTGTTGTTCGTGAAATGCGAAAAACTAACAAATTTATTTCGGGGGCTTGAGCCCCATAGCCCCCCTAAATACGCCAATGTAGACTGCTAATTTTGATGAAAATTACCTTTATCCCTATTCGAAAAATTAATGTCCATTAATCCCACTAAATGGGACTTTTCCCACGGGTTGGCATCACTGACTGAAAGTTCCATCTACTTAAGCATATAGTTAAATTATTGTGACACGTCATTTTTTCAAAGCAATAACGTCACAGAACTTCTTTGAAACCATCGAGCTTCATACACGATATACGATTAACTCATTGCAGTGTCAATTTGCGACATCCTTTTGGACAAATTAATACCAATATCTTTCCCCTTTGTGCATATCTTTGCTTACTGCATTGGTGCGTCATTGGCATTTTTGTTTATTTGTTTATATGTGAGTATAATTTCGTAATTAATTGATTTATGTTGAGTCGCAAATACAGAAAACGATTCAAGACAATTTAGCCAATCGAGAGAAGTTCTCGGAACAAAACAAACAGGATATCCTCGTTGTCTTAAATGAATCAAGCGAAACGAGTTTTGATTCCCTAAGAGACTCATAGAATAGTCTTTCTTTAACTAAGCACGTTTCGTAAGAGACATTCGTTATTTTATTTTTATTTCTCAATGTAAACTAAAACAAAGGCTACATTAAAATTTGAAAACGAGGTGTTTTAAAAATATTTTCAGTTGTGAAGTGGTACTTAAGAATGTAAAACGCCAGGAAGAACGTAATCATGTCCCACATTGCTCAGAATTCTTAATAATAATAATAATAATAATAATAATAATAATAATAATAATAATAATAATAATAATAATAATAATAATAATAATAATAATAATTTGTACGGTTAGTAAACTCATGTTGGATTCCAGGTGGGAGCTCATTGATTAATTGATCTGTAGGCTACTTACATCCTTTGTCAAGTGCAGTCAGCGAGAAAAGTTCTTTCCGTTTGCTAAAATTTGGCAGGAGGGTAAAATTTTGGTATGGCTGGAATGAATAACGATGGTATAGCTGGAACGTACAAAAAAATTTACATTCTTTTTATTTATTTAAAACTGTACTCAAATTGTTCTTCCATTCTCAAGTTATTTACGTAACTAATTTCATCAAACGAAGAGAACTTTTGTTGCTGACTGTACAAGTCTATATATTACGACTAGACCTACAGTTGAAAGTGGAATCTGGACCACTGTACTGGGATAACCACTATAGTGTTCTAGCTACTATACTTGAAGGGACCCCTCCCAGTTGGTCTAGTGGCTAGTGAGTGTGCTTTGGTTTACGTGATCCCAGGTTCGACTCCCAGTGGGAGAGCACAAACATTTAATATCACAATTATTCATTTTTTCATTACTCACCCATCTCCTTTAGCCTAAAGGGAATGATCGTGGGACGTTACACTTAAAAAAAAATCATAGACTTGAATGGGAACTATTGTGGTATGGATGGTATGGTTTAGTTGTAGACCCATAAATTATCTCACAGGGTCACACCCAAAGGGGTTCATCGGGTTTTCGTGATCGGATCACGATTAGATCTGATCAATATCTATCTGTGTACAAAATTTGGTAGCTAAAGGTGACTCCTTTCTAATGAAGATTAATTACACACACACACACACACACACACACATATATATATATATATATATATATATATATATATATATATATATATATATATATATATATATATATATATATGCAGGTTATTTTATAACACTAGGAATCTCGTTTAATACCTACACAATCTGATAGAACCAACGGTGATTCAGTTGAACGAAAATTCTGATATACCGGTACAATTTCTTCTAGTATACTGTATATTTGTATACAAATCTCAACCGACAAGTGTTTCCTAACCTTTCCAGTACACTATACTGTCTGCTCAGTGATGCCAATCCGAGAGAAAAAATCCCATTTTGTGGGAGAATTTTTGACATTGATTTCTAGAACAGGGATAAAGGGAATTTCCGTAGAAACAGGCAGGATATATGGGACTTTTTCACACACTTACTTCATCAACACCAAGAAAAATTCTAAATGGTGGGAAGTAGACTAATTAGTTTTCAATAGGCGTGAAATTAGTGATAATTGGCAAATGTTGATACTGTAAAACTTGAGAATCTCAAGAAACAAATGTCAGGGAACGTCAATCGTAATCTGGCATTTAAAACAAAAGAAAAAAAGAAAGAAAGTATTAAACGAGAAACAACTATCTTCCAAAATGCTTGACTCGACTTATAATAACTTGAGAATGATCTTTGTCTAGTTTCGTTTCGTTCCGTGGAAGACTTCAGCACAAAAGAGCGTGCTTAAAATATGAAGTTATGACAACATGCAATGGCGGATTCAGGATATGATAAAGGGAGGAGCTAAATCATAGTTTACCGCTTTATCCAGTGTAAAGCAGGATTGAAGCCCATTTTATCCAGTGTATACCTGAGCGTCAAGGGGGGGGGTCTATAGCCCCTATAGCTCCCACCCTTGGATCCGCCATTGACAACATGTACATGTTTTCGTCAACATTTTCAATTATTTCTTTCAATTAAGGTAAGGAAAAATATTTGATAAACGTAGAATATCAGAATTTACGGATATTTCACTTATATATTGAAAAAATGAGTAACACACAGTATTTTCATATTTTATGTTTTGATTTTTTAAAACTAAGTTAGTACAGCATGGGAAATTCAAGAGCAAAATGAAAATTTTTGCCTCTCAAAATGGGATTTTGCAACGTTTCAGGTCGGTATCACTGTGTGTGTTAAAAATAGACGGGAAGTCGGATGAGTATCGTAACAATAAATTTACTCTTTGTTAAAGAACTGGTAGACCGAAATAAATGCTATAATCATTGTTGATGTTTTAAAATACAAGTTGCGCCGAGCAAAGGCAATTTTTTTGGCACTTCGGTTAACCTGAAAGTTCATAGTATCTGGATTCGGTTAAACAGAACTATGGTGTATTATAATATAGAATAGATAAAAAGAGTGCGTGTCTGTATGTCTAAAATAAGATTTTGGCATAGAAAAAAGTCACCTAAACCAATCAAATTTTGTACAGAGATAAATTTTCACGAAATCTAATCCTGTACGAAGCTGTTTCCTTGCTTTTCGATTCGATGAATGATTGGGTGGTCACGTGCTCTGGAGATTCAAAAATTATATAGTATCTGGGGAACCCTCGAAGTTAGACAATATACACTACTCTATGGTGTTACAGGTTGCATACTGTTCGGTTTGTGCGAGTATTGAATAAAATTGGGTGGTCACATGTTCTGGAGATTCAAAAATTATATAGTATCTGGGAAACCCTCGAAGTTAGACAACCCACACTTCTCTACTTTGTTACAGGTTGCATAGTGTTCAGTTTGTGCGAGTATTGAATAAAGTTGGGTAGTCACGTGTTCTAGAGGTTCAAACAGTATAGTGTATCTCGGAAACCCTCAAAGTTAGACAACCCACACTACTACGCGTTGTTACAGGTTGCATAGTGTTCGGTTTGTGCAAGTATTGAATAAAGCTTTAACTGTTACATCACTTAGCGTACAGTCAGTTCTTCCTGTTACTGCATTAAAACATCAGACACTTAGTAGATAACTGATGTTGGAAGATCAGTTTGTTTTAAAGCAGAAAGTCTTTGAAAATAACAATATGTATTTGACATAACTCTATAAACGTGATAAAAGTTAATATGTTTTCTTTTTTCATTTTATAATTTGTTTAACATACCTAAATTCTCGAATTCCCCCTCCCCTAAAAAATAAGTTGCCAGAAAAACTAGTGGTTACTGTGTGTGTCTTTGACTTAAAATAATCATATTTGGTTCTCTCTTTGGAGAGCATCGAACACACTACGATGCTTTAGAATCTCATTTTAAACTGGGGGGAGCAAGGTGGCTCAATGATAGAGCGTTTATCTCTTTCGTATGGAGTCCCTGGTTTGATTCCCGGACAAGTAAATTTGTGGTGAACAACATCGTGTCCGTGAATATTCTCGGAGTATTCTAGTTTCCTCCCACTTTCTCATTCCACCAGTCCTTCCATCATCATTCAATTGACTTAATCGTCCGTCTTCCTTAGCCTAACAGGCATAATCGTGGGACGTTAAACTGAAAAATTCATTTTTTCTCGCTTTAAACTGTAGAGTTCGTCCTACAGTGTATATAGCCACGGTGCTTGATAGATGAAGTAATTCAAAATCAATCAATATTAATTACACAGCCACACACACACACACACACACACACACACACACAAATAAAAGTTCTGTACACCGAAGCCCAGGGTATGGATTCGATGTTTTGTTACACAGAATCCAAATTTTGAAGCCCCCAGAAATGTTGATCTTGTCAATTTTTTGTTATGGGCGAAAAACTTGAGAGCGATTTTGGGTAGGAAGGATACACGTAATATAGTTCTACAAAAAAAAAAAAAAAAAAAAAAAAAAAAAAAAAAAAAATCTGCAGTTTACCTCAGGTTATGGATTCGATGTATTTTGTTACACAGAATCCAACTTTCGAAACCCCAGGACGATTAACTGTGTCAATTTTTTATGGGCGAAAAATGTGTGTCCTCCTACCCAAAATAGCTCAAATTTTTCGCGAACAAAAAATTGACACGGTCAATCGTCCTGGGGTTTCGAAAGTTGGATTCTGTGTAACAAAATACTTACATCGAATCCACTGCACAGAATCTTTTTGTTGTTGTTGTTGTTGTTGTTGTGTTACGTGTATCTCCCTAACTAATATTGCTCAAGTTTTTCGCCTATAACAAAAAAAAAAAAAAAAAAAAAAGAGAAGGTCTATCTTTCTGGGGTTTCGAAATTTGGATTTGAGGTAACAAATACATCGAAACTATACTCTGGAGTTCAGAGCACAGAACTGTTATTGTGTGTGTGTGTTTGGCTGTGTTATTATTATTATTATTATTATTATTTTAAACACTGAAAAAAAATTAAGATTTCTTAAATCTGGTTATATTAGCCGAGATCTCTTTCCTACAAAATTCACAAAAATAAACCACTGTTGAAAGCACAAATCTACATGTAGTGTAAAACGAAAACACTTGAGGGAGAAACGAAAGTTAAAGAAAGCTTAATAATGAAGAATGGTCACCTAGAGGAAAAACGAAAGATGGAAAGGATAGTTATGGATAAATGAAATCTCGAAGAAAAGGAAAGGTGGAGAAGAATTAGTTGGCGGAGGGTATATGAGTGTCAATATATATGTGTGTGTGTGTGTGTTCCTGAGGGCTTTTTTTAAAAGCAACTAACCGAGTGTGTGTGCTCAACTATAAGCCGAAGGGAATTAGCACCAAATGTTATTTGAATTCCATTGCGTTGTCATAGCTGTTCCACTCATGTGCGTATAATAGTATTAGAGGATTAAGTTTTTCTTTCTTCTCCCCAAATAGCTTCTTCATACCTTTTTGCCAATAGGGAAAAGGTGTGATAAATACAGTAAATCTCATAAATAACATTCTTTGCTTTCGGTTCTCCTTTTTTCTGTTTTTCAAGCGACAATTTTCGGAAAATCCGTCTTGTTCGTACAAGCTAGAAAATATTCTCCGTATCAGGGTTGCTACTTGTCAATATTTTCTACTAAATTTAGTAACTCATTATTGATTGATTGATTTGTATTCAATATCTTTGTAGCGGGCGCAGTGGCTCAGTGGTACAGCGTTCACTTCCGGTGCTTGGGGTTCCTGGTTCGATTCCACCTTGTGCCGTGTGGACTTTGTGGTGAACAAACACTGTGCTCATGGGTTTTCTCGGGGTTCTCCCGTTTCCTCCCACTTTCTTCATTCCACTATTTCATTCGTTTCTCATGATCACCGTCTTCTTTAGCTTAACCGGCATAATCGTGGCACGTAAAACTTAAAGATTTCATTTCATTTCATTTATAAATGACTGCAAGCTCGTACAAGGATTTCCTTTTCCCAACTACTTGAGCAATATCCACAAATATATCATTCTTCTCCCCAAATTTAATATTATTTTCCCCCAGGTTTACTATTCTACTCCTAAATTTAATGTTTATCCCCCTCAAATTTAACATTTTACTCCCATATTTACCATTCTTCTTCCTGATTTCAATATTCTTTCCTCCAAATTTATCATTCTACTCCCAAAATCTAATATTTTTACCCTTCACATTTAACATTTTACCCCCAAAATTAGTATCCTTTTCCAAAAGTTTACCATTCTACCTCCAAATCTAATATTTACCTACCTCAAATTTAATACTTTACCACCAAATTTACCATTCTTCTTCAATATTCTGTCATCAAAATTTACCATTCTACTCCCAAAATCTAATATAATTTTACCCCTCAAATTTAACATTTTATCCCTAAATTTAACATTCTTTCCTCCAAGTGTACCATTCTATTCACAAATCTAATATTTCTCCCCCTAAAATTAAACATTTTACCACCAAATTTGTCATTCTCCTTTCTGAATTCAACATTCTTTCTATCAAATTTATCTATCAATTTCTTTTCCCAAATTTAACATTCTCCTTCTCAAACATAATATTCTTTCTTCCAAATTTACCATTCTACCCCCAAATAAAATATTTTCTCACCTCAGATTTGACATTTTAGCCCCAAATTTACCATTCTCCTCCTCAAAATTAATATTCTTTTTCCAAAGTTTATTTACCCTTCTACTCTGAAATCTAATATTTTCCCCAAATTTGATATTCTCTTTTCCCAAGTTTACCATTGTATACCAAAATTTACTATTCTACTCCGCAAATTTAATACTTTCCCCCAAAATTTACCATTCTACTCCGCAAATTTAGTATTCTTTCCCCCAAACTTACAATTTTCCTTATCACACGGAAAGATAGGTTAAACAAGTATATAAAAGAAATTTGCAAAAACCAAACTAGCTTTTTTTTCTGCGAGAATAGTTGTTGCATTAATTTTTAACATTTTTCGTAGGCAGCCCTAAGTCTCAACCAATTCCATTATGTGTTCATTTATTATTATTACTATTATTATTATTATTATTATTATTATTATTATTATTATTATTATTATTAGTAGTAGTAGTAGTAGTAGTAGTAGTAGTAGTAGTAGTAGTAGTAGTATTGTGGATAATGTAAATGTTAAGGAATGAACACCATGCGTGAGTTTTATCGAGTTCTTTCGTTTTTTTCCTCTTCTCCATTCCATCATTATCATAGACGCTAATGTACCTCATTATCACCTCCCTTGGTTTTGGTAAATATTCATAGGACGGTAAACTTTTTAAAATAAGCTAAGGATTGGGAATAGCATATACAGAGTCCCATGCAGACGCGCACTCAAAAATTTTTGTTGGGAGGAGGGAGGTGTTAAATACTACAAGCCGCTATTTACATACTATTGAAGGGGATATTATTCTTCACACGAAAATAGGGATACGCACGAGACGAGTCGAGACAGGATTTTCCTGACAACATTTGAGTCGAGACACGGCTCTTCCAATAGAGAAATATACATTTTTAGAGACGAGACATCCACAAATCTTGTCTCGTGCGCATCCCTACACGAAAAGATGATAAGTATTTATAAAATACTTTCACATATATTTTCAGAAAAAGAAAATATAGAACTACATTGTTTTACATATATATATATATATATATATATATATATAAGAGAGATGAAGTGTAAAGATTAAATTTTCATGCTACATCAATCATCTCTCTGTTAAACAAGTATATTTTTATTGAGAAAGTGTACAAGTATATTTCGAGTTTGGAAGTTTTTGGGTGAGGGTCCGGACCCGTTGGACCCCCTCCTATGGTTTCGCCATTGGAAACCATGAAATGATACTCCGAGATTTAGTGATTTTTCAAATCACCGTTCTAAGTACTAAATACATATTGTATGTTGGCAACTCTGCTCCATATACCTTCACCCGTGCTTGCTTAAGGGTGGATGGGAATTGAATATCTTGGAAGTATACAAGGGACCTTTTTTTTTTTTTCCAAGTCGCTTGTTATTTGCTGTCTGTAATTCATTCATTCATTCTTTTCTTCTTGTCTGTTATATTTGTGCTGTGGTATGTGTGTGAGTGTGTGCTCACGCATGAATTCTGTTTAACAGATGAAAGGAATGTTTTTGGGGGGGCTTCTTTTCTTGTATTATGAGGTGACAAAATTTTCTCTTGGTTTACTTCAAAGCTTCAAAATGATGTGGATACTTAGTTGTTCTCTGTTCATCAACTGTGAGGACTATTTTTCTTTACTATTTGTTCACAGAAGAAAGAAAGAAGTTAAAAAAAAAAAAAAAAAGATTTTCCTTTGGGGAATAGTAAAATAATATAGTTGAAATATTTGTAAATTTTTACACTTTGTCATTGATAGCTGTACTCTTCAATTCCATTTTAGTTTTATGAAAAGTCAAATAGTGTATTTAGCTGTCAAGTTTACTAGAAATGAAATCTTTCAGTTTAACGTCCCACGATTATGCCCAACAGACTAAGGGAGACGATGGGTAAGGTAAGTGAATGATAATGGAAGACTTGGTGGAAGGAGAAAGTGGGAAACTCACACACAGCCCGAGAAAACCCACGGACACGAATGTTGTCCGCCATGAACTTACTACATGGTCGGGGCTCGAACCAGGAACTCCACGCACCAGAGGTAAGCGCTCTATCACTAAGCCACCGTGTCCCCTCAAGTTTACTCGAGCCCGAACGGAACAAATTTAACTTTTTTTTTTTTTAACGTCCCAACGTTTATACACAGGCGCTAAGGGAGCCGGTTTTGATGAGATGGATGATAGGATTATGGTGGAATGATGGAAAGGTGGAAACGGGAGAACCGTCAGAAAACCCACGCACACGGTGTTTGTCCACCACAAAGCCTACTTAGTGGACAACCGAAACCAAAGACCTCACGTGTCAGAAGTGAGCGTGAATCCACTGAGTCACCATGGATAAACAAATTAGTCTCAATTAGGGCTCCCAAATGTCCCAGTTTAGCCGGGACAGTTTCGGATTTACATCATTTCCTCCATTTTCCAGCAAGTTGTTGAAAACTCGTAAACTCCCCATTTTCTCCAAAACATAATTAATAACGTTCATGCGATGGTTAAAGAAAGTATTTTTATTAATTATCGACAATCAAGCAGATTAACATACTCTTCTACACACACTGATTTATCAACTCAAATAGTTTTTTTCTAATATTATAAATGTTAAATATGCGATCCACGAATTGCAAGACAAACATCTAGTCTATAGTCAAGTTCCTGCCAAACTCTTCCCAGCATGTTAGGGTCCATATTGGTCACAGTTGCAATGATGCACTAACGCAATTCAACCACAGTTGTAGCAAGTGGCGGCATAAATACCCTAAATTTTCCACAGAAATGCCGTTGAATTTGGACAACGGACTTAGTCGCATGAAAAATCAAGTAAACGGATCGCTCTGTGACCTGTAAAAGCCATATTGCTCACTTCGACTAAACTGCTCTGTGATGGACATCTATGTAATTACTCCTCTGCAATGGAAAGATAATTTTTTTAAAGATTATATTCCAGAAAAAAAGTGTGTTGTCAACAAAAGCTCATTACTGTTCGAATAATAAATTAACGAAATTGGGAACATCATTTTGACCTACCCGGTATATTGTAAATTTTCATTGGATGTTTTTTCGTCTGAAAATCTGGGAGTCTTAGTCTTGGTATAACATTCTCCATTGAGGTTATCTACTTTGCTTCTACCCGTCATTTTCTTCCATCATATCTTGACGCCTGCAGTATCACGAGTACATGAGCGTCTGCAGTGGGAGTTTGCAGGCGCTCTTTTGAAAGGGGTTCAGTTTCTCGAAATATGTCAGAAGGTATTAGGTTTGCTTGCTCACCCACTAGAATAATTAACATATTCCTGTAGGTCATAAAGTTATAAGTTATGCATTGTGCATCATTTTATATATATATATATATATATATATATATATATATATATATATATATATATATATATATATATATATATATATATATATATGGCCGGATTTAGGGGGTACAAAGGTGCACGTGTACACCCCTCCCTTCGTTGTAAATATACACTATCTAAAATGAGAAGCTAGCGGTGGTGAAAATAGAAACACTTTCCGAAACTTCTTGCCATCATGTTTCAGTTTGGGGTTTAAAAGAAAGCAGAGCTTTGCAAAAGCAATAGTTTAAGTTGATTTTCAAAAGGTTGAAGGAAAAGGATGCATCAAGCATTTACAATATAGCATTTGTGAAGTAAGGAAAAAACAGAAACCAGGAGAAGATAACATTTTTTTCTGCATAACCCTTGCGACTCTCTTTAAAATTCTTTCCTCCGTTCTATGCATCAGTTTTGTCAGGGGTAAGGAATATTGCCATATGTCATTTTGAAGAGTTTCAGTGTGATTGGTTATTTTGGTAGTTATTGGTGCCCCCCTTCAGACAATTCTGGACCCGGCCCTATATATATATATATATATGTGTGTGTGTGTGTGTGTGTGTGTATGAAGTATTAACTATGTGCATTCGTGATTCTCTTTCTGTACCTTGTCTTGTGCCATCATTTGGAATAAAAATCCTGGGGGTGTTTCTGTAATAGATATATGCAGAAACAACTTTATTTTTCCTTCCGTATTTTTGAGAGGGTAACAAAACTGCTCTCCTAATAATCTAAGTAAAAAAGCTGTTCATTCTACTTTATGAGAATAAATGCAATTCTCTATTACAATACGAAACTTTTGTATGAAATGTGAAATGAAGTACGAACGTGAAATAAAAGCAAGGATACAAATGACGAAAGAAGCTTTTAGGAGAAAGGGAAGTCTATTTTGTGGGACCTTGAATAAAGAGTTGAGAAAAAGATTCATAAAATGTTTGGTGCAGAAATATGTACATTACGCAAAAATGATGAAAAACTTTCGAAATGTGGATGCGGAGAAGAATGAAGAGAATTGTATTACTCGAGTTGAAAACAAATAAGAGGGTGTTAGAATGAGAGAAGGTGAGAGAAGGAAACAACAATTTTAGACATTATTGAAAAGAGGAAGAAAATCTATGGGACATTGGCTAAAAATGAATTGTATCATGAGGAACGTGCTTGAAGATATGGTGGTAGAGGAAAGAGAGAGAGGAGGTCGAAGACGATATCAAAACAGAAAAATCGTATGTGATGACGAAGAGGCTAGCTAAAGAGCGTGGAAGTTTTTCAGTTGCGGGGCTTCAAATGACCTGCTAATAATGGCAAAATATTTGGTCTTCAGATGATGATGATGATCATGGTGATGATGATGATGGATTTACGATTAACATCTCCAGCTCAACCACTGAAGGTAAGAGATAAATTTTGAAATCTTTATTGGGAGCCCTCATTTTTCATTGAAGATTTGGATTATCTTTTTAAAAAAAATTCTTCGCCCCTCATCTTTGGGGTGCTTGTTTTAGAAAATTCAAATTTGAAGGTTCAAACTTTTTCTTTTTCTTTCTTTTTTTAAAAGTAAGTCTGCAATAAAAGCTAGGGCTTCCCATTTCAGATTTGAAAATTGACTCATTATAAGTAAATCTAATGCATGTTTTTCTGGAGAATCTGAAACTGTAATAAGAAATAAGGGATCCCATTTAAGATTTCTAAGTTGTCTCCAGTTTCACCCTAAGAGGCGGAGAGGGTGGCGAATTTTAGTATCATTAAAGATCCTTTTTGAGACAAAAGAAAAATCATTCACTTTTTTTTTTTTTATCCGGTATGTAGTTATTCGAAATATTCCCGTGAAAGGATTAAAATGGTCTACCTGCCCTTCAGAATCAATTTCACCCCAATAAGTGGCATGTGTGAAGTATTGTACAACATATTTTTTTTTAGATTTATAAACAAATTAGTTCTTCTCAAAAACTGAGCAAGAGGTTTTACATTTAGTTATATGACTGTTCATATCAAAGTAATCTATCGGCTGCCGTATACATCATCTTCCGGTATTTATTTTTCTCATTAAACTAATACTACTGTAGAATTTAAATAAGTTTTCTTAAAATCTTAGCATAATTACAATTATTTCGTTATCATACGCGCCCGAGGAACGGAAAACGATTTCGGGTGGGAACTCATGGATTTCGGATACCATGTTAAAATTTAGGTGCAGTTCTGGTATAGCTTCGGTACTGAAGGGGATATTAATATACAAAAAAAAAAAAAAAAGAGTAAATTCCACTCTCCAATAGACCCTCAAAATTGCATCCTTTTCACTTCCTACTTCAACTGATTCAAATGTAATGTCCCTTTTCAGTATCGAGGTTATGTGAGACTGAACTTGCTTGACTCACACATTGACATGAACCATTATAGTATTGCTTTATCCGAGTAAAGATCGCCAATTGTTACTCGCCGGTTTATATCTGAGGCACAGGAATCTTGCCTTCGATACAAATCTGAGTAGAGATTCAGATTCTACTTTAAGTAATAGGTTCCACTTCATACAGCCTCGATGCTCTTAACCAATGGCAGTTCTTGAGGGAAGTCGTATCGATTAAAAATAACATATATATGTTTACAAAAGAACCCTGGAATTTTGTGTTTGGATTTCAGTTTGGTGTCCCTTTCGGCAGCGAGGCTATATGAGATGTGAACCTACAGCATTACGTGAGATCGGAACAATTTGAACTCCTGCCAATAGTGGATTCTCGGCTTGCGAACTTAGTCCGTTTCGTAACTCCGTTCGCAAACAGAAATATTCGTGGCATTGTTTTTTTTTTTTTTTAATTTTAAAACTGTTTTTCTGTTATGAAGAACATAGGTTAAAATTGGGGGCCGCGGTGGCTCAGTGGTAGAGCGTTCACCTCTGGTACACGGGGTCTTTGGTTCAATCTCACCTCGCACCAAGTGAGCTTTGTGGTGGACAAATACCGTGAGCGTGGGTTTTCTCGGGGTTCTCCCGTTTCCTCCCACTTTCTTAATTCCACCATTTCATTCGTTTCTCATTATCACCGTCTCCTTTAGCCTAGCCGGCATAACCGTGGGGCATTAAACTTAAAGATATTTGAAATTGGCATTATAATTATTAAAGACAAATAAATAATATTAAACAAAACAAATCATTATGAGGGCTAAAGAAAAACAGAAAAAGTGCAAAAAAGAACAAAAAAAAAGTAGTTTTCGATTACATAAGTCTGAAGATAATGTTTTGGGCAAACGCACTACTAGCTGCACAGAATTACTGATACAGGCTTGTGTGTGTGTGCTCTTTTCCCGAATATTGTTCGTAAGCCGACAACTTGTTCGTAAAAGAGTTTGTAACGATAAAATTTAAATGTTTACTGATGTTCGCGATAAAATTTAAATTTTTACTGATATTAGCGATAAAATTTAAATTTTTACTGATGTTAGCGATAAAATTTAAATTTTTTACTAATGATAGCGATAAAATTTAAATTTTTATTAATGTGACTTCCCTCAAAGCCTTCACTGGTGCTAATATTGTCAGTGGTTAGTTACGCTGTAACAAGATTACTGAGAAAAAAAAAGCACTGTCCCACATAATATTAAAAAAAAAGTTTATGACTATTTTTCTTTGCTTTAGAATATCTGTATATCACACTTAATACTCTCAGTGGAAATTTTAACGTGCGAATTGAAGATCTTTGAAGTGTGAAAGGACGATAAACTTCGTATTATTCGCTCACTATGAATGCGTCGCTATTTCTACTTTTTTTTTCTGGACCCAATGTACCAATGAACACAGCCCTCTCCCCATTCCTGCTATCTTTCCCTTTGTTATTGGCTTCTTGCCGAATTCTATTGAGTCAGAAATCTCTCGACAATCACTGCTTCTTTAGAAAGTTTCTCCGTACCATTTATTCTCCTGAGAAAAGGAGAAGAGGAAGAAGGGAAGTTTGAAAAGTGATTGGGAAAGACAAGGACATAAAAGGAAAAATCCTCATCCGGTTCCAAACAGAAGATGGACATATTATGGGAGAAAATATTCTTTTATGAAATTGGCCACCTCGGTGTATTTAACGTCTCTTCAAATGCATCTCTTTCAATAAAATGACCGAAGAGCACTGCAAAACGACAATAAATATAAGGAATGACTTTGTACTCCATTAACAGCATGGAATTTTTCCATTAAGATTTTTGTTTTGTTGATATTACTTACTTTTTTTAAAAAATGGCTTTATGCCAATTTTAGTTTACTTACGAGCATGTCTGTACAATGTTTAGTAAATTAACTATGAATATCTGGCAAATTTATTTATTTACTTTTCATCGTTGCTAAATTACAATGAAGTGAAATTAAAATAAATTAATTGTTTGTTTAAAGTGCTAGGTTTATGATCATGTCTCATATAGCCTCGCTGTTGAAAGGCACTCTAAACTAAAAATCAAAATAAAAAAAAGCAAATCTAAACTGAGAAGCTTCCATTCAACATGCTCTGCTAACCTCTTCGTCTTGATGGAGCTATTTTCCAATTTAGTGGCCCCGCATAACGTTGTGACTAACGTTCTCGTCTTTGGTGCGAGCGGTCCCAGGTTGAACTCCTGGTGGAGACACTCGGTCGTAAAAGTGTAAAAGCTTTCTCAGATCAACCATCTTGAGCGAGATTTTCCTCATTTACACCAGGCAAATGCCGGGTTGGTACCTAACATACAGGTCCCAGGCCGCTTCCTTCCCTTCCCTCGGATAGTCTGATCACCGAGGGACGTCATCCCTCATACATGACGGGCTAACATGGCCATAGATGCCGCAAGCTCAGAAATCTAATTCCTAATCCTAATCCTCATACATGACGGGCTAACATGGCTATAGATGCCGAAAGCCCAGAAATCTCATTCCTAATCCTAATCTTCATACATGACGGGCTAACATGGTTATAGATGCCGAAAGCCCAGAAATCTAATTCCTAATCCTCATACATGACGGGCTAACATGGCTATAGATGCCGAAAGCCCAGAAATCTAATTCCTAATCCTCATACATGACGGGCTAACATGGCCATAGATGCCGAAAGCCCAGAAATCTAATTCCTAATCCTCATACATGACGGGCTAACATGGCCATAGATGCCGAAAGCCCAAAAATCTCATTCCTAATCCTAATCCTCATACATGACGGGCTAACATGGCCATTGATGCCGAAAGCCCAGAAATCTCATTCCTAATCCTAATCCTCGTACATGACGGCCTAACATAGACGTAGATGCCGAAAGCCCAGAAATCTAATTCCTAATCTCTTATTTCCCAATGTAATTCTGTTTATCAATTATAACCTCTTTCGCTCGTCACCCTCTTTCTTTCCAGCTTACTTTCTATCACGTCCCTCATGTTTAAATAGTGTGGTAGTCAAGTTTTTTGAATGTTTATTCTCGGTAGCCAAGTATCTCTGCCTGTCATATATCAAATTAATTGAAGGGTAAAGTCAAATCAAATCAATAGTTTAATATTTCCTTTCTTCTACAAAAAGCAAGGCTTTATTTCCATGAATTTAAAAGACTAAGTATACAAAATAAATTTCTTCTACTCTTACTCGGGAAACCAATTCGTTTAGCTTGGGGCCTAAAAAAAATGACAGCATTTGATACAGAAAAGTGAAAAATACAACTTACGATAACAATAGTAATTTTCCACCCATATCCGAGTACAGCTATCTCGTTGGATTAAAATCTGAATCAATACTGAATGATTTTCTGGTTGATGTCTGGATGATGCCTGTACTCTCCTTTACCTTTTTATCTGCAATAACTTTCATCATTCAGACCCTGAAGTTCTCCATGACAACTTTGTTTTTTTTTTTTTTTTTCTCCTAATTACTTTCCACGTTACGTGACTGCCGGAGAACATCATTAGTCTACGATAAGTTGTCACTGTTTGTCAAAATTTCTTTTTTACCTAATTAAGTATCTTATATTTTTCTTACATACAATTGCTAGTTCTAAAAATACAGAAACAATATTGGTTATTTGACTAAGAATAAAACTTCTTGATATATTTGATACAATATGATGATTTTTTTTTTTTTTCAAACTCAAGTCTTATAAATTCATTACACTCAGTATACAATTCGTGCTTAGCCAATACTCTACCAATGGATGTTCTTGAGGGAAGCTGCATAGTTAAAAACCAATATTTTATCGCTACAACTAAGGGAATTTGTACACACTTTATCACTTACAAGTTGTATAAATGAATCCATGCATATTTTAAGTAGTCCCCCATTATCTTTGTAACGATACAATACTGATTACCACTGATGTCTCTTTTCTCAAGAGTGCCAGCGCCACTGACCTCACTCAACCAACTTATATTCCTTTCTATAAGTACATTCAAAATTGTTCTTTTCTCCCTAACTATCCTTAACACTTCCTCATTCGCAATGTTACCAATTTAGCAATTTGTATGGCTAAATATAACCCGTTCCATATGTTGATTAGCTATAGAAAATGTGGTTTACCTATTAGCTAATTTTGGACAATTCTACATCCACAGTTGCAAAATACCCTTTATTTTTTTCTAGCAGTAGATGAATCTCTTTGGTTGAATAGTTTTTTTGCTAACGGAGAGGAAGGGGCAAAAGACCATTTACAAGGGAAGGAACAAAAAACTGACACACAAGCATAGTCGCGAATGCACACGCATTTCGTTGCAATGGGACGCGGTGGCTCAGTGGTAAAGCGTTCACCTCTGGTGCATGGGGTTCTTGGTTCGAGCCCAGCTCGAGCCAAGTGAACTTTGTGGTGGATAAACACAGTGTGCGTGGATTTTCTCGATGTTCTCCCCTTTCCTCTCCCTTTCTTCATTCCATCATTTCCTTCATTGCTCATCATCACCGTCACCTTTAGCCTAGCCGACATAACCATAGGACGTAAAACTTAAAGATTTCATTTCATTACACCTCGTTTCACCATACAGATGATACATTTATTATACAATGCTTAGGCTTTATTTAAGCACATATTTTTATTAAGTAAACACTAAATAAACTATAACGCTATAGTATTTAATATAAGTATAAAAAATGCATTGTGTACTATAGTGTATGAGAGTAAATTAGTTTACTTTGACTTTGACATGTATTTCTAAGAACTAACAATCCTCCGAAAATCCAGAGAGGCAATTGCTCTTCTTACTCCCGTTGCGAGCGGACATGGCCACATCAGAGTAGATATCTTGTGTAACTGTCACGATCTCATGGCGTCACGATCTCATGGCAAATCGGGGTAAATAAAACTTTTGCCTTCCATTTGTTACTTTATCTATGATTCGTTCCGAGTGTATTTTTAACCTTGTGGCTCCGCATAACGTAGTCGCCAACGCTACCTCTTTTGAATGCGAGAGGTCCCGGGTTTGATTCCCGGTCAGAATACTCGGTCGAAAAGGAGTTCCAGCTTTTTCACGCCAGTCATCCTGAGTGAGGTGTTTTCCCATTCATACGAGGCAAATACCGGGATTGTACCTAACATAATGATCTCAGCCCGCTTCCTTTCTTCTACATTCTCTTTTTTTTTTCAATTCCTCGGGCAGTAATCGCCGAGGGACGTCCATCATGATAATGCCAAGCATCACACAGCAATGATGATAGCAGAAAATCATGAAAATGGAATGGGAAGTCGTCCCTATACTCCGGACTTGGCTCCTTTTCCCGATTTCTTTCTGTTTGGTTGTCTGAAGGCCCACCTGCGAGAAAAAAAAAATTCGATAGTGGCAAGGCCATCATTTCTTGTGTAAAACAATGGTGTAAAAGTCAGCCACCTGGATTTTACCAAAGTGCGTTGAAGGCATGGAAAGAATGTTAAGCGAGATGCGTCAGAGGAGATTCAGGCTACATTGAGTGAATGGTCTTGTAGTCAAAGGATAAAATAGTTTACCTAAAATTTCATCATATTGCTACTAATAACAAACCATCTGTGCAAAACTTATTCAATGCCACTTGTACACTTAAAAAAATCAATTTATGCATGATTTGAAAGAAAAGCATGGAGAGCCCATTCGTATACTTATATAGGCCTAATAAATTGATATTATATCATGAACTACGTGGATGGCTATATGGATAGCATATTCGCCTTTGGCGTTGGAGATTCAGGTTCGATTCCTAGCGGAAACTCATGTGATTCGGATTCTATATTAAGATAAGGATCCATCCATGTCTCACATAGCCTAACTGCTGAACGGGACGCTGATAAAATCACATTTTATTACCTATTACATATGAACGCGCCCCATCCATCTATTTTTAGTTATTTATAAATAGAAACTTTCAAAAAGTAATTCTCTTGTAAACACTTTTTTTTTTTTTACTTTTTAGTACTGTTTTGTTTCTTTACTTCTTAATATGATTTGTTTATTCTTTTAAGTTTTAGTACGATCTGTTTTATTTTCTAGTGCGATTTAATTATTATTATTTTTTTACTCTTCAGTATGAGTTCTTTTACTTTTTAGTGCGATTTGTTTTATATATAATTTTCAGCACGATTTCTTTTACTTACTTTTACTTTTCAGTATGATTTCTTTTACGTTTTATTGTGGTTTGTCTTATTATTACTTTTCAGTTCGATTTCTTTTACCTTTTAGTATGATTTGTCTTATTTTTACTTTTCATTACATTTCTGTTACTTTTTAGTGCGATTTGTCTTATTTTTTACTTTTAAGTACGATTTCTTTTACTTCTTAGAGCGATTTGTCTTATTTTTACTTTTCAGTACATTTCCCTTACTTTTTAGTTGATTTGTCTTATTTTTGCTTTTTCAGTACATTTCTTTCACTTTTAATGTGATTTGTATTATTTTTACTTTTCAGTACGATGTCTTTTACTTTTTGTTAGTGCGATTTGTCTTATTATTACTTATCTGTACTATTTCTTTTACTTTTATGGTGCAATTTGTCTTATTTTACTTTTCGATACGATTTCTTTTATTTTTTAGTGCGATTTGTCTTTTTTCTTTAGAGAAATTTGTCTTATTTTTACTTTTCAGTACGATTTCTTTTATTTTATAGTGCGATTTGTCTTATTTTTACTTTTCAGTACGATTTCTTTTACTTTTTTAGTGCAATTTGTCTTAGTTTTACTTTTCAGTACGATTTAAAAAAAAATTAGTACGATTTATTTCATTTTCTATTTTTCTACTTTGATTTGCTTTTTTGAAAGAAAACATTTTAAAAGAAATATTTTACTTTATTTTAATATAGAAATGACTTAAGCTTTTTGAATAGCCTCAATTGGTACCCATTATTAGTTTGTTTTTACACTAACACCTATCTTTGTGGCAATTCTATAAATTATTTCAAATATGTGCCTCGTTGTCTAAATAGCTGTTCATCTTGATATCTCTGATAATATTAGTATGAATAAAGAACTGTTTGACGGAGGTTTCTACGACCTTAGTGCGTTTGTTATAACAGAAATCCACCTAACAAACATTAAAGAATAGCTGTCTTTAAGTCCAGCTGTTTGCTTGGTGAGTTAGCAGTTAGAAAAGGCGTTTAAGCCGTCGAGGAATGACGGGGAGACGGCAATGTTCCTTCCCCCTCTATTGAAGATAATAACGTAAATAGCCAGCGGAAAGGTGTGCCTCCGCATTTAGTATATTTGTTGGATCTTTATCCTACCTGACGAAGAAGAAACTTCCTACGGTCCTAGGGTCTTCGAAAATTCCTACTGATCTCGCCGCCGTGTCTGTCATATATGTAGAAAGAAGAAAAGTCACCCCCCATTAAACTTTGCCAAATTTCTCTACACGAAGTTATTTATACGTTGTGTTAAGCCACCACTAAAATAGTTCCGTCCCCTTTTTCTCACCTATCCAAATTCTTTTCCTCCCCCAGTGTCCCATCAATTGCTTTTCTCTACAACCCCCTCCTGTTCGTCGAGCCACACCCTCTCTGCTCCTTAACCTAACCCCCTACCCCTACCCGACACGTTTGACTCTTGCTCTTTACTTCAGTTCTTGTACTTTTTTTTTTTTACTTCTACCGTGAGTATTTTTTGTCTTTGACGTCATTGTGCGAGGCGCCAAATGGGCGGGGTTTCTTGATGACACCTATTTCAGGGGTTAAACATTACGAACGAAAAATATGTATGTGTAAAAAAAAAAATAATAATAATAAAATAAATTAAGTTAATCACTGTTGCCAGTATTTGTTTACAGATTATTCTTAATTATTACTTGATTATGTAAATAATATAGAACTAAATGAATTATCCCCTTGTAACCAAATATTAACCCACTTACGCATAATGTGAGACTGAGGAGACAGAATTTTATTTAAAAAATCCCATTTCCTATCTTGTTTTGTACTTTCGTTCATTAGTTGTATCTCGTGACATCCATTATATATATAAGGGATGGCCATTTCCGGAAAAATGATTTTCCAGTTTCCGGAGATCACATTTTCCGTCTTCCGTTTTTCCGAAAAATGTGGCCATCCCTAATATATATATATATATATATATATATATATATATATATATATATATATATATATATATATATATATATATATATATATATATATATATATATATATATACAGGGTGCTAATGAACTAGACCGACAAACTATAAGAGGTGATTCCTCAGATAAAAATTAGAGAAAAAGTTCATATGGACCTATGGTGAAAAGTGCATAGTTTCAGAGCTAGGGTTGTACAAAATCGCAAAAAAGTTTGTGCTGTAAAATATATGTGGGAAATTGTCAAAAGCATTGCAAAGAAAATATTAAACAATTCAATATCACTTCAAAACAAAATACACATTAAAATAAGATAAATAAATATTGCGGAGTGAGACTCCGTGCACGTGACTTGATGTTACAATTAACTACACGGGCTATGGAGGGTTTAATCAAGATTTAAATAATTTAATTTTTAAAAATAAAAATCGTTGATTTAAATCAAATTCCGAAATAAATTAATGTGAAAGTAAGTGAAATTCCGTTTCTTCTGTTGATTCGATATGGAAGATAATAATCATAATACAATGAGACGCACATGTATGTACAGCACAGTATGAAAACGAGTGTTACATGCAGAGTATGGTTAGGGAAAATCCCGTTTTGAAGGATAACGGGGGAATCCTGCTTTCTTCTCTTCGTATCATATAGAGTTTGTAAATCGTTAACTATTCCACCGGGGAAATCATCATTCCACATTTAAGACGAAAATTGTTTTGTTTGCGGGTCTGTTCGTTTGTTCCCGGATAGTAGAGGCGTATTTAAGGGGGATCGATTCTCTCTCCGAAACTTAAAATTCTTGTATATACATTTTACAAAACTTTAGGCGAAATTTACTTATTTTATATGTATTTCGTGTCACAAGCTAGTTCTGGACCACCCGATTTTTCTTTTTGAATATGCCCCTGCCAAATATCAATAACTTTTGTAAAAAAAAAGAAAAAAGTGCCATGTTGATACACGTTGATGTACTTTTTCCTTAATGCTTAAAAGACATTGGGATTGAAATAGGTTAACGATTGGGGATTAATTTAAAATGCAATCCCAATACATTCGATTAAATGGCATAATTAAAATTTAATACTTATTCCTAATGTTTTTCTTCAGTTCGCGACTTGTATTATACGAGGAGAAAGATGTGATTTAAATTTTAAAAAAAAATCAATTTAAATAAAAAAATCAACAACAATCATTTTTGAAAAAATCATAATTTTTCCACCCTGCGGATAACAGAATAGTATGTAGGTAGCTTAATTTTGGAGATGTACCTGTAGGTGGCAAATTAAGCTTGTTTGGTATGTCAATACATTGTATTGCATAGGAATATTGAAATTTCTTTTCCAGCTTACTTGAAAATTAGAATCTGTGACATATCATTGTCTTTCCCCGACCCGCTCTTATATATTTTTGTGCGCATTTTAATATTCAACCATACCGTATACAGTCAACTTCAGGAAGGTTGCTCTACAGAAGTTGCTCCTTTCATTTCGGAGATGGAAGGTGATTGAAGGGTAAATGCCAATCGAGTTTAAGAACTAGAATAGTGGTAGGGTATGAGACTGAATGGAGAGCAAGATCTAAGTTAGAGGGTCAGTACAAGGCACGGTTCAATTCGGAGTTTGAAGTTAGGGATTACTAGAAGGCAAGTGCCAATTCTTCGTTGGAGAGTAAAAAGAGTACAGGGCGAAGGCCAATTTGAATTTGGAAGGTACGGATGAGTATGGGTCTAGTTCCATTTCGGAGTTGAAGGGTGAGGGTGAATACAGGTCAATGGCTAATTCGAAATTGGAGGATAAGGTTGAGTATAGGGCGAGGGCCAATTCGGACTTGGAAAGTATCGGTGAGTACAAAGCGAGGGCGAATTCGTACTTGGAAGGTGAGGGTGATCACAGGGAGAGGGTAATTTTAGAGTTGGGTTGTGGAGTGCGCATAGGGCAAGGAGCAATTTAGAGTTGGAGGGTGAGGACAGGGGTTAATATGGAATTGGTGAGTAAGGGTGAGCACAGGACGATGGTCAATTTGGAATTGGAGGGTAAGGATAAGTAAAGGGTGAAAATACTTCGAAGAAGGAGAGTGAATAGAAGTACAGAGCGAAGGACAATTCGGAGGTAAAGGATGAGGTTGTGTATAGGGCAAGGTGGCGGTGAATACGGTGAGAGGCTAATTCGTACTTGGAAGATAAGGGTGAGTACAAAGCGAGGGTAATTTCGGAGTTGGATGGTGGGGTGAGCATAGGGCAAGGGATAATTTAGAGTTGGAAGGTGAGGACAGGAGTTAATATGGAATTGGTGAGTAAGGGTGAGCACAGGGCGATGGCCAATTGGGAGTTGGAGGATAAGGTTGAATATAGAGCGAGGGCCAATTCGAATTTGGAAAGCAAGGATAAGGACAGGGCGAAGGTAATTTCGGAGTTGAATGGTGGGGTGAGCTTAGGAGAAGGGGCCATTTAGAACTGGAAGGCGAGTGTGAGTACAGACAGGACAAGGGCTGATACGGAATTGGAGGGTAAGGATGAGCACAGGGTGAGAGTCAATTTGGAATTAGAGGGTAAGACAGGACCGGATTAATGTGCACTTCGGGGGCTATAGCCTCCACTCTGATCAAAATCTCAACTGACTATCTAAAAAGAATCATGAAGATAAAATCATCGCCATAAAATAAAATATGACCAAAAATATGAAACATATTCCCTTAACTTCCCTACTATACTTTCACAGAAATGTACTATATGAAGTCAGCAGTAGGATTACCTCCCAGATGCGTACATGTCGAAATCCTTCCCAGATGCGTAAAAGTGCCATGGGCGATGACATGCCATATTTTGATATTGATAAAAGTTTTCCCATTTCCGTACATTTTTAATAACTGACATTGTTTCTGTGTATTTTAACCCTTTTCCGACTGTCAGGACTTTTAAGTCCCATTTTCTTTGCTCATAATTACTTTTTCTGTGCGCGTTATAATGTCAAAGGCTATTCGCCTGACGGGACTCCTGAGTCCCTTTCCCCTCAGCATTATTGAGCAACAATAGAAGCAAAATTTATTTTTATATAGTCTGATGTACCCACAATTTACTATCATGTCAAATTATATTAAGAAACATATTCAGTCGGAAAAGGGTTAATGAAGTTTGAGGAGAGGAAAATATGGAATTGCATGCTCAAGGAAATACGAAAAGATGCATACATGCCTTCCATACTATTGGTTTTTTTTTTTTTTTTTTTTTTTGACTCAACTCTTCACATTGAATTCAAATTCGATCAATGTATCCCCGAAATGTGTGTGATATGAATTCACAAATCACATCAAAGGGATATAGAAGTCGGCTTTTATAAAGAGTCGTCGTCGAATTAATATCTAAATCTTCAATGATCTTGGATTATGTGCAGTAGGCCGTTTACCGTTGTTACCACCACCTATAAATAATGCTTATCAGTATATATATACGATTTACAGTTTATGACAACTTATGAATATATGAAAGTGCAACCAAATATCATCTAACATCTTTTGAAACATAAAAACTACCCAAAACTTTTTTTTTTGTCAAGCTGCATATGCTGTATACTTTCTTCTTTTACCTTGCAAGTTGAGATACTTTCTGCCGTAAGCATAGTCACTTGTCCTGGCTTCTAACTTGAGAAAACGGACTAATTTGATGACATGAAGATTTTGCTTGTTTAGTAGAGTATTTAATCTATTATTCTAATCCTCTGCGGGATTATTTGTTCTATGGCGTTTTTCATGACAGTTCCACATGCTTATTGGGACTGTATAATTTTCTAGCTACTGGTCAATGAAATATCCATAGAACTGCTCAAGCTTAGGGGATGTCTTCTTGAATATACAGTCAACCACTGTCGTCTATTTCTAACGGAAGCTAATGACGCAAACATTCGAACCTGAAGTCATTGTTTTTGTATTCTGTAACCAAGACCAAATCCTGTATCTTACACCAAAGACAGTGGTTAAAGTGAAAATTGCACCCACATAAGGAAGCTGAAGGGAAAATTGTCTTAAAAGAATTTATTACTGCTTCCTTGAAGCCTACCATTACAACTTCAGTATTGCAATTCAGGACTTCAACCTTTCATATACAGAGTGTTTCAAAACAACACCGACAACGTTTGGGGCGTGATTCCTGACACCAAAATAGGACGAAAAGTATAGACCAACCTGGGTGCACAAATGCTTCCTTTCGGAGTTACAGGCTGCCGAAAAAATGAAAAAATGAACTTTAAAGGTCCATACTATGGAATCTATCGTAGTCGGGTCAAGACTTCACTTAGAAACTAGTATGTGCTCTATCCAAAAATACGTGTTTCAGAATCCGAAGGTACTCACGCAACCATTTTTGTACAGGCAGTTTGGTTACGGGCATATAGTCTAAAGTACTCACTAACTACCTCTATAAAAATTGTTGCGAAAGTACTGCAGGAATTCTGAAGCATGTATTTTTGGATAGAGCACATATTAGTTCCTTAGTAAAGTCTTGACCCGACTACGGTAGGCCTCATAGTTTTGGAGCTATGGACCTTTAAAGTTCATTTTCCCACGTTTTGGGCAGCCTGTAACTCCAAAAGGAAGCATTTGTGCACCGAGGTTGGTCTATATTTTTTGTCTTATCTTGGTGTTAGGAATCACCTCCCAAACGTTGTCGGTATTATTTTGAAACACCCTGTATATGCTATCTCTTGTTCGGGAGAAGGCTAAAAACCACTGGAATTGATTAGTTTCCTCTATTGAACTTCATATATCTGCATGAATTACAAAAAATTGGGAGAAAAGGTTGTTGTAACTCTTAAACGTGCCGTCAATAAAGAAGGTCGT
This sequence comes from Thermobia domestica, assembly GCF_964235325.1. Lineage (NCBI taxonomy): Eukaryota > Metazoa > Arthropoda > Insecta > Zygentoma > Lepismatidae > Thermobia > Thermobia domestica. Next base: position 58,109,639 of record NC_137456.1, on the reverse strand, counting down.
GCTGGTCTGCTAGGCAGTCTACAAAACGAAACTATTCAAGGATTCTTATTCGCCGTAGCTGCCACTCAAAACGAAATCTTTAGATTCCATATCCCCCTCTGCTCAAAAACTAACAAAAATTCACAGAAATAGTGCCAGCTATTGAACCTGTACGGAAATGGGAACTCTTATCTCGCTCTTAAATCATGACATTTCATTGCATCTGGCACTTACTTGTACGCAACTGGGAAGGATGTACGGAAATGGGAAGGTACGCAAGTGGGAGGACACCAGCAGTAGCCACATACTATTTTGTCTAGCCCCGGGGCCTCCAGATGGGTTAACCCCGCCCAGTAGTAAGGGTAAGTAAAGAATTAGGGTGAGAACAGGACAAAGGCTAATTCGGAGTTGGGAGGTAAAGGTGTATACATAGGGTGAGGACCCATTCGGAAGGTAAGGATAATTACAGGACGAGGGGCAGGGTAAAGATGGACACAGGGCGAGGGACAAATCAAAGCTGAACGATTAAGATAAGTGAATACCGAGAACAAGATAAGGTTATTGAGAAATGGGTTAAGGAAGTCAGAAGTATCAATGCTTGAAATGTTTTCCTGTTTCTCTTGACTTTTTCATTGACTGTTCTAAAACCGAGTCATTAAAATCATAGCCATAATCAGTATCTTCGTTAGACAAGCAATCGCGCAACTCGTAACGCAACTCCCAGTGCGAAACGCTACAGTAATAGAAGATGAATGAGAAGAAACAATGTTATCGGGTGCCACGTCTGGCAAAAGTTCCGGAAGAAGGGTTTCACGGAAGCAGTTTGGCATGTGCTGGAAGTCACAGTCTCTCCACGGGGAATTCCGGGAACGCTTCCTGCAGGCCGTTTCAAGTTAGATTGAGCGTTATTCCTTTACTTGATTTACAGTTCAACACTACGATTCTTTCTCTCTCTCTTCTTCAACTTACTTTTTTTTTTTTTTTAGTTGCAACGTCTCTTCATCTTTTTTCTCTATCTTTATTGTCTGCATTTCATGTAAATCATTTCTTCTCTTTCTCTTCTTGTGGTTTTGTGTGGTGTTTGCCAAATCTTGAGACATTCCTTAAAGCTGGGAATGGAGAATGTTCTATTCGTCTTTTGCAAGTCTACGATTTTAAGGAGCTCTCACAATAAACGATTTTATGTAATCAGCAGGGTGTATCAAAAGTCTGGGACCATAGGCCAGCTGAGTAAAAAAGAAAAACAAAAAAAAAAAAAAAAAAATGAAAAATAAGACAATGGAAAAGAGATGGTTTCTAATCTAAAATAGTGAATTTCTCTAACCATACCACACTGGTAAGGAGCTCTATGTTAAATAAAATAAAAAAAATAAATAAAAAAACAACGTTTTCAGTTCAGCAGGCTGTTCGAATGGAAAGTTATGGGGCCCATAGACGCTCACTTGCATGATCAACTTGCATGAAAGATTTGCTTCATCATGCATGTTGGAAGAACTTTTGCCCAAACACGTACCAACTTGCTGTTCAACTTACTAAAAGAATGAATGTGGAGGAAGAGTCACGTGATTCCTTCCGCTATCGTGATTGTCGGACCTAAATATAAAACAACCAACTTGCATAAACGAGCACATACACGCAAGGGCACCGATTTCTCTGTAAATTTGGGGGGCCCATTCAGATGCAGAAAGTATAGCCATTAAGACAAATTGCATTCAAATTATGCCAAATATTGTAAATTTACAAATACAATGAGGGGGCTCACATGAGCTTTGGGAGGCCCGGGCCCCCTCGCCCCCCCCCCGCCCAGGATCGGCGTCCTTGCATACACGGTAAACTTGCATGAAGAACGGCAAAGCCATCATGCATGTTTACAGAAGATTTTGAAAGCATGCATGAACGAGGCCATACACGATCAACTTGCCTGTGATTTTATCATTTTTCATGCATGTTGGAGGTTTCTTCATGCATGCGTCTGCGTGTATGTGTCTCTTTAAGGACACACAATAACGACATAGTGAACTTATACATTATGCGAGGGAACTTAGAACAGCTCTAATTCATTTCACAACAATGTTGTACGCTGAAGACCCAAGCGAACAGCCTACTGAACTGACAACGTTGCTTTTTTTAAATATATATATATATATTCCTAATATAATATTTTAACAATTGCAACCGCAACCCCTTTTTCCTTTCCTTGTAGGGGAAACGTCGAAAAACGCTATGAAAATTCTAAATACCAAGCTTCATGTCTTTAACCAGAGCGAATTTCGAGATATGGCTATCTAATTATAACAATTGTTACCATATTATTTTTTCTTCCTTTGTTGGTCAAATATTAGCAAATGCTGAAACACGATATTTTAAATGAGGAGTTCATATTCCGAATTTCATGTATCTAACATTCAGAGATTGCGAAGTATGAACATTTGAAGCCAATGATTGCCATCCTTCTTCCCCTCCCCCACCCTTCGCCATCAAATTTCCAAAAATCCTTTCTTAGTGGGATATTACATCACAAATCCTATGCTCTGTCCAAATTTCAAGTTTCGAGCTGAAGTAATTTATATTCTCAAAATTTTACGATCTTTTATATATATATATATATATATATATATATATATATATATATATATATATATATATATATATATATATATATATATATATATATACTTTTCGTCCAATTTTGCTTTTGTATGTTTGTTTCAGTGCAAAAGAAATACGCTTTAGTTTGGCACCATTCTTTTTTGAAAAAATGAAATATTTCAGTTTAACGTCCCACGGTTATGACCGTTAGGCTAAGAGAGACGATGATTAAAGTAAGTGAATGATGATGATGGAAGAATTGGTGGAATGAGAAAGTGGGAGGAAACGGGAGTGCCCCAAGAAAACCCACGGACATGATGTTGTCCACCACAAACTTACTTTTTTTTTTTTTAAGAAAACAAGTTAATTGATTCAACGAACGTGCCATATTATCTTGCTTAACTACTTATTACAAGAGTTTTTTTCCTATTTTTTTCGTTTCTTCAGTAACCTGTAACCACAGGGACACGACAGAAGAAGCATCGAGGACAGTTAAAATTCCAAAGGCTTTTCCACCGGGAATCGAGCCCGGGACCACATGCACTAAAAGGTGCACAGGCTAGTCACTAGACCAGCCGGGAGGGCAACCACTGACTCACCGTGCCCCGTTCCATTCTTTTTGAATAACCCTGCATTCCCTTCAGATTAAAAAGGCCTGAATTCTGCACTTTAAGTTCGCTTGCGCAAGAACTTTTGCACAACGTTAATCTAAAGTGAAACAGATTGAAATATGTTATTGTTGGTCCCACCACTATGTTCTATAGGTTAAAGGAGACGGATAGACAATAAAAGGAAATAATTAACCAGGAATCTCTAGCATCACAGACGGGTAAGCGTTCCATGACTGGGCCACCATGCTCCTCGTACACTCTTTAATCTCTTCCAAAACTTAGCAAAGAAATAAATACAGTAACTGCATAATAAACGTTTCTCCGAAAGGAAATAATTACACAACCTTACATAAAGATTGCAATGAACGACGCAACTTTCCTACAGAAAAAAGAATAAGGAAAGCAGACATTAGATGTCATGCAAATCCAACTGATTTTTTTTTTTCATACGGTCACTCGTCAACGTTTACAAGCAATCACGTAAGATGGCATTAGCTTAAACGCCTTCTCTGCGCCATCTGTCGAACTGCATTAGAAACTATGCATTCATACTAGTGCAGTATATATATATATATAAAAAAACACTGCAAGCAACTAAACAATCCCTTACTTGAATTATACTGTAAATATCAATAAAATAAAATAAAAAAATAAAGTTATTTATTTGTTACTTGGTTGCAACTTTTTATTTGTAGTGTTGCTCCCTGTACGGCCTCGTAAATTTTGTACAAGTCTCGCCTTGTCTCAATTCTTGACGAGGTCTTGTTGCTCTCTCGTCTCGATTTTCGAGAAGTTTTTCATATCTCGTTTTACTTTATGTAGAAAATTTATGCTATGATTTATTTCTTAACTTCATTCTGAAGTTACAAAAATCTTTGCGCGTGATGGGAGATCCTACATTGGAGTATATTGTGCAATGACTTGTGTATCTTTTAAACGTTGATAAATGCTCTTCATTGTGTTTGTGTAATCATTTAATCAACCTACACATTTTTCTTTTTCTTTTTTTTTTTTTTTTACTATAAATCATGTAAAACAAAAACAGTATTTTAAATTTAAGGGGGCAGACTACTAAATATTTTTGAAAAGCTAACAAATTTTCTTTTGCCCGTTTTTCGTAAATGAAAAGAGATAATGTTTGTATTTATTTTGTAGTAACTTATTTATTTTGTAATAAATTCTGTAAGTTATTACAAAATAAATACAAACTTTATTTAAAAAGTAGTAAACAAGGAACCAAGACAACATGATAATTAATCAACTACCGTTGAGTTCATTTTTCTAGTCGCTGCCTTAACCTAGATTTTTGGGTAATACAAATTTTGGACACATTGTAATTTCTATGGATGGCAACACTGATAGTTCATATTTTCGGATGTAGAATAACATTATCTATTATTGTGGTAAGTTATATTCCATTATCTCTTTTCACTTACGAAAAACGGGCAAAAGAAAATTTGTTAGCTTTTCAAAGATATTTAGTAGTCTGTCCCCTTAAGACTTGACTGAACTAGTGTTGTCCATGAAGCTCGTAAAATTTCTTGAATCTTATCTGGAAAATGAGACGAGAATTGTCGTGTTTCTCATCTCGTCTCGAATTCGCAAAATATAACTTTTTGTCTTCGTTTACGCGACCAGAAATTTACCGTCTCATGAAAAAAAAATCCTACTTATTTGTATGAAACATGACGCATTGAAAAATCTTGGAACAAAGCTTGAACGGAAGTGAAACTCTTTTGGATTGCTAATACGATCTTTGAATTCTTACAAGAAGCACTCGAATGTTGTCCCGAAAAGTATTCAGAAAGATTTTCTTTCTCACATGCAGAGTTGGATTTAGATTTGATGGGGCCCTAAGCTAATGAAGATAATGGGGACCTTTATGTGTCCAAATGAACGTTGCACCGTATATACAGAAATAATGAAACTAATGATATTTTAGAAGGCAGGCTAGGAGAAGGACCCCCATTACTTACTTCATAGGGCTTACACAAACTAAGCACTGTAGCTATATACATATAGTTACAGATTTTACTTTATTTATTGTTTTTCTTATATCTTGGAAATGTGCGTTCAAATTTTTTTCTTTAATTTTTGGGGTCCCCAAGAGCGTGGGGCCCTAAGCTATAGCTTGTTTAGCTTATATGTAAATCCTGCACTGCTCACATGACAACACAGAAATGATAATTATGGTTAATGGCAGTAGAGTCTGTTTGCGAAATAATTATTGCTCGACTATTTATTTTCTACGGTCCTGCACATAATTCTCTGCTGCAAAAACCGAGGCCGGTAGCATAGGCCTCTAATTCGGCTTGGTTTGAGAGGAAACGGCCTCTGCAGTGAGAGTTGGTCTTACATGATGGTCTGTGCACCTACACGTGTATCGGTTATAATTATAAACCAACGTTAGTAGTATGTCTCGTCGTCACAACGTCAGAGTTACACAAGGACTCAAAACATAAAACCTCAAACTTAAACTCTTCTACCACTTCCGGTTTGAATACAATCTATTCTCAGAATACTAAATCAATTTCAAAAGGACCGCTTCTCCTAATTTCCTACCGTTTTTGGTGCATGTAGATGAATTGAACTATGGACGAGATGTTGTCCACCTCAAACTTGTTTGACCAGAGATCAAACCAGGGACCTCACACACCAGAGGTAACCGCTCTACCACTAAGCCACCATGTCCCCTCGTTTCTGTTCCATAGTGATCAATGTTGAAACCGGAAATGGTTGATTTGTGCAAGTTCCGGTTGGAATAGAGAGATAACGGAGGAGATGGAACCTATTGTTGAGACGCTGAATCGTTTGCTAGAAATAGCTTCTTAATATATTTAATCGGGTTTTGCTCTACGAAAATTAGTATTGAAACAGGAAGTAGTAGTAAATTTACCCTCCATGTCTCATAAAGCATTAGTGCTGAACGAGAAACTAAATACTAAATTAATTAATCAATACGGCATTGAAATGTTTAAGCTAAATGCATTTTAACTTTTCTACGTTTTGTGAATCAAATCAGATGAAAACAAACGTCGTGGACAACAAAGACTGAGATAAGAGAACACATGTACACTCATGTCCAAAATTATTGTCGCATATCTATAACTGTCTTCTTGTAAGAATATAATTTGATAATGATTTTGCAGGGTACTTTTAATACTGATACTATGTGTATAATCGGGAAATGTATATTTGTGATAAATTTCATAGGAAAAGTATTAATTATAAATACAAAAATTAGAATGAGTAAAAAAAACAAAATGTTGCTAAATGGACAAGAAAGTTTTATTTTCGTTTTATTGTTCTTATTTACTGCTCTTTTGACATGAAATTTGCCACATACATGTATTTGCCGGTTATACACATACTAACATTATAAGAAATGCCGGGCGAATTCGTTATCAAATTATATTCCTACAACAACTTATTTATAGACATGCGACAATAATTTTAAACATGAGTGTACCTAGGTAAAAGAAAAAAATATTAAGACCGTACGAAATCACAAAAGCGATAGATAAACTCTCTTTTTCTGTTCACATGCCCTCATTTCAATTAATTGAGAGCATAACATGTTGATAATTTTGTGCAAAACATTGACCATTATCACCAAATTATCATTTTAAATATTTTTGTTCGTTGCAAATTATCTTTCTTTCTCATGAGAATCCGAGTGTGTTCAGATTAAGGAAAATTTCCCAAATCAAGGGAAATTTGGTGGCAAACTTTAGCAAATAGGAAGAAAAACTGAATTTTTAAGACAGAACTAGCACTCTGTTAGATGGTTACGTCCTCTTTTAGGAACAGGACTTTTTGTAGGATAAAGGAAAATATCAGTTGGGTGCTATAAAAGCTGAACCTGCGCTCTCTGCACAAAGCATCATTCACATATGAACATGAATCTCCTTGTCATTCCTAACAAAATCTGTACATGTTCCTTTACAGACACAAGTAAAAGAAGTATTGATAAAAATCGGCAAGGTGCGCCATAAAGGAGAGATTTTTTTCAATATCTCGCACCGCTTGCAAGATTTGAGCCTACTTCCGGTTGGAGTTTCTAATTAATGTAGGATCAGTGTTTTCTTTCTTCTTGCATGCAATATGTAATAAGCAAAAACATTACACACAATTAATTATAATGTCAGTGACATATAGTGTTCATTGGGGAAAACACTCCAAACACTAAAGATTCATCTTACTGTTAGACTGGAGAAATGATTACCTTTCGTTTTTCATTCTTTTGGAAAAGAAACAAATACCGGAGAAATATACTAATCCCATATACAAAAGTGTGGTGTTGGAATGTATAACTCGTAGGATATGATGCTTTCTTTTTAAAATTTCAATACTTCCAGTGTACTCCTAAAAATGTAATGAAGAAATAATGGGCATTTTTTTTAAATATTCAATTAGAACTGAGCAATCTACACAAAATTTGCAATAGATCAATGAAAATGGTATCTTTCTAGACCTTGTGGTTTGCGAGATATCATTGTCAAAAAAAAAAAAAAAATGCCATAAACATATAAACTTTTCTTGACCACAAACACATAACATACAAACAAGCATTTTAATATATAGATGCCGAAATCCAGATAAATAGTCAGGTTGAGTTGCCGACCTATTTTATTGGGGTGTCGCTCACCGATTCCCCAATTTCAAAGATTTATATCTACTAACAGGAGGTGTTTAGGAAACCAAGAAAGATACTTCTTGAGAGGATATATCTTGGCATTAATTGCCTGACAGTTACAAACTTACTTACGGAATACAACCTCGGAAAAATGGCGTCTATTACAGGCAATGGTTAGCTACAATCTCTTAATGAAATGTGCAAACACACGTTTCAGCAATGCACCATCTATGGCCAGAAGCTCTTCAATAATGGCGTCCTTCAACTCAGGAATTGTTGTCAGTCAGCAACGGTACACCTTGTCTTCAAGGTGGCTCTCAATTAAAAAAATGTCGGGAAAGTACAGATCGGGGGTGCGAGTAGGCCATACATAGAATGACTTCAAAACATGAGATGATACTCTCCAGTGTTCCTTTGAGAAACCTGCGTTGCAGCAAGTCATTGATTGTAATGTACGTCATCTTCCTGATGCTATATTCCATAAATAAGTTTGTAACTTTCAGGTAATTAATGTCAAGGTATGTCCTCTCAGCAGGTATCTTCCTTATTTTCCTAAACACTCCCTGTTAGTAGATACATATAAAGCTTTGAAATTGGGTAGTCAGCGGCGCGCAACCATGTACTATTACATATACTCCATATATACAGTATTCACTCCACTCTTTCGCTTGTCTGTCCGACCGGGAGACAAACAAATATCAAGAACTACTTAATGGATCATCCTAAACTTTGGCCAACACACAGAAGTAAGTGTCCAAGTTACGAATCGAGTCCCTTGATGGAAGTGATATGCAGACCTGAATTACGAGGAGGAGTCCGAAAATATGTTTCCCCAGGCGACTGTGAACAGAGGTGGGGGATGCAAGACCAAAAATAGCATGTGACATTCAAGATCATACGTACCTTTATTTTTCCACATAAGTACCACGCACATTGAAACACTTGTCATACTTGTTTATAAGCTTCAAAACCCTCTTCCAGGAAAAATTCAGAGTTCTACATACGGAAGAAGCGTCGAACAGCTTCTGAGACTTCAGCATTGCTTACAAAACGCCTACCGCCGAGAGTCTTCTTAAAAGCCGAAAACAGATGAAAGTCACTGGATGCGAGATCAGGACTGTATGGTGGATGGGCAAGGCGCTCCCACCTAAGAGTTGCAATGTAGTTTTGAGTTGCCGTCGCTGACTGTGGTCTTGCATTGTCATCCAACAATAGAACACCACCTGCTCGTGATACGCCAAGTACCCACTCATAGCGGAAACCGCTCACACTTTATCCGTTGAGACCACGACGTCAAAACGCGTTTTCACTCCATAACTACCATTCTTAGACTGAGAGACTCGTCTACGCTTTGCGACAACGACCTTTGCAGGATCGCGGAACTTGTGCCTGGGTGTGTTGGGCGTGCAACTGCTGTTTTGTTTCCTCCATCAATGGAAGAAGCGAGAGGGCAAACTTTTTTCGGACTTCCCCTCGTATAAGGAATCAACCATTTCCAATTTTTAACGTTGATCACTTTAGAGCAAGAAGCAGCAATCGATAGCAAGGTGCAGTTTCCTTCACTCGATTAAGCTTCTCAAGAATACATTTAATCTCCATCTTAAACTCTCTACTAAAACAGGAAGTGATAGAAATCTACTACAACTTCCGGTTTCAATGTTGATTTACATAGAGAAAAACAGTAAGAGGTAGCGAGACGCGGATTTTTGGAATCAACTTACCATTCTAAGTATACGCATGTGTTCAAGCAGGAAGTGGCAGAAATCAACCACTTCCGGTTTAAACGTTGGCCCCTATAGAGTAAATACAAGATATGTTTTCTGCTAACCAAACTTCTCAAGAATGTATTCTACCTTCCTTCTAATATTTCTAATAAAACCGGAAATCGTAGAAATCTACTACAACTTCCGGTTTCAATATTAATTGAACAATGTTACACCAAGCCAACCAAGATTTATCGCAAACTCATATGAAAAAAAAAAAAACGAAAAAAAATACTGTTTAACCCTTTAATTGGCAAGCATTGATATCATTACCATTAAAATATTTAGTTGGCTTATATGGTTGAACCATGTCTTCCTGATCATAATTTCGTAATTTTAAAGTATTTTTGTACTTTGGTTACAAAATACAACATTTTTATTTCAAAGCAACAATGCCATAAAATAGGTCTTATGTGTAGCTATTGTGCAGCATTGCATTATGGTAAAATATCATAAGAATACTGTCAGTAATTACCAACAGTTTCGTTGAAATATTTTTCTACAGAGCAAGAAACCACAAATAAAAACACAAAAGAAAGAATTTTCGCGGAACGTAGGAGATAAGAGCTTCTACAATATTAAATTTGACGAAGATTAGAAGTATCTAAAAAAGCGACCCGCAAATCATGTATATGAATATTGTATGAAAGGAATAATGCCAATTAAATGATCACTGAAGTTATAATTCGTGCGGATAACGCAATAGAGTACGATGTTGCTTGAGAGCAACACTGCCCAATAAAGGGTTAATAATATTAAATGCAGAATCTTAGTTGCAGCATATGCGCTATAAATAGGAACAGGATAAATTTACGTTTGTTGAATTTACGTAAGTTGCGAACTGTCTATATATTCCATTCACTCATTATTTCGTATAAGACGAAAATTCTCTTCATTGTAGAACAAGCGTTTTCGTATTTTCTTCTACTGTGCAAAGCGGGTTGCGTGCTTCGACTGAAAATATGCATCTTTATGGTATCCATTCACAAGACACTAAGCGAAGATAGACCTCTTAAATATTTCTTTCCGCTTTCCAGCAATATTATGCTGAATTCTCCTCTTTCCCTTCCAGTTCCAAGAAATCTCCATCTTGCTTCCAAGAATCAGCTCAATACAAGGATATATGGTTACTTTATCTTTGCCAAACGTCAATTCCCGGAATAATGTTGCAAAAAATGAACGAATGGCATATGATATAGTATCTATCAGTTACAGACCCAGGAAACAGAGTATTTTTCCTGCTCTTCCGGGTAATGCATTCTTTCATAAGATCATGAAGGCGTATGCTCAAATTCTCTCTTTGCTTTTTTTTTTTTTTTTTTTTTCGAAACGGAGGAGAGATTTGAGATGTTTGTCAAGTTTTTTCTTTGGGAGGTACATAAAATGAAAGTTACTATGTTTGTGGCTTGAACCACCCGATCGATCTCCATCAAATTTTCAACATTGATAAGGATCGGACAGGGAAGTGTTTTTATCACTTCAGTTTGACAGTACAACATATATATAAAATAAATGAAACATAATAACTCTTGAATCATGAGACCGATCTCGATCAAATTTGCTACATAGATGGGGTTCGATACTGGAATTAATTTGTACATTTCACTTTGACGGTGCAACTTCGGGAGGGGAGGGGAGGGGATATATTTTAAAATGATGTAAAATGATCGTTATTAGTGTCGAGTCATTGTTTTCGGGGTTGCTGAGATGAACAGTGCCACTTCCGATGCCGTAGAAATTCGGCTTTGTAACTTGGGGAAGAGGAATATATATATATATATATATATATATAAAGGATCGAAAATGACCGATATTAGTTTTGAATCCATAGTTTTCGGGGTCGCTGAGATGCAAAATGACACTTCCGATGCCGCTTAAATCCAAATTCAAGCATTTCTGTCCAAATTAAAACTATTATTCCCGTGCGAAGAACGGGTATTCTGCTAGTAAAAAAAATAAACAAATGCTATCGTACAACCTATTAAAGGTAATTAAATTTACATTGACTCGATGCGGAAAAGTTTCTACAAAATCTATTAGAGAAGTGTTCGGAAAGTAATGAGACTGAATTTTCCTGCGCTTGCGCACTCATTTGAGGCAATTAACTTTAGTTTTAACTAGCTGTGTCACATTGTACACTACGTGAAGGAGTTTGGCTTTTCTCAGGTTACACAATGTGTAAATTGAAGTTTGAAATTTTTTAACGCCTCAACAACGATAATTCCCCAGTTGCCTTTTGCCCGTCAACAATTCTCCTCCAGCGCCCTCTCAACAATGCATTTCCTCTCATTCTCTATTCCCACTCAAAAACTTTAGTGTTGGTATGGCAACTGATTTTCACGAGCTGCTATGCTAAGTGTTGGAAGCAGCTGGGTTATAAGTTGCGAATTGGTCACTTTTTAAAGTGCAATCGCAACCAAAATATCAAATTCGGCGACACACTAGTTTTTGGGCTACTTTTAATTATCTGCGGGGTATACAAGGTGTGATCAAAAAGTACGGTGAATATAGTTGCACAGTGCCATCTATTGATATTCATTTCAACTAATAAGTACGGTATCCTAAACCTTTGGTACAGTCACTGTCGAGTTTGAACGAGTTGTGACATGTTAGTTCGCTTCCAGAGGCAGAAGAGTGAGGACGTGTTCAGAGTGTCTGTTCTAAGCTGTTAAAAAGAGCCAAAGAAGCTCATGAAATGTCAAAATCAGTGTAGGGTAATGAAGCGGTGTTATTGAAGACTGTTTACAAGTAGTATGAGCCATTCAAAAGCAGCCGTCGGTTGAAGGAGTCGGTTGAAAACGAGTATCGATCGAGACGCTCTTCGGTGTCAAAACCAGATGAAAACGTACAAAAAGTATTGTACGAGTACGTACAAAAATGTCTGTGAACAAAATGATCATTTCAAATATTCTAATGACTACTCGAGAGCTTTCCGAAGAACTAATTATCTCGTAAGAGTCCATGAAAAGCATTTTAACCGCCGATTAAATGGGCAAATGGCTTATTTCTTCACCACGAAAATGCGCCGTGCCACACCTTCCTTTTGTTCTGCAAGTTTTGGGCCGAAAAAATATTCCTGTCTGTCCACATTCGCTGTCTCTCTAGATATAGCGCCATGCGACTTCTGGATCTTCCCAAAAATTAAAACCGTACTGAAACGAAAACATTTTAACATTATTCCTGACATTAAGAGGGCCAGACAGAGCAGCTGAACGCCCTTCCAAAAGAAATCTTTGCAGAAATGCTTCCAGTCATGGGTTCAACGTTGGGATAAGTGCATTGCTAGCCAAGAACAGTACTTTGAGATCAAATTTCAGGATTAAATCAAATTTCATGTAAGCTTATTATTTTTGTTTGTAATAAAATTAATCACCGTATTTCCGATAATCATGCCTGTTGTTCTGTATGGTTGCGAAACATGGTCGCTTACTCTGAGAGAAGAACGTAGACTGAAAGTATTCGAGAACAAGATCCTGAGACCAATATTCGGACCCAAGAGGAACGGGAATGGGGAATGGCGAAAACTTCATAACGAGGTACTACATAATTTATACGGTTTACCCAACATTGTTAGGGTCGTCAAGTCTAGGGGGCTTAGGTGGGCGGGTCATGTAGCTAGAATGGAAGAAAGTAGAAACGCTTTCAAAGTCTTGACTGGAAGACGAATCGGAAAACGACCATTAAGAAGACCTAGGCGCAGATGGGAGGACAATATTAAGATGGATCTCGTAGAGATTGGAATACAAAGTAGAAACTGGATGCAGTTAGCTAAGGATAGAAGTCAGTGGAGAGCTTTTGTGAACGCGGCATTGAACCTCCGGGTTCCATAGGCCATAGAGTTAGTTAGTTAGTTATTTTTTGATCAGACCTCGTAACTCTTCACAAATCAGTATTAGTATAGCAATCAAGGTTTTCCTGTTATATATTCAACTGTTCAAAAACATGTTCAATACCAGTCCATTTTTTTAAGTACCTCTTAACCTTCAAATCTGAGTGTATTAGAGTTTTCTTGAGTTTGTATTGTTGCAGTATAGTTGACAGTGTTGCTGTCTCAGTTAATTCCTAGGGCTAATATTTGGACGGAGTTACGTGAAAATGAACATTATAAATTTGTAATGTGTATCTCAGAGCCCATAAAACTGACTTACAAAAATATATATTACCTTCGAAATTAGAAAGTTCACTTCATTTACACTATCGCAGTCTGCCGAGTTAACTGCACACTGTCATTCTACTGTTTCTTAAGTACTACGCAATTAACCCTAACACACCACCGCCAATAGCTCGGAGGTAAGGTCGCCATTTGGCCATTGCCAATCCAGACAGATATTTTTTAGCTCCAAGTGTTTTCATTAAATTGATAAGGACCTGTAGATATATCACTAGTAAAAGTATGTAGTTGCAACACAACTTATTTTCACCTTTGAGCTACAAATATCTTAAATGCGCTACTTTTGGAGCACATCCTCGCTACTTTTAAAACTTCAGATCTGGCAACACTGGCGGAAATCTTACAGAACGACTCTGTCCGTCTGTCCGTCCGTCTGTCGACAGGTATCAGAGCACACACGATAAGAGATATCGAGAAGTAGTTTCTCGTAATCGATACAGCGTTCCAAGAACGTGTTCCATTCTCTCCATTAATCCTGTATTCAAACTGGAAGTGGTTCAAGTTAACTCATTTCCGGTTTCAATTTATCGCCACTAAGCAAAATCGGAAATAGTCAGCGGTTTCTTGCTATTGATTCAGCGCCTCAAGAGAACATCGCATCGCCACCCGTATTATTGCTGAATATTGGAGTTGGAGAAGTGAACATAATTAATTTAATCTAAAATTCTATAAAATACTAAAAAAGGAAGGTCACCAAGTGGCTTCGCTGAGATCCAAACCGCCGCCGATCGAGATATCGTGAATTAGAACATATTTTGTAATGTAAAGGCTATTAGCTTGTAGAATAATTTGAACCGGGTCATTTGTTCGGAAACGGTTGGGTAACGTTACGTGGAAAACTCGACTAAAAGGTATTCCATCATTTTCAAAGGCACACTTTCTGTGGCAAAAAAAGTTTGCCCCAGGGTCCCAGATGGGATCCAACTCAAAAGTTTCAAATGGCAAGGGATTTAAGTAGCACATCGTTTAAAAGTTCTTGTGAAATGAAAGAAGATAGAGCAAGTTTCGACTCTGCGACAATCCTATGCAAAATGGCGGCGGGTCAAAATATATACAAAAACTTAATTGAAAAGTCCATGGCCATTCCTATAAATTGGAAATGGTGATAAAAATGTGAAAACAGGAAAGAACATGAGGCATTATTTTCAAAGTACAACGATTTAAAGTAAAAAGTCTTGTTCCAGGGCCTCCGCAGGAAGGGGTCCAACTCAAAAGTTTCGAAGGGAAATGGGATTAAGTAGAGCATAGTTTGAAAGCTGTTGTTAAATTAAAGAAGATATAGCAAGTCTCGACTCTCTACGACAATCCTGTGCAAAATGACGGCGGGTCAAAATGTAAACAACAATTTAATTGAAAAGTCCATAGCCACTTTGAATCCAAGACGGACACTTAAAACCTATGTCGAAAGAATAGGCACTCCAAACTGCTGAAGCTTAAAAAAAAAGGAATGAATGTCGATCATAAGCGTAAGTGACAAAAAGATACGAAATGTTCAAAAAGTGACATCTTGAGTTCAAAATGCTGCACTATGTGTCACACACCTGTCCAGCTCTAACCATTGGAGCTGGCTGGAGAAGCAAAATGTGGTATTTACAAAGTTAAAGACGTATCATCTGTAATCCAATATGGCTGCCATCGTGAAAAATGATTTTGTACATAAATGCTGATAATTATGTTGTCTCTGACAATCACAGCTGAAAATTAAGTTAATTCTTCATTCGTTTGACCCGTTGAAATAAAGAGATCTACGAGTGACCAGACCGAAGTACAGAAGTTGTTGCCACCAATTGGCAGCTCTAACCGACACAGCAGATGATTGGAAGCATCATGAAACGGAGACTACTATGTTTTTTTTTAAATTAATTATTTACCATTTCGATTATTTCTTATTTCTTTGTTATTCTCACTTCCATTTTCTATCCTGCTTTATATCATACTTAAATTAGTCCGTCATTGTTGAACTCAAGATGTGGCGTTTTTGAACATTTCGTATCTTTTCATCACCTACGCTTACTGATCACCATTCATGATAAATTCGGTTTTCCCAGCTTCAGCAGTTTGGAGTGGCTATACTTTTGACATAGGTTTTAAGCGATCATCTTGGATCCAAGGTGGCCATAGACTTTTCTATTCAGTTTTTGTTTACATTTTGACCTGCCACCATTTTGGATAGGGTTGTCGTAGAGTCGAGACTTGCTCCATCTTCTTTCATTTTACAACAACTTTCAAATGATATGCTACTTATCCCCCCTTGCCATTTGAAACTTTTGAGTTGAGTCCCGTCTGGGACCCTGCGGGGACCCTGGGGCAAACATTTTTACCCCAAAAAGTATGCCCTTGAAAATGATGGGATACCTTTTAGTCAAGTTTTCCATATACCGTTTCCGAACAAATGACCCGGTTTAAACTATTCTGTCAGCTAATAGCTTTTACATTACAAAATATGTTCTAACTCACGATATGCCGATCGGTGGCACATATTACTTTGGGATTCGCCTAGTTATAACTTATCAAATGCAAACACAATTGTCTCGTTCGGATCTCAGCGAAGCCACTTCGTGACCTTCCCTTGTAAGAAACATTACATCGGAAACCAACACTTGAATATTGGACGTGGGATGTAAAACTCAAAGATTTTTGAATATTGGAGCTCGAATAGTGGACATCATTAATTCAATATAAAATTCTGCATTAATGCTCTAGAGCTAATATTTCGGCTGCCTTTAAGTTGACGTGTTTGCCTGAGTCACGGGGGCTGTCTGGGTAGATGGACCTGTCTAGATCATCGGTTCTCTCTGGGTCACCGTGTCGAACACGGACAACATGAAATCAAGTTATGATCCAATTGTCTAGTTTATCCCTGACGTGTTCTATCACTTATAATTGGAAAGTGAGCCAATCTGAGTGTATGTCCCGCATAGCGTAATCACTAACCCTCTCGTTTTTGGTGCGACCGGTCTCAGGTTCGATTCCCAGTGGGTACACTAAGTCGAAAAGGTTTAACAGCTTTTGCAGGTCAGCTATCCCGAGTAAGGTTTTTCCTAAGTTTCCCTCATTCCTGCCAGGCAAATGCCGGGATGATACTTAACATACAGTTTTCATGCTCCTTTCTTCCTTGTCCCATTCCTCACATAACGTTCTTGCATTGGAACGTCATCCCTTATATGTGATGGGCTCAGGCCGTAGGTGCTCAGAAATACATATATAAATGGGTTCAACAGTACGAATTAGAGGGGTTTTCGCACTGAATGGCCTGGATCGGGTCGAGTCGAATTGGTTCATACTGATAAAAAAAAAAAAAAAGTCCCTTTTAACTCTGGATTTTCACTTCAGAAAGCAGGGAAATCTTCACTTCCAGTTTTGATCTTTGACTGTGGCTTAGGGGAAATCTCAACTGAATCCGAATGCGATGACGAAGATCGACAAAAATATGCATGCCACTGCGAAAGATCTCAATGTTAAAACATGTTGTGATTCTACGTACGAATCACAAGCGGCTGAAACTCCTACAGGAAGTGAAATCTTCAATGCCACTCATTCTAGCTTTGGAACTTCTTTTATAAAATAACAGACAAATTCTGACCAAAGCATATATTAACTAATAAATAATAGCGTTACAGTTTCGGCAAATTAACTTTGCCTTCATCAGACACATTATCTGATGAAGGCAAAGTTAATTTGCCGAAACTGTAACGCTATTATTTATTAGTTAATATATGCTTTGGTCAGAATTTGTCTGTTATTTTATGAAATCTTCAATAGACGCTAGTTCTCACAAATTGGTGCAACCTGCTTCTACTAAGTGGCTCTCATATGAAGGTAATGTTTCTGTGGCAATCAAACATTATGCTGCAATATACATTGCGTTAATGTATATCTATAGTGATGAACGAGACATGTCGTCAGATGCTGTTGGATTATTGCTGAAACTAAGAAAGACATCGACAACCACACTAATCATCATAGGTATTCTGCCTTTATTGGCAGGTCACTTGCCGCAGCTGAGAAACTTCCATCCTCCATTGTCCTCCGATAACGTCTTCGTCTTCGCGTATGATCTTTCTGTTTTAATGTCATCCATTAATTGTAGTCTTCTTCGCTCCCTCCCTCTCTTTCCCGCCACCATACCCTCTAGGACGTCCCTCAGGATACAATCTCTTCTTAGGCAATGTCCCAACCAGTTTCTCTTCCTCTTCCTAATAATATTTTATTTATTTATTTATTTAGAAAACAACACAACAGGCTTAATGCCTAATTATAGTGTCGTATAGTACATACATATACATATATACTTTTACCCGTACAATTAATCAATTCACTTCGAGTGTCAGGTACTCGGTAATAATCCTGTTTCTAAATACATATTCTGACATACTGATGTGGAAGCCGGCTCATTTAATTAAAAGAATTTTGAAGAGATATTCAAATTAAATGATCCGGGGATCCACAAACCCTCACAACAAGTGAAAAATTTCACCGTTGTCGGCCAAGGCAGCTAACAGAAGGAATACACTTCCTAATTACTTACTTAAAACGCAGGTAAAACACATGTAAGAAAAGCTACAGCTGAAGGCATGCGATTCAAGCAGGTGGATGAACGAAAACAATCGAATATAAACAACAATTTTTATTAGGCTGAGGGCCTCAATATTTAAGTACAAAATTTAAAATATTTTATATTTCGAAGTATTTAACTATAGAGATGCCACATTGTCTTGATACTTAGTCTTCTTTTCCAAGCGCTGCTATCGGCTGAAGGAATTCCACTCTCTTTCGTCATCCGTAGAGCAATGTTGCCGCA
Source organism: Thermobia domestica (assembly GCF_964235325.1). Lineage (NCBI taxonomy): Eukaryota > Metazoa > Arthropoda > Insecta > Zygentoma > Lepismatidae > Thermobia > Thermobia domestica. The sequence continues at coordinate 58,091,089 of NC_137456.1, read as the reverse complement.
CTTTGGAACGCGAATCTTGCGGTCATTACAGAACGTGCGAATTCTATACGAGAGTTTCTTGTTCTTAAATCTGACAATAGCGTAGACGACTGCAAGGTTCTCTCGCTCAGCAACAGCTCAACCCTTATTGGCTCAACGCGTGGGTGTGTCGAGGGTGTGAGCTTTAGTTCGCATTTTTGCCACGGCTCAAGACATATTGGCAGCATAATAAATATTTGTCCACTGTTCAGATATACTAAGATACTTATGAAGTTTATTCTGCCATGTAGCACGTCCTATTCTTCCTTCTTGATTAGGAGCTCACTACTTGCTCCTGCCTGCTCCAGCAACCGTCCTATTCTTCTTTCTTGATTAGGAGCTCACTACTTGCTCCTGCCTGCTCCAGCTACCGTCGAGTTCGAAGTGGACGAGCCTCTCTCGCTGCTTTCCGTATATATCCGCTTCGTAGGCTCGCCGACTGGACAGCAGTGTTGCTAACCCTTTGGGTGACGTCACCTGCATGGTTCTGTGGGAGGGGACTACCACACTGAATATATCTAATACATCAGTTTTATGACTTAATTCATTGTAGGAGTCACACATTCTCCACAGCGGAGATTTACTGAGAATATTTGTTCGTGCCCTTTCACAGAAAAATATACCAGTATTTCCTGGTCTTGTTCTGCCTGTTGGAACGCTCAGATATATTTTAGTGAGTAGCTCTGAACAGTCAATTTTATTATTTAATACTTTATATAAAAATAGTAAATCAAACATCTTTCGTCGATTCGTCAACGTTAGGAAATTCAAACTCCATACTAAGTCCATGTAGGGAATCTGTTTGGGATAGAAAGCTGTTTTCTTGTACATAAGCATTTTTAGAAATTTAAATTGTATGTTTTCTATTGCTTGTAAGTATTTAATTACATTCGGTGTCCAAATAACGCACGCATATTCTAATCGGGACCTTACGTACAAATTATAAAGTTTAATGAATGTTGACTCGTTTCTAAACTCTTTACCCATTCTATAGATAAAACCGAGGTTTCTGAATGCAGCGTTAGAGATTGCATCTATGTGATGAGAGAAGGTCAATTTTGAATCAAAAATTACTCCTAAATCTTTAACTGAATTTGGTTTACACAGAGATATGCCATTAATTATATACAGATGATTGATGGGATTTTCTTTCCTTGAGAACGATAAAGACTTGCATTTAGAGATATTCAATGAAAGTTTGTTTTTGTCACACCATTGCCCAACGCCCTGTAAATCCTGCTCGAGTTGTGTGCAGTCATCTATTGTGCTTATTTTAGAATACAATTTGAGATCATCGGCAAACAACAGAAAGTGAGAGTTTTTAACATAGGTTGAAATATCATTAATTACAAGAAGAAATAATAGCGGACCTAAATGGGATCCTTGAGGAACACCTGATAATGTGGTAAATTTCGTGGTAATATATCCCTTGTAAGAGACAGCTTGCTCTCGATTGCACAAGTAGGAAGCGAAGTACTCTATTGCTCGTTTAGAAAAATTGAAAGATACCAATTTCTGTAGTAGCACGTCATGGTCAACTCTGTCGAAAGCCTTACTGAAATCCGTATAAAGGACGTCCACTTGACCGCCTTTGTCTAACTCTCTTGCTATGTAATCCGTTATTATTGCTAGATTGGTTGTTGTGGATTTATTCCTTAAAAATCCGTGTTGATGTTCAGATATGACAGGCTTTACATGGTTTAAAATTCTGTTGTATAATATGGTTTCAAGTTTGCAAAGGGAGATAGGATGGCTACGGGTCTGAAGTTCTCTATCTCATTCCTGTTTCCATATTTAGGAATAGGGCAAATGAGACCTTCTTTCCATTTATTCGGAAATATATTGGTTTTAATGGACATATTAAAGATAATGTGAAGTGGATGCTTGAATATATCTAAACAGCCCTTCACCACATACGGTGGAATGTCATCTATACTACAAGATGTTTTGGGTTTCAGCGCTTTAATAGCCTGCTCAATTTCTTCTAATTCTATTTCCTTTATATGAAAGGTGTCTAATATACTACATTCCGAATTATTTGTTATTAGATAATCCATGTCGTATTTAGCGGGTACACTACTATATACTGACTGAAAATAATGCGCGAATGCCTGAGAAATTTCTTTGTTATGTTTTAACTCGTTACCATTATATGTTAAAGAATCTTACGAAAGATACTTGGTTTTACTTTTAATAAAATACCAGAACTGCCGTGGGTCTTTTTCTACAGTAAATTCAGAATGTGAAATAAATGCCTTGTACGCTATCGAAATTTCTGATTTCTTTTCGTAGTTCCAGGAACTGTTCACGATGGTATGCAATATTATTTAGCCCCTCTTTCTACTTTTTACGATGGTAAGATTTCCGTTTGATTTTTCTGATTATATCATAGGTAAACCAACACGGATAAAAGGCATTGACGTGCTTTTTAGCAGGGACGCATCAGCTGAATACGTTATAAATCATTTCATAGAATTTTGAAACAATACAATTAACATAATCATTTTGAGAAAGGCAATCCCAAGATAAGTTTGACAATTCTATATACAATTTTGTGAAATCAGCCCTTTTAAAGTTGAAACCAGTTACTTTAGGAACTTGCTTTAATTTAGTAATATGATTAAGCGTTAAAGACACTAGAATTGCTGGGTGATGTCTATCCTCTCGAACAAGTGGATACTCTTTAGAAACAACTACATCTTTGATATTAGAAAGTACTAGGTCTAATGTGAGGCCATTTGTGTTTTGTATGTCGTTGAATGATGATAAATTGTATAAGGACATAAAGTTATACACATCTTTACACTTGGTTGTTGAGGACATAAGATCAAAACAAGAATTTGTAATTTCTGCAATATTAAAATCTCCGATGCAGAGAATTGTGCTTCCTGGTGGACAGTTACTCTCGATAAATTGATAAAACTCTTCGTAAATTTTAAAATTTGAATCCGGTGGAATATAAATGGCACAGACAAATACATTTAAAGAATGTAATACTAATTTAACAAGAACACACACTAGATTTGTATCGCAGGAACTTACATAGTACACATTATATTTTTTAAGAATAGCTATTATTACCCACCCCCTTTATTCTTGTTAACCAGCTCAAAATTTCTGTCCTGACGGAAAGCACAATATCGATCATCAATATCTAAAAGTGTTCTTTTCTCACCCACCATTTCTAACACTCTCTCATTCGTTTTCCGCTCGACCAAATTAATTCTTTACATTCTTCTCCACACCCACATTTCGAAGGCTTCCAGTCGATTTTAATCACCTTTACGTAATGTCCACGTTTCCGCCCCATACAGTACAACACTCCACACGAAGCATTTTATGAGTCTTTTTCTCAACTCTTTATTCAAGGTCCAACAATTCTTCCTCCTAAAGGCTTCTTTCGCCATTCCTATCCTTGCTTTTATTTCACGTCCGCACTTCATGTTATTACTAAGAATACTACCCAGATATCGCAAACTATTCACTTGTTCTATTTTCTCCCCTCCTACTTTTATATTTGACACAGACCCCTTCGTTCCAATCACCATTTCTTTTATCTTTCTAACATTTATTTTCATTCCGTATTCTTCAAAGACCTTTCTCATTTTTCTAACATTTTATTGATTTTCTTTTCAGATTCTACAAGAAGCGCCATATCGTCTGCAAATCTTATGCGTTTAATCATTCTACCTCCTACCGAAATGCCATCATCATAATGTAGGCTCTTTTTCACTATCTCTTCTAGATATACATTAAATAGTGTTGGCGAGAGACAGCATCCTTGTAGAACTCCCCTTCCAATTGCACTCTCTTCCGTCAGTTCTTCCTCTATCCTAACACTTACTTGTTGGTTCATGTATAAGTTTCTTATGAGTCTTCTATCTTTCCATTCCAACCCTATCTTCGTTAGAACTCCCAACAACAATTCCCAATTCACGCGGTCAAAAGCCTTTTCTAGATCAATAAATACACATACACCGCTTTCCTTTTTTCTATAAATCTTTCACCGCCCTTAATAATCCAATTGCATCTCTTGTGCCTTGCCTCTTCTGAACCCGAACTGCTCCTCCTCAACATCTTTATTTGTTCTTTCATATAACCTCCTGTTCAGTATTCGGAGCAGAATTTTAGCTGCATGAGATATGAGACTAATAGTTCTATAATTCTCACATCTCTTTGGGTTCGATTTCTTAGCCATCGGTATCATGATCGTTTTCAGAAAGTCTTTTGGCCATTCTCCTGTTTCATATATTTTATTGCATAGTCGCAACAATTCTTTCTTTCAGTTGTCTCCTATATTTTTAATGAATTCGATTGGTATGTTATCTATTCCGGTTGCCTTTCCATTCCTAATCTCGGATATAACCTTTTCAAACTCATCCCGAAGAATACTAAATCCTTTATCATCCTCGCCTACTTCATTTTCTACTTCAACATTTAGGCTACACGGTCTATCCCTACTCTCATATAAGTCTTCAACGTATTCTCTCCACCTTCCTATGACCTCATTTCTCTCGCTGACTACCTTCCCATTCTTATTTTCTACTGTCATCATAATACCTCCTTGTTTCCCCCGAAATTCCATAGATTTCACCTCCTTGTACATTTCCTCATATTTCCCAACTCTTTCTAATTCTTCTATGTCCTCGGATTTTCTTTTGTAAAACTCTTCCCTCGCTCTGTCTGTTTCTCATTGTAATTCATTATTTAACTTTCTGTACATCTTTCTGCCCTCTTCTGTATCAACCTGTTTCCACATCTTCCTTTCCCTCATTTTCTGCAATATCTGCTCTGCAACCCATGGTTTCTTTCACACTAGTACTTTTAAATACATTTTTGCAGCCTCTTGCAAAACTAAGCAAATGTCTGCAGATATCAAGTGGAAATGATACGGTTACAGCACTGAAGTTGGTGGAAGGTGTCATTGCACATTTAGAAGATATCACTTTTGAGGAGATTTCAGAACATGCTGAAAGTGTTGTAGGAAAGGCAAAATCTGGAGGTGTGAGAATGAAATAAAACTTGAAACTTTAAGAACTCAAGGCTCTTCTCTCCAATTACTGATTAAAAACTATCAGCAACATGAAGGAAAAGGTTTGATAGTACTCTCAAACAGCTGTCTCACTTCTATGATGTCCTCAGAAACACCCCCGACTCACCTGACTTAACTGAAGTGGCCAGCATTTGTAATGTCAATAAATCTGAAGTCGAACTAGAATATAAAAACAACAGTGTTATGTTCAGAACGATGCCGACTTAACTGTGAACATATAAACGATTTAATGAAAACATGTATAGAAAGCTCATATATTCCTGATATTCGCTCCGGTTTTGATGTGGAAGAGCAAAGGCTAAATGAACTGATCAGATAAAGCATGCAACATCTGGTTAAAGCAACCTCACAGAAATGTGTGGATAACTATTATGCATAAAGATACGTGAAGAATGACTAAACGTGGTGCACTTTGGTAGAACAAAAGATATGTATGAGGGCAAGTATATGTCTGTGTGGGCGTGAAAGTGAGAGTAACAAAATGTGTTCATACAATAGCAAATAATGCAATCCTTTGCCGAGGTTACGCTAAATTTATAATGCATATGTAGTATTAAGCAAAGATACGCTTAAGAATTGCTTTTTTTTTTTTTTTTTTTGCATAACACATATCATTACAATTTACACCCCCTCTCCAATTCATTACACACCTCCTGAAGAAAATTTCTGGCAAATACCCTGACTTCACTGAAATCTGAAATGCTACTTGCCAAGTTTCCCTGAATAGAAAGCATCGCTACCGCAAAAATTTTCCGCTTTATTTTCTTTAGGGTCCAGAAACACCCCTCTCCGACGACAATATGCATTTTCTTAGCATTTCTTTGTATAAATATAAGGTACAAAAAGTCCATTTTCAGAAACCACGTATTTTTGTCTGCTCTTCTACTTTAAAGAATAGGGGTGCGCACGAGACGAGTCGAGACAGAATTTTTCTCTCAAAATTCGAGTCGAGGCAAAGCTATTTCAATGGAAAAATATACATTTTTCGAGTCGAGACATCGCTTTTACAGCACATTTTTCAGACGAGACAGCCTCAAATCTTGTCTCGTGCGTATCCCTAATAAAGAAGCATGAAATCTAAGATGTTTTCCTTCGAAAATAAAAAAAAAAAGATAGAGAGATAATAACATTCCAGCAAATTAGATTTAAAAAGACAGATGAGTATTGGATGTGAATGATTCGATATTTTTATGCTCTCCGCCGGAAATCGAACACGGGATCATGTGCACGAAAGACACAGAGCTAGGAATTAGACCAGTGGTAAGACATTTTCTTCTTCGAGACTCGATCGACCCCCCCCCCCCCAGCTCTCAGAATAGGATATTTTTTATTTTAAAAATAAAATTTATCCCACGAATTCTCACCTTTGTATTATAAATGTTAAATAAAATCTATTGACTTCGAACGACCGCCCCCCAAACGTTCAGCCTGGATCCGTCCCTGCTACCATCAGACTTATATTTGTTCTTTGCGAGTTTGTGTTTTGTGAATAACTTCTTTCTTCCAAGCGTCTGTATCTCTCTCACCCTATCAATTGAATCAAGCGCTGCTAAGCTGAGGAATTCGTAATTATTACAGAAGCTGATCAGTTGCGGAAGAAGGTGCAACTGCAAGCGGGCAATACGGGAAGATAAAAGCGATAGAAGAATAAATCCACTTCCCCATGTTAAGAGATAGGAGCTCGCTGCCATATGCTCAATGTTCTGCTTCCAGTGGCAACGCTCGCTGCAACTGGAAATGTAAATCTCTCTCTTTCTTTCAGTTTTCTAATTGATTTTTTTTTAAGAAATGCATCTATACTGTTTTGCGCTCAAGAGCAAAGGTTTACTTTTTACTGATACTAGTTTAATACTTAAAAATATTTTCAGTATTAAAAAAAAGTATCCGGTTGCACAACCATACAACATTATAGTACCAGCCGCCGCTGTTAAAAATCACAAAATTGGATTGTGGAATTAATCGCTACTCATAAGTCTCTGGTGCCTGGAAGTTGCCTCGTGTTAGTAGTAGTCTCCACATAAAATTTGGATTTTTTTGGTCAACCCCTTCCTTTGCCTCATGGGACTTGAATACTTTATAGCTGCAGCTATGCAACCCGCACGACACTACGAAGAAAATTGTGCTGCACAGCTATAACCCTTGGTTCTTTTTCACAATGAAGCATTCTGAGGCTGAATACAAAATGAAAGATAAAAGTGAGATGCGATATTGTTCCTATGGGATTAAAAATTATGATCAAGTACACGAAAAATTGTATTCTTATGTTTCAATTTATGTTCTTCATATATAGCGTGAAAAATATGTTTTCAACCTTACATTGCAGATTTTTGCACGTATCTTGAACAATTTCTTTTAGACCTGTTTATATTATAAAGAAAATTTTAAACAAGTAATCTGATATCAAGTAATTTTGAAATCGGCTGTGCTATAATAGAAAATATATTACCTACAACGTTGTACACGACTATAATAATAATAATAATAATAATAATAATAATAATAATAATAATAATAATAATAATAATAATAATAATAATAATAATAATAATAATAATAATAATAATACATAAAGCACTGTTTTATAATAAGTCGGAAACATTGTAATTTTATACACAGTCCAGCAGCATGTGTGTTTCTGCGTTGGCCTGACCTGACAAAATAGTGTTAAAAAATTTGAGTAATGATCAGCAATACCTTTTTGACATTTGTCGAGCTGTTTCCGAAGGTTTGTGTCCGCCAGACCTTCTGAAGGAAAAGCCTAGGCCAATTGTCATGTTCCGATGGTTGATGACAAGTTCTTGCATTCTCCGATTATATATTTGCACCGAAGATCAAGAAGAAGCATTTCGTTGGCTTGCACAGTATATCAGCAAAGTATTTACACAAGTTTGGTTTGAAATAAAGCGAAATTCTTCACTCTCTCACCAACGGGACCCGACACTTGTGGCTACTCGCTCGATCTGCATCATTTCTTCCAGAGAAATTAAGAAGAATCCTGTATATTGTGATTAACTGCAGCGCTTACTTTGCCCATCTGGAAAACTTGTTGTTGGCAATGATCACAACCAGAACATCCAAGTTTTAGGATGGAGAAATTTTTAAAAAGTTTCTACAAAGATAGAGATCAAGGTTTTCGTGAATTTGTTCCGAAAGTAAACTTAGACGCAAGTAAATATCATGAGATGGTTTATTGTTTTTCAACGGACATCACCAAGCATCAATTTTCTTCGAGGCAGATAGAAGAAAATATTTATTAGAACGGTGGCTACAGCTTCTGAGGAAATTAGATGTTTTCCGTGTCATACGCAAGCGGTAGAGAGGATGATAAAACTAGTCACAAAAGCGTCAGCATTAGTGTGTGGAGCGGATCGAAGAGAAGGCTTTCTTATGGCAAAATTAGTCTCTCGAAGAAAAAATGCAAAAATTGAACTCCAAGCAGGACTATCAAATGTAAATGAGCCGAAAAAGGAAGCAAGTGGGTGGGCGGGTGGAACTCCATTTGCAGCCACCTCCTCGTGGTGGATTCTCGGGAGTTTTGGAGTGTGCGTGCAAAGAAAAGCTAAGAGATACAATGGAAGGTTTATCAACAATTTTTCATGACCTATATTCATAATGTGTTTTGAAAACATCAATACAATTTCTTCGTCTAAGTAATTATAATTTTTAATCACATAGGAACAATATCGCATCTCACTGTTATCTTTCGTTTTATATTCAGCCTCAGAATGCTTCATTGTGAAAAAGAACCAAAGGTTATAGCTGTGCACCACAATTTTATTCGTAGTGTCGTGCGGGTTGCATAGTTGCGGCTATAAAAATATTCAAGTCCCATGAGGCAAAGGAAGGGGTTGACCAAAAAAATCCAAATTTTGTGTGTTGACTACCACCAACACGAGGCAACTTTTCAGCAACCCGGCCAATCGAAATTCCCAGAAGTTTTTTTTCGGCCCACCCTAGTGCCTATACATGAAATTGGCGATGGCTATTTAAAAGTTGTAACATTTCGTTCGACGTATTGTTATGATTTGGGGCTCCTGAGTCGGAGCTATGAAATTATCGGGTCAGATGGTGACAAAAAAAAAGTGTAGCAAGTTGGTTTATATCTTCCCTAGAGTTTTTCCGGCACTATTTCTCGCGATACCTGTTTAAGTCTTTTCCGAGACTTCTGAACTTCCTCACGTAGCACCTTTATTGGGAGAGAAGCTACGGGTGTAGTAAATTCTCCAGTGATTTACCATGTACGCGAAGACTTGTCTAGGTGGCAAGATTACACGACACAACGGGACTAGCAGTTGGTCTCTATGAACATTGAACGCGCGCTCTCTCATTGAAGCTTACTTCGCTTGCCGGGTAGCAGGTAGTAGCAGCTAATTCTAACAAAAATCATTGAGAGACCACAGAAAATATTAAAATGAAAATGAAACCTTGGACTTGCTAGGAAAATTTTAAAAGTCTACAAATATGATAGTAAAGCATTGATTTTGAATATAGTGTTGCAAAAATGCCTTCAGTGAGCATACGAAGTGCCTCAGAGGCCTACTATTGGCCTTAAGTATTGCTATTGTTCTGGTAAAAAATACCAATATTTAGCATTTCATAATTATCAACATACTTAAGAGTAACAGGTCCGTCTTACTACCACACACTTAAAGTATTTTTACAAGGACGGCCAATTATCCACTTTCAACAGCTATTTTCTCATGAACGAGTGATGCTAGGATGAAAAACAAATTTGTTCTATATAGAGTGGATATTTCCCTACTTTATGACTATAGGCATTCGTTCCAGTGATAGAGTTCATTTTTGGGGTTTTGTCCAGCTTTTTTGCTATTTCGACCACTGTGCGGTAGTGGATGTTTTTTTTTTTTCTTTCGAGTTCTTGTAATTGTTTGTAGGAATAGCTAGAAAAAGAAAAACGTGTTGTTTTGTCACTGGAAGATAAGCTTACTGCTATTAAACTACTAGATTGTCATTAAACTATCAAAAAGGTGGCAAGTGATTTAGGCGTTGTGACTGGAGAAGCAAAAGAGTTTGAGCGCGATCGAGAAGGCACTGCTCTACGTCGAACAGCAAGATGATAGGGTAGCAACTGACATTATAATGTTGCGACGCTTGCGCAATATAGCGGCCAAAAAAACGAGGCAGCTTAATAAAGCACAGAATATGAAAGACATTTTTAAAAAATGATATGTGTATGCTAAACAGTATCTTATTTGTATTCTGTTTTACTTATGTGTGTATCAATATCAAATCTGCATTTTATTTGCTGTATTATGGCTAATTCCTTATATATGCATGTATGTACTGTATGTCCAATAAGATTAAAAATACAATAATAATAAATAATAAGAAATGAATTAACCAATAAATAACAATAATAAATACTATACAAAATTTTCTAGGTATCCATCCGTGTTAACCGAGTTTTTTATTATCCGACTTAGATCCGTCCACATTAGCTCGGATAATCGATACTCTACTGTAATTTCGCTTTCTTGAATGAGACATTATACTGCACTTTAATGGCAACCAATTTAGTTTGCACCAATTACGAAGTGCTTTGATATGCGGTCTTGGAAACTAATATAGACCCATTCTGATGGTAGGTATGTAGCACGGTAAACTTTTAACTCGTCTGCACATGATAGCTTTGTGATTTGATTATATAAATCTGGTAAGTTATTTATATACAATGGGAACAGTGCATGTCTTAAACTCGAACCCTGTGGAACACCTGAGTGAACTACAGACTTAGAAATCAGGAAATATCAGTAGCGTACACGATATCTGTGTTCAGAAAAATATGACGATAGAAGTTGAGTGAGGGCAAGTTAAAAATTATATTTACGAGCTTACTATAAGAAGAAAAAGACGATTTATGTCATTGAACTTTTTACTGAAGTCTATAAAAAATGTCGATTTTATTTTTGAATCAAAAGGTCCAATATATTTCAATCAAAAATTTTCTTGTAGGCCTTATATCTGGAGAACTACATATAGTGTAGCCAAACACAAAATATCACTTAACTCAGTATGATGTGCTTATTCCGTCCAAAATAAGAAAACTCGATTTAAGGGCCGTTCAAAAATTTTGTTGCTCCTGATCCAAAAACTAATTATTGGCCCAAATCGCAAACTTTTGATCCATTTTTTTTTTTGATCATTAATAAAATTCTTGTTCTGTTATTAATTTTTGTAACTAACAAGTGAATATACCCAAGAAGATTAATTACTGTTCATTTTGTGAGTAGCAAGGTCGCCAATCCCAGGGGGGCCGGGGAGCCCAGGCTCCCCAAAACTTGTGTGGGCCCCCGCATTGTGTTTATGAATATACAATATTTGACATAATTTGAATGCAATTTGTCTTTAAAATCCTCATATATGCCTTTTGCATCTGAATGGGCCCCCCCAAATTTACAGAGAAATCGGCGCCTTTGCTGAGTAGTGCTTACTTTGTTAAATAACTGAATAAATATGGGAATATATTATTGTCTGAATAAATAATACGTGATTTCAAATACAGTATTCTGACGAATACTTTAAGATGACTTGAAAACAAAAGCAATTGAAAACAATTATATTTCTTACCATAAAAAGAAAAAAAAGGATTAATTCAAACCTCTCATCACTTTTGTATACACAATAGCTATTTATACTGGAAAATGCAAACACATCAAATTTGTTTTCTTTCGGGTCATCAGAAATTATGCTAACTCCACTACACTGAAATTCGATCTTCCTTAGACAATATTACGACAAGAATTACATCAAGTTTATTAGAAGATCGAATCAGCTTATATTTTGCAACTATAATCTATGAGAATAATGGAAGCTTTCAATTCCTTTCTTATTTTCTTTCTTACAAATAGCCTCAAGTTAGTTTCGTCATTTACCATTACATATTATCTGCAACATTTTTAACTGTGGCAACCATTTTTTCCAAATGAAACTAAATTTCTAGTTTTATCCAGGAGTCGCGGCGGCTCTGGTATATGAGGTCCCTGCTTCGATCCCAACTCACACCAAGTGAGCTTTGTGGTGGACAAATACCGTGTGCGTGGGTTTTCTTCTACTTTCTAGATTCTACTATTTCACTTATGCTATCATCATCGTCTCCTTTAGCCTATTCTCTGTACCAGCTTTTCTCAAACTTTTTCATTCATGGAACCCTTTCACGTCCAAAATAAAATGACAGAACCTACGAAAATAGTATTAAATTTTTCGACAATGTGTAATAGTAATTAATGCCAATCTTTTGACAATAATACTAAATGATTCGTCTAAATTCTAACTCACTTCTAAATGTGATAGAAAGTTCCGTTTTTATTTTCGTTTCCTTGATATTGGTTTGTGCATTGAAAAAAGTCCAAAAAGTTGAAATTTCCCACTCGAAAAGGGGGAAAAAGCCCTATCAGAAGATTTTTAAAAGATTTTTCGAATTTCGAAACATTTTTCGTTACGGTTCGAAAGAAGTGACGGAAAGGAGCTTTTGTCATTCTTGATTTTTTTTCAAAAGTTCATATATAAATATATTTATATTAACTTCCAAAATCAAATTTCGAAGGACCCAAAATTCAAACCAACTTCTTTTAGATAAGATGGAGACTTGCAAATTTTTTGTTCGCTTCCTCGAGGTTGGTTTATATGGAACCCGTAGGAACTCTTTGCGGAACTTCTTGGCTCCGTGGATCGCACTTTGAGAAACGCCGCTCTATACCCGTGAGATGTAAAACTGAAGGATTTTATTTCTTGTTTTATGTCCCACGTTTATGACTTTTAACTAAAAGAGATGGATTAGTAATGGAAGTGAAGGAACCCACATACACAATATTGTTCATTACAATGAATCGTGGGCAGGAACTTTTTCTAAAAAACATATCTACAATTTTCATCAGAACGAAACACACTAACATATTCAGAAGAAATTTATCATATTATATAAATAAATCTATCAGTAGTCTTTTGCGTAGGAGTTTCCGGGTACGATTCCCGGCAGGAGCTTATGTGGTTCGAATTCCGCATTACATGTAAGTTCATGTCTCATATAACCTCGCTACTAAAAGGGGTGCTAACTTTTAATCCAAATATAATTAGATGTAAATGTATAATATTTACTAACAAAGCAGGCTCTCGTGTTTTCAAGTAGCTCAAATATCATTTCGATGGCGAAAGTTTTAATGGAATTTTTGATTTTGGTTGCATTAAATTCCCCACATCTGAATCTACGTGTGTGCAAAAGCTCGTAAACGAAAACCCAATAAAAAAAACGTGAAAAACTAATATTAAAATCTCTTATTCCATTTAAGTTAATGTAGACCCTAAATGCAGAACGGTTTTATTGCTTACCTGAAAAGTTCGGTTTTGATGAGTTACGAAGTTTTGCACTTTCGCTGTTCAAGATTCTTTGATGTAAAGAAGATGCAGTTCCCGCGCCCAGTGTTATCCCACCCTCTTGTAGACGAAATAGTGTGGTAGGGCACGGCCTTCATTGTGAGGATTGTTCTTACCGTCCTTCATAAACTCGGTGTTGCATAAAGAGGTAAATCACGAAAACTAAAATTCAGAAAACGCAATCCTCTGGGAGCTACTGAAAGCATTAAGAGAAAAGTATGCACTTTTGCTGTTGACTATACATTAAAAATAATATTAATATTCTTAGAGCCCCTGTGGCGAACATTCCCTGTGGCGATTATTGTTGATTCGTTTTGATCATTACACGACTGTTGTAGGAGAAGTACGAATAAACTGTTCGTAAAGGAAACAAATATTGTTTATAGAAGTCCATGTGAAATAATATGAAGTGAAATTTCTATCTTTACGTTCCATGGTTATGTATGCCCTTTAGGCTAAACGAGACGGATCATTTATGAAGATGGATGATGGTGAAATAATTTGTGGAATGAGAATGTGGGAGAGAACGGGAGAATCCTGAGAAATCACACTGATATGATGTTGTCCACTCACTTAACCTGGAGTCGAACAAGGGCGAACAATATTAGAGGTGAGCGCTCTACCAGTGAGCCATCGTATGAATACACTTTGCCAAACAAATAGAATTTGCCTTTAATGTTGGCCCTATCAATGGTAAAATATAGGCTTATATATATATATATATATATATATATATATATATATATATATATATATATATATATATATATATATATATATATATATATAGATATATATATATATATATCAGAAAAATAGTAAGTTCAAACTCAGTCAGAAATGCAATAGCCGTAACTGTGTGCAACCATTTCAGTTGTTTTAATTATTTCGAGATTTGGAAATGGTGTATTTAAAAAAAAAAAAAAAATCGTTCATATAGTATTGTAAACGTTCTTTATTTGCTGTAAGTATAATAAACACATTACAGCCAAACCCCATTTGGAGGCCAGGAAGCCATTTGGGACGGGGGGGAGGCTCCCATTTGTTCCTCTTCCGTGGCTACACGTCTTGTAATTAGTGTTGTCAACGGTTTGAGCGGCTAGGCTCACGGCTCAGTCACCACTGAGCCGAACTGACAAGTAAGCCGAGTCAACAGTTCATTCAACCGAGCCGGCTCTAGCCGTCGGCTCAGTTGGACCGAACCGAGCCGGTGGCTCACGGATCGAGCCGAGCTGGTTGACATCACTACTTATAATAGTATTAATTAAAACAGTAAATAAGTTGAATGTTACTTAATAGGATTAATTCAGAATTGTATTTTTCCGTTTAAGGACCTTTATGTTCTTTAAGTATAATTAACACACGTAAGATTTTAATACACATAAGTTGAATCTTTCAGTTTAACGTCCCACGATTATGCCCTTTGGACTAAGGGAGACGGATGATTAAGACAAATGAATGACGATAAGAGAATTAGTGGAATGATAAAATGGGAGGAAACGGGAGTACTCTGAGAAAACGATACGGATACGATATTTCCATCATAAACTTACTTGGCCACGGATTGAACCAGGGTCCCCACACACTAGAGGTAAGCGCTCTAACACTGAGCCATCCTGCCCCCCCCCCCTCCGCAGATAAGTTGAGTATTAAGGTATAAGTAATGATAGATTAACTCAGGATTGTCTTTTTTTTTTTTTTTTTTTTTTTTTTTTGGCTAAGCACTTTTTGGTTCTTTTACCAGTATTAACTAAACGGCGTGACAAACATCTTGGCATTTGAAGGTGGCGCTCCAAGTTCCCTTTAAATGCTGCTAGCAAATGAGAGGCCAGCGGTATTGCCACGTTTATTTTGTACACACCCACGTCTATCCTTTGCCGCCTGATCGCGCTGTAGTTCGCCTGTTTAGCTATAACCACACCCATTAGCATTCGGCAACATCGCGTCAGAGCTTGCGTTTTATTCGTTTAGCTGAAATGCCAAGATGTTTGTCACAGGTTTTAATGCGGCATATGAAGTGACACACAAAAGCGATGTGGAGATTTCAGATATTTGAGATAATATCCTTACAAATGGCACAAGCATGAATGTCATTATATAGAGACAAGTACATCAACTATTTTGTAACAAAATTAATAATGACATAAAATTTCAAGTTTTACGTCAATTTCTCTTATCCTTTGGGCTATAGCAGATGATTAATGAAAGTGACTTATTGTGAAATATTTGCTTAGTGAGTATAAGGGGTTAAATTAAGAACCTCGAGAAAACCCACGGACATACATATATTCTTCGTAGAATTACGTATTCATCTTGAAATTTTCAGAAGTTCTTCAAATGACATTAAAATGCATAATTCTTCAATGTATTTCTAATGCATTAACTCATTATGTAACTATATGTAACTCATTAAAGAACATCGATTTCATGAAATTGGCATTTGTGTATCAAGAAAGTATAAACTATAAGTAAGATGAACTAATCACTCTACCCCTTGTCTTAGTATTCTGGCAGCAGGCTTACCCCACCGAAGATCAAGATGAAAGCACAAGCCATAACATGACACTATAGAGGAGAAGGAAAGTGGGGTGAGCGTCCCCGGTGACTACGCCTACCTGTTCCCTCGATACCATGCAGACATGTTCTATTGTTATGTAGGTTAAGTAATATAAATCCACTCTTTTCGGTATGCAGACAGTAGGTGCGTCCCAAAATGTTTCTGCCCTTCGTTCCCCCCCCCCCCCGCCAAGAAATTGAAGCTGGCCATTGTCACTGACCTGTGTGTGTATGAGGGCATGGTTGCTGAGTGTTAAAGCCGGTAAAATTGTAGCCAAGCAGTCTGAGGAGTTAGGGTGACGATCATTACGTGAAACCTATTGGGATTTAAATTCTTCTGCAGCTGCATGGGTGGACTTTTAATTGTCCTGATGTTTCCGTATTCGATGTCCCTGTCTAAATCGAAATATTTCAATTTTATGTCCCACAATTATGCCGTGTAAGCGAAAGGAGACAGCGGTGATGAGAAATGAACGAAATGGTGGAATGAAGAAAATGAGAGGAAACGGGAGACCTCCGAGAAATCCCACGCACAGGGTGTTTTCAGGCCTGTATCCAGGGGGGGTCTAGAGAGCGGCCCCCTAAATTTTTACTGGCCCCTACTAAAATGTTCACAGTAGGCTTACAAGTGAACTATAATATGGTGATGAACTATTATGTGGTTGGATCGGGCCCCCCAAACTTCGACCGCCCCCCCTAAGTTTTTTGGGCTGGCTACGAGCCTGGGTGTTTCTCAACCACGAAGTCCACTTGCGCGAACTGGGATCGAACCAGGGAGCCCACACATCAGAGGTAAACGCTCTACCACTGAGCCAGCGTGCCCCTTAGGAAAGAAACGAAAGTCAAGGTCAGGAAATCTGGTGCAAATGGTCCTTGGTTTGATCCCTGCTCACCACAACTTAGTGTTCGGTATCATGTCAGTGGATTATCTTGAGGTTTTCCCGTTTTTTGCACATTCTTATTCCATCAATTATTCCATCATCATTCACTTTCGTTAATTATCTACCCTCTTTAACCTAAAAGGGCACAACTATGCAAAGTATTTCTTTTTTTTTTTTTATCTCATTGACCTATGGCATGAGAAAAATGCGAACCCGTGACAAGACTTGGGATCTCCAGTGTAATGCCTTCTACAGAAAAAGGACATTAATAACAAGCAAACCTGAAAAGTAAACTACAGAATTGGTATAAATTAAGAAAAAAAAAATCGTAAATGTTTAAAGAGTACAAAGTCGCTCAAAGAAAGATATGTATGATTGTTTTTTTCTTCTTCTTTCTTTCTTTCAGCAATAAGGCTTATACATATCAGTGTTACCTTCTCTGGTTACTTCTATGTCAAGAATCACACCACAGTTTCAGAACGGATCAGTTCACGGCAACGAAGGAAACATACTTTGTTTTTAACATTGAAAAGAAAAAAAGAAAAATAAATTTTCTGATCTCAAGGCTGGCAACACTGTTGCAGATTCTTCTGTATAAGATCTGTGCGGAAGAGTTGTGCCGAAGCAGAAACGGCAGTGCATTC
Organism: Thermobia domestica; assembly: GCF_964235325.1. Classification (NCBI taxonomy): domain Eukaryota; kingdom Metazoa; phylum Arthropoda; class Insecta; order Zygentoma; family Lepismatidae; genus Thermobia; species Thermobia domestica. The sequence goes on along the minus strand of NC_137456.1, from coordinate 58,073,546 downwards.
GGCCCGACATAAGGCGCTCTCTATCGGTGAAATCATAACAACGTGATCTACGAAACGGAACAGAACAACGAGAGACTCAAAAAGAGGGTTCGCGGACGCAAGTAAAAAACATCGGAACAAAACAAAACAAAAAAAAAAGCCCGTATTCGTTTTGCGATTGTTCTTGTTTTTGTTTTTGTTTTGCTGACGGCTTAAAATTGCATAATTTGATTGGAATTATCGCATGAGTGTGGAGAGATAATGAGGCATTAAAGAAGATTAAAAAACAATTTTAAAATTTCATACATTTGTGATTTGTATCGTGGACTTTTCCAGCACAAAAAAAATATTAGTGTGACATTTAAAAAACAGGAACTGTATGAAAATTTTTATTCGGACCAATTATAATAAAACATTCTTTTCTTTCTTGAACAAAGTGATTTGAGAACATAAAGTGTTAATTGAAGCATAAAATAATTCATGTGAAGATTTTTAGTGACAAAACAAAAATTAAGTACTTGGAAAACAGTTTTCCCGTTGGCTGTCGCCGCCAGGGTGTAGCACAGTCGGGAATGTAAAAGAAGAAAAAAGGACTGTTACCAGAATTCGAACAGATGTTCTTCAAGGAAAAAAAACAGAGTCGGTAAATATGAGTAACATTGTTGAGTAACATCAAAATAGGCAAGTTACGTATACAAATTCTTATGAGTGAGTGGTGCCATATGGTTTTAGTGCTTTGTAACAATGTTAAACAAATGTGCGCGCTTTTAAATGTAGTACGTTCAAGTGAAAAATACGTAAGATACAATAACTTGGCGGTTATTACAGACACCGTGTAGTTTCCTTTGGAGACCTTTTTGTGTGCTTGTTATAGATACAGTATATGTATATAATTGCAAAATAAACATTTAGTTCGTGTATTTTGGTGACCTTTTTTATTGGAACACTTTTGTGGGTGTTTTCGCAGTGGCGATACCGTATAAAAGAGTAATATATTTACCAGCGGTTGACCTCTCCGATCAAGGTAAGAATTTTTTTCTTTATTTATATTTATATTTTCTTTCATATTAAATTATTCTTACAAAATATTTAGGGAAAACCCAGACATCCTTTTTTTAGGCGTCACGAATTGTACAGATAGTTTTTAAGAAAATTTAAAAAAAAAATCTTTTTTGGGGGAGTGGAATACAGACAATTGTTGAATTGTTCAACTTCCAACGTAATACAACATTCAACTGTAAACACGAAGGAATTATTACTATTTCCGTGATCAGTATTGTAAAAATTTGGATATATGAAACATGTTTGTTATAATGCCAGATAAGATATTTGTCGAGTAACTTATTTTTATTTTATTTTATTTTATTTTATTTTATTTTATTTTATTTTATTTTTGAAATCTATCTTATGTCTTCTAGTATAAAGTCTTGTCGTATGGCACCCCAGGAAAGTTCGTAGAAATAGATTGAATTAGACATCCCCTCTGCAGTGGCGGCTTTTAGGATTTTAATTTTGGGTACGCCCGCTCCCTCGATTGTGGATACATATACACATTCGATTGATTAATGACAGTAGGAAATTACTTTTACAGTAGTGGTAGATGCTGTTTGTTAAATAATTATCTACCCTTAATATAAATAGTGGAAAATATATTTACTCTTTATTATATCTTTTAGCGTTTATATAATTTTCAAAACTTTGGGGTAAACCCGTGCCTACCCGGCTTACCCGCTAAAGCCGCCACTGCCTCTCTGCTGATAGAAGAAGTAAAAAAAAAATGTTCTTTTATTCACAATGAGAGACTAATGAGGTACAATTAAATTAAATTGTATAAATAGCCTACATATTTTTCATAAATATTAGTGAGAAAATTTTAAAAAATACACATTAAATGCAAAATAGCATATTTTTAAAAAAGCCCGTGAAGTTCTGATCGACTAACACAGTTTATAAGTTGGATAATGTATGGCCTAGGGCTTAGCCCCTTTCCCTGGGACTATTTTCAGTTCTGCTAAAACTTTCACTTATTTTTTGGTATGTGTGTATAAATGAATAGGCTTAAGGTAAACTGAAATTAGTCCCCCTCAAAAATATCTTGACTACCCCCCTACTTTAGTGTCTTGGCTATGGGCCTGGTCTACACATCGACATCCTTCGCTGTTTTTTATTCAGATTCTTGACCGGCCACTTTTTAAATTCAATTTGCCTTCTAAGGGTATATGAACACTGACTGAGTCAATGCCATTAAATCTGAGACACTACCGGGAAACGGAACAAATACCAGCTCGCACGCACCGAACAAAACGGAGCTATTTCTTTTACAAAAGAACACACACATAAGCCAAATTCAAATGTATGCTCAGTAGCAAATTTCCGTATTTCATTTATCCACTTATTTTTTTCACCTTGAAGGAACAATTGAAGAAGACAACGAGTGGGTGTGAATGTGTTATGTCACAAGTTTTCAAAGATGTTTGTGCTGCATCTGAGGAAAGATTGTATGATATTACGTACTCATTTTTCTGCGGCATCATAAAGTGTTTAAGTTGTTTCCAGATTTTGCAATGAGAAGATGTTATGTTACATTAAATTTACGTTCAAACCATTTTAAGTTTTTAATGATTCAAAACTTTTGATTTTGAAATTTAAATATCCAACTGTGTGTTCCAAGTTGAAATGTACATCAACGTTATTATCTCTTGTGTTATATTATACCATAGATTTTTAATTACACATCAATTAAGTTTATATTACATTAAGAAGAGTCATCAAATATAAACGTATTATCTACTTCTTTATTGTTTTCACGAAGAATCAAAACTCCTTTTTTAGGACAACTTTTCCATCATTTTTAAGGATGAAAGAAAGTGTACACTAACGAAATCTTTCATAATTTTTAATGATGTATAAAATGAACAGTAACCACTTATACTTGTTTTTCGATTCGTTTGGAAAAAAAAAAGTATTCTATATTGCCTCATTCTTCGGACATTCTAAAAAGGAGCATTAAGTTATGCATTATTATTAATTTTTTCACCCCATCAAGTAGAACATTAAAAAAAATATATTTAAAAAATAGATTCAAAAGCTTCTCTAACAAGAAATTATTTCTGTCATGTAGACTGTGCAAAATAGTTGGCTATTAAAATTACTAAGAGAACTCGTCTCTGAGAAACAATTGGATAGTAAAATCACTAGGGGATACTCTTAACCCCTAAATTTCCCCAGTCCTATGAATTGTGCAAAACAATTGGATATTAAAATCACCAGGAAGAACACTTAACCTCTAAATTTTCTCAACCCTATGAATATTAAAATATACTTCTTTTATTATATATGAATATATGAATATTCATATATATTTATTATATATTTATATGAATATTAAAATATGAATATAAAATTCAGTGCAAAAGAACTGAATATTAAAATATACTTCTTTTATCTATTTTATTGGTCTTTCGATAACTTCATCGAGCACTATTAATTGATTTTTAGCTACCTGCAAAATTATTCACGGAAACATACACTATATTCTATTTATTAGTACTGTAAGATCTTGTGATATCTGAAATTTTGGACTTCTCTTCTTCATGAACTTTATATTACCCCATAAAGTAGTAAGTGTCCAATCTTCTTTGACTAATTGAATGCCCACGACATCTATTATTATTATTATTATTATAAATTATAATAATGTTTGGCTTTTAACTTGATGTAATAATGCGCGTTGTTGCTACCAATGAGATGTTGTCTGGTATAACCTGTCTCAAAATTGATTTTAACTAATTATTTTGATGTTTCATGATTTTGAAATTTTAAAATTTCGTGACACATTTCTTTTGGACTGCGCGATATACTGGTTGGGAAGCACTACCCTAAAAAAAAAAGTCTATAAAATTAACAATCTGAGCTGTAGTCATTTAACTTCTATATTATTATTGTACAATGTCCAAATATGATCCATGTACTAGTCGATAATTCTCATCGAGCTGAAGATGGATGAGTACATTCTTATGCGTAGTTTTTGAGAAAAAAACTTTTTTTGGAAAACTAAAAATTGATTCTTCACGAGAACAACGTCACGTATTAAGGTGTAACTGATACTAAAGTATTCCCTCGAATGCATTTCAATTATAAAATTATTGAAAGTAGACAGTATACAATATGGATAATGAAATGTAGCATAAAATTATAATCAAATGAAGTATTTCTGTTTAACGTCCCACGATTATCCCGTTAAGTTAAGAGAGGCAGATGATTAAGTTAATCGGATGATAATGAAATAATATGTGGAAGGAAACGGGAGGATTTGGGAGGAAACGGGAGAACCCCCGAGAAATCTCACGTACACGGTGTTGTCTGTCTATCACCAACCTACTTGTCCGGGGATTGCACCAGGAACGCATCAGAGGTTGAGCCCTCTGCCACTCTAATGAATGAATTCTTAAACTTTATGCTTACTTTATAATGAACTATTAAACTTTCAAAGATGAAACATATATTAGTGAATAGATCACATCCAACTGAATAAACTGACATGGTTGGTGGTAAATTATCATGCGTAGTTTACGAGAAAATCGAGAAAAACTAATTTTTATGGTGCCAAAACTAAGTCGTTTCTTGGCAATAAGAACTTGTATTTTTTTATTCTGTTGGAGCAGATGGTTGTACTGTATATGTAAAAATATACAGAGTAGGCCCGTATCCACGAAAGGGGGCATAAGGACGGGGGCCCCAAATTTTTAATGCCCCCCTAAAATTTTCACGATAAACTTACAAATAAACTACAGTATGGTTGAATCAGGCCCTCCCTAACTTCTACCGGTCCCCCTACATTTTTGGGCTGGCTACGGGCATGATGCAGGGTCTACTGATAACCATCACATTGAGTCTATTGCTGATGCTGATTGTTTTCTTCCAGCAATGACACACATGGGGCCTCCCCATAACAATGGCACACATAATCCCCAACAATTACGCACATACTATTTGTAATCTATTATTGAAACACTACTCTTTGTTATGTTTCTTTTAAACTCACATTACTTCAATGATGTCATCATCTCAGAATGAGTGTATGTCTAGTAGGAAAACACGTGTGTAACATATCGCTTCTGCATTTTAAAATCCACGCTGTCTTCCTGCCAATTTTCTTTTTTCTCTCTTTCTCTCTCTCTCTGATTAAAATCAAAGAGTTCTGAGCAAGACATTTTTGTTACTGTATTCAAGGTCAAATACATAGCAACTAACACCTACCTACTTCAATGTGGCTTTCGAGACGCTGACAAATTAATTATTCAAGTAGTAAAAACGTGGAAATAGTGTGTAAAAGAAAAATGGTACCATGTTTTGTTAAATGAAAAGTAGATTTTTTTTTAAACTTCTTTGTGGTTTTGTCTCCCATATTAAAAAGAATTCGAAGGCGAAATGATACGAGCGCTCCTCAATTCTCCCTACTTTATGGATTGTGCAAAATAATTGACTTCACTAAAGGGGCACTCTAATCTTTACATTCTTCCTGTCGTATAAGTTGTGCAAAACAATTGGCTTCAGTAAGAGGCACTCTAACCTCTAAATTCCCCCTGCCTTATAGATTGTACAAAACAATTGGCTGCACTAAGGGTCACTCTAACCTTTAAATTCTCCCTGCCATATAGATTGTGTAAAACAATTGACTTCACTAAGGGTCACTCCAACCTCTAAATTCTCTCTGTCTTATGAATTGTGCAAAACAATTGGCTTCACTAAGGGGCAATCTAACCTCTAAATTCTCTGTCTTATGGATTGTGTAAAACAATTGGCTTTATTATGGAACACTCTAACCTCTAAATTCTTCCTGTCGTACGAATTGTGCAAAACAAGTGGCTTCACGAAGGGGTACTCTAATCTTTAAATTCTCCCTGTCTTATGAATTATGCAAAACAAGTGGCTTCACTAAGGGACACTCTAACCTCTAAGTTCTCTCTGTCTTATGGATTGTGTAAAACAATTGGCTTCACTAAGGAACACTCTAAGCTCTGATTTCTCCCTGTCTTATAAATTGCGCAAGACAGTTATCTGTTAAAATCACTAAAGGGCACTATAACTCCTAATATTTCCCTGTCCTATGGATTGTGCAAAACAATTGGATATTAAAATCACTTATTTTGGGAGAGGGGACGAAAGTTGAGAAAGAATTGAAATAATTTGGATACGATTTTCTGTGACATAAAGAGAAATCGTATAAGTCGTCACCATAAGTTTTCTTTCCATCACAAACAGGTCAGTTCCTTCTCTGAAGACTTTTCATGACAATTCTCAGTTGATGTCCTCATCTTGACTTAAGAATTTTCTGTTTTTAATACCTTCTTTCAACTATATCCTCTTTCACCTGTATGATATAGTTACTTCTCAGCTACTAACTAGTTTTTCCTCCTCGTTCCAATTATAACTAATACTGTACTTATCCCATTTACTATTCCTCTTAACACTTCCTCACTCGTTTTCTGTTCGACCCAGCTAATTTTATCCGTTCTTCTTCACCCTCACATTTCTCTCTACTCTTTTTCTTCACACCTGTGCATAATGTCCATGTACAGTACTCTGTACCGCCCACAAAATAGACTTTTCTGCTTCCTAAAGGCTTCTTTTGCCATTCCTATCTTTGCTTTTCATGTCCTCATTGATCATACTACCTTGGTTTCGAAAACTAGTCACGTGTCCTATTTTCTCCTTTCCTATTTCGAATGTTTGATACTGACCCTTTCGTTCTAGTCACCAAGAAAACCAAATTCAACTAGTCTACTCGTTCCGAAGCGAATGATAAGAGAGAATACAGAAGACGAACAGCTTATCCAAAGACCATGGTGCGTAGAAGTTTCCCAGTTTGTAAAAAGTAGCCCGCCAATTATGGTAGAACACCTATGATGACTTGATATTGATTGCTGAGAAAAGTCTGGATCCAACTTTGCTCTCATATATCGTAATACGGTATTGAGACTTTTCCTATTATGTTTTAAGGTGAAGAAGAATCCGTAAAGCTCGCCACTTAACAACGGTATTAATACATAAACTTTAATATTCTTTCTGCTGGGTGGTCATACAGCAATGAGTGTAGAGAAAATAATTTGTTGCAGTATATATATATATATATATATATATATATATATATATATATATATATATTCAACTTTCAGCGTCAACCAAAATCATTATTTAAGCACTATTACGATGTACTAATTTGCGTATGTCAACAGCTCTTGAAAATACCTCCTGTTTCCCGTCTTACTGTGTCGGAAACAAATAAAATAGTGATAGGACCATGCTTCCTGGAAGGGCAGTCACCACATAGTTAGAAGGTCATGACTTCAGTTCCATCTGCTTCCTAGAGCTTTTTCTCCTTTCTCCAGAATCGCCAAGTGCAGGAAGAACAAAACAGTTCATTCATTATACATTCATTCTTTCGCGATGACAAGGAAGTCTGTGCGGCTGGCTACGGTACGGAAGGACAAGCATGCTAAGTACCTTAGGTAAGGGAGTTCGAAACAGCTAGCTATAAAGTATTAGGCAAATTCAATTTCAAATATAGATCATCCTTCCTATTTATTTATTAAGAGATCTGGGAGGCATATAGACACTGCCTTTCTTATTTTCTAGTACTTTACCTCTCTTCTTCTTCTTTTTATCATGCCTTCCATCCCTAAGTTTCCTTTTACTTTATATTTCTTCCACCCTATCTTTCATTTTTCTATAATTTTCTTTTTCTTACTTTACCATATTCTCGTTCCCTTATTTTCTTTTGTCCAATCATCCTTTTTCTTCTTTCCCGTGTTTCATTTTATTTTTCTTCTACCCTATCTTTCATTTTCCTATATTTTCTTTTCCAATATTTTACCCTATTTTCATTCTCTTGTTTTCTTATGTCCCACCATTCTTCTCCATCTTTTTCGTATTTACGTTCATTTTATTTTCTACTCTATCTTTTATTTTCCTATATTTTCTTTTTCCATATTTGTACTTTATATTTCATTCTCTTGCTTATACTCTGTACTTTTATTTATACATATATATACTCTTACTATATATACTCTTACTTCAAAGTGTCTCTAAAATAATTCCTTATACAGTCTATTCTGGGGAAATGATGGCTCAGTGGTCGAGCACTCAGCTTCAGTGCGAGGTGTCCCTGATTCGACCCCAGGTTATGGGAGATTGTGATTGACAGTATGATATCCATAGGTTTTTTGAGGTTCTTCCGTTTCTTCCCACATTATCATTCCACCAAATTTTTGGTTCACTTTCATTAGCGTGGTAGACCCGGGTTCGATTCCCGCGGGAGCTCATATGGTTCGGATTCCATGTTAAGTTGTAGGTCCACGTCTCATATAGCCTCGCTGCTGAAAGGGATGCTAACTAAAATCAAATCAAATTATACACTTCCATTAATAAGCCTTCTACTTTTGCCTACAGCGCATATGCATGAAACATAAGACTGGAAGTTCCATTTAATTTCATTTATACAGGGTGTCCGAGAACTCCTTCCCTGATTACAGAAATTGATAACTCAGGCTAGAAATAAGATAGAAATATGAAACTGGTGTTGAATTGTTTACAAACTATAAAAGTTTTGGTCACATCAGTACACTTCCACATGAGCACCCTTGGTAGCACGTAGCACATCTAGGCGATATTCAATTTCCATCCACACATTAGCCAACATCACTGGAGGGATCGATGCAACGACTGTGGTTATTCGTTGCTGCAGGGTTTGAGACTTGGTAAAAGAGAACAAACCTAACACAGACAAAAACTTTTATAGTTTGTAAACAATGCAACACCAGTTTCATATTTCTATCTTATTTCTAGCCTGAGTTATCAATTTCTGTAATCAGGGAAGGACTTCTCGAACACCCTGTACACTCTATGGTCTTGAATTATTTATTATGTAAATTTCGTCTAATTTTTCCTATTTATTTTTAACTGATATTTATCTTTTCCTTCCTGCCTTTCGTTTATTTTTTATCTCTATATAAAATTTTACACAATAACTTTTGTTTCCTCTGATATTAACTTTAGATTTGTTAATGCATTACCTTTTCCCATTATATCATTTATTGTATTGCCCTTTCCGTCCATTTTTGTACTTCCTCTTTTTCTTCTTTGCTTCCTTTTGTTTACGCCCTTTTATCAATCTATGTATCCATTCTGATATGTTTTCTTATACAGTATATATTGTTTTGCATAAGTTCGCTATCCATATAAATCTAAAAAGATTATTAGATCTTTTGTCAGTTTTCTGTTTTAATGGTTTTGCTTGTACTCTTCATCTTTTATTTTCCATGTTTTCTTTTTCTCTATCTTTGTTTTTGTTATCTTTAATCACTTTTCAATTTTGCTTTTCCTGTATGTTTCATTTACCATTTCCTTCTTTCCCAATTATTTATCTTACATTTCTCTGATTTCTCCTGTCTTTCTCTCCCTCATTTAATTGTATTCTAGCTTCCTTTTCCATTTTCTTGTACTCTCTTCTTCTTCCCTACCATTTTCTTTCGATACATGCCGTTTCCTCCATTCACCTTTTCCTTATGTTTCTTTTTCTTACCTTTCTATTTTATAAAGCTGCATAACTTTTCTATTTAGTTTCTCTCTCTATCTTTTTCCTTTATTTTCTTCCGTTATGGCTATATTCGTTCTTCTATTCCGTTGACGTAGAGTTCTGTTTCGAAACACATGTTATCCACTTAAGGCTGGCATTATTTTTCTTGTAGATAGTGTATTTTAAAAATGAATTAACCGTTGTGTATAGTTTTGAGGATTGCTACGACATCGCAGAAGAAAGGAATCCGTTATTCACCAGATTGACAGATCCAAAAGACAAGGAAATGATTTACTTGTCTTACCTACAGCCCTATTTTTTTAAAGTTATTTGATGATTTCTTTTTAATTTACAATTTCTTTTGTCTTTTTTCTTTGTTGTTGTTAATTGTTCCCATAGTAAAAGGCTTTCATTGTGTTAAAGGCTTTTAACACACTATTAACACAACAATTTGAACAAGACTGTTGAGTTTTGTTAGGAGCGTAAGACTCTTATTAACACATAAGGATTAAAGCTATTGTTTCAATGGTGTTACCTATGGGAGGGGTACAGCCAGACTAGTTTTTTTAATGCATGGCTCCAGACTCATTTTAAGAGATTCATAAAAAAAAGCAGCAAATTTTAAAAATTCTAGAGACAAGATGTATTTGTGAGGGATTTTTTTAGTACAAATACTGTACTGGGATGATTCATGGAGACTCGATCTCCCGATTAAAGTTGATTACAATTGGCTTTTATGAAATTCTCTTCCTTAAAAATATAAGAGTGACCATATCGTGGTTTCAAAGGCAGTGATGATTGATAACTTTTAGATTATCCTTTTCTAAATATGGAGGCACCCAGCGATCTAAACAGAAATTCTGAAGGGACTTGGGTTCGATCTTCAGTATATGTATGTATAAATCTATTTACCAAACGGGGGGACATACTGGTTCAGTGGTAGAGCGCTTACCTCTAGTGTGTAGGGTCCTTGGTTCGATCCCCGGACAAGTAATCTTGTGGTGGACAATATCGTGCCCGTGGATTTTCTCGGTGTACTCCCGTTTCCTCCCACTTTCTCATTCCACCAATTTTTCCATTATTATTCACTTGCTTTAATCATCCGTCTCCCTTAACCTAACAGGCATAATCGTGGGAAATTAAACTCAAAGATTTCATTTCATTTTCGTATTTACCGAGCGAGTGCGGACTAATAGTTAAGAGTTACTAGTTTGCTATCGGAAAGCTCTGTTATCAAACTCCGCGGCCAATTAGCCTCCAAGGGTTTCCCTCAGTGCCACCAGTCGAATGTCGAAGTGGTATCTTTAAACATAGGCTTTTGCCAACTTCCTTCTATTTTCTTCCCATTGTTCTTGTTCATGTTGTTTATTATGGTTATTGATTCTAATTAAATTGTATGGGGGTGGGGATGGAGAGAAAAGCAAACATGTTATTTAAGGAGGGCCAGGGGTTATTGCCTCCCTGAGTTTGAGATACACATATTGAATCAATAATAATAATATGCCAATAAAAAACATGAACCTTTATTTTTCTTCCACTTTCCAAGCAAAAAAAAAAAAAAAAAACTACCAAAATTTTAATTTACTTGATATAAACTGTCTACATTATATTTTAGGACTAAGGGCTCTGTGCTCACACTAATCTACGCCAGTGGCAATGATAGTACTAGTTATTTCCGTATAAAGTTACTCTCGTTCCATGGCGCCATAAGGACAAGTAATTGTATTGTTTATCGTACATCAATTTACTACATGAAGTATATCGTTTGTTTCGTGGAAATAAAAAAGCGTATCAGGTGCTTCAATTCTGAGAAAGATATTTATCAGTGCGCGTATTTTTAAGAAAAAAAAAAGAAACGTAATAAAAATTATAGACATTCAAGAATAACCATTGAAGAGTCTGGAAGGGAAAAAGAAGGTAACCCATTCGTGTTCAGTTCTGAAATTGCAGTCCATCCGGTTCATTTCTAAACAATGTTTTGGAATCATTTTAAAAGTTCATATGAAGCTCAGTTGAAGTCGAATTCAAATCTAGTTCAACGTAAGAACTCTGAACTGAAAGTTCATATAAGATTCAGTTGAAATCAATTTTAAATTCAAATTCAGTTCAACGTAAAAACTCTGAACTGAAAATTCATATAAGGGGTGCGGGGGACTCTACCCCGGTTTCGTTATGATAAATTAATATATCTTGCTTGAAAGTGTTATCAAATCAAATTCAAATTCAAATCCAGTTCAATTTAAAAACGCTATATTAAATGTTCACAAGATTCAGTTGCAAAATTGGGGCCCCGGTGGCTCAATCGTAGAGCGTTCACTTCTGGTGTATGGGGTTCCTTGTACTATCCGAGCTCGCGCCAAGTGGACTTAGTTGTGAACAAACACCGTGTGCGTGGGTTTTTTCGGGTTCTCCCGTTTCCTTCCACTTTATTTATTCCACCATTGCATTCATTTTTCATCATTGCCGTCTCCTTTAGCCTAGTCGGCATAACCGTGGGACGTAGAAGTTACAGATTTCACTTCATTTCAGTTGCAAAATTTACCGAAAAGTTACGCCGTTCTAAATCAAGGTCAAAGTTTAGATCAAATGAGATCGAAAACTAGGATTATTATTATTTTTTCTAAGTAAGTTAAATCAAATAGGAGCTTCAGATTGAGTCCGCAGCACGGACACTTCTGTAACTTGTTTATACATAATTACATTACAGTGTAAATGATTTTTTGTTACTAGGAGACATCATCATCATCATCATCGACATAGTCATTTAGTTTTTCGTATATTATTTCTACGAATATGTGAATCATATAATCATTACTTTCTACTTAAGAAGGAAATGAAAAAATAATAAAAAAAAAATATTAACGAATGCATGTGGTAGACCTTCTATTTACTTAAAATGACTCAGGACTAATCATGCGGGTGAACCGTTTAAATAAGTAGATTAGCTAATTTCCTGGGAAAACCCAAAACTATTTATTTGTCCAAGGTAGGCAGGCGGTAGGCATGTGTTCCTTTTTTTTTTTTTGCTGCGTATGAGGGCAAAGTGAAATGATTTAGTGTGTTTTAAGAGATGAAGGTTATATCTAATAAATGGTAGGTACATCTATCTATATGGTATAGAATATATACAATTGAAAGTGACTATATTTGTAACTTCGTATCTCTTATGCCACTCAACCAATCTCCATCAGATTTTCAACATAGATGAAGTTCGGGCCTGGAATGTTTTTTATCATTTCACTTTAACGGTACAACGTAGAGAGGGGTATATATATATATATATAAAACTAAATAAACTCTTGAATCACGAGACCGATTTCGATAAAAAATTTTCAACATAGATGAGGTTTGGGAATGGGATGTTTTTTTTTTATTATTTCATTTTGACGGTACAACTTAGGGGAGGGGGAGGAGGATATATTTATAAACAGTGGAAAACGACCGATATTAGTGTCGAAGCCATAGTTTTCGGGGTCACTGAAATGAACAATGACATATATATATATATATATATATATATATATATATATATGTAATATGGTCGAATATGACCGATATTAGTGTTTAATCCATAGTTTTCTGGGTTGCTGAGACAAACAGTGACATTTCCGATGCCGTTTAGCCCTGCAACTTGGAGGAGGGGAAACAGGGGGAGATATATAAAAATGATCGAACATGACCGATAGTAGTGTCGAATCCATAGTTTTCGTGCTCGCTGAGACGAACAGTGACACTTCCCATGTAGTTTTAGTCCAGATTTAACCCTTTATGTCCAAAATGAAACGTATTCTTCCTATGCAAAGAACGGGTATTCTGCTCGTTTAGAATAAGGAAAATGTCTTCCTTATTCAAGTCTTAATTTTGTTGATTTTTTAAAAGAAGTTGGGTTTCCGGTATTTACTCTATCCGGAAGACAAAAGTCTCAAGAACTATTTGATGCATCACTACTAAATTTGGTCAGAATGTTGAGTGAGAGTCAAAAGTTAAAAAAAAAAAAAAAAAAAAAATCGAGTTCGTCAATGTAGACTATTTTTCAAACTGATAGTGGTAGAAATCGACCATTTCGGTTTTTAAGTTGGTCAGTATAGAGCAGAAAACGGCAATAGATAGCAAGAAGCTGTTTTCTTCAATCGACTAAGCGTCCAAATATAGACTTTATGTTCATGTTTAACTCTGCTAAAATCTGAAGTGATTGAAATTCACTACAACGTCCGGTTTCAATATTGATCTACGCACAGAGAGCAAAAACGCTAAGAGACAGCGAGAAACATTTTTTTTAAATCGATTTATGAGTGTAACGTTTTAAGAATAGATAGTTGGCCGCGGTGGCTCACTGGTAGAGCGGTCATCTCTAATGCATAGGGTCCTGTCATGTCATTGGAGACACAAAATCATTAACATATTTCGTTAAGTTACTTGATTTTATGTATAGAGAGAGATACGATATCATTAATATATTTCGTCTTCCTTCACTAGATTTTATGTATCGAATGATACGATATCATTAATATATTTCGTCTTCCTTCACTAGATTTTATGTATAGAATGATACAATATCATTAATATATTTCGTCTTCCTTCACTAGATTTTATGTATAGAATGATACAATATCATTAATATATTTCGTCTTCCTTCACTAGATTTTATGTATTGAATGATACAATATCATTAATATATTTCGTCTTCCTTCACTAGATTTTATGTATTGAATGATACAATATCATTAATATATTTCGTCTTCCTTCACTAGATTTTATGTATAGAATGATACAATATCATTAATATATTTCGTCTTCCTTCACTAGATTTTATGTATAGAATGATACAATATCATTAATATATTTCGTCTTCCTTCACTAGATTTTATGTATAGAATGATACAATATCATTAATATATTTCGTCTTCCTTCACTAGATTTTATGTATAGAATGACACAATATCATTAATATATTTCGTCTTCCTTCACTAGATTTTATGTATAGAATGAAACAATATCCCTTTGTGATTATGTATAAATTCTATGATTCTGTTACAAAAATTAAACGAAAAAAAAGCAAGTACTGTACTGACCTAATAGTATTTGTACTCGTATTTTTTCTAAATACGAATAAAAACCTGAAGTTTTCCTCCACGTGCACATGTGTGGCCTTGAATTGAACAACAAACTTACATGGTGTATAGTTCAATCAATTCAAGAAACACATACTAATGACTTACATAATTGAGAACCCTTGTCACTGTCTCTAGTAGTGAAGAAGGTCAGGGAGAAACTAAGCATTAACATCGCATAACTTTTCTTCCACATATGGTGTGTTTGTGTAACAGTTTAGAAAAAAAAAAACATTTAACTCGTCTCCTACACCTTAGTCCAGCCGTCTAGTAATGTAAAAGAACTTTATTTATTTCATCAATCCAAATACAACTGAGATTATTTGATATTGTATATCACAGTAATGAAGGAACTGATGGATTCCAATCTGCACATCACTTTAAATAGCGTTCTGTCACATATACGTACATGTTATGTAAGGTAAATTACAGGGTGTCCCATATGTCTTAAACTATAAGGAAACTGTCCAGTTCACAAATCGTATTCAATAGGGTTGTTGTTGCTGTTAGAAACAGTGTTGTTCAAAGCTGAAAACAGTCTTTCTGTTGTTCAAAGCTGAAGTCAGTATCTCTAATGACACGACAAAGGAAGTTTGGAACTATTTGAACACAACATAATACTTTCTACGCTTTAAATGTTCTTATTGAAGACCATGACCTTCAACCGCCCACAATTAAAAATTAAGGAAGTTAATTAAGTCGGGATTTCTGGGAGTCATCACTTACAATATACTGATCGACCAATCTAATGTACTATTCAACAGCTGCGTCTTGTACAGATTATTTTAATGCTTTTTCAGAACACGGTGGATGGAGCTTTTTCGGACTCCCATATCTACAGGACTTTGTAGAGATCGGTGCCGGGACATCATAAATTGTCTGGCCCTTTGAGACTTCGATGACTCGCTGCGACGTTTATCTATCATAGCTCCCGTATCGTTAAATTTTGGAAGAACTTTTCCACGTGTAATAAATAGGTAATCGAACTGAATACAATCAGCTATTTTTTGTGCTGATTTCCTATTGACTACGGCCTCCTAACAAGAATTATCTGTTACATGCGTTCCTCATCACTTGACATCACTAAAGAAAGTAAAACAGGTCTTTGGACAGAATATTTAAACAAGAGCTAACAGATTCTGTTTTAATTCCATCGCCTGGCCCTCCTCGCTGTAATGACCTTGGCAATGTTTTATATTGTTTTATATTGGATCAATATTGACGTGGTCAAATGAATATGTTTGTAAGGAAGCCATAATTATTGTATACGTGGTAGATATCCGGAGTACCGATAAGAAAGCGGATTCAGCAAAGAAGCTACCATCATTCTCAGACAAATTAAGAGAAGGATCTGTGGTATTAACAATGGCGTAGGCAAGGAATCGACACGGTTCATATGCCATACCTGTCTTAGCACAGTGATATTGAAAATGGAGTTTGTTCATTTGTGATCTCTGATGTTACGATATTTTTCTGTAATTTATTACGAACAAACAAAAAAGAAGTATTGCACAGTCACATTAAAAGAAAACTTAAAGTAATACGATACTTACATAGGTTTATAGAAACATATAATTATTAGCCCCATCCATGATGTTTTTCTGGCTACGCCATTACCTATGTAGATAATGTTGATTTTAAGAAATTATGGGCAACAAATTCGATACTTTTTCATTGGTTGGAGTTTAGTATCGTGCTCCAACGTGAAGTCAATACCTTTCCAATTATATTATAATACAATGCTACAATTGGTTAAAGTATTTTTACAACATAGTATTTAGGGCTGGATTAACCCATCTGGAGACCCGGGGATAGAAAAAATATGTGGCTTCTGCTGACTTCACCTAATACATTATTGTGAAAGTACAGTAAGAAGGTTAAGGGAATATGTTCCATGTTTTTGGTCATATTTTATTTTATGATGATGATTGTATCGTCATGATTCCTTTTAGATAGCCAGTTGAGATTTTGATCAAGAGTGGAGACCCTTATCCACCTGGAGGCCAGGGACTATAGCTCTCCTTAATCCGGCCCTAATTATATTCCTTGTGCTTCCACATGCATATAGAAGTATGTCTCCATGTTATACAAGAGCGTACGAGGGCTATCCAGAAAGTAGATTACGTTTTCGTCTGTGTCCGCTAGGGGCGGGGCTAGCGCGGCCATCTTGGGGTCAGAGCGTTGCGCAGCTCAGTCGGCATCTAGCCGTGCTAGTGAGAGGTTCGTGCTGTGCTCCGTTAAGATACTGTGACGGTTTGAAATGTCTGCGTTAATTGAAAATCCCGCGAGCTGCGAGGTGCGTGCAGTAATAAGGTTTCTGACAGCAAAAAACTGTAAACCGATAGAAATCTATCGGCAGCTGTGTGAAGTGTATGGGGACAACATTATCACTGAAGGTGGAGTGCGACAGTGGGTCATAAGATTTAAAAATGGCCGAACCAATGTTCACGACGAAGATCGAAGTGGGAGACCCAGCAAAGTGACTGCCGAACTTGTCGAAAAAGTCGATGTTAAAGTCCGTGAAAATCGAAAGTTCACAATAACGGAACTTTCTTTGAGTTTTCCACAAATTTCGCGAAGTTTGTTGCACGAAATCATCAGCGAAAAGCTTGGTTACCACAAGTTTTGTGCAAGATGGATTCCAAAAATCTTGACAGAGGACCACAAAAATCAGCGAATGGCTGCAGCGTTGCACTTTTTGGACGCCTACAATAAGGATGGTGACTCTTTACTCGATCGCATCGTTACTGGTGACGAAACATGGGTGAAACACGTGAACTGTGAAACGAAATTGCAATCAATGCAGTGGGGGCACACAGGTTCTCCCCAAAAACCCAAGAAATGCATGCAAACAATGTCGGCAAGGAAGATGATGGCGACTGTTTTTTGGGACAGAAAAGGTGTGATTTTGGTGGACTTCCTGGAAAGAGGCACTACAATAAACGCTCAAAGGTATTGCCAAACTCTGCAAAACCTCAGAAGAGCAATTCAAAACAAGCGCAGAGGAATGTTGAGCTCTAAGATCTTGTTGATTCACGACAACGCCCGGCCCCACACGGCAAATGTCACGCGTGAAGTTCTTGAATCTTTTCAGTGGGAGTTGTTTCCTCATCCGCCGTACAGTCCCGACCTGGCACCGAGCGACTTCCACCTATTCCCAGCAATGAAGAAGTGGCTGGCTATGCAGCGTTTTGATGACGACGAACAGCTGCAAGAAGAGGTAACGAAGTGGTTGAAGTCGCAGGCGGCCGAATTTTTCGACGAAGGAATTTCCAAGCTCGTACATCGCTACGATAAATGCCTTAATTTGAATGGTGACTATGTCGAAAAGTAGTATTTGTGTGTGGCTTTCATCTGTATATAATAAAATTTGTTTCCTATATTTTGTTGATTTTTTATTCCAAAACGTAATCTACTTTCTGGATAGCCCTCGTATCTTTATACAATATACCAAAAGTTTACATAGTGCTCAATCTTATCACTCAAGTAATAATACTATTTTACTTCTGTAAGCAGCTGCCGACTGTGTGTCTTCATTCACAGATAAAAATCTTAATTATTCTTCTTCTTTATATTCTTTCATTCTATCTTCTTTACTCTTCATATGAGTCTTAATGTTTCTTTTGTTTTACGCTTTCTTTTTGTAATGTTTTAGGTTTCTTTTTGATACTTTTCGTATTATGTTTTCAGTTTTCTTTCATATTTAGGCAGTTTATATTATTTTGCTGTGGATGGGACTGTTGTGTATATTTAGCTTTGGAGGGCTGATGATGAATGGAAGATTTTTTTTTTTTTTTTAAATAGATATGGACTAAGTGATGCACTTGGTGAAGGCACGTGGCAACGTCGCATAATCAAATAACACTGAAGATGAGACAAGGTGTGGTGTGAAGGTGTTTGTAGCGCTCGACACTTGCCACTCTTCCTACGCCGACACCCACATATTCTCTCTTCCTTTCTTCTCTTCTTTCCATTCTGAACTCTTCCTTTTCTTCTTTCTTTCTGTCTCTGGAGGACTTCTTCCTTTGCTAAATAGAATGAAGGCACAGCAGAAGAACGAGGAACAAAACAGAACCCTGAGAGAACAACGAAAGGTCTGTTGCTATCCAATGCAAGCATTGTTAGTGTTGGCATTATCTTTCAGCTTCTTCCATAGTAACAATAATAGTGGTACTATTACTACTGACTATTAAGATGTCTTTTCTGAATATCGTGGGTGAATTGCACTTCTTTCATTTCTTTATTTTGTTTTCTGTAAAGAATTGTCTTTTATGTTCTGTTTGATCAAACCCATCCTTTGTGGGTAAAAAAAACTGTCTACCGGGGCCAATGTGTGAGGCATATTAAAAATAACAAAAGTATTACTGATACCCATCCAGGTTGGCCAGTGTGTGTTGCAACAAAAGAAATGTCCAACTTACACAAATGGTTAATTTTGATGTAGTTTTCTGGTAATGGAAATTGTTTATTTTTAACTTGTCCACTTGAAGACCTAATTACTGCATATTATAAGAAAAGAGCAATTAAAAAAAATGTACCATTTTACCTGAGTGATCTGCCCGAAGTTGGGTTTTAGACAGTTTACCTAGCGTAGTTAATCGTGCACACTAAATAAACAGAAGAGGAATAGACATGGTCAATTTCTTGCCTCTGTATTTCTACATAAACACTTCAATCATTGTAATATTCCACCAATATGTCTATCTGACTTCTTATATATATATATATATATATATATATATATATATATATATATATATATAAAACTCACAAAAATAATTACGCCTTAAACAGATAGTCAACTTAAGGGTCTTCACTGCAGCGAAATTAAACTAGCGCTAATTTTAGAGTTTTTCTGTAATATCTTCAAAACAAATAAAAAATACTCGAAAAACAGAAAGGTAGTGAACTAGACAGAACGATTTTACATGTGATACCGTTATCACAACTCATCTTGCTGCTTTTGATTTGCAACTGTAGAAAGATTTAGCACTTTTTGCGGGTTCGTAAGTAGCAAGATACCAAAAGCGGATAGGTGAATTGTGTTAAAGATATCACATGCAAAATCGTATTGTCTAGTTCACTACGTTTTTGATTTTCGAATATTTTTTATTTGTTTTGAAGATATTACAGAAAAACTCTAAAATTAGCGGTAGTTTAATTTCGCTGTAGTGAATACCCTTAACAGAAGTGACTAAGCTAGGCAGTCAACTTACCAGACTATAACAGTCAGGTGATGTATAGCCAATTCGGAGAGGTGATAAAGTATCAGACTATAGTGGCCAGGTGATATGTGGCCAATTCACAGAGGTGATAAAGCTCATGATAACCCCAATGTGCACAGGTGTTTTCAAGTTAAGCAGATAGCCAAATTACAAAATAGATAACGGCAACTTACCGGTAAGTGGGCAGAGTTGCAGAATTGCTAAAACCGATTTCCATAGTACACGAGACAGATGCATTAGGATTAGGGGTATCGCACATCTGAGAGCTAAGTAATTACGGCTTCATTACACACATATTCACTTACACACGTTAATTGATATTCCTCTGATAAAACGCAATCTGACTTCCTGAGGACGACTTTAACAGATGATTAACTTGAACAGACGTGACTACGTTAAGCAATCAACTTAACAGAGAGACTATAAAGGTCAGGTGACAAATAGTCAATTCAATTCGCAGAGATGGTAAAATTTATTGATACACCCAATTTACACAGGTGTTTAAATTAAGCCAAATTACAGAACGAATAACACAAACTTATGATCAGTTAAAGAATTAATAAAACCAATTTCCAGAGCTCATTAAACTGATTTTGTTGCTTGATTTTTCTTAAGAGCAGTACCAAACATATTCTGATTTGGTTACTGAAATTAAATGAAACTCAATTTGTAGTTTAATATCCCAGATTATGCTCTTTAGACTAAAGAAGGCAAGTGATTATTGAAAGTGAATGATTATTATAGGATTGTTCGAGTGATAATGTAGGATGAAATGGAGAAACCCGAGAAAACCTGCGGACACCACAAACTGACGTAGCCTGGAATCGAATCAGGGATCCTCGCTCCAGAAGTGAGTATTCTGCTCACTCAGGCACCATCCCGAAACTTATCTGAACGTAATATTAGTCTACAGTCAGATAAATTCACATAATGTGATTCGAATCGACTACTATATGGTGGGCTTGAGGTGTAATATTCCATTACAATAACGATGTTGTATTGGGCGGATGGAATCTAGTCCTGAACATTGGCGTGCGCTGATCAGACGTGAAAACGTCGGATGTGGTTTGGAATCGAATTCACAATTCAATATATCAAAGGAGCACATGATTATAGGAGTAAACTATTTAATTATGAGCACCCTTGTGTCATGAATATGGCTTGTACTCGTATAATGTTATCTGTAGTGTTAATCGTGATTTGAATTACATACAAGTACACACTATCAATTTTACACTTTAAAAGATTTATTTTAATAATAAGGCGTTAAGCTTTGTTTAAATTCAACAGGTATTTTGTATATATATATATATATATATATATATATATATATATATATATATATATATATATATATATATATATATATATAATTTTTCTTTTAAATTTGTAGGAGTATGTTGGGTGTTCTAAGCACTTAGGGTTGGTGACCCTTTGAAAGAAGGCTCAGAAATGGTCTGTGGGCTTCCCGCTCTTTCACATTATCTCTCCTTAAATATAGCTTTGAGGACGTTTAAGGTTTGTAGTGGGAAGGATGACTTCTCAGAAGGAAGCGGGAACCCGCGGAAGGGAGGAGGGGATAGGCTATCTCCTTTATTGCTCTGGTTCCAGGTGGGCGAAGCACCTAGATCAACAGCCATTATCAAGTTGTCGCACACTTTGTCGCCAAACAAGTCTTGTCGTAACGTAGCGTAATGAAAAAAAAAAAAGTATCTGAAAAACACCGCGCATAGTGTTACAGAACACCACATGGAAGTAACCAAATGATTTAAAAGGCTGCACTGAACGGTTCGAATCCCGTATGGGATCATGAAGTATAATAATTCACGTTTTATTAAATTTCAGATTGATCTGTCAATATTACCATCTGGGAAAATCGAAAAGAAGAACAAGAGGTTCGTAAAAGAACAAGGGATGAACGCTGAAAATAATGTCATTCTAAAGACATAGGATCTTCTTGCTGTAAATACATGACGAAAAAGCTGCATGATATATTAGATTGCTGCTAATCTACTGTAAGCTTGTCCGCTTTCAAGCTTAAATTGATATGTCAAGAGCTACTTATTGACGAAAATAGTGCAAAATAGTCATTCACTGGCGAAAAATAGTCATTCGTAAGAATGTACAAAGACAATTTTTGTAACGAGAGTCTAGACAGAGCTCTTCTACTATTGTGCTGCCAAAATGTCTTGAGCCGTGGCAAAAATGCGAACTAAAGCTCACACCCTCACACACCCACGCGTTGAGCTAATAAGGGTTCAGCTGTTGCTAAGCGATAGAAAGCGAGTGGAATTCCCTCAGCCGATAGCAGCCCTTACAACGGAAGACTAGGGATCAAGTCAATGTGGTATATCTTTAGAAGGAATACTTTTCGAGACAAGACAATCCTTTCACGGCACTTTTTCGAGACTAGAAACTCTAAATCCAGTGTAGTGAGCAACAGTGAAAGGCAGTCCCTTTACAGAAAGTGAAGAAGTAAACTTAACAAAAATATTATTGTACGGTGTTCTGTATTATGGCATGATATTCAGTCCGCTTGGCTACGCCACTGACTACAAGGAACTGAGTGTGATTCTTATCTAGAAATCTTCCTCCACTTTGTAAGGTAAATTCGATGAATCACACATCATACTTTGGTGTATAAAATTGGCAAAACTCGAAATACATATGTAAATAAAATTTGCATAGCAACAGATTGTATACAGTACGGTCGTATCGTACTTATTATTATTATTATTATTATTATTATTATTATTATTATTATTATTATTATTATTATTATTATTATTATTATTATTATTATTATTATTATTAGCACATCTCCTTAAGTTCCAAGGACATTGCTAATTCTTTTTCTTTCGATCGTCATACGTTGAGTGGAGATAATAAAGTAGTTCACTTACTGAGTACTCTTCCCCTACAGTTTCCATACACAGTTTTGTACCTATTGTTATGACTTTTCAAAAGATACACTGATAAAATATGGTTCACCATATTCAACTGTTCCAAAAAATTTTCTATAGCTTCTGGACATGCTCTCTTGTTTGCTTTAACATTGAGAGATAGCAATCACCGAATTTTCATTTGTAAGGATTATATTGAAAGAAAAGCACGATCACCAGCTTTAACACCTAACATATATACACTATATCAGAGCATCAATTGGACTAGGTATTAGTTCATTAACCGGACTAAGTAATACAACATCATGTGAATCAAAGTGTTAGAACACTTGATATTAGTACAAACGATTCATTAATTTAATTCAGTACACTCGGTCGAAAAGGTGTAAAACGCTTTTTCAGGCCAGCCACCCTGAATGAGGTTTTCCTGGGTTTTCCTCATTCACACCAGGCAAATGCTGGGATGGTACCTAACTTATAGGTCCAAGGCCGTTTCCTTGCCTTTACCGGGATAGTGTGCTCGCTGAGGGACGTCATCCCTCATACATGACTGGCTAAATGGCCATAGATGCCGAAAACCCAGAAATTGAAATCCTGAATCCTAAATTATTAATTCAATAATTCCAGTTGATATTAGTATATTAAGTGGAGTGAGTTATAGAACATCAATTCGAATGAGTATTAGAACATCAACTGGGATAAATATTAGAACATCAATTTAACTTGGATCAAATGTTATAACATCAATTCAAATTGATATTAGTACATTAAGTGGAGTGAGTAATAGAATATCAATTGAAATGAGTATTAGAACATCAACTGGGCTAAATATTAGAACATCAGTTTGACTGTGATTAGGGCATTAATTGGACTGAATACTAGAATATCAATTGGACTTGGATCAAGTGTTAGAAAATCAGTTTAAGTTGGTATTAGTACATTAAATGGACTGAATAATAGAACATCAATAGGACTGAGTGTTAGAACATCAGCTAGATTAAATATTAGAAATCAACTGGGCTAAAAAAAAAAAAAAAAATTGAGAAAACACAGACGTCTAAATTATCATTGATGTCTGTTCCCCGAGTGTTACATACACATTTAAGATCTGTAACTTGATGTTATTATGCACTTTGCAAGCGCATTTAAAGCGTGTTATTATGCACTTTACATACGCAGTTAAAACATGTTATTATGCACCTTACATACACATCTAAAGCATGCGACTTTGTGTTATTATGCACGTTGTATGCGCATTTAAAGCTGTAACTTTACGTTAATACGAGGTATGCATGGACTGTCTTTATATTTGAACATCAACTAAGCGAAGTATTGTATTTCACTTGAGGCATTGAACGTCTGGGTTCCGTAAGTCATAGAGTTAGCTAGTTAATATTGTGAGTTACACTCTGTCTCCCGGAGGAAATACAGTAATAGAGAACACAACTGGGCGCCTATATTGAGTACATCTGGCCATGAAATGAAACCGAAAGTTTTTTTTCCTAAAATCTTTTTTCAATTACTTTATACGAAAGTGTCTTGACTTCTCTAGAAGCCATTTATCTTAACTGATTATAGTGCCTCTGAGAGTATTTTTACGTGTAACAGAGACTGCAGAGATTTGCTTTATCTCTACTACACAATCTTGTCATTGATGTATTGTTAAAAGATATCACAAAGCTATGATCAACCTAGAAAGATATCATCATTCACGTTCAGAGTTATTACCACACAAAACTGAGTTTCCACAAATGGAAATAGGATAAAGTTATTGCAATTCAGCAACATTTTGCTCTAACTGTTATGCAGTACAAACTATTCCTTCTGAAGGACTGGTGGTGTACCATGTTTCTTGGACTTTATTTTTGATACTTTTGCTGGATGTTTAATTGCGTCAACGACTTTTTTTTTCGAAACAAAAGTACGAAATATACGACATATTTATTTATTTATTTAACAATCACCAGATACACCTCAGAGGCCATTTTATACTGGATATCTAACAACAACAACAACAATGGAAAGGATTTGGGAAGGTATCGACCAGGACCTATCTTAGTAGGCACCATCCCGGCATTTGCCTGGTAGGATTGAGGAAAACCCTGGAAAACCCCAATCAGGATGGTCGGCAGCGGGAATCGAACCTGCGACCTCCCGAATGCGAAGCCAACGCTTTACCACTTGAGCTACTTCGCTCGGTATTGAATATGTATGTGATTTTCAATTTTGTACCTTATAATGATATGATAAAAATCAAACTGCTTGGCGTAATAGCCCATTTGAGAGCCTGAGCTGCTCCAACGCCATCTGTGAGCGACCGGCTGAATTACGTCCAGGCTAGCGACGAGCACGTGGTCAGTGTGCTGCGTCACCCTGGCACTAAGCGACGTGTAGGGAGCTATATAGCCTCTAGTAGCCGTCACGTCTTTTATTCACATGATTTCCCAGTTTGCCTCACGACGCTGAATGGACGCCGAAAATTGGGGAAGCACCGGCATCGAACCTGGGACCACGAGTCCAACGCTCTAACCACTAAACTACATTGCCCCCCTTTCCTCGGTGATATGATATAAATGGTAAATACTGTCTGCAGCTCTACTATAATTTAGTTCAGTTTTCACTGAAGTACTTCGGCAATTCTTTCCCCTTCAACCACTGGATTCAGTTCCCAAAGAATGAGTAATTATAAATTTTGAGATTAACACCATATCTAGAGAGGGATCTGAAGAGAAGTCGAATTTATTGTATGGATACTATGGCTGTCTTATTACACTGAGAAAAGTGATTGTAGGTGGCGTACTTAAAAAGATAGGTTACATGCATAATTCCTGTAGTTTTTGGACTTAACGTACACAGGCCTGTAGCCAGCCCAAAAATGTAGGGGAGGCCCGGCTGAAGTTAGGGGGGGGCCCGATGCAACCATATTATAGTTCATTTGCCAGTCTACCGTGAAAATTTTAGGGGGGGCAGCCAAAATTTAGCCCCCCAGACCCCCCTGGATACGGGCTGAACGTACAGCAGATGTATAACTGAAAACGCATGTTTTATAATACTTTCCGTATAAGTGTTCCATCTATACGTACTTTCCGTATGAAACAATATAAGCGATCAGGATTTCACATACAAATGAGCGTATATAACATAGCTGAGGAATGTAACAAACATATGAAAGTGATATACGGAAAACTGTTAGATGTCAGACATCCTGCAACGGCATGATGTAACATCTAAGGGCATATGGATAACGTATGCTCCGTACTGATTTCTGTAGTAAGCAAGAGGATACCATATATTTGCACAATATACCGCTGTCCGGAGAACGGATTTTTCTCAGTGTACTGTTGTAGTGGATGTTCTCGACTTTCAGGCTGAAAATTCAGGTCCGATCCCTGATTGGAGTACATGTAATTCGAATCAAGCCTGGCACGTTGGGAAAGAACTGGCCTGACTCCAAACTCTACTGGAGGATTTGCTCGTAGAGTACGTTTCTTTAACCGAGGTGCAGTTGGTATATAAAGAATTCCGCCTTCTATGTGTGCTGGCTCGTGTCCTATATAAGTCATCATCAGAGGGATCTTGCAGAAAACATATCCGATAACTAAATGGCCAACCAG
Organism: Thermobia domestica; assembly: GCF_964235325.1. NCBI lineage: Eukaryota > Metazoa > Arthropoda > Insecta > Zygentoma > Lepismatidae > Thermobia > Thermobia domestica. The sequence goes on along the minus strand of NC_137456.1, from coordinate 58,047,137 downwards.
AACCCTCATTTCAAACGATTGACAGCCGCTTGTCAACTCCACGTGGAGTCTTCGTCGCCACAGTTCCAAATGCTGTTTTTTAAGTTAGTGCTCAATTCTCTGTTCCCAAGACCAGTTTTCCTTGTTCTTACATTGTCTGCCATCTGTTTCATATTAGCTATAGACACAGTGGGTGTTATAAAACGTTGCAACCCCGTAAATGCAGTCAAAAAAGGAATGAAGGGAGGAATGGATACTGTTGTAAAAATAAGCATGGGAACTTGAAAAAAATGCCGAACTGCACTTCTATTGAGTGAACACACTATAACTGAGTGGTTGTGCACTTACCTCTAGTGCTAGAGATCCCTGGTTCGATTTCAAACTGTGTGAGTTTGTAGTGGATAACATCATGCCCATGGATTTTCTTAAGGATTTTCTGTTTCCTTCCATATATTCATTTCATCAATTCCTTTCATAACATTTCTTTATACGCCTCCTTTAGTCTGCAGGACGTAACTGTGGAACGTAAATCTGGCAAAATATTTCGAAACTTTTCCACACATCCTAAAAATTTGTTGTTGTATAGTTTTTTTTTTAAAGTGCGTTGGGGCCACAGTGGCTCAGTGGTAGAGCTTTCACCTCTAGTATATGGGGTCATTGGTTCGATCCCAGCTCGCGCCAAGTGAACTTTGTGGTGGACAAACACCATTACGTGGGTTTCCTCGGGGTTCTCCCGTTTCCTCCCACTTTCTTCATTCCACCATTGCATTGCATTCATTTCTCATCCTCACCATCTCTTTTAGCCTACACGGAATAACCGTGGGACGTGAAACTGAAAGATTTCATTTCCTTTTCAGTTCTAGTCCAGCTCTTCGAAATACATGTCAAAACATGTCCCACGTTTATGCTCTGTAGACTTGACACAGAAGATTAATGAAAATGAATGTTAATGATTGGTCGAATGGCAATGCAAGAAGAAATGAGAGAACCTCTGAGGCAATCCACCGACACTGTGATCCACCACAAACTCACATGGAGTCTAATCAATATATGTATGTGTGGAAACCTTTTTTGGGACGCTGAATCCAAATTTTAAAAAAATACTTTTTTTTATCGAATTAGGAAATCAATGTGTAAAACGTTTTTGGGACGCTAAATCAATATTTAATTTTTTTTTATCGAATTAGATCAATCTGCGTGGAAACTTTTTTTTTGGGGGGGAAAGACCCTGAATCCATATGTTAATCTGTATGAAAACATTTTTGGCACGCTGAAACCATTTTTTTATCGAATTAGATCAAACTGTGTGGAAATTTTTCGGGACGCTGAATCCATATATATTTTTTTTTTATCGAATTAGATCAGTCTGTGTGGAAACTGTTTTATTTGGGGGAAGGGGGGGTGGCGCTGAACCAATGTTTTAAAAATAATTTTTAAATCGAATTAGGAAATAAATCAATCTATGTGGAAACTTTTTTGGGGACGCTGAATCCATATTAAATATTTTTATCTAATTAGAAGATCAATTTGTATTGAAACTTTTTTGGGACGCTGAATCCATATTTTAAAAATACTTTTTTTTTTTGTTAAAAAAATCGAATTTGGAAACCAGTGTGGAAACGTTTTTGGGACGCTGAATCAATATTTATTTATTTATTTATTTATTTTTTAATTGATGTGGCAGTTCGGTGTTGCCATCTCTTTCACGTATTGACGAGTGCTCACGTATTATAAAATGCACAGCATGTTTCTATTTGTTGCCAGTCCTGAGGGGACAAAATGGAGGTGTTATAAACTTGAATGCACCTCGTAGGTCAAGTAGTATAAATCTGTTTTCAATGTGCAGAAACTAGCTGTCCACCCCCAGAAAAAATGTCTCTACGACTCCACCGGCCCCCTCGCCAAGAAATTAAAGCTCGCGTCACTACTGGACACAATTTTTAAAGTCTGAAAAACATTACAGTGAGTTAGTGATATTAATATTTTGATTAAGAGTGTAAAAGATTTTTCCTATGCCTACACCTATCGGGTTAAAAGATAGATGAAGTTAACATATGTGATGGTAACTTGAAGCTTAAAATTCTACGAAATTTAATCAAAAAGACAGATGAGAGATGTAATTTGTAAATCCCTGCTGCGCTTTCTACGAATCATTCATTGTCAAAAGTCGCGTAAGTAAAGAACGCCCATTATGGAAACAGAAACGCGCCCTAACAAATGATTATATTCATTATATTATAAGGCATACGAATGGACTGATTCGGAGGTGGTAGATTTGGCACTTTTTTTTTCTTTTGGTTAAGAAGTAGCAATATTGACCGGTTTAACAACTGTCAAAAAGAAAGAGAAGAAAAGATCATTTGAACAATGAAAGAAAGAGTATTCAAACACGCACGAGGGCGTATAAAATGCCCGTCTAGTCCGTATATGCGTCCACACACACTACGCGTAAGGGTGAATCAAAAAAACAAGCAAAACCGGACACAGGAAATGAATGGCATATATGGTCAGCCATAGGTGAGCAAAGGGAGAGCTTTTTTTATTGTTATTTGAGCCACTGACACCCAAGAGCTGGCTGGCACACGTACGTAGGCACCCAAGACTTGTTCTTCTATGGACCATCCAAGCAAGCACCCACCCCCGTACAAGGCTTCTGTTAAGGAAGAAGCCAAACCAGATTTCCTATTAAAAAGAATGGAAGAAATAATAATAATGATAAAAAAAAAAAAAAAGAATCATTTAGCCACGAGAAGTCAATCACCTTGTCAATGGGTGGATCATTGACAGTTGTAACGGGGGTCTATTCTGTCACTATAAATCCTTTATATCACGGGGAACTAATTGACTTAAGATGCATCCCACACTTCAATTAAAAAAGGGAAGAAAAAAAGAAAATGTGTAGTGCCTTATTATTTAATCGAACTACAGTAAGTCAAGTTTGTCCTAGTTGAGAAAAAATAAGACAGAAGACAATGTCATATTTCAAATTCAATTAAGCATACCTCGTGACTCGTCATTTAGATTTGGAATCTTATATAACAAGAAGACCAACATGGATAGGACCTGTTATTGAAAAAATATGTATGAGTTCAGTTTTCAAAAGTAGATTCCACAGAGATTATACTCCTAATTTGATAAATATGTATTCATTGCTTTTTAATATAGACTGAGCGTCCCAAAAATTGTTTCCATATATAGTTCTTAAAAATATGGACTCAGCGTCCCCCCCACCCAAAAAAAAAAAGGTTTCCACATAGATTGATCTTCTATTTCGATTAAAATAAATAAATAAATATTGATTCAGCTTCCCTCCCTCCAAAAAAAAAAAGTTTCCACACAGATTAATCTCCAAATTCGATAAAATAAAGTATTTTTAAAATATGGATTCAGCATCCCAAAAACAGTTTCCACGCAAATTGTTCTCCTGATTTGATTTAAAAATAAATATATATTATCGAATTAGGAGATCAATCTGTGTGGAAACATTTTCTGGAACGCTGAATCCGTATTTTGAAAATATATTCTTTAAAGATCTAATTAGAAGATCAATCTGTGAGGAAACTTTTTCAGGGACGCTGAAACAATATTTTAAAAATATATATTTATTTTTAAATCGAATCAGGAGAACAATTTGCGTGGAAACTGTTTTTGGGGCACTGAATCCATATTTTAAAAATACTTTATTTTATCGAATTTGGAGATTAATCTGTGTGGAAACTTTTTTTGGGGGGGAAGCTGAATCCATATTTATTTTTTTTAAATCGAAATAGATCAATCTATGTGGTATATATATATATAAATATATATATATATAGTGGCGGATGCAGGGGGTATAGGGGCTATAGTCCCCCCATAACGCTCAGGTATACACTGGATAAAATAGGCTTCAATACTGCTTTACACTGGATAAAACGGCAAACTACGGTTTATCCTCTGCCTAGATCATATCCTGGATCTGCCACTGTATCCTCCCTATTCAAAATCACTCAAGTTTTGTACCCATAAAAAGGCATTCACATGGTCAATCGTCCTGGGGTTTCGAAATTTGGATTGTATGTAACAAAATACATGGAGCCCATACCCTGGGCCATGTGAACAGAACTTTTATTTTATGTGGGTGGCAGGGGCGGATCCAGGACTTCTGGGGGACGGCGATTGCCCCGATCGCAATACTGTTACTTTTAAGGGCTCCAAACTTTGGTTTGAGTTTTATTTATATATATAAAATAAGAAAGTTTTATTCTTCTGGGGGGCAGTTGCCCCGATCGCCCCCCCCCCGATCCGCCCCTAGTGGGTGGCTGTGTAATTGAAGTCCAAGAGTTTTACTACGTTCTATCAGCTAAACATGTCACAATACAGTGCTGCACCGGCGTGTGCCTGAACAAAGCATAACAATAGTTGTTTTGTCTCTTTACGATTACATGAAGTATACATACAGAAAGTCTATTTTTTGACAGAGTGTTAGATCCATTTAGTCTGATTATGACAATGAGTTTGGTCGTCAAGTCACTAATTATTACCAAAGACTACATATAGATGTATGAATATATAATTTGTTTATTTAAAAAAAACTTTCTTTTTGTATTGGGACTATGTAAACATTTGACATGGTCAACTTTTCGGCGAACAAAATCATCTTCACCACAACGGAATATTCAATACGCTCTTTATGAGCTCCCATTTACTTTGTTGACGCCATCTATGTTCCTTCCTTGTTATGAACCCAACTGTAGTTTATGTGTTAATTGTTCTACTCTGTATGAGTTTGAAACAGGCTTTTGTTTTTTAATAATTAGACGGTCAGCGAAAAGTACTTCAATAATAGTTCAACGGTTTTTGTGCTAGCGTGCTTTTTTTTCTTTCTTTTCCGTTCTTTCTTTCTTTTCGAGTATTAGTTTTGGAAATTTGTGATTCTTCCTCTTTTTTTGTTTTTCTTTTGTAGTTCTATGGGTGATTTGAATTATTGCTAACTAGCTTCGTTCGACCCGCTTCGGTGGGAATAAATTCTAAATGGTAATGGAAATAAAACTCTAACTGAAGATGTAAAAATAAATAAATAAATAAATAAATAAATAAATAAATAAATAAATAAATAAATAAATAAATAAATAAATAAATAGATAAATTGTAATAAGGTACAGTACAGTAGCGTACGAAGGAATTTATTTCGGGGGGTGTCCAAACTCAATATGAGGGTATTTTATATTAAAATTCCTAAAATTGCCCCTAAAATTAGGCAAAATTTACACAAAAGTCGAAATTTCGGGAAGGGTCCGGACCCCCAGGACCCACCCCCTGCGTACGTCTCTGGTACAGTAAATAAATATATAGAAAATTTAAAATGAAAATGAAGGAAAATAAAGAAAATTTTTAGGAAATAAGACGAAATAGTATCAGCTAAAGGACAGTAAAAAGAATGGGCCGAAATGTGCATTTATGAATGAATGGCCTTGCTGAAATTCTTCTGTTGAAATCGAGAAGTAGCATATGAACACTTCCGGTTTCAATATTAGATTATTATAAAAACCAAACCACTTGTCATAACAGCCTTTTGTGGGCTTGAGTCGCTCTAACGCCATCTGTTAGCTACCGTCTGAACTACGGTCAGTCTAGCATCGAACAAGTGGTCAGCGCGCTGCGTCGTCTTGTCTCTAATGGGCCAACTTATGGACCGAAATTTACGACATCATTTTACGGACCAAAAATACGCGCCGAAAATACGCTAGTGTATGTTCGCCTTAACAGGTCGTCACATCTTTAATTCACGTAACTCCCTAGTTTGCCTCACGATCCTGAGTGGACGCTGAAAATTAGTTACCACTGACCGGGAATCGAATCCGTGAGTCCAGCACTCTAACCACTAGACCAAGTGTCCCTATTCGATTCTAGTGGTGAATTCTTATAACTTGGATATCTACCACAGTTTCACAATGAGAAACGGAACTTATTTGCTCTTCAATTATCTCTATCGACTCACACTGTTATTTTTTTTTTTAATGTAGCAATTCATGCTTATTCCTAATGGCCTAATACAATATTTCATTACTTGTAGCCCAGGCTCTGAACATCAGTTATACTACGTCAAAATTACATTTTTGAAAACTGAGTTAGATCACAATTTGGATTTTTTTTTTGGGGGGGGGAAGTTTGTCAGTAAAGAGTCTGTACATAAGTAAAATTCCAAATCTCACTAGGCAGAACCGTGGATTGGTTCTGAAATCCAGTTCTTTTGCAGGCGATATAGGGTGGTGGGGAACGGCCAACGCAAGTTGTGGTTTGGAGCTGACGCTAATAGTAGGTCAGAAAACATTAAAACTCTAAAAATCAACACAATGTCATTACTAGTTTAGTAGCAGTGGCCCCACTGCAGTTGACACACAGACATTCTTGATCATAAGTTAGGTTTGTAAGTTTGGACTTTTTCTTTCTTTCTTTTTTTTCTGAACAATTATGATTTTCAGAATTCTTTGCGTTTTCTGAATCCAGGTTAAAATAAGAAAATGTAATTGCTTTTAATATTTTAGATTATGTACTTTTATTTTATTTTTATTTTAAATATTAAACAATACATACTAGGATCGGTCAATTGAGTTACTGCCCTAACTATGAAGAGGTTTGAGTCAGAAAATGTAATTCACTCATATTATTAGTCCATTTTCAAATAGACACCGTGCAAAGTAATATACTTCCACAACTCGTTTTTCAGTTTTCACGTTGGAAACGACCTTCTCATCTAAAGAAAAACGTCTTCCTTTCAGCGACAGGTTCATTTTAAGAAACGGCGCAAGGTTAGGAGAATATGATAGATGGAACAGTAATTGGTAGTAGCCGAGGCTTTGCACAAAATTCACGATTGCCTGGACTTTGTGGACGGGAGTATTGTCCACTAAGACGCAAACACCGTTGGTAATCATGCCACGGCGTCTTCAGAGTATCACGAAGTTTTTCCCAGCAGAACCATGTAATATGTAGGATTCGCACTATACCCATAGTTTACGTAATCAGTAAGAATAACTCTCTTGCAGTTCCGGAAAAGGGGGAGCAATTTGTGTGTTCGTCATGTCTTGGTTCGTCTGTCATGTCTTCGTTCGTCATGCAAACTTAAGGGTCTACATTTCAACTCTCTTCCGCGCTTTAATAATACTTAAAGGTTGGTATATATCACGATAAGCAGTTTTTATCTCTTCATAGATCTCCTTGGCTTTCATCCCTTTCAGATATAGGAACTTTATGACTGCTCGATATGGTCCACTTTTGACAGTTCGACTTTGCCTAGTGCAAGACCCATACCTTCAACAGTCGTATACCTAGATTAATGAAAAGTTCATAATTAGTCTCACGAAATATTGACTCATTTCTTACATAACTTATCTAAATATAGGGATGCGCACGAGACGAGTCGAGACAAGATTTTCCTGACAAAATTCGAGTCGAGACACGGCTCTTCCAATAGAAAAATATACATTTTTCGAGTCGAGACATCACTTTTACAGCACATTTTCGAGACAAGACAGCCACAGATCTTGTCTCGTTCGCATCCCTATCTAAATAGCTACATTTCTGTACGAAAGCAAAAACATTAATTGACCCTCGTATATTATGTATCATTTGATTCTAAATTAAATAGGATCTACGTTATTTAATGTTATACATACGAGTGAATAGTTGAAAACAGAAAAAACACAGTCTTTTATAATGTTGTATATGTGTCAATTATCCGATAAAACAATTTTAATTGCGAAGTTCCCAGCTCAAAATTCTGTGTATTTTCACATTCTTGATGTTTCGTGGACAAGATTTAATTAAGTGCATCTTCTGGAAATAGCTATTTCTCCCACAGTATTGTTTGTTCTGATATGGGTTTTCCCATTCGTGTGTGCAATAATACAAGTTTCTCTCTATTGGTGTCAGTGGCTGGATTTTCCAATTTAATTTTGTCAACTTTTAATTTCTCTATAAACGAAATATTGAAAGAGAAAGGGAGATCGATACAAGTTTACATAAATATTAGGGATGTGTTCGTTTAGCAATGCGTGAAATATTTATTGAATTATTTTATGGTATCAGATGTAGCTAGAATGATCTCTTTTGGCTTCAATCTTCTTGCTTTCCAAATACCTTGTCGCGTACCACGATATTCTACTCTTGTCAGATATGTAATCTTCCATTTACAGTAAACAAAAATATTATTTGCTGTAGTGACTACTAAATTGCTTTTGGTGCTATACAGGTAATCGTCAGAGAGTATTGATACTTTTTAGCTTAAAGGATAATAGTAAGAAAGCATAATGTCAATGCGTGTACGTACAATTAATTTTTCTACACCGTCCCTGAAATTTTGATGTGAGAAAATTCGCGATTTGGCGTAGCTTGAAATGATCGCCAGTCTGTCCGCCGTTTGAACAATGAAGATTTTTGTTTGTTTGTTTGTTTACTGAACTTTAGCGTCCCTTCTCAGGACTGAGGCTATATGAGATGTGAACTTAAGTTTAAGCTGGAATCTAAACTACCGTGATATGTTCAAGTTTGAATATTCTTTCGCCAGGAATCGAACCCGGGACCACGTGGACCAAAGGCGAGCTCGTGCTAACTACTAAACTAGTGGCGACTCCAGAGTATTGACGAGTTAAAAGACATCAGTCGGTCGGATTAAATTCCCCGGGATATCGTCATACTAGTCATGGATGTGGCTAGAGTATTAAGACAGTGGGAAACGAGTTAATTTTGAGGCGGCTAACGTGATTTCACCTTTGAATCATACATACATACATACAGGCGCGTATGGGGGCATTTATTTCGGGAAGGGTCGAAAGTTTTTTGGGAAGTCAAATTCAATATGAACATAAATTTTATTATTTAAAAAAAATGATTCCTAAAATTATACTAAATTTACAGAAAAGTCGGGATTTCGGGAGGAGAAGTCCACCCCTCCGCACGTTTCTGCGTGCATACCAACAAGTAACTAAAGCTTCAGGGGGGTTGAGACTCATTTATACCTTAGCTATATGGGCCTGACTGAAAGTGGCCGCAGGAGTCATGAGCCCATCCTGGCCACCCCTAGCTACGGATCTGCATGGATGCCTTCTCGTCGGACAAGCCTGGGCATTTTTTACAGTACACACCGAAAGTTCTATTAAATGCGAATGTATAGGCTTTACTTGATGACCCATTAAAGTTGTTGCAAGTTTCCATCCTCTTAATTGTCTCTTGAAGTTTGTAGATAATATACACCATACTGTAATTGTTCATCAACGCTATACAGCAACAACACTGTCATATCGAGCTTGCTGTATCACTGAAGGGATTGAGCAGTGATGATTTCAGAAGATTTCTTCTGGGAGGAAATTTGATTTTGAGATGAAGCTCGTACTTCATTTCATAAAAATAAATAATAAAATTGCATCTTCTGCCTCCGATCATAAATGGGGTGAAACCCATACTGTGAAAATACTGGTAAGCCAAGTTGAGCATGATCAGAGAAATTTTTGGGAGGGAATTTCGTAGTTTCGTGGGACAATTTTCCCCCGAATAACCTCCTGAAAGTATCACTGCAGAGAGATGCTTGGATGCCGAAATAGTACCTTACTTCACATATCGTTACCGATAATTTGTTTTAAGCTTGATTTACGAATTGTTTTGGGAAAATAATTCTCACATTGATGAATGACACTTATCTGAATAAAATCACTGATCTGTGCACCGAGTTATTTTATTTATATTTTAGAATGAAAAATCAAAGTCCTTATTTTAATCCGAGGTCGGTTAATATCTATCATGTCAGGTTCAAGGTCATTTGCAGGTCAAATCGAGAGGGAACGTTCCAAAAATCTGAACAAAAAGCACGTAAATGGTTTTTTGAGTCGTTGGATCCGATTATGTCATTTTCTTGACCCTACAAGTACATTTCAAGGTCATTGCAGGCTCATTTAAGGTCAAACTTGAAAAGCCGTCGGAGAAATCTGAAAGAAAAAGATCATAGATAGTTTTTTAGGGTAGATTATTCAGAATCCGAGATCAGTGTTAATCGAACTTACCATTAATATTGTCCATGTAGTTTTCCAGTTAGTTACTTGCAGTGTCGTCTTCTCCAATAAAGATTTGTTCTGCATCTCACATCTCATCATTCTTGAATTTCAACCTCTAGTATTTCACCTTCATTTTCATCGTTGTTCACATTACCATTACCAGCATATTGTAGGTATTCTAGTGGAGCTCGATTGAGCCCATCCTAAAAACCATAGAACACTAGCTACATGTGCACAACAGCCTAATATCCTAGCACCAGACTTACAAATACAATAATATCCTAATATCGGACCACCACCTTCTGTCATGGAGGGAAATTCGTCATCAGTCACTGCAAAGTGTATCCAGAGCTGATATCGAGTAACGTTTCTAAATCTTGAAAAGACTCTAAAACGTAATAATTCTGGCTCAAATCTATTTCTGTCAAATTGAAAAATATCAGTAATTTCATGGTCTAAATTATAATCTTGTATATATACGAAGGTGCTAGTTCAGTCTGGTAAGCACCCAACGTAACTCGATTAAGAAACGCAAAATCAAATTGAGGGAATTCTAGGATATCGGCTTGAATGATGTCTTGCCACTTAGCATTGTGCCTTGCCAAATTCTCTTGCTTCTACTCTAGCCTGCATCACATTAACACAATCGATAGGATCTCGAATTTGCTGTTCCAGTTGTACAATCTTGGCCAGCATCAATAAACGACCACCGTATTTGTTTAGTAGGGTACAACAATCAAACAAACAAGAAACTATCCCACTACTTGATGCTTCCGACGAAGGGGAAAGGGAATAAAGTAGATAACATAGATATACATATATATATATATATATATATATATATATATATATATATATATATATATATATATATATATATGTGTGTGTGTGTGTGTGTGTGTGTGTGTGTGTGTGTGTGTGTGTGAAGAATTAGTTGGGTCGAGCGGAAAACGAATGAGAGAGTGTTAGAAATGGTGGGTGAGAAAAGAACACTTTTAGATATTTTTAGGAAGAGGAAGAGAAACTGGTTGGGACATTGCCTAAGAAGAGATTGTATCATGAGGGACGTCCTAGAGAGTATAGTGGCGGGAAAGAGAGGAAGGGGGCGAAAGAGACTACAATTAATGGATGATATTAAAACAGAAAGATCATACGCGAAGACGAAAAGGTTAGCGGAGGACCGTGGAGTATGGAAGCTTCTCAGCTGCAGCAAGTGACCTGCCAATAAAGGCAGAATACCTATGATGATGATGATGATGATATATATGTGTGTGTGTGTATGTGTGTGTGTGTGTGTGTGTGTGTATGTGTGTGTGTGTCAGTGATCTGAAAACCTTGCAGTAGGGGGTGATTGCGATTCTTTGATTTTTTTTTTTCGGCTACCCTAAAACGCTACCTATAAAGTTTTTTCAGATTTTTCCGACAGTTTTGCAAGTTTGACTTTGAAATGACCCTTCAATAACCTTGAAATGATCTTGTCGGGACAAGAGAATGACATAATCGGATCCAACGACTCAAAAAACATTCATGTACTTTTGGTTCGGATTTTTGGAACGTTTCCTCTCGATTTAACCTTCAAATGACCATGAACCTGACGTGATAAAAATTAACCGACCTTCAATTCGGAATTAGGGATCCCAAAATCCTAAGTATACCCTAGTGAGACTCGTTCATCCTTCATAGATAAACTGTCGATCTAATTATTATTTACAGTTTAACGAGGGAGCGTATGCCTTTAAGTGACGATAATAATAAGCGGATATCTTAAAAAACGTGAGGTTTTTGGGCTTTGTGCTCATTGAGACTTTTCATCGGGGGACCAAAATACACAACAAACTGCAATACTAGCCAATTTAACGGAAACCGGACTTCCATAAGCTCTGAGCGGGGTTCTTTATCTGACGCAATATCTACAACGTCACGTAAAACAATTCAAGAATTTCTGAAATGTAAACATCATCCTTAAAAAATACTTTTTTTTTTTTTTTTTTTTTTTTTTACCAAGCTAAAAATGGGTTAGCCATATTTCAACTTATGCTCGCTTCAAAAGAATATGCATCCATTGCTGAGATAACTTGCCATACGCTGTAAAATTTGCACTACATAACCACTATATTCAGTCCCATGACTGTATACATACGCCGCATTTTGGGCAAATTACTATGCTAAGGGATAGATGCTATTTGAAGGCGATACCCCAAGTTTCTTGTTAGCAAATGAGAGGGTTGCGTTGTTGCTACATGTCTCTACGCATTCATATCAGTTTATGCGTGCAAGAAGAGATTTACCATTCATTCGTGTATTTCCCTTTTTAGACAATTGATTTTGCCCCTCGCTCTAGTATCAATTCGTAATGAGGTATAAACGAAATCCTTTCATAGTAATCTGAATGATAATTACCCGCTTGTAAAATACAGTAATATTATTCCTGAAACATTATTCTCGATCCGTGCCGGCGCGAGGGGGGTCAAGCTGTGCCACCGCCCAGAGCGGCAAGTCTGATGGGCGGCAAAATTTGAAAAAGAAAAGAATACAGGGGAGGCAAAAATTGAGAAAGAAAATTATAAAGGGGCAGCATGTGAAAGTACCGCCCAGAGCGGCAAAACTTCTAGCGCCGGCCCTGTTCTCGATTTGTGTTCGTGATCTATGATATTCCATATCATACACTATTTCTTTCTCATACACTGAGAAAAATCCGTTCTCCGGACAGCGGTCTTGTACAAATATACAGAATCGTCTTGCTTACTACAGAAATCAGTACGGAATATACGTTATTCGATGCTAGATAGGCACTGCCCTTAGATGTTACATCATGCCATTGTAGGATGTCTGATATCTAACAGTCTTCCTTATATTACATACATACATGTTTGTTACCTTCGTCAGCTATATATTATATACGTCCATTTCTATGTGAGATCCTGACCGCCTATATTGTTTCATACAGAAAGTACGTACATATGGAACACTTATGCAGAAAGTATTATTATATAACCTGTATTTTCAGTTATACGTTTGCTGTACATTAAGTCCAAAAACTACAGGATTTACAAATGTAACATGCGATTTTACGTACGCCACATACATTTTTTTCTCAGTGTATTTGAGAAATGTTAGGTAAGATCACACGAATGAGAATAGGAAAATTTTACTTGAAGTCGTTAATGAAAATATGTTTTTCATTCAAATGTAAGAAAGAAATATTTTTTAAAAAAGGATTTTCTTCATTTCTGAGAATTGAAAATTTTCTTCTTCTTCTTTTGTGTTACAGTTAGTTGATTGTGGTCTAAGGCATCCGTAAGAGTCTGACATAAAAATAATACAAAATTTACCATCTTTCTTTTGCTTGTTTCTCATAAATGAAAGATCGTGAAATGCAACTTACCATCAGAATATCATAGATAATATTATTCTACAACAGAAAATATGAACCTGTAGTATTTTCAGTGTTGGCATCCATAGAAATTACAGTGTTGCCAGAATAACATTTTTCCCCAAAATCTAAGTTAAGGCAGCGACTAGAGAAACGAACTCAACTACATTTGATTACGTATCATGTTGTTTTTGTATCCAGTGACCTACTTTTTAAATAACATTATTATTTAATTTTAATAACTATATGTTAAAACTATTTTGTTAATTACAAATTAAATACACTTAAGGCAGCGACGAATTCAACTGCATTTGATTACATATCATGTTGTCTTGGAACTACTTTTTAAATAATTCTGACTGAAAATTATTCAGGTTCATATTTTCTGTTGTTAAATAACATTATCTATGATTGTGGTAAGTTGCATTTCATTATCTCCTTTCACTTATAAAAAACAAGCAAAAGAAAAATTGTAAATTTTGTGTTATTTCTAGTATGTCAGGCTCTACGCCCCGCTATTGAATCCTGTTTCTTGTGAGAAACTTTCTTAGGCGAAGGTACTTCAGGTACGGAAATCCTGGCTCGATTCTCGCCTAGAACTCATTTGATTAAGTCAACTTTATACATCTGTGAAAAGAAGAAAGCTTTTTTTTTTCTAAACCTAGAGCATACAAACATCAACCAGGAATGAAACCTCTTCTTCTCAAGGGTCAAGATTTGTAGAAAGAGGACAGTATATGTAATTATGTTTGTAGACACATTTCCCTATTTTATATATATGTATAAGCACGAGCCACTTGACTTGTAGAAACTGAAAGAAAAAAGGAAGCGAAAACATAAACATTCCAGTGACGTCAATAACTCCCTTCTCATTGAAGGATATCCGTTTTCTTTCCATACACACACACAAACACACAATCAACACACGTTAGCATTATCATCATCCTCATCATGCTCAGTGTCGCCTTGTTTGTACTGATAATAATAATAGTAGTAGTACTAGTATAATGCTTTGGAACCCCGCCTAGATTCTTTCATCGTGTAGTTACGTGGTTGTGTAGTACTAGAGGCCTTGTGAAGAATGAACACAGAGACAGATAGAGAGAGCAAGATTTTTTTTTCCTCTGAATGAGTGTGCTGTTGTAAAAGAATTGTGGAGGAGGTACGAAGACAAGGAAGGAAGGAGGAATATGCGTCGCGACGATAACGACACGCTGAAATTGCACAACACAACTGAAGGAATGCTGAATGTCAGTGACCTTCTACAGATAAAGTCTTATTTAGAATGAGTTTTTGATGTGTTATTGTTACAGGAGCAAAGTTCATGGACCAGGGGCGAAATATACATGGCCTATAAATAAATGCATATAGGGTCTGCGTCAGCATTTTCACGTTAATGAACGGAATCTTAAGACAGTGCATTTTAACCCTACGTGTACCAAGGTCGGTTAAAAACTGTCCACAATTTTATTAGGATAAAAAATTTTACGGAAATTTCTTCAGCATCATGTCATAACTCAGGTTTTGTGTTAAAAATAATATACGTTTTATGTTATGTCATTCAATACTTTAAGTTCTAGAAAATAAGCCAAATTAAAAATAAAAAAAAAGAGTCGTAGTGGACATAAAGTACCCTCCCTGCGCATTGTTATTTCCAGTTAAAGATTCTGACTGTAGGCATCGCTTCGAGTACAGCTAACGTAAAGCGCCGTACACGTAAACGCAACAAACCTGCTGGTTTTAGAGTGATGATATTAAACGTGAAAATTTCCACCATATGAATTATTATTTTGTGTTCCAGAAAATGTATTATTATTCTCTATTTGTACCTTTAGTTGTCTTAATTTATAGTTAGTAGAAAATAGAGAAGGATATTACATTTTTCTGGGACAGAAAATAAAAATTTGTGTGTTGTGAACATTTTATAACCCTCCGTTGCTGTGCGGTGTTACCCGTAACCCCTTAGTCTAAGTAGGGTTAAGACACACAGCTAATATTCATCATGAGCAGTGTACACAAGGGAAGGTCTGGGTTTCTCCCTTGGTCAAGATATTATGGTGGAGAGCTCCCTTGTGGCTAAACGGTCAGCGTACGCGTCTTTGGCGTAGGAGATACGGGTGTTTGATCCCTGATGGGAGGTCATGCAGTTCGGATCCCACGTTAAAGCCCACGTCTCATATAGCATTGCTGCTGAAAGGGACGCTAAACTAAAAATCAAAGGAAATTTCTGTACATTTTTTTTTTTCTCTGTATAAACATGATTTCGATATTGTCTGGCTTATCATCACAGAGAAACGTCTGAACCGTGTGAAGTTAATTTTGAAATATGATTACCACTTGGCTCAGACTCTTTTAACTCCTTGCCAAGTGAACTTTGTGGTGGACAAACACCGTGTGCGTGGGTTTTCTCGGGGGCTCTCCCGTTTCCTCTCACTTTCTTCATTCCACCATTTCATTCATTACTCATCATCACCGTCTCCTTTAGCCTAACCGGCATAACCGTGGGACGTAAAACTCAAAGATTTCATTTCATTTCATTTTTTTCTTTTAACCCCTTACCGCATGCCGTGTCATATATGGCACATGCCCTTTTTTTCACTTTAGCTTTTCTGTGATTTATCAAAGGCATCAAATGACTGTTTTGTCTGCTATGTGAGATATTGACGTGTATGAATAAGAGATTTTGGTGTCATCTGGCATGTTCTTTGTGAGTTGTAAGTGTGTCATATATGACACTTACTTATTTCTCGTCGGAATTATAAGTGAAGAATCTAAAATTCAAGTTTTAATTCATTTTTCAAGTTCCCATATGAGAATTTCCAATACTGATTATTTTTTTTTTCGCTAAAAGAAAAAATTCATGCAGAAAGGGGGTTAATTAAATTTCACTTTAATTAAAATGTGCAGGTCTACCCTAATTGCGAGAAGAGGGTTTACATTTTTCTCTTCCCAATTTCATGTCCTACGATTATGGCCTTTGACGATGATTAAGGCAAGTGAGTGATGATTGAAGAAGTGATGGAATGAAAATGTGGGAGGATACAGGAGTAACTCGGAAAAAAATCCACGGACACGATGTTGGCCGGGGATCGAACCAAGAACCTTATGTACCAGAGGTAAGCGCTCTACCACTCAGCGACCGTGCCGCCTATTTTTTTCTCAAAGGGACTGCGGTTGTGGATCCAGGAACCGAATATCCGGATCCGGATCCAAGATCCGAAATTCCGGATCCGGATCCGGATCCAAGATCCGAAACTTCGGATCCGAGCTCCCTCGTGGCTAAGCGGTTAGCGTACGCACCTTTGGCGTGGGAGACCCGGGTTCGATTCCCGGCGGGAGCTCATGTGGTTCGGATTCCACGTTAATCAGTAGGTCCACGTCTCATATAGCCTCGCTGCTGAACGGGACGCTAAACTAAAATCCACTCCACTCCGAAACTTCGGATCCGGATCCAAGATCCGAAATTCCGGATCCGGATCCAAGATCCGAAATTTCGGATCCGGATCTTATAGGATCCGGATATCCGAGATCCGGATCCGTCTGGCCATCCCTAGACTGGATGTGCCGTATGAAATGCATATTTGAACGCAATACTTGAGGTTTTTTTTTTTTTTTTTTTTTAATAATTTAGTTTCATTCAAATAAGGATCTTAAGGGTGGGGGTGGGAAGAAGCATTCAAATATACATTTCAAATATGTTCCATAAACCTATTCTTCCTGAAGAATGGACCAAAGCAGCTGGAATTTATTGAAATAGCTTGCACCTCGATTGTGAAATCGTGCGTACGTTATCAACTACCCTTTTATTTGTTGCCACTTACAAGTAACGTACGTTCAATTATATTTTCCTCCCATATGTCATCGCGTATACTCTGACATTAGAATTAGTTAGAAGCGCCCGTTGGTGTTCTTGTTGTAAGCAGATATTTTGTGATCCATCTTCTCTTTACCATCCGACAATATGCTGCAGACGCTTGGCGCCAAACTGAAGATGCTGGTCACGTGTCTACCTGTATCTCTGTTGCTATCATACAGCATGATCTTTCAGTTTCTCTTCTTGTATCATCTGGCTGCAATGTTGCCAATTACAAATATTAATCATCTACAAAAGCAAAACGCTTTATACCTTCCGTGAAATGTTAGACTTTATAAGAAAGCATTATCTTTATGTAAACATAATATTCCAAATCTA
Organism: Thermobia domestica; assembly: GCF_964235325.1. Taxonomy (NCBI): domain Eukaryota; kingdom Metazoa; phylum Arthropoda; class Insecta; order Zygentoma; family Lepismatidae; genus Thermobia; species Thermobia domestica. Next base: position 58,029,568 of record NC_137456.1, on the reverse strand, counting down.
ATAACGGAGAGAATATATGAGATGTCCAAAACTAAACTACAGCTTAAGCGGGCCTATAGTCGGACAGACACTTTTAGTTGCATCATGTATGTATATTCAGTAAATCGGATCTCATTACCGTTTAATGTGGTTTTCTAGACTGAAGTGTACTAGCTCTTAATTTTTCGTGAAAAATTATATTGATCTGATTTTTGCTCTAATTTTTCTTTTCCTTGGGGGAGAAAAGAACAATTTTAGGTATTATTAAGAGGAGAAAGAGAAACTGGTTGGGACATTGGCTAAAAAGGAGTTCTATCTTGAGGGACATGCTGAAAGTATTGGTTGTAGGAAAGAGAAGGAGGGAGCGAAGAAGACTACTATTAATAGACGATATGAAAACAGAAAAAATAGTACATAAGGACGAAGAGATTAGTGAAAAACCATGGAGCATGGAATCTTCTTCTCAGTTGCAGCAAGTGACCTCCCAATAATGGCAGAATACCTATGATGATAACTTTTTTCTCTCTACAAAGTTTATGTCTAATTTTTCTTTTCTTAATTTCATCCAGAAGTTATTAGAATCCTTTCGCCTCACAAGAGATCCACGAAAGGTGTGATGTAATAACATTTGAACCCTATTTATTATTGGAGTGTATTCAAGGGGGCCCATATTGTGGTTTCCAAGGGGGGCAAGTATAAGCGACGTTTCAGAAATAGTTTCAAATTTTGCTGTAACTAATGTAAAAATTCTATTGGATTTTCGATATTCTGAAGTGCAATTTCCTCCAGGGGGAAAGCGCCCCACCTTTCCCCCCTTGATGGGCGCCCTTGATTGTATTGTGTGTTGACTAGTGTGTCTTTTAAAGGTTGATAAATTCTCTTCACTTTTACCAATTGGTAGATTTTATACTATGAATCGTGTAATAGTAATATGTTCTAGACCTAATACTTAATGGATGCACTAGTATTCCTCACGAGATCTCGTGAAATTTCTCTTCGCGTCTCGTTTTTCGCAAAGAGAAACGAGACCAGAATGATCATTTTTCGAGACGAAAATTGAGACAACAGAAGAAATTTCGCATCTCGCGTGCACACTTACTGGAAGAGTATACCTTGTCTCGAGCCCTCAAAATGAAAATTCAGTTTCGTATCGTATCATCGGTAATACCATTAATCAACTATTTTGCTTACTTTTTTTTTTTTTTTGTCTAATGTTATGGTGTATTCTTTCAATTATTTTTAAGTTCTTTTGCGGAATCTTGAATAAAGATTTCAGAAAAAGACTCATAAAATGCTTCGTGTAAAGCATTGTACTGTATGGGTTAAAAAAAAAAAAACATGGACAATACGTAAAAATGACGAAACATGACTGGAAACTTTCGAAATGTGGGTGTGGAGAAGAATTAAGAAAATTAGGCGAGTCGAGCGCAAAACGAATGTGAGGGTATTAGAAATAGCGGAGACGAAAAGAACGATTTTAAATGTTATTAAGAAAAGGAAGAGAAACTGGTTGGGACATTGGCGAAGAAGGAACTGTATCATGAGGGACATGCTAGATGGTATGGTAGCAGGAAAGAGAGGAAGGGGGCGAAGGAGACTACAATTTTGGGCGGTATCCAAACAGGAAAATAGTATTTAAAGACGAAGAGATTAACTGGAGACAATGAAGCAGGGAAGCTTCTCAGTTGCAGGAAGTGCCTACCAATAATGGCGGACTACCTATTTTATTATTATTATTATTATTATTATTATTATTATTATTATTATTATTATTATTATTATTATTATTATTATTATTATTATTATTATATTTTCCTTGTGTTATGGCAACAAGTTTCTCTGTGTGAAGTGCAGTAAAACGAGAAAAAAAGAATGTTACCGATTGCGGTCCAAGAAAACAAGAAAAAATCCTACAAAAGTGTCCGAGAGTCTAGCAGAAAAGTGTTTTCACATTTCTCCATACATATGATGTTCTATTGCTTTTCTGCCCGTTTAGAGTACGTTTGTTTTATCTTGGCACGCTTCACGCCTAAAGGATAGATCTGTGTGCAACGCGTTTTTGCCACGCCACGAGCAAGTTGTGAGTTACTAGAAAACGGCAAAACGCTACACCACTCACAAATCACTGTAACACACTTGTTCGCATGTGGCAAGTAAGCACTTCAAATACCCGCCAAATAGCATTAACCTCATGTGATGGGCTGGCTGACAACTTACGTCATCTACACGCCAAAACCAATAAGACATCTATTGGCTTAAAACGTTCACGTGAGTACTAGCAGAAGATCGTTAAAAGCCAACCAAGTGCACTGGCAGGAAGTGTGCCAAGATAAAACAAACTTACTGTACTTTTCTACCGTCTGTGTATTTCCAGCTTTGGCGTTCCAATGAAGGTCACTTGTTTAGCACAACGATTACCCGCAAGACAAGACGAAACGTCAGAATTTACGTAGCATAGTACGAGACGACACAGTTGGTTTACGACAATTTTTCCGAGACGAGACAGCATCAACTTTTGTCTCATTGGCAGTAGTCATATTTAGGATTCATACCTATTCTTCGCCTAATACCCTTGTTTAAGATTCACTTATACTTTGCCTAATATCATTGTTTTAAGATTAATTCCTATTCTTCACCTAATATCGTTGTGTTAGGATTCATACCTAATCTCATTGCTTTAGGATTCATACTTATTCTTCGTCTAGTATCATTGTTTTAGGATTCATACCTTTTCGTCTAATATGTTTTACACGTTATACTGACCCATTTGCTCTCTTTTCTTTTTTCATGACTGAGTTAATGTTCTATCTCTTACTTATTTTGTTGCACTTTACATAAAACTTCTAAGAAGTAAAGCTTAAAGGAGAATACAATCTGGAACATTGGAGAAACAATTAGTTATTATTGTAATTACACTGCTAGGTTGTTCGGAATTTGACCTCCCGTTCACCACTGAGGCTACGTGAGATGTGACCCTACAGTTTAACGTAGGATCCGAACTACCTGAGCTCCAATCCGGAATCGAATCCGGGGTCTCGCACGCCAAAGGCATGTGCGTTCACCACATAGCCATGAGTGCGTTCTGTTGTGACAACTGGTACCCACGAGACGAGACAAATTTTTGTGATGAGTTTGAGACTAGACAGCCTCAAGTCTTTCCTTGTAGGCAATCCAAATTGTGACTGCGTTGTGAAAAATTGACAATATAGGCCCTATAAAGTTATCGTGTTAAATGATGCCAGTAAAGTATAAACAATTTATAAGCGATGAATTGTACGTCGAAATCACGTGCCTACTATATGTGCAATATATATATAAGTTCAACTACATGCTATATAGACGTGATTAATGCGCGATTACTTTTCTCCCTGGAGCAAATATTGTGTTCTTCAGAAATATTTTTGGTCCATTTCCTGGGTTATGCTAATAATATTGATTCAACTCGATGTTACCCACCCTTATGGTATAGCCTTGTTATAATTCAAATTGCGTGCAAAGATACTAAGGATCATTTAAAAATAAAATAAAATAAAACAAAGTATCTACAAGCCAGAATTAAGGATTTTTGTGGATAACCTTTCTTAAATCACAGTGACCTCGAATACTCCCGGAGGTGAATGGTTTTTGTATTAAAAAGAAAGGAAGAAAGAGAGAAAACATGATGAAGAAGGAAATTCTGGCGCCCTTGCATGAAAATAACACACTGGGAACAAACAATTCAGGAAAAAAAAATCTTTTCAGGTTGTCGGGCGGTATGTAAAATGCTGCATACTGGCTGAGTATATGCTTGCGCTGCGCAGATCTTTTCCATCTTCCAACTTAAACGAAAAGTATGCCTTTTGCAGATCTTGTTGTTCGATGTCACGTAATCGAGATTCCTGAACGTTTTATTCTAGCTTTTTATTCCCTCTCTTTCTCTCTTCGCCCCTCCCCAAAACCCCTTGTCTTTTCTTTGGTGTCAAGCATGGATGCAGTCGAAATGCTTGTGGTGTGAAGTGGTATTTCCTCTTCACGGGACATTTACTCTTTCGATAGAAAATGCACACAGCAGCTCGTGGGAGCAGTTATAGGTATTCTTATGGGACATTTTGTCTTATTCATTTAGTTTTTTTTTTTTTTTTTTAAATCCAAATATGCTTATTCCTGTATCTTAATATGGTAACATATCTGTATTCGTAAATGTACGTGATGAAAGTTCATTTAGCTGCACGTAATGTAAAGCAACAGAATCGGAAGTACACAAAAATTTGCTTTGCTGTATTTGATGCAAATGAATAAAGCGAAAGAACAGAATTATCAACCTAGCTGCAAGGACAAAAAATAGATAAATAAATAAAAATAAAATAATAAATGAATAAATAAACAAATAAATAAAAATAAAATAAAATAATAAAGAAAGAAAGAGAGAAATAAAATTAAAAAACGGCATTTTTTATCGTCAATTTTTCCCTTGGAAATTTTTAGGCTTTTAAAATATTACAATGTTTGTGGAGAGAGAAACTATCTTTATGTTTGTTTGTTTTCCCATTTTAACACACACACAATATATATATATATATATATATATATATATATATGAAAGTGACTATATTTGTCACTTAATAATTCTTGAAGCACCCGATCGATCTCGATCAAATTTTCAACATTGATTAGGTTCGGACTTGGGATGGTTTTTATCATCTCATTTTGAAGGTACAGCTGTGGGGGAGAGAGGGAGAGGGGATATATAAAAAAGATTGAAAATGATCGATAATAATACTGTCGAATCCATAGTTTTCTGGGTCACTGAGATGAACAATGCCTCTTCCGATGCCGTTTAAGTCCAAATTCAGCTCCACAAGTTGGGGGAAGGGAAGGGGGAAGATATGTGTAAAAATGATTGAAAATGACCGATATCAGAGAGCACGTCAGTAATAGGAAAATGTGAGTGTAACGGACTATATTACTAATTTTTCTTATTTCAACCCAGCGAAGCGGATGAATAACGCTAGTAAATAAATAAATAAATGACATAATTACTGCATTCTGTTGTAAAACTTCTGAAAAAAAAATCAAAGCTCAATTGAAAAAAGTGCAAATTGGTGGACGCAATGGGTCTTTTAATTCCAGTGAATTGTTTGTGTAGCTTCAAAGAGTAATTTTCAACGACAAAAATGTTCTACTAAAAAAGTTTGTGTGTGTTACCAACAGGGTTGGCAAAAACCATGGTTTTTATTGGAAAAAACAGTTTTTTGATTTAAACCTTTTTTTGTTTAAGCCAGGTGTTTTTGGTTTAAATAATTTCCTCTATGTATTTATATCACATATGGACAGAAATAAGTTTGTTTCACCTTGGTGTTACTATGCAACAACCGGGTTATGCTAGAAGGGCTCATATAAGCTTAAAACGGAGTCCAAACCGTTTTTCGACTTACATTCGAAATAAACTGTCCTCCATTTGAACTCGAAACCGGGACTAATTGGCCACAAATGCGATACGTCTGCCGACTCACTCACGAGGGACTCCTGGTACGCTATACTGATTTTACATAGTTTTAATATATTGTCTAATTGTGAAGTCATAAGGACACAAAGATAAGCAGTTGCACAAGCGAAGCCATTATACAGAATTACATACGGACAATTTCAAAATACTGCAGAGTACAGAAGTACTAATTGAGTTTAAGTTTGTTCACTATGACTTTTATTAGTCCAAGTTAAAGATATACAACGACTTAATGTGCATATCAGTAAGAAAAGTGAATAAAGATAAGAATTATTAAGAATTATTTGAGTCCATTTTGGCTCTGACCCATTTACACATAGATACCAAAGATACTTCTGATTTCAATAAATGCCTCTCGTGGAGTTTGTATGACCCCCTTCCCCCAAAAAAAGTATGGTGTTTCAATGTATTTTATCAATAGTAAACATTATTAAAACGAAACAATATTAAGAATTTTTCTTTGATTGCAATTGCATAACAATAATAACAAACTATAAAAAAAAACACAAAAGAAACATTCATATACACATACACATACAAACACACACACACACACACACACACACACATATATATATATATATATATATATATATATATATATATATATATATATATATATATATATATATATATATATATATATATATATAAGTTGCTTTAGTAGTATAATATCTTTGAGTAATAAATGGGAAATTTAAGTCTGAATATAATACGAATAATATGCGGGAGCGACACGTGATAACCCACAAATGTGTGTGCATCAAGATTTTATGAACATTTTTCGCTTTTTTGTTTAAACCAGTTTTCTTTTTTTTAAACAGCTGGTTTAAACCAAGGTTTAAACCATGGTTTAAACCACCTTGGTTTAAATCAGCCGACCCTGGTTAGCAATTATTATTGTGAAAATGTAGAAGTTAGATTTTGTGGAACAACACTACCTTTCACAGTTTATACAAAACCAAAACTTCATTATAACTGTATATAACATTTATTGAGGCTGCTAAGATTCAAGAAGTTTAAAGCGCTATCCACAGGTCTCTTGTTTTTTTTTTAAAAAAATGAGACGATATAATAGTAAAAAAAGAAAGAATTTTGTAAATACTGATGTTCAATTAACATCATACTCAATATTGTCTTTTTGTGCCTTTTGTTATAAACTGAACTCTCTGAAACTCAAGATAAAATCTTTCCCGAACGGAGAACGAGATGTAAGCAATTGTTCCTTGGTTTATGGTACTGTTATCTTGCCTGCCAGATTGATTGTAGGCAACCAAAACATGTAAAATCTGTATAACTTTTAGATACTTGATCAGATAGTTAGGCAACCAAAGTGATACGTGGGATGTGAAAGTTGCATAACTCACATCTGCTGGCAACGACTGAAATGACAGCTTGAAAATGGATCAAGGCAGCCAACTATGGAGTGAACCCAAGACTCACAAAAGTACTGAATGTTGTAAATGCAACTTCTTAATTGTAGAATTCACCATAAAGAAACTAAGTCATCAGAAAAAAAACTAGAATTTCATTTTTTTTGCAAAAAAACCTTTTTATGTTAAAAATTTTATCTAAAAACTTGTTTTTATTAACTAAAATTGTTCAAAGTTAAAATAATAGAATCAGAAGTGTTCGAAGTTTATTTAGCTGCTTATAGTGTGGATAAATAAGATCAAAAGTGTTCAAAGTTCATTTAAGAGAAAAATGAAATGAAATCTTTAACGTTTACGTCCCACGTTTATGCTGGTTATGGGGCGTTTACACTTAGTCGATTTGCGTTCGATTCAGTTGAATTGACGTCACTTTCAACTTAATCGACCGTGTAAACGGGACTTCAACTTAATCGCTTGTTGATCGAAGGCGACTAATCGACTGGAACTGAATTAAAAGACGTTCTATTTTCTGTGGTTGAAATAATTGAACACATCCATCAATCTTATTCGGCCTAGTTGCTTCGATTTAGTGGCAAATGCAGTGAGTCGATTTAGTCGTGCGACTAAATCGACTAAGTGTAAACGCCCCATTAGGCTAATGAAGACGGTGATGATGAGAAATGAATGAGATGGTGGAATGAAGAACGTGGGAGGAAACGGGAGAACCCCTAGAAAACCCACGAGCACGGTGTTTGTCCACCACAAAGTGCACACGGCGTGAGCTGGGATCGAACCAGGAAGTTAGTTAAAGAAATGAAATCTTTCAGTTTTACGTTCCAAGATAGGTTGTGCAGGTTAGGCTAAAGAAGATAGTGATGATGAGAAGATGACGAGAGAAGATTAGCTCTTCTAAAGAGAAACATATAAACTTTTAGAATCGAGAGAGCACTTTCTCAGTACCTTTTCTATACGAGGTAGCCCCGTCTCATGGGCAGTACTGTCTAATAACAGCTGGATTACAGAATTACGCCATCGGTTTTGGCAGAAACTTTAGTGGTTTTTAATATGTCCTGTTTGCCTTTGATCACATACAGGATACAATTGTGTTCAAGTAAATATTAGTGGTGGGCACAAAAACCGGTTTTTCGGTTTTTAGGAAAACCGAAAGCAGGGTTTGAAAATTTTCAAAAAAACGGTTTCGGTTTTCTCCAAAAACCGGCATGGTTTTTCACCGAAACCGGTTCCGGTTTTCCAAAATTTGTTCTATTTCTGACCAGAATAGTGTATCGTTGTTCTCCAAAAACCAATTCCGTTTCCACAGAAATAGTTTTATGTGTTTAACAAAAGTTTTCACCGAAACCAGTTTCGGTGAAAACCGAACCGGTTTTGGGGGAAAACCGAACCGGTTTCTTGGAGAAAACCCAAACCGGTTTCGGTGAAAACCCGAACCGGTTTTGGAGAAAATCGAAATGTCGGTTTTCGGGTTTCGGTTTTTCTAGAAACCGGTTTCCGTTTAAAAACGGTTTTGCCCATCCCTAGTAAATATATCGTCATCCATTTGCCATATTCTCTTTCGCTTATTCAATGCGTATGTAAATAACAGCTTCAGTGCAAAGCCACTGTCTGTATCCATTTATAGTTTTTTTTTTAATTCAAAATATCTGCTGTTTATTTTTTATATCAACACTAAGATAAGAGTCTAAAAGAAGAAAAAGAAAAGATAATAATTGTGTGGAAATCTACCCAAAGAGAACATTATTACGATGTCATATCAGCATTTTGTTGAAGATGTAGGAGATGAAAGGGGGAAACAGTTGTGGAGTAGGTGGGAAAGAAATACAAATGAAGACACGTCCTTCCACGTCATCGTATGTGCGCAAGGTCGAACCCAGTTATTTTTTTCTACAGTAAAAGCTTAGTATTACGTATACAGATAACGAATCACTAGATTACAGCCTGTTTAGTAAGTTTATGTACAAAATAAAATCATAGACGGAGTCTATCAAAGTAATAGAGGTTGGTTACGTTAGTGAAATGTATTGATACAGATTCTGCTAAAAATTTGTTAAGAAGAGAGTTGTAACTTACTGTTGCCCAAGAGACGAGACGAGACAAAATTTTCGTGACAATATTCGAGACGGGACAGAGCTCTTCGAATAGAAATAGATGTACTTTTCGAGACGAGACAGAGCTCTTCCAATAGAAAGACATTCTTTGCGAGACGAGACAGCTCTTTCAGTAGAAACAGATATACTTTTCGAGACGAGATAGACTTCTTCCAATAGAAACAGATACACGTTGCGAGACGAGACAGAGCTCTTCCAGTAGAAGCATATGTACTTTGCGAGACGAGACAGAGCTCTTCCAGTAGAAACATATATATTTGCGAGACGAGATAGACTTCTTCCAATAGAACAGATACACGTTGCGAGACGAGACAAAACTCTATCAATAGAAACAGATACACATTGCGAGACGACACAGAGCTCTTCCAGTAGAAACATATATATTTGCGAGACGAGATAGACTTCTTCCAATAGAAACAGATTCACGTTGCGAGACGAGACAGAGCTCTTCCAGTAGAAACATATGTACTTTGCGAGACGAGACAGAGCTCTTCCAGTAGAAACATATATATTTGCGAGACGAGACAGAGTTCTTCTAATAGAAACAGATGCGACCGAGAAGAGACAGAGCTCTTCGAATAGTATGAGATATATTTCGCGAGAAGAGACAGAGCTCTTCCAATAGAAACAAAATATTTTTCGAGACAAGAAATCACTTTCATTACACCTTGTCGAGACGAGACACTCACAAATCTACTTTCGTGAGGAACACTCTTTCAAAATACATTGATTTTTATTTTCGCCCTTTAGCAAGAGCTGGGCTATATAAGACAGGGGATACAAATTTATAGTTTGAACTGAATCACGGCAATGAATTCAGTGGTCTCCATCGGGCATCGAACCCAAAACCTTGTGCACCACACGCACATGCGCCATCTAGTAGACTAGCTAGGAGAGATACTTTCCTAGAAATTTTACAAGTAATAGTTGTAATCTTACAAAAAATACAATAATTTTACACCTAATTGTTATACATTCGCCAATCATCCATTGCAATTTTACAGGAAAACACCGTTATTTATGCCCATTTAGTATATAATGTTTAGCAACGATTTTATAAGGTATAACGTAGATTATCGATTGAATTGCGGTGATTCGCTCTTTAGTTTTATAAGCAGTTTTATTCAGAATATTCAAGTATGTTCGAACAAATGTAATATAAAGGTAACCAAGCAACTTCTGTCGCTTTTAACCCACGCCTTCGAACATCGACATGTCACCTAAGACGTACCTGGAAGATCAAAAATAGTCATCATCGGCATCGACGACCTTCGGCCAACATTCTGGAAGGCCATGGATTCAGTCGTGGTAGAACTTGGTGGGCCATGAAGCGAAGAATGTATCAAGTGCATTTTGCACCTCTACTAGAAATTTGAACTGGTGTCCTGTAAGGTGATTGTCCAAGGAATGGAACAGGTGATAATCGGACGGTGCAATGTCCGGGCAGTATGACGGATGCAATAGTATTTCCCATCCAAAGCGTAGAATGGTGTCCCGGGTCATTCTAGCTACGTGGGGCTTAGCGTTGTCCTGTAGCAGGAGGACCCCTTTGCGATTCAGAAGTGCTGGCTCGAGAGTTTTGAGTTTTTCTTGAACACGGCTCAAGCGCTGACAGTACATAGTTGCATTGATGTTCTGACTAGCTGGTAGCAGTTCCCGATGCACGATGCTGCGAGCGAGAATTCAACAAAACACGCAGAAGGACCTCCTTCTAATGCAGTGCTGGTGTTGAGTGTTTGGGAAACGGTTCATGGGGTGCTAACGTATTATGGCGGCGCCGTGGAACTTGGTACAAGACCCACTTCTCATCCAATGTCAACATCCTGTCCAGAAATGGCTCGTTCCTCAGACGAGACAGCAAAGAAACACAGGTGTTTGCTCGCGTTGCCTTCTGACCCAGAGTCAAATCATGTGGGACCTATCGACCCAACTTGTAGTGATTCCCAGGTTGATGGAGGTGATGCCGAGTGGTTTCTCCAGCTACACTGAATTGTAGTCCCATTCATCATATGTCTGGCTACTGTTCGCCTCAATTGTTGCTTGAAGATCTTAATTTTGTACATGTGTTGGTCTTCCGACACGTGGTGCGTCTTCGACTATTCCGTCAACATTCTTAAACTTGTTAAACCACCGCTGCACTGTCCGCGTAATCACGACACCCTCACGAAAGGCCTGAGATATCTTCCGCCCTACTGCGGTGACGTTTGACTCCGGTTTGAACTCGTACAGCATACACGCCCTTATGACGCTCTGTGGAGGTCCCATGTTCACTCTGTCCTTACGCAAGTTCACGGTGTAACTGAACTGCCACAATCGGGTAGTATGTTGGATATACTCACACCAACAACTGACCTTCGCCATATCTCCATTCGCATTCAACGTAAGGTGTGAGGGCCAATTGAACACAGACCTCCACAAAATGCGACATAACTTTCTTGGTTACTGTATATTTTGAGTAATCATTCGAAAAAAGAAGGAACAAAATTGTTACAGTAATTCTTGAATTAGTAAAGTTTTAACGGGACTAAGAATATGTGTTTCGTCTGTTCCTAATTTATGTTTTTCCAAGAAAATATAAATTTCCTTAAAATATTTAAGACATTGCATACCATTTTCTTTGTATTTGTCAATTGTTTTGAAATACAGCTATTATGCATAGGGAAGTATCTCCCGACCGTAGTAGTGAAGTGTGACTCAGTTAATGTTGTAATAATAATAAAATAAAAAAATAAAATAAAAAAAACGAAAAGAAGTGTAATCTTGTTGATTAGATAAGATAAACTAGAGCGACGTTTTTTAATATCTTTTCAGATTTTACAGGCACCAGAGAGACAAGATAGTAAAGTACGATGCTTATGCAAAGCTTAGAAATGGAGTAAACAGGCGAAATAACTTACAAAAAAAAAAAATTAATAGTCAAGCATTTTATTTATGGTTTCTTTTCATCAGAATAAAATTACGTCTTGTTTCTCGTTTCTGCCAGGTTTAGATCATTATACGATTATTCATAATACTCGCAAAAAAGTAATTATGCGTTATTATCATAATATATTACAGTTCAAGGTTAAGTAAAGGATGATGTTATGAATTTGCGTAAGTATAAAAGCAGAGGTGGCTCAATGATAGAGTTCTCACTTTTAGTTCAAGGAGTCGCCAGAAATAATCCTAAGATTTGTCAGTTTATGGTGATCAACATTGTGATCATGAATTTTCTTGTGGACTTAATACATTTCTCTTAAATCTTACTTAATCATTTGTTTAAAATAATTATTTACTGTAATTTAATTACCCGTCTCGCTTAATTTACATAAATAAAAATAAAACTGATTATGTTTCTGACTTAACACTTGAGTCACCCAACCGATCTCCATCAAATTTTCAGCATAGATAAGGTTCGTGCCTGACGGTGCAACTTAAGGAAAGTGTCAGAAGTGCCTAAACATTTTGGGGTGTAGGAGACGTCCCATATAAATAACATGGGAAAGATTTTTCAGTTCTCCATAAAAACCATTCTACGGTTGGAAATTTTTATTTCTGATGATTCACTCAGGTAACGCTAATGAAAACGTACACACATACCGAATTTCAAGTTCTTATTCCAATTCTAAGTACCTAAAATATGAGATTATATGTCCAAAAAAAAAAAAAAAAACCCGCCCATTTAAATAACGTGGGGAAATTATTCATCCCCTCTTTAGACCCTCTAAAAATTAAAAATATTCACTTTTGGCAATTTTCCTGCGGGTTTGTCCCGAAAACCTACAATCATGTCAAATTTAATCATTGTAGCCCTAAAAAAAAAAGGTATTCCATATAAATAACATGGGAAAGATTTTTCAGTTCCCCATAAAACCAGTTCTTTTTTTATTTTTATTGATCTACTTAGGTAGTGCTAACGAAAACGTACAAACATACCAAACTTCAAGTTTTTATTCAATTTTAAGTACCTAAAACATGAGATTATATGTCCAAAAAAGGGCCCATTTAAATAACACGGGGAAATTTTTCATTTCCTCTTTAGACCCCCTAAAAATTAAAAAAAAAAAATCATTCACTTTTGGCAATTTTCCTGTCGGTTAGTTTCGGAAAGCTACAATCATGCCAAATTTAATCATTGTAGCCCTACAGGAAGTGCTCAATAATTTATGTCAGCTCATGTAGTTTTATATATAGTTAAGATAAATGATCGAAAATGGCTGATATTAGCGTCGAATCCGTAGTGTTTCGGGATCGCTGAGGTGAACAATGACACTTCCGATGTCTTTTAAATCCAAATTCAGCTCCGCAACTTGGGAGGTGGGGTATATATATAAAAATGATAGAAATAACCGATATTAATGCTGAATCTATAGTTTTCGGGATCGTTGAGATGAACAGTGACACTTCCAATGCCGTTTAAATTCAACCCGTTAGCTCTTTATATCCAAACTGAAACGTTTTCTCCCTGTAAGAAAACGGGTATTCTGCTACTCAAACTTAAAATGTATAACCGCGGAGTGAAAGATTTTATTTCGTTGCAATAAGTTTTATTATTTTTATAGAGGTTTTATTATTATTATTATTATTATTATTATTATTATTATTATTATTATTATTATTATTATTAGTAGTAGTAGTAGTAGTAGTAGTAGTAGTAGTAGTAGTAGTAGTAGTAGTAGTAGTAGTAGTAGTAGGAATGAATGAAATGCAATTTTTAGTTTTACGTCCCGCACTTCTGTCCTTGATGGTAAGGAGACAGATGAATAATGCAAATGAATGATTTATGAAAGCATTGGTGAAATGAAAAAGTAGAATAAAACGGGAGAACCTCAAGAAAAATCACAGACTCGTTGTTGTTCACCACAAAGCTTGGGATCGAACCAAGGACCCCTCATTCTAATGGTGAGAGCTCTGTTACTGACCCTCCAAATGGCACATTAACAACAGATGTACGTGAAAAACGCCTTACTAAAACGCATGCTCTGTAAGTAGAGAAAGTTTGATAATCTCTTGCCGCTTTGTGTATTAAGATTTCTCATTGAAATTGTCTTATAGTCTTGGTAGACGAATGCTGGTATAATACATTGAACAAATACTTTAGACGGCTCCTTCCTTAGTCATAATTTTGAAGAGAATTCTTATCAAAACCCTATCGCCAGATACCTACTGGATTTCGAGACAATTCAATTTAAAATTAAATTTCTTTAAAAAAAATCAACCAAGTCGAAAAATATCATGTAAACATGTTATTTTGCTTTCAAATACCTGTCAGAATGTTCTACACGCCCATCAGAGATGAAAAGTTGTAAGAAAAATGGCTTTACGTCAAAGAATCGAATATTCATTAATTTATCTTTTTTTTATCTTTTTTTTTTTTTTTTTTAAGAAATATTTATGAGAATTGGTTATGCTAATATTTTAGCACCATAAGTTACAACAGATAGATAAGGATATACTGCTTCTATGGTTAGGCTAAGGTAGGTAATACGAATATAATGACTTCAAGGAAAGGAGAAGGGCCATACATATTTTTTTTCTTCAGTAGTACAGTAACACAATCTTTATTGATTTTTTTATTTAATTCCACCAATTTTAGAAATAAGCTTTGGTTTTATCTAAGAAATGTATATATATGGGGTACGCAAACGCAGAGTTTCTGGTTTCAACCCTACTTTAACCAGACATTATGAATAATAATAATAATAATAATAACCTATTACGATATATGTACAAGAATCCTGAAACGAGATGAACTTGAAAGCTAGACCAACTCCTTTCCCCTTGACTTGATGAAATTCTAGTACGCTACTGGGACCCTATAACTCAATTTACGAAAATTTATAATAGGAGCTCCGGGTTCGAATCCTGCTGCTTTCTGACCGAGATTATTCCAGGATTTCACATGTGTCCCCAAATAATATTTATTCTTTCAATACAGCAAGCTCTTCTGTTCCCAGTGATACAGTGTTGTTCGTAAAAATATATACAATCATTATACAGTTTAAGTATTAAAGAAAATGATAAATGTGAGTATATATTTTTTTCATTACAAACTCATTAGTTATTGTCCCTATATTTGGCCCTCGACATGGGTACCTAAGACTTATACATGAGAAATCATTTTAGTTTAATTTTAGGAAGTATTAACTTTTATATAGGAGATCTAGAAAGAATATTTATGTTCCCCTTTTTTCAGTAAGGTGCACGGTAAATATTTTTGAATTTCATTGAAAACAACAGGTCAGCCTACCCCTGTTCCATTTGTTTAGTGATCCCATCTAATTGTTTCAGATAAATGGACCAGAATATAATTTTGCATAGAATACTGAAATAAAGCAATGCTTAAAATAATTTTGTAAAAAATAAATAAATAAATTTTATCCTTAAATATGCAGCAACCAACAATTCCACACAGTAAGGAGGGCGTGCATATGAATCAGGGGTTCCGTAATACATTGATCATTACAGAGTAGTAGGAAATCCAATAATTTTTATAGACCAAAACGGTTCTATCAAAAATTGATGTTTGTATTTTTTAAAAATGCCTAACTATTTATAATGGTACTAAAAGTAGTGAATGTTGCGTAATAGCTCTGCCAACACGAGATGAGACAAGAGAGAGCTCTGCCAACATGAGACGAGACAAGAAAAAGGTCTGTCAACACGAGATGAGATAAAGAGCAGCTCTGCCAACACGAGCTGAGACAAGAGAGCGCTCTGCGAGCACAAGACGATCTGGCAACATGAGACGAGACTGGAGAGAGCTCTGCCAACATGAGCTGAGACAAGGGAGATCTCTGCGAACATGAGACGAGACAAGAGAAATCTCTGAAAAGACGAGATGAGACAAGAGAAATCTCTGAAAACACGAGATGAGACAAAAGAGAACTATGGCAACATGAGACGAGACAAGAGAGAGCTCTGCCAACTCGAGACGAGACATGACTTTCACGACACTTTTACGAGGCGAGATAGCCTCAACCCTTGTTTCGTAAGCAATTCCTTCGGGAACGAAACTCAGACAGACAGATTTAATTTGTGGCATATTTACGTCGAATTACGTACATGTCGATTTCTTTTCTAAAAACACAACAAACAGGAAAGTTGTGTATAATTTGTCGTAAAGAGATAACAACAGAATAAAATAAACGGACAGACGACCGACAAAGCGACATTTAGACAACGTCTATGAAGTTAAAAAAAACAAATGGTGTACGCGTTTTTCGACATATTCTCTCTTTCCTTTTTAACATGTAAATTCGTACACATTGTCCCAGGGCCAAATGGCCAATATTGTGCTGAGATATTGTACAATTTGAAACTGAAGTTTTGAGATTTGTGAATATCACACACATGTAGAAACTTAGATATGCATATATATTATAGCATGTCTTGGCATATGAACACTTGAGAAGAAACGAGGGCAGTGAACTGACTTTTCTGCTAAATATACAGAAAACAAATAAATTTACTTTATGATAAAAGAGGGAACATCGTTCTGTGACATAATCACACTTATCCACGATAAGCAAACAATGTAAAGTGTTGTTTTTTATTTCCTTTTTTTTTACAATTTTGTTATTTGTATGCTTCATACTTGTACAGTTGGATTAATTCTTAGAAGTGCCGTAAAAAATTCGTTAGTAGGAACTTCACCTTTGGTTTCAAATTTGTAGTTTGATAAGTTTTAACGGTACAGTACAATTTGCATTATCGTACTGGAAGAGCATATTATAGTTCATTACGTTGGTTCTTACATATATCTGAATTTTAAGCGCGAATGCATTGTTTGTATACACACACAGGGTATTAATGAACTTCGTGTCATGAATTTGGGCGATAATTCTGCACATTAAAATACACAAAAAAGTTCATATGAACATATGTCCTAACTCGTGTAGTTTCGAAGCAAATAGCTACTGAAAATAAGAGAAAAGAAACTTTGAAGCTACACTGAGAAAAAAAATTGTAGGTGTCGTACTTAAAATGATAGGTTACATGCGTAATTCCTGTAGTTTTTGGACTTAACGTACAGCAGACGTATAACTGAAAACGCATGTTTTATAATACTTTCTGTATAAGTGTTCCATCTATACGTACTTTCCGTATGAAACAATGTAGGCGGTCAGGATCTCACATACAAATGGACGTATATAACATATAGCTGAGGAATGTAACATAAGTATATGCATGTGATATACGGAAAACTGTTAGATGTCCGACATCCTGCAACGGCATGATGTAACATCTAAGGGCAGTGCCTATGTAGCATACGGATAAGGTATGCTCCGTACTGATTTCTATAGTAAGCAAGAGGATACCGTATATTTGTATAATATACCGCTGTCCGGAGAACGGATTTTTCTCTGTGTATGTTTCTTAGAGATTGCATACCTCCGTCCTAAGACAGGATATGCCACAAATACATTACAATCTTTGCGATTGTACCATGGCCCATCAATAATCTCTGCGAGATTTGTTGCAGTATCAATATTTGTCAGATTTTCCCTGTAGTTATGCAACCACGTACAATTAAAACTCGACCGCCATGTTGAATCTGATTGCAATATCTACGTACCGACAACGAATTCGTGTTTCTTAATGTCCTTTCATACTTACTTCAACCCACCTTTACTTCAGACTTTTGAGACATTCCTTCTACAATTATTGAGCATAGTTGCTTTTGCCCTGATTTCAACAGCCTTTTGCTCGGAAACTATCCGGCTGAGGACATATATATATGTTTAAAAAATTAAGTGAAACTCGAAAAGTATACAACAACATCCCAAATCCAAACTACAGAACATATTGTGTCCCGCATCTCGGTTAGGGTTGCCAACTATAGAAAATAGAAAAACCGGCGCCCCCCTCAATATTCCCTAAGACATAGGTCTAAGTGTGAAGTATCTCTGTTCGGACCTGTTCGGAACCCCCCCCCCCATGGGAAAGAAAATACTATCGTCAACAAAAGTACATTCGCATCTGTATTCTGCATATTCTTAGTACATTCACTAATAAGCTTAATAGATACAATGTGCTATAAATTAGGGATGGGCAAAATTTTCCGGAATCCAGATTCCGGAAATTTCACTTTCCGGAATTGGCCATCCCGACTATAGATAAGAAACTGAAATCGGCATTGATCATTTTATTGTATTTATCACCACCTCTGTAAAATTATCGAAACAAAGAACAAATTAATCTTCACGTGACAATTTTGAATTTGGAAAATGAAATTTATTATTTAAACTTATACTTCAAGTACTCTCAATAAATGTGTAAAATTCCTTACAAGTAAATTTCAAATTTTCCGTGATACAGTCCTTGTCATCTCTTTAAAATTATGTAAACAGATGAACAATATATATGTACCTTGTCATGCGAAAACGAACTAAGCGCCACTTTCGTACTTTTGAGAAAATTACGTTTAAAGGTTGATGTCCAGCATTAGTGTAGCCGTAATCAAAAGTGAAATTATGTTTCTTTTTTTGGAAAGGTGTTGGTTTCCCTCTCTTTTCGATTGTGCAAAACGTTCTAATGCTTATCAGGAACCAATCGTCGCATTTACGTGGATTTTCAAAATTTGGCGCTTAGTTCACTTTTGCATAACACGGTACATATTAATCGTTGATAGACGGTGAAAGGTGACAGTATTAAATTTACAGAATGAAAGTTACTTCTATACTTCAAACTAAATACAAGTTTGAAAAACCCGGTCATAAATGGGCTGGTAAGAAGTTTGCACCGGTCACCGGCTTTAATCAAAATAACAGCAATATTTCCGACCAGGCCGGTGAAAAACCGGCCAGTTGGCAACCCTAATCTCGGTTAAAGTACGTTATCATCAAGTGTGGGACAGTTCCGCGTAAAATAGAGCTTCTTGCAACCCAGTTTTTCGAAATCAAGTGTTAAATGTGTAAGGTTAGCAACTACTATTACGTTACGATAACAGGTCAGCCATCTTATTTAGAGTAATATTTTTGGCGCCATTTCTTCAAGATGTTACTATATAAACAAAAAGTTACAAATTATTATCTTATCAACTTTTTTCTCTGCTTTTTTTTATACGTGAACATAGGGCATACACATTTACACACGCGCACGCACTTATTTATATAGTATTTACGCTTTTCTATAGCTATCATTTAAAACGCTTAATTTCTAATATCTTATATTTTCATTTTTCAGCACTATATCTTGGTACAGATTTATTGGAATATATATATATTACTCTATGGCCTATGGTACCCGGAGGTTCAATGCCGGCCATATATATAGGATGGCCCAAAAGTAGGTATACACCCCTGCATTAATCAAGTATAACATTCTATAGTGCGTCCAGTAAGAGAACGTCTCTGACAGCTCGCAGTGACATTACCACTACTCGCGTGTCAAGGTTTTTTTCGGTGCAACTGTAGTGGCAATTTAATTAATGGTATAAGACAGAATGATCTTGGTTGGTAACACTGGTATCAAAGTAAGGGCTGCAATGTCCCACCGCATGTGGTAAGAAACGTCAGAGACCATCTCTTGTTGGCTGTGCTATAGCTTATGAGTTTATTTGCTTCGGCTGTCTTGAACTTAAGATATGAGTAAAAACACATTAAGAACAAATAATAAAGAAACTAAGTCTACCTGATGGATAACAATAAGAAATAATATAAAAAGCAATGAGTTTGGTCAGTACGGAACTGTATACCTACTTTGGGCCACCCTGTATATATATATATATATATATATATATATATATATATATATATATATATATATATATATATATATATATATATATATATATATATATATATATATATATATATATATATATATATATTAAACGAAGATTGTTAAAAAAAGAAAAGATAAAAGAAACATTAATTTAAGTACATTCGTTGAATCTTCTTTATTCCCCTTTCTTTCTTTTGCTCGAGAAACTAGGTCATAAATGATTTTTCTGACTTGAATGTTCATTGAAGTAAAGAGGGAGTTTTTAGGGTGGTATCAAGAACAATTGCTGAAATTTTAAAATAACCGGATAAAGTTGTCTTTGAGAAATGCAAATGCGGAAAGTAATTTAATTCCGCACTGACTACGCAAATAGACGATCCCATATATATATATATATTTTAACACTTCAAAATCAAGTTTGTGCCGATACGAAAAGAAAAAAAGCGGGAAAATTGTCTTACTTGTGCCCTTAAACAATAAATTTTGATCTGAGACTGTTTTGCCCGGAAGATAGAGGCGAAAACATACGCACATATGTTCTCGTATAAATGTAGTGTCTATAAAGGAACAAGAGGAGGGAGGAGATCCGTGAAACAAAATCGAGAGTTGAAATTTGTCTGGAGGGTGATTGCTTACCCATGAATCAGCAGGTAGGAATGCTCTTTGATAATGTATCACACACATACATACACACACTCTGTTAACATTTATAACAACACACACACAGACTGATACCAGAAAGGATTCCCTGTAGGTATTATTAGAAATATGTGGTTCCTTGAATTTGCTGTATATCTTACTAGGTGTGTGTGTTATCCTCAGCAGCTATTTGCGTGATCTACACACCTTCTGTCCGTCCAGTCTCTTTCTTTCATCTCTTCAATAATATACTTTTTTCTCCTTTCTGAGAGAGAGAAGGAAAGGATTCTGTATTTTCTATGTTGCCAGATTTTGTCCTTGTTAAATCACGCAATAATGTACGTATGTAATGATTTGATTTTGTTGCAAGGAAAATATATACAAGTAAAGTCCACAGGCATTATAGAAAATCGGTGGAGCTCAGTTTTTTTTTTTTTTTTTTTTTTTTTTTTTAATTCTTAGATTTGTCGCTCCATTCTGCAATCGAAATTATATAAATTCAGTTTTGACCTTTCAATTGAAGGGTACGGAGCAATGGACCATAACGTCATTTCCGATTGCTCTGTTCGGTGTTTGGAGTAATGGGTGCAAGTTGATTTGAGTTTAAGAGCAGCAGCAAGGCTATATGAGACGTGGACTTACTGATTAACGTGGAATTCGAACTACATGAGCTCCCGCCGGGAATCCAACCCGGGTCTCCTACACCAAAGGCGCGCGTATGCTAACCGCTTAGTCACGAAAGAGCTCTCGGTGCAAGAAGCAATAATTAATAATAATAATAATAATAATAATAATAATAATAATAATAATAATAATAATAATAATAATAATAATAATAATAATAATAATAATAATAATAATAGTAGTAGTAGTAATAGTAATAATAATAATAACATATTAGAAAGTTAAAAAATGATAGGAAAAACGAATCAGTAGTACTTCCTGTTACAAATGATAGACACAGAAACTTTGATGCGTGTGCTCCGAGTTCGACTTCCAGTGGGGCACATAATTTTCAGTGTTGGTGGAATGAACTAATTCGAGAGTTGTTTGAATATTATCACAATCACACTTTGTTCATTGTATCAATTCTTCCATTATCTTTTACTTACATTTATCTTTCTTTCGTTTATCTCACTTTCTTCATTACATCTATTCTTTCATTATTTTTTTCAGTTGCATTTATCTTTGATTTATCCCATTTTCATCATTGCATTAACTACTTTCATGATGTTAAAAAAAAAAAACTCTACATGTGTTAGACAAATAAAAATTTTCTTGTTTCTACATATGTTAGAGAAATAAAAATTCTCAGAAACAATAAATCGTGCGTTTGATTCGTAGAACGACTTTTGGGGAGAAAGTCAACGAGAGTTTATGCCGTATTTTAAGGTCTCATCTCAGTAGTAACGTGGTGGGATTGACAAAAAGTCCCCCCCCAAAAAAAAAGATCTTAATCCCACCCCAGCAATGGGATTGGAATTACATTCTTCCGGTTTGCGAAACGAGATCGCTAATCATAAACGTGGTACACTGTAAATGTTTGGAATGTTTTAAAAAAATAAGTAATACAACTGTAGAGACCATTAGGGACCATGGTAGGCAAATATCCTAAACAGTCATTATGTAGCAATTAACTTATAAAGACTGGAAATGTTTAAACTAAAGTATTATACCAGTGGCGGCTCGTAAGGAAAGTGATATAGCTAATAATTCACATTTTATTGCTATAAAACTAAGGGAAGAAAACTTGCCTAATGTACTAATGTTTTAGGACATTAGGTAGGTTTCGTTCCCTTAGTTTCTAGCAATAACATTTTAATTATTAGCGATGTGACTGCTCTCAAGACACGCCACTAAACATAAGTGATAGATTGTCAGTTTTTAAAAAAAGAAATAAAAAAGTGGTGAATTATCTTTGTAACAAAATCTTGGGTCAAAATCTTTGATAAGCGGTTGTGAAAACTTGTTATATTTGTGTATATGCGTGTAAAGTATTACGTAAGGACATAAGTGGCACGTACGCGTTTCTGCTACGTCTCTCTGTAGACAATTAAGTACCTCATTACGATGATGAATAGTATCATTAATTAGTAATATATTGTCATTACCACATTGACAGACATTGATATTAAAAAAATCAAACGTTATTGCTAGCCAAGTAGAAATAATGGGATTTTCGCAGGATTTTTTTAGTATAGAAAAAGATGTTTCCCTAGGTATTACTAGGTATACATGTTTCTAATGTTTACTAATCACCTGTCGACGATTAGTAAACATTGTAAATATATGTACAGATCTCGTATATTTCTGTTTCTGACATATAACTCTCTTATTGACAGTATATGTGATCAGAGGCGTACCTACGCGGGGTGTCCATCGAGTCCAGATTCCTACCTAAAGAACTTTGTACCACAGCATATATTTCAGTAATGAAACTATACTTGTGAGCAGATATAATTGATATAAAGATGTGATGTTACACTTCATCTGTACCTTTCTTTACTTCTAAAAATAGGGGGGGCATGACGGCTCAGTGGTAGAGCGTTTAGACCCTACCTCTGGTGACCCTGGTTCAATCCTCCGCCAAGTAAAGTTGTTATGACATCGTGTCCGTGGCTTTTCTCAGGGTACTCTGGTTTCCTCTAGGGATAGCCAGAACCGGTTCCTGATGGAACCGATTTTCGGGACTGAACGGATCCGGTTCTAGAAGATCCGGTTCCGGAACCGGTTCCTAAGATCCGGTTCTGGGACCGAGTTTTCAAATCCAGATCTGGAACCGGTTCCTAAGATCCGGTTCTAGAACCGGGTTTTCGGATCCAGGTTTGGAACCGGTTTCTAAGATCCGGTTCTGGAACCGGGTTTTCAGATCCAGGTTCGGAACCGGTTCTGAAAACCGGATATCCGAGAACCGGAACTTTGTGGTCATCCCTAGTTTCCTCCCACTTTTTCATTCCACCAATTCTCTCATGATCATTCATTTGCCTTAATCATCGTATTCTTTAGCCTAAAAGACATAAACGTGGGACGTTAAACTGAAAGATGTTTCATTTCTAAAAACAATTATAATTTTAGCATCTATTCTGCGAATATGGGTGGTAGTACTTAACAACTCCTTATTTTTTTTTCTGTAGAATAACACTATTCAATACTACGTAAATGTAGTGTCTTGACCCCCTGAACAAAAGTTTCCAGATGCACGTCTGTATAGGACAAGTTTCGGTAACTGTATGAGTTATGATATTTTTTTTGTTAATCTAGTTTAGCAGCATAAATAAAAAAGAAAACAAATGAGTCTCGTTTCACATTGTGAAACTTACAGTTGACCTTCAAACTTTGGGGGTTCAGTATTGAAACCGGAACTAATACATTGAACACTTCTTGTTTCAATAAAAAAGACGGGAAATTAAATCTGTTATGGGGGCACTGAATCCACACCAAAACAATTTGTCGTTATCTCTTAGGTTTTTTTTTTTTGCTCTATGAAAATCAATACTGAAACCGGAGGTTGCAGTAGATTTTTACAACTTCCGGTTTCAATGGAGTAAACGCTAAGACAGATTCAACTTCGGGAATCTTGAATCCAGATTTTATTTAAAAAAAAAAAAAAAAAAAAAAACTTTTCCTCGTTATCTATTATTGCTTTTACTCACCGGGATCAATATTGAAACCGGAAGTGGTACTAGATTCTGACCACTTTCGGTTTTAGTAGCCTTGCAATATTGAATCCGTATCAAAAAGACAGCTTCTTGCTATCTGTTACCGTGTTTGGTCGATGGTGGTTGCTGATGAGTACTGAAACCGAAAATTGGTAGATTTCTACCACTTCCGGATTGAATAGAAGAATAAAAGCGGACATGGAACCTATTCACGGGGCGCTAAATTCGCTTGATCGAAAAAATGTAACAGCTTTTTCAGCCCAACCATCCTGAGTGATATTTTTCCAGAGTTTTCCTCAATCTCACCGAGTAAATGCTGGGATGGTATTTAAAATAATAGACCCAGGCTGTCTCCTTTCTTCCTCATTGCTCGGGAAATTTTGATCGCTGAGGAACGTCATCCCTCATTAGTGTGATGGCCTAACATGGCCATAAGTGTGTCTCGTCTCGAAAAATATATATGTTTTTCTATTGGAAGGGATTGGTTTCGTCTCGAATTTTGACCCAAAGTTTTGTCTAGTGCGCAATCCTACTGCCCTCTTTTAGCCACTGCCAAAAACAAACAACAAAAAAGAATCCCTCACATAAGCTATCAGACCAGACTCACTCACTCACTCACTCACACACACACACACAAACACACACACACACACACACACACACACACACACACACACACACACACACACACACACACACACACACACACACACACACAGACACACACACACAGTATACGCTTAGAAAAAGCTAGTTGTCGTGATGTGAGCACGCGAGCTCATTAACCTATGCCTCAAGATGGAGGAGAGGGGAGGAAGTAAATTAACCGAGTCTAACTGATCACAGCTGTGTCATTTCCTGTTAACATTTAAGAAAAAAAAGTGACGATCTTTTAGCTGAATCCATCGTTTTGTCTGGATTTACATATGTTTCTTTCCTCGTTTTTTTTTCTTTTTTTTCAGTGTCCCCTGTAACCCTGAAATTATGTTGATTTCTCGAATTATTCTAATGTATACAGATACATTTAGTTCTCCTTTCTTTTGTTCAAGTTTCGCATAATTCTTCAAGACCGAGATGTCCGATTTGTTTCCAGTTCATGCAAGCTTTGTGGTTCTTAAGATATCGGAAGTTATAGGGTAATTAAGGTTGGCTAGTTTTGGCTAGGTATTTAGAGGCAAGTGTTTTAATTAATAGAGTTGAGTTGAGTTGATTGTGAGTTTAACGTCCCTTTTAGCAGCGATTAACGTGGAATCCGAACTACATGAGATCCCGCCGGGAATCAAAGCAGGGTTTCCTACGCCAAAGGCTTTAATTAATAGAGGAAGGTGAAATACTGTTGATTGTATTGTGGGGAGAGGGATTTGTAGTTACGAAACGGTAGTTATGAATTGTAATGTGTAATTAAGATGTTAGTAAAATTAGAGTAATTAAAGATTCTAGATGTGATTGTTGTACTGTAGATGCTATAAGTACCCGTAAAGAGATCTGGAGAGTTTCATCATAGGTTGAAGGTGTTACAATACTTACCGTTAGAGAATTTATACTAAGGGATACCGCTTATGGCATTTGAAGGCAGTGCTCCGAGTTCCTTTTAAACGCTGTTAATAAATGAGAGGGTTGCGGTGTTGCCAAGTCGTTGTACACATATATGTATGTATCTGTCACCTGCTCGTGCTATAGTGCATGCTTAGCCACACGGCAATGCCGTGTCACAGTCTTCATATCATTCCACATGCCATCAGTTATGTAATTTAGTAGTCGATTAGTGAAGTAACGTTTTCAGTTCAGCGTGCTGTTCTAATGTAACGTAATTGTACATTAAAGTGACAGGGAAACGTCCACATTGTTATTAATATGTGAGGCAACCTAAAATACCCCGAATTCGTTTTCCAACAATGGTGTTGTTCCTGCAATAAAAGTTCAAGGGAACAGCTTATAGAACTGACAATGTTGCTCTTTCATTTAACACAGTGCATTACCCGTGTGGAGCCGAAATGGCGGGTGCAATTGGAAAAATCGACCATTTTAGATTAAAATCCACCTATTTCCATTTTTCCGTATTTTCATTCATAAAGGAGTTCAGCTATGGCCCCTGATATTTGAAACACCCAGCTTTATCCAGTGTAAACCAAGATTGAAGCCCATTTTATCGAGTATACACCTGAGCGTCAAGAGGGGGATCTATAGAGGCTATAGTCCCCCCCCCTTGACGCTCAGATATACACTGGATAAAATGTACTTCAAACTTGTTTTACACTGGATAAAACTGCAAACTATGGTTTAGCCCCTCCCTTGATCATATCTTGGATCCGCCACTATATATATGTATGTATATAACGCGCTGTGTCGGCGACTGTAAATCAAACGCACAGACAATACAATATGGACCCGACAACTAATATTCATAGCAATGACACTACGTATGAAGAATTGGAGAGGCGGGGGAGAAAATATGAAACAAGACCTCCCTGAAACAAGGCCATTAATATTGTACATATATATCTCTCTCTTCTCTCAAATTCACATATGGTGGGAGAAGGGGGGAGGCAAATCGAACAGTCGAGTCTGGACACACGCTGGACACATGTGGCTGGCCTCCCTGCGAGAAAGAAGTCATTACGACACTGGTGACTTATGATATCAGTAATAGCATACGAAGCCATGCGGCGATTTCAAGTGGCGAACGCATTTTAAGACAATGTTTCAATTATATTGTACATATAGGCGCAACAATAGCAATTGCCGACGATTTAAATCAAAGCTTTCTTCTGTATGTCTTGCTTGTATAAGAAGGGAAAGAAAAGGGACCGAACTGTAAATATCTGTATATTTACGAACGAGAAGGATATTAGCTGATTTAGATTGTTTAATTTTGAATCGAATGTAAAGTACACTGAAACCTGTCTAAATTGGGTAACCTTAACAACACAGAAAATGCCCAGCTTATGCAAGGGATAATATAGTTGGCATGTAAACAAAACATACTTTCTCCCTCTAAGGTCAAAATGTGAGGGTAACATTTATGGGAAAGATAGGCGAACCCTCTTGCGCCTGCTGTTGACGATAACAAAAGGCTAACTCTGTAATTGAAACAACATTAGACTCATTAACAGTCTTCGCCTGGCCCCCCTAATGTCATTTTGATAAGTTTAACTGCTGATAAGAAAAGTTAGATAAGTTTGTCACTTGCATTCTACCTTATCATCACTGTTATTACTGATAGATCTCTTGTCAAAGAGAAGCTTCCAAGCAGCAATCCTGTTCTTGATATTGCCCACGAGAAAATAAATAAGTTGTCTCGTCTCGTCTCGAATCTCGAACATTTGTTTCTCGTCTCATTCTCGGTTGTCGGACAAGCTTTTCTAGTCACGTTTCGTTTTGTGAAAATACGTATGTACAAATTATGTGCCCTGATTTCTTTCTTAAGATAATCTAGGAGTTACTCGAATTTATCTGCGAGGTGAGTGGTCGATAAAGGGTGGGATATAGGGCTAATAACGTGCAAACTAAATTTATTATTGAAGGATATTGTATAATGATTTGCGTATCTGTAAACGTTGATAAATACTCATTATTGTGTTCATACTATCACTTCATCAATTTGTTCAGTTACGTAATACTAGAACAGTGTTTTGAGATCGAAGACTCTGGTTGAACCGGTGTTCCCCACGATACTCGTGAAACTTCTCGTCTTGTCTCGAAAACAAGACGAGACGAGTCATGTTTATCATTTCGTGTCGAATTTTAAAAAGGTACTTCTCTTCTCATGGGCAATACTAACCAGTCATCAGCCAATAATTTCATTTTAATCTAACATTTTTTTTTTTTTTGTCTAGTTCTGTCCATGAATTGTAGCTTCTTTCGCCTCTCCCTCTTATTCCATCCATTATACATTCCACCATAATGCTCAGCATATTTCCTTCTCTGTCAAAGTGACTATGTTTGTGAACTCTAGATCAAATTTTCAACGTAGACGAGCTTCGGGCTTGGGATGGTTTTTATCATTTCACTTTGACGGTATAACTTAGGGGAGAGGGAGGAGAAGATATATATATATATATATATATATATATATATATATATATATATATATATACACAGTGGCGGATCCAGGATATGATCAAGGGAGGGGCTAAACCATAATTTGCCGTTTTATCCAGTGTAAAGCAGAATTGAAGCCCATTTTATCCAGTGTAAACCTGAGCGTCAAGGGGGGGCTATAGCCCCTTAGCCCCCCCTTGGATCCGCCCTTGTATATATATATATATATATATATATATATATATATATATATATATATATATATATATATAGATAGATAGATAGATAGATATAGATATAGATATATATGATCAAAAATGACCGATATTAGTGTCGAATCCATAATCTTCGGGATCGTTGAGATGAACACGGAAGCTTCCGATGAAGTTTAAAGTCAAATTGAGCTCTTTACGTCCAAAAATAAAACGTATTCTTCCCGTGCGAAGAACGGATACTCTCCTAGTTACATCTACAATTGTTCTTTACCCGTTTACCATTCTTCATACGTGTTCGTCAGTATATTTCGTTGGAGCCAGCTAATTTTCTCCTTTCTTCTCTACATCCACATTACCAAAAACTTCAATGTTTCTATTCGTCATCAATTTTGCCTAGTGTTCCTGTTTCTGTTCCATAGTCCACAATCTTCTACATAAAACATTCTGTAATTCGTTGTCTTACGTTTTTATTCCATTGCCCACAGAGGACAGACTTTTCTTCTTGAATTCTTCTGTCGCTATTCCTATCCTTGATTTTATTTCACGTTCACACTTCATATTTTCTCGAACGAAATACCTAAGTACTGAAACTAGTCACCTGTTCTATTTATGCTCTCGTATTTCTGCATTAAAAAAAATGAAATGAAATCTTTAAGTTTTAGTCTCACAATTGTGCCAGCTACGCTAAAGGAGACGGTGATGATGAGAAATGAATGAAGGATGGAATGAAGAAAATAGGAGGAAACGGGAGAACTCTAACAAAAACCAGGCACACAATGTTTGTCCACCACAGAGTTCACTTGGCGCTAGATGGGACCCTAAGGACCCCATTGACCAGAGATGAACGCTCTACCACCGAGTTACCACG
This sequence comes from Thermobia domestica, assembly GCF_964235325.1. Taxonomy (NCBI): domain Eukaryota; kingdom Metazoa; phylum Arthropoda; class Insecta; order Zygentoma; family Lepismatidae; genus Thermobia; species Thermobia domestica. The sequence goes on along the minus strand of NC_137456.1, from coordinate 58,000,476 downwards.
GCTCCCCTTCTGAATTTGATATAGGTCGCAAGTACCCAGCAATTGGCCAATTTAGTGACCTAATTTATTACTATCATTATCATCCAGAGTGTTGAGCGACTTCGGAAATGACAAAACAAGGCAATTAGTTAAAAAAAGGGGGGAGAAAAGAAATCACCAAATCACTACAAAACATGAAACGTAATTAAACAACTTGAATTAAAACGTAATTGCAATAGTTATCTAATAGCTTTCAGACTTGACCTGTTTCGTGCAGAAGTCCATCGAAGTGGCCGAAGTGTCTGAAATAGGAAAAGTGCAAAATTTTCTCCCGAATTGAGGGTTCATTATATTTTTAGTCCATTTGGACTAAATTTGGGAACAGCCCAAGGGGGCAGAGGCCGCACGACACAAACTGAAGGATTATCTATCGTCTCTCTACGAGGAACCACTGACCTTTTCTTAAACATTAGTCTTAATGTATTAGGAAGAGTTTAGTGCGAATCTTCCCATGAGAAATCCGCAGAATTTGTTGGTGAAAGTGTCGCTCTAGGCATCGAGCCGTTTTATTTATTCACTTATTTTTAAATTCTGACATTTATTATTGTATTATTATTGAAGTTAACTATTTATGTTTCGATAAATGTAAATAAGTACTCATCTAATCAATAACTATTTTGGGTAATTGTTTGTACCATTATAATTTTTATGTACTACGTGCTTGTGTTTACAAACAAAAAAATAATATATATACAGGGCCGGAGTTTGGGAGTGCAAAGGTTTCTCGCACCCTCCTTTGTTGTAAATATACATTATCTAAAATGAGAAGCTAGCAGTGAAAATAGCTACACATTTCGAAACTTTCTGCCATCATGTTTCTGTTTCGAGCTTATAAGAAAGCAAAGCTTTGCAAAAGTAAGCTTAAGTTGATTTTCTGAAGGTTGAAGCAAAAGGATTCACCAAGCAAAACAATATAATATTTTTAAAGTAGGAAAGAAAACATTTCTGTCCTCCATTCCACTTGCGACCCTCTTTAAAATACCCCTACCCCCGTTCTATGTATCAGCATTGTCAGGGGTAAAGAATACTGTCACATGTCACTTTGAAGAGTTTCGGTATGATTGGTTATTTTGTTAGTTATTGGTGCACCCCCTCAGACAATCCTGGATCCGGCCCTGTATATATATCCATCCCTGTACATACTAGTTCGATTTCCGGCGGGAGCTCACAGGCGCGGATCCAAGAGGAGGGCTATAGCTCTCTTCCCTTGACGCTCAGGTATACACTGGATAAAATGGTCTTCAATCCTGCTTTACACTCGGTAAAGCTGCAAATTATGGTTTAGCCCCTCCCTTGCTCATATATATCCGCCATATATCCGCCCCTCCCTTGCTCATATATATATATATATATATATATATATATATATATACGTATTTTGAAGTAATATTGTTAACAGTGATATCTGTGAGTTTTCTTGTTGGAATCGGTTGCTTACTTCTGCTTGTTCCTATCTGTATGTTTCACATACTCAATATTCATTTAATATTAAAAATAAATAAATAAATAAATAAAGTTCTGCACTGAGATAGGAATTCATGTCATTTCGTCAAGGATCGCCCCTCCCACCGATAATAATAGACTTTAGTGCATGAATCTGTTATTATTATTATTATTATTATTAAAAGATTGCTTTGCTTGGAGAATCGTCTTGTCGGTGCTTGACAGGTACAAAGTATGTAGTAGTAAATTAATCTCTTTTCGAGTCGAAAAGTACAAAAGAAAAAAAACTACGTCTGTAGACAAGGAAAAACCGCCAACTAGTTTACGAACTAGTAGTTGAAAACTGACCACAATATTTCACTTTTCCAAAAGACAACGAAGTAGGGTGGGGGTGGGGGAAGAACTTCTCTCAATTTGTCAGCCATCAGGGGCGGAGGGAGGTGGTTGATGATGGTTGCTTTTGGTTAGTTTACTGGTGGTTCTGTGGCAGACCACAACGATCAACTGACGTCAAAAGAAGAAGAAGAAGAAAAAAGTCAGAAAATCCCAAATGCCCCGAATCTTTTCCCCGTAGTACATGGAGAGAGAGAGAGAGAGAGAGAGACCAGAAAAACACCTGTTGTTATGTTCCTGATACCGAGAGAATGGGAAGTGTGGCAACAACGCGACAGGCTGTTGGCGCCAGACTTGGTTTGGAGCGGAGCCAGTCCCCGGCGTCGAATCTTGAAAAACGAATATTGACGCTCTAAGGGTGGTACCCCTTAGTAATAGTAAGGTACATGTATACATATAGTACCATTACTACTACTACTACTACTGCTACTACTACTGTAATAATATTATTCCAAAAGCTGTGTCCCTGGCCCCATTTTTTTTTTATTTGTTCATGTATATTGACGTTTCAATATACATTTGCTGGTTATTTACATTTATATCTCGTGCAAGGAAATCTAGTGATATTTATACTGATCTTGTTCGATAGAACAATATTTTTACTTTCTAGGTTGTAAGTTCAAGCATGTACCATATCTTATTCAATATAGGCCTATCAGATACAGTTATCATCATATGTAAAGTCATGAGGTATTGCAAATTTACTTATTGGTAACTTAATTGATATATATGACTATAATTTATTACAAATTCTGTTACTTTTATGGAGGGAAGTTGTACTCGTAAATTTCCTTCTGAAGCATTTTTTTCCCATCAATTCCCAGCCAGAATACGAATTCAATGTTTAACGTTAAACTTTGATTTTCTTCATATTAATTTTACTATATTTTACGTTTGATAATTTAAACCATTAACTGTTACAAGTTTCAAACTATACGCTTAAATTTGTTTCTTTTAGAAAAGGTAGCTATTATTATAGCAATGAAAATTTACTGAATTTTCAATATTTCCGCTCGATCATTGTTTCAGTTAATGTGACTCTTCTCGCAGTTGACATCGAAAGCCAAAGGTCAGGGAAAACACTTGCACAAAATTCCAAAAGTTCCTACAATCAACAGCTTCGAAGATTTGGTAAACGGCGTAATTTCTTTCCAAGCTCATCCTTTTTCTTCCCATAGGATTTGGATTTTGCAAAACCCCGTTTTAAGTTATCCTTCGCAAAACCCCGTTCTATAAAACTTCTTTCACCATTCCTAGCATTTCTTTCATTTCCCATTCGCATTTCAGATCTTCACTAATAACACTTTTCTTCTTCCTAAAATCTTCTTTCACTATTCCTACCCTTGCTTTTATTTCCCATTCCCATTTCAGATCTTCATTAATAACGGTTTCCTTCTTCTTAAAAACTTCTTTCACCAATCGTATCTTGCTTTTATTTCCAATTCACATTTCAGATCTTCACTAATAATTCTTTTCTTCTTCCTAAAAAATTCTTTCACCATTCCTATAATTTCTTTTACTTCCCATTCACATTTCAGATCTTCACTAATAACGCTTTCCTTCTTTCTAAAAACTTCTTCACCATTCCTATCCTTGCTTTTATTTCCCATTCACACTTCAGATCTTCACTAATAACGCTTTTCTTCTTCCTAAAAACTTTTCACCATTCATATCCTTGCTTTTATTTTCCATTCACATTTCAGAGAGTTACTAATAACGCTTTTCTTCTTCCTAAAAACTTCTTTCACCATTCCTATCCTTGCTTTTATTTCCTAATCACATTTCAGATGTTTACTAATAACGCTTTTCTTCTTTCTAAAAACTTATTTTACCAGTCATATCTTTGCTTTTATTTCCCATTCACATTTCAAATCTTAACTAATAACGCTTTTCTTCTTCCTAAAAACTTTTTCACTATTTCTATCCTTGCTTTTATTTCCCATTCACATTTCCGAGCTTTACTAATAATGCTTTTCATCTTCCTGAAAACTTCTTTCACCATTCCTATCATTTCTTTTCCTTCCCACTCACATTTCAGATCTTCACTAGTAACGCTTTCCTTCTTTCTAAAAACTTCTTCACCATTCCTATCATTTCTTTTATTTCCCATTCGTATTTCAAATCGTCACTAATAACGCTTTTCTTCTTCCTAAAAACTTTTTCACTATTCCTATCATTGTTTTTATTTCCTATTCACATTTCAAATCTGCACTAGTAACACTTTTTTTTCTTCCTAAAAATTTCTCTCATCACTCGTATCTTTGCTTTTATTTCCAATTCCATTTCAGATTTTTCACTAATAACACTTTTCTTCTTCCTAAAAACTTCTTTCACCATTCCTATCATTTCTTTTATTTCCCATTCACATTTCAACTCTTCAATAATAATGCTTTTCTTCTTCCTAAAATCTTTTTCACTATTCCTATCCTTGCTTTTTATTTCCGACTCATATTTCCGAGCTTTACTAATAATGCTTTTCTTCTTCCTAAAAACTACTTTCACTATTCCTATAATTTCTTTTACTTCCCATTCACATTTTAGATCTTCACTAATAACGCTTCCCTTTTTCCTAAAAACTTCTTCACCATTCCTATCCTTGGTTTTATTTTCTATTCACATTTCAGATCTTCTCTAATAACGCTTTTCGTCTTCCTAAAAATTTTTCACTATTCCTATTTTTGCAGTACTACTTTAGCCTCCTATGTATTGAAACTGCGGGTGGGGAAAATCGTCTGTACAGCACTTGCTACACTTATTCCTAATCTGCATGAAGTACCCAGTGTTTGAGGAAAATTCTAAATAACCTTCGATCTCGTCGTTCTATATACCAAAACCTAGTCATCTAATCTACTTTGTTCTCTGCAGTTTCTGTAGATGTCTGTCTCCCAGTCGCCATTGCTTTCGTCTTGAAATAATATATTAACATATAAGAAGCAAAGAAGTATTAAAAATTCAACACCCTTCTTGATGTATAGTGTGGACTTTGAAAGGTTGAGAATCACTTCAACTATATCCGGTTGGTCTCCGAAAATAGAATATAGAATCTGTCTCTTTCAGCTGGGAACTATTATCAAATAGAGTATAGAAGCGGGGGGAGAGTAACATTAGATAAAGCACAGGCATAAGGCACTACTTCAAAACGTCAGCAAATCCACTCATTTTATTCGGAGTGTTGCCACATACAATGACAATATTATAGTGATACTTTGCCAGTAGATAATCAGACGATCTGTACAATTACACGTATTCAGATGAAAATGGCTTATCTGGAGAAGATAATTGAACATATAAATAAAAGATTTGATTAAAAGAAAGTGAAATTGAACAAATCTCAGTGACAAGGTAGACTATATAAAAATAAGTGAATATTCTAAGTGTATTAATATATACGTACGGTACATAGCATAGTTTTTCCAAATTTAAAAATAAATAAATAAAGATATTTATGATCAATCGTAATTTCAATATATTTTTCGCTACCTTTAACTTTCTTCAGAAAATCTTGTCTTAGATAGAATACGGTTATAGTAATCTATATGGTATGTGTTTCAAGTTCTATAAACACATTTACGAGGATGTCAGTTTTACAGTGTTAACAATAAAATTACTTTTCTTATCCTTTGTCCGCTCTACACAACTTTAAACCCCTAAGTAGGCACATCAAATTTGCCTAATATTAACAGGCGCATGGACGATACTAGTATCATACCTCTCATGTTTGTTTTCCTTAAGTATGACAATCACATACAGAGAATTTCTATATATTATACTAAGGCCTGTGACAAACATCTTGGCATTTCAGCTAAACGAATAAAACTCAAGCTCTGGCGTGACGTTGTCAAGTGGTAAAGGGGTGTGGCTATGGGTAAGCAGACAAACTACAGCACAATCAGGTGACAGGGAATAGACGTGGATGTGTACAAAATAAACGTGGCAATACCGCTGGCCTCTCATTTGCTAGCAGCATTTAAAGGGAACTTGGAGCGCCGCCTTCAAATGCCAAGATGTTTGTCACGCCGTTTAGCTTCAATTATCCGTTTCCCTGGGTTAAAATAAGAAAAAAAAAATAGCAATATGTTCCGTTAGTCAGTCACTTTTTACTATTACTGAAGTCATTTTCGATCATTTTTATATATCTCCCATCCTCTCTCCCACCCAAGTTGCGGGGTTGAATTTGGATTTAAATTCCATCTGAAGTGTCAGTGTTCATCTCAGCGACTCCGTAAACTATGGATTCGACATTTTTGATCAATTTTATATATCTATTCTTCCCCCTCTCCTAAGCTGCACCGTCAAATTGAAGTGATAAGAACCATCCCAAGCCCGAATCTCATCGGTGTTGAAAATTTGATCGAGATTTTGGTCGGGTCATTCAAGAGTTAATTAAGCCATAATCATAGTAACTTTAATTTTTATTTACACAGATAGAGAGATAAAATAAGTCCTTATGAATGTATAAGTGACTGACTAACTGATCAACGCCCAGGCCAAACCTCTTTAAGCTAAAAACTTGAAACAGCATCAGCTCACATGATAAAGAGTAATGAACAAATACCTCTAATGACAGTTGTTTAAATTCTAAACAGTATAGCCGCACTGTAAAAGATTAACAGTGGGGTATGTTATATACCATCGCGCCTGCTTAAAGATTAAATCTGTAAGGGTCATTGATCTTGCATTTGTAATATTATCTTCAGGTATAATTATAATTTTAATATTATAACACAAATACGTATTCGTAAGATATTTTGTTATTACAGAAGCAACAAAATTTCATTGTACTAATATCATAACAATAGGCACACACAGTATGTGTGGAAAGTAGAAGAAATTAAAAAAAAACACACACACACCCAGACACACACACAAAGGGGCTTAAGTGACATAACAAAAGCTATAACAATATTATATATTTTTCTTTCTGTTCCTTCAGAGAAATGAGCGGTTTATATATACTCATAGCTTTTTCGCTACAATTAAATGGGGAACCAAAACATAAGTACTTCAAAAGCGGGCAGAAGCGGGTAATCTGGTAACCCTATATACGAATCACTCTTTTAATAGCGTAGGAAATATTAGAAAACTACACTGAAGTTGAAATTTCAGATATTTGGTCTGATAGAATTGATAACCTGGTGTCATAAAATATGATTCAATATTTTTTTCATGCATAGCGTTGTTTCTGAGATTCTGAGTTGTACACAGATTTTATGGACACCCTGTAACTAAATAAGAACGCATTTCTCAACCCATTAAACCATTTTATTGCAGTTTAAGAGATCACATCTCGAAGTTCCTCGATGTATTAACGTAATTACTGCTATATTGATATCTAAAACCTATGCTAATCAATATATCAAAGTATTAAATATATATTTTTTTAAATTTATCGATCGATTTTTGATAATATCGATTTTTATTATTTAAATATGAAGCTCGTTAGTTGAGAGATATCTATTTGTTCCCATCGCTGAAATTTCTGACTGTATACACTAATGATATAATTTAAGCCACTATCACATAGAGATATAGAAGAGCAATCTCTTTTTTGGGGACTGAGTTTTTTTTTTTTGATAAAAGCCAGCTTTTTAAAAGAAAAAACCTGAACATGTTCGCTTTTTTCTTTTACTTTTCGTTAGAGTATCAGTTTTATTTCCCTGTAGTGAATTCTACAATTTAAAAAAAAAAGTGCGTTTACCCATCCAATACTTGTGAATCCTATCTTCAATTTGATGTTAACTGTCTTGATGGCTTTCAAACTGACTTGGCGTGGGTAGCTCAGTAGTAGAGCTCTTACCTGTGGTGCATGAAGTCCTTGTAGAATTTGTGATGAACAACATCGTGTCCGTGGGTTTTCTCGAGGTACTCCCTTTTTCCTCCCACGTTCTCATTCCACCGACTCTTCCATCATCATTCACTTCCTTTAATCATTCGTCTCCCTTATCCAAATGAATACAATTGTGGGACGTTAAACGGAAACATTTCAAACCGACTTTGCGATTTTCCCCAAGTATACGTTATGCAACCATCATACCCCAATTGCCGTTTGGGTTGCCTAACTATCTTATCAATTTCCTGAAAGTTATACATCTTATATATGTTTTGCTGGAAGCATAAATTCAGTCTGCCATGTAAGAAAAAAGTAGCATAAATTAAGAAACAGACATTTCTTTTTTTCTTTTTTTAAATCTATCTTCCTTACATATTCTCTGTTCAAGAAACATTTTATACTGTGCTTCAGAGACTTCTGTTTACAAAATTAACGCTCTAAAACGGCTATTACGAGCGTGATATTATTTTAATATCATTATTCACAGAACTCCTTCTTTATCTACTGTTGTCATGTCAAAATTTTTAAAATTAGAAATTTTGCGGATAATGTTTCAAATGTTCTCTGTTTCGAAATTAAAGCGGCTTCAATAAATGCTATATATAGTTAACATATAGCATATAACTATATATGTGCCGGTTTAATTTATTCATAAATTTTAAATGATAATTTTGTTCCATGAAATCTAATGCATTTTCAGAACAATATTATTGCTAACAGTTAAACATTTTTGTCGTTGAATGTTAACCTAACAGCTCATTAAGCAATTCGTTGGAATTTGAGTGCGTCCACCAATTTGCAATTTTTCTCTCCTATTCTATGACCACTTTTCTTTGATTCTTGATTTTTTTCAGGATTTTCTCTTCAGAATGCAATAATTAAATGTTTTTTTTTTTTCGTGTGACAATGGGAAAACCAAAGTGGAACATACTGTTATCTCTCCACTAAAAAACTTGAATGTGTTTTTAAAAAATCCCAGGCAAAAAAGCCATGGGGAAATTACTTAGTTTTTATTAAAATTTAATTTCGAAACCTTGCGTCTCTACATCAGAACGTGCATAAACATCGATAATTCTGTTTATATAATAATAAGGTGAAGCTAAAAATTAAATTCCTGATGCAACAGCCGTAAGGAGATCAGGACGTACCAGCTGGGTTCTGGCGCTATGCCTTTGGATGATGTGTGGTCAGCATCTTGGGGCTCCCCTTGTCGTCAATGCTGGCTTTCTAGACCTGAGAGTGCTACTTCATTCTTTCTAATTGGTCTCACGACACTCGGTGGAAATGACAGTGCAATCACCAATCGTGCTGCTACGACGTTGGCCAGCGAAATGAAGTCATTTTATTAATAATAGAAAATAAAAAGCAAGTTCGGTGGAAATCGAGGGGCATCTATAAATTTAATGGTACTATCTGTACATTTACCGAAAGAACAAAATGTCAGTGTGACCGTCAAATTCGAGCTCTGGACTTCCCAACTGCAAAACGGAAACGTTAAGCTTTAGTTATCCTAGCTCTATATTTCTACTGTATTCAAGCCTGGTATTACGCACAGTTGAAATATACATGCTAAACTTTCGATTCCAAACCATCTGGGTTTGTGATGAGTGCATGAGATTTCTCGACGTTCTTCCGTTCCTTCCACAGCCTCATCCCACCAATTCTTTCATAATTATTCAGTACCTTTATTCACCCTTCTCCTTTAGCGTACAGGGCAAAATTGGGGAGCACGGTGGTTCAGTGTGATAGAGCACTTACCTGTGGTGCATGGGGTCCATCGTTCGATCCCGGCGAAGTAAGTTTATAGTGGATATATCATATATGTAGATTTTCTCGTGGTATTCTCGTTTCCTCTCACTTCCTCATTCCACCAATTCTTTTATCATCATTCACTTGTTTTAATCATCCTGTTTCTTAGCCTAAAGGGTATAATTGCGGGACGTTAAACTTAAAGATTTCATTTCATTTTCATTTTGTTTTTTACAGGGCAGAATCATGGAACGTAAAACATAAACATTTCATTTCATGCTAAATGTTTGAATAGTCAGACATTAATTACTATTGGACACAGTGGCGTATTTAGGATTTTGTTTCGGGGGGGGGGGTTATGCACAACATGTGAAAAAGCACATATATTTTCCCTTTTGAATGCCGAGAAATTTTAATGAAGTTTTCATGTATAATAAATTTATTTCGGGGGTGGGGGACTTGAGCCCGAAAGCCACCCCCCTAAAAAAGACGCCACTGATTGGACAGCATTTTTGAGAAAAGTTAGGAAAAATATTATGTAGTTTGCAACCTCAATTTTCACACCACTTGTAAAGTTAAAAGAAAGAAAAAAAGACAGAATCAGTTTATAAGGTAATGAGTATTTTGAAAAGAAAGAAAACAAAAAAAAAAAGGAAAGAGCAAGATAATATTGTTGCAAAGGTGTCGTTGAAGGTTCTTGATGGTAATCAAGGGAGGTTGTGAAAAATGCTCCGAAAGAGCAATCATTTGAACGGCGCCGACATGAGAGCAATCTATTAGCAGTTTCAGAAAGTTCCTGTAGCCAGAAGGGCGCCAGCTGGCGGTAGAGTGCATCAGAAAACTCCACGGCTTTTAAACAGAGCAAACCAAGTATATAAAACGTACGCAATAATAAGATTTTGTTAAAAAACGACGGGGGGGGGGGGGGGGGCGAGAATTATCTTCACAGTTCTTTTCTCTCCTGATGGTTGGTTGTAAGTGACCTCGACAATATTATTTGTACTGATGTTGTGAAAACGACATTCAACTTTTTTCGTTAAAAAGTTTGCGAATATTAAAAGAGGATCCAGCGGATATCTGTCTGTCTCCAGCATGTGCTACAAAATAAAAAGTTTTGATTGTTGTTGATAAAACTTTTGAAAGAACATTTCAACTTCGCAATAATAATAATAATAATAATAATAATAATAATAATAATAATAATAATAATAATAATAATAATAATAATAATAATAATAATCGTTTCTGAATACATTTCATAAAGAATTCAGTTGGTATGAAGATAATACAAATATACGGACAAAAACATGTAGAATTTAATTGTTCTGAGATCCATGAGACCCATGAAGTTTAAAACATTGTCCCTTTTTCTGAAACGATGTATGATGAACCTTCCTTCAAGTTTTGTTTCAAGTCTCCAGATATTGTTTTGAAAGAAAAAGTTTCGCTGTCTTTAACCTGTGAACAGAGATATTATTTAGGGGAGGCAGGGGGCAGTTTAATTTTTCCCTATTTCTTCTCGATAAAAATTTGAGAGTAAAGATAATCTCGAGTTGTAATAATAATAATAATAATAATAATAATAATAATAATAATAATAATAATAATGTAACCAGCTAGTTGAGATAAAGGGCAAAAATTAACTGGGACAAAGACGTAAATACAATGATTAAGGTACACACTTAATTGCTACGTATGTAATAGCAATTATTTTTGTAGAACGTAAAAAAAAAAAATAACTTCTTGCTGTACAGTGTTCTAATTAACAACTGCAATGACTTTCATAGTTCCAAAGTGTAAATTTCCAAGTATTTTGTGCTTTTTAAGAGCAATGTAACTGAAGTTATGAGTTACAGAACATAATTTCACAAGTACAGTTTGCTATCACTATACGCAATACAATAATACTTTGTTATAGAAATTGTGTGATATTTTTATTTCAGGTCCGAAATGCAAAATAGTCATTAATTATTATTCATATTATTCATAACATACATAATTTTTTTTTAAAAATGGACTTAACCAAGAACGTACATAATACAGATTTAAGTGTTATATAAATGAATTTACGAGGTATAAATGAAGTATTTCAGTGTGATGACATTTGGATGTTTGTTAACATGACTAAACGTTTGAGGCACGGTGGCTCAGTGATAGAGCGCTTACTTCAGGTGTGTGAGGTCTCTGTTTCGATCCCCGGCCAAGTAAATTTTTGGAGGACAACATCATTTCCGTGGATTTTCCCGGGGTGCTCCCGTTTCCTCCTATATTTTCATTCCACCAGTTCTTCCATCATTATTCACTTGCCTTCATAATCATCTCCCTTAATTTAAAAGGGATATAATCTGGAACGTTAAACTGTTACGGTGTAACTAGTTACTAGATTCCAAAATCCGGAAAAGAGCAAATTCCAATTATCCTTCCATTAACAGACGCCGGGGACGTGTAATTTGGTCTTGTAATCCAGTTCCTTAGAGGCAAGATGGTGGGGTGAGGAACGATCAGCAATAGTAAGGTTGCTCTTACCTCATGGTCTCTGGACTCGCACGCTAATAGTAGGTCCCATCCAGTGTTGTATAAGGACTCAAAAAACGAAAACTCAATTTTAAAACATAAATGTAGTCCTAAAAATTGTACGTATGTTGAGAGATTTGAATGGAAGTTATAAGCAAATATTTTAACAATATAATGTGACAAGCAGACCCGAAACCAGAATTGAAAATCATGGGCGGAGAATGTTGTTAGCAGGGACGCACCCACTGGGGATCTTACGGGTCCGGACCCACTCAAAAAATATTTCGTAACCCAACTAATATTTGTAAACTTTCTTAACAGAACTATGATTGTTTAACAGAGAAATGGTTGATGTAGGTTAAAAATTTGGTTTTACGCCTCATCTGTTGTAACCTTTCTTTTCTTATAAAAATAATATAGTTGTATCTTTTTTTTCTAAAAAAAATAAAAATGGCAGTAATTAAAAATTGCTCATTGTCTTTTCGGGTGCAGAATAAGACAGGTTCAATATTACATAGACGCAGTGGTGTATTTACGATTTTGTTTCGGGGGTGGCTTTGCTAACTTTATTCCTGGGTATGTGAAAATTCTGCAAGATATTTCATTTACTTTAATATAGTAAACACAATTTCGGGGGGGGGGCTAAAGCCCGGAAGCCCCCCTTAAATACTCCACTGCATAGACGTATTGGATCGTTCCCACAAAAAATATTTTGGCCCCCTTCCAGGAAACATTTCTGCGTGTGCGTCTGGTTGTTAACATCACCGAAATCTCAATCTTACCAAATCAAACAGTACTATTATATTAAACACAAATAGATCCAGAACAGTATCTCGGCTCGTCTCATGCTGTATTAATCTACTTTTTTAATGTTTACTCTTATTGATCGTACTTCTTGCTGTAGTTGTTAGCGCGGCTTTGGTGTACAGGATCCCGAGTTCGAGTCCCGGTGGCAGGGCCTTGAAATCTGAACGCCTTAGGTGGTTTCCTCATTCTATGTTAAAACTCTAGGTCCACGTTTCATGTAGCATCAATGTCGAAAAAGACGTTAAAAATTTAACCAATTAACGAACTCTTAATTATTATCTACTTGACTGTCTACGCATGGAAATCACCTCAAGTAAATTTTCGTCTTGTTACATGGACATAAATCAAAAGTGAAAGCAAAATTACTTTTTGGCTAAAATTAATGTTCAATTTTAGTCAAATTTGTAAAGCTAAAGGTGTTCAGATAGGCTTGAGGGGGGCTAATAAATCCCTCTGTTCCCAGACTGGATGCGGGTATGTGTAATGCTGAGATTAAATAATAATAATAATAATAAAAAACAGCCGTTAGCCCAGATGCGTACCCAGAAAAATTTTGTTAGTACGGTTCCAAGCCTTCGGGGGGGGGGGAAGGGGGGAAGATCCAATACTGCAAGCCACCACTCTACGTACGTAGTATTAAACGGGTATTATTCTGAACCCGAAAAGACGATAAGTAAATGTAAAATACTTCCACCTATATTTTCAGGGGAAAAAATGATAGAACTAAGTTGTTTTTGTAAGAGAAAGAGTACGGGTGAAGTTAAGGGTCTTCACTACAGCGAAATTAAACTACCGCTAATTTTAGAATTTTTCTGTAATATCTTCAAACCAAATAAAACTATTCGAAAAGCAGAAACGTAGTGAACTAGACAATACGATTTTGCATGTGATACCTTTACCACAATTCTCTTATCTGCTTTTGGTATGCCGCTATTTACAGAACCCGCAAAAAAAAAGTGCTAAATATATCTACACAGTTGCAAATCGAAAGCAAATAAATGAGTTGTGATAACGGTATCACATGCAAAATCGTATTGTCTAGTTCACTACGTTTCTTCTTTTCGAATATTTTTTATTTGTTTTGAAGATATTACAGAAAAACTTTAAAATTAGCGGTAGTTTAATTTCGCTGTAGTGAAGATCCTTAAGGTCAAATTTTCGTGCTACATCAAGCATTTCTTTGTTTAATAAGTATACACGTACGTAGTTTTATTAAGAAAGGGTACACGTGTATGTTGAGTTGGGATTTTTTTGGGGGGGAGGGGGATGGACACTGTGGATTCCCCCCGTGAGTGCACCCCCTGCGTTTGCCTTATTCCATTACAAATTGAACTGTTCCAACGTAAGCCAAACAATCAGCAGTTAAGTCAAGGATTCGCCAGTGCATGGTAAATAAGGAAATAACTAAATGTCTGTACGGATTTTGCTGTTTAAACCTTGTCAATGTGGCATGAAGTCAAAATGCTGATCTCAGCCTCTACTCCACTCAATGGACCATAACACAAGGAGTTAGACAAACGATAACGCAATAAAGCCACGCCACAAGTTGTTCATTTTGTCACGTAGGAAATGACATAACTCAATACCGGGTCACTACAAGTATTACGAATGGGCATCATTCAAGCATCCTAGAAACAATGTCTTAAGAGGGGAACTTTTGACGTTACACAGATGATGACGTAAGTGAGTTATGTTTGGTGCTAGGATGATATATGCTCTTGTAGGCGTCTTCCATACTTCCGGTGTTTCAGGATCTTGGATTTCCAAAACACCTTCTACATACTAAGTGTATTAAATTCTTCTCTAGGAATTCTGTGTGCGTTGAAAGAAACAAACATTGTATTGAATTCAATCTCTGTCCTGATGTGATGTTTTCTTATTATGTATACTCTTCTACAAGAATTTGGTTTCTTGACCTTATAAGAAAGCACAGTTGCCTATATTGGAAGAATAATAATCGACATGGTGGGCAATGAAGCTATAATCACTTAGTTCTCGTATACGAAGTATTTTTAATTCTAATTGCCAATGTACGTACGTACAGTATTTTTTCACAGACTTTTCATATTTACATATTATTATTATTATTATTATTATTATTATTATTATTATTATTATTATTATTATTATTATTAAGTACGGTATTCTGCCTTTTGGCAGGTCGTCGGACTAATGATTTTTTTTTTCAGTTTTAGAGCCTGGAAATGTTTCTTCCACTTTTGTCGATCTTCAGCCTCCTCTTTTAACTCCCAATATTTTCTTCTATCTTTCAAATTATCGATCAGCTGTGTTCTTCTTCCTATTCCTCGCTTCCCTTCCATCTTTCCTTCTATAGCTGTGTGAAGAAAACAATTTCTTCGCAAGATGTGTCCAAACCAATTAGTTATTCTACGAAGGATGGTGGCTAAAAGTGTCCTCTTCTCTACTACCCGTTTCAAAACATCTTCGTTTGTTACTCTCTCTGTTTATTTTATCTTCTCCATCTTCCTCCAACACCATATTTCGAAGCTCTCTAAATATTTCTTCTCTAACTTTCGTAATGTCCAAGTCTCTGAACCATATAGTCCAATGCTTCATTACAGCACTTGACCAACTTTTTCGTTACTCCAGTATTCCGTAGGAAACAAACTTGCTAGCTTTTTCATGTTACACTGATTGCATGGCAAATGCTAACTACGTTATCTGCCTTTGGTCAAAATATTATTCAGATAAGCCAAGACATTACCGATAGGAGTGCTCGAGTGAATATGTTTACATGTGCAAATAGACGAATTTATTCTACATACATTCACTGTAAACAGTACCAAGTTCCTTTGTAACTAGGGTTTCGAAAGCATGGGACAAGACAAAATCTTTATGACGAGAGAGAGGTCTTCCAGTACAGATAGACACGTTTTCCGAGACGAGACTCGGATACGTAGTTTCACGACATATTTTCGAGACTCGACTCGACTCTCCTAGGCAACTCTTATATATAACCAGAAATACATATCTTTATCTATCTGTCTATTTCTCTCTCTGTTTATATATATATATATATATATATATATATATATATATATATATATATATATATATATATATATATATATATATATATAAACCAATTCTTGCTCCTGAACGTAATTCCCAGCCTATATTATTGTAATAATTAGCAGAACAGGGATACTCATCAGCCCCCTCGTGGCTAAGTGGTTAGTGTCTGTGCCATTAGCATGGGAGACCCGGGTTCGATTCCCAGCGGGAGTTCATATCATTTGTATCTCACGTGAAGCTCTAGGTCTACATATCATGTAGCCTCGTTGCTAAAAGGGACGCTAAACTCAAAATCAAATCAAGGGATACTCAGTTAATCAACAATACGCACGATAAATGAACAAACACAATGAACTCACACGATAACCATATTAGTAGTGTAAAGAGATTTGAAGATTTGCAAAATTAATATTTCCGAATGTTGATCTTGGTGCTCAAAATAAACATTTCAAAACTACGTATATTGGTATTCCTAGCATGAGTTAACATCTCAAAGGTATACTGTAGTAGCATATACGAGCATGCAGAGAAAAGAAGGAAGTGAGTAAAATATTCGTATGTACTTAGTTAAGTTCATGTAAATATACCCATTTTGTTGTTATAGAAATATGGTAATTTTATTCTTTCTATTTCTGAATTAATAAAATGTTAGAAAACTCGAGGAAGAACTGTGAAGAATATGGGATGAAAATAAATGTTTAGAAAGACAAAAGCCATCGTGATTGGAACGAAGGGATTGGTGTCAAATATAGAAGTAGAAGGGGAGAAAATAGAACAGGTGATTAATTTTCGATACCTGGATAATATTATTAATAATGATAAGAAATGTGAACGCGAAATAAAAGCAAGGATAGGAACGGCAAAAGAAGCCTTTACGAGGAAGAAAATACTATTTTGTGGAACCTTGAATAAAGAGTTGAGGAAAAGACTCATAAAATGCTTCGTGTAGAGTATTGTACTGTATGGGTAAAAAAACATGTACAATACTTAAAAATGGCTAAACACGACTGCAAACTTTCGAAATGTGGGTGTGGAGAAGAATAGAGAGAATTAGCTGGATCGAGCGGAAAACGAATGAGAGGGTGTTAAAACTAGTGGGTGAAAAAAAGGAAAATTTTAAATATTATTAAGAAGAGGAAGAGAAGAAGGTTGAGACGTTGGCTAAAAAGGAGCTGTATCACATGGGACGTGCTAGAGTGTACGGTAGCAAGAAAGAGAGGGAGGGGGCGAAGGAGACTACAATTAATGGACGATATCGAAACAGAAAAATCGTGCGCGAAGACGAAGACATTAGTTGAAGACAGTAAAGCATGGAAGCATGGAAGCTTCTCAGTTGGGGCAAGTGACCTGTCAATAATGACAGAATACCTATGATGATGATGATGATTTCTGAATAGTATAACTATAGGAAACAATAACAGTGTTTTATGCTCTATGTATTTTTAAACCACAAATTTTCACACGCTAATCTATTATTTTGTGCTATAAAGCGTGTTATTGTAAAAAAAAAAAAAAAAAGCATTTTCCATTAAACCAATGGTAACTCATAATATATACACTGAATACGATTATTAACAATTTAAGTTGTAACGTTATTTGTCATTTTCCAAATCTTTCTTAAATTAATCTTGAAAGAAAATCTCTTGTCATCGGAAGCTAGTAAGTACACTTTGACTCGCTCCTAGTTCGTATCCGATTATCAATTCAAAAATCTAATTCAAACCCTATCTGCCTATCTTCAAAGTACATCCTGATTCTTCATTCCATGAGTCTATTGAATTCTATGTTAGACGCAACCAATCGACCTTACTAACTTGCTTTAAATATACACAATTTAACATATTATAGTAACAGAGGAACTACTGTATGTATTAAAAGCACAATGTAAACATATGTAGAAAAGTTCTGAAAAATGTATTGAAATAGGCAACCCAACTGGAAAAAAAGCAGAGTATGTTACTTATATGAAAGGCGTTTTCTATCCTACCTTGTAAGGTAACTATCCAACAAACTTGTAGATAATATTTAGTGAAAAAATCTATTTTAAAAAAGCAACCCAACCGGAAGAGAAGGAAAGTGTGTTGCATATACGGAAGGCGTTTTCTATCCTATTTAATTGGTATAAGATAATCATCAAACTCGTGAGCAATATTCAGTGAGAAAATCTATTAAAATAGGCAACCCAACTGAAAGAGAAGCAAAGTGTGTTGCATATACGAAAGGCGTTTTATATCCTATTTAATTGGTATAAGATAATCATCAAACTCGTAAGCAATATTTAGTGAGAAAATACATTAAAGTAGGCAACCCAATTGGAAGACAAGTAAAGTGTGTTGCATACATACAAGGCGTTTTCTGTCGTACTTAATTTTAAAATAACCATCCAACAAACCTGTAAGTAATATTTAAACTACACGAGCCTTATTCAGGAATAAAAAGAAGAAAATAAATGAAACTCATTAAAATCCAGACAATTCAGAAAATAATTTAAATGACTGTCGGACATGGTGTGAAAATGATCTAAAGCAGAACACCACTACCAAATGTGGACATGAACGGATGGTAATCCTATGCTGAGGGGTCTAAGTTAAGTGAATCTTACACATTTTCAAGGTACAAGAAAGGTAAAAACTCGGTGATTGTAGGGAGAAGGACCTGAAAAGCACTATTCATTCACCGAAACCCAATTTTCCTTTATATATATATATATATATATATATATATATATATATATATATATATATATATATATATATATATATATATATATATATATATATATACAGTATATATTTCTTTAAGAAAATAGGTGACATGAGTCAATTGATTTGAAGTAAGAGTAAAAGGCTAGAGTAGACTACTGCTAATGAAAGCAGCACAAACTTCCTATCTTTTAAATGTATTTTGTAACTAGCGATCATATTCACAATAATTCTACGAAATTCAAAAACATTGAAACTGTACCCAAAGACATGTTGAGTAAATAAATCAGAGGATAATCCGTGCATCTTTTGATTATTGTGTTTTATTATTTCTACAGAACACTTATTAAACAATAAAAGAAACAAACTACCACAAAAGTGCACGGAATATTTTCTAAACTGTCGACTCAAGTGCTCTTTGATCTTCGCTGCGGTTTCTCCTTCGTGGTTAAGCGGTTGGCGTACGCACCTTTGGCGTTGGAGACCCGGGTTCGATTCCTGACGGGAGCTCATTTGGTTCGGATTCCACGTTAATCAGTAGATCCACGTCTCATATAGCCTTGCTGCTCAACGGGACGTTAAACTCAAAATCAGCTCAACTCCTTGCTGAACAAAGTGTTGATTATTCATCTTCTGAAGTTGACTCATTATTTTGAATGTTGTTCAAAATATATTGAAAAGATAGGGGATACTTACTGCAATCTTTATTTTATGTTTCCCTTAAAGCTGTTTATGGAGACCGAACGTATCTATCTATCTATTATATTAAAATGGAAGTGACTATGTTTGTGACTCAATAACTCTTGAACTACGTAGCCGATCTCGATCAAATTTTCAACATGGATGAGGTTCGGGCCTGGAATGGTTTTTATCGTATCACTTTGACGGTGGAACTTAGGGGAGGGGAGGGGGAAATATTTGAAAGTAATCAAAAAGACCGATATTAGTGTCGAATCCATAGTTTTCGGGATCGCTGAGATGAACACGATGATGTTTAAATCCACATTCAGCTCCGCAACTTGGGAGAGGGGGAGGAAGAGATTTATAAGAATGATCGGTGGGTCATTTAGTCAGAGTGGGTCATGGAGGTTGATGGGTCGCTGTGGGTCACGTCTGTTGACTCACGACCCACTGACCCACTCACAAATTTTGACCCACTCCATCTCTGGTGCTAGATCAAATTCTGCATATACCCCTGATGATGATGTTAGGCAATGTACCGACCGCACATCATAAAAATTTTAAAAAATTAAAAAAAATTAAAAAATGCAAGTTCTCCCTAGGATGTTGTAAATTGTTTCTAGTTTAAATAAATAAAATCTGCATTCTCAATATTTTAGTGGTTTTCTTGGTATATGAGTTAGCATCATTGTGAAATACACTACTTAGTTGTAACTTGAGGCTACCCTTTCATCAGTGAGACTAACATCAAGTCCTGTAATCGAATTAAAGGCGCCGCATCAAAACAGCTTCCTGTCGTTGGAAAATTCTTCGTGGCAAACAGAGAGAGAGAGAGAGAGAGAGAGAGAGAGAGAGAATATACTTGAAAGAAAGAAAGAAAGAAAGAAAGGAAAAGAAGTAATAAAAATAAAGTCTATTCTTAAACGGATGCCTATTATGTGGCGACATTTGGGAATTAGATATCACAATTATTCCTTTCGCTACATCTTTCTAAATAAAAAAAAAAAAAAATCACCTGCTTCTCTCTCAAACGAAACTATGGGAAACAAAAGATGATGAGGCTTCTTGAGTGTTCCCAGATGTCTCAACAAGATAAGAGGAAGATTGTTATCGAGATATTGCCAAACACTATGTAATTTAATGCTTCACCAGGTCGAAAGAAACTTAAAAAAGTATTTATTGACCTTTGTTATTTCCGAGGTGTTAACTCCTTTCTTTTTTCAAGGTGCAAATCTTCCTATCTGTTAAATTGCTAATATTTCTTTTTTGTATTTTGGAATGCAATGATGGGCTTATTGCTCGTATCAAAAGGTCGTATACCAACTATCCTTTATCATCATCATAGGTCTTTTGCTATTATACAGATCCCTTGCTATGAACTGGGAAACTTTTATGCACCATGATCGTCAGTTAACTTCTACTTCTTCAGGTATGAATTTTCTGTTTCAATGTGTAGCCTCTTTCACCCTTTCCCTCATTTTCTTGCCACAGTGTCTTCTAACATGTTCCTCACGGAAAACATTTCCTTCTCATCCATTGTCCCAGCAAGTTTGTTTTCATCTTTCCAATTACGTCTAAAATTGTTCAATTCTCCCTCGTGTATTTCTAACAATTCTTCATTCGTTTTCCTTTCGATCCAGCTCTTAATTCTTCTCCACATCCACATTTCGAAAGCTTTAATCAGGTTTTTTAATCGCGTTTGCGAAATGTCCATATTTCTGCCTCACGAAGTACAAAACTCTACGCGAGATACTTCAGCACATCCACTTCGTCTAGTGGCTAGCGTGCGAATCTTGGTATAAGTGATCCCGGCTTCGATTAGAAAGACTTAGTAAATGTAACGCGTGTGGGCCGCGGATAATATATTTTTTTATGTTTTTTGCCCCGGCATTTCTTCTGAATTCACACTGAGAAAAATCTGTTATCCGGACAGCAATATATTGTACAAATGTACGGAGTCTTTATGTTTACTACGGAGATCTGTACGGAACATATGTTATCCATTTGCTACCCGCTTAGTACTTTTCCCGCTTAGATGTTACATCACGCCGCTGCAGGATGTCTGACATTTAACAATCTTCCGTATATTACATACGTATACGTATGTTAGGTACGTCAACTATATGTTATATACGTCCATTTGTATGTGATATCCTGACCGCCTGTACGGTCTATACCGTTCTTTCTTTAGTATGACGTACGTTTATTCGGAACATTTATAATGAAAATACGTATAAAATTACGTTTTCAGTTATATGTTTGGTACAAGATCTTACATAGGGTTGTTCGTTAACTCAAAAAACAACAGGATTTACGTATGTAACCTACGTTTTTACGTACGCCACACACGTTTTATTCTCAGTGCAGTCAAATATTTAGGTATACAAGATTTCATTCGGTGTATATCCGATGATACAAAGAAACATGCAGATAAATCTTCACTTTCTTTCGCCTTGGAAGTAATATAATTCCATTTTTTCAACTGATAATATCTTCTGATGATGCTAGCGTGATCGGGATCTACAGAATACAATTTGCCTGATGATCCCGTTTACGAACTCCACTTATTATATTCATAACCCACCCCACATTACCCCCGTCGCTTCCCATATTGAATTTGTATGATCTGCGTATTAAACAAGTGAATTTGTATGAAACTAAAAGACTTTCAAACTACAAAGAGGTTCCAAAATTTTAAAACCAGAAATGATAGATTCATCAGTTGAAGTTTCAACACATGTATAAGTAGGGAGAAGAAACTTACTCGACGAACGTTGCATCCAGAAGCGGATTTAATGCTTTGCCATCCCTCACTCTAACAGAGGGGACGGATTCTCGGAGTCCAGACTTTCCCTCACGAAATCCTGACTTTTCTGTAAATTTAGCCTAATTCTAGGGGTGAGTTTAAAAAATTATAATATTCGGAGCCGCTCCAAGAGCTTTGGACATATCTCGAAATAAATACCAAAGAATATAAACCGAGAAACCTGTCTTTGTGCCCATCACTAATTCCTACCACTTACTGGCTTTTGTAGAGAGATTTAGAGCGGAGATGGAATATGTTCTTGGGATGCGTAATTGATTGCAGAAAACTGCTTGTCCCTACCGTGTATTACGTTCTTTTTTCACTCTTAACGATCAACGTTGAAACCGGAAGTGGCAGAAATCAACTACTTCCGGTTTAAATAGAGGGTTAAAGGCAGGGTTACCAACCGTCTCGATTCTTCCGGGACTATACCAATTTCTGACTTATTTGTCCCACGTCCCGACCGGACACTCGTCAAAGCCAAAGAATACGACTTGAGTTTAGTAATACCTTTTGTCAGTAATTCCTTAACAATATTATGCACTCATTTGTGATTAAAAAACATATATATAGTTTTCTCTCCAAACTTTGTTCATATTAAATAAATTGCAGTTGTTTTGGTTTGAATTTGTTGCATATATTGCTTATACGTAGTGATGAGCAGCAGGTGGGAAAATTAAAAAAAATAAGGTGCCGCACTCATTCAGGTTCGTGTTATTAAGCTGATTATTTACATTATTTTCAACGACTCGCCGTACGTATAGTTGTTTCTGGAGGGGGGCGACTCCAACACTGGTTATCCCATGCCGATTTTTTCTTAAGACAAGTTGGCAACCCTGGTTAAGAGATAGAAGATGGTGTCTTTTCGTATAACAAGAGACCTGTGCGGATATAAAAAAAAAATCGCATGTTCATGCGCAGATAATGACATGACAACAAATATAAAACTTATTTTCTGTATGACAATCACGATTTTAAAGTACTTCCTACTATAACAACTGTAAATGCCTCCTTTATAATTTCGTGAATATAGTATGAGTAAAATTCAAGGTAAATATTAGTACTACCTTATTCCTTACTATTGTAAATCAGTTACTCAAAATAAAAGTAATAAAATTCATCCAAACAGGAAAAAGAAATATAGGAAATATACCTACTTACGTAAGAACACCTCAAATTTCTGACAAGAAAATTGTTAAACTGGTAATACCATATGTATTAATAAATTTTAGATCGAACTGACAAAATATTCCTGCGTCATCAAACATACAATTTCATCAAATTCAAAACTCACCTTATTAACGTAGAGCTTTCTTGGAAGACAAGGAAAATACTATAATACACATAGTAGTTCTGTTAGGTATTGATTTATAGCCGCTTTTCGAACTATCTGATACCAGAATTATATAAACCTTCATCAACTTCAACATATCAGGGAGGCACAGTGGCTTAGTGGTAGAGCGTTCACCTCTGGTGTGAGGGGGTCCCTGATTCGATCCTAGGCCGAATGAGTTTGTGAAGAATAACATCATGTTCATAGGCTTTCTCGAGATTTTTCCACATCTTCAATCTCCCCAATTCTCACAATCATTCACTTTCATTAATCATCTTCTCTTTAGTCTAAAGGGTGTAATAATGTGAAGTAAAATTAGAAATTTAATTTAATTTTTTTTTTCTTTTTGGATTTAGAAGTAGATATTGTTGCCCCGCGAGACGATATTTGGGGTTATCTCGTCTAGAAAATATGTCTTAAAATGCTATTTTATTTCAAAAAATTATATGTTTCTATTGGTAGAGCTCTGTCTTGTTTTGTACCACTGGAAGATGGAGAACTAAAGGAAAATTGAGAACTGATAGAATATGGAGAACTGACAGAAGATTGAGAACTGACAGAATGTGGAATTGAGAAAGATGGAGAACCAATAGAAGATGGAAAACTGATAGTATGTTGAGAACTGACAGAAGATAGAGAACTGACAGAAGACGAAGAACTGACAATAGATGAAGAACCGATAGAAGGTGTAGAACTGACAGAAGATGGAGAATTGAAAGAAGATGGAGAACTGACAAAAGATGGAGAATTGAAAGAAGATGGAGAATTGAAAGATGGAGAACTGACAGAATGTGGAACTAACAGAAGATTGAGAACTGATAATAGTGTGGTAAAAAATCACAGTCGAAAAAAAAGTGATATATTTTAAATATTTTTCATACAGGTGGAAAAAACAGAGATTGATTTATTTCTCTATGCTCATTGAGTTAGAAGAGACCAGAAGTCTCCACCTAACAGTAAAATTCTAAATATTTTTCTATGCTACGTGACTCCTGTAGGTGAGTGGGTCACAACAGAAATAGGTTAAGAGGAATTTAACCACAGTTACACGATTCATATAAAAGACTTCCGTAAATTTGCTTCGGGTCCCAGTTGGAACAGTGGAGAAGCAAGGCAGTTGTTTTGAAGAAGTCTCCATCGTTCGGAACATAGAGATGGATCTCTCCTGCCCATCAAAGGTTGGATCTTCTGGTCTCTTCTGCCGAATAGTATTGTAAGTGACTATCCTTCTACTTATCCTATAATTTGGATAAATGTTGAATTGTAATTTTCAATAGGAAATGTTCAGAATTCTTACCATGTAATAGGAAATGTCTCCCATCTAATTCATAAATATTCAATTAACTAGCTTTCGCTTTTTAATTAGTTATTAATTTTTTTGTAATTACATTTAATTTGTCATTATATTTAAATAAATCATTTTAAATGTACTAGCAACCCTTTTAACATCATTTAAATTTGTTTCCATAATAATTAAAGGTGGATCTTATTTAGCAGTGACAGGCATTTTGGTTAGCCAATGCTCTTACCAAGATATTTCAATTACATTTGCTAATGACGTTATGGCTAACAAAGTTAAATATCTCACCCCAAAAGAAAAGTACACCACAATAGGTTGAGAGCTAACAGAAGATGGAGAACTGACAATAGATGGAGAACTGACAGAAGACGGAGAACTGAGATAGATGGAAAACCGATAGAAGATGGAGAACTGAAAGTGAATGCATGCAAAATCCTCTACAATCAGTTTACTTACAAGTACATCTAATTCGCCATCCAGCATAGAAACAAGTTAAGTAGGAATCTTAGTTAAGTTACAAAGTTAAGATTCTTAGAACGTAGCTCCAAGAACAAGTAATACAATCAGATAAATGTCAAATGGCTGACATATACGATCGATAAGTTTCAATTATCAACAGACCACACTCATACGCACAGAAGAAAGAAAAGGAAAAAAGTCATTACACAATACATTTTCATTAATTATAAAATGCTATTTTTAATAATTGATTGTTATTATTATATAACCATTGTTGTTTGTGTTTTTGAAAACCCTCTTTATTCTAAGTGACCCATCCACTTCAGTTTAATGTAGTCTGGAGAGAATTTTATCATCACTTGAGACGTATCTAATAAACGAAGGCGATATGTGTGATGTGTAACTGATTTTTCATGGATTCGTTATATTTAAATTCGTTTGAATTTATATTTGGTTTACACTGGTCTTTCTCGTTCGTGAATATTTGTTAAGACGGAACTACGAATATGATGCCTGGATATAATTTACCCTTTAAGCCGGGATTCCGGGTACGTACTTATTATTTAAATGGCTATCTTATTAGCGGAATTCCAAGCACACATTCGCCAATGGCAATCTTACAAATATTTGGCATTGCTCTGCCATCTGTTGAGTTTTCTTTAAAGGTTAAATAGGAGCTTAAAAAGTCTCATGGGCAGGCCATTATTTAAATACAGCCAGTAAGATGGGGAAGAAGAAATCTAAATTCGTCTTGGGGGGTTAAACATTTTGGAAAATGATTTAATTTAATCCATTACAATCAAAATCCTCTGGTTAGGAATTGAACGAAACCCTGAGTGTTTCCTTGAAACTAAATTTAATCAAAGCCAGAGTAATGTTGTTCTCTAAGAATAAATTTAATCAAGGCCAGAGTAATGTTTTTCTCTAAGAATAAATCAATAAAGGTTAGAGTAATGATTTTCTCACAGAATAAATTTAATCAAGGCCAGAGTGATGCTTTTCTCTGAGAATAAATTTAATTATGGCCACAAGAAAGATTTTCTCTAAGAATAATCAAAATCTGAGTAATGATTTTCTCTAAGAATAAATCTAATCAAATTCACAGTAATGCTTTTCTCTAAAAATAAATTTAATCCAATTCAGAGTGATGCTTTTCTCTAAGAATAAACTTAATCAAATTCAGAGTAATGCTTTTCTCTAAGAATAAATTTAATCAAGGCCACAGGAATGATTTTTTCTGAGAATAATCAAGGTCTGAGTAATGCTTTTCTCTAAGAATAAATTTAATCAAGATCAGAGTAATACTTTTATCTGATAACAATTTTATGCACTCCGACACTGCGTGGCTTTAGAGATTCAGTCTTTTTCTCCGCAGAAAATAAATTTTCGCAAAGCATTCATTACATTGCTTACATTGGCAATAATTTCATCCAATACAAACTTTATTTTAGCCCCTTTATCCATCAGATTTTATACA
The DNA here is from genome assembly GCF_964235325.1 of Thermobia domestica. Taxonomy (NCBI): domain Eukaryota; kingdom Metazoa; phylum Arthropoda; class Insecta; order Zygentoma; family Lepismatidae; genus Thermobia; species Thermobia domestica. The sequence continues at coordinate 57,973,907 of NC_137456.1, read as the reverse complement.
AGTGTAATGCAAACTAACACAAAATTTTGATTTAACCTTTGCCCATTGTGATTGATACAAACTTCATTCAACTTGACACTAATACCATATGTAATCATTATTTAGATAAAATAAATTTTCTTAGCTTTCTGCAAATTGTATTTTTGTTAACCGTAAAATTTTGAGTTTTGACTTTTGTTTTTTACGAGACGTCCTTATGTATGCAACACCGAAGTTATGAAGGACAACTCCTCCGATTAGGGTTGCCAACTTTCCTCAAGAAAAAATTGGGACGTGACAGTGTTGGAGAATCCCCCCCCCCCTCGGAGACAACTACATGTACAGCAAGTTGTTGAAAACAATGTAAATAGTCAAGAGAATAACATGAACCTGAATGAATGCGGCACCTTATTTTATTGTTTTCCCACCACCCACTTGTCATCACTAGGTATAAGCAATATATGCAACAAATTCAAACCAAAACAACTACAATTTATTTAATATGAACAAAGTTTAGAGAGAAAAATACACAGAATTTTTAAAATCACAGATGAGTGCATAACATTGTTAAGGGATTACTGACAAAAGGCATTACTAAAACCAAGTCTAATTCTTTGGCTATCACCATACAAACTCTTTGGCCCAGTAAAGTATTAATTAACTTCCAAATCGATAAATCGGGACAATATGCGTCCCGACGAGTGTCCGGTCGGGACTCGAGACAAGTAAGTCAGAAATCCGTACAGTCACGACAGAATCGGGTCGGTTGGTAACCCTGCCTCCGACCCTTGAATTCAGTGTATATAGTTGGCTGGTGCACAGATCGTCAGAAGCGTAAGCCATTCCTTACTGTATTGTCTCGCCTCCAAGAGCGTTGCTCTACAGGACCAGTCAATCGGTTGGGCATTACAATTTCAAACATTGATGAATCTTACTTTTGATTGGTAAGATTTGATTGGTGGATTTCAAACTTGATCAATCGAAAATGGATCATCTAAAGGTTCGTTGGAGTTTAACGTCCCTTTTTTAGCACTGAGGATATATGAGACGTTGGCATAATTTAAGCTGGAATCCGAAAACTCAAATTTGAAAGATCTCCTACCAGGAATCGAACCAGAGACCCCGCGAACCAAAGACACGTGCACTAGCCACTAGATCAGAGGGAAGGCATCTAATAACTTATGTGCAATCTTTTACTATATAGAGTTGTCCACGAGACGATACAACTCGAGACAATTTTCGTGACGAGATACGAGTAGTGATAGAATGAGTCACAAAGTTCGTGCCCGTGATACACAGGACCCACAAACAATGGCATGAACCACCAGACTCAGTAACCGAGTCAGAGTCATGACACCAAAGACACGGATAGATCCATGAGCTGAAGACTCGGACGGATCCATGACCGTAAGTGGCCCGGACTGCCCCATGACCTAGAGTGACCCGATTTGACCTGAAAGGACCCATGACCAGCAAAAAATCGGTATGACACAAAGACGAAACACCGTCACACACATGCGAAGTATGTGTGAAGGCAGCTAATGTAATTGTCACAAACACGACGATTCTCTCCTCTCTCTGTCTTACCACTAAATCTATAATTTTCTTCCTTGCTCGTTATGTGTATCAAGGCATTGCACTTAAAGATAACGACACATTTTACCAGATTAGAAACGCGTGAGAATTACAGAAAATATAAGCTAGATGTTTATGTTACGAGGAATTGTCAAAGTTTAATTGAGTGAAATTGTAAAAAAAAAAAAAAAAAAAAGTTATTTAAAATATAGTAGATGCCGCTAAGGCCAAACAGTATTTTATTAAATATATTCTTGTAGTCTGTGTTCAAAAATCACTACATTATTTTTCAGCAACGAAAGACAAATAAACTTGGTTATATTTGAAATATTCAACACATGCTTTGCTTAATTAAGAAATGTCACACCGGAAATCAGTCGTATGAATGTTCGAGCTCGAGTTTTGAACTCATTAATCAACTAGAAAATACTGAAGTAATGCCTAAGAGATTATATTTTGATGTTCTGGGTCTGTCCGGGTCACCGTATGAGATTGAGTCTGGAATGCCAGATCCATACCCGGATGATACAGACCAAAGTTGTGACCCGAGTGACCTTGTGACCCATAATCCCTTCCCTCAGTCGATACGAGACGAGATTCGAAGTGAGATATACGTAAATCACTTTCTCATAAAACCTTTTGGAGACGAGACAGCCTACTCTCTTGTCTCTAGGCAACCCTAATTACTATACGGAACAGAAACGTGGGCATTATGCGAGTCCGATGGCAAGAAGCGTTCGAAATATTGGTATGGAAAAGATAGCTGTGTCGAACAAGAAAGTAATCATCAAATGTTAGGACTATTAGTGAAGGAAGATTGGGATTAATAAGACAATTTATGGGGAAAAAATGTATTTTGAGAGATCTGATATCATATAAGGTATGACGGAAGGAAAACGAAGGAGGGAAGAAGTAGACTACTGTTGATTGTTGATATTAAAACAGTTGAAAAGATTACCTGAGGTCTAGTGCATGAAGGCTTTTGAAATTATGACAAGTGAGCTCTTAGAAACGTCAGAATACTTATAATTATGGTATATTTATGATGATACGGTAGGTATTAATTTTATCAGAAATACTCAATCAAGTTTGTACTGATCTGAAAGGAAAGGTTAAAACAGTTTAAGTAAGGTTTCTACTACAAGTGTGTGCTATTTTTCTCATCAAAATTAATTTACATAAATTCTCATTATTATTTTGTACTATAATGAAAATTTATGTTAATGAAATTTGATGTAAAAAGTAGCACAAACTTACCATAAAGCATACTTCAGTTTCAAGCTTCTCTTTAAAATCAGTACAAATTTGACTGAGTATTACTCATAAAATTAATACCTGCTTATAAGAAAGAGAAAATAAATGAAATTTCTAGATTTACGTTCAATGGTTAAACCCTTTTAGCTGGAGAAGACGAATAATAAATAAAAGGAAATTGTGGAATGCGAATGTGGGAGGAAATTGGAGTAACTCGAGAAAACTCAGGGACATGATGTGCACCACCAGATCTCGTGGTTGGGGATCGTTCCAGGGACATCTCGCAGCAGAAATGAGCGGTTTTACACTGAGGTATGTTTTCTCCCCTTAGGTTGAAGCCGTAAAATTGTATTTTTTTACCACGTAGTTTCCTTCAAGAGCCGCCACTGATATAAATAGCCCAATAAGAAGATTGTAGATTATTTCTTAAATAATCAAGAAAAAAACTTAGGGGAATTAATTTCTCCTCAAATAAAAGAGGAGAAGATCGGACGGATGAATGAAGCAAAGAGTCTGCTTATCTGTGTGTGCACAGCAAGAAAGAAAAAAAAAAAAAGAAAACGATATTTATACATAGAGTTAAGCTCTTATATCGTACAGTACGTTACGGCAGGACGATTGCAGACTGTGCGAATTATCATAATTAAACATAATTACCTCTTGAGCCTCAAGGGGGCGGGTAAGTAGGCGGTAACTAGGGAAGTCAGTGATTCCGACGGGTGGGAGGGCGATAGAGGGGAAAGGAGAAAAGAAAATGTGTTCTGTTGAAATAAAAAAAAAAGAATAAGGGGCGGGGAAAAATGAGGAACTATATAAAGGCGGGGAGGGGAAGAAGAAGCAGTTGAAAAAGTGTTATGTAGTAGGAAGACGGTTTGTCAGTGATTTCTGCTGGGCGGATTACAAGAGTTACGCCCCCTTTTCGCTTTAATGCCACCATTATTGAATGCTCAAGAACTTCCCATGTATACGTTTTGCTTTTATCTCCGTTTCTTTTAACACGTCTAGTTACGTCAACCTGTTGCGTCGTTTTACGACTGCGTCAAAATGTTTCCCATTCGTCTGATGACAAGATTTTCCACAAAGAACCGATCTATAACAACGGCATAAAGGACAAAACATAATAACGAGGAAAAATTTATATTTTTTTAATCTTCAAAATATTTCTTTTATGATTCTTATTTATGGGCAATAAATGATGTCGTTTAGGGATTGAGAAAATGCTAGTTTCAAAATCAATCTCAAGGAGAGAGAGAGAGAGAGAGCAAAAAGTGGAAGTCATAAAAGTCTGGTGTAGTACCTAAACACATATTTCTTTCTTCTTCTGGTTAGGGCTGTAACTGTGTCTTTTTTAAGTTCTTCAAATTTGAAACCATAGTAATCACAAAATGGATTTCGCGATTGCGTAAGGAATCCCAGTTTTGGCAAACAGAAAACTGGGTCATTTCCTATGCTCTAAAAGCTAGTTAGTAGATAACAGTGATTGTAGCAGAATATTTATATATTAGGGTGTTTTTTTTATTTATTTTTTGAAAAATGAAATGAAATTAAATCTTTAAGTTTTACGTTCTACGATTATGCCGGCTAGGCTAAAGTAAACGGTGATGAGAAGTGAAGGAAATTGTAGAATGAAGAAGGTGGGAAGAAAGCGGGGGAACCGCGAGAAAACCCACGCACGGTATTTGTCCACCACAAAGTTCACTTGGCGCGAGTTGGGATCGAACCAAGCACTGTATGCGCCAGAGGTGAACGCTCTACCTCTGAACCACCGCGGCCCCCTTATTTGTTCAAGTAAAGCGTCTTTTTCAGCATACAAGTTGTGTGAAATGTAGACGTACAGATTAAGGTGGAAGTCGAACCACCGTAATGCGTTCCTACCGGGAATCGAACTTCGAGCTCGGTACAAAAAAGGTGAGTATGCTAGCCACCAGTGAAAATATTTATTATTATTATTATTATTATTATTATTATTATTATTATTATTATTATTATTATTATTATTATTATTATTATCATTATTATTATTATTATTATTATTATTTCACAAAGAATATTACCTTTGACAATTTTACTCCTGAAAGTTATGCAGTACTGAGAAACAAACATATACCCCTCTACATATATATAAGAAGTCGCTTTTCCCCAGCCATCATTAACGAAAGTGCTTCTTTACGTTGAATTGAGTTGATTTTGAGTTAACGTCCCTTTCAGCAACGAGGCTATATGAGACGCGAACCTACTGATTAACGTGAATTGCGAACCACATGAGCTCCCGCCGGAAATCAAACCCAGGTCTATCACACAATGCTACCAAAGGCGCGTGCGCTAACCGCTTAGTCACGAAGGAGTTCATGCTTCTTTACGTGTCTTGTTTGTGCGTGATTCAACCTATCTCAGACTTCCTTTGCAAATTTGTATATCATATTGTCGGTCGTCACGTTAAACTTCGTCAGATTTGTCAATCGGGTTAAAAAATAAGAAGCGCCATGGATGTGTTGCTTTCTTGCGGATAACATTTGTATAGCTCAATAATAATAGGCCAAATAATAATAATAATGTTTAATTCTGTGCCATGAACAAACTAAGGAAAAAGTAAATACACTATAATAACATTAATAATAATATATCGTTGTCTAATCACTCTTAATAAGTACAATCCATAGCCTAGTCATTCTTTCTGTGGTTTTGTTACCAGCACATTAAAATTTATAATTTGCAGTAGCTCAGTGATAGAGCGTTCACCTGTGGTGCATGGAGTCCTTGGTTCCATCCCAGCGCACGCCAAGTGGATTTTGTGGTGGACAAGCACCGTGTTCGTGGATTTTCTCGGGGTTCATCCGTTTCCTCCCAACTTTCTTCATTCCACCATTTTCTTCACTTCTTATTATCACCGTCTCCTTTAGCCTAGCGTTCACCTCTGGTGCTTGGGGTTCCGGGTTCAAACCCTGCTCCCGCCAAGTGAACTTTGTGGTGGACAAACACCGTGTGCGTGGGTTTTCTCGGGGTTCTCCCGTTTCCTCCCACTTTCTTCATTCCACAATTTCATTCATTTCTCATAATCACCGTCTCCTTTAGCCTAACCGGCATAACCGTGGGACGTAAAACTTAAAGATTTCATTTCATTTTTTCCTTTAGCCTAACCGGCATAATCGTGGGGCATAAAACTTAAAGATCTCATTACATTTCATAAAGTATCTAATTCTACTTAAATTCAAAGGAGTGGACAACAAAACTACAAACAGACAGTGGACAGTAAAAAAGAAAAACAGAAGAATTCAGATAAAATCAGAAAAACAGAACTAGTAGATAAATGCCCTATGCAAATATCCATGTTTCAGAATTCTACGGTATTCATGCAATATATTTATATAGAGGCAGTTTGGCAATTTGAAGTATCTACAAACTACCTCTATAAAATTTGTTGCGTAAGTACCTTAGGATTCTGAAACATGGATATTTGGATAGGTCACATACTAGTTCCTAAATAAAGTCTTGACTCGACAACGGTAGATCCCGTAGTTTTGAGCTATATGGATCTATAACTCCAAAAGGAAGTATTTGTGCACCCAGGTTGGTCTATACTTTTCGTCATATCTTGGTGTTAGGAATCACCTCCCAAACGTTGTCGGTGTTGTTTTGAAACATCCTGTATATAACTTTCGCTTTTTTTTTATTGTTAACTTATTTAGAAATGAAATTATATGTAAAACTTATTTATAGCTTATATAAAAGACCGAACCCGAAACTGGTTTTTCAATAGAAACCGGAACCGGTTTTGAAAGACTGATTTTGGAGAGAGAAAAACTAGTTTTAACATTTTCCAAAAACTTAAAAATTTCATTTTCTGCACACTAGTAGGCCTATATACCAATGGGAAACAACTCTCTTGGGTCACAGTTTCTGTCAAGGCTATCCAAATCTGGGTCTTGCTTCACAGACTCGGAAGCAGCTGAAATAGCATTAATTGCAAAATTTTACTGTAGAGTTAATGATCTTAATTACTCGAGGTCGATTCTCAAATGCGACATCTATCGTTTCTTCATCACAATACATTTAATTTAGTTTTTCGAAATTTGTTATCTTGCAGAACCTTATGTCATTAAGATGTGGATCGACAGCGTAACGTGGCATGCATTCCTCCTACCAGGAATCGAATCAGGGTCTCCATTACCGGAGAACACACTCATGTCGTGAGTCAACAGTTCGCAAAAGGTAATTTCAGTGTGAGTGCTGATTGTCCTCGAAGCCGCCACAGTCTTTCACTGAAGTCTTGGCAACTACAATCGTGAGGAGTGGAACATTATGATGCAGTAGGCGAGCCCGTTGTACAGTCACCTATTGAAATGACTGCCTCTAACGAACTGACGCAGCGAAACAGTTGAAAGAGATACATCATTTCCTCCATAGATGGCACTATATAATGCCATGAACGGCTTATTGCCAGTGACGCAATATTTCAGCGTCAGACTGAATACTTTTGGAAATATCCCCGTACGAACTCTTACCAGCTCTTATTGTGCTGAACTTCTACTGCCAGTATTTTCGCAGTACGAATTTAACCTCCCATGCATTGAAAAGTCACCCACAGGGAGAAAATCAGAAATCAACAGTTAGGCCTATAACGTCATGAGTTGGCTCAACCAGCTGGTCCTTAAGTGGCTATATTATATAAATTTTGATTTGATTTGAGTTTAGCGTTCCTTTCAGCAGCAAGGCTATATGAGACGCAGAACAACTAATTAACGTGGATTCTGAACCACATGATCTTCCGCCATAAATCGAAGTTCCAGGCCGTAGGCGTATACCCTAACCGCTTAGCCACGAAAGAGTTCTATTAGATCATTCAACAGCGTTTTGCAGCTACTAGTTGGCTCACTTTTCAAATGTATTGTTTATCATTATCTTTAAGCACATCATTAAAGTTTTTAAAAAGTGGAGGCAGAATCTTAACATATTTCGACATGAGTCTCAAATTTGAAAAGGTTGAGAAACACTGGGTTACAAGATTTGTAAGTTTGGTTTCAGACAGTAGCCTCTAGTTGAAGAGGAACGTTTGTATGATTTATCTATAATAATAATAATAATAATAATAATAATAATAATAATAATAATAATAATAATAATAATAATAATAATAATAATAATAATAATAATAATAATAATAATAATAATAATGAAAGGTGTTTTAAGCTTAAATTAAATGATTACAAGAAAGGGGAAGCTCATTGCTTTATAGCTTCAGGGGAATCGAAGGCAATAAACACGTTACCTCAAAAACATTTTGCGGTATTTCAACCTTCAACAACTATCTTTCTTTGGAGCAAGGGGGGAGAGCGATATCAAATATAAAATGATGTGATTTATGACCAGTTACATTTCACACGTATAGTCTTCTGCTTCGCTAAGAGACCGAAGGCCCCTTTTCTTTTCGTAATGACTCTTGTAAACGGAAACTGTTCCGCCAGCTAATTTTTTTTTTCTCCTAAGCGGAACAGGTCTCCTGGCAGTCTCGGAGTTGGATTAATCACGGGAACCCCATGAGTACAAGGCAAGCCAGTTGGCCGCTGTTGTTGTCCTGTTCTTTTTCCTGATTCCTGGTTCTTCGCTAAAGTCTGTCTCTCATGCTGTTGCTGTCGGATTGGGATCTGATTGCAGTGTGGTTTGGTCTCGTTCTTTTAATTGGCTGTTGGTTTGTTAAAAACGCAAGCTCGGGAGAAAATAATCTAGTTTTCATAGCGCCGCACATTCTACATCTGTATCACACGACCTGGTGACGCCAGTAGCAAGGCGCCCAGCCAGACGTCGCCATCGAAGTTATGTGTGGCTGCCCCTCAACACCACCGGACAAGGTTGCCAGCTATGGAAAATTGTCACTCATTATGTTTCGATGATAATCACATGTTGAGTACCTTTCTCAAGGTTAAATTTTGAACAAACATGTACTATAAAAAGCCGAAACACTCATTATTTTAATTATTTTACTTTCTTTTATTTTATTTAGAGTGTTCACGTGCAATGGAATAGTAAGGGTGCGTATCTTTGGTCTTCATGTCCCCGGGTTCGATACTTACTTCGGTCATACTTGTAGAATGTCTGTGTTAACCCAGCACACGAAACAACTAGTTAGTTACTTTGAAAGAAGAAGTATCGATCTCGTATATAAAATGCCAGAAATAATCACGGTAGGAATCACGAAACGTTAGGGAGAATTCCCCATGAGTTCTAGAATCCCTCAAGAAGATTTGCAGATATAGATGTAGCATGTAGGTACTAAATATGGTCTCCCCTAGGTGTAGCATGTTTGTAATGATAATGAATATGGTCTCTCCCCTTGGGTGTAGCATATAGGTAATGAATATGGTTTCTCTTAGTTGCAACATGTAGATAATGAATGTGTTCTCCCCCAAGGTGTAGCATGTAGTAGGTAATAAATATGGTCTTTCCCTAGGTGTAGCATGTAGGTAATGACTATAGTCTCCCCTAGGTGTAGCATATAGTTAATAAATATGGTCTCCCCCTATGTGTAGCATGTAGGTAATTAATATGGCCCCCCCTTCGGTGTAACATGTAGGTAATTAATATAGTCTCCCCCTAGCTGTAGCATGTAGGTAATAAACATGGTCTCCCCCTAGGTGTAGCATATAGGTAATTAATATAGTCTCCCCTTCGGTGTAACATGTAGGTAATTAATATGGTCTCCCCCTAGCTGTAGCATGTAGGTAATAAATATGGTCTTCCCTAGCTGTAGCATATATAGTCTCCCCTAGGTGTAGCATATAGTTAATAAATATGGTCTCCCCTATGTGTAGCATGTAGGTAATTAATATGGCCTTCCCTTCGGTGTAACATGTAGGTAATTAATATGGTCTCCCCCTAGCTGTAGCATGTAGGTAATGAATACAGTCTTCCCCTAGGTGCAGCATGTAGGTTAATGAAAACGGTATCTCCCTAGCCTAAGCTAAATTCTCTTTTTAGCACCGAGGCACCTAGGATACAGTTTGAGGTAGAATTGGCCCTACAAATCACCGCAATGTGTTCAATCTTCCACCACAGGGAATCGAACCTGTAATCCACTACACCAAAGGCGTTCGCGCTAGCAACTTTTGTTTTAATCATCCCCAACCCTGAAAATTTTCTCCATGGTCTTCTAATTAATCCATATTAATGCAATAATTGACATTATTCATTACGACAGAGATAAACACAGAAGCTTCGACGGCAGGTGACACGACCAAATTCTTTAATGAGACTCGAACCCACGATGGGTTGCGGCTACTATGTTAGCGGGGAAGGTTTCGACGCTCATGATTCTGTGCTTGACCCCTGGTGAGAGTATACATGGACCACGTCAAACTGTTGATCACGTTGGGCATAGCATAGATAACCAGTGTTGGAAGGAATTTGCTTCCGATCAGGGGCGGATCCAGGACAGACTTCTGGGGGGGGTTGTAATACTGCAACTTAGAGCTACTTTTAAGAGCTCCAAACTCTGGGATGGGTTTTATTTATATATAAAATAAGAAAGTTTCCTCTTCTGAAGGGGGGTACGGATCCGCCACTGCTTCCGATTTCTTTTTTCTTAAATACAATTCCTGTATTAAAATATCATTTGTGTATCTGAGCTCTCTCATGGCTGAGCGGTTAACGTAACACGCCTTTCTCGTGCGAGATCGGGAGCGATTCCCGGCGGGAGCTCATAATGTGACAGATCCGTTAAGCTGTATTTCACGTCTTATATAGCCTCGCTGCTGAAAGGGACTCTAAACTCTTGTATTTGGTATAAGAACACACTGTAGTTGAATTGTTGAAGAGATTTTATAGTTCATTTAATATTACAATTTATAAACTTTCTTTCGTTACACAACACGAAGAACTTCGACCAGCTAAAGAACGTGTAGTTGGACGACGTATGGTCAGAACATAGACGTGTGCCACAGTTACTTTTTTTTTTTTAACACTGGTATTCACTACACTTGTAGGTGCTCCATTCTTAGGCCAATACCAAAAACTCTTCTCTCCACTCGAAATCAAACTCAGGACGAGCATAAAAGGCAAACGAGTTAACAAATGTGTAGAAGGGAGCGTATAAAATTTAGTTGGGATGTTACTTTAAATTTACTAAACAAAATGAAGTTTCGCTTGAAGAAAGTGCTAATTTTTAAAGTTAGGTTTTAGAATCTTTTAAGAATATTCAATTAATTTTACTATATCTTTCTCCGTAACCCTTTCGTTACTGGTAAATTATATAACAGTACTCAGAAGTACGTGATTGAATTGCTGCTCACTGCGTCCTGTAGCCAAGAGATGTCCCCTAGCGAGCTAGCGATCCTATCTTTCACTATTTTCAACCCCTAGTATAGCAGTAAGCCTCTAATCTACAACAAAACACACAATCTTTACTACTACTACTACTACTACTACTACTACTACTACTACTACTACTACTACTACTACTACTACTATTACTACTACTACTACTACTACTACTACTACTACTAATAATAATAATAATAATAATAATAATAATAATAATAATAATAATAATAATAATAATAATAATAATAATAATAATAATGAAATATCGTGTGTCTGTCTTTCTGTCATCAGCTTTTCGCATAAAAAGGAGTCAGGCGGGTTGGGGCATTTTTTTCAATTTTCGGCTAGGGGGGGATGCTTTGCTTATATCTGAGAGCGCTTTGCACGTATGCAACCCACATAACACTACAGAATAAATGCCCGGAAATGGAATGGTTATGGATAAATTGTTTAAGGACATTCTTCTTTCTCTCTTTTCATCCAGGTTGTGAATTAAGGCCTGACAACGACGAATGGTTACAGCTAGTGATTTTTTTTTTTAAAGTGTATTTTTTTTAAACTAGTAATGCTGTATATTGTTGAAGCAATCGATCCTACCTCTTTACCCTCACTAATTTCAAACCCGAACTATAAGAGTACGTCTAATATCAAAGAAAATACACTATATGTTCTACAAAAATCGGAATTGGTACTTTACGAAATTACCGGGGATTTTTTTTTTCAAAATTATTTACAAATTACAATCAAGGGTCAGAACAAATTCCCTCATTATTGACGAAAATGAAAAATTCGTCAGAATTCAAATTCAATTTTCAGAAAAAAAATACTCGAATGATTTTATTTATGAAAGCTAATTGTGGGACATATCCTATTTACTAAAATGCAGTCTGTGAATAACGCTATCGTAAAAATGAAATGAAATCTTTCACTTTTACGTCCCACGAATATGCCGGCTGCTCTAAAGGAAACGGTGATAATGAGAAATGAATACAATGGTGGAATGAATAAAGTAGGAGGATACGGGAGAAACCACGCACAGAGTGTTTGTCTGCCACAAATTTCACTTGTCGCGAGCTGAGATCGAACCAGGGACCCCATGAACGAGACGTGAGCGTTCTACCACTAAGCCATCACGGGCTATGTTTACGCTATCATATGTAAACCTAAAATCATTGAAGAGTTACAGAGTTCCGTTGTGGATATACAGGTTAGCTGTATGGTTAGCTTATGTATCTGTGGCCCGGAGGAGCCGGGTTCGATTCTCGGTGAGAGATCATATGGCTTGGATCCCGTGTTAAGCTATAAATCCATGTCTTGTATAGTCTCGCTGTTGAAAGGGAAGCTAAATTTAACCACCAACTTGAAAGTTGCGGGTTGCATACACATCTAGACAAAATATTTAGATATTCGTAATCCTTATTACAAACGAACTTCAATCTGTCAGTCATGCTAATTATCAAATAGTTCACAGACAGGCTAATAGATGTCGCTAGCTTCTCTGCCTTCTACTTGACGCCAAGATATGTCGCTAGCGTGAAGACAATTGCAGACTCACGAAACCTTGGAGAAACAACTAATTTTTTAAAAAAAATCATAAAGTGTATAATATGCTATGGGTGGGGTGGTGGACAAAACGATTCTTCATTTTTCGCTGACTTCAATTCCAAGTGTCGGGGGTTGTGTGAGAGCTCAATAAACAAACACTGTATTTTGCCTCAAAATAGAATAACTATTACGTACACAATCGTGGAACACATTTTTTACACCAGGGAAAGAAGAAGAAAAGTTGTCGATCGATTGGAGATAGATTGTGAAGTCTGAAAGAATATGTCCATGTTGTATTGAAATCTACTTTTTAAACGAAAGTTATGGTGATTTCTTTAAATCGGAGGGAAGGGGCGGGTTCGTAAGGTGTAAACTACCTTTTGTCCTTCGGTGATCTTAGAATCATCCTGAGGGGATAGTTCGGAAGCCTTAAAGAAGTATTCGCCATATTGTATCACAATCAAACTAGTATATATATATATATATATATATATATATATATATATATATATATATATATATATATATATATATATATATATATATATATATATATATCGTAGAACATATTTCTGATGTTGGTATTTTCACCCTTTCATTAAAGCTATAGGGATCATTAGAGTCCCCTAAAGAAAAAGGTACACTATGTTTTGTTGAAATTTAATATATTTTACGTAGTTTAACCCTCTCGTATTGTTTGTATGCATATGTTCGAACTTGCAACATGATATTAATTTTACCCTTTTTCATCCCCTAAGTCGTCATGGATTACAATTCCAAACGATACGATTACATCAGAAGGTTGTAGGAACCTACATGCGAATTTCATTAAAATCGGAAAAGTTTTAATCGTAATCGTGGAAAAGATAAACAGACACTCAAATGACGATCTTGTCGAATGGTAGAACCTCGCTTCAATAAATGCTCAGAAAGTACAAGTATTTTATAATATTTTATGTGTACAATACCCGTATATACCTATATATATGATAGGTTGAGTTGTGAATGAGACAAAACGAGACATAATTTTTCTGATGAGTTTCGAGACGAGCCAGCGCTCATCCAATAGAAACCGATACATTTGTCAAAATGATATAGCCTCAACTCTTGTGTTGTGCAGACCCTACGTATAGCTACCTACGCCTTTAAAAAAAAATAATAAGTCTCAAATTTTGCCAATTAACTACGAATAACAAGGTAAATCATATATTAGAGTTCTAAGTTGGTTCGAAACTACCAATTTGTATTCAGCGACTTATGTATGAACAAAGTCCACATCACAGCAGGGAATATATTCGACGATTTCCTATGCAATGTCGCATCATACAGGATTTAAAAATTCTGTCTTGATTACTATTTGAAGGTCTAAAGCATCCTCTGAGGGTCATGTACCACCAAGAAATAGAGAGAGAGAGAGAGAGATTCTAAGTGCAAAATGTACTCATTAGTTCGAACGGAATCTTTTTACTGTTGACTTCCTCAATTATCTGAAGTCAGCTGTTTAATAGTATAACACCCTAAAGTCAGTAATAACTAAGCTGAGAAATATTAACAGAAAAGATATGACAGGGTTACAACAGATACCTCCGCTTAGCTCTCGTAAGGCTAATTAGGTTTTGTTTGAAAGGAAGAGAGATGTGAAAAAAATTTTAACAATGAAATTACTGACGAAACACGAATGAAACAGTTTTTTTTTTTTTTTTTGGTGGAATCTCGTGGGTTTTGGCACTCTTGATCGCGTGCTACGTTTAATCACGAAGGAGAGAATTAACCACAAATTGCAGTTTTTTTTAAAATAAGAAAAGAAGGGGGCGAAGCTGTTGTTGTGAGGAGATAAAGGCCTAATTGAGAGCCCAATTATGGCAAGTTACAGGCAATTACTAACTGTAAGGCTAATATAATGAATGAAGGCAGATACTGTTTAGCAGCTGTGGTCTCGTGCCCAAGCCACAAATATCATGTCGCACAGTTTTAATGGCAAATGTGTTACCCACATTCGTACAATTAAGAAAGAAAGAAAGAAAAAATGAAAGTAATAAGTGCAGGTAATTCCTACGGAAAATCATGCTTTAAAACAGCAATTTTCCACTAACAAGCTCATTTTTTTTAAAGTTTTTGGAACACTTTCTTTTTTTAGTACAAGTAAAATAAAACAACAAAATTTTATCCATTACGCTTAAGCAAAACTCGTAATGACTTCTCTAGTGCTTATGTGGTTTGCGTACGCGTGTTCGACGCAGGAGATCCAGGTTCAATTCCCAGTGGGAGCTCATGTGGTTTAGGTCTCACGTTAAGAGCCTGACGTACTACAAATAATGCAGAATTTACCATTTTTCTTTTGCTTGTTTATTCATAAGTGAAAGAAGACATTGAAATGCAACTTACCACAATCATAGATACTGTTATTATTCTACAACAGAAAATATGAACCTGAAGAAGTTTCAGTGTTGCCAGAATAACACTTCTCCCAAAATCTAAGTTAAAACAGCGACTAGAGGAACGAACTCAAATACATTTGATTACGTATCATGTTGTCTTAGTATCCTGTGAACTACCCTTTAAACAACATTATTATTTAATTTTAATAACTGTATATTAAAACTATTTTATTTATTGCAAACTAAATACTACTGTTATTTTAAAAAATAGTTCACCCAAACAACATGATACGTAATCAAATGCAGTTAAGTTCGTTCCTTTAGTCGCTGCCTAAACTGAGATTTTGAGGAAATTGTTATTCTGGCAACACTGTAATTTCTATGGATGGCAACACTGAAAATTCTTCAGGTTCATATTTTCTCTTGTAGAATAACATTATCAATGATTGTAGTAAGTTGCATTTCATTAAGCAAAAGAAAAATGGTAAATTTTATATTATTTTTTAGTATATCAGGGTCAGGTCTACATCTCATATAGCCACAGTACTGAAAGGGAAACTAAACTGCAATCTAATCAAACGCAAAACTCGTTATGTATACGTAAAATAAACTGAATATACATAGCTTATGAACTTCAACATAAACGAATATAGTATTAGCGAAATAATGAAATGAAATCTTTCATTCAACATTCCACGAGTGATTATGAAAGCACTGGTGGAATGGAAATGTGAGAGGAAACGGAAGAATCCCGAGAAGATCAACGGACACAATGTTGTCCACCACCACAAAACTCAGTGGTCTGGTACCCCTTGCACCCGAGGCGAGCGCTCTATCACTGAGCCACCATACTGAAATATTATTTGCTGAACAATATCTGAAGTGGAGAAAAATTAAGCTATAAACGTTTGTTTTTTATTTTTTAAATATTAAAATGGACTCTTATATAATTGGTAATTTATTTTTTGGGTAGCAACTTACTGAGAAAAGGTGGTATAAAACAGTGAGGCATAAATCATGGAAATATAGGGAGTGCACTGAAAGTCCTCACAGCCGCTTATCCAATATACGATTACTGTCAAAACGTTGATATTGCATATGTTGACTAAACATAATATAAATAATATCTTTAAATGAACAAAATCAAAATGGTCACGAAAACTGCCTTTTCTGTGGTAAAATACACGAAAGGAGGAAAGTGCTTTCTAAGACATCTCAAAAACTCTGTCAGCAATAGAAATATTTAATAGCTTCCTTTTGTGTTCTAGTTAGGGATGGGCAAACCCGGTTTTTATAAAAACCGGTTTCTAGAAAAACTGAAACCCGGAAAAACCGACATCTCGGTTTTCTCCAAAACCGGTTCGGTTTTTGACCGAAACTGGTTTCGGTGCAAACTTTTGGAAAACACTTAAAAGTATATCTGTGGAAACGGAATCGGTTTCTAAGAAAACCGAAACCGGGTCCGGTAAAAAACCGAACCGGTTTTGAAGAAAACAGAAACCGCTTTTTTCTTTAAAAAACCGAAAAACCGGTTTTTGTGCCCAACACTAGTTCTAGTAGCCATCGTATGCGTCTTTGGCACACGAAGTTCTTTATTCGGTTCCTGTTAGTACAGCATCAAATGCAATGCAGTGATATACTTCTCATTTTAAACTAGATTTTCATCCTCGCTGCAGAAAAAGAGGTGAAATAGAATAAAAACTTTCAGTTTTACGTCCCACGATTATACCGTGTTGGCTAAAAGAGATGGTGATGATGAGAATAAATGAAGTGGTAGAATGAAGGAACTTGAAGATAACGGGGAACTCCGAGAAAATCCACCAACGTTGAGTTTGTCCACCATGAAGTCCACGTGGCGTGAGCTGGGATCGATCCAGGGATCCCACGCACTAGAGTTGAAGCCACTGGAGCGCCTGCTGCAGACACAGGACGTAATACGCATCAATCGTGAAATACTTAACACAGATTGGTTTTATACGGGTGATTTTTAACAGTTTGATCATAATGTTTCATATCTTATACTTCCCTTCTTCAAAGTCAGATGTTATATCGATATTTTTAACCTGGTAAACATATAACAATAGTTAGAACATCGAATAAACACGACACGAATATAATTTATCCTGCACAACATTAGTTTTCAACAGATACCTTCCTACCCGGTAGACCGACTGAAGTGATTTGAATGCTGCGTTGGCACAGGAACTTCTAATATACATGCGACACATTATTTGTACGCACAAAACCTCCTATAGATATAGATGGATGTATGAATTTGTATAGATGTATGTAATTTTTTTTTCGTCTTGTTACACGCCCAAGCCTTTGAGCCCCACCTCCTGCTGCGGAGGTGACCCAGGGTCAGAGGTCAGCAGCGGTCGAATGCTCGATGGTGGCCAAAGAGGCGCCAGTGATCTTCTCCGATAAGGCCATGCCGCGTGGTGGGCGGTGGCCTTCCCCATTCACTCTGCCGATGCCCTTGGCCTTCTGGTCAGCCAACGAAGCCAATGGACTTCTTTGCAATGCAGGAAAAAGCAGATGAGAGATTGCCCGCCTCAAATGAATCAATACGATCATTTTACGTTACTAGAATCGAACGCAATATATTGTCTTCATTGAAAATAACTTTAAAAGCGTTTCACTAAAGACCGCCCGCGTGCAACAACAAGAGGAAATAATTTTTTTATTGGCTGCAACAAATGCATTTTACAGTGCTTTTATCAAACGTAACATACACGTAGTGGTGAATGGATTTGGTCAATGGACACATACAAACGCTCACAGACAGTTAGCGCTGTCTGGGAAATCTTGACTGCTTCATACACGAATCTTGTCACGTATTCTCAACTACAGTTATATTTTGTAAATTTTGTAGTAGATTATATTTAGAAAGCTAATTTCCAAGCGTGTCATCCTATACATTTTATAGTTTTATTATGTGAATATAGTTAATTCTCGCTATGAGTTGTAAATTTATATTTTCGACTGCTAATTAGATTCTATGCTAATTGTCAGTCCCTCATATAACTTTTAACAATAGAATTTGTAATTAGGAAAGTTATTTTTAAGCTTGTCTCCACATTAATTCTTTATTTTGGGTATTTTCACGAAATTAATGCCAATATAAAGAAAGATATTTCACATTTAAGTCGGTAACGTTGGCAAATTGAAGATATTTGGAGCTTGCAATATCTCATCAGGAAAAAGTTTGAAAATTAATACGTAGAATTTAATTGGAAGTCTTGAGAAAATATATTTATAGACTTCCAAATTATGCTGTGCGTAAGTGAATTAGTTCATGCAAAAAGGGCTTCGGTCATCAAAATGCCGAAATTGAGTTAACATCGGAGTTTTGTTTCTATTGGGTCCATGTATCTTTCTATGCATAAAGAGCTTCAGTTTCATTGGTGTAACATTTTATAAACAGATGCTAACTTCGATTATTCTAGGCAGCATGGGTTCGAGTCAGCGACTGAAGCCCTTTCTGCATCGAGAATTATATTTGTTCTATATGTTAATGGCAATAGCTACTGATTTCGTCCCATTCGGTTGGCAGACCTGGCAAAAAACATCTTAACAAAGGTTTGTGTTAAAAAAAAAAAAAAAGAGATAGAGAGAGGAAGAGAGCAACATGCATACAGGACTTCGTCTATAATTTACATGAAAGAAGGGCTTCAGCCCACAGCGGAAACCATTTTTTTTTTTTTTTTTTTTTTTTTACCATGGCAATAAGGATAAATATGGTTTTGCTATACAGCATCCGATGAATGTAATTTTTACCTACATAAAAAAAGGTTCATTTTGACTTGATAGTTTCACAACTGATGTATGTTTTTTTTCTTTCTTATTTTTCTCAAAATTAAGTTTGTTTGACTGAAGCCCTTTTTGCATTAACTGATTCAAGTAATGGGAGTCATGTAGAAGAACTATGTACATCTGTCTTTGTGCATTTGTACCAGAGCAAAAAATGGCAATAGATAGCGAGAAAAAACGTTTTTTCTCACTTACAGTGCTTACAGTCTTTTTGCACGGATCTAACAAACGTGCAGGGCTATTTTGGGTTATTTTGCGCTTTCATTAAATGAAAAATTGCTTGGATTCGACAATGTATTTGTATATGGATGCAAAATATTGTCGTTCTAGTTTGAGAAAATAAATTATTTTTGACTGATGTGTAACATATAGTATTATTATATAGTGAAATAAATGAACGTTTTTTTTATATAATTGGTGCAAAAATTGACAAACTGTTTTATTTACGTATACTTGCATACAGTTATTTCAGAGCAAACATTTTAATAGCAATTAGAACAAATAAAACAGAAACACGATATATATAAAATATGTACTGATAAGAGGCACATCTATAATGAATAGTATAATAGTATAAAAATTCAGTGCTGCTAGCTTATAAAAATAGCACCAAAATACAGATTGATAATATTACTACAGTAAGTATGTAAAGTCTTTCACATATATAAAAGGTCTCTATTTACTTAATTCAATGTAAATATTGAATTGTAGAACAAGTTACAAGTTGCGGGATTGCGATGTGGATTATTTGCGGTAAAGATCCAAAATTGACAACAGTATGATAAATTTGAAAACATGGAAAAACGCACAGGCCAATATCAAACCGTACATTGATAAACAAATTCTTTCCTCGCTATCTTACCATCTGTCTGGTTCCCTCTCTCGGGACACATTGCAACCTTTTTGTCAAGTTCTGGAGGTAATTTGACTGGGATGTGCCTACCTGTCAGTCGTCCTATCTTCCAAGATGCACCTGATTGGGCAAACTCATTATCACTAATAATGAACATGAGAAATGCATTTCCCGCTAAAACACAGAGCAAATAGAGCAATTCATACTCACTGCCACGTGTTGTTAACTCTTTGAACTACTACAAGATTAAAGGGATAGTTACAGTACAATTTCAGCCACAAATTGACGGCTCAGAGGTTTAGATACTAAGATAAATATAGAGTCGAGTATACACGGTCATAGCGCTGATGCCAAAAGCAGTATTGCCATGTATACACGGTCGTAGTGCTATTGTTAAATATATCAACTCAATGTCCCAAGGATAGGTTCAATGTACACTTTGTAATTCTGTTGAAACCGAAAGTGGT
This sequence comes from Thermobia domestica, assembly GCF_964235325.1. NCBI lineage: Eukaryota > Metazoa > Arthropoda > Insecta > Zygentoma > Lepismatidae > Thermobia > Thermobia domestica. The sequence goes on along the minus strand of NC_137456.1, from coordinate 57,953,730 downwards.
TGAAATACTCCACGCTCGGTTTCAACGTTGATTCCCATAGAGCAAGAAGAGATGAGAATTGGTTTTTTAAATGAGGACTCAACATTTCAAGAATAGATGGCGGTTTCGATTTTATTCCTATCTCGAAACCGGAAGTGAAAAATGAAGCCACTTCCGGTTCTAATATTGGGTTCCTATAGATCAAAACGATAAGAGATATTTCAATAAATGGATTCAGTATCTTAAGAATAGATCTACACTCTTTTTCTCTACCTTTATTATTTTTATTATACTTCTTTTTTTTAAAAAAAATGGTAGTTATTTCTCTTCCGGTTTTAATATTCAATCCGTGCAGTTATAAAATAAGCCTGTTATTGATGTTCTTCAGTTATGATTCTGGGGTAGAAAAAATTGTTCCGTATTTGAAAATTAAGCTATTTTGAAATGAAAATGAAATCTGTGAGTTTTACGTTCCACGGATATACCGGTGAGGCTAAAGGAGACGGTGATTATGAGAAATTAATGAAATGGTGGAATGAAGAAAGTGGGAGGAAACGGGATAAGCCCGAGAAAACTCACGCACACGGTGTTTGTCCACCACTAAGTTCACTTGGCGGGAGCAGGGTTTGAACCCGGGACCGCATGCACCAGAGGTGAACACTCTACCACTGAGCCACCGCGGCCCCTTAAGCTATTTGTTTTTACGTCGTGGACTAGGGTTGTCATATTTTAAAATTAGAAAAGCGGGGGATTCTAAACCGTAAGTACTGATGTGAACATGTGTATTACAAATACTGACCTATGTGTATTACAAATACTGACCTAAGATCCTTCGGACCTCTTTTTTTAAAGTGATTTCTTTGTTAAGTAACATTTAAAATGTACTTTTCTAACGAAACTAAAGTAAAGCAAATTTAGTTTTTGCTTTTAGTGTTGTATTAAGTTCAAGAAATGTATCTCGAATAGTAAAGTACGTATTACAATAGGATATCTGTAATTGTAAGCATTAAAAAAAAAAAAAAGCAATTGCTACTTGAAATCGTATTAACATACAAAATTACCATGGTTTCACAATATATTAAATACAACATAAACATTTTAAAAGAAAAAAATATTAATAACTCTAATCAAAAGAAAATGTTAAGGATGCAGTAATCAAAGAAAACCATTGTGCATTAGAGCAAATCTCTTATTAGCAAACGGCTTTGCGCACGCCCACTGGGCAAATAGCTCATAGCCTGAGCCTGAGCGCAGGTCCAAATTTAACTCAATCGCGATTGAGATTGACACAGATATGTAGCGGTTTACGTTGAATATAACAACACTTTATCGACAAAGTCGTCTTAGATTTTTCTCCAATCCAAAAAGAACGAATGGTTTTACGTGATTTAGAGATGATTAAGCGGGGGAAGAATATAGGACCTGAAATTGGGTAGTACCCGCTAAAATCGGGTAATATGGCAACCCTAGTCGTGGACTGCGTAATTCCAACTCCCAGTTTCTTGAAGTCATTTACGCGTTCAAGACTTAATAAAAATTAAAAAAAAGAATCTTCGTATTGACACATCCAGTAATAATAAACAATCTAGACTGTGAACGTTGTAACTTTTTAAAATAATATTTGCTATTACTGTTGCTATTACTAACCGTTTAGCAACGAGGCAGCTTCACTGTCTTTCGTTACCAGATGATAGCTGACTACTGCTGGAACAAATGGTTTATGTACTGTAAGGTATATGAGAAACATGAAGTGATTGGTAGCAGATTGTGTCTACTGTTGTTTGTTTCTCATAAGGGTGACACACACATATTTTTACCAATGAGTCACACAGTTTTAAAGGTGACACAATAAACCACCATATAAACCAGTGAGCCAAAAAAGATGGCGCAGATACTCGACACCATTAAGAGCGTCTATCAATATTTCTGTTTACCATTTCTACCGTTTGCCACATTTCTCTTTTGCTATTTCTTCCTCTTACCCACTAATATGAGTAACCATAATGATCATCGAAATACATTTGGATATGTTCATATATGGCAACGCTGTGTAAAGAAAAAAATATATTGCCCGTAAGGTATCCTGCTAGCTAATGATGATGATGACCCCCCACTTAACTTCCCCTCCGCTCTCCTTTGTTATGATCTTGCCCAAAACCAGGTTTGCCCAACTTGGAAAACAGTCTTCAGTAATGTCTGGAGTTCATGATTGGCAGAAGTTTAAAATGTCTGAGTCACTACAGGGTCTCTATAACGGGTCAAACGCAGCCACAGCAACTACAGAATAATAACTAGAGACATCCAAATCAAGGTTTCGTATATATGAAGCTCCATTTCACTTTCCTTCCTATAATTGATTCGTTCAAGATCTTAACGTGAATCATTCCCATGTACGCAGTATGTCAGTGTGATTGTTTGGGGTTAGGCAGACTTAACAGATAGAGAGTCGGTTCTCTGAGCCTGATCATCTGGGCTTATTTTTTGTTGACATAGTGCATGTGAATTTTCTTGATGCACTCCCGTTGATTCCTAGTTTATGATTGAGAGTTTATGATTCCTAGTTTATGATTTCTTTATCGTGAGAAGTGAAGTTAATCTAAACGGACTAACGTGAACCATTAAAGTTCTCCAAAGATCCCGATTATATAGCCAGTTTCCCAGTGGCGTACGTCAAGGGGGCTTTTGGGGTTTTAACAACTTTCTTTTAGTAAGATGGAAAAATAAAGATTTACTATTTATATACGCGTATATCATACTTTGTCCTGGAAAGGATGTGAAATTGAGTCCTTCAACACCTCTACTTGATGAAATTCTGCGTACGTCACTGAAAAAATGAAATAAAATCTTTCAGTTTAACGTCCCACTTTCATGTCCTTTAGGATAAGGGAGACAATGATTTAGACAAGTGGATGCTGTTGCAGTGATTGGATGTGGAAGAAAATGGGAGAATCCCGAGAAAACCCACGGACACGGTGTTGTCCACCACGAACTTACTTGGTTGGGGATCGTCAGACGTAAGCGCTCTACCACCTTATGCGCCCCAGTACGCCACTGAAATTTCCAATATTCCTTTTTTTTTCAGTCTTACAGAGACCACAGTGCCTCAGTGGCAACAATAAGAGAAGTGCTGGAGCTCTCATCTCTTGTGCAAGGGTTCCATGGTTCAGTTCTAAACATTGTAAGTTTATGGTGGATGTCATCATATCCGTGAATTTTTCCCGGCTTTTTCTGTTAACCCCACACATTCAGTAATTGTTCCATAATCACTTACTTTCGTTCATCATTTGTCTTATTTAGTCTCCAGCAACTTCCAGGATTCTAAGAAGTAAACTAGAAAATTTGTTCATTTTCTTCTTCAATTGCAAATAGCAAAGGACACTTTCAACATCTTGACCCTAGACAACTTCCTTCGGAAAATTTATTTGTATTTCCCGTTGTTAGTCCCTTCAGTGTAAAGATGCTAAGATTTTATAATATATAGATTTAAAATATATATTGAATTAATAACTATTTCCCTCATGTAGAAATATTGTATATAGATTGCTAGTTTGTTTATTTAGTTCATTGGTGACCTCGTATGGCCTAATAGTTAGAATTTATAGTGCAAAATTGGCCTCTGGTGAGAAAGAAGAAGAAGAAGAAAGGACTGCCATTTTGTTAAGATAGCTTAGCTAGGAATAGCTTGCAATTAAAGTAGTATCGAATTCAAGTCTAGAAACCGTAAATAAATAAAAGGCTTTTAAAAATATTGAGTTGAAAAACTTTTTTTAAATGGAAATTTGAAATTTTCCTATGTAAACAATAAATGGTTGAACCAAGGCAGTCCTAGACAATCTATATACTTCCTGAAAAATAATAAAAACATATTAAAATACTTAGCACCAAACGATAGTCATTTGATGCGCTTTTTAAGTGTATAATTTATACCTTAAAAACTTGATCTGTACCTCATATTGCATATATATGATCGAATGATTAAAAGGAAAGTAATTCTTTTGCCTAGTGAACTGTATAATCTGGCGCAAAACTGATTCTCCAAATCATCAATTAATGCGCTTAATATTTTGTTAATGCCTCGGTAAGGTATTAAATTAACACTGTTCCAAGATATGCTAACACAGAAATGACTACTGTGTCAAGTTAATATAACTGCACAAAAAATACCACTGTTTCAAGGTATCTTAATACAGGGTGTATCAAAAAAGACTTTACAACTTCGAAAACTCATTTTGATTTATTCATTTATCTTACAGACATGGTTTTGGTGTCGTTTTGTAGCAAAATATATCAAGTTGTGATTCACGTAGTATACTAGTTCAGAAACAAGCCATCGCAAGCACTAGCGGCAGTTGGTTGATGGTTGGAGCAGAGACGGCTGTCTTTACTGGTCCCGAGCATGCTAGCTGTGTTTTGGTTTGAATGGCCCCCGTTTCACTGACCTAACACCTCTTGATTTCTTCTGTTGGAGATTCATCAAGAATACCGTGTTTGTTCCCCCATTACCGGCTTCAGTACCAAAGCTCAGAGCTACGATCTACATCGCAGTTGAACAAGTCATACCTGACATACTGCAGTGGGTTTGGCAAGCCACATTGAACCTCTTTAGGTATAAGGTTTAAAAAAATGACCTCTTTTGCTACAAAATTACACCAAAACCATGTCTGTAAGCTAAATAAATAAAGCAATATGAATTTTCAAACTTGTAAAAATCCCTTTTGATACATATAATTGCACAGTAATTAGCCCTACAAATGCCATCTGTGCAGCAGTTTTATGAAATACTTGGAAGTTTTCATATCTGTTCAAATAGCCTTTTCTGCTTTATTTCTTTCCTTTAATTTGGGTTAACTATGATGGTGGTCAGAATATATATATATAATATGCATAGTACAACAGAGTAAGTTAAACGAACGAATCTTTCTGCTCTGAACCGATTCTTCCAAATGTGGTAACTTGACTCTTTTTCAGATCTTTCGTCAGGGCCATTGCTTAAAAAAAAAAAAGCAATACGTAAAAACAAAGGGGGAATAGAATGAAAGTACATAAAAGCAAATAATGAGGAGCAAATACCAATCATTGAATAAATATATCGTTTTCTTACAAAGAAAAACAAGGTTTACTGTGATTTATTGTAAACATTTGTTTTAAAAGAAAATCGGTGATGCAATGTTTGGTACAGCAGATCTACATTGTCCCTAGATTGTGATTGGCTTCACCCATGGACAGACAGACAACACGCATGTGGGTCCAACACAACCATCTTTGGACAGAGACAGTGGAGGCGTAGAATATGTGCGCGCGTGTGTGTGGTGCGTTGTATATATATATATATATATATATATATGTCGACACGCACTTTACATGGATCTGAGCTGCTTACCGTACGTAGGATTCTTCTTTTTTGTGAGAAAGATTAAAAAAAAGTAGCTGTCTCCCTCCCTTAGAATATCGTTCCCTCGGACACTCACCTTGTCATCCTTATATTATACCGTACACAAATCTTAAATTCATCTGTTTCTGTGATCAGCGTTGCCGACCATCATTTTGAGAATACGTACTACACTTAGACCCTCATTTTAAGACTTTGATGTCTTGGTGCAAATTAAAAATTCTTGCGTTTCCTCTTTCCCATTCCGTGATTTGGAGGTTGTAGCCATAGATATTCAGCTATGACTGGCAAATTACGTGCTGCAAGTTGGAAAGTTTTTCACTCATTAGAGTTCTTCGCTAATTTCTCTATCTTTGAATTATCTGCTTTAAATCCATTCATTAATTGAAGTTTGTAAGGAGTTTCATCAAAAGTCCTTTATATGGGATGTTCAGAGCACAACAAAATCAAGTCCAAGTTGTGGGGAAGAGATAGGAAGTTTATACGGTACGCTTAAATACACGAGGAAATTAAAACTATTGAGGATAAATGAGATAAAATTTGTACGGCACGCTTAAGTACACAGGAAAGTTAAAACTGTTGAGGAAAAGAGAGATAAAATTTGTACGGTACGCTTAAGTACACAGGAAAGTTAAAACTGTTAAGGAAAAGAGAGATAAAATTTGTAAGGTACGCTTAAGTACATGGGGAAGTTAAAACTGTTGAAGAAAAGAGAGATAAAGTTTGTACGGTACGCTTAAGTACACGGGGAAGTTAAAACTGTTGAAGGAAAGAGAGATAAAGTTTGTACGGTACGCTTAAGTACACGGGGAAGTTAAAACTGTTGAAGAAAAGAGAGATAAAGTTTGTACGGTACGCTTAAGTACACGGGGAAGTTAAAACCATTGAAGAAAAAAGAGATAAAGTTTGTACGGTACGCTTAAGTACACGGGGAAGTTAAAACTGTTGAAGAAAAGAGAGATAAAGTTTGTACGGTACGCTTAAGTACACGGGGAAGTTAAAACCATTGAAGAAAAAAGAGATAAAATTTGTACGGTACGCTTAAGTACACGGGGAAGTTAAAACTGTTGAAGAAAAGAGAGATAAAGTTTGTACGGTACGCTTAAGTACACGGGGAAGTTAAAACCATTGAAGAAAAAAGAGATAAAGTTTGTACGGTACGCTTAAGTACACGGGGAAGTTAAAACTGTTGGAGAAAAGAGAGATAAAGTTTGTACGGTACAGTTAAGTACACTAGTGTGAGATGTCTCTGCTTCAATCTGCAGCAATGTGAATTTGTAGTAGCCGAGACAATGTATCTTTTCATTTTCTCCTCCCAGTTTTTAAATTTCATTTCAACAATTCAGTCATTCATTAATCATCCGTTGCTTTTAGCTTTCCAGGACATAATCGTTGAAAGTCAAAACATTCTTTTTAAAATTTCATATTCATAAGGTTTTGTACGTATTAGTAACATGCATTTCCCGCCATTTCGCATTGTTGATTTTTTAAAAATAATGTTTCTATTAGGTTACTTTTCTGTTTCTTCAATTCAAATCATACAGCTTAAATTTTACATACCTTCATATTAACTCGAGTTTTGAAATCTTGTACTAGCATGTAAATTTGACGACAATACAATTATTTTAACATAAATTTCGCTGTAGTTTGTGGTTTTACTGTAAAATGAGCCTTTGGATAGCTGGAGATCCCCCCCCCCTCCAGCTTAGTAACACCGCGTTTACGTTACCTCATATTTCAGCTTTTCCTTCCGCTCTATTTTTGAACGGCAACAATACGTTTATGCCATTATAGTTTACGAAAAATTTTAATCTCCTCCCCCCCTTTTCTCTTTTTGTTCACCTCAACCATAGGTTGGTGGGCAACATGGAAATTCTAAAACTTTTCTCTCGCTTCGGAGAGTTGTTTTATACTTTGATAAGGTTTCTTCTTTGTGACTGCGTCTAGATATTCTATCCTTGGTCTTCCTCTTCCTGGTTTTCCTTCTGCCTTTCTCTCTATCAGCACGGTGATCCAATCGGAGTGGCGAATAAAATGGCCAAGCATGCTGGTTTTTTTTTCTTTTTCCTATTATCTTCGTGATCTCTCGTCCTTCGTTAGCTTCCTTTAGTACGTCTTCACGTATTTTAAAATAAAGTGATAAAAACCCATGTCGGGTCAAGAGTTCACTGTATTTTAAAATGTATTTGAAATGGTTTTTAAAATGTATTTGAAATGGTTTTTAAAATGTATTTAAAATGTATTTTTCTCTGATCATGAGACCGACAACCTTGAAGTCATTTTTACACACTGAGAGAGAGAGAGAGAGAGAGAGAGAAAATAACAATTGTCCTCTTCTCTTCTTAAAAGCGGAATTTCCGGAAAATTCTGTAGCATATTTTTCTAAGCTCACTTGTTTTGAATTAGTGACATAAATTCCAAGTTTCATATTAGTTATATGTCTCTAATCTTAAAGGGCTTTCGATATATAGCAATCTTATTATAACAACTGCAACTCAGGGGACGCAGTATATATTTTCTGGAGATGGGGGACGGAGTACCTCCGCGTTTCCCCCGCACTTTTAACCCTGTAGTGCAACTTCCACCCTTTTTTCTTCCCTTCTTAGGGAAACATAAAAGAACTCTGAAACACGTCTGTAATTATTTTAAGTTAAAACACTTGATACCATTTTTCATATATTTAACTTTAAGAAGTTTCGAGATATGACCATCTTATTACATCAATTGCAACTCCTAGGCCTATCAGGTTTTATTTTTCTTTTCATTTTTTTGGTGCCTTCTAGGGGAAATATTTGCTACGTCCATCACCCCTCTCCGTTCCCCATTGAATTTCCAAAAATCCTTCCTTAGTGGTATTTTACATCACAAATCCTATGCCCTCTCAAAATCTCAAGTATTCTTTGCTTAAATAGTTTGACCTGAGCGTCGATCAGTCAGTCAATCATCCGGACTTTTTCATCAAGCGCCTGCTGCCTATACAACCCAATACTTCATGAAAATTTGGCTGGTTGCAGATGCGTAGGCATTCTGCTGACTTCATGTCAACAAATTTGAGATTTTAATTTTTCTTTTCTTTCCGTAAGAAGGGGAAAGAGACTCTTCTTTCCATGATGCAATTAAAAGTATTGAATGAAGACTAAAAAGTAAAAATAATAACTAAAAAATAAAGAAAAGAATTTGAGCTAGAAACGAGATTCTTTTATAAAAATTAATAGGATAATTCAGAGTTACTGCCTTATTAAGAGAACTTTCAGAAAATCATCTAAAAAGAAAAAATACAGTAATTTTCTTGGTGGAACTAAAATGAAGAAATAGGATTGACTTAAAGTAATGGGTGCTCTTTTTAAGTTTGAGAGCTATTCTTTTGTGGATATTGGAACCGCGGTGGCTCTGTGGTAGAACGTTCATCTGTGGAGCGTGGGATCTCTGATTGGATCCCAGCTCGCCCCAGGTGAGCTTTATGTGAGCAAAGACCGTGTGCTTGGGTTTTCTAGGGGGTTCTCCGGTTTCCTCCCACTTTTCTTCATTCGACTATTTCACTCATTTCTCATCATCACCGTCTTCTTTAGCCTAGCCGGCATAATCTTGAGACGTAAAACTTGAAAGATTTCATTAATTGTCGTTTCTTTTATGGACATTAAGGAACTGATTTGACTCGTACATAATGATTTTAGTCGTAGACCTAGCTCTTAATATTTTACCTCACAAATAAATAAATAAACGATTAAATATATTTCTTCTAGTTTCCAAACCTTTTCTAATGTCGAAGTTATACTCAAGCCCCGCTAAATTTGGTTTATTTATTGCATTTTATATATATATATATATATATATATATATATATATATATATATATATATATATATATATATATATATATATATATATATATATATATATATATATATTACATTCATTGGCGGATCTAGCCCGGGGCCGGGGACGTAGCTGGATCTATCGTGGGCCAGGGGGCCGAGGCTCTCCAGTTTTTCGAGTGACAAATGTAACTCATGATATACTTATCATAGTTTGGGTTCTGGTTGCCCCACCACCACCACCACCACCACCACCACAGTTCTTACTTTCTAGATCCACCATTGATTACTTTTTGAATTTTTAAAAGTTATTTTATTTAATTTTATACTGTATTAGTAATAGTAAGTAGTTTCCTTCGGAGTAGTTACATTCATTCCCCGCGATTAATCTATTTAATAAAACCCTTTTTCTTTTAACGTAATAAAAAAACAAACTCTGGTAAAAGACAGTGAAAAGAGGACTTTACGGGATTCCACATCCTTTCATTATAGGCAACCAGCAGTTCTTTGTTACTGTGCAGGTTGTATAGAATGTGGGGGATATTATACTTAGATTTTAAACGGAGTATGGATAGCCACTGTTACCCGTAAAAATGTTAGCAGATCGACTCTATTAACAAACTCGGCCAAGATAATGTCTCTAGGTGTCTGTTGCAAATAAATATATTTCAAAAATTCGTGCTTGTTCAATGGTTATTGCGTGAAGTAAAAGATGGACGGGACTCGTACTAACATTATAATAAGTACCACTATTTGGTTGTGATAAAGGCAACGGACGCTAAGACCTGTGGATGACTGTAGTCGATCAAATGGTTCACTTTCAAGCATATGATCTATGGTCAGTGTAGCGGATGGTTTCCAACTAACTCACTCTATGGCGGTATGGAACCCGGAGGTTCAATACCGCGTTCAGGAAAGCTGTCCACTGACTTCTGTCTTTGGCCAACTGAATTCACTTTCTATTTTCGGTTCCTATTTCTGCGAGACCTATCTTAATACTGTCTCCTAGACTTCTTCAACATAACAGTGTTTGGTAAGCGGTATAACGTATTTAGTTTCTCGTTATGAAGTTACTGTCATTCCCCATTCTCTTGGGTCCGAATATTCGTCTCAGGATTTTATTCTTAAATACTTTGCGTTCTTTCGTCAGAGCAAATGACCAAGTTTCACACTCATACAGCACAACAGGTTTCCAATCCCATGATTTATTTATCTTTTTTAAATAGATTATTTTTTAGGTCTCTTCATTCACAATTCGTTACTTGTTTATCTAAGTGCTCTCTTATTTGTTCTCACGATGACATATTCAAAAATTTTTGAATCCTCACCAGAAATCAAATTTAGACCCACGCCTTCCACAAGAAAGCATATATCTTATTCCAGAGTGCAAATACGTTTATATATATATATACTTTTTGACAATTCTGCACAAACTTTTGAGAATATAACATGACCTAGTACACAATAAAATTTTATCGCTGTACAAGTATTCAAAAGCAGCTAGCCACACTGAAGCTTCTTTTCTCTTTTGATGTGGCGTGGTTCGGTGATTTAAAAGGTACTCGCAAGCCGCACTTTCAGAATCCCGTAACCTTTTAAAGCAACAGGTGAGATACACACACAGAGAGAAAGAGAGAGAAAGAAAGAGAGATAGATGATGGGTGACAGAAGAAGATCTTTCCATAGCAACGAACGAAACCCTGTCTTTTATAGGCAATATCAAATAACTGCTTGTTTTCTTTCCTTGTAACTTGATCTGCAAACGCTAGGGATGTCAAGCTGTTTTTGTCTCTCTCAAGTATATGCGTGTGCCTGCAGTTTGTGTATTGTTTCAGGACACTTTTGAGTAGTGGGAGTATGTGACTGATGATGCACTTTATACAAATATAAAGTGATGATAAATATCTCGGCCAAGGTTAAACTTCGGAAGTTCATTCCTTTTATAACAACTCATTAAAAGAAGTTAGAAAATGTTTCATAATATAAAGGTAACCAAGAAAGCTCTGTCGCTTTTTCACTCACCACCTTCGAACATCGATATGTCAATTAAGACGTACCTTGAAGATCAAAAATAGTCCCCATCAGCATCGACGACCTTCTGTCAACATTCTGGAAGGTCATGGATTTCATCGCCGCAGAACAAGGTGGGTCGTGAAGCGAAGAAGGTATCAAGTGCATTTTGCACCTCTACTAGGGATTTGAACTGGCGTCTTCTAAGCTGATTGTCCAAGGAACAGAACAGGTGATAATCGGACGGTGCAATGTCCGGGGAATGTGGCGGATGCAATAGTGTTTCCCATCCAAGGCATAGAATGGTGTCCCGGCTCATTCTAGTGACGTGGGGGTTTAGTGTTGTTCTGTAACAGGAAGACCCCGATGCGATTCAGAAGTGCTGGCGCCAGATTTTTGAGTTTTCCTTGAACACGGTTCAACTGCTGACAGTACACAGTTGCATTGATACGGTGACCAGTTGGTAACAGTTCCTGATACACGATCCCGCGAGCAGACCACCAAACACGCAGGAAAACCTTCTTCTGGTACAGTACTGGTTTCCATTGTTTTGTAACCGGTTCATGGGATGCTAACCAATGATGACGGCGCTGTGAAGTTTCGTACAGGACTCACTTCTCATCACATATCAACAACCTATCCAAAAGTGGCTTCTTCCTTAGACGATACAGGAAAGAAACACTGGTGTCTGCTCGCGTTGCCTACCGGCCCAGAGTCAAATCATGTGGAAACCATCGACCCAACTTGTAGTGATTCCCAAGTAGATGGAGATGCTGCCGAGTGGTTTCTCCAGTCACACTGAATTGTAGTCCCAGTTCCTCATATGTCTGGCCACTGTTCGCCTCAATTTCTGCCTGAAAATCTTCATTTTACATGTGTTGGTCTTCCGGCACGTGGTGCGTCTTCGATTGTTTCGTCTCCGTCCTTAAACTTGTTAAACCACCGCTGCACTGTCCGTGTAGTCATGACACTCTCACCAATGACCTGGCATATCTTCTGCCCCGTTGCAACGGTATTTGTCACCAGTTTGAACTCGTAGGAGGTCACATGTTCACTCTGTCCTTACGCAAGTTCACGGTGTAACTGAACTACCACAACCAGGTAGTATGTTGGATACACCCACACCAACAACTGACCTTCGCCTTATCTCAATTCGCATTCAACTTACGGTGTGAGGGCCAATATCGCTCCACAAAAAGCGACAGAACTTTCTTGATTACCTTTATAACATCGAGCACTGATGATCATGCCTGTTATGAACAATGGACATGCATGTTAATTAACAAAACGTGGTTTTTATTATTATTTATTTATTTTTTGTCTGTTACAGAATGGAAAATGGCAGAAAGGTCAACTGACTGTTGTCCGTAAAATATTACAGGCCATGATGGCTCGGTGATAAGAGCGCTCACCTCGGGTGTACGTGTCCCTGATTCAGTCGCAGGCCATGTGAGTTAGTAGTGAACAACATTGTGTCCATGAGTTTTCTCAGGAATCTCATTTTCCTTCCACATTTTCATTCCGTCAATTCACTTCCAACATGATTAAAAAATTTCATTATTTATTCGTCCCCTCTAGCCACTAGGGCATAACAATGGAATGTAAAACTGAAAGATTTGATTTCAAAGTTTTTTTTTTTTTCATAAAATACAGTGACACTGGCCCCTGGCCGTCCTGTAGACGTTATATGGACATCCAGTAGCACTGCTTGAAGTCGTATCAAGTAAGGATGAAATCCATAGATACTCCCATAGGCATAAACGGGGAACTGAATTTTGACTGTCCTTATCTCAGGATCAATTGGTTGGATCACGTTCATCAATGAACGCAACCCCCTAACCTTTGACCTTCTATGTCCTAACCAAAATTGATGGTGATCAACCAGTGGCGTATTTGGGGGGGGCTTCCGGGCTTAAGCCCCCCCCCGAAATCTTACTTACTATAGTAAAGTATATAAAATATCTTGCAGAATTTTCACATTTTCAGGCAAAGCCCCTCCCCGAAAGTTAGCAAAGCCCTCCCCGAAACAAAATCGTAAATACGCCACTGTAATCAACCAAGGAGTTCTTGAAATTTTGTCTTTCGGACGAACACACGAACCGACAGTAAATATGCAAAGGAGGTTTTGGTATATCAATCTTCCTAAAAAATTAACAGATTTATTTTTTTAACAACCGACTAGCTGAACCTGCGCTCTCTATACAGCGCATCATTCACATATAAGCTTGAATCTCCTTTGTCATGCCTCACAACATCTGTACACGCTCCATTACAGACACAAGTGAAAAACGTCTTGATAAAAATCGGCAAGGGGTATCATAAAGACAAGATTTTTTTTCAATATCTCGCACCGAGTGCAAGATTTGAGCCTACTTCCGGTTGGAGTTTCTAATTCATGTGTGATCAGTGTTTTCTTTCTTCTTTCATGCAGTATGTAATAAGCAAATACATTACATACACAGTTAATTATAATGTCAGTGATATATGGTGTTCATTGCGCAAAAATACTCCAAACAATAAAGATTCATCTTAGACTGGAGAAATGGTTGCTCTTTGTTTCTCATTATCATTTGCCCATGAAACTAACGCCTGACAGATATACTAACCCCGTATACAAATATGTGGTGTTGGGATGTATAACAAGTAGAATATGTTGCTTTACCTTTTTAAAATTTCAACACTTCCAGTGTACCCCTAAAAATGTAATAAAGAAATAACAGCCATTTTTCAAATATTGAATTATAACGGAACAATCTACACAAAATTTGCAATCGATCAATGAAAACGACATCTTTCTAGAGCTTGTGGTTTCCGAGATATTGTTGTCAAAAGAATTTGCCACAAACGTATAAACATCCACAAACATATAAACGTCCACAAACATATAAACGTAGCATTTTAATATAGAGATACTTTTAACTTGTTAAAATAAAACAACTATTCTAGAAAACTCTTAGAGACGAAAAGATGCTTTTTTCTTATCGGGTTATAATCCGAGTCTTTTAGAAGTTTGTGTGGTTTAGCGTTTCAGTTGTGACACTTACAGTCCATTGGCGTATAAACGACGTCTCATGCCGGGCGGCTGGGCTTAACAACACAAACAGTTCGTAATTTTCTGTCACTTATTTCGGTTTCACTTTTACCGTTACTTAATTAAGACATTTCATTTTGATATTTACTGTCCAACAACATGTAAGTTGCAGTACTATCATTATTTTTAGCGATTGTATACAATACCACGACTCAGTGTTAATATATGTTGAGAATTATGAACCTGCTGCTTGTGTGTGACTGTTGTAAGCACTCTCTGATGATGCAACAGAATTGTGAAACATTGCCTTTCCAATTAGGGATCCATAGGAGGTTTCAGGTATTGCTTTCCGTAGACGAAGAACTTGTTCAGAATAAAAGAAACTGCACTAGATCTTAGTTAGAAGGTGTGCATCTTTGATTTGACTTCTTTATTATTTAGAGAGCCATGAATGAAAAAAAAAAAAAAGATGTAAGAAGTGGGAGAGTAATCGTCTTTTGACACTGACCATGGCTGTCCACGTGTCATTTCCAGTTGTGTAAACTAGATAGATACAACTTTTTCTTTCCGTTTAAAAAAAAAAAGTTTTCATCCTACTAAATATGTTAAGATTATAGACCGTGTTATTGCTTCATTTCTTGTGTTTTACATATTGGGAACGTTGGCAGATCAGGGAAACCTACGGTGTTGGTGCGCGTAAGGTCAACAGCGCAAATAAATTTCCAATCGGTAATTTTCTTTTGCTAAGAAATCATTAAATACTACCAGAGTTAAAGCGTATCACTCGTCGGAACTTTTGTCAGCGTCTCGCAAACCCAGCATGTGTAGTTCTCAGTGTTGGGTAAGTTACTTGTAAAAATGTAACGCGTTACAAGTTACTTTACTTTCTCTTAAAATGTAACGCGTTAGTAACTCGTTACTTGCCCCCATAAAAGTAACTGTTATTTTACTTCGAAAGTAACACTTTACTAACGCCTTACTTTTAGGTCCGAAACTTTAAAAATGTGAAAAAAATGATGACTTCAATTTTCCGTACAACTATTACTATCCCTATTATTATTATTATTATTATTATTATTATTATTATTATTATTATTATTATTATTATTATTATTATTATTATTATTATTATTATTATTATTGAACGTTCTGAGTCGCTTTATGTAAATGTAAGAACAAATTTTTACTTGATATATGAACATTTTCATATAATGTAACATTGATAAAATGCCATACTGCGTTACTCGTAGGGATGGAGAAGAGCGAGTTCGAGCGAGATTTCTTTGAAACTCGATTCGACTAGAAACAGACATCTTTGAACTCGACCCGAGAACTCGACTTGAAAAATTTCCTCAACTCGACTCGAATTGGGGTCGAGTTTCGTGTCGGGTCGAGTCAAATCCGGTGTGTACTTTCGAGTACATTCTTCAAGTATATTACAGACAGTATAATTATTATCAATGACACTACTAATACTACAACGTTTTATTATTATTATTATTATTATTATTATTATTATTATTATTAATAATAATAATAATAATAATAATAATAATAATTATTATTATTATTATTATTATTATTATTATTATTATTATTATTATTATTATTATTATTATTATTATTATTATTATTATTATTATTATTACAACACTATATAAAAATGAAAGATAGACGGTTTGTATTTGAATATTAAAAAACTAGTTGATTGCCAACCTCAGTAGTCGTGAAGTCTAGGAGTCAAGGACATTGTTCACGAGCTTCTGAATCTGGATTGAGGGTGTAGGTTGAGTATTCGGGCTCGAGCCAAACACTATTAAAAGTTATAGGGCACTGACCAAATATCTTCCAAACTGCTCGGCCCAGGTTTAGAATTGTCAACGACTCGAGCAGCTCCGTTCGATTCCCGGCGGGAGCTCATGTGGTTCGGATTCCACGTTAATTAGTAGGTCCACGTCTCATATAGCCTCGCTGCTGAACGGGACGTAAAACTCAAAAATCAATCAATCAATCGAGCAGCTCGGCTCACAGCTCATTCACTATCAACCCAAACCGAGAAGTGAGCCGAGCGAACAGCTCACCCAACCGACTAGGCTCAGTTGAGTCGAACACAGCAGATGGCTCATCCCTACCAAGCCAGCCCGAGCCGATGGTTCACCCCAAGTGAGCCGGCTCGAGTCATCTTCTCAGTTGAGCCGAGCCGAGCTGAGCTTGTTATAAAAAATCTCTTGTGGTCTCGCTATCGAGACAAGACGAGATGCGAGCAGTGTCCCCTCTCGAGAGCAACACTAAAAATATTCCATATTACTGTTTAGCTTACATTTCTCATGGCTTTCGTTTTCCAGTGTAATTAGGCCATGATTTCAAGACGAGTTAAAACGAACGAGCCATTTATCAAACTCGACTGGACTCGAAACTCGACGCGAAAAACTGAATCGGCTCGGAACTCGACTCGAGGATATTACCTTTGACTTGACTCGAAACTCGACTTGAATTCGAGTCGAGTCGAGTTTTAGCTTGACTCGT
Organism: Thermobia domestica; assembly: GCF_964235325.1. Taxonomy (NCBI): domain Eukaryota; kingdom Metazoa; phylum Arthropoda; class Insecta; order Zygentoma; family Lepismatidae; genus Thermobia; species Thermobia domestica. The sequence continues at coordinate 57,936,980 of NC_137456.1, read as the reverse complement.
GCTCATCCCTATGCGTTAGAAAAAAATGGTTGCTTATTATTATTCTGCTAAACTAATTATATAATAATAACAATGTTGTTATGTAAAATTAAAAATACAGAATATAGAGAAATATCACACTACAACTAATAAAATGAGAACACATGAACTGGGAGTGAATCTAAACTTGCCAGTAACTCTAAAATCAATACATGCTTTTTAAAGCTAGTTTCAAACTCTATAATCAACGGGACTCTAGGATAAGCAAACTGATCTGAAAGAACTCCAATATTACATATCATCAGCAAACTATTTTCTAGTAAGTAGGCCTGCTCATCAGAACACAGTTTATTCACACCCCTTACTGTAAATCGTTAATTATGGCACCCTAGTTGTTGATAAATATTTTCCGCCGGGGCACTTCAGACACTTTACTTTTAAATTCTGTCCACCATCATCCTCAGCTCTTAAGAAAAAAGTATTCTTTCAAATGTTCGAACGGTAAAATATTTTCGTTCTCCATCCTTATAAAAACAACATCAATCAAAGTAAAACAGACTACCGGTATCATTACACTCCTAGTTCACTCACTGAATGTATTAATTTGGAGCTGTCAAAATCTACGACAAAATCTTCCAGTTGCTTGCAGTCAGTACACGTGATTTCCCTAAGTCTGTCCTCATCTTCCATAAACAGCAAGTGGCACTACGAACTTATCTGTTTCTCTGTGTGTCTGTGACTGTCGGACACAGACATAAGTAGTTCATGCTCGATTGTTTCATTTTGAGAAATTCACTTACGGGAAAGAAACATTTGTTTCCGAAAAAAAATATATATACATATATTGTAGTTACTCATCCGAAATGTAACGCGTAAAAAGTAACGCAAACTAGGTAATTACGTTACTTAAAAATTTGTAACGCGTTATCGTTACAGTTACTTTGGAAAAAATGTAACGCGTTACTAGGAAACGTTACTTAACAAGTAACACGTTACAAGTAACACGTTACTTGCGTTACGTTACTTCCCAAGACTAGTGGTTCTGAAGATGGAATACTTTTAATACTTTTCTCTGGAACGCATTTAATATACACACACATTTACATATACACATACACAAGTGATATAAAAGCATGATAAACATAGTCGGTAAGACGTGTGCCTTTCAATCGGGCCTATCAAAGCATGATGGGCATAGTCGGTAAGGCAGCTAACTTTCAATCGGACGGCCCGCGGTTAATCTCTTGCCTGGATTCTGGGTGCGAAGTGGACGGAGACAAAAAAAGTAAAGAAAAAAAATCAACTCGCACTAGAATGTTTCGACATTTACAGTTTACATAATTAAATATCTATAATTATTAAACTATGTGGAATTGGAGATACCACTTCCATGTTACGGAAACTGATGCTTTGTATGTACAGGAAATATTCATCTAATATATAAAATTGAAAGTGACTATATTTGTGACTTAATATACTAACTCTGTATATATATATATATATATATATATATATATATATATATATATATATATATATATATATATATATATATATATAATATACAATGTCTCAAAAGTCCCCTGATAGGGTAACTCGGTTATTATCAGAGTTACAAAAAAATGTAAGAGGAAAAACCATCTCTAAATGTGATGTTTTCAATCTAAAGTGAAGGAATTTTTTAAATCGGGCCAGTCGTTTGAGATGTACACTATTTATGCGTCTAATGTTAAATGAAAATGCAACATTGCCGTTTACCTGAACCCACAACATAAGTGAATGAAGTTACTGTTTGAAATGGGACTGGCCACCTACATGTTAGCGTAAAAGACAGTAACTTCGTACACTTATGTTGTGGATCCAGTTAAAAAGACTAAAGCTGTATTTTCATTTAACATTGTGCGCATAAAGAGCGCACATCCCAAACGACAGGTCCGATTTTAAAAATTACTTCACTTTAGGTTGAAATCATCATATTTGGATACGGTATCCCCTTCTTACATCTTGTTGTAACTGTGTTATACATGTATATATATAATTCATGTTTATGAGGGTTCATTTCCCACAGCTTTTTCATTTTTCCGAACAACTAGTATATGTAAAACTATAGTATTGGCGCCACACTGATCTTTGCTGACGATACTAAATAAAAAATAATAAAAGTGGAATCAGCGGTCTGTCTTTTGTGTACGCATGCTAAAACTGAAAATACTTGAGTCAGCTGTCGTGTATCTTCTATAGTATATGTGTGTGAGAGTATCATATATAAGCTTATTCAGCAATATTAAAACATGATACTTTAATTATCTTGTATGATTATTAGTACATGTCTCGTGTCAAATTTCTTATGTATAAAAACTTCGTATCAATCGGTGATAATGAAAATATAATTTAGAAAGATAATTTACAAAACTGACTTTGAGAGTAGTGTGCGTAAAAAAAAAAAAACTGTACAGACATTACTATCATTATGCTTTTTTTTTTTTTTTGCTCAGTTCAGATTTACACTGAGAAAAATCCGTTATCCGGACAGCGATATATTGTACACATATACGGTATTCGTATGTTTACTACGGAAATCTGTACGGAGCACACGCTATTCATATGCAACATACATACTACTGTCTTTTTCCCGCTTCGATGTTACGTCATGCAGCTGCATGATGTCTGATATCTAACAGTCTTCCGTATATTACATACATGTATGTTACATACGTCAGGTATATGTTACATACGTCCATCTATAGGTGAGATCCTTACTGCTTATACATAGTTATTTCTTTCATACGGAAAGTACTTATAGATGGAACACTTAAACGGAAAATATTATAAAACGAACGTTTTCAGTTACATGTTTGCTATAGGACGTTACGTAGGGTTGTACGTTACGCCCAAAATCTACAGGATTTACGCATGTAACCTACGTTTTTACATACGCCACATACGTTTGTTTCTCTGTGTAATTATCTCAGTTATGCTTAACATTATTGGATCAAAAGATCCAATATATTTCAATAAAAATTTTCTTTTTCGTCTTATATCTGAAGAATTACATACAGTGTAGCCAGTGGCGTATTTACGATTTTGTTTCGGGGAGGGCTTTGCTAACTTTCGGGGAGGGCTTTGCCTGAAAATGTGAAAATTCTGCAAGATATTTCATATACTTTACTATAGTAAGTAAGATTTCGGGGGGGGGGGGACTTAAGCGCGGAAGCACCCCTTCCTAAATACGCCACTGAGTGTAGCCAAACCCAAACTATCAGTTAACTCAGTATGATGTGCTTATTCCGTAGAAAATACGAAAACTCGATTTAGGTCCTGTTCCAAATTTTTGTGGCCCCTGATGGAAAATCCAGTATATTTCAATCAAAAATTTTCTTGTATGAGTTATATCTGGAGATCTACATACAGTGTAGTCAATCCCAAACTATCAGTTATCTCAGTATGATGTGCTTATTCCGTAGAAAATACGAAAACTCGATTTAGGTCCCGTTCCAAATTTTTGTGGCCCCTGATGCAAAATGCAGTATATTTCAATCAAAAATTTTCTTGTATGACTTATATCTGGAGAACTACATACAGTGTAGTCAATCGCAAACTATCAGTTATCTCAGTATGATGTGCTTATTCCGTAGAAAATACGAAAACTCAATTTAGGGGCCGTTCAAAAATGTTGTGGCCCCTGATCCATGCCCAAGATCGCAATCTTTTGATGCATTTTTTTTTGGATCATTCCTAAAATTCTCGTTTTTTTGTTAATCAAGGTTTTCCTTTATATCCATCTGATTATTTGGTTAATTCATCTTGTTGGACTTCTTTCTTTATTTCTTTCTCTTTTTTTTTAGTGTTTTGTTTACTAGTTTGTAGGGGGTGTAGGAGTGGCCTAACATAACACATACAAAATAAAACAAGCATCAAAAACAAACTTCTCAACATGATGTTTGTAAGTCTGTTCTTTGTGTTTTTAGTTCTTTCCCTTCCATTGGTTGGAATTTATCGCATAAAGTTCCATGAATGGAAAGATAGGTCCACCCAGACACAGCCTACATCAAGCTATGGAAAATTTGGAACAAACAAAACTATGTGAGTGTGTGAAGGAAAAGACCTCTTAAGCACAATCTGTATATACCTACATAAGACAACTAACTACGTGTATGTGTGTGTGTGTGTCTGTATGTAGTTGGGGTAAATATGTGAACATCTACACACACACACACACACATACTCAGGACGAGAATCTTTAAGTGGGAGTACGCTGGTCTCTATAACGATTTCCCGTGGGGCGTTAACAGCAATTCTCACCAAGAAATCGTTATTAAATCCTAGGTGCTATTATGTCGTAGTGCTTGCTGCTTGCCTCCTTCTGTCATTACTTTAATATCTATGAACACTAACAAAAAAAAAAAAAAAAAAAAGAAAGAAAGAAAGAAAGAAAGAAAGAAAAAAGAAACAGAAAGAAAGAAAAAGGGAAAAAAGAAAAAAGCAGTAGGCAGGGAAACAAAATTAACTTTTTATGACTTTGAAATTTTCTTTTATGACTAAGGGAAAATGAAGGCAGGGGAAATGCTTGCTCATTATACTAATACATATTCGCAGATTTTAGTTTAAACAGGTATTTGGTACAAAACGCGTTTTTCCATTGTTGCAAGAATTGTTTGCGAAATGTAGGATAGTTTCTTTGTGTCTATTTATAATTTTATTTATTTATTATTTTATAGAGTCTAGTGTTCATTTCCAGGCTATGTGAGATGAAAACAGAAACTTTGTTTCCCCGCCGTGAATCAAACCCAGAACTACGTGAACTAAAGGCGCGCGCACTAGCCATTAGATTAGTAATTCACAACTGGTACATATGCTGCGAAACTTTCGACGTTATTTTGATAATGAAGACGAAAAATAAATAAAAGTAATATAATTCAATATTGATCTCGTAAAGAATATTTAGAGAGCTTCGGAATGTGGTGTTGGAGGAAGACGAAGAAGATAAAATGGACGGCGAGAGTAACAAATGAGGATGTTTTGAAACGAATAGGAGAGAAGAGAGCGTTTCTAGCCAGTATCCTTTGTAGGAAGGCCAATTGGATTGGATACATCTTACGAAGAAATTATCTTCTTCATACCAGCATAGAAGGAGAGTGAGGAATAGAAAGAACACAACTGATCGATGATATGAAAAATGGAAGAAAATATTGGGATTTAACAGAGGAAGCTGAAGAGAGAGAAACATTTCCAGGCCTAAACCTAAAACTGTAAAGAAAGAAAGAAAAAAAAAACTCATTAATCCAAAGATCTGCCAAAAGGCAAAATACTTAATTCAATATATTGTGAAAAAGGAACTAGAAAAAAGTATTACAAACGTTTAAAATTATTTATTATCCAGAGATATTGAAGAATGGACATTAGTTATTAATGACGAATCTGAGGTGGCGCTCGAGGCAATCTGCCGCAGTATTGTCAACCTATACCTTGTGTGAGGAGGGTATAGGGGAGACCGGGGCTAGTTGTTACAGAAGAGATGTTGCAACACTGTGTTTTTCGTGGTATTGGCAACGCAAACGAGCCATTCAGCCACCGTAACACGTGACGCGGCCGGGGAAGAGGAAGCACAGTTACTTCCATTGTTGAGGTTTTTCATTGAAGCGTGTTACAGCGAATTTTCTGTTTTCTGTGGTGAAAAGTAATTTTTTTGAGTTTCGTTTGCTTGTACATACCTACAAAGAAAATAGGAGGTAAGTTGTATGTAATATATGCTTTTCATTTTAATGTTCGTTAACTATAAGCCTGCATGCTATCACCGTGTTACTTGTTGAAGTTTTTGCGTAATATGAAATGATGTAAAATGGCGTCGGACGGGGCTAGTTGTGACATCGGCGTTGGGGCAAGTTGCTACACTGTAACAATGTGCCCCGTATAAAATACTGCATATATATATACGAAATATATTTATATATATATATATATATTCTAATGTAGCCTGCATTCATTTTCTGTAACAGCATGGTTCGAACGTACAAGAGGAAGACAGATAGGAAAAGCAAAGGAAGAAATATATATGACAGCAGCAAGGGAGGTTGAAGAGGTTAAATCGCTCAGGAAAACTGCAGAAGAACATCACATAAATTTTAACACTGCAGAGATACATAAAGAGAAAGAAGGAAAGTGAGCAAACATCAAATGGAAGAACTCAGTTTGTTGGTTATAGGAGGGACAGTTGTTACCATGCTTCTTGCAGTAAATGCGATAGGAAATGTTTGTTTTCCCCCGCGTGCAGTTCAAACTCCACTTCATTAGTTCGGGAGCAGCTGGTTGTGTAGGCGCTGCTCATCCTACTGGATGGATAATGGGTCCAAATTTTCTAGAATTCATGCGATATTTTCACAGAAATGTGCCATCTTCTCCCGAATCTCCCGTTCTAGTAACCTTGGACATCAATATTTCTCATTTGTCCCTGTCAGTACTGGATTTCTGTAAAGAGAATGGCATTATATTCTATCATTTCCACCCCATATTTCCCACCGCCTTCAGCCATTAGGCTTCAGTGTGTATGGCCCTTTCAAGAAATATTATTATACCGCTTGCTCTGATTGGATGAATTCGCATCCTGGAACACCCATATCAATCTACGACGTTCCATGTATTGCAAAGGAAGCTCTTGCTTGTTCTTTGAGTCCGAAAAAATATTGTGGGAGGTTTTAAGAAATTTGGTATATGGCCTTTCAATCGAAATGTGTACACAGAGCCTGATTTTTTGAGTGTTTATGTTACTGAAAGATCTCTCCCTGTCGAACTAAGTAATCAACAGATCGTACCCTCCAACTTTGACAACCATCCAAATGACTTGCCTTCAACAAGTGGACAATGTTCTGTCATAGACTCTCCAGAGGAAAATAGGACTACCGTTACTACTCCAGAAACAGTTCGTCCTTTTCCAAAGGCTCTCCCTCGGAAGAACGTAGGACAAACAAGAAAGAAAAGGAAATCTGCAGTCCTCACGGATACATTGGTTAAGGAAATGTTATGTAAAGAGCAGCAAGAGAAGGAGGAAAAAAAGCAAGCAAAGAAGCATGTTCCAAAAAGAAATTAATGCTGCAATTCAAAGAACAGCGAACGAAGAAATCACATAGGCCTAGGCCAAAAAGAATTACACCATCTTCCAGCGAGGAAGACGACGATGAAGATTGCCTTTTTATAATTTGTTTAGATACATACTCAAAGAGTAAGCCTGGAGAAACCTGGGTTCAATGTCTAGAATGTAAAAGATGGGCACATGAGAGATGTGCAGGTAATGATAAATTTTACATTTGTATTCATTGTTCCTCTGATGGGAATAACGTAACAACAGATGATGAAAATTAAGTCTCCTTATTGTGTGTCATTTTTAAATTCTGAGTGACACAACGCTAATTAACCTGCCCTTTCACATTTGCCATTAGGCCCATTCTTTAACTGATAATATCTAGACAGTATGAAAATCAAGAGAGTTTTTTTTTTTAAATCAAAAATAAACTAAATTTATTCTGATGTTTTGTTAAGCAAGTTACTCGTATGCCAACTCTATATTAACACTAACACAAAATGTAGCATATGTTATTGTCACAATTATTGATAGCCTACAACAAAAATACATCATTATCTAAATAAACGTTTCTTTTTTAAAAAACATTATACATTTTTGCTTATTTTTTACTTTGACTTTTCTGCAGTTTCATAATTTATGTACATAAGAGTAAGTTTCTAGTTAACATGTATTTTGTAACATCTTGCCCCAGCGTGTGTAACAACTTACCCGACTTCGGGGCAAATTGTTACGTTTCATCTACGTGCATAAAGTAGCAAACTGTGGGTTTTACACAATGCACAGCAAAGTAATACTCACTCTAAAATGTTGACAAAGGACCGATGTATAAAATGTGAGTTTATTTTTATCTCTGTGTGTAGTATGTACCTCACAAGAAATTAAAATTTGAAAATTGTAACAACTAGCCCCGGTCTCCCCTATATACTCCACAACGGAGGCTGTGTCGTCACTACAAATGATAACCACTGCACTAGACTGACGGGAAGGGCTGATATAGTTCCTGTGGATATGCTAATTTCTGTTACCGGTAGATAATTAGGTTAAATATTTGTCGTTAAAACATGAAAAACATGGCGCAAATTTTCGTTTGCACAAGAATTTGGTATATAAAACATTTTTTTCTTTTCTTACAAGAATCTTGTACGAAATCTAGGCTGGTTCTTAAGTATGCGATAATTCAAATCTGTTTTTACATAGTTTTTCTTTTTCTTTCTTCTTTTTTTCTTATTTGGTCACTTAAAAAAAACAGAGGAAGAATGTAGAAACCGAAGCTCCATGGTTGAAGGATGCTGTATTGGAATTCCAAGGCAGGGAATCCTGACTGGGGCATTTACAGGTTTTTAAATTATATCTTTCAAGTTTATGCGCACGATATCCCCATTAGACTAAGAGAGACGATGGTTAGAGCAAGTCAATGATGTTGAAAGAAATTGTGTAATGGAAATGTGGGAGGAAACGCGAATACCCTAAGAAAACCCACGGATACGGTGTTGTCCACCACAAGCACTTGGCTGAAGGTTAAAACAGGTACCCCATGGACCACAAGTAAGCGTTCTTTACTTAATCTCTCTTCAGTAGGGCTCTGCTGAAAGTCCTAGACATTTCACAGTTCCATTTTAAAGATTCTTTGACAGATGCTACCTCATTCTTAACGGATAATTATCTCTAATTTGTTTCACAGTGACTTAACTAAGGAATAAAATTTTATAATCCAACTACACATTGCGGAAGGTCCATGTAGCTCAATTCTTCTGGCTCTTGGCTTTGACTACGGAATACAAATGATGTGTCATTGGGCAATTGAATCGACATTAATGCAAAGTTGAAATGCCCTATAGCAAAAAAAAAAAAAAAAAAAAAAAAAAAAAAAATGTGTCTCACTATGCCTAATCATTTTATAAACATGTACAATTTGATATCCCTTTATATCCACGCGGCCATTTAAAATAGGCTATCTATCTAATTATGTTCATGCACTTGTATGTGAAATACTATTTTATCGACTAACTATTCGAGAATTGAGTAGAACCTATTGAGAAATATACAGTGACTATGTGTACTATTCAAGAACCAAACGTCAACTAACTCTTGTCATCTCATGACTTCTCTATTGTTTTTGTGTAAGTTTCGGGAAACGATAGGACTCGCTTTCTACACTCTCGATTTTGAATGTGAACCATTTCTTCCCTCGTGTTGAGCCGCCAGATCCCATGGAAGTGGGTCGTGCTTACATTTCCGTTTATAAATCCTCAAATTCGAAATGTATGCTATACTTAATTAGTCTTTAACAACAAATTATGAATCATTTTGATTATTTTCATGTGCTTCAATGAAAATGTGCTTCTTAAACAACAATTACACTTTAGTTGGGTTTACACCGATCATGTTATCTTGACTCTAGTAGAAACATAGTCTTTTCGAGAAAGTGCTGCCCTCTTGGGTCGATAACATGAAATACTATCAATTTTTTCACTATTTTATTACCTTTGTTATTGTTTGTTTACATCTTATTTTTAAGTGGATTTCCATATAATAAACACAATATAAAATTAACAAACTTAAACACAGAACTACGATAAACAATCTTACTACTTATTTTAGTCGTTTCTTGCATCTGTCATTTTCTAATTTCCTCACAACATGATATTTTTTTCTCTGGGCTGCGCTGAAGTTGTCTGCTTTCAGAGGCTATAAACAGATGATGCCGAACGGTGCTCTTAGCAATACCTTTTCTAGCTGAAACTAAGCCAACATATATGAGTTTGAAGAAAGTAACGAAAGGGTATCCCGTTGAAAATCATTATTTTATGAGACGAAATTTCCAAAAGCATTTCACAGTCTTAATACTTATTAATTAAACATTGCATAAAGTTTTGAGAATCTGGTAAACCTATAAGAGAAAATTCAACGGGTTTCTTAAAGGTCTGCCGGCCAGGGAGCTTCCAAAGGACGCTCTAGAAGGGTAGATGTGAGGTCTATGGTCAAAACAAAAATGCGACACCTATTATTTGGGTAGGATTGACACGTAGCTTCTATACGATTTTACGATAGAGCGGGTCTCAGACTTGTGTCGCCAAGAGTCGAGATTACCAACTTTTACTTCCAGTCTCTGTAGTTCCGTTATACACATACTAGATGCTACAACCGTTATTCACATACTACATGTTACAACTATTTTACATTTTACATTTCTTAAATTTTATTTTCCCTTATTGAGATGACAATCTTAAAAGTTGCAAATATCATTGACCTATGGTCTTCTGCTTTGCTAAAGATTTTTGCACTTTGAAACTATAAAATATACAGAAAATCTAAACTTACGAGATTTTTTTTTTTTTTTACAAATTAAAATACTTAAATTAAGTTCAATCCAAATCAGACAAATTACAATGACTTTAGATTTTATATCAAGAATAATAGTAATTTATAAATTATGTGTGTTGCTATTTAAATAAATTACATAAAAGATATAAAAATAAAATTTATATACAGATTAAGCTGGTGAAAGCTTCCCTTTCATAACATGTAAAAAATTGTGGTATACAGACCTTCGGGCGTGTTATAAGCCGTTATATGGTACGATTTTCCCACTACATGGAAACTTAAAAGTTTTGTTAACATAGCAAGTTCGTAATGTTTCAAAATGGTATGTAGGTATACTAGGTAAAAAAAAAACAAACAAAAAAAACATATACATATTACACACAAAGGTGCATAAACCATATAATTAATCAGTTACTAATTGATTTTGAAAGTAGCGTGACACCTTCTCTTTTTCTCCCTCCGCAATTCCCCAAAAGGCATCTTAATGTATATGAAAGGGAAAATTAAATACTAATAGATAAAGTTCTTCTAAAATATTCAATCAACTTGTCTAATCATAGGTCATCTTCAAACACATGTTCTCTCCATGTGGTTGCTCTGTTGTCTGCCTACCATCTATTCCGTAGTGTTTTGAACGTGGAGGAAGAAAGAGAGAGAGGCGGCACGTAATAAATAGTTTTACGACCGCCAACACTGTGGGAAATGATCGAATAGCACGTCGTAAAGATTAACCACTAATGCTCTTTGCTACATACCAATTAATGACGCTGTGAATGACGTGGAAGAGAAATGGTGTTGGAGGATGCAAATAAAACAAAGAAAAAAAAGAGTTAAAAACAAGTAACTTGACCTACATCAATGGAAATTTTGTTCCAGAAAACAATACTAAGGGATACTTTTTTTTTTAAAATACTTGGTTTTATATTGAGAGGTTGTTTGAGGTCTTTTTTCTCATTTGTCTATTTAGAGAAAATGGGTGAAAAGTTGACGTTTCTAATGTGACTCCTCAGTTAATGAATAAAGTAATTAATTATTATTGTGTTTCCCGAAACAAATAATAATAATAATAATAATAATAATAATAATAATAATAATAATAATAATAATAATAATAATAATAATAATAATAATAATAATAATAATAATAATAGGTAGTTTACTTGTTAAGAAAAAAAATTGAAAATGGTTGTTTTCCGTAAAACTGTTTTAACGGTGGCTCAGTGGCACAGTGTTCACCTTTTCGTGAGGTGTCCTTGGTTCGATCGCCGATCACATCCAGTTTGTCGTAGACAACATCGCGTTCGTGGATTTTCTCGTTTCCTCCCACATTATCATTCTATCAGTACTTTTCATGAGAAATTTTCAGTTTTTTTTTTTTTTTTCAATCTTCAGTACTTACGGTACAAATGTTGGTGTTCAACATGTTGGTAGGAATTAACCCGTAGTAATGACAAAAAAAAAAAAAATCCAGTGATAAAATAAATTCTAAACCTAATTTATAAAATAAATAAATAAAATATAAAATGTGCACCACACGGAGAAAACTGTTTTGAAAAAAAAATTTAAAAATTAAGTAATTGGCTAACATGTAACATCCGCAAAAGAAGGTGAAATTAGCAAAAAGATCATTTGTTCGTTAATACATTTTGGGGGATTTGAGATATAAGGATCAAGAAATATTGTTCTTGCCCCCTTATGTTTAATTTATAGCTCAATTCGCCGTAGTCAATGTATACCGTACTTTGCAGAAACAAACAATAAAGCAAAAAAATGAGGAACTCCAGGTAAATTTGACGTCTGATTCCTGTGTGCACTAGAACGTTGTACACAAACGAATTGAGCGGAAAACGTCAACATCTCTTCGTCAAAGAGTTCATTTCACTTAGGTGACGGCTACAATACTGTTGGACATCAAACTTTATACTCAAGGTTTCTCAAACGTATTAAAATCAGCCATATGCATAGTTCATTTTTGCCTCGTAAGTCGGTACATAATTCTTGTTCTTTGCCAGTTGGAATTTTTTTTTTCAAGTGCATTTCCCTCTCTAGTTTGGAACTAAGTATAACAAACAAAAATTATGGATAACCAACTCCGGAAGTTTTACTTTCCGGAATCCGGAAAGTAAAGTCGAAAAATTCCGGATTTCTGAAAAATTCCGATTTCGGTAAAATTCCGGAATTCGGAATAAATCCGATATTTAAAAATCCCGATTTCGTAAAAATTCCGGAAATTTTCCGAATTCCTGAATTTTCTAAATTCAGGATTTTTCCGGATTTCGGAAATTTTCCTACATCCGGAAAGTGAAATTTCCAATTTCGGAAAATGAATTTTCCAGATTCCAGAAAAAATTTTTACCATCCCTACTAAAAATACAATCTGACTAAAACAGACTTATTATTACTAATCTCTGTTGCAGTTTTATCAGTACGTCATGGATACGTTTGTTATTAATAATGATTCTTGTTCAATATTATTTTTAAGAGGTATTTTATAAAGGACACCACTTTTCATATCAAGCATACATGTTCATAAAGTTTTTTCACATTAACTGTTTAATTTAATAAAGTAATAAATTTTATGTACTTGTACTAAATAACTATTTGAAATTAATAAAATTTTTTATCTATTTTTCATTCACAGATGGAGCCCTTGTATCACTTGGTAGTACTGTTAACTTTCACGGTTGTGGCCAGCTTCAGTGCACCACCAAAGAAATACAGCACCCCAAGTGGGAAACCAGAACGAAGATTTGGAAACGGAGGATCGCCACATGATTACGGCCTAAGAGAAAGTGGACCTCTGGATCACCATCCAGTTGACCTTATAGAATCTCCAAATAAAATGTATGATCCGAAACCACAGGACTTAAATGTGACAGCCTTGATTCAAAAGTTAGGGAAGTTTTTCGATCCTGAATTCATGAGTATCACAAAACCATCAGAAATTAAAGACCGACATCATCATCACCATCATCACGGTCGAAATCGGAATCAGTCAATTGATTTTCCATTCAAGAGGAATAAACGTGGTAGACTCGTACCGTTAGGAAACATGCCAAAACCTTTGAAAAGAATGAACTTTAAGTATATTCGCCTGCCCGATGGTACTAAGCTTCGAACGCGTGTCACCAACAAACTAAAAAAGAAACTTCAACAATTTCTCTGGGCGTATACAAGTTGTCCGGTTGTCTATCGTTGGAAGGATATTGGGATTCGGTTTTGGCCTAGGTGGATCAAAGAGGGACATTGCCCACCAGGAAAATCTTCGTGTTCAATTCCACCAGGTATGAAGTGTAAAGCTTCCAACAGCATTCACAAAACTGTATTACGCTGGCATTGCGAGGATTGGACTCAGTCAAAATATTGTAAATGGATGAATATTCGCTATCCAATCGTTACTGAATGTTCTTGTTCGTGCGCCAGCGGAGGGGAGGGAAACAACAGTAATAGCTACTCGTAATCCGAAATATCACAAGGAGAAAGGAATTTTTTTCTTTGATTGGTCAACTCTACGGGATGAGTGAAACTTACCACTTCATCCTACTGTAAACCCTCAGCTACTACTTTACATTGTCAATGCTTATTCAACTTTTGACCTCCCAAACGATTGTTTCAGACGACATAAAACATTCATGTAAGCATACAATGTCATGAAGCAGATATTGTATATTGAATTTGTAAAGTGCTGATACAACCAGCATTTACAGGTTTTGGAATGCAGGTTAGAGGGCAGGAAGAGATGCTTAGTTTCCCTCTCAACGAAGGAGTTCCCTTCTGAAAGTATTACCCCCTTCCCTTTTCGGGCCTCAAATAGTATTGCTATTGTGTGGATATGTCTCAGGTGTAAAGATCTTGTTCTCAAAATCGTACAGGGACTTAGCAAGCAAGAAGTACATTTATCGAAAGATTTCCTTTATGATGGATTGAAGAATTGATAGGTACAAATTTTTTGTTATAAGAAGATAGGTTTGGTTGGTGATAATAACATATTGTGTGGTGGGTTTTACCCAAATGTACAGAATTAGCAGGCATGAATGAACATGGTACACCCAGTATAAAGACGGAGCATATAAATGGATGTTGCTATAGTTTGAGGGATTGCATACCAATCAGTCGCCAAAGATTGCAAATTGTACCATATTCTCTGGTAATGAGAAGCTGCAAGTACATGTATAATTATTTATGAACATGTGAAAAATATTTCAATATATTAGTATTATAATTACAAGTCTGTGACTGAACTTGCACTGAAATTCATATTTGAGATCTGTCTTAAATAACTTTCAGATCCACCTGGTTGGATCATTATACTTGCCCTATACAGAATTGGGGAGTATGTTTCATAAACATTGTGTATTATTTTCCAATATTGAAATAGATTATTTTACTTTTCTGTAAGAAACACAAAACTTATATGAATAAGATGATTACAATTTATAGATAACAGAATAATTATTTTGAACTGATTGGTGTGTTGACTTCACATTCAGGTACAAAGACTAGTAATACGTATGATTCAGGCTTTCTACATCGGGAGGTAAATAAATATATATATTGCCACACACTTATGTCTAGATTGTACAATTTCGAAGTTTTACGTGCTTGCGATTTTGTCTTGATTGTTCTAATAAGTTTGTTCAGGTATGTTTTAAAAAGACCTCACTATTTTAAATCGAGCTCGACGTTACTGTAGCTAGGTTTGTTATTCTAGAATGTTCCCGATTTCAGAAAATGTTGTCATTAAATGTTTTTTTAAAGATATTACTGGTACTAATATAGTGATTTTGAACAAGCGTTAAGAAAACATTTTGTGTATGTATATTTGCTTTATGGTTGTGCAACTACCTCGTAACTACTTAAAAAATTAATTGGTTCTATTTCTTGTTAGGATATTTTCACCCTTTACTATATTTCATAACATTTGTATCTGTAGTAGTACCTGCTACTTATAATAAATCAATTAAAAGTATGTAATACCATACAAATATTTTGCTCTATGAAATCATATATATATTAGGATCATCATAGTCATTTTCTTTTTATTTAAATATAAGGAAATAATCGTCAGAGCTTAATAGAACTCTTATTCTTAATCTATTAATGTACTCAGAATCGATATTAACTACTAGTCCTCGATAATTTTTGTACTTAAAATACATGAAAAATATATTTAGATTATTTCAATGATTGTCATAAAGGAGATACGCGTAATGTGTTTTCTTTTTCTTTCAATAGATGGAGTTCTTGATAATGTTACCATAGTCGTGGCAAAAAACCGAACGCTTCGACTGTGAAAAATTAACGTGAAGTACTTACATGTTACTTTCTTAATACATTTTCCTCTTCAGCTAAAATTTATTTTACCAGTTACCAAGTTGATGGAACTTCTGCATAGGAATGCAACACGTGTTATTTAATAAAATGTAGGAGCTAATTAATAGTATGATCATGCTGAAAAAATGATGAATCAATGAAGGCATTATTTTGTCTGCAAATAGAAATATATTATTTAAAAAAGTCTTTATTAGTGATTCAAAGTAAAAGAAGATAAAAAAGTAATTTTTCAAGATTTACCATAATTTGAAGTAATTGCATGAAAATATTACTATAATTATACATTTATCCAAATTTAACTTAAGTAACTTGACAAAAAAATAATAGATTATTATTTCAAATCAGTTCTAGAAATCACGAAAACAATTTGTTAAAAAGGCTTTATAGTACCGAATACCTTTGAATGAAACTGCTTTATAAAGTATGATCATTAGTTAGCAATACATGTATCAACTTCGTATAGTTCTTTTGTGTATATTTTTCGAACAGCGAATCAATCAACTTCAGTACATCTTTTTTTGTTTCATGTAGAGAGTGTACCTCTTAATATTATCATAATAAAACTATACTAAAATTGGGTCTTTCATTACAAAGTTGTGGCGAAAAGAATACATGTGAAATTGGTATACGTTTTTGCTGTTGACTATCCAATATTGAGGTGAACCATGATTAGAAACGAACAGAAGTATATAGATCATATATATAAACTAAATTACTATACCCTATATTCTGAAAGTAAACCGTAGGTTTACACGGAACTGCATCGATGTCAAATTTACGGAATCTTACTTCTCAACATTTATAACTTAAGTTATTGAAATTACATATTTTGTGATCATTTCAAGTACTTTGATATGCAATTTAAAAAAAATAATAATAATAAATAAACTTGACAAAGAATATTACTTGATTTACATGTGTTGAATTTGTAAAAAGAATTGTGGAAGTAAACTTGAAGATTGCAATGATACGCAACAGAAACATCTTAATCCAGTTCGGCTTCAGGTTTCTTATTAGTTAATATTGTGTTTTAAAAAGGCAAGCTTTAATCGCAGCGTAAAACCAACTTCATCTAACGTTTTATTGTCATTAACATTGTTCATATACTAGTCTTTTTTTATGTGCTTATATCGTCATAATCCCTTGTATATAGTATGTACTTAATATATATGTATGTTTTTGAACACGAGATGTACAGATGCCGATTTCAAAATTAATATTATTCTACCGTTCTCTATACACACTACTTGTATTGCTTTGTACTATTTGTTGTTGTCAGTATTCACAACAGTATTGTTACAGTATATATGATTGAGTAAAGAGGCTATGTAATGAAACCCACCTAACAGAATTTGTAATATCAACAAATGTAGTTTGTTTTTATTTTCAAAACGGTATACAAGAATATTGATGTTTTTCACGTAATACGTTCACATACGTATAGCAATATGTGATAATATGACTAAAAGCGAAATCGGCATCTTATAGTAACAGTGAAAAAGTAGTGATACAGTGATTGCATTTTTACAATTATTGTATATTTGTACATAGTTTAAAATATTGATGATAGGAGTAAGAAAGTGAATATAATGTACGCATGTATGTATGCGAGTGTGTACGAGTATTTGTTCAAGTAATGAAATTCGAAGAACACAAAAATTGTAACATTATGTAGCTCATATAAGCAATTGTGTTTATGTTAAGAAAACGTAAGTTTTACTTATGTATGTGTAACATGTATGGATATGTACAAGCATTCCTTGCCCACGAGTTTGTAATACAGTTTTCCAGTATTTCGTTAATTGTATATATGAACAGCTCAGGGGAAGACAATGGTAAACGTCACGTCCGGCGGAATGAGTTTGGGATAGGACCACAGAACAATATGTAGGCGATTTAATTTCGTGAATGTACCTGCAGATGGCAGGGGCTTGTTTGGCAAGTGTCATTATATTTGCACTGCATAGGAATGTTGAACTTCTCCAAAGTTCGAAAATATGACGTACTATTGTCTTCCCCCGAGGAGCCCATATGTATATATATAAAACAGTACCGTACATACGTTGTATGATATGTAGTTCTCTGTTCAAGAGTAAATGAAAGAGATATTTTGTGTTTTGGTGCTACCTCTGCTTTGGATTTTTTTAAAGTTTATCGTTCAATGTATATAGATACCCACTCAAAAAAGAAAAGTTAGATACCGTAATGAACCAAGGTTTGATCGTTTAATTTTCGTGTAAGTAAATTAACTTTAGGATTTAAAGTATGTTTTATCGTACTGTAGAAAAGGGAAAAAAATGGAAGTATAGCTTATTATAAAGTATTTTCAACCATTCCAATGTTAGTGTGATATTGAAAAGGAGAGCTCATTTTATTGTATTCCAGTGTGAACGAGAATAAAGGAAGAAAAAGAAATGGCAAAGAAAACATGACAAATATTTTCTTTATTTTCTGTGTTTATATATATTGTATGTTGTTGAGCAGATAGAAAGTAAAAATGTGTATATATAAGATACATTCTGAAAAAGAATATTTGTAAATAGAATAAATTACATGTGTTGTACAGAATAGACGTTTAGATACTTTTTTATGTTACTGTACTCATTCTTTGAGTCATTGTACATAGATTTTTTGATGATGATGATGATGATGATGATAGTGTATGATTGTGTTAAGTATTTCCGTGACTGTATGAGTGTGAATGTTGTGTATGTTTGCCTAAAAGGTAGAGAGAAAAAAAAAACTCTGTTGGATGCTAGGTAATGAAAGAACCAAGAGAAGTGTTATCTGGTATGCTTTAAAACAAAATTCGAGATATTGAGAGGCAATCGTGCACAAAATAAATACAGAGTGTAGATTGCTTTTGTCTTTTTAGACCGTTGTAACATACCAAAGGATTAAAATTATAACTTATTTGAAACTTGAAATACACTGCTTTTTATTGTATTTTTTTTCATTATCCTTTATTCATTTGTATTACATCATAATACACGAAGGTACTATTAACGGTATTAAATCCCTGCGAAACTTTTATTTAGCCCATCGATTTGCATTAAGGGTGGGGAATTGTTTTGTAATTTTCTTTGAAATGAACTGTAATTTTAAATGCTTTGATTTTACTGCTTTCTTCTTAAACTCGTATGTATACAGGGTGTTACAAAAAAATTTTCACAACAGATTTCTCACATCAAAATAAAAAAAAAAGTTCATATGGACCTGTGGTCGGAAGTGCATAGTTTCGTAGTTTTAGGATGCCGAAAACGTGAAAAAATGAACTTTAAAGGTCCATAGTTCCACTACTATAGGGCCAATCGTAGTCGGGTCAAGACATCACTGAGGAAGTAGTATGTGAACTATCCAAATATCCATCTTTCAGAACGTCCGGTACTTGCACAATCATTTTTAGAGAGGCTATTTGGGAGTACTTCATCACTCTCCACCTATTTGTGTAAAAATTGGTGCGCAAGTACTGGAGCATTCTTAAACATGGATATCTTGATAGTTCACGTATTGGTTCCTCAATGATATCTTTGATCCTACTATGATAGTAGTGAAGCTATGAACTTTTAAGTTCACTTATTTCACGTTTTCGGCACCCCTATATCTACGAAACTATCCTCTTTTGAGAACAGGAATACTGAACATTTTTTTTTCTTATTTTAATGTAAGGAATCTGTTGCCAAAATATTGTGACACATTTTTGTTAACACCCTGTATTTAAATGTCCTCATTGCTTCGTGAAAATTAAATCTTTGTGATACATAATTTTATTATGTAATAATGAGATTTAATTTAAGTAATTTCGAATTTATGTCTAATGCATATTAATTTTGGAAAAGCCAGGGTTATTTTTAATTAGATCTGAAGAAGAAATCATTAATTATAATCACATCATTGAAAATTTCGCGGTCATTTCAAAGGGGAAAAGTAATTTCCCATTGAAATGAATGGGTTAAAATACAGCTAAAGCGTACGTGCTCAACACCATTAAATAGGTAAATAAAAATAAATCTTAATACCATCTTTGTCACCGTCGCACTTGCGCTCGAGCAAATGAGAGGGTGCGTTTTATCTCGGTCGCACAAATGGCGCATGGAGTGATAAAGGGTGGATTCGTTTCTATAAAATAATAATCAAATTTTTAAAAGGTTTTATGTATTTTACAAATTTATATGCATATAACATGGATTCAGACTGTACAGGCGAGAGAAAAAAAAAGGGTTGGATACTTAACATGAGATCCATTACACAGGCTGCACTTCTTCTAGCTTGTGGTCTGCTTATTCACTGTCACTGAACATAAGTCTTAATGCGCTAGTAATTTCCGTTACTATCTTCTGAGGGTGTGTAACCTCTGCTGGTCCTAGCTTCATCAGGTTTTTGGTGCTGCTGCTGTAATGGATGGTGGCCAGAAAGAGTAGAAGGAAACTCTCACTCTTTAAATTATATAGCCCCTTAGCCTGTCTCTGTGCTGCCACCTGCCGGGAAAGCTAAGGAACTCTCCAGAGATATTCAAGAAAAGACAAAGCGATGTACTGGCGCTGCCTACAACATATTTAAACTGTCAGAATACTTTAAAAAATATTTTTAGCATAATGATCAGAATACAATACACAAAAAATATTACCAGATAAATGCTATGTGTTGATTCATAGATTTTTTTAAAGCTCCTGAGAATGTTCTCATTTTGAAAAAGCAAAATCATTAATTAGGAGTGTTGAAATAGTTTTACGTTAACTTACACAATAACATAATATCCCACGTTTTATTATTATTATGAATGAACATGTAACATTTTGGAAAGAAGCTCCTCGGTTATTCTATTAATATCTTTACTAAAAGACAATGTTGCACTTACATTACTGCAGATTATCATATTTTGCCAATAGTCTTATAGTAAGAGTTAAGATGTAACGAACTCAAATTTAGAAAAAAGTTAAAAGAAATATTTTTCACATATAATCCAAATAGAGGTCATTTGGCCAATCAAAGTTCTTAGTGGATCTCTCGCATCAGAGAGTTTAGTGAAGTGAATACAGAATACCTTTGGTATCACGGTTAATTGATTCTGCGCTATGCAAAACCGCATTGTTCATGGGCTGTTTACAATGGGTTTAAATAGAAATTTTCATTATAAAATCTTAAGATAACAAAGAATAATATAAATTTGGTTTATTTTAAAAAATTGAATTAGTAAACCTATTTACCATTGGTAGATGTTTAATAATAATAATAATAATAATAATAATAATAATAATAATAATAATAATAATAATAATAATAATAATAATAATAATAATAATAATTAAATATCCACTGACCATGGAGTTTGTGTTATTATTCAGTCCAAACTCTTTTGTCGTCCAGAATTCGTTCGAAGAATAAAGCTTAAAATATATAGGACGATAATTATGCCTCTTATACTATATGGTTCTAAAGCATGATCGCTTATTTTGAAAGAAGAACGCAGTTTGAAAGTATTTGATAATAAAATTCTGAGGCTTATATTCGGATCCAAGAGATACGGGAATGGGGAACGGCGGAAACTTCATAACGAGAAACTGAATGTTATATAGAAGTAGTACACTTGTTACTTTTTATGAAGATCCTAAACTTGTAACTTTTTGTCCGGCTCAAAACTCTTGATGTCTGTCGAAAGCCAATGATGGTGTGTGCAGGTGCGACGTTGTCGGATATTGCTTCCTTTCGTGTACAGGCATAAGGTGAAACATTAACACGAGAAATTAAGAAGTTCAAAAACAAATTCGTTCTTACAAATTTATTAACGCTATTGTGACATACAACATAAGAGCGTCCCTTTGATATTGCTTTCTCGTAATCCAGGAACAAAGCTATTAGACAACGTTGTCCAACTTGCATTGGATATTGTGAAAAGGAGGGCACGCCATAAACGTCAGGAGGTTTGAGCCGAACTGTAAGTCTTTCCTCTAATGGTGCCTAACTCACGGAACAGCCCTGTATTTCAAAATAGAAAATTATTTATGAAACCAAATTTTGTGTGTGTTTTTAAATATCTGTCTTGAGAGTTCAGAATTAAACCTACTTGAACATACAGTTTAATTTCATAAATACAGTAGGACACTGAACGAAAGATAAAGAGGCGTATGAAACAAACAAACAAACAAACAAACTGACAATACAGATTGCAAATCATCATTGAAGGAATCTGGAATCTATCAGTAAATACTTTAGTTTCATGCTGTTCAAATACGTAAAATAAGAAGGACAGCAGGATTCAAATCTTGTATTAAAAATATACGTTAAAAAAAATCAAAAAGTTTAGGGTGATGAGAAACAACTAGTGGAAAGTTAGTTGTAAAGAAAAAGTGTGGGAAAGATAAGAGCAACAGGCGAGGTAGGAAGGGCCAATGCGATGCGATGACTCTCATTAGCATGTTGAATACGCCACACCCTAGCTGTCCTCTACAGCTCAGGAGACCCTTGATTTACCATGGTCAAAGGTCGCCAGGTCGCAGAGTCCTCTAAGGGCGAAGAATAGAAGAAAAGAAGTTTTATCTCAACCATCTCACACACTTCACTTGCATAACCTCCCCAGAGAACCAACGTTTATCAGAAACACTCCTATCAGGAAACACTTATTACACACACACATACGAATTATATAGTTGTGTATGTGTAATCTGCCTGCCTTTTTTCTTCCAAGAAACATCACATAAAATATGAATGTAAAGAGACAATCAAACAAAATAAACAGAATTATAAGAAGACTACTCCACACGCTAAGCATTGAGAGACGGAATAAGGGAGATGTTCACTTCATATTATCTGAACTCCAGTTGCATTGGATTTGCTCGTAATCCTTTCAACTTTAATAGGACATATTTGCTTAGTAGCATTGGCTTTAATCCTTTCAACTTTAATGGGACATTATTCACTATATTCTACCATACGCTTACACGTAGTAAGTATGTGATACAGCCTGGATGCTAATTTTTGATTAAGATGAGGAATATGTTCTGGTATGTTTAGTGGTATACGCAAAGGGAAGGTTTCCGGGATTTTAACTCTCCTTCAGAAAGATATGTAAAAATACAAATTTACTCTGTTAAGATAAATACTATA
Source organism: Thermobia domestica (assembly GCF_964235325.1). NCBI lineage: Eukaryota > Metazoa > Arthropoda > Insecta > Zygentoma > Lepismatidae > Thermobia > Thermobia domestica. The sequence continues at coordinate 57,914,161 of NC_137456.1, read as the reverse complement.
CGCATTTCCTTAAACAATATGAGCTTCGGTGCGTGAATCTTCCCTCCATAATGGAATTCTGTGTACACTACCGGTGGCATGTATATTATTTCATTATGTATATGTTTCAAAACAACACCGACAACGTTTGGGAGGTGATTCCTGACACAAAGATAAGACAAAATTTATATACCAACCTGGGTGCACAAATGCTTCCTTTCGGAGTAATAGGCTACCGAAAACATGAAAAAATCCATTTTAAAGGTCCATAGCTCCAAAACTATGGGACTAGTCGATCCAAAACTTTACTTAGGAAATAAATACGTGCCCTATCCAAAAATTCATGTTCCAGAATCCTAAGGTACTCACGTAACAATTTTTATAGAGGGAGTTTGGCTACGGGAATATAATTTGAAGTACTCAATAACTACTTCTATAAAAATTGTTGCGGAAGTACTGCAGGATTCTGAAACATTGATATTTGGATAGGGCACATACTAGTAGTTCCTACGTGAAGTCTTGACCCGACTATGGTACGAGGTAGCTGTGGACCTTTAAAGTTCATTCAGCAGCCTATGACTCCGAAAGGAAGCACTTGTGCACTCAGGTTCGTTTATACGTTTTGTCTTATCTTGGTGTCAGGAATCACTTCCCAAACGTTGTCGGTATTGTTTTAAAACACCTTGTATATACATAATGAAACACCCTGTATATATATATATATATATATATATATATATATATATATATATATATATATATATATATATATATATATAATATCATTATACCATCACAACACTACATTATCTAAGTTAAAAATAATAAGAAATAAGAAAAATAATGTAACGTGTGTTAGAATTTCAAGTAGAGAAGAAGGTATAAAATATCTTCCTACCGTAATTATAAGGGAAACTACAGTTGATGACCTGAATCTTTATTTTTTCTTAATTTTAAAGAATTGAAAGGATTGGAATTTGTGTATTAAACAGGTAATCACAAAACAGTTCTAAACAATCGTTCCTATTAATATAAATTTACATAAAACTTTCAGAATAGCTTAGTCATGTAATTATGTAGTAGGATACATTCTTAAGACTTCTTCGGCTGGTTTGATATCAGCAGGGTGCGAAATCCCGGGGAGACGGGGAAATTTCCCTGCACCAAAAATTTTATGCTTGCATTTTCCCCTCACCAAAATCTGTAGGACACCAATATTAGACTAGAGGGGGAGATGGAAAGCAAATGCCTACGAATATCCACCAAAGCTAAAGAAGACGGTCATAATGAGGTGGATGATAATAGTGGGTTAAGAAAGGGAAACGAAACGGGAGGACCCCGAGAAAACCTCCGCACACAGTGTTTGTATACCACAAGTAGAATTTGGCGTGAGCTAGATAAAGCCAGGGATCTCATCCACCGGAAATGACCGCTCTACCACTAACTCAACGCGGCTTTTCGTTGTGCTTTCAAGTATTTGCATTGAAATCATATCTGTTATTTATAACAACATATTCTTGCTAATAATACAATACAGATACATAGGTGACCGGATATCTGAGCGACCAAACTGAAACACTAAAAACTTAGCGAAGAAACGGGAATTTCATAAATAATAATAAAACTATACTCAGACTCTACAGTTCGTGGAGATCTATGGCTGGCCAGGTGGAGCGCTTCAGTTTCGTAGGTTTAATGCTTGGTTAGCACATCGGTTCTCAGACCTATTATTTCTGACTTCTAGATCTCATTCCACTATTTTCATGAATGCAGTCTTCAATATGATGATAAACACTACGGGACAATGATCCCACGGGAGTCTAACCCTGGACCATACGCACCGAAGTGTATATTAAATGTAGTAGATAAGTGTACCAATATAGGTTAAATGAATAAATAACATTATTAAAGTATTTTAAATTACAATGACCACTAGTTTCGACATTTATTATTAGTAGTATTACTATGACTACTACTACTACGACGACGACGATGCTAATAATAATAATAATAATAATAATAATAATAATAATAATAATAATAATAATAATAATAATAATAATAATAATGAGTATTTCAACTTTTTGGAGCAGCTACTTCATGTGTGGAGCACAGTCAGGCATTAATGTGGACCGCTGAACCTCTTCCTCCCCACCATTTTCAAACGATTTCGCACCCTCCGGGAATTTCCCCAAGTATTTTTCTGCTTCTTATTTCCCTTTTGTACTTTCTCAAAACTGTGCATTATCTTATACTAAAGCTCAGTCAGTTGCAAAATTTAAGGCGTATAATTCGTATGTCTCTAACAATTACATCAAAATAACCTACTTTAATTATTTTTAAAGAACTGCTTTTTTGACAAACTTATTTATTTTTTTAAAGTTGCCATTTTTTGATAATATATTAAGTCGAGAGTGTTAAGAGTTAATAGAACCGAACACGCTAGAAAATAGCATACATACTGTATTTGGCTAAATTGTACTGCATATCTAGCATACGAAACTTTCAAACTTAATTACATTATTTATAACCACTACAGTACAATTAAACTACGATTTCTATGAATAAGTGATAATGCTTTTATGTATAGACCTACTACGTTTTGAAACAAATTTAGTGAGAACATAAAGTTCTAATAGTCAGATACCATGAAGGAGAAACATTCGGTTCATATTTTATTTTATTATTTATTTATTTATTTATTTATTTATTTATTTATTTATTTATTTTTTGAAAGAAGCCTCCATCAGAATTGATTACAAACTTTAGGGGGCATCCGAAAAGTACGGAACTCGACAGAATTTCTTCATTATTACTTGTTTCAAGAATCTTGTTAACACGTTAATCCTATCACAATCCGCCAAGTGCTAATGGAAAGTCAGCGTCGACTTAAATAGTAAATTACGAATAACATTTCGAACATCGGAAGCTCGAAAAGCATCGAACGAAACAGGAATATCACGCGAGTTCCGAATTCTCCCTTTGTGTTTCTTTTGAGTTCCTGGTACGTACTTTGAAAACTGCTTATGATTCCAGATTTTGCAGCATACTGTGTATTTAAGTGAAGGATACATATGAAGACAACATTAGCAAAGTGCTGAACAGTAATTGTATCAACTGAGTTTCTACTAAACTTTTTTTTTTTTTTTTTTTTTGGTCTTGTGAACATGTGATATAAAAACAGTTGTGACCGTGAACAAGTTAACATTGTACCTGTGAGTTTTCTCCCACATTCTCATTCTACCAATTCTTCTTTCATCATTCACTTGCCTTAATCATCCGTCTTCCATAGCCTATAGGACATAATCGTGGGACGTTAAACTGAAAGATTTCGAAATTGTAAACAAATATTCCGCGGATATTCTGGACTGATGATAAAGATGGAGTTTTATGAAATGTGACCCCTAAGGGGGAAAATGTGTAAAGCACTTAAAGTACATAGCTACAGCAGTTTCATCATTTGGGGAGGACAGGGGGGGCAATTGCCCGCCTTAAGAGTTTGAGAAATGCATATATTGTAATCAAGTGTATACGAACATACTAGTTCGATTTCCGGCGGGAGCTCACAGGCGCGGATCCAAGAGGAGGGCTATAGCCCCCTCCTCTTGAAGCTTAGGGATCCAATCCTACTTTCTTTACACTAGATAAAGCGGCAAACTATGGTTTAGCCCCTCCCTCTATCATATCCTGGATCTGTGGCTGGGAGCTCACACAGTTCGAATTCTATGTTAAGCTATAGGTCCACATCTCACATAGCCTTGCTGCTGAAAGGAACGCTAAACTAAAAATCCAATTAAATCACGAACATACTAACAATAAACATGAAACTCTTAGGTCTATGTCGGTGAAAAATCTTGTCACCTACCCCCCCCCCCAAAAAAAAAAAAATCAAAGTGACTACTGTGCTACAGTGACATCGAAGTTGCATTAAAAAGTATTTTTAAACCAGAAAAAAATGCATATACTGCACCTCCCCGTGGGAAGAACGGGCATTCTACTAGTTCTTAAGTGAATTTTTGAAAAAAAAAAAAAAAATAGCCTTATTATAGCAGTGAATTCCTCTATTCCTCTAGTTCGAGCTCCTTAAGTTTGGCCTATTGGCATTATTGGATGACGTCTGAGTATATAACTTTTTCTTTTTAAAAAAAATATGATACGTTTTAGTTAAGTAAATATGCAGAGATTTCAGAACAAGAATACTGGAAATAAGTTCTCAGGCAGACAAAACGCCTTTAAGAAAATTATAGACTAATACAAGCTACTGACTATGCTTAGCATAAATTACAGGAATTATCCCACACACATATCATCTTTGAGTATACTCGATACAAAAAGAATCTGAGATAATAATAGTAATAAATCCCAATATAGAATAAGAAGAGTAGTCGAGTTGGATTGCTTCCAACGGAGCATATACTTAGTAGGTGTAATTTGTGCCTAGGGCTATCACAAGGATGAATGTGATATTATTACACGTTGGACGTAAAATACTGGATTTCACCCAGTGTGTATGTATATATGTTCGCCTTCAATCAATAGCTTAGAATGTAATCACAGTACAAGTTGTTTCAATCCTTCTCCACACCCTGTCTGCATCTGTCTTTATTCTTTGAGAGACAAGTGAGAAATGATCTATTGACCCTTAGCAACGTGCAGAAGCCACTGTGGGCGGAAGGGGCCTCCGAGGGGGATTTCTTTCTCACGAACCGCTCATGAATGTATAGAAGACACATTAAGGAAAGTATCGTCCATAAACCGGTCCAACTAATATTACTTAATCTTCCAATCACGTGAAAGCATTTACAAACATATAACAGCTTCTGAACTTTAAAAATGAATATAACGTACATATCATAGCAAACAATCCTATACAGGGTGTTTCAAAAAAAAAGTATCGAACAAACATTTCACAGACAGATACTTCGCATTTGGGTCGTATGGAAATGGAAATACAAGAAACGTATCTTGACATAGATTGCAGCAATATATTCTAGGGATATTTCTTGTTATCTGTAAATATTCTGACACTTCTTAAATATTGAAAATTCATTAAACTTTGTCCCTTGTACATCCATTGGTCATGACTCTTGAAACGATAAAGTTTTAATCTTCAGAGCAAAAATGTTTTAAAATCTGGCACGAGCCAAGAAGAAAGATGAAAATGTAATAGTTAATATTGATTTGCTTGTCTTTTTCAAGGATCTTATAAAATAGAGGATCTGCCCTTACAACAAAATCTTGAAGCCATACGTCACAGTTTCACCACCCCAACTCTGCCCACTCCTCCCAATAGGATCGCAATGTTTTGAGCCAACAATCATGGCGGAAACGAAAGTAGCCAATCAGACGATGGCGGAAACGAGAGTAGCCAATCAGACGTGTCGATGATCGGTTGTTTTTTTGGCTTCATCGATTTAATAGGATGAAGATACATATGGGCAGATCCTTTATTTATAACATCCTTGGTCTTTTTATTGCATTTTTTTTCACGAGCTACCCTAGCCAATTGTTTTAAGTTGGTCACAAGGAAGCGGGTGAGGTTAGATTTACATCGAAGTTGCACCACCCGAGTGTGACGTAATGTCACGTGGTATTATCATGGGAGTCGGGGGTGAAACAAAACGAGTCCTGTGGAGCTTCTAACCCCCTTCGCTCGCTCAGCTATGTTTCATAACGTAAGTAAATAACTTTTTGTGCATTATATATTACGTACAAGGGCAAATGAATATTATTTATATCTTATTTTAGTGATAAAAGTGTTATAAAAAATTAAAAAAAAAAAGAAAATAAGAAACTTTCCTTGGGCCGGGTTTGAGCCCACACCAAAAGCGATTTTCATTAGTAGCCAGTGCACTAGTATAATAGGCTACGAGAACCGGTAGCAGCTAGCGTTTCATTTGTGCTATATCCATGCTACGTGGCGAGAAAATGATAACTTCAACCAACCAGAACCGTGTATTTAGCTCCTATGGCTAGGGTCGAGAATGATTAAAACATATGCCTTTATATAATATAAAATAGATTGCTCTTGTTTACTAATCACTCAGACAACGAGTATTTTGTTCTTTATGGTTGCTATAGTGATGAGTTTGTTACAATTAATTGGAAAAAATATAAGGATATACAACGAATGATGAGATGTAGAAGAATAGTGACTTGTAGAATTTGTAGAAGCCAAAAATCTTCGAAAAATAAGTTTAAAAAGTTATTTTATTCTGTGTGGTATCATTTAGACACTTATAGTGTGAACTACATTTTAACGAACTTAGTAACGAATTACATATGTAACTGACTACAAAAAAATTTAGGTTATACTCTTGACTAACTCAACGTTCCATATGTAATTAACTGTAGTAGATACACAACTTTTGTCTTTATCTGGGGCTTAAGTCTTCACTGAGTTTTTTTTAAAAAAAAAAGTGTAGAGGTGAACTGCGAAAATGACAGAAGAGCAGAATGAAAATTCCTCAATAGCTTTATGCGTATCTAATAACATGGCTGGCGAAAGTGTTCACCATGGACTGAATTTAACTCGTAGCCTCATACTTCCTGCATCGTCGATTTCTGCCGTCTTAATCCCTCATTTAAAAAAAAAAAAAAAGTTATTTTAGATTTGGTCGATATTAACGGCGCATCCGACGGAGACAAGGATTTGGAGAAACACAGAATTACGTCAGTGCTACCATCTATTGATAAACACTGGAAGTTTCCATCATTTCTTAACGATATGCAGCATTTAGCGTGCCTATCAGTTTATATATTACGTAGCATTTTAGTCAGTATCCATTCTGCGTTTTCGCTCTTTCTCTCTCTTGACATTCAATGAATGAATCAAGGAGACAACTACCTGGTTAGCGGGGCAAGGAGAGAGGAGAAGAACCTTGAGCATAGGAAATGTCGTGGAAATATGAGTTTAGAACTGCTCTCAACCAACAGTCGACAAGTTGGATCTTGTACAAAGGAAGAATACATGCTGTTTTATTGTACTCCAGGTCACATAGAAATATCTATGAAGTGTATAGCTCATATGTCGAGGTAATTTTTTGGATGGAAGAAAAAAAGAAGCATATATCTATGCTGTAACACTTGTGTCAACTGAGGGGAGCGGTCATTATTTGCGTAGACCTGTCGCGATCACTAGACACTCCTTCTGCCCCCGCCGGTTTCAGAGGTCACACCTAGCCTACGTTAAGATTTGGCACATCTCTCGCTCTTTCTTTATCTATCATTAGTTTCTTTTTTTAATTTATTTTTCCTGTTTAATTTTTCTTTTCCTTTCTTACTTACAAACTCCTTTTCTACCTGTCGTACCTGGCCGCTGGCATAATTACAGTGTTGCCAATGACAATGAAACATCTGCAACATTCATGTTCATGCACACTTAAAGAGAAAGTCGATGAAAATCTTATTCTCACTACTTCCAAACGCATTGTAGAAGAGAACGTTAAGTCCACTAATTAGGTGATAAACCAACTTCATTATTATCACCCTAGTAGTAAGGTTGGTTGGCCCACCGTTGGGGATTGAGTGGGATTTGGTCAAAACGGTGAGTAATGGTCGGTGCGGGCCTATAGCGGAAAAACTTATGTTGGCCCAACGTTGGTTAAATATATGGTTGTCCAACCAATTATTCTACGGACCTTAACTCAACGATACTAGAATTGACTGTTTTCCCATCCAAGAAATACGTTACTTTAGTGTTGGTTAAATGTCGGGGAACCGCTCGTTTGGTTGACAAACTGACCAAACCTGACGTTGGGCCACCGTTGGTATGTCGCGTCACCACGAATTTCCCAACGTTGGGCCAACTGATTTTGCTACTAGGGCATAGTAAGCTAATTTTATACGATTACTTGGATAAACTAATAGTGTACATCAGAGATATCTGCACTTGGTAAGTGGACTTCTAAATTTGAGTCAACATCATCATCTACATCAAGCGTAATTCACTTAACCTATCCTCTTATAACCTAAAATCTGTCTAACACTTCAAAGTTACATAGCTAATATTCGCTACACACACACACACACACACACACACACATCAACACATTAAAAATAATTCTAAATACATGTTAACTACACTCTAAATTGTGTTTATCATTTATACACACAGTTTTGTTTTACCGTATCAAAACAGTAGTGAAAATCCCCAAAATACCTCATATCACATCATAGGTGTGTTCATTAGCATTGGCGTTATAGGTAATGTAAAATATACCTTGAAATGATTGTACCAATCTGGTTTTACTCAAAGTGCTCTATTAGCAAGAATTCTTGCAAAGAAAATTTTAAAAAATAGAGAAAATAAGTAGAATAAGTAAAAACTGGTTCATTTTATGTTTAAAATATAACTACGTGTACTTACAAATAAAGAGCCAGTAATTGTTTTTGCCTGAATATCTTATGGTGGGTACTTATCTTTTAACTCAATTTATGTAAGAAATGTCAATAGACAAAATCTAACATGAGGTGAAATATCCATGGAATATACGATGTTGAGGCTCTTCACACCTGAGTCAAGTGACGATTTTATACGAAAATTGATAAACAAAAAATTTAGCTCCCCACAGACCTGTCAAAAGTGCGATGGAACAAAAAAAAAATACAGAACGAAAAGTATGGCCCTTACATCATTCGATGTTCATCCTGAAAGTTGTATAACTTACTTATGACTAGCAATTACCCTTATGGGTGATGTTCATAGATTTGAAAGTTATCCTAAATTGTATGACTTAAAATCTAAAGAAAGACTGGTTTTCTTCAATGCAATTGTAACATGATAAACAATCTCATCGTTCGAAGGTACTTTAAGTAAGCAAGTTTCGAATTCTTGTGATGGAAAAAGGTATTAGCAGTATACTACTCACTGAAAAAAAGTCATTGCAGGTTACATTAAAAAAAAATACCAACAGATTGGATTGATCTTCAGATCTTACCTCTTCATCTAAAAATATGATCATTCATAATGACAGTGCTGAATTCCAAACAACTTTCAAGACGGCATCGTTAATAATAAATAAATAAATTAAAATTAAAAAAAAACTATTCTACCATTGCAGATAGACTAATCAGAACACAACGACTAGCAGACATAGTATACTTTAGGGCGGTATATGGGGCGTTTACACTTAGTCGATTTGCGTTCGATTCAGTTGAATTGACGTCACTTTTCACGACGTTAACGTGTAAACGGGACTTCAATTTAATCGCTTGTTGATCGAAGGCGACTAATCGACTGGCAACTGAATTGAAAAACGTTCTATTTTCTTCTGCTGTAACACCGCAAATTGTACCAATTACTGCTTGCTTGGACATCTTTAAAATTGCCAGTCGATTTCGAATCGACCAGAGGAGAGCGAGTCGACAAGCAGCATTCAATTTCGGTTGAAAACAATAGAACACATCCATCGATCTGATTTGGCCTAGTTGCTTCGATTTAGTCGCATATGCAACAAGTCGATTTAGTCGTGCGACTAAATCGACCAAGTGTAAACGCCCCAATACAGTTGTTGGTAATGACCAGACAAGGTCCAGTAACAGACGGTTTTAAATTTTTAATGTCAGTAATTTTATGACACTCGCTAGTATGAACTACAGCAGTTTGAAATATCACTTGCACATCATACCATTCATGATACATATTTCGCTCAAACGGCTCCGAGTTGAGTCATACGAAAATAGATAAATTTTGGTCATTAATCAGTGTTGAAATGTGGAGAAAAAATATAGAACAAAACATTATGGTTATTAAATTATTTGGTATTCATTCGAAGAGTCACAATGACACTTATGTATGACTGATAATCACACAGCAGCAAGTTGATATTTATGAGCAGTGAGTGAAACATGGTCCATCATAAGCCGGATGGAATTATTGATAATGTAATTACTGCGAATAAAGATTCTGTAATGAAAATTCAAACATAATATAAACTACCTGTTAATTTAAAATTTGTTCGAATGCGTTTTGCGTTTTAGAATACAAACACTTAACTCTAAAATATACGTAGACTAATCGTAGTGACAAAGTTAAACACAAATAATGTATTTTAACTTTAAATTTAAAAAAAAACACTTCATTAAAACCGATTGGATTATACCTATAATATTATTTGATACAATTTTCCACTACACTATTTTTTGTAATATTTCATCATAGGTAATTATATTACCTTACTAATTATATTGTCATATTTATGCGTCTTTCCTTTTCTATTTTCTACCCTTTATTAGATCAAAAGATCCAATATATTTTAATAATAATAAAAAATTCTTGTACGCGCCTCATATCTGGAGAATTACATACAGTGTAGCCAAACTTAAACTATCACTTAACACAGTATGATGTGCTTATTCCGTAGAAAATACGAAAACTCGATTTTGGGGCGTTCAAAAATGTTGTCGCGGACCCAAAAACTAATTATTGGCCAAGCTCACAATCTTTTGATGCATTTTTTGATCATTCCTAAAATTCCTGTCCCAAATCGCAATCTTTTGATCCATTTTTTGATCATTTCTAAAATTCTTGTTATTGTCTTCGTCAATTACCGAAATGCTTTATTTACAACTAAAAATGTTGGAAACGGAATGAGTGAAATGGATCATTCGCCTGCTATTCTCACTTTCAAATGTTATCTGCTAATCTCAAATAATCCAACATATGTAGTAATTAGGAACATATTGAACAAACTCTTGTATTTTTTTTTTTTCCTATTATGTGATGCGATTAGTGTTGCTCATAAGATAAGACTTGTGGCTGGAAAAGATGTCGTGATAGTGATGGGTCATCTCAGAAAGTGTATCTGTTTCTACTGAAAGAGCTCTGTCTCATCTTATATCTTGTCACGATAATTCTGTCTCGTCTCGTGTGAAACCGCAGATTCTATCTTACCAACATGATGGAAGAGTGTTAGTCAGTGCTGGCCAATAGAGCGGCATAGCAGAAAAATCAGTGAATATTTGTACACTGAATATTACCGATATGATGGAAGAGTGCTGGTCAATAGAATCACATAGCAGAAAAATCAGTGGATTTTTACACTGAATATTACCGACTTGATGCAAAAGTGCTGGTCAATAGAATCACATAGCAGAAAAATCAGTGGATTTTTACACGGAATATTACCGACATTATGGAAGAGCGCTGGTCAATAGAACCACATAGTAGAAAAATCAGTGGATTTTTACACTGAATATTACCGACTTGATGCAAAAGTACTGGTCAATAGAACCACATAGCAGAAAAATCAGTGGATTTTTACACTGAATATTACCGACATTATGGAAGAGTGCTGGTTAGGGTGGAGCGAAAAAATTTTTTTTTCGAAATTCGAATTTGAATAGGGGGCAAAAGTTGCATCATATCGTAGTACTTTACCATAGAAAATTTCAATTCTCTAAAATAATTTTTAGCCGGGGCGCAAGGGGCTTTAAGTTTGAGATTTTGCAAATCAATTTCCGTTTACTATGTAACTATGTAGCAAATCTTCGCTGAATGTAGATTTTAATTTGTATTGTGGATAGAGGGCAAAAGATGCATCCTTTGTCAATAGATAACAACATGAATTTTTAATTCTCTAAAATTATTTTTAGCCGGGGTTCAATGATCCTGGAACTTTGGAATAATAAGACGAAAAGTGATCAACTATAAGCATTTTGCGAGTTTGTCATAAAAAAAGCTTTTTGCTATTTAATAAGTCTTCTGATATCATACAATGAACTTTTGGCAGTATTGTTAATAGTATAATAGTTTGGTTGGTGGTGACAGTGGCGTAACTAGGGGGAAAACGGGGCTTGTGCCCCGGGCGCCGAATTTGGGGGCGCAAAACTGGGCAAATAATTATTTTCACTATAAAGCAAGGAAAGGAGTTTAGCAAACTAAAGATCATAAAAAAATACCTCAGAAACTTAAGAGGGCAACAACGACTCACCAACCTTAGGATCATATCCATAGATCATAAGTTAGCTTCAAAGCTATGTTTTGAGGACATTATAAAAACCTCTGCATCCAAAAGAGCCCGCAAGGTTAAATTTTAGTTCCAGCTTTTTGTGTTTTCATTTAACTTACATCGATTTAAGATATTTGTAAAATGTTCGAGTGTACTCAAAACAACAGCTTGATTGTTTTTCATAATTAAATATTATACTTTAAAGCAAAAGACTGTTGATTCATTCTACACATATCCACATCCTGATATAATTCCAAAAACATTGTGATTTGCAGTTATTTCGTTAAGACTTTAAGAATGTGTCAAGCATGCTACTCTCAGATTATTTGTCAATCAGTTACAAAGTAGTTTAGTGTTTTATCTTGTACTAAAAATTAAAATATGTACCATAATTTTGAAATCAAGCTTTACCACTTGAAGAAAGAATGGAATACGAGAACTACTGTCTGATGCCAATATCAGGTATAATTGGGGAGGCTTTTGGTTTGGTTGGTCGGGAGGTGCTAAGGCGAGTTCTTGCTCTGGGCGATAACTAGTCTAGTTGTGTTGCTCGGTGGTGAGTAAAAAATTATATTCGGTACAGGGTACCGAAAAATTGATATTACTTGTATAAAGAAATTCAAGAAAAGAGAAGGAAGGAAAGCCAAAAAGCGATCTTACGGCGAAGTTTTCAACCAAAGAGTATTATACTCTACTATAGTTACATTATCGAATCTTCAGACTACTTGTCATCTTCGGAAACAAGATAGAAAGGCAATAAAGACTTAAGCTGGAGAAGATCAATTTTAGTTGGAAATATCCTTTGAAGAAGACAAGAGAGCAAGCACAGATTGGATGCACGAAAATGAGAAAATTCGTCCCAACATTAGCAAAAGTAAAGGAGAAAACCAGCGTGACTAGAAGAAAAATTGCAGTAATTGCTACTGTGGTTTTGGAAGATTTTTAATATGTGAGTCTAGAGCAGTCGCAAAACATAATTGACAGAAGTAAAATTCAAAGAAAGGTTGTAAAAATGGTATAAATGTAAGAACTAAAGAGACTGTTAATAAAGTAAAACCTCGTGCCATCTATTTTGATTGGAAGAAAGACCAAACGCTCACGATGTCCGGAAAATGAAGATGGAAGAACATTATTCTATCCGTGTGGAAACGAGTAACAAATTTCTCGGCTATGTCGGAATGCTTTGACCGGATCAGCATCTGCAAAGAGTATTGCTAGTTTCATCTGCCGCGAATTACAAGAAAATAATATGGACCTATCAGATGTGGTAGCTATCGGTTGCGATGGCACTAATATTAATGTTGGGTCAAAAGGAGGAGTGATTAGAGTGCTGAAAACTATTTCGGGGGACCCATGCAGTGGTGCATATGCTTATTGCAGTTCATTGAACTATCACTTCGTCATTTACTAAAAGAAATCAATGGTGTAAGTATTGGCCCTTACACTTTCTTTGGCTCTATTGGTAGATCATTTGAGAATTGTGAAACAAATTCAGTGTAGGGCTTCGAAAAGATTTCTTCAGAACCTCCTACACTCCTAAATGTGCCTGATCTCAGTTATGATCAGAGGTACTTGTGTAAAATACTCCAATCTGTAATAAGATGAGACTGATAAAAGCCTAGCAGATTAAGAAACTTGGGCATGTTCGCTGGTTAACAGTGGCTTACAGACTTTTGCGTCTATAGGTGTATATAGCAATGCCAAATCCTTCAGAGGAGCTCAAAACTCTATCAAAGTTCGTAGTAAAAGTATATGCACCAGTGTGGTTCAACATCAAACTGAAACCTCTTGTCAAATACGGAGCTAAACATTTGTTCCTGACCATAAAACTTTCGCGATGTTTGCAAGAGCTATATAAGACTCTAGTCAATAAAGTAATTTCCAGAAATGCATACTATGCGAATCCTCAAAACATTCTCATTGCTATGATTGATGTCGACAGATCAACTACACGAATCCTTGCTGCTGATAAAATATTCCAATCCAGAAAGCAGTGTAAACCTTCTGAAATTCGTTCCTTCGAAGTGCCAGTATTAAACTTCGAGACTAATAATTACACAGAAATGATAAACTTTAATGAGTGTAACGTAACAGAACGCTAATACTGACTCATGAGACAGATGAAAAATTGCAAGAAATTTACGCTTCAGAAAATACATGTATTGATATCCCTGAGTTGAAATATCATACGCAAGTAGTAGAAAGAGTAGTGGAAATAATTAGTGAAGCTTCTTTCAGTATCTGGGGCACGAGAGAGCGATTTCTTTATTCGTTCCAAAATTGACTCGAGAAAATACATGCCTAATTTTGAGACAAAGTCGCAGTATTTTGCAGGAAGACGTGAACGAAACTTATGAAACATTCAATCTAATGTTGGCGGGTGGGTGGGATTGAACTCGACGGCAGCCACCTCTTAGTGGTGAATTCTGGCTTGATGTAGCCTGTTACATAGAATATGAACTTCGGTAGCTTTAGAAATTCAACTCGTCATGACAACGAATCTTAACACCCTCAAATTACAGTCTACTGTACTTCAAGCGAAGAGCTATCTAATAATTACACAAATACAGAACAAACGTGTATTTGTTTACAAAATCTACGAAACTTAAGGCCCATTGAGCCCCGGCTAAGAATATTTTAGAGAATTAACATTTTCCATGGTAAAGTACTATAATATGATGCAACTTTTGCCCCATATCCAAATTCGAATTTAGATTTTTAAAAACTTGGCCTCTTTTCATTTATTTGCATAATCTGACAAACTTAAGGCCCATTGCGCCCCGGCTAAAAATTATTTTAGAGAATTGAAATTTTCCATGGTAAAGTACTATAATATGATGCAACTTTTGCCCCCTATCCAAAATCGAATTTCGAAAAAAAAAATTTGGCCTCTTTTCACTCCACCCTAGTGCTGGTCAATAGAATCACATAGCAGAAAAATCAGTGGATTTTTACACTGAATATTACCAACATTATGGAAGAGTGCTGGTCAATAGAATCACATGGCAGAAAAATCAGTGGATTTTTACACTGAATATTACCGACATGCTGGAAGAGTGCTGGTCAATAGAACCACATAGCAGAAAAATCAGTGGATTTTTATACTGAATATTACCGACATGATGGAAGAGTGCTGGTCAATAGAATCACATAGCAGAAAAATCAGTGGATTTTTACACTGAATATTACCGACATTATGGAAGAGTGTGAACTGCACCCCATCTGCTGCGTGGAGCCGTAAGTCAGCAGACAATGGTGGTTCATAATTTCATATGGTTTCCAAAAGTATCGAAAGTCTGCAGCCCATCGAACCACTGAAATTCCATAGAAAATGAAGTTGGAATAGGTGCACATCAAACATATTGTAAAGATGACATCTCGTAGTCTTCATGAAGAAAATAGCTATCACCACGAGATGGCACCAGCCCATAATCTGGTCGCCAGCAAGAGATCTTGCAAAGTATTGTATAACGCATCTGAGTCTTCTGTATCAGAATGCAAGTCCGTTGGAACAAAAGCTTCCACCCACGAATCAGATGAAACTATATAACCAGTAACAGGCCCACATATTGTATAGCACTACGTACCCATGTATCCAATATACATTTAAAAAGAACAATCATCACTGACAAGTAAGTATTTTAGTTCTTCTGTGCTTTAGGTTAGATTAGGTTAGGATTTCCAGGTAAGTACCGGTATATTAGTTAACTAGGTAGATAAGGTTAAGTAACATTATGAGGTAGCTTGAGTCTATAATTAACGACCATGTGTGACAATTCAGTTTTGAACGAATCTCTAGTAAAAATATATATACGCCATTTCATTAATATTCTTTAATTACTTATTTACTTGCATCTTTGGCTTATATAAACATCTTTAATAACGCAATAACCACAATCCATTCAAATAGAATAATTATATTTATCGTAATCATCAACAAGTTTTTTCATACGTATTAACATAATTAATAGACATCCTCACCTATCACTTACAGGTCGTAAATGAGCTACTAAGAATGACATTGAAGATGAATTCCAAAAACCATACATGAATCATTCCTATCAAACTTCATTACAGAAACTAAAATTTGGAAGGTACATTAATGCGAAGCTATACAATAGACATCAGGAACATCGGGTTTTTACACTGAATATTACCGACTTGATGCAAAAGTGCTGGTCAATAGAACCACATAGCAGAAAAATCAGTGGATTTTTACACTGAATATTACCGACTTGATGCAAAAGTGCTGGTCAATAGAATCACATAGCAGAAAAATCAGTGGATTTTTACACTGAATATTACCGACATTATGGAAGAGTGCTGGTCAATAGAATCACATAGCAGAAAAATCAGTGGATTTTTACACTGAATATTACCGACATTATGGAAGAGTGCTGGTCAATAGAATCACATAGCAGAAAAATCAGTGGATTTTTACACTGAATATTACCGACTTGATGCAAAAGTGCTGGTCAATAGAACCACATAGCAGAAAAATCAGTGGATTTTTACACTGAATATTACCGACATTATGGAAGAGCGCTGGTCAATAGAACCACATAGCAGAAAAATCAGTGGATTTTTATACTGAATATTACCGACATGCTGGAAGAGTGCTGGTCAATAGAACCACATAGCAGAAAAATCAGTGGATTTTTACACTGAATATTACCGACATGCTGGAAGAGTGCTGGTCAATAGAATCACATAGCAGAAAAATTAGTGGATTTTTAAACTGAATATTACCGACATGCTGGAAGAGTGCTGGTCAATAGAACCACATAGCAGAATCACTGGATTATACTTCTTTCTAATCCTGATAGATAATAGAACATGATGAAGATTCATAGCAACACTTAGAATTTAAGAGCCATAGAAGGCAGCTTTCTAACATACAGCCACACTTGGCTCTGAATTCGCGATGGCTGCAACAGTGAAAAGGTTCAAATGTTCATATTTTCCTTTTAACAATGGATTTATAAAACTATTATTTGTGGCAAATCTAACATATGCTTTTTAATGATTTATAAGAACCCATAAATGTATCTTGAAGACTCATTATGTTATTTTTCAAATAACAGTTATTCATTTCAGAAAGCCCGGTTTTCGTCATGGCCAGCCGCTTTCTTCTACTGATGTTTCCGAGATGTGTTCTTCGTTGTTCTGCTGATTTACTCTAGAGTTACTATTTCAGCAGAAAATTACGTAAATGTCCAGTTGTAAAGTTCCTTCAACTGTTTATGCAAATAAGCATTTATTCTGCAGCGAAAAAGGAAAAGAAAAGAAAAAAAAACATTTCTACTGTACAAGCAGTGCTGTAGTCCTAAAATTTTCAGAGGGTACGCGCTGTTTTGTGATCATCTATGATTGTCATAAAAAAACAACAACATAGAAGACATTTTTAATGAACAATGTAAAACGTATGTATTAATTAATTCAATTAAAATATAATGGGTACCTTACTGTTTTATATTCTAAAAGTATTTCAATTTATTTTCTTGATGACACTCCTTACTTATATCACACCATTAATAACATAAATGGGTGTTGAATTTTATCATTCGTTAATCATTATATTATATCCTATATTATGAATTTCTTTAAATATTGATCTTGTTGAATTTGATCCTCTTCACAGATACATATCGTTCAATGCTCTTGAAAGAGAACTCGAGAGACTGGAAGAATTTGGTTATATTCGAGTTAGTGAAATCATTTGATAAGAGTGGAAGAAAAATGTGTGTAATTTTAAAGTTGAATTTCAGTTTGATTTATGGCTCCTCTTGACAGATACAGTACTTATTCCTTCGCGCTAGGTGTACTCCACGTCCAATACTTGTATTTAAAAGACAAATTAATATATATTGCAGCAACTCTCAACAGGCACGTAGCCAAGGGGGGAGGGTCCGGACCCCCCCCTTCGAAACCACAAATGAAAAAAAAATAAAGAAGAATGAAACAAAATGAAATGAGAAAAAAGAAAGATCAGCGTTAAAATTTTTTTAAAAAATACAGGAAGCATTTGGTTACTCTTTCTTATGAGGAGATTTGTATTATTTGAAATACATGGTGGCAAAGTGATCGAGATAGCCTGGAAGAGTCAGGGAATTTTAAATTTCTTGAAAAGTTACAGAATTCTCAGAATTTCTGCTGCTAGTCAGGGAGATTTCAAGCGTCCAAAAGCATACTGCCATTGTGTAACAACGTAGATATTTTTTTTTATCATCGCATCCTTGCAGTATTAAACATGTTATTTCAAAAACAATTTTGTATTGCTCCTTTATTAACCTGTCATTTGGAACAGACAGTAGTTGACGGAATAATAAAAACAAAAAACTATGTGGATAGAAAGTTCTGTTAACATTTGATTCAACACAGAAAACAACGCAAATATTGTAAAATATTTTACAAGACATTATTGAGTATGGACTTTTCATAATAGTTGAGGTCATAATGAAAGGAAAATTGTTATATTTTAATGAACAGAGGAAAACTTAAATATTGTAAAATCTTTTTCAGTACGTTTATTTTATTTTATTTTATTTTATTTTTTTCACTCGAGATTTCTTCATAGTTTGTTATTAAAATACTTATTAACATACCGTCATTTTATTGTCCTAACAAACCAATATATGTTGATAGTAAAATAGCTTAAATTGATCGAGCTCCTGGGCCTTCAGAATTTCATGTCACGCCTCCCCTCCCCCTCCCCCCCGTCACGAAATCCTGGCTAAAAGAATCAATATACGTTTCAGTAAAATAGTTTAGAATGGTCGAGTCAGTCGTGTGGTGACAACGGATTTCGTTCGGAAAAGTATTAAGTAGCTCATGTCACTCTTCACTATATAATTGTGTGAAACAAGATCGGGTTTAAAGTATTTTGAGAATTAAGACTTAAGTCAAAGAAAAATAAACGTTTGCGTCATATTTATTTCCTCAGTATATATATATATATATATATATATATATATATATATATATATATATATATATATATATATATAAATGTTTTCTATTTATAGTGTCATAAGAGTTTTCATCGTAAAGCATGAGTGGGTCCCGACTTCACTCCTCTAACATAGGCAAACAGAAAACACGATATACTCTATAATTTTACTGCAGCTTCTCACATTTGAGCTTTAATCTCAAACTTGAAATTCTTTGTTTAATTATTGAACTCTTATTAAGAAGACCACTTCTCTAGATGACTGTTTAAGTCCAAAGATTTGGGAGGTCATTTTAAATAAGATTCACTGTGCACAAAAACACTCGCAACATTTTCTCCAAGAGAGTGGGGGAAGTCCGATGCACAAGTGAAGTCGCAAATATATACACCTTGATGCATAAAATACTTCCCGTAAATCAATTATAATTTATGAACTGTGAGTGTTCCCGATCACAGAGAGATCCGGGTGATGTCTCATTGAGCAGAGCAGCTTCATCTGAACCAACATGGCAGCTAGATGACAATAGGTAGTAAGTCACCGAGCTTAGCTAAGCCAACATCAGCCAGAAAGCGAGCCTACTGATAGGCAAATAAAAGACAAGGACAGCCATTCATCACTCTCATTTGTCGGGCATTCTTCCCGAATTCAAGGACAGTGGAAGATTAGTGGCAGCAGTCGAGCAGCTTTTAAGGAGAAACAACCACATGATTATTGGCGGGAATTTAGTTCGGTGCAGAACTTCCAGTCTACTAGATCCTACTATAAAACAAAAGTTAACTGGACGTATTTCTTTTGGGATTGTGGACGAAAGGCTAGAACAGTGTTTTCAATTATTAATTTCACTTTTGAGCTTTTTCATCCTACTCGTTTACTCATTTAGAAATACATTCCGTCTATAACATTAATTATTCAGTCAGAAGACAATAGACGGATTTTTTGTTTCACTCCTTTGTTTATATCAACCTATCTCGTAATAAACAGTAATACCAGATTAATTATCTTGTATAGTTATTATTCTAGTGTGCCTTTGCCTATGCTGCCGCTCCAAAGCTCTTGTGTACGTATTTACCACGTTCTTACGTTCACTAAGACCGCGTGAAACTGCTGTATTGCTACCGGGGTCGGCTGTAAGCTTGTTTTATTATTCAGGGTTTGTGTTGCTCAGATTCTATCGATTGAAGAAACATACTATTTCTCTCAACCAGGGGCGGATCCAGGGGGGCGATCGACTTTCTTATTTTATATATATAAATAAAACCCATCCCAAAGTTTGGAGCCCTTAAAAGTAGCAGTATGACAACCCACCGCCTCCTCACAAGTCGGTCCTGGATCCGCCCCTGCTCTCAACCAATCGAACCGGGGCACACAGAACATTGCATAGCTTTGTTAACTACAGTAAATAAATTATACCTGCAGCGGGCGAGTAAGAAAACTTATTATATTTTGACATCTATTTCAAAGAATGGAGCCCATTTCGAAAATCTATGGGGGAGGGGGGATTGCCCTTCCTAGCTCCGCGCTGCGTGTGTCCATGACTATGTATCCAATATAAAATACAAGTAATTTTAACTATATTAAGATTAATTACGTAAATAAATAAATGTAAATCTGAATAGCAGTAACGTTTGTCATCTTTTATATCGTAGCAAGAACACAAGTCCTTTTTCCTGACACGTGCAGTCCCAATATTATGCAAAAATAATAAATGAGAAGGAGGCGAAAATGATCTGCGATGGATGTGCCAAGTAGGTAGGCGGTAACTAGCTTGACAAGTGGTAACCTTCACGGCGTAATGCCTCTCAGGAATGAAGTACATTGTATTTAATGCTTCAACAGAGCTATATATTTTCATAATATGTATAGTTGTATCAATGACAACCGGACAGATATCGATATTGTGGACTCTCTTATTACTGTTTACGAACACTTGCAAGTGAAACGTTGCACGATGCATCTCGAGGCAGTTTTCTTTAAACTGCCTCACACTTTTTTCAGTGGTGCTTTTCTTAGGTAAAGTATATACTGCCCTGGGTCTCAAAGAACAAACTAGCATCTTGGAGAAAATCGATGCCAAAGGCGATAGATCTTCAGTGTAATTTTACACAAATGATTCATTCTGAAAACTAATACAGATTATAAGAAATTTTCGGTATAATGTCAGTAAACATTTATGAGTTTTTCCATGGTTCCCCTTGAGGTAATTTTCAGAATATGTGTATTACATTTGATGTGCAAACCAAGCTGAGTAAGTACGTTTTACTTTGTACAATAGTCCTAGATAAGGTTTTCCAAACTATACACCCAGTTAAAAACAGAAAACGGTAGATTTACCCAAGTTGATGTAGTATGTTTTACTCTGTACAGTAGCCCTAGATAAGATGTTCCAAACTATACGCCTAGTTAAAAACAGAAAACGGTAGATTTACCCAAGTTGATGTAGTATGTTTTACTCTGTACAGTAGCCCTAGATAAGATGTTCCAAACTATACGCCTAGTTAAAAACAGAAAACGGTAGATTTACCCAAGTTGATGTAGTATGTTTTACTCTGTACAGTAGCCCTAGATAAGATGTTCCAAACTATACGCCTAGTTAAAAACAGAAAACGGTAGATTTACCCAAGTTGATGTAGTATGTTTTACTCTGTACAGTAGCCCTAGATAAGATGTTCCAAACTATACGCCTAGTTAAAAACAGAAAACGGTAGATTTACCCAAGTTGATGTAGTATGTTTTACTCTGTACAGTAGCCCTAGATAAGATGTTCCAAACTATACGCCTAGTTAAAAACAGAAAACGGTAGATTTACCCAAGTTGATGTAGTATGTTTTACTCTGTACAGTAGCCCTAGATAAGATGTTCCAAACTATACGCCTAGTTAAAAACAGAAAACGGTAGATTTACCCAAGTTGATGTAGTATGTTTTACTCTGTACAGTAGCCCTAGATAAGATGTTCCAAACTATACGCCTAGTTAAAAACAGAAAACGGTAGATTTACCCAAGTTGATGTAGTATGTTTTACTCTGTACAGTAGCCCTAGATAAGATGTTCCAAACTATACGCCTAGTTAAAAACAGAAAACGGTAGATTTACCCAAGTTGATGTAGTATGTTTTACTCTGTACAGTAGCCCTAGATAAGATGTTCCAAACTATACGCCTAGTTAAAAACAGAAAACGGTAGATTTACCCAAGTTGATGTAGTATGTTTTACTCTGTACAGTAGCCCTAGATAAGATGTTCCAAACTATACGCCTAGTTAAAAACAGAAAACGGTAGATTTACCCAAGTTGATGTAGTATGTTTTACTCTGTACAGTAGCCCTAGATAAGATGTTCCAAACTATACGCCTAGTTAAAAACAGAAAACGGTAGATTTACCCAAGTTGATGTAGTATGTTTTACTCTGTACAGTAGCCCTAGATAAGATGTTCCAAACTATACGCCTAGTTAAAAACAGAAAACGGTAGATTTACCCAAGTTGATGTAGTATGTTTTACTCTGTACAGTAGCCCTAGATAAGATGTTCCAAACTATACGCCTAGTTAAAAACAGAAAACGGTAGATTTACCCAAGTTGATGTAGTATGTTTTACTCTGTACAGTAGCCCTAGATAAGATGTTCCAAACTATACGCCTAGTTAAAAACAGAAAACGGTAGATTTACCCAAGTTGATGTAGTATGTTTTACTCTGTACAGTAGCCCTAGATAAGATGTTCCAAACTATACGCCTAGTTAAAAACAGAAAACGGTAGATTTACCCAAGTTGATGTAGTATGTTTTACTCTGTACAGTAGCCCTAGATAAGATGTTCCAAACTATACGCCTAGTTAAAAACAGAAAACGGTAGATTTACCCAAGTTGATGTAGTATGTTTTACTCTGTACAGTAGCCCTAGATAAGATGTTCCAAACTATACGCCTAGTTAAAAACAGAAAACGGTAGATTTACCCAAGTTGATGTAGTATGTTTTACTCTGTACAGTAGCCCTAGATAAGATGTTCCAAACTATACGCCTAGTTAAAAACAGAAAACGGTAGATTTACCCAAGTTGATGTAGTATGTTTTACTCTGTACAGTAGCCCTAGATAAGATGTTCCAAACTATACGCCTAGTTAAAAACAGAAAACGGTAGATTTACCCAAGTTGATGTAGTATGTTTTACTCTGTACAGTAGCCCTAGATAAGATGTTCCAAACTATACGCCTAGTTAAAAACAGAAAACGGTAGATTTACCCAAGTTGATGTAGTATGTTTTACTCTGTACAGTAGCCCTAGATAAGATGTTCCAAACTATACGCCTAGTTAAAAACAGAAAACGGTAGATTTACCCAAGTTGATGTAGTATGTTTTACTCTGTACAGTAGCCCTAGATAAGATGTTCCAAACTATACGCCTAGTTAAAAACAGAAAACGGTAGATTTACCCAAGTTGATGTAGTATGTTTTACTCTGTACAGTAGCCCTAGATAAGATGTTCCAAACTATACGCCTAGTTAAAAACAGAAAACGGTAGATTTACCCAAGTTGATGTAGTATGTTTTACTCTGTACAGTAGCCCTAGATAAGATGTTCCAAACTATACGCCTAGTTAAAAACAGAAAACGGTAGATTTACCCAAGTTGATGTAGTATGTTTTACTCTGTACAGTAGCCCTAGATAAGATGTTCCAAACTATACGCCTAGTTAAAAACAGAAAACGGTAGATTTACCCAAGTTGATGTAGTATGTTTTACTCTGTACAGTAGCCCTAGATAAGATGTTCCAAACTATACGCCTAGTTAAAAACAGAAAACGGTAGATTTACCCAAGTTGATGTAGTATGTTTTACTCTGTACAGTAGCCCTAGATAAGAAGTTTCAAACTATACGCCTGGCTAAAAACGGAAAACGATAGATTTACCCAAGTTCATCTAGTGTGTTTTACTCTGTACAGTAGCAGTAGATAAGTTTTTCGAAACTAGGTACCTAGTTAAATTTTTTTGCACCAGAAAACGGTAGATTTGCCCCATTCATGAAAACAGTTTGAGACAAAATCGTTAACATAGATTTCTAATGTCGTATCTACTCCAAATGTTCAGTGACACAAATAGCAATCGAGTTTTGATAGTTTCATTTCTGCCCTTATTGCTGCCAGGAGTGGAATTCGCTCTGAGCACCAATCTCCCCTCGAACATACATACCACACAAGCAAACACTCAATGAAAAGATTTTTTTTAAATATATATGGTGTAGTCGCGGTGCCTCCCAGGGGTTCATGGGGGCCTGGGACCCAACTTTAAAATTTTAAATGGAAACATGGGGTGAGTGATAGCTCGTACGATAGATCTTTAAAAACTAAGAAGCGTTATTGAAAAAGGCTTTTCATATCGGTCACCGTATTCAAGATGGCCGCTAAGACATGGTACCTATATCAGATAAAACGTCCAGTACCACTATTATGAAAACAGTTGGAGATAGATGTACAGAATAAAACTCATATAGGATATCACAGAGGGTATTTATCATTCCACAGATCGAGAATAACGCAACGAAGAAAAATATTATTAAAGTATAATTGACATAATGCAAAATAGGAAATGTAATTCTAAGAAAATTACCTTTCCGATCTCCCTCCGTAAGTGACTGAAGCGGGAATGAATGGTAAAATCTTAAATGAGAACACCACTTTTACCTGTAATAGGTATGTTTTGTCTGAGACACGTGTACAAATGACTGTTACTGTAATGAATAAAAATGAGGTGAATAAAAATAAGGTGAAATTCAAGTTTAACATCCATTTGTATTGCAAAATGTGATTGGATGGGAAAAAAGTAGAAACTGAAATGAGAAGCAAAGGTTTTAATAATACATTTTTGGAACTTGGAAACATTTTGCCCGTCCCTGATAATTTAATGCAATGTGTGTGTCCTTGAAGGGTGGCTCTGGGAGCCAACGCAACAATACCAATCGATGTTCACCATGAAATTTTCTATTTGAGTTTTTGTTCGGTTAATTTATGTTCAACCATTTCATATTAGGGTACTGGACGTTTTATCTGATACAGGCACCATGTCTTGGCAGCCATCTTGAATACAGTGGCCGATATGCAAAATCTTTTGTCACAACGCTTTTTAGTTTTTAAAGATCTATCAAACGATCTATCACTCACCCCATGCTTCCATTTAAAAGTTTAAAGTTGGACCCTGGGCTCCCATGAAAGGTGGCCCTGGGTGGCACCGCGACATCACCATTCGATTTGCCCCATGTATTTCCTATTTGAGTTTTTGTTTCGTGCATTTATGTTCAACCGTTTTCAAGGTATTTCCGTGGAAAGATTAAAATGGGCCCCGTATATATATGGTGTCTCAAAAGTCCCCTGATATAGGATGAGTCTGTTATTATCAGA
The DNA here is from genome assembly GCF_964235325.1 of Thermobia domestica. Taxonomy (NCBI): domain Eukaryota; kingdom Metazoa; phylum Arthropoda; class Insecta; order Zygentoma; family Lepismatidae; genus Thermobia; species Thermobia domestica. The sequence goes on along the minus strand of NC_137456.1, from coordinate 57,888,900 downwards.
GTTACAACAAAATGCAAGAGGGGAACCCTTCTCCAAATATGATGTTTTCAATCTAAAGTGAAGGATTTTTTTTTTTTTTTTTTTTTTTAAATCGGATGAGCCATTTGATCTGTACACTATGCGCCCAGTGTTAAATGAAAATGCAATGTTGCCATTTACCTGGACCCACAACAAAGTGAATGAAGTTATTGTTTGAAGTGGGAGCTGGCCATCGACACGTTAGCGTAAAAGACAGTAATTTCGTTCACTTATGTTGTGGTTCTAGGTAAATGACAACGTTGCATTTTCATTTAGCATTGGGCGCATAAAGAGTGTACAGTTTCAACAGCTCGTCCGATTAAAAAAAACAATCCCTCACTTTAGATTGTAAACTGGTGGGCACAAAAACCGGTTTTTCGGTTTTTAGAAAAACCGAAACCGGTTTTTGAAAATTTTCAATAAACCGGTTTCGGTTTTCTCCGAAACCGGTTCGTTTTTTTCACCTGCTCCGGTTTCGGTTTTCTTCAAAACCGATTCCGATTTTTTCCAAAATTTGTTCTATTTCTGACTAGAATGGTGTTTCGTTGTTCTCCGGAAACCGAATCCATTTTCACAGGAATAGTTTTGTGTTCTAGAAAAGTTTTCACCGAAACCAGTTTCGGTGAAAACCGAAACCGCTTTTGGAGAAAACCGAAACCGGTTTTGGAGAAAACCAAAATGTCGGTTTTCGGTTTTTATAGAAACCGGTTTTCAGTTGTTATAAAAACCGGTTTTGCCCATCCTTAATTTGGAGACGGTTTCCCCTCTTAGGTTTTGTTGTAATTCTGATAATAACAGTTACCCTACGTCAGGGGACTTTTGAGACACTATGTGTGTATATATATATATATATATATATATATATATATATATATATATATATATATATATATAGATAGATAGATAGATAGATAGATAGATAGATCTAGATATATGTAATTGGCGCCCACGGACCACAGAGCACTATTCTGCAGCAGGGATGAATTCAGGGGGTAGCCCCGGGGGAATCTCCCCCCCGAAGAAAATTTATTCCCCCCCGGAGAAACTGCCAAAATTTCAGTCACAAAATGTAGAAATTACTTCACCCAATTATTTGCTTTTCTTTCCGTGCACGTGCAGACGAAATCCGATCTCTCAATATATGTAGATATAAATGACGCAGACACATTCTATATAAATATTAAACATGTAACATCTAAGATAGAATACCAAATAGTCAATAAAACCTGTATTTCTTAACGCTATGACCGAGTTTGGCAGAACATGAAATTGTCAACTGTTGAAGAAAGGTTTGTATTTTAGTAGGTACTATACTCTCGCCCTATACAGTATTGTATGTATATTAGTAGGTAGCACTAGCACAGATTAAGATAGGAAAGGAAAGATAGGGAAGATCTTTCGATCATTCCATATGATCTCTGATGTCAGCAGACTTCAGTTCTTGAATATGTACAGTTCTTGCATTATTTGAAATAAAGCGCCTAAATCCCATTTCTCGCATCGGAAATAACAGACGTAAATGTGTTTTACGATTGTTAAAGTAAACACACCTTTCTTTAACAAAAAATAAGTCAGTTAAAGGGTGAGATTCAGAGGGATCAGGGAGGAACAGTTATCCCTCCTGGGTTAGAGATTTATATAGAATTTATCAATATAATAGTAGTATATAAGTGAAAGATTGCTATTGAAGGTTACGAAGATCCTGCTCACTGCCGTGCCATGGCGGAGGAGCAAGCGGGGCGACGGCCCCGGGCGCCGAAGTAAGGAGCGCAAAATTCGGAAGGGAAAGAGAAAAGAGAGGAATAAAACACATGTGCACATGTGGGCATATGCACATATATAAAATGAAAGAAAAAAAGTACTAAAAAGTGCTCAAAATCACGGAAGAGCAGGGTTTACTTTTTAAAATTTTCTCACCTTTTGCGGCTGGTCTGTCGACCTCACTCATATGTACGGGAGTGCCGTCGTATACTCTCGCCCTAAGCGTTGATTTTCCACGACACGGCACTAATCTACTGATGATTTCGTAAACTAAACTATTGATGTGTATGCAGTGAAGAAACCAAGGCTAATATGCTTGATGTAGAATCAGAAGTGTGAGAAAGAATGATAACTTTTTGTCAAGATATTCCTATGTATGTTTGTTTTAGGACAAAAAATATTTGAGTTAATTTAAATCTTTTTAAAAACTTCTACATTAGTATTACCTGACCAGCGAACGAGTGCGGGCGGCCGGTTTTGGAACTAAAATGCAAGTAGCAGTGTTTCTAACCGGATTACTTGTAATCAATCTATCACAGTTCTTTTTGTCCTGTTCGTAATAAACCACTTCACGCACATACTCAAGTCAAGGGTAGATTCAGGGGGGGTGCGATCGGGGCGATTGGCCCCCAGAATAGGATATTTTTTATTTTAAAAATAAAACCTAAGAATTTTCACCTTTGTATTATAAATGTAAAATAAAACCTAAAATAGGTAGAACTTACTTTTTTTTGTTTTACTGTCAGAAGTCAAATAATAAATTGCAAGAAATTACTTACATTGGCGTTCTTGCTATTAAAAAAAAAAATGTCCACCTTCGAAATCGCAGGTGGCCATTTCTGTTCTAGAAATTGCACACAATAGCTACTTCTCCTTTTCTAAAGTTATTTTACTTTTCTTTTCTTTTCTTTTTTTCTTTTTCTTTTTCTTTTTTTTCTTTTTCTTTTTTTTTTTGCAATAAACTCTCAATTTGATCTGACTTCGAACGACCACCCTCCAAACATTCAGCCTTTATCCGCCCTTGGCTCAAGTTAAGACAAACTGTTTCAAAAGTTATTGAAGTTATTTGCAGAACATCTTAAGTAACAAGCAGAAAACATCAACAACAAAAAATATAACTCCATATTAACTTGCGAACAAACTAACGAGAGCAGCATTTTACAGGTTGCTCCTGTTTTATAATGACATCGAATAAAACGTAATCAATTTTTATACAATCCTTTTAATACACGGTAGAAGCTCATTGAATTGTCAATTGTGCTATGTTGTTCTTAAATTGGTAATTTCCATTCATATATCACTATTCACAATACATCTCCATTACTGCAGGAATGGTTCACTACAATCACATAACTTACGTCGTTCTTTATTAAGCGGAAAGAGATTAGGCTATGCATTACATCTAAACTGCAGCTTTTAAAAACCGTTGGATACACTGCAGAGTGAAACTCTCCGCTCCCCTGTCCCATCGAGCTTGCCAAGAAACTGATGTAAACACAACAGCAGCGCCATCCTCCCAAAACCGCACTGCTACCCTGGTCAGGTAATAACAAACAGTAACTAATGAATATAGAAAATAATAACAAAAATAGCTACTGTAAATAGGAGTTAAAGTTTAGTCTAAAATATTTTTGCCAGTCTTTATTTAATGTTGTAGATAAAATTAAACGAGTTTTTTTTTTTTAATTATAATCTCTCATTGAATATTTATCAACATTTAGTCTCAATATTAGGTAAGATGTGCATGTCAATGGAATTGTTAAATATGCTGTTTTCTTGCAAAAATACAGAAAAACAACCCTCCCCCCGAGGAGTTCACATTCCCCCCCGGGTAAAAATGTCTGAATTCAACACTCTTCTGCAGGTCAAAATAAAGCAAAATATATATATATAATTGTATACTTGTCTGATGGTCGTCTGAAGACGTGATTTGCACTATGTGGCAATATCGCATTGCAGATAAAGGACCATACAGTTAATCTTCCATCAAATAGTTACATCAATTCTTTCTAGATGGCATTTAAAAACGATAACGTTGATACTAGCACCATCTATTAGCGTCGGAACAAAATAAGTATAGTTCACTTGCGAACAGAAGAGCAAATATTTACAAAGTTAACCCAAGTAGTTTCTACAAAAGTATCCATACTCTAGCTAAATTAGTGTAATTTTATTGTGTTGTAAAGAATCGTTGTTTAGAAAAGAGAATGACTCAGATCAGAAGACTTTATACATTCAAATAATAAAGTCTGCTTCAATGCTTGGATGTGATGTTTCATAATGGCTCACCGCAATCTAGTGAGACTTCAAAATATAGGTCTATACATAAATTTTTAATATTATTTCTAAAAAAAGACATAATTATATGATATAGATATTTGAAATGAATACATTAACGATACAATTAGATCGTAGGAGGAAAAAATAAAATGCAAAACACAGTGGGATTTCTTCATTGACTTCAGTCCTTAGCTAACTGAATCCAGTTTGTACTTTTTGTTCATATTGCTGCCAGATTCATCTTAATATTGTCCTCCCATCTGTATCTAGGTCCTCCTAATGATCTTTTTTCGACTGAGTTTCTTTTAAAATGTTTTAGTGTTCTTACTTTCTTTCATTCTGGTAACATGATCTGCCACCTGAGCCTCCTAGACGTAATGACAGGCCTGTACCCAGCCCAAAAATGTAGGGGGACCCGGCTGAAGTTAGGGGGAGCGATCTAACCATATTATAGTTCATCACCATGTTATAGTTCATTTGCCAGGATACCGTGAAACTTTTAGGAGGGCAGCCAAAATTTAGGAGGGGCTCTTGACCCCCCTGGATACGGACCTGCTTAATGACTTTAACAATATTATCCAAACGGTATAAATTAAGCAATTTCTAGCTAAGATTTTTAAAAATAACATAACATAAAGTTAATTGTTTTATTAATCCACTGTTAGAGGCACTATATCTACTTACAATTTATAATTTATTAATAGAATTGAATAAATTTTTATATATCTTATGGATGAACGCGTGATCTATAATAAGAAGCGAAAATCTTTGAATTTCGTTCAGACATTTCAAAATTATATTAGACAGTAATATTTTACAAAGAACATTGCTAGTCCTGTATTGGTAGAAACTGAAGCAATTACAATAACTTAACTTCAGCAGTGCAGTTTTGTTGAAAAAAATCTTAGCTATCCACCTCTTTAAAAACCTTGTATTTTTGTCTCTATTTCAAACAATAATGCTATAATAATTTCATACACGACTCGTACAATTCTATCTTTTAAAGACAAATATTTGGCCAGTTGTTTATTTATTTACTTTTAAAGAAAATATTGTAATACTTGTATATTGTAATTCTTTGTATTCATTCGAGAAGAAGAAGATGCAAGCCAACTCCTGTGTTTCCGCTTGATACAGCTCTGGTCGCACTAAAAATAATGAGTTCATTTGGCTGGATCTGAGTTTAAAGTCCCTTTCAGCAACAAGGTTATATGAGAAGTGGACCTACAGCTTAGCACGGAATCCCAACCATATGAACTCCAGCCAGGAATTGAACCCGGGTCTCCCACATTAAGTACCGTAATGAATTCAAGTTTGTATTTTAAGTGTAGAAAATACTTTTTAGCTGATGAAGTTTCAATTTCGAATAATAACCGTAAATTGATTTTTTTCTGGCTGGTACAGACTCAAATATTAAACTACGTGGGAAATTTCCTAGCTGAAAGGTGTGCTTAATTTAATTTATTCCATATTGTGTGCCTAATCAATAGTTTCGGCGCATTACTCAGATTCTCTCTCTCTCTCTCTTTCTCTCTCTCAGCCTTCCATTTGTCATTATTACTTTAATAACTAGCAATTACTTTCCCAATTGCGTAAAACAATCAACTTTCATTGATTTGAGCAAATCTTTGTTATAAGTACACATTGATACACATTGTATTTTACTTAACATTTAACAATATTGTAACATCCCACACTGTGTTATTTTTTAAAACATCAACATGTTCTTTTATTTGTAAACAATACTATATGAATTTTACTCAGGGGTAAAAGTGCGTGGGAACGCGGGGGGTGCACGCCGTCCTCCCACCTCCACAAAGTATGTACGGAGTCATCCCAGTTTCCAAAAAATTACAATGGGCAAAGGTAGGCAGGGGGACGGCGTGACGTCATGCTGCTACTTACCGTCCCCCTACCTTTTCAGACCCACTTTTACCCCTGATTTTACTACAAGTTACTATAAGAAGCAGACGACAGGAATCGTCATCAGTGAATTATGTGATGGAGGAAGAACACAAGCGCCATCGCTACTCAGAAGGATGTATGAAATTCGATGTATCGCCGCACCTAACATCAGTTTCGGATTGTTACTATTACTCTCTTAGCTTGCAGTGGAGCTCTGAGAGATTCCTTATAGTAAACCACCCTGCTTGCTGCGTAGATTCGTGGCTTTTCTTCTCGCTTAGCTTGCAGTGGAGCTTTGCAGGAGTCCTACTTCTCTTTGCTTGCAGTAAAGCACTGAGAATCCTAGCCTTGGGTGTTTGGGCCTTGGGATAGCTATTTACACTGATTACTTAGAGGAAATTGTATTTATCTGTGCTACACTGTTTTATAATAAAACTGATTGTGGGAGAAGATTTGTTCCCGTGTGTAATTGCTCTACTTTTTACCAAACAAAGATAATTTTACAGTATTGTTCCATGTACTTTTTGATGATTTTTCTTCTCAACTGCAACTAGCGTATTGTTTTGTTAGAATTTGAGTAAGTCCAAGTTCCAACTTTGATGGCCAATAACTTGGGAACAAAAGTTTAGCAAAAAAGAAAAAAGAAAAAAGAAAGAAAAAATAAAAAGGAAAAAAAAACATGTTTTTAAGCAAGTCAATCTTTATCTCCATGCTAAGCTTGATCCAGATTAACTCCTGACAAACACCGTGTGCGTGGGTTTTCTCGGGGTTCTCTCGTTTCCTCCCACTTTCTTCATTCTACCATTTCATTCATTACTCATCTCCTTTAGCCTTACCGGCATAACCGTGGGACGTAAAACTCAAAGATTTCATTTCATTTCCAGATTAACTCCTTGCACTGAAATGACGTGTCTAGCTCGTCATGGCCTCCTGGAGCCAAATCGCACAATGACGAGCTACACTCGTCATAAAATTTAAACTATTGTTAACACCACGTAGGATTACTATATTGATGTTTTGAAAGTTAAATAATGATAAACCATCTATAATACACTTTTATAACTTATACTTCAATTATCAGAATTCAGAAAATAAATCGTAGTGGAAGAGGTTACATGAATTCTGCAGATCGTGTACAACAGTGCTAAAAAAAATTCCTCTACCTACACGCTAACTCTGAAAACCAGGCGCCACAATGATATAATAATAATAATAATAATAATAATAATAATAATAATAATAATAATAATAATAATAATAATAATAATAATAATATTCAAGTCTAGATGTTTTGGCCTTAAATTTACTAGGTGCCAGACTCATATTTCCTGACGCCATGAAAAAACTGGCCACCGGAATTTTTCGAGGCCTGGCGTACGAACATACTGTCCTAGGGATTGTTTTTTAAAAGAAGAAATAAAAAAAATTGAAGTCTAAAACGGTCACAATTATAATATAGAAAGTTCTAAAAATGCAAAATATTTGTCATATAGATTGTGATATCTATATCATGAGAACAGAGAAGAATAAGATTTATGGAAAAACGTTTGAAAGATATGTGAGAAATGTTGTTTCTGAACAGCAGTGAGTCGAGAGAGGTTTGAAGAAGGTGGATCGCCTCTTGGACGATTAATGTTGAAATACGTAGTTCTACCTCAAAATCAGAGTGAAGTAGTGCAATATTTTATACATAAACCTATAAAAAGATAGCCTTTTTGAGGAGACGTCGCCTCCACCACCCTCTTCGTAGGTCCGTCAATGCTTCGAATTGTTGATGATGCAAGTATTTTTCGTGCGAGAGCGTACGCAAACGTTCACCACCTTTTCTATCTTAAGGGTTATATTTTGTAAAACTCCACCTAATTGACAGCCTAAGATACATAGGGAATATTTACACGAAATTTCAAAAGATCTACGTCTAAAAGGTTCGGAGATCTGAAAAACATCAACACAAAACTTTTAAGACCTCTTTATTATTATTATTATTATTATTATTATTATTATTATTATTATTATTATTATTATTATTATTATTATTATTATTATTATTATTTACATTTTAAGAGTCCAATCTCTGAAACTTCTATCTTATCTATGATCTAGGATACAAGGAAATTATTTCTACAAAATCTCAGTGTTCTACTGATAATAGTTTTGGAGATATACTAATGAGTGAGTCAGTAGCAGGGGCGCATCCAGGACGGAGTTTTGAGGGGGGCGATGGGTTGTAATACTGCAACTTACAGCTACTTTTAAGAGCTCCAAACTCTGGAATGGGTTTTATTTATATATAAAATAAGAAAGTTTCCTCTTCTGGAGAGGGGACGATTGCTCCCTGGATTTGCCTTTGGTCAGTAGATTTACTCATAGGTCTGAAAATTAAACTAAGCTCTCTCTTTTATTCATTCAACTCTATTACTATTGGATAGGAGCATAGCATCTTTCATAATAATCGTATTTGAAGCAGGGAATATTAAATTTTAATGATAGAACATACAAGCCTACGTCCTTCCCGAAGGGCTTTTGTATAGAGGCGCCATCCTGCCAGTCATACCAACATGATTTTTTCTGCCCTGGGTTCCTGTCACCACGGCATGGCGCGTCCTCAGGTTGCGGATCGAGGAGAAGGCCTCTAGAGGTTAGCTGGAATATACTGAATAAGCAGTTGCGGACAGACAACTAGGAGTGGTCCTCCAGCTTGGGGGTTTGGGTAGGGCAAACAACCACATCCTGTAAAAAAAGGCACTTGTTCAGAAATATTCACAAAAGCCTCGGACAAGGACTGATAACTTGGCACGACCTCAGCAAAAGAAAATGGACATGAGATTTGGAACATGGAATATTAGAAGTCTTTATAGGGCAGGTGCGTTAAAATCCGTAACGAGTGAGTTAGAGAAATACAGGATGGAGGTAGTAGGAGTTCAGGAAGTTAGGTGGGAAGGAAATGGACCTGTGAATTACGGAAATTTTATGTTATTTTACTGGGAAGGAAATAAAAATCACCAGTTAGGAACATGGTTTTTAGTTCATAAACGTATATTACGAGCAATTAAACGGGTTGAATTTGTTACTGACAGACTTTCTTTTATTACTCTTAAGGAACGGTGGTGTGATATTATTGTTTTAAATGTACATGCCCCAACTGAAGATAAGGATGACGATATAAAAGACATTTTTACGAAGAAGTGGAACGGATATTTGACCAACTCCCGCGATACCATATGAAAATTCTATTAGGGGATTTCAATGCGAAGGTAGGACGAGAGGATATTTTCAAACCGATTATAGGGAACAAAAGTCTGCATAAGGAAAGTAATGACAACGGTGTTAGACTCGTGAACTTTGCAACATCCAAAAACCTAATCGTAATGAGTACAAAATTCCCACATCGCGACGTTCATAAATACACTTGGACATCACCAGATGGAAAAACACATAATCAAATTGATCACGTTTTTGTAGATAGAAGAAGGCAATCTAGCATAATTGATGTCCGGTCGTTTAGAGAAGGTGATTGTGACACTGATCACTACCTGGTAGCAGCGATAATACGAGAGAGATTATCGTTGAATAAAGGTAATATTCATTGTCCGAAAACGGAGAGATTTAATTTAAAGAAATTAGAAGAGAGCCAGGTAAGAGAGGAATACCAGATTGAAGTTTCGAATAGATTCTCGGTTTTAGAAGATTCGGAGTGCACTAGTGTTCAAGATACTTGGATTGAAATTAGAGATAGCATTAAAATTTCAGCAAAAGAAAAAATGGGACACGCGGAAATACGTAGGAACAAACCATGGTTCGACCAGGCATAGGCGCCGACTTTGGGGGGGCAGGGTACTTTTGGCCCCCCCAATATTTAAAGGTGGGGTCCTCGCCCCCCCAATATAATCCTGTTGAGGAAGAATCACCAAAGAGGAGCAAGAATTTCTGTCGTAAATTACGGCGTGCCTTTAATTCAATATTAGGAACAGCCTTCTTATTCGATAAAAAGCACCGTTTTCAAATCGGCGTTTAACCTTTTTAGGATTTCCACTTTCTGAGGTAAATTTTAGACTTTCACTCAAACAGCTACTGCTTCCTTACTATTTATCGTAGGATCGTGGTTCATACCTCGTTTTTTCTCAGGATAGATCATACTTTCTAACGGCACCACTCTCTTGTCCGTATTATACACCACAAATAAGAAAATTGAAAAAAGAAACATGAGATTTTTCGAAAAAAAATCGAAATTTTTATGCCTTTCTGGCCCGGGCCTGGGTTCACGTAGGGATCTGAATCTTTTAAAAAAATCTTGTTATATACATAATAAGTGCGCAAAATTTCGTTCTTGTATCTTGAAAACAGGTCGGGAGAAATTTTTGAAAGTCTGAAGGTGACCCATCTTTTTATATAAGTATGTATATAAATAGAGGAAGTTCGGGTATTATGGAATAGTCGGATAATATGGAATACCTCATTAGCTCGCCTGTGATGTGTTGCTTCCAAGCGGAGAGTAAAGAAACTACTACGTCACGTCCCTATGATGATCTACAGTCAGTCTCCATGTGATTGTGACATTCGTTGTGTTGGTAAACGTGAAAATCTGATTTCTTATTCAGGAATACTTTTACAGGTAAGTGGTTTACAACCTGTATTTTCCTATTGAAATGTAATAGAACAACAATTCTTTATTTACTACGACGTTGGATATACACAGTGATAGTTTGATAAGCGCCATTATCCTACAGGTATACGCCTTCGAATGCGTTTAACAGCTCTTTCGTTTCCAAGCTGGCGTGAAGGGCAATATGGAATACCCGCAAGAAAAGCATGGTATTCCGTATTCCGTATGGTATTCCGATTACAAAAATATCTATCGGTATTGGACAATTAAACATACATTTATGATGACAACAATGCTAAGTGTATTTTTTATTACAGCAAATTGTCTGATGATACAAGGGGTGAGCTTGGGTCCAGTGTTCATCATGTTTAATGTGAGCACACAATGACTGTGCCGATCCTGAAGCAAAGTATTATATCACAACCAGTTATGGCTTGGCATTGAGAATTTTCATATATTGTCACTATATTCATTGTATGTTCAACAGAAAACTTTTTTTCTTTTCTATATAGCATTTGTATTCCATATTACCCGTCTATTTCATGTTACCCTCCAAAGTGGTTTCTTTACAAATTATAAATTTTACCCACCCCTGTATCGAAACTTCTTTATCAAGATATACATAAATAAAGCCAAATATGTAAGGCGTATACTTGTTTTCCTTTTTGTTTCAATGTGCAATTATTAACTGGGTTACAAGCGAAACAAAAATGGTATTCCATAATACCCGAACTTCCTCTATATATACCTAGGTATAAAATATTTTTAAAAATGTACTGCGTCATTCCTATTTAGCCTAGAGTCATGGTTCAAACGCCATTTTCTTCAGTATGATAATCCCTTTCCAACAGTATCACTCACATGTCCGTATCATACACGTAAACCAGATAATTAGGGAAAAACTCGGAAGTATTTTTGCAAATCCAACCAAAACATTTTGCCCCTCTGGCCTAGGCCTGGGTTGACGTAGGGATCTCAATTTTTTTCTAAAAATGCATTGTTATGTACATAATACGTGTGCAAAATTCCAATCTTGTATCTTAAATACAAAGGGCAGAAAAAATGTTGAAAGTCTGAATTTAGGCTCTCTCTTTATACGCACACATACGTATATACTTGTTATAAAAATTTACTGCGTCATTACTATTTAGGCTAGAGTCATGGCTTAAACGTTATTTTCTTTCGTATAACAAGCCCTTTCCAACGGTGCCACACACATGTACGTATCGTATTCCTGAACCGGAAAAATCTGGAAAACTGAATTTTTTTCTGAAAAAAAAAAAATAATAAGCCCCTCGGAACATTTGCGGCCCTCGTGCCCGGACTCGGCTTCACATAGATATCTCAGAAAAGTTTGAGAAATATCCAAAGGTACATACAATTCCAATTTGATATCGTGAAAACTAAAGGCGTGAAAAATTTTTGAAATATGACTTAAGAAAAAGTAAAAAGTCACGCCCTTCCGCATCCACTTGGCGCAGCGAAGTTGACCATCTGGTTCCAAAACGCATCTGGGGTGTTCTTTGGTCCATCCTTGACTTGACTAATAAAAAAAAAAAAAAACGACTTAAGTACCTGTTATAGAACCTAAATAAGAGGTCAAAGACAATAGTACGCCATGGTAACAAAAGTTACCAAAAATCCTAAAATAGTTAATAGAGCACTGAAGCTTCAACAAACACTATAGTAACACTGATATGAGAAGTGAAGATCAATATGGTCCAGTGAAGTTCCCAGAATTTGAACTTGAATTTGTTTAAATGCGTTTACACAAATTTTACTTAGGTCATGAATTTAGCAGCGGAGCGGATGCAGCAGACCGAGATCTGGGGGGAAGAGGGCCTTTATCCAGCAGTTGGTAGAAAACGGCTGAATATGATTATATCTTTATTCATTGTTTTTGCCCCCCCCCCCCAATATTTTCTTCAAGTCGGTGCCTATGCGACCAGGAATGCATTAAACTAGCAGAGAAGAGAAAACAGGCAAAATTACACTGGCTACAAAATCCGAATGAAATAACTACACACAATTTCGCAGATATCAAGCGGGAAACTTAGAAAACTTTTAGAACAAAGAAACGCGATTTTTTGAAAGCTAAAATTAAGGAACTTGAAAATAATAATAAAAATAAAAACATTCGGGACATGTATAAGAGGATCAGCGAATTTAAGAAAGGCTATCAACCTCGTGCATATATATTAAAGAAAGCTGACGGTACAGTTTTCACTGATACGGATAGCATCTTAAATAGATGCAAAGATTTCTTTAACGATTTCCTGAACACGCAGCCAAAAACTAATGTGCGTGGAGAAAAAGAGATACACACCGCAGAATCGTATATTCCAGAACCCAACCGAGTAGAGGTAGAAACCGCTATAAAGAAATTAAAGAAACACAAATCTCCGGGTGTAGATGAAATTCCGGCTGAGTTAATTTTAGCTGGTGGAGAAAAATTGTGGAACAAGATGCATAAACTCATTCTCCTTATCTGGAACAAGGAAGAATTGCCTCAAGAGTGGAAAGAATCAATCATTGTTCCAATTCATAAGAAAGGCGACAAATCTGACTGTAATAATTATCGAGGCATTTCTCTTTTGTCAACATCCTATAAAATCCTTTCAAATATTCTATTAGCAAGATTGACCCCCTACGCAGATGAAATTATTGGAGATTATCAGTGCGGATTTAGACGAAATCGATCAACTATCGACCAAATATTTACCATTCCCCAAATACTCGAAAAAAAAAGTGGGAATACAATATCCCGGTACATCAATTATTTATTGATTTTAGAAAGTCTTACGACTCGGTTAGGAGAGAAACATTATACAACGTTCATACAGAACTTGGAATACCGAGAAAACTAATTAGATTAATTAAGACATGTTTAAATGAATCCCAAAGTAAAGTCCGGGTAGGGAAATTTTTGTCCACGAGCTTTCACGGCGAAAATGGCCTGAAGCAAGGAGATACGTTGTCGCCATTATTCTTCAACTTTGTCCTAGAATATGCTATAAGGAAAATCAACGATAGCAACCAGGGCCTAGAGTTGAACGGTATCTACTATAGATGTTCATTTTACTTCGACCTCACTCACCCTCGCCCTCGCAGTAGCAGTTGACCCTCGCCCTCGTTCACCCTCGCCCTCGCGAATGGAATTGTCCATCGCCCTCGCGCGCCCTCACCCTCGCTGTCGAAACTTGTCCTCGCCCTCGCGCACCCTCGCCCTCGCGGCCAAAACTTGTCCTCGCCCTCGCGCACCCTCACCCTCGCCATCGAAGCTTGTCCTCGCCCTCGCGCACCCTCACCCTCGCCATCGCAGCTTGTCCTCGCCCTCGCGCACCCTCACCCTCGCCATCGAAGCTTGTCCTCGTTCTCGCGCACCCTCACCCTCGCCATCGAAGCTTGTCCTCGTCCTCGCGCACCCTCGCCCTCATATCATTGAGGGCGAGGGTAATTGAGGGTGAGGAGGCCTCGAGAGAGCCTCCTTCATGAGGATCAGGGCATCCATTATTCAACCTATTTGTTGAATTATTTCCTTATCGTCAGTGGCGGATCCAGGGGGGGCGATCACTCCCCCCAGAAGAGGAAACTTCTTTATTTTATATACACAAATAAAACGCATCCCAGAGTTTGGAGCTCTTAAAAGTAGCTCTAAGTAGCAGTATTACAACCCACCACCCCCACCAGAAGTCCGTCCTGGATCCGCCCTTGCTTAACATAGTCCTAAAGAAAGGAAACTAAACATATCATCGTATAACTTACTGTGGAACACCTAAAATGGAAGAACTGTTACAATGGAGATCTCGGTCGAAAGTGACGTTTACATCATTTATCAACAGTATCCAATGCCTTTACTTCAAAATGTTCCTTGAACTACGATGCAAGCATAAGTATTCAGCCACACAAGGGCGGCTCTCATGAGGGTGAGGGTGAAATCAAGGTTTGATGAGTGGCGGTAGAGTGACTGCTGCGGACTATCTGTCAGAATTTGACAGTCAACACGTTGGCCATCCCTGATGTATGTAGCGTAACTGAGGAATTTGAACAAATTCAAAGGGAAAGATCTAAAGAGCTTAATTTTGAAACTCCGTCAGCAAACAAATAAAATACTTCAGAACACTATTGTTGAATTATCACTCGGAAATGTATACCCACTCTAACCTATAACATGAATGACTTCATTGATTTGAATGTGAATCTAACGAAATTGGTATTTTAAAATATAAACTGAAATGTATCAATGTGCTTTTAAGGTTAATTTCGATGCTCAAATATTGTTAATATTCACCACTAATAGAGATACATTTGACCTGCCTTAACAATGTTAAAATTTTTAATTTTTTTCAATAATTGCCATAAATATGAAACTTTGTCTTAAGAAACTACCCTAGGGGCCAATTTGTGCACTTTATCACTTTGGTCTTGGTTCATTTTTGGCAGCTATCATTGTTGGAAAGTTTATTTTTAGTAATTCCCACAATTATGAAATGATATCTTTCAAACGTTGTCTCAAGGATTCCTTACACTACAAATACGTAAAGGCAAATGAAAAATGAAATCTTTAGTTTAAGATCCCACGATTATGCAAGCTAAATGCTAAAGGAGACAGAAGTGAATGATGAAAGAAATAGTTGAATGAGAATGTGGTAGGAAACTGGAGAATCCACAGAAAACCCACGAACACGATGTCCTCCACCACGAACTTACTTGGACGGGAATCGAACATGCGACCCTTCGAACAAAGGTAATTTCTCTATCGCTGAGCCACCGTTCCTCCCTAAATGGCACGCTCAGAGCTTAGCGCCTCCAGGGGCCTTGGAAAGATTATCGAGCCTAAAATGATTTAGCACTGACTTTTATAAATCCACCAATTCAACAATTAATAATGCCGTGCAAACTTCAAGATTGTAGTAATGAAAGAAAAGATGAAATCTTTAGTTTAGCGCCCCAGAGTTATGTAACTGCTAAAGGAGATGGATGAAATTGCAAGTGAATGATGATGAAAGAAATGGTGGAACGGGAAAGTAAGAGAACAAACCTTTATTTTCTTTAGCACAAATAATTAAATGTGTAGATTAATTGATTTCCAGAAATTTTATTATAATTAGCAATTAAAAACTGAAAGGGCGATCACAAACTTTTCTTGCCCAGGACCTCGCAACAATTTGTTACACGCTGCCATACATCATTAAAACAGGAGTAGAGTGACATACATTATTTACACGCTGCCATACATTATTTTGCTCTGTGGTTGAAAAGTAATAATGCAAAACAGACAATTATTGACTTGAAGAGATAGGATAGTTTAAAAATTCTGACTGGGGAATAAAATCTTCATTTTTACGTCCTACGATTATCGCAGTCTTGTAGCTAACCTGGAACGAAAGATATTCAGCCCACTGAAGGTTCTTTGCGAATATCATTTCAATGTGAATTTCGAACAAAGATCTAAGCTTACCTTCATGCTTACGTTACGTCAAACAACTAACATATAAGATGGAAATTATTCAACTTTTTTTATAAGATGTAATTCAGCTGACTAATTAAAATTTTATAAGCTTTATATGTTATATGTTGATTGATTAAATGTTGCACCTGATAATATGTAGTCGTTACTGCTTGTTACATAGTATTAGCGTGTGTAATGATTGTATGGGGGAGAGGAGTATTTAAACGCTAATATTCTAAAGTGAAATATTTACATAAAAATTAGGATAATTAAACATTTTCAATAACTCCCTCTTAGACTTCGACTCTGGTTATAGGTAGATTACCGGTGATTACTGAAAGTTAATGATATTGAAATATACAAAGGAAGTTAGTATAGTGTCTAGCAAGCATGTCTGCTTTGCAGCAAGTCTCAGGTTCGATTCCCTTGAGTGAAGTTTGAACGAATTATGGTGGTTCGGATCCTACCATAAACTATAGATTCACGTACCATTCAGCATCGGCATCGGTGATGAATTATAAAGGGACATTAACTCTAATACGTCAGAATACAGACAGATCGACTGATTCCCAGATATTCATAAGTAAAACTTATACTATATTTTCCAAAACAGCAAATTGCGTTAGTAGAGTGCTATTTTTTTCTAAATATAGATCATGAACGGTTTGAAATTATGTTTATTCTGTTGTGTGAGAACGTTTCTCTATAGTTAGAATTGAGGACATCTTCGAAAGTTCCCCTTCGAGAGGATGAACACTAAGAATCATGAAATTATAGGTGTAAACCTGAATGCAGTTTTACCCACTTATCTCAATAGTAATCTATTTAAATGTAAGGTCACTTGACAGGTCCAAATGTAAGGTTACTTGACCAAAGGCTTAGATAATGTCCCCACAACCTCCACGATGCGGGACCACCAACTCCAGGGATGTAAAATATATAGAAAATGTTTAAAAAGTAGAGGCGAATAACTAGAGGCTGCAGCGGGCAGGGGCTGTGTTGTAATAATAGACTATCAAAAACTTCCTGCTCAAGTCCTAAAATTTCACACGGCGTACACCATAGTCTTAAAATTTTCACAGAGTATACGCTAGTCTTAAAAATTTCACAGGTTATATATGCTAGTTTTGAATATAGTACTACACGCCTTGAAGCAGAAAGTATGCGCAAATGACTAAGATTGAGCAATACACCTTCGTATACTCTCGACTACACCCCTGAATATATGCTTTTATTTTCTTAGTTTGCTTACATACGTGTGACAAAAATCTGGGAGGAACGCGACCACCAAAGCCCCTCGTTACAACGCCCATGATTAGATGAACCATAGCCGAATACTTCAGGTAGTTTTGCTTCTTTATTTCTAAGTTTTCCTATGCTTTGCCGACTAAATATCAGTTGTCAGGGAGCTTTAAAACTTGCGATATAGAACCAAATCATTCTATTTTAATATCCTATTTAGCGAAAAAAAATAATAAAAACGTCGATAATAAAGGGTAACAGATCACAGAAAGGAGCCTACTGGACGCCCAAAATAGTATCCCTTTTCAAGACTGTGCGCTGCATATTCTTACACTATATTAAAAACGCTTTCAAAGATACCAATCTTAAAAATAAATAAAAAAAATAAATTAAATAAAATAAAAAAATAAATATTTAGTTTAACATCCAACGGTTATGCAATCGATGGCTAAAGGAGACTGATGGAATTGCAAGTGAATGATGATGAAAGAATAGGTGGAATGAGAAAACGGGAGGAAACGGGAAAATCCCGAGAAAACCCAAGTATACGCTATCGTTCTCCACGAACCCACTTGGCCTGGGATCGAACGAGTGACCCCTGAAACCAGAGATTGGCTGTAGCACTGAGCCAACGTGCTCCCGTCCAATAATACCAATCGTGTTAATCGTTTAATTGCAATAAAAAATTTCGTTTTTAGTTTTCAGTATTGACAATAGTTTTGTAACTGGGTACTTGGAAAACGGATAGGATTTCAATTAAAAACAGTTTGTGGGCTGGCCTAGATAGTTGCGATCTACACTTAACGTAATTATCTTAGAATGAGATTTTGTTTACAAAATTGACATTGTCCTCACCCTCGCGCACCCTTGCCCTCTTCGTCGAAGCTTTTCCTCGCCCTCGCGCACCCTTACCCTCGCCATCGAAGCTTATCCTCGCCCTCGCGCACCATCGCCCTCGCTGCCGAAACTTGTCCTCGCCCTCTTCGTCGAAGCTTTTCCTCGCCCTCGCGCACCCGCACCCTCGCGGCCAAAACTTGTCCTCGCCCTCGCGCACCCTCGCCCTCGCTGCCGAAACTTGTCCTCGCCCTCGCGCACCCTCACCCTCTTCGTCGAAGCTTTTCCTCGCCCTCGCGGCCAAAACTTGTCCTCGTCCTCGCGCACCCTCACCCTCGCCATCGAAGCTTGTCCTCGCCCTCGCGCACCTTCGCCCTCGCGGCCAAAACTTGTACTCGCCCTCGCGTCACTGTGGGCGAGGGAAATTGAGGGTGAGGATGTCCTCGAGAGGGCCACCCTCGCGAGGGTGAACATCTCTGGTATCTACCAGGTTATGGCATATGCTGATGATGTAAATTTAATAGGGGATGATAGGAGAACAATAGAAAGAAATGCAGAGGTCTTATTAAACGCTTGCAGGGACATACGTTTAGAAGTAAATACAGAGAAAACTAAATACATGGAAGTGCGTCGGGACCGTAATACAGCAAATAATAGATGCGCGTAATAAATAATACTTTTGATAAAGTTGATACTTTCAAATATCTAGGATCAATATTAACAGACGAAAATCATATTCACGGAGAAATTAAATGTCGACTAAAAGCAGGGAATTCGTGTTACTATTCGGTTCAAAATCTCTTGTCGTCGCGAATTCTGTCGAGAAATTTGAAACTTAAAATATACAAAACGATAATCATGCCTGTTGTTCTGTATGGTTGCGAAACATGGTCGCTTACTCTGAGGGAAGAACATAGACTGAAAGTATTTGAGAACAAGATCCTTAGACGAATATTCGGACCCAAGAGGAACGGGAATGGGGAATGGCGGAAACTTCATAACGAGGAACTACATAATTTATACGGTTTACCCAACATTGTTAGGGTCGTCATGTCTAGGAGGCTTAGGTGGGCAGGTAATGTAGCTAGAATGGAAGAAAGTAGAAACGCTTTCAAAGTCTTGACTGGAAGACCAATCGGAAAACGACCATTAGGAAGACCTAGGCGCAGATGGGAGGACAATATTAAGATGGATCTCGCAGAGATAGGAATACAAAGTAGAAACTGGATCCAATTGGCTAAGGATAGAAGTCAGTGGAGAGCTTTTGTGAACGCGGCATTGAACCTTCGGGTTCCATAGGCCATAGAGTTAGTTAGTTAGTTAGTTAATACTCGAGTTCATACTCTTTCCACCAGGAGAATTTTCTGTCCTGCTGAAGTACACAAAGTACTCTAATTTAAAGATAAACATGGTAGGACTTTTAGGACGTTACGTTCTGCCGGAAGGACGTTGTACGTTATCTAATTAAAGTTTAGTAAGATAAACTTGTCTAAATTTAAGACTGAAATTAAATTATTACATTTAAATTAAATAAATAAATCTTAGATTAAAATTTAATATAATTTAAGGTAATGTATATCGAAATAAATGATTACAAACAAAACTTTTTCTCCCAAGTTTTCTAATTTTTCTGGGGAAAGAAAGGAAAAAAATCTTTATTTCCAACGATTCAATTGTTCGGAAATTTTACACCACTAATCATAACATTTTGATGTGAAATGAACACTTGCGAAAAATCTCGAGTTTTACTCAATTGATTTTTATTTTTAATATTCCAATCCGGAGCAGTTTCAGTTTTCCAGAAGATACTGTACAACAACTCAGTTGGGGCGAATCGAATGTTAGCAAACATTGCTCCATTCTTCCTTGTGCAGGGGTCACAATTTGCAACACTAAATCAATTCTGATAAAATTTTGTTCAACGATAGTGATCTCTGATGTAAAGAAAATAGGTAATCCATTTCGGAATAGTATGCACCATGGAGGAATAATTGCCGAAAAAAATCCCTCCCTCACATAGAGTTCGATGGAAAGTAGATAAAATGTCCGATCATCAATTGAATCTGGTGTTAATAATGGAACAAATTTTTAAAGGGAGATTCTGTCCTTTTTTTTTATCTTTGTACATATATTTTTTTTTCTCGAGGGTAAGAACAGCAGCTATGAAGTAGAGCAATATAGACACCTAGATACATCGCTAGAATTTGCCAAACATTTCCGTTCTCCATCTAGTATATTTCTCCAATACAATACAGGATAAAACCTGTTAACGTAGCCATTTACTTAATTTCCCATAAGACATATATTACTCATTATTCTATAACTTGGCCACTGGTCTCTCTTGGAACTTGGCCGGATTGAACTACTGCTATTCAATGCCATTAAAGTTAAATTTACCTTTGTATACTGGATATTAGCTAGTAGCTACACATCCAACTCTGTATGCAATCTTCTTTGCTTTTGAGGAGGCCTAGGTGCTGTGTTTTGTTTATGCTTCGTGAAGGTAAAGTGCGTTCATTAGTTTCAAAGTATTGTATATAATAGAAGTAGGCTACCACATACTACGTAGCTTCATATGTGATAATGTTTTGTAGTAGGAATTGCTACACTGAAAGCAAGGTTAAGATGTGGTGATGAATCAGCTTTAATCCTGCCTGAACTCCCATCAATGAACCGCTACGTGGCTTTCATTACAACTAGCCTCACTCAACTCAATGAGCACTAGTGTTTGCGCATTGGGTTCTGTTTTGTGACGACCAAACTCTGCAAGAAGTATATATATATATATTGCTGTGCTGTTAGCATTTAAGAAAGAACCAGTGTTTCCTACTATCACGTATGCGTTTTACCTTCCGTATTTTCTCTTTTGTTTTGTGGTACTTTCAGTACTTGTGGAACATTTTATAAACAATTCATTAATTTAAAGGTTATCCTTGATATCATACAAATCTGCACTCATAAATCATATTTGTATGTGCAAATATCAAGTTTTCCCATATAGGCCTAGCTGTTTTTCTATACATTAAAAAAGTTTACACCATAACTTTTGATGAAAATAAATATCGAAAGATCATGTATATACCAATCGATAGACCTAGTTACGCTGAACAAAATGATAAACGTGAGTTTTCGAGAACACGGAGCAAAAAGTAATTAATTTGCAAGCCTAAAAACTGAAGCTGTACGAGAACCATGCCTGTTTCTTGGGATGACACTGATACTGAAATAAAATATACAGTCACTAAGATTCTTCATTATGATACTAGCAAGATGAGAGTGCATGGTATGAATAACGAGATCGAACCTCAAATTGTAATTAACTCTTAGATTTCTATTTCTGTTTAACAAAGAACATTGTCAAAAGATATATATAGGATAGTTGTAAATTCAATACCTATTTTTAATTTAGATTATCCTAGAAAGTAACATCAGCTCTAGCTGGCATGTAATACTGTTTACTGATGTGTGGTTTACCAATTAAATTTCAGAAGTTGATCCAGCGAAAACTGCAAAATGCTGGTGTATACAGTGTAAAAGGCACCGAGCTAAGATTGCCGCCATGCCAGTATAAACTTTGGATGTCGGTGGTGCATGAATACAGAGCGATACTTGGAGATGCTTCGAACGTACTTATTGGCCTGTGATTCAAGAATGGGAAAATGGAAGGAAATGGCTAATCATGTAAGATGGAGCTCTACCCCATGGCTTGACGACAATTTCCCTGGCAGATGGATTGGCCAAAGGGGACAGACAAAATGGTCTGCACGCAGCCCCGATCTAACCTCATGCGATTTCGTCGTTTGGGGTTGGGCTAAAGAACAAGTGTACAAGTTAAAACCAAGAGATATTTCCAATCTTAAACAAAATATCCGTGAAGTGTTTGCAAATGTTCCAGTTGAGATGCTAAGAAGAGCCGTGGATTCTGTTCCTGAAAGATTACAGAAGTGTGTGGAAAATGTCAGTTCATACTTTGAAATGTAGCTTGATAACCAAATGGTACACCCTAATACACTGTTAACTAGCACATCGTTGTTTGTGTTTACTAATGGTGTTACGCATACTCTTTATATGTCACAAGTAAATCAAGTGCACAAGTAAATCAAGTCCACTTTTTGGTCATTTTGGTCATATTTCATCTTTAATATATCTATCTAAAGCTCCTTTCAGAGCTTAGAAGATTCATGTCCTGATATTATATATAACTCTTATAAGAAACAAGGGAATCAAGTCCACTTTTTGGTCATATTTCATCTTTAATATCTCTATCTAAAGCTCCTTTCAGAGTTTAAAAGATTCATGTCCTGATATTGTAAATAACCCTTATTGTGTAAAAATAGCAGTGTCAACTTTTGGTAAAATGTTGTCGATTGTGATGACACCTTAAATCGATTAGAGAAAACAGCTAGTCGATATATATATATATATATATATATATATATATATATATATATATATATATATATATATATATATATATTACCGTTGTGGTTCTATTGCAAAAAACTTAGAATCGTTCTAGAACCGATTGACTTTAACTACTTCGATTTGAATAGAGTTTTAGTGGTGAAGGCGGAGCCTATTCTTGAAAAGCTAAATCAATTGTAGAAAACTGCATCTCGATATCTATTGCCGTTCTTGCTCTCAGTATTGAAACCGGAAATGCAAAAAAAAAAAAAAAAAAAAAAAAAAAAAAAAAAAAAAAAAAAAAAGCTTATTGTTATCTTTACCATTTTTGCTTTATGGCGATAAACATTCAAACCGAAAATGACTAATTTTAACCATTTTCGGTTTAAGTAGAGAGCTAACGGAGAAGTTGGAACCATACTTGGGAACCTGAACCGACCGCAAAAGACCACATCTCGGTGTGACTCAATGGAAATCACTATTCATCAAACAGAAAATTGGTAATTTGATCCACTTCCGGTTTGAATAAAGAGTTAGTGAAGAAGATGAAACCCATATCTGATTTAGTTTAAGTTTGTGCATAAATTATAATTTTGTTCCACTAAGTGTAGCTACAACAGTTATTGCTAACAAATTTTATTAAAACATTCTTGTCATAGAATATTACCCAAAGAGTTCTATAAACAATTCGTTTGAACGAGTCACTGAGTCGTCCTTTTTCTTTCCCATCTAGTGACTGGTTATCCTTGATTGTTGTACTAATAACTTTTTCTTCAAAATGCACTTATTATTTTTTTTGTTTGTTTTATAATTCGAGAAGAAATATGAATACTGCAAATTTTTTGCTATAGTTGTTGAAATACTCAAAAAAGCCAAAATAGCCATGAAAAAATCTTTTTTTCTAAAAACAATCCGACTTCTTGTATCTTTAGTTAATAATGGCATACTTTTGCCAGTACTTCTGTTTCCAGAGGGGTTCCAAAGAAATGTGATGCAACTTAACAAATCGTTATGTCTTGTTGGTCTATAATCATTAAAATGGAAGAATTGTAATTTTTGGCTAAATTTTCGGAAAAAAGAAATTTTAAAGGATAAATACTCTTTTCAAAGATAAGGAAACATACTGCATGTAAATATATATCTATGTGTATTATAGTCTGGCCAATGCTTTGTTTCCCTAGCAGCCGTAATATTTGGAAACGAAATTGCAAGTTTTGAAAGCTTGAACTTTTGTCACCAGAAATGACAGAATAACCTGATTCTTCCCGTTGGGTGGCTTTGATCTTTCGACGAGTTTTCACGTCATGATTTTTGTCTTTCTGTATCAAAGTATCCAATATATTTCAGTCAAAAAATTTTCTTGTACGCATTATAACTGGAGAACTACATACAGTGTAGCCGAACCAGGCCTGTAGTCGAAGGTACACGGCGGTACACGCCGTATACCCTCTGCTTAATCTTAGTCATTAGAGTGCACCTTCTGCTTCAAAGCGTATATATAGTACTTTATACTTTTGTTTCATTTATATTTATTTAATCAGGCCATTATTCCAATGATAAAGTGACTATAACACCAGACCAAAACATAAAATTGTTAGTTTTAGGCTTATGGGGATAGATCGATGTAAAGTGGAGTGTTTTTGTTCTGAGACGATATCCTAGCGTTTTGAAGGTCTATGGTTCTGATATTTCGCTTGCTCTCTGCTGAAAAGAACCAAACTTCAATATATGAATATGTAAAACTAATGTATGAATATTTTCAATATCATGCTAATACGTAACTTTGAGCAATATGTATTAATTTTAAAAAAATAATCATGTATTAATGATTTTATAGAGTTACATTTGGACATAATTTTCTTACTTCTGGCACGTCGGGCGCGATTTTCTCTGTCCCTTCTCGGAATGAGTTGGTTCCCTTTCCATACCTACACCCATTTACCGGTACGTATGTCATGAATAGTGTGATTTGAGTAAGGAATGTCATCAAGAAAATGTCATGAAATGCTTTTAGATTATATAATAGTAATATCTCCTTTATATTTAAATTCAATTAATTAATTCATGTGTTGTACATTGTTCATTAAAAATGACTTCTATGTTCTTTATGACAAAGCGTATACCCTCTGAAAATTTTAGGACTACAGCACTGAGCCAAACCCAAATTGTCACTTAACCCTTAAACTAGTGTGGGTCAGATCGCTGTAACAAGTAAGACTTTGGGTATATAATTTCTTATTGTACACACCAGATAGTTACACCAAGTAAGTAGCTGAATTCTTTGCATTCTATGAGAAACAGTCATCGTTGAAAGCGTGAATCATCCAGTTGGGTAGATATAGCGCTCTCGGGTCTTCAAGACCCATACCACACGGTTAATGTTACATATTTTGTTCCGACATATTCTGCCGTTTGATAAATTTTCGAACTCTATTTATTAAGCATTCTATTCTGACTAAGGTTTTGTAGCTATACGGTTCTTACATTGCATTTTGTGAATATGGCATGCAAATCACGTCAAAATTTAGTGCTGAATGACGAGGATGTACGAAGGACAGTGTTGGATGAAACTTATTGGAATATCAATGAATTTGAAAGTGATGTTTCTGAAGGTGAAGATAATAAGGAAGGGAGTGAATACGTTACCGACAGTGAACAATCGAATCAAGTAAGAAATGCAAAAAAAAAAAAAAAAAAAAAAAAAAAAAAAAATATGAATACTGCACAGTTAGACTTTGTGTAAATTATCATGTAGAATGTACGGACAAGGACTAAACAGTGGATTAGTTTTTTTTTATAAGTGTCTGTATTGAAGACATGTTTTGTACATAATTAAAGAAAAAAATACTTTTATTCTTAATAATACTTTTCGAATAACAAAGCAAATACGATACTACAATTTGCTATTGGGAAAGTGTAAACCCAGCTTTAGTATATTATCCTAAAATTTGTATTGTAATTTGCTATTGAATAAATACACACAAATGGCGCGAAAGGTGTGGATAAACATTAAAAATGTTTTCACATTGTTCGTTTTCTTTATATTTAGCATGTTTAGCTTTAAAAAATGTTTGGGTCATTTTGACCCACACCACACCAGTTGCGTAGCAGATATCCACCACACTCATTATGTTGTACTTATTCTGTAAGAAAAAAGGAAAGAAAAGAAAAAAGAAAAAACTCGATTTTGGAGCCCTTTAAAAATTTGGTGGCCCTGATCCAAAAATGCGTCAAAAGATCCAATATATTTCAATCAAAAATTTTTTCTACGCCTCATAGCTGCAGAACCGCATATAGTGTAGCAAAACCCAAAATAATTACTTAACTCAGTATGATGTGATTATGCCGTTAAAAAAAAAAAGATTTAGGGGCTGTTCAAAAATTTTGTGGTCCCTGATCCAAAAACTAATTATTGGTCAAGATCGCAATTTTTTGATCATTCCTAAAATTCTTGTATGATTTCTACTCGTGGCTAGAGCTATGGCTGGCCAGATGTAACAACGTTCAACGTGAAGATGCGTGGTCAGTGCATCAGCTCTAACGTGCCATTATTTCTGACTTCGCTACTCTCTTCTAATGGTATTCTGAAGGGTTCGTTACTTCTTAAAATTCACAAAGTTCCCCAACTGTTTCACGATATGAAAGAATGAAAACGAAATCTTCCGGTTTTATTACTCACAATTATAACTTGGAGGCTAAGGAGGTGATGCTAATGAAAAAAGTGGTAGAATGAATAAAGTGGAAGGAAATACGAGAAAACCCACGCAATGGTGATTGTCCACCACAAGACCCACTTGGTACGAGCTGACCTCAAACTAGGGACCTCATGCAGCAGAGAGAAGTCTCTACTAATGAGCTGCTGCGGCCCTACAGGATGATGGATACAACCAAGATTACGAACTAAGAAGGTATGTGAGGAAACAATTTAGCTAAGCAGCAGAGCCGTAGCTAGAGATTTCTGCGCCCGGGGCGAAGTAGAATTCAGCGCCCCTACACTCACTTTAGCAATCATTATATATATATATATATATAAGAAAAGCAGCCTTTGTTGTTACGCTGAATTTTTATTAATCTTCTTGGAAAGACCATTACAACAACCAAAAACGATCATTATGTATCCTTTTCCAAATAAGAGCTGTTTTCGAGAGTCTTATTTTGGACTTTTTGTTAAACTTGACAAAACTACCTTTGGTTGTATACAAATTCGCTAGGAGAACAGTTATGGAAAGTTACTACTATTTACAACATTTCATACTATTGATAAGAAATGAAATTTTAATACATTAAAAACTATGTGCTTTTAAATTGTTCGAAATGGGTGACAGTATTAATTTCCAGTAATAATTGTAAACTTTTTAATTTTATTCTGTATGTGACCACATCAATAGTATGTTAATTTCGATCTCTTAACGGTAAAAATATTTTGTGAAATGTAATGGAAATTCAGAAGGATCCTTCTTTGTGAATTTCTAAATATTGATCGATGGAGGTGAAAAATATGTTCAATGTTTGTACTTAAAATCCAAAATATACTTTGGCTACTACATATGTCTGAAATTATAGTAATTACTTAATTTCTTAATGAATGAAAGTTCCGAATTAAGGTACTTATTATTAATTAACATATTAAAATACACTAACTTGTACATACAGTGGCGTATTTACGATATTGTTTCGGGAGGGGCTTTGCTAACTTTCGGGGGGGACTTTGCCTGAAAATGTGAAAATTCTGCAAGATATTTCATATACTTGACTATAGTAAGTAAGATATCGGGGGGGGGAGCTTAAGCCCGGAAGCCTCCCCCTAAATACGCCACTGCGTACATATATGAAGAATGTGTGTATTTATGTTTTGTATGTATGTAGATAGATAAAAACGTCACACAACTAGACACGCATACACAAAATAATATGGTGCCGATATAAAAAGTTGATGAAAAATGACCTCAATAAATTCCTCCAAATTGGAAGCATTTGATATGTCAATGGAATTTTAAAATAAATCATTGGTAGTGATTAGTGTGTGTAAAAAAGTCGAACTTCGTCGGGCTAAGTTCTGATCCCTTAGGCCCTTATTCTACAACTGCTTGAAGTTCGAAAATGTTATTGTTTCCCTCGTTTACTTTTAGTTTTAATATTCCCGCGCAAACAGCAGCTTGAATGTGTCTCTTCACTCTTCTCACTTTCATACCTTCATTCTCAACGTCGCACAGTGGGGCCAAACCAGGCAATTCTTAGCAAAAACTCGAAGAATGAAGTAAAAGATTGACTTGATATAATTTGCTATAATGAAACCTTAATAGTGTACACATAAGGTGTGCAGGAAAAGAAGTGATAGCTATTTACAATGAACTCATGGGACGTGTAAATTTGGTTATCCACCGAAGCAGGAAAGGTGCTGCTTAGTGACAGAAGATAGGAAATTGACTTTGAATGTGACTATTCCTACATTGCGTGTAGATATTCCGTGACTGGTAAACATGGTGACACGACCGACATATATGTATCGTTTTGTATATTTAGATTGTTGAGGTAATGTGTAATCAATAATCATATTTGGAATGATGTTAATATCAGTATCATATCCCTATGGTAATCCCCTACTTAATATCATATTTGGAAAATGCTGTGGTACTGAAAGCATATAAACTGTAGTCAAACGATAGAATGGCATTTTAGTAGAAAATATGGCATAATAATGTTATGTCTGTGATTTTTTAATATATCGTAGCGGAAACATTGTTCTTACTGTATGCAAAGTGAAAACCTGCACATATTTGCACTTTTGGGAAATATAGAGCATGAAAATGTTTGAGGAAAACCGCATTTTGGATGCAATGCTGCTTTTGAATTGAGGTGGGATGAATGTGAGAGCAAGTGTTAGATTATTAGACGTGTGATCCCCATGCACGCAGTGACAAAGTTGAATATAGATCGATTCTGGGAATTTTGCCGCCAAACCTACTTGGTGCTTCGCCCCCTAGGACCCATCTTGTTACCAACATCCAATCATACTTCTCTGGCATTCGCCAACAGAACTAAACTCTAGTCAAACATGTGTGATTAATGGTGGCGATATTTTGAAACGTCAATGTTTGCCAAACAATCTATGGACCATAAGGTAGAACCATATTTAAAATGGTGTTGATCAATTTAGTATTGCGTTTTTTTTTTTTTTTTTTTTTTTTTTGTGATGTGATGCGTGCACAGAAGTGACATTGGAATCAACTGTAATGAGCCTCCGCTCGCTCCAGCTCAGAGTGTTCCAATCAAGCCCTGAAATCAACCCACGTAATGCACGATACAATATATGAAACAAGCTGAACAGGTTACTGATGCTTGTAAATCATAATATGTTTAATACATCTGATAATATATCGAGAACTTGTGATGAGATAATTTTTATGTATTGATGCTTCCTTGCATCTTCATTGTCATAACGAATCCTCCACAACTTGGAAATAATTTTGAGAAGCAAGAACTTTTCTTCAATTTTATTACTCTTCAGTTGTAAAAAGAATAAGTACACTTTTTTCTTTCATGCATAAGAATGTAAGTCAATCGTAAGTTGCCAAATCAAATCATATTGCCCACGCGTTTGTTTATGCCAATCATATAATCTGTTATATTATTTAGGCGTAAATATAAGGAATATTTCCTTTTATGATGTAACACTCTATGTTTTTGATAAAATAATGTCGAAATAACATTATTGTAGCCACTGCACACACCAAACTAATTGGTTTTCTTTCAATTTTCTGCTTCATATTGCGAATTCTTATTTTTGCCAAGAATTCAGTGCCTTGGCTCCACTGTGCGTCGTGATTAATCGGATTGGATAGGAAAAAAAAATGAAATGAAATCTTTGATTTTTACGTCCCACGGTTATGCCGGTTAGGCTAAAGGAGACGGTGATGATGAGTAACGAATGAAATGGTGGAATGAAGAAAGTGGGAGGAAACTGGAGAACCCCGAGAAAACACACGCACGCGGTGTTTGTCCACCACAAAGTTCACTTGGCGGGGCTGGGATCGAATCCAGGACCCCAAGTACCAGAGGTGAACGCTCTACCACTGAGCCCCCAGGGGTAGAAAAACGTTTTGAACTAAGCAAACTCATCACTGTCAAAACGCCGAACACGACTTTGCTCGTTTCTGAGTTTGAAAATGCTCCTGCGTACACTATAAGTCATTACTCGGCACCTTGTATACCACATGTCATTAAAAAATCATCTATAACTCTTTAAGTAATAAGTAAAAACTTGTTGTGACTTATTTAAACTTTTGGATTGCGAGCGAAGCGAGCAAG
The DNA here is from genome assembly GCF_964235325.1 of Thermobia domestica. Taxonomy (NCBI): domain Eukaryota; kingdom Metazoa; phylum Arthropoda; class Insecta; order Zygentoma; family Lepismatidae; genus Thermobia; species Thermobia domestica. Next base: position 57,859,093 of record NC_137456.1, on the reverse strand, counting down.
AAAATTTTTAAGAAATCTACGTATTTCATTAATAACCGACAGCAATATTGATCTAATAGGGCGCCAATACTTTCTGGGGGCGACTCGTCTTTTATTCATGTCCAACATAACTTTTTCTTTCTCCTTGCTCGTTCGGCGCCCCTCGTTCTCAGCGCCCGGGGCGGGCGCCCCGCTGGCCCCCCCTTAGCTACGGCTCTGCTAAGCAGTCAATAAATTAAGAAAAAAGAATACTTGAGCAACCTGTTTCTCTTCTGATATTTTTACTCGCACTCGCAGATGGTACATTTTGATGCTTATGCTGACAAGAAAGGCCCCTCCCCCCCCAAAGAAGAGAATTCAGTGCATAATCAATTCATTAAAAACTTTGTAGGGTTAAAGGGAGTATTGTTTTTAACATGATTATACAATACTTATAATAAATTATAAAAAAAGTGGAATTATAGAGGATCACATATAGAATATACTGCATACTAGTAGAATCAATTTTTATTATCACTTTACAAGGGCGCCCATCAGAGAGACAAGGTGGGGCGCTCGTCCTCCCCTAGAGGAAATTGTACTTCGCAAGATCGAAAACCCTACAGAATGTTTAGAATAGTTACAGCAACATTTGAAGCTATATTTGAAATGTCGCTTATACTTGCCCCCCTCTGGAAACCACAACATGGGCGCCCTTGTCTCTTTACTATTAGGGAAAGAGGCGTTTCAGTCTCTTCCCTAACGCCACTGGTCTACAGTATGGATTTATGCATATATATTGAATAGTATCGTTGAAGTAAAATACACAAATTTCATAACAGATCTCATTGTTCTGTCTAGCGCACAGTCAGCTGTGTCGATTGTTTTATTAAATGAAATATGAGTCCAGTTTTTTCTTTCTTTTCCACAAAGTTTTAATATGTTATATGTGGTCCTTCTAATATCGGAATGCATTACTTCATGTAGTGATTATGTTTTGTTTTTGTTTCTATTTTTCACTTGAAATCACAACAATCACTTTAACATTATTATAACAACAAACAAAGAAATGGACTGCGTGTATTGCCTTTTAGAGCCCTATTAACATTAGGCCACTGGTTGCGCCACCGGTGATGCACCCAGTGAACGAGGGATGTGGCGGGGCTTGAAGTGTGCAGAGCCTACTACACTAGGCCACTGGTGGTACCATCAGTAGCAGGTTCAAGACTTGTTTGATCATCGGCGCTCGCTCTGTGACCCATCAGACTGCAATATATTGTCACTCCGTGTAGTGTTAGTTGTTTCTTTTGGTTCGCGGGAAAATGGCAAGTGACAATGAAGGTGGTGACGGAAATGCAGTGAAGTTAAAAATTCATTCCCAAGGACAAGGGACTGGACATTCCAATGCCCAATAGTTCAAAAAATGATGATTTTGACATCCGAAGTTATTTTTTTAAAATTAATGTCGTTCGCACAAAGATAATCGAACAGTGTATAATATGGTCCTTTATCTTCCCTTGACATCAATATTGGGTGCATGTACACTTTCTTCTTTCTTCGCTTCCGCTTTTTCATCAAGAAAGCAAGAAGAAGCATGCTTTCACTCACTAAAGACATTTTATCATAAAAATATTCGTTTTGTTTTGGTTGCGCCACTGGTGGATAACAAGCGAGAGTGTGGTATCGCCACCAGTTTCCCACTGGTGGCGCAATCAGTAGCCTAATGTAATAGAGCTTTTAGTGCTTATATGTTCTGTTCACTCTAAAATAATGCAGAAAAGCAGTCATAGTTTCCTCTCAATAACATTTTCAACCAATAACAGCATATAAACATACAACAGCAACGCCACAAAACAAACGCACAAACTCATCAGATAGGTAATTACAACAATGAAAAGTGTTTCTTTTACGAAAATAAATAACCGAAAAACTTGTTAAAGTTAACGAAGACATTCAAATGTCAGTTCAATCATCCCCCACTGCAACATCCAACAGTGAAGATATTAATCATATAGTATATCCACACGACAAGAAACCAATTCAATTTCCAACAAGAAAGCAAGTCAATCCAATACCCATGAATCAAGTCAATATAAGAAATCGAGAATGCATTTTCCTATATTACGAAATGGACAAACCAATCTTAACGTCCTAACAATTAAAAGTCGATTTAGCATCCAAACGTCAAGAAGTCTTCAACATTGGTATTAAATAAGTATAAGAAACCAGAGGGAAAAAAAGTCGCCTTTAAGATGTTTAAATTAAACAAATTAGTATATGAAAACTATTATGCAATGGCATTAAAATATCGATGCGTGTATCAAAGAAAGCGTGTTCTTTGATCTCATACGAAGATGATGTAATAATAAAAATTACAGATGACCTATCCATATATATATATATATATGCACATCTTTAGACCAATTGACTTCCCAATCACCCAACCCCACCACATGTATAAAAATTTCTCAACATTCTCCTCTCTTGGCCAGCAGCTGTATTAACGCGCTATGACTTTTTTTTTTTAATTTTTCCTTGGCCGACAGAGCAGAGACGGAAACCTCATGGCATGTGATGATGATGATGATGTTAATATTGCAGCTGGCTATCGCAAGTTTTCTTTCCTATAGCGAGAGAGAAACAGAGACCGGTTCCGCATGTTTTCAAGGTTGGAAGACTAGTCGTTACAATTACTGCACAACCTGGGCGAGGTTTTTGGTAGTGGCCAAAGAAAGAAAGAAAGAAAAAAGATTTTTAAAAAGACAAGTATTATATGAACAAATAAGAAAAACAATCTCCTATAAATAGGGGTGAATTGGTACAAAGTGCCGCGTAGATTTTTAAAGGTTTCCTTCTTTCCTAAGTCGTTCAACAGCTAACAAGTTGCTCGACTACAAGAAAAGTAATTTCATTAAATGTACTTACAATTAGCGTCTCGTCTCATCTTCAAAATGAGACGAGAAATATATTTTATAAGCCAAGAGAACCATGAAAAATTCATGTCCTATTTTTGTTCAGCCTGGTGGGCAACACTAGTTCACCCAAACTCTCTCAGATCTCAAACACTGTCCGACTGTTACATGATTCACAGTACACAAACTATAAATTGATAAAGTGATCTTACGAACACAATAAACATCATCATTTATCAATGTTTAAAGATACGTAAGTCATCACATAATATATTCCAGTAATAAATATGGTTTAACCCCTTGCGTACTAATGGCATCCATGTGGATGTCATGAAAACGTATTCTTTATTAAGGATCGTATTAATCCTGGAGATGATGAAATTTGTTAGTGGGGGCAAGGTAAGGCATAGTTCTACCATTTCTCCTTAGGTGACAGCACCTTACTGACAGAAAAGACAAAGAAAAAAGTGTTGTCTCAGTAAATGGCAGGCCTAAGGAAGCATTCAATTACAACACACATGTGTCTGTTTTGAAGATAAACAACGAGCAACTTCGAGATCAGAAAAGGAAAACTTTTGATCTCCGGTCAGTGTTGCCAACCAAATCAGCATAAAATCCCTTCACAACATCAAAATTTCCCCTTTTCAGTCCAAATGTTCCACATTGCAAATAATAACTTTTATCACTAATACGAACGCAAAAGGTTAAGTGTTGTTATATCACACACTCTTAGTGAACTTTTCGTAATGCGAAAGGATTTTGATCACTTTTAGATGAAATTATGGAAAAGACTCAAGGTATAAATTTTGTATATAAATTGAGAAACCGAGATGAGACGAGAAAAGCTTTCCGAGAATCGTGACGAGATGAGAAAGAACCTTATTTCTCATCTCGTCTCGTGAGTAAAACTACTTACCACTTAAAACAAAGAAGAATATTACATATACGGTTTGCTAATGACCTATTACCTTCTGACCCAACTACAGTTTTGGAACTCTCAGAAAAATTTCTTTTTAAACAACATTCTCCTTAAAATTAATAATAATAATTAAAAAGACACTTCTCCTCCCTCACTGTTAGCTCCAAATTGTTTCTCAGGATTCGGTATGACATCCACTTAATGTTTCGTTAATTGAATGTTTTGTTGTGTATCTCGAGCCAAATGTAGTTTCCCCTTACTCCGATACAGCAGAACGCGCGTTTGCATTTCCGATGAAGAATATTTTTTACCTTGTAGATCATACATACACTATAACTGTTCGTAATAGAGGTCGGCATTGAGGTTGGCAGTGCCACTAAACATTAATTGAAGATATTGACGGAGTGGCGGCCTCCATGTTAAACAGTTTGCTTGCCCCACTTCCTCTTGGGCCAGTTTGACCTTATATTACTGAGCTGCTACTGCTGCTATTGCAGAACTCGAAATTTCAGATCTGACCCCCAGTTTTTCTCGGACAGATCTAATTTATGCAAATGTCTATCTCCAAACTAAAATATTTGGTCCCCAATAGTGACTGGAGATCGAAAATTTGACGATGTATACACATGCTTATGTGTTAGTTCCCTTGATGAGTTTCTACATCACTGTTACAATTGATGGGTCAAGCATGACATATTTCCGCCAGCATTTCCGATATCATTTGTTGTCGGTATTTCTCAAAGAAATGTATTATATATGGAACTTAATAAATGTAATGTTTTATGTAACATCATTACTAAAGAGATTATTGAAATTCTGACCTGACTTTTCAAAAAACAGTAAACTTAGGACAACAACGACTCATCAACCTTAGAATCATACCCATAGAGCATAAGTTAATTTCAAAGCTATCTTTTGAAGACATTGTAAAAACCTCCAGCTTCTTGTGTTTTCATTTAACTTACATCAGTTTAATAGATTCGCAAAATGTCCGAGTATAATACTCGAGACAACAGCTTGACTGTTTGTCATAATTAAATATTCTATTTTAAAGCAACAGACTGTTGATTCATTCTATACATATGCACATCCCGATATAATTCCAAAAACATTTAAGGTTAGTGTAAAGGGACAAGTTTTGCCGGTAGATGTCTTTACGGTCTTTCTATCTCTCCCACGTATTTTTTACCTTTTACGAAAATTTACAATTTCTTTTATAATTTTCAACCTAGAGACTTCAAATTTTTAGAGAAGGAATTTCATAACCTATTAAAGGGAACAATCCGTGCCGAATTTTATTTAAAATTTTCTTCATTGTTGACTGTTAAAGATTTGGATATTCATTTCAACAATCAAGCCATTTCAACAATGAAGAAAATTCTAAACAAAAAATCGGCACGGATTATTGCTTTCGATAGATTATGAAGTTCCTTTTCTAAAAATTTGAAGTCTGTAGATTGAAATTTGTAAGAGAAATCGTGAATTTTCTTGAAAGATAAAAAATACATGGGAGAGATACGAGGACTGTAGTGCCATCTATCGGCAAAACTTGTCCCTTTAAACCAACCTTAAGAATATGTCAAGCATGCTACTCTCAGATTACTTGGCAATCAAATGCTAATTAGTTTGATGTTTTATCTTGTACTAAACATTAAATTATGTACTGCTATTTTGAAATCAAGCTTTACCACTTGAAGAGAAAACGGAATAAGAGAAATACTGTGTGATGCCAACATCAGGTGTAGTCTGGGGGCGTTTTGGTTTGGTTGGTCGGGGGGTAGGGGGCGCTAAGGCGAGTTCTTGCCTGGGGCGAAACACAGATTAGTTGCGTTGCTGGTAATGAATTGATTAAATAAATCTGAAATATATACCGGTCTTAGCTTTATTAGTAGCAGCCATATTATTTGGTACCGAAATTTGTCACCAAAAGTGAAAAATTTACTCGACTGTTATATTCTATTACCAGTGAGTTTTTCTTGCTTTGTTGGATGCAGTTCAAACGGGAAACTGTACAGAAAATACACATAATGAAATAATATTTTAACTCCATTTTGTGCGTGTACTACTTTTACTATTGACAAGAGTTCTTCAATATTTAAACTTTAGACTTTCGGTTTGTCTGTTGATAATTGCAATGGCGCGACTGAGTGGTTAGCTTAAGCCATTTTACGTCCGCATCGACAGTTAGAGCAATGTCGCCAATGAGTATCTCTGTCTGTCTGTCTCCAGGTAAGTAAATGCTCTTATCTCTCGCATACATGTTTATTTCTCTTATGCAAACGCAAAGCAAGGCAAGCGGACAAATATACTTAAAACTAATCACTTTTTCACAGGCACTCGTAATGCATGAACTCCTAAGATATACGTAATCACAGAAATGAAAAATAAATGTATTATTATTAGTAGTAGTATTGGTAGTAGTAGTAATAATAGTAGTGGTAATAATAATAATAATAATAATAATAATAATAATAATAATAATAATAATAATAATAATAATAATAATAATAATAATAATAATAATAATAATAATAATAATAAAGTGTAGTATAGTAACATTTTATATCACGGGCGCACTAGGGTTGCCAACTGGTCGATTTTTAACTGGCCTGGCAGGAAATATTGCTGTTATTTTGATTAAAGCCGGTGACCGATCCAAACTTCTTACCAGCCCCTTTATGACCGGTTTTTCAAATTTGCATCTAGTTCGAAGACATTTCATCTAGTTCAAAGTATAGATTTGAAAAGTAACTTTCATTCTGTAAATCCAAAACTGTCACCTTTCACCATCTATCAACGATTACTATATTTTGTTCATCTGTTTAGATAATTTCAAAGATATGACAGGGACTGGGAAACTTTGAAATTTCCTTGTAAGGAATTTTATACATTTATTGAGAGTGAAAAATGACTTCTTATAGCAATTTATTGTAGCTGAAGCATAAGTTTAAAGAATAAACTTCATTTTCCAAATCTAAAATTGTCATGTTAAGATTAATATAATTTTGTTCATCTGTTTCGATACTTTTAAAGAAGTGGCAGTTACTGGTATTACCTGACCAGGATATTAGTGCGGTTTTTCGTGGAGGGCGCTAGTGTTGTGTTTACATCAGTTTCTAGGTAAGCGCGATGCGACAGGGGAACGGAGAGCGTCACTCTGCAGTGTATCCAACGATTTTCAAAAGTTGCAGTTTACATGTTATAAGTAGCCTAATCTGTTTCGCTTAATAAAGAACTCCATAAATTATATAGTTGTTATTGAATGCAGTAATGGTTATTCCTGCAGTAATGCAGATGTATTGTGGATAATGGCATATGCATGGAAATTAACAATTTAAGAACAAGATAGCACACAAGTGAATTTCTACCGTGTATTAAGCAGATTATATATAAAAAAAATTGAGTACGTTTTATTTGATTTCATTATAAAACAGTAGAAACCTGTAAAACTCAGTAATAAGATGTTAATGACTAAAAGATTAATTATGGGTTGGCAGCTTGGATACTTGCGCAATATCTTGTAACTGTAAGTTTAAATCAAGTTAAGGCTCGCGATGCTTGTATTTGTTTTAATGTAGGTTTATCGATTGACAACTAAATTATTTTCCTGAGTTGTAGCCAAGAAAGAATTCCGATACGTTTCCACTCGAGAACTGTGGAAGTTCTCTTCGTTGGTCTATTGGCTAGCGCATGTGTCTTTGTTGTACGTGGTTCTGTGAGAGCCCAACAATTAATTTTACAATCTTTCACTTTCATTAATCATCTGTCTCCTCTAGCACAAAGAGCATAATCATGGCACGTTAAACTAAAGAAATTTCATTTCATTTTTTCGATGGATGTGAAGCCTTTGGGGGAAAAGGAAGTGAAGAAGAAATTTTCCTTAATTTTTTAAAGGGCTACGGGATTGAATAGCTTGTATGCATCTTTCTTTTAGGATTATTATCGTAATCCAGCCTTTTGGTAAATGTGAAATAAAAGTATCGATAAAACATAAGCGTATGGGTAATGTAAGCATAAATATCATTGGTTCAATACACAATAAATTCACAACTTTTATTTATGAGTATACAAATTCCCTTTGAACTCCCTCTGAATTTCTTTCAGACCCTAGGTCTCTTGTGACAAAGAGTTAATTCTACTATCTGTTTTCATACACAATATAATTTTGAAACTTGGGGGCCTAGTGTTGTCTTTGTGTCTGTAATAAATAATCATTTGTCGATTGACTTCAGAAGACTGAGTTTAGCCCGTGAGCATAAGTTGCATATAGTTCAAACATATCAGGTGTACGGTCTTGTTTGACAAATCGTGTGTGCACATATGAAATTCAAAGACAAAGGCAATCAATCGTCTTTAAACATCTGTATTTTTATTTCAAGTGTAAATACTAAAATGTGCTACGTATAGTTCTAAGAGGGATCCTTAAAAAAAGAAAGAAAAAGAAAAAATAAAACCTGAACTTACGTACTTAACATTGGCACTCATCTTCTTCTTCAAGATTTGATGTAAGAAGCGGCCGCATGATTTCCGGCCAATTGTTTCATCGCCGGTATCTTTGAGCAATGAGATGGTAGTGGAAGACAAACTTTGTTCTTCTAACTTGATATTTTGAAAAACTTACGCAAGTGGTTTTGTTACTTAAATACATATCTATTCATTCTAATCAATTTCAAAAGTACCATTAACTTTATAATAACATAATGAATGCAAGAGTTACCACGAAAATGTATTTCGTATTTCTTTTTTAATATGAAATTCATTTTTTTCTGAATTTCACTGAAGCTATAAGAAATCAATTGTCAGGCTCCCCACTTTAAATTTTAATCGATCCCCTACCGCCTCCAATGTAACATTGGGTTTATTTCTTTTAAATAAATTTTTCAAAATACGGTAGAAATACTGGATTTTAAATTACCAAACCATGCTAAATAATGACAGGTTAGATATCAGAGAAAGTTATCTTTATCTACCATCTTAATTAGGGGCGGATCCAAATCTCCTTCGGAGGCGGTTAGATTATCATTTTCTCTGTCACCAGTCTTTTGCAGCACATCCGAAAATGATCTCAATGCAAATTTGTTACTGAAGGTACTGTCAATCGATCGATCACATGGTCCAAATTGGTAGCAATTTCGAAGACGCCTTATCTCAAAACTACACAATAAAACTTGCTTTAAACAATGAAAGCGCAGTTGCCAAAGTATAACTTTGATTCACAAAGATGAACTTCGAGGTTTTGTTAACAGTTGAAGTAGGAATTCCTTACACTCTAATGCTACGAAGTTCTCAGTGTTCCTTTGTACAACACTGAAGTTAGTTTATTCGCAAATTATTGCCAAATTAATATGGAGGGTGTATGTACTTTTTTTTTTTTTTTTTTTTTTTGCAGTCCCTTAAAATGTTCTGAAAATAACTTACATAACTTTTGAAATTGTGTTTGTCTTAACTTGAACATATGCGTGAAGTGGTTTATTATGAACAGGGCAAAAACAACTGTAATAGATTAATTACAAGTAATATGGTTAGAAACACTGTTGTTTGTATTTTAGTTCCAAAACCGGCCGCCCGCACTCGTTCGCTGGTCAGGATATAAACACAATAACATGATGAATGCCGATTTCAGTTTCTCATCTATAGCACAATGTATCTATTAAGCTTATTAGTGAATGTACTAAGGATATGCAAAATACAGATGCTAATGCACTTTTGTTCACGATAGTACACTGAGAAAAATAAGTGGTAACCTAGTGGGGATTAATGGACAATTTAGCTGCTAGAACCAGTTAATAATTTGTAACAACTCTTCTGAGACAAAAAAGGTTAATTTTACGAGGTCGCCGGTAATCAATCAAGAAAGGTTACTAGAAAATGTGTAGAAACAATCCAGTGTTTGGTTGCTATTAACCTATAAAATAGGTTAGAAGAAGGTAACCAATTCAAGAAGGTTAATTTAATTTAAAACACTGTGTTGTTATCAACCGATTTTCACACAAGGCAAATTTAACCCTCCGAAACTTGTTTACTGGTAACACTGCATTACTAGAAGTACAAACAGCAAGGTCGCCATTTGCAATTTTAAGAACGAAAAGTTTTAAGAATTATGAATACATCCGAAGGAATAGGAAAACAGTTATTAAAATATGGATTCTACATAAATTAATAGAAAAATGTGAAGGAAAGTTTATTTACGGAGGTTTATGCATATTCTGAGATTTAAATGAATAAAATGTTATGTGACATGTTTCTAGTACAAATATCCACACTAGATGGTAGCACTACTAGTTGTGTAATTGTCGTCAAATAATTCACACACTCATAACAATAATTTTGTAATGTGTTCAGGAAACATAATGCGTTTTACGTTGCTTTACGGTTACGTCTTTGCTTATAGGGAAGAGTATCACCCAAACAAATTTTCACTGTTAGTTATTAAATACTTGTGATATTGGTGGCTTATAAGGGTAGGGCGTTACCCTTTAAACGGGATGACGACAAAAAAAAAAAAAAAAAAAAAAGTACATACTAGAAATGAAAATAAATTTAGGTAGTTATTATCTACTTTAGTATTGTATTTTTTGATGTGCTCGTGGCTGAGTGAATATCTGTTACTGTTATTTATTAAATAAGTTATACTAATCAAAATACACGGTTAGAAAGTTGTCGCACCCTGTTTCGTTAACCGAGCAGTCGGTTATTCCAACATACTAACAAGGTTACCGGTTACAGGCTATGATTGATAGTGGTAACTACGTGATCGGTTAGCGTACCCCTGTGAGTTATTACACTGTAACCTAGCAATGTTAACCTGTAACGCAAGGTTACGATCACCTTCTGTCGTTAACCTTTTTGGCTTGGCTGCTGGGACACACGACTCTGTTGCCTATATATTGACAAACTAACTTGGTTACTGTCCACCTTTTTCTTGTTTACTAGTAACCTTTCTTTTTTTTGCGTGTACACTTCCTTCCCATGGATGGGTCCGAACAGAGATACTTCACACTTAGACCTATATCATAGGGAATTTTGAGGAGGGTGCCAGTTTCATTATTAGGGTGCACCCACAGGGGAAAAGCACTGGCTAAGGACCCCCCCCCCCCAAATCTCCTAAATCAACATACAACTTTTTGGACTTACGGAGGGAGCCGGAACTATGTACACCAAATGTGCACGCCACTAGCAGGGAAAGCAACTACCAAGGCAGTTATCAATATGTTTTGCACAAAATTATGTCTTTTTTTTTTTTGTTTGTTTGTTTGTTTCTCTACTAAGAATGTAATTGTAATAATGGGAATACTTTGATCGTTTCAACACTGTAATGCGTTCAAATTTTAAATGTTCTCTCCCCATGACTTTAATCAGGAGACCACACACATCAAAGGGGGCACGTGCTACCCACTAAACCAGCAGAAAAAGCTTCAACATCAACTAGTCCAAGTTAATATACAAGGAGAAGATGTTAGAATGTGATAGTGATCCTGATTCTGTCATAGTGTCCGTGTCATATGCCAAATATGTAATGCAGGGTGCTTAAAATCTCAAACGGACCAATTTTGATGGAACTTGGTACGTAAGTTTCTTTCACGTTACCTAAAGATTTTTTTCCACATTCGACCCAAGACCCGTAGTTTTTAAGGGGTTAATTTAACCGAGTAAATTGGTTAAAAATATTTTTGTCAATTTTCTTGTTTAACCCCAATCGAGCCAGCTCCGTTGAAACGAGTCCATCGGCTTGGTTCGACTGGCTCAACTGAGCCGATTTATCGAACCGGCTCGATTGGGGTGAGCCATCAGCTCGGTTCGGTTCGGCTTGGGTGAGCCATCGGCTCAAGCTGGTTCGGTTGGGTGAGCTGTTGGACCTCCTCCCTTCTTGATTGTGAGCCGAGCAGCTCGAGCCATTGACAACCCTGAACACGGGCCGAGCAGTTTTGAACATGTTTGGTACGCGCTATATATCTTTTAACAATTTTTGGCTTGAGCCCGAATATTTACTTCTCCGAAACTCAAACCCAGAACCTCGTGAACGTTGCCCTTGCCTCCTGAAGACTTCTTGACGACCTAGATCGGAGTCATCTGGGTTTTAGTATTCAGATGCAAACCGCCTATCTTTCACGGCGTTGTTAATAATAATAATAATAATAATAATAATAATAATAATAATAATAATAATAATAATAATAATAATAAGAAGAAGAAGAAGAAGAAGAAGAAGAAGAAGAAGTTGTAGTAGTATTATTGATTATTATATTGTTTACACAGTGTATGTAGGATATTAGAAAGAGAGTACTTGAAACTAAATACAGGATTTAGCTCGTTTTGGCTCGACTCGACTCGAAACTCGACCCGAATTCAAATCGAGTTGGAGGAAACTTTTCGAGCCAAGTTCTCGAGTCGAGCTCAAAGATGCCTGTTTCGAGTCAAGTCGAGTTTCAAAGAAAATTCGCTCGTGCCCAACCCTATATCTGCAAAACCATCGACAACGTCATGTTCTTGCTTGTGTGACAACTCTGTCTTTTATCAATGCAAGGTTTTCCTATCTGTTTCTTGTTCTCTTCGATTAGTTTACTGAGAATACGAGCAGTAAACTAACGTCACAGAGCATTCAGTTGGACATAATTACAATAAAGGGCTAAGATTGGAGATGGAATGTATCCTTAGGAAGCTGAATCCATATTAAAAAGTTTGTCGCTATCATTTAACGTTTGTTTTGATACCTGTCTACAGATAGAGGACAGACGGACATACATAACAATTCCATACTATGGTGGACCGAAAGAAAACTTTTTTTTTTTTTTTAATTTCGATTGGCCGGGATACGTAAAAGTTGCCTCGTGTTAGTGGTAGTGAACACACAAAATTTGGATTTTTTTTGGTCAACACATTCCTTTGCCTCATGTGACGAATATTTTTATAGCTGCGGTTATGCAACCTGCATGACACGGTGAAGAAATTTGTGCTGCACAGCTATTTTTGTTTTGAATTTCGATTGTCCGGGTTTCGGAAAAGTTGCCTTGTGTTAGTGGTAGTCTACACAGAAAATTTGGATTTTTTTTTTGTTTTTTTTTTTTTTTTTTGGTCATCCCCTTCCTGTGCTCACGGGACTTGAATATTTTTTAGCTGCAGCTATGGAAGCCGCACGACACTACGAAGAAAGTTGTGCTGCACAGCTATAATCTTTGGTTCTTTTTCACACTGAAGCGTTCTGAGGCTAAATATAAAACGCAAGATAAAAGTGAATGATATATGGTTAAAAATTATACTATTCAATTAGATGAAGAAATTGTATTGATGTTTTCAAAACACATTATGACATTATGAATATAGGTCATGAAAAATTGTTGATAAACCTTCCCTTGTATCTGTTAGTTCGTCTTGGCACATACACTTCGAAACTCCCCAGAACCCACTACGAGGAGGTGGCTGCAAATCGAGTTCCACCCGCCAACCTACTTGCTTCCGTTTTTTGGCTTATTTACATTTGATAGTCCTGCTGGGAGTTCAATTTTTGCAATTTTTTTCGAGACTCTAATTTTGCCATAATAAAGCCTTCTCTTCGATCCGCTCCACACACTAATGCTGACCCTTCTATAACTAGTTTTATCATCCTCTCCACCGATTGCGTATGGCACGAAAAACATCTAATTTCCTGAGAAGCTGTAGCCATCGTTATAATATTTTCTTCTATCTGCCTCGAAGAAAATTCTCTTGTTAATGGTGGCTTGGTGATGTCCATTGAGAAACAATCGATCATCTTATGATATTTACTTGCGTCTAAGTTTATTTTCGGAACAAATTCACGTAGACTTGATATTTTTCTTTGTCTATACTTTTTTATTCTTCTCCATTCTAAAACTTGGATACTCTGGTTCCTGTTGGTGATCATTGCCAACAACAAGTTTTCCGGATGGGCAGCAAAGTAAGCGCTGCAGCTAATCACAATATACAGGATTCTTCCTAATTCCTCTGGAAGAAAGTATGCAGACCAAGTGAGTAGCAACAAGTGTCGCGTCCCGTTGGTGACAGAGAGAAGAATTTCGCTTAATTACAAACCAAACTTGTGTAAATACTTTGCTGACATACTGTGCAAGCCAACGAAATCCTTCTTCGGAATTTTCGGTGCAAATATATAATCGGAGAATGCGAGAAGCTGTAATCAACAATCGAGACATGTCAATTGGTCCAGGCTTTTCCTTCAGAAGATCTGGCGGACACAAACCTTCTGAAACGGATCTACAAATGTTCAAAATATATTGCTGATCATTACTTAAATCTTTAGCAAAATTTTGTCAGGTCAGGGCGGCGCCGAAACACACAGGCCGCTGGACTGTGTATAGAATTATAATGTTTCCAACTTATTATAAAATAATGCTTTACGTTGTGAGCGTCCACGCTCACAGAAGGATCAGGATGATGTCCTTAACTCATCAACTCACTTGAGGGTAACTGGAAGGCCAGTTGGAAGTTGGCGAGCCTAGCGCGACGAAGCCTAAGAGCGAGCCACCCAGCGGGAAGAAAAAGAGAAGACACCCACGCCTCCCTCTCATTTTCGATTCAGGTCATTCGACTCTCATTTCGACTCGGATTCGTCTCTCAAGAAACCAGTGAGGAGCACTCAATTCTTTGCAGCGACAGGAACCAGTGAGGAGCTCCAATTCTTCATAGCATCAGTGATATGTAAAGTCATTATTTTAATCAGTCCAACGCAATCTCCAGTTGAAGAGCCAATCAGTCGAAGAAGAAGCTGAAGAAACTATCCGGGAGAAGACAGCTTGCATTCTGTCCATTTTATTATTTCATTAAGTCAGCCGACATCAGTATTGCAGACAGAATTTAACTTCCACTTGTGTCTAACTTACCTTAGTTCAAATAAATAGTTTGTGATACCTAAACAGTTCTCTTGTTTAGTTATTGAAACAGTGTGCCTTTTATGTCTAGGTAGCCGCTTCACGGCCTATGTCTCTGTGTGGTATTTCTCTCTGCCATCTCGTGTAACCTCTGTTGCTATCGAGACCGACAATAAACTTGTTTATTGTTCAGGGTTTGTGTTTCCCTGGTTTTATTGATTGGATAATTTTCCAAATTATCACAATCAATCAAATCGCCGTGCACAACGTATTATTATTATAGTCGTGTACAACGTTGTAGGTAAATGTATATTCTCTATTATATCACAGCCAATTTCCAAATTACTTGATATCAGATTACTTGTTTAAAATTTTCTTTATAATATAAACAGGTCTAAAAGAAATTGTTCACGATATACATGAGAAAAGCTGCAAAGTAAAATTGACAACATATTTTTTCACGCTATATAGGAAGAACATGATTTGAAACATAAAAATAAAATTTTCCGTCTAATTGACTATAATTTTTAACCACCTAGGAATAATATTGTATCTCACTTTTGCCTTGTGTTTTATATTCAGCCTCAGAATGCTCAGTGTGAAAAAGAACCAAAGGTTATAGCTGTGCATCACAATTTTCTTCGTAGTGTCGTGCGGGTTACATAGCTTCAGCTATAAAATATTCAAGTCTCATGAGGCAAAGAAAGGGAATAACAAAAAAAATAAAATAAAATAAAATAAAATAAAATAAAATAAAATAAAATAAAAAATCAGAATTTTCTGTGTAAACTACCACTAACATAAGGTAACTTTTCCGCAATCCAGCCAATCGGAAATTAAAACAAAAATAGCTGTGCAACACTTTTTTCTTCACCGTGTCATGCAGGTTGCATAGCCGCAGCTATAAAAATATTCAAGTCCCATGAGGCAAAGGAAGGTGTTGATCAAAAAGATCCAAATTTTGTGTGTTGACTACCACTAACACCATGCAACTTTTCCGCAACCCGGCCAATCGAAATTCCAGAAAAAGTTTTTTTTTTTTCGACTCAGCCTATTTCATACTGTTTGCCATACGTATGTAAAGCTTACTGGGGGGCACGGTGGCACAGTGGTAGAGCGCTTGCCTCTGGTATATGGGGTCTCTGGTCTGTGGTTTCCTGCCGTTTTTTCATTCCACGAATTATTATATCATAATTCACTTGCCTTAATTATCGTATCCCTTAGCCTAAAGGGCAAAATCATGGGACGTTAAACTGAAGGATTTCATTTGCAGTCTAATAAACCTGGAAGTTGTAACAAACATCAATGTTTGTGTTGTGCACTGCTGTAATATACAAGGACTAAATGACAGCTCGTTTGACAAGGAATCTTTGTAATTTCACAGAAAAATTACAATGTAGTTATGTACGTGCTTTAAATGTATGAAAATTAATTAGACCCTACTTAAATTCACTTCTGTTCTTTACGCCTAGCTTTTAACTTTAACACATGATGATTGGAATATATTCATGTTGTGTTACAGGATTCTAAAGGACGAAAGAAACAAGATAAGAAATATTTCATTATGCTGCGTTCCTGAAATCGAAAATCAGCACTGAACATAGACCTAATTTTGTCACAAAATGTGAATGGTTTTGTAATTTTTTTAAAAAGATGTTGTATGCTGAACTAATGCATTATTAACCCTTTTCTCTTGATAATCATCTTGGTCAAGGTATTTTTTCTAGCACGTGTGGTTTTCCTTTTGATTGTTATCTATTTCTTTCACTCTTAAAATGGCGGATGTCATGAATTGTTAAGACAAATAAAGGAACAACCATTTTTTTCAACTTCTTTTTCTTCATATCTTTTTGAAATAGCATGTGTTCGCTTAATGTGTAGGCTTTCACAACGAACATACGAAAGGTAATTGGTCTTTCTTTCATTCTTTCTTTTAGCTGATCATTTAAGAAAAATCCACATATCTTCACAGCTTAGACCTCTTTACGAATAGAAGGATCAACCTTCAGAAGGGGACCAACAAAGCATTCGGTGACAACCTTGAAATAATAAGGCTAAAATGTGTTGGTTTGATCTCTGTTAAAGAAGGGCGGAAATAGCACTGAAGTCTTCCTCCGACAAATGCCTGTATTTCTTACCTTCTCCACAATAAGTCTTCTTTTCTATTCTTAAAAAAAAAAAAAAAAAAAAAAAAAAAAAAAAAAAAATGTTCCCCCTCTACAATCTTTGATACCCTTTTTCTCCCTATGAATGCCGATAGCACTTCCCAATGTAGGTGGGCTACCGAGTGACTGAGCATCTTTCCATAGGATGATTATGCTTTAGTATTTAGTAAAGAGTACCACACGAGCCTTAGCCCCCTAGTATACCCCCTGCTAACATCCCTTCCTCAAGAATAATAATAACAAAAAAAATCTCTGTTATTCTTTATCCTTTTGTGAAGTAATGGTTGGCCAACGATACAGTCATTTAAGCCTAATTTCTTTTAGTAAGGTCTCTGAAGCCGCCACTATTGCGCCAACATACATTTGTATTACTGCTCTACCAGTGACACCTTTTCCTTTGTTGGTTCCAGTTGCCCTTTCCCCCATTTTTTTTAAAAAGAATATAAGAGAGGCGAAAGGAGCTATTTGGAAACGCTAGATTTATTTGAATTGCAGCAGAGGAAGGCATAAATCCGCCGCTTTTGATATAAATATAAAGAACAGGAAATAGGGGTAGATTCCTGTTAGCCTGAAGGAACTTCTTGTAGCAGTTGAGGACAAAGTGAGTACACACTTAACATAATTTAAGAGGCCTCATCCCGGCGAATTTAAAATACAGCAAATTTTATATAGTAATTATGTGATATTTTCAAATATATAAAAGATAACGGAAATGTGAGACAAGAGCGCCCTAGACAATATTATTTTGCATGAAGTACCGTTATCACAAGTCACCTAGTGGCTTTCCGTTTTCAGCCGTTTAGAAACGCGAAAATAAATGCCGATTTTCAAAATGGCACAAAATCGAAAACAGATAAGTGAGTCGTGATAACGGTATCTCATATAAAATAGTATTGTCTAGCACACTCTTGTTGGTGGCGGCAAGAAATCGGCGCCCTTGCGCTGAGGTATAAAAAAAAACTGTATATTTGTTGAATAGTGTTATCATGGAATAAGTATTCCAGTCATGTGTTTTCTTATTATATTATATTATATTCATTTACTGAAAAATAAAGGATACTCTTCTTCTTGTGTGAATCCACACGTTAGTTATCGGGACACTCCTAGAATCCGAAGTTGTCCTTCTTCTTACTTCAATCTTCATAACATTAATTCTTCTTAATATTTTAATATACACTGCACTACACTATGACATCACATTCAGAACGCACTAAGAAAAAACAAGAAATGGTTAAAAGGGGGACAAATGAAACACACAAACACTTTATGATTTCCGTTCCTTCACGTCACAGGGATTTTACGTTGTTCAACTGATCGGCAGCAGATCGAAAGACGAACGGACTGGTTCATGAAAGAATAGAATAGAATAAGAAGTCACATAACAAAGGGATTCCCTTATTCGAGTTATGACAGTCCTCAGTTCCTTCTTGTTTCACGAGAGATTATTTCCTTTGCATTATCCTAGTAACAGTTTCTCTATCTGCGTACTCTGCTTCGAGGTACCCATCTCATATCCATTATTCAAGTTCATCGCTGAGAGAAACTCTTTAGGCCCACAAGGATTATCACACATTATTGGCTCGTATTGCCCTTTCCCATTAACAGTCCAACCCCAGTCAGTCACTGTAGGTAGTTCAGGATTCGCAATATGTACGGTTCTTTACGCTATATTCGGGCTTGAATATGTGTTCGTTTTATGGCCGGACGCAGAGTATCTTGTGTTGGAGGCATGCATGATCCATAGGCTTGCTTTTTAGTGAAAAACCAATAGCGCAATTCTTTCAGAGATGTTATCTTTGGGATTCTTAAGTATACAGAGCGTATAAATGCTTTCAGAACTCGGAACATTTCTTCATTAAAAGTATACTTTCTCAGTGAGACAAAGCGTCAAGTACTGTCTCATCAGCATCCATAAATGTATTAAAGAACCTTGTTTTCGTTTTACCATAAAATGATCTGGGAATATCAGTCCCTGAGAGAGAGAATGCAATTTAAACAAAGCATCATCTCGTTTGTGACCTAACGCTTGATATACCATACGAACAAAAATCTTACATGTTTTAGCTCCTGAGACAACAAACCTGTGGAAGTTGAGAGTAGAAATTCATCGCTAGTACTAGGATATCAGTAAAAAGAAAAAATATCTTTAGAGTTGTGCGCCATTTAAATTTGCGAAGAGTGCATGTAATATGACTTTCGTATCAGCCTCTTCTTGTACTGTTACTCCAGATTCAACACATTGGTTAGTAGCAAGAGCCTGATTCCGATGGGATACTACAATATTTTCCTCATTATCCAAGCTAGTTTTCACTAGAGAATACTGAAAACCTCTATTAGTCTGTCCTTGTTTTTATCATGAGAAGGAAGTTTTTTGAAAGTAATATTTTTTATGTTAATGATGAACTATGTCTTGTACGTGACATAAACAGAACCTTATTGTCTTCGATCTCTTATTGCATATTTAAGAGAATTATCTACGTATCTGTCAAAGACAACATGAACCTCAGATAAAACACCATATTTTGAAAAAAAAAAAAAAATCCAGAACTGATTTGTCAAATCAGAAATTTTTCTTGCCTCCTTTCCTGCTTTCAGTTTGTGGACATCTGTCATTCCATCAACAACTGCGACTGAATATCTTTTTCCTTCATCTTAAGTTGAACTAGGCAGAATTATTTTGAAGCCCTAGTAACAACACAAGAAGAGGCCAATACAAAAATCATATTACATGCACTCTTCGCAAATTTAAATGGCGCACAACTCTAAAGATATTTTTTCTTTTTACTGATATCCTAGTACTAGCGATGAATTTCTACTCTCAACTTCCACAGGTTTGTTGTCTCAGGAGCTAAAACATGTAAGATTTTTGTTCGTATGGTATATCAAGCGTTAGGTCACAAACGAGATGATGCTTTGTTTAAATTGCATTCTCTCTCTCAGGGACTGATATTCCCAGATCATTTTATGGTAAAACGAAAACAAGGTTCTTTAATATATTTATGGATGCTGATGAGACAGTACTTGACGCTTTGTCTCACTGAGAAAGTATACTTTTAATGAAGAAATGTTCCGAGTTCTGAAAGCATTTTACGCTCTGTATACTTAAGAATCCCAAAGATAACATTTCTGAAAGAATTGCGCTGGTGGTTTTTCACTAAAAAGCAAGCATATGGATCGTGCATGCCTCGAACACAAGATACTCTGCATCCGGCCATAAAAAGAGCACATTTTCAAGCAGTAATATGGCGTAAAGTACATATTGCGAATCCTGAACTACCTACAGTGATTAACTGGGGTTGGACTGTTAATGGGAAAGGGCATATGCGAGCCAATAATGTGTGATAATCCTTGTGGGCCTAAAGAGTTTCTCTCAGCGATGAACTTGAATAATGGATATGAGATGGGTACCTCGAAGCGGAGTACGCAGATAGAGAATCTGTTACTAGGATAATGCGAAGGAAATAATCTCTCGTGAAAGAAGAAGGAACTGAGCACTGTCACGACTCGAATAAGGGAATCCCTTTTTATGTGACTGACTTCTTATTCTATTCTTTCATGAACCAGCCCGTTCGTCTTTCGACCTGCTGCCGATCAGTTGAACAGCGTAAAATCCCTGTGACGTGAAGGAACGGAAATCATGAAGTGTTTGTGTGTTTCCTTTGTCTCCCTTTTAACCATTTCTTGTTTGTTTTTTTTTCTTAGTGCGTTCTGAATATGATGTCATAGTGTAGTGCAGTGTATATTAAAATATTAAGAAGAATTAATATTATGAAGATTGAAGTAAGACGGACAACTTTGGATTCTGGGAGTGTCCCGATGACTAACGTGTGGATTCACACAAGAGGAAGAGTATCCTTTATTTTTCAGTAAATGAATATAATATAATAAGAAAACACATGACTGGAGTACTTATTCCATGATAATTAAAACATACTAATGAACATCTAAAAAATTAACATTAATATGGGTCACATAATATAATACATTGTAGAAATAGGTGTAATGATAATTTAAAAATATTAATAGCTTCTCTTGAGTGAAATATTAGATTTTGTATACTGTTCTTTTCCTTACATTTTATAAAACAACGATTTTGAAAATAAAAATTTATTCGTATTTCAGGCTCCTTTTATAAATGTAGCTATTTGGCAGAAATAAATAATAAAAAATGATTATTTTGTTAAATGAAAAATTTTTCTTAGTAAAAATCCTTTTCTTTTTTAAGTTTTAATGAAAACGGCTACATTTAGGTAAACGGTGCTAATAACATAATGTATGGAACGTATTTAGACCTTTCTTTTTTAAAAAAAAAAAAAAATTAAAATCGAATGATATAAGGTGTTAAGCGAACTACGACTCATAATTTCCCCCACCCCCTCCCAGTCGCGGGTCTGCCATGTCCACCATCACTTTTTTCATTCCCTACCCTAAAAGGAAGCAAATGACACCATCCAGAATACTCTACCATTAAATTGCACACGAGATACCACTAGAAAACCCACTAATATGTAGAAATCTTTGATTATCAGTTATGGAAAGAGACAATATACAAAAAGTTCATGTGCGTGCAGATCTTCCTCTTAGATAGGCTTTAATTTATTCAAATCAACATTCTGTTTTGTAACAATGATTTGGTTTAAGTTCAATGTAGCTTTATGCCAATAATATATGCAACTAACTTAATCTTTCAATTTACTACTGAGAATTCAATACCGGTAACTTATATTTGTAGTACGGCCCCCGCGTAGCGTAGTCGCTAACGCTCTCGCCTTCGGTGTGAGCGGTCCCGGGTTCGATTGCCGGTGGGGGCAGTCGGTCGAAAAAGTGTAAAACGCTTTTTGAGGCCAGCCACCCTGAATGAAGTTTTTCTGGGTTTTCCTCATTCACACCAGGCAAATGCTGGAATGGTACCTAACTTATAGGTCCCAGGCCGCTTCCTTCCTTCCCCCATCTTTTCTTCCTTCCCTTTCCCGGATTGTGTGCTCGCCGAGGGACGTCATCCCTCAAAACGTGAAGGTCTTAGATGCCGAAAGCCCAGAAATCTAAATCTTAAATCCCCCCTTATATTTGTAGTGGTTAGTTATTCTAAGAAAATGTGCTTATCTTCTGAAACTTTTCTCATCGTCAATCCTGGCTGCTAACCGATTACCCTAAAATTTCCGGTATTAGTGTTAAAGTTATGGTAGTAGGTGGTAGTAGTAGGGCATAAATACGGCCTTTTTATGGCCTATAACAATAAATTTTACGATAATACCGTAAATTTTAGAGTGATCAGTTGGCAGCGAGAATTGACGGTAATCGGACAGTAAACGTAACCGTAATTGTTTACAGCGCTCAAGAGCAACTGTATTCATATCTAAAGAAACAATTCCTTTTGAATAGTAACATTATCATTTAACACGTTGACTGCCGCGTCGGGCACGTGTGCCCGATTCTAAGAAAGCCCTACCCGCCGCGTCGGTCACTGGTGACCGACACAACAATGGTTTCTTTATTTATTTCAACAATAGAACTGAATTACTGCACAAACTTTAAATTTGCTTCTGAGTATACACAATGGATTGTAGAAGAAAGTGCACTACTAAACTTTTCCCCCAATTACTATTTTTGCTTTCAAGAACACAATAAATTTCGGAGAGAGAGATATTTATATTTTCCATACATTATTCAATATACAAATATTGTATTACATATTTGAAGCAATATTATATTTCATAATGCTTACACAAAATAGAAATAACATATATATATATATATATATATATATATATATATATATATATATATATATATATATATATATACATCCTGTAGGTGATAACATATGTGTTAGATTATGGTTTTTGATTCGTTAAATTATGATAGAAAATTCACACTAAATGTAATGCATGTTAAATGGAAAAAAATATTTTTATGTGAAATTCGTAGAAAATGTTACATATAGTATATTGTTTAGTATCAAATTTTGTTTTATATATTGCAAATTGTCTCTTACATTATGAATGTTTGTAAACCTAACATAAACATTTATTTACATGGAAAGATCTCTGTGACATTTGTTGAAGCACTTCAAACAAAGCGTTGGTTCACCTTCAAATCCTGTGCAGTAGGTAACTACTTTCTTCGTTTGATTTGCTGCCAACTTCCTTGACATGTCTTCCTGGCTCCAATAATCTGACAACAATGGCATTTTCACTACTCCCATATACGCAACTAGACCTAGAAATTTTCTGATTTCATTTTTGTCAGTCGGTACCCAATCGTGTAATCTTGACGACGGTCCTACATCATAGACACTTGTTAACACTTAAGTGGCATACACATTAGTCTGATCAACTATCAAATTTATCACCTTATCATCCACCATGCAAGAGAAAAACTCACTAGGTTCACTCTGTGCTAAAGCTGCAACAAAAATTGGGTTCACACCTTCGTTTTACATAAATTGTATTACTTGTGCTTGGCATCCCGTAGGTTGTGTCCATTGCTTGTACGTACCTGGTCTTACTTCCTTTCTTCGTTGATGATAACGTGGAAGATTATGTGCTGTTGGCGTTGAAGATATACAACTGTTGGGAAGATATACAACTGTTGGGCGATATACTGCGTATATTTTCTCCTTGAGACGTAGAGGCAGAGGAGAGAAGATCACATCCATCCGGAGGAGAAATATGTATCGTCATCCTCAAAAAAAAGTTCGCATATACTGTAACTTCCACATTTTCGTTAATAACTCAGTTTTCTTAATATATTATCGCTTCTTTGTGCTTTCCTTAACAAAGCAGTGTAGTAATGAATAATTATTTATGATTTTTGTGAAAAAATAAAGCAAAATAAGAAAATTATAAGCAAAAAACTGTGATTGTTATGAAACTTTAGTCTGTCAGATAATTACGCGAAGAATATCCCGAGGGAAATTCACTCCATACAGTGCACAGGTATTAGGAGCACTCACAAATACGTAAAATTGAAGGAACAGAAAATAATGTATTTTTGAGATGAACATACAATTCACACTTCACGTGAAATTCCAATATGGGAAATCAATCAATATCTTCAGTTGAAATTACTGAAAAAAACAGAAAATGGCTATTTAAAACTCCAAGTGTAAACCTGCGCTTGGAGCGAGTCTATTTCTAATATCAGAACGCGTTATTTCGTAATATGCCTTCGTGGCCAAGCGGGTTTAGAAATTCTAGAACCGAAGGGTGGCAGTTCGAGCCTGAGTGCGGAACGCTTTTTTTTTTCAATATAGTGAAATATTTTTTAAAATGTCTAGTTTGAAGTGCTTAAAAACACAAGACCAGATGAACAATCACTTTTCAAAGCTCAGTCACATTTATTCACTATGTTCATCAATTAGGCTATATACGAAGACACTAAAATGTGGAACGTTAACGATCCTTATTAGCGTTAATACCACATCCGTTATAATGAGAACAGATTTGTGATCTGAATACCAACCTTAAACCATACGTCCAAAATGAAAATTATTCATGTTCTTGATACCTATTGCAACACTCAGTATTGCAATATAGAGTGTGTAATATAGAGAGTGAGAGTGCGAAAGAGAGATAAAATACTGTATACAGGGTGCGGAAAAATTCCCGGAACGGTCCAATATCTCGCGAAGTATAAATATCACCAAAACAAAAATAACACATGTTAAATAGTTTTAAAGAAGCTATCCAATGATAGAAAACACAATCACCTATCCCTACCTCCTTGGGGACTACGGGGGATAACTTTAAAATTTTAAATGGGAACCCCTATTTCTTATTTCATATGTGGATTCTCCAGAAAAAGTGATAGTGATTTGATCAAAAATTGAAAACAGTGTGTGCGAAGATGAAGTTACATGGAATACAATATCGATAATTGTTTTGCAAAGTAGCTTTATGAAGTAGTTCTTAGTAGTAGGGTTATTTACAACAAAAATAAGCCATTTTTGTCTCCATTTGTATTTTCTTGCAAATTAATAAATATGGACAAATGCATTATTTTATGGAAATTAAAATGTATGAATTCGTTATGTGGGTAAAAAAAAATCACATGAAAATTTTACTCTGCGTGGAAATCGAACTCATGACCTTTCATGCCGCAGTCCCGTACGCTAACCGCATGGCCCAGAGCTCGACACTGAGAGGCCACATTTTCATAAAGATTTGCCGCCTCCATTTTTTATGTGTCGATTCAAGTGCTATCCGTGAAGACACTGTTTTCAATTTTGGGTCAAATCACTGTTACTTATTCTGAAGAATCCAAATGTGCAACAAAATATGGGGATTTCCATTTAAAATTTTAAAGTTAACCCCCGTGTGGGAATGGAGGGTTGCGTTTGGTATCATTGGATAGATTTTTTAAAACTGTTTAACATGTGTTATTTTTGTTTTGCTGATCTGTATATTTCGCGAGATATTGGACCGTTCCGGGACTTTCCCCGCACCCTGTATAAGCTTGTATTTTTAATTAAAACAGTTAGTGTAAATCATAATCTGGATTTTTATAAAGTAAATCAAACAATCATATAGAAAATGTATACAGTTTAAAATTGAATTAAATTGCAATTCCAGAATCTGTAACATTATACATTTCTTATTTATTTACATCGAATGTTAACTTATTGTATAGTTTATTGCATGAGTATCAGCTGATATGTAACACAAAATTATCTATAAATTTAATTTAAATAGGAAATGATATAGTTGCTATAAGAACAAGTTTATGAAAATGAACTATATAATAATGGTTGTATTTGAAACAGAGTTTGCGTAATGGAGTAAATATTTACACCGCCAGCTTTGCAATACTGTGCGGTTTAAATTGTCAATCTCATCAATTTTACTTATTTCGCTTGAATGTTTAGGAATTTAGTATAGCATTATGAAACATTCAACAACTGATCTAGTAGTGAAACATATTTAATAAGATTACCGCACATTACGGTAGATTCCGAGATCGCTCCCAGCTTTGCGAGCACTTGATAATATCTTATTATTATTTCAGATAAAATATTATGTGGAAGAGCTAAATTAAATTAGAAAATGAAATGAAATATTTAACATCCCACTATTACGCCCTTTAGGCGGGAATGTTCTAGATTGCTGGTCCTCACATAGAGGAGAATTTCGATTAGTAACCAGTTTGGTTCTTTTCTTTATCAAATCTCAATACACAATTCATATAGTAATGTCGAGCAAGCGATAGCGAGTGAAGGCAGGTTAACCAGGTTGATTGCTTTCTTCATCACCACTCAATTGGTATACGGACCAGTGTTCTAGAATCCTGCTATTTTAGGCTAAGGGAGAAGATAATTAAAGTAAGAAAAATGATATAAGAATTGGTGGAATGAGAAAGTGGAAGGAAAAGGAAATGCTTTGAGAAAAGTCACGGACATAATGTTGTCCACCACAAGCTTACTTGAACGGAATAAAACCAGAGACCGCATGCACCAAAGGTAAGCGCTCTACCAGTGAACCATCGCGCCCCATAAATTAAATAAGAAAGATAAGTAGTAGGCATTTTATAATTGAATATTGTATGTAAGAAACTTATTGTCCATAAAGATTCTTTCTCTTCAAGCTTTTGTAATTGATGTTGCAAATTGTCCGATGCTTTGCAATGCGGGTCAAAGGAATAAATGCATTTTGTCGGGATAGTATCGTCAGCCCCTTGCTGCTATTGGTGGTATAAAAGTAGTGTTGAGTTGATTTTTAGTTTCTTGTTCCTTTAGTTATGTGAATATAGACTAGACCAAAATTTTTTACTGGTGTTCATTTCAGGATCACTCGGTAGCATGTTTTTAGTGGAGGAATGTTACGTGAATATAGATTACACCAAGTCACAAATATTTTGACAAAGATATACATTTTTATTACACAAATAGTTTCTGCTTTTCCTTTTACTGCAAATGTTTGTTTCTAATAGTGATTTTTATTCTTATTGTATCCGTGAATACACATTCAAGACTTTTTTTTAAAAAAAAAAAATAAGTTGTTTAATAAGGCACTGAAAAGTGTTGGATTTTGTAACACTCTAACACTTAAAAACATAATACTGAGTGATCCTGAAATGGACACCAACAATTAATTTTGGTCTAGTCTATATTCACGTAACACTTTCAACAGCGAGGCTATATGAAACGTGGGCTTACTAATTAACGTGGAAAAAAATTAAAAAAAGTCTAGTAGCTAGCGCGAGTGTTTTTAGTTCTTGTAGTCTCGGGTTCGATTCCCGGTAAGGGTCGATTCAGGTTAAATTTTCAGGGGAGTTTATGGGAAAAACGTTAAAAAATATAATTGCAAAAGTCTGATGCCAGTGTTTTGTAAGCTATTGACAAAATAATAGAAAGACAGGAAAGAAATTCTCTTGGGAACTGAAAGTGAACAATGTTTTCGCATTTATGCTTAATTTGCTACTAGCGTGTGTAACGATTGCAAAATCGTTACATTTTGGTTCATAGTTTCATTATGGAAAATTACTTTTTTTGTTTTCCTTTTTTAAAAAAGTAAGAAGTTTATTGTTTTTGTTTTTGAAGAATTATTTTGTTATATGTAGTTGTATTGAAATGAGAGTACTTTCATTGTAAAGAGCGTGAAAAAAGCTTTAAAATGATATATATATGTTTATATGTTAACTGAGAAATACTTGTAATACGGCAGAGAATCAATTCTGATATTTTTTTTAAAAAATACACAACCACTTCAGTTTAGCGCAGTATTCAGGAATGACGTATGTAATGAGTTGGGCGCTGCGCAGTAGCGAGAGTCTTGCTCTTATATATGCCATTCTGATCCGCTGTGCCTTATAACTGTTTCGTAGTTTATTCAGCCAACACGTGTTGGACTCAAGTATTAGACATCATTACTTCGCGCCGAAAATTGTTCTTTTTTAAAAAACGTGGTCGAGAGTTTGTTATAGCTGTGCCTCGTTTAAACTTGTGAAGTGTGTCTTAATTACAACTGTGATTCTAAAACTCAGTGTTAAATTACTAAGAGTTTCATAAATTTAAATTAAATTGTGTCTAAATAAGTTCTGTTAAGCTAAATAAGTTAAAGGTGAAAAAGTTACTTGTGTTTCTAGTGTGTGAAGTTGTGTTAAAAGAAGACGTAACTTGCCAGTGAATGAAATTAATAAGGTCTAAATTTCCTCTTAATAATTCTTCCGTAGTTAAACCCTTTTAAAGCTGAAAACTACGTTAAATTCCTAACGCTGTTTTGTGAGAGACGGAACACGTGTGTTACGTCATCGAGTCTAGTGCGTTTCTTGCTTTCGTTGTGCCACTAAAGGTCGAGTAAGAAATTTAACTGGGTAACTTTAAATGGGAGAAGAAAAATAAAACGTAAAATCAAGTATTAAAATTCCACTTTTAAATTGCATACTCGCGTGTTAACTAATATAAGAAGGATTTCCATAACTTCTTTTCATTCATTACTAAACTTTGTCGGTAATTAATGGTAATTAAAATTACTAATTACTTTTGATTTTGTTCTATTTAAATTTAAAATCTAAAACAGTCTCTAATAACGTGTTTAAAGTTTTGAAGAACTAAAGCAAAATATAAATTGGTATTTCCTGCTTTGGAAATAGGTTAACTAATTTACAGTGCTGTTAATGAAAACGTCACTAGTTACCTAATTCATTAATTAACTGCTGTTAAATGCATATATTGCTATTTTAGTTCTCTTGGAATTCTCGGCTAGGAGTCAATTGTAAATTTGAAGTAAAATGAATAATTTTGATTAAATCTAGAATATGCTTTCCGACCGAATAAATTTTTCGCTTAATTTTTAAATGCTTGAATTATTCGCGTGCACTGTACTGTATGGAATGGTATTGTAAGGAACAGTCTCTAAACCCAAGAAGACCTGGAGTTGAGAAATGGTAACTACCTCTGCTATACTGTCACTATTATTTCCTGCTGTATTACGGTAAGTGTGAAGTAGTAATGCTAGTTAAAAGTATTGTAGTTAGTTAATTAGTTTCATAGTTGCACAATCACTGCGTACATTCCTTAATTAAGAAATTCTGAGAGAAATAAAGAGATAAATAGTTTGAAGGTAAATTGCTAATAATTATACGAGGCTACTTCAAAAGTCACGATACCTTTTTGTTACAGTTAGATTAAAATTGATTGACGTGGTTGTTACCTTGCTGTTTGTGAATTATAGAATTCAAATTAGTGTTTAATATTTAATGAATTGAGAGTTTGATTGTGTTATCTTCATTCAGGATCTAAAATATCTGTAAATGATCTCTGCCTTGCAAATTTTAACTGTAGTTGTTAGAGTAAAGGTTTTTCAATTAAAATTTTGAACACCTCCTTCGAAATTAAGAACCTATTAAGAATTTGTTTAATTGTTATAACTGCTCTGAAGGATCTGAATTGCATTAAATATTTTAAATTAACAGTTCTGGAATTTCATTAAATAAAATCTGTAATTCTAATCACCCACCTTCACTCAGTTTAAGTTTTAAGATTGTGTGCTGGTGTGAATGGTACCTAGTTGTTATTTACTTGCTATAATAATATCTTTTTTACAGGATTTGTCCAATCAGGTGTGGTTAAGTCACTCGGGGTCACATTTAGTTTCCTTTTTAACTATTTCAGCTAATAGATGCAGGAAACATTCTGACCGCGATACCGAGAATTGTGACAAAAAAGATAAACTACGAAACAGTTATGAATTTGGTTTCGGTGATTCATAAATTAGCCTGTAGAATAAGTCTATTGTAAGGTCACCGACCAGAGTAAATAGAATTACAGTAATTTAGAATATTCGCATGATTGAAGTTAAATTTCGGAATTACGAGAGTTGTTTAGAAGTTAAGGTGTGTAGGATCTTTCATTGTGGGAATCATTTTCGGAATTTAGATTGGGGGATAGGATTTTTAGGTCCTAAATTAATATTAATCTCCGCGTTTGCTTTTTTGAAGTCATTTTTTGTTAAACTTAGTTCAGTTGATGATTGCAAGTTTATTTTTGTTAAAAATTGGGTTTGCTTGTAGTGAGTTTGAAATTTTAAGAGAATTTAGTTGGAAATTAGTAAAAATTATCAGTGTTAGCTATTTTCTAAAAACAGTTTGAAGTTTTCATAGCTCCAATTATAAAAACACGAGTGACTTGAAACTACACAAGCTGTCAGCTGTGGATGCTTTCTATCTATATTTGTTGTTGTTAAATAAAGTGAAATTTAATAAAATTTTGTCAACCTTTATTTGTACTGGCTTGCGTGCTAGAGATTGAATGAATGAGTTTGATTGTAGAAGTAGTTGTAGCGTAGCTAAATTGGAGCATTTATATATTGTCATAATTGAATTTATTTCTGTGTTACTACTTACTTATTTAAATTGTACTGTGTGTTTAATTTAAATTTTGTTTAAATATTGTGGTTTAAACATGGAATTTGACAATCGATCTGTTCTTTCAAATGCTACTTCAGTTATTATTGAAGATCCTATGATAGAAGTAGTTGAAGTATCTGACATGTCGACTCAGTTTCTTCAGGAGAATATAGTAGCGCCACCTAGGTTCGAAAATGATATTGTTTACCAACTAAGCGATGAATTGAATAAACTTAAAATAGAAAATGGGGGTAATAGTAAAGGCGCAAACAGGTGTTTTGCTGGATTAGGTGCTTCCAGTAAATTACCACAAAATTCTGAATCGTTTAATCGAGTTATCGGTTCTCATTGCTATGCGAATAGAAATTTTACAGTACAACCTAACTTTGTTGATAAATATCTTAGTCATAGAAGCGAACAGGCGGTAAGGTTTGAGCCTGGTAGGTCGTTTGAAGTTAGTCATCAAGAACCATCTGTTGAAAGTCATAATTTAGATAATCCTAATATACCAGTGGGGTTTAGTGGTTTAGGAGTAAATGATCATTGTCGCATGCCAGATCAGAATCAACATTTAAATAAGAAGGAAATAAAATTTGATAATTTAAATCAGGAAAGTCAGGGAAATGAAAGAAAATTTAGTGTTCCGCCTCCTCCCTTGTATTATAAGGGTGCTATCCCTAAGGTAAGAGACGTTAGGTCTCAGATGAAATCTAGTGTGCACAATATTTGTAAAAAAGACTCTGAAATTGAAACCGAAGTAAAGCAAAGAGTACTTGAACAACAAAATTCAGGGAACTTTGAACAACCGCCTCAGTATGTAGATAGTGTGGGAGCTCAAGTGTTTGATGGTATTCCTAATACGTATGGACATAGTCAAGAATCAGTAAGGTCTCAATATTTTGAACCTCCTAGAGCCTTTATGCCTTTAAACACATACAGTGTTCCTGAGATACTTCCGGTAGCAACAAACTGTGGGGATAATTGGAAATCTTTTGATCCTTTAATAGATAAGTATGTTTTCAGTAAGATTAGTGTTCTTATTGACACTAAACTTGGTTCTTTGAAAAAGATTGATGGTAATGACAGTTTTCAAGTATTTGAATTGATGTTTATTTTAAACGATCTTGTGTTAAATTACAACTTCCCTTTAAGAATGATTTTGTATGCAGTTTCTGTTAAAACTTCAGGGTTGTTGTATACAGAAATAATGAATAGTCTTACATTAAATAAAACTTGGCCAGAATTAAGGATGACTTTGTTGAACAAATTTATTTCTTTAAACGTTAGGGGATATTTAATAGGAGTTAAAGTATATAGGCCAATGAAACCTAGTGAACATGTGATGGAATTTATAGATAACGTGTATAATTCAGCCAAGGTTTTAAATGTAGGGTCAAGCGAGTTTGAAATCTTGGAAATTATCATTCATGGTTTGAATCCTGTGTATAGGTATAAATGTTTTTCAGATAGGATTCCACGAAACCTTACTGAAATGAAAAATATAATTGAGCAACTTGATTTGTACAAAAGATCAAAAAGGGAATACTTAGAAATTAATTCATCTAAAAACAGAAACTTAAAAACTTGTTTTGTTGCAAATGAAGATCAGGAGGTAAGGGTGGCCAGTAGTGTTCCATCAAATAAGAATGCTTATAAAGGCAATAGATTTAAGCCTAAATATCCTAATGGAGGAAATAGGTTTAAGGATACCATGAATTATAGATATAATAATGAATCTAAAAAGGTTTCTGAAAATAAATTTTCAAATAATGTCAATAAGAAAAACTTTGAATCTGAACAGGGTAAGACATGTGTAAGTGGTAATAATGTGAGGTTGAACTCAGGTAAGTCTAACCAACTCAGTCTCAACACAGGAGGTCCTGGGAAATCCATAAATGACAGAAAGAGTGTAAATGCTTCTCCTACGTACAGGGTGCCTTCTAGTGGAGATAATTGTTCTGCAACCTTTGTGATTGGGTCCATTAGTGATAAGAGACTTCCTCTTTGTGTTGACAGCGGGAGTTCTGTAAATTTAGCATCGTCGACTCTAATTAATCAAATTAGTCATCTGATTAAGAGGCAACGATCGATTCCGTCGATGAAAATGAATTCTATGATGTGTTCTAATGTGACAGAACCTAGAGAAGTCACTGTGGACTTGAACTTAGGTGGATTCAGATTTGAAGTGGACTTCGTGGTGATAGCTTCATTACCCTGTGATGCTATCTTGGGTACTCCGTTTTTACGTTCAACTGGTGCCATGCTTGACGTACTTGGAAATAAACTTTATTTTCGAAACCAAAGAAGATACGTTCCTCTGAGATCAATGGAGACTTTAAAAAATTTCTTTGAAGTAGATGACATCCATGGTCCGAGCGGCTTGAAGGATGAGGGTCTGAAGCCTGTTTGTATTTATCTACATGGCTTCCGTCGTCGAAACAACTTCATCCCTTCCGTTCCTTCAGTGGTGTCTGGTGCTAGGGAGATTGGAATCCAGTGTGAACCAGTTCCTAATTTGGACTATCCGGAACCTGAAGATACAATAGTTAACACTTTTCCAACATCAGTTTCTGGTCTTGTGCATCAACTTGGACGTGTTAATGGACTTCGTGATCATACTAGAAAGAACCAAATAGCTAAAATCGTCTTAGCAACTGGTGAAGTGTACGCCGACAAGGATGGAGTGTTAGAGCGGGTAGATTCAGGTGAAATCAAAAATGCTAACGAGTGGAGTGAATCCTTTGAAGAAGAATTTAGTGAAAGATTTAAGAAGTTAAAAAAACAACTTGGACTGGAATCTTCGAGTGACATAATAGTTTGTGAGAAACCACCACTTGAAGAAACTGAAATTAACTTGGATAATAAAGAACTTCATGAACCTGAGGATGAATCTCCTATTGGTAGTTCTTCGGAAGATGATAGTGATTATTGGATTGATCCAGATATAGAGTCATTTGTGCGATCTCTCAAACAGAATTTTCCTGATGTGAGTGAGAAGGTGGGCTGCCTCAAAGATTTTAAATGTAAATTGTACCTTCGGGAACAAAAATATTTTAGAGAAAAACCTTTTCCCATACCCAGGGAAAAGAGACAAATTTTTGAGAATGTTATTAAAGAATTAGTTGAACAAGATGTGTTAGTTGAAACAGATCATTCAAATTTTGGTAGCACATGTTTCATTGTGAAAAACAGAGATGGTTCATACCGCTTAGTTGCCAACTTTGTAAAATTAAATAGTATGTTGTCAGATTATGTTTTTCCGACACCTCACATGGAAGAATGTTTAAGTAACTTATCTTGGATGCCCCTATATATCATTGTGTGATCTAAAGAAGGCTTATTTTCAGCTGGAGCTTGATGAAGCTAGTAGAGATTTAACTACTATAGTGACTCCCATTGGTACCTTCCAATATAAGAAGCTTCCAGCTGGAATTAAGGTTGGAAGTAGTGTTTTATCTAAATGTATGAAAGATGTACTTGGTGACCTTGAACCGTATGGTGTTCATGTATACTTTGATGACATTTTAATCGCAAATAGGGATAAGGAGTCACATAAAAAGGCGATTAGGATGGTGTTAAATAGGTTTAGAGAATATGGTTTGACTATATCTCCTGATAAGAGTTTTTTCTTTAAAAAACGGATTATATATTTAAGTTTTATAGTCGATGGGGAGAATATCACCATGGATCCTAAACGAGTTGAGTCTATTCTTAATCTTCCACCTCCTAAGACCAGGAAGGCTGTGCAGCGATTCTGTGGAGTAGTTAATTTTTATTCAAGGTTTATACCAGGATTTCAAGAAATTATAGGTCCTATATCTGAGTTAAGATCTATTAAGAAGAAGTTTGAGTGGGGGGAAGCCCAAAATAACGCCTTTTTAGAAATAAAAAGAATTTTCTCAGAAGAGCTTATTCTAAAAACGCCTGATCTTTCAAAAAGGTTCGTAGTTCACGTTGATGGGTCCTCGCGAGGCTTAGGAGGCGTGATTTCACAGAAAAATGATAAAGGTGACTTAATTCCTGTGGGTTTCTTTTCGAAGAAACTAAGTGAGGCAGACCGGCATAGATCAATCTACGAGATTGAATTTTTAAGCCTAGTTAAAACCATAGTAAGATTCAAACATTTTTTGTTTAATGAGTTTGATTTGTATACTGATAACAAGGCCTTAAGTTGGATAATTAATAACTCTAAAAGACTATTAAAGTACGGTTCACTTATAGAACAACTTTCTCAGTTCTCATTTAAAATCCACCATTTGAAAACGAATGAGAATAAGGTAGCAGATTTCCTTTCTAGGCAGTATGACATGTTTAATTTTGACCATTGTGTTAAAGTCAAAGAGAATAGTGATAAAACACATTTAGTTTTGACAAATCTTTGGAAATTACCTTTTCTAAGTGAACCATTGATTGAATTACAACGTAAAGATCCTGAAATAAATGAGTTAATTGTTAAGGTAGAAGGTGGTGAGAATAGTAATGAGTATCAGATCAAACATGGGTTTTTGTTAAAAAAGACTAGGGCTAAGAACAATGAGTGGAAAATCGTTGTTCCAAAGGATCTTAGAAGAAGTCTGGTCGAATACTATCATTTAGAATATCTTACAGGTATTCATTCTGGAATATATAAAACTTTACGTAAAATTATGAAGAGATTTACTTTTGATGGTTTAGTAGAGTACGTAAAGGAATTTGTTAGGTCTTGTCCAGAATGTCAAAAGGCTAAGCCCTTAAATACTAAGAAATATGGTAGATTAGGGTCTCATGTAAATAACAGGATAAATTCAAACTGGATGATTGATACCGTAGGGCCTCTACCTTCTTCTGAAGGGTATACTTATCTTCTAATAGCAGTAGATAATTGTTCTAGATATTGTATGCTTGAAAAACTAAGGAGATTATCTTCAAAAATAATTTGTGACAAATTGTATGATTTGTTCTCCCGTTACGGTTTTGTAGAATCAATATCTAGTGATAACGCCTCAGTATTTACATCTGAGTATTTTCAGGGATTTATGTATAGTTTGGGTATTAAGCATATAAAACTGAGCCCTTACCATCCGGAGGCAAACATTGCAGAAAGGTTCATAAAAACTCTGAAATACTCTTTGAAATCATATTTTGCTGAAAGACAAAACAAATGGAGTAAGGTTATTCGTGAGCTCCAGTTTAATCTTAATTTGTGTGAGCACGAAGGACTAAAAGCTGTACCTTCAGAATTATTTTTTGGTAGAGAGTTAAATAGTCCATTAGAGATCAAATGGAAAGTTCTGGATGCTGATCTTAAAGGTCTGAATGGTCAAGATCTTTGGAAAAATGCAATGGACAACATGGTAAAATCTTGGGAAAAACGTCGTAAACTATTTGAAGGTAAACGAAAGGATGTAAATTTGATAGTAGATGATCTTGTGTTAGTTAAAAACCACGAAAAATCATCTCTGAAAGATAAAGTAACCAAAAGTTTAACTTATCATTGGATTGGTCCATTCAAAATTGTGAAATTCTTAACTTACAATTCCGTGTTATTAGAAGATGTAAAAAATGCTAATAATACTAAGAGAGCTCATGTAAGTGATATTAAAAAATACTTTGTGAGAAGGAATGGAGCAAACACCAACTGAACAAATGAAAATGAGAATCCTACACATGTAGACTTATATTAGAAGAATTTAAACTTTCATTAGTTATGTAAGGTTAGATTAAGGAAATTTAGATTTAAGTTAGGTTTAGAAGTAGGTTAAGGTAGGAATTAAGATGTCATGTAGATTTAAGATATGATCATAATGGTTTCACGTTCATTTTTTCATGTTCATTAAAAATTTCATTTGTGAAACATGCATTAGGGTAGATTTATATCATTTATAGTGTAGTTAATAGTTGAAATGTATAACATCTGAATAATATTATCTACATGTGAAAGGGAAAATGTCGAAGATCTTATTCTCATTTTGAAAATAAATCCTTTGTTACTTTACAGGATTAACATCTTGTAATTGCCTGAAATTAATGTTTCTATTTATATTTGTAGATTGCCTTTTGTTTTCCTTACATTGATGTATTTTTATGGAGACATGTCAAAATGGTCAATGCATCCTGTAGAATGGCATATGGTCTCGAATGGAACCTAAGCTGTAAACTTGGAAGTTTGGAAATCTCTTACCTGGCTGGCTGTTCTTAAACCCAGACGTGGAAAATTGGTCTACATTTGAGTGGAATGTTTCATCAATCTGGAATGGAAAATCTACTGAAATGACAAAAATTCCGAATGGACATTTTGAGAAATTATCGTTAAAGGAATGATAAATTGAAGTTTAAAATGAAAATTGTATATTGAATATTGTATATAAAATTTTTTTGCCTTAAAATTTTATATTTAACAAGGAGGTGGTGTTTGTAACGATTGCAAAATCGTTACATTTTGGTTCATAGTTTCATTATGGAAAATTACTTTTTTTGTTTTCCTTTTTTAAAAAAGTAAGAAGTTTATTGTTTTTGTTTTTGAAGAATTATTTTGTTATATGTAGTTGTATTGAAATGAGAGTACTTTCATTGTAAAGAGCGTGAAAAAAGCTTTAAAATGATATATATATGTTTATATGTTAACTGAGAAATACTTGTAATACGGCAGAGAATCAATTCTGATATTTTTTTTTAAATACACAACCACTTCAGTTTAGCGCAGTATTCAGGAATGACGTATGTAATGAGTT
The DNA here is from genome assembly GCF_964235325.1 of Thermobia domestica. Taxonomy (NCBI): domain Eukaryota; kingdom Metazoa; phylum Arthropoda; class Insecta; order Zygentoma; family Lepismatidae; genus Thermobia; species Thermobia domestica. Next base: position 57,822,244 of record NC_137456.1, on the reverse strand, counting down.
GGGCGCTGCGCAGTAGCGAGAGTCTTGCTCTTATATATGCCATTCTGATCCGCTGTGCCTTATAACTGTTTCGTAGTTTATTGAGCCAACACGTGTTGGACTCAAGTATTAGACATCATTACTTCGCGCCGAAAATTGTTCTTTTTTAAAAAACGTGGTCGAGAGTTCGTTATAGCTGTGCCTCGTTTAAACTTGTGAAGTGTGTCTTAATTACAACTGTGATTCTAAAACTCAGTGTTAAATTACTAAGAGTTTCATAAATTTAAATTAAATTGTGTCTAAATAAGTTCTGTTAAGCTAAATAAGTTAAAGGTGAAAAAGTTACTTGTGTTTCTAGTGTGTGAAGTTGTGTTAAAAGAAGACGTAACTTGCCAGTGAATGAAATTAATAAGGTCTAAATTTCCTCTTAATAATTCTTCCGTAGTTAAACCCTTTTAAAGCTGAAAACTACGTTAAATTCCTAACGCTGTTTTGTGAGAGACGGAACACGTGTGTTACGTCATCGAGTCTAGTGCGTTTCTTGCTTTCGTTGTGCCACTAAAGGTCGAGTAAGAAATTTAACTGGGTAACTTTAAATGGGAGAAGAAAAATAAAACGTAAAATCAAGTATTAAAATTCCACTTTTAAATTGCATACTCGCGTGTTAACTAATATAAGAAGGATTTCCATAACTTCTTTTCATTCATTACTAAACTTTGTCGGTAATTAATGGTAATTAAAATTACTAATTACTTTTGATTTTGTTCTATTTAAATTTAAAATCTAAAACAGTCTCTAATAACGTGTTTAAAGTTTTGAAGAACTAAAGCAAAATATAAATTGGTATTTCCTGCTTTGGAAATAGGTTAACTAATTTACAGTGCTGTTAATGAAAACGTCACTAGTTACCTAATTCATTAATTAACTGCTGTTAAATGCATATATTGCTATTTTAGTTCTCTTGGAATTCTCGGCTAGGAGTCAATTGTAAATTTGAAGTAAAATGAATAATTTTGATTAAATCTAGAATATGCTTTCCGACCGAATAAATTTTTCGCTTAATTTTTAAATGCTTGAATTATTCGCGTGCACTGTACTGTATGGAATGGTATTGTAAGGAACAGTCTCTAAACCCAAGAAGACCTGGAGTTGAGAAATGGTAACTACCTCTGCTATACTGTCACTATTATTTCCTGCTGTATTACGGTAAGTGTGAAGTAGTAATGCTAGTTAAAAGTATTGTAGTTAGTTAATTAGTTTCATAGTTGCACAATCACTGCGTACATTCCTTAATTAAGAAATTCTGAGAGAAATAAAGAGATAAATAGTTTGAAGGTAAATTGCTAATAATTATACGAGGCTACTTCAAAAGTCACGATACCTTTTTGTTACAGTTAGATTAAAATTGATTGACGTGGTTGTTACCTTGCTGTTTGTGAATTATAGAATTCAAATTAGTGTTTAATATTTAATGAATTGAGAGTTTGATTGTGTTATCTTCATTCAGGATCTAAAATATCTGTAAATGATCTCTGCCTTGCAAATTTTAACTGTAGTTGTTAGAGTAAAGGTTTTTCAATTAAAATTTTGAACACCTCCTTCGAAATTAAGAACCTATTAAGAATTTGTTTAATTGTTATAACTGCTCTGAAGGATCTGAATTGCATTAAATATTTTAAATTAACAGTTCTGGAATTTCATTAAATAAAATCTGTAATTCTAATCACCCACCTTCACTCAGTTTAAGTTTTAAGATTGTGTGCTGGTGTGAATGGTACCTAGTTGTTATTTACTTGCTATAATAATATCTTTTTTACAGGATTTGTCCAATCAGGTGTGGTTAAGTCACTCGGGGTCACATTTAGTTTCCTTTTTAACTATTTCAGCTAATAGATGCAGGAAACATTCTGACCGCGATACCGAGAATTGTGACAAAAAAGATAAACTACGAAACAGTTATGAATTTGGTTTCGGTGATTCATAAATTAGCCTGTAGAATAAGTCTATTGTAAGGTCACCGACCAGAGTAAATAGAATTACAGTAATTTAGAATATTCGCATGATTGAAGTTAAATTTCGGAATTACGAGAGTTGTTTAGAAGTTAAGGTGTGTAGGATCTTTCATTGTGGGAATCATTTTCGGAATTTAGATTGGGGGATAGGATTTTTAGGTCCTAAATTAATATTAATCTCCGCGTTTGCTTTTTTGAAGTCATTTTTTGTTAAACTTAGTTCAGTTGATGATTGCAAGTTTATTTTTGTTAAAAATTGGGTTTGCTTGTAGTGAGTTTGAAATTTTAAGAGAATTTAGTTGGAAATTAGTAAAAATTATCAGTGTTAGCTATTTTCTAAAAACAGTTTGAAGTTTTCATAGCTCCAATTATAAAAACACGAGTGACTTGAAACTACACAAGCTGTCAGCTGTGGATGCTTTCTATCTATATTTGTTGTTGTTAAATAAAGTGAAATTTAATAAAATTTTGTCAACCTTTATTTGTACTGGCTTGCGTGCTAGAGATTGAATGAATGAGTTTGATTGTAGAAGTAGTTGTAGCGTAGCTAAATTGGAGCATTTATATATTGTCATAATTGAATTTATTTCTGTGTTACTACTTACTTATTTAAATTGTACTGTGTGTTTAATTTAAATTTTGTTTAAATATTGTGGTTTAAACATGGAATTTGACAATCGATCTGTTCTTTCAAATGCTACTTCAGTTATTATTGAAGATCCTATGATAGAAGTAGTTGAAGTATCTGACATGTCGACTCAGTTTCTTCAGGAGAATATAGTAGCGCCACCTAGGTTCGAAAATGATATTGTTTACCAACTAAGCGATGAATTGAATAAACTTAAAATAGAAAATGGGGGTAATAGTAAAGGCGCAAACAGGTGTTTTGCTGGATTAGGTGCTTCCAGTAAATTACCACAAAATTCTGAATCGTTTAATCGAGTTATCGGTTCTCATTGCTATGCGAATAGAAATTTTACAGTACAACCTAACTTTGTTGATAAATATCTTAGTCATAGAAGCGAACAGGCGGTAAGGTTTGAGCCTGGTAGGTCGTTTGAAGTTAGTCATCAAGAACCATCTGTTGAAAGTCATAATTTAGATAATCCTAATATACCAGTGGGGTTTAGTGGTTTAGGAGTAAATGATCATTGTCGCATGCCAGATCAGAATCAACATTTAAATAAGAAGGAAATAAAATTTGATAATTTAAATCAGGAAAGTCAGGGAAATGAAAGAAAATTTAGTGTTCCGCCTCCTCCCTTGTATTATAAGGGTGCTATCCCTAAGGTAAGAGACGTTAGGTCTCAGATGAAATCTAGTGTGCACAATATTTGTAAAAAAGACTCTGAAATTGAAACCGAAGTAAAGCAAAGAGTACTTGAACAACAAAATTCAGGGAACTTTGAACAACCGCCTCAGTATGTAGATAGTGTGGGAGCTCAAGTGTTTGATGGTATTCCTAATACGTATGGACATAGTCAAGAATCAGTAAGGTCTCAATATTTTGAACCTCCTAGAGCCTTTATGCCTTTAAACACATACAGTGTTCCTGAGATACTTCCGGTAGCAACAAACTGTGGGGATAATTGGAAATCTTTTGATCCTTTAATAGATAAGTATGTTTTCAGTAAGATTAGTGTTCTTATTGACACTAAACTTGGTTCTTTGAAAAAGATTGATGGTAATGACAGTTTTCAAGTATTTGAATTGATGTTTATTTTAAACGATCTTGTGTTAAATTACAACTTCCCTTTAAGAATGATTTTGTATGCAGTTTCTGTTAAAACTTCAGGGTTGTTGTATACAGAAATAATGAATAGTCTTACATTAAATAAAACTTGGCCAGAATTAAGGATGACTTTGTTGAACAAATTTATTTCTTTAAACGTTAGGGGATATTTAATAGGAGTTAAAGTATATAGGCCAATGAAACCTAGTGAACATGTGATGGAATTTATAGATAACGTGTATAATTCAGCCAAGGTTTTAAATGTAGGGTCAAGCGAGTTTGAAATCTTGGAAATTATCATTCATGGTTTGAATCCTGTGTATAGGTATAAATGTTTTTCAGATAGGATTCCACGAAACCTTACTGAAATGAAAAATATAATTGAGCAACTTGATTTGTACAAAAAATCAAAAAGGGAATACTTAGAAATTAATTCATCTAAAAACAGAAACTTAAAAACTTGTTTTGTTGCAAATGAAGATCAGGAGGTAAGGGTGGCCAGTAGTGTTCCATCAAATAAGAATGCTTATAAAGGCAATAGATTTAAGCCTAAATATCCTAATGGAGGAAATGGGGCAAGTTCCAAATAAGGCGGTCAATATGTAAAAGTGACGTCGTGTTTGTCTGTCCGATCATCACGGGAAATCAAATCAGCCGTTTGAAATAAATATTTGAATACATTTAGTACTTGGAAGAAAATGGTTAGCTGACGTTCACTAGAAACTTGACAAAACTTCGATACAAATTAGAGGATAGTCAGCTATGCCTAAATCTAATATTGTAGGTGGAAGTGAAAACGACGAACGAATTAACAGCGGATTAAAATTTAGCATTATAAGTCATTGAAAAACAGAATGTGATGCGCGAAAACGAGAAAAAAAGAAAAGGAAAAACGTAACGTTGCCGACGACAACACACTGGATGGTGCTTATTGAAAGACCCATACACGCTATTCATTAGCTCATTCTTCACGGTTTGGATTGCAAGAAATAAAACTATTTCTTCGTGCTAATACGCCTCTCAAAACGAAATGTTATATTTCTGCAAAATTTGTTTTTCTCACATGACTGGATAATTTTTAAAAAAATTCTATTGTGCTGAAGAATACAAAACCATATGACAAGCTGTATTTGATCTGAAGACCTCATGATCTTTACTACATGTTGTTATTCATTACATCAGCGAGACGTTGTTTGCAATGACACTGATACATTGAGTGGTTTGTTCGAGAAAGTTGCTTGTCTCGATTTTGTTTACTCTTTAGGTTTTTCGTAGAATACATGAAAAAGAAATACATTTTTCGCTTAGATATCCAGGAATCCTGTTTTAACTAATCAGAAAACAGCAATCTACTGGTGAAATGATATGGGGTAATGTGTAGCATTTTGTTTTCACGCCATCGATAGCAGCAAGGGGCACATGAATTACATAAAAATGGAGTGTGTTGTTATGAACTACTAATATCTTTTTCAAAAAATCTACGTGTTACTTCGTAGCTTAGGGGATAAGTGAGAGATTACAATACACAAGTTCGCACGATCGAGTCTTGTCCACTGCTATTATGTTTTTTTTTTCATTTTCATTGTTTAACGGTGAAAGTGACGTAGATACATTTTCATTGGCATTCAAAAAAAATGGAAGGGAATACGTAGCCCTGAAAAGGGCTGTTTATATATAAGTGTCTAATAGGAGGTCCAATGACCTTCTACATCGATGACTGCCTGGAGCCTTCTGGGCATGCTTTCGGTAAGTCTGCGGAGAAAGCGTTCACTACGGGAGACTTCCTCCCAGCTGTTTTCAACGATTTCCCATAGTTGATTTTTTGTGGATGGAGGCGGGTTAGGCCAGTTCTCCTTCATCACCCTTTTGACCTCTGCCCATACTGTCTCAATTATATTCATATCGGCTCCACGCGGTGGCCAATCTAGGACCTCTAAATCAGCCTGCTGCGAGAGCCAATTCTGAACTAATTGACACATATAAACCGGAGACCTGTCGTGCTGAAACTGGATTACTCCATCGGGGTAGATAAAACGCACAGATGGCAACATAACATCCCGAAGGATATGTAAATATTGCTCACCTGTAAGACGCCCCTCTACCCTATGGAGTACTCCAAGACACTGTGATGTCATGAAACCCCAAGCAGATACAGATACGCGTCCACAGTGACGTTTGTGGAAAACGTATCTGGGATCATGCCTGGAGCCTCTCGGACGATACACGACTACAGGGCCATTATTTGAGGAAGAAAATGTGCATTCGTCTGTGAAGACAATATGTCTCCAATCACGGTTCACATTTTCTTCCGCAAACTGAAGCCGTCGTCTTATATGCTCTTCCGAGAGGAATTCTTTCACCGCAGCACGACGGGCGTGAAGATTAGCTTCCCTAAGACACCGTACAGCAGTATCTCGAGAGCCTGGAAAAGCTGATGCGTGCCGAAGTTGTCTGGCGGTCATGTTGGGATTAAGTCGCGCAGCAGCAACAAGCTGGACATCCTGCTCAGGCGTTGTCACACGACGCCTACCACTACCTCGGCGCCGCATAGTTTCTCCAGTCTCTCGAAAACGCTTTATCCACTTCTGTGCTGTTCTTGGTAAAACTCCACACCTTTCAGCGGCTTGTGCAGCACAATAGCCTTCTTGCACTAAAGCAAGAACACGCTCTTTTCTATTCTCAGCCATTTCTGACTTCTACCCTTTTCACGAGTTGCACGTTGAATGAGCACCCCTTTTAGTTGAAGCTATTAAACGACATGCGCAGTTGGTTACTCCAAGAGCTAGTAAGATCGTAGTTTTTATTTGCTAAGAGGCAGAAAACACGTTATTTCGATATATGTTGTTTGACTACAAGGGAGCACTTCACAACTGATTACTGAGTGATAAGATCTGTGGTATTCTGTTCAACTTTCCTTTAGGCAATTTTAAACGTAATAGACAATATTTGTCTGACCTTGTCAGTGCCTGAGGCAGAAGACAAAATCAATGAAAATGTTTTCAACATAACATTTTCGATTTATGTTTATCTCCTATCCGTTTTTGTTACGATTGCCTCCTTTAGAAATATCAGCTCTTTTTTTTTTTTTTTTTTTTTTTTTGGCCCCTATAAGGAAATGCTATTGCGGTTTTCCAACGTTCAATATTTTTGGCAAAATTAACACTTTCAAATAAAGCTAAACAAGCATATGTTTCACAGACAAAACAATATGTAAAGTTCTACTTTCCAGTTAGGCAACATTCCTTCAAAAAATTGCACCTATAGTTTGCATCTCAAGTAATAGGGTAAATGTGCCAGTAGTCGACCATTTAAGGAGATTTTCAACTAAAAGTATAAAATAATCATTTTTACTAATAACTTTTACTGCATATGTCATTAGAAAGAACAGTGTTTAAATTTTACGTTTGTGTAGCTCGCATAGGAAATCTTTTATACATAATTACACAGGAAAAAGAAAACAACAGAAACCCTGAAAAAAACAGTAGTCGGCCTATGAAAACCAAAGGTCAGCCATTACTTTAACCAGTACTCAGCCACACTATAGAATTGACTTTTTTAATGGAATTTTAGAGATCAATTCCTCAGTAGCAAATTAAGGGACAAATATATTGCACTCAGAGTTCCTACAAAGAAAAACTACGTGGAAAACAGGCCCGCAACTAGAGGGAGCTAGGGGGCCTGGCCCTCCTAAACTTTTCGTGGCCCCTCCAGACCTCAACACAAAAAACACAATTTAGATATGTGTAAGAGATTTTTAATGACTTGCCCCCCCTAACATATCTATGCCCCCCCCAAACCTCTGTGGCTAGAAGCAGGCCTGGTGGAAAATATATTGCGATACAGGAAAAAAGACTTCTTGTATGATATTTACCATAAACTAAGAAAAATGTGCCTCGGCCTAGACTAGCCTATTTAAAACTAATATATAGGCCTATTTATATTTACATTTATATTTACATTGATATTTATATTTAGCTATGACATTAACCCTTGAATATGAAGTTCATTAAGCACATTCAGGACACATAAGCACTTGTTTAGCAGGTTCCTCGTATGATAATACACTGAGGCACGTGCAGTTTAAGTGGTACCAGTGATCACAAAAGTGACACCCAATATATTTAAGTGTATCGTTCTCAATATCACTTATGAATTCTTCTTCAGGCCTTAGACGACATTTCAACAACTTCTTGCGTCTCGTCTTTTTAACTACTAGTGCTACTTGGCTTGACAGTCCTTTTCTTTTTGTTTGACTTAAAATTTTTCCTTTCTTTTGTATTCTCTCCCTTTTTCATTTTAGACGTTCCTCTTCTAGTTTTCTTTTCTTTTCATTCTTTACCATCTGATAATTTCTCCATGCTTGGGAGGATACTGCACTTTGAACTTTTTCTCTGGGCACATGTTTGGTAGTTTTGTTTTTGATTGGAGCTAGCCAGAAAAGATGCTAATCAAAGCCAGATGATATGGAAGTATTTTACGAAGGTTTTCTTTGAATTTCTTCTGAGATCATATGGAGTTATTTCTGGCTCTACTGACTGTAGAAACAGAAGCAGACCTTTCACCTTGCGTCGCTTCAGTACAAGATGCCATAACGGATATGTTGTTTTCCTGGTTTGAGTCAGACGTAACGTCTATTTCTGATATCGAAGATATATTTGTAGGCTCTAGACGGCCAATTGCTAAAATTTGGTATGTTCCAGGACTAAGATATCGAGCATTTCACTAGCAAGTATCTACTGATAGCAGATCGATCCTCTTCGGACAGAACAATAGCCTTATATGTGTTTATTATTGTAGAATAAGAAGACTCTTTGGATAGAGTATGCTCAACGCACCTGATTGCAAAAACATCTGACACTGAGTCTATTCCAGTAGATGTCTTTGGACTGGTTGAAAGAAACGCTAAATCACGCGTTCTTAAACTGTTAGACATATTTTCCTCACGCTCATAGTGAGTTAGAATGTAAATATTTATGATTATTCTGTATTGTTTCGGCAATCAAGCAACTCTAGGAACAGAGCAGATAAGAACAGATAATAATAATAATAATAATAATAATAATAATAATAATAATAATAATAATAATAATAATAATTGAAGAGCAATTGCAGCCTTGGAATTAAAAACGTGCAGAAACGCGACATTGTGCGGAGTAATTTAAAAAAATAAATCAATTAGATATGGATAACCCATACTTCCTCATAGCTACCTTAGATTAAAAGACTAAGCTATGATCAGGGTCAAGGGCGTCGATCCTGCTAGGGCCGGGGGGCCCGGGTCCCCAAAGCTTATGTAGGGCGTATACTTAGGGTAAAATAAATACTCATTACCTGTCCTTTTTAAATTTTAGAGAAATAATTCAGACCAGCCATAAATCCTTAACCTTTTTTCCCTCAGTTCTAGAAAAATACAAGAATTGAAATGGTTACAATACCAGACTGATATTAAAGTACGGGACAAAAATAAACGACCAACATCGTCATAAGTTTTAATGGCATTTTCGATCGTTTAATTTTGTCCCGTACTTTATAACTGTATTATACTTGTATGATGCAATTAGTGACATCATAACAGTTACTTTTTCATTAAATCGTTAGAAAAGTCTTCTACGTATTAGTTAAGTGTCTTAGTTGTATGTCATGTGTCATTTAAATTGAATGAATGATAAGTGGATGACTACTGGAGTATATGTATCCAGTAGTCGTCCGTTGAAAGTAATGGGGGGCTGACCATTGGAAATTGAAGTGAAGAGTCATTTCCAGTAGTCAGCCCCTAATGGCTGACTACCGGAAAACGTTATCAAAAATGCAACTTGTAGTCAGCCCCCCTTATTTCTACGCAATATCTTGTTTTGTATCATAAACCACGAATTTTTGATAAGCTACGATACATTCATGCATAGAAGAAAGCAATAACTCGTACTATTTTACAATAATATAATTTTAACTTAACTTTGAAGTAAAGCTTCTTCCTTATTTTTTTATTAACAAAATGCGCACTTTGCTCACTTGCATCAGCATACCTCAAATGATAATCTTTCTTTTCTGCCACGAGGAGTCACACCAGGCCAGAACAAATGAGGTTGAATACTGGAGCTCTGATTTAAGTTGTAGTTGATTATTTGTTTGATAACAAGCTACTGTATGTTTATTTAATATGCTTTTTACTGAAAAATGGCTGACTACTGGAGACGGCTGACTTTAGGCACACTTACCCTCCTAACTAATTAATTCTATGGCCTATGGAACCCGGAGGTTCAATGCCGCATTCACAAAAGCTCTCCACTGACTTCTATCCTTAGCTAACTGGATCCAGTTTCTACTTTGTATTCCTATTTCAGCGAGATCCATCTTAATATTGTCCTCCCATCTGCGCCTAGGTCTTCCTAATTATAAGCTCAAGTAATATGTAACATAATAATAATAATAATAATAATAATAATAATAATAATAATAATAATAATAATAATAATAATAATAATAATAATAATAATAATAATAATATCTTAGTATCAAACTTTAAGCGATTTTTATATGATGCATATATTCATGAAAATAGTCACTACTTGTTATGTACTCATTTGGTGTTCCCCTAGGAATTGAAATCAGGATCTCTGACTGTGCAGTCCAGTATGCTAACTGTATGACCACAGAGCACGGATCTGACAGAAAACATTTTCATAACGTTTTGCTACCCCTCCTTTTCCCGTATCGATTAAAGTGCCATCCGTGAAGGAATTGTTTTCAATTCTGGGTGAAATCAGTCACTTTTTTCTGGAGAATCGAAATGTCCAATAAGAAATGGGGGTCCCACTTTAAAATTTTAAAGTTACCCCTACCGCCAAAGGGAATGGGGATAGCGGATTTTGTTTTGTATAATTGAACTATACATATAAAGCAGAAACATATATTCTCATTTTTGGGCGTGTGTTTTCAATTTGATATTAACTTAGAAATCTATTTGAACTTTGGTAGTGCTAGTATTTCCATAGCGCCATCTTCGTATACAAACAGATGATGAATAAAAGTGACAGAGGTTTGAAAGCTGACAGTTTATCTGATTTTGTTTTTATAACCAATTCAAATGTTAAAAATGTAACGTTGTATTTAGAAAAAATAAAATATCCTTATATTGAAAGAAAACCGGACTGGGAACCGAACCGTCAATCATTACTGTAATTTCAAGCGCCTCGCTAAACCCACTTATTTTCTTCTTAATTTACGTCGCGAAAGGCGGCCCCGAAGTTCACTTACCAAAGTCTACTTTCCCCTTATCAGTACTTTCTGTATATTTCCTACTCGGTTATACACGTTTTACAGTAACCTTGAATGATAGGGACACAAACACAGACACGTCGAGAACATTTAAAATTCCAAAAGTTCTCCCACCGGGAATCAAACCCGGTACCCTTTACACCACAGACACACATGCTAGCCACTAGACCACACAGCCAAGTTATAAAGCCAGCGCGTTTTAATAATTCTACTGGAAATGCACGAGATATGCACTTGTAATACATTGAGTGATTTATTCGAGAGAGGCAAAGCACTTTACTTTGAATTCATTTCTTGGTTTCGTTTCTACTATGTTTATTCTTTGTATTTTTCGTACACTACTTGAAAAAGCAAATACATTTTTCGCTACAGTGTCCAGAAATACTATTTTAACTGATCATAAAACAGAAATCTTTCGGTGAAATAATATGGGGTAATGTGTGCTATTCTAGTTTCATACCGAGTTCCTTCGTAGCTAAGCGGTTAGCATATGCACCTTTGACGTAAGAGACCCGGTTCCATTCCCGGTGTGAGCTCATGTGGTTCGGATTTCACGCTAATCAGTAGGTAAACGTCTCATATAGCCTCGATGCTGAAAGGGATGTTAAAATCAACTCAACATTATTTTATACCATCAATTGAAGCAAAAGGTAGACGATACTATCCTGTTAAAAACATGCATTTATTTCTTTGGCACATATTACAAAGCATCGGACAATTTGTGACACTTCAAGAAAAAGATGCTTTATGAATATTAAGTCGCTTCAAGTGTTCAAATCGCTTTGTAAAAATCCAGATTATGAATTGCAATAACTTTTTACGTTGTAATTAAAATTACAGCATATATTGTTTTCTATCTCTCTCACATACTTTCTCTCTCTCTCTTTCTTTCTCTATATATACACACCTGTATATTACAATAGGTATCAGAACATGAATAATTTTCATTTTGGACGTGTGATTTAAGGTTGGTATTCAAATCAGAAAGTTGTTCCCATTATAACAATGTTAACGTTCCTCATTTTAGCGTCTTCGTATATAAATGATGACAGGGTGAACAAATGTAACAGGCTTTGAAACGTGATAGTTCATCTGATTTTTTTTTTCAAGCACTTCAAAGCAGAACTTTATATTTAAAGAAATGTTTCCATATGTTGAAAAAAATCAAAACTGCCAGGAGGCAGATTCGAACTGCCGCCCTCCGATGCTAGACTTTTAAGAACACTACTAAACACGCTTGACCACCGAGACAATTCATAAAAGAATATGCTGTAATAATGCTCATATATCGCTCCAAGCGCACGTTCACACCTGAAGTTTTAAATAGTCATTTTCTCCCTATATCAGTAATTTCAACTGAAGATATTGACTGATTTTGCATATTGGAACTGTGCATGAAGTGTGAATTGCATATTAAACGCAGAAATACGTAGTTGACTCTTCAGTCCATGTTTCTGTTCAATAGCTTCACATGTTAGTGAGTGTTTCCTAATACCTGTGTCATTTTCCCTCTTTTTTCCCACGGGATATTCTTCGTGTAATTATTTGACACACTAAGGTTTCATAAGATTAAAGGTTTTTTGCTTATAATTTTCTTATTTTACTTTATTTTTCTCTAAAATAATAAATAATTATGCATTATTACACTGCTTTGTTAAGGAAAGCACAAAGAAGCGATAATATAGTCAGAAAAGCGAGTTATTAATGAAAATGTGGAAGTTACAGTATATGCGAACTTTTTTTTTGCGGATGAGGATACTTTCTTCTTTACGTTACCACTTATATTACCACTTTCAGCTTCGCTGTCACTTGATGTACACCAAGAATTCTCATCCGAAACACTTTGTATATAATCTGAATCATCGTCGGAAAATATATCAAAGTTCTCATCAGACATGTCCTCATAAAGTGTATTTTCAATTTTTGATGGTGATACAAACAATTTACGTGGTTTCAGAGTGCTTTTACGTTTAGACATATTGCAGTTTTATATACAATGCACTATAATTCCAACAAACGAAAAAAGGTTTCTTCGTATCAACAATGAGTTCTTGGTGAAACAGACAAAACTAATACTTCAATATTTTTCTACATACCAGGCTAGAGTAATAGCATAAAACAAAAAATTCACCAGAACCCGTGAGGTGTTGAAAAGAATACTAAAGATGCAAAATCGGGACGGTGACCGACAGGCTGCCCGACACGGCGCAGGCAAAGGAATTTTAAGTTCTACGCCGCGTCGGGCACGCGTGACCGACAATCAAAAAAATTTTTTTTTCTTGGAAACGGTTACTCTAGGTGAACAAATAAGATAACAAATAAACGTTTTAGAAGGAATGGGAACTTATGGTAAGAAAGGCCTGAATGGAAAAATTCCATCGGAAAGCTTGGCAGTCAACGTGTTAAGTAAGTAAAAAAAAAAAAAAAAAGTTTATTCTTTAAATTTTATTCTTTGTTATTATAAGGTTAAAAAACAAATCTCATTATTTTTAAAATTACGAAACAATAGCATCTCACTTACTACTTCTTTACAATTCACATTCACTAATCATTCACTTCATTTAACCTACAGAAGATAAACACGAGACGTTAAATTAAAGATTTCCCTTCTTTTCATTTTATCGTTGCTTTATACCGTTCAATGCACCGTTTAAATTAAATTTTCTCAAACCTAATGACGGACGTGACAGGTGACGGGTTAAAGTTGTTCTTTATTTTAATATTCTCTGATTTTGACTACGCTCCTTCCTGAAGGTTGTGGAAACAAAAAGGAACAAACAAGCGAAAGGTTGGAAAACATTGAGAATGGCTCAGAATGAAAGGAAAACTTTTGCAGTAAAGTTATTAGGCCTATTTCCCAAGTATTTATAATATCTAAGAAGTTTATTGATGCAGGATACTGCATAAGCTAGAAATATAGTAGAATTCCGGCATACCGTGGATTTGGATGTAAGGCGAGGAAAAGTGTTCCTCAACAAGGAATATCGTAGTTTTTTTTTTTTTTTTTTTAACTTCTGAAAGTTAAGTTAAAACAGTAAAAATTATGCACAAACCGATTCTGCAGTAAAATTTTACCGTTACACTTCGTTCACCATAGCCCTTAGTTGTCCATGATCCCTGCATTCCAAAGGATTTCGCAGAAGAAACGGGGCAAATTGACTTTTGTCACTTCTACGATCATATTTCGATATGCCGTGTTAATATTATAACGCAGGTTTAAAGCTTTTTTTCCCAGAAACCGCGATGTATAGCTTCCAGCAATGGTTTTAAATAGTAATCGCTCCTATGTCTTTGGCGCCCTAACCCTCTGTGGTACTTCCTTGCCATCTCTAGAATTCGATACTTCTCACTCGTACAAACACACTTGCATAGTAAAATGGTAAGCCACTAATAGGGAAAGAATTTTAAAACAGTAGAAGTTGACGTTTGCCAATAAACACTAATTATATTTGTATTCATAATATGTGGTAATATGTAGTCATAATTTACACAGATTATCTGCACTGATGCAATGACATCTACAGGGAAATTTTGTCAGAGAAACAGATAGGAGATATATAGATCGAAACCAAAGTATAACTAGAAACGAATTCGCCTTAGATTTCATTTAAATTTGATACTTCTATTTGTCTAGGTCACTGCCAATAAAAGTAAAAGTTTATTTGAGAGTTTCAGACTTATGATGAGCGCAGATCAAAGGAACAACACACTGTAGTACATTAGAAGTAAATGTTCATTACTTCGTTCATCTGAGTTTATGACTGAAAGTGAATTTTGGACTTCGTATGGGTGAATGGTATAAATTTGAATGCACAAGAGCTTTTTTCTTTATAGATCTGCCAAACTGTCGCTTGGATTGCCTACAACAACTTAGAAAGTAAACCAATTGGAGCTAACAACCCCCACGATACTTCATTGTACTGAGGCGTATGCAGCGAAAGGAATATTTCCACCCTTATTTAGAGTTGTGGAAGCATATAAAACAACCAAACTATACAAGAGCTCGTAGGAGGGTTTGGTCTGCGGCTCGTGGGCCGAAAGCCTGACCATGTGCTTTGATTTGATGGCGCCAAGACTCAGACTGATGCCTCTTCATCCAGCCCACATGATGTTGTCAGACAAAGAGAATTACGCTTTCGGCAATTGGTTGATAATGAACCTAAAGTGATTTTTGTTTTATTTGCCTTTTCTTTTCTTTCTTTCTTGTTTAAGTCCACAGATGTAGGCGAGAAAGGGAAGTGTTGTTCTTGTACTAACGTTTTTCTTTTTATAATTTTTTGGTAAAAATACTGACAGTTGACTGCTGTTTTGAGAAAGAATACACAAGGAAGTCGTCAGCAAATTGCAAGAACAAACTTTCTTTCAAAAAGAGAAAAAAGTAAGAAATTAAAATAAAAACAAGCTTCAACATTGGAGAGTCAGTTTTTTTTTATTTTTTTAACCAATACAATCAGGATTTCTCGGATATTTACCACTGGTTTCACCAGCATTTGTTAATTATACCACTGAAGAATATACAGGGTTTCTTAAAGTCCTTTCCACATTTTAATTCATTATAACTTTTAACATACAGTTATTTCAACGAAATAAAGTTTGTTTTAAAGTTCTACCTAGCAACGTTGCGTGTCTGTCATTCACATCGGCACACCTCCAAGTGAGCACCATTCACATCGATGTATTCCCACAATTTCGTCAGAAAACCCAGAATCCGGCGCTAGTGATCTGAAATATCCGTGATGACTGCAGATATCTTGACTTTAAGGTCATGCAAAGTTTTCGTCTTTTTCGCGCACACTTCCGTCTTGATAGTAAAAAGTCATACGGAGTCAGGACTGGCGACCTTGGGGACCATGTGCATCTTCTAAGGCCAATCCGTTTCATCCTTGATAGCCAGTGGAAGCAGCTAGAGGAACATGTACATACAGAATATTGAGGTAGGTAGTGTCCGTTACAGCATCTTTGTCGAAAAAGAAAACACAATCAGGTGGTCTATAGACACAATTCACTATCTATTTCTTTTAAGTTTATCACTCTCGTGAGTTTGGGTTTCTTGTGAGTTCTCAGTCCAACAGGCTCAGCAATTGTGTCGATTCACCTTCCTGAGCACGTGAAAGATTACCTCATATGAAATATGATGTTCATCAGCAAAACATTTCCTATACTCTATAGCCGACTAATTTACAAGATTGCATCTTGATGTCCTGGACCTCCATATTCAGATAGTGCACAATCGTCATCTTGTACGGAGGATTCTACACATTGTGGATTTCGGTAGAAGCATCTCCGAAGACCTTCGTGGAATCCATTTCCTCGGGCTCCTCGCAGCGCTTTTTCTGAGTGTGTTAATCCTCTCGGACACTTCACAACTCTTTTCCTGAGTTGGTTAATCCTCTCGGACACTTCGCAATGCTTTTTCTGAGTTGGTTAATCCTCTCGGACACTTCACAACGCTTTTCCTGAGTTGGTTAATCCTCTCGGACACTTTGCAACGCTTTTCCTGAGTTGGTTAATCCTCTCGGACACTTCGTAGTATGTGACAATTCAAGTTACCAGAAACTTTGCATGTTATTTTTCTCCCGGGTCTCCTTTATATTCAGAATACACGCTACCGAACCTTCGAGACACCAGAGCCCACGATTTAACCTCTGCAAACCTTAGCATACACAGTGACTTCTGAATTGATGCAGTGCGTGATCCTCTCATTAGCAAGCAGAATTGCCAGGCAAAACTTTAAAGACAGTTGTCCAAAGCAAAGTTTGCAATACTGAAATATCACTGTTCGTTAGAAAGTTACACGGAAATGAATTGTGGGAAAGTCTTTTGGAAAACTGTAAGATTGTATTGACTTGTTATCTTAGATAAGTTATTGCAACGCATCAGTGATAAAGGATGCAAGTGAAATGATAAATTTTAAGGATTTATTTAAAGAAAGGAGAAAAATTGCTAGAATGCGAATGTGGGATGAACTGGGAGAACTCCGAGAAAATCCAAGGATCGATGCGGTCAACCACAAACTTATATAGCCTAGTATGGAACCAGGAAACCCTCGCACCAGAGGTAAGTGCCCTACTACTATTTGTTTTAAATCACCCCAGTCGGAACATTTGTTTTCATCGACCTCTAAGTAATCTCGTTCACTTTCCTATTTATTCCAACATGATAGGTTACGAATACAGACATTTCGAGGACTCTGCCATCTCCTTCAGAGCGACTCAAATCCCGAATGGGCTTTACCTCACCACTGTCAGCTCAGTGCCTCAGGACCACTCGACTAAAAATAGTCTATTAATGTGCCACTGTTCCCTCACATAGTTTTACAGCTTCATATTGTGTTGAGTTTCATTATTTTCACCAGATTTACTCCAATTCTCACGTAACTTTTTAAAAAGTAGTTTGGTTTACCAAAACTCTTTTATATGTTTACTCTTTCTGTCCGTGTATTCGTCCGCCTGTCCGGGAGATTTAGAAAAAAAAAACTCAAGATAGATCAACATTAATTTTGGCCAGGTTGTAGGGGATCAGAAGTTAGGAATGGAAGCTATATTCAAACTGTAAATGGTATAAATCAACCATTTCCGTTTTCAACGTTGATGACTATAAATCAAAAACGGTAATGGAGAGTGAGAAATGGCTTCCTGCAAGCGATTAAACGTCTGAGGAATCTTCTCCATCCTTAAGAGTCTTCATCCCGGCGAAATTAAAATACCGCTAATTTTACAGTAATTATGTGATATCTTCAAATATATAAAAGATAATTGAAATATGGAACAAGAACGCCTTAGACAATATCATTTTACATGAGAAACCGTTATCACAAGTCACCTAGTGGCTTTCCGTTTGCAGTTATTTAGAAACGCGAAAATAAATGCCGATTTTCTAAATGGTTGGAAATCGAAAGCAGATAAGTGAGTCGTGATAACGGTATCTTACGTAACATACTATTGTCTAGGGAGGTCTTGTTCCACTTTTCGATTATCTTTAATCTATTGGAAGATATCACACAATTACTGTAAAATTAGCGGTATTTTAATTTCGCAGTGATAGGGCCTCTTAAGTCTCTACTGAAACTGAAAGAGAGAAAAATCCAACTTCTGGCTTCAGTATAGCTGTATAATATCTACTTTATTAATATAACGTATTTAAAAGACAAAACTGTTCCAATTTATTTATTTATTTATTTATTTATCAATCAGGTTCTGGATAGACCCTATGGTCCATTACTCGTACAGGGATAGATAGACCAGTCAACCACTTTTTGAAGCTTAAATTTCGGGTAAAAATTTAGCTTTTTTTTTTTGACCCTATAAACCTTTAGTTGTGGTTACAGAAAATGTTTTCTTGCATTTCGTGCAGAAAAAACATGCTATATATGCACAATTATTCGAGTTATTAGAGGCAGAAAAAAAAGTAGTCCTTCTTTACTGAACTTACTATATCATTTTTGGACATCTGTTTTGCGTTAAATGTTGTCACTCTTCTTACGTTCAAATATACATCAAACATTTGGTAATTTACAATACTTCATTTCCCCTGTTTCTAAGCCTCAAGTTATTACGTACAGCTTATGAAAAAATTAATTACACTACCAGTCAGTTTAATATTAACACACTATCTAATGTGCTACTTAGGTAGTCAATATGAATGTAGTATGACTAAAAAAAAAAACTGATCATCACACACATGGTAGGCTATATTAATAATAGCATTCCTTTAATGTATGTTTTAATCATGTAAAACACGTCGTCGCCACTCAGAATAAAGTTTTCTTGCTACTAATATATTTTTTTTATCTTTAATAAAACTTGTACACAATTTGCATCAACACTTTTCATCACACAACGCCCATAAATCTTGTTATACTTCATTCCGTCTGTGTGATCACAACAAAAGTAAAGAAACCAGGACTGTAATTCTCTTTTTATCAACTTACTTCAAGTTTGACTTTACTATTATCACTTAGATCACCAAATTAAAATTCTGAAGATTTAGTTGGTATGAAGACAACACCAATATATGATGATTAATTTGTTGTCAATGTTTTTGGTTTCTTTGAACGTGCATCAGCGGACTTCCCTATTTTTTTTAATCATTCTTAAGTTGTTTTTTTTTTTTTAACAACTTTTCTTTGTAGCTCCAACTTATACATTTCTTTCACTGAAAAATACCTTTCTTTCTCTTTCGGTGTAACCTTTGTTGTATGTATGGAACATGAACTGATCCAATCGAAGCAAGTTTGAAATGAGAGAGTATGACGAATGTGATTTTACTGTACTTTGCTGTACTTTCTTTCTTTTTCTTACAATGAAGACATAATGGGTTGATTTCTTGTGGAGATTTAGTCAATCTTAAAAATGAGAGGTTACAAAGAATGTGTTTTTACTGTACGGTACTATTATCTTTCTAACTTTTCTTGGATAAAAACACACGCATGGTTTTATTTCTTGGAAAATTTTGGCACGCTTGAAATGAGAGGTTACAAAGAATTATTTGTACTCTACGGTACCGTACTCTGCTCACTTCGAAAGAAAATATTTCGTTTTGATTTCTTGTGGAGCTTTGGGAATTTGTTCTGGTATATTTGATGGAGACGTTGTTGTAGTATTGTGTGCACTCCTTCCCAGTGTACTGTAAGCTACATGGGGCTAAGCGGTGGCTCAGTGGTAGAGCGTTCACTTTTGGTGCATGGGGTCTCTGGTTCGACCTCAGTTAGCGCCAAGTGAACTTTGTGGTGGACAAACACCGTGTTCGAGGGTTTTCTCGGTGTTCTCCCGTTTCCTCCCACTTCCTTCATTTCTCATCGCCACCGTCTCCTTTATCCTAGCCGGCAGAACCGTAGGACGTAAAACTCAAAGATTTCATTTCATTTCATAATGGATGATCTCTCATCTCCAACGTGTGACTCTCCTAATACTCTAAATCAGTCTTGGGAAGTAACGTAACGCAAGTAACGCGTTACTTGTAACGCGTTACTTTTTAGTAACGTTTCCTAGTAACGCGTTACATTTTTTTCCGAAGTAACTGTAACGGTAACGCGTTACAAATTTTTAAGTAACGTACCTAGTTTGTGTTACTTTTTCGCGTTACATTTCGGATGAGTAACTACAATATATGTATATATTTTTTTCGGAAACAAATGCTATTTCCTGTAAGTGAATTTCTCAGAATGGAACAATGGAGCATGAGTGATGTCAGTGACCGGCAATTCCTGCACTGTTCGCCTTTTCTCGTTTCGCCTTATGACCTCTAGCAATGAAATTAGCATGTAAAACCTGTTACCACTTTTCATCTTAATGCAAGGCGGAACGGGAATCTCGATGTATATACATTTTCTCGATTTTGCCTTACAAACTTTACGTTGATAGGCTTGCAAATACATTCATAGATACAATTTGATTTGTTTATTTACATAACAAAATATAGTGCCACTTGCTGCTTTTGGAAGATGAGGACAGCCTCAGGGAAATCACGTGTACTGATTGCAAGCACCTGGAAGATTTTGTCTTAGATTTTGACAGCTCCAAATCAGTGAGTGAACTACGAATGCAAAGGTACTGGTAGTCTATTTTACTTTGAATGGTGTTTTTATAAAGATGAGGAACGGAAATATTTTATCGTTCGAACATTTGAAAGAATACTTTTTCTTAAAAGCTGAAGATGATGGTGAACAGCAGTGGCGTATGTAGGGGTGGAGCTTCCGGGCTTAAGCCCCCCCGAAATCTTACTTAGTATAATAAAGTATATAAAATATCTTGCAGAATTTTCACATTTTCAGGCAAAGCCCCACCGAAACAAAATAGTAAGTACGCCACTGCTGAACAGAATTTAAAAGTAAAGTGGTGCCCCGGCGGGAAATATTTATCAACAATTAAGGTGCCATAATGAACGACATTCAGTAAGGGTTTAATATGAAGAAACGGTGTTCTGATAGGCCTACTTTATTGATGTAATGTTGATGGTATGCAATATTAGGGTTCTTTTAGATGTTTGCATATCCTAAAGTCCCGTTGATTATAGAGTTTGGAACAAATAGCTTTAAAAAGCATGTATCGATTTTAGAGTTATTGGCAATTTTGATTCACCCCCAGTTCATGTGTTCTCATTTCGTCAGTTGTAGTTTAATGTTTCTCTATATTCTGTATTTTTAATTTTACATAGCAACATTGTTATTATATAATTAGTTTAACAGAATAATAATAAGAAACCATTTTTTCTAACGCATAGGGATGGGCACGAGTCAAGTCGAGTCAAAAGTAATATTCTCGAGTCGAGTTCCGAACCGATTCACTGTTTTTGGCGTCGAGTTTCGAGTCGAGTCGAGTTTGATAAGTGGCTCGCTCGTTTTAACTCGTTTTGAAATCATGGGCTGATTACATTGGAAAGCGAAAGCCATGAGAAATGTAAGCTAAGCAGTACTATGGAATACTTTCAGTGTTGCTCACGAGAGGGGACACTGCTCGCATCTCGTCTCGTTTCGATAGCAAGACTACAAGAGATTTTTTATAACAAGCTTAGCTCGGCTCGGTTTAACTAAGCCGATGGCTCGAGCCGGCTCGCTTGGGGTGAACCATCGGCTCGAGCTGGCTTGGTTGGGATAAGCCATCTGCTCGGTTCGACTCAACTGAGCGAAGAGGTCTAGCCGACTCGGTTGGGTGAGTTGTTGGCTCAACTCACATCTCGGTTTGAGCCGATAGTGAATGAGCTGTGAGCCGATCTGCTCGAGTCGTTGACAATTCTAAACCCGGGCCGAGCAGTTTTGAAGATATTTGGCCAGTGCCCTATAACTTTTAACAACGTTTGGCTGGCTCGAGCCCGAATGCTCAGCCTAGACCCTCAACCCAAATTTAGAAGCTCGTGAACAATGTTCTTTACTCCTAGACTTCACGACTACCGAGGCTGGCAATCAACTACTTTTATAGTATTCATATATAAACCGCCTATCTTTCATGTTTATACACTGTGTTGTTATAATAATAATAATAATAATAATAATAATAATAATAATAATAATAATAATAATAATAATAATAATAATAATAATAATAATAATAATAATAATAGAAGAAGAAAAAGAGTTGTTGTAGTAGTAGTAGTACCATTGATAATAATTATATTGTCTATGTAAGATACTTGAAGAGAGTGCTCGAAACTATACACCAGATTTGACTCGACTCGACTCGAAACTCGATCCGAATTCGAGTCGAGTTGGAGGAAATTTTTCAAGCCGAGTTCTCGGGTCGACCTCAAAGATGTCTGTTTCTAGTCGAATCGAGTTTCAAAGAAAACTTGTTCGAATTCACTCGTGCCCATCCCTACGAGTAACGCAGTATGGCATTTTAGTCAATGTTACATTACATTAAAATGTTCATATAGTTGTCAAGTAAAAATTTGTCCTTGCATTTACATAAATCGATTCAGAACCCGCAATAATAATAATAATAATAATAATAATAATAATAATAATAATAATAATAATAATAATAATAATAATAATAATAATAATAATAATAATAATAATAATAGCGGTAGTAATAGCAGTACGGAAAACTGAAGTAATAAGATTTTTTCCACATATTCAAAGTATCGGACCTAAAAGTAACGCGTTAGTAACGCGTTACTTTCGAAGTAAAGTAACAGTTACTTTTTTGAGGCAAGTAACGCGTTACTAACGCGTTACATTTTAAGAGAAAGTAAAGTAACTTGTAACGCGTTACATTTTTACAAGTAACTTACCCAACACTGCTCTAAATATTTTCAACGACATCTATTCATATCCGAGAAATTTGTATGTGCTTGATGGATGGAGTAGGAGTCTTTGTAAAAGATCTAGAAATGACCTTACCATAGTCTTCTGCTTTACGAACAAACACTACTTCCTTAGCAAATATTCTTTCTTATTTTTCTGTTATCCAAGAATTCGAATCCATTCTTTAAAATAGGCACACTCTTCCTTTCTGTTTATCGGCAACAGTTGTTCTACACTCAGGAAGGCTAGAGTTCATTAGTGGCAGCTGTCGTGTGCACGAAGTGCTGAGTGGTGAAAGGGGCTCTTTACATACATTTACACCAAGCCCGTGCTGGGATATCAATGAGGGCGATGGACAAGTCTACTAAAACGGCGCCCATACAAACGGGAATTGTATATATATTCACTTTGAAAGAAAGTATGTACCATTTTATATGAAAATCGCCACCAAATTTGTTTCAGTATTAACGTAAATAGCTATTTTGTTTCAACCTCGAATCGAAATCCTCTTTACTAGAGAAAAACTTTTTAGTTCCTGTAATAATATTTCTGTCAAATAAAAAAAGCTAAATATATCAATAACTTAATATAGCTCTATGGCCTATGGACACAGGAGGTTCAGTGCTCTCCACTGATTACAAAACCTCTCCATTGATTTCTGTCCTTATCCAACTAGACCCAATTTCTACTTTATATTCCAATCTCTGCGAGAACCATTATAATATTATCCTCCCATCTGCGCCTCAGTTTTCCTAATGGTCGTTTTCCTATTTGGATTTCCAGTTAGAGCTTTCCAAACGTTTCTAATTTCTTCCATTCTGGCTACATGACTTGCCCATTTGAGCCTCCTAGACATAATGACCCTAACGGTGTCTAGTAAACGTATAAATTATGCACTTCCTCGTTAGAAAGTTTCCGCCATACCCCATTCTCGTTTTCCATTCTTAGTTGTTATGGTTTTGGTCTGTTAATAATGATCCTAGATATTTGAAAGTATCCACTTTGTCGAAAGTAAATATTATTTGGTATTTTAACGTATCCATAAAATGCAGTATTACGATCCCACACACTTCCATGTATTTAGTTTTCTCTGCATTTACTTCTAAGTCCATATCCCTGCAAGCGGTAATTAAGATTTCTGCATTCCTTTCTATTGTTCTATCATCACCTATTAAATTTACATCATCAGCATAACTTGGTAAATACAATTTAGCTCTAAGACCTGATTGTTGTCTGATTTTCCTTATAGTGTTCTCCAGAACAAAGATCAATAATAATTTGGGATTCATTTGAACATATCTTAATATTATTAATCTAACTTTTCGGTATTACAAATTCTGTAAGCATGTTGTACAATGTTTCCCTCCTACCCGAGTCTAAAGTCAATAATTGATGTGCCAGGATATTGTATTCCCATTCCTTTTCAAGTGTTAGTCTAATGGTAAATATCTGGACGATAGTTGATCGGTTTTACCTAAATCCGCTCAGATAATCTACAATAATTTAATCTGTGTATGGAATCAATCTTGCTAATAGAATGTTCAAGAGGATTTATTGGAAATTGACAGGAGAGGGGAAATGCCTCAATAATTCTTACAATCAGTTTTGTTGCTTTTCTTCTGAACTGGAACAATGATTTATTCTTTTCACTCTTGTATTAATTCCTCCTTGTTCCAGATAAGGATAATGAGTTGGTGTATCTTGCTCTACAAATTTTCCCCTCCAGTTAAAATTAAGTCAGCCGAAATTTTGTCTACACCCGGAGATGTATGTTTCTTAAATATTTTTAAAGCGATTTCTATTTCTGTCTGGTTAAGTTCTGGAATATACGGTTATGCTCTATGCATTTCGCTTTCTCCACGAACATTAGTTTTTGGCTTTGTGTTAAGCAAATCGTCAAAGAAATCTTTTCATCTATTTAAGATGCTATCCTGATCAGTGAGAACTGTTCCGTTGGCTTTCTTTAATACATAAGCACGAGGTTGATAGTCTTTCTTAAGTTCGTTGATGCATTTATAAGTGTCCCGAATGTTTTTGTTTTTACTATTATCTTCAAGTTAATTAATTTTAGCTTTCAAAAATCGCGTTTCTTTGTTCTAAAAGTTTTCGAAGTTTTCCCCCAAATGACAATGAAATTTTATGTAGTTATTTCGTTCGGATTTTGTAGCCAACGCTGTTTCTTCTGTTTTCTCTTCTGTGCTAGTTTAATGCATTTCTGGTCAAACCATGGTTTGTTCCTACGTATTTCTGCGTGCCCCAATATTTCTTTTTATGAAATTTTAATGTTATATCTAATTTCAACCAAGTGTCCTGAACACTAGTACACTCGAAACCTTCTAAAACCGAGAATCTATTCGACACTTCAATCTGGCTCCCCTCTCACCTTACTCTCCTCAAATTTCTTTAAATTAAACCGCTCCGTTTTCAGATATTGGATATTTCCTTTGATCAACGATAGTTTCTCTCTTATTATCGCTGCCACCAGGTGATAATCAGTATCACAATTAGGAATTAGATCCTCTGAACGACCGAACATCAGTTGTGTTAGACTGTTTTCTTCTGTCTACTAAAACGTGATCAGTTTGATTGTTTTCCCATCTGATGAAATCGAAGTATATTTATGAATGTCGCGATGTGAGAATTTTGTAATCTTCACGATAAGATTTCTGAATGTTGCAAAGTTCACGAGTCTAACGCCGTTGCCACAACCTCCCTTATGCAGACATTTATTCCCTATAATCGGTTTGAAAATACCCTCTCGTCCTACCTTCGCACTGACACCGCCTAACAGAATTTTCATATGGTATAGCGGGAGATGATCAAATACCCGTTCTATTCTTTCGTAAAAACTGTCTTTTATATCATTATCCTTATTTTCTGTTGGGAGATGCATTTAAAACAATAATATTACACCACCGACCCTTAAGAGAAGTAAACAAAAATCTATCATTAACAAATTCAACCCATGTAATTGCTTATATTATTCGTTTGTGAACGAAAAGTCCTGTTCCTAGTTGGTAATTTTTAATTCATTCTCCGTAAAAGAGCGTAAAATTTCTCGACTTGACTCCTCCATTTCTTTCTCGTCTAACTTCCTGATATCCCGCTAGATCCATCCTCTATTTCTAAACTAATTCGTTACAAATTTTAACGCGCCTGCCCTATAGAGACTTCTTATATTCCATGTTTCAAATCTCATGTCGATTTTACTTTGCTGAGTTCGTGCCAAGTTATCAGTTCTGATCCAAGGATTATGCGAATATATCTGAACAAGCCTTTTTTTTTTTTTTTTTTTTTTTTTTTACAGGATGAGGTTGTTACCCCCACACCAAATCCCCAAGTTGTAGGATCACCCCTTGTCGTCTGTCCGAGACTGCTTATTCAGTACATTCGCAGCTAACCTCTATATCTAGAGGCCTTCTCCTCGATCGCCAACCTGAGGACAAGCCATGCCGTGGTGACAGGAAGACCATATTTCATGAAAATTAATATAGCTATATTTTAGAAATACAATAGGTACTGATTAACCGAACACTGCTTTAAAACACACAGTAACAATCAATATGCTCAGATATATGGATGCATATTAAGACTGTGAAAGCTTCGATACCGTAAAAATCGTAAATTAGAGACTAGTGTCAATGTAGCATTTCATGAATACATCGTTCGTTTGACTATCCGAACTATTCTTGATGTATTACATTGTTTCGTTTTATAGCTACATAACTTTATAATATTTTTGTAAGTGATTATACTCTTTACCTGTTCTCTAACAATAGAAACTGTATGAATTTATAATACAAAACTGAGATATAAAGAAATATATGATATTTCGCAGGGCATCTTATATAAAGGGTGCCTTGTATCCTTCACAGGTTCTTTATTAACAGGCGTATTTGAATTTATTATACAAAGCTGGTATACAGGATAACTAAAACCACTTATCTATACTGTGATGTTTCATAGGACGCCTTATGTAAAGTGCGCACTTTACCTTTCAGGGTTCTTTAGCATCAGTTACTGTATGTATTTATTGTACAGAACTGTGTTATACAGAAGAGTGAATAAAATCGTTCATATTAGATGTGGTTTCGTAAGGGCACCTAATGTAAAGATCGTACTGCACCTTTCACGGGTTCTTTACCAATAAAACTAAGAATTTATAACTAAAAACTTGTACCTTTATTTATACTCTGATGTTTCGCAGGGCGCACCGGGACACGTCCCGGTGGGCCAGCACGGGCCTGATTTACACTACACATACATACAATTCATTCGCCCCATTTATATATATATCTCACACTTTCTACATTTCATCCTTCTTAACTACACTGCTTTACATTATATATTTCCAAATATTTTCTCAAAATTCACTCTGTTTACTTGGGTCCTTAGTCCTCTTTCACCTCTTTCCGACAAGTATTCTGACCTACAATCTACCAGAAACTATGGTTGAGGACGAAATGATCCCTGATGTTAAGAGGTCATTGAAACGTAGAATGTAATCTCAATAAATAAATAAATAAATAAATAAATAAATAAATAATAATAATAATAATAATAATAATTATTATTATTATTAAATATTGTAATATCCCGCACATGGTTCTGTTTACAAACAACATGTGCTTATATTTACAAACAACAACCACGTACGTTCCTAATACGAACTAGTAGAAGGGGCAGACGTCAAGAACACCGGCGCCACCGCTACAATGGAGCAAACATAAAACCAGGAGGATCACAACAACTGCTATCAGTCTATGGCTGGTCAAGTCCCTTCCTTAGCTTGCAGTGGAGCTCTGGAAGAACCTTACCTAACCCAAGCCTTTTATTCTGCAGTAAAGCACTGAGAGACTCCTCGTCACAGATCCACCTAGCTCCCAGCGGAGCTTCGTGGTTACCCCTACCGTCTTAGCTCGCAGAGAAGCTCTGTCGGGTTCTACCACTCCTCACTTAGTTTGCTTTGTGAAGGATTTTTACCGACGCCATCAAGTCCTTGGGGAAACCTATTTTAGTGTAAACAATAGAGAATTTGCACTTATTTTGTATCATACTGTTTGGAACGAAATTTTTAAATAAAACTGGTAGTGGGAGAAAATAATTTGCCGAGTATAATTGCTCTACCTTATACCAGTATAAAGCAGAACTTTACAGTATTCTGCCTGTCGGCAGGTCCTGGAACTAATGAGAGTTTCTTCCTTCCTTCCTTCCTTCCTTCCTTCCTTTCTTTCTTTCTTAGGTTTAATTCTGAAAACATTTCACGCTTCTTGATCTTCACCTTCCTCTTTTAACTCCCAGTGTTTTTCTTCTGTTTTTCAAATCATCGATCAATTATATTGTTCTTTGTACACTTCGCTTTTCTTATTTACTTACCTCCGAGGCATTAGGAAGAAAACAATTTGTTAGCAAGATGCATCCGATCTAAGTGGTGTTCCTACAACGGATGCTAGAATGCTGGCTAGTGTCTTATGCTCTCCTACCTGTGTTAAAAGTTCGTTTGTTACTCTTTTCAGTCCATTTTATCTTCTCCATCCTCCTTTAACACCACATTTTCAAGAGCTCTAACTTGCGCAATATCCAAGTCTCCGAACCATATAATGCAATACTCAATATAACACTTGAAGAGCTTCTTTCTTAATGTTAAACCTGCTACTTTGCGAGGATTTTTTCTTGTTGATCGCCTGGTTGGCTACGGGAATTCTTGACCTGATCTCTTTAATGTAGTAAGTGTCTCTCGTCAGAAGATTTCACAGATATTTAAAATGATAGACCTTTTCAAGCTCTCTTTGTTCTACCCTGATCCGTAAGGGTGTATCTTCACAGGATATTCTCATAACTGGTTAATTTCAATTCGATTATGTTTCCCGGTGTTAACTATTTTATCCATCTGTAGTCCTTCGGTTCTAGCTATAACAACCGTGTCATCCGCGTACTTGTACTTGTTAATGATCTACTTTCCAATCTTAAAATATGCAATTTCCATTAATGCTTTCTTCAACGAGCATTCACTGTCGGCAAAGTCTATACAACCTATACTGCCAGAATGAATCTTGTTCGCAACAGGGTCTAGCCGACTAAAAGTAATGCCTAGTCCTCTTGAACAGCAGTGTGTTGTTTGAAAATTTATCTTGATTGTGATTTTTTTCTTCAAACAACCTATCTAAAAAGATCAACTGCGTAGCCTATCTGAAAAGACTGGTATTTGGTATCTGATGTGTGACAACTTCTTTTATTAGCATCGATAGGTTTCTGGTGTTGTCAACTGAAGGTCTTGTTCTGGAAGATATGGTTGAATTATTCTTTTTTCACTCCCCGCTATATTTTTTTCCTGCTACTATTGGAACTCATGAGCTTTTCTTTGTGTGTCCTCTCTCCAATCCGTATATGGATTTCTTCTTGATGTTTTATGCTTGTGGGCGTTTTGGACTGAGTTTCTTGTTTTTCTCTAATGGCCTATTAATCTGCTGCAAATTCCGAGGCAGTGTTCTTTTACTGTCATTTTGAGACCTGCTGTGTACAGGGCACGTTGATGTATTTCATACTACTCGTTGGTGGGTTCATGTCTTATTAACTTCTCTTGTAGTTTCACCACGTTGTCTGCTGTGAGAAAATTATAGTGGAGAAACATGTGTACCTGCTAAGGATGAGGGTACGGTTGGAGGGATGGACCTGATAAGGCCGTTTGTGTCTGGCGTGGAGACCAAGAAAATATGTTTCGATCTCTAGTTAGCGACTGTACAGTTAAGGTAGTCAGACACTACGAACTTAGATCTACCTGGGGTTGGCCAGTGTGGGATTAAGCACAATTCCCTATTATATGCATCTTGTATGCGTATAGGCAGGTGTTTGCATACTCCTGAAATTGCAGCAACAGAGCAAAGAATTATCTCAAAATACTATCCTACACTTTCATTATTTCCTTGTTGCTGTACAGAACTATCTCAAAAGATTGTTCTGAATTTGGTTTGTACGCTGTTTCCGAACATTGTGTTGATTTGGTGAGCTTAGCAGCGAGAGAGCTTGTCACTCTCGTACCAAACTTGCAGTTCAAATCGATCAAATCAATAAACGACGGTTTACCATTTAACACCGTGAAATGGAGAAGCGTACAGCGCTTGCGGCTTTGTCCAGTGAGCGATAAAGAATTTATTTGAATGTTTACGTGGACTTATAGAGTAAAGGCTTAGTTTATTTTCTGTAATGTAGCTAAAACTTCCTGTGTTGGTTCTGCTGCTAGAGTGGAGGCAGTTTGGGCCTGTAGCTGGTTCTTCGTCATGCTGCGTATCATTTCTGTTGGTTGTGGGAGCTCCGTGAGGTATTCCGTTATTTGTTGGTTAGACGATGTGTATGTTCATCGCTCTCTTTTAAATTACTTTGTTGAATCAAGCATTTGTGTTGTTTGGAAATGTGTTATTTGGATGCTCTTCTTTGTTGAGAAATACTACTATTGGTCTGCAGTCTTCTTCTTCTCTTAGGTTGTTGGTTAACGTTCTTGAGTGTGTATGTTTCTGACGGTGTATCGTTTATATAATTTGTTGTATTGTTACGGATTTAGCGTGTTCAGATGGTGCTAGGAGTGTATTCTTCTTGATGCCTTATGTTCGTGGTCTATGTTAAGTTGTATTTTAGTGGTTTCCTTTTATTTTGTAAGTTGTTAATGGACTGGGAGTTTCCATTTCCTTTAGTTGAGGGCACTATATTGATATTTTGGAGTAGGGGATGTGCAGGCTTCTTGTATTGTTGTCTGGAGAACGCTGCGTTTGGTTGGCTCAACAAACATGGTAAGTACGTAGGTAACTCACTGCATGATGGTTTAAGTAGCTTGTTTGACAGCTTCCTGGATAGTTTTCGTCATTGTTTTTGTGGCGTTATTTGGTAGGATGTTTTTGCCGAGTGGGTTCTATTCCTAGAAAGGATAGGATTGTTCTGTTTTCTTCGGGATGTTGAGGATCCTCCACTGTTCTTGTGATTTTGCGGTGTTGGGGAGAGGCCTATTGGGACAGGTGCTGCTGCCGGTTTCATGCCGATTCGAGACACAGGTAACGCAGAATTATTTGTTGAGAGGGAAATTGCCAACACTTCATGGTTAGTACCACAACTGAAGCATTTGCGTTTCTTCCTGCAATGTCGGAAGAATTGCTCGTACTCGAAGCTCTTTGGGCAAGGCTTGAGTCTTTTTGCGTTCTTGGAGGCCTCTAAATGACATTTCTTCCCGACTATTGTTATTCCTCTTTACATTAGTGCGTTTACTTCTTTTGAGTTTTGTCTGATAACGAGCCTGACCAGAGGTACAGACCCATTATAGTTTCTGATTCTTGCAATGTTCGTGAACTCAACGCTCTGATTGTTGAGTAACTGTCGTATGAAGTCCATTGAGTAGACTCCTTTAATAGCATATCTGTACGCAAGGGTCTCTGCGTGCGACTGCTCTTTTTTTCTGGGTTGGTGGAGGTTTAAGACAACTGTATTGGGTTTGATGGATTACTGTGTACCAACATTTTCTTCTTGGGAGTTTATTGGAGTGAGTTATGCTACTGCCTGCACACTTTCCTCTTATTTCGCTGCAGCGCCACTCACTTCTTCTTCCCAATCTTCAAGTTCTTCTGCCTCTTCTTTCGATGTATGATAAATTGGGCAGTCCAAAGTTACTGGGCTTGTAGTGGCGTAGGAATGTGTTTTTCTTTCTTCTCCCGAGAAATAAAGGTAGAGATGCTTCTTATTGTGTAAGATGAGGCCCATGATGCTACTGACTCACTTTTGGCCGAGTTTCCTATATAACTTACTGTCAAAGGCGGGAACATCTGTTGTGAATTCCGGGAGCTGCGTTTATCACTGATATTTGGAGCCTGTTTCATATAGTGCGCGTTTACTTGCTTCGTACTCCTCGCGCCAGACCTGCGAGAAATTTTTTAGCTCTGACGGTTTTGATAGATAAAAACCTAGATTACCCGTAATAAACCCTTTATGGGCCATGCTACATGCATAAGCAATTAACATGTCAAAGGCACAAGGGGTGGCAAAGATTCAGGTAAATATTTATGTATTAATAAATTAATGAGTTGTGTGTTGTTTACAAAAAGAACTAACTTAATTCATTTAAGCAAATCTGTATTGTCTGTATTGGGGGATATGTATTGTTAGTGTGAGGTTCTATTTCTTTAAGCATGCAATTTGTTCGTCTTGCTGTCCATAGTCTGTACTTTAGTCGTCATCGGTTTGCAGGCTGCAGCTATTTCCTTCTGTGTGTGTGTGTTTTTTTTTTTGTTTGTTTTTTTTTCTATTTCGCTG
The DNA here is from genome assembly GCF_964235325.1 of Thermobia domestica. NCBI lineage: Eukaryota > Metazoa > Arthropoda > Insecta > Zygentoma > Lepismatidae > Thermobia > Thermobia domestica. The sequence continues at coordinate 57,790,212 of NC_137456.1, read as the reverse complement.
CATCTATTGCGTAGTACTGTCACTTGTTGCTTTAACTGGTCTTTAACATTTCCTTTCTCACGGTTTTGTAAAAAGTTTTTACATAGTAACACTACACACTAGGGGAATAAGAAAATTTGTCTATGTGTCCTATTTTATGATTAATTTATAATGAAAAATTCATCTTGACCCATCTAATAACAGTATAGAAAACAAATAGTTTGTATTTTATAGTTTTCACAGTATTTACAAGCAAAATCGTAGTAGAAATATAAGTAGTGATACTTTGTCTTCTCTTCAGCAGAGTGGCTATATGGTAGAGGACTTACAATTTAATGTGGGATCCGAACCACAAGATTAACTCTGTTGAAAAAAAAAACATGTTCCGAGCGAAGATCGAACCTATATCTCTCAGTAGTTGAGGTAAGCGTACTATCCAACAGCGCCAAAGTTTCACCCTGTATTATAACTAGTATAAGCAAGTACGCAATTCCAGAACTTCCATTAACATCTCGCCCATATTCATATTACTGTATTTAATCACAATACTTGATGTTATATTTTTTAACTAGATAATTACATGTGATACCTTTTATTTCTGCATACATAGTTTACAGTAGAATAAAAACACTCAAAAATTTTATGCACATACCGATAGTGAAATACAATCTAAATATCACAAAATCAATATATATATATATATATATATATATATATATATATATATATATATATATATATATATATATATATATATATATATATATATATATACCGTATAATTATTAGTGTTATTGGTATGACATTGAATTTACAATTATACCTGAAGTATTATTTCGAAGTGCCAACCAAACAAATGCACTAGTATATTAAAAAATGATTGCAAAGTAATAAGTTAAAAAATGAGTGCAGGAACGTGTATAATTTAGGTGAGAAAAATCTCTGACTGCTTTGTTCACTAACTGCGGTGTAATTATGTTGTAGTTTAATGAAGTGAACAACAAAGAATTAGGTTGATTTTTCGAATAAAAATCACCTTCCAAAAGTATATTTTTTATATTCTTTTTCATTAATCACTGTTATCACCTCCTCACCATTTGTCTTTTCTGTGCTAAACAATTTGGTTATATCTTCTGGTAGAATTGGGTCTTGCCACCCAGTCACATTGAATACTGTTATTCATACCTAAAGTCCATCTATGGTTTTCTAAGTCAGGTACTGTGTTTCCATTATCCTAACTAATGAACACAGCCGTAGTGTTGCACTGATAGTCTCAGTTATGTGCATTTAAAGACATTTCATTGATGTCTCTGAAAAAACACATAGGAGCTAATGGGTTAAAGTCCCCAGGATCCAGATGTTGCACTTACATGATGACCAACAACTATCTTCTGACTCTAAGGACCCTAAGGAACATTAATAACACAATGGCGAAAATTTCCCCGAGGGGGAATTATAAACCCCGTAGCACATGATCCAACAAGAAGAGTAAAGCTGGTTGCATAAAGAAGATTCATATTGACCTTTAAAATCAAGAAATCTAACTTTAAAATATATAGTATATAAATATGAGTATATAGAAATATATGAAAGTAACAATGGAATATTGTATTGTCACTCAACTATGTTGCTGTACAAAATTTCATCATATTATGATGTCTGAATTGAGTTAAATTAAGGTTCCAAGACTTGAAGACTGTAGAAAATTAAAAATGAAGTGAAATCTTCCAGTTTAACGTCCACCCTTTAGGCCCCTTAGGCTAAGAAAGATGATGATTTAGGCAAGTGAATGTTGATGGAAGAAATTGGTGGAATGAAATGTGCGAGGAAAACGGGAATACCTCGAGAAAATTCACGGACACGATGTTGTCCACCACAAGTTTACTTGGCCGGGGATCGAACCAGAGAATTAACGCACCAGAGGTAAACACTCTACCAACCACTAAGCCACCGTGTCCCCTTTACAAATTTAAAGAAAATCATGTAAAAATATAAACTCGATTTGATACGTTTACTACATATTCCGTCAGTGATAATACAGCCAATAATACAGTAGAACATACTGTAACTACTATAATACATATATTATTACAAAGACTTAATTACAGGCCGAGCTATTCAAAAGTAATTTTTTATCACCTGGTAATGTTGTTTAAATTTCGTGAAAAAATTGAAATATAAGAAAAAACCTGATAATTTTAATTTGATGCGTTGGATACCCTTGCGATGGTGTGATGTGTACTACCAGACAGAGATAAACAAGTGAGGCAGTTTACTAAAGTTACGGCTCATCTCACCTGGACCAGATTTTTTTCCTTTTTTTTTTTCTCTTTCTTCTGTGCTTCCCACTCAAGTCAGTATCACCTCTTTTCAATTGATTTGGTTGAATCAACCTAGTCAGGGAAGATTGTTCCAGATTCTTTTAAGTATGGCATCATCGGTGTTTATTCTCTCAAACACTTCTTTTCTATTTGATTTTTCTTCTTCGTTTGGAACAATTTCTCTTAAATTATCATTGCAATAGTAGCGTGTACTTCAAAAAAATTTTGTTTGTTTGTTTCTCAAGGATTGTTATAATTGTTTCATAGTGCACCGGTATAATAACATGATGTTCTTAAAAACAAGTCTTTTCTCTACAGGTCATGAAAAAAAGGTTTTAGTTAGTTATCCACTAGATGTGACCAGAAATAACGTTTTCTAGTCTCGATTCACGATTTTTTTTTTACTCCTCTCTTCTCATTTCGTCTTTAAAACTTTCTCGTGACGTTTCGTAAATTGATGTATAAAATTTATGATCTAGTATTTTCTTAATTTTATCTAAAAGTTATCAGATGTTTTCTCGTCTTGTCTCGTCTCGATTCTAGAAGAAATCTTTCTCTTCTCGTCTCATATCGCCTTGAAAATTTGCTCGTAATGTTTTGTAAATGTATGTATGGACGACTCCAAAAGTGCATTACCACTTGCAATTCTCCTTTTCCTGCAATAATAGGCAACCCAAAACTCTTGGTCGTAGGGTTGGTTGAGAATTCGTAAGGCATTGAACCAAACCTCAATTTGTTACAAATATATCAGTGTGGCAGGTTACAAATAAGAGAATAATATAAATTGTTAAGAATAACGGTTTTATTATTGTGAGGGATTTTTTTCACGACTAAGCAAATCTGAAGATGAAATTCTTGTGATAATTAAGTGGGGTGTTCTACAAAATAATCGTAATTCATTGTCCTTATTTTTGTCAGTAATTTTGACAGATTCAGAACTACAAGAACAATAGAACTGGAAATGAGAGATTTAATTCCTTTTTCTCTCACACTAAAAGACATCAGCATCTTGCTGAGATTGTCATTTCTTAAATATGTAAGTCTCCTATCCCGGGCTAATTCTGGCTACCGGGGTTTCGAAGCAATTGGTACCGGAAAATGTAAAGTTTGTTGACTCTCAAATCTCGACAGTTTGTTAAAGAAAGATGTCACATTTCATGTTGTTATTTCTTCGTTACAAAAACACTTCTGATTGACTACATTCATGCTGAATTACTGAACTTATACACTCCGCATAAAAAAGCGACAGCTAACACCTTGCAGATAGGCCATCCAATATATACCTTCTTATCCCACAATCGTGTCTTGTAGAGACCCAGATATCCCTCCTTCTTTCCCCTCTCCCATATTAAAAACAGCAACAACATGAGCACAATTCTAGTTTTAAAATATACATGTATTAGTGTCAATAAAGTGAAAGAACAAAAATGAGAGAAAACGAGATTCATAAGTTGATTTAGAGATAAACATATCTTAATGAAAAATTGAAACCAATAGATATCTCTTAGAAGATGTGCGGAAGTGAGACAGAGAGAAAAAAAAGTAGATAGAAGAAGAAAAATAAAAGGGGGGACAGATAAAAATATTGGATTTAAACGTAGTAAGAAAAGAACCTAACATAAAGTTCCGTTTCAAGAAATCCAACAGTATAATAGAAATAACTTTTTAAAAATTTTTGTCAGAACTATTCGAATAAATACGTAGAGGATGCTTGAAAAATTCATTAAGTCCCTTTCAAAATGAATACCAAACTTCGTGATAAAATTAAGTACTCAATTTCCAGTGAAACTGGAAAGTTCCGAGGCACATCTAGGATCATGCCAAAAGCTTAACACACATCTTGTCTTTCCGCAAATATTCGGTAGTGTTCCTTAAACGTACTGCATACATTATAACATGTAAAGATAATAGGTGGTGTACGTCATATCTTCCATTCCAGACTACTAATACAAACTGAACACATATATATATATATATAAAGACAGAAAGAAAAATTAAATGTGTTCTATTTTACTGGTTAATTTCTATCAGAAAGAGCCTACATTAAAAATACAAATGTTTAAAAAGAAAATTGGATGTTGGTTCCTTATAGGCGTAGCAAATCTTGCATATTACGCATTTCATACGTGGATAAAACAAATTTTAGAATTATACGATAGCAACGAATTTTGTGTCAAATTAACAAATAAAATCTCTCTTGAAATGATTGAAAAGGGCGCCATTTACTAGTCATTTTTGAACATTCGTCTGTTCCAAATTTCCACTCTCGATTTCACCTATTGCGGATATAACGTTGTAATTGCAATGATAGAATGAACACGCTAGAGTTGAAATGGGTCATCGCAGTGACAAGGTGATTCCATTGAGACTCGGTAACTCACAGGAAAACGATACTTTACTTATTTCCTTGACGTAGAGTGTGTATTTGTATGTGTGTGTGAGAGAAGAGAAAGATGCAAGACATGATAAGGAAACGTCAAGAATGATGGATAGGGAGAGAGAAAGAAAGACGAATATAAATATGAAAACTACTTATCATTAATCTGTATGATGGAGACTTCACACTGTTTATTTGGATTCTCGCCTTGTAACTTCTCCAACCAACGTTGGTAGCGAATGTTTTATGAAAAGAAATATAGTACCTGATGGGGATTCGAACCGAGATTTTCTGTTTGCAAGTCAAGGACGGTACCAGTACACCAACGGTAACATATTTACAAAAGATATAGTTTTTTTTCTAAGAACGATACCATGAAATGTGAATATTACAGACCAATTAAGTGTTTCGAATTGTCCTAGTAGCCTCCATAGTTATTATTTGTACTTTCGCAACCAACATTTGTAAATCGTCTCTATCATGATACAGGTGTTAACTTCCACATTTCTACGAATTGCTCGTTTAATATCACAAGTCACTATTCGATTCTTCACGATCACTTTTTGAAAAAAGACCTTTGTCTTGACAAGGTCGATCCTACGTTTTGAAAGTATACTACTCGTGAGTCCAGGACGTAACCCTATCCTACCCTGCCAGGTGAAACTATAACTCAAATCTTACTAAGTTCAGCTCTGCTCTTTGGAACGAACCGGCTTCTTTCCGTAAGGTTACGCAGTGAAAATTCAAAAATACGCTTATAATAATAATAATAATAATAATAATAATAATAATAATAATAATAATAATAATAATAATAATAATAATAGTAGTAGTAGTAGTAGTAGTTCACCTTCACTGTGTAGTTGTCATTTCAAAGAATAACAACAATATACCGAGTGAATATAACGAACATTCTTTAACGAGTAGGCAGTTGTTTCATTTACTCTTGCGTTTCCAGAAAATCCACGTATGATGTGGTGTTTATCCACCATAAAGTCCGCATTGCAATAGATAAGATCGACCTTATGTATACATAAAGTCTGTACCAGTACTACACATGTTATTGTCAAATAACTCAAGCTTGTGGGCAGAGTTACAAAAATATTTACTTACGTCTTGAGCACATGAACATGAGTTCAAGTCGATTCGCAACTATGGAGCACAGTACTAAACATTATCAGTAATAATTATTACGAAACACTAAAACGAATAGCTGAGCTCTTAACATACTTTAGCTCTTAACATACTTTAGCCGGGATTACACTCTTGGCTAAAGTATGTTAAGAACCACTGTGTTCTATATTCCCCAACGGACTTGAATCTATGTCCACGCGCACAAGACGTAAGTTAATATTTTTGTAACGCTGCCAAAAAGCTTGAGTTATTCGATAATAACATGGTACTAGTAGTCGACATGGTACTACTATTCGACAATAACATGGTCGACAGTACTTTGTCCCGACTTTTATATATACATAAGATCGATCCTATCTAATGTCATACAGACTTTATGGTTGATAAACACTACGTGCGTGGATTTTCTCGAAACGAAAGCGTAAATGGAAGAACTGCCTAATATTCAAAGAATGTTCGTTAGATTGACTCTGCATATTGATATTATTATTCGCTGACATGACAACTTCACTGTGAAGCTGAACATTTATTATTATTATTATTATTATTATTATTATTATTATTATTATTATTATTATTATTATAACAAATAATAATAATATAAGCATAATTTTGAACTTGCACGGCGTAATTTCTGATTTTCCTGGATTGCATATTATTATACGTTTATTAGTGGACACTAATTTGCCTCTAGGTCGTGGAATAAATTAATTTCGACGTGCACTTTGGGTAAATAACCTTACAGAAAGAAGCCGGTTCGTTCCAAAGAGCAGAACTGAACTCAGTAAGATTCGAGTTATAGTTTCAGCTGGCAGGATAGGATAAAGGTAACATCCTGGACTCAAGGGTAATATACTTTCGAAACCTAGGTTCGAATTCTGATCAAGACAAAGGTCTTTTTTCAAAAAAATGATCGTGAAGAATCGAAGAGTGAGTGACTTGTGATATTAAACGAGCAATTTGTAAGAATGTGGAAGTTCACCTGTATCATGATAGAGGCGATTTACAAATGTTGGTTGCCAAAGGACAAATAATAACTATGGAGGCTACTAGGACAATTCGAAACACTTAATTGGTCTGTAGTATTCACATTTCATGGTATCGTTCTTAGAAAAAAAAACTATATCTTTTGTAAATATGTTTCGGGTAGAGTAACCGTTGGTGTATTGGTACCGTCCTTCACTTGCAAACAGAAAATCTCGGTTCAAATCCCCATCAGGTACCATGTATCTTTTCAAAATAAACATTCGCTACCAACGTTGGTTGGAGAAGTTACAAGGCAAGAATCCCAATAAACAGAGTGTGAAGTATGCATCATACAGAGTAATAATAAGTAGTTTTCATATTTATATTCGTCTCTCTTTCTCTCTCCCTATCCATCATTCTTGACGTTTCCTTATCATGTCTTGCATCTTTCTCTTCTCTCACACACACATACAAATACATACTCTATGTCAAGGAAATAAGTATCGTTTTTTCCTGTGTGTTACCGAGTCTCAATGGAATCACCTTGTCACTGCGATGACCCATTTCAGCTCTAGCGTGTTCATTCTATCATTGCAATTACAACGTTATATTCGCAATAGATGAAATCGAGAGTGGAAGTTTGGAACAGACGAATGTTCAAAATTGACTAGAAAATGGCTCCCTTTTCAGTCATTTCAAGAGAGATTTTATTTATGTTAATTTGACACAAAATTCGTTGCTATCGTATAATTCTTCAATTTGTTTTATCCACGTATGAAATGCGTAATATGCAAGATTTGCTACGCCTATAAGGAACCAACATCCAATTTTCTTTTTAAACATTTGTAACTTTTCATTATGATGGAATGTGGACTTTTAATTTGGCTCTTTCTGATAGAAATTAACCAGTAAAATAGAACTCATTTAATTTTTCTTTCTGTCTTTGGCCACCTCTCTAAGTTGGCCACCTGCTTATCTTGGCCTAGTTCGTCTTGAACCTGCATTTTCCCATAAGACACTCGTTACTTACTACTCTATAAGTTGGCCACCTGTCTATCTTGAAAGTTGGCCACACTGAAGCAATGTTTATCCTATGATGATAATGATAAATTTACCTGCGTATGTTGGCCACGCAAAATATGTTTTGTTATTTTTCTTAACTCTTTCTTATTCCCATATGAGAGGCAGATGTTCTGTACTTGTGACTGGACACAAAGAAGCATATTCGCATGATTTGTTCTTGGAGGTCAATGGCCAGAACATTACCCTCATAAAGGGGTGGTGAAGGAAGGTGTGAATAAGAAAAAGCACGTACAGGAATTCAGGAAATGGTTGTACGTATTTGTTTACCCTATCTGTTTTGGTAAAACCATTAGCTATATCAATTCCTCTCATCAGTGGGGAGCTTTAGTAATTCCGAAAAATTCTCAAGGTTAAAATTAACCATCTCAATTGTCAACTATTGGCACCTGTCGGCTTGTTAAAAGATAGCGGAGTGTTTGAGATATGATTTCCCATAAGATTTTCTCAAAACATCTTTTGCTCCGAGGGAAACACTTCTAGCTCATTAACAAGACGTAGTTAACTACAATATTAGAATGTGCATATCTGCCAAAAAGAATAAAACAAATACGTCTAGAATGAACCACCATTCAGTAACAACTGAAAAGAAGTCATATAAATTGCATATGAATTTCCCAATTTATAACTTAGCTTTTCTTGTTTTCAATCTGAATAACTCAGTGTGCTATAATATCAATTTCAATAAACTGCGTACATACGCTTCTATTTCATGGTTGTTTGTGTTCTTGTGTTTTCAATCCAAATAATCCAATGTACCAGACTAGTTTTCAGGAAGAGAAAGGTATGCACATATATTAAACATACTATAGTAATATTTTCTAGTACTGTATACTTTTATGATTACTCTATATTAGGGGCGGATCCAGGAGGCGATCCGGGCGATCGCCCCCCCAGAAGAGGAAACTTTTTTTATTTAATATATAAATAAAATATATAGTTTATTTTTTGACACTCTTAAAAGTAGCTTTAAGTAGCAGTATTACAACCCACCGCCTCCCTAGAAGTCCGTCCTGGATCCGCCCCTGCTCTATATACATTATTTATAAGTAGCTGTCGTGGCACTAACTATTAAAATTTTACAATCAAGTAATAATAGAAATCCTATTCTAAAAATACACAAATCACACTTATTTTCTGTAAGTTGGCCATCTGTCTAAGTTGGCACTTTTCGATGGAACCGATGGTGGCCAACATAGACAGGTTTCACTGTATATAAAGCTGCTTTCCTCTGATATCTATTAACATTCATCTTATTTGAACTGCTTAACACTTAACCGTATGCCCCGTCTGTGAGACGGGGAGATATTTTTGTTTCCATGGTGTGGCAATAATGAAGGCGCTAGAAACCCCCTCTCCATAGTACCATTCCCCCTTTCATCTTGCGTCTTTGGGAATTTCTACGACTCACTACGAGCTTGGCATCTTTGTGTGGTAGTTCAATTGTTGAGAGTTAGTACATCTGGCAAACGGGGTATACGGGAACTGTTACTTTTTCCCCGTCTGTGTGACGGGCATACGGTTAAGCGTATAAACATATTTTAAGTCTGCTGTTTGTTTTTTCATGAACTAAGATTCTATGGATATTTATGCAATGGAGAGGCATTGTACTAGGCGTGTAGATATTTCTCGTCCAACAGAAAGTGATTTTGATGCACGTATTCGTCGTTTACTGGCAGAAGGAAGTGATGTTTCTAGTGAAAGTTTTAGTGAGTTTGACGATACGGGCTCAGACTCGGATTACGATCCTAACAACACGAGTGGTGTAGAAGTAGATACAGGAGCAAGAGTCAGATGATCAGGAGGAAGATAATTCAGGAGAAGATGTTGAAGATCTGACAGGATTCAAAGCGCCTGAAACAGTACAAATTGATGTTCTCCTGGCAAAATATGTAGTCAAGAATTTATACACATGGTCTTCTTAAGAGCTTCCTAGGAACAGTTGGACTTTGCAGCATAATATCATTAGAGGTGGGTTCACCGGTTTGACTACTCAGGCTCGAGTGCTCAGACAAAATCCTTCCAAACATGAGGTGTGGTCCGTACTCTTCACAGGTGCAATAATGAATGTTATTGCTTTCGAAACAACCAAAAAATGCCTAGCTAAACAAAAACACCCTGATTTCACTATCAGAAAACTATAGAGGCTCTGATCCGGTAGAATTAAAAGCACTCATTGGTCTGTTACTTGTTTCTTTACTTATTTCATAACATAAGTGAATGAAGTTACTGCTTGAAATGGGGGCTGAACATCGGCAAGTTAACGTAAAAGACAGTAATTTCATTCTCGTATGTTGTGTGTCGAGGTAAATGGCAACTCATTCTCATTTAACATTGGGCACATAAAAAGTGTACAGCCCAAATGGCTCATCCGATTTAAAAAATTCTTTGACTTTAGATCGAAAACATCATGTTTGGAGACGGTTTTCCCTCTTATACTTTGTTGTAACTGACAATAACAGAGATACCCTATATCAGGGAACTTTTAAGACACCCTGTATATGTATATTATATATACACCTGTGTAAGTGTAAAATATCTTGTTACTTGTTAAGGTGTTTATGAAAATTATAAATAATTCCAGAGATGTTCTTAAACTATATATATCGGTGACCGTCTGAGACGGGGCATACGGTTAAGAGTTGGAGAATAAGGCATGCGGTTTAAGTGTTAAGTTAGATTATTTTATAACTTTTTGTGTCATCCATTTTCCTCACAATAATAAAACCGTCATTCTTACTTTATTCTCTTATTTGCAGTTTGCCACACTGATATATTTGTACCAAAATTAAGGTTTGGTCCAACGCCTTTAGAATTCTCAACAAACCCGAGGACCGAGTATTTGGGTTACCTACTATTACAGGAAAAGGAGAATTGCAAGTGGTAATGCACTTTTGGAGTCGTGTATACAACATTTATGCCATAGTATTTTCTTAATTTTATCTAGAAGTTATCAGATGTCTTCTCGCATCGCCTTGTCTCGGTTCTAGAATTTTTTTCCTCTTGTCTCATCTCGCCTTAAAAATTTTCTTGTCACGTTTTGTAAATTTATGTACAAAATTTATGCCCTAGTATTTTCTTTAATTTTATCCAGAAGTTAGAATTCTTCCCGTGTCACGAGACGTCTACCAAAAGTGTAATATAACAACATTAAAACAATATTTATTATTGGATATTTTTGTGTAAAACTTGCGTATTTTTAAATGTTTATAAATGCTCTTAATTATATTCGTACAATAACGTTATCGATTAATAGTTTTTATGCTATGACTTATGCAAGACTGAAGTGGTGTTGGAGATCTAGAACTTCTCTGAACTAGTATTGACCAAGAAAATCGTGAAGTCAGTCGTTTCGTCTCGAGTCTCGTCTGGAAAACGGGACGACAATTATAGTGTTTCTTGCCTTGTCTCGAAGTTAAAAACATACCTCTAGTCTCGAGAACTTAGGCCCTGTCAGACGAAGAAATTAGGTTCTATTCGCAAAGTTATTTAACAATTTCTAGCGTTTTTCTATTTTGGTCTAGTGACAACTTACATCTACGATGTGGCAACCATTTTAAGATCTACGAGTTGACATCTATGGTCGTATATCGACTCGTCGTGTTATACTGTATTAATAGAGTATTAGTAATAGTTGACGTAGTTTTTCTTGGTTCACAACGTCTAAAGGATCGTGTGCGCTTAATGACGAGCTGAACAATGATTGTTTCGGTTTTGTTTTAGGCTCTAAATGACAGAAGTCATTATATAAAATTGTGGACTGTATTTGCAATGACGTTACACATTAGCTTCAATTTTACACAAAAAATGGTTCAGTACCACCAGTTGAGGCCTTGCACACCGCCATCGAACACACACACACACTTCTTTTTTTTAGTGTTAACAGATCTTATGTTCTAATAATAACTAACTTAAGCAAAAAGTTACTAAAATACATAAAACCCAACATGCCCCCGCACTTGAATCTTCACTTCAACATATACTTACATATTATAATTACAATGCAATTTACAATTCATTCAATTGTTCAAAAGGCAAGATCGAGAATGTTATAATAGGTCTCTTACATTCTCCTTATGCAGTGCGTAAAGTTACCACACGTACCAATTCATCGGTACCCATATGAACTTTTCTGATCCTACCTAGTTTCCATTGCTGCGGTGGCAAATGATCATCCTTCAGCAAAACCATGCTACCAACCGTCAAATTTTCTTTTGTAACAACCATTTTGGCCTCCGCTGTAACCTTGACAAATATTCCAATCGCCACCGTTTCGAGAATGCTTGAACCAAACTTTGAACAAGTTTCCACCTAGATATCAAAGTTATCCTACCTACTGTACAATCTTCACTGGGTACAGCTAATAATGCCGCCCAACCAGAAAATGACCTGGTGTCAATACATGTAAATCATTAGGATCACTAGACAATGAAGTGAAAGGCTTAGAGTTCAAACATGCCTCAATTTGAGTTAACACTGTATACAACTCCTCGAATGTTAACTTTACACTACCAACATTACGTTTTAGTTTCCTACACTACCAACAATTCCCTACATTAGTGCTTTTAAGAAATAGAATTTACTGGAAAGCTTTCTTTATGTACAATATGCACACAGGCAACGCTTACGAAACCTTTGCAAACAAAAAAATAGATTAGTAATGAAGTTACAAGATGACATTTTTTCATATTTTAATATCGTGATGAGTCTTAAACATACAAGTTTAATTGTTTCTCACATACAAAAAGCAACAGGGAGTTACAATAATAAAAAAATTTCTCAATACGAGGTTCGAACATCTTACAATCACATCTACTGATTGACTCTACAATTTCACGTTAATCAATTTTGCTATCGATTTCTTACACGCGATCTACCTGTTGTACTAGAAGACATGATTTTCTTTATTATAGTGTTCCAATTCGTCCCTTTGGATAGATAATTTCCATTGTTTGCTTTATTTATACGGAGTCTGAAGATATAGGAAATGTTAGGAATATTTGCTGAAATGTTTTATTTGTGATATGAATTCACATTGTTTGCACTGTCAGTCACGTAGAGGTCTCCGTCCTACGTTAAATTACAAGATTCTTCCTCAGTCTAGAAAAATACCCTTTTCAATAAAGTTGATACTTTTAGTAATATTGACCAAATTAAAGTTTTTTGCTTCTAATTTCTTTATTTTAAAATAATATTGAATATAAACATTACAAATGTGTTTGTCATTAACCTTTCCTGCTGTGGAAATCTTCCAAACTTTCGAACATATAAAGGAAATGTAGATAAATTTAAACAACGTTAGCTTGAAGAGACTCATCAATAATTTTGCTCATACCTGTATATATGAGCACTCCCATTAGGATACCCTTATAAATCAAAGTTAAATGAGAAAAATCAAAGCCGGCTTAAGTCACAAATTAATTTTAAACGGTTTAACTATTTTGTGAATTTGGCTGTTTTATAAATAGATAATGGGAATTTAAAATATTGTAGAATTTCAATTTTTTCTTCTCAAAATCAAAATTTTCGAAGGTGATGGCACTAATATCAAGTTGCTCATATACAGAATTTAATCTATCTATCTTAAATATATCTAAGATATATTTTGATATTGTGATCAGTGTTGTGAGGTACATTTCCGAAACTTCCGGTTGGCTAAAGGTATAAAAGTTGAAATAAAAATTGTTGTTTTGTTGGGACGTTTCATTGATTCCGAAAGACCGATTCTCGATGTCTCTTAGCATTTTTGCTCATGGTTAACAACATCTAAACCGGAAGTACTAGTAAATTTTAGCACTTCCGGTTTCAGTATAGTAATAATGATGAGATGACCCTTTTACTTGAGATGTTAAATCGAAAACCCGCTTGTCTCTTCTATTACCGCTTTTGTTCTATGACGATCAACAATGTAACTAAAACCTCTTTATTTCTAGCATTTTTGTTTTGAATAGAGGTTTACGGAATAGATGGAACCTATCCTTAAAACGCTGAATCAGTTATAAAAAGTATCGCTTCTGGATATCTGAATATTTTTTGTTCTGACAGGTGTCGAGAGACGGACGGAGACTTCCGATATTTAAGCATAGCATAATTTGCAAGTCTAATATCCCTGCAGGAGCCAAGTCATAACTATGTTCATTTCAGACTGTTCTGCCATTTTCCTGTGATGACAAAGTAGACAACTTTAGAGTTCATGTTCATATAATGAGAAAAATATTATAATTATCTTATATATTTTATCTTTTCTTTAGGTTTAATGTCCCGCGACTATATTCTGAGGCTAAGGGAGACGGCGATAATGAGATGCATGATAATGATGGAAAGCAAAAATGGAGAAAACGGATGAACCCTAGAAGACCCAAATTTTTTATAAAGTTCTTGATTATTGTAACATTCTTTAAAGACATAGTTTTGAATAATTTAAAATATTAAAAAAAACTTGAATGAAGAGAATAATACTAAGAAACATTATTAGAATAAAACATTATTGTGTAACGATTTGATAGAATCTAGCTTTTCTTAAAAAATACAAAAAAGAGAAAGAAAGGAAAAAGTTAAGTAGGGTATGAGATTTGAACTGACGATCGTGAAAAAGTTGAACGCCCAAAGAACACGCCTTAACCAACTACTCTACGAAAACAACTTAATACACACTCACTTGGTACTTGGTAGTAACACTCACTCATTTATAAGGAAACGCCTGAGAAAAATGCCTTATCGTTTTGTATCTTATTTTGTATCTTATTTCTATTTAATCTTTTGTTTACGTGTAAAATCTTTAATACCTATGATTGTGAGAGCTGTGCTATATATATAGTAACTAACATTATGAAAGATTTACGTTATATTTCTAATAGAGCATGAAATCTCTCTTTCTTTGCAAATTTCGCTGCGCGTTTACCACGTTTACGAATATAAAACTTAGAATTTGGTCATTCATCAAAGTTTCGGAGATTACTTTTTTAATTATAACTTGTTTATTTCTTAATTTGTTATTGAAACATTTTTGGAAATATGTTTTTCTTTCTTCTGCATATTTCCTAGAAAACATGTGACAATTTTGATCATAAGAAAGAGAGTTATTCTCATTTATGTAATTTCTATAGACAGCGACCGACTTGACAGAAGTGTACCTACAGGACATGAGAAATTACAAAAAACTGTGAACGGACAATACGCAGAAACTAAACGAAGCGGTTTTTTATATTTTGCGGGGAAACTGTTTTAGGGGCAAGAGCCCCCACCCAAAAGTCTTAATTTTGATGTACGCAAGGCAAGAAGTGAACCGAAGTAAATAAAATTGTAGACGTAAAATGAAAGAATACCTGTTTCGTTTTTCTGGAAAAATGGTTGGGGCATAGACCCCTCCAAACAGTTGAGCACGGAATATCAACTGTCGTAATACGTGTACGTCAAAAGAGAACTGCAACGAAACAGTGTAAGGAAAATATGCAACAAATAAAAGAATACGTATTTTCTTAGTTTGTGCGCAATAACCTTGTAGGGGCCAAGCCCTCCCCGAGAGAAGATATTACTACAGGAGCGCGTTAATTCCACTTGATGAAAAAAGCAAAAGAAAACAAAAAAGGAAAAGAAAGAAAGAAAACAATGTACTTTGCGTGGACTCGAACCCGAGACCCTCTCCGCAGAAGTCCAATACACTAAACACTTATCTAAGAAATCTAACGGAAATCATTCCTTTGTTTAAATTTATAACCAAGGGACACTATTATGTGCAGATCTAATTCTCTCTCTCTCTTATGTTTCACAAATATCATATGTTTCGGACATTTTTGAATATCAGCTATGCTTTATGTCTGATTGTTTGGCAGTAGCTTTTAGCAGATGGTTCTTCCAAATAAAACTTAACTAATACAGTAGTAATCAATGATTTCTTTACTAATTTTCCATAGGGTGAAGAACTTAGACTCTTGGCTAGCTCTTGGCAACTTAAGAATTGCAGCCTCCCCTCCTGGGCAAGAGATGACTATCCCTCTAAGTGTCTGGGTGAAATTTCCACATTTATCATTCTTCTCATCCTCGCCAGAAAAAGAGTGCCTAAATTGTTAGCGAGATTTCTCCCCTCCTCTAATGAATTCCACATTGATTTGCATGTCACACACATAGGAGAGTACATCACTTGTGGCAGGGGCGTAACCAGGATTTGATTTCTGGGGATCGCTGGCTAAACGTTCATTTGGGGGGAATCCGAGGGTCCACCCCCGGAAAATTTTTAAATAAAACTGCAATCTTAGATCTTATTTTAACAACTTTTACAAATGTCGGAGGGTCCAGACCTCCTGGCTACGCCATGCTTGGTAGCATCCATTGTTAGCAAACATCATCAGCCTCTGTTCACTTCCACTTTCAGCCATAATTTTACTCTTTCAAACCAAAGAGTAAACATTCGCATTTGGCGTTCTTAAAAGTAAAATTATGGTTTAATTAAACGTGCGATTTTGCCATTTTGAATGTAAATTTCTGTCCCCTTCTCCCCAAAACAAATATCATGGGTGCAACCTGCTCCCCAAACGCCACGTGTATGCTCTCCTCTGTTCGAAATAGAAAAATTGAATTTGGATATTTTCTGCAAGAATATTCGCGAGATGTAAAATTTCATATCCAGTATTTCTGTTTATTTGGCACTGGAAATAATAGAATTGGAACTAATTGTTTTGTGTAAGTATAATTATGCCATGGATAAATGTTTTGTGTTGCTAAAAATGTATGAAAATTGTTACGAAAGTTTCTGGAAAATATTCTTCTCAGGTTGAGACAACATTAATTTAGTGCCAGGGAAAGAAAATCTAGAGACAGGGAATTTTCCTAGCTTTTCCCCTTACAATTAAACGTTTTGTGTCTGACGTATGAGTACCTATCGTTCTGTGTGGCTCCGTGGTTGAGTGAGTAGAGTCATTGCTTGGTAATGTTGATTTTCATGGGTCGAATCTCATGCAGGACAGTTGATTTTTTTTTCATTCTTTGTTTCCCATATCTTAAGATGTTTCTCTACCTCCGTAATCATCTGATGCTCTCAACAGAGTTCTCCACTTGAATTCAACAATTGGTGGGTGAGTTTTTACATGTCTACTTAAAAAATTATAATTTTCGACAAAATATGGATGCTATCCGATCATTTTGTCTCAAATTCTAAATTTACACATGTGACTGTATCTCTCTTTCATCATATTTGCATCTCTCGTTCTCTAATGTCACCAACTATGACATAAGATGGCTTGGGAGCAAAACTTCAGATCATAAAGGCGCTATACCAATGGGCTCACTCTCACTAAGCATTTAATTAAATGTATGTGTTTTCACATTGAAGGAGGGGGGATTCGCTCTTCCAACCCTCCTGAAGTGACAGAATATTTATTCAGGCTCTGCAAAGTCATTTCATATCAAACGACTGAAAGGGTGTTCATTCCAACAGGAACAGGATTAGGCTTTCATTTTTTATTGCACTTTATCTTCACGAATAGGATAAATATCAAGTAAAATGTTTGTCATAAGAACTACATGTCTGAGATTCATCTCATTTTGGAGAAATGATCCTGTAGACGGTAGTGGGAATTTCAGCCAAGTGTACGGGAATTTTTACTGCCTGGCGATTATGCCACCCACTTTCCTTTAAAGTTAATTCGGTTGCAATATTTCCCGGCAAATGCTTCGGACTCAACTGGTGGAGCACTCTTGCCGTAAATCTCCATATGGCTGTATCATCCAGAAGTGTCCCTTACTGTACCTGATTTATTTAGGGGAAGGTTTTGTACAGGAACATAATATGTTGTATTATTATTTTGCATGTGATGTATATTTTGCATTTGATTTAAATTAGGCATTTGTTGTATATGAGACACATTAGTGTGGTTTGCGCGTTTTGATTAATATTTTTATGACCACCTCTGCCTCGAAAATTGTTATTTTTTTAATTGTTGTATTGAGTATTGTTTTTATTTTGATTACTTTTAAAATTGCCTCTCTTACTACCTTGAAAATTAATTTTGTTATTGTGATGGGATTGCGAATTATTTTGCGCATAGTGAGTGTTTGACTTTTGTGAATTTGAAGAATCGCCTTCGATTTTAGTTTTTTTTTGGGGGGGGGTAATTGGTTAATGCAAGATGTAACCTCACTACCTTGAGATTATGATGAAGGTGTGTTTGTGTTCTGAGTTCCCGAGTGTTTAGCTTTGTGTTGTTTCTTTACTAATTTTTTAATTAAAAAAAAAAATATTCCTGTGCCTATGTGATGTAATCTCGTCCTTGGACTCGGATGAAGAACTGTTAGTAACCGTAGATTTTGATTTAGAATTAGATGACGAACACCTATAATTTTTATACTTTTTATACGCTTTTTAAATACCTGCATCTATTTTTTATTTTTTATTTTACATTTATTTGCTTTTAACGTATAGAGAGCCTAGATAAACACACCTAAAGTGTCAAAAGACTGTAAAGTACCCAAAATAAATTTACAAAATACATTTGAAAATTTTGGGTACTTTACAGTATTTTAAATATCCAGAAACTGGCCGCTATTTTGCTGAAGTCTATCAATTGTGGGAACAGTATAGAAAAAGATACCACTCTCCTTCAAGATACCACTTCTCTAAGAAATGGGGAACCCATAGTTTTTTCTTTTTCTTTTTTTCTTTTTTCTTTTCTTTTTCTTTTTCTTTTTTTCTTTTCTTTTTCTTTTTCTTTTTTTTGTCTCTTAACAAGGCGAGTAGAAGACATTTTTGCGTCTGTCCATTGCAACCACCACAACACAAGGCTTTGTTTTTTCAGTTGCACAGCAACCCTGCTCGCATTTTCTTCATTCGCGGCAAAACGCCGCATAACGCGGCAAATTGCCGCGAGCGGCGATGGCAAATCGCCGTCTCAATGTGAAAGAAGCTGTAGTGTACGGGGTCCCGGTTCGATTCCCGGTGGGAGAGCCTTTGGAATTTTAACTGTCCTGGATGTGCATGTGTTCGTGTCCCTGTCGAATTTAGTAAAGGTCAAAGAGATGTATAGGAGAAAACTCGGGTTGCTCAGGAAACTGAGGTATGATAGGTTGATCTTTTAAAAAAACGGTTAGCGTACGCGCCTTTAGTGTGGGAGCTTCGGGTTTGATTCCCAGCGGGGCTCATGTGGTTCGGATAAAACATTAAGCTGTAGATTCACGTTTCATATCCCCCCTCGCTGCTGAAAGGGACGATAAACTCAAAATCAATCAATCAAACATCTAATTTGCATTTTCTTCGTAGAAATTATTCTTTGTTTTATTGTTATCAACAGCAAAAGTTAGTTGGATCTCATGTTTTAAAAAAAAAAAAAAGCTAATTTTTGATGCAGTTCTTGGTAATAATTCTTGTAGCTATGAAGATGCTTAAATGTTGTCGGATGGCAACATTGGTGGAGAGTTGTAAATGTAAATGACGCACGTGCGCGCACCAGAAGAGTTGGTGATCGTGTGACCAGCCACTCCCTTGACTTCAACTATGTTCCACCCCCGCATGCTTCTATACACACATCCAACCATTCACTTCTTTCTTTTTGCTTCATTCACAGGAAGAGAGAATAAGCGACCTCTAAAAAAAAATCCATTCTTTCATGCAACTTTCCAAAACACTATTATTTGCATAGATATCCTCTGTACTATAAAGTCCATAATTGTTTAAGAGAAGAAGGAAATTATAACTTTCATACATGTTACAATTTTGTGAATTTCGTGTGGTACGCCGTGGCGAACTAATAATAACAAATAATAATAATAATGTTATCTAAGTGTGAATTTGCTAGAGATGTTCCAGTTTACAAGACTCATAACTTCGACAAAGGATCTTTGTCACCCAGTAGATCGAAGATACCCAGTAGAAGTGGAGTTATTTTACGAATTGAAGGAACTGGAGTTATTATTATTATTATTATTATTATTATTATTATTATTATTAGTAGTAGTAGTAGTAGTAGTAGTAGTAGTAGTAGTAGTATGTGCAATTTACTTATTTGTTCCTAGCTAAGCACTGATGGTTAATGTCCTTTTAGAGGGTTACTTTCCCCCTCTCAGAGGGTTACAATTTACAATAGGTGCATTGTCAAGTTGATATTTAACATTTAGTTGGTTGATTGGTTCACTGGAGGTTTTAAAGTCCATTTTCCAGCGGCAAGGCTATATCAGACGTGGCCTAAAAAAAAAAAGAGTGTAATTTGGACCATTACTCGTGTTCGTATATAGACCTATATATATATATATATATATATATATATATATATATATATATATATATATATATATATATATATATATATATATATATATATATATATATATATATATACTGGTGGGGACCTCTAACGACCCGCGCTAAGGGCCCCTCAACTTGGCCAGTCCGACACTGTATACATTATAAGAATTATTTGCCATAATTGGATAGGAATCTTTTAAGCTGTGAAAAGATCTTCACATAACGATCTTAAAGATGAAATATGTCCGAAATGGCCAAACAAATGGACTTGATTCACTTGTGTACTGAACACATCATATGTAATTTTAAGTAATATGAACTATTGGGTTGGCACATAATTTCTGACGTTTCTCTTAAGTGAAAGAATTATGTGCTCTACAAAATAGTGTGCTTAGTATTTTTTAACTGAAATACGTTTTGTTTTTTTCAGATCATTAAAATGGAGTATCAAGCCGACAAAAAAGAGCATTTTCTACACCTTCTGTTTTATGCATTTAATCGAGATGTCAAAGCTGCTCGAGAGATTTGTGAAGTGAGAAGCGATGCCTCTTAGGACGGCTTAAAAATGGTTTTAAGTAATTTAAAGACGGCATTTTCAACCTTAAACACATGCATCACAACGAATGTTCCATTTAGTTCGATAAGGAGCGACTGAAGCTGCTTATTCACGAAGATCCATGTTAAACGACGATGGAATTGACAGAGATAACGGAATACTCCCACAGTATACTATAGACGATGGGAAAGGTTCAGAGATTAAAAAAAAAAAAAAAAAAAAAGGGTAGAACTTGTGGGCCAACCTAATACATGTATAACACCACCTAATACATGTGTAACACCACCTAATACATGTGGTGTTATCGATCACACCAACAGATCGATAACTAACTAACTGTATTAGTTGCTTTTCCAGGTGTACAAAATTGTGACCACCCACTGAATATACTTCATCTTGATATGCTTTATATATTTTATGTCGTTACAGTGCCCGGGACACTCCCTTCCCTCTAATTCTTGTATTGCTGAGGTAGCGTCAACAATTCTTTTACCACTAGTATTTTCCACGAGATGAGACGAGATTGAATTTTTGAGTCGAGATATGAGACGAGACAGAGCTGTTCCAATAGAAATAGATATACTTTTGGAGACGAGATAGAGCACTTCCAATAGCAATAGATATATTTTTGGAGACGAGTAGAAATAGATATAACTCTATCCATCACGATTCTGGAACTTACTAAAGGAATAATAATCACTTCTGACCACAGTATATACACTTATTTATTAAGAGATAAAATACAGTGTGACAGTTTCGACAACTTAACGTTATCTTCATCAGAAACTAACTTCAATGTGTGCCTGATGAAGAGAACGTTAAGTTGTCGAAACCGTTACACTGCATTTTAGTTCTTAATACATAAGTGTATATATACTCTGGTCAGAGGTGTTTATTATTCCAGAAATAGATATACTTTTGGAGACGAGATGAAATCTTCCAATAGACATACGTTTGTAGACGAAACTGAGATCTTCCAATAGAATAGATATACTTCTGGAAACGGGACAGAAATCTTCCAATAGAAATGGATATGCTTCTGGAGACGAGACTAAACTTTCAGGACACCTTTTTGGGCACGAGAAAGCCCCAAATCTTGTCTTCTGAGCAACACTATTTATCACAAAAGAAAAGATAGAAAGCACAGGTAGTGTGAAATGCTTATATAAGAAAGTATAAAAAGGATAATTATTTCACAACATGAAAGGGTACAGAGTAGAGTACACTGAATGTCTGTTTCTTTTGAAATCAGACAGACAGAAACACTGTAATGCATTCATAATTGATTAACATTACGCAATACAGTTCATTCACTTTCTCCTGAAATCAAGTCACCGAACAGAGAATATGTATGTATATGTGTGTGTATGTGTGTGCAAGATAGTATGCAGAATGTCTGTTGTTCAATGTGCTAATTTTCTACATTCAGCACATATACATATGCATACATGTACATACATATATGTACTACAAACACACACATTTTTAATAATAACAATTCGCATGTCATTATAATAGTTGTTCAGTTGCAAGTCTTCTAATGAATTTTGAACTATTACGTTGCAATTTTGATCAAGTTTCTTTGAGAAAACGAATTTCGTTTTCTTGACGTTCCCGTAAAAAGAATAAGTTCATTTCGTTCAACAAATGAGTTCTGTTTCTTTTATGTTTTGCCTTTGTACGCATCTAAAAGGAACTTATTCCGTTCACAGTTCCTTTCTTTTTTTTAAAAAAATATTTTCATTTCGTTTGCGTTTTTCTCTTCCATAACAACAACATTATTCACATTCTTCTTCTTCTAAGTCTTTTTTTTTTCTCAGTTAATTAGGGTTGGCTTTTTAGATCACTGTCCTCCTCCTGTTTCTGTCTTGTGTCATATCTACTGTGACTCCACACTCCGCCATATCATTTTTAACACATTCGAGTCGGAGGCCCTCTTTGCGTGGTTTCTCCCTCGGGACGGCGGTTTTACCATGTTTTTGAAATTTTGTAAAAAAAAAAAAAAAAAATCTACCACAAAGAATACAATTATCGCTACAAAGAATACAAAGAATGAAATTTTACCAACGTGTCCACTGAACTACAGCATACAGCTCCGCAGGAGGACTGAGGTCGCTCCTCCCGGCCTTTCTCTCATACAGTATGCGCAAACGGAGGACTTTGTTTTCGAACGTTTTTTACAACAAAATGTGACACAATTGCTAATTTTTGAGAATACAATAGCTTCCATAAAAATAGTATTTATTATTCTTTATAATGCACTGTAACACCATCTGTAGATGGGGCAAACAAAGTTCTGCTGTTTCTAAACCACAAATTTCTGATATGCTGAATAATAGGTTTTCTTTTCCTATTTTTAATACTTATGCAAAAGTTACACCGACCTTCCCTTGGTAACATGTGGAATGTCGATAACATTAATGTCACACTTTAGTCTTTGTGCATATACTGGAGTCACAATGAGGTTTTGATGTTTCTCGTCTGGTTATATGATCTGTGATCAAGTACCCAGGCAGATCCTCAGGAGAAATGTGCTGGTCTCTTCACTTTGTCACTTTCAAACGCATAATATTATGAAGTTTGATACAAGTAGACGTAGGAACGTTTTTCGAACATTTGATGCGCTTATTTCTTCCAAAATCACGTTCTCACTGTCATTGTCTTATCCTTTTTCCACGGGACTTGGATTGTGGTCACTGGTGGCGAGCCGGCGGCATGCGTTTGCATAGACCGGCACCCACACAAGAGAGTTTAGTAATTAACCAAAATACTACTAATTGGTCAACAAAGTTTCTGTAAATCATCAATTATAACTCGAGCGGCAAAGTTATAAACTGGAACAGGAACTCAGCTAACAACCAATCTGAAGATCTTAGCTTTACAAGGTAGCGTTGGCCTTCGCCAAGACTTAACTTCTAATAAAGAGGATGGAATCCGTTATCTCGACGAAAGTTTGGAAACTACCAACCCTTTGGATATCTCTTGAAAGCAAAATTCAGAAGTACAGTTCCTTGCAATAAGCCTGCAGTTTATTGGTCCTAATGATATTACAAGTCCACAAGCTGGGGCATTAAGTGAACTAAGTGTCTATAGAAAATGTTTGTAAAAACTTACTTGACAAGTTCCTATTTCTAAATACTTTCACAGAGAATAACTCACAAATAAAACAAAACTTCACTTGACTGGCAGAGCACAAGTCAGTCCTAGTAAAAGGGTTAGGTGCACAGAGTAACTATTTGATCTACCGGTGTATTTGAGGCCAGCTAGGCAATGAACCTAGAGTCTGTCTAAACACACATGAAATAGGGAGTTACCAGAGAAGGTTTAGGTGTACAGGTGTAACTATTTGATGTACCGGTGCGTTTGAGGCCAGCTAGGCAATGAACCTAGAATCTGTCTAAACACACATCAAATAGGGGAGTGACAGAACTTCGACTTTCTAAGCTCGCCAGCAATTTCTGGGCGCACAGGTCCCGGCTGTAGCTAAGCTTGCAGAAGAAGATTGCCAAGTTCGAAGGAGGCAAACTTTGACCGTCAGTTTCCTAAGCCAACCAGCAATTATGAGCAGACCCCTGGCTATCGTCAAGCTTTCAGAAAGAGAGTGCCAAGTTAGCCACTGAGACAAAGTATGGATGGTAACCAAGAGAGTAGAGAGGCTTAAGTCGACAGGGTAAGAGGCAGAGTGACGGCGAGGACAACTAGGAACTACTCGGAAATCATGTCCTAGGTCGTACCTAAGACATTGCGGACTCCGTCTAGATAGCACAACCTTGAGGGGCCGCAGCAAAGGGACGTTGTCCGACGATCGAGCTGAAACCGGGGGCTTTAAAGGGCTAGATCGGCTTTGCAATCGGCACCAATTTACGTGTCGGGCGCATAGATGTAACGTGTGCAGACATTGCACTAGGACCGTGAGGTCAAAGGTTGGATATGCGTGGTAGTCTGAAAATTCCCTGGGGAGAAACCAAAGAGTACTCAGCACCCTGAAAAGGAAGCTGATTGGTTTGCGCACGACACTAAGAGCAGAGTCGACTGAGAAAAACCGTGGGCGGGGAGAATAGCGATTGGAACATTTCATTCTTTTAACATCAAGATTGGTTTATAACAAGATGCCTGAGCGGCGCTAAATGAAAAGAAGAGATTCTGTTTGTTCGCATGCGTGTATGTATGTGTATCCTGTACTTCGTGTATTTGTTTGTGTTGCCCCCAAACTCTGGCAAAGTGGTTTACTTTGAGATGTGCAATTATCATACATAATTTCCATTGAAAGTATTAAACATGAAAGATTTTAAATATTAAATATGAAAGAGTTTATATATGTTTGAACCAAGGATTTTCTTCCTATAATTTATCTTAAAAACATGCTATTAAAACACATATATAAATATTTGCCGTTTGAGGACAGAAAAAGAATTCTCTTTTTAGAAGCAAAAACTAAAGGATTTTAAACATACAGATTATACTATATGGACTTCTTTCAAAGTCTTCTACCACTAATAATAATAATATAACTAATGCTAAGATTACACATATAGTATACATAGAGTTGTGTAACACAGACATCTCCCTGTTACAGAGGGGATGTTATTATCTACCAGAGAGTTGAAGTCTAAGGTCAAGCAGGGGAAGATAAGCAGCTAGACACGGGAAGACGAGAAGTCGTTCGTTCTGGCTAACAGAGAACAAAAACACTCAACACGAATTTATATTTTAAAAGAAGTGAATGAAATACTAATTCTGTTGTAGTAAAAATGCAAAAAAAAAAAAAAAAAGCTAAAATTAATCTGCGAATTTGCGGACACTACATGGCTATAAACTCATTTTCACTGTCACTTTCGGAAAAGAACGCTCCGTATTCAGGTATCGGTCAGCAACATGTAAATTTATGAAGGTAAAGTAATATCTTCACTGCCATGATGTGCATACGCAAACAAACACTAACTTCAGAAAAACATATTTTCAACCAATATATATGGAAGTGCATTAGTTTTTAAAGAAGATTACGTACAGAAAATTACATTCTTTTTAATATACTGAAAACTGTACTCAAATTGTCCTTCCATTCTTAAGTTATTTACGAAACTAGACCATTTCTATTTCAAGTGTGTCCTCGGAAAATATGTGAAACAAACTTCGGCTACACCCCGCCACCCTCTTACGCAGAAAACTTCCTTTCCTGAGGTGAAAGAAGTGAATAACCTCGGCTGTGTTGCCAATGTGTGATTCAGTCGTTTGGCCTTGACAAATGAAGATCGTAGGCTACTTACATATTATATGGCTAACAACTTTGTGCACAGTGAATTCCATGAAATAATTCATTATGGCAACGCTTCCGCATCCAACAATTGAAAGATCTCAACCATAGCAACTTGTCCCTCCTCTTTCGTGGGAGATACGGGAAAACACACACCTACAGCAGAGCCAGCAGAGGCACATTTGAAATCGAAAAGTTCTAATTTCATCAAACGGAAAGAAATTTTGTCGCTGACTGTACATAAAGCCTAGAGTATTGTTGTATAAATAAATACCAAACAAATGTGCTTTACAGAGTTCAAAAGATCTTTATGGTTAAACCTTAAAAAAATGGTGAGGTTTAAAATCTCACATGTTTGTGGTATAAGAAGGTCCCTTTGGAGAGAGACCTGCACGGGCCGAATTTTTCGGCCCGAGCCCAATCCAGCCCGGATGTACGTAGGCCCGGCCCAGAACGGGCCCGAAAAGTTTTGGAGAATTTCGGCCCGAGCCCGGCCCGGTCCGATAAGTGTTTTTTAAAATTCTTGGCCCAAGCCCGGCCCGGGCCCGATAAATTTTCGAAGTTTCATTTTGTAACATTTTTCATGGGCACACTTCTTCAACGTTTGCCTTTATTCTAATTATTGTTTAAAGAATGTCAATAATTATTAAAGAATTGCAATTAATCGGCCCCAGCCCGGCCCGACCTGAAGAGAAATCAGTGTCGGCAAGCCCCAAAGAAATAATAGAGTCGGCCCGCCCAAGCCCGACCCGTGCAGGCCTCTACTTTGGAGTTCTAGTATCTATTTTTAGGTACTAAAATAGTGTCTTCATTATACGATTAAAAAAGAACCAATAAAGCTTTCTACTTCGTTTTTTTTTTTTTTTTTTTTTTTTTTTCAAGTCTAGAGGTATTGTAGAACATGTTACGTATGTATACTTTCACGCCTTTCTGCGTCGAGACATAGGAGACGATGACATCATAACCTTTAAAAAATTTTTTTGTTAGGCCTATTTTTATTATTTTTGGCGGGCCTACTTTTGCACCTAGAAGATTGAAATTTTGCACGAACATTCAGTCCACCAAGTAGTATTTATCAGATTTTTTTCAGATCTCTGTGTTAACACACGGGGTAGGGGGATCCAGGGTGCTCAAAAATTGAAAACAAAAATCAAAGAAAAATCCCGATTTCTCTTAAAGTTTCCCGCCTCAGGAACATGAATGGTACTGTTTGAAAGGTTGCTCTATTGTGAAAAAGGCGAGGTATGAGAACCATGATCCTACGATAAATAGGGAAAATGCTGTAGCTGCTTGACTGAAAGTCTAAATCTCACATTATTTGGGTATGCTACCAGCATAAATTTATTCATAAATGAAAGATTTGCGTGATCCCCTTCATTCTGTCTACCAGAGTTTATTTTTTATATATATATTTTTTTCTTTTCGTTTCTTTCTTTCTTTTCTTTCCTTTTCCTTTGTTGTTTCTTCTCGTGTAAAATATGTAGATTGGCAACTCTGATGGCCAACAACAAGAAACGTAACCTCACCCGAGAATCATTAATTCACGAATGGCTCGTTGTTGTTCATTCATTCATTTTGGCTCAAAGAGAGAGCCCAACATGTCTTCCCTGCGGCTACTTACTTGGTCGGTTAAAAAAAAAATCATCTGCCTCGCTTTTCTTTCCACTTGCCCATTGACTGCTTAATCCGTAATAAAAATCCAGAAAGTGAGTGTGAGGTCACGGCGTATGGACCAACCCAACGAAAAAAAAAAAAAAAAAAAATCACATCGCTTTACGCTTCCTCCCTCTCAACTAGAAAACATTTCTTCGTTCAAAGGTTATACTTTTTTATTTTTCATTCATGAAAAGAAAAAATAAGAGGTTGTTCCAGAACTTACCTGGAGGATATGTAAGATTAGTCATCACTGGGCGTAAACATATCGCACACTCACAAAACATCCTAATAATTATTAAATCATCATCACAGTATTATTATTATTATAGATACGTTATATATAACATTTGTGCTCAGTATGTTCCGTATGAGTCATACATACAAGGCACAAGATAACAACCGAAGATTTAAAGCCAATAGGAGGTTCTGTACAATAATGTATACAAAGAGTTTCATACAGAAATTAGTACGCTTTATGTACTGTCTTAAACAATGAACATTTTTAGGGCATTTAACACGTGGCAAGTTGTATCATAGCCAAGTTCCCCCATGGCTATATGATGAAGGCGAGAGAGAGTGCATGGTGGCTCAGTGGTAGAACTCTTACCTTTGGTGTGTGGGGTCCCTGGTTCAATCCACGGCCAAGTAAGCTTGTGGTGGACAACATTGTGTTCGTGGGTTTTCTCAGGGTTCTCCCACTCTTTCATTCCACCAATTATTCCATCTTCATTCACTTGCCTCAATCAGCTGTTTTCCTTAGCCTAAAGAGCATAAGTGTGGGGCGTTAAACTGAAAGCTTTCATTTTTCATTTCATTTCATTTCATACATAATCTTAGTGTTGTATGATTCATAGTATAAAAAATATATATTAATAAACTTATTAAACTAACACAATAAGGAGCATTTAACAACCTTTTATGTGCTGCACCTGCATGATTCCCCGTTCATCTGCTTTTTTGTCCATTTCTGTAGTGTCAGTCTGTCCACGTCAGTGCACACAGTCTTTGGATCCCTTTTTTCCCTTTGTGAAATTGCTTGCGCCGTGTCACTATCACCCTCTTAAAGATGTTTGTGACCGCTTTTTGTCGCACCTCTCGTTTGTCCGCAGTGCGACGTCAGATGCCATTTTTCCAGCATTTACGACAGCTTGCAACTCGGTCGTGACGTCGAATTACACTATATGTCACATGGATCTTTTCCTTTCTTTTCATGTGTAGAATCTTTTTTAAATGTATTCTGTTACACCCTGTATCATGTGTACATAATTGGTGTTATTAAAGTCAAAAGTAAAATAATATTAATAATATTAATAATAATAATAATATAAAACTTTTCACTGTGATTTCCGTTGGGAGAGACTTGAAATTTGAATTCATAATGGTGGTTCGGATCCCACCTTTAAGCTCTAGGTCGACGTCTTATAATAGTCTTGATCAGGGAGAAGGACGATAAACTCCAACCGATCCCAGTTTCTACAGCAATTATACGGAATTACAGTATATATATATATATATATATATATATATATATATATATATATATATATATATATATACGTTCATACAAAATTAGACATGGAATATGTATGGTTAAATCATGAAAGAAGGAGTTTAGGAATGATGCAAGAATGATCCAAGAAAGTGCATCAAAAGATTGTGATCTTGGCCAATAATTAGTTTTCATACTTTAGATTTGGCTACACTGTATGTAATTCTCCAGATATAAGAAGTACAGAAAATGTTTGTTTGATTGAAATATATTGAATTTTTGGTTTAGGGACCACAACATTTTTGAACAGCCCTTAAATAAAGTTTTCGTTTTTTTTTTTTTTTTTTTTAACGGAATAAGCACATCATACTGAGTTAAATGATAATTTGGCCACACTGTATGTAATTCTCCAGATATAAGGCCTAAAAGAAAATTTTTGCCTGAAATATATTGGACCTTTTAATCCAATAAAAGTCTAACAATAAAATATTATCTAACAAAATACAAAACAAAGGAAATTGAAGGGAAGTCCAAATTTCCCATTTTAGATATTTCATCCTTATCTAACGGAAATCGAAATTCCAGATTTCCTATATTAAATACAATAGTTAATATAGTCTGTATTAGGTTGATGATAGGGCCTCGGATTCCAGAAATCCAATCTATCGGTCTCTGGTACTATAACCCACCATACAATATTTGGTTCCTTATATGAGATATATCTTATCGTTCTCAAATAGACATTCGAATGAAATTCTTTCGCGTTTGGCCTGGAAGAATTTTCTTTCTGACGCAAACACCATCTTTTGCGTATAAGACTTATATCATACATCGTATAAGCTTTATAGGAAACGTCTATAGCTTACAGATAAAGTAGCTTCTTAAAGTCAATGGAAAATCCAAATGTTAGAGACGTGCGAATCGCACCCATTAGTGAATGAGTTTAAAATGACGTCAACGTTTCTACGTCAGAGCTTTTTAAAATATTATATTTATGGACTATTTAAACCAAAAAAAGGCGAAGAGGAAACCAGCACATTTAATGTGACATGTAGTAAATATCCCGTAGCTTCCTGTTGTTAGCTGAGGAAGTCTCGTAGGATGTTAGGAGAGACTCTCCCCAGCAGAAGATGCGTCAGGACAAAGTTCCGGAAAACAAAAGAGTCAAAGGGAAAAATGATTTACAAAACAGAGCTCTCTCAAACATCTGATACATTGCAAACGTTAATAATATGTCTGTTTTAATTTTCATACGTAAATTATGACATGTTTAATTTGTAGTCAGTTAGTTTCGCCGGTAGTTTTCTCAATTGCTCGATTTTACAAGTCGTATGGGAGTGACTCTTAGGATATGTGTGTGTCACCATTAGGAGAATACGATTAACAATCTGCTACTTCTACTGTTATATGTTTTAACATACAGGGTGTTTCAAAACAACACCGACAACGTTTAAGAGGTGATTCCTGACACCAAGATAAGACAAAAAGTATAGATCAATCTGGGTGTACAAATGCTTACTTTCGTACATGAAAAAAATTAACTTTGAAGGTCCATAGCTCCAAAACTATGGGATCTACTGTAGTCGGGTAAATACTTCACTTAGAAACTAATATGTGCCCTATCCAAATATCCATGTTTCAGAATCCTAAGGTACTTACGAAACAATTTTTATAGAGGTAGTTCGGCTACGGGCATTTAATTTGAAGTAGTCACCAATTATGTCTATAAAACTTGTTGCTGAAGTACCACAGGGTATCTTATTCATTAAAAATGAAAGAAAAAATGTTTTCCTTGTGAATGAGAATTGCTATATTTTGTTCCTACAAGGCCGGGGTGAAAAGTTCTCGGCCTGACAATGAAAGACTGCGAATTTCAGTTCAAAAATGATTTCATTTTTCGACGTAATCTTCCTTAAGAGGCCTCATCCCGGCGAAATTAAAATATCGCTAATTTTACAGTAATTATGTTATATCTTCAAATAGATAAAAGATAATTGAAATGTGGAACAAGAGCGCCCTAGACAATATTAGTTTGTGTAAGGTACCGTTATCACAAGTCACCTAGTGGTTCTCCGTTTTCAGCCGTTTAGAAACGCGAAAATAAATGCCGATTTTCAAAATGGCTCGAAATCGAAAGCAGATAAGTGAATCGTGATAACGGTATCTCATGTAAAATGATATTGTTAGGACGCTCTTGTTCAACATTTCTGTTATCTTTTATCTATTTAAAGATATCACATAATTACTGTAAAATTAGCGATATTTTAATTTCGCTGGGATGAGGCCTCTTAACTTCAATACACTTGGTCCAGCGTTTCTCCAACATCAGTATTATCCTTCCCGGAAGTGAGAGTCTGCAAGGTTGTAAAAATAGTCATCCACGACCCTCTCAACTTCTTCATTCGAGGTGAAGCGCTTCCCAGAAAGAAATCTCTTCAAGTTTGTGAACAGACAGAAGTCCAATGGTGCGAAATCAGGAGAATATAAGGGATGGCCGAGCAAATTGTAACCCCAAATCCCGCAGTTTTCCCATAGCCAACGCACCCTTGTGCACAGGTGCGTTGTCCTGGTGAAAGATGATTTTCTTCTTCTTCAAACCAGGCCTCTTCTCGCGAATGTTGGCATCCAGCTGGTCAAGAAGGTTAGAGTAATATTCGCCTGTAATTGTTCTCCCTTTTGCAAGGTTATCAATTAACATGATTCCTTTCGCATCCCAAAACACACTGGCCATGACCTTTCCGGCCGATACAGTCGTCTTCGTTTTCTTTGGCGCTGCACCACCGGCTTCCACCCACTGCTTGGACTGCTGTTTTATTTCTGATGTGTAGTGGTGAACCCATGTCTAATCCATTGTCACAAATCGCCGCACAAAATCGGTCGGATCCCTTTTGAATCGGTCCAAAGATTGCTGCGAAAATCGTTTTCGCATTTGGTTTTGGTCGGCATCGGCAGTCAGCAAATGCGACACCCATCTTGTGCAGAGATTTCGCATCCCTAGTTCTTTGTGCAACACCCACTCCATTCCTCCGATATCCCCACACTCTCAGCTATCTCATTCACCTTCACTCGCCTGTCGCCCAACACGATATCATGCACTTTTTCGATTGTTTCCGGTGTGGTTGCGGTTTTCGGCCTTCCTTCACATGGGTCATCCTTCGAGGGATTTGCGACTACGTTTAAATTCAGCTGCCCAAGTTTTAACGGCTGACATGGAAGGAGCAGAGTATCCGTAAACTTTTAACTTCGGATGAATTTCCGTAGGGGTTCATCCATCCAAAACGAAAAATTTGATTACCGCACGATATTCAAGTTTATCCATTTTCACAACTAACACGCAAGACATCTAACTGCAACAATGCCCTAACAGCACAAGATGTGCTAGGTATGTGCCATTTAGGTGTCCCAGCTACTTTTTTAGGTACCCGGCACTTGGTACAGATGGTATTAATGTGCTAAGTATATATTTCAGCTACCTAAAGTTTTAGGTGCTTGTTACACCTGATTGATATTTGCGACTATGTACCACAAATATAGCATTTATATACCTCGCTCAGTTTCGCACTGTGATAGTCATTTGTTTTTATCAAGAATGTTATAAAATAGAGGATCTGCCCATACGTATCTCCATCATATGAACTCAATGAAGCCAAAATACAACCGAGCATCGTCTAAACGCTGCTGATTGGCTGCCCTCGCTTCCGCCATGATTGTTGTTTCGAAACATTGCAATCTTAGTGGCGCGGAGTGGGGAGAGTAGGTGTGGCGAAGCTGTGACGTAGGGCTTCACGATATTCTTGTACGGGCAGATCCTCTATTTTATAACATCCTTGGTTTTTATGTCGTCACTTGGGACATATATCTTTCATGTTCGAGGTACGTCCTTTAGGTGCATACTTTTTCAGATACTTAGACTATGACACATAATTGATATCTGCAGCGACGCAGGAATAACAGTCAGCTGTTTGCATTTGCTCATGCGCAGTAACAGTTTCTAGCGCTTTCTGCTCCACTTTCTGTCCTTCTAGTACACAATCGCTTAGAAAAAAGAAGCAACAAATGCATCAAATTTGGAAGATGAATTTAGAAAGAAATGACATAACTAATGAATAAAAATTAAGATGAATCTTTCATAAATATGTGAAAAGTTAATTATTTACGTAGTTAAGGATATTTTTTTTTTTTTTTTTTTTGATACCAACTGTCGCCGATCATAGTGAATACGGAAGAATCATGAAATAAAGTAAAGAGACGCGCGTCATTTTGTTATAAAATTACATGGCGAGCGGATTTTATCTAATACGAAACGGTTATTGTCGAATATACAGGGTTACAAGAGCACTCTGATTAGCCAAATTAAAAAGACCCCAAGGATTTATCCCTCTGCAAGCGGCGTTTTCCTTATCGCCTCTGTGGCCAAGTCGGAAGAGCACGCACCTAATAATCAGTGTTGGTGGTTCGCGCCCATTCCCGGGTGCTTTTTCTTCTTTTTTTAAAACTTTTTTAAAGTGTTTTTTAAGACTCACCTTAATGTAAACAAATTACGCAAAAAAAGCTATTTAACATATTTTGGGGGAATAATTTTCGCTTATGGTATGGGAAGAACATACTAGGTAAGTTCCCAGGTACATGTCAGCCATGTGCCTAGGGGGCGGACATATACTGTGACTATCACTTGCCATTCATGTGATTTCTCTCTCGTAGGTACATAAGGCACATACTGGACACATTCCCATGTACTTGAAGGAACATTATAGGCATATGCCTGTTATGTAATTGTGCTGTTAGGGTGCCTGCACACAAACTACTTGAGGGAACAAGTTGACACTTGTTATACGAACAACTGAAAAGCGCCCCCAGGCAAGAACAATAAAATGTTGCTGATTGGAGTGTCATCTCTGGGTCAGGTCGAGAACTTTTCACCCTGCCCTCGTATGAAAAGATTTTTCTCGGTGAACAGTTAAGAAAAATTTCTTTTTTTAAAGAAAAATAAATAAAAGTAATTTTAACACTGCGTGCTCATGAAGTATTATTATTAAGCAAATATGAAATATTTCGTGTTACGCCCTATGTTTATGCTCTTTATGACGAATGATTAATGAAAGTGGAATACTTATGAAAAATATTGGAATGAGAATGTGTGAAGAAATGGGAGAATTTCGAGAAAATCTCTATACACAATGTTGTCCACCCTCAAACTTATATATCCTGGAATTGAACTAGGGACCCCTGGCACCAAAGTTGAAGGATCTGCCATTGACACATCATATCCCCCCTCGTAATATAACGCAAACAACCTTTGTCTTCGATATAAATTATCACTAGGAGTTGAGAAAAAGACTCATAAAATGCTTCGTGTGGAGTATTGTACCGTATGGAGCAGAAACTTGGACATTACGCAAAAATGATGAAAAAACGACTGGAAACCTTCGAAATGTGGGTGTGGAGAAGAATAGAAAGAATTAGTTGCGTCGAGCGGAAGACGAATTAGCAGGTGTTAGAAATAGTGGGGCAGAAAAGAACAATTCTAGTTATTATTGAGAAGAGAAAGAGAAATTGGTTGGGACACTGGCTAAGAAGGAACTGTATCATGAGGGATGTGCGAGATGGTATGGTGGCAGGAAAGAGAGGGAGAGGGCGAATGAGACTACAATTAATGGACGATATCAAGACAGAAAAATCGCACGTGAAGACGAAGAAGTTAGCGGAAGACTGTAGAACGTGGAAGCTTATCAGCTGCAGCAAGTGACCTACCAATAATGGCCGCATAGCTATGATGATGATAATGATGATTATGTGTCAGAGAGATCACGTTAGTATTATCTGGAAGAAATGGTAGAAGGTAAAATACCCAGAGGAAGGCCACGATTAAAATACAAGGACAAGCTAACACAAAATGTAGGAAAGAAAAAGTTCATGGCAATGAGAAGTCATAGTTAGAATAGGGAAGAGTGTAAACTTGCGTCAAAGCAATCCAAAGTTTGCTGACCTGATAAGAAAAAAGAACACTCAAGCGGCTAACAAACTGAACACTATGATGAAGGATGTTTTGAGCAAGGGCGCTGCTTCTAGTGATTTCATCCTAGATTAGGTGATTTTGTTATTGAGCTAGTGATCTAGTACTTAGGTCTGCTTACTTCAAGTAAAGCTGTACAGTTTAGTGATTTTTCGGTATTTTATTGTTAATGGCACACAAATGGTTCAGTGGCAGATCTAGGCTAGGGCCAGGGGGCCTAGGCTTGCCCGTATCCAGCCCGAAAATGTAGGGGGTCCCGATCAAAAAATGTTATAGTTCATCACCATATTATAGTTCATTTGCAAGCCTACTGTGAAAATTTTAAAGGGGGCCAGTAAAAATTTAGGGGGGACGCCCTCTAGAATTCCCCTGGATACGGGCCTGGGCTTAGGCGCTCCCAGTTTTTTCAGTGTCAAAAAATTTAAGCTATTATTTATATTTTTTGGAAAGTTTATATATATATATCTATCATAATCTGGGTACTGGCTGGCCCTCCAGTTTTTATCTTCTAGATCCGCCACTGAAATGATTCCTCAGAAAATCAAATAAAAGGGAAACGTGTACTAGAATTCGAAAGGAAGTATTAACACTGAGTTATTTCTTTTTTCTTCTCTGAGTGATGGTAACTCCTGCTGTAAAGAAATGATAAATAAAACAGCAAGGTTGTTTTTTTTTTTTTTTTTTTTTTTTTTTGTCCTTTACATCTTTATGCTCGCCGACATAGGATGAGGATTGTGAGTGCATAGTTTTCTGAAGCAAATGTTTTTACGTCTTGTCACGCACATAGGCGCCATCTCTACATACAGAGTCCGAAACGACTCAAAACGACACAAAAATGCATATCTTCAAATTTGGACATACTTCAATGTATACAAATGAATTGCCTTCTAATGGTGGACATAAGGAAATATGTCGATTTTTTGACATTACGGATATGTCCGCTATGAACATAAAAAAAAAAAAAAAAAAAAAAAATGTGAGCAACTATATAGCATGTCAAAATGTTCTACTCCCTTGTTTTCATTAGTTTTGACGGATTAGTATGTTATGTTTTGATCATCGGGGCAATGTTTGAGATGATGTACTTCAAAAACGTATACACATGCGCGGAAAAGTGAGGTGGTTGTTGTTTGTCTCTTGTTAACAGTGTTACCAATGTAGCACTTTCTCGCTTGATCTAGACATTTTTAAGGATATTTTTATCAAAAACAATTGGTTCATTTATTATTGTTAGAATAGAAATTTAGCACCTTTTAAATGTTGTCTACTGACTAAACTAGCATGATTTCCACTAAAATTAATATTTCTAGCGTCTTCTTGCAATATTTTTAGTGACAGTATTATTCACGTTGTTGGCAGTGTGTTTAGTACCGTATCATTACGACATGTGTGTGTGCCCTGTACGGACAGGTTTGACATATTTTTATACCATATCAACATACTTCGGGCCGTGTATCACTTACTTTTTTTTTTTTTTTTTTCAGTAAGGCATTTTCCCATTCAGGAGCTAGAGAGAAAGAACCGCAACAATATATGAATAAAAGCATAGCTATCTCATTAGTTTCATATCGTACCTCTTTCAGTTAAATTGACTTTTAAACAATTCTGCACCTGTTGAAAAAGTTTAGTAGACCTGTTTTTGTTGTTCTTAACAAAATATATAAAAATAAAACTATGCTTATCTAAACAAAATTCAAAATAATATTTTCCCTTTAGATTCTAATTATATTATATCTCATCCGCTTATCTTCGCGACCCCTAGGTTGAGAAACGCTGATCTAACGTAACACTGTTTAAATAGTCTTTGTTAAGAATCTCAAGAAACAAATTATTAATATCATCTTTACTGTTTACAAATTCATAATAATCATTCAATAATTCGCTTGTGAATGAAACATTTTGGAAATCGGAAACTCTTTACATATTCTTCCTCCTTAATTGGTCTGGTGTAATTACTTCGACACCCAGGTATATTCCATTTATCTGACATTCTGCCCTGTAATTTCTGTAAATGTGACACTTTACAGCATCAAAATACCAACACGTTTTACTGACAGCGTGCGATTTTCACCGTTTACTGGAAGGCGAATGTTACGGCCGATAGGACGTTCGTCAAGTTTCTATGGCGGGGCCTTCCTAAAGGCGGCTATGATAAAAGGCATAGAGGCAATGCAAACGAAAATTTCAACTGTGAATAATGTTGAGAATAATTCTTTTAATATCACGTGTAAGCACTGTAAACTTGACCCATTTTTTCGTTTAGCTATATAACAAATGCTGATCTCACGAGTATTTCACGAGAAAATGGCATGTGAGATTCTTCATACTAATTTTTTTTCTGTGCTAATGAATAATCTTATTTAGAGGTTTCTAAAATATCCGTAAACAGCAAGGAACATAATATTAACAGCCACTATCTCGTCCATTTGCATAAAATCAATTTAAATAAAAATGAAAGTTACTATGTTTGTAACTTAATAACGCTTGAACCACCCGACTGATCTCTATCAAATTTTCAACATAGATGAGGTTCGGGCCTGGGATGGTTTTTATAATTTAACTTTGATGATGCAACTTGGAGGGGCAGGGAGAGAGATATATAAAATAAATAAAACTTAACTCTTGAACCATGCGAACGATCTCGATCAAATTTGCCACATAGATGAGGTTAGGGCCTGGAATTTTTTAAAATCAATTTTGATGGTGCAACTTAGGGGAGGGAAGGGAGAAGATGCTTAAAATGATGAAAAATGACAGATATTACCGTAGTATCAAATCCATAGTTTTTGGAGTCGCTGAGATGAACAGTGACACTTCCGATGTCATTTAAATTCAAATTCAACCCTTTATGTAAAAAAAAATGTAACGTTCTTCCCGTGCGAAGAAAGGTATTCTACTAGCGTGTATAAACATATGTTGGAAATTTTCACCATTATAAATTGTGCTGATTTTAAACAAAAGTTTAATATTCCTAGCACAACACACGAAAGTCCCATCGGTGGAAAACGGTAGCCTACCCAATTCGTCAACGTTGGCCCTACGTTGTAATTTACCGCTTTGCCAATCACTGATCAACCAACTCAATTCTCAAAGTGGTCTATTGAATAAATGAAGGCAAGTTGTTGGTTGGCCAACGTATATTGTAAACTACATTGACCAACGTACTTTCAAGTTGATTTTTGCACTTTACCAATTCCTAAGTGACCATTAATCTACACCGACCATTAGCTTAGATAGGGCCAATTCCGATCATTAGCTATCTAATGCCAACCATCAGTCTATGTTGTGACATTGTCGACTATTAGTTTTTGTAGAGCAAATGCCGACCAAAAGCTAACCATTAGCCTACGTAATGCCGAAAATCAGGCTACGCAGGGTCATATCCAACTATTAACCTTCCCAGGGCAAATGCCGACCAAAAGCTAACTATTAGCCTACAGAATGCCGACTATCAGCCCATGTAGGATCATTGCCGACCATTATCATTCGTCGGCAATAGCTAACCATTAGCCTTCGTAGGGCAAATGCTGACCAAAAGTTAACCATTAGCCTTGGTAGGGCAAATACCGACCAAAAGTTAACCATTAGTTTACGTAGTGCCGACCATCAGATTACGTAGGGCTATTGTCAATTATTAGCCTTCGTAGGACAAATGCCGACCAAAAGCTAACCACTAGCCTAAGCAAGGCAAATACTGACCAAAACCTATTAGCCTAGGTAATGCCGAAGATCAGGCTACGTAGGGTCATATCCAACTATTAACCTTCCTAGGGCAAATTCCGACCGAAAACTATTAGCCTCGGTAGGTCAAGTGCCAACCAAAAGCTAACCATTATCCTAGATAATGCTAATGCCAACCAAAAACTAACCATTAGCCTACGCAGTGCCGACCATCAGCCTGCGTAGGGCTATTGCTAACTATTAGCCTTCGAAGAGCAAATGCCGGCTAAAATCTAAATATTAGCCTAGGCAGGGCTAATGTCCACCAAAAGCTAACCATTAGCCTATGTAGAGCCTAAGAAATGTTTTTCTAAGAATGTACTCTCTATGACTAAAGGATCAAATTTTGGCACAAGCATGGGAAGATATTACAAATATGCATCTGAGTAAGCACTTATTGAGCCAGGAAATTAAAGAAATGGAAAAAAGAAGAAAGCCATGAATGTGAATGAACTTGAGTAAAACTTATGCATTTACAAAGAGAATTAATAATGTACGGTATGGCCAGTGTCCGGATCATTGCTGCGATAAGGATATGAGGAATGGCGAAATTGGCGCCACGTCCGTTGCTTAAAACTTGTCCCTCCCGGTCCTGGGTTGTCTGCAATCTCACCTGCCCAATAAATAATCAACAGAAATTCCTTTATCTTTTTTTTTCTTTTCTTTTTAATTCCTATTTTTGCTTCTTTAAATATAACTAACTCCCGTGCAAACAACACATTTATAACTTTTAATACCTTTTCGTGCGGAGCCTCCGTTTGTTTTGTTTTGTATTTTTTGAAACAAGGAAGGAAAAGAAGCGTGGCTATTCTTACTAATAGCTAAATATAGCAGAGAGAATATCTAGTCCTTCACAATTTAGTTACAACAAGAACTACATATTGCGTCATCGTCGATATTAGAATTGAAATTAGAACCTTCGGTAAACAAGATAAAACACATTATATGCATAGGGAGGGGAGGAGGGGGACGTAAGAGACAACTTGTTTCAAAGCCATTACAGTTAACGCTTCTTACAAAATGACTACCTATTCCGAAAAGAAATTGGGGGAGAGAAAGAATATTAACTTGATGTAA
Organism: Thermobia domestica; assembly: GCF_964235325.1. Classification (NCBI taxonomy): domain Eukaryota; kingdom Metazoa; phylum Arthropoda; class Insecta; order Zygentoma; family Lepismatidae; genus Thermobia; species Thermobia domestica. The sequence goes on along the minus strand of NC_137456.1, from coordinate 57,750,358 downwards.
TGAACAATTTTGCTTTGATTGGTTGACTGTTTTTGAGGTCGTTTGCAAAATTTATGTCCCTCTTCCCCGTTCTCTCTGTCTCTCGTTCTGTGATTCGTTCTCGTCGACCAAATTTCTGTCCAACGATAAATACGAAAGAATGGTACACATGTTCTTACATAGCTTCTTACGTGAACAGGATTATCTATGGCCCTTTTCTTCTTCTTCTTCTTCTTTTTTTAAGTTTTACGTCCAACGGTTGTGCAAGCTAGGCTAAAGTAGACTGCGATGATGAGAAATTAATGAAAATGTGGAATGAAGAAACTGGGAGAACCTCGAGAAACCCCCCCCCCCTTACAAACACACGGTACTTGTCCACCACAAAGCTCACTTGGTGCAAGCTGGGATCGAACCAAAGACCCAATGCGCCTGAGATGAACGCTCTACCACTGAGCCCTGGGACCCTCACAAGAAAATCCAGAAAAGGAATATTTATGGTGTTGAAAAGTGTATCATTCGTTCCTCGTAGTCTGACGAAACACATTACTTCTATTGTGATTTTTCAAAAATACTACTACTACTACTACTACTACTAATAATAATAATAATAATAATAATAATAATAATAATAATAATAATAATAATAATAATAATAAGAAGAAGAAGAAGAAGAAGAAGAAGAAGAAGAAGAGAAGTGAAGAAAAATAAATAAGATAAATCACTCTGCAAAGAGAGTATTCAAAGTTGAGAAGCTTTTCTACCGCATTTTCCCGCCTCTCACTGTTCAGTATTCTTACCTCTTGTGTGGGGGGTCCCTGGCTCGATCCCGAGACAAATAAGTTTGTGGTGGACAACATCGGATCCGTGGGTTTTCACCTGGTATTCCTATTTTCTACCATTTTCTCATTCCACCAATTCTTCCATCGTCATTGCCTTTTTTCACTGTCTCCTTTAGCCTAAAGGGTATAATCATAGGACTTTAAACTAAAAGATTTCATTTCTCTTTAGTATTCGTGAAAATTACCTGAAATTTTGCTTTTACTTTTTGAGAGTTTACGTTTTTAAACTACTCCTCAATCAACTAATTGTTTGTAGAAATGCTGAATTCCTAATATATAAAATTTTCGTATCTCAACAGAATTGAGGAATTTATGTTTTTAAAAAAAATCGACATAAAATTGTAAACTCAACATACGTAAGGGTAAGCTTTAATTAGAAAAGTTTGTATATTCCCATTTTAAAATTTAAAAAAAATTAATATGATACTATCAATCTCATCATATATATATATATATATATATATATATATATATATATATATATATATATATATATATATTTCACATATGTGTACTTAGGTAGTAAAATAGTTCATTATACACACACACAATGAATTGAGTAGTGACTTTTCAATACTCGCCTTATCCACTTTTATTTTTCATTTTTGAGTTAGAAACTGAATTCAGAAATGTTGGATTTACTCTCTTCAAATGTCATGTTATTCTTGTTTTGTTTTTTTTTTTTTAAAAAAAAAAAAGACTACAAATAAAAATTCGCATTTGAATTTTGGTTGCCGGTGCAAAAGTTGCTATATTTCCAAGCAGTGTCCGTGCAAAAGTTGTCTTATCTATTTCGACCAATGAGGTGGCTTGTTTGTGACGAGCAGAGATTATGGGTACTTAGCCATGTGATCAGTGACTACTAGCAGGTGATAATCTTGCTTCTGTAAGTTTTTGCTGTCATCACATTGGTGACTGTCAATTCGTAATATTGGGAAGCTTGGGCAGAAAATGATGTCCTGAGGTCCTACAAAATGTTCTTTGAGTTCTACAGTAAAGACATCGCTGCAGAGCATCACGCTTGTGAAAAGTTCGCGTGTGAACCATCAGATTGTGACTCAGATTGTGGTGAACCTATGATCTAATATTGATGTTGCAGTTTTATAAATCTCTGGGTCACAAACTAGTGGTAGCTGGTTCACTGTAGTCTCCTTAAAGTACTTTTGTTGAGTTTTACTGTAACTAAACTAAACTAAACTAATGATAACTGTTTCAATGTAGCCTACCTACAGTATTAAACTTTGTGCTTTTCTGAACTACACTAAAATTAAAGAAATCCCTGTTTTATTACGACAATGTTGCACAAACTTAGTAAATACCACATTAATCAAAACTCTTTTATTTAATTTTACCTATATTTACCGTATCTAACCTAATCAAGTTTCCAGAACATAACTTGCCTTATGCGTGTTGCCTCTGCAAAACTCGCTATTTTCAATTTTCAGTTTTTTTTTTTTTTTTTCATGGTGCATTAAATTTAAAAATGAAACTCTAAAGCCGTTTCTAGGATTACAGAGAAGCCACATTCAAATTTTCGTGTACTGAGATTAGAAAATAAAATAATAAAGAGTTTTTTTAAGTTTTCTGAAAAATTTACCAAAATGGATAAGGCGAGTTTTGAAAAGTCACTACTCAATGTCATTAATATATTGCATTCACTAGACAACACGTTCAAAACAACATCACAGATAGACTAATCTTAAATTTGATGCATTTTCGTGTATGAACTGGACAGCAATAGTCTGTTTCAGTGCTCCACAGACTTAACGAACTGTCGTCTCCTGGTTCAATGTAATTTAGGTGTACGTTGGGTTGCATCTATTCAGGCGTTTGTGATACCAACTGAAATACTGGACTCGATCTAACGGAGTGATAGAAGTCAGGAAGAGGAAGATATTTTTGGTGTTGACTGCAACTAGACCAATAATGCGATGTATAATTTAAAATGAATGTGTGTGGCGAATGATTGAGATTTCTATTTTCTTAGGAATACTAGTCCGATAAAAATAGGGGGAAAACAATGAATGTAATATTTGTCTATTTTTTGACCTTGTTATATCCCGCTTCCTCCCAGAATGATTCTACAAGGTCTGTCTTAAAACTAATGCGCTCCATTTTCTTCTGCCGCGACTATGCATCGCACAGCATTGCCGCTTGCACTGTAGGGTGGGTGAAGTCTTGGGAATACAGCGCAACCAGCGCCAGTCGGCTCCGAGCTCCTGGAGAGTCACAGTGCTTGTTTCAGTGAACCCTTGTGTGAGTGCTTTCACGATTCCGAGGGAGTGGTCCATTTTGAATTTGTTCCACCTGGCTAACCAGACAATACCAAATTCTACGTCGAAGTAGCCTACTGAAAAGGCTAAAGCAACAGGTCAACCGCGTCAGGCGCGAGATCAAGAATTCCTGGAAGCTGCACCATAAAAATGCTCCCAGCCACACCTCCTTTATGACGACCGACTATCTGACCAAGGCCGGCATCTCAACGCTCCTCCAGCTGCCTTACAGTCCTGATTTTCGATGATGCCAAAATTCAAAAGACAGCATTTGGGGACCCTGGAGAACATCAAGGCGACTACGATGGGGTTACTAAAGGACATCCCTGTGACGGACTTCCAGGACGCATATAAAGCATGGAAGTCGCGTTGGAACAAGTGTGTTCAAGCAGGAGGGATGTATTTCGAAGAATATTGAGTCACTGTACGAATCGGTTCAATAAATTGCTTAAAATAGAAATTGGCGCATTATTTTCGGGACAGACTTTGTATATGCTGAGACCAGCCTGACGTTGTAGCCATATACAGTAGTTAGTACATAAATATCGCCCATCCTCTATAGAGAGATAGAAATTGTCTTGCCATCCTTGCAATGGTTTAACATCTGAATCAATTCAGATTTCTAGCCACTTCCAACGATTATACATCGAGGCTAAGGGAGACTGTCATTATGATAATAAAATTGTGGGATGAATGAAGTGAGAAGAAACGGGAGAATCCCGAGAAAACATACACACGGTGCTTGACAACCACAAAAGACTATTTGGTGCGAACTGGGATCAAACCAGGGGGGAGCAGTCTTCCACTGAGCCATTGCAACTCTCAACTCGAAGACATAAGCTAAAACTGTTGAAAAGTTTAATCATTGGGTGGAATAATCATTCTTTATTGAATTAAGCAATTTTTTTATTACACATAAAAGTACATACTGTATTTTCTTAATGTTTAAAGGTTTGTTCCATGTACTTTTCCCTAATTGAAAACAAGCATATTCAGTTATACGTTTGCTGTACGTTAAGGGGGCAGACTACTAAATATTTTTGAAAAGCTAACAAATCTTCTTTTGTCCTTTTTTCGCAAGTGAAAAGAGATAATGAAATGTAACTTACCACAATAACAGATAATGTTATTTTACATCCGAAAATACGAATAGGAAAAATTATCAGTGTTGCCATCCATAGAAATTACAGTGTGTCCAAAATTTGAATTACCCAAAAATCTAGGTTAAGGCAGCGACTAGATAAATGAACTCAACGGTAGGTGATTACTTATTATGTTATCTTGGTTCCTTGTTTACTACTTTTTAAATATTGTTTGTATTTATTTTGTAATAACTTACAGAAGTAATCGCAAAATAAATAAGTTATTACAAAATAAATACAAACATTATTTAAAAAACAGTAAACAAGGAACCAAGACAACATTATAATTAATCAACTAGCGTTGAGTTCATTTATCTAGTCGCTGCCTTAACCTAGATTTTTGGGTAATTTAAATTTTGGACACACTGTAATTTCTATGGATGGCAACACTGATAATTCTTCCCATTCGTATTTGCGGATGTAGAATAACATTATCTGTTATTGTGGTAAGTTACATTTCATTATCTCTTTTCACTTGCGACAAACGGGCAAAAGAAACTTTGTTAGCTTTTCAAAAATATTTAGTAGTCTGCCCCCTTAAGTTCAAAAACTACAGGATTTAGAAACGTAACATCCAATTTTATGTACGCCACATACAATGTTTTTCTCAGTGTACGAGTGTGGTATCCTTCAGGTTTTCTTTATTAAAAAAAAAAAAAAAAAAAAAAAGTGAAGACAAAGAACGGGAAGTAGGGCTACTATATAGTAATGTAACCCTATTGGTTAATGTTGAAAACACACGCAATGGCATTACATAACATATTTTGTCATAAATTGTTTTCTGCAAGTTTTGCTTTATTTTAGTAAGAGAAATTCTAAACTATGAAATTAGTAACAATTTAGAAATTTCTGAAATACTCATGAGACAAGAGGAGGCAAAGAGAATGGAATAGTAACTCACTTCATACTGTGGAACTGCTAATTCTGTAGTAAATGTGTTTTGAAGAATATAACAATGTATGTTACAACAAATCATGCCATTGATTACGTTTCCAGATAAACTAACAGTGAATGAAATTCATGTTGCTCCGAAACCGAATAGATTTAATATATTTTTTATGTTCGGGGACTGGTAACATTGCGACGCTGCGACTAATGCTGCTATCTGACAGATTTTTCTGAACTATCCAGTATTATTTAATGTAATGCGCCGTATTCACAACTCATTAGGTTGCAGTAATTTGTAACTTCCAGTGCGTTGAATACTGATATTGAGTACTGTCGTCACGTATTTTAGAATAGAATAAATATTAGTAATATAATTAGTTTCACGTGAAATTGTGTAAAGGAGGCTCGTAAACTTGAAATCATGAGTACTACAAACAGAGATAGAGCTTACACTCGAGCCACTGGTTTCATCTTCCATGGCCTGTTTCATGAAAGCATAGAAGAGTTTATGGATGTCTTAAAAGGACCAACAACCAGTCACACTGAAGAAACATGGAACAAAAATTTATTCGATAAACTTATTGAAAATTACTCCTAATTGTGGATAATTGCATAGAGCAATTGCATTAGCAAGAGCACGGTGAAGCAGAATTTGATTCAAAGTTTTAACGATAAGAAAGGTTTATAGTGAGAACTTGTTGATTCTGGTAAGTGTTTATTGTTTGACAACTTGTACAATGCAACAGTCATATTATAACAGTTATTATTCAATAGCTTTTTGAACAGAAACAGGTGACTCGTGTAAATCCACTAAAATTTGGATCCGAACTTATTTTATAGCCAAAAGAAAGGGTGCCATTTTGAATTCGTTTCGAAAATCAAAGAGGCCGTAACTACAGAACTCACTTGCCAGGAGCGTAGCCTACCGAAGAAGGGTTCTACAAGGGAATCGGAAAGTCTCCCAGAAAGGTATAACCATTTAGTTAACATTGTTTAAACTAGCCTAGATACTGCATGAGATAAATAAGATGGGATAAAAGTGGAAAATATTGTAGTAGGAAAATAGTCAGAACAAGTTAATCAAAGACAGTGAGTGAATAATCGTTGTGTGAGAGAAAGTGGTTTTAACTTATTAGTGGCCTTCTGATCATGGGCGCCCGAAGGTGGGGGCAGAGTGGGGCCCGGTCCCCCCTCTGGCTCACGAAAATGTATACTAATATAGCAAACCACGTATATTAAATACCAAAAATGCCAGATGTAATATAGCAATCGAGATAGGCCCCCCCTCTAGAAAATTTTCTTCGAACGCCTCTGCTTCTAATGCCGAAAATATAACTTCACTAGTATTTATTGTCTGTTAAAGGAGTTATTATTATTATTATTATTATTATTATTATTATTATTATTATTATTATTATTATTATTATTATTATTATTATTATTATTATTATTATTATTATTAACTTAAAGCTATTCAGATTATTAAAATCAGAAGGCTTCCAAGCAGCTGAGTGGTTGCACGCTTTGGCCAGGGTTTTGATTCCAAATTAGAGCACATGTGGTTACGATCCTACGATGAACTATATCATAACTCTAGGTTTTATATGCACTTAGTGCTGCAAAAGTAGTTAACTTTTAAAGAAATCGTTGAGATCCTAACACAGGACTTCGAAAAAAAATTTGACTAAATGATACGTTTTGGTTCGGCACGTACGACATCGCGACACATTTAGCATAGATTAGCTAAGAACTGGGCGTTGCTACAGGCGTTAACTGGTGTAGCCTGTCTCAAAAATGGTTTTAACTTATTATTGTAGATTTAGTGGTAAAAAATTAAATGTGATGCATGCAATGTTACCTTCCGGATGATATAAAATGAGGGACTCGGCAGAAAGTAAGTGCCACCTCCACCAAACTTGAGATATTAGCTGAAATGGGTAGGGATTGGATCACAGAACAATATGTACGTAGTTGACGGAAGTGTACTATCAGACGACGTAGGAATTCTTTTGGTGTGCTCCTGAAGACTGTGGTTGCGACTATTTGATTTCCGAAACGAACTAAAAAAAAAAAAAAAAAAAAGTGACCAGTTGGGATTTTATTTTTGGCCATAAAAAAAAGTATTCTTCCTGATCCAAGTTTAGTGGCCATGAACGAGTAATTAACAACACCTACCTGTTTCTGTTCAAAAAATTGTCGATGACGATTGTTTTGTGGGTGGTTGTCATGCCATACAGAGGTGCATTACGGGGCAGGGGTCCACCAGTACCGGACTCCCCAGAACTTCGCAGCTCGACTAACATTTGTACACTTTTTTTTAAACATAACTATAGTCTACTTTTTAACAGACGCAGTGGCTCAATGGTAGAGCCTTCATCTCTTGTGCATGAAGTCGTCGGTTCGATCCTAGCCCGCGCCAAGTACTTTGTGGTGGACAAACACCGTGTGCGTGGGTTTTGTCGGGGTTATTCCGTTTCCTCCCACTTTCTTCAGGGAATTAGATTTCTGGGCTGTCGGCATCTACGGCCATTTAGCCTGTCACGTAAATGAGGGATGACGTCCCTCGGCGAGCACATTATCCGATGAAAGGGAAGTAAGAAAGGATTAAGGGAAGGAAGCCACCTGGGATCATTATGTTCGGTACCATCCCGGCTTTTGCCTGGTGTGAATGAGGGAAATCCAGAAAAAAAAAACTCACTCAAGATGGCTGGCCTGAAAAAGCTGTTACGCTTTTTCGACCGAGTGTCCCCACTTTCTTCATTCCACCATTTCTCATCATCACCGTTCCCTTTAGCCTAGCCGGCATAATTGTGGAACGTAAAACTTAAGTCCTCATCCCGGCGAAATTAAAATACCGCTAATTTTACAGTAATTATGTGATATCTTCAAATAGATAAAAGATAATCGAAATGAGGAACAAGAGCGCCCTAGACAATATTATTTTACGTTAGAAACCGTTATCACGACTCACTTATCTGCTTTCGATTTCGAGCCATTTTGAAAATCGGCATTTATTTTCGCGTTTCTAAACAGCTGAAAACGGAAAGCCACTAGGTGACTTGTGATAACGGTACCTCACGCAAAAAAATATTGTCTAGGGCGCTCTTGTTCCATATTTCAATTATCTTTTATCTATTTGAAGAGATCACATAATTACTGTAAAATCAGCGGTATTTTAATTTCGCTGGGATGAAGACTTAAAGGTTTCATTTCATTTCATTTTTTTAAACAGAAAATTATTGATGTAACCTAAAGATTTGATTTTACACTTTCCTTTACTTATAAAAATAACCTATTTCTATATTTTCTAAAAATATCGGTGGCAGCAATTAACAATTACTTATAGTCTTTTCGGGTGCAGAGTAACACAGGCTAAATACTGTATAGACGTACTGGAACCCCTTCCCACCACAGAAAAAAAAATTAACCTCTCCCAACAAAAAAAAATCTAGATGTTTGCTTGATGCCATGAAACAAACCACAAATACTTAAAATTTCAACTTCGTTTAAGAACATTCTTAAAAGACAAGCACAATCATTCTCGCTGTGTTCTTGCTAACGTAAAGCTCTATGTAATTATCCACAGTGACTGAGAGCAATATCCAATGAGCTTATCGAATAATTTTTTTTTTTTTTTTTGTAAAATTTTCCTTTGCGTCAATGTGGTTGTTGGTCCTTGGGGACGTCTACCAACTCTTGTGAAACAGAACAGACCATGGAAGATGAAACCAGTGGCTGGAGTGAAAGCTCTATCTCTGTTCGTTGTATTCAAGATCTCAAGTTTACGAGCCCGTTTTACTCAATTTCACCTAAAACTTCATTGCTAATATTTCTTCTCTTCTAGTGACACCAACATTCAACACCAACTCTCAAGGCACTAAAAGTTAGAAACCACTGTAACGAAATAAGTCGTGATTACGCCACATCACATTAAACGATTCTTATGTGGTTCAGACAAAACTCGACAGATAGCAGCATTAGTCTCGCGGCAGTATCACCAGTCTCCAAACCTACTAGCGATAATATATTACATCTATTTCGTATCGAAGCAAGGTGCTGAAAATTTCAACTTCACTCACTGTCAGTTTACCTGGAAACACAATCTATGGCGTGATTTGTTGTAACATAAATTGTTATGTTCTGCAAGATATATTTTACTATAGAAACAACAAGTCCAAACTATGAAATAAGTGAAATATGTATTTCCTTATTAACCCTTTTAGGATTTTTGGTAAGTTTTGTTACCATGGCGTAGTATCGTCTTTGACTGCTTATTTAGGTTCCATAACAGGCATTTAAGTCGTTTTTTTAATTATTAGTGAAGTTAAGGACGGACCAAAGAACACCCCAGATGCGTTTTGGAACCAGATGGTCAACTTGGCGGCGCCAAGTGGGGACGAAGGACATGACTTTTCTATTTTTTCTTAAGGCAAATTTTTAAAAAAAATTCACGCCTTTAGTTTTGAAGATGTCAGATTGAAACTTTGCATACGGTTTGTGTGTACCTTTGGGTTTTCTCAATTTTTTTGAGATCCCTACGTAAAACCGGGGCCGGGCTCGAGGGACGCAAATGTTCCTTGGGGGTAATTTTTCAGAAAAAATTCCTTTTTTTTTTTTTTTTTTTTTTTACGATTTTTCCAGTTGAGGTGTATGATATGGATATGCAAGTGATACCGTTGGAGAGAGCTCGTTACACTAAAGAAAATGACTTTTGTACCCTGACTTTAGGCAAAATAGTAATGACACAGTAAACTTTTATAATACGTATATTTATGTGTATATATATGTATATAGGGCCTAAATTCAGACTTTTAACAATTTTTCCGCCCTTAGTTTTCAATATACAAGATTGAAATTTTGCAGGTATTATGTACACTCATGTCCAAAGTTATTGTCGTATGTCTATAAATATGTTGTTGTAGGAACATAATTTGATAATGAATTCGCCCGGTAATGTTATGTATGTGTATAATCGGCAAAGACATGTATGTGGAAAATTTCATGTCAAAAGATCAGTAAATAAGAACAATAAAACGAAAATAGAACTTTCTTGTCCACTTAGCAACATTTTATTTTACTCATTCTAATTTTCGTATTTATAATTCTTTTCCTATGAAATTTATCACAAATATAGATTCCCTAATTATACACATTGTATCAGTATTAAAAGTACTCTATAAAATCATTATCAAATTATATTCCTACAAGAAGACAGTTACAGATATGCGACAATCATTTTCGACGTGAGTGTACATAACAGCGTATTTTTGTAAAAGAAATTCAGATTCCTACGTCAACCTAGGCCCGGGCCAGAGGGGCAAATTGTTTTGGCAGGATTGTCAAAAAAAGCGGGCTTTTTTTTTCAAATTTTCCGATTCATGTGTATGATTCGGACATGTGAGTAGTACCGTTGGAAAGGGCTTGTTATACTGAAGAAAATGGCGTTTGAACCATGACTCTAGGTCAAATAGTAATGTTGCAGTACATTTTCGAAGTGATATATATTTGGAAAAAAAAAAAAATGGGTCATCTTCAGACTTTCAAAAATTCCTCCAGGCCTGTTTTTAAGATAGTCTACAAGATTGAAATTTTACACACGTAGACTATTATATACACAACATCGCATTTTTTAAAATTCAGATCCCTGGGAGAACCCAGGCCCAGGCCAGAGGGGCGCAAAAATTTCGAATTTTTTCCCAAACAATCTCCCGGTTTTTTCAGATTTTTCCGTTTCTGGTGTATAATACGGACAAGTGATTAGTGCCATTGGAAAGTATGCTCTATCCTGAAAAAAACGAAGTATAAATCATGATCCTACGATAAATAGTAAGAAAGCAGTAGCTGTTTGAATAAAAGTCTAAAATTTACCTCAAAAAATGGAAATCATAAAAGGGTTAAATCCATGTCGTGTCCGTTTTACAGAAATGTTACTGACTTCATCATTGGTAGGAATTTTGTGAAAAAAAAAAAAAAAAAACTGTAGAATACAATTTACGACCAAATATATTAGACAAGTAGTTCTGAAAGCGGAGTCCGCGGACCATCGGGGGTCCGCGACGCGTAAAAATCAAAATGTGTTGTAATAAAATGGAACTCAAAGCTGTTATGCAAGAAATATTTTTTAAGTTACTGAAAAGAAAGCAATTAAAAATTATACCTACGTTTGTAAATTTAAATGTTTTCCTACTTTACTAAATTTGTGCCCTGAAGCTGGTCAACTGTTATATAGGACTACTTGAAGAGAGAGAAATTTCTTCTTTGTTAGGGCACTTTTTCAAAAGCAGTTCTTCAAAAGCAAAAGAAAAAGGATTTCATCTTCAAGTGGCAGAAAGCTCCCATCACTACCATCAATTCCAGATCTTTTTTCTTTCTTTCTTTTTTCTTTTTTTCTTTTTTCTTTCTTTCTTTTTTTACAAAAAATGAAGTAAATGTTAGTCATTCCTTTGCTTATAAACATCAAGCCTCTCCCGCAATACTGGGATTTCTGAAAAAAAAAAAAAAAGACGAGAAATCTCTCTCAAAACTTGTTACTAAACGGCGTGACAAACATCTTGGCATTTGAAGGCGGCGCTCCAAGTTCCCTTTAGATGCTACTAACAAATGAGAGTCCAGCGGTATTGCCACGTTTATTTTGTACACATCCACGTCTATCCTCTGCCACCTGATCGCGCTGTAGTTCGTCTGCTTAGCCATAGTCACACCCCTTAGCACTTAGCAACATCGCGTCAGAGCTTGCGTTTTATTCGTTTAGCTGAAATGCCAAGATGTTTGTCACAGGCTTTAGATCTGCGCTGTGAGTACGAAGAGTTGTCTAAAAAGGCGTTTCAACATTTGATGCCTTTCTTTACCATTTACTTATGTGAGGAGACCTTTTCTGCTCTTTGCAGTATTAAAACTTTAAAGCGAAATTCTCTTAATGTGAAATCGGACCTAAGATTGATAGTGACAAAAATTATTCCAGATTTCAATGCAATTATGGAAAAACACAAAGATTTTTATTTCTCACATTAGTGACTCCACACTTGAGAACATTGTTTATCAAATGAATTTCCTTCTTTTAAAAATGATATCGAGTCTTGAAAGGTACTGTATTTTCAATTGAAACTTCGTTCACTAGAAAACAATCATGTATCTTTAGAATTAATTACTTATTGCATTATTTTTCTTGATCTTTCTCTTGTCAATAATAATTCTAATTAGTATATTTTTCAATACCATGTGAAATTTCAGATAGCATTGCAAGGGGGTCCGCGGATCACTTTCCGAATGAACAAGGGGTCCTCAGATCCCTTCCCGAATGAACAGGGGGTCCGCGTTATCGGAAAGTTTGAGAGCCACTGCTCTACGCGAACAAGATATGGCTGAAATTACTCACCAACACGACGGCTGACGTTCAGCAGATGTCGAAAGAGGACTTTCGTCTGTGTTTCTATTACTATACCGCATTGACTTGATCCCTAGTCTTCCGTTGCAAGCGCTGCTATTGTCTGAAGGAATTCCACTCGCTTTCTCTCGTTTAGCAACAGCTGAATCCTTATTGGCTCAACGCGAGAGTGTGTAAGGGTGTGAGCTTTAGTTCGAATTTTTCTCACGGCTCAAGACATTTTGGCAGCACAATAGCTATGGCAAGAGCGGTGGAGAAAGTGTGTGTATTCCGGAGGTGCTTACTTTGATGACGATTAAGTAAATGTATACATATTTTATGGTAATAAAGTACTACACTAAAATTCCTGGAAGCTTTTGACTGTGCCTCGTATAGTAATTGATAGTTTTTTTATTTTGCGAACAAATTTTTTTTATTAATTTATACTAGCTGAACCTGCGCTCTCTATGCAGCGCATCATTCGCATATAAGCATAAATCTTCATGTCATTCCTCACAACATCTGTACGCGTCTCTTTACAGACAAGTGAAAGATGTCTTGATAAAAATCGACAAGAGGTGTCATAAAGGGGAGATTTTTATAATATCGCGCACCGTTTGCATGATTTGAGCCTACTTCTGGTTCGAGTTTCTAATTCATTATGATCAGTGTTTTCTTTCTTCTTGCATGCAGTATGTAAAAAGCAAATACACTGCGTACACAATTAATTATAATGTCAGTGATATATTGTGTTCATTGGACGAAACACTCCAAACAAAAAAGATTCATCTTAGCCTGGAGAAATTGTTATCTTTCATGTTTCATTATCATTTGGCCATTAAACAAACGCCTGAGAGATATACAACCCCAGTGTACAACTATGTTGTGTTGGAATGTATAATTCGTACGCTATGATGCTTTACTTTTTTTTTTTTTTTTGTAATTTCAACACTTGCGGTGTACCCCTAAAAAATGTAATAAAGAAATAACGGCCACGTTTTTTTTTAAAAAAAATTCAATTAAAACTGGACAATCTACACTAAATTTGGAATCGACCAGCGAAAACGACACGTTTCTAGCACTTGTGGTTTTGGAGATCTCATTGTCGAAAGGATTGGAGACAAACATATAAACTTTTCTTTGGAGACAAAGATATAAACGTAGCATTTTAATATATAGGTTATATATTTATGCAATGTTTATGAAAAACATATAGTTTTGAGTATCAGATTGTATTTAATGTTGTGTGATTTCTCTTAACAGTTAAACTCATGTTACTTGTAATATAATAAAGCAAATTAAATGTAGACGAATATCTTGAAAGAATTTCTACTGAAGTTACATTTGCCGAAGATCATTAATTAGCAATTAAAATTGAGCGCTAGATATGTAGTTAGTATAATGAACAATTATAGTCGAAAAACCTGTAATGAAACAATTTTGTTAATAAAACGTTATCTTGAGATTTGAAAGGGGGGAAAAAAATGAACCTAAAAATCAGTAATCACTTAGTGAGACACTTCTTCATCGCTCTTACATGGACTAACCAACGAACACTTTGAAGCCATTTTGCATATATATATTCTTTCTCTATTTTTGCTGTCATAAATCGTAATTTAATAATAGCGTTCACCGAACTGGTAAATTAAATATCACGGCCAAGAATAAAAAAAAAAAAAGGTAAGTAGGACAAAGAGAAAAAAAATAAATAAACATTAGAACATCCAAGACGGAAGCAACTACTGCACACAGAAGATGCATTGAAAACATAAAATCAACAAATAACTTCGCTCCTCACCCTCCTCTTCCTAAAAAAAAAAAAAAAAAAGTAATGATTAAATGGACTGTGGTCAACAGGGTGGGTCATTTTCTTGTCGCTCGTCCGAGCCCTAAAAAACATTACATCACATGAAATATTCGTTTGTGTTGTCCTAAAGATATTACGTCACCTTTAGGAGTGCATGACGTGTCTTTTTTTTGTAAAAAAAAAAAGAGAGAGAGAGAGAGAGAGAGAGAGAGGAAGAGAGAGAAGATAAGTAATTCAATTCTTCTTTTTTATTATTATTTTTGTTCTTTCTCTCTTTCTTCACAAAGTTGCCTTTGGACAAGTTACCAAAAAAAAAAAAAAAAAAAAAAAGAAAGAAAGAAAAAAGAAAGAAAGAAAGGGTAAAAAAGAAAAGTTGCAAAGCTTGTTCGAGGTCCGAACAAGTTAATTAAGTCGTTTTGTGTCGGCGATATCAACTCATTAATAAGAGCTCTCCTTTATAGCGTTGGGAGTTTTTTTTTTGTTTTTTTTTTTAAGATAGTGGTAATAAGAGAGAGATAGAGATTGTTTATTGACCAAGGAGTGTGTATGCATTACAGATGCAATTAAACACCAATAGATACTATCGTGTTTAACCATTAAAGGGAAAGCCAAAAGCTGTCAATATTTCTGAGATGGAACTTAGTTTCTTTTTGTTTCCTCCCCTTTTGAAAGTGTCAAAAAAAGCCAACAACAATATTTTGAATGTCTTTTCTTAAGAGGGCCCCATCACGACGAAATTAAAATACCGATAATTTTAGAGTAATTTTGTAATATCTTCAAATAGATAAAGAGATATTCTAGAAGTGGAACAAGAGCTCGCTAGACAGTATTACGTATTTTACATGTGATACCATTATCAGGACTCACTTATCTGCTTTCGATTTCCAGCCACTCACAATAAAATGGCATTTATTTTCGCGGTTTTTTAAATGGCTGCAAACGGAAAGCTACTAACTAGGTGACTCGTGATAACGGTACCTCATGTAAAATAATATTATCTAGGGCACCCTTGTTTCTCACATTTCGGTTATCATTTATCTATTTGAAGATATCATATAATTACTGTAAAATTAGCGGTATTTTAATTTCGCAGTGATTAGGACTCTTAAGAAGACGTGATAAGAATATTATGTTTAAAAAAAGAATAATGATTTAGTATTATTATTATTACATAAAACATTTGTTTTTATTATTACTACAAGTTCTGGTTTTTCTTAATTCTGCTCACACTTCCTTTTTATCTCATAGGTATTCCTTTCAGGAGAACTTTTACATGATTTTTCCAAGAATGACACTTTATGTGTTTGTAAACATACATGGCTCGTAAAAAGAGATAGTGAATTTCTTTAGTAACCGGTCTAACCGCTCACACGGTTTAGTCATACTTATACATCGTACGATAGATAGGCTTTTGAGCAGGACAAGGTTGTCCTGAAACGAAATGATAGGGTCATTTCCTGGTTTCTTCCAGGTGTGAAATGAAATGAAGACAAAAAGAAAAAAAAAAATCTGGTTTCAAAAGCTAAATGGTTACAATGATGTAGTAAGAGAAGTTCAATATGTAAAAGTAATCTTCAGAACCCAACTAATTGTTTCACAAACTATGGCGAAAGATAAAGGATCATATTCTCTAGATGCGATATGATTTTTTTCTGTATCAACACGTTCTCAGCCGCATGTGATCTTGGTTAATTTATTATTATTATTATTATTATTATTATTATTATTATTATTATTATTATTATTATTATTATTATTATTATTATTATTTGCAATATCAAGTAAGTGTTCAGCGTAGGTAGGTGTTTATCTTATAGGATTCTTACCCACGCAACCTGGGTTCGAATCCTCATAGGTTCATGCTTCAACGTCAATGTCAATCCATATTCAGTATGATATAGAAGATTATCTTCCGTGGAGACGGAAAGAAATGTTCGAATGAAAGAGAACTGGAGTAGGACCATGAATGGAGGGAAGGATTTACAAACATATTTCCTTCAGTTATTCCAGATTTGATGTTTTCAGTTAAATTAAACAATTTTCTAACTCACGTACGATCAGTTTTTTTTCTTTCTTCTCACATACAGAATGTAGTGAAATAATACATTATGGATACAGTGACTTATAATATCACTGATATATGGCACTATTGGAAACGTGCTGCAAACAGTAGAGATTAATGTTGAAGTGGACAATTCCCTCCATCACTTCCACTGGAACAGTCTATTTTAATGCTTGCTTATCAACTGTTGTCTGCTGGTTGGAATGCTAGGTGTAGGTGTAAGATGGGTTGCATCTGTCCAGGCGTGTGTGATAGCAGCAAAAGTACTTGACTCTACCTAATAGAATTATAGCAGTCAGGGAGAAGATACTTTTGTTGCTGACTGTACATAAATTTACAAACCGAAACTAGAAGATTTTCGAGACAACACGAGAAAGCTTTCCAAGAATCTAGACGAGACGATATAGTAGATTGGGGTGAATAGGGCCACTTTCAAGAAAATTACCTTGTACTACTACAATTAGTGCTTTATTAAAGAACTTTTTACAGATTTATAATATACCATATCTCTACTATAAAATTCACAAAAAATCATTTTCTTCAAAAATTGTATAATACTATAAAAATGTATATATATACTCGCCTCGAATGGCCCTATTCATCCTAACATATCTGGGTGAATAGGGCCGTTCGTAAGGTGAATAGGGCCACACATATATTAAGTGGATTGAAACCACACACAATTGTAAAGTCTTACTAAAACATAGAGTAGAATTCGGATACATAATATTTTAGAATAATAGAAGGTGTAAACGGTAGATTTAAGTGCTCATAAAGTGATATATTTATAATTGACGTTTCTTACTCTGCAGACCTTGAGCTGTTAGCGTTAATTTTTGCTTCCTTATTACATATTTCAATTGTACAACCGGACAAAAAAAATATACTGCTTCTTGTACGTCATCTGTGTTTAACGCTCATAATTTCCCATCTGAAATAAGAAAGTGAGACAAAAAATATGGAATTCTTATATCACCACTATGTATAAGACGATAGATAGGATGAATGGGTGTGGTGTGGTTGATGCATGCATTCGTACAAAATTAAAGTGGGAAAAAAATCTTCCAGTTTTACTTCCCAAGGTTATGCAGGGTAGGCTAAAGGAGACGGGGATGATGCGAATGAATTAAATGTTGGAATGAAAAAAGTGGGAGTAAACGGGAAAACCCCGATAAAACCCATCTACACGGTGTTTGTCCACCACTTGGCGCAAGCTGGGATTCAACCAGGGACCCCACACACTGGAGGTGAACGTTCTGCCATTGAGCCATCGCGGCTCCCTAATCAAAAAGTATGGCTCTGTTCACCCTAACTAGCTATGGTCCTATTCACCCTAATTGGTAATATATAGAAAAATAAGTTGGCAACCCTGTTTAAGTTCCTTCACGATTATCATGCTAGTCATAACAACTTGAGTTAACCTTGTTGAAGATAGGAAAATCAAACTTCTGCACTTCCAACAAAACTATATAGCGTAACAAGAAATAATACAGGACAGAAGTATTAAAAATACGCTATTTTTCTTAACACTTGCATTCAATTGATGATGAAAGTTGCTCTGTAATACAATCAGCGTCCAGCATTCACTCAATGTAACTGCACAATGAACTTGTAGAGACTCACAGTAAAGACACGGCGTGGCATTCGCTTCGCTGCTTCTGTTCTATAAACAAGTAAGGTGAGTAACGTAACGAGTGGCCCTATTCATCCGGTGGCCCTATTCCACCGAAGCTACCCTACTTGTACCCAATTTACGAGACAAGATGGGGAAAACATTATTTCTCGTCTGGCGGGCAACAGTCAATTACGTTATTAATTGGTGCACGCGCTTTCTCGAACTCGATCTCTAACTCTCTTCGCACTTGTGTTGCCCAGGAGATGAGATTTGGGGGTTGTCTGTTCTCGAAAACTGCATTTAATTCTATTGGAAAAAACTCTGTTTATGTTTGGTACCTCGTCTTACTCATGAGCAATACTTCTATCCACTTATGTATAGGACTCATACTCTCATAAGGTTATGCTCATTGCCCAAGAAGTGAGCTCGTAGGTTGGGATTTCTTTCGCTCGAAGCAGCAACACAAATATAACAGTAAGAGCAAAGAAACAAAGTGGAAGGGTAATGAAAGATGTATAGAGGGTGAAACACTCACTAATCTCAATGGACAGACATGTATTTGCAAAATCACTGACAAGTAACACTTCCCAAGTGTAACACTCCGATTTTGACAAAATTTGGTAGGGAGATACTACACATAAAATAAACGAATAAGTGTTTTTTTTTTTTAATTATCTGTGGAAAAACGATTCTAAGGGGACAAAAGCCCCCATCCAAAATTTTGAAAGTTGACACCCGAAAGGCAAAAACAAGTGGACCCAAGTGAATTAAATTGTGCACAGATATTGCAGACGTAAAATGAGGGAATACATGTTTCGTACTTGCCTGGAGATCAACAACAAGCACAAACAGTATAGCGTATTTTATAGTATTTCTGGAGGTACATTTAACCCTTACAATGTTTTTCCGCATAAACAAAAACACATGTCGATTAATTTCCTCCTTGCTGTTGATGTGCCAAATTTAAAGCAAAACAAATAGGGACACTTGAGAAACACGAAAGGCCTTATTTTACATAGAGTTTTTATAATATCTACACACAATTTCATTTGTTTCGGTACACGCCTTCCAGTGCTATTATGGTAATATTTACTTTTTTTTCGGAGGGGGTCTAGGCCCAAACACTGTTCTTCCTCACAAATTAAAACACGTTTCAGTTATTGTTTTGCGAATTGTCCCTATACGGATTTTCGAGACAATTCTCCATATTCTTTAGGAACTTCTGACGTATACTTATTTGCACTTTTGTACTTATTTTCGTAATTAATGGTTTAGAAGGTCAGTGCAACATTCAACCGTTTTCTTTCAGAAAAATACGAAACCCAATTACCTCTTTTACGTCTACAATATCTGTGCACAATTTCATTCATTCGGTGCACTTCTTCTTGCTTTTGGACCTCAAATTTCAAAATTTTGGGTGGGGGCTTTTGCCTCCCAAAACCCGTTTTTCCACAGAAAACAAAAAACACGTATTCGTTTATTTCATGTATAGTATCTACCTGCCAAATTTTATCAAAATCGGAGTGTTACACCTGGGAAGTGTTACTTGGAGTTAACTATCAACGTCTTCAACATCAAGTTTGTTCGTTTTCTTTTAGTGACTGATTTCTGGAAATAAGAGAAACAAAGACGGGCGCCACAGCACTTTGAGCTGGATATGGTTGTTTAGAAGAAGGGAAATCAAACAAGAATGCAGAAGAAAGGAGAAAATATTTTAGGGAATGGGGTAAAATGAACAAATGGGAATACGACTGATTTTGGTTTCCTGATTTTAAGTTTCCAACCCCCTCCCTTTAGCACCGAGGCTATATGAGACCTGGATTTACAGTTTAAGGTGGTTGTATCCGAACCACTGAAGTACATTCAAACTTCAAGGCTGTCCCACCGGAAATCGAACCTGGGAACCTTACTTACACTCATTTCTCATTTTATTACACCAAGATTTTTACAAGCAGTATGTGCGTAAAGAGTGTGTGTGTCTCTGTTAGGAAAACACAAACAACAATCTGCTAGTTAACAGTGTATTTTGCTACCTATACAATAAATAAATAAATAATTTATCCCAGCAAAATAAATACTGTCAATTTATTGGCTACGAAAGATATACTTTTTAGCGTTACAAAATTTCATTTCTTGTTTTTAAGAGAATGAAAATTGACCACCAAACATGTAACTATATTGAAATCTATGTGATCTGTCTTGCAATTGGAGAATATTTCAGTTAAACAGAAAATAAAGCAAACCGAAAACTAACCTAATAAAAAACATTGTAAAAAAATTAAGAAGTTGGCTACATGAAAAATATGAAAACGCTATTGTAGATACCTATATTTATACTCTGACGAAATAATTGTTGGAAAAATCCAGAAGAAAAACATGAATTAAAAAGGTATGATTCATTCAAAGTCAAGAATTATCATTATCACATAAATGCAAATTTATTTGTCATGGAATTCTCTTTGAGTCAAACATCAGTAAAAGAAAGAAAAAAAAGTGTGAAAAAAGATGCCCTCTAGTCCACTTTATCTCATCAAAGAGATGCTCAGCCAAACCCAATGAGGTAGGTCTCCTCGGATGATGTGGATGACTCACGCGCAGTATCCTCTTGGGGCGAAGGTGATTTAGGAAGTTTCTCTTCCGTAACTCCTCATTATAACCAGACAGAGAGAGAGTCTTTTTTTTATCACGTGTTGCTACTAAACGATTTTTTCTTCTTTTTATAATAAAACTTGTGACACGGAAACTAAAATTTTTCTCATATTTATCAGACACAAGAAATCTAAACAAACAAGTTGTATTATAATGAAGATGTCGTAGTAATGCATAGGTAGGTTAGTAGGAGTAGTATTTCTTCGGTAATAATAAATAAAAGAAAATAAATTTATACGCAGTTATGAACTATATGCAACACGTGTAGAAAGAGGCAAAAAATATACGACACAGTTTCTGGATACAGTCTTTACTAACGTCTTTCATTCCGACCAGTCTTACGTGTGGCACCTGAGTAGTATCCGGACCGAATCTCACGAGAATTGGAGAAAAGTGCAAATTTCTCACGAGAATTGGTATAATTTCGCCTTATTTCTTACGAAAATTGGTACAAATTTCCTTTATTTTTTACGAGAATTAGTGTATAGTGCAAAATTCTCACGAAAACTGGTACAAATTTCCTTCATTCTCACAACAATTGCTCAACAGTGCAAATTTCTCACGAAAATGGGTGTAAATTTCCTCTGATATGTTTTATCATATATTTTAATACAATTTATGTTGATTTATTCAATTTATGCTAATTACTTACCGTTTTTTCCAAACCTTTAAGAAACTTGTTGCTTCCTTTCTTATTCCTCACTCAAGTGGTGAAAAAATAACTGAAGGAACTTCAGAACATGTTCACAGAGGTCTTTTTTGTTAATCTTGAACACAGTTGGTCTTGGTATTCAAGAAACTAATTCTAAAGAAAGAATACACATATAATGAAAGAATGGAAGGTTGTAACATGAGGTAACTAAAGGGAGAAGGTGGAAAACAAAGGATAAAAAAGTAGCCTTAGTCCTATATGTAAACAAAACGAGGAGTGGAAAAAAGACAATAGAAGGTTAGAATTCGTAACAGAGGCTTTTTGTAACACTGTCACATAATTTTATCATTTTGTCATTAAAAGAAAGAAGAAACTGTCACTTAAAAGTGACATATAGGTTTTGGTGAATGCTGTAGTTGTAGGGGTCCGAAAAGAGTGTTTTAAACATGTGAAATAACTTTTAGAAAACATGGGAAATGTCGATAATACATTATTGTTAAAAGCACAGCCATATGTTAGCTAAGAGTCAAAAGATGGAGAGAACCCTTTGATGGGGCAGTAAAGAAAGGAGAGAGAGAGAAACCTGTTTGTATGTGTGTGTTCCAGGTTGTTGGAGGGGCGAAGTGTGATTTCCTTTGGAGTAAAATACCTTGTTTAATTTGGGCTGAGAATTGCACCCTATGGAGAAATAGCAGTTATTATTCTGAAGGACAGAGATTTTAAGAAACAGATAGTTAAATGTTACATGTCACTTTGTAAAAATTATTGTATTGCCCCATACTGAGGGACGGGACATAGGATTGCAGGGGAACTGTGTTCTCCTTTTGAGCAAAGAAACACTTTTAAATTAGCGTGCGACATGTTAAGCATTTCTTAAGGACCTTGCCACATAGAGAGAGAGAAAGAGTGACCCTTGTTACCTGAGTTTGAAAGGGGAAAAAGACTGAATGAAATTTTTACGCAAGACAACTTTCCCTTTTTTTGCTTTTGGAAGAAGTCTTCAAACAAGATTTCTTTAAGGTATTTCCGCATAAATGATTTTATCCTTTTAAAAACTAGATTATTGAATTAATTATTTATGAATATTAATGAGATGGTAATGAATATTAATGAGGTGGTAAAGAAAGAATGATTTTTTGTGTTTTGCGTATATTTTAGAGGTATATTGGGATATATGTAATATAGAACAGTACATATTGTATATAAATGTATCAGAAATTGGGGAGGAAATGGGCGCAACTCTAAGAAACGTATTTTATGTATTGATATGGTATTTTCAGTAGCTGATATGGGATTTTAGCATAGAATATCATCTTTTGGATACTGTATGGGTCTAATGGTGTACGAAGCTTAGACGAATGACAAATTACATGTATATATGAATATATGACTAGTTTGTAAATGGGTACATGTATGTGTAGCTGATATGGGATTTTAGCATAGAAAATATCATCTTTTGGATACTGTATGGGTCTAATGGTGTACGAAGCTTAGACGAATGACAAATTACATGTATATATGAATATATGATTAGTTTGTAAGTGGGTACATGTATGTGTAGCAGATATGGGATTTTAACATAGAATATCATCTTTTGGATACTGTATGGGTCTAATGGTGTACGAAGCTTAGACGAATGACAAATTATATGTATATATGAATATGTGATTAGTTTGTAAGTGGATACATGTATGTATGTATATTGGTTCGGATATTGGGACAGGAATATATGTATCATATTGTAGACATATTATGTTTCGTTTGCATGTAAGTGTTTTAAGCATGTGTTGTTGGATTGCGTGGCTTTAGGCGCTATACTAGGTTGGGTAGCTTGTACCTCTTGGTTGTATTGTATTAATATTGGATTGTAGCCTTATTTTATCGTAATGTAGAGTTGTATATCTTGTTCTGGTGATATGCGAGGTGAATGCAAACGCCTGAACTGATTGTATTATATTAATATTGGATTATATTGTAGACTTATATTGTGACTCCTTATGTATATAAGTGTTTTAGATTACCTTGAATACCATGTTAGGATGTATATATTATGATTTTTACGTACGTAGATGCTTGTTAGACATGTCCTAGTGGTATTTTAAGTACAAAGGATATCATTGTGGTATAAGCCATTTACATATAGATATATTTTCACTACAGTATTGTAATGACATTTATTGGTACCTTTACTTACTTCTAAGGTGCTTGTTCACCTTGTAGAAGACATTACGGCGTCAACATGGTTTCCAACTTAGGATGATTTATTGTAGGAACATAAAATATGATAAATATGTATAAATAACCTTATATGAAGCATACGTATTCTTCATTTATCTTATATAGAATACAGATACTTCGTAATATATCAATATTTGTTTGGATATACTCATAGGAATAAAACATATTATTGTAAATTGTAACGCTTTATTGTATTTATATAGTCTACAATGTTTTAGTGACAATATTGGCATATTTATATACATATTTAGATATATTTAAATAAGATATTTACTATACGTAGAATATTCTTCATAACTTATTTCCATATTTACATTATATATACGTAGAAGTATCAACAGATAGGTCTTGTGAAAACTTATGGACATATTTGATAATATTATGACTATGTTACGACATCATGGCACCTTTAGACAGTCTACTATTTACATAGTTACTTGTATATATACAGAATACCAATCATTTAACACACTTAATACTTTGATAACCATATGGCAATGTTCTATAGTCAGTAATACTGTTATGATTTAATCGTCGTCTTTTATTTTGAACTTTCTGATGTGTTTTAGTTTCAGACTTGGATACGATGACAAACCCTGGCTTACGAACAATTCTTCCTGGATTGTGTAACTGTTTTTTCTCAGCTTTATCCCGAACTAGTTGATAAAAGTGATCAAAGTTAATTTCTTGTCGTGTACGATGATTTAAAGTTATTCCTCTAATTTTAAATACATAATCTACTTTACCTGTTTGAACTTCTTTCATTCTATAGGCATAATTTTTTGGCCCTAAGCCTATAAATGCATCAATTTCCCAGCCATCAGGAACTTCATTAGTTAACTGACCGAAATAGGAACCCAAAGGAAGTGGAGGCTTTTCATTACGTCGTTGTACAAACATAATACTGTCTGTGTCACAATACAATACACGATCAGGATCTATAGCTGTTAGTAACTCAAAGTTTTAGACGCGCCCACGAGGTGATCAAGGCTGCAAGGACAACATTGGAAAATTTCCATGGTTTGTTTTTGTTCTCATTGTTTTTATATGATACAATGAGATGTTGCTCTCCAATAGGCAATACAGTTTGTACCTCATATTGTGGTGCCCATAGATAACTTAAAAGTTTTTCTGGAGTATCTACAATTACAGATTGAGATAAATCTGTTCGCTGTCCCCATTTGCCATATAAGGAATTGAGAAATATTTTGGAAATATATCTTAGACCAGGATTTGATTGAATGTTATTTTCCGTTAACTGAATGCATTCATGAACATAATAGTCTGCAATATATTTCTCTTGATCTTGTTTAGTTTTTCACCAGCTAGGAAATCCTGAAGACTCCTGTTTCATTTTTAAGAAGGAATTGACATAATCTTTAAACAGATTATCTTCTGATCCAGATAATTTGAATTCCCAAATTTCAATAATTTGTAGAATTTTGTATCCGAGATCTAAAGCCACATGAAGTTCAGGAGTACAGTATGTACCAGTAAGGACACGCTCGGTATCATTATGCACGCAATTGTTGTCACTTTGTTCCATACACGTACGACATAACCCAAACAAAAGGCGTTCATTACATGTATATGGTAAAATTGGAAAATATAAGTCTTTGGGAGGTAAGATACTACATTTGACTAATCCATGAATACTTTGCACTTGTGGAAAGTCAGGCCCCTTGTATATTATAGGTTTACCTATAGGCAATGGCTTATGTGCCATTACCCAGGGGTAAAGACTGGTAACATCATAATATGACACAAACTCTTCGCTGGTACATTCGTACAAGGCTTAAAACATTCTGTTCGTCCACCATGAAAACTATCTTTAGGTATTAGATGATCAACAAGATCATGACACTGTGTTTGAATAAACTGTTGTAATTTTTTGTCATTTTTTATCATGTGGTCCCATTCACACTCCCACATTTCAATGACATTAAGATTTAATTTTTTAAGAAATGCTATTTTTATGGTAGTGTTTTCATACCGATCTTGTAGCGATGTACCTTGCTTAGAGGCTGAATCTAGGGACACGTGTCGTAGTGTAGGATAACAGTTTAAGCACCCGTGATAGTAACAGCCATGAAATTCGTAAACTGTATTTGTTTTACTTTCAAATCCATCAACCTTATACCTCCCAAATCGTTTTTCCAAGCCATTTCCAGAATGAAGAATTTTATTACCAGTAATACGTTCTAAGTATCGCAGCCAATACATTGCCTTCGGAGTTTGACGATCACGATGGTCAAACCCATAGGGTGGAATAATGGGAATAATTTCTTTGGGTAAATATAAGGTACGATACGTTAGTATTGCCAAACTAGCAATAGTTGACGCGACGATAAAACATTGGATACCATCTGTTTTGTCTTCAATTAAGTTTGAAAATTTAATGACAGCCTCTGCTAAAATTTTAACATCATTCCGACAATATTCAATCATTTCCTTTTGGAGATTATACTCCTCATTACTTGCAACACGTTCTTTGTGCCATATGATAAGTTGCTCTCGATCTTCAGTACTCCTTGAATCCGGATCAAAATATTTTAACTCAGGAATTTTGCCTATGTAATTTTGGTTCTCTAATGTATTAAACAAGTACGGGAAATCTCCCTTTCGTAAATTTTCAGAAAGACCTAACGTCTTAGGTAATTTAGATAATTTAACTCCCATATACAAATATGTGTCACGGAAGTAAATCTTTTGTCCTAAACGCATTTCAATAATTTTTTGCCCCGACATTATTACTTCAGGTGTAAAATGATGGTTTATTATCAAAGTTTTAGCACAGAATTGCATATCATAATTACTGCCATTATGGGAAAGTACAATGATTTTTTTAAACATTGGACGAGTTATTAATACATGATTAACAAATTCATCAATGTTGTGAAAATCAAATGAACGGAATCCATTTTTATCGCCGCATACAAAACATGTATCATCAAGCTTCATATCCTTACACTTATAACAAGCATGAATACAATTTACGAAATTTACGTGATGTTCTTGTTCTCCCTGTTCAGTTTTAGGAAGCAACATTGTTTCTACATCAAAGATAATGTACAAAAAGGTATCTACATGCTGCATCATAGCCGTTTGAACAAAACAAATATGGTCATCGCTTACATATGTATAACATGTTTTACAATAACGTTCACCACATCCATGTTCAGACTTGCGTGAACGCATGTCAATCATAGTACCACAATGGACACAAATTTTCTTTGTTTCGCATAAACTTTTTCCGCAAACATTTATTGTTTTATGATTAGCAAAACATTCTTCTGAAGAAAACAGTCTATGACAATGAATGCACTCGACTTTAATATTATTATCATTATTACAAACATTGTGATACTTTTCACACATTGTGCATTTGAAGATACACTTATGATTTTGTGTATGATGATAACCTTTCAAACAATACTGACAATATTTCCGTTTGTTTAATAGTGTTGTAATGTTGGTAATTAATTCGTAGTGTCCTTCACTGTACTAAATCAAAATTTTCTTTGATGCATGTATTCCAGGATAAATTACATTATAGTTTCGAGTCAAACCATTCGTTTCGTAAACAACAATTTGATAATGAGGCGCTAGCTTATTTTCAAACTTTTTTTACATCATCAATAGTACACCCATTACAGATTTCAATGTCAACTTTAGCACTGACACACAATTGTTTTGCTTGTTTTATTAATCGTTCAGAATGATGTTTCAATTCATATACGTAGTTATAACGATGATCAGCCCTACCCATTCCAAGAATAATACCCTTGGGAAAACAATACACATCCTTTTCTACAGGAATAGTACATTGTTCCAGGTGTGTTACAAGATCAACAAATTTTGATGAACCCCTAGTTCGTCCCCTACCTTTACGTGAATCAACAATATGAATTTTGAAATTTACTTTATCACCTAATAAATAATTTTCATTACTATTTAAAACATTTTCAATATTACGAAATAAAATGTCGGAGCTTAAATTCGACTTTTGACGCCACGAAATGTATATCGGTTTATTAATCGTAGAAGCAGAACTTTCTATTGTTATACCAACATACATATCATCATCGGCATCATTTAAAACGTGCTCCTTTACAAATTCAAATAACAACTGAATATATTTTTCAGGATCATCGATTTCACTAGTTTGCATACGTTCAATTGTAACTTCCTTTCCTGTAAGTCCAAAATAAGTATATTGTTTGGTTGTACTATTAACAATACGAAAATATTCATTTGTTTTACCACTTACATATATGTTAGGTTGTGATACAGAATTAGTATTAGGACTTGGAAAGTTTGTAAAATTTTCCATGAACACGCTAAAGTCATCTGTAGTTAAACTATCAGCTTTTCCTTCAGACACAAGTTCCATAAACATCTCACGAGCTAAATTCTTTATATTATCTTGACGAAAGAAGCCTACATGATATAAATCAATAATATCTTTTGCACACTTACATTTTTTCAAAACAACATGAGGATCACAACCAAAATGCATAAACAACGCCTGCAATAGCTTAGAATAAGCTTCATTGCTTACCCTTGCACCCGTAGCATGACATTGTGTTAACACTTCCCATGTAAATAAAACTTCGTTTGGATTTTCATATCCACGTGCTTCTTGTGCGGACAACATGGTACAGATCACAGTGTGTCCTTCCATTGTATTATTGACGCACAAAATTATGTAATTACAATTTGAATTATTGTTTCTTATACAGTAAATGTTTTACACAAGGATGTATTATAAATAAATTAATAGTGCTATTTACTGTACACACAGAAGATTGATGATTGTTTTCGCAGTTTTCAAATGACAAGGATTTGTAAGTAGATTTTTATGATATGATATGATTTACAATGCATTGAGAAAAGATACATTTTTAAGAATTTTTACACTTACCAGTAAATATAAATTACAATGTTCCGTATCTTTTTAAGTTTACCGACACTACACTTGAAAGCTTGTCGGGAATTGCACTAACACTTGCCGTTAACTACAATCATAAAACTTCCCGTAACTTTTTTAGTTTAGTATCGATGCACCATCCCTTGCCACACACTAACTATATTTTTAGTTCACCGAAGATATACATTCAAGTTTATCGGTTCACTACTTTCCGATAATTGTAATTTACAAATTGCCGTAATGAAAATTGCTTTAGACTAATTGCACCACTCAGTGTAAACTAAAAAATGTGTTTACTTTCCATTGATTGTTTATTATCAACACTAATAATTGGAAATTTCAAGAACTCCACACGAAGATTTCCGAAGATTGCCGAAGTTTCCCGAAGTTTTACGAAAATTGCCGAACTTAACCGAAGATGAACATAAGAGTTTATTCACAATTCCTGTACATGTTGGTAATTGTACCACACG
This sequence comes from Thermobia domestica, assembly GCF_964235325.1. Taxonomy (NCBI): domain Eukaryota; kingdom Metazoa; phylum Arthropoda; class Insecta; order Zygentoma; family Lepismatidae; genus Thermobia; species Thermobia domestica. The sequence continues at coordinate 57,721,448 of NC_137456.1, read as the reverse complement.
AATGGTTCCGAAAATTGCCGAACTTAACCGAAGATGGACATAAGAATGTATCAACAATTCGTGTACACGTTTAGTAAATGTAACTTCCAAAAGACTTGTAACTTTAAAGATCACCAAAGATATACTTCAAAGTTTATTATTAGATGTAACTTTGTAACAAAATTGGTATTTTAAAATAAATGATTTAACAACACAGAGTATAACAATAATTGACTTTGCTTTAACACTAGTAATTCTATAGTGCGCGGCGCGGCTTGCTGCGCTGGATTTATACTTTTAAAATTTAATCTCGTACCCAAAGACATTTAGTTCTGTAATGTCGTACCCAAACGCACTTAGTTTTGTAATCTCGTACCCAAAGTCATTTAGTTTTGTAGTTTCGTACGCAGATGCTTTAACATTTTAAATTAGTAACAGTAATATTACGAAATGTATTATAATTTACTCGAACAATTTGTAAATGCGCTATTAAAGTTTGCAACACTTCAAACTCGTAATACCAGCTACGCTGTGAAATTGTAAATAATTCGCTTCACACAAAGCTCAATGGAATTACATTTTGAAAATATTAAAAATTGTTGTGAACTTGTGTTACTGGTTTAAAAAATTCCTTCCTTAGTAATGCTAGGAATTTCTTTTGTTTGCCTTGCTACAGGTGTTTAAACTGGTTTAAACTAGTTTATTGTTTTTTTATTGTGAAAGACCCATTTGCTGTGCAAACTCCTTATTTATTTAACCTCTCGTAATAAATTACTCGAACACTTCGTGTGAGCATACCAAAGATGATCCGAAAATAATAAAAGTTGTGTCAACCTACAAATAATTCCAATAGAAACTGAAAGTAACATACTTACAATTATTTTATTCGTTCGCTTCATTAGAAGCTCAACTATTTTTTATCAAAACATAAACTTGAACATAAAAAAGTTATTTTAACACAACAAAAGACGATTAAACTTAAAGCAGTGTTGCAATCAAAAAATACAGGAACAAAAAAATTAAAACACAATGTTGCAATCCAAATTGCAAAAGAAAAAATTAAAAGTACAAGTTTAAAAATTGAAACATTCAAAGCTAAAATAAAAATACAGGAACAAAAAAAAATAAAACACAATGTTGCAATCTAAATTGGAAAAGAAAAAATTAAAAGTACAAGTTCCGAAAGAAAAAAACGTAAACTGAAAATAAAAAGTGCAGAAACAAAATTTAAAAAACAATGTGGCATCGAAATGCAAAGGTAAAAATACAGAACCAAAACTTAAAACAGTGTTGCAATCAAAAATACAGGAACAAAAAGTTTAAAACACAATGTTGCAATCCAAATTGCAAAAGAAAAAATTAAAAGTACAAGCTAAAAATTGAAACATTCAAAGCTAAAATAAAAATACAGAAGCAAAAAACTTAAAACGTAATATTGCAATCGAAATGCAAAGCTAAAAAATACAGAACCAAAACTTAAAACAGTGTTGCAATTAAAAATACAGGAACAAAAAAATTTAAAACACAATGTGGCAATCCAAATTGCAAAAGAAAAAAATTAAAAGTACAAGTTTAAAAATTGAAACATTCAAAGCTAAAAATACAGAATCAAAACACAATGTTGCAATCCAAATTGTAAAAGTACAACTTTAAAACAGAATGATACATTTTCAAATTCCGAAATTGTAAAAGTACAACTTAAAACAGAATGATACATTTTCAAATTCCGAAATAAAATAAAAATTACAAGTTAAGAAATAAAAAATTCAAACTGAAAACTAAAAATGCAGAAGCAAAAAATTTTAAAGAATACAATGTTGCAATCTAAAATACAAAAGAAAATTAAAAGTACAACTTTAAAACAGAATGATACATTTTCAAATTCCGAAACAACATTAAAATTACAAGTTAAGAAATATAATTGGAAACTGAAAATAAAAAATACCGAAAGAAAATTCAAAACAATGTTGCAATCCAAATTGCAAAAGAAAAAGAAAAATACAAACATGAGACATACGAACATTACCTAGTAGCATACAGACCTTATTTCCCCAAAATGTGTTGCAAACTCATGTCATTAAAATAATGACGGTAAAAGTCCAGGCCCATATACTACTTTTAATGTTTTCTTTTGCAATTTGGATTGCAACACTGTGTTTTAAATTTTTTGTTCCTGTATTTTTTGATTGCAACACTGTTTTAAGTTTAATCGTCTTGTGTTGTGTTAAAATAACTTTTTATGTTCAAGTTTATGTTTTGATAAAAAATAGTTGAGCTTCTAATGAAGCGAACCAATAAAATAATTGTAAGTATGTTACTTTCAGTTTCTATTGGAATTATTTGTAGGTTGACACAACTTTCATTATTTTCGGATCATCTTTGGTATGCCCACACGAAGTGTTCGAGTAATTTATTACGAGAGGTTAAATAAATAAGGAGTTTGCACAGCAAATGGATCTTTCACAATAAAAAAACAATAAACTAGTTTAAACCAGTTTAAACACCTGTAGCAAGGCAAACAAAAGAAATTCCTAGCATTACTAAGAAAGGAATTTTTTAAACCAGTAACACAAGTTCACAACAATTTTTAATATTTTCAAAATATAATTCCATTGAGCTTTGTGTGAAGCGAATTATTTACAATTTCACAGCGTAGCTGGTCTTACGAGTTTGAAGTGTTGCAAACTTTAATAGCACATTTACAAATTGTTCGAGTAAATTATAATACATTTCGTAATATTACTGTTACTAATTTAAAATGTTAAAGCATCTGCGTACGAAACTACAAAACTAAATGACTTTGGGTACGAGATTACAAAACTAAGTGCGTTTGGGTACGACATTACAAAACTAAATGTCTTTGGGTACGAGATTAAATTTTAAAAGTATAAATCCAGCGCAGCAAGCCGTGCCACGCACTATAGAATTACTAGTGTTAAAGTAAAGTCAATTATTGTTATACTCTGTGTTGTTAAATCATTTATTTTAAAATACCAATTTTGTTACAAAGTTACATCTAATAATAAACTTTGAAGTATATCTTTGGTGATCTTTAAAGTTACAAGTCTTTTGGAAGTTACATTTACTAAACGTGTACACGAATTGTTGATACATTCTTATGTCCATCTTCGGTTAAGTTCGGCAATTTTCGGAACCATTCGTGTGGTACAATTACCAACATGTACAGGAATTGTGAATAAACTCTTATGTTCATCTTCGGTTAAGTTCGGCAATTTTCGTAAAACTTCGGGAAACTTCGGCAATCTTCGGAAATCTTCGTGTGGAGTTCTTGAAATTTCCAATTATTAGTGTTGATAATAAACAATCAATGGAAAGTAAACACATTTTTTAGTTTACACTGAGTGGTGCAATTAGTCTAAAGCAATTTTCATTACGGCAATTTGTAAATTACAATTATCGGAAAGTAGTGAACCGATAAACTTGAATGTATATCTTCGGTGAACTAAAAATATAGTTAGTGTGTGGCAAGTGATAGTGCATCGATACTAAACTAAAAAAGTTACGGGAAGTTTTATGATTGTAGTTAACGGCAAGTGTTAGTGCAATTCCCGACAAGCTTTCAAGTGTAGTGTCGGTAAACTTAAAAAGATACGGAACATTGTAATTTATATTTACTGGTAAGTGTAAAAATTCTTAAAAATGTATCTTTTCTCAATGCATTGTAAATCATATCATATCATAAAAATCTACTTACAAATCCTTGTCATTTGAAAACTGCGAAAACAATCATCAATCTTCTGTGTGTACAGTAAATAGCACTATTAATTTATTTATAATACATCCTTGTGTAAAACATTTACTGTATAAGAAACAATAATTCAAATTGTAATTACATAATTTTGTGCGTCAATAATACAATGGAAGGACACACTGTGATCTGTACCATGTTGTCCGCACAAGAAGCACATGGATATGAAAATCCAAACGAAGTTTTATTTACATGGGAAGTGTTAACACAATGTCATGCTACGGGTGCAAGGGTAAGCAATGAAGCTGCAAAAGATATTATTGATTTATATCATGTAGGCTTCTTTCGTCAAGATAATATAAAGAATTTAGCTCGTGAGAAGTTTAAGGAACTTGTGTCTGAAGGAAAAGCTGATAGTTTAACTACAGATGACTTAAGCGTGGTCATGGAAAATTTTATAAACTTTCCAAGTCCTAATACTAATTCTGTATCACAACCTAACATATATGTAAGTGGTAAAACAAATGAATATTTTCGTATTGTTAATAGTACAACCAAACAATATACTTATTTTGGACTTACAGGAAAGGAAGTTACAATTGAACGTATGCAAACTAGTGAAATCGATGATCCTGAAAAATATATTCAGTTGTTATTTGAATTTGTAAAGGAGCACGTTTTAAATGATGCCGATGATGATATGTATGTTGGTATAACAATAGAAAGTTCTGCTTCTACGATTAATAAACCGATATACATTTCGTGGCGTCAAAAGTCGAATTTAAGCTCCGACATTTTATTTCGTAATATTGAAAATGTTTTAAATAGTAATGAAAATTATTTATTAGGTGATAAAGTAAATTTCAAAATTCATATTGTTGATTCACGTAAAGGTAGGGGACGAACTAGGGGTTCATCAAAATTTGTTGATCTTGTAACACACCTGGAACAATGTACTATTCCTGTAGAAAAGGATGTGTATTGTTTTCCCAAGAGTATTATTCTTGGAATGGGTAGGGCTGATCATCGTTATAACTACGTATATGAATTGAAAAATCATTCTGAACGATTAATAAAACAAGCAAAACAATTGTGTGTCAGTGCTAAAGTTGACATTGAAATCCGTAATGGGTGTACTATTGATGATGTAAAAAAGTTTGAAAATAAGCTAGCGCCTCATTATCAAATTGTTGTTTACGAAACGAATGGTTTGACTCGGAACTATAATGTAATTTATCCTGGAATACATGCATCAAAGAAAATTTTGATTTAGTACAGTGAAGGACACTACGAATTAATTACCAACATTACAATACTATTAAACAAACGGAAATATTGTCAGTATTGTTTGAAAGGTTATCATCGTACACAAAATCATAAGTGTATCTTCAAATGCACAATGTGTGAAAAGTATCACAATGTTTGTAATAATGATAATAATATTAAAGTCGAGTGCATTCATTGTCATAGACTGTTTTCTTCAGAAGAATGTTTTGCTAATCATAAAACAATAAATGTTTGCGGAAAAAGTTTATGCGAAACAAAGAAAATTTGTGTCCATTGTGGTACTATGATTGACATGCGTTCACGCAAGTCTGAACATGGATGTGGTGAACGTTATTGTAAAACATGTCATACATATGTAAGCGATGACCATATTTGTTTTGTTCAAACGGCTATGATGCAGCATGTAGATACCTTTTTGTACATTATCTTTGATGTAGAAACAATGTTGCTTCCTAAAACTGAACAGGGAGAACAAGAACATCACGTAAATTTCGTAAATTGTATTCATGCTTGTTATAAGTGTAAGGATATAAAGCTTGATGATACATGTTTTGTATGCGGCGATAAAAATGGATTCCGTTCATTTGATTTTCACAACATTGATGAATTTGTTAATCATGTATTAATAACTCGTCCAATGTTTAAAAAAATCATTGTACTTTCCCATAATGGCAATAATTATGATATGCAATTCTGTGCTAAAACTTTGATAATAAACCATCATTTTACACCTGAAGTAATAATGTCGGGGCAAAAAATTATTGAAATGCGTTTAGGACAAAAGATTTACTTCCGTGACACATATTTGTATATGGGAGTTAAATTATCTAAATTACCTAAGACGTTAGGTCTTTCTGAAAATTTACGAAAGGGAGATTTCCCGTACTTGTTTAATACATTAGAGAACCAAAATTACATAGGCAAAATTCCTGAGTTAAAATATTTTGATCCGGATTCAAGGAGTACTGAAGATCGAGAGCAACTTTTCATATGGCACAAAGAACGTGTTGCAAGTAATGAGGAGTATAATCTCCAAAAGGAAATGATTGAATATTGTCGGAATGATGTTAAAATTTTAGCAGAGGCTGTCATTAAATTTTCAAACTTAATTGAAGACAAAACAGATGGTATCCAATGTTTTATCGTCGCGTCAACTATTGCTAGTTTGGCAATACTAACGTATCGTACCTTATATTTACCCAAAGAAATTATTCCCATTATTCCACCCTATGGGTTTGACCATCGTGATCGTCAAACTCCGAAGGCAATGTATTGGCTGCGATACTTAGAACGTATTACTGGTAATAAAATTCTTCATTCTGGAAATGGCTTGGAAAAACGATTTGGGAGGTATAAGGTTGATGGATTTGAAAGTAAAACAAATACAGTTTACGAATTTCATGGCTGTTACTATCACGGGTGCTTAAACTGTTATCCTACACTACGACACGTGTCCCTAGATTCAGCCTCTAAGCAAGGTACATCGCTACAAGATCGGTATGAAAACACTACCATAAAAATAGCATTTCTTAAAAAATTAAATCTTAATGTCATTGAAATGTGGGAGTGTGAATGGGACCACATGATAAAAAATGACAAAAAATTACAACAGTTTATTCAAACACAGTGTCATGATCTTGTTGATCATCTAATACCTAAAGATAGTTTTCATGGTGGACGTACAGAATGTTTTAAGCCTTGTACGAATGTACCAGCGAAGAGTTTGTGTCATATTATGATGTTACCAGTCTTTACCCCTGGGTAATGGCACGTAAGCCATTGCCTATAGGTAAACCTATAATATACAAGGGGCCTGACTTTCCACAAGTGCAAAGTATTCATGGATTAGTCAAATGTAGTATCTTACCTCCCAAAGACTTATATTTTCCAATTTTACCATATACATGTAATGAACGCCTTTGTTTGGGTTATGTCGTACGTGTATGGAACAAAGTGACAACAATTGCGTGCATAATGATACCGAGCGTGTCCTTACTGGTACATACTGTACTCCTGAACTTCATATGGCTTTAGATCTCGGATACAAAATTCTACAAATTATTGAAATTTGGGAATTCAAATTATCTGGATCAGAAGATAATCTGTTTAAAGATTATGTCAATTCCTTCTTAAAAATGAAACAGGAGTCTTCAGGATTTCCTAGCTGGTGAAAAACTAAACAAGATCAAGAGAAATATATTGCAGACTATTATGTTCATGAATGCATTCAGTTAACGGAAAATAACATTCAATCAAATCCTGGTCTAAGATATATTTCCAAAATATTTCTCAATTCCTTATATGGCAAATGGGGACAGCGAACAGATTTATCTCAATCTGTAATTGTAGATACTCCAGAAAAACTTTTAAGTTATCTATGAGCACCACAATATGAGGTACAAACTGTATTGCCTATTGGAGAGCAACATCTCATTGTATCATATAAAAACAATGAGAACAAAAACAAACCATGGAAATTTTCCAATGTTGTCCTTGCAGCCTTCATCACCTCGTGGGCGCGTCTAAAACTTTATGAGTTACTAACAGCTATAGATCCTGATCGTGTATTGTATTGTGACACAGACAGTATTATGTTTGTACAACGACGTAATGAAAAGCCTCCACTTCCTTTGGGTTCCTATTTCGGTCAGTTAACTAATGAAGTTCCTGATGGCTGGGAAATTGATGCATTTATAGGCTTAGGGCCAAAAAATTATGCCTATAGAATGAAAGAAGTTCAAACAGGTAAAGTAGATTATGTATTTAAAATTAGAGGAATAACTTTAAATCATCGTACACGACAAGAAATTAACTTTGATCACTTTTATCAACTAGTTCGGGATAAAGCTGAGAAAAAACAGTTACACAATCCAGGAAGAATTGTTCGTAAGCCAGGGTTTGTCATCGTATCCAAGTCTGAAACTAAAACACATCAGAAAGTTCAAAATAAAAGACGACGATTAAATCATAACAGTATTACTGACTATAGAACATTGCCATATGGTTATCAAAGTATTAAGTGTGTTAAATGATTGGTATTCTGTATATATACAAGTAACTATGTAAATAGTAGACTGTCTAAAGGTGCCATGATGTCGTAACATAGTCATAATATTATCAAATATGTCCATAAGTTTTCACAAGACCTATCTGTTGATACTTCTACGTATATATAATGTAAATATGGAAATAAGTTATGAAGAATATTCTAAGTATAGTAAATATCTTATTTAAATATATCTAAATATGTATATAAATATGCCAATATTGTCACTAAAACATTGTAGACTATATAAATGCAATAAAGCGTTACAATTTACAATAATATGTTTTATTCCTATGAGTATATCCAAACAAATATTGATATATTACGAAGTATCTGTATTCTATATAAGATAAATGAAGAATACGTATGCTTCATATAAGGTTATTTATACATATTTATCATATTTTATGTTCCTACAATAAATCATCCTAAGTTGGAAACCATGTTGACGCCGTAATGTCTTCTACAAGGTGAACAAGCACCTTAGAAGTAAGTAAAGGTACCAATAAATGTCATTACAATACTGTAGTGAAAATATATCTATATGTAAATGGCTTATACCACAATGATATCCTTTGTACTTAAAATACCACTAGGACATGTCTAACAAGCATCTACGTACGTAAAAATCATAATATATACATCCTAACATGGTATTCAAGGTAATCTAAAACACTTATATACATAAGGAGTCACAATATAAGTCTACAATATAATCCAATATTAATATAATACAATCAGTTCAGGCGTTTGCATTCACCTAGCATATCACCAGAACAAGATATACAACTCTACATTACGATAAAATAAGGCTACAATCCAATATTAATACAATACAACCAAGAGGTACAAGCTACCCAACCTAGTATAGCGCCTAAAGCCACGCAATCCAACAACACATGCTTAAAACACTTACATGCAAACGAAACATAATATGTCTACAATATGATACATATATTCCTGTCCCAATATCCGAACCAATATACATACATACATGTATCCACTTACAAACTAATCACATATTCATATATACATATAATTTGTCATTCGTCTAAGCTTCGTACACCATTAGACCCATACAGTATCCAAAAGATGATATTCTATGTTAAAATCCCATATCTGCTACACATACATGTACCCACTTACAAACTAATCATATATTCATATATACATGTAATTTGTCATTCGTCTAAGCTTCGTACACCATTAGACCCATACAGTATCCAAAAGATGATATTTTCTATGCTAAAATCCCATATCAGCTACACATACATGTACCCATTTACAAACTAGTCATATATTCATATATACATGTAATTTGTCATTCGTCTAAGCTTCGTACACCATTAGACCCATACAGTATCCAAAAGATGATATTCTATGCTAAAATCCCATATCAGCTACTGAAAATACCATATCAATACATAAAATACGTTTCTTAGAGTTGCGCCCATTTCCTCCCCAATTTCTGATACATTTATATACAATATGTACTGTACTATATTACATATATCCCAATATACCTCTAAAATATACGCAAAACACAAAAAATCATTCTTTCTTTACCACCTCATTAATATTCATTACCATCTCATTAATATTCATAAATAATTAATTCAATAATCTAGTTTTTAAAAGGATAAAATCATTTATGCGGAAATACCTTAAAGAAATCTTGTTTGAAGACTTCTTCCAAAAGCAAAAAAAGGGAAAGTTGTCTTGCGTAAAAATTTCATTCAGTCTTTTTCCCCTTTCAAACTCAGGTAACAAGGGTCACTCTTTCTCTCCCTCTATGTGGCAAGGTCCTTAAGAAATGCTTAACATGTCGCACGCTAATTTAAAAGTGTTTCTTTGCTCAAAAGGAGAACACAGTTCCCCTGCAATCCTATGTCCCGTCCCTCAGTATGGGGCAATACAATAATTTTTACAAAGTGACATGTAACATTTAACTATCTGTTTCTTAAAATCTCTGTCCTTCAGAATAATAACTGCTATTTCTCCATAGGGTGCAATTCTCAGCCCAAATTAAACAAGGTATTTTACTCCAAAGGAAATCACACTTCGCCCCTCCAACAACCTGGAACACACACATACAAACAGGTTTCTCTCTCTCTCCTTTCTTTACTGCCCCATCAAAGGGTTCTCTCCATCTTTTGACTCTTAGCTAACATATGGCTGTGCTTTTAACAATAATGTATTATCGACATTTCCCATGTTTTCTAAAAGTTATTTCACATGTTTAAAACACTCTTTTCGGACCCCTACAACTACAGCATTCACCAAAACCTATATGTCACTTTTAAGTGACAGTTTCTTCTTTCTTTTAATGACAAAATGATAAAATTATGTGACAGTGTTACAAAAAGCCTCTGTTACGAATTCTAACCTTCTATTGTCTTTTTTCCACTCCTCGTTTTGTTTACATATAGGACTAAGGCTACTTTTTTATCCTTTGTTTTCCACCTTCCCCCTTTAGTTACCTCATGTTACAACCTTCCATTCTTTCATTATATGTGTATTCTTTCTTTAGAATTAGTTTCTTGAATACCAAGACCAACTGTGTTCAAGATTAACAAAAAAGACCTCTGTGAACATGTTCTGAAGTTCCTTCAGTTATTTTTTCACCACTTGAGTGAGGAATAAGAAAGGAAGCAACAAGTTTCTTAAAGGTTTGGAAAAAACGGTAAGTAATTAGCATAAATTGAATAAATCAACATAAATTGTATTAAAATATATGATAAAACATATCAGAGGAAATTTACACCCATTTTCGTGAGAAATTTGCACTGTTGAGCAATTGTTGTGAGAATGAAGGAAATTTGTACCAGTTTTCGTGAGAATTTTGCTCTATACACTAATTCTCGTAAAAAATAAAGGAAATTTGTACCAATTTTCGTAAGAAATAAGGCGAAATTATACCAATTCTCGTGAGAAATTTGCACTTTTCTCCAATTCTCGTGAGATTCGGTCCGTATACTACTCACCTGGCATCTGTAGTACGCCAACCAAATTACGACGTTCTCGCGATTTCACATCATTCAAAGCATTGCATAACCTTTTCTGATTCTTTCCTTTTATCTCATTGTCCATCAATCGTGGGTAAGTTACTTATAAAAATGTAATGCGTTACAAGTTACTTTACTTTTCCTTAAAATATAACGCGTTACTTGCTCCAGAAAAGTAACTGTTACCCTCCTTCGAAAGTAACGCGTTACTTTTAGGTCCGAAACTTTGGATATGTAAAAAAAATAAAATAAAAATAAAAATAAATAAATAAATACATTTTCCGTATTATTATTACTAAAACTACTAATACTATTATTGTTACCATTTAATTATTATTATTATTATTATTATTATTATTATTATTATTATTATTATTATTATTATTATTATTATTTATTGCACATTCTGATTTTCCCCAATCATCGTTCTCCATCTTTGTAAAAACAACACCGGCCAAAGTAAACTGGACTACCATTGCACTCGCAGTTCACTCACTGAATGTATTGATTTGGAGCTGTCAAAATCTATGACAAAATCTTCCAGATGCTTGCAATCAGTACACATGATTTCCCTGAGGCTGTACTCATCTTCTCCCTGGTCCTCATCTTCCAAAAACAGCAAGTGTCACTAAAAATCTTCTCTGTTTCTCTGTGTGTCGGTGACTGACTGTCGGTCATTGACATAGTTCATGCACCATTGCTTCATTCTGAGAAATTCACTTACAGGAAAGAAACATCTGTTTCTTAAAAAAACAAAAAAAAATCATATTGTAGTCACTCATCCGAAATATAACGCAAAAAAGTAACGGAAACAAAGTACGTTCCTAAAAAATCTATAACGCGTACGTTACTCTTACAGTTACTTTGGAGAAAAAATGCAACGCGTTACTAGGAAACGTTATTTTCGTTACGTTACTTCCCAAGACCATAAAGATTAGCAATCTTATTTGAAACGAAAAGTACGTCCAGCTGTTCCTCTCGCCTGTCCCTCAATTAAACTAGTGCGTTTCTAAAAATGAAACTAGCTTTGTTTCTAAATATCAAGAGATGGAGCTAAATGGTAATTCTCTAATATTGGCTCCTCTAGCAAATATTGAACGAAGATCTGCTCATTTATTCGAAATATTATATATAGTATACTGGATAATCTCTCAGGAAAAAAATAATGTGTTAATCCGGTTTTAGTTACAAATTTCAAATACTTAGTTTGTCAGATGGTAGCACGTAATACGTATCGAGGTGTCGTCACTGTATATTTGGGGACAAAGTAAACAAAAGTCATACGAGTAATAACACAGCATCCATTTTGGGAGTATCTGGGTATTGTTTCGGACATCTTGATTGGCTAATCATCTGTTTCAGCGCTCTTAATTGGCAATTGCATTCTCCAGTAGAGAATGAGTTGGCATTACTCGTAAAACATTCATTCACTTTGGTTGGGCTCCATGGCCAGCCTCGAAACAACTAAATATATTTGAGAACAAAAGAGCAAACCGTTTCCTCCTATTTTGTATGCTTCAAATATTTTATTCCAATGTTGACACAAAATTCTCGTGATTTAGCACCATTGATCTCTAAGGGGGAAGTGCTTTTTCAGTAATTATTCATCCATACGATGCTGGAACTGATCACCCTATATCATTCACGTCAGTGGTTATTGTCTCCGTATAAACTTTAATGAGGATTGACTGTGCGGCGTTTGAACTCTGTGTAACGACGAGGTTTATAGGTGATTATTCCTCTGTGATACGTACGATTCCGAATCTGACTGGGGGGCGCGGTGGCTCAGTGGTAGAGCGTTCACCTCTGGTGCTTGGGGTCCCGGGTTCGATCCCAGCCCCCGCCAAGTGAACTTTGTGGTGGACAAACACCGCGCTCGTGGGTTTTCTCGGGGTTCTCCCGTTTCCTCCCACTTTCTTCATTCCACCATTTCACTCATCTCTCATCATCACCGTCTCCTTTAGCCTAACCGGCATAACCGTGGGACGTAAAACTTAAAGATTTCATTTCATTTCATTTTCCGAATCTGACTACCTGATATTTCTTCTCAGCTACAGTTTAATGTGGGAACAGAACCCCATGAACTAATACCGAGAACCAGGTCCAGATCTCGCTCGCCAAATACGCTGACCATATAGTACAGGAGAAGTGTTTGTTATGGTTTTTACGTCGGGAAAGCAAGAATTGAACTATACAAGACGACGTTTAAAACAGACATTTAAACTGTTACGAAAAAATAAAATTTGCATCACTAACCTCGCAAGCCTCCCTCGAAGTTCAGCTGCAGCGCCCGTAGTCAGTCATCGAGTGTAGCGCAAGATGCAACAGTGACGGAGAAATCACCTGAGAAATTGGGGTACAAAATAGAGATAGACAGTAGGTATCCGTACCATTACCCAATTTAGCTCCACTATCACATAATCTGTTACGTCTCGTATGGTGCGGCTACAAAAGTAACAGTTCCAACAACTGCGTTGGTTTCAATGAGGACTCCTTGCACATCAATTTGTGCAGAATGTGAGGGAAAATAGTGCACGAATAAAGTAAAGTTAGTACTAAATTCAGAAGACGATAACCATGATAGCTGTGATACTGCAACATTTTCTAAATCATTCGGAAATATAGAGCAAGCAGTTAAAAGAAAATTATAACAGGCTACTTACTGAAATTTGTAATGCAGTAAATTCTTTGTAAATTTTTGTTACGTATATCCAATATTATAAACTGTCATTATATATATATATATATATATATATATATATATATATATATATATATATATATATATATATATATATATATATAGATAGATAGATAGATAGATAGATAGATAGATAGATAGATATAGATATATATAAATGTACAGCTAATATAATTTTGTAAAATGCAGACCTTTGTCCCATTAAAAGCTGAGACTTTTTGAAAGTTTTAATGTCTCTATTAAAATTTGCAAAATAATAATAAAAATATCTAACATTTTTGTATTTTCTTACCTACAAATATATATTTAAAATTTTAAGTGGGGAACATTTGGAGAAGAATATCAGCAAAAGTTCTATGTTCCAGAATTAAAGAATCCGTCGTAAGTTTCCTTTACCCTCACCAATTGGGAGTATGCGTTCCCAATGGAGCCGAAGCCGCAGCACATGCAGCTCGCATTTACTTTTCTACTCCCCATTCACAACAAAAGGCTTTTCTGAAATTAGACTTTCGTAACGCTTTTAATGAACTGAACCGAGACGCTATGCTACTCACAGTTAAAACTAATTTTCCATCGATTTATCACTATGTATACCAATGTTATGCGCAACCAAGTAACCTATTTCTAGGTGATAAGATTATACTCTCGCAACGTGGAGTACAACAAGGCGATCCTCTAGGTCCCGCTTTGTTCGCCATGACAATTCAGTCCATAGTGTCTAGGATTAACACTGAATTAAATATCTGGTACTTAGATGATGGCACTATAGCAGGAGATCCTGACACAGTTATAAGTGAACTACACAATATTCGAACTATGGCAGCAGACATCGGACTACACTTAAATTTTACGAAGTGTGAAGTAGGATTTTTAGGAATTTCGCAAGATCAAATAAAAGTGTTATATTCACAATTTAAAAATTCAGCACCGGGAATACAACTTATCACAACTTCGTCAGCCTTTCTACTTGGTGCAGCCCTTTCACCTGAGGCAACACGTAATTTGTTAGTCGAGAAAACTAAAAAGTTAGAATTTTTCTTGTCACGTCTGGCCCTAGTCTCCGCACATTCAGCTTTTTATCTCCTTCGTGCGTCGTTCTCCATACCAAGAATAATCTATTTTTTACGCTGTTCTACTTCTTGGCGTGAAGTCGATTTACTAGAGAAGTTTGACACCGTTCTGAAATGTGGACTGGAATCGTTACTCAACTGTAACCTAAATAGCAACGCATGGATACAGGCCTCCCTTCCAGTTGATTCTGGAGGTCTTGGTATTCGTCGGACTGTAGATTTGGCGTATCCTTCATTTTTAGCGTCGTTCTATGGCTCCCGGCATACCATTGAGATACTCCTCAACCAACTGAATGAGCCTCACATAGAATCTGATGTCCAAGACTGCATAGCTGACTGGTCTAACCTAGTTGGTTTAAGCCCTCCTGAAATAACGGGCAGAAGTTCGCAATCAATTTGGGATAAGCCAATCATCAAATTACATCAATCAGTGTTATTGCAAGAAGCAGACAGTCAAGAGGATAAGCCTAGACTTCTCGCCTCCTCATCAGCAATTTCAGGTGCTTGGCTACAGGCATTACCTTCACACACCCTAGGACTGCATCTTCCAAACGAAAGTTTTCGTATTTCAGTTGCACTTCGCCTAGGAGTAGACATCTGTGAATCACACAACTGCTCTAAATGTGGTGCATCAGTCAAGCAGAATGGTCTACACGGTCTGTCTTGTATAAGTAGCTCCGGAAGACATGTGAGGCATTCGAACGTGAATGACATTATCTGGAGAGCACTCACATCGGCGGAAGTTCCATCTGTTCGTGAACCTGTGGGGTGTAACAGATCTGATGGCAAAAGACCAGATGGCATGACGCTGGTACCATGGAAGAGGGGAAGGATTTTTCTCTGGGATTTCACCTGCTCTGACACTTTCGCGTCATCTAATCTCACTCTTTCTTCATCTCGAGAAGGAGCTATTGCAGCCCGCAGAGAATGCGAGAAAAGAAGAAAATATAAAGATCTGCTCAATAGATACATGTTCGTGCCCGTAGCCATTGAATCGAGCGGTATTTGGGGCCTCGAAGGGCTCAATTTCATCAAAGAAGTAGGCCACCGTATAGCACACCTTACTGGTGACAAGCGGGCTACTACTTTTCTGATACAACGTATCAGTATAGCAGTTCAGCGAGGAAATGTGGCTTCCATTTTAGGTACATTACCTCCTGGAAAATTATTAGAAGAAGTTTTTCTTTTATAATTACCTGTTCAGAATATGCTGTTTATCAGTCTGTAAAAAAAAATGTCAAATATATTTAAAATAAATCAACACTAACAATATTACTTTATGACACATACTGTTTTGTTTTCTAAATCTCGAACATGGTTGGCAGTTTTTTCTAAATTAAATTTTGACAATACGGAAAGTCGCAAAAATACGTTAAAATAAATATTGCCTTCCCAAAATTTACGGTATCTTTAGAGAAGTGAGACTACACCCTCTAACATTCAATTCAGTGTTATTCTGTATCTTCTCCGATAGTTCCATAGTTACTGTAACGAACAAACCAAAAACAAAATTTTAAAAATAATAATAACATGACAACAACCAAATTTTATAATAAAATTGAGGCAATATATAAGAATAGCACAAGCCCAAATTATTCGCATCGTTTATTATCGTTATTTTGGCACCAAAACAAACTTTTATATCTGTTCTGTGAAGAAATGTTACTGTATTTTCATAAATGCAGGTAAGTAAGTGTAAGTAAGGTAATAATTACTTACACAAAGTTCACAAGTACTTATATCAAGTCAATCACAATAGATTTTAGTAACTGAGCTATCAAGCACAATGGAATTTAGTAACTAAGCAGTCAAGCACAATAGAATTTAGTAACTGAGCAGTCAAGCACAATAGAATTCAATAACTAAGCAATCAAGCACAATAGAATTCAGTAACTAAGCAGTCAAACACAATAGAATTTAGGTTTAGTAACATAAACACAGTATATAAACTAGAAAAGTTAATACCGTTTACATTTAGAACAGTGTAGTATTTAACAAGCTTTACTGCCAACCGACATGAGACATACATACTACCATTAAAAACTCGTAGCCATATTTAGATTTGAACATTAATATTTGTTTGATTTTTAGTTTAGCGTCCCTTTGAGCAGCGAGGCTATATGAGACGTGAACCTGCAGCTTAACGTGAAATCCGAACCACATGAACTCCCGACAGTAATCGAACCCGGGTCTTTCCCGTCAAAAGTGCGTACGCTAACCGCTTATCCAAGAGGAAGCTGAATATTAATATTTGTGTAAACGCAAGTTAGTTTGTGGGTAAACTAAACTAAGATGGAGGAACATGCGACCGCGACGTGTTGCGTCCGCTGAGATTCGACTGCAATTTCATGATGCAAATCTGCACCGGTTCACTCATAACGCTTTTATTTAATTATACAGTTCTTAAGTATACTGGTAGGGAAGTGGTTCATGCACTTGAGAAAACCAGAGAAGGAAAATTAGGAACAATTAGGCGAGGAAATAAAAATGATTATGTATAGCGTATTATAGATTTCCAAGAAGTTGTATGAAAACTAACTTTATATTGAGAGCATTTGCGTTATAAAAGGAACCTTGTTCAATGCGAATCAATCCTTTGATATCGGCAAATTATTCACATATGTGGCGATAGTCGCGCAAGAGAAAAATACTACACACAGAGAGAATGGCCTCCAAGAACAGCTCTGGTGTCTGGGTCAAAAATTATTCCCAAAGAACCTCTCTAGTGAATGTGAACTAAATTTTTCTCCTATCATTGCACATTAAGTTGGATCTCATGACAGCACTTATTAAGGCAGTGGACATGAATGAAGCAGCATTTCAGTATTTGTGTAAGAAGTTTTCACGATTCAGCACAGAGATCAGAAAGGAGATATTCATTGGTCCACAAATACGCCAGCTGTTGGGGGATACAGTGTATACCTTTGAGATCACTCTAACCCCTAGCCCCTGATCAGATGCATGGATGGCGTTGTTTTCGCAATATGATAACATTATTCTTGGGCAACAGGAGAGCCGAAAATTACAGGGATCTTGTGGACGAACTTATTCATGCTTATAAGGTCATTGGCTGCAACACGACACTAAAGATGCACTTCTTTTACTTCTACTTCGATGTGTTCCCAGAGACCTGTGGTGCATTCAGTGATGAGCACGAAGAGCGGTTCCACAAGGACATTTCTCTCATGGAACAGCGATACACAGGACAGTGGACTACTTACTGCTATGTTGGCTGATTTCTGCTGGATATTACAGAGAGATGTTCCAGACACCACCCACAAGAGGAAGGCAAAGAAACGGCACGTATATACTAGGTAAGTACAATATGTATATATCTTATTGATTACAGTAGTAACATATGTAAAACATAAAATCCCAATTTACTCGTACCCCTGAGATAGGAGACAATTTTAACCGTGGTATACATGCTCAATGCGTCGAACTCTATAAAGATCGATTACTTTGGTAAACATCCACTGTGGACCAGTGTTTTCGTGCTACATCAATCATTTCCCTATTAAACAAATATAGTTTTATTGAAAATGTTTACAGATGAACGTTGAGTTAGGAAGTTTTGTACAAAAATTTTTTGGTACGCACTGGTTGGAACAAGCCTTCGATCTCAGCATGCATGCATGATCTTCCATGCAATGTGTACTATTGATCGAAACTTTTTGGACTTCTTTTGAATGTTCTGTAACAGATTACAAAACTATTTTCACACAATCCTACCATATGCCCAATTTGCTACCAAACCCAATAGTTCTTGCACCTGTGTCAGAATGCTTATGGAATTGTACGACAACAAAGATTATTATTATTGTCACTGAGTGAGAGAAAACACGGGATGTGAAGTCTTCAGAACGAACATGGAAAGTGAAGTTCTCACAAGTTTCACTACGTTGTAATTCGCCCCTCCTTTCCCACTCTCCGGAATCTAATTGTCTGGTTTTGAAATTTTATGCCCTGATATAATCTCTTTCTTTATCAAACCAAAGGCCGAGGAAGGAGGGTACCTCTCATAATTTGTACGTTGGGAGATACTGACTACCATCATTTGTGGATTGGCAAGTGTGTCTGACTTTGAATTTTTGCGCCCTGTATATAAGATATGAAAACTATTTGAAAGGCATATAGGTTTTTGTCTTTGCGGTTTCAAAACTTGTTAATGCAAGTTTCATTTCAGTCGAATTGCGTAAACGCTCACCAGTTTCTCCCCATTAGGAGTAATATTTTAAAACTTGATTTTATTGAGAGAGTGGGGTGTATGCAGAATCTTATAAAGATCGTAAAAGAAGTCCTGACTGACTGATTGACTTACTCATTCCCTAACCACACCTAAGCCAAACCGCTTAAGCTAGAAACTTGAAATTTTCAAAGTGCGTAGACTTTGTAACGTAAGGTACCACTAAGGAAGGATGTATGAAAACTCGATAAGGAAGAGGGGAAAAGAGCGGTGGTAACTATTATATTAATATGTTCATATCTCGGAATCTCTGAAGCTTAGATATAAAATTTGGTACATTTCCGTATCGTTTAAAATAATTAGACAGGTGGGCAGTGTTTCTCGATATTTTATGCAGAAGGGAAGAAAATGAGTGGGAAGAGAAAAAGAGTGGCGGTTATCACATGTCTGTATCTCGGAATCTCTTATGGTCAGAGACACGAAATTTAGTATTTGGACTTTTCATTTAAAACACACACACACATGTTTAAGCTTTTTTCGATATTTGACCTTAAAGGGAAGAAAAGGGGTGGAAAGATAAAGGAGTGTAGGTTACAATTTCTACATTTACAAAAAGTCCTGACTGACTGATCAACGTCTAGGTCACATTGCTTAAGCTAAAGCATAATACATAGCACTTGTGACGTAAAATACCACTAAGGAAGGACTTCTGGAAATTCGACGAAGAAGAAAAGGGGAGACCATGCGCGCCGACTTCATGGGTGTTCCGGGGCTCCAGCACCCACAAAAATAATCTTGTGGGTGCCGCGACCCACAAGATTTTCATTTTGATAGAAACAAATTAAAATAAATATTTCTCACTTGCCATTATCAAAAAAATAATAAGCAATTAAAACATTGAGATGGAAGTTAAAATTTCTAACCTCTAAAATATATAATTGTTAGTTTCAAATATGTTTGTGCAAAGGAACCAATAATGCACTTAAGTTAGTCACTTTATAGTTTATGTTCACAACAAAATCCTTGCAAATTCTGTAATATCATTAAAATTATTTGCTGTTATGAAGATTTTTTTTTCATTTTAATTTGTATGAATGTGGTATTGTCTTTTAGTAACATGTTGATAATATAATTTTCTCTTGCAATCATTGCGCATCATGTAAATTGTTTAAAGTATACACCTAATGTTACGATTACATAACTATGTTGAGAATATTCATTAGAGTAACTTAATCTTGGACCCGGGTTTGAACCCTTTTCTCTTACGTTTAAGTGAGCTGTGTTACCGATTGAGTTAGGGCAGCCCCAACTTATCCTTATAGTACCGGTATATTTTACTTTATCACAGCAGTCTTTTATGAAAATATTCATAGAAGATTTTAAGTAAAAGCAAATCAATCAAAAAATATCGAAACTCCCCATGAAAACATATAACACGGCCCGCCATTGATATGCACCCACATAAATTTTTAAAAGTCGGCGCCGTTGGGGGAGAGAATACCGGTTGAAGTTATTATAATACGATTCCTATATCACGAAAATCCATAAGGTTAGAGGCACTATATTTGGTATTTGGACTCTTCATTTAAAATAATTGAACGCGTATTTCAGAGTTTTTTAAAAATATTTGAACTAGAAGGGAAGAAAAAGCGGTTAAATTCCACTGGGAAAAAGACAGAAAGGAGGTTGCAATTGTTACAAGATGTCGAATTCTTTAGGATTACATATATGAAATTTGATATTTGGACTTTTTATGTAAAATATAATCAAATATGTATGTCAGCATTTTTTCGATGTTTGGCCCAAACGGAAAGAAAAAAGAGTGAAGTGGATCATTTAAGATTCTCATATATAAGCTGTTGAAATTTTGTTGAAGACTCCGGGTTCAGCCGGATTTTATATGAAAGACGCAGACGGAAGTATGCTAAATATCAACCGCAGTAGCATGAAAGGGCATTTGGTGGAGCTTTTCTCTTTCAAGTATGTCCCTGCTGATGCTGCTGCTTTCCAGTATCTCCCGCGAAAGAGGAGGAACAAATTGCTTTGGTCGAGATCTTTCAATAGTTGGATGTGGACAGGGTTGCCAGATTTACGTGCTTCGCTGTGTAACTGTATTATTAGCCATTCTAAATAGACTACGAACTTCACTCGAGAAAACCAAACGATTTAATGGCAAATTGGCAACACAGCCGAGGTCGTTCACTTCTTGCCTCAAAGCAAATGGAAGATTTCCTCAGTAAGGTGGGACCGAATTATGTTTCACATATTTTCCGAGGTACACTTGAAATAGAAAGACTCTATAAATATACCACATTGACTTGATTCCTAATCTTCCGTTGCAAAGCGCTGCTATCGGCTGAAAGAATTCCACTCGCGTTATCTCGCTTAGCAACAGCTGAACCCTTATTGGCTGAACGCGTGGGTGTGTGAAGGTGTGAGCTTTAGTTCGCATTTTTGCCACGGCTCAAGACATTTTGGCAGCACAATAGTAGTTATACAAAATTTCAGGATCCTACGCCTAAAGATCTGGAGAACAGTAAAATAATAATAATAATAATAATAATAATAATAATAATAATAATAATAATAATAATAATAATAATAAACAAGTAATACTTTCCTCTCATTAGAGGTTGCATTGTAAAATCCCGTTTTTCCTACAATCTCTTAGGGTCTGTTCAATATTTCAATTTTCGAAGATCTGGTGATCAGCGAAGCAGTGAGTGAGTCAGTGGTTTTACGCTTTCATGTATTCCATATATGTATGTATAGCATACTCTTGTTTCCAAATTTACCCTTGTTTTTGCAATATTTTTGTTTTAACATAATAATGGCTAGTTATACCACAGTTATCATTATTGTTAGAACACAACTAAGCCATGAAATCTTGTAATGGAAATCAACACATATTCTAAATGGATAACAATTTTTTTGTATTCAATGTCTTCTTCCATTTGTCCCATGAAATAAAAGCTCATCCTTTTTGTGTGTCGATTGACTGGACATATTTGATGATGTCCCACACACATAATTTCCAGTTGAGAGATAAGACTTCCACGTGGCAGAAGGCTACACCTTGTAGTAGGCGTTTAAATACACAAGAGTATAATCATTATCACTAGAAAAAAAGTTACAAGCACTTATTTTTTTTTCTTTTTCTTAGAAATCGTGGCACCCTGGTTAAATTGCTGATAATGATATTTCATTTTAATGGTTGTCTGTCATCATTCCCTTCTTTTTTTATCTTGATCGCCAAGAATGGAGCTGTAAAATGAAGTAAGCCATTAGTACATAGAAAGGTACAAGGGATTATGTCATCGTCATTAATGGAAAACAAATAACGAAAAATAAATTGACTTAATTTTGGAACTTAAGGTTTTTACTTTAAAAATGCAATAATAGAAACTTACAATGTACGTATTCATAAACTTAGTGTTGTCATTCAGCCAGTTTGCACCAGTTAAAAATGTCTCTTCATCGCTAGAACCGATACTTACGAGAAAATAAATCGCTAATACTATTTTTTGTAAATCAATATACAAAATATCAACATAAAGAAGCTATATGACCTGTTCCGTATCATAGTATCATTGTAATATAATAATAATAATAATAATAATAATAATAATAATAATAATAATAATAATAATAATAATAATAATAATATAATCATGTACTAATACTGGTATTATTACGAAGTCAACTTACTATACTGATAACTTGTTAAAAACTTATCATAGAATCGGTTGTTAATAACAACAATAATCATAGAACCGGTTGTTAAAAACTAATCCTAGAACTGGTTGTTAGGAAGTAATCATAGAACCACTTGTTAGAAGTTTATCATAGAAATGATTGTTAAAAATTTCTAATATGCTAATCATGCTTAATATGCTAATCATAAAACCGATTTTTAAGTACTAGAATAATAATCATAGAACCAGTTGTTAAAAATCAACTATAGAACTTGTTGTTTAGAAGTAATAATAGAAACGGTTGTTAAACACTAATCATAGGAGTGACTGTAAAATACTAATAATCGAACCGGTTATTAAATACTAATCATAAAATCAGATATTAAATACTATAATAACTATAGAACCGGTTGTTAAAAACTAAGGAGTGTATCGAAAAGTAGTTAGCAATATTGGGGGTGTCGGTGTGCACTAGCGAGGCTCCATAGACGGCAAAACTTGGAAGCACCTGGTCAGTTGAAGTCTTGTAAACGGATAGCTGCGTGCTTGTTGCTGTGTTCCGAGTTGAATTGGAAATGCCGCGTGTGAAACAGGAAAAGAAGTGGGAAATCCTGCACAATTGGTGCACCGTCAAAGGCATAACATACAATCAGATAGGAAAAAAGTGTGGGGTTCATCATACAACTGTGAAATCGGTCATTGAGAAATTCGGTGAACATTACAGCTTTGAAGATATGCCGAGATCCGGGCGAAAAAAGGGTCCCAGAAACCCTGACTCGACCGTGAAGTTGTGCGGTTGATACACCAAAATCCATCAATGTCTGTGCGGGATTTGGCTACCAAAGCGAGAACGTCCATAGGAATGATTCAGCGTATCAAGGCCAGACATAATTTGAAGACCTATAAGAAGCAAAAACGTGCGAAACAAACACCAAAGCAAAGACAAACGGCACAAACAAGAGCTTGAAAGCTGTATGACAACATCGTAAAGTCACCAGAGCGATATGTGTTGATGGACGATGAGACGTACGTAAAAGAGGACTCAAAAACACTTCCGGGACCCCAATATTATACTGCACGCAAAGCTGGGGATGTATGTGCTGCACAGAGGCACGTTGACGTGGAAAAATTTGGGAAAAAGTACTGGTATGGCAGGCAATCTGCTCCTATGGTTTGCGCTCCGGTACTTTTTATGCAGAATCCACCATAAACGCAGAAGTGTACCGAAAGGAATGTGTACAAAAAAAGACTTTTGCTATTGTATAAAAGGCATGCAATCCCCCCTTGTTTTGACCCGACTTAGCAACAGCACACTATGCTAAGACGACAGTACGGTGGCTCAATGAACAGAACATCGAGTTTGTAGGGAAACACATGAATCCATCAAACTGCCCACAACTCCGTCCAATCGAAAGATATTGGGCAATTGTCAAACGCAACTTCCGAAAGAATGATAAACCAGTGCGCAACATGGCGGACTTCAAGAGAAACTGGGCTGCAGCATCGAGGAAATGCACCGTCGAGACTGTGCAACGGTTAATGGGTGGAATTAAACAGAAACTACGTTCATATGTACGACGGGACATGTAAGTTGTATTTCCTATGTCATGTAGATACATAGAGGTTCTCTATTAATAAAAATGTGGGTTTATTTCACTTTTTATCTTTTCTTCTGACTTTCCTGACATATGCAATGTTGCTAACTACTTTTCGATACACTCCTAAAGAGAACTGGTTGTTAGGAAGTAATCATAGAACGGGTTGTTAAAAACTAATAATAGAACCAGTTATTAAATACTACTCATAAAACCGGTTGTTAAACACTAATCATAGAACCTGTTGTTAAATAATAATCAAAAAACCGATTGTTAAAAATTAATCGTACAACCAAATATTAGAAACTAATCATAGAACCGGTTGTTAAAAACTAATCACAGAACCGGTTGTTAATTACTAATCACAGAACAGGTTGTTAAAAACTAATTATAGAATCCGTTGTTAAAAACTAATTAAAAAACCGGTTGTTAAAACTAACCATAGGACCAGTTGTTAAATGATTTGAATGGCGCCATTGCGTAAACTCTTATTCTTAGTAAAGAATAGCACAACAATACCTCGTACAACGGAGTTAATTGGTTATAGGAATTGTTCGCACTATACAAAACCATGTTGTCCGAAGTGTTCTTCAAATTGTTTTTTAATTGAATTTGTTCATCACAGAAACATAGGATAATAAACAAGTTTATTACTTTTTTAAAGTTTAATCTCAAAGATCACTCGGCGCTAGGTGGGATTGAACCAGCGGTCCGATGCACCATAAGTAAGCGCTGTAGCACTTTTTGAATAAAACCTTCCTGACTCCAATTTTGCTCAATTATCCAGAACCACCATACACGGTAGGGACATGAATACCGAAAGATAGAGAACAGTCAATATTTAAAACGCTCTCTCACCGGGAATCGAACCTGGGACATGTACATCAAAGGCACACGCGCTAATCACGAAACCACCAATGGGATGGCTAGAAATGAGCCATCACAGCCATCACAGAGCCATCACTCGAACGGTGCAATGTCCAGGGAGTATGGGGGATGTGAGGGCCATACAAGGCGTAGAATGGTGTCCTGGGTCATCCTAGCCACATGAGGCTTAGCGTTGTCCTGTGACAGGAGGATTCCTTGGCGATTCAGAAGTACTGGTTCCAGAGTTTTGAGTTTTTCTTGAACACGGCTCAACTGTTGACAGTACATAGTTGCATTGATACTCTGACCAACTGGTAACAGTTCCAGATTCACGATGATGCGAGCAGTCCACCAAACACACAGGAGAACCTAGTTCTGGTGCAGTGCTAATTTCAGTTGTTTTGGAATCGGTTCATGGGATGCTAACCAATGATGATAGCACCGTGGAGGTTAGTACAGGACCCCCACTTCTCATCACCTGTTAACACTGTCCAGAAATGGCTCCTTCCTCAGACGAGACAGCAAAGAAGCATAGGTGTCTGCTCGCGTTGCGTTCCAGTCCGGAGTCAAATCATGTGGGGTCCATTGACTAAACCTGTAGTGCTTTCCAAGTTGATGAAGGTGCTGCCGAATAGTTTCTCCACTCACACTGAATTGTAGTCCCAGTTTCTCACATGTCTGGCCACTGTTCGCCTTAATTGCTGCCTGAAAATCTTCATTTTGTACATGTGTTGATCTTCCGGCACGTGGGTGTCTTCGGGTGTTTCATCACCGTCCTTAAACTTGTTAAACCATCGCTGCACTGTCCACGTAATCACGATACTCTCACCAAAGGCCTGGCATATCTTCCGCCCCGCTGCAGCGGCGTGTGACTCCAGTTTGAACACATACAGCATTCACGGTCTTATAACGCTCTGTGCAGGTCCCATGTTCATTCTGTCCTTACGCAAGTTCACGGTATAAGTGAACTCTCACAACCAACTAGTATGTTGGACATACCCACACCAACAACTGACCTTCGCCTTAACTGCATTTGCATTGAACTCACGATGTGAGGGCCAATTGAACACAGACCTCCACAAAAAGCGATATAACCTTCTTGGTTACCTTTATATATCCAGAATTTAATCATACACTACTATAACACTCGGATACAAAATTGTTTTTAGTTTCTTTAGATGTAACTGGGTATGAATGTGGGCATATGCAAAACAAATGGGATCAAGTACTGCTCCTCTGACATATGTTATCCACCTTGGCCGCCATCTTGGATCCGCCATATTGGATTCAACTTCTGTTCTTTTAAATAGGAATAGGAGCTAGTGATCCATTCAATTCATGTACAATTTTCCCGAAAATTCATTGATGTAGTGAGTTTTACAATAGCTTGTACCGTTTGCAAGGTATTTCATTTTAAATGTCAGGTATTTCATGAATATTGAATCAAATAGAAAGTTATCCAATACTTTACGTGATTTTTCCTTGACAAAATATTCTCTGAAAGTACATTCATTCAGACTCACAGACGTCAATACGGAAATAGTATATCTTCACCCAAATCTGGTCTTATTTGGATTTACATTAAGCATTTTGACCATAATACAATACTTCCTTATTATAGTACTCCTTATTAATATCAATCACTCACATGAATGTAATAAGTTTATGCCACCAATGTTGTAAAGAGATTGTTTATACCTATATTATTTTTCCAGTTAGAAATTGTTTTGATTTGTTAACATCAAAAACGTAAGCGTAACTGATGTTACTCTGCAATGTCAATTCGCGAAATACTTCGCAGGATTTAACATGCAATATCTTTCAAACGGTACAAGTTATGGTAAAATTCACTATCCAGTTAATTTCCCAGAAGTGTACATGAATTTGGTGTATCACTTGCACCTATTTAACATTTGAAAAAACGAAAGTTGAATCCAAGATGTCGGTCGGGATGGGTAACATGTTTCACAGAAGCAGTGTTTGCAAGGGAGGATCACGAAGTGGCTCCGCTGAGATCCGAACGAGACAACTGTTGTGACAGTTGTCTCATATTCATATTTATTTAATTTTAAATAAACTCTTTCAATTCGATTATGCATATGATTAAAACAACTTTAGCGAAAGTCATTTTAAATTTTGTGTGTTTAAAAAGCAAAGGGAACTGAAATAGCATTCTTTATTTTCTTTCCCTATCCAATGTTTTCTTTTCATTCTGTATACCTGTCATTGCGGCAAAGACATTTAAACTACCCTTCTTTTGTCCCAATAGCAATGCTCGCTGAAAGTCTGAAGCCACACAAGACCACACATGCAGAGGACACTTCGTGAACCCAAGGAAAGAAACAGGAGAGCTTTTAACATCTTTCTGTTGTGAAAGAGGAGAAAAATATTAAAGTCTGGTCAAACTGAATAGAATCGTAGTGCAAAATAATCCCTGTGAATTGGTTAAACTCACATCTCCGTCAGGATGCCTCCATGTAGAACCTAGATAAAAATTTTTGCACAGGCTTATAAGTTGGTCCAAGAACACGAACCAGACAAGAAGTCTCCAAATGAACTTCCATAAAAATTTTAGATAACTTGCGAAATTTAAAAACAATCACGTACTTTGGAGAGACGGCGCTAGAACACCGTAAATGGGTGGATACGAATAAAATAGAATTGAGGATGCAAAATAATTTGATGAATGAGAGAAAAAGGAGGAAATCAAAAACACAGTTAGAGGCGTATCCTAAAAGATCAGCGAGTTGAGAATTCAAAATTCCAGGTCAGTAGTAGTTAGTTGGAGACCGGGAGCAAGTGCGTTACAAAACTTCAGTCATACACTAAAATTCCACACACTACACTAAAAAAAATATACAACACACGGCAACTAGAACGATGAATAGCTAACTGAGAAAACAGCCCAGTGCACGATTTTTTGGCAACACTAAGGCATAGACATTTATACGTAAATTTTCTTGATCCGGAACGCTAAACTTCGAAAAACTTTGAAGGATTCACATACATTTTGTGTGGGTGAGACATTTTCACGCAAAAATATATACCTGCAAACACTCCAGACAACGGACATGTTTAACGAAGATTAGTAGTCAGAAAAACAAACTTAAAAGTTGATTGCATTCTTCCGGAAAGCACTTAGACTAATCTTAATCATACACCATTAGCTATCATTTATGATGAACACTTCTTAAAAACACTTCAAAACAAAATAAAATTAATCCGCGTAACACTACACCCGAACTTGAAACAGTGATGGTGCTGCAGTGTAATATTTGAAAGTGCTGGTGTAGAAAGTGCATTGTTCAAGAGATGGATCAACGGAAGCCCTGTTTCGATGGAGATGGACCGACCACAGCGTGTCGCCCCAGGCAGTTTAGTCCGAGGAGAGAACTCAGGACCCAGGACATTCGTCGCGCAGGTATGAAACAAGGAAACGTAAGGACCTCTCTGTATGTGTGGTCAGCGCAGTAGCAACAACGAAAGGTAGGACCCACCTAAATTATTTTTTTGCGTTGAAAGGCCGATTGTCAGCATTAAATAAAGAAGCAAGGCGTTCTCTACATAAATCAAAGCCGGAAATAGTTGACATTTCAAAACATGATTTTATCGCATTGAGAATAGGTGCTTTAGTTCAAACTTTAGCTAGCAAAGATTCGAATTTTTACCTTAAAGTAGGGTTGCAGTGAACTATAGAGACACTGTAGTAATTTTATTTCTATATATTATGTAATATTAGTGACCATATCGTTCTCATTAAAGACAGATTAATTCCCATAATTTTTCCTCTTGTCAATTATGATTCATAATTGTGGATAAGTGGATAAAGAAAGACAAACTAAATATAAACAAAATGACATGTAGATTTTTAGTAGTTTGAATTGCAAATTTTTGATAAAAGAAGGCAATCTAAGTATGTAATTTAGAATATTGAAACTTGCATGAGGTGAAATTGCGTCATCTACGCTATTGACAAGCACTCTTTGGATGTAAGATAATTAGAAACAAAGCTGGAGATATATATATATATATATATATATATATATATATATATATATATATATATATATATATATATATATATATATATATATATATATATATATATATATATATTCTAGAAGTGCGATTAGTGTATTGTTTAAAATTGTATAATGTCACTATGTTTGTAAAGTTATTCACCTACGAGTTGGTAACTTAATTAATTTGTTTCAATATGCTAATAGGAGTTAAATGAACGATCTGCTGTCATGTTTCAATAAAAGTATTTTACGTAGAGAGCTCAAAGGTTAACTAATGATTAGAAAAACTAAATAATCTCATGATTAGTCATTTTTGTGTTAAAGATACGGAATCCGTCAGTAAAACGAAACAGATATTATATTTTGGTCACGAAGAATACGTTTTGGTTAGTAACCATAAAGTAGGCTAAGCAAAGCCGCATTTAATGTATCAATATATATATATATATATATATATATATATATATATATATATATATATATATATATATATATATATGTCTTCATATTTTTCTATATTCGCCAATATGTGTGTGTATGTGTTATGCATGGTTAAATAACAATACTACTCGCATTAATAATATGTATGTATGGTGTATTCTTGTTGATATCAAATTTCATATCTGTTGTAGTTATCTCCTAATCTCAGTTATGATTAGAAACGATTAGAAGTCAGGCATAGACTTACTTAGTTTTCTTAGGTCATTCAATTTTTCTTTCAAAAAATTCCCACTAAATCTTAAATCAGTCATGACTTATTTCGACTTATTTTCCACTTATTTTCCACTTATTTCGACTTATTTCACCTTATCCACGGATTCTAGATTATTCCACTTATTATTTTACGCAACCTAAATTATAGGTATTTAAATTCAGATCCCATCAAACTATATAAATCTTAAATTCATAATCTTGGAAATATCATTAATCATAAAGTATCAGCTGATCAACGTTAATCGTATGTTTATTATCCAATGTCACGTAAATAAGTATTTCAAACGTCAAGTTGTAAATTAACCAGTTTTGCATTGTACATAATTATAAAAACTCATTATGTAAGTATAAACAATCAAATTTCACCTAGGGCTGGTTATGGATATTGGTTTCATTAGTTTGTTTATGTGTGTCAGGTTACTTATAATAATTCATTCAAGCTATTCAAGCAAGAAAACAGAAATGTAATTTACTTAATTTAAATTGATTTTGGTGCTAAGGCCTTATGCCTTATTCTTCATATCTGTTATCATAAAATTCCAGATTCAGTGTTAGTTTTCGTCATACTTGATTTTTTTATTTAAACATTTTTTTTTTTACTCATTAAAGCTTTTATTATATTGTTAACCTAAATTCGTGGACTTTTTCTTTCATGAACAAATTGTATCCCTAACCTCAAAAATAAAATTTTTTAGAGTCTGTTAGGCTAAACTAATAAGGCAATGTAGGCAATTTTATAATTCTATCTACCATGGACTGAATTATACTGATTTTCATGACTTTCAATCAAAATCTTAAAATTCAAGATATTTGTTGTTTTTGCATTATTATTACTATTACTATTATTATTATTATTATTATTATTATTATTATTATTATTATTATTATTATTATTATTAGTAGTAGTAGTAGTAGTAGTAGTAGTAGTAGTAGTAGTAGTAGTAGTAGTAGTAGTAGTAGTAGTAGTAGTATTCTCCAATTTTTATGGGAAGTGAAAATCAGTTTAGTTCGTCCCTACAAACCAGAAATTAGAGCAAAATTCTTTTTCAGCATTGCAGCATGTGAATACACGGATACAGAAGCAAATAAAATAAATTTTCATTTGCTCTCACGGTTTAGGGGATCTTATTTCCCTAAAGCCCTGGGACACCGCGGGGAGATAAGATTTCCATTACCGTGAAATCAGTCTTCATCGAGTCATAAACCATCTTAGTTCGAAGAACGGAGACTTCAACGGTGTGACACATGTCAAGTTGTGGCATCCGAAACACGAACACAAAACCCAACATCTCACATTCCTTTTTAACTTTTACAAAACTTGGTGGCTCGAATAGAAAAAACTCTCTTTATATTTTTGAATTTTCACATTTTATTTGCATTTGATATATTATAACTAGACGAATCCCAAAGTTATGCGTGCCACCGGGCGGGATATCGTGAGTTACAACACATTTTGTAATGTAAAAGCTACAAAAAAATACCTGACAGAATAGTTTGAATCGAGTCATTTGTTCGGAAACAATTGGGTGAATGGAAAACTTGGCGAAAACATATCCCATCATTTACAATTACACACTTTTTGGAGTATATATAAAACCTTTGCCGCATGGTTCCCCGCAGCATCCCAGACGGGGTCCAACTCAAAATTTCCAAAGGGCAAGGGGGGTTAAGTAGCACATTGTTTGAAAGCTGTTGTAAAATGAAAGGATATGAAGCAAATCTCGACTCTCAACGACAACCCTGTGCAAAATGGCGGCGGATCAAAATATAAACAAAAGCTTAATTGAAAATTCCATGGTTTCTCTATAAATCAGAAACGTTGAGATAAATTTGAAAACAGGAAAGGAAGTGTGGTATTATTTTCAAAGTACAAGGATTTAAGTTAAAACGTCTTGTCCCAGTTCCCCCACAGTCCCCAGGTGGGGTCCAACTAAAAAGTTTCAAATGACAAGCAGGGCCCATTTAAATAGGGCTAGGGGGCCCAGTGTAATTGGAAATTTTATATTACGTTTCCTACACTTTCCGCTCTAATCGACTTTCAAATATTTGGTACGTTATATACATACTAATAAAAGTATTTACAGGAATTTCCTCATTTAATTTGTTTTCTTTGAATTTTGTTTGGTTTTCAGGTTAAGATTAAATTCCTTTTCTTCGTAATTCTATAAAGAAAAAAAAAACCTTTATTGTTCATGTTATGTTGTGATATAGCTTATGTAAAGGTAAGGTCGACGAAACAATAGTAGAATTTGCTGTGTTCGGCACTTAAATCAAATGAAAACCAATCGATTATTAGGGTCTTAAAATCACTCAGTGATACTAGATGGTCAAGCCACGCTGAATAATGTAAGGCCCTAGTTTTAAATTTTCAAACAATAATGATGATCCTTGAGGAAACAGGCGTCTCTGGCATGTAAAATTTTGGGGGAAGGGCATCCAATAAAGTGATTTAGATTGTACTACCTAGCCCAACCTGTTTATTAACTTCGATTCCATTTACCCCTAAGGTATATCAAGAACTCGATTGCAATCGTTTCAAAGCCTGAATATTATATTCCAAATAAATATAATAATTATTATTTATATGATATTCTGTCGTTAGTAAATAAATTAAATTAGAATAAAATATTGAATATTTTGTACTTCAAAACATTTGGGGGACGCGTCCCCCTCGTCCCCCCACCGCCAGAGACGCCCGTGCTTGAGGAAATAAGCAAGAATGAAAAAGAGCATATCGACACTCGACTAGATGGTAATACTCTTCACAGAAAGATGATGAAATGTCAACTGCATTTCATGACTGTTTTGTGGCACAGAATATTTAATGAAACCAGTAACTACTTGCAAGATCCTGGCTTGGATATTGTAACAGCAGTTAATTTGATGAAATTTCTGGAAACCTTTCGTATCCTCACTAAGAGACAAGTTTGATAAAGTTGAAGAAGAAGTGTTACAGATATATACAGCAAATGTAACAAATGGTAATGATGCACCTGAAAGAAGCGGAACCAAAAGGTTCCCTGACTGTAATGATGACATTTATTTAACTGTTTAACGCGCAGAAGGAAAAAAATCCATGTTGAAACATTTACCGTTATTATCGACACATTTCTTGTCTAAATCAAGAGAAGAATTGCCATATATGAACTAGGGATGGCCACATTTTCCGGAAAAACGGAAAATATTTTTTCCGGAAACCGGAAAATTGAAAACGGAAGACGGAAAATTTTCCGGAAAGACGCAAAATTTTCTGGAAAAAGGAAGACGGAAAATTTTCCGGAAAACGGAAGACGGAAAATTTTCCGGAAAAACGGAAAACGGAAAATGTGATTTCCGGAAACCGGAAAACTCTTTTTCCGTAAATGGCCATCCCTAATATGAACACGTCTGTTCTATTTGCCACTTTACTCCAAAATTAGGCGCGGAAATACTTCATGGAGATGTTCGACAATTAATTGCAGTTTACAAGGAGGACGTGGAAAATGAAAATATAAAATCAGTCATTTCTGTAGCTATATGATGAAAACGCAACTTGAGGCACAATATAAGACTGCACAAGGTATATAGAGACCATTAACTTCCTCAATGTTCACTCTGGAATTATTATTTAAATAATTAATATTTTTCTGACCAGAGTATGCACTTCTTTATTAAAAATAAAATATTTCGTTTTGCAATCAGTTTTTTTCTAAATATGTTTACTCCTCTTTACCTATATCTAACATTGCCTATTTCTAGTTGTGAGGCTGAAAGAGCATTCTCAAAATTGTCACTCACCAAAATTCCACTACGAACTGTGTTAAAGGAAGATAAATTGAATGCTCTTACCATTCTATCGTCAGAACATAACATAACTAAGAAACTTGACTCTTCTGAAACAATTTCAAAGTTTGCTGCACAATTTCAGAGTATGAAAAAAAGGCTTATATTAAATACTTGTTTCTAAACTGAATGCAAGTGTTCTTATCTAATTTAGTATATATGGCTTAAAATGTAATTAGTGGTTTCAGATTTTTTTTTCTCGGAAGACATTTACTCATGGAAATGGAAGTGAAATGCCAGCAACTATGTTAGAGTTACTTTAAATGTGTAGGTAATTAAAATGAACAAACCAAGGAAGTGAATTATTCTAAACAGAAACAATAATGCGATTTGTCTCCTCATCATGGAAACTAGGATAAGGTAA
Organism: Thermobia domestica; assembly: GCF_964235325.1. Classification (NCBI taxonomy): domain Eukaryota; kingdom Metazoa; phylum Arthropoda; class Insecta; order Zygentoma; family Lepismatidae; genus Thermobia; species Thermobia domestica. Next base: position 57,687,386 of record NC_137456.1, on the reverse strand, counting down.
GTTGATATTATTATTATTATTATTATTATTATTATTATTATTATTATTATTATTATTATTATTATTATTATTATTATTACAATATAGGGCTTTCCCTTCTATTATTTATATTTTTAAATGCAACCTAATATACAAACTTGAATACACTTAGGTACTAGAGTTAAGTGTTATATATGTTTGTGTGGCTGTTAAATGATCTTCGTGTTTTCCCCATGACTCCTCAGACTTCAGCCCCTTGCCCTTACTACTCTTAAATGGGTCCTGATAAGAAGAGGGGTTCAGTAGCACATCGTTTGGAAGCTGTTGTTAAATGAAAGAAGATGGAGCAAGTCTCGACTTTCTACGAAAACCCTGTGCAAAATGGCGGCGGGTCAAAATGTAAACAAAAGCTTAATTAAAAACCTATGACCAACATGAATCCAAGATGGCCGCTTAAAACCTATGTCATTCATAACAGTACAAATCTAAATCTCTATTTTTCTCTATTATGTGTTTAGAACAATAAGAAGGCTAAAGAACAATTGAATTTCGATTTAATTCAACATTATTTCATTCCGTAACAACACATATATGTTTTGTTCCTAATGTACGTCCGTTGCGGTTCTCTCGGTATTCTTTACGTTAATATAACGAATATGCGATGAACACACAACTCTGACTTCGTATTCATATTGTTAAACAGAAGTTGAATACCTTCAGGTATTTTTCTACGAGTAATTTTGTCATAAATAGTTCTTACCGGTACATAAAGGACTTGCTGCACCAGTCAGGTTGGGGGCTCGCAATATTTCAAGCAATACCAAATGTATATGTATATATATATATATATATATATATATATATATATATATATATATATATATATATATATATATATATATATGGGCGGATCCAAGGGGAGTTATAGGGGCTATAGCCCCCCCCCTTGACCCTCAGGTATACACTGGATAAAATAGATTTCAATCCTGTTTTACACTGGATAAAGCGACAAACTATAGTTTAGCCTCTTCTTTGATCATATCCTGGATCCGCCACTGTGTATATATATATATATATATATATATATATATATATATATATATATATATATATATATATATATACGTTCATTTACATGATTGGCGAGCAGTACCAAACCACGTGTAAATCATTTCAGTACATCGAGCTGCGTCAAACTTTGTTGGTTTGGTCACTGCCAAGAAATAGCATATTTATATACGAACTCACTTTTCACACTGGCAGCCATATTGGATTACAGATGATACTCTTTGATATTTTGAAGGTATTTGCTATTAACCATAAACGTAAATACCACATTTCGCTTCTGTAACACCAGTGCTGGTTTGAGCTGGACATACGTTCGATATATAGTGCGGCATTTTGAACTCAAGATGTCGCGTTTTTGAACATTTCGCATCTTTCCGTCAACTAGTGATCAACATTCATGTCAAATTTGGTTTTCCTAGCTTCAGCAGTTTAATATCCCTATCCCTTCGATATACGTTTTAAGTAACCATCTTGGATTCAAGCAGTGTTGGGTAAGTTACTTGTAAAAATGTAACGCGATATAAGTTACTTTACTTTCTCTTAAAATGTAACGAGTTAGTAACGCGTTACTTGCCCCCAAAAAGTAACTGTTACTTACTTCGAAAGTAACGCGTTACTAACGCGTTACTTTTAAGTCCGAAACTTTAAAAATGTGAAAAAATTATGACTTGAATTTTCCGTACTACTATTTCTACCGCTATTATTATTATTATTATTATTATTATTATTATTATTATTATTATTATTATTATTATTATTATTATTATTATTATTATTATTATTATTATTAATAATAATAATAATAATAATAATAATAATAATAATAATAATAACACTGTATATAAAAATGAAAGATATGCGGTTTGTATTTGAATACTAAAAAACTAATTGATTGCCAACCTCGGTAGTCGTGAAGTCTAGGAGTCAAGGACATTGTTCACGAGCTTCTGAATTTGGGTTGAGGGTCTAGGTTGAGTATTCGGGCTTGAGTTATAGGGGACTGGCCAAATATCTCCAAAACTGCTCGGCCTGGGTTTAGAATTGTCAACGACTTGAGCAACTCGGCTCACAGCTCATTCACTATCGACTCGAACCGAGAAGTGAGCCGAGCCAACAGCTCATCCAACCGACTCGGCTAGAGCCCTCGGCTCAGTTGGGCCGAACCGAGGAAATGGGTCATCCCTACCAAGCCAGCTCGAGCCGATGGTTCACCCCAAGTGAGCCGGCTCGAGCCATCTTCTCAGTTGAGCCAAGCCGAGCTGAACGTGTTATAAAAAAATATCTTGTGGTCTCGCTATCGAGAAGAGACGAGATGCGAGCAGTGTCTCCTCTCGTGAGCAATCCATATTAAAGTATTCCATATTACTGTTTAGCTTACATTTCTCATGGTTTTCGTTTTCCAGTGTAATCAGGCCATGATTTCAAGACGACTTAAAACGAACAAGCCATTTATCAAACTCGACTGGACTCGAAACTCGGCGCGAAAAACTGAATCGGCTCGGAACTCGACTCGAGGATATTACCCTTGACTTGATCGAAACTCGACTTGAATTCGAGTCGAGTCGAGTTTTAGCTTGATTCGTGCTTATCCCTATGCGTTAGAAAAAATGGTTGCTTATTATTATTCTGCTAAACTAATTATATAATAATAACAATGTTGTTATGTAAAATTAAAAATACAGAATATAGAGAAACATTACACTACTCTATAATCAACGGCACTCTAGGATAAGGAAACTGATCTGAAAGAACTCGAATATTACATACCATCAGCAAACTATTTTCTAGTAATAAAGTAGGCCTGCTCATCAGAACACAGTTTATTCATATTAACCCCTTACTGTAAATCGTTAATTATGGCACCCTAGTTGTTGATAAATATTTTCCGCCGGGGCACTTCAGACACTTTACTTTTAAATTCTGTCCACCATCATCCTCAGCTCTTAAGAAAAAAGTATTCTTTCAAATGTTCGAACGGAAAAATATTTTCGTTCTCCATCTTTATAAAAACAACACCAATCAAAGTAAAATAAACTACTGGTATCATTGCACTCCTAGTTCACTCACTGAATGTATCGATTTGGAGCTGTCAAAATCTACGACAAAATCTTCCAGGTGCTTGCAATCAGTACACGTGATTTTCCTAAGGCTGTCCTCATCTTCAAAAAACAGCAAGTGACACTACGAACGTATCTGTTTCTATGTGTCTGTGACTGTCGGTCACTGACATACATAGTTCATGCTTGATTTTTTCATTCTGAGAAATTCACTTACAGGAAAGAAACATTTGTTTCCGTAAAAAATACATATATTGTACTTACTCATCCGAAATGTAACGCGAAAAAAGTAACGCAAACTAGGTACTTTACTTAAAAATTTGTAACGCGTTACCGTTACAGTTACTTTGGAAAAAATGTAACGCGTTACTAGGAAACGTTACTTAAAAAGTAACGCGTTACTTGCGTTACGTTACTTCCCAACACTGGATTCAAGGTGGCTACAGATTTTCAATTAAACTTTTGTTTACATTTTGACCCACCGCCATTTTGCACAGGGTTGTCGTAGAGAGTGGAGATTTGCTCCATTATATTTCATTTTGCAACAGCTTTCAAACAATGTGCTACTCCCCTTGCCATTTGGAAATTTTGAGTTGAACCCCGTCTGGAACCCTGCGAGGGACTCTAGGACAAAGTTTTTTTTTTTTTTTTTTTTTAAATCCCAAAAAGTGTATCCTTGAAAATGATGGGATGTGTGTTTGCCGAGTTTTCCATTTACTCAACTGTTTCCAAACAAATGACTCGATTCAAACTATTCTGTCAGTTTTTTTTTTTTTTTTTTTTTTTTTTTTTTTTTTTTGTAGCTTTTACATTACAAAATGTGTTGTTTGACTCACGATATCCCGCCCGGTGGCATGTATAAGTTTGGGATTCGTCTAGTTGTAACATATCAAATGCAAACACAATTGTCTCGTTCGGATCTTAGCGGAGCCACTTCGTGACTCTCCCTTGTTAGTCGAATATGTTTTGCGTATGTCCGCATTTATGTCCAATTACATCTAAAGAAACTAAAAGCAATTTTGTGTCCGAGCTTCATAATAGTGTATGATTGAATTCCGGATATACATGAAGGCCCATAAATATGCCAATTAACGGCATGGGTCGTTAAAATTAGTACAATACACATCGCGGAGAACTTTGCATTTGAATCAATTTTACACGAATCCCAAGAGGACACCTCGCGAATGTGCCTTGTAACAATAAATCATTAGTCTTTGTAATATAGTGTATGAATTAAAAACTAAAGATCTGTTCCATTTTGCAATACTTCAATACCATCATTTTAGTTTCCTTTTCTGCTTCAAAATATCTTTTTCAATTAGTATATCAGGCATTGTTTTCGTTATCCATGTGGGTTGTAGTAAGAAGAAGCATAGCGGGGAATTGAAGATCTGTAACGATTTTTTTTTTTTTTTTTTTTTTTTTTTTAACTTTCGGTGCCACTGCGTGAAAACTAATCTTCTCCACATCGGAGAACACTAGTGCATTTTCTATACGATATCAAAACAGGAAAAGTTTTCAGAAAGGAACGAAATAATAATAATAAAAGCAAAGAAGAATAAAGGGAGTGGGACAATGTAAAGAAAGGTGAAGTTGTAAAGAGAAACACTTCACTTGAGAGAGAGAAAGAGAGAGACTGAAAATAGGGAACAGAGCTTCTTTCACCTGGTTTAGCTTAACCTTCATTGGAGATGTAGTGCGTGTTTTATGCTCCTTTTACATTGGGACCTACCTTGGCGACAGAGTGGCGCCAATCGACAAATGTTCACTAGACCGCTAAACCCTCTACAGGTCTCCCATAATGCACTACGGCTGCTCTTCTCCTCATTCATTCCATCTTTTATTATTTTTTTTCTTCCTATCTACACGAGATTCCATAATACTTAAACTCCCTTCTCTAAACAGGACCTCAAGCATAGCTTTTGGTTTCGATACCAATGCGGGAGAAGAGAGAACTTTTGAGGATTTGGGTTCTTCTGGTTTTGGAGAAGTAAAATAAAGAGGGGAGATTTCTATTTACCCCCTCTCTTTCTCACTACTTCTACCAGCACGGAATCTCTCGTACTGTGACGAGAGGAGTGTGAGGAATTGTTCCTCAGAGAAACGCGAAAGGTGGTTTTCAAATCGATTCAACCTGTGAAGCTGCCAGACAAATACACCCCTTCTCCATCATCATTCCTTCTTTTTCCCAGCGCAAGAGAAGCAAGGCTGTGGTGGTTTTCCTGAGCCTCGCCAACACGGGGAGCCTTTTGTTTGGTGGGACACCTTGGCGCCAAAGGTCTAACCGTTGCTATAGTAACTAGAAAACGTACTAACTCGCTTTGAACAAGAGGTAAAAATCTGTAATCAGAAGAAGAAGTAGACATTCACCTACATCTACCACTCATGTCTTCCGTTCTCACTGCGTGCTACTCTCGGAGGCACTCGTAATCCAGCTCTTCAATCGTCTTATCTCCATCTCTCATCTTGTTTCATTGAATATGCAAGTTCTTTTCTGTACTACTTCAACTTGATCAATTCATGGTTGTCTGGGGCTCATCTCCCTTACACAAGGGTATTGTTGTAACTAACAATTAAATGTAAGTTCCCAACCAATCGTTGTGTACAATAAAGACCCAACCAATTGGAGAAGAATTTTTCATTGTAGATAAGATCAGTATTACACAACCAAGCTTAGTATTATTATACGTAACTCCTCGCTTTGGTGAGCCATGACAAGTACATTACACTAAATTTGTTGATCCGATAATACTAAGTTTGTAACGGTGACTTACCTTAACATCCATCACTACCTAATAACGAATTAACAATATAATTTCACAAACAGAATTATTACTTGTACTTCTATCAGTGATGGAACGGGTTATAAAGTTCGTTACTCGTGAACCGAAAGTCCCAGAGGCAGTCACTCCCATGACCCATCAGACTCGATGACTCAGACAGGCCCACGACCCGAGGTGACCCTGAGACAATTAAATATCTTCATATACATGGGAAGTATGTATAAAGTTGCTAATGCAATTCTAACAAACAGGATAATTCTCGCATCTTCTTTCTCGCTATGCGACTGTGTGTCAAAGTATTGCACTGAAAGATAATTACAAGGTTTATCGTAGCATAAACGCTTAAGAATTACAAAAAATATAAGTTCTATGATTTCCGTTTCCTGTGAGAGATCGTCAAATTTTAATCGAACAAACTTGTAAAGTTTGTTGTTTAAAGTATAAAAGACATCACTGAGCCCACAGAGTGTTTTGTTAAATCTTCATGCATTGTTTATATTCAAAAGCTACCGTATTATTTTTCAACATAGGATGACGAATGAACATTAAATTACTGTATTTGAACATGAAATATTCAAGAAATATTCTTGATTAAGAAATATTGCACCGGAAATCAAACAAATAAAGCTCGAGCTCAAGTAGTAGTTATGAAATATACATTTTAATATCTGAAAATTCTAAATTTGACCTTTTCGAAATGTTAATAATAACAAACATGTCACCTTGTACCGTATATATATATATTTTTTTCGATTATTATAATGTCCTGAAATCAGTAGCTTCATTTCAGAATTTGCCAGTGAGGGCAAGATTGTCACCGACACAAATGTTTTACATTTTTCTTAATATACTAATGTGCATTTAAAAAAAAAGCATGTATTTTCAAACTCAGAGAGACAATTTCCCTGCCCTCCCCAAATTTCACTCCTGCTTGAAATAACATTCAAGTGTTTACGTGGTCTCTCACTCTTGTAAGAGAGAAAACAACTATGACAATTTAAGAAAAGATTTCCTTGCAACCAACCCTCATGCTGCAACGATATCTTGTATTTTCAGTGTAATTTTAAATATCTTTTATTATATTTCCGGGCAATGTATGATTTTAAAATATGCACTAACCAGTTTGAAGAAGAAGAAGAAAGAGAATCAATAATTGATTCTAATATGATGATTTTTGATGAGTTTTTGTCTTTAGGTTGTCATAAGAACGTTTTATAAATAAACGATATAATTCAGAAACCATCATATAAATGGATGTATACATAGAATAGAATAGAATAGAATAGAATAGAATAGAATAGAATATTTATTGTCATTAAACAACATTTGTTGCAATAGACATTGTCATAATCATAAAGGTGTGTATTTGTTTCTATAATTGTGTACCACAATAAAAGCACGGAAAGCTAAACATAATCTAGACTGTTTTCAGTGATTTTCGTACAGTAATATAATCTAGTTATAATTGTGACTGAGGACCTATGTATAACGAGTTACGTTATAATGCAACCCATGAGACTCACGTCTTAATTTATAGAAGTTTGGTGAAATTTGAAATTTTCCATTTAAAGAAGTTTGTCGGTGTGTGTACAGAGTACCAAAGTATTCTCTTGTAAGATGAAAGAACTCTCGACTTGAGTATGTTACACGCTATTTCTAACATTGCACTGTTAAAGTTACTACGTCGTAGTATTGTCGGAAGCATGTGAAGAACGGGATGTCACTACCATGTAGCTAGGTTAGAAGCATAAAAAGAAGGGGAGGCTACTACCACGCAGGTAGCTCGAAAGCACGTAAACAACAAGAGATCACTACCACGTAGGTAGGTCGGAAACATGTGAAGAAAGGGGTGCCACTACCACGTAGGTAGGTTGGAAACATGTAAAGAAAGAGATGTCATTACCACGTAGGTAGGTTGGAAACATGTGAAGAAAGGGATGTCACTACCACGTAGATAGGTTGGAAACATGTGAAGAAAGAGATGTCACTACCACGTAGGTAGGTTGGAAACATGTGAAGAAAGGGATGTCACTACCACGTAGGTAGGTGGGAAGCATGTGAAGAAAAAGATGTCACTGCCACATAGATAATTCGGCAATGAAGGAAAAAGCTACCAAAAGTATCCCAAATATTAAAAAAAAGAGAATAAAGAAAACAAAAAGAAAGAAAATGTGTCATAGAAAACAAATGTTATTATCAACCATAAACCTTTTTGTATTACATAAAAGGTCTTGAAAATAAATATTTCATTGAAATGGAACTTCGTAGGCATTAAATGACCTACTTTCAATTTAAAAAAAAGTGTTCCTTGTTAATGCGTTTATCAAAAAAACAACAAGCAAGAAAGAAAGAAAGAAAAATTGAAAGAAAAAAGTGATGAAACGCGTAGTGAATATCTTTAAACAACATGAAAGAAAGGAAAGGGAACCAATAACGTAGTATCCATTGTATGTTTGTTTTCTACAATTGAGGCTTCTATAGCTACACCTCAAGACTAAAAACTTGGGATTTCCAAAATGACCTGTTAGCAAATCATGTCGTGTAGCTAAACTATCATTCCAGAATTCAAGATAAAAAGAAAAAACTAGGGTAAAACTGGGTAATACACACACATTCATTTTTTTTTTTTTTTTTAAAGTATATACTTATATGAAAGAAGAGAGACCCTGAAGATTTTTCTCACAGTTTAGCTTCATCATCGAGTAGGAATGTGGAAGCAAAGTGCGTTTTCTTTCTTTTTTTTTAATATCTTTTATATAACTCGAAAAAAAAAGAGTATGTTCGTGTGAACATGTAGTGTTTTGCGGCGATGCTCCACCCAAAAAAAGAAAAACCTCCGGAACCATTGCTGCGCAAAACAATACATCACATGATCACAGAAGGGTTTATTTTAATTAACCTCCAAAACAAGGACTTCCATACGCTTCTTGAAACTTGCTTGAAGAAAAGGAAGCACCCGTATAAAGATATAAATAAGAAAAACAGGTACTATTATTCTGCACACCTCTTAATTTTTAAATAATGTTGTGTTACTTACTGTTAGTATGGCAGAAAACTGAAAATGAATTTTAATAACACACACACACACACACACACACACACATATATATATATATATATATATATATATATATATATATATATATATATATATATATATATATATATATATATATATATATATATATATATCAGCCTTGGGAAGTAACGTTTCCTAGTAACGTGTTACATTTTTTCCAAAGTAACTGTAACGGTAACGCGTTACAAACTTTTAAGCAACGTACCTAGTTCGCGTTACTTTTTTCGCGTTACATTTCGGATGAGTAACTACAATATATGTATATTTTTTTCAGAAACAAATGCTTCTTCCCTGTAAGTGAATTTCTCAGAATGGAACAATGGAGCATGAACGATGTCAGTGACCGACGATTCCTGCACTGTTCGACTTTTCCCGTTTCGCCTTATAACCTCTAGCAATCAAATTTACATGTTAAATCTGTTATCACTTTTCATCATAATGTAAGGCGGAACGGGAAATCTCGATGTGCATTTTCCCGTTTCGCCTTACGAACTTTATGTTGGTAGGCTTGCAAATACATTTATAGATACAATTTGATTTGTTTATTTATACAACAAAATATAGTGCCACTTGCTGTTTTTGGAAGATGAAGACAGCCTCAGGGAAATCACGTGTACTGATTGCAAGCACCTTGAAGATTTTGTCTTAGATTTTGACAGCTCCAAATCAATACATTCAGTGAGTGAACTACGAATGCAATGGTACTGGTAGTCTATTTTTACTTTGATTAGTGGTGTTTTTATAAAGATGGGGAACGAAAATTTTTTATCGTTCGAACATTTGAAAGAATACGGTACTTTTTCTTAAAAGCTGAAGATGATGGTGAACAGAATTTAAAAGTAAAGTGGTGCCCCGGCGGGAAATATTTATCAACAACTAGGGTGTCATAATTAACGACATACAGTAAGGGGTTAATATGAATAAACTGTGTTCTGATGAGCAGGCCTACTTAATTGATGTAATGTTGATGGTATGTAATATTAGAGTTCCATTAGTCAGTTTGCATATCCTAAAGTCCCGTTGATTATAGAGTTTGGAACAACTAGCTTTGAAAAGCATGTATCGATTTTAGAGTTATTGGCAAGTTTTGATTCACCCCCAGTTCATGGGTTCTCATTTTGTCAGTTGTAGTGTAATGTTTCTCTATATTCTGTATTTTTAATTTTACATAGCAACATTGTTATTATTATATAATTAGTTTAGCAGAATAATAATAAACAACCATTTTTTCTAAAGTATAGGGGTGAGCACGAGTCAAACTAAAACTCGACTCGAATCCAAGTCGAATTCCGATTCGAGTTAAAAGTAATATTCTCGACTCGAGTTCCGAGCCGATTCACTATTTTTGGCGTCGAGTTTGATAAATGGCTCGCTCGTTTTAACTCGGTTTGAAATCATGGCCTGATTACACTGGAAAACGAAAGCCATGAGAAATGTAAGCTAAGCAGTAATATGGAATACTTTGTGTTGCTCACGAGAGGGAACACTGCTCGCATGTCGTCTCGTCTCGATAGCGAGACTACAAGAGATTTTTTATAACAAGCTTAGCTCGGCTCGGCTTAACTGAGCTGATGGCCCGAGTCGGCTCGCTTGGGGTGAACCATCGGCTCGAGCTGGCTTGGTTGTGATGAGCTATCTGCTCGGTTCGACTCAACTGAGAGAAGGGCTCTAGCCGACTCGGTTGGGTGAGCTGTTGGCTCGGCTCACTTCTCGGTTTGGGTCGATAGTGAATGAGCTGTGAGCCGATCTCCTCGAGTCGTTGACAATTCTAAACCCGGACCGAGTGGTTTTGAAGATATTCGGCCAGTTCCCTATAACTTTTAACAATGTTTGGCTCGAGCCCGAATACTCAACCTAGACTCTCAACCCAAATTCAGAAGCTCGTGAACAATGTCCTTGACTCCACGACTTCACGACTACCGAGGTTGGTAATCAACTACCTGTTTAGTATTCAGATATATACCGCCTATCTTCCAAGTTTATTCACAGTGTTGTTATAATACTAATACTATAATAATAAATTGTAGTGGTAGTAATACCATTAATTATAATTATATTGTCTATGTAAGATACTTGAAGAGAGTACTCGAAACTGTGCACCAGATTTGGCTCGACTCGACTCGAAACTCGACCGCATACGCGCCTTTGGCGCTGGAGACCCGGGTTCGATTCCTGGCGGGAGCTCATTTGGTTCGGATTCCATGTTAATCAGTAGGTCCCGTCTCATATAGCCTTGCTGCTGAACGTGACGTTAAACTCAACTCATCATCATCGAAACTCGACCCGAATTCGAATCGAGTTGGAGGAAATTTTTCAAGCCGAGTTCTCTGGTCGAGCTCAAAGATGTCTGTTTCTAGTCGAATCGAGTTTCAAAGAAAACTTGCTCGAACTCACTCGTGTCCATCCCTACGAGTAACGCAGTATGGCATTTTACTCAATGTTACATTACATTAAAATGTTCATATAGCTGTTAAGTAAAAATTTGTCCTTGCATTTACATAAATCGATTTAGAACTTGCAATAATAATAATAATAATATTAATAATAATATTATTAATAATAATAATAATAATAATAATAATAATAATAATAATAATAATAATAATAATAATAATAATAATAGCGGTAGTAATAGCAGTACGGAAAACTAAAGTAATAAGACTTTTTCACATTCAAAGTTTCGGACCTAAAAGTAAGGCGTTACTAACGCTTTACTTTCGAAGTAAAGTAACAATTACTTTTTAGAGGCAAGTAACGCGTTACACACACACACACACACACACACACACACACATATATATATATATATATATATATATATATATATATATACAGTGGCGGATCCAGGATATAATCAAGGGAGGGACTAAACCATATTTTGCCGTTTTATTCAGTGTAAAGCAGGATTAAGGCCCATTTTATCCAGTGTAAACCTGAGCGTCAAGGGGGGCTATAGCCCCTTAGCCCCCTTCGATCCGCCCTTGTATATATTTGTCAGAATATATATTTGTCAAGTCCACCAAAATTTGAATAGTCGCAGACACGCACGCAGAAATTTATTTCGGGAGAGGTCCAAAGATTTTGGGGTGGTCCAAATTCAATATGAGGATAAATTACTTTACAATTTATAAAATTATCCCTAAAATTAATCTAAATTTCCAAAATGCCAGAATTTTGGGTTCTCAGGACCCCAACCACCCAAATTCTGCGTACGTTCCTAGTCACAAATTAGAATATTCAAACTGTTGGAAACACATTTCAGAAAACCCGTATATATATATATAGTTTATTTCGATCAAATTTTAGACCACAGAATGTGTTGTAAAGAAAAGGTATTGTAAAGGTACCAGCACACAGCCACATAAGAGGACAGACAGATCGTAGCGTCTGTAGAGCTTATTTTCTTAGATCGTTGGATCTAACAACACAGAGGTTGTAGGTTGAACGTCGTAGGACAACACAGCAATTGGGTGATATCAATAAAAATAAGTAACTACTCTTGAGTAGTCCTGCTCGAGAATCGGAGTAACTACACCTGGAGTAATCTCCTCCCTCAATTTCGTATCAATAAAACAAGCCACTACTCAGGTCTAGTCTGCTCCAGATTTATGAACGTTTACTCGCGCTTCCTCTGCACGTAGCACTGAGTCGTTATCAATAAAAGAAGTGGTTACTCATTTCCCCCATCTGTTGGGCGGTCATTTCGTTGTGGGTAAAGTGCATTTGTGGATATTATAAAGCTTTGAAGGCAATTACAGTGAAATGCAACGAAATATCAAATACATCTACGACTGAGACACAAATCCAAAAGAGAATCTTTAATATTTGAGCGAGAATAAAACAAAAATAAAACAAAAATAAAAAAAGAAAAAACGATAAACAAGAAAGTTCGAATCCAGTAATATCAAGATTAACACGACAAGCGCATATCACGTTTTGTCCAAGGTCTTTGTAGAACGAAATCAGACGCTTAGCCCTTTTGTTTTCTTTTTTTTCTTTTTTTTTTTTTTAATGTCAAGCCAGTCAAATCATAAAGCACATCTATCCGATTGCATTTTCCACACCATACGTGTCCCCTTTCGCCTTTGCATAAAAAAATACATTCTCATGTATACACCCTTCCTCTGATTGATTGATTTTGAGTTTAACGTCCTTTACAGTAGCGAGGCATATGAGACGGTACCCACTGATTAACGTGGAATCCGAACCACATGAGCTCCCGCCGGGAATCGAACGTGGGTCTCTCATGCCAAAAGCCACGAAAGAGCTCTTCCTATTAGTGTATTTGTTTCCAAAGTACTAGGTCTTTTTCTTGCCATGTGTGTATAGTCAAGTGCTCCGATAGCACCCGGAAATCTATATTGTTCTTGCCACTCTGCCTTTGCTATTTGCATATTACGCACACTTCCGGAAACAATCAATTTTCAGATATTGCAATAATCGCATCCATTACATTTGTAGTAGTCATAGATACATTACTTTGAGCAACACCAGAATCCCCTGACATTCCGACCTGGAATCCAGGATAACTCACGTAACGCAAGAAAACCCGCATCTTTTCCTCATTACGTAGTGCACCACCCCAAATTTAGGTTGATTCTCCTAAAAAATGTTGTGCTAACCACTCTACTTTTTCTTTCATGAACCTATAATGTTTTTGCAACATTTCTATGCAGTTTATAAGTTTTTCTACGTAGCAAAACAATCATATAATCTGCCATATTTAACACAGAGTCACCTATTTAGCTTGCTCCACAAATTTGGAGAAGTTACTAGCATCACAGAGGAGTCTTTGATTTTTATTGATATAAAACGCGGAGTAGTTACTCTGCTCGAGAATAGAGGTGTGGTTACTTCAAAAGGGCGGGGCTTCTCCGAGGTCAGCCGAGACGAATAGTGCTCAGTTCTCTTTTTATTGATACCAATGCGAGTAACTACTACAAAATTGGGAATAATGAGTAACTTCTCCGTTTTATTGATATCACCCAATGTCTGTGCCTTCATGCCAGAATGGAGCCAGTGATCATATATTGGGTGATATCAATAAAAATAAGTAACTACTCGTGAGAAGTCCTGCTCGAGAATCGGAGTAACTATACCTGGAGTAATCTCCTCCCTCAATTTCGTATCAATAAAACAAGCCACTACTCAGATCTAGTCTGCTCCAGATTTATGAACGTTTACTCGCGCTTCCTCTGCACGTAGCACTGAGTCGTATCAATAAAAGAAATAGTTACTCATTTCTCCCATCTGTTGGGCGGTCATTTCGTTGTGGGTAACTTCTGGCGCAGTATCCTAAACGCCATGGAAGGGACAAGTAGCAACGACAGTTTCAATTAAAGTGCATTTGTGGATATTATAAAAGTTCCAGTGGCACTTTCAAAGTCACAGTTACCAGAAAGTAAACGAAGGAAAGCCGAAGCTTTGAAGGCAATTAGTGAAATGCAACGAAATATCAAATACATCTACAAATGAGACACAAATCCAAAAGAGAATCTTTAATATCCGAGCGAGCATTAAAAAAAAAAAAAAACTAATTTGAAAAAGAAAACGGGAAACAAGAAAGTAATACTGAAACCACGGGAACGAACCTCTTGGAACTGATGGATGTTGATTGGAATCCAGCAATATTAAGATTAGCACGACAAGTGCATATCACATGTTGTCCAAGGTCTTGTCCAAGATTGTTTGGCTTTAAGAACGAAATCAGACACTTGGTCCCTTTGTTTCCTTTTTTAAATAGTCCAGCCAGTCACGTCGTAAAGCACGTCCATCTGATTGCGTTTTCCACATCATACATGTCCCCTTTCACCTTGGCATAAAAAAAAAAATATACATTCTCATGTATACACCCTTCCTATCAGCGTTGAGTTGACTTGATTTTGAGTTTAATGTCCTTTTCAGTAGCGAGGCTATATGAGACGGGACCCACTGATTAACTTGGAATCCGAACCATATGAGCTCCCGCCGGGAATCGAACGCGGGTCTTTCATGCCAAAGGCATGTACGCTATTCGCTTAGCCACGAAGGAGCTCTTCCTATTAGCGTATTCGTCTCCAAAATACTAGGTTTCCTTATTGCCACGTGTTTATAGTCAAGTACTCCGGTAGCACCCGGAAATGTATATTATTCTTGCCACTCTGAATTTGCTGTTTGAATATTACACACACCTCCGGAAACAATTAATTTTCAGATTTCGCAATAATCGCATCCATTACACTTGTAGTAGTCATAGACACAGTACTTTGAGCCACAACAGAATCCCCTGACATTCAGACCTGGAATCCCGGATCACTCACGTAAAGCAAGAAAACCCGCATCTTTTCATCCTTACGTAGTCCATCACCCCAAATTTCCGTTGATTCTCCTAAAAAATGTTGTGCTAACTACTCTACATTTTCTTTCATGAACCTATGTTTTTTGTAATCTCCATTTGCAACATTTCTATGCAATTTATAAATTTTGCTACATAGCAAAACAATCATATACTCTGCCATATTTCACACGGAGTCACCTATTTAGCTTGCTCCACAAATTTGGAGAAGTTACTAGCATCACAGAAGAGTCTTTGATTTTTATTGATATAAAACGCGGAGTAGTTACACGGCTCGAGAATAGAGGTGTGGTTACTTCAAAAGAGCGGGGCTTCTTCGAGGTCAGCCGAGACGACTAGTGCTCAGTTCTCTTTTTATTGATACCAATGTGAGTAACTACTTCAAAATTGGGCGTAATTAGTAACTTCTCCGTTTTATTGATATCACCCATTGAGTAAAAACATCTTTGAGATTGCAGAATTAACGGTCAGGTAGGTCATGACGTTTCCAGAGGTCCATCGCTGGTACACATGATAAGACATAAAGCACACGTGCCATCATGACGCTTTCGTAATGGTCAGAAAGATTGTTTAGGCAGGTCTATGTTTCCGCATTTCACTTCCACGATTACTGACACCTGTTCATTGTTGATAACATCTTCGATAATGTCGGGAGAGAGTGGCAGTGGCAAGACGAATGGAGAGTGGCGATATTCAGTGATGAGAATTGATTGTATTTCAGGAAAATTCAGAGTGTGTTCGGATTCGCCATTCAGGATTCACAATTGGGATTCTGGTACCGGAGGAATAAGGTACAAATCTCGTTCTATTCTAGTCTTCAATCAGTTGAGTACGACTAGTGTATCGTACGTTCGTGACAATCATTAATTTTACAACCTTAACGGTGTACTTTACGGTACACGATCTTTTGACAAGATAATGTACGTTTCCATACCAACAGGACAATCCAGTTTGCTTTATCGGTATACGCCTTCTACCATGGCCTTCTGGGTTTAAGCGTTACCGAGCAAGCCTGGGGTTTGTTGGAATGGTGCTTGACTTGCAGCCCGGGCACTTGAAATGATTATCGTTCAATTACATCAAGATCTGCAGCTGTCATGTTCCAGACATTCAATATTTATATGCCCCTCTACCTGCCAAAAGAAATGCTTATATTACAGGTCGCGGGAGAGGAAAATTTTCACATGCTGGGTGATTTTGAGTATCCTACAACATGTTCGGAATGTCTCATGGACGTAATGTCTGGATCATTAATAGCTTCCGTCATCGTTTTGTGTACCAACTTTGATTTAGATCCGTGAATTCCTACTTTGTGTTCTTAAATGCGTTTCCATAAGTGTATTCAGTTATAAATGTTCCCGCATGATTTGGCTTGTCCCAGAATACAAAGCAATACCAGATGACAAGCGGACGGGGCAGAGTCCGATCACGTGATGTTCTGCTGTGTACAGTGTTTGTTAATGTAAATTTTTGTTTAATGCATGAAAGTAAATAGTATTTGCTACATATTTTCCTTTATCGTCAGGCAAGGTGAGATGATTGTTGAATATATGGGTTCAAAATGCGATAAGCTTATGTAGTTTTCTACAGTTCCTGGGAAAATTCATCATTAAAAGAGTGATCTCTGAAGGAAGGTTTACTATAGGGTAGAGCAGAGGAAACGCGTGTTTTTTAAACAGCTAGCACTCGGCGAGGAGAAGGATATTTTAGGTGTGTGCTGCATCAAGAATGAAAATAACGAGAATCTGACAAGCGAGGAGAAGGTTTAAAGAAGCTATGGAAGGAGAATTTCTAGAAACTTCTCAATGAGGAAAACCCGAGGAAAACTTACAAAAATCTACCAGCGAATCACAGACTGGTTCTGTGTATGACCATGGTAGAGATACCAAAAAAGAAAAGAAGAAGAAGATGAAAAGTGGTGAGTCCCCAGGACCGGATAATATCCCTGTCGAAGCGTGCAATAAGCTTAAGGGAAGAATGAGTGCAGTGTTTATTCGAATTTTTAATAGAATATTGGAAACAGGAAATATGCCAAAAGACTGGAGAAGCAGCTACGTTGTGCTAGTTTTTAAAAAGAAAGGAAATGTGTAAGAATGTGGTAGCTACAGAGGAATTGCTCTTATTAGTTCTGCAATAAAACTCTGGGAAAGAGTGATAGAAGCCAGAATGACGGAAGAGACCGAAATAAAAAAAAATGGTTTAATACCAGGACACTTGACAACGGATGCAACATTTGCACTAAGGACGCTATTGGAAAAGTACAGAGAACGCCAAAAGGACCTCAATATCAACAGGTCATTTAACTCGAAGTGGTAGCATAGTTGTGAAATGGAATGTAGTGAATCACTCACCTCAAGAAGATTACAGTCCTTCGATGTAGTCTCCGCCAGCCTGTTGAACCCTTCGCCAGATGTCTATTAACCGTTGAATACCTGTCAAAGCCCCACTTTTTAAGAGAGTGTTGACAGTGCTCCCTAAGGCACGAACAATGCTGGGAATGTCTCTGAAGCGTTTGCCACTGAGAGGTTCTTTCATTTTTGAGAAAAGATCAAAATCGCAGGGGCTCATATACGGGGAGTATAGCGGGTGCTCCAGTATCTCCCAACCCCATCATCGTAATAGAGTCTGTACTAAATTGGCTGTATGGCATCTGGCATTGTCGTGTAGGAGAATTGGTCCAGGCTCCAGGAGGTGTGGACATTTGCGCCGCAATATTGGTCGCAAATGGTGACTGAGATATTAAGCATAGTATGCAGCATTGACGCCCGGTGGAACTTGATGTAACGAGGATAATGATTTCATGGTAATATGACATTATCGTCATCACTTTCACGTTTCCTGGCTCTTGTCTAAGCTTTTCCGTAGTGGAGATTCTGGGTTCACTCGGCTGACGTTTCAATTTAGGCTCGTAGGATCTTCCCCACGTTTCGCCACTTGCAATAATGTGTTGCAAGAAGTCATCACCTTCCTCATTGTAACGTTGAAGGTGTAGGTGCGCACATTCCCACCTATGCCACTTTTGAACCTCGGTCAGAGCATGGAGTACCTATCTGGTTGCAATTTTTGCATGCGAAGATCTTGTGTTACCATGCAGAATACTGATCCGGAAGAAATGTTCAGTTCCTGCGTCAATTCACTACATGGCCAGCGTCAATTAGCGTCAAGCAGTGTCCATAGTCTTGCAAGATTAATTTCGTCCGTAGCCGTTCGCATATACCCTCCACCGTGCATTTTGTCTCTTAACTGTCGTCCCACCTGAAATGCTGCAACCCATCTTACCACTGTCCGATACGGTAGAGCACCTTCACCATAGGCTCTACTAATCCTCTGTAAATTGTCCTAGCATTTCGCCCTCGTGCCACCTGGAATTTGATAAATATACGCTGTTCTGCACGCGTGAACATTGCGTTAGGGTGGTATTTCAAACAACAATCACTTTAACAATGTCTATTCGCCACACACACCGTAATATGGTATCGCAGCAGCGTTGAACTGACTCGTACACATCCACGGTACACACTACGTTCGTGATTTGTCTCCAGCCCACATGACACTCCAATCGTAGCAGTATTGCCAGTTAAATGACCCTCGTACATGATAGAGTGCCACAGGGTCTTACTTGGTGGACACTGAAGAAAGGTGTTCCGAACACAAACTGTACATCTGCATAATTCAAGACATATAATGGATGTAGGACAGGAGTGAGGAGCATGCGTGGAATAACATAAGAGTTCACAGTTAAAGTGGGACTTCATCAGGGATATGGTATTAGTCCCTACATTTTTATAGTTGTGATGGACGAGCTATTTGTGAACGATATCGTGTTGATGAGTGAGACCAAGTCAACACTCAAGAGAAACTAAGTATTTGGAGACGTGTATGTATGTACCTTGCGAATGAATCTTGTAAGCAAGCGGAAATTGTAATGGAATTTCACTCATTTCTGGAATATCATTTGAAATTATGGAATGGAATATTGTTCCTCTGTATACTAAAGAAAATACTGTTCTTTGTAGAACAAATAATTGGAAATGAAATTCATTATTTTGATTTAGGCTACAAATAACAATATAATAGTCTTTAGTGTTAATATACATCGACTTCCATTAGAAGAGATGAGCTCCGGAACAAGATTTTTTGTATTTTCAAAGTATGTAGTTTCGAATACAGCAAGATTTTATTTCTTTCTTCAGAGATAAGTTAATATACACAGTAAGTACATCGAGTAAGTCTTATTTTAAGGAAATAGAAAATAATCGAATAGTAAGTATTGCACAAATTTAAACTTGTACTTTCGCAAAGATATACTGTAACATCACATTCTCGAACTATTACCATCACGACAGTTACTATTATTGCAATTGTTTTTATTTTGTCATATTTTAGACTTATTTCAACACTGGCACAAATCCCGGGGGATGAGAGGGACATGCTCTCTCCAATCTTGGAACTGGGGTTACTGTCCTTCCCAATAATCAGATTTGAAATGTGTTTTGGGGGAGAAATGTGATGATTTGTGTCCGATTACCACAAAAGAAAGTGAGATGAAATTGATGTCCCCGCAGAATAAGCCTCAAATCTGCCAGCCTCCCAATGTTGAAGACAACTCTGCTCTCCTGATCCTTCACAGCATTCTTTTTCAACTGCATAAATATTTTGAACACCGCTAAAAAATAAAAAAAAATATAAAGTAAATAATAAAAAAAAAGGATTATGGGAACGGTCATACCCGTCACCCTCCCCATGTTGAAGACAGATTTGCTCCACTGTATTTCAATAGTTTACTATGTTGACTTGAAGATAAGTGTACATTCTATTTATACTTGTTTCTTGACAATCTGTAATATCAACAATCAAAAACATGGGACACGCGAGGTTATACACTTTTATATATACCAGTGGTCGCCACACAATTTGCGTTCTGTGAGGTTGCATTCAGATAACGCGTTCAAGTTCTTGTGTTCAAGTAGACACCCTCAGCAAAACAACAATCACACAATAGCAATAAATAAAATTCATGTCAACCTCGAATCATGTAAGTAGAAATGCCAAACGTAAGCTCTAAACATAAACCTTAGAATGCTAATATGATAAATGAATATTAGCTTAAATAAAATGTTAATTATTATTAACAGAGACTCAAATACACCAAAACATGAATTCAGAGCTAACTGAGAATAATGTACTCGAATAATAATCTTTACTTCTTTTATTTATTAGATACAATTTGAATAGATGTCCAGAATGGTTTCAGCATTAGGTGTTCCAAGTGAGTGTACAGGTGAGTGAGGTAAGTGTTCTTCTGTAGATAACAAGGTAAGTTGATGATATTTAGGTAAGGTTAATTGAGTTAAGTTGATTTTGAGTTTCACGTCCCGTTCAGCAGAGAGGCTAGATGAGACGGGACCTACTAATTAACGTGGAATCCGAACTACATTAGATCCCGGCGGGAATCGAAGCCGGGTCTCCCACGCCAAAGGTTCGTATGCTAACCGCTTAGCCACGAAGGAGCTCTAGGTAAGGTTAAGTAGGTATAATGGTAACTCATTCTTCCTGAGTTAATGCGAACTGCTTGTCAATGCTGAGTGCTTCGTTAAGTTATGTATTGTTGATAGGTCGCTGCTTTATGTTAATTTTATTAATAGAAATTTTGTTTATTAGCTTTTGTTCTGCTGTTAATATCTAATTGAAATTTACAACATAATATTCGTTGATTCTTGTATGGTATATATATATATATATATATATATATATATATATATATATATATATATATATATATATATATATATATATATATATATATATATATATATATATTTATGTTAGGGTGGTCTTTAATTTTCGATTTCCGAATTTCTTTGCTCCCAACCCATAAATTGGTTCCATGTGAAAAAAATGGGCTCAATCGACGAATATTTAACCGACCCCCAAGCTACTTAAACATCTGAATGCATCTACAATGTATAGTATATGGCAAAAGTTTGTAATAAACTCTTGTAACTTAAAAATGGCTGAGGGAAAGGAATCATATCTTGGATAGAGGTTGTAGAAATAGATCCATACCTGATACTGAGTAGTGACCGAGATGAGGCATATCTTTACGTCCACCATCTTGGATTCGGGCACAAAATTTTAAATAGAAATGACCTCGTATGATATATCATTTTGAGGTTGCTTTTTACGACGAACAGGCGTCTGCCTTTATTTTCCACTTATCTCTGAACATGTAATAATTATCAACTATGGAAAATAAAAGCTCCGAAGTAATGAAACTTAATATTCTGTGAGTTTATATCTCTTTACGGGCTGCAGATTTATAAGATTGTTGAATAGTTTCCCTTATTTGAATTAAACCATAAAGTAAAGAAAGAAATGCACATGCCCATCTACTTGGAAAGAAGATGTGAACTTTCAACGTGGGTTGAATATATTGAAAAACATTGTGGTGGTGAATGATTTTGCACAGAGAGGTGTGAAACTGATACAAGAATACGGGAACATTTTAACAAAGGACGAAAAAAAGAAACAATACATATTGCAGATAGTCAGTGAACACAGAAAAAAGTATCCAGATGCTACAAAAAATGGCTTAATGATGCAGTAGAATTTGGCTAGTTATCCACAGCCTTCAGCTTTCTTTTATTATCATTTATTTATTCATTATATTATTTATGTAATTAATTTCATATAAATAATTTCAATATAGGCTGGTGTGTATTTCGATGGGATGTCATTATATAACAATATATATAATTATTTCCTTGTTACATGTATGTAATAGATTATTAATATTTCAGTAACCTATAAAGAAAAAAAAAACAATATTGAAAGATAATAAACTATTATTTCAAAGGTAAAACGAATTAAATGACCAGAGATAAGTTGAAAATATAGGAAGATATGTTTTTATAATGAAAGGTTACCCAAAAACGATGTCACGAAACATAATTTCCATTTAAAATTTTGGGTCCAAATACAAAATTGCGGACTTCAAAATGGCCGCCGTGTTATGCTATTCCTCAGGGTCAGATGTGGATTACTTCCAATCCCTGTATCCAAGATTTGGTCCCTTTCCCTTCAGCCACTTTAAAGTAAGAAGGGTTTATTTCAGACTTTTCCTATATATTAACATATTGGATATGCATTCAAACTTTAGGTCGCTTGGAGGTCGGTTAAATATTTTTCGATTCAGCCCATTTTTTTCATGGATAAATTGGGTCTGACATGGAACCAATTTAGGGGTTGGGAGCAAAGAAATTCCTAAAAAAAAATCGCCATGTAATTAAGGACCACCCTAATATATATATATAAGTACGAGTAAAAATTGAAAGTGAGATTTACCAAATATTCTTAATGTTACCTTGTATGTAAAGCACTGATTCTTGATATTTCCTACACAAGGGGGGTTAAGGCCCCCGTAAATTTTTGCTGGCCCACCTAAAATTTTTACGGTAGGCTTGTAAATTAACTGTAATATAGTGATGAACTATAATATGGTTGGATCGGCCCTCCCTAACTTCTACCGTCCCCTTCCCCCTACATTTTTGGCCTGGCTACCAGCCTGAAGACACTTACGTTGATTTTTTTTAACTTATTAACGTTGTATTAAACGATGCATCGCATCACGGCGATCCTTTTTTTCTCAAAATAACCTTATTTATACATCGTACTGATTGACAGTGGTTACATTAGTGAAACAAATATTTGAGCACAGCCCCTCTTATATATATATTCAAGTATGAATACAAATACTGAACAGTGAAATAATAAACAAATACTGTGCTGAAAATACTGGACACAGACTACAAATATACCTTGTATATACAATACAAACAATGCACATCAAGTGTTTCCATAATGTGATTTTAAAAAAACTCTTGAAAGTTTATGTTCTGTTTTTTTTTCTTTTTTTCCTGAGTACAATCTCAAGTTAACGTTCCTCTCAAGAAATCCAACAATACTTTTTCTTGTCTTCCTACTTATTGATACTTAAAAAAAATGTTGGCAATTGCGCTGTGGTAGATAGGTTTTATGAGTCCTAATTTGAATTAAGCACCCTTCATCCAGTTTAAATGTAAATGTCCTTGAAGATGCTAATATATATATATATATATATATATATATATATATATATATATATATATATATATATATATATATATATATCAGTACTTTGTAACGATAAAGTACTTTGCCGCTTTATCCAGTGTAAAGAAAGTAGGATTGAAGCCCATTATATCCAGGGTATACCTGAGGCTCAAGGGAGGGGGACTATAGCCCCTATAGCTCCCCCCTTGGATCAACGCCTGTATATACATATAGATAGTTATCCTAGGTGTGTCGCTTAATTTCCGATTTTTTTCTAATAGTAAATAAACAATTTTTGATGAAGTATCAGAAAAATTAAAATACGAGGACCCAGACGGGTCCGGTTCATCCTACAAATACACATTAACAGATTACTTCAGTTTGGCATAAATAATCTACTTCTTAAGCGATAAATTACTTTAGTCTGATATCTGCAACTAACTATTTGGTCTAGGAATTAATTCGTGCGGGTGGACAAGAGATGGCGCAACGAACGAAGCGTCCCACAGTTCCGTGTATCCACACATGTGTTGCAAACCCCTGTCATCGCGTATGGTTCGTAGTATAGGGCAGTGGATTAAAGCGTCAACAACACCAGTTTGTAGTTAAGTGAACATGGCGCAATTTGTGCCTGATAAAGTGTTTTTGCGGGGTGTCCTGCTGCATTACTTTAACATGCAGAAAAGTGCGACTGAAAGTCATCGTATTTTGGTGGAAGTGTATGGTGACCATGCTCTAGCTGAGCGAACGTGTCAGAAGTGGTTTGCACGGTTTAGAAGTGGTGATTTCGGCTTGGCAGACCAAGAGCGAGCTGGACAGCCAAAAAAATTTTAAGACGAAGAATTGACAGCATTGCTCGAGCAGGATTCGTGTCAAACGCAGGAACAACTTGCAGCAGCATTAGGCGTTGATCAAACAACAGTCTCCAAACGCTTGAAAGCCATGGGAATGATTCAAAAGATGTCACATTGGGTTCCACATGAATTGAAAGACAGAGACGTTGAAAGACGAAAAACCATTTGCGAATTGCTGCTTCAACGACAGAGCAGAAAGGGGTTTCTGCATCGAATTATTACGGGTGATGAGAAGTGGATCCATTACGAGAACCCTAAGCGAAAAAAGGCCTGGGTGAAACCAGGTGAACCAGGTCCATCACAACCAAAACGAGATATTCACTGTGCAAAGGTTATGCTGTGCATATGGTGGGATATGAAAGGTGTGGTGTACTATGAGCTGCTGCAACCGGGTGAAACTATGAATGGAGAACGTTATCGACAACAATTAATGCGTTTGAAGCAAGCTCTGGCCAGAACACGACCAGAATGGGAGAACAGACATGATAAACTTATTGTTCAACATGATAACGCTCGCCCACATGTCGCAAAACCGATCAAAACCTATTTAGAAAATGTCGGATGGGAAGTTTTACCCCACCCGCCGTATTCACCAGACGTTGCTCCTTCGGACTACTACTTGTTCGATTGCATGAACAACGATTTGATTGGACAGCGGTTTACTTCTTCAGAAGATATCGAAACATGGGTCTCTGACTGGATCGCTTCCAAGGATGAGGACTTCTTTCGCCACGGAATCCGTACATTGCCTGACAGATGGGCGAAAGTGGTGGCTAGCGATGGACAATATTTTTCTTAAGGTATTTATGTATTTTGTGTTTGTACTACAGCTTCAATGTGTGCGTACCAACCGCACGAATTAATTCCTAGACCAAATAATTGTAAGTAATGTAGTTTATTTTATGTCTTGCATATATGGCTTATATTTATACCACTTTTGTTTCCAATATAAATTAACTGAATTAAATTTACACTTTTCTTAAGATAAAGTTGTTTAAAAAATATGCTTTATGTAAATTTACGAATAAACGTTCTTGTCAAATTCTAATTTACTTACTTCTAAAGATGAGCAGTGTTCGTAGGTTTCCTTAAGACAATTTCCCTCGATTGACACAAAATTTTCCCTACTTTGTTGAATGTCCAATTTCTATGACAGACATTATGTGATAAGATTACCTTAGCTATCAACAGGGTTTGAAAAAACCCGGGTTTTTTTGAAAAAGCCCAACCCACCTGGGCCCATGTGGGTTTTTTCGGGTATTTTCGGGTTTAATCGGGTTTTTTCGGGTTTAATTGGGGTTTTTCGAAATATTTCAATGTCTTTGGGGTAAAAGTGTTAAAATGTGATTTATATTTCAAGATTATCATTGTCACAACTTGCAACAATTTTCTATTCACTGCTGTTTTGAAAAAATGGCCGCCATTTTGAAATTTTACGTTAGATCGCCGCCAAAATATATACAGCTAATTTAGTGTGTCTCGTGCTTATATTCTTAAAATTTCAACTTAAAAGACCGAAAATTGCACTTTGTAGCGTGGATACCCGCTATTTTTTTAAGCCACCATTTTGAAATTGTACTTTGGTATGCCGCCAAAATCTATACTGGAAATATAGTGTGTCTCGTGTTTGTACCCTGAAAATTTAAACTTAAAACATCGAAGGTGGTACCCTGTAGTATGTGTGGTACAGGCAGACGACGAACAAATGTAGATCGAATCATCCCAGAAGCCTCAGTGACGTTTGCCAAATACGAACACCAAATACATTAATTTAACAGCGTAAAATAAATGGTTTTATTTGAAGGTCACTTTCGATATTTTGTGCGTTCAATTAGGTGAAATTCCCGAGCATTTGTTGCAAGACGTTTCTTTCCAGAAAGTTAATTTAAAACAATTAACAGATATAATTCATATTCTATAAAGTAAATGTTTCAAAATGTCTTAAATGAAATTAAATATCTTCCAGCGTAAAATAAATAGTTTTATTGTTGAAGTATTTAGTTCCGATGCTTTGTGCGTTCAGTTGCGGGGATTTCCCGAGCATTTCTTTCGCGACCTTTTTTTCCCCTCGAAAATGCAGCTTTCTTTACTGTACATCGAAACTTCCACTAGTAAGGAAGTTTGAATTCAGCACTTGAAGTAGTAAGTGTTACGTAGTTTTTGGAACTCTGAGCATTAAGCTTCTTAAATTTGACAATAATTTTTACGCTATTGTTGGTGTTGATTCTAAAGAATGCTTATTTGAAGAGTGCCAACAAATAACTGAACTAAACTGTTATTGTTGGAAAACTAAATTTTACTAAAGAATACTTGTGCTACCATCAAAGGTAAGAAATAATATTAATAGTTTTACTAATGCAGTACATATTTACTGGTAGTACCGGCACATATGGCTTTAAACTCGTCAAACGTAGGGGAGACCGGGGTACGTTGTCACAGTAGCAATTCTGAAAAAAGCGAAAACATTAGGTGCTGCTTTCTTGTTTACTTACTAGATGTCACAACTAACTGTACTCGTTTGGAGATGCGCGGGAACAACGGTGCTGCGTCAGTTGAACTTTGTCTGTTTTCAGTGCCATTTGTCTGTAGCAGCAAATATCTTTCTGTGGTTATGTAGGTTACAAATAAGAGCTTCATAATGTGCTACTTTGAATGCGCCTAATCTTGTCGTTTGGTATAGATATTTTGTAAAAAGAGTAACGGCGACGCGTGGGACAAGTTGTCACAAATAAGACGGGGCATGTTGTCACTGTGACGGGACATGTTGTCGGGGCCTAGAGCCCCGGCATAAGACGAGGCATGTTGTAAGAAATAACCCCATATCAATACGTAGGCCTAAAGCTGCTAAAGAATTTCATGTCCACTACAGAACATTGGCAAGATTTTGTGCACGTGTTACAGATGGCGAACTACAGTTCGGCCAATGCTCATTTACATTAGGTTACTCTTCATAATACTAGGAAGAATTACTAGTATCATACCAAAACAAACTTCGCACATATAATTTGGACTCACTACAAAAGAGGTTCGCGATTTGGCTTACAACTATGCAAAAGCGCTAGGATTGAAATGCCCAGAGTCGTGGAATGGAAAGGCCATTGCTGGCCCAGACTGGTATCCGGTATTTCTGAAAAGACATGGTGCTCTTGCTATAAGAACTCCCCAAGCAAATAGTTTTGCACCTATAAACAATGTCAACGAAGGTCCAGAGAAGATTACGATTCTTTCTCAGATGACGACGATACACTGTGTTTAGTTTATGGCGATCCATACAGTGCGAGTACATGTAGCGAGAAGTAAATTCAGTGCATTCGATGTAAGGAATCGGCCTACGAAAACTGAGGGAAGCAGAACTTATTTTACGTGTGTATTAACTGTGGCTCTGACGATGACCTCCAGGTGTAGAAGCAAAAGGATAAACATTTTCAAACTAGTTTGCGGTGCGTACTAATAAAACGCAACTAAACTTCGTAATAATATTTACTCCTCTCCTAGCTATACAGTTGTCCTATCAGAGGAATTCTTTGCAATTCATAAACTACAATCAGAAGCAACTTAAATGCAATTGGCTAATTTTGTGTCGGCCTATTGGAGACGTAGGATATGATTTGATAATTTCGTCATTTTGTTATGACCTTTCAGTTTGTAGTTTTGATTCCTTAGCTATGAGTTAGTTCTGTTTTCATGGCAGTTTTGGTTTTCCTACAAAGCTTGATGTAACAATAAATCTTTTAGGTTGAAAAAATATAAGCTACAGGTTCCCCTACTTTCTTTCCTATTTAACTAATATAGTTTCCCCTTTCATTTAATTATGTTTTGATTCTCTTTCAGACGCTAAGTATTTAATGCTGGTAACATTTATAGTCTTTTTGCATTAGTAATAGTTGCATTAATAATATCTACCTATTTCTGGAAAGTGCCACAAGAATAACATGTGACAATTTGCCCCATATATTGTGACAACTTACACCGCATATGGGGTACATTGTCACAACTGTATTGATCATAAAACATAGTACATAAGTCCAGTTCAGAGCGAGTTACATTGGACAGAGAAATATATATGCTATGCACAAGATAACAAAGTATGTGTATACTAAAAATTATACTTCTCGGCCTTACACGAGCATCACAAGAAAATAAAACGTGAAAATTGTGACAATGTTCCCCGGTCTCCCCTATGAGGGATAACGTCCCTCGGCATAGCCGAGTCGGCGAGCACACTATTTACGGAAAGTATTTTCTAAAATATAAAATTGCATTTTTTTCAAATAGGCTATAAGCATAATCAATACATTAATTTGTTATATAATTATCTCAAGCTAAGTTTTTTTCATTTATTCAGTGCATTCAGAACTTTATAAAGGGCTTATGTAGAATGTTGTTGTATACCTTAACGTGAAAGCATTTAATCCACCCGAGGAATGTCCGAAATTTGATAAAAATCACTGTCAATGTGATCAACTTAGTTGTAGCAATAATATATTAACAAAAAGCTCAAAAACCCAGGTGGGTTTTAAGGTGGGTTTTTTCAGGTGGGTCCAACCCGAAAAAACCCGGTGGGTTTTTTCGGGCTGGGCCCACTCGGGCAAACCCTGGCTATCAAGGATCTTATAAAACAGAGGATCTGCCCTTATAACAAAATCTTGAAGCCATACGTCACAGCTTTGCCACACCTACTCTGCCCACTCCGCCCAATAGGATCGCAATGTTTTGAGCCAACAATCATGGCGGAAACGAAAGTAGCCAATCAGACGATAGCAGAAACGAGAGTAGCCAATCAGACGTGCCGATGCTTGGTTGCTTTTTGGCTTCACCAATTTAATAAGATTAAGATACATATGAGCAGATCCTCTATTTATAATATCCTTGTTAGCTATATCAAAGGAAGTACCAACCACATTTATTTTATTCATTTGCTTTTTTTTCTAATTTTTAATTTCCCTTCACTTTTTTAAAAAATATACTAAAAAAAAAAAAAAAAAAACAGCCAAAAAGAGTGCAAATTTTGCTACTTTGAACAGACACACAAAAACTTGCTATTGTATTGGTTTATTGATGAAGAACTCAATGTCAGCGAGAGAATTTCCCTGAATTTTCATATTTTATCGAAAAAATTCCTTTTTCCTCTTTTTGCTAAATTTACCTACAATATTTCCGTAGATTAGGGAAATTTCCCTCGAACTACGAACACTAAAGTTGAGTACTTATTTTTCTTTTTCTTCAGGCAATCTCCAAGTGGCACAGAAATTCAGGCCTTTTCGCCAATCAAATTTCCTACGGCACATAAAAAAGAAATATGAATTCAACAATGAAATTGAAAATAACTGAAAACATATAAACAAAACAATGACCGAATAACCAAACCTGATATGTTACATTTAGCTAAAATACGTTTATATGGCAACTGATTCCGAATGTTGTTCCCAATCTTGAAGCAAAATGTGGTATATCAACGTCAATTTTTTCCTCCTTTGAAAGTAATCGATAAAATTTATTGATAATTTTACGACTGTCTGACCACATTTTGACTCAAGATGCGGATCTAATTAATATACAAATTATTTTTGCTAAATTAATCCAGCAGCTAGGAAAGTCCTGTTGGGAATTTGAGAGCCAGAGGTTTGTTTGTTTTACCGAGTTCTACTATCTTTAGTGTTTTAAAAAAAATGGTCACATGTTCTGAATCATGGTCATTATTGCGCAATGGCCGCCATCTTGAATATTCCTTTCGTATTCACTACATTTTTCTTAACCCCTTCAGTGCGTAATTGTCATATGTGAACCGCTGTAAAAAGTTTTTTTTTTTTTTAATAGAAATTTGGATGTTGATTCTAAATCTGTTTCAAAATCACTTACATCAGAATCACTAATTAATAACTCTTCCTCGATGTCAGCATCGTTGAAATATCGTTTTGAAGCCATTACTGTGCTGTCTGCTCTCAAACAAAACAAAGAATGAAAACTGTATTTGACGAAGCCCAAACTCTATTTTAATTTCTTTCTTTTTTCTCTTCTTCTTTTAATTAAGCAACAATTGAAAACAGCTGAGCACAAACTCGCTAAATATTGTCGGGATAACATTACTCATACTATGGGGAAGTATATTCGCCATACGTAATACAAAATAGCCAAAGCAAAATGAAAGCGTATATATACGCCATCCGCACAGCAGGTGCATTTTGAAGACACGAGTTAACTCGCCACCCACACTGAAGGAGTTAAATACATCTAGCTCAAGCTGTAATTGTCGCAAAGTTATCAGTTATATCTCGTTCGATTTGCAATAGTATAGGCTTTTAGGTGACTTTATTCACTTGTCAGTAATACACACAAGAGGGAAGTAAAGGAGGGAAATTTTGAAAATTTCCCTCAAAATTTTCCCTTTTACAGAATTTTGCTATTGTTATATGTCAACGCTGGGTTCTAGGCGAGAAAGAAAAATTACCTACATTTACTGTAATGTGATAAATATATGCTGAAAGTTTTGTCTTGATTGATTCACTAACAGAGGAGTAATAAAATATTTTGTATTTTATGATTTTTGTCGCTCTTGTATTTGGATTTAATGAAAGTACTTTTGTCACATAGAAAGACCTCCAGCTCAGACTGTAATTTCTGCAGAGAAAGAAATATTATTTCGTTTTATAATTTGTTTTGATTAGAGTAATAAATGGTGTGGATTAATCTAACATATGTGCCATTATAACTTATGACAAGAAGTTTAAGGGAAATAAATATAAAATTCACACGAAATATTTTCCTTTAATGATGTGGAAACACTAAAAGATAGAAGTGGAACTACTAGAAATTCACTAAACATTAATACTCAATATTTAATTCACAAGTGAAGACTTAGATTTTTTAAAATTCGTAACATTTCATGTTTCGTAATTAAGAAACGTGTTCCAAATTTGATATCAAGTGATATTGTCAAACAGCAATTTATTATTATTCTTACATAACAGTCCTCAAATGTCTGATAAACTGACACTCTCATCCCACATTTACACACATATTCTTCACTTTACATTTACAGAATGGACAACACGGTATTTGTTTCACTCTGCAAGGACAAACATTAACTTTTGCATATGTTTTGCACATACAAGAAGAGACAAATTCAGGAGGTCTGAAATATCCTGTCGTTATTATTGGCTTAAGATATCCTGCTTCTTCTATGTAACCATACTCTAGTGGATTCAGTGGTTGGGCTTCATCCAGCACAGTCATCCATATGTAGCACTGAAGATATGCACGCTGTATATGAAAGACTATCGTTGATGATGGTGGACATAGTTGAGAAAAGTTGATAGCTTTTGCTTTGTGGTATTGTTCAAATCGTACCATATCACAGTTTGTTTTTGATGAACCAAGTACTTTTGCGACAAAAAGCTCGGCATTTTGTATTATTCCTTCATCCAAGGAAGCAACCCCAAAATTGTTCAACAGGGTTCCTGATGTCATTGCTGTTTTAAGTGCCATAAAGTTTTTGTCCCAACCTTACTTGTGGTATCGCAACCAGTTAAACTGTGAACAGCAGGAAGAACATATAAAAGAGTGTCGTCCATGTTCTCCGTCATTTTGTGAAGTGGTATGTACCTCATAGTAGCAATATTAAACCAATAGGGCCAAAACGACGCCTGAAATATGAAACAGAAAAAGAAAGACAAGTTTTTTGAAAGTTTGATTGAGAACTGAAATCTACACAAAAAAATTTGGAATCGACCAGCGGAAACGCCATGTTTCTAGCACTGGTGGGTTTTGGGATCTCATTGTTGAAAGAATTGGCCACAAACATATAAACATTTTTTTTTTTCATTTTAATATATAAACTAGGTGAACCTGCTCTATTTACACAGCGCATTATTCACATATGAGCATGAATCTCCTTGTCATTCCTTACAATATCTGTACATGTCCCTTTATAAACACAAATGAAATACGTCTGGATAAAAATCGGCAAGGGGTACCATAAAGGAGAGATTTTTTTCGATTATTTTTCCCAATATCTCGCACCGTTTGCAAAATTTGAGCCTACTTCCGTTGGAGTTTCTAATTCATGTATGATCAGTATTTTCTTTTTCTTTTTTTTTTTGCATGCAGTATGTAATAACCAAATATATATATATATATATATATATAATTAAATATAATGCCGGTGATATATGGTGTTCATTGGGCAAAACACCCCAAACAATAAAGATTCATCTTAGACTGAAGAAATAGTTATCCTTCGTTTTTCATTATCATCTGGCCATGAAACAAACGCCTAATAGAAATGCAATCCCTGTATATAAATATGTGGTGTTGGAATGTATAACTCATAGGATATGATTCTTTGAAACGGTCATGTTTTCTTTTTAATATTCAATTACAACTGGACAATCTACATAAGAATTGGAATCAACTAGCGAAAACGGCACGTATCTAAAATAGTACTTGTGGTTTTCGAGATCTCATTGTCGAAAGGATTGAAGACAAACATTTAAAATTTTCTTGACCACAAACAGATTACAACACTGATAAGTAGACAATATTTGGCATCTAAGTAATAATATAGGCAATATAAAGTGAGGCAGTCTAGATGAATATTGTTGAATTTGTGGCATTGACTCACTAATGAAACACTGACGCATTTATTTTTATCATTCTTTAATATTAAGAAACAGACATTTTGCGTAACGTTCGATCTTTGTTAATGATTATGTTACTTTTCTCCCTCAGTTATCTGTCCTATAGCGAGAATTGTAGTGCTTTCTAGGAATTCCATAAGCTATAAACACCACTGTTACCACTAAATTTACATCGGAATGTACTGTAAGTTTGGCTTGAAATGTACTCTTCAGAGTTAATTCAGATTGGCATTCTGGAATTTATAGATATATTATCAACGTACTTAAAATGTTCGTTACTGAATTTTATATGTGTGCCTGTGTGTGTGTGTGTCTGTTGTTAGGGAATTTTTCAATTTTGAGTCCTCCATTCGATGGAGCATCAAAAGCTATCTGAAAGACGTGATGGAATTTGTTGCGTCACTCTTACCCTTCCCGAAATATTAGCCCCCCCCCCAAAAAAAAAATCGGATTTCGGGAAATTTAAGGAGCCATATCTCGGGAACCGTACGTCATAGATAGATGATATTGGTGTTGATGATTCAATCGTGGGCTTCCATTCGATAGAGCATCAAAACTACCTGAAAGACCTGATGGAATTGTTTGCATCACTTTTTCCGTTCCCGAGATTTTGGCCAAAAAGAAGTTCGGATTTCAGAAGATTTAAGGATTCATGTCTCGGTATTCATAAGTCAGAAAAGTTAATTCTTCTCAAGTTCGTTCTGGCAATGCTCTTTGAGCATACTCAACTAGTTCTCTTATGTTTTCTCGCATTATGTATATTTAAAAAAAATCACAGTGCCTTTATGTACAAAGTTTCCAATACAAAAGAAAAAGCCACCAATGAAATTACGTCATCGCTATAAACAGCTCAAGAGTTCATTAGGCTTGTGCGTATATATGCCTGCAAATGTGTTCCTGTATTTGTGTGTGTGTGTGTGAATGAGAGAGTAGAGAAGATAAAGACATGAGAACTTTCCTCCGAAGTGATAAAGTGCTGTGAAAAACTATTATGGCGACTCCGGTTTTAGTGGTGAGAGTATGAACTATGTTGTAGATATTTCGGAGACGACCTACCTTAAATGAGTCGCGTAAATCAACCAGGCACTCCCTATGACGTCACCTCTCACAAGCAACTAAACCAAAGCCAGCACAGGAAGTATAATGCGGCACACACACACATACATACATATATTCACACACATATATATATACTATACCCGAAACAATTTATTCGACAAGAGTATCTACTTTCCACGCCTGTCCTCCCTAGCTTCCCCGGCAATGCTGTGTTGTTTGTTTGTTACTAAATCATTGACTTGCAGTGTGGACAGGTCCTAAACTAAAAAATACGGCTGCTAATTAGAACCAAATACCTAATGGACAAGATAAAAATAGAGTGAGAGAAGAAAAAATTGTTTTCTTATGATAAATGATCAGTAAAGAACTAACAATATAGCATCGCAAATGAAACAAATGTTCAAACTACAAGTTAAACTAAATTGTTACAAAGTTAAGTTTTTTGCTTATCTTCTTTACTGGTTTTGCTTGCATCATCGATTACAGTACAAAGGGTTTTCCCCAAAGCACATACCATCAGGAGAAATAGACAAATATAAAAAGTCGTGTATGTTAGAGTTCTGCCTTTTAGGTGTTAATTCATTATCAAAAATCAGCGAGAACATTAACTCTATGTCAGTTTAGGTCTTTTGCCCCATTAGATTTCTTCGTTACAGGTTGCTGCTACACAGTAAAAGATAATGTTGGTCGATTCTTGGTGTAGATTAACAAGAAACTAAATAGAGAACTCACGCCTTCTTTCACGTTGATTATTAGCTGTCTTGTTAGCCATTAGTCTAATGTTATTTATTGGTGAATTAAGTTTTTTCTCCCTTTTACTTTCGATATTTATTTTATACAGCTGAATCCAGATTTACGCTTTTACTTACATAATTAGTTGTCAACTTAGGACAGACTTTGGTTACGATTTCTCGATCTAAGTTGACCAGGTGATACTCTACTATATAGTACAGCACGGGTGTCTCAACTTGTGGCCCTCGGTTAACCAGAAGAAAGTACCAAAAAACATTTATATATTAAAATGCTAGGTTTATATATTTGTCTCAAAAGGAAAGTTTATATGTTTGTCTCCAATTCTTTCGACAATGAGATCTCTGTTCGGTTCCAAATTTTGTGGAAATTGTCCAGTTCCATTCGAATATTTAAAATATATATATATATATATATATATATATATATATATATATATATATATATATATATATATATATATATATATATATATATATATATATATATATATATATATATATATATATATATGACCGTTATTTCTTTATTACATTTTTTAGGGATACGCTGGAAGTGTCGAAATTAAAAAAAAAAGGAAAGCATCATATCCTACGTGTTATACATTCCAACACCACAGCTGTGTTCAGGGGTTGTATATTTCTCAGGTGTTTCATGCTAATGAACAACGAAGGATAACCATTTCTCCAGTCTAAGATGAATCTTTATAATTTCGAGTGTTTTGCCTAATGAACACCTTATATCACTAACATATAATTAATTGTGTGTGTAATGCATTTGCTTATTACATACTGCATGCAAGAAGAAAGAAAACACTGATCATACATGAATTAGAAACTCCAACCTGAAGAAGGCTCGAATCTTGCAAACGGTGCGAGGTATTGAAAAATAATCCAAATAATCCCCTTTTTAGTACCCCTTGCCGATTTTTATTAAGACATCTTTCACTTGTGTCTGTAAAGGGACATGTACAGATGTTGTGAGGAATGACAAGGAGATTCATGCTCATATGTGAAAGATGTGCTGTGTAAAGAACGCAGGTTCAGCTAGTTTTTAAAATATATATATGATGAAAGGGAAACATATAAATATTACAAACTTGAATGATCAGGTAAAATCGTTCAAAATCTCGACACACTTCCCAGTTTGTGCTAACTACAAAACAAGTTCAAGGGAGTATGTTTTATATAGCGAATAGCACATATTTCTAACACCACCCCCTTCCCTGTGGTTAAAGGTGTGCTTTTAGGTAAAATTTTACTTATGCACCTAGGTAGACAACCAAATGTAGGCCTACACCACCAAACTCTAAAAATCAGGGCTGGACAAATTGTAAAGCAAACACACACACAGGGGGCCGCGGTGGCTCAGTGGTAGAGCGTTCACCTCTGGTGCATGGGGTCCCTGGTTCGATCCCAGCTGAACTTGATCCAAATGAACTTTGTGGTGAACAAACATCGTGTAAGTGAGTTTGCTCGGGGTTCTCCCGTTTGCTCCCAATTTCTTCATTCCACCATTTCATTCATTTCTCATCACCGTCTCCTTTAGCCTAACCGGCATAACCGAGGGACGTAAAACTCAAAGATTTCATTTCATTTTAAACACACACACATCATCTAGGCGTTGGCACAACGAAGAATCACAGTAATTACAATGAATATGAGATGAAAATGGAATATAGACGCTTCTAATATTGTAGCAAGATGCAGAAACATTGATCGATTCGGTTTGATTTCTTTGAACATTATATTACGTCATGTAACTAATTTGACCACTACTTTTTTTAAAATATCTTTCTCATCTATACCAGGCACTGATGTCGTTTGAATAAGGAACAAATGTTGCTTGATACACACATATAGGTGTACTTCCTAAAATACTAACTTCATATAAGGAATATATTCTATGTTTTTTTTCCTAATTGAAATGTAAAGTAAATTCCACAGTATTATTAACGCTTAACAGGGAAAATTTGTCCAAAGATAAGATTTTATACGAATCGATAGAACTTATTCACTTGAACAAAATGGTATGCGTGAGTGTGAAAGCTCATGTGCACTCAAGGAGAAAACGGAGAAAAAAGAATTTCTTTATAAAAGTTAAACAAATGAATTTCGTTTCACAGTGTAAACTACGGTAGACTTCCAAAATGCGAATTGAATACTTAAATTTCAAGTAGTACATCTATAACTACTAGTTGCAATAGAATAATAAGATCAAAGATAGAACCCGTTCCGCGAACGCTGAATTCATATCAAAAACCTTTTACTGTTTTTGTTTTATGACGATACAGGTTGAAGCCAAAAGTCGTTAACATTTGGGACATGTATAAGGGCATCAACGAATTTAAGAAAGGATCCAATTGGCTACGGACAGAAGTCAATGGAGAGCTTTTGTAAATGCGGATTGAACCTCCTGGTTCCAAAGGCCGTAGAGTTAGTTAGTCAATTAGCCTAAAGAAGACTAATGGTAAATGAAATCGAATGATTAGGAAGGACTTAGTGGAATGAAATGTGGGAGGAAACTAGTGTTGCCCACGAATCGAAAACGAGACGAGATCTATATTCTTTTAATTCGAGACAAGAAACAATATAATTCTGGTTTCGTTTTTGAGATGAGATGAGAAATTTTATGTATTTCGCTGACTAAACGAACTCAGTCTTAAATCTCAAATACGTTTACATATTCACAGTATAAAACTATAAATTGATAAGGTATTTGTATGAACACAATGAGAAACATTTATTACCGTTTGAAGTCATTATGCAATATATTAAAATAATAAATGTGATTTTAACGTTGTTATACCACACACTTCTTGAACCTCTCATGACGCGGAAGAACTTAGATAACTTCGAGATGGATCTAAGAATTTAAAAAAAAAATCAGACCATATATTTTGAACATAAATTTAGGAAATAAGGTGAAGAATTTCTTGAGAATCGAGATGAAAAGACAAATAATTCTTCGATAACCGAGACCTAACTTTTACCGATTTTGCGAGACAAGAAAACCTTATTCATTGTCTCGTGGGCAATTCTACAGGGAAAGGAAGAACCTCGAAAAAAACCTACGGACATGATGTGTCCACCTCGAACTAATACAGTATATATTGTAAAACTCTATCCCATATAGGATGTAGGTAGAGCGAGGTAATAAAAAAAGTATCCGGAATCCACTCCCACTAAAAACAGAAAATTCATTAAAAACAGTATTTTACAGAAATACTACAAATATATTTTCTCTATACTTGTGAGGTTAGAAACAGGTAGTCTTTCGCCGAGAGGTCGCAGACAGGATCTCCACAAAGCCCCGAAGCAGGTTAAGCGGCTGAGGTTAGGATTCCCAACAGAGCCCCGTAGCAGGCTAAGCCATGAGAAAGAAAAAGCCAAGAGTCCCATAGCAGACTAGAGGCCTAGGGTTAGGTTAATCCTAATGCTCCGAAGCAAACAGTAGGAGGGACACCAGAGAACCGGTACAGGTCCAGAAACAGAAACAGAAAAGTTAGAAAAAAAAGGACGCCCTCAGGAAAGCCCGCGTCCTGACAGAGAGTAAGGCATCAACCATCTGTCTACATGCCTCTCCTCACTTGCAATTAGTCCACTAAAGCAATTGTCGGGTGTAGGTGTATGCCGCGGTTTCTATCTTCTACGGAAGACATTTACTCGCGAATCTGTTGTTGTGTAAGATAGAAGGAAAGAAGGGTAAAGAAGAAGACAGGAAAGCGCGAGAGAAGGCTATTTTGTTTTGATAGAGTGATAAAAAAAAACCTGGAAACCAGGAAAAAAACCCTTTGTCGCTCATGCTACATGCAATAGGCGATTTACATGGCAAAACCACACTGGGAAGGAATGGTGAAAATCCATGTAAACTTGTTTGTAGTAATAAAATAATAAATTATGTTATCTTGTAATGTCCTAATTTAATATCTGTTAATTATTTTACCAATCTGTATTGTCTGTAGTTGGGAGGAGTATATTGTTAGTGGGACATCTGTTATTTTTAAGCATGCAAATCTGTATTCATTGTCCATGGCCTCGCCAGGTCGTCATCGGTTTGCATCAGTCACAGTTGCGTTGATTACCCGTGCTCTATACTGTTATCTCCTCACTGTTTCTTCTGCTTTAATGGTGGGTTGTCTATGGTTGAATTTCTCTTCACAGTATCTGCGTAAGTGCTGCTGATGTAGATTTGTCCTGCAGTGGTTGTGATTGCATTGACTGTATTTCCGAAGATTTTTCTAGATGCTGCTTGCATGGCTATGGTTAGATTTTTGCATTGTTGCTGGTTTGTGGTTGTTGTATGTATGTCGTCCATGTTACTATTTTGTTTGTGGCTATTTCAATTGCTTCTTTTATCCATCATTTCGCTGCTGAATTCTTCCGTTTTGCTAGATATAGGTGTTTGTGGTGGCTGGGCTACTACTGCCATCAGTACGGTGGGAGTCGCTGATGCACGCGGCACAGAAGTTGTTGTTCCTTGGTTTGTTGCACTCTTCTTTGTGTTGCTTTCCACAACGGTTGCAGACTCTCTCCACCTTGCACCAGTACCTCAGATGTCCGTACTGGTAGCAGTTATGGCATGGCATCGGCCTAAGAAGCGTCCTCGATGTTTCTAATTTGTAGTGTTTTTGTTGTATATTCACTCCGGTTGCTAGTAGTTGGTTCACTTGTTGTGGGACGTCAGAGAAAATTCTAAGTAGTGGCGTTGCGCCTCTGTCAGTTTTGATTCTTAAGATATTCCGGAAATTATGTTTCTGTTTCCTAAGTTTCATTTTTATTTCCTGCACGTCTAAGTTGGTTGGCACACTTTTTACAACGCATGTATAGGTGGTGTCGTTTCTTCTGGTTTGTTTCCTCGTGCTCCTGGTTTCCGGTTCAGCAAACAGGTACATCGTGGTTTTCTCTGTTATTTGGCAGGGGTGAAACGTGGACTTGATTGCTCGCTGTTGTAGGTGGTCGGTGCTCTGTCTTCTGTCTCGGGAAGATCATCTTTGTGGGTTGTTGATTTCTTCCTATCGTGTTCTTGTTCGTAATCTTGCTCATGGTGGGCGTCTTCTTCTGTGTTGTTAGCTTCTATATCTTCCATGAAGTATGCTTGTGAGCCGAACTCCCATGCTCTGAATAGACGAAGGAACATCTTTCTTGTAACGAGATTGGGAAAAAAGAAAGTAATTTCTCTGTGGCCAGTTTTTTGAAACCTCACGTTTGTTAGGTCCATCTTCTTTCCTACAAGGTCCATAAAGTCTCTTCCTTTTTTAAACCTGCCGCTTGCGTTGGCTAGCGTTAGTGACAGGTCAAATTCTTCTGTGGCGTCTGGGTCGGTGATCTCGCAGGAAGAAGCTTCTCGCTCCGTCGCGTCTTGCACGGTCGGCACTTTCCGGGAAGGAGTCATCTTTCTCGGACGCGGCATGATTGGTAGCACTCAGAACTTTGGTCCTGAAAGAGCCAGACTTTCTGGGAACACAGAACGTCACTATTGCACTATATGGGAAGTTTGGTCCTTGAAAAGGCCTGTTAGTCTAATTCTCAGTGTCTTGTGCCTCTCTATGCTGTCCCGGGGAGATAGTATTGCGTTCCCGTCAGCCGACTGTCACCAAAGGCTGTACAACCTATATGGCCAGCGCGAAGCTTGACTCAGAATAGGGGACCCAGCCGACGGAAAACAAGCCCTATTTCCACAGGAAGCGGTGTGTGTTGAATGTGTTGTGAATATTGCCTTTATTAAAACACAGTGAAACACAGTTTCTCTTCTCTAATAGACTCTATGTAGAGTCGTTATGTATCTCAGTACAGAGATCACTCTGTTGGTGAGCACATCTCAGTTAACACCTCTAGGTTTACTGGTGTGTCACGGTGTCTTCTCTTCTCTCGGCGTCAATCTTCATTCTCACTGCATTCAACTTCTTCTCTGCCGTCGTCTTCAAATCACAGATGAGATGAGATGAAAAATTCCGCCGAATTTATAGATCACCAGACGGTGGCGCTGCTGCTCCGATGTCGTCTGTTTCGTGGGAGGAGCCAGAAGTCCGTCGTCTGCTGTTTGTAGTGGATCCATGTGGTGCATAGTATCTTCTCGTAAAACCATGTGGTGGTGTTCATAAACATAAGCGTAAAGTGTTATTTGTACACAATACCACGTGAGATATTACAATATATAAGTTGTATATATAATTTTTTATAAATGTGAAACTTAGCAGGATGATGAAAACAGGAACATCGAGGATAGTTAAGAACTCCCATGTTCTTTAGAGGGTTTTGAAACCTCAATAGGTACCACTGAGTCATCGTGCCATTCTATAAAGTTGCTAGTAGTTGAACGTCTCATTAGAATTTTATTTTACTTTTGTACGCTTTGGATGCTTCTGAAAATAGGGTTTATATCGGCCCGGATACTCTGAAAAGCGGTCCGGAAACTAATATTGTCAGCCTATTTGTTTTTTTAAATGTCCTCCACTACCTCTATTTTTGCCGTGTTCGTACGTTCTTACTGTCAGCCTATGTTATTCGTAATGTGTTAGGGAAATTGATTTTTTATTCAAGACTGCGATGTACTGGTAATACTGTGACAATTACGCTCACACACTTAATTAATTGTTCATATATTCAAATTAAAACATCTTTATATGTAAATTCAATTTATTTTAAAAAAGTCAAGGAAAATTTTATTTTGTTTCATTTAGCAGCCAAGCGAACCTCTTTCATTTGTCCCAGGTAAAGAAGTTTCTCTGCTTTTCAGAAAAAAAACATAAGACGGTAACCGCACTAATAGACCACCCATTTTTCTACCTCGCCAGTAAACGGTAATGGAATTTGCTATTGTTACTCCAGCCATACTGTCGCACTACCAAAGTACCTCCATATCGCAAATATCACGTCACAGACACACAGGAACCAAAATTTTTTATCTACAATCTTCGCAAGTGCTTCTGAAACTCTTTAACATCACGTACTAGCCCAGAAGAGACGCTAGAGACCCAAGCCAAATTATCAACCGATTTTTGGGAAATGGTGTCACGAACTTAAAGCGGCGAATCAGAATCCGAAATTCAAAATTCACAAAGAGAAGAATGAAGCGTCTATTTTTTTTTAAAAAATAAAGAAAGCTGGGAGAACGCCCACACGGAAGAGAGGTTACTCTAAGTCGACACTTCATCGTGAAAACATCACCAACACGCGATTCATAAGCGTACGTCAACTCATATGTACATATATATATATATATATTTAAGTGTTTAAATTTCAGAAAAATGGCTAGCTAGACACCCGTTAGCAGCCAGTTACTTAAACCACGCGTTATCCACAGCAACTTCGTCGTTACAAGATTATTTATACAAATATTTAAAACATCGACAGATAGACATAATTCTTATCATCTTACGGTAACGCTACATAAATGGTGATGTTGAAGTGAGTCTGTGATTCTATATACGTTGATTTCCCGCATAAAGTGCAAAGACAGGAAAAGTAGTGCGATGTATGGCGGATATATATATAAACTGTGCGAGTGAAATTCAAGTGCAGATGGATTTGATAAGTGACGCATCGTTGCATTTCAACAACATGGAGATGAAGGACGGAGACACGGGTTCGATCCCCGATACTCGAGACAGATGCCTTGCCACAGGAAGACCCAGACGCTTCAGACAAACGAGGACCTCTTCTCCGGGAGTTGAATCCAGAGGACAGCGGGGTCTGAGAAGGGACATTAGGAAGCATTGTGACGGTCAGTTAAGTACAGTGCAGTTTTCTTCTGAAGTGTGGAAATATAAGCGGAAAGACTTATTAAGGTAGGACAAAGTATTCTGTTATTTTCTTTATTGAAGAAGGACTATGGCCAATATTTCCGTGATTCGTGATCTCCATACTCACCTTTTCCTAGAAACTTCGGGACATTGTTTATTCATACGGAACTGTCCGTAAACATTTAGAGCATTTTTTTTCTTTCTTTTTAAAAGAAGTAAACAAATAGCCTAATGCCTTGGTTGCATTTCCAAAATTAATTCACTGATATAGGAACTGTTAATTTCATTCTTGAATAAGTACCATAAAATTTTTGATTATTTTACTAGTGAAATTTGTATACATTGATTTGATCTTCAATCATGCATTTATTTGTAATCGTAATGTGTCAATATTTAGATCCTTGAAGCCGTCATTATAATCATTTATATGCAATCCAGTATTTATTTATATCAAGTATGAATTATTTCTCTTTTAAACATAAATCGCGTTTAAGATGTGTGAATGTAATGTAATTTCTGTTTTGAGTAAACTATGATTTAGCGTCAAAGTCTAGTTTTTCAAATTTTAACATTTGTATAGGTTGTGTTAGGGAAATATGTGTCAGAGCGGTAAACAGGCTTAATATGATTTTATTGTAACTTGTCAATTTTTATTATACTCATTCTTAAAAGAAACAATCAATATAAAGCTTCCAAAGACGTGCTATGTTGAGTAAGTTTCAGACAAATAAGTGTAAATACTCTTATCTCGTAATATCGTTAGAGTCTCATAAATAAGGAAAACAACTTAAGATACTCGAGTAAATCCCTTCGGAGGTACCTATCTGAGCAACGAACGCAGATAGGGTCCATAGCTATGGAGAAACGTGTATTCGCAAAATAAGGAATCAGTGAGAAAATCAGAGAGTGTCGACAATATAATTATTTTGATCAATTGGCCAAACTATAATAATGGTAGTACTATATATATATATATTTCTGTGTAGTGTACTTGAATATGAAATATTTGTGTAGTTAGTGTTGTGTAACGATTTTTATTGTGAATTGTATTATTTACCAACTGATATAGTATGTGTACAAAGCTATGTTTTGTTTATGCAAATCTTTTAATATTGAAAATTCATTAGAGTTCATTAGAAACAGTGCACTAAATTTTCTCAAAAGCATACTATCGCTTCTAAACTATTTCTCCAGTAAGTCTTGCAAGCAACCTAAACCATTAATTCTTTCATTCCGCAATCCGATTCTTAAACTTATTTCCATTTCTTTTATTAATAAAAAGAGGTAGTAACTGTGGGCGAATTACTTAATAGTCGGTTATGTCTGGGAGGAAAACAATAAATCATTTTGCTAATTAATATTCAGTTTAATAGAAATTTTTGTTTGTATAACTACGTCATGGTAATTATAAAGAATCGAATATTGTCAGTTTAGTTGAGTAGAAATAGATTGTTGCTAAATTTTACAGTCAAGATTGAATAATTTGAAT
Source organism: Thermobia domestica (assembly GCF_964235325.1). NCBI lineage: Eukaryota > Metazoa > Arthropoda > Insecta > Zygentoma > Lepismatidae > Thermobia > Thermobia domestica. The sequence goes on along the minus strand of NC_137456.1, from coordinate 57,643,463 downwards.
ATTACGTTGTACAGTGAAGAATGTGTTAAGAGAAATCATATTATTTGGTCAAAACAGTCAAAAGTCTGATTCATTTTCCGTAAAGTCAATTAATTCATTTTTTTTGTAAATCCAAATTAACTTTCTTGTTGATTTTTGTAGATATCACCTTATTTCTCGTTAAATTTATTAAAAGTCTATTTGACGTTAGAACCAAAGCAGTTATGTGGTTATCATTTCAAAGATATGCCTATTTCTTTAACCGTTATTAGCATACCTAGAAGAACAGAAAAAGTTGAAGCACGGTTACATTGACCATCAGAAATTTTTATCTAAATTAACTCATTTAAAAAAAAAAAAAACTTTAAATTAAACTTTCCTTGTTTGTTGCTTTTTAACTATTTTTGCTATCTCCACACACTTCGGTGACAGAGTGATAGTCAGTGTAGCCAACTGAACAAGCCATTAGCGAAAAATCTTTCTTTCAGCTTTGCAGCTTGTGAGATTTTTGCTCCGCATGTTTAAATCACTTAACTATTAACTACGCACCTGTTTTCCTAGCGCCTTGGAGACACCGTTATGGGGAAAACAGGATCGATTAGACATTAGGTCATCTTTCGTTGTATATATATCATTTTTTTTTTAATTCCAAACCATCTTAGCAAAACTGTATTTTTACCTTGGAGAACTGAAGTTCGAGCCCCGTGGAGTCAACTTCAATTCTCCAAACTCTCATTCATTTTTTTTTTAATGTTATTTGTGTAATAGGCAGATGAGTTGCCACTCATCAATACCATTCACTTTTCAAGTACAAGGTCAGGTATTCATTTTTCTGATGCATATTAGGCTCATCCGTGAGTGCCTTAATTATTCATTCTAGTGCAGATTAAATATGCAAATTAGAGATAAGGAATCGAATTCCGAAAACAATACGTTTCATATTCCTCGTCGCCCGAATACGTAAGATCTGCTTATTCGTAATATCACGCAGTAATTCTATTTGGCAGCCCGAGCAGAAATTTTCCTTTAATTATTAGTTATTTTCAATCGTTGCAAAACTTAACGCCCGAGACAATAACATTATCACTACAAAACTTGGCTTCCAATACAGGAACCCCAGTGTTACAAGAAATGGCTTCCCGAACAGGAACCCGAATGCGTAGTTAATCTTATTTGAAGGACCAACATGCGTAGTTAATTTTATTTCAGGACCGAAAAGCGTAGTAAGCGTTAAAAAAAAAAAAAGTAGGAAATTTAGTTTGGAGAAGCATACATAGTAAATTTCGAACAGCGAACGAAAACAGTAATCAAGTCTATTACGTAATACTAAAATTAAGAATGGGAAGCGTGATAGGAAATTAGGTAACTTTGTATTCAAAGAATCATTATTTCGAGATTACCCGTAGGGAACGATTAAGCGTTCTACTCCCCCTCGCAACCAATTTTATTTCATTTCAGCACATGCGTAAATAATAATAATAATAATAATAATAATAATTGTTCTTACCTCATGTTTGTTTGTTGGTTTGTGTGATTGGAAGAGAAAAGAGATACACCATTTTCTTTGTTAAAAAAAAAGAAGAAAAGAAGGAAAGAAGAAAACAAAAAGGTAATGCACCAGGTAAGCGATTAATATAAGTGAACATGCAAATTTTTGGCATATTGATGCATAAATTTAGCTAAGTTTGTTTCTAGTGAATAACATTAGTATTAATATAATTATATAGTCATATATATATATATGTTTAGAATAGGTTAGATTTAATACTTTTATTTACACGTGCATTTTATTACTTAAATATTATTGTGTTTTAGATATTTTATCTGTTAATTAATACACTATTTGTATATGCACATGAATATACATGTGAACAAAAAAAAAAAAAAAAAAAAAAAGAATGAACTAAGTTGTTGTGGAAAACGTGTGGTGATAAAGTAGCTTGGCATGCTACATTGATGAAATAGTAATATTTTTGCGTATTAAGGTGAACTTAGAGTACGAAATTTAGAGTGATTGACAGCATAGGTCAGATAATTAGAATTAATTTTAGACAAATTTTAATAAGAATCATTCTGACAATCCAGTTATTTAAGTCTACTTGCAGATGCCACAGTTGAGGCCATCTACCTTGAGGCAACGACCAAGAAACAGAATGTCTGCCATGGAAGAAGCACAACGTTGTCGCACGTGTGGACGTGACCTATGGGAACAGGATTTGGATCCCACGGATGAGGCTCGAAATTGTCCTGAATGTGGTGACCAGAGGAATACAAGTCCAGTTATGGAAAATGATGTCACTCAAGGAAGTAGAGACAACATTCAACAGCATCACAGGCCGAACAGCACTAATGGCGATTTTCAGGAATCTCTTCTATCAGCGTTACATGAGTTCATGAGACAACAAAAAGAAGAAAACAAGAAAAACGAAGAATTTAGAGAAGAACAGAGGAAGAAAAACGAAGAATTTAGAGAAGAACAGAGGAAGAATATAGAAGAACAGAGGAAGAATATAGAAGAACAGAACAAGAAAAACGAAGAATTCAGAGAAGAACAAGATAAAAAAACTTGACAAGCTCATGGAAAAACAAGACCATTTGGCAGAAGACCTCTCGAGGAAACTACAGGAGCAAGCCAGGAGGCTGGACGAACACGAGAAGTCGAACAAGGAAGCGCTGGAGGACTTCAAGCGCACCATCTCCCAAAGTCTGGAGGAACAGAGAGAGCGGCAGCACAGGCAGTTGCAGGAGACAGAAGAACGTCTCACGGCACAAGCTGGCCAAATGGAAGAGAGGATGGTCAGGCAAATGGAGGAAAGGCAGGAACAGGTCCTAGAAGATATGCAGCGCATGCGGATGGACTTGGAGACGCAGACCCAAGCACAAAGGATAGAGCTGCAGACAAGGATGGAGAATATTGAACATTCCATGACTGTACGACAAGAGGAGCTAATAGAGAGCCTCACTAATCAGAGCACCAGGATTGAGGAACTCCGGCAAATCCAAGAGGTCGAACGGGAGAAAGCAGGAGCTATTCAGCAGACGGTGGACCAACTGACAGCATCCCTAACGGAGAAGATGTCCGAGTTGGTAGAAAGGAGAGTTGGGGAAGCAGTAAGAAACATACCTCAACCCGCCTTCTCAGAACCCCCTCGAAGGACTCCAACGCCTCCGGTTTCAAATCCAATTTTAGAAGACCTCAGTCAAGGGAATCAGGAGAGTGGAAGATCTGTGGACTCTCACGTTAGCTGCAGAAGTTTTCTTCGAGCTCCTAAAATAGATGAATTGCCATCGTTTGACCCGGATACGGATGTGGGACTGCCATCAACCTTCCTTGAGCGGTTGTTGGATGACTGCAGGCTATACGGAATAGCGCAGGAAGAACTTCTCCACATAATTCCACGTATCCTACGTGGAGCAGCAAAGATGTGGATAGACAATCACATCCAACAGTTCAGAACTTTTGAAGACTTCCGTCGTGCCTTTCTGAGGAATTTCCAAAGCGAAGCCATTATTCAGCGAAAGCTCACTCGCCTCAGAAACACACGCTATAGGGCTGATTCACGTAAGTCCCTGCGTGAATTCTTTTGGGAGCAAGTCAAGGCGTTCCGGGAACTAAGTCCTTCTATGTCAGAAGCGGAAGTTCTCTCAAACGTGAAGAACATGTTACCGTTACGTATCCAAAGGCAGCTCATCGGAGTTCAGCTGGAGGACACGGAGCAACTGTCAATGATCCTCTGGGACAGCGAAGAGCTGGACAGGATAGAGAGTTTCCAGAGAGACCGAAATGCCCAAAGGAATAACAGGGGTACGACAGGCCAACGGAGAGTACAGCATGTGCGTAGGCAGTCAACGGAGGAAACCGTATATAGGGACTCCGGAAATAGAAGACAACGGAACCATCCTTATCGAAGAGAGGACAATCGATTGCGCAACACTCACCAGCCATCACAGCGGACAGATGAAGACAGTTCCGGCAGCGAGAGAAGTACAGGAGCACCGACAAGAGGTCACGCGCAGCGCCGTTTCCGCCGCAATCAAAGAAACAGAGGAGACAGGCCAAGAACTGAAGAGAGACAAGTCCGACAAGTGACCACGCATCGAGGGAACAGCTCGGAGCGAAGAGGTCACACGAGAGGAAACAATCGTGGGTCACGAGGGAGAGGTAGCAGTACACCAGACAGCATCAATGCTACCAACCCACTGGTCCTGCAGGCAGAGCAGCAGCAGGAAAACTAGAACTTGACCGCCAACGGTCCAGGGTTCGGGTTGACGGTCAGTCTCAGTCTGCTAGAAAGGAACCCAATAAAGTAGTTGACACCGATGTGGAAGGAAATGAAACAGCAGTGAAGATAAGAATTAATGCAGAAGGCAGATGTTGCACAGAGACTAATCAAAGAAACGTTGTAGAGCAAACACAAAAGAATACTGAGCCTCAGAAGATGAATGTGCATGTCTCTGCCACTTGGCTTACCTCTGATGATAATGAGAATGAACAAGAGGAAGATGAAACACAACGATATCAAACACCCAGGATAGAAGTCGTTATAAACCAACATACCTTCGAGGCAATTCTGGATACGGGCAGTGAAGCTACGTTGATTACGGAGTCTACTTGGAAAAAGATATCGGCAGATGTTCGCAACCCGACATTGCGACAAGCACAGGAGATCAGATTAGTGGATTTCACGGGGAGGTGTCAATCCAGAGCAATCGGTCGTGCAGTAATACCAATTGAGCTCTCGGAGATGGAGATTGCGTTGGAAGTATTGGTAGTTAAACGACTCAACGCACCCATTCTCCTGGGCGTGGACTTTCTGTACCGTGTACGCGCCGAGCTAGATTTCAATCGCTGTGAGCTGCGAGCGGATGCAGAACCCGCCAACATAATCCGCAAATTCCTACCTATGTCAAGAATGGAAGAGGAACTTTGCGTAGAGAAAGATCTTCAAATTTCAAATGTAACCAAAGACGAATTAATGCAAGAGATTGAAGAAAAAGTGCGTGCAGCCAACTTACCCTCGCACATTGAGGCACAACAACTTCAAGATATCCTTCGTAATCACTGCTCAGTATTTTCTGATCGTCCAGGACGCTGTAGGGTGTATCAACATGATATTGTTGTTGAAACAGAGGAGGCCATAGTTTCCAAGATATATCCGGTTGCATTAGCACACAGAGATGAAGTGCGTACGCAACTTAAGCAAATGCTTGAATGGGACATTATTAGGCCTTCAAAATCCTGTCATTTGAATCCACTGCTGGTTGTACCTAAAAGTGATAAAACTCTACGTCTATGTGTTGACTTTAGATCCCTAAATAGGCATACCAAGGTGTTACAGACACGACCTCTGGAAATTCAGGAGATACTGCAGAGATTCCACGGTGTGAAGCATTTTGCAAGAATAGATATGAACTGTTCTTTCTGGCAGCTAGAACTGACTGAACGCTCGAAACCCTATACCGCCTTCCCATTTGAAAACAAATTGTATGAATTTCAAGTCATGCCATTTGGACTTTGCAATGGGACTCAATCCTTTACGAATGCGATGAACTTGGTATTAGGGGATGAGGTTCAGGACTTCACCATTTGTTATGTGGACGACCTCCTAATCTTTTCTAGATCGATGGAGGAACACCTGCAGCACATCGACACCGTTTTGGCACTTATCAGCAAAGCAGGAATGACGGTGAAATTGAAAAAGTCGGAGTTCGGATTAAAAGAAGTTAAATTTTTGGGACACGTGATTTCACCAACCGGTATTGTAAAAGATAAATCGAAAGTAGAAGTCATATTGAACCTGGAGCCGCCTCGCACAATAAAACAAGTGAGAAGATTTCTTGGCATCTTAGGATATCACCGCTCATACATACCAAACTTCTCGCAAGTGGCGCAACCTCTCTTTGAGTTGCTGCAAAAGAGTCGAAGATGGAAGTGGACTCAAGCACACCAGAAAAGTTTCGAAGACTTAAAGAGGGCTATCGCGGAGGATGTGATGCTGTACCATCCCAACTTCCAGGAACCCTTTTACGTGCAGTCTGATGCATGTTTGTCAGGCCTGGGAGGCTGTTTGTACCAGAAACAAGGGGATGAAAGGCGAGTGATCCAATACGCCAGCCGAAGTTTAAGAGGAGCAGAGAAGAATTACGCCATCAATGAGCTGGAATGTCTTGCCATTCTTTGGTGCATACAGAAATTTCGCATCTACCTCCTTGGTCGGCGCTTCACTGTGATCACTGATCACAAAAACCTACAATGGCTGCACCGCAGCAAGAACTGGAACAGTAGGTTGACCCGCTGGAGTGTACAGCTGCAGGATTACGCTTTTGATGTAGAGTACTGCAAAGGCAAGGATAACACAGTTGCAGACTCCTTGTCACGCTATTACGAGGAAGGCCCTGCAAACACTTTCAGCGTGAATACTGTGAAGCAGCAGACCTTGGTACTTGCAGTCACCAAAGAAGAGCTTGCGAGACAGCAGAGAGAGGATCCTCAGTGGCAGGATATAATTGACTTCCTAATAAAAGGCGATACTACGGATGGGAGCACCAGGAATCGGAATTGGAGTCAAAGCTATTGCTTAGCTGACCAAGTTCTATGCCTCAAGAACTTTCATGCTCCAGAGATGCTGACAATCTGTCTTCCGAAGACACTTCAAGACAAGGCACTCCAAGACATCCATGACAACGGCGGACACTTTGGCTTTTACAAGTCGTGGAAGGCCCTGAGCCAATCTTACTTCTGGAAAGGAATGAGGCGAGACTTGAAGAAATGGATAGCCGATTGTGAAGTGTGTGCTCGATCCAAAGTGGACAGACATCCCCCTCAGCGAACAGTAACCTCTTACCACGCAGAGCGACCCAGAGATATTTACTATGTCGATCTTGTAGGACCAATGACACGAACACCCACGGGAGAAAAGTATATCCTCACCGTGATGGATGGATGCACGAGGTATCTCGTAGCCATTCCCTTGAGGAACAGTTCGGCTAACCTAGTCCTCAAGTATCTCAGCCGTTACGTTCTACCCATCATTGGGGTACCAAATGCCATATTGAGTGACCAAGGACCACAATTTACCTGCTCAAGATGGAAGGAAGAAATGGAGAGACACAACATCAAGGTCTTGTACGCACCTCCATACCATCCGAAGTCGAACCTGGTGGAGAGAACACACGCTGAACTTCACCGACTATTCAGAGTATTCTGTGCCAAAAATCACACTTCTTGGGCAGAACATCTACCAAGCATTGTCATCCTCGTAAATCATGCGGTGACAGAATCCCTCTCTTATACTCCAGCGGAATTATTTCTAGGAGCAGTGCGAAGAAATCCCATCTTGGAGCATTTTGGTATTCCGAGGGAAGAACGAGAGACCTGGGAGGACAAGCTGTTCTATGCATCCCGTAGGAACATCACCTTGAAAAGGCGAAGAAATGAAAAACTCACCACTAAAGGTCCGGTGGTAACACCTGGGGACTTAGTGTTCCTGAAAGCGCACAGGTTAAGTGCTGCTGCAGACCAGACCGTGCGGAAGTTTTTCGATCTTTACCAGGGTCCGTATTATGTGAAGAAGAAGGTTGGAGCTAATACCTTCGCCATTATTGACTGTAGTACAGGAAAAGAATTGGTCCCACAACATTTGGAGAATCTCAAGACGTGGAAATGCTCAGAAGAGAGAAAGGAAGAATGGATCCAACGCATGAATGAGAGACTCTCACCCGGAGCATCCAGTAGCCAGAAGTAATCTTCAAACATGACATTGAGATTATCTCTCTCAGCGTGCACGAAATTTTAACATTAGGGTTCGGATTTTTTGTGAATATTTAAATTTTCTTCTTCAACATAGATTAGGGTTAGGACTTTCATGTATTTGTACTTTCTGTCAGAATTTGAACTTTTATATTTATCAAATGTTACTTCTCCTTAGATGCAGCCGTGCTTCACTCTGTTGCAGCACTTGCTACATCTTGGGAGGGGGGTATTGTGACAATTACGCTCACACACTTAATTAATTGTTCATATATTCAAATTAAAACATCTTTATATGTAAATTCAATTTATTTTAAAAAAGTCAAGGAAAATTTTATTTTGTTTCATTTAGCAGCCAAGCGAACCTCTTTCATTTGTCCCAGGTAAAGAAGTTTCTCTGCTTTTCAGAAAAAAAACATAAGACGGTAACCGCACTAATAGACCACCCATTTTTCTACCTCGCCAGTAAACGGTAATGGAATTTGCTATTGTTACTCCAGCCATACTGTCGCACTACCAAAGTACCTCCATATCGCAAATATCACGTCACAGACACACAGGAACCAAAATTTTTTATCTACAATCTTCGCAAGTGCTTCTGAAACTCTTTAACATCACGTACTAGCCCAGAAGAGACGCTAGAGACCCAAGCCAAATTATCAACCGATTTTTGGGAAATGGTGTCACGAACTTAAAGCGGCGAATCAGAATCCGAAATTCAAAATTCACAAAGAGAAGAATGAAGCGTCTATTTTTTTTAAAAAAATAAAGAAAGCTGGGAGAACGCCCACACGGAAGAGAGGTTACTCTAAGTCGACACTTCATCGTGAAAACATCACCAACACGCGATTCATAAGCGTACGTCAACTCATATGTACATATATATATATATATATATTTAAGTGTTTAAATTTCAGAAAAATGGCTAGCTAGACACCCGTTAGCAGCCAGTTACTTAAACCACGCGTTATCCACAGCAACTTCGTCGTTACAAGATTATTTATACAAATATTTAAAACATCGACAGATAGACATAATTCTTATCATCTTACGGTAACGCTACATAAATGGTGATGTTGAAGTGAGTCTGTGATTCTATATACGTTGATTTCCCGCATAAAGTGCAAAGACAGGAAAAGTAGTGCGATGTATGGCGGATATATATATAAACTGTGCGAGTGAAATTCAAGTGCAGATGGATTTGATAAGTGACGCATCGTTGCATTTCAACAACATGGAGATGAAGGACGGAGACACGGGTTCGATCCCCGATACTCGAGACAGATGCCTTGCCACAGGAAGACCCAGACGCTTCAGACAAACGAGGACCTCTTCTCCGGGAGTTGAATCCAGAGGACAGCGGGGTCTGAGAAGGGACATTAGGAAGCATTGTGACGGTCAGTTAAGTACAGTGCAGTTTTCTTCTGAAGTGTGGAAATATAAGCGGAAAGACTTATTAAGGTAGGACAAAGTATTCTGTTATTTTCTTTATTGAAGAAGGACTATGGCCATTATTTCCGTGATTCGTGATCTCCATACTCACCTTTTCCTAGAAACTTCGGGACATTGTTTATTCATACGGAACTGTCCGTAAACATTTAGAGCATTTTTTTTCTTTCTTTTTAAAAGAAGTAAACAAATAGCCTAATGCCTTGGTTGCATTTCCAAAATTAATTCACTGATATAGGAACTGTTAATTTCATTCTTGAATAAGTACCATAAAATTTTTGATTATTTTACTAGTGAAATTTGTATACATTGATTTGATCTTCAATCATGCATTTATTTGTAATCGTAATGTGTCAATATTTAGATCCTTGAAGCCGTCATTATAATCATTTATATGCAATCCAGTATTTATTTATATCAAGTATGAATTATTTCTCTTTTAAACATAAATCGCGTTTAAGATGTGTGAATGTAATGTAATTTCTGTTTTGAGTAAACTATGATTTAGCGTCAAAGTCTAGTTTTTCAAATTTTAACATTTGTATAGGTTGTGTTAGGGAAATATGTGTCAGAGCGGTAAACAGGCTTAATATGATTTTATTGTAACTTGTCAATTTTTATTATACTCATTCTTAAAAGAAACAATCAATATAAAGCTTCCAAAGACGTGCTATGTTGAGTAAGTTTCAGACAAATAAGTGTAAATACTCTTATCTCGTAATATCGTTAGAGTCTCATAAATAAGGAAAACAACTTAAGATACTCGAGTAAATCCCTTCGGAGGTACCTATCTGAGCAACGAACGCAGATAGGGTCCATAGCTATGGAGAAACGTGTATTCGCAAAATAAGGAATCAGTGAGAAAATCAGAGAGTGTCGACAATATAATTATTTTGATCAATTGGCCAAACTATAATAATGGTAGTACTATATATATATATATTTCTGTGTAGTGTACTTGAATATGAAATATTTGTGTAGTTAGTGTTGTGTAACGATTTTTATTGTGAATTGTATTATTTACCAACTGATATAGTATGTGTACAAAGCTATGTTTTGTTTATGCAAATCTTTTAATATTGAAAATTCATTAGAGTTCATTAGAAACAGTGCACTAAATTTTCTCAAAAGCATACTATCGCTTCTAAACTATTTCTCCAGTAAGTCTTGCAAGCAACCTAAACCATTAATTCTTTCATTCCGCAATCCGATTCTTAAACTTATTTCCATTTCTTTTATTAATAAAAAGAGATAGTAACTGTGGGCGAATTACTTAATAGTCGGTTATGTCTGGGAGGAAAACAATAAATCATTTTGCTAATTAATATTCAGTTTAATAGAAATTTTTGTTTGTATAACTACGTCATGGTAATTATAAAGAATCGAATATTGTCAGTTTAGTTGAGTAGAAATAGATTGTTGCTAAATTTTACAGTCAAGATTGAATAATTTGAATATTACGTTGTACAGTGAAGAATGTGTTAAGAGAAATCATATTATTTGGTCAAAACAGTCAAAAGTCTGATTCATTTTCCGTAAAGTCAATTAATTCATTTTTTTTGTAAATCCAAATTAACTTTCTTGTTGATTTTTGTAGATATCACCTTATTTCTCGTTAAATTTATTAAAAGTCTATTTGACGTTAGAACCAAAGCAGTTATGTGGTTATCATTTCAAAGATATGCCTATTTCTTTAACCGTTATTAGCATACCTAGAAGAACAGAAAAAGTTGAAGCACGGTTACATTGACCATCAGAAATTTTTATCTAAATTAACTCATTTAAAAAAAAAAAAAAACTTTAAATTAAACTTTCCTTGTTTGTTGCTTTTTAACTATTTTTGCTATCTCCACACACTTCGGTGACAGAGTGATAGTCAGTGTAGCCAACTGAACAAGCCATTAGCGAAAAATCTTTCTTTCAGCTTTGCAGCTTGTGAGATTTTTGCTCCGCATGTTTAAATCACTTAACTATTAACTACGCACCTGTTTTCCTAGCGCCTTGGAGACACCGTTATGGGGAAAACAGGATCGATTAGACATTAGGTCATCTTTCGTTGTATATATATCATTTTTTTTTTTAATTCCAAACCATCTTAGCAAAACTGTATTTTTACCTTGGAGAACTGAAGTTCGAGCCCCGTGGAGTCAACTTCAATTCTCCAAACTCTCATTCATTTTTTTTTTAATGTTATTTGTGTAATAGGCAGATGAGTTGCCACTCATCAATACCATTCACTTTTCAAGTACAAGGTCAGGTATTCATTTTTCTGATGCATATTAGGCTCATCCGTGAGTGCCTTAATTATTCATTCTAGTGCAGATTAAATATGCAAATTAGAGATAAGGAATCGAATTCCGAAAACAATACGTTTCATATTCCTCGTCGCCCGAATACGTAAGATCTGCTTATTCGTAATATCACGCAGTAATTCTATTTGGCAGCCCGAGCAGAAATTTTCCTTTAATTATTAGTTATTTTCAATCGTTGCAAAACTTAACGCCCGAGACAATAACATTATCACTACAAAACTTGGCTTCCAATACAGGAACCCCAGTGTTACAATACTACTACTATTACTACTTCTACTATTACTACTACGACCACTGCTAATACTACTACAACTACTACGACTTCGCGTCAGAGTTGACATGTCTGGTGGTACCGAATTTACCTTCTGAATACAGAATAAAATGGAGAAATGCTAGTTATTATGGCCGGTCTGCGTAGAATGTGAACCGATGCTTGATCTGCGAGGGAGAACAGTGGCTCAGTAGAAAAAACACTCACATCTGGTGCTAGAGGTCGTCGGATCAATCCCTGCTCATGCTATGTGAGCTTTGTGGTGGACAAACACCGTGTGCGTGGGAGTTTCTGGGGTGGTCCTGCTTCATCCCACTGTTTTCTTTGCACCAATTCATCCCATCATCATCCATACAGCCTGAGCCGTAGTTACCTAAAGAACGTATGATAAAGTCAAGCACTTGACCTAGTAAGTAGAATTTGGTACGCTACCATTGGACCACGGAGGCCAAAACCATGAACTGGCGTGCTCATAAGATCAGTGCAATTTGTAGTAATGTTCAATTAGCAAGGCAAATATCGAATGGTGTTACATGTTCATGTATTGTTTATAGTATGATGCTACAAATATAACAAAATATAATGATCAAATAAATCACCAAGTCGCCAGGGTCGATTAGGTGTTCCTGGAACGATGGCTCAGTGGTTGAGCGTTCACCTCTGGTGTATGGGGTCCCTGGTTTGATCCGAGCTCTCGCCAAGTGAACTTTGTGGTGGACAAACCCCGTGTGGGGGGTTCGCGGCGTTCTCCTGTTTCCTCCCACTTTATTCATTCCACTATTTCATTTATTTCTCATCATCATCGCCTCCTTTAGCCTAGTTGGCATAACTTGGAACCACCTACTAAGAAGAATAAACTAATGGATTGGGAAGATAGACATTCAGTCTCTGATGAATTTGATGATGAAGTAGACATCTACCTCAACATGTCATCATGTGTAAGAGAACTAGATATACTGCAGTGGTGGAAGCAACAAGAACAAACATTACCAAAATTGTGTAAATTAGCGCGTCAGTATCTCGTCATCCCTGCTTCTAGTGCGTCTACTGAAAGAGCTTTTAGTACTACAGGCTATATAGCTCAGGAACGGAGAAATTGATTTATTGATTTATTGACATATCAGGCGCAGGCCTAATTACAGTGTTACATAGTATATACGTTATACAGATTATGTAGGTTAATAAAACTATTGGTAATAATTACATTCGGCTTACATAATTAATAGAATTCTTAAAACTACTTACATCCATTGCCAGTACATCAAGGTTGGAATTTTCTTTAACTAACTAGTTGTAGGTTGCATTAGTTCTCCATATAGGACCAAGCTTAATGTATTTTTCGAAGCAGTGAGCAATTTAGTGGATGGTACGTGGATACATATTTGGTCGTTAAGATCAGGACAGTCTATTTTGCCATGAAAGAGTTTGTGTAAAAATAATAAATCATTATTTCTTCTCCTGAGTTCTAATGTTTCAAATTTAAAATTTTCAACAAGGTTAATGTAACTTTCAAATTTCGGGTAGAATTTTGTTTTCTTAAGTGTAAGAAGCCTTAAAAACTTATTTTGAGTAGGGGAAGGTCGTCTGGTATCGGACAGCGGGTAGTATCGGACAAAAGCAGTTTTCGTTATTTCCCGCTTAGGACTGCACCTAATAAGCTTACAGTGAGTTGATCGGAATGAATTAACCAAGCCCACACCATAGTGGATTTGTCCCATGAACGGTGTGTCTCGTGCTTCAAGGTTTTTGTATTTTTGCGAGTGATCAGGTGCATGGAGATAGATTTATGTGGCTATAACTTATTACAAAATAAGTGTTTTGATATATTATTGTTATCACAACATTTATTAGGATGTATATATTATAATTTAGGAGTATAGTTGCATTCGTGTTGTTACAATCCGGTAGATAGCCATTCATACGTTGAAAGTCATTCGGCTGGTATCGGACAAAGTGGAATCGGGTGGTATCGGACATTACATTGGTAAATAAACATGACGTTTCTGGCTTTTTCAGGAAACCATTGGGAAAGTACATGGCAATTGGGATGAAGAAAATATAAGGTTGGCCATGGATAAAGTTATTTCCAAATAAATGGCACTACGTCTAGCCGGTTTTAGATTTAGTGTTCCTAAGAGTACATTAGGAGATTGTGTCAAAAAAAAGAAAAAAAAAAACTGTTGAAAGGAAAAGAAGCCTTGCTTCTCTGATAACAAAGGCACGTTTAGTAGAACGTTTGATCGTGACCAAGAGGAAACACTATACAATCATGTAAAGGCTTTGGATAGTCAACTAATGCCACTAAGCAAACCAAAATTATTAAAACTAACTTACAAACTTGCTGAAAAACTAAACAGCATAATTTGTGGGAAGTCTTTTGATGAAGATTGGATGTAGTGTAACGTATATAAAGACTGGGTCCATGAACAATATACCAATGTTGATGACAAACTGTTTGGTCATTGTGATTTGTGTTACAATAAAAAAAAAATAAGTGGAGATGAGACTAAGAAGTTTGAAATTTGTGTTTTACTTTTATTTTAGGCTGTTTCAAAGCCTAATAAAACTGTATTTTGTGTATAAGAACTCCTGTAAGTAAACAGCTAGCAATTGTAAGTGGTTCTATAAGTAATTGATTTATTAAATTACCTCAAAAGAGCGATTATCTATAGTTTTATGTTTGTCCGATACCACCCTCCACTTTTTAAGGACGCTAATTTCTATTATCTTTGATTTTTTACAAAAATGAATATTATTAGTTTCTACCTGTCAAATCACCTTTAGCATGTTCTGTATAAGATACTAAGGTATCATTTTGTGCATTAAGTAATTGGATATAGGTATTTTTCAGCCTGACAGACTAAAAAAAGCTAAGGTGTCCGATACCAGACGACCTTCCCCTACGCTTAATCAAGAATGAGTATTTCTGTATATTAGGGTTCCATATATTACTACAATATTCTAATTTCGACCTGGCTTTTGCATAATACAGTACAATTAAAGTTTGGTCATTTTGGAAATCTTTACTGCCTCGATAAATATATCCAAGATTTTTGTGGGCTTCTTTGCAAATAGTTTCAATATGTTGAATAAAGGATAATTTTGAATCAAAAATAACTCCCAAATCCCTTATAAAATCAAGCTTTTTCAGTTTTTCCCCTAAAGCCTGAGACTGTTGACTCTGTTTCCGTGCTATTCGATGCGTACAAGGACATACAGTAAAGCGATGTTCATTTTGTACTATTGGTTTCTTAAGAAACCTTATATTTTCATTTTCTTAATATCAACTATCCCTTCTATTATATGTGATCTTAAGAGGCATTTATGATAGCTGATATCTATACATTTTTCATTCAGGGGACTTTTGGGGTATTTTTCGTTCAACAATGATATGTGTGGATTTTGTTTTGATTTACTGCCTCATATAGCTCTATTATTTGATTTCCGTCATATAGCTCTATTATTTTCTTGTTACGAACCGTTCAAGGAACACTTCATCGACACTGGGGTCTGGGTGATTTATTTGATCATTGTTTTTTGTTATTATTATTGTAGCATCGAATTATAAAGAATACAGGAACATGTAACATGATTTGGAATCTGCCGTGCTAATTGAACATTACTACAAATTGCGATGGTTTCGGCTTCCGTGGTCTAATGGTAGGGAACAAATTCTAATTAGTAGGTCAAGGACTTGACTTTCTCATATGTTCTTCAGGCAATTACAGCTCAAGACGTATGGATGATGATGGATGAATTGGTGGAGTGAAGACAGTGGACGAAAACGGGATAATCCGAAAACTCCCACGCTCACGGCGTTTGTCCACCACAAAGCTCACATAACACGAGGAGGGATCGATCCGACGACCTCTAGCACCACATGTAAGTGCTTTACCTACTGAGCCACCGTTGCCCCTAGTCAAGCATCTGTTCGCATTCTACGCAGACTGACCATAATAACTAGTATTTCTTTGATTTTTTTCTGTACTAAGATTGTAAAGTATGTACCACCAGACATTTCAACTCTGACGCGAAGTCGTAGCAGTTGTAGTAGCAGAAGTAGTAGTAGTAGTAGTAATAGTAAGAGTAGTAATAGTATGAATAATAATAATAATAATAATAATAATAATAATAATAATAATAATAATAATAATAATAATAATAATAATAGCAGTAGCAGTAGTAGTAATAATAAGAGTAGTAGAAGTACAGTACTTTACAGTCTTGAATAAAGAGTTAATTTCCCAAACACATTACGATTAACACAGGCTGCCAACATTAGTTTCCGATCCGTCTTTCACAGTGTTCGGGCCGAGCCGGGCCGGCCCGGTTCGGCCCGATTCGGCCCGGAATGTGCCCGGCCCGGTTACAGCCCGGCTCGAGATTCGGGCCGGGCCGGGTCGAGCCGGGCACAAAATTCAGATCCATCCGGGCCGGGCCGGGCCGGGCCGTCTTCGGGCCTGGGTTTGCAGGTCTCTGATAAATAGGTTTTGTCATTCAGATATAAGCAAAGCGCCTATAATGTCCGTCAACCCGCCATACGTAACTTCTCTACTGGTTGCCTAACGCCGTAGTTTCGGTTGAGAAGAGTTGATTTTGAGTTTTAACGACCCTTTCAGCAGCGAGGCTATATGAGACTTGGATCTACTGATTAACGTGCAATCCGAACCACATAAGCTCCCGCCAGGAATCAAACCCGGTCTCCCACGCCAAAGGCACCGTAGTTTCGGCTTGCAAATCGGCTGAAGGGCTCTTCTGAACTCAAAACGGAAACTAAAATGTTGAATAGAACAGTAATGACATGGTTTTTGAACATTTGAATAATTAGACAATGTACGCAAAATTTGGAATCGACCAGTGAAAACGGCACGTTTCTAGCACTTGTGATTTTCGAGATCTCATTGTCGAAAAGATCGCGGACAAACATATAAACCTATAATAATAATAATAATAATAATAATAATAATAATAATAATAATAATAATAATAATAATAATAATAATAATAATAATAATAATAATAAACATCATCATCATAACGAAAAATTGATTTATTCATATAATTGATAAAAGAAGACGTACTACAAATTACAATGAATAGTTTGCTTCTTAGTTGTACAGGGTGAACCACAGGATATCGACCTCATTACCATGTAGCGTAAGTCACTAAGCAGCAACGAATAGAAATTTAAAAAAAAATATCCATGTATATTACGTAATAATTACAAACTAGAGCTCCAAGTAGGCCTAGTTGTGAATTTCAATACGTCTTGTAAGGATTATATGAACGTATAAAAAGGGATGTGGGGCTGTTAAGAGGTGCGAAGTCTTCATTAAAATATTTCAAAGTCAACGAACATTTGTATAATAATACTTGATTAGTTTAGCCTCTTTTTCTGCACTGAGGCAATTGAGACGAGAGCCTATAGTTTAACGTAGGGTTCGAACCAGATGAGGTCCGTCCGAAAATTGTAATATATTCCTTTGCGTTTTAAATGTTGCCATTATTTTTAACGAAACTGTTCCAATTTCCAAATAAACTTATTCTACACTACTATGTGAAACCATATCTATCGGGCCAACCTACACTCGGGAGAAAGGTTGATCTATGTGAAGGATAATGGGAGAATATGAGGTATTTATGAACGTGTGATTTGTCGAGCAAGTTTGCCAGTGTAGCTACTGCCATATTGTTCTCTGAAATTATGCGGTCTTGTCATTCGTAACTTGACCGTCCGTATAGTTTCTTCCTATAACTTCAGCTTGTAGGTTACTAACTGCTTGGGATGTTTCTATCGCACAAAGCATTTATTTCGTGAGGTATGCTATTGTAATGAAATTCCCGCCAGAACAGATACGAGACATGCATTTTTCAAATCGAAGAAGCGAGAAAGTAGGATTCATGAATAGTATTGGCGGCAACCCTGAGTGCTATGTTCATCAGAAAACTTTTGCTTCCTAAGTTGTGCGAGTACAATCGGAGTAAAAACGGAGAAATAAATGTCTGTGCGATTTGAGTCGCACATAGACCTTTCTTGTGTATAAATAAGACACAAACGCCCCTACTTGTAGTTTAATATCGCTATCAAACAACAATTCTGGATATGGTGGGAATCTTTCTTCTTTTCAGTTTTATTCCAACTTGTAAGCACATAGTATAATATATCCACATGACATTATTTGGAAGTCCCCAGAACATTCAAGCTTGCAGTAGAGACTTTAAGAATAATGGAAATTCTTTAATAAATTTCTCTTGGATTCCAATGAGATATGGTTGTTACAACATTTCGATACCCAAGTCTTGTTGTGAATATTCCGCAAAGAGGTCAGAAATGCCTTACAGGTACTCCACAAGGAGTCTCATTGTCAGGACATACACGTAAGTGAACATCTGCACTTAAACAGGATGTACAGTAGCAGGGATGGAATTGGACTTCTGTAGACATCTTAATATTCGGGAACTAACATTGGAAGCAGTGTTCGAAGTAGAAAAAAAAAACTAGAGGCGGTATGTTTTATTACGATTTTGACTCGACATACCGGTACCAGCTATCTAAATGTTGAAATATAGTGAGGGTATGTTGTCTAAAAGATTGCATTTCTATTTACATAATGACTGAAAACTACTAAAGAACTTCTCTTTAGTTACGGGAAGGGGGAGGGGTGGAGAGACTTTGATCCCTCGCCAACAACTTTCTGGAAAAAATAATAAAAAATATTCCCTTATGTTGTATTATAGAGGATTATACACGAAAATATTTAAAAAAACCGAGTTTTTATATTAACAATTTCCTGCGGGAAAACTCTCAGATCCCCCACTTGATTGAGGGGTATTCCAAACCTCCAGAAGATCCACCCCACAGCAGACAAGCTCTAAATTTCGCCCATGCTCGAAACACGTCATTTATATGAATTAAGACAGGAAGACACACATCCATAAGAAAGAAACAATTCAATATGGCACATCAAAATATAAACTAGATGAACTTCTTTGAAAGACATTTCACTTTAGGTAAAAGCAAAAGGTAAGGGAAAAATAACAAAAATGTCGATGTTGTCAACTTAGAAATTATTTCTACATTATTTCTATATATATATATATATATATTTACGTGCAAAGCTGTTCGTCAATTACTGTGTATAAAAATGGATTTAATAATGATATTTAGCATCTACTTTCCAGTGATGGTGGCATGTCTTGGTCACTGAAAAACCAGAGGTGGTATGGCATACCACCGCATACCGTCTCACTTCGACCACTGGTTGGAAGTCCAAGGGGCGTTCCTGTAGTATATGAATATCAATCATTTGACAAGGACCTAGTGGTGTAACCATAAAGGTTTCCTAGGGGAAGGGGGTACTTAGGACACCGTAATCTAGTGGTTAGAGTGTTGAGGACTCACGTCCACGTGGACTCCCAATTTTCGGCTTCCACCTAGCGTCGTGAGGTAAACTGGGGAGTGATGCGAATACAAGAAGTGATGACCACTAGGTCTAAAAAAAGCTCCTGATACGACTGGCAGAGACAAGACGACGCAGTGCGCTGACCACATGTAAGTTGCTAGGCCGGACGTAGTTCAGCAACTCGTTAACAGATGGCGTTGGAGCGGCTCAAGCCCATAACGGGCTGTCATACCAAGTGGTTTGGTTTAGTTTGGGCTTTTACTTACTAAAAGTAAACTGAAAGTCTTTTTTTCAATACCGGTATATAAACACATTAAAAATTTACGATACGTACATACATATTTATTATTATTTTATATGCACCATGCTACCTAATTAAAAACAGGTCTTGAAAGTATGTGAAATTAGAATCACAGATCGTAGGAAATGTACGACCAATAAGTCGTTCATCATATTATAGAAACACAAACTGTATATGGAAGTCGGTTACTTTGACTTTGAGTTTACATGAGTACAAAAATAAAATAAATAAAACCTCGAAAAAAGAATAATCTTGATTTCAGTCACTATGCAATAGTACAGAACTAAATTCGGAGTTATGTACAGTTAGGCAAATGAGAGTCACAAAATGGATGATTAGTTTCAGTTGTATTACTTATTTTAACGTGTTGACATGCTTTAAAGTAGTTTTCAATTTTTTTCCCACATTCTAGTAAAATAACATATTTCATTCTCAAGAAGTATTAAAAACATTTAATAAACGGTTACAACACCGCGCGCGAGTGATTTTATTTTTAAACTTCCATTTGAAAGAGCTAAGAGATTGTTCGTGTGTGGGGGAGGTGGCAAACCCCGTGCCAATTCCAGAAAACATAATTTGAAAGGGGTGATCACAAATTAGTAAGCGAATATGTATAATAGTTTACCAGAGACATTTTGTTGTCCACCCCTCTCACAGCTACAAGCTCAGTGGCGCCACGAATGTTGTTGTTTTAGTTTGTCTTTTACAGTAAGAAACAATACAACATCGATATTTGAAGAATAATGATTGAAGAGATACGAGAAGAAGAACAAAAACAAATATTAACGCATGTTTCACTGAAGGATTGAAAATTGTGAACTGTTTCCCTTTTGTTGTGCGTAGTTCTTGAAACAGAGTTGCGTACGCGTTGAGAATTTTAAAAAGAATAAACCGTACAGAACAGAGGTTCGTCTTCAAAGAAAAGACAATCGGCGCTGTTGTATGTACAAACACTCCCATCCCATTGCCGCCACATGAATGAATGAATGAAACTCAACTATCTTCATGAATGAATTTGGGGGTGGCTTAGGTAAACTTTCGTTGCAAGTGCTGATGGTTACATTACGAGCTGTTAGATGGCACTAGTGGTTTGGCAGGAGGGTGTGGTCACGAACGCACGCGTAAGAAGTGTGTCTAGCCTCAAGCAGGACAGGTTTCATCCCTGATAGTTCTTTTTTCTTTGTTTCTTCAATGGCCATAGTGACTGAAGAATGTTCCAGTGATGTTTTAAAGAACTGTGACAGTGATTTTTTTTTTAATTCCGATTCTCCTCAATGAACACAATTGAACACTAAACAATTGTTTCATTCTTGACTTTTTTTGTGTGTTTGAATATACCTACAAAAATGTAAATAAAATACAGTAATTATTTCAACCGAGTTGTCCACGAAAGATTAAAAGTCAGTATTCCTTGGTTTGCTTTACAATATTCAAATATAACCGATTTAATATGAGATCGGAATCCATAGTTGGACTCCAGCTCCCACCAAGACTAGTATATATATAGCTTAGTCTTAACATAAATACTGCCCAAAGTTTTAAGTACATTGGCACAAAATTGTTAGAGATATTTTAATAACATGGATGCATTATGAACTAAAATCACAAATAATTATTCAAAATTGCCTCCATTAGCATGCACACAGACCTTAAGTTTTCGTAGCCACTCATCAATTGAATTACGCAACATATCAACTGGAAAATCTGTAGCTGCCTTCCGAAGAGACTATTTATTTTCAATCTTGAGATGTCACTTCTTGCAAGCCATCACCTGATGTTTGGACCACAATTTGTAGTACAAAGGATTTAGGTCCGAACTTGCAGAAGGCCAATCTGAAGTGGAAATGTCCGGAACATTTTCCTCCAGCCATTGCTTTGTGTGCTGGGGTTGAGTTCTGCTGGAAGCTTCAGTTCTATCAATGGAAGAGGGTGTTTTGTGAGATTCTTGATTAGTTTCTCAAGTCTGTCTCCTGGTACGTTGGCTAACGTTTTGACCCCATTTTCACAGAAATGGAGCTCCGTTGTTCCTTTGTCGCTCACACCCCACCACCTCATGACTGAGGCAGGATGTATCTTGGAGGTTTCTCACCAGCTTCTCTAGAGAATGTGACTATCCTGTCATTTTTGGCATCGAAAGTGTCCTCAACACTGAAAATATTTTTAAGAGTGAAAAAGACTCGACGGTGCCCATTTGCTGCGTAACGTTTGCAAGTGACACTTTCGGATCACTTGCTGGTTTTTATGTTTAAATAATGCTTTAAAATTAAATATTGTTTTATATAAGTATATATTATTGATTTATATGTTTTAAGTTATTATTATTATTAGGTTAAGAAATCCAGATCTGGTTATTGGGTGATTAATTATTGTTATTATTAATTGTGTGTAAATGTAATTGTTGTATTTACTATGTATATTTATATTATTTCTATTTTCAGCTATTACAAAAAATACTTCTAGTAAAAAGAATAGTTAGATAGCAACTCTGTTGCAGGGAATAACAGTCAGTTTCAAAGCATTCATAGAAAGCTTCTTTTTGGTAGGAGAACACCCTCCTCCCCACCATTCGTTTTTTCTACATAGCTTTGATACTGTAGCTTTCCTATATATACGGAAGATTTTTACAGGGAAGGGGTCAGTTGACCGCCAGTCTTGGGGGAGACTTCGGACAGTCTCCAAAATGTAGTCTATAGGACGGACTCGGTTCAGTGAGCCGAGTGGGAACTTTTTTCTCCCCATAAGAGAATATTAGGTCTTCAAGTAAATGAAGGGGGAGTATTACGGAGGTCTCGCTTAGACTCTTTAGGTTTCTCCGAGTCTTAAATAGAGCAGAAGGCATGAGCTATATTAGATACTACCTTCTAGAAGGTTTTTATTTTTAAGGGACTTCTTTCTTGGACTAAAATGAGGTCTTGTGAGAAGAAGGGATATAGAAAAATAATTCTTATACTAATTCAAGAAACAGAATTTTGCTAGGGTATAGTAGGTGAGCCTGAACTTCTACACAGCAAAGGACTTGCCGCCGCTGTGTATATTTTTATTATGTGGGTCTGTGATCTTTTGCGCTGGCGCCATTACTGTCTGGCCGTAGTGCGAGTTCCCTTTATACTTTTACCGCATGCTTTATATATTTTATTACGTATGTGTGATTTTCCGCTGGCGCCATTATTGTTGGAATTAATTATGACTTTCTTTTATACTTTTACAGCTTGTTTGTATAGCTTATTACGTATGTGCGAGTTTCCTTTATATTTTACCGCTTGTTTTGTATATTTTATTACATATGTGTAACTTTTACGACGGCGCCATTACTGTCTGGTTATGTTGTGATATTTTTTTTTTATACTTTTACTACCCGCTTTCTATATTGTCGCTTGGTAGCCGTGGATGCTAATGGTGTTTTTATTTATAGATACCGGCACAGTTTGTATATTTATTTATTATTGTGACTTAAGTAAGAAGAGAAAGTTTACGTACCTTTGATGACACGGCCGCTATTTTGTTGGCTATTTCCTGATTGTTTGTTGTTGCAGTTGTATATAATTTATGTTCATATTCTAGTGTTATCTGTAACGAGAATAATTACACTGATTTTTCCATAAATAGGTAAATTTTACTTTTAGGGATGTTTTGTAGTGTTGCAGCGAAAACTAATTAGATTGTTGTTGACTTTAGTCTAGCGTTCCTTTTAGCAGCGAGGTTATATGAGACGTGGACATACTGATTAACGTGGAATCCGAACTACATGAGCTTTCACCGGGAATAGAACCCGGGTTGACCACACCAAAAGTTGCGTACGCTAACCGATTAGCCATGGAGGAGCTCTATAGTGATTAGACTACGTATAGTTAACTATAATATAATTTTTACGTAATGAGACCAAGCCCTAATTATGAATTATACTTTAATTTTTACTAGATTAATTATGAATTTACCTTGCACATTTTTTTATTTATATAATTGGAAATGATCAATATTAATTAACCTATAATACTTATTATATGTATATACTTACGTATGAAGAATTGAGCGTTGACGATTGTGGTTTTGATGGACGGATTTGTTTTTCCAATATGGCGGCGTTGCGTGATTGTTGAACAGAGGTTCCTCCATAGTAGGACTCTGAAATGCGAATGCGCGCGTTTTGCTTGCATTGTCGTATAGATTGATGGTAATTAAAATTGTGAAGAATTTGGCTGGGCGAAGTTGCATAGTTTAACATATTATTGCATTATGTGATTAATTTATATTATTTTTTGTTTTAGCATGTACTTAATTATTATAAAATTGAAATAATAATAATAGATAACGAGACATTTTGATAAAGAAAGCGGAACCCCACAGTACTACGATATGTACAACTGTGCTGCCATCTATTGGCAATAATTACAACTTTATTTAACAGCCACGTTATATGGGAGACTGATACAGAATGAAGGGGGAGACTTAAGATGAATTACATGAGATTTAGATGTACAAGAAAGAGAAGAGAATAAAATAAATAGAGAAAGCTATTATTGTTTATTGAATTGAAGCACCATTTAAGCGTAATATATTAGTTTGTAATGAGGTTATTAAATTAGGTTTAACTGGATACGTATGCACTCTGTAGGATTGTTTATTATTTATTTAGGGTTTTTTATTTAATAATATGGTTTGTAGAAGTATATTGAATTGCTATAAAATAGAACAAACTTATATTTTATTTGTATAGATGTATTTAAGATTATATTCGGGTGCAGTTTTAGTATTGGTTTGCGTTAACGTAGTGAATGTGCGGAACGGCACATGATGGATTTGGAATGGGTTGAGTATTACAATTTACACGTTGCTTGGGAATTGTTTAGTATTGGTTTGCATTGATGAATGTTGCACATATTGAGGAAATGCTGAAGATTGTTTTTATGCTAATTGGCACTACGATTTCCATTGAAAGAATTAGATAAATAATAGCTTGAAAATATTTTAAATTGGATTACGGTATGGAGCATAATATTTAAGTATATTGTATTTACTGCGAACTAGAGTATTTATGTAGCTGCTATTATAGAATTAACAAGTACCAGAGATAATTATATTGTTTTTATTTACCATGTATTGAATTATAAGAATATATATTCCTTATAATATTTGATAACAGTTGGGAAGCTTTATATGGTGATTGATTTTTACGTGTGGAACTGATTTAATTTGAAGCAACAGCAAATACATTTGACAGATAATTGACGTATTTGCAACTATTGAAATGGGTATAAAATGCTTTATGTATGTAAAAATATTTAATATTTTTTGTTTGTAAAGTATGAGGTAATTTTAACTGCTAATGTATAACATTACAGATAAGGTTTTAAGCTATTTTAGAATGAGCTTAGGAGATAACAAAATTATTATGGAATGAGACTAGCATGATGCATAGGGAAGATGACATGTGGAATGTTTGGGAAAGTTTTATTATTTTAGGAAATAATATATTAATGAATACAACGGGTAATATTTTTAAGAGAAACCCATATTTTAGTATTGGTGTACTATTGAAAGCATGAATTAACAATTTTGAAGGCATAAGACATAGACAAAGACTTGTATTTACTGGTGTTATTGTTTTACGTTTACCGGAGAGGATGTTGCTGCCATTATGTTAAAACAGTTTTGAATAGATTTGAATTATTGGAATATAGTATTTTTTATACTTAGGGACTTATTTATAAATACAACTTACGAAATTAGAATATTATTGATTGAATTATTTACAATGTATATAATTATTTATATTTTAATGTTATTGACTAGTTATTTAAAATTTAGACGAATTGTACTTTTAGTGCTGGAATGGTATATTTATATTGGTATAGATCATGTACTAATACGGAACACATTGATTAGCATACAACTCTGCAGATTATATATTTGCGTAGACGAAATTATGAAAACTGTTGATTTTTAGTATTTAACGCACTTACACGAAAATAATTGTACAATTAGAAATTGTTGAAAGTTTTGAATGGGCAATTATGTATATGCATGGTGTAGTACAAGTATTTGGAATATATGTATTGTATTGTGTTATTAACTATTGATACAAATAGGCTGAAGGATTTACGTAGTATTTGCGTTTGCGACAATATAAAATGTTATGAGAATGACATGATACCACGTGATTGTCAGACTTGCATTATATAGTAATTAGATTTATGTTTTATTAAGATATAGAGGTACATATTACGCATTAATATAGACACAGATTGATTTATTTTATTTTAGGCATGAAAGAGAAACTCCATATATTGGCGTTAACTGTGGAAAAACAGAGACGTGTGTACACTACAATTTGTCATTAGTATCTGAAAAGTTACACAGAATATAAACCTTTATCCAGCCTATGAGGTGGGTGCTCTTTGACTTGGCTATGGAGACGATGCAATTCATGTTTTTTTTTTTTTTTTTTTTTTTTTTTTTTTTTTTTTTTTTTTAATGCTAGCACGAGGCTAGCAACCTCTGAGAGGGCTACACCCTCTTTCAGGAGAAGATTTGATGGAAAAGTAGGATTTAGTTAAGGATGGCTGGTCTAAGTGAAGGGAATTTATTTATTTATTTACTTTATTAACTTTATTATATCAGTGTGTAAGCCATTATGATCTTTGCGATCATAATCATTAGGATGTGAGGAGGAAAACTGCGCATATATATATAACTTAACAAACACAGAAATTACATAGTACAAAATTACAAAACAAAAAATGAATGATAGGAACAAATATACATGTAGATAATAATAGAAAATGGAAAATATGAAGATATCGGGATGGAGATGCAGGCATAGATCATGAGTGACGAATTGATATAGTGGCAGAGAAAGGACCGTATGTAAGCTTCAATGATATTATGTTAAATCGTGATAAAAGGATGAGCGTGAAAGATGGGATGAGGTGCAAGCACAGGACAACACAAGGGAGATGTTAGGAAGACGAATGCAGTTATCTTCTGCCTAGGGGCGACGCTAGGCTAATGAGGACAGGAGGAGCCCTGTTAGTTACAAGAGGATTTACTGTGCACTATATGAAGGAAAAACATGAGGTAGATGAGCATGCAAACGATAATCTTCCAGAAGTGTGAGGTCTAGGTGATCAGGGGGAAGCGAGTAGCAATAAAGAGTATAAAGTAAGTGTAACGGTGTGTAATAATATCGGGGTCGGGTGGGGTGGAGTGCAAGATAGTGCATAGTGGCGAAAAGAAGAGGATGATGTTGAGTGTAACGTGTGGTGATAAATCTTTGACGGAGTGTCTCCAGGTGAAATTTGAGAATAGGAAATGTGATGAGTGAATACAGGTCACGAGTAGGACTAGGTAGAAATATGCGAAAGGCAAGGCGGAAGGCATGCCGTTCGAAAATATCAAGTTGCTTATAATAGGATAACGGAGCGGAGATCCAAGCTGGAAAACCATATGTGATGACTGGTCGGAGGAAAACTTTGTAAGTATTAAGGACTATACTTGGAGATAGGCCCCAGGTAGTGCCGGTGAGACGTTTCAATAAATTAAGTCTGTTTCGTACTTTGGTTGTCACTGATTTGAGATGTGGGGTCCAAGTCAGACGGTGGTCAAAAACTATCCCAAGATAGGTTACTGTTTTTGAAGGCCGGAGGGGAACCTGGTTAACTGTAAGAGAAAGTAAAGAAGGGTTGCGATGAACTTTGGTGCGTTTGCGTGGCGGAATAAATACTATAGTTTGGGTTTTGGCAGCATTTATTGTCAAATTCCATTTGCGACACCAGGCTATGAAGCGATTAATAGCTTCCTGAAGACAGGCATTGATTTGTTGGATAGTTCGGCAGAGTGCCAGAAAAGCTGTGTCATCGGCGTATTGTAACAGGTGAACATTGGGAGGTAGCTCGGGAAAGTCTGCGACAAAGAGGACATACAATAAAGGTGATAAAGCAGATCCTTGTGGCACACCGCACAGTAGAAAAAAAGGATGAGAGAGTGCGTCATTGATAGCAACATAAGACAAACGGCAGACGAGAAAATGATAGATGAGGCGGATGATTGTGATAGGAAGTTTGAGTTTAATGAGTTTATAGATAAGTGCCAAATGCCAAACTTTATCAAAGGCTTTTTCAAGATCAAAGAGAACCAGACATGACGGTTGTACGGAGTTATAATGATTGGTAATAAGTGTAGAAAGGCGGAGTAATTTGTCATTTATTGAATAGGAAGGTCGAAAACCAGCCTGATGAGAGGGAATAATGTTTCGATCTGCTAGATATGGATGTAAGCGTTTGACGAGAATGCGTTCGAAAATCTTGCTGAAAGTGGAGGTTAACTGAATCGGTCTGTAGGATGAAGTTTCGGATGGTGGTTTATTCGGTTTTGGAAACATTAGGGTTTTTGATACCTTCCAATCTATCGGGAAAAAGCCAGTGCGAAGTATAAAGGTGTATATCAGTGATAGAAGCATGAGTAGTGTGATGGGGCTTTCTTTAATATGGCGATAGGTGATACGATCGAATCCTGGAGCCGTATTGCGTTTTCGCTGGACAACAGAATTAATTTCTTCGACTGTAATCGGAGCAGTAAGAACATGTTCAGGAAGTCTATGAGTCACAGCAGGTTGGAGGGATTTAGATTGGGTATTTACTGCCTCAGCAGGATGAGGGTGGAACATATGATCAGGTGGAGATGGTGTAAAGATAGCTTGAAGATGATTGGCGAAAGCGTTCGCTTTATCCTGGTCGGAATGAATGGCTGTATTATCTAAAAGAAGGGGGTAGGGAGTCTTAGTGAGTTTTCCACAGAGTGCATTAAAGCGTTTCCAGTATAGCGTGGGATGCGATGTTTCAGCAAGATGATTACATGTTTTGATCCATTGGCGTTGCTTATAAGCGGTAATATAGTTGCGGACAGTTCTCTGGAGTTGATGGTGAAGGCGTAAGATATCAGGGTTTCGAGTGTGCAGATATTCGCGATAACATTGACGAGAACGACGGATCATAGCGAGGTAGTGAGGAGGTAGTTTAGGTCGATAAGGTACTGATTCAGTTTGTGGAATGTATAGGGCTGAAGCTTGCTGAATGGCAGTGGTTATAGTGGTGACTTGCGTCGAAAGCTCGTCAGGAGTGGTAGGTGAATGAGAATGGTCGATGGTAGAAGAGATGTAAGTGCGATAATTGACCCAATCTGCTTTATCATAGCGTGGTGTGAGATGAGGCGATGATGCTGCTTGTGAAGGGACGAGACCAGTATGATATGTGATTTTAATGGGAGCGTGATCACTACCTAGTAAGTCTAAGACTGCCACAGTATAACGTGTAACTATTGTATTGGAGGTAATTGCAATATCGGGTGTGGTATTGGAAACTGGACGTGTGGGCGAAGGAAGGTTGAGAAGAATTCCTGCAGTGTGAGATGCTATATGATCTTGAAATTGGGTGCGTTCATGAGCAGAGCGACTATGAAAATTTACGTCTGCGAGGATGAGAAAATGTTTGAAGTTATTGGAAATGTAAGAGAAAAAATCTAACGGAATTGGAGTGCCGGGTCTGACGTAGATGGTAGCGAAAGTAATAGCGATGGATTTAAAATACAAAGTAGCTACGATGTGCTCCGGTAAGGCTAGTGCAGGGCAGCTATGTTGTCTGAATGGTAGATTATGACGAAAGCCCATAGCAACTCCACCGTTTGCTCTTAACGCTGGTGTCATGTTATCATGGCGAAGCAACGTGTAGTTGGGAAATCTGCACTGCATGGACTGAGTCAAAAAAGTTTCATTGAGAAGAAAAGCAGTGATGTGTTCTTCTTGTAGGAGTGCTTGGAAAAGAGTTTTATTCTTGGTGATTGATCGAATATTGAGAAACAGAAAGCTGATATCCATGACGACCAAGATATTAAACAGATGTTTCGAGCGGTGTAGTATGGAAATGAACGTAATTGTTAGAGTAAGTTGCATACAGGGCTACATGAAAAGTGGCTTTAGCGGCAAGAGTGAGTTGCTGAAGGATGTGGGGACGATGGAAAGGATGAATATTCTGCAGTGTTAATGTGAGAAATTCTAAGAGTTTACCAACGGTGACTGGATCATTTACTGAAGCTTCTGTGTTGGTGGAGGTAGACTGAGTACGTAATGGTACTACTAATTCGGGATGTGTTTGGTCTGGGGATGGTTTGCGTTTACATTTATAACTATAGGTAGGGTGGCGCTCCGCGCACGCAGAACATTGAGGTGGAAGGTTCATATTAGGGCAAACACGAGTTAAATGGGGGCCAGAGCAATACCCACATACAGTGGGGTTTGTACAATGCGCTGTTGCATGATTGTTGTACGTTTGACATTTTTCGCATCGTAATGGCAATGGCGCAGACGATCGAGAGGGTTCAACGCGATGTTTGCGCTTGTAAATGAAGGCACCATGAGTAAGCAGATGGTCGATCGTCTCTTGAGATATGGTTAGGACTCGCACCATGTAAGTAGGTCCAGTGTTATTACGAATGCGAATAATTTTATCAATGGTATGCCCCTCGTTGCGCAATTCCTCGTGTATTTCATCATCAGAATATGATGGATCGACTCCCCTGATAACTACAGATAACATCGGAGAACGTTTTGGAGGAGGTGGTATCTTACGACGAGTAGCGTTCAAGGAGACAAGTGTAGCATTTTTTCCGAAAATCTCAAACGAGGCTTTATTACGGACTGTAGATAGGAAGTTAGCATCAGATGATTTGAAGATAAAGCCATTGCGGGTTTTAACAACTTCAGTGAGTGGAATGCTTGGCAGGTATTTTCGAAGTTGAAGGATGATGAATTTTTCATTGGTGAATTTAGCGTCGAAGTTTTGGAGCAAAAAGCAGTGAGGTGAAGAAGGAACAGGATGAACAGATGTTGATGATCGGCGTGCTGTCGGTGAAACGTCGGCTTCCATGTCAGACGATTCTGAAACATCGATATGGTGTTTCTTAGCAGGAGGCGAATGTTTGACCCTATCAGAGTAACTGGGTTGGCTCCGTGGAGATCGAGATCGAGATCTAGAACAGGCTGATGTAGTGGAGGCGGTTGAGCGTTCAGAAGCTCGTCTTTGTCTCTCGGCATAGTCCTTCCGCTTCTCCACCTTCGTGGAGATAGCAGGTGGGCTAACGAAGACTGGTGGTAAGCCTCCATGTCGACTTTCTGAAGATGCTCCACTGCCTGAGCCTGGGTCTGCCATCGCAAATAACGATTTATTCTCACGAAAGCTGAACTTTACTCGAGAAGATGGATGATGATATGTGTTGATGAGTAGGTGGGACAACCCGTTCGGATAGTTGTCCAGGGGGAGCAGGTCCCCTGCCTCGATTTGTAGAACCGGCTGCCCTTGGCTTGATCAGTCTGACAGACGGTTCGCGCAAAAGAGACAAGGAAAAAGCTCAGGATCAGGAAAAGGAAGGTTATTTGCAAAAGTCGTCACTGTTCTCTCAGTGGCGCTTCAGAGCAAACTCTGGGAAAGTATGTGCAATTCATGTTTTTTTTTTTTTTTTTTTTTTTTTTATTGTGCTAGCCATAGGCTAGCGTCCTTTTAGAGGGCTACACCCTCTCTGAGGTGGGAGAAGTGGAGGAATTGTGGTAGAGGAAGAAGGCATGGCTGGGCTAAGAGGAATTTATTAATTTTTATTTTTTTTATTTTTTTTTTTATTTTTTTTTTTTTTTTTGGTTCCAGAACTAGGACATTATGACCTTTGCGATCATAATCATATGTAAATGGTAGGAGTTCTACATTAATATATATGAACATAACGTAAAGAACATAACATAAAGAACATAGCATATTATTGGATTGAACATAAATAAGGAAATGATAGAAATATACATAAATGAGATAATAGAGCAAATCACGAGAAAAATTTAAGCACAAAAATTAGGATGAGATAAAGTATATAAGTAGACAAAGAGTAAAACGGTACTATACAGGTATATGATTATTGATTAAGTGAAATGATCCTGGAAAGTTAGACTACCAAATTGATGGAATTGAGAATGAGAGATGGAGCGATGTGCGATACACAGGACCACACAGGGTACGTTAGTAAGACAAATGTGTGTTATCTTCTGCCTAGGGGCATCTCTAGGCTGATGAAGACGGAGGGAGCCCTGTTAGAAACAAGAGGTGTCACTGTGCAGTGAAGGATGGAAAGATGTGAGGTAGATGAGCATGGACTTGGTAGTCTTCGAGCAGATACAAATCCGGATGGTCAGGTGGTAGAGTGTAGCGGTATAAAGTGAAAAGCAGACTGAGTGGAGAATGGGCATAGCGAGTACGGACAGGGTGGAGTTCATGATGGCGCATAGTATCCATGAGTAAAGGATGGTGAGAGGTATATCGGACAGTGATGAATTTCAGCCTGAGTGCAATTCATGCTTAGAGCAGTTAAAATATGGGATTATATATGGGAACTTATATGCGAAAACTTGGTAGACAGAACATTTTTTTTTGTCACTTATTTAAAAAACTATTGTATAGTTACAAGAGAATTTTGAATCGATTTTAATTTATTTAGGAACTACCATATACAATATTATAATTATTTACGGTGAATGCGGTAGCAACACATGATTGCATGAAAATATGTGGAGCCATCTATTGTATAAATTGGAAACACAATTATGACTGTACTCGATAGAGGCAGACGATGATGAATTACACACTTGTAACATTTTGATAACTACATAAAATGTTATGAGAACGAGATGATACCACACGAATGTCAGACCTGCATTATATACTAACTAGATTTGTTTTATTAAGATATAGGTGTACATATTATGCGTTAATACAGACACACAATGAATTATTTTATTTGTACATGAAAGAGAGATACCACATATATGCGTTGACTGTGGAAATGCAGAAGCATGTGAACATTGCAACTTAGCATTGTTATGTGAACTAATACACAAAATATAAACTTTAATGTACTTTATTGTAATATTTATCAAGAGTTTTATTCCCATTCAATGGATGGTAGGATCGTAGAAGGCAATACCTTTTTTTTTTTTGTGGCCAGAATTCTAGTTTATATTTATTTATTTTTTTTTTTTTTTTTTTTTTTTTGCTAGCCGCTTACGACTAGCACCCACCCAAAGGGTCACACCCTTTATTGAGGGATGAGGGAGGAAAGGAAAAACTGAACAGAGATAGGTAAAAGGTTGATGGTTAGAACCCAGTTTTATTTATTTCTTTATTTCCATAGAAAAAAAAATCAAAAAACAATGTGGAGGGAAGCATCAATTTGCAGCAGCG
Source organism: Thermobia domestica (assembly GCF_964235325.1). Lineage (NCBI taxonomy): Eukaryota > Metazoa > Arthropoda > Insecta > Zygentoma > Lepismatidae > Thermobia > Thermobia domestica. The sequence goes on along the minus strand of NC_137456.1, from coordinate 57,610,730 downwards.
GGACTGTCGTTGAGCTTCAAGGACATTATGGCCTTTGACCATAATCATTCAATTAGGATGGGATGAGATGAGAATGAGGTGCAGTAGACATCACAACAACAGGGAGATGGTTAGAGTAGACACATGCATGTTATCTTCTGATCCAGGGCTACTCTGGATCGTGATGTAGACAGTGGGAGGCCTAGTGAAACAGTAGGACTACTGTGCAGTAGATGGAAAGATGAAAGATGAATCAAGATGCGTGATGAAATCGGCTACGAGAGGAAGGTGAAAACTATCTGGCGGTAGGGAGTAGTAGTAGAGTGTGAAGAGTAAAGATAAGGGGGTATGGCGAAGTAATGTCTTTTTACGGAAGGTGGCGTCGAGATGCATAGTGTCGAAGAGAAGTGGATGATGGTTCTGGAAGCGTTGAGAGATGTATCGTAAGCGGAGAGTTTCAAGATGATATAGAATATGGGGAAATGATGTACGGGCGTATAAATCACGAGTGGGGCTAGGAAGACGGATTCGGAAAGCAAGCCGGAGTGCATGGCGTTCCAGAATTTGAAGGCGTTTGTAGAAGGAGGGAGGAGCATCAACCCAAGCTGTAAAGCCATAAGTGAGGACTGGTCTGAGGAAAGCTTTATAGGTATTCAGAAGGGTGGTAGCAGAAAGACCCCACGTGGTACCGGTCAGGCGACGAAGAAGATTAAGGCGAGAATAGGCCTTTTGACAGATATACTTGAGGTAGGGAGTCCATTTGAGGTGGTGATCAAAAATTACGCCTAAGTAGGTGACAGTTTTACTAATGGTAATAGGAGTGTGTGAAATGTGAAGATGGAGGTTGGCGGGGTTACGATAGACACGGGACCGTTGGCCAGGTGGTAAGAAGATGATCGCCTGAGTTTTTGTGGCATTGATGGTAAGTCGCCACGTGTGGCACCAAGAAAGAAAGGAATCGATGGCGGGTTGGAGTAAGAGATTAAGGCGAGAGATCGTATTTCCTGTAGCAAGAAAGGCAGTGTCATCAGCATATTGAAAAAGGGTGATATTGGCGGGTAGAGTAGGAAAATCTGCGACATAAAGAAGATAGAGAAGGGGTGAGAGAGCCGAGCCTTGTGGAACACCTGAGTGAAGGAAAATGGGATGAGATAGATGATTGTTAATGGATACGTAGCTAAGGCGACAGGTTAGAAAGTGATAGATAAGACGAATGTAACAATAGGGTAGATTGAAGTGAAATAGTTTATAGAGAAGGCCCAGATGCCATACCTTGTCGAAAGCTTTTTCGAGATCAAATAACAGAAGACAGGATGGTTTGGAAGTGTTGAACTGGTTGGTGATGAAAGTAGTGAGGCGGAGAAGTTGATCTGAGATGCTAAAGGAAGGGCGGAAACCAGCTTGATGGAGAGGGAGTAAATTATTAGCAGTGAGATGGGTGTGGAGACGGGTGACAAGGATACGTTCAAGAATTTTGCTAAATACTATTGTGAGTTGGATGGGGCGATAAGAGGAAACTGAGTTTGCTGGTTTGTTGGGTTTAAGAAACATTAATGTGGTAGATGTTTTCCAGGGTATGGGATAAAAGCCAGTGCGAAGGATGAAGGTAAAAATAACGGAAAGGAGGTAATGTAAGATATAAGGGCCTTCCTTGACATGACGATATGTGATTTTATCTATGCCAGGGGCAGTGTTCTTTTTTCGAGAGACGGTTTGACAGATTTCCGGGACAGTGATGGGGACAGTGAGTGGATTGTTTAGAGGAAGCTCATGATCGGGGTGAGGTTGTAAATCCGGTGAGGAAAGGTTTAGATGATCAGTAGGGTGGTGGCGAAGAGGTGGATCAGGCGCAGTTGGGGTGAAAATACCTTGAAGATGTGTTGCAAAGGCGTTGGCTTTGGTAGTATCGTCTGAAAGAGGATGATCGCCATCGAGAAGTGGGTAGGGGGTACGGGTACTTTTGCCGGTGAGTTGATGGAAACGCTTCCAGAACTTGGTGGGATGAGAGGTGTCAGCAAGAGTGTTGCACGTTTTAATCCAGCTGCGGCGCTTGTAAGCCACGAGATAATTATGGACTGTACGTTGGTACTGGCGGTGGAGACGAAGAGATTCAGGATTTCCTGTACGGGTAAAGTCTCGATATAGTTGGCGGGAGCGTGTGATGAGAGAGAGATAGTGGGGTGGGAGTGGCGGTTGGTGTGGTCTGATGACAGATTGTGGGATGTATTTCTGCGACGCTGAGTGAATGGTGTTGGTGACAGTGTCAAGAGTCGTGTAGAGTTCTATTTCTGTAGTTGGAGGCGAAACATCAGAGAGGTTGTCAGAAATGTAGGAGCGGTAATGAACCCAGTCAGCTTTATCGAAACGTGGAGTGGTACGAACTGGAAAAGACTGGGTATTAGAACGGGATTGCCGGAGAGGGATGGTAAGTTTTACCGGGACATGGTCGCTCCCAAGGGGGTCCAAGACCGTGATCGCACAACGTGCGGAGAGATTGGCGGATGTTATTACCACGTCCGGGGTGGAGTTACTTTCGGGACGAGTTGGTTTGGGAAGAGTATGAATGAACCCAGTAGTGTGAGTAGTGATATACGTTTGAAAGTCTAGTTTCTGGTGGGCTGAGCGGCTATGGAAGTTCAGATCGGCCATAATAATGAAAGATCGGAAATGAGAAGAGATGTAGTGAAAGAAGTCTTGCGGAATGGGATGACCGGGACGAACATAAAGAGTAGCGACAGTGACAGAAAGATGTTTAAAATAAAGCGTAAGAATGAGATGTTCAGGAAGATTAGGAACAGTACAGAGATGCTGGCGATAAGGAATACTGGGTGGAAATCCGATGGCGACTCCACCATTAGCACGACGTGCTGGAAGAACATTATCATGTCGAACTAACTGATAACCAGAGATACGTGGATGGAGGCGCGGGGTCAGATACGTTTCGTTTAAAATAAACGTAGTAACATGTTCTTCCCTTAGTAGTTGTTCAAAAGGAGGTTGATGTTGTGATAGGGAGCGAATGTTCAAAAACAGAAAGTTCAGTTCCATGATGAAAATGACAGCGAAATAGAGTTTATGTGAGTGATATTGAAGAGAGTCACACTGTTGTTTGGAGTACATCGGAGTGAAAATAAACAGTAGGACCAGAATATGTGGCTTGAAAGTCGACGTGAAGGATGGCTTTTGCTGTCTGTTGAACCTGTTGTAAGATGTGATGACGGAGGAAAGGATGGATATTCTGAAGAGTAACGGTGATGAAAGACAAGAATTGATTGATGGTGATTGGCTGATATACGGATGATGGCGGAGGAACAGTGGTATCTTGAGTCCCGTGAGGACGGAGAGGAACAACAAGTTCTGGTTTGAAAGGTTCGGCGGTTGGTCGGGCTTTGCATTTGTAGCTATAGGTGGGGTGATTAGAACCACAGGTACTGCAAAGTGGAGGTTGCGTAAGATTTGTGCATGATTTGGTAGCGTGAGGTCCGGAGCAGAATCCACATTTGGGTGTATTCGGGCATTGAGAAGTGTGATGTGAGTTATAGACTTGGCAGATCTCGCAGCGGACGGGGAGGGGTGCCGGTGATTTAGAAGGTTCTACTCTGTGCTTTTTACGATAGATGTAAGCGCCATGCGAAAGAAGATTGTCGATTGTTGATGATGAATTGGTAAGCACTCGGACCATGTACGTGTTTCCTGAGGCGTTTTTGATGCGAATACACTTAAGAATAGTGTGGCCATCAAGTTTGAGTTCCTCGGCAATCTCTTCGTCGGTATAGTCAGGTGGTACTCCTCGAATGACAACTGAAAGTGCTGGTGATCGACGAGGTGGTGGTGGTTGTTTCGTATTAGAAGCAGATAGTTTAGAAAGATGAGCGTTCTTGCCGAAGATTTCATAGGAATAGGTATTTAACAGTGTAGCAGCCAAGTTGGAGTCGGGACTTTTGATGATGATGCCTTTACGGGTTGAGACTATTTGACTGATGTTTGCACGTGGAATGTATTTGGTGAGTCGAAGGTAGAGTTGTTTGAGATCCTGATATTTGGGGTCGTAGTTGGTAAGTAGGAACGAAGATACTACTGGAGACTGATGATTGCTGACTATAGGCGGATCCTGGGAAATTGGTAAAGATGGAAAGTCTTTGTCCATGTCGAAATGACCTGAAGTAGTAGATGATGATGATTCGCTAAGAGTATGAGGACGTTTGGCTCGTGGTGATTTTGACTGAGGATCCTCTGTAGAACGAGGCGAACGTGAGCGTTCAGGACTAGGTTGATGTTTACCACGGCGTTCCTTCCGTCTAACGGAAGAGCCGGAATCGACGTGAGAGTGTCCAGGAGAAGACATAGCTAGTGAACACAAAGATGATACTACAAATACAGGTAGTAGGTTAAAGACCACCCATTTGGATAGTGGTCTAGGTGAGGAAATGCCCCAGTCTAAACGTGTCGCAACGAGCTACCCTTGGCTGAGATAAGTCTGATAGCTGTTGCTCAGCGAATATCTGACGAGCAAGTCCCAGGATCGAGGACAGGAATACAAAAAACAGCCGTTCTGACGTTTGGTACGTCACAGCTGATGATGTCGATATTACTATCGACTTGAAAGATGTTTATATTTTTTTTTTTTTTTTTTTTTTTTTTTTTTACTGTTCACCCGTCAAAGGGGTACACCCTTTCTTGGGAAAGAGAGGAGGGCAAAATTTACGGGAGAAAGGATAGCTATGGATGGTCTATGGGTAGTGTGGGATCAAAGGGGTATTATTTATTAATCTTTATTAAGCATCAATTGTGTCTAGCAATTTCTACATAGAAGATTTCTCTGCATTTCAGGATTTTTTAATTAATCTTTATTAAGCATCAATTGGTCTGCATCAATCCCAAGGTGTAGATAGATCTGCATTCCAGGATCATCGCTTGCTGAAAGAAATATTGACATATACATACATACACATAATAAGAAGCGAAAGTGACGAAGATGATACAGATGAAATAAATGAAACGATAACAAAAAAAAAAAAAATAAATTATAGTATTTAAGTGTAGGCAATGGGCATGTATTGGGTTTATATGAAATGAAGTGCAGTAGACGAGACAACACTTAGAAGCTGTTAAAGTAACAAATGAGAGTTATCTTCTGTCTCGGGGCAACTCGAGACCAATGAGTGACAAGTGGAGGCCCTGGTTAGTAAGGAAGGATATCACAAGTGCAAAGATGGATAAACGTAGTGAGAATAATGATGTGGATGATATATGGCATATTGCAGTTTGTGAGGGTCATTGGCAGGGAGAGTCTGAGAGTACAAGGTCAGAAGATGTTGAAGAGGAGTATATATATATTTTGGAGGCACGTCATGAGCCAGGTCAAGATGGATAGTATCAAAGAATACAGGATTATCGGAGTTCATGCGCTTGGTGATGTAGGTAGTGCGTAGAGACTCTATATGCTGTAGAATAGGAGGAAAGGTGATACGGTGGTAGAGTGGAGCCGTAGGGAAAGGCAGGCGAATACGAAATGCAAGGCGGATAGCGTGCCTTTCGATAATCTGGAGGCGTTCATAGAAGGAGGCTGGTGCTGATATCCACGCAGTATGTCCATGAGTTAGAAGAGGGCGTAAGAATACTTTGTATGTGGTAAGAATGGTATGAGAGTGCAATCCCCAAGATGTGCCAACTAATTTGCGAATAAGGTTAAGTCTCCATGTACTTTGTAATTGAAGTTTCCGCTCGTGTGGTTTCCATTGAAGTTTGCGGTCATAGACTACTCCTAGATAAGTAACCTGCTTCGAGGAAGGTATGGTAGTACCATCGATGGTAAGGTCGAGACGATTGGGGTTTCGTCTAATACGTGAGCGTCTTTGTGGAGACTGAAAGACTATTGCTTGCGTTTTGTCAGAATTGACAGTCAGTTTCCAACGAGTGCACCAGTCAAGAAAGGAATTTATAGCAGGCTGTAAAGTACGATTGATATGCTGTACAGTAGTGCCCAAGCATAGAAACGCCGTGTCATCAGCAAACTGAAAAACTTTTACGTTTGGTGGCAAAGGAGGCATATCTGCTATGTACAGAAGGAATAACAGAGGTGATAGAACGGAGCCCTGAGGTACACCAGAGTGTAGAAAGATTGGATATGATAGAGCGCTATTGACAGTAATGTAGGCAAGCCTAGAGGTAAGAAATGAGAGGATGAGCCGTATGTAGCACATTGGAAGGCGGAAACGGTGAAGTTTATACAGAAGCCCCATATGCCATACCTTATCGAAGGCTTTTTCTAAGTCAAAGAGTAAGAGACATGAGGGCCGAGATGAATTGTAATGATTGCTAATAGTAGTGGTAAGCCGAAGAAGTTGATCTGAGAGGCTGATGGCAGGTCTGAAGCCGGCTTGGTGAACTGGCAATAGGCTATAGGTAGTGAGATGGGTATGAAGGCGGTTTACAAGAATTTTTTCGAAGATCTTACTAAAGCACGGAGTAAGTTGAATAGGACGATAGGACGAGAGAGCCTGAGGGGGTTTATTGGGCTTAGAAAATAAGAGTATTTTAGAGACTTTCCATTGAGGAGGGTAAAAGCCGGTACGAAGAATGAAATTATAAACGGAAGCAAGGAAAGTATTGAAGGAAGGAGGTGTAGCTTTGATGAGGCGATATGTGACTTTGTCGAAACCAGGTGCAGTATTTCGTTTAGAGTGGAGTACAGTGTCAATGTCGGAAGAAATGATTGGCTGAGTGAGAGGTTGTGCAGGATCAATGGTATGATTGCAATGAGGGCGTAGTTGCGGTCGGGTAGGATCTGTTAGGCGTTCGATATGCCGGTAAAGCTGAGTGGCAAAATGATGAGGAGGAGGCGTAAATATATCCTGAAAATAGTTAGCGAAGGCGTATGCCTTCTCGACATCTGTTTGAAGGGCATGACCTTGTTCGACAATGTTGTAAGTAGTGCGAGCCTTAGTGCCAGTAAGTTGATGGAATTTCTGCCAATAAACGGAAGGTTTAGATGTTTCTGCAAGTCTATTGCACGTATGGGCCCAGCGTCGACGTTTATAGGCTGCTAGATAGTTTCGTACCATTCTGTTCCACCGACGATGCTGCCGCAGAGCTTCAGGATTTTGAGTGTGTAAGTAGTCTCGAAACGCCTGTCGAGATGCAGTAATAATGGAATGATATTGAGGTGGCACTGGAGGTTTATGAGGGTATATGCTTTTTAGGGGGATATTGGCCTCTGCTGCGTGTGTAATGATATTTGAAAGAGTATCGACGACGTGGAGAAGGTCAACGTCCGTGTTGGGAGGAGAAACTCCTCTTAGGGCCTGTTCGATATCGGATTGGTACGATTGCCAATTAGCTCTCTCATAATCATAATAGTGAAGTGGCTCTCGAGAAATTTTTGGTGGTGCCGCACAAGGAACGTCGAGAAGAATCGGTGCATGGTCGCTACCAAAAGGAGGCAGAATTCGTATGTTGGATACAGTAAGACTAGAGGATGCTATGACGATATCCGGTGATGTCTGACTAATTGGGCGTGTTGCAGAGGGAAGATCTAAGATTTCTGCCGCAGTGGATTGATTAATAAAATCTATGAAGCGTTGTTTTTCGCCCAGCGATCGACTATGGAGATTGATATCAGCCATGATCAGGTAGTGACGAAAGTTGTTGTCTATATACTGAAAAAAGTTGTGTGGTATTCTTTGACCTGGTCGGACATAAATAGTGCAGAATGTGATGGTTCTATTGCGTAAGTAGATTGTAATAACATTATGTTCAGGAAGTTGCATGTGAGGAGGAAGAACATGTGTGCGGATAGGCATATGGTTATAAGTGCCAATGGCAGTGCCGCCATGTGCTCGAGCTATATGCCGTGGACAGTCAGACCGAGTGAACTGATATCCGGAGAGTTTAACTTGATGAAGTGGGGTAAGAAACGTCTCATTTAGAGCAAAAGCATGAACTTTTTCCTCACGGAGGAGCTGTTCAAGCATAAGCTTGTGGGTGTTGAGTGAGCGGATGTTTAAGAAGAAAAAGGTATATGCCATAATGTAATAGATCGAAGCCATATTAGACAGAGGTTTCAAGTGATGAGATATGGAAGTGGACTGTGTTTCCGGAATATGTGGCATGGAGCTGAAGATTGAAAAGAAGTTTTGCAGCAGCTGTAACTTGTGATAAAATGTGAGTGCGCAAGAAGGGATGAATATTTTGAAGTACAACTGTTGTGAAGCGCAGAAGGTCTTCCACCGTGAGAGGTGTACGCAAAGAATTGTTCGGAAGAGTTGAGGAATCTATTGTACGAATGGGAACTGTAAGTTCTGGTTTTTCAGGTTGTGGTGCTGGTCTGGCGCGGCACTTGTAACTGTAGGTAGGATGATCGCCAGAACAGGTAAGGCAGTGTGGAGCTTGGTTGTGATTGCTGCAAGATGATGTGGAATGTGGTCCGGAACAATAGCCACACTTTGGAGTATTTGGACACTGAGATGTTGGGTGCTGGTTGTATGTTTGACAGCGCTCACATCTGATGGGCAGAGGAGGGGGTGAGCGAGATGGTTCTACCCTGTAGCGCCGACGATAGATGTAAGCACCATGCTGTAACAGATCGTCTATTGTGTCCTTAGAATCTGTTAGAAGACGAATCATGTACGTTGGTCCGGTATTGTTTTTAATACGGAGGCACTTCTTAAAAGAGTATTCCTCAAGGCGTAACTCTGCTTCTATTTCTTCCTCGGTGTATTCTGGCGGAACACCTCGAATTACAACTGAGAGCATTGGTGCTCGGCGTGGTGGAGGTTGCGTCTTTTTGGTACTACTAGACAGCGATTGGAGCTTTGCATTTGGGCCGAATATCTCGTAGGAAGCTTTATTGCGCAAAGTAGTGCCAAAATGAGGATCAAAAGATTTTATGATGACCCCGTTTTTGGTCCGGACAATTTCCTGGATATTCGCCCGTGGAAGATATTTGACTATTTGAAGATAGATATGCTTTTCTGTTTTGAATCGGGTGTCAAATCCAGTAAGTAAGAAGTTATACAACTGAGAACGACCGGTGGAGTGTCTAGTATCTGTACCAGAAGCAGTATCAGACGCGGTGCTGGGGCCAGGATGTGAGTTGGATAGATCGGTATTAGAAGGATGGACAACGTCCATAGCACCAGTATCCATCAATAATGCTTCAGCCCATGTAGATGGAAGAGGTGAGCGAGAGCGGTTACTGTCATTGTCTGAAGGATGACGTGCGCTTTGCGTGCGAGGACGTTTAGGCGAATTTGCAGGTGTAGAAGCTGCAGAGTCTCCTCGCGGAGGTTTGGGATCACTCCCCTTAGCCGGTTGCGAGTGCCCACGGGGCATAGCAACCCTCACGCTCTTGTGTACAGCCGACTAGGTAAAGGTAATAGGTAGAAAGCACCCCGTTTGGATAGGTGCTTAGGTGGCCAAACACAGCAATACAGAAAGCTAGCAGCGTAGTCGTTGTCCTAGCTCAGGCCCGTCTACGTTGCGTCGATTCTTTCTCGCTATGAAGGCAGGAAACCCGAACAATTCGGAGGAGCAAGGTATTTACAAAAAACAGCTGTTTGACGTGTGGTACGTCACAGCTGATATGATGTGTTTATATTTATGACACTTAAAATATGAGAGTATATATATGAGAACGTATATGCGAAAAAATTTTGTAGACAGAACTTTTTTTACTTATTTAAGAATGCTGTGTAGTTACAATAGAGAATTTTGAACCCGATTTTTAATTTATTTAGGAACTACCATATACAATATTATAATTATTTACGGTGAATGCGGTAGCAATAACAGATTGCGTGAAAATATGTGGAGCCATCTATTGCATAATATGGAAAACACGATTATGGGTGTATTTGATAGAACTACCCGGTGATGAATTACACACTTGTAACATGTGTGATAACTACATAAAATGTTATGAGAACGAGATGATACCACACGAATGTCAGATTTGCATTATATACTAACTAGATTTGTTTTATTAAGATATAGGTGTACATATTATGCGTTAATACAGACACACAATGAATTATTTTATTTTGGCATGAAAGAGAGATACCACATATATGCGGTGGTTGTGGAAATGCAGAAGCATGTGAACATTGTAACCTAGCATTGTCATGTGAACAAATACACAAAATATAAACTTTATTGGAACTTATACGTTTGTTGTTCGTTTGTTTGTTTATAGCTAGTCATATTGACTTGTACCATTTTAGAGGGTTACGCAGTTTTTAGGGAAGAGTGATGTATAATTGGAGGATTTAAGGATTGTGTGATGTTTCATAGAAGTTTTTATTACATTATAATAATTGCTAAGGTCTTAAGGATCTTTCCAATCCTTAACATTTGCTAGGAAATTAACGAGGAAATTGCAGTTAGTGTAGTATTGTATAGAACTGGAAGAGTAGAAATATGGAAAGAATAATGAATATGTACTGATAAAATATATTATACCTGTATATTGTGAATGATGAGCATGAGGGATGAGGCGAGCTGTGCTAGTATATCACAGCACAGAAGTGTTAGGCAGATGAAGTTTTTTTTTTTTGCCTAGGGGCTGCTTAAGCTTTAATGTAGACAATGGGAACCCTGGTAGTGGTAGATGGATTTAGTGTACAAATAATGGAAATATGAGTGGCAGATGATCATGAACTTGATAATTTGCGAGGCACTACTGATTAAAGGGGGTCAGGAGGTAGATTGTAGCAATAGAGAGTATAGACCAATGATAGCGTTGGAGGATAATATTAACATGGAGAAGGATGGAGAGCTAAAAGGTACGTAGTATTTTAAAGTAAGGGGTTATGGGTTATAACGAGAGCATATGCATGCGAGACGCAAAGTTTTAAGATGAAAATGGAGTTTAGGAAACTGAATTTGGTTGCACAACGTTGCTGAATAGGACTAATCAGTTTGACTCGATATGCAATGCGGAAAGCACATTTTCCCAACATTAATAAGTTTTTGTAAACTGTGTGGATGGTTTTAATTTATGCAGCATTTTCGTAAGTTAGCACAGGACGTAAAAGACTCCTTGTATGTATTTAGAATTGTGTTTGCTTTCAGTATTTAGAATTGTGTTTGCTTTCAGTATCCAGGACGTTTGCTGACATTTTTTTTTTAAATAAGTTAACTCTATTGTATGCTTTTTTTGCGATTGTTTGAAGATGTTTTTAACTGAGATGTTTAGTGAATGTGAACATTAACTAAGTTACACTTGAATGTGCTTGGATGAGAGCTTGATTTACTTTTAGGGAAAGGTAGTTAGGATTTTTATGGATTTTTGATGTTTTACGGAGGAATGAAGATGATAATTTGTGTTTTTTGTGGTGTTGATTGCTAGTGTTCATTTGCTGCACCACTGAAGAAAACTGTTAATTATTATTTGTAGAGCAGTGTTGATGGATTGGATACTAGATTCTAACGCAAGAAAAGACAGTGTTGGTGGTATATTGAAAGACCTGAAGTTATCAGGAAGTGGCTACATATTGGGAACATAGAGAAGATAGAGATCTGGTGACAGAGCAGATTTTTTGAGGTACTCAATAGTGAAGGAAAATAGGATGGGAGAAGCAGTTATATATTGAAATATATGACAGGCGGTTGATTTAAAATCTTGTATATCAGTTTTATATACGAGATAGGAAATTGAAGATGAATTAATGTGTATGCAATTGTGCGGTGTTTTATTCTGTTAAATATTTTTGAGTTAAATAATACAACACATGTTGGTTTGATCTAATTATAATGTTGTGTAACCATGGTAGTTAAGACCGGTAGTTGATTGTTGATCGAATATCTTGGGCGAAATTTTGCTTGATGTATGGGAAGTATTTTGTGTTGTTATGTATGCATGCAGACGTCTTACTATAATACGTTATACGGTTTTACTAAAAGCAAACGTTAATTGAATTGTGCAGTAGGATGATAAGATGGTATGAGTTTTTTTTTTTTTTTGGTTTGGAAACATTATCGTCTTAGAGGTTTTCCAGCTAACAGGAAAATATACAGTGTGCAGAATGAAAGTAAAAATTGTGGGTAACAAAGTAAGTAATATAAGAGGTTATAGTTTCATATGCCGATAGTTTATTGAATTAAAGACAGGTGCACTATTCCTTTTGTTACGAACAACAGTACTGATATTTTGAACTATGATTGGTTTTGTTTGAGATTTATTTTTGCGGAAGAGTATGAAGGAGAAGATGAAATGACTGTGTTGGATGGATGTCTATATGAATATGTGGGACGGAGTGGTGTGAAGAAGCCTTGAAGGAAATCAGCAAAAAAACCGCAGCTTTGGAAGAGTCTGTCTATATAGATAAGGCATCATTTAATAATGGATATGGTGTTTTACTGCTTTTGCAAAGAGCATTGAAATGTTTTTAGTAATTGTTAGGATGAGTGACATCAGAGAGAGTATTATAGATTTTATCCCGACATCATAGCTTGTAAGTACAGATATAATTTTTGATCAACCTTTGAACTTTTTGGTGATGGCGAAATGTTTTTTGGATTTTTTTTTTATACGTTGATATTTACGATAAAACTGTTGAGAACGAGTGATAAATGTGAGATATTTGGTGGCAATCTTGCTCGATAAGTGGATAATATAGTTACTGGTATGTAAAGTGAACTAGTTTTTTTGGATTGAAGTTGTGATGATATGAATGTTATGATATAGTTTTTTTTTTTTTTTGATGTAGGAGCGTGCAAAGGGTTTATTGTTGCCGATAGATATGTTTGTATTGATTTCAGATGAATTTATTAAAATGTTGTTTAGTTTTTCGAAATTTGTAGACTGAGACATATGTTGCGTATTAAACTGTAATTTGATTGGAACATGATCACATCAATTCCTATTGGATTGAGAACATCAATATAGATTTGTGAAATGTGACTAGCAGAAGTAATGAGAATATTTGATATGTTTTGTGATATAAACCTATTGGGTTTTTGGAAGATTATGAATGATATCAGTTATGTAACTTGTGACAAAGGTTTGAAAGCTAGATTTACCCCCACCCCTATTAGTTTTAGATAATATTTTTTATCCAAATTAGTTTGAATATTTCATCTTTGCATTAGTTTTACAATCGACAAAGTTACCCACACCGTTTACTGCGCGTGCTTGAATTTCTATATATTGACATTGAAAGCAATAATTAGAAATCACGATACCTGAACCCCAATAGCTCCGTTGTATTTACTTGTTTTTTAATTAGCCTGTTGGATTCCAACATATCGATAAATAATGCTTTTAAATCCTTTTAAAATATACTTTTGGTTATTTTACATTTAAGACATGGTGGATTACTTCCTTTTGTGACACCTTTTAGCAACGATTGGTGCTATCTTATTTACAGAATACTCCACACTTGAAAAATTTATTACAGTTGTTATCATGAGACAATAGTTATTGAACTTTCGCTAAATATGTTTACAGATAAAGTATCGCGTACAATAGGGAGGAACAAATGCTATCGAAAACTCGCCAAATGTTAAGGATTCTTGTAGACAATCCATGTAGTAAGTTGTAAATATATGTTAAAACTGAAGCCTACATTATGTATTTGATTAGTGCTAGAAATTCCTGTGAATTTTCATTAGACAGGCTATATGTTAAAAACTTAGGAAAGAAAAAAAAACACTAACACCAACTTTGCAATGGAAAAGGAGAATAAACTGTTTCACAAACTTCTTCTTTTTATGTCTGAAGTTTCATGAAACTAAAATTTATTTGTACAAATAATCATTGATTTATTTCCTATTTATCTGTATTTTTTTCATGTCTATATGACATATATTCAAAGATCATTTACTTATTTAAACAGGTTTTTATGTCGATGTGTTAGGTTATATATTTCTATTGTATTGAATTAGATTCAATCTCCCAACATGACCCTCCTCCTCTTTGCTAAGCGGATAGCGTACATGTTATCGGTGGTGACAGACCACAGTCATGTAGAAAATTATCATCATTTTATTTACACTTTTTTTTTCACGTACAATAACTTTGTAAAATTATATAAAATACCCATTACTGTTCAAAGGGGAGGTTAACTAAACTTAATCTACCACCTTTTCCTATCACTTCATTTAACCACTTGTTTTTAAAAAAGAAGACCAGTAGAAACAATTTTCAGTTCAAGTTCTTGAAAACAAACATCTTTTAGTATGTATTAATCTTACTTATTTGACACACAGTTGTTCATTAATTTTACTTATGGACTGTTCAAACAGAAAAGATTTGTTCAAAGATTTGATAATAAATCTATAAGTACGTTAGCCATAGTTCACTATTGTTTTCTTATCGAGACCAAACTTTTATTCTTTATAACAGGTCCGTCCCAATGATTCACATTCAATTTTAACACTTTTGAAAATACAATTTCCTTGAGCATCCAATAAAATAAAATAAAATTATATGGATTACTATGCTGACAAAGTTTCAATGTTTAGTTTTTCAGTGCTAGTTGGTTTTTACAGTTAGACTTTTCTTTATTAGGTATTCATTTGTTATTATAGGATCATAATGGCTCAATGGTAAAGCAGTCATTTTCACTGCTTAGGATTCCGGGGTCAATTACCGTTTGCATCAATTATTTCATTTCTCATAGCGGAGCCATAAGGGTTTAGTGGTAAAGCGTTCATTTTCACTGCTTAGGGTCCCTGGTTCGATTACCGATTGTATTAATTATTTTATTTCTCATAGCGGAGCCATAAGGGCTCAGTGGTAAGGCGTTCATTTCCACTGTTTAGGGTTTTTGGTTCGATTACCGCTTGCATCAACTATTTCAACATTAAGTTTGGATTTATTTCTTATAAATTGTGCTGAACAAACAATGTGTTCTCCCACTTCTTCTTTTCATTCCACCAATTTCATAACCTTTTCTAAAGTGATCCGACATAATCGTGGGACTCACAGATTTCATTTATTATTCAAAATAATTTCATAATTAAGCGTACACAGATACCATAGTAAGTAAGTAAGTAATTTTTTATTTCTAAGAAACAATTTGCTATTTAATCTTCACAATTATTCAGAGTTCGATTCAATGCTGCACAAAGAAAATATTCTGATGGC
The DNA here is from genome assembly GCF_964235325.1 of Thermobia domestica. Classification (NCBI taxonomy): domain Eukaryota; kingdom Metazoa; phylum Arthropoda; class Insecta; order Zygentoma; family Lepismatidae; genus Thermobia; species Thermobia domestica. The sequence goes on along the minus strand of NC_137456.1, from coordinate 57,595,663 downwards.
AGCATTAAGTATCTAAACTGAACTAAAGTTCTTTTGTCTTTGGGGATTGCGGCGGGTTAGTGGTAAGGTGCTCACCTTTAGTGCTTGGGGGTCGATCCTAGGATACTCCAATTATTTGAACATTTTATGACAAGTATTTGTGTTTCTCAGGGCCGCTTTTTTTATAAAGTGTCTAAGAGTTTTTATACAACAAATCTTCATGACCTAAGTGTAGGGGACTGCATTTCATTTTTTCTTTCATCCAAGTAGATAATGGTATGCCAATTAACATACATGTCATTCTACACTGAAACCCTTTATCTATATTTACCTTAGATAGCTGGACATTATCGTGTTTTTGGACAAATTTCATAAAAACACGATAATGTCCAGCTATCTAAGGTAAATATAGATAAAGGGTTTCAGTGTAGAATGACATGTATGTTAATTGGCATACCATTATCTACTTGGATGAAAGAAAAAATGAAATGCAGTCCCCTACACTTAGGTCATGAAGATTTGTTGTATAAAAACTCTTAGACACTTTATAAAAAAAGCGGCCCTGAGAAACACAAATACTTGTCATAAAATGTTCAAATAATTGGAGTATCCTAGGATCGACCCCCAAGCACTAAAGGTGAGCACCTTACCACTAACCCGCCGCAATCCCCAAAGACAAAAGAACTTTAGTTCAGTTTAGATACTTAATGCTGCCATCAGAATATTTTCTTTGTGCAGCATTGAATCGAACTCTGAATAATTGTGAAGATTAAATAGCAAATTGTTTCTTAGAAATAAAAAATTACTTACTTACTTACTATGGTATCTGTGTACGCTTAATTATGAAATTATTTTGAATAATAAATGAAATCTGTGAGTCCCACGATTATGTCGGATCACTTTAGAAAAGGTTATGAAATTGGTGGAATGAAAAGAAGAAGTGGGAGAACACATTGTTTGTTCAGCACAATTTATAAGAAATAAATCCAAACTTAATGTTGAAATAGTTGATGCAAGCGGTAATCGAACCAAAAACCCTAAACAGTGGAAATGAACGCCTTACCACTGAGCCCTTATGGCTCCGCTATGAGAAATAAAATAATTAATACAATCGGTAATCGAACCAGGGACCCTAAGCAGTGAAAATGAACGCTTTACCACTAAACCCTTATGGCTCCGCTATGAGAAATGAAATAATTGATGCAAACGGTAATTGACCCCGGAATCCTAAGCAGTGAAAATGACTGCTTTACCATTGAGCCATTATGATCCTATAATAACAAATGAATACCTAATAAAGAAAAGTCTAACTGTAAAAACCAACTAGCACTGAAAAACTAAACATTGAAACTTTGTCAGCATAGTAATCCATATAATTTTATTTTATTTTATTGGATGCTCAAGGAAATTGTATTTTCAAAAGTGTTAAAATTGAATGTGAATCATTGGGACGGACCTGTTATAAAGAATAAAAGTTTGGTCTCGATAAGAAAACAATAGTGAACTATGGCTAACGTACTTATAGATTTATTATCAAATCTTTGAACAAATCTTTTCTGTTTGAACAGTCCATAAGTAAAATTAATGAACAACTGTGTGTCAAATAAGTAAGATTAATACATACTAAAAGATGTTTGTTTTCAAGAACTTGAACTGAAAATTGTTTCTACTGGTCTTCTTTTTTAAAAACAAGTGGTTAAATGAAGTGATAGGAAAAGGTGGTAGATTAAGTTTAGTTAACCTCCCCTTTGAACAGTAATGGGTATTTTATATAATTTTACAAAGTTATTGTACGTGAAAAAAAAAAGTGTAAATAAAATGATGATAATTTTCTACATGACTGTGGTCTGTCACCACCGATAACATGTACGCTATCCGCTTAGCAAAGAGGAGGAGGGTCATGTTGGGAGATTGAATCTAATTCAATACAATAGAAATATATAACCTAACACATCGACATAAAAACCTGTTTAAATAAGTAAATGATCTTTGAATATATGTCATATAGACATGAAAAAAATACAGATAAATAGGAAATAAATCAATGATTATTTGTACAAATAAATTTTAGTTTCATGAAACTTCAGACATAAAAAGAAGAAGTTTGTGAAACAGTTTATTCTCCTTTTCCATTGCAAAGTTGGTGTTAGTGTTTTTTTTTCTTTCCTAAGTTTTTAACATATAGCCTGTCTAATGAAAATTCACAGGAATTTCTAGCACTAATCAAATACATAATGTAGGCTTCAGTTTTAACATATATTTACAACTTACTACATGGATTGTCTACAAGAATCCTTAACATTTGGCGAGTTTTCGATAGCATTTGTTCCTCCCTATTGTACGCGATACTTTATCTGTAAACATATTTAGCGAAAGTTCAATAACTATTGTCTCATGATAACAACTGTAATAAATTTTTCAAGTGTGGAGTATTCTGTAAATAAGATAGCACCAATCGTTGCTAAAAGGTGTCACAAAAGGAAGTAATCCACCATGTCTTAAATGTAAAATAACCAAAAGTATATTTTAAAAGGATTTAAAAGCATTATTTATCGATATGTTGGAATCCAACAGGCTAATTAAAAAACAAGTAAATACAACGGAGCTATTGGGGTTCAGGTATCGTGATTTCTAATTATTGCTTTCAATGTCAATATATAGAAATTCAAGCACGCGCAGTAAACGGTGTGGGTAACTTTGTCGATTGTAAAACTAATGCAAAGATGAAATATTCAAACTAATTTGGATAAAAAATATTATCTAAAACTAATAGGGGTGGGGGTAAATCTAGCTTTCAAACCTTTGTCACAAGTTACATAACTGATATCATTCATAATCTTCCAAAAACCCAATAGGTTTATATCACAAAACATATCAAATATTCTCATTACTTCTGCTAGTCACATTTCACAAATCTATATTGATGTTCTCAATCCAATAGGAATTGATGTGATCATGTTCCAATCAAATTACAGTTTAATACGCAACATATGTCTCAGTCTACAAATTTCGAAAAACTAAACAACATTTTAATAAATTCATCTGAAATCAATACAAACATATCTATCGGCAACAATAAACCCTTTGCACGCTCCTACATCAAAAAAAAAAACTATATCATAACATTCATATCATCACAACTTCAATCCAAAAAAACTAGTTCACTTTACATACCAGTAACTATATTATCCACTTATCGAGCAAGATTGCCACCAAATATCTCACATTTATCACTCGTTCTCAACAGTTTTATCGTAAATATCAACGTATAAAAAAAAATCCAAAAAACATTTCGCCATCACCAAAAAGTTCAAAGGTTGATCAAAAATTATATCTGTACTTACAAGCTATGATGTCGGGATAAAATCTATAATACTCTCTCTGATGTCACTCATCCTAACAATTACTAAAAACATTTCAATGCTCTTTGCAAAAGCAGTAAAACACCATATCCATTATTAAATGATGCCTTATCTATATAGACAGACTCTTCCAAAGCTGCGGTTTTTTTGCTGATTTCCTTCAAGGCTTCTTCACACCACTCCGTCCCACATATTCATATAGACATCCATCCAACACAGTCATTTCATCTTCTCCTTCATACTCTTCCGCAAAAATAAATCTCAAACAAAACCAATCATAGTTCAAAATATCAGTACTGTTGTTCGTAACAAAAGGAATAGTGCACCTGTCTTTAATTCAATAAACTATCGGCATATGAAACTATAACCTCTTATATTACTTACTTTGTTACCCACAATTTTTACTTTCATTCTGCACACTGTATATTTTCCTGTTAGCTGGAAAACCTCTAAGACGATAATGTTTCCAAACCAAAAAAAAAAAAAAACTCATACCATCTTATCATCCTACTGCACAATTCAATTAACGTTTGCTTTTAGTAAAACCGTATAACGTATTATAGTAAGACGTCTGCATGCATACATAACAACACAAAATACTTCCCATACATCAAGCAAAATTTCGCCCAAGATATTCGATCAACAATCAACTACCGGTCTTAACTACCATGGTTACACAACATTATAATTAGATCAAACCAACATGTGTTGTATTATTTAACTCAAAAATATTTAACAGAATAAAACACCGCACAATTGCATACACATTAATTCATCTTCAATTTCCTATCTCGTATATAAAACTGATATACAAGATTTTAAATCAACCGCCTGTCATATATTTCAATATATAACTGCTTCTCCCATCCTATTTTCCTTCACTATTGAGTACCTCAAAAAATCTGCTCTGTCACCAGATCTCTATCTTCTCTATGTTCCCAATATGTAGCCACTTCCTGATAACTTCAGGTCTTTCAATATACCACCAACACTGTCTTTTCTTGCGTTAGAATCTAGTATCCAATCCATCAACACTGCTCTACAAATAATAATTAACAGTTTTCTTCAGTGGTGCAGCAAATGAACACTAGCAATCAACACCACAAAAAACACAAATTATCATCTTCATTCCTCCGTAAAACATCAAAAATCCATAAAAATCCTAACTACCTTTCCCTAAAACTAAATCAAGCTCTCATCCAAGCACATTCAAGTGTAACTTAGTTAATGTTCACATTCACTAAACATCTCAGTTAAAAACATCTTCAAACAATCGCAAAAAAAGCATACAATAGAGTTAACTTATTTAAAAAAAAAAAATGTCAGCAAACGTCCTGGATACTGAAAGCAAACACAATTCTAAATACTGAAAGCAAACACAATTCTAAATACATACAAGGAGTCTTTTACGTCCTGTGCTAACTTACGAAAATGCTGCATAAATTAAAACCATCCACACAGTTTACAAAAACTTATTAATGTTGGGAAAATGTGCTTTCCGCATTGCATATCGAGTCAAACTGATTAGTCCTATTCAGCAACGTTGTGCAACCAAATTCAGTTTCCTAAACTCCATTTTCATCTTAAAACTTTGCGTCTCGCATGCATATGCTCTCGTTATAACCCATAACCCCTTACTTTAAAATACTACGTACCTTTTAGCTCTCCATCCTTCTCCATGTTAATATTATCCTCCAACGCTATCATTGGTCTATACTCTCTATTGCTACAATCTACCTCCTGACCCCCTTTAATCAGTAGTGCCTCGCAAATTATCAAGTTCATGATCATCTGCCACTCATATTTCCATTATTTGTACACTAAATCCATCTACCACTACCAGGGTTCCCATTGTCTACATTAAAGCTTAAGCAGCCCCTAGGCAAAAAAAAAACTTCATCTGCCTAACACTTCTGTGCTGTGATATACTAGCACAGCTCGCCTCATCCCTCATGCTCATCATTCACAATATACAGGTATAATATATTTTATCAGTACATATTCATTATTCTTTCCATATTTCTACTCTTCCAGTTCTATACAATACTACACTAACTGCAATTTCCTCGTTAATTTCCTAGCAAATGTTAAGGATTGGAAAGATCCTTAAGACCTTAGCAATTATTATAATGTAATAAAAACTTCTATGAAACATCACACAATCCTTAAATCCTCCAATTATACATCACTCTTCCCTAAAAACTGCGTAACCCTCTAAAATGGTACAAGTCAATATGACTAGCTATAAACAAACAAACGAACAACAAACGTATAAGTTCCAATAAAGTTTATATTTTGTGTATTTGTTCACATGACAATGCTAGGTTACAATGTTCACATGCTTCTGCATTTCCACAACCACCGCATATATGTGGTATCTCTCTTTCATGCCAAAATAAAATAATTCATTGTGTGTCTGTATTAACGCATAATATGTACACCTATATCTTAATAAAACAAATCTAGTTAGTATATAATGCAAATCTGACATTCGTGTGGTATCATCTCGTTCTCATAACATTTTATGTAGTTATCACACATGTTACAAGTGTGTAATTCATCACCGGGTAGTTCTATCAAATACACCCATAATCGTGTTTTCCATATTATGCAATAGATGGCTCCACATATTTTCACGCAATCTGTTATTGCTACCGCATTCACCGTAAATAATTATAATATTGTATATGGTAGTTCCTAAATAAATTAAAAATCGGGTTCAAAATTCTCTATTGTAACTACACAGCATTCTTAAATAAGTAAAAAAAGTTCTGTCTACAAAATTTTTTCGCATATACGTTCTCATATATATACTCTCATATTTTAAGTGTCATAAATATAAACACTTTCCCAGAGCTTAGCTTTGCTCTGCTCTGAAGCGCCACTAGAGCATAGTGACGAGTTTTGCAATCTCCTATCCCACTATCCTGGTCACTGAAGCTTGGCATCTGTGTGTATCGGTTGAGAGACTAATCTAGCCCAACTCATCAGATACCTACGCAGGTTGATAGCCTCTTTGGCCCACCTAGACCACTATCCAAACGGGTGGTCTTCTTCAAACCTGTAACCTAGACGACCTTCGCTATGGCTTCTGGACAAGGTACTGGTCATACTGGACTACCTCCCGTTGTTGCTCAGGGACCTTCTCTGACGGCGGCAAAGATCGACAAACGAAAAGCCCGCCAAGAGTCAGAGCCCAGCAGTCCAACGGCTCACTCTACGACAGCTGCTACCTTTTCTGCTGCTCTTCAGATGACACCTCCAACCAAACGGCATCATACACTGAGTGAGTCATCGTCAGGATCAAGCAATATGGATATAGAGATTCACGGGAAGTCATCATCTAAACCAGTAGTCCATTCATTTCTTCTTACAAACTACGATGCCAAGTACCATGATTTAAAGCAGATTTACTTACGTCTACTGAAGTATGTGCCACGATCGGATGTCAAACAGCTAATACCTACCAAGAACGGTATTATCATCCGATCGACAGATCCTAACATGGCAACCACTCTCCGTAACACCTACTCGTTCGAGATCTTTGGCACCTCGGCAAACCTCCAAAAGCTTTCATCCAACCAGGCTAAGCAGCCTCCACCTCCTCGCAAGCCTCCAGCTCTCTCTGTTGTAATACGAGGAGTAGATCCCCAGTTCACGGATGCCGAGGTCGCTGATGAACTTAAGCTGGAGGGTCATTCAATCCTGAAATGCCTCCGCATAAAGAATGCCTCCGGACCCACTTATATGGTCCGAGTACTCACAAACAGTCAAGAGACCGTGGATGACCTTCTTAGCAATGGTGCCTACATATATCTGAAAAGACATCGGGTGGAACCGTCTCACTCACCTCCGCCTCTTCCTGTCCGTTGTGAGCGATGTCAAGCCTATAACTCCCATCACACTAACGACTGCAGGAACCCTTTCAAATGCGGGTACTGTGCAGGTCCCCATTCCACCAAGTCTTGTCCCAATCTCAGTAATCCACCGCAATGCTCGACCTGCCCAGATCAGCATCCTACATACAGCTATAAATGTAAGGCCAAACCAGCTGCAGAGATGCTAAAACCCGAGCTCACTGTACCTATCCGCATTCATAACATAGATTCTACTACTCCTCCTCCTAGCTCTGCACAACAACCCATCACCATCGATAAATTTTTGTCATTTCTCACTGTAACCTTGCAGAACATACATCCATTTCTTCGTCAACATATCTTCCAACAAGTACAACTCGCTGCTAAATCTATCCTGCATGTCAACTTCACTGGCACTTACTCCAACAACTATGCTCATTTTCATTCTACAGTCTATGAATCTGCAGTCTAAGTTCTCTCCCCATCTCTTCTCATTATTTTTCATTATGGCAGTGCATTTTCTCTTTCTGAATATTCGATCTCTACAAAAAAACAAGCCTTTGTTTGAGCAGCTACTTCTGGAAGAACACGTTCATTGTTTTCTTCTCAACGAAACGTTTCTCACTCCTAAAATCTTATGCAAACTCTCACCCTATCACATTCTTCGACACGATAATACCATTCCCACCCGCCGTGCTAACGGTGGCGTAGCTATTGGTTTTCCTCACTCTATTTCACATAGAGTACACGCTACTGGTGATACATCTCTGCCTGAACATCTTATCGCCACTATATATTTCAAACAATGCTACGTCACTGTTGCTACCATCTATATAAGACCAGGCCATCCTATTCCTCTAAGTTTCTTTCAATATATTTCTGACAATTTTCGGACCTACATCATAATGGCCGACATAAATTACCATAGCCGCTCCGATAATCAAAAACGCACCTTCTGCCATTATATCCAGACTCAAACGACGGGATTTATTCATCCCATTCCTAAACCAACTCGACCGGCTTCGAATACAACTCCCGATATAGTCATTACATCACCCAATATTCTCTCCAAGCTCACTCTTTCTGTGCTTGATCCCCTTGGGAGCGATCATATCCCAATTAAAGCTACTCTTCAAAATCCCGGTACATCTCAACCCGCTCCGCCTACAACTCCCCGCACAGTGGCTCGTTTCGACCGTGCCCGTTGGCCTAACTATAGGGAATACCTTTCCAACAGGTTAACACCTTTATCCGCTCCAACTTCAGAGTCTGAACTATATGACACTATTGATGAGATCACTGATAGTATTCATCAGGCGTCCTTGCAGTATATCCCTCAGACTACAATTGATCCCTATAGGCCAAAACTACCGCCACAATACTTACCTTTAATACGTCGTTCCCGCCAACTTTATCGAGATTTCACTCGCACGGGCAATCTGGAATCGCTTCGTCAACATCGTCAATACCAAAGGGCAGTTCATAATTATCTCGTGGCATACAAGACCAGAAGCTGGATAAAAACCTGCAATACCCTCTCTGATACAGCACATCCAACTAAGTACTGGAAACGCTTTCATCAGCTCACCGGTAACACCACTCGCCCTTCATACCCACTCATTCTCAATGATACGCCATTACACTCTGACGTGGACAAAGCCAATGCCTTCGCTGACCAACTTCAAGGTGTCTTCACGCCTCTTGGACCTGCCCTCTCAGCTCGCACTCATCCTACTGACCGGCTCAATCTCAACTCACCATCACTCCAACCTCATGTTGATCATCTTCTCCCCGACAATTCACCCTTGACAGCTCCTGTTACCGTCACCGAAATTACTACCACCGTCGCTCGTAGACGCACCACCGCTCCCGGGCTAGATTCTATTACGTATCGTCATATCAAAGAAGGGCCATATATCCTCCATTATCTTCTGTCTCTCATCTTCACGTTCATCCTCCGTACTGGTTTCATCCCCAACGACTGGAAAACCTCTAAAACTTTAATGTTTCTGAAACCGAACAAACCAGCTTCATCTGTGTCTTCTTATCGCCCAATTCAACTCACCCTTGTTTTCAGTAAGATACTCGAACGGATACTTGTCTCTCGTCTACACACCCATCTCGCTGATCACAACCTAATTCCTTTTCATCAAGCCGGATTCCGTCCGAATTACAGTATTAATGATCAACTACTCCGCCTGACCACGTACATCACTGCCCAGTTTAATCAATCTAAGCCTTCCTGTCTTGTCCTTTTCGATTTAGAAAAGGCTTTCGATAAAGTTTGGCATCTTGGCCTTCTCTATAAACTATTTTCTTTTCGACTGCCAATGTGTTATATTCGCTTCATTTACCATTTTCTCTCAAGTCGCCTCACCTACGTTTCCATTAATAATGCTCACTCTCACCCTGTATTTATCCATTCTGGTGTTCCTCAAGGCTCTGCTCTGTCCCCGCTTCTTTACTTACTCTATGTAGCTGACTTCCCTACTCTCCATCCAAATGTCAGCCTTTTTCAATATGCGGATGATACGGCTTTTCTGGCAACGGCAAATACCATTCAACGCATCAACCACATTCTTCAAACTGCCATCGATACTTTCCTTCAGTGGTGTGATACGTGGCGCCTCAAGCTTAACGCCAATAAAACTCAAGCCATTATCTTTCTACCACCAGGCAAACGCAGTCGGGTCCATCGCAATCCCTCAAACCTCAGTATTGAGATTGCAGGTACACCACTTGCTGCTAGTCCCACAGTCACGTACCTGGGCATCATCTTCGATTCACATCTGAAATGGACTGCTCATCTGAAAAGTCTTGCTCTAAAAGCGACCAACCGACTAAACTTACTTCGACGCCTAACTGGGACTACCTGGGGACTGAAACCTAAAATCCTACTTAATACCTACAAGGCATTTTTACGTCCTGTTTTGACTTATGGCTTTACAGCCTGGCTTTCCGCACCCGAGGCATACTACCGCCGACTCCAAATTCTTGAGCGCCACGCCCTACGCCTTGCCTTCCGAATTAAATTACCCAGCCCTACCCGGGACTTGTATGACAAAACACCTTTTCCACACATTCTCTATCACCTAGAAGACCTCAGACTCAGGTACATTACGAAGCGATTCCAGACTCACCATCCATTGCTCTTTGATGCTATGCACCACGAAGCCACTCTCCGTAAACCATCAACAATTCTCCGGCATTCTCCACTCTCTCTGCTGTTTACTCTGTTCCACTACGTTCTCCCACCAAATAGTCCAGACTTTCAACTTCTTGAAGACTTCCTCATTCCACTCCCCCCACCACACATCATTCCATCTCATGTTGCACAGTGACTTCCCTGCACTAACAGGGCTTCCTTCGTCTCCATTACGTCCAGAGCAGCCCCTGGACAGAAGATAACACTCATTCGTCTCTCTAACCCTCGTCTATGTATTGTGTTGTGATGTCAAGTGCACCTCATTGTTTCATTTTCATTTTCACTGATGCTCTACTCTCTCCACTCTCATATTGAATTGCTCGCCAGTGTACATTTCCTTTTCCAGACCTGATGATTATGGTTAAAGGCCATAATGTCCTCTAATGATAATGAAGTTCAAATATAATAAAGTTAATAAAATCTCCTTTGCCTGACAAAAATAGCCTCACACCTAAAGTTCCTGTCAACTCCGCATCCCAAATAAAGGGCGTAACCCTTTGGGTGGGTGCTAGCTGCGGCTAGCAAAAAAAAAAAAAAAAATATAAACTAGAATTCTGGCCACAAAAAAAAAAGGTATTGCCTTCTACGATCCTACCATCCATTGAATGGGAATAAAACTCTTGATAAATATTACAATAAAGTACATTAAAGTTTATATTTTGTGTATTAGTTCACATAACAATGCTAAGTTGCAATGTTCACATGCTTCTGCATTTCCACAGTCAACGCATATATGTGGTATCTCTCTTTCATGTACAAATAAAATAATTCATTGTGTGTCTGTATTAACGCATAATATGTACACCTATATCTTAATAAAACAAATCTAGTTAGTATATAATGCAGGTCTGACATTCGTGTGGTATCATCTCGTTCTCATAACATTTTATGTAGTTATCAAAATGTTACAAGTGTGTAATTCATCATCGTCTGCCTCTATCGAGTACAGTCATAATTGTGTTTCCAATTTATACAATAGATGGCTCCACATATTTTCATGCAATCATGTGTTGCTACCGCATTCACCGTAAATAATTATAATATTGTATATGGTAGTTCCTAAATAAATTAAAATCGATTCAAAATTCTCTTGTAACTATACAATAGTTTTTTAAATAAGTGACAAAAAAAAATGTTCTGTCTACCAAGTTTTCGCATATAAGTTCCCATATATAATCCCATATTTTAACTGCTCTAAGCATGAATTGCATCGTCTCCATAGCCAAGTCAAAGAGCACCCACCTCATAGGCTGGATAAAGGTTTATATTCTGTGTAACTTTTCAGATACTAATGACAAATTGTAGTGTACACACGTCTCTGTTTTTCCACAGTTAACGCCAATATATGGAGTTTCTCTTTCATGCCTAAAATAAAATAAATCAATCTGTGTCTATATTAATGCGTAATATGTACCTCTATATCTTAATAAAACATAAATCTAATTACTATATAATGCAAGTCTGACAATCACGTGGTATCATGTCATTCTCATAACATTTTATATTGTCGCAAACGCAAATACTACGTAAATCCTTCAGCCTATTTGTATCAATAGTTAATAACACAATACAATACATATATTCCAAATACTTGTACTACACCACGCATATACATAATTGCCCATTCAAAACTTTCAACAATTTCTAATTGTACAATTATTTTCGTGTAAGTGCGTTAAATACTAAAAATCAACAGTTTTCATAATTTCGTCTACGCAAATATATAATCTGCAGAGTTGTATGCTAATCAATGTGTTCCGTATTAGTACATGATCTATACCAATATAAATATACCATTCCAGCACTAAAAGTACAATTCGTCTAAATTTTAAATAACTAGTCAATAACATTAAAATATAAATAATTATATACATTGTAAATAATTCAATCAATAATATTCTAATTTCGTAAGTTGTATTTATAAATAAGTCCCTAAGTATAAAAAATACTATATTCCAATAATTCAAATCTATTCAAAACTGTTTTAACATAATGGCAGCAACATCCTCTCCGGTAAACGTAAAACAATAACACCAGTAAATACAAGTCTTTGTCTATGTCTTATGCCTTCAAAATTGTTAATTCATGCTTTCAATAGTACACCAATACTAAAATATGGGTTTCTCTTAAAAATATTACCCGTTGTATTCATTAATATATTATTTCCTAAAATAATAAAACTTTCCCAAACATTCCACATGTCATCTTCCCTATGCATCATGCTAGTCTCATTCCATAATAATTTTGTTATCTCCTAAGCTCATTCTAAAATAGCTTAAAACCTTATCTGTAATGTTATACATTAGCAGTTAAAATTACCTCATACTTTACAAACAAAAAATATTAAATATTTTTACATACATAAAGCATTTTATACCCATTTCAATAGTTGCAAATACGTCAATTATCTGTCAAATGTATTTGCTGTTGCTTCAAATTAAATCAGTTCCACACGTAAAAATCAATCACCATATAAAGCTTCCCAACTGTTATCAAATATTATAAGGAATATATATTCTTATAATTCAATACATGGTAAATAAAAACAATATAATTATCTCTGGTACTTGTTAATTCTATAATAGCAGCTACATAAATACTCTAGTTCGCAGTAAATACAATATACTTAAATATTATGCTCCATACCGTAATCCAATTTAAAATATTTTCAAGCTATTATTTATCTAATTCTTTCAATGGAAATCGTAGTGCCAATTAGCATAAAAACAATCTTCAGCATTTCCTCAATATGTGCAACATTCATCAATGCAAACCAATACTAAACAATTCCCAAGCAACGTGTAAATTGTAATACTCAACCCATTCCAAATCCATCATGTGCCGTTCCGCACATTCACTACGTTAACGCAAACCAATACTAAAACTGCACCCGAATATAATCTTAAATACATCTATACAAATAAAATATAAGTTTGTTCTATTTTATAGCAATTCAATATACTTCTACAAACCATATTATTAAATAAAAAACCCTAAATAAATAATAAACAATCCTACAGAGTGCATACGTATCCAGTTAAACCTAATTTAATAACCTCATTACAAACTAATATATTACGCTTAAATGGTGCTTCAATTCAATAAACAATAATAGCTTTCTCTATTTATTTTATTCTCTTCTCTTTCTTGTACATCTAAATCTCATGTAATTCATCTTAAGTCTCCCCCTTCATTCTGTATCAGTCTCCCATATAACGTGGCTGTTAAATAAAGTTGTAATTATTGCCAATAGATGGCAGCACAGTTGTACATATCGTAGTACTGTGGGGTTCCGCTTTCTTTATCAAAATGTCTCGTTATCTATTATTATTATTTCAATTTTATAATAATTAAGTACATGCTAAAACAAAAAATAATATAAATTAATCACATAATGCAATAATATGTTAAACTATGCAACTTCGCCCAGCCAAATTCTTCACAATTTTAATTACCATCAATCTATACGACAATGCAAGCAAAACGCGCGCATTCGCATTTCAGAGTCCTACTATGGAGGAACCTCTGTTCAACAATCACGCAACGCCGCCATATTGGAAAAACAAATCCGTCCATCAAAACCACAATCGTCAACGCTCAATTCTTCATACGTAAGTATATACATATAATAAGTATTATAGGTTAATTAATATTGATCATTTCCAATTATATAAATAAAAAAATGTGCAAGGTAAATTCATAATTAATCTAGTAAAAATTAAAGTATAATTCATAATTAGGGCTTGGTCTCATTACGTAAAAATTATATTATAGTTAACTATACGTAGTCTAATCACTATAGAGCTCCTCCATGGCTAATCGGTTAGCGTACGCAACTTTTGGTGTGGTCAACCCGGGTTCTATTCCCGGTGAAAGCTCATGTAGTTCGGATTCCACGTTAATCAGTATGTCCACGTCTCATATAACCTCGCTGCTAAAAGGAACGCTAGACTAAAGTCAACAACAATCTAATTAGTTTTCGCTGCAACACTACAAAACATCCCTAAAAGTAAAATTTACCTATTTATGGAAAAATCAGTGTAATTATTCTCGTTACAGATAACACTAGAATATGAACATAAATTATATACAACTGCAACAACAAACAATCAGGAAATAGCCAACAAAATAGCGGCCGTGTCATCAAAGGTACGTAAACTTTCTCTTCTTACTTAAGTCACAATAATAAATAAATATACAAACTGTGCCGGTATCTATAAATAAAAACACCATTAGCATCCACGGCTACCAAGCGACAATATAGAAAGCGGGTAGTAAAAGTATAAAAAAAAAATATCACAACATAACCAGACAGTAATGGCGCCGTCGTAAAAGTTACACATATGTAATAAAATATACAAAACAAGCGGTAAAATATAAAGGAAACTCGCACATACGTAATAAGCTATACAAACAAGCTGTAAAAGTATAAAAGAAAGTCATAATTAATTCCAACAATAATGGCGCCAGCGGAAAATCACACATACGTAATAAAATATATAAAGCATGCGGTAAAAGTATAAAGGGAACTCGCACTACGGCCAGACAGTAATGGCGCCAGCGCAAAAGATCACAGACCCACATAATAAAAATATACACAGCGGCGGCAAGTCCTTTGCTGTGTAGAAGTTCAGGCTCACCTACTGGGTATTAGGTCTCGTAGAATAGGGACAGGATTTCATCCTTGAAATGCTATATTCCATATTTAGGTGGATATGGCATTTAGATTAACAAATCCCTGATACTAAAATTTTTGAGTACGTGTTCAAAACTGAAGCTGTATACGGTTTTGGTCGGTTATAAGGTAATTGGTTCCTCTTGCAGGACACAATAGGTTTTTATGAATGCTCTGAACACAGATTCATGGGTTCGATCCTTCGAAGAGGACTCGTAAGAGGCTACTGATAGAGTTTTTAGATTTTTTTTGAATCACATCTCCTAATTCAAGGAGTATGGTTCGGATCTAACCTTTACCTGCCAGACCTATTTAAGGATCTTTCGCTACTATAAGGCGAACTCATTCTCCTTACCTACCTATCCCTATAATAAGTATTTAGATAGATATCCTTCTAGTGCATCTCCTATTTAAGGGAGTACACGAAATATGGTCGTAGACCAGGGCTTTTGATGTAGTGAGTCAATGCCCTTTATAAGTTAAGGTTGACAGAGGACGCTTTTAGTGAGGGCTAACCCTCCTGTCTGCCACAGACACATAATTAGAGAAATCTTAGCTTTATGAAGTTTACTAAAACTAGATAGAAATTAAGGAATTAGAGAAGAGAATACCCAACAGGTATATCTCATGCACTTTTAAAGAAAGATATTTCATAGAATTATCAACTTTTTCTAAATAAACTTTTAATAGAGGTAACTCATGTGTTATGATTTCATATGTAGACAAGATCCTGAGTTATAAACCTGTTTATTAAGTTAATTACCCTAGACATTACTTATTTTTTTAAGATACGAGTCTGAATATAATTTATTATATTCTATTTTTTAAAAGTTTGTCGAAAATTTTGTCCTAGAGACGGAAAGAGTCTGTACGCACAGGCTGACAGATTTCAGTGTTACATACGAAAAAGATAACTTTATTTTTTTCCGACAAACATATGGGGGCTCGTCCGGGATCCAAAGCCTCCGATTTTATGTTCGGTACGCTATCTAATTCTTGTTCTTTCCTAGAGACTGCTGCAAGTTCCGATCGTTTTCCCTCGAGTTCTTGTTGCCTTACATAATTAAGCTCTTCTAATAAATATGATTGTATTTTAAGAGCGTATGCCTCAAAATCTTTTAATGTCAAAAATTCCTTTTCATGCAAGTACAATCTGTACTTCGGGTGAGCTTTGCTTAAAATCCTTTTAATTTGTTCTTGTTCACTTGGAGGGTTTTACAAAAAAGATTTCTTTTTTTTCGACAAACACGTTTAAGTAAGCGCTTCGTTTTTAGGAGACTCTGGCGCTGAAGTTCATTTGTCAGGAGATGTTTGCGTTGTTTGTAAGCATGGTGTTCCCAGGTCACTGCTTAACGTGTGGGACATAGACATTTTCGATATCTTTAGCTCACGAGCCATAACTGACTGTTTCCTAACAGGATTTCGTTTGACACGCGGCGCCGCCAATACTTTCACAACTTTCGGTGTTACTAATGTGCGTAGTCTTCCTTGCGCGGACGATCTTTCAGTTCGTCTCAACAAATCTCTGAATAGTGCGGTAAACGAAGGGCTTTGAAAACCTCTCCTGGCGATTTCCCTAGCTTGTGCAACGCTATCACGGCCACACGATTTTCACGCGCCCCATTCCATCTTGATCATTTACAACTGACACCTTTACATTTCTTCACATTCAGCAATGACTCATGCATCATGATATTGCTCTTACGTAACTTGCTTGTACGGGCGGAAGTACAATCACCCTCGAAAGTTCGGACAGTATTTATGGTAAGACTAGTATACGAGGTGTTATCAAAAATAAGGTGAATACTTCTATTAGAAACAAAGTAATACGTTTACATGGAATTTGATTTAATCTCCTTCAACGTACTGTCCTTGACTAGCAATGCACTTATCCCAACGTTGAATCCATGACTAGAGGCTTTTTTGGATGGCTTCTTTCGGAAGGGCGTTCAGCTGCTCTGTCGTGGCTTTCTCAATGTCAGGAATGGTGTCAAAACTTTTCCTTTAAGCATGGTTCTAATATTTGGGAAGAACCCAAAGTCGCATAGTGCTATACGTGGAGAGCACAGCGAATATGGACAGACAGGAATTTTTTCGGCCAAAAACCCGCGGATCAAAAGCAAGGTGTGCCACGGCGCGTTTTCGTGGTGAAGTAGGAAGCAATTTGTTCATTTAATCAGCGGTTAAAATGCTTTTATGGACCCATACGAGATATTTAGTTCTTCAGAAAGCTCTCGAAGAGTTATTGGCGTGTTTGAACAAATCATTTCTGCCATTTTTTGCACGTTGACGTCGAAGAATGTCTCGATCGTTGCTCGTTTTCAACCGACTCCTTTCCGCTTTTGAATCGCTCATACCACTTGTGAACAGTCTTCCATGCCACCGCTTTATCGTCATACACTGACTAGGACATTTCGTGAGCTTTTTTGGCACTTTTTTCAGCTTAGAACAAAATTTAATGTTGGCGCGCGACAGACATTCTCAATCTTGTGCATTTGGTAGCCAACTAACATGTCACAACTCATTCAAACTGGACACTGACTGTACCAAAAATTTAGACTATCGGACTTACTAATTGAAATGGATACAGCATCCATAGATGGCACTGTGCAATTACATTCACTGTACTTCTTGATCACACCTTTTATATACATATCTATATCTATATCTACATATATATACAGAGGCGGATTCAACCCCCCTTGACATTCAAGCATACACTGGATAAAATGAGCTTCAATCCTGCTTTACACTGAACAAAACTGCAAACTATTGTTTAGCCCCTCCCTTGATCATATCCTGGATCCGCCACTACACACACACACACACACACACACACACATATATATATATATATATATATATATATATATAATTTTCCCTACTTCTGGCTTCATAAGCATTCATAAGCGGGGCAATTGCACACAACAATATAGCAGTTTTTGTTAGAGAATCAACGCATACTTTGGTGCAATGAAGTGGGCGGACGTATCAGAAACGTCTTAAGGAACATGAAATAAATTTTATTTTTCTTTTCTTAAATTATTATTATTATTATTATTATTATTATTATTACACTTACAAACTATGTTATACATAAGTATCAGAAGTCTTATAAAACAGCTTTTGTTCCCAATGTTTTAATTCCCTTGAAACTTGAAATTTTGACAGTACATTGAATTTGTGACATAAGGTACCACTAAGGAAGAATTTTCAGTAATTCGATGAGAAAGAGGAGAGAGAGGATAAGGGTGCCAATTATTATAGTAAAAATGTTCATATCTTCGAATCTCTGAAGGGTAAGAGCATGAAATTTGGTATATGGACTTAATATTTAAAATAATTGTACACATATTTCACCGTTTCTTGATATTTCTCCTAGAAGGGAAGAAAAAGAGGGAAGATGAGAAAGGGGGTTAAAATTTTTATTACGTGATGACAATATCACGAAATCTGTTGAAGTAAGAGGTATGGAATCTGGGATTTACACTTTTCAGTTTAAATAATTCTGAGTGGGAGAAACAGTATAAGTGAGAAATTAGCCAAAATGAGATAAGTCGAAATTGATGGTCTGTGTCATGCTCCACTTCTGGTTAACGTGACATAAGTCAATTCTAAACGTGAGTTGAATAATCGCGTCTTGGTACTGTTAGTATAAGTGATTCATACTTATGCTTGGTAAAATAAAAAGTCGCCTCCTGCAAAGCCGTGTTTTTTTATATACTGTTTCTCTCGCGCAGCCTAGAATTAAAGACGTGTTTTAGCGTTGTCTTTATTTTTCCTAGAAATCTTGATAAAAAGTGGGAAGAAAAAAGGATTGGAGTTACAGTTGTTATAATACTCGATAGCCCTTACTGTTAGAGAAAGAAAAGGTATTTTGACTTTTAGTTTGAAATAAAATAATTAAAGACATATTTTAATCTTATTTGACATTTTTAGAAGGGAAGAATTGAGTGGAGTTCTACTAGACATAATAGGATGGTCAAGGGCGCCGATTTCTCTGAAAATTTGGGGGGACCCATTCAGATGCAGAAGGTATATATATATATGAGGATTTTAAGACAAATTGAATTCAAATTATGCCAAATATTGTATATTCATAAATACTATAGGGGGCCACATGAGCTTTGGTTGGCCCGGGCCTAACAGGATCGGTGCCCTTGAAGATGGCCATATCTCGAAATCCCTTCAGTTTACAGACATGTTAGGGATATGAAACTTGGTACATAAATTTCTTATTCATAACAAGTGGTTATAGTTTTTCCGGAAATTCCTCTTTTACGAGAAGAGGGGAAATTTCTATTTTTTCTCAATATATAAAATAACTTCAAAGTTGTCAGTTTCATCATCAGGGAAAAGCAAATGAACCATTTGAAATGAATTTTTGAACACAGCACTTGAACTAACACGGGTTTTAATCACTTCACCTTCAATGAAATGCGAATTCTAAAAGGAAAAGGGATTTAACTTTTTTTTGCAAAGAATAAATTCATAACTTTATTCTTGTAGTGCGAAGAACGGAAGGAAATGCTGAAATGTGAGGTGTGAGGCCGTAGAGTGACCAAATTCGCGTTCTGGGGTCGAAGTCCTCAGCCAGCTCAAGGCAAATCTCTCTATATAAAAGAGACATCCTGAAATGAATGCTAATCTAAGCTTGTAATTGACAGACTAAGCTTGAAACTTTAAATTTAGATAGGGTTTAGGATTTGTAATGTAAGATAACATTAAATTAGGATTTTGGAAAATTCGACGGGTAAAGGGGGAATGGGGGAAGCAATCGTTATATTAAAGTGCCCATATTATCAAATTCTTGAACACTAGACATGAAAATTGGTATATGAGCTTCTCATTTAAAATAATAAAACGTGTATGAGCACTTTTTAAAAAATATTTGACCACGAAGGGAAGGAAATGAATGGAAAAAAGTGACTGGGATCAGAATTACTATGATATCTCAGAATCTCTTAAGATTCACTATCATAGGTATGCTGCCACTATTGGCAGGTTATTTCCTGCAACTGAGAAGCTTCCATGCTCCACAGTCTTCCGTTAACCTCATCGTCTTCACGTACGATTTTTCTGTTTTGATATCGTTCATCAAATGTGGTCTCCTTCGCTCTCTCCATCTCTTTCCTGCCAGCATACCCTCTAGCACGTTCCTCACGACACAGTTCCTTCTTAACCAATGTCCCAACCAGTTTATCTTCCTGTTCTTAACAATAAAATTGTTCTTTTCTCCATTTCGAAGACTTTCTCATTTGTTTTCCACTCGATCTAGCTAATTCTCTCCATTCTTCTCCACACCTAAATTTCGGAAGCTACCAGTGATTTTTCATCATTTTGCGAAATGTCTATGTTTCTAAAACATACAGTACAATACTCCACACTATATGAGTCCAAAGTACAAAATAGTAATAAGACTTCTTTCGCCATTCCTATGCTTGATTTTATTTCACGTTCACACTTCATATCGTTACTAAATAATACTACCCAGGTGTGAGCGTCCACGCTCACAGAAGGATCAGGATGATGTCCTTAACTCATCTACTCACTTGAGGGTAACAGGAAGGCCAGTTGGGAGTCGGCGAGCCTAGCGCGACGAAGCCTAAGAGCGAGCCACCCAGCGGGAAGAAAAGGAGAAGACACCCACGCCACCAGCTCATTCGTCGCTCATTCGTCTCTGATTCTCGATACTCAATTCTTCGCAGCGGCAGGAACCAGCGAGGAGCTCCAATTCTTCGTAGCGTCAGTGATCTGTAAAGTTATCATTTCAATCAAGTATATAGAACCAGTGTCCAACGCAGTTTCCAATCGAAGATCCAATCTTTCAAAGAAGAAGCTGAGGAAAACCATACGGGAGAAGACAGCATCCAAGAAGAAATCCATCACGTGGGTTAAGAAGAGGCAGCCATAACTGTGGTCCTTGAGCGTCTTCTAGCAGCTATAAGTTAAGTAAAACGATTTCTTGGGAACAGTGGACGAATATCTTAAATTACCATTTTTCACTTTAATTCAATCATATTTTTATCACCCTCCATTCTCGTTGCATTCTGTCCATTTTATTATTTCATTAAGTCAGCTGACATCAGTATTGCAGACAGAATTTAACTTCCACTTGTGTGTAACTTACCTTAGTTCAAATAAATAGTTTATAATACCTAAACAGTTCTCTTGTTTAGTTATTGAAACAGTGTGCCTTTTGTGTCTAGGTAGCCGCTTCACGGCCTATGTCTCTATATGGTATTTCTCTCTGCCATCGCGTGTAACCTCTGTTGCTATCGAGACCGACAATAAACTTGTTTATTGTTCAGGGTTTGTATTTCCCTGGTTTTATTGATTTGATAATTTTCCAAATTATCACAATCAATCAAATTCTAAAGATTATGAGACTCAAGTGCAGTTTTACTATAAGGAGGCAGGTTTAGGGCCGTGCTCGATAAGAAATATATAAAGGCTTTAAGTTGGCACACAGTGAGGGATTTTGCAGGGACCCATCAAATAAAGAGAACGACCATTTCACGCTTTGTTATAGAGAGGGGGAACAGATACAATATAGTTTTAACGTCTTTTCATTCACTTTCTATATTTACTGCGAACATCTCGAAATTTCTAGACTATTTTCTGCATTTTGTTTCCGTATTTCAGGTAATTCATTCACATTTGTCCATTTTTCCATCCATTTTAGTATTTGTAAAGCATTATTTTCATGTTATGGTGTTTTATTCAGAAGTCAAATGTATGTATGTGTATGGAATATGTTAGAATCGTGAGTGAAGTGTATTCTATGTCCGCTGATTTAGGCACAGAGAGAGAGAGTCTTTGTTAAGGAAAGTTTTCGACGACGTGGCTAGCATCATCGCCTTCTTTGTTTTCACAAGCATCACGTTCATAAGTTTATTTCATTCCCAATTCATTTTTCTCAAACAGTGTTATTTTCGTGGTATTACTAGGTCAATTTTCATAATTCTTCGAGTAGCTCTTCCCAAGTAGAGAAAGATCGTATTCTCATTCATTAGTGAATGATATTACGTTGTGGGAAAATGGCGATGAACATCGAAACTTTTAAAGAAGCAATGAAGTCCCTTATGGACGATCAGTCAAAAGAATTGACGGAAAAATTGCAATCCATGACTGAAAAATTCCAATCCAATAAAGAAGAGCTCACAGATCAGCTCAATAGAAACAAGGAAGAGCTCGTTGACCAGCTTAACGAAAACAAGAAAGAGCTCACGGAAGAATTCAATGAACAGATACAAGCCACAGAACGAAAACTTTCCGGAACAATGACAACTATTGAGAACCATATACGCTCAGAATTGAGTGACGCGAACGAGGAAATTAAAAGCGAACTTTCGACGATGTGCGACGTCGTAATTTCAATCATGCAACACACTGATCAAGCTCTAGAAGAAATCAGCGGAAGAAGATGGACTGTCATCCACCCGTTTAGTAACAGATTTAAGATGTGCTAGCGCCGTTACACCATTCCATCATCAAAGGCCAGACAAAATAGACGACCTTCTCGCTAAGTTCAGTGGCAAAAATCTCTTTAGTACTTTAGGTTTCTCTCAGTCCTATCTACAATGCGAAATTTCTCCCCAGTCCCGACCGTAAACTGCATTTTTATATACCGGAACGTAGTACCAGTACACTGTGGTACCTAACGGTCAGAAGAATGGCCTGAACATGTGTTTGAACCATGTGCTAGGTGAGGAGTTAGCACGTCAAACCATAAGATACATTGACGATGTATGTTTAGCAAATTCTAGTCCCACTAAGCATCTTTCTTTGTTGGATAAAGTGTTAGGAAATATCAAATGTTCAGGGATGACACTGAACTCAGCGAAGTGTGATTTCTTTAAAAATGAAATACAGTTTTTAAGCTTTAATATCACCTCCCAAGGATACAAGAGGAATCCCCAGGCTGCAGACGCCATTAAGTGCCTCCCCAAGCCTCACAATGGGAAATCTCTTAGGAGATGGTTAGACATCATTGGATGGCACCGCCGTTACATTCCCAGTTTTTCAGTCTTGGCAGCACCTCTCTTTAATTTACTGAAAAAGGACTCACGCTGGCAGTGGACTGAAGCCTGTGAAATCGCTTTGAATAAGCTTGTCGATCTCGTCATTGAAGATGTTATGCTGTCCTTTCCAGACCATAACAGACAGTTTTTCGTCCAAACGGACGGCAATCTACAAGCCGTCGCTGCAGCCTTAATTCAATTTGATGAGAACGGCAATACGCGTGTAATAGAATATTTCTCGAAAATGTTATCCCCCGTTGAGTCTAAATACACTATAACGGAAATTGAGGCTTACGCAATAGTGTGCGCTGTGAAGAAGTGGGAAGCATATCTACTTGGCACTCATTTCACGGTCCTTTCAGACCACAAGGCACTCACGTCTCTGAACAATGTTTGTTCATGGAACCCCAGGTTAACACGTTGGTTCATCCAACTTCAACGTTTTGATTTTTCAATAGAATACGTCCCGGGAAGACAGAACGAATGTATTGATGCATTCACACGCTTGCTTCCTTCATTGGAACACAAAATTGTGAGAACTCACGCTGAAATTGTGAGAATGTGCTGAACGATGACCTCACACGTGTCACCAAACAGGAACTTATTGACATGCAACGCAGTGAATCTGATTACCATCCCATCATTCAGTATATTGAAGCAAAGTCTGCGTCTCAAACCGCGTCACCGGAAATGCCTTCTGTATCAAGTGACATCCAACAGAACGCAGCGATCCCCTGTGGTAAAAGATCTCGGAACACCCTATACAAACTGCAAGATGGTATTCTCACAATAAAAGACTTTCGCTTCCCAGATAGTTTTCGCATATGTCTCCCACACCAGTTACGATCCAAAGTCATAGAGTCGTACCACAACATGGGTTACTTCGGCAGAGACAAAGTTCTTTCCAGCATATCGCGAGCGTTTCACTGGCCACAAATGCGCAAGGATGTTGCAAGATACATTCATGATTGCGCCACATGCATGCGTACGAAACACAAAAAGATCCCCACTGTACCTTCCATGGGATCCATTATTCCAAGCTCTAAAGGCGAATTAATTTCTATAGACTTATATGGTCCTCTCCCAAGTGGCAGGCAAGGCGAAACATTTCTGCTTACTGTCATGGATTGCTATTCACGATTAGTCCAGGCATATTGTCTGAGGAGTGCAACCAAACATAGCATAGTAGTGTTTCGAGAGCAGATATTTTCAACACCTAGGAGTACCATTAAAGGTGTTAACGGATAATGGTCCACAGTTTGTCTCTAATCATTTTAAGAGGTTCTTATCTCGATATCACATTAGACATCTGCGGACAACTCCTTACCTTGCTTCGTCACCGGTAGAACGCATTAATCAAGACGTCACGCCTGTTTCGCCTGTTTTGTTCACAGAAACATCAAGACTGGACGCTTTTTATATCTCAAATGATTATACTACTGAATCACTTCATTTCCTCTCCACTGGAATGTCAACAGTAGAGATACATTTTAACGACGACCCTAGTATGGCCATCGCTCGAGTGTGGCAAACCACATTAAAAGAAAACCACTGCAACGATAATGCTTCCTTTTGGCGTAAACGTTTACTTATGGCCGATCTCAAGAGACGACGTAAGATCGAGCGTCGCAACGACAAATTGCAGCAAAAAGGCGAAAAGTTGCCCACAATTAAAGAAGGTAATCTCGTTTTCTTACGCTCACACCAGGTGAGTAGCGCCATTAATAAACAAATTTACAATTTTTTCAACGTGTATTTGGGGCCCCTCCTCTGTCACAAACGCTTGGGAAATAAGGCTTTCGAGCTGTTAGATCTAAGGGATGGTTCCTTGCATGGCACTCACTCTGTTGACAATCTGAAGCTTTGGAAGCCAACAGCAGAGATGAGAGAGAAATGGTTGCGGGGCATGGGACTGACGAATACGGCTGACAGAGACGATTAGGACACGCTTTTTGTTTGAGCGAGGTTAGGTAGTAAACTCAACCCCCCCTTCCTTCAATTTTTCACCTCTGTCGCTTTCCTTTGTATAACATTCACATTTAATAACAAATTTTTAACTCATGATCCAAAGTTTCTTTCATTTGTCACTTGCATAACGTCCACACAAACCCAAGAAAACTACAATTCAGTGCCTCGATTGCCCCCCCCCCAGAATAGGATATTTTTTGTTTTAAAAATACAACCTAAGAATTTTCACCTTTGTATTTTAAATGTAAAATAAAACCTAAAATAGGTAGGCCTTATTTTTTTTGGTTTTACATTGCAGAAGTCAAATAAAGCAATAAATTGCAATAAATTACTTACATTAGCGTTTTTGCTTTAAAAAATTCCACCTTCGAAATCGCAGGTGGTTATTAATGTTCTAGAAATTGCAGACAATAGCTACTTCTCCTTTTCTAAAGTTGCTTTACTTTTTTTGCAATACACTCTTACTTTGATTTGACTTCGAACGACCATCCCCCAAAGATTCAGCCTGGATCCGCCCCTGGCTCAAGTTAAAACACACAGTTTCAAAGTTATTGAAGTTATTTGCAGAACATCTTAAGTAACAAGCAAAAAATCAACTACAACAAAAATACACCCTCCATATTAACTTGCGTACAAACTAGCGAGCAGCGTTTTACAGGCTGCTCCTCTTTTATGACATCGAATTAAACGTAATCAATTTTTATACAATCTGCTTAATACACGGTAGAAGCTCACTGAATTGTCAATTGTGCTATGTTGTTCTTAAATTGGTAATTTCCATTCATATATCACTATTCACAATACATCTGTATTACTGCAGAAATGGTTCACTACAACCACATGACTTATGGCGTTCTTTATTAAGTGGAAAGAGATTAAGCTATGTATAACATCCAAACTGCAACTTTTAAAAACCGTTGGATACACTGCAGAGTGAAACTCTCCGCTCCCCTGTCCCACCGCGCTTGCCAAGAAACTGATGTAAACACAACAGCAGCGCCATCCTCTCAAAACCGCACTGCTATCCTGGTCAGGTAATACTATCCTACTAAACATGCACAATATTATAGAGAATTATTATCCCTTTGAGTTCGCGTTCAGTTGAAATGTTTCAATGGTAAATAATACTATATCTAATGTAAATCAAAGGAACACCCCGACGAGATTGATAACAATATCGTAGGGAATTATTACCCCTTCGATTTCTAGTTTATTTCGAACATCTTAACGGAAAATCACTCCATATCCAAAGATACATCAAAGGAACATCCCGACAAGGGGGTATGTAATAATACATTATGAAATTATTACCCCTTGAATTCACCTTTATCTGAAATGTTTTAATCGAAAATCATACTTTATCAAATGATACAAGGAATCACCTTGACAATTTTGTAGAGTATTACCTCTCATCAGGATATTACTTTAATGTTTTTTTTTTTTTTTGATATAGTATATTTTTCCATTGATTTTTTAAAAAATAAATAGGGATTCGAGGGGACAATAATTTTCTAGGGTATTATTACAACTCTCGTCGGAGAGTTCTTCCTTTGATGTATATATATATACCTTTTGATACAGTATGGTTTTTGCGTTGAAAGATTCCAAATTGACAAGGAACCGGGAGAAAGAGAAATTAAGTTCACGTTCATTTCAAATGTTAACGAAAAAGATACGTATAATTATATACTTTATATATATATATATATATATATATATATATATATATATATATATATATATATATATATATATATATATATATATATATATATATATATACTATTAAACCTATTACATATATAAAAAGATACATCAAAGAAATATCCCGACGAGGGGATAATAATAGCCTAGGGAATTACTATCCCCCTCGAATTCGCGTTTTATTTGAAAGTGCATAAATGTGGGCCGTTAAACCATTAGCGGATCTAGACCAGGGCTGGAAAGGGGGAGGGGGTATTTAAGCTATTATTCATATACTGTGGGAAGTTTATAGTAATCTCATGATATAATTACCTACTATAGTCTGGATTCTGGCTGGCCCCTCTAGTTTTCACCTTCTAGACCCGCCTCTGCGTTTACCTACAAATTTCATTACTTTTATTTTCGTAGGTTGCAATACCACGGTAAGTTATTTTTATAATTGTAGAGGCGGTTCGTGATGGAAATCAGATTAATAAAAAATAGTTTTATGGCATCAAAGTAAAGGAAGGAATGTTACTTGGTGCTCTAATTGTTGCATTCAAAAATTAGTGCATTAGATGAGTTTTCCATCACTTTGAAGCAATAAAACTAATTCTTACTGTTGTGACTTCTTTTACGAGTAGGGTTGCCAACTGGCCGGTTTTTTACCGGCCTGGCCGGAAATGTTGCTGTTATTTTTTTATTAAAGCCGGTGACCGGTCCAAACTTCTTACCAGCCCATTTATGACCGTTTTTTTTTTTTCAAACTTGTATCTAGTTTGAAGTATAGACTTTAAAAAAGTAACTTTCATTCTGTAAATCCAATACTGTCACCTTTCACCATCTATCAATGATTAATATATTTTGTTCATCTGTTTACATAATTTTAAAGAGATGACAGCGACTGTATCATGGAAAATTTGAAATTTACTTGTAAGGAATTTTACACATTTATTGAGAGTAAAAAAGGATTTCTTAAAGCAATTTCCTGTACTTGAAGTATAAGTTTAAAGAATAAATTTCATTTTCCAAATCCAAAATTGTCACCTAAAGATTAATTTGTTCTTTGTTTCGATAATTTTAAAGAGGTGGTGATAAATACAATAAAATGATCAATGCCGATTTCAGTTTCTCATTTATAGTAGGGATGGCCAATTCCGGAAAGTGAAATTTTCGGAATCTGGATTCCGTAAAATTTTGGCCATGCCTAATTTATAGCACAATGTATCTATTGTACTAAGGATATGCAGAACACAGGTGCTAATGCACTTTTGTTCACGATAGTATTTTCCTTCTCATAGAGGGAGGAGGGGGGTTCGAACGGAGATACTTCACACTTGGACCTATATCTTAGGGAATATTGAGGGGGCGCCGGTTTTTCTATTTTCCATAGGTGGCAACCCTATTTACGAGCCAGCTCTGCATGATAATATATGAATGTTTATTTTAATCATGTTTAATACAGGATAGTATTAAAAGCAATATGTTGGTAGTAGTATCAAGTTTTAATTACTTGATATCATTCAGAAGTCTTCGTAGGCAATCTATATTAAATAAAGCTTTCCAAGAACTTCTGTTACGTTTAATGTAACAATGGTTCAGCGATTCACTGCTCCGGTTCCGCTGAATAGGCACAGGAGCTGTCACAGTACGTAAGAACAACACGAACTATTTGTGGAGATGAAGCCACCACTTGCTTGCATCCAGCAAGCACTCCTTGCGCTGTCGGAAACAAAACACAATCAAGTAATCATAAAATGATAGAAGAAACTACAAAGGAAGAAGACAGATAGCTAGCGAGGTGTCCAGGTTAACAAGTTTTTTTCATCTTTACAATAATGCCTTCATTGGTTAAACTGAGGAACAATGGATTCATTTTTTTTTTTAAAAGTATTTAGTCTTCCCTGGAAAGACAACAATGAATCCAGTGTGGAAAACAATTAAGGTGAATGACAATGTGACAAATGAAGCTACAATAAGAGATATTGTAAAAATTTTATTGTTAAAAAAGAAAGACAAGATAGATACCAGTTATAATGAAAATAAACAACAGTTTTCTCGGAATTTCTTTCCTCAAGGTGATTTGTTAATATACATAGCATAAAAAGAAACGCCCTTCTGTAAGTTTTTTTTTAAGATGCATAAAATTAATAAATCAACGTAATTCAGTGTGCCTTAACCAAGGAATACAATATGTACCTTATATGTTTCTTATTCACATCTCGTCGAGATTCGTTTACCTATAGAAGAGGGGAAATTATTGATTAAGATAAGCAGACACCCAGATAAATGAAACATGTTAATAACAAGAAAATATACACTATATGGACAAAAGTAATTGGTCATCGTACGGAAACATAACTGCTACACTGTTTCATTTCAATAGTTGGTAAGAACGTTGTGAGCATCGATTACAGCAGCCATCCATCTTACTAAACCGATCAGAAGACTCTAGTGTGCATGAACCTGACAGAACCCATTTTCGGAAATCGAAAATAAACCATGTAGATTGTTTGTTCATTGTTTGTTCACGATTGTTCACATAAAATTTTCGTTTGTTCACGATTTATGAACAATTTATATGAAAAACAAAATGAGCGGTGCCAACTTCACGTACCTGAAAAATATTTAGAAATCAAATTAAACTATGCAGGTCGTTCGTTCATCGTTTGTTCACGATTGTTGGAACGATGAACAAAGATCTGCATGGTTTGTTTTCGATTTCCAATATTTTTCAGGTGCTTGAAGTTGGCACCTCCCAATTTGTTTTTCGTATAAATTGTTTATAAATCGTGAACAAACGAAAATTTTATGTGAACAATCGTGAACAAACGATCTGCATCGTTTATTTTCGATTTTCTAAAATGGGTTCTGCCAGGTTCAAGCACAAGTAAATGGGGTAGAAGATCAACTCTGATCAAATCTAGATCTGACTTCTCTTGTCTGAGAAGAACGCTTATCTTGTAGACCTGATATGTTTCTGAATACCATTTTGATATATCCAAGGAAAATGGTTTTTACTTTCTGAGTGAACAATTCTTAATTATATCTAATATAGTAAAAATAACGCATATAGTTCCGCGGTGCAGCCTGCAGATCCAAGCTCGTTTTGCCTACAATCCATCCCAAACCATAGCATCACCTCTGGCATATTTCACTGTGAACACCGCACTCTTCAGTAGTAACGTTCTCGGTGACTATCAAACTCACATATACCCACGTGATCTGAAGTGAGACTCACTCCAGTTTTTGAAATAGGCCCCTTACTTCCGTTCTTTGTGTCACACAAGTTCAACTCAGTTCCAGCTTTACTTATGAGCTCCTTACTTCCGTTCTTTGTGTCACTCAAGTTCAACTCAGTACCAGCTTTACTTATGAGCTCCTTACTTCCCTTCTTTGTGTCACTCAAGTTCAACTCAGTTCCAGCTTTACTTACGAGCTTCTTACTTCCGTTCTTTGTGTCACTCAAGTTCAACTCAGTTCCAGCTTTACTTATGAGCTCATTATGATACTTCTGTCCTTTGTGTCATTCAAGCTCAGGTGAATTCGTTTATTTTAAGAGCTCTGTAAGTCCGTTCTTTGTGTTATTAAAGTCACGTGATTTCTAGCTTATTTTATATGTTTCTCACTTTCATCCTTTATGTCATTCAATCTCACGTAAGTTTCAATAGTTTCGAAATGGCCTCCTTACTTCCGTTCTTTGTGTCATTCAAACTGAGTTGAGTTCCTGTTCTTTTATGAGCTCCTTACTATCCGTTCTTTTCATTCAATCTCAAATGAGTTCCACGTTTTCTTAGAGCTCCTTACTTCCATTCTCTGTATGATTCAAGCTCAGGTGAGTTTTAGTTTTACTTAATAATTCCTTACTTTTGTTCTTTGTAACTTTCAATCTCAGGTCAGTTAGAGTTTTTGGATTGAACCCTTTATTTCCATTTTTAGTGTCACTCAAGCTCAGGTGAGTTTAATTTATTCTTATAAGTTCTAAGGATGGATTATAAGTTTTAAGTATTGTAAACATATAATACACTTAAATCTTATCAAAGAGGATACAACAGGTCAAACATCTCCGAATTTTGTATTTTTGACGAGTTTTTACCCATAAAATGGAACAAACAGTATCAGCCAAATTTACAGAATTACATATTTGGGTTTAGAGAATTTTTAAAAATTTTGCTTTTTTACAGTCCCCAAATACAAGAGATGAGCGAACAGTGACGACACCAGAGGGGGCAAGGGGGCGAGCCCCCAGTAGCTACTTCTGCCCCCCTGACTGCTAACTAGACTGCCCCCCCAGACTCCTATAATCTTTAAACATTCTACATGTAGTATTTTATATCAGTATCACAACCAATCTCATTGCCAAATTGTAGTCTACTTTCCATGCATTTACTATGTAGCAGATTAGTCCTCAAGCTTTCTTCTTTGAGAGTACGGATATGCACGCATATTTCTGTTTTCTAATTTAGCGCCTTTTGAGGTAAGTTTTAGTTATACTTCTTTCTTATGATTTTTAATTATTGTGCCTAGCGAACAATAATAGATTTGGTCGACTCGTTTTCTTCTCATTGGATCAACTTCGATTGGAAACAAAAGAAACGTAAAACCAGTTACGTAACTTGTTTGTATTTATCCAGGTTTGAAGTTTTCAGTTTCATATTTTGTTTTATTTAAAGGTTCTATACTTTAATTTTCTGAAACATTATTCTCGGCTTTCAATATCCAGAGGATGTGCTTATAACAGCTTAGTTTGCAACTACCAGGGTTTAATTTTTTGAAGGAGATAAAAAGAGTTGTGTTTTCCCTTTCCGCAAATGATAACAAATTTATGAAATTAAATTGATTCCCAATAAAACGTATTGTCAGAGTGCTGATCTTTAGTTAGTAATTGATTTATACTAGTGCTCCCTTACTTATTTTGTTTCAAGGTATTGACGTGACGTCTACCATATTGACTAGGAACTGCTGAAAAAATCGTAGCCCAACCCAGAAGGAGTGCAAGTGAAATGGTGAAGTTTTACTTCTTCTACACTTCCCCCGAGAGTCAATATACTACCTTGTAAAGTGCTCCAGTTTTTGCAGAAAAGTTAAAAAATCTGAAGATTTCATCGCACCACTGTTCGTAACACTACCCCTTTTCAGATCTAAAATGGCGTTCTTTCAAGTGTTATTTAAGTTTGGGAAATAAGCACACGTAATAGTTAGACGGAGCTAAATCTGCGGAATAAGAATGATGATCTAGACATTGAAATCCTAGATTATGCAATGTCAGTTGTGTTCGCAGGGGCTTGATGGACAGGTATATTCTCCTGAAGGAACAGAATTCCTTTCTTTTCATTTTTCGCGACGTTGAACTTTGAATTTTTCTTTCAGTTTTGTAAGTAATGTAGAGATTCTGGATTAAATATCTGACCGTTGTGGAGGCAGTGTATGAGTACCACTCCATACTTATCTCAGAAGAATGTTGCAAACAGTTTCTCAACCTACTCCTATGTCTTGAACTTCTTGGGGCGATGGAGAAATGAGTGCTACTACTCCATTGACTGTTGTTTCGATTCAGGATCCTAGTGGTACAACCATATTTCATCTTTGGTTACTATTCGTGAGCGAAATTGATCAGCATTACGGAAGAGGGACGGAATGCGTCACTCTTTTATTCTCCTGACAGATTTTTTGGGAACCCATTATCTCTAAAACTTGAGCATACCCAAGCCATTCTGAATTATGCTACCGACGAGTTCCAAAGAAATGTCCAGAATCTCTGACACAAGTCTTGCTGAGAAGGTAAAAACTGAGAAAGAGGGGTGCAGCCAGACCTCAGACTTTAATAAGTATATCGTGAGTTTACTATACACTTTAAACACTATATAAATAATAGCTTAAATTATTTTTGTCATTCAAAAACTGGGGTGGCCTAGGCCCTCCTGCCCCGGGCTATATCCACCACTGGCTGAAATGCTGCAATTTTCAAGAATAATGTCACAAATTGCATCCATGATTTCGGGAAGAGTCATTGCTTTTAATCATCCTGGATGTAAAGCATAATTTTTGAGAAATCGCCACGGTTATACTAAGCCACTTACTTCTTCACCACTGTATATAACGGAGGAGAGTCCCGTGATGTTTCACTGATTTCCTAATTAATTTACTTCGGTGACTTTTTTTAGTGGAACAAAAATGTTATAACAGTTAGGATCTGATGCTCATAAAATTATCTGTTTGGGCACACATAATCACTTCAGAGGCCTGAGAAACAATAAGAATTTCATTATTAATATGAAAATTTGTATTTGTACGTATAGAGATGTTTTTCTAAACTAAGGTTTCATTTTTCTACCCAGTACCTACACTCCTTCTGGATTGGACTACGACATTTTCAGCAGCTCCTCGTAAGTCCTCTCTCTCTCTCTCTCTCTCTCTCTCTCTCTCTATATATATATATATATATATATATATATATATATATATATATATATATATAGAGAGAGAGAGAGAGAGAGAGAGAGAGAGAGAGAGAGAGAGAGAGGGAGAGAGAGAGAAGATATATACGTAGCATATAGTACTAGACGAATGTGTTAATTGTAGCATACGCGAAAGTAATTCAATTTATGTTTAGGCTTCAAAAGTTTCACTGAAAAATATTTCATGTGCAGACGTTACTTA
Source organism: Thermobia domestica (assembly GCF_964235325.1). Lineage (NCBI taxonomy): Eukaryota > Metazoa > Arthropoda > Insecta > Zygentoma > Lepismatidae > Thermobia > Thermobia domestica. Next base: position 57,562,250 of record NC_137456.1, on the reverse strand, counting down.
TTTGTTACAAATTTTACTTGAAGGCAGTATAATTTATAATCATATAGGTCTAATATGAAAACAGCAACGAAATTACACAATCTAATGTAAAATAAGTCAAACGTAATAAATATGTCATTTTTGGTATGGCAAATAGCCGCCCCCCAAAAAATGCATCTGCCCCTCCTTTGCCCCCCTAAGAACTTAAAGCTGGCGTCGTCACTGTGAGTGAATGTACCTCTCCCAAAATTTTAAAAGATGCGTTAATGTAGGTATGCGTTATAAAAGAGAATAGAACCCATATTCAACTACAGATGGTGATCAGAAAAATGGAAACGCCTGTAGTTGGCAACACGTCAGATGCATGGGTTGGCAGTGGTGTCGTGGCGCCCGCAGCGCCGGACCGCTGGTGGTGGTGTGTTAGGTCAGTCTCCATACTACATCAGGCGCAGTGGAACAGCAGTGTCCAGTGGCTGCAGCAGACGGAGGTAGTATAAAATGGGAGACCTCTCAGATTTTCAAAGAGGGCAAATTGGTGGTGCGCGGTTATGTGGAGTGAGTGTGACGGCAGTGGCTACTGTGTTAGGTGTGTCGCGTGGGACAGTGTCGAAGGTGATGATGGCCTACACAACACACGGGAAAACCACATCGGGGAAGCGAAACAGTGGGCGGAAGAAAATCATGAGTGACAGGTCACGCCGGGTATTGAAGCGGAGGAGAACACGCAGAACCGTCGTTCCACTGTGGAGGAGAAAGTGACAGAGGAACTCAATCAGCACCTCCCCCACCCTGTTTCGACAATCACAGTCCGCCGCGAATTACATGACATGAACTTACGGGGTCGTGTTGCACGGATCAAACCGCTCATCATGGACCATAACGCTTTCGCACGCCGCAAATGGTGCCGCGACCATGCAACTTGGACCGTTGAGGACTGGAAACGTGTGATATGGTCGGATGAGTCATCCTTCACCCTATTCCCAACGATGGGCCGTGTTTATGTGTGGAGAACGCCCAAAGAAGCTTATGATCTGTAGTGTCTCCGCCCAACTGTGAAACATGGCGGCGGCTCGGTGATGCTGTGGGCCGCCATATCATGGTTTTCATTGGGTCCTGTGGTCACACTTAGCGGACGAATCACTGCCAACGATTATGTCGCAATTTTAGGAGACCACTTGCATCCTATGGTCCGGATGTTGTTCCCGGACAATGACACCATCTTCCAGGATGATAATGCACCCATTCACACAGCTGGCGTTGTTGCAGCGTGGTTTGAGGAACATCGGGATGAAGTTCAACACCTCCCCTGGCCCGCCCAATCCCCAGATCTCAACATAATTGAACATCTGTGGTCCGTCTTGGAAACACGACTCCAGCGACGATTTCCACCTCCATCCTCTCTCACAGAACTGGCCGATGCCCTGCACGAGGAATGGTGTAAAATTCCACTTGCTACCATTCACGACCTCTATGCCTCCATCCCACGTCGCATCAAGGCTGTTCTGAAGGCGAAAAGTGGCCCAACACCATAATAATCTGGTAAGTTGCAATTTCGTTCAGGTGTTTCCATTTTTCTGATCACCATCTGTATATAACGTGGTAAACCCACATCAAAGGGCATAAATTAGGTCAAAACTTACAAATTTTGAATTTTGGGTAGTTTAGAATTCATAAAAGAGAATGAGATGGACCACCCAAATTTACAAAGAAAAGAGGTCCTGTGTGTACACCATCCTGTTCAAAGCAGAGTATGCTTCTCCTCCATGTACGATGTTGAACTCTCCTCAACATTGATGGCAGTAAATGCACGTCGAATAGCATCAATAGTTCTTCAACTGTCTCGTAACATGTGGCAGCAACCTTTCGTTTAAATAACTCTCGTAATACATTGTCGCAAGATGACAGATCAGAGCTTCGGGGTGGCCACTCCGAAGATGCAGACAAATGGACAGAACTACGTCTATTCCATTTATGAGGAAATGCCTAATTCAGATATTTTCTAACGGCAATAGTATAATGGGTTGGTGCTCATAGGGGTAACGGGATTTCGTGATCAATCTGTAGATTACAAAATGTCAAGTTACAATTGCTCGATATCTACTGATACCAATTCCTATTTCAGGTTTCTAACATCGGTAGCCTGTACATAGTATTGTGAAATGTAGTCTGTTGTACGCCAAATATAAGTAGGGAAAAATATAGGCGAGGTCGTAATGGCGAAAAGATAGGCAAAAATGTTGAAACGCAGTTTGTCCTTCGATGCTTGTCCATGATACTTTAAAAAGAATGGATGGTATTTGGGTGCAGTCATGGTTTCAAGGAGGGGGAGTTCGAGGATCTCTGGAACTAAGATATTTCCACCCGTTTGGGGCCGTATCTCCGATCGTGCTCAATGTGGAATATCAGTATTTTTGCAGTGCTTTTCAATCCCCGTATATTGAAATTCCGCCGGAAAAAAATTTGAAATAATCAGTTTCGGTGGCCTTGCATAAACATACATATAAAAGATATCAAAGGCCATAAAATATTCTCTAAAAAGTTCTATTATGCACTTTTAATGCCATTCGCTGGTTATTTCGAGAACTTTTTTTTTTTTATTTTTTTTTTTTTTAATGTAGCAAATTCACAAATCACACTTAAATACATATCACATTTTTGTTTCTTTCTTAACCTTTTGTAGTTTTGAATTACCCAGAATGAGAAGTTAAAAATTCTGATTGCAGAAGACTATATAAAATGTTGCCTGTTGAGAACAGTTTTATAGAATGATCTAGGTGTGTCCTGTAAGTAGAGCATATTAGTAGCTTTTTATTCGTTATTTATCTTTGGTTAATCACGTAACAATGAAAAATAATCTCTACCTGAGCTAATTTACAACTGAAAGCGTACAGCTGTACCCATTGATTATACTCGATTCCAGATGTTAATAACGATGATGATGATGATTCATTGCCCAGCATGTTACAAGGACACATTGATGCCATCCTCTCTCATTTGAAATGTTCTTCACAAGAGTAAAAATCTCCTGATCCACTAGATGCTGGAACAAGTGTTGCCAGTATTTCAAAATTATTATTTCTCAACAAAATCCTAGAAGCGTGAACGATACTGTAAAATTTGCTTTTCTAAACTTAAGTCTCATTATGATTCTTTCTATACAGTCCCGTGCTTAACCACGGGCCACAGAGCCCTGAGCCCAGGGCAGCTAATTTCCATGGACGGAATAAGCTTATTAAAAAAAAGGTGATTAAAGTATGTATGCAAATAATAATAATAATAATAATAATAATAATAATAATAATAATAATAATAATAATAATAATAATAATAATAATAATAATAATAATAATAAAAGGAGGCATACGAGAGAGAGAAGTTCCTAGGAAATTTACACAGAAAACAATGTTGGTATCACAGCAAGATCAAGTTTTCTTGTTACGACCTTTTCTTATTTACTTATTTATTTATTTATTTTGTATATTTAAAACTCGCGTCAATTACCCGCTTCGCCGAGTTAAAATGAGAAAAAATAGTATTATATTCCGTTAGTTAGCCACTTTTTACTATTACTGAAGTACTCTCTGATATCGGTCATTTTCGATCATTTTTATATATTCCCATTCTCTCTCCCACCCAAGTTGCGGGTTGAATTTCGATTTAAACGGCATCGGAAACGTCAGTGACCCCGGAAACTATGGATTCGACACTAATATCGGTCATTTTCTATCATTTTTATATACATCTCCCCTCCCCCTTTTCTAAGTTGCACCGCCAAAAGTGAATAAAAAGAAAATGAAACAAATAAAGGATGGCGCCGAGCCTATTACTGACACATTTGAATATTATACAAGCGTAATAATAACGTATATTGGTTGCCGAGGTAGGAATTGAAAGAGCAAAAAATTCCATGTTATATGCCCAGTCTCAATGGAGTATTGCAGAAAAGAACTTCGGTGTTACCTCAGTCAGTTCGTAGTTATTACGAAGCTAAGTCTGTGTCAGAAATGCAACATTTTTTAGACGAAACTTGAATGTTAGTCTCTCCACATTCTCAGGAGTTCGCACAGTTCATGAAATTTTATGTCCCCCGGTTATGCCGGTTTGGCTAAGGGAGACGGTGATGATGAATAATGAATGAAATTTTGGAATGAACAAAGTGGGAGGAAACGGGAGAATCCCGAGAAAACCCACGAGCACGGTGTTTGTCCACTACAAAGTCCACACGGCGCGAGCTGGGATCGAACCAGGGACCCCAAGCACCGGAGGTGAACGTGACTCAATACCCGTATTGTAGAGTTTAAGAGAGGTATTATTCCATTAGATGAACATATTTAAGTTTTAAAAAGGCTTTTTCGAATCCAAATTTACATTTTATAAATAATAATTGATCATTTATCCAAATTACACGTTTTTTTTTTTTTCACGAGAGATAACAATTGCATTACAGAAATATTAAAATTTCAGTAGCACACAAAGGAAATTTAAATGAAACAATATGTTATACCAATTTATTCGTTGAGTTATTGGATTACGCAAATAGTACGATTCAATATTACAAAGATCAATCATAAATATTGCAATTTTTCCACAATCCAAACAGTAGGCGCGTGTATACGCCGTGATCGACCGTAAGAACATGAACAAACTGGCCCAAGAGGTAGAGTGGCAAGCGGACTATTTACATCGAAGCCGCCACTCCGTCAGTATTTTAGGTCAGTTTTTGGTGGCAGTGACGATGGCTGCTCAACAACGTCTGATACCGGTACGTAAACTGTTACTGTATAAGTTCGAAATCGGACATAACGCTGTGGTAGCAACCTAAAACATTTGTCATACGAAAGTGGAAGGTGCAGTGAAGTACAGTACAGTATCTCGTTGGTTTCAGAAGTTGCGTGCAAGTTGTAGAAAGGTCGGAGATCAGCCAAGGATAACAGATTCCAAGATAACCCAAAATAACCCCAGGGTAACAGATTCCCAGTTCGTATGACACGCCATTGAGGAAAATGTACCCACCAGGACAGGATGATCGTCAAACTATCTCGGTATATCCCAGTTCACTGTAGTGCGTCACCTTCATGGACTAGGAAAAACCATCTGAAGCTGCCTCATAGTGACACATGAATTGATCCTAGCTCAGGCCCAGAGGAGAATGGATGTATGCTAACAGCTGCTGCAAATTCCGCATGATGAGCGTTTTTTTGAAACACACTCTTACATACGATGAAAGATTTCGAAATCCGGGGGCGAACTTCCAGACCTCGTAATCAAACAGGGCCTGTTTGGGTATATAGTCATGTTCTGTGTATCGTGGGACTAAGAAAGAGTTACCCACTTCAAGTTCGTTCCTAACAATCGTACCAACAATACTGACCTTTATTACTAACATTTGAAGCGGACGTGTGCTGCACTACGCCAAAATATCCTGCGTTGCTGAACCCAAAGCGCTCCCTGCTCCAACAAGATAACGGAAAACTACACTCAATTCGAAAACCGCAATTTAAAAATCAGGAACTTGATAGGATCGAACTGACCTGCCACATCCGGCACATATTCCTGACATTGCCCCTTCGGATTACTATATGTTTCGATCCATGGCGCACTTCCTGAAATCACGATGCTTTACCAACCAGAAGGAGGTGGAAATAGCAGTAACTGACTTATTTGTCTCTGAGGACAAGACGATGCTTCGAGGAACTGCCAGGAAGAGCTGACAACAGTCCAACAACACGAGGGACTATAGGTACCTGCTTTCATTGTATTTCTACTGTAAAAAATACAAATATATTGTGTAGCAGAATATTGCGAGACTAATGACTTGCTTTTACAAGGCAGGAGAAAATGGTTCAAGAAACATGAACATTCTGTATTATAAAGAGTTTATAATAGCATCAAACTAGAAACAATGCTTATATAAAGATAACTAAGAAAGTCCTGTCGCTTTTTCACCCACCACCTTCGAACATCGATACGTCACCTAAGACGTACCTGGAAGATTAAAAATAGTCCCTCATCAGCATTGGCGACCTTCTGTCAACGCCACGGATTCCATTGCGATAGAACTTGGTGGGCCGTGAAACGAAGAAAGTATCAAGCGCATTTTTCACCTCTACTAGGGATTTGAACTGGCGTCCTCTAGGGTGATTGTCCAAGGAATGGAACAAGTGATAATCGGACGGTGCAATGTCCAGGGAGTATGGCGGATGCATTAGTGTTTCCCATACAAATAGTAGAATGGTGTCCCGGGTCATCCTAGCCACATGAGGCTTGGCGTTGTCCTGTAACAGGAGAACCACTTTGCGATTCAGAACTGCTGGCTCCAGAGTTTTGAGTTTTGTTTGAACACAGCTCAACTGCTGACAGCACACAGTTGCATTGATATTCTGACCAACTGGTAGAAGTTCCCTATGTACGATGCCGCGAGCAGTTCACGAAACATACAGGGAGACCTTCTTCTGGTGCAGTGCTGGTTTCGGCTGTTTTGTAACCGGTTCATGGGATGCTAGCTTCGTACAGGATCCACTTTTCATCACCTGTCAACACTCTGCCCAGAAATGGCTCCTTCCTCAGACGAGACAACAAAGAAACACATGTGTCTGCACGCGTTGCGTTCTGGCCCGGAGTCAAATCATGTGGGACCCATCGACCCAACTTGTAGTGCTTCCCAAGCTGATGAAGGTGCTGCCGAATGGTTGCTTCACTCACACTGAATTATTGTCTCAGTTCCTCACATGTCTGGCCATTGTTCGCCTCAATTGCTGCCTGAAGATCTTCATGTTGTACATGTTTGGTCTTCCGGTACGTGGTGCGTATTCGAGCGTTTAGTCACCGTCCTTAAACTTGTTAAACCACCTCCGCATTGTTCGCGTAGTCACGATACCTTTACCAAAGACGTGGCATATCTTCCGCCCCGCTGCAGCGTGGTTTGACCCCAGTTTGAACTCGTACAGCATACACGCCCTTGTGACTCTCTGTAGAGGTCCTATGTTCACTGTGTCCTTACGCAAGTTCGCGGTGTAACTGAACTGCCACAACGAGGTAGTATGTTGGATATACCCATACCAACAACTGACCTTCGCCTTATCTCAGTGGTGTTATTCTAATTTTTTAACAACCGGTTCTCTATTATATACCCACAGGGCCGCAACTAGGGGGGGGCAGAGGGGGCACGTGCCCCGGGCGCGTGGTTGGAGGGGGCGCCAGAAAGAAGATAGTATATCAATTGTTTTAAAAATCGCACCCTTTCCCTTGAGGAACTTATTCTAGAGGTTAAAAGAAATCAAAAGTTTACTTGGCCTTTTCCATGGAACCTCTTTTAGAGAGAGAGAGAGAGAGAGAGAGAGAGAGTCTCATCTAAATAGGTGTAATGTCATACATTAAAAACCTAATATTACATGCATTTGTTTCCTTGGGCGACCACAGAGAATCCACCCCCCTTTCCTTTTCCTACCTCAAGAGGCTGTTTGTCTGTATAATTCCATTGAGTTGAGTTGATTTTTTAACGTCCCTTTCAGCAGCAAGGCTATATGAGACGTGGATCTACTGATTAACGTGGAATCCGAACCACATGAGGTCCCGCCAGGAATCGAACCCGGGTCTCCCACGCCAAAGGCGCGTACGCTAACCGCTTAGCCACGAAGAAGCTCTATAATTACATTGAGAACAGCTCTGAAGTTTAAAACGCTGTTATCAATAGGGGCGGGGGCGAAAAGTTACCGATTTTTGTTGCTTGCTGGTGGTTGAAGAGCTTAGCTCAGACGCGCCCCCTCTAATGTTACGCAATTGTTATAATGTTTTTAAACTAGAGGGCAGTTTTGTGGCGGAAAAGATAAGTTACACGCCTCGGTGTATTTAATTGTTTCTTGTACGCCTACCAAGGGATTTTGTGAGTGAAGGCTGTATGAAGTTTTATCTATTAATTTTGCTTGAGAGCTTTTCGAGGCATTTTGAATTGTTATCTATCAGTCAAACTTATGCTTTATTATGCTTTATTGTTAATTTCAATCATTGTTTTACATTAATCGTGTATAATGTATAATATTTACTATACATTAAATAAACTAAATATCTTGATCTATTTATTAATATTTTATGAAGCAATTTCTTTCATATTTAATGAACTTTCTAGTTAATACACTGTAAAGAGATATGCTTTGCTCGAATCAGTTTTATCTATCACTTGTGTGCACCTTAGAGGTGCATATATACAGAAAGAGAAAGTATACAGAAAGGTGCACAAAAAGTACAGAAAGTGCTCAAGTTCGAGAGGTACACATAACAATATAGTGCGGAGTTCTTTGTGCTTCATTGTTGATGGAAAGTTTTCTTCTTTTCTCCACATCAAAGGATTACACCGAAAAATTTACAGAAATAAAAATAAGCTTTTCATTGTTGCATTGTTATGTTCTCAATGATTTTGCATTATAAATATTTTTTAAAAAAATATTAATATAGGTAGTATGTTAAACTTGCAGTTAAATAGAATTTCCAAGAATTATGCTATATATTTTAAGTTATGCTTTATTTTCTAAAATTATGCTTTATTATTCTTTAAAATTAGTTTCTTCTGGAGCCTTAGACAACCACAACCATGTTCAAGGTACCAACCATATGTCTAAATTGCTATTATGCTTTTTATACTTTTGGGTTGCTCTATTTATAATATACCAGATATTTTCATGTTTATTTTCTATTGTTTTTATATTTTTAAATGAAAGCTTATGTACAAAATTATTTTTGGGTTTATTAGAACTAAATGTTATTTCAATTATAACTTTATGATGTACTAGATATTTTCTAGTTTATTTTGTATTAGTTTCTTATTTTAATATGAAAGCGTATGTTCATAATTATTCTTCGGGTTATTAAAACTAAATGTGTTATTTCAATTAATAACTGTATAATGTGACAGATATTTTCTAGTTCATTTTGTTTTGATTTCTTCATACAACATTAAAACAAAATGTATGTACAAAATTATTCTTAAAACTTGTGAGCACATAACGAATGTAATATATTTTTGTGGTTAAAGTAAGTTTGATTAAAGTACTTAAAAATCGATATAACTGGTTTCATTAAGAATGTTATTTACAGTTGCAATCCATAAGTAAGTGATACTTTTCGACTAAACCTGGGGGGGGGCGCCGAATTGTGTGTTTGCCCCGGGTGACAGAAACCCTAGTTGCGGGCCTGTATACCCAGATCTATCTATCTATATATATATATATATATATATATATATATATATATATATATATATATATATATATATATATATATATATATATATATATATGAATCGGATGTTCTAAACATGGCGCCCACGGACTACAAAGCACTACTTTACAAGTCAAAGGAAAGCAAAAAATTTATATAACGCTATACCTTTTGGGCTCCTCGTTAGGAGACGCGAATTGCACTATGTGGTAACGTTGCAGATAAAGAACCACATAGAAGATCTACTAATCTATCAAATAGTTACGTTTCTTTCCACATTGAAGTTAAAGTTGACAGTAGCGCCATTTATTAGCATAACAATCAATGTAACTGTTTGATGAATTCGTAGAGCAATGCTAATGGTTCCAATTTAATCTGCGACGTTGCCACATAGTGAAATTTTGATTTCCTATAGCGGCTGAAGGAGGCTCTGGAGTGCATGCCATTATACAGCATTTTTGCTTTATTGGCCTTTTTGAGCTCTGGCACTGGAGCAAATTCAAATGCGACATCAGGGTTTCCACGATGTGAGAACCAACTGAACACCAACCTCCACAAAAAGCGACAGAACTTTCTTGGTTATCTTTATAGAGTCTGAACAGCTGCATAATGATACTAATATTATCGTCATAATAATCAGAATAGTAGCTTATCAGCATAACAATCAGAACACTCGTAATATCCGGTTGCAACGAATTGATGAGTCATACACTCATTAGTTCAAAGAAATGAAAAGAAAACAGACAAACCCTGGTTATTAATTACATTGAATGACATCATTGGTTCCTATTAACCCTAGGATTACGATCTATAGTAGATTTTTTTTTTTGTTCTACTCCTAGCCAAGCCTTGTTGTGTATTTAGAATATATTTTCAGCTTTCGTATTACTTTAAATTAATAAAACAATATATGCAGTAGCGTACGCAGGAATTTATTTCGAGAAGGGTCCAAACTCAATATGACGGTATTTTATATTAAAATTCCTAAAATTGCCCCTAAAATTAGGCTAAATTTACACAAAAATCGGAATTTCGGGGGAGGGTCCGGATCCCCAGGACCCACCCCCTGCGTACGTCCCTGAATATATGAATATATGTAAGGAAAACTAAACAAAAGTAATGATAGCGCATGAAAACTCTCGTAGCAAATAAAATTATGGCAAATGATGTTCTTTGATACATTTCTCTTATCACGACCTACATAGAAACAATCAGGCGGGATACGTCTAACTGTAAGAAAAAGAAGAAAAATCCTCATTCAAAGGTAAAGAAAATACCTTAAAATGACATTTAACCAAGTGTAAACTGGATAATTTAGGGAGTGGAGGACTTCAGATTAGAGATGAAAAGAAACTGGCTTGTTTAGGAATTTTTTTAATAAAAGCTATTTTTTAAAAAGAAAACGGATTTTTTTTTTTACTTTTTATTATATTCTTATTGAAGTACCTCCTTTGTTTTCCTGTAATGAATTTACAATTAAAAAAGTGCCTCATAACAGTAACCAGTTTACCTGTGAGTGTCGTGGTGTGAAAGTGGTGCGGTAAAATGGGCGACCTGACAGACTTCCAAAGAGGCATGATCGTTGGTGCTCGTCTGATTGGAGCTTCAGTGGCAACAGTGGCGAACATTGTGAGGATATCGAAAGTCATTGTGTCCAATGTCACGAGGGCATACACAATTCATGGGCAAACGACGTCTGCAAAGCACAACAGTGGTCGAAAAACAATCCTGACAGATAGGGACCGGAGGGCATTAAAACGGATTGTAGCAGCTATAAAGAAGACCACTGCAATGAAAATTACGCCTACAGAATCCGGTTTCATCGAAAACAGTGCAACGGGAACTTCATAAAATGAAAATTCATGGCAGGGCCGCTATTGCCAAATCCCTGGCCACAGTAGTAAATGCGAAGAGGCGTATCCAGTGGTGCAAGGACCACAAGACGTGGACTCATGAGCAGTGGAAACACGTAATGTAGTCCAATAAATCGACCTTCACCTGGTTTCCAACAACCGGTCGTGTTTACGTATGGAGAACACCGTCGCAGGCCTATGATACAGACTGTCTGCTCCCAACTGTAAAGCATGGGGGTGGTTCTGTTACAGTATGGGCAGTGATATCGTGGTTTTCTGCAGATCCTACCATAGTCCTGCATGGAATGATGAATGCTAAGGCGCATGAGGCCATTTTGGGGGACCAGGTTCTACCTATGGCCCAAATATTTTCCCCTGATAGTGATGGCATCTACAAAGATAATTTGGCACCCTGTCACGCTGCAAAAACGGTGAAACCATGGTTTGAGGAGCATGACCAGGAGCTATCACACCTCCCCTGGGTCCCACAATCACCAGATCTGAACATCATTGAACCATTGTGATCTGAGTTAGAAAGGCGTGTTCGGTCTCATTACCCTCCACGAGCATCCCTTAAGGAAATGGAGCATGTTTTGGAGGAACAATGGTACAAAATTCCAGACACCACGATTCAGGAGCTGTATACGTCCATTCCACGTCGGATCCAAGCTATTTTGGACTCAAAAGGAGGCCCCACACCATACTAGGTATGGTTTTCACACTTTTGCAAACGTTGTAGATTTTTTGTCCAATCCCTATATATATAGCGCAATTGCTTTCACATTTCCCTAACTTTTCAGTAAACAATGTGTAATTGGACAGCAACACACTTGCCCAACGGTGCTGCAGTGCTCTTATCCCAGTAGAAGAAAAAATCTTTAGGTTGTGACCACATAAACTCCTCCACGGCTGTCATGACTTCATTATCGCTTGCAAAACGTCGTCCTGCTAGAGCCTTTTTAGATTAGAACTCAAGTGGAAGTCGGAGAGGGCAGATCTGAGGAATAGGGTGGATGGGGAACGAGTTCAAAGCCACATTTGTGAATAGTAGCCATGGCAACTGCTGATGTGTGGCCGGGAACATGGTCATGATGGTAGAGAACGCCTCTGCACATCATTTGTGGTATTTTTCTTGAATTTGCACTCAATTTTTTCAAAAGGTCACTATAGTATTGTCCTGTGATGGTATGACCCCTTTGCAGGTAATCAATGAATATCATACTCTGGGAATCCTAAAAAACAGAGACCATCACTTTGTCAGAGGAGGCGATCACCTTTGCCTTCTTTGGGGTAGGAGAGGAGGGATGCTTTCATTGTTTGGACTGCTTTGTTTCTGGCTGGTAATGGTGTAGCCATCACTCGTCCATAGTGATGAATCGACAGAGAAAATCGTCCACATCATGTTCTAACAGCTTCAAATTGTCCGCGGATAGGAGATACCGAGTGCGTTTTTGTTCGGGAGTCAGACGACGCGGGACCCATCGAGCAGAAACATTTAATAAACCAAACTCATTCTTCATAATATGATCTGCTCTCTTTTGTGATATGCCCAGCCTGTCTGCTATCTGTCGAGTTGACAATTGGCGATCTTCCATGATCATATTAAGTACCAGGCCAATGTTTTCCGTAGTACTAGCACTTGATGGTCTCCCAGATCTCGCCTCACTTTCAACACTCTACCTACCACGCTTGAATTCCTACACCCATCTTTTGATGGTGGCATATGAAGGGGCAGGTTTACCTACAGTATTGACCATATTCTGGTGAATCTCAGGCACCGACATTCCTTTTAATTGCAGTTACTTGATGACTGACCTGTACTCGATATTTTTCATTTTCCCAACTTCTGCCATCTCACTCGCTCCAAAAGCCTGTAAAAGACAATAGAAATTACTTAGAACCAAGAGCTTGATACACATTAATATAAAAGATTGTACTATTCTAATACATACAATTATTCTATTCTAGATTCTCATTTTCTATGTTAGGCTCAACACTTTTCAGTCACCCCTCGTATATGTCAACAGTGGCGTATTTACGATTGTGTTTCGGGGGGGGGGACTTTGCTAACTTTATTCCTGAAAATGTGAAAATTCTGCAAGATATTTCGTTTACTATAAAATAGCAAATAAAGTTTCGGGATGCCTTAAGCCCGGAAGCCCTCCCCCTTAAATACGCCACTATATGCCAATATTAAATAGAAAATAATATAAGGAAATATACGGAAATAATCTAGTTCTGCTACGTTAAGTTATCGAAATTGTAACACTAGTTTCTTTTTTTTTTTTTTTTTTTTCATAAATTAAGTGTTGAGCTCTGATCAGAAAGGTTTAGTTATTTCTGTAATAAAATCCAAAGTCGTTATTTATAAAGTTACAAGATAATTCAAATATATCATTGGACTGCTATAATTATTTCGTAATTTCTTTTGATTTAGAGTACTGTCGCATCACTTCTACAGCGAAGGGGCAAGAACGACTAACAGGGTTGACGGATGACATTCAAAACTGAATAGAAAATTGTCTCATGATCATCCCAATATATTTACATTGTTGGAGTTATTGAAGCAAGAACAGCAGCGAATGAAAGTCTAATGTAGTTGTTGGAGGTAGGGAACCGACCAAAAGTGCAGAAATTGAAGTACAAACGCTTAGATCAGCGAACTAATACTTTGAAGGAAAGATTAAAATCTAGAGCTATAGGTTTAATGGATTACGTCGATACTATATCATATTGCATACATTTGGAAAATTGAGTATGAATATACGACAGAAAAAATATAAATGAATGAACATGTACAATAACATAGTTTTTCTCTATTTCTCATTTCTTTTACCCTGATCACTTAAGTTTTATTTCACGCTAAAACGTTTTTACTTCCTTTTGGTGACTTGTATTAAGTCAATATCCTGGATTCATATAAAGCTAAAATCCCAAGGAATATCCCCAACTCAAAAATTTCTCTTTATCTTAATAGTAGGTAACACAGGAATGGGCAAAACAGGAATTCCTGTTTCGCCTACAGTCTTGATGTAGAAATATTGATAAATATTGCTGCGAGGCTAGTAGGCGAAAAAGGAATAGGCAAAATAGGAAGGAATTGTGAAATCAACTGAAATGATTGATAAAGTTTGGATATCATTTTGAATAACTGAAATGCAAGTCTCAAGATAATATGAGACCTTGTGGAGGTGAATAAGGAGACTGTTCTCCAAATAATAACGGAGGATTTAAAGGGAAGAAGCTGTGGGCGTTTGCCATCTTCCACAGACTCCCTTTCAGCGCTGAATCTCTTATGTCATTCATATACACGATAACGAGAAAGGGAATTGTGCATGTTTTTCAACATTTCAAATGAATAACGTTTTTCAACATACGAAAAACTTTCGTGTCAAAACCAGCTTCGCAGCAAAAAAATAGAATCAGTCTCGTTTCCTAGTTGCCACACTGTATATGTTGAGCCTATTTCCCTTATACTTGAGCATAGTATACCACGTCCTAAAAATATTTGTTTTGACCAAGGTGCTCGAACTCACATGGTCGGTGCTCCAAAATTCGAAATTCGCGCTCACTCGACCTCAACCTCGCGAAGTAAGCATGAGGTTGAGTGAACCTACTACCAAAATTATTGTGAGCGTGATGTTGAAGTGATGTGAGAATGCGGCTGAGTGAGTGTAGTGTCGAAATTATTTTGTGAGTGTAATGTTGAAATGATGTTAGCGTGATGCCGAACGGATCTGAGCGTGATGTAAGCATGATGCTGAAATGTTATCAAGCATCAAGTTTAGTGAGTGTAATGTCGAAGTAATTTTATGAGCGTGAGGCTTAGTGAGTGTGATGTCGAAAGGATGTGAGAGTGAGGTTGAGTGCGTGATGTCGAAGAGATGTTGTGAGTGTAAGGTCGAGTGATGTCGAAAGGATGTTGAAATGATGTTGTAAGGGTGATGCCGAAGCGATGTTGTAAGTGTAAAGTCGAGTGATGTCGAAAGGATGTTGTGAGTGTGAGGCTGAATGGGCATGATTTCAAATTGATGTGAGTGTGAAGTCAAACGAGTGTATTGTCATATTGATGGCGTGAACGTGAGGTTGAGTAGGCAACGTCAAAGTGGGTACCTTTGGTTTGACATGATTCTCAACTGAGTTGGCAGTACCAGTACTCATATAATCAAAGATGGCTTTTTCAATGCGTGTTTCCCTGGAAATAAAAAAACTTCTTGAGGACCATTAGCCTTTGCTGTTGAATATTATTGAAATTTAACATTCATTGTGTCAGACGTATCAGACCCAACTGCAACAATTCTAACTACAAATGATCTTTGTTCAGCAGTATTTCTATCACCAACAACTGGAGGAACGGCATGTCTGTCGTTTATGTAAAAAGTTGTCTGCTTCGATTATGTAAGGACAAGTTAGAGTTACAAATTAAGCTAGGTGTTAGATTTCCTTTCTCTAATACAATCTCTTTTTCTCTCTTAACACTATATAGAGAAAAAAGAATCTTGCGTAGGTAGTTCGTAGGAAACCTGACTTGCATCGAATGAAGTGGTTAAAAGGATTAAAATTGAAAAGTGCACTAAGGGACGAGATTTCCAAATAAGACATCTGTATAACTTGCAAGTTGAATATCTTTTTTTCTTTAAAAAAAATAATAAATCTTTATTTACGTAGTAACATTCTATTTAAGGTTAAGGAAAGACACAAAGCGTGTTAAAAAAATCTAGAACTTGTTGGCTTACAGAATAGCGTTAACTCAAACTATAGGTCGAGTACCACCAAAGAATTAACAATCCATTCATGATTTTCTTGTTGCTGGTCAACGTTTTAAGTATCATGACATGTCTTAGATGCCCACTCTATATGTCATATGTCACCCTCAGTTGTAATATTATGATAGTTCTTATTTTGGTCTAAAATATTGTTGAATATTGTATGCAGTCACAGTGCGCAGTGGTTGCAGGCTTGCGAACCATATGATAATTTAAGTCTAAATGCTATATACAATAATGCTCTTGCGATAATACGGGAATACGATAATTTTAGAATGCATACTTTTTGCAGTTTTAAATGTAGATGTGCATTAAGTAATTATAATTCACACACATAGAAGTTAATAACGATCATTCACGCTAAAATAAATCAATAACAATTTGAGAATTGGCAGATGGAAACCCTGTATCATTTCTTTAGATTCAATTACTTTTGAATCTACGACGGGGGAAATCGGGAAATATTGTTGTTGTTCAGAATAGTGCTAATAAGGAAAAAAGTTGTGAGGATATAGACACCGATTTAAAGCTTGAAACTGAAGATTACTAGATAAGTACATTATATGTTGTTGCTATTATTTGTAATATTACAATTGTTTTCTACAGTTATAAAATACATAACGAATATACGATAAATTTTTGGAGTATAGGGTAATATTAAAGACGAAAATCAATAATTTTGTTCTCTAAGGTGGGCAACTCTGACTAGTTGCTACATGTGTATAATGTTCCAGAAATCATGTTTCCTTTCTCGTGACCGACCTAATCTAAAATAATTTATATCACAACTATTTGAACTTCACACGGGTATGAGAAGGTAGACTATATGGAAAATATTTGAAAAATACATGGGCCCTACATTTCTTCTGGTTTCAAGATAAAGTGTTGATGGGAGTGCAACTTCATTGGTCTTACGTAAATCTTCATACAATCACCCAAAAACAACTTTTCAAAACTTGAAAGCTGATCCAAATTATTTTCTTGTACCCAAGGCATGGATTCACCCCAATTCATGCAAGTCGTTACGCAAAATTTTAGTCGATCCTCATATAGCTATAAATTTTGAGAAGTAATAAATGTGGGTTTTGAAACTTGGGACAAGAATTAAATCATTTTCTTGCTTACGAAATGTAAAGGTTCTTCCGTTTCACAGACGATGAAATGATAATTGAAAAACTTTTAGTACCCTATGACCTTACCTGGAGTTCAGAGTGGTTAATCTCAAAACTGTCTTACCCATAGTTTAAGGTATGTAGTAACGTTTTCAAAATCGATTTTTAGGAAAACTGAAAACCGATTTCTGAAAAAGTTGAAATTTCAAAACGTTTTTTTCTGGTTTTCAAAATCGACTTTCATATTTCAGTTTTTTAAATGTTTTCGGGTTCGGTTTTCAATACCCCTTTTCAGTTTTGGTTTTGAAAATTGACTTTCAGTTTCGGTTTTCAAAATCGGTTTTCGGTTTTTGGTTTTAAAACTGATTTTCGATTTTCAAAATCGATTTATGGTTTCGGTTTTCAAAACCAAAATTCGATTTCTGGTTTTCTTTCTTCACGTGCAAACGTTATTTAAAGTAAACATGAACGAAAACAATTTCAAAAAGTGTGAATAATGTGCATAAACTGAAATAGTACACTTGCATGTCTGAACATGTTTAATTTGTACTACAAAGTGGACATATGGTAGTAACGTTCTACAACACAAACAATTTACATACATATGCATATTATGCGCGTTCCTTGCGTAAAATGCGGTTATGAGGCTCACCTCCAGTGAGCGAGAGGTGGTCTAAGTCCCGAACTTTGAACATTAGAACATAGAACATTAGAACAATGCCAAACATTATCTCGCACACCACATGTAAGATTGTACTTACATGAAAAGACACTGTCAGAATAGGAAAAGAATGCAGAAATCTGATTTGAACGTAGATCGCCTGGTAGATAGTGATATATTTGCTTCTACTCCGCACCGACCAATGACAAGTTCTAGGTGTTAGACCAGTTTTAGACACTTCTTTTGTCATCTGCCGTGCGATATTGTCACATCGTCATAGTTTTTCTGAGATCTACCGCCAAAACCAGGCCCCAGAGTTTAAATGTCATATGATATTTTCTTCTTCTTCTTACCTCTAGCATCACACACCATTGAACACGGGTGCGAGTTTTAGAACACCCAATATAGATTTACCACGGTACACTAGTATAATAGAACTCCGTCACTATAACTGAAAACCCTAAGGCTAAGTCAATGATATACCATATTTCAAGAAATTTCCCCACGTTAAGCGAATTTACATATCCAGACAGCTAACTATGAAAAAATTTACGATCATTCCAACCACAATAACTTCACGAATTCGACTTGTTTACATAAGTTGTTAGTACGTAAAATCGAATGTGATATACATTCGAAAAATACGTTCATACATTGCGAGAGCTGTAACGTCCAAATATTCACCGCAAACTCATAGTCGTATCGGACTAAACGAAACCGAGTGTGGAGCAGAAAACTACTTTACACAACAGTCAAAAGAATATCTGTGATTGCATACGAAATGGTCAAGAGATTTGGGTCAATAATCTATCAATCAGATGTTTATGTGTTCAAACTCTGCAAAACTCAATTTTTAAGTGCGTTCCTATTTCCATCCGAAGACTGAGAACATTTCTTGGGATTACTCTTTGACAACTCCTTTACATCAATTAGAAAGGAACATTAGGGTCTATACGAATTGCAAATGTAAAATCCATAGCTGAAAACAAAATATTAAGTATGTTCTTTATTCCATTATTATCCTCTGATTTGGAATGAGAATCTATTTAAAAGCAGTGGCGATTTCAGAAGAGCTTCCCTGGGAAGATGTTCAATATGCGGGGGTGGGAATATTGCAGGAAGACTGGTAGTCCATATTAAGCACGATCGAAGATATGGCTAGAAGGGGGAAATTTCTGAGCTCGAAGGAGGATCTCAAATACCCCCAGGTCACCTCCTGAAATCATATCTGTTTAAAACGTTTTCTTAACAAATAAAATATTACAATTGTTTTCTGTTCTACATTATGAAATGGCAAAATCATAACTTGAAGATAATTATAATAAAGGCATAACGAATTGTAACATTAATTACGTAAATATTAACGTAAGTTACCGCTTTCTGGTCGCATTAACATTCGAATATATATATATATATATATATATATATATATATATATATATATATATATATATATATATATATATACGGTATATTGCACGTTGATGTAAATCCTTCCTATATAAACCTGACCGGAAAGGCATGTTTAACTTCAATTAATTAATTAATATTTTTGCTAACATATTTTTATTTTAATATTTTAATGGTTTAACAAGTAATAATAATAATAATAATAATAATAATAATAATAATAATAATAATAATAAATATAATAATAATAATAATAATAATAATAATAATAATAATAATAATAATAATAATAATAAAATCCAGTCATATCTTTATCAGAAATTTTTGGGCGTAGTCAATAAATGAGTTAAAGAAACTCAAATGCTGTATATGCTTTATATATAGATGTTCATTTATTATGTAGCCAAAATTTTCTGGTGAAATTCTCACACGTGAACAATAAAAAACAGTCAATATGAACATAGGGCGAAAATGTGTTGTTTCAAAGTTACGAGATGCCGAAATCGAGAAAATTGTAAATTTGAGGCTGCCTAGCTCGAAAACTATGAGAGATATCAAAGGCGGTTAAAGAAATATTAGAGAAACTAGTACACTGTCTATCTAAATAACCATGATTTAGAGTTGAGTTGTTGCACTACCTGGGGCCTTCATCAAGAGACCGTGTTAAACACTTACAAAGTCTTCTTGCGACCATCTATACTACATGGTCACATCGCATGGCTTAATGCCAGTAACAAATTCTACACCCGCCTCCAGATCATTGAAAGACATGGATCACACCTTGCATATCACATCAAACTGCCTAGTCCTACCCGGCTACTCTATGAGCGTATTTCATTTCCACATCTCCTTCTTCATTTAGAAAAACTGCGTACCAGGTACATCACTACCCGTTGGACTCAAGGCCATCCCATCCTTCGCAGTTGTATACGTATCGATGCCGATCAAGATGTTCCACGCCGTCTACAATCTACACCACTTCAGCACTTAGTTACACTGTATCTTCTTACACATCCTGACGAACAAATAGACGAATTTCTATTAGCATATTAACCACTAGACTTATCACCAAACATTTATCCATCTTTTGCACTTTAATTTGCACTAACAAGGGCATGTTTCTCATCATGTGTCGAGTCGCCCCGGCACAAGGAGATAACCCTTCACTTGTCTAACTAACAATATCAATGTGTTGTGGCGTCTAACTTGCACCTCATCTTTCATCTCATCACACATACATCTTGATAGATAATGAACGTACAATAAATAACGATTCCTGATCAATTGATGAATAAAGATCCCAATTATGAATGAATGAAGATAATAAATAAATAAATGAAATTAAACCTCTTTGTCCATCCAATTTATCCTTTATTCCCCTTACGCATAACTCCACTCCCAAGAGAAGGTATTCCCTTCTACAGGTTCTTGCATTGTAAAAAAAAATCTCGTTAGTTATCACAACAGAACGGTAATGATTATTTTGATGTTTTGCAGAAGCAGGTTGGAGTCGTGGATGTTTTCACGGCTGTGCATTTGCATCAATAATTAGAAAGGTGAGCGAACAATTATATGTCATAGTTGTTTTTGATTTGTTCAAGAATTGTAGCATGAATTTAGTCAGACGATCGATATGTACGGATTTCTTAGTGATTTATATTTTCTATAAATTCGCTTCCCGCAAGCTTGTATATGGCTTGTTTGGCATGTTTTTCGCTTGCAATAAGCTTAATAAGGCTTGCCATTAACGATTTACGCTTAAACTTGGCTTGCGTTTGAGATAATTTGACTTGCGTTTCACTTGTAAAGACAAGCTTGCTGCAAGCCTTGTCCAGATGTAACTAACTGGCTTGCCACAAGCTTGCAGCAACACATAGTAGAGCTTGGGGCAAGCAAATTGATCTGCAAAGGCAAATTTGCCGCAACCTTGCATGAAGTTTAAATTGCTGTCTGGGTTGAAATTTTTAAATTAAGAGAAAATTTAATTTGGAAAACATAAAATTGAAGATAATATTAAAATTTACATAGCATAAAATTGAAGGAAATTCTAACATTTCGAATACATAAAAGACAATTTTACAATTTGAAGAACATAAAAGGCGATATTAAAATTTGGAAACATATAGTAAAATTCAAAATTAAAATTTGAAAAGCATTTATTTTTTAAGAAATTGAAAATATCAAATAAACAATATTAAAATTTGGAGAACATAGTGCCCTGCTGCGATACACTAAGTATTTCTTCCAAACATGTTTTTGGGGGCACTACGAACCGGAGGAGACCACAACAATATGTCTTTAATATAACAATAAACAAAATAGTACCAACAGTATGCCCCCGATTTTTTTTTTTTTTTTAAAGAAACCCTGGATACACTACATGCTGAAGACTAATACGGTTCAATTTGAGAATGCTATTTTCTTTCTTAGTATTATACTGTTCTTTATACAATAATAGTTATTTTGGAGAAAACTGGCGCGAATTTTTTTTAAATGTCACTAAGAAAAATACTTCCACAGAAAGAAAATAAGAAAAATGAAATTCGATTTTCATATCACTTTCCTTACTCAATGCTGTATTGTAGAAAGTATAAGAAATGAAAAAAAAATAAATATGGCTAAGAGAGAGACGGGTAAGTATAAGAAGAATTTTTAGTATGTTTTGTTAATCGGCTTTTGCTGAAAGTAACAATTTGCCCAGAAATGTCCTTGAATTCAACTTTGTCAACCAGAAAGTTATTGAGGTACATATTAAAAATCAAGAATTTCTCATCGCATTTTTCTTAACAGTAGCTATATTGGTTTTTAAAATTGGATTGTGGTTGTCTGTCACAAAGAAAGAATTTGCGAATTTTGCTGAGATTGCACTGCAAAACGTGCTTGATTTCCAACGACGACTAGATGTGGTCAAGAACTGAAAAAAAATTTGCAAAGCCATTAGAAGAAAGAAAGAACTTGGCATGATGCTATCCATGAATGAACACAAGAGCTTTTCTTTTTTATATGTGGAAGACCTTAAGGAAAGATTACACAGGAAAAAAAATCCTGAAAGAAGCTGTCGTGAATGAAAACTTTCAAGTGGATGAATGGGCATTACGCATGAAGAACCGTAAAGTGTACATAAAACTTGCATAGCGACTTGGAGGTAGGTATATAGTGAAGGTAAGGGGATTTTACACCTTGTGACCCATATTAGGAGCTAATTTTGTAGATGACGACACTCCGCTGGCATTGATAGCTGACCCCGCTGGCTGGCCATCAACGAGGACAGGGAGATCCAGCTGGACATATACTGGAAGGGGGCCTTGGAGCTAAACGGACATGTTGGGGGGAGGAGGAGGAGTGAGTCGTAGGGCGTGACTGGCCCATCCCATTTTTCTTCTGTCTTCTGTTCTTGTACGGATTCTTCCAAGTTTTAACAGGGTTGCAGAGGTCAGTATTTTTATCACATTAAGCATACTTTTGTTAATCTACCTTCTTCGGAAGCTTTGCAAGCTTGATTCATTTTCTGATGTCCATTGAAGATTTTCAAAAATTGCATGAATGTTTGGTTTATCTATGTATTATCATAGCATTAATAAATGAACTAACATAATTCCAGACGTAGTTGGGCAGTGTTCGAAGAGCAAAAACCCAGAGGTGGTATGTTTTATTACGATTTTGACTTGACATACCAGCTACCTAAATGTTGAAATGCAGTGAGGGTGTGTTGCGTAAAAGATTGCATTTCTATTTACATAATGACGAAAACCATTGGAGAGGTTATCTGTGGTAACGCAGGGGAGGGGCATGGAGAGACTTTGATCCCCTCCAACTATCTGAAACAAAATATATCCCCTTATGTTGTATTATAGAGAATTATACACGAAAATGCTCAAAAACCGAATGAGGATATTGATAATTTCCTGCGGGAAAACTCCCGTCTCCCACTCGACTGTGGGTTGTTCGAAACACCCAGAAGGTCTGCTTTCACAGCAGACAACTTCTAAACCTACCCATGCTCAAAACACGACATTTATATGCATTAAGGCAAGAAGATATACACTTACATAACAAAGAAAAAAATCAATGTGTCACATCGAAATATAAACTAGGTGACTACGTGCAAAGCTATCCGTCAATTACTATATATAAAAATAGATTTATTTAAGGTATTTAGCATCCACTTTCCAGTGACGGTATGTTTTAATCATTGGAAAACCAGAGACGGTATGGCTTCATTACTGAAAAACCAGAGGCGGTATGGCATACCGCCGCATAAAGTCTCACTTCGACCACTGTAGTTGGGATCTGTAAAGCTGTTTTATATTAAAAAAATAAGTAAGGAATTTGCGCAGGTAAATCATGCTAGTTCTGTAATTAAAAGATATCACCCCAATATTGCTTATTTTCGCTTTAGAATTACGAGTAACTCAATATAAAATCAAAATTGGACGTAGGCAGAGATCTATATTTGAATAATTTATGTTAAAGTTTTGACAATATTATAATTGCCATCCTCAAACATATTATTTATAAGAAAAAGATAGTGCTTGCTTTGGTGTGATTTTATTTTTATGTAAATTGTACCATTCCAGTATGAGACTGAGTTTAAATTTTAGGAAGCCCTGAAAGGATGGTTGGCCCTGGAATTTGAATGCGTGGCATCTCTGTTGCGAAGAAAGAAAATCAAAGTTTCATCTAAGCCAGTGTTTCTTAAAGTGTGGGTCTCGACCCATTGGTGGGTCGCGAGAAGTTTTTTTTTTCCTTTTAATTGTGAAAATTTTTATTTTGATGCAGAATTATATATTCTGAAGTAATATTCAGAAAACAATGAGGTGAAAAGTAAGTGGTTACTCAGAGAGCCCTGCCCTATTGTACAGTCAACAGAGATACTGAGTTAGGGCGGAAAGAGAGTGGGTGAGTCAAAATCTTTCATGGGGTAGGGCATTGGTCGGGAGTAGTGTTAGCTCTGTGTTACCTTTCTATGGGAACACTTTAATCCTTTTAGCGCATGTGTACAATTTCATATAATACTGAGAAATTTACAATACACTTGCTCGATCGTCACCGACTGATATTCTCGTACCGACTGATATTCATAAATTTACATTACAATTTAGTTTGAAAGTGAGGTATTTACGACACAGACTCATAAGAAACGAACTAAATTTTAATTTATTAAAATTTAAGCAATCGAGCTCTACTTTGTAACGTTCGTCGTTCGGGATGTTCACATCATCTCCAATAAATTCCATGTGAATCACTCGTATGAACTGTTATTGAACGAACTGGAATTAGAGATATCATTTACAAAATTTAATTGCTTTGAAACATTACGTAATATGCCAATGTGCATTTGAAAAAAAGTAAGTGGGCCACAAAATTCCTTTTATTATTTAATGTGGGTCGCGATAACAACACGTTTGAGAACCACTGATCTAAGCAAATATACATTCATATGTACTCTGTGTAAAATACATGTACAGTCATGTCCAAAATGATTGTCGCATATCTATAACTGTCTTGTTGTGGAAATATAATTTGATAATGATTTTGCAGGGTACTTTTTAATACTGTTACTATGTATATAATCAAAAAATGTATATTTGTGGTAAATTTCATAGGAAAATAATTATAAATACGAAAATTAGAATGAGTAAAGCAAAATGTTGCTAAGTGGACAAGAAAATATTTTTTTCATTTTATTGTTCTTATTTACTGATCTTTTGACATAAAATTTACCACATAGACCCTACATGTCTTTGCCCATTATACACATACTAACATTATAAGAAATATCTGGCGAAATCCTTATCAAATTATATTCCTATTGGTATATATTTATGGTATATTTATGGTATATATTGGTATATCTCCGGTTGACATGGAAAGTTGACATTTGGCATGATTGCAGCTTTAGAAACTAATCCACAGAAAAATTGGATTAATTTTTAGGGGTTCTAAAGGGGGAGTTATTTAAATTAACCTTTTATATGGATCTATAATCTCATATTATTTCAGATATTGGAATGGGAATGAAAACTTTAAATTCGGTATGCTTGTACGTTTTCCATAGTGTTACCCAGGTAAATCACCAAAAATAAAGATTTCCAACTGGTGTTATGGAGAACTGAATAATTTTTCCCATGTGCACCTCAAGGTGGACGCGAATCACCAACCTTTGGATTACTAGTCGCGTGCTCTTCCGACTTGTCAAGGAGGCGATGAAGAGAACGTCGCTTGTTGAGGGATAAATTGTTGAGGTCTTTTGAATTTAGCTAATCAGAGTGCTCCTTTAACCGCGTATATTCGACAATAACCGTTTGGGATCAGATAAAATCTACTCGCCATGTAATTTTGTAACAAAATAACGAGAGTCTATTTACTTTATTTCATGGTTCTTCCATATTCACTTTCAAATGCTCGGGAACAGTTGCCATCTAATAAAGTTGATGCGTTTGTTGCTTCTAGTACACAATTGGTGCTTAGAAAAAGAAGCAACAAATGCATCAAATGTGGGAGATGAATTTAGAACATCTAAATGGCGCATGACTAGCACATTTTGTGCTATTAGGGTATCTGAAACAATATGTACCTAAAGGACGTACCTAGAACATGACAGATATATGTCCCAAGTGACGACATAAAAACAAATGACTGTTAGAATGCGAAACTGAGCCAGGTATATAAATGCTATATTTATGGTGCATAGTTGCAAATATCAAGTAGGTGTAACAAGTAGCTAAAACTTAGGTAGCTAAGGTACATACTTAGCACATGAATATCATATGTGCCAAGTGTCGGGTACCTAGAAAGTAGGTGAGACACCTAAATGGCACATGCCTAGCTCATCTTGTGCTGTTAGGGGACTAAGGGAGACGATGATTAAAGCAAGTGAATGGTGATGGAAGAATTAGTGAAATTAAAATGGGAAGAAACAGGAATATCTCAAGAAAACCTATAGACATGATATTGTAAACAACAAACTTACTTGGCTGGGATTGAACCAGGGATCCCACGCACAAGTAAGCGCGCTACCACTGAGCTACCGTGCCGCATATGAGAGAAATGAAAACATAAATAAAGCCTGCTAAAGACAGTAAAGAGAATCAAACGAAACGTACATTTATGAATGAATGAACGGGCTTGCATATACGAGGTGTGTTTAAAAAGTATCGAACTTTTATTTTCGCGTGAACCAATGAAGCACTGGAGACTTTATTCAGTGTAGATGCACAGAGGACACTCATGCGCAGTCATGATTTTTTTCCGCCCGCAAAAAGCGCCAACCCCTGGCAGTCGACAATCGAATGAAAACGTGTAGTAAGCAGTCGTCGCATTTCAATTTTTTTGTAAAATGACAGAAAAACTTGAGCACCGATATTGCATCAAATTTTGCCAGAAGCTTGGCGATACCCAAGCGGAAACCATTCAATCGGAACGGTGCGTCCGAGGAGAGCGTTACGCGAAATTTGATTCAGGCTTTTATCGCCAAATACAACATTCTTATGTGTCGTCAGGTTTCTTACTCACCTGACATGGCTCCGTGTGACTTTTGGTTATTTCCCAAACTGAAAATGCTATTAAAAGGTACTCGATTTGAGTCAAGAGACGACATCATACAGAATGCGACGCCACGGTTGCTTACTATTCCAAAAACTGCGTTCCAGAAGTGTTTTCAATAATGGCGGGAGTGCTGGGAGAAGTGTGTGCATTACTAAGGAGACTACTTTGAAGGGATTAATGTTTCGGATTTCCAAATCAATATAGTTTTGTCAACCAGTTTCGATACTTCTTGAACACACCTCATATAATAAAGAAAATCTAAATTTAACCTGTTATTCTTAAATGTTTTAAGAGTTACATGTTAGCGTTACGCGAAACGTACAATTTCTTACGAATGAATAGGCTATGGATAACTGCCGTTAAAATCACCGTTATCCGTTAAAATATTAACGGATTGACTCCATTAACGATCCCAGCCAAGATAATCGCTCAAGCTATTTACAGCAAAAAAAAAAAAAAAAAACAATTCAGAAATTTGCTTTCGTTCAAGAGATATCGTGTGGAGTAACGAACAGACATCGTGATATTACAATGTTATAAGGTTCGAATGCGTGATGTTAATTAAGTTGTTAAACATAATTATCTATTATACATTGAAATTTACTTAACGTCATCCTTTAGCTATTCAACCTAGAGAGACATCTATCATAAAGAATTTTGACTTAACACACAACATGAATAAGAAAGGGATGTTGTACAAGTTAAACATAAAGAAGTGTCCAATTTTACATACGGTACTGCATTTTTGTAGTCAAAATTAAAGAAAAAGAAACCGAAAAATGAATAAAATTAGCACGAAAATATTTATTGAATTTTACGAATTGTGTACGAGTATTTATTCACATTGCGTACGAAAAACAATGAAATGAAATCTTTAGTTTTACGTCCCACGGTTATGCTGGTTAAACTAAAGGAGACGGTGATGATGAGAGATGAATGAAAATGATGAAATGAAGAAAGTGGGAGGAAACGGGTGAACCCCGAGAAAACCAACGAGCACGGTGTTTGTTCACCACAAAGTCCACACGGCGCGAACTGGGATCGAACCAGGGACCCCAAGCACCGGAGTTGAAACATTGCGACGAGTAATTACACATTCATATTTACCGTAATTTAATGACGTAAAACAGAGTGTTATTTTAACATTGACCCCAAAGATCTGAATCAGAAAAGGATTACTTAAGTTTAATTTAAACCGTTAAAACAAAGTAAAATACGACCCAAACTATAATTATAAATTAGGAATTTTACAGACATGGTAGTGTCACAAGTAATTTTATCGGAAGAAGTAATACCAATGTATCTTTTATTACCTTCGTTGTACTGAGTAAAGTTTTGAGTTTCTAAGTTCACGAAAATGAAACCACGGGCGTATATCCCACCGGGGACATGTCCTGACAAACATTTGTAAAACGATTTTCGTCTCCCCGAATATTTCAAGTATCTTAGGTCAGTTATG
The DNA here is from genome assembly GCF_964235325.1 of Thermobia domestica. Lineage (NCBI taxonomy): Eukaryota > Metazoa > Arthropoda > Insecta > Zygentoma > Lepismatidae > Thermobia > Thermobia domestica. The sequence goes on along the minus strand of NC_137456.1, from coordinate 57,534,249 downwards.
ACCCAAAAGATGCTCAACCATGTAGCATTTTGCTACGATCTCAAAACAATGTTAGACAAAGTGGATATGAAAAAAGTAGCACACACCCCATTCTCCTAGTAGTCTGTCCCTCCCGAAGTTTATGTGCTGCTCACGCCAATGAATGTAACTATTCGTATGTTCTACGCTAGTCTACATTATAACTTTCTCAAAAGTAATCAGTATGTTTAAACTTCTAGTAGTGAATTTCTCTATTCCAGAAAAAAAATTCTTCCTTCATTCTTTTAGCAATTACATTAATAAGCACTCATTGCTTTTACTTAAGAGTCTTCATCCCGGCGAAATTAAAATACCGCTAATTTTACAGTAATTATGTGATATCTTCAAATGGATAAAAGATAATCGAAATGTGAAACAAGAGCGCGCTAGACAATATTATTTTACATGAGATACCGTTATCACGACTCACTTATCTGCTTTCGAATTCGAGCCATTTTGAAAATCGACATTTATTTTCGCGTTTCTAAACAGCTGAAAACGGAAAGCCACTAGGTGACTTGTGATAACGGAACCTCACGCAAAATAATATTGCCTAGGTCGCTCTTGTTCCATATTTCAATTATCTTTTATCTATTTGAAGATATCACATAATTACTGTAAAATTAGCGGTATGTTAATTTCGCCGGGATGAAGACTCTTAACGATTAACACGTTTGTTCATCGTTCTTGTTCCAAATAGCAATTAGTGATTTTTTCTGAGCGAAAATTTGTCTACATCCAATCCCAATAGTGATGGCCAATAACTCAGGAACCAAAAATTTGTACGGGAAAGTATTTCATGCGAGGGTATTTTGGAAAGTTTCCGGCGCGATTCTTAAAATATCATGGCACTGTTAATAACCATTCATACCATGTAGTGCTCATCTATTGAGGAAATAGCGCATCAATTTCAACCGTTTAGCTGTGTCAGTTTGCAGGAGACAGTCATTTGAATCACAAGTTGTGCGTTACGGACTGAAGCATAGTCATGCGATAACATCGAAAAATCGAAAGTCATGAGAATATCCCGTGGAAACGCGCCCTTACGGGTCAGAGTAGAACAAAGAGAATTTGACAAGGTCAATAATTCCAAGTATCTGGGAAGTATTTTTACGATAGACTCTTACTGCAAAGAGATCAGGTCAAGTATTGCCATCGCCAAAGAATCGTTCATCAAGAAACGGCCACTCTTAACTAGCAGGTTTAATATTGAATTAAGAAAGAAGTTGGTCAAGTGCTATATATGTACTATTGAACTGTATGCTTCAGAGACTTGGGCAGTATGGAAGTTAGAGTAGAAGTATTTTGAGAGTTTGGAAATGTGGTGTTCGAGGAAAATGGAGAAGATAAAATGGACAGAAAGAGAGCAACAAACGAAGATGTTTTAAAACGGATAGGAAAGACGAGAACGCTTTTAGCCTGCATCCTCCGTAGGAAAACCAACTGGACTGGACTCATCTTCAGAAGAAATTGTCTTCATACCTCTAAGGAAGGAATGATGGAAGGAAAGTGAGGAATAGGAAGAAGAAGAACATAACTGAGCGATGATTTGAAAAATAGAACAAAATATTGGGAGTTAAAAAGGGAAACTGAAGATCGAGAAACGTGGAAGAAACATTTCAAGGCCCAAAACCAATTTTTAAAAATCCTCATTAATCCCAGGATATACCAACATGCAGAATACTTAATAATAATAGTAATTCTGCGCAAATGCTGCGCAAATGACTGACTCAAATTACTACCTCCAAGGAACTGAATAAACTAGACAGTTGCAATTGATACATTATTTCTTCCATAGATGGCACTATATGCCATAAAAGGTTTATTACTTGTGGCACGATATTTCAGTACCAGGCCGAAAACTTTTGGGAATACCCTCGCATGTGTAATAAACAAAGTAAGTGCCACCTCTATGCCAAAGTCGGTCAGCATCAGATGAGTTTTGTAGAATGCATGTGATATATAGCTACAAATAAAGGACGAAAATTAACGATATCGTCGTTGAATGTAAAGTCCATTATTAAGTAGAAAGAATTGATCAAAGACAGTTGATTTGCTGCAGATGCGAGTGTAGGCAATCTTCTATCATTCAACTAAACACAATTTGCATGGCTGTCTGCCTACATTGTTATCGTTAGTTGAATGTTAGCGTCCCTTTTCTAACACCAAGGCTATAGGAGACATTTACCTATAGTTTAACATGGAAACTAAACTATCCTAATGTGTTCAGTGCACTCTCATCAGGAATTGAACACGGGACCATGTGCACCGGATTATCTGTCTACCTGTCCGCCCTTCTGTATGTCTGTCTGTCTGGTCCTCGATAACTTACGTAAAATTCTTCCGATTTTATAGAAACGTGACTTGTGTGTATCTTCTTCGCGGGTTGGCAATTTAACCGATTGTTTGGAGTTCAAATCCTTGTAGAATAAAGAGTAAGATAAAACAAGTCAGCATTTTACAAATATTATTTTGTATATATAAAAGAGCATGTGTGTGGGTGTGGGTGGGTATCACCAGATTTTCGCGTATAAAGGAGTCACCTAGAGGCATCAAATCTTGTTCACAGACATATCTTCCCCAGATCTAATCGCGTACGAAGCCGTTTTTCGATTTTTCAGATTGGAGGCCAGACGTTCTGGAGATTTTAAAAGTATAGAGTAACTCCAAAGCCTTTAAGTTAGACAATCCAAACTACTTTACAATGTTCCAGATTGCATACTATTCACTCTGTGCTAAGAAGGGCACTTTTGATATCACAAAGAAGCGGACACGTCAATCAGCATTCTCCAAAATTTCGGTTTTGAGCAATTTCTATATTTTTTCGTCTTATTGCAATTGACGTTGTCTGATCTTTGTGATCGCATCACGAAAAATTGATTACATGTTTGATGTCAATTTTGAAAAACATAGTAGCTACCTCAAGGGTTTTTAGACTTTCAAACTATGCTATGCATAAATGTCGGCAAGCTTATAGAACAGCTTTGTCCGTCCGTCCGTTTGTGAACAGCTATCAGAGCAAAAACGGTAAGAGATATCGAGATGCACTCCGACGTCTTAACCTCGGCTGATTTGTTTTTATGTTTCTTGGGTTCCCACAATAATTGGCGAGAGTATCTGTACTTGCTCGCACTTGAAACATTTTACAGTAGAAATTTATGAATCAGTTCCTTTTACTTTCACGGACTTCACTTACTGTAGAGCAAGGGGCGCACCCACGCTGGGTTCCACCAGGTCCGGACCCCCCCCCCCCCCGAAATAAAAACTTCGAAACTCGCTTAGCATTTGTACGCTTTCTGTTTAACAAAGAAATGATTGATGTAGCCTAAAGATTTTATTTTGTATTCTATCTTTTCTTATGAAATAATCTAGGTCAGAGTTTCTCAACCTGGGAGTCGCGAAGATAAGCGGAAAAGATAAATATAATTAGAATCGAATACCGGAGAATATTTTAAACATTATTTGGAATTTTGTTCTAATAGTCATATTTTTACATTTATACTAACTGTTAAGAAAAACAAAAACTGAGACTACTAAACATTTTCAACAGGTGCAGAGTTGTTTAAAACTCAATTTAAATTAGAGCGGTATGATGTGAAACTAATGAGAACTCCATATTGAAATACCAGAAAAACACAAATGCAACAAAAGTGCATGCATATTGAAATACTATAAAAATGGAAAAGTAATGTGTGATTTCACTAGTGCGGCAATGTCCGGTTCAATCTTCGTGACACACATTATCAAGTCATTTAAAATACAAAAATAAGTTTTTTTTAACAACTGTCCAAGTTTTTTTTAACCAAAATTACAAATCACTTTATTTTTTTATCACATGACCCAAAATTAAGGTAGTTCTGAAGTTTTAAAATTTTCAAACGACCTCCATTTTGAAACAGTATGATAGATCGGATTCCACATTTGTAATATGAATGAACTGACCAAATTTAGTTTTATTCCATTCGCTTTTAGGAAAGTTACTGTATCCACTATATACAAGAAATGGATTCTACTACTATAGTAATAGATGGATATCGTCAGATCTCTGCAATAAGTATATTAAAAATCAACACAAATGTATTATAAACCAGAAATTATAAGGGGGTCTCAAGAGAACGTGATAAAAAGGGAGTCGTGATAGGAATTAGGTTTGTTGAGAACCACTGATTTAGGTCTATCATTTTTTTTCTGAGAATATAGATGATAGTAATTAACAATTATTTCTCGTCTTTACGGTGCAGGATAACACAGACTCAATACTACATAGACGTATGGGACTCCCCTTAAAAAAAAATCTTTGGACTCCTCCCAACAAAAGTTTCTCGTTGCGCGCCACTGTAGAGCTGATAGTAATTCATGTTACAAGTTACATAGAACCCCTTCATGTTATAACCAAGCCTCCTCTTAATCTTTAAATCTTTAAGTTTTACGTCCCATGGTTATGCAGGCTAGGCGGAAGAAGACAGTGATCAAATAATAGAATGAAGAAAGTTGGAGGAAACAGGAGAACCCCGAGAGAATCCACACAAACGGGGTTTGTCCACCACAAAGTTTACTTGGTTTGCGCAGGGAAAACCTCCTTTTAAGTCTTAAGCCTGCCTTCCTAATATTTCTGGCGACTCCTCTGCGTTCAAGACAGCCCAGAGAATCCAAATCAAAGCACTCTAAACTATCACACAAGGGCGGCCAATTTGTCGAACGCGGTCTACTAATCGACCGGCAATTTATGAGAGGTAGTCTGCAGGTGGGTCGATGTCCTACTCTCTGTATCGGTCATTCCTACTGTTTTATGATTTTCTCTAGCGGCCTAGTGGTCAGATGAGAAGACGAGCAGTGATTTGTAAAATGAAAAATAGCCCTCAAACCTAAAAATGTTTGTCATCCTTGCTCATTCACACAATTCACTCACATAGCTTACAAAAAAGAGGCACTTCTGCGTGTACGATAATAAGATGCAAATAGGAATACGCACGAGACAAGATTTGTGGCTGTCTCGTCTCGAAAATGTGCTATAAAAGTCATGTCTCGACTCGAAAAATGTATATTTCTCTATTGGAAGAGCCCTGCCTCGACTCGAATGTTGTCAGGAAAATCCTGTCCCGACTCGTCTCGTGCGCATCCCTAGATGCAAAACTATGTACGAAGATTGGAATCGAGGAAACCGGCAAAGTAAATGAACATTTCCAAGAAATCGATCAACTTAAACTTTTTTCTCTTTCAAATAAGATCTTGGAACACTAATCTATTTTTAAACATTATGTCAACGATTTACAAAGTCACGCAGGTGTAAATCTCAATTAATACAAGAACCTTCCCCTCTACGTCTCTAAAGTTTCAGATGACTTCTCGACTTGGAATATTATTCTATCAAGTAACAACAACATCGGTTGGCGGAGAGAAGAAAGGGTAAGCGACGAAGAATGGAATGTGATTGGTGGACAATTATGACATTGATTTAAAATATACGGCGATAGAAACGATACACGTGTATGCATATTATATGTATGTATGTGTACTTGTGATTAGGGGACCTAAGACAAAATAAAAGGAAAACTAAAAGATAGATGAATAGATAGGAGAAGGGGGCTTCGTAAGTATGAAAGAAGTGAGACGACAAAAGACGCTTATTTGAAATATCAAGGTTATTTGTCCATTGAAGATTAATAAGTGATTGTTTTACTTTTTTTTGTTTAAATGAAGTAGCAATTCTTTTCTTTCATTGTAACCACGTATCTACGAATACATACACATCATTAATTGGACTATATAAGCTTATATGTTGTAAGGTGTGTGTGCGTGTGTGTGCATACCATATATGAGACAAAATAAATAGGTATGAAACAAAAGATATGCCAGTTGAAACCCTGTGTGTTTGCTCGTTGAACCGGTTTTGCACGAACCAACCAGTATATAATATATATATATTGTATGTATTAATGTGAGTAGTACTCATATGTGTTGTAGTAGTGGACCAAAGCCAGCGTACCACAGAATGGACGACTCAATCCTTTAGGATTGGAAAGGCGACATGACTTTTGCTAATCGATTCACTAGTCGATACAAGTTCTGTTCAGTTTCTTTATTTATACTTTACATACTACGCATGTATTTATATATGACGGTATATGTATATGCGAGTGTGTGTTTTCTTGTACGACTGCGTTTCTGTGAGTCGGTGTTCGAAAAGAACTAAACCTTTTGATTGATATTTGCTAGAAGTTGAATGCTTGCTCAAATCTATTACACACACACACACACACACACACACACACATATATATATATATATATATATATATATATATATATATATATATATATATATATATATATATATATATATATATATATATATATATCCATTCAATCTGAAGATTTCTTCTTGATATTACTGCTATCAATTATTATTATTATTATTATTATTATTATTATTATTATTATTATTATTATTATTATTATTAAGTATTCTGCCTTTTGGCAGGTTTTGGGGCTAGTGAGGTTTTCTTCTTCTTTTTCTTATTTCTTTTCTTCTTAATTTTAAGTTTGGACCTGGAAATATTTCTTCCATGTTTCTCGATTTTCAGCTTCATCTTTTAACTCCCAATATTTTCTTCTATTTTTCAAATAATCGATTACTTGTGTTCTTTTTCTTCCTATTCCTCGCTTCCCTTCCATCTTTCCCTCTATGGCGGTGTGAAGAATACAATTTCTTCGCAAGATGTGTCCAAACCAATTGGCCATTCTACGAAGGATGGTAGCTAAAAGTGCCCTCTTTTCTCCTATCCGTTTTAAAACATCTTCGTTTGTTGCTCTCTCTGTCCATTTTATCTTCTCCATCTTCCTCCAACACCACATTTCGATGCTCTCTAAATATTTCTTCTCTAACTTCCGTAATGTCCACGTCTCTGAGCCATAAAGTCCAATGCTCCAAATAATTATAGCACTTAACCAATTTCTTTCTTAGTCCAATATTAAGACTGCTAGTTAAGAGTGATCTTTTCTTGTTGAAGCTTCTTTAGCTATGGCAATTCTCGACCTGATCTCTTTGGTGCAATACGCGTCTTTCGTCAAAATACTTCCCAGATATTTGAAATTATCAACCTCTTCAAGTACTCTTTTTTCTACTCTGACCTGTAATGGCACATTTCCACGGGATATTCTCATGACTTTCGAATCTTCGATGTTGATTTCCATTCCATATAGTTTCCGAGTGTCAGCTATTTTGTCAATCATCTCCTGTAATCCTCCTTCGGTTCTAGCTGTCATAACCGTATCATCCGCATACATGATCTACCCTCCAATCTTGAAATCTCCAATTCCCATTAATCTTCCTTCATTAACTATTCCCTGTAAATGTTGAATAATTGAGGCGACATACAACATCCTTGTCTGACTCCTCTTCCAATCTTCACACAATTGGTTTCTTCTTTATTCAAGCGCTCCTTGATTCGTTGTCCTATGGGGTAACATTCATAACTCCTAAACGGCACGTGATCTAAACGGCATAAGTCCTAAAAATATGGGCACTGGACTTTTGCCGTTTAGGACTTGGGCCGTTTAGATCTTGTGCCTTTTTCATTCACCTGCTTTAGTTCTAAGCCACCACCACACGAAATTGCGACGATGCAGTAACTAGTTGGCAATAATGTTACGAACGTAGCTAATTCCAACGGTAACAGCTACTGTATGTTTGTACAACTAAAATTATTACAGTAGAGCGTCGATTATCCTAAGTAATTGGGGGACATGGGTGTTCGGAAAACTGGTTTGTTCGGATAATCGAACTGTACATGTTTATTTGGCATGCGTGGAGCGGCACGCCTCAACTCTAAGCTGGCGCAGCTGTTGCTGTGAACAGCTTTGATACTGCCGCTACTTCTACAGCCAGTGCCAAACCGACAGAAGTGTGCTGATTGTTGAAACACAGCGACTGGCGGCTTGGCCGGTCAGCAGCGCCTTATGAAGGCCCCATTAGAAGCAATGTTCCGCCAGCGGTGGCTCAGTGTGGCGACTACTGTGGGAAACTTGGTTTGGGAGTGAGGGGGATGATGGACGGTAGGGTGGGAGAGTAACAGGTGCGAGCGAGTACACAGTTCGGTTATAATTCCTTGGCCAATACTGAAGAAATGAAGCAGCAAACTTACTTCAAGTGCACCACCCAGAATTGTGGATGTAAAAAACGAATAGCACGTTGTTGTACATTTTGTGCTTGTAATGTAGAAGAATGTGGAAATGTTGACAACCGATAAATGTGGTATTTGGTCCAGAAATTCAGAAACAGTTCGTTAATTTGTCAAACCATAATAACCAAACTTGGTGACGACTCTAAATCACGAGTATTTGTGAGTCTTAAGTGAGAACTAGTCTTTCTTCAAAAAATGAAATTACATTTAGCTTATATATACAGTATGGACATGCATTTAGACATTTTTTTGTTAAAGTTCCTCAAGTTTTCTTTTATCTGTGTTGCCAGTTGAAAGGTTGTTGTATAGTTATATTGATTTGTACTCTATTTTCCAATTTTAATGAATCATTGTTCAAAAATCGCATAATGTATTTTCAGTTTTCATGAAATATTCATCATCGTGGTAGTAATATTACATTTTGACCGCCATCTTGAATTTGCACTATCTTCGAACATGACGTCATCGATTTGTGACATCACTATGGCATAGGAAATACTATCGAAGGAACATTCGCTCTAGTAAAGTAATGTACGATTAGTCAATTTTGTAAAAATACAACTTCCTTAGAGTGGAAGTGACAAAATTACAAATAGGAAGAACTTGAAATATTATTTTTTCATCCCACACATTGCTCCGAATGAAGTGAAAGTTTGTAAATTTGTCATCCATAAAGAGTTATATTTTTCTAAATATTTAGATTTATGATGAGTACAAGGAGAGCAGAGGTATGGGTTGCAAAATTCGTCGAAAGGGAAATTTCAGAGGGAATATTTGTTGAAATTCTCTCACAGCTCCTCTCTTTTACGCCACAGTCTAACGCAAGTAGTACCACTTGAAAGCCTGTTTAAAACTGAAGAAAACTATGTGCAAAACAAAATTGTACAATAATTAATACAGCAGCAGTGTCTATTTAAATGAAAGTCTACAATTCTATCAAACGGCATGGTAGCCATATTGGATTTTGGCCGACATCTTGGTATTGCACCATCTAGGAACATGACATAGTCGCTTTCTGACATCACCATCATATGGGGAAGAGGACAGAAGAAACATTAGCCCGGTAAAATTTTGCATGCTCAATGTAAGCTAGCGCCCCCTCTAATTCATTCGATAACAGAGCTTGAAACAAGAAATGATGGTGTGAGAGCGTCAGTCTGTCAAATGAATGGGCGGAATATTTTTTTTAAAAAAAGCACACCGGCGTTGTTAGTCCCTTTGTCTTTATGTACATCTAGAGAACTTTCAGAAAAGGCAGAAAACATGACAAAAGTAAAAAAAAACGTATGTGTACGGTACAGACTTCATTGCAAAGTGACAGTGTTGCTACTCAAGTCCATCAGCAGTTTAACATTCAGCGTGAAGGTATTTCCGTAGTAACTAAAGATTTGTTCAAAATCCTCCATTTCCTATTTTCCGAAGAAATACCACATATATCCAAATGGAGACCCCTAGTTAGTGCAGTGGCATTGCTAGACTATTCAGGAACAATAAAGCAGCATATAAGAAACTCACCAGAGAATGCATATCACTTGTCGCATTACTCTATTACTTCTATTATAGAATCATTTGGTGTTGTCATCATTGAATCTACAAAAGTAAAGTTCTCTAGAATTAGTACGCTCATGGCAGACGAGTGCACAAATATGAATGGAAGAGAAATTCTGAGTACTTGTATACATTATATAGAGGGTTGCAAAGTGAAGGAGACCTTCGTTTGTGCCATTCCAGTTCAGTCTACTACGGCAGAATGCATCAAAGAGACAATTATTCAAGAAATACATAAAGTAGGGCTTAGTACTGCAAAACTGACTGCTGTGGCGTTTGATGGGCTTCAAATTTCAGCTGTGAAAAATCCGGAGTTCAGGCATGTTTCAAAGAAGTTTCGCCCAGATTAATTTTCGTTCATTGCAGAAGCCACCTTTTGCAACTGTTTTCATAAGGGCGTGTGGAACTTCAAAAGATATCAAAAGGGTTGTAAATGTAGTGAATAAACGGTACACAGCATTTCATGGGAGTCACAAGCGGCTGAAACTTCTGCAGGAAGCGAAATCTTCAATAGACACTAGTTCGCACAAATTGGTGCAACCTGCTTCTACTAAGTGGTTTTCATACGAAAGTTGTGGCAATCAAACATTATGCTGCAATATACATTGCGTTAAAGCATATCTATATTGATGAAGGAGGCATGTCGTCAGATGCTGTTGGATTATTGCTGAAACTAAGATAGACATCGATAACTTTCACACTAGTATTCTTAAATACATTTTTGCAGCCTCTTGCAAAACTAAGCAAATGTCTGCAGATATCAAGTGGAAATGATACGGTTACAGCACTGAAGTGGGTGGAAGGTGTTATTGCACATTTGGAAGATATCACTTTTGAGGAGATTTCAGAACATGCTGAAAGTGTTGTAGGAAAGGCAAAATCTGGAGATGTGAGAATGAAATAAAACTTGAAACTTTAAGAACTCAAGGCTCTTCTCTCCAAGTACTGATTAAAAAATATCAGTAACATGAAGGAAAGGTTTGATAGTACTCTCAAACAGCTGTCTCACTTCTATGATGTCCTCAGAAACACCCCCGACTCAATTGACTTAACTGAAGTGGCCAGCATTTGTAATGTCAATAAACCTAAAGTTAACTAGAATATAAAAACAGTGTTATGTTCAGAACGATGCCGACTTAGCTGTGAACATATAAACGATTTAATGAAAACATATATAGAAAGCTCCTATATTCCTGATATTCGCTCCGGTTTTGGTGTGGAAGAGCGAAGGCTACATGAACTGATCAGATAAGGTTTGCAACAACTGGTTAAAGCAACCTCACAGAAATGTGTAGATAACTACTATGCATAAAGTTACGTGAAGAATGAATGAACATGATGCAACTTTGGTAGAACAAAAGATATGTATGAGGGCAAGTATATGTCTGTGTGGGCGTGAAAGTGAGAATAACAAAATGTGTTCATACAATAGCAAATAATGCAATCCTTTGCCGAGGTTATGCTAAATTTATAATACATATGTAGTATTAAGCAAAGATACGCTTAAGAACTGTCTTTTTTTATACATAAAACATATTACAATTTGCACCCCCTGAAGAAAATTTCTGGCAAATACCCTGGTGATCGCTGCACTTCTTTGCTTCTTTATTTTTGGGGGGGAAGGGGATAATGCTATCATTGTAGCATCAAGAAAATCCTTTGGCCATTCTGCACTCAGGTAGATCTTGTTAATAAGTGAAGTCAGTACTTTCATTGCATTGTCTCCTAATCCCTTGATCAGATCTGCTGGTATGTCATCATCCCCAGTGGCCTTCCTTCTTCGTATGTCCTTGATGGCTTGTACTACTTCACTTTTCAATGTGCTGGGCCCCAAGAAATGTTAATTATTCATTTACTTCCTCTTTTATGTGATTAGAAAATAAGCTAAGATAAAGTGCTCTATTTTGTCTTCATTGAACATTCTCCGAACAAATTATTCCTGTTGCTGCTTGATGTTCATATTTCCCATTGCTAAGACCAGAGACATAGACATAATCAAATCGTAGATTGGGTACGAAATCAAAAGCAAAATCGTTCCAAAGCGTTTATCACAATCACTGCCTAGGGCAGTTGTTCTCAGTCGATGCGTCGCGACACACGGGTGTCATGTAGTCGCCTAAGGAGTGTCGCAAAATTTTAAAATTTAAAAATCATGAAGAAGTTGATAATAATTAGTTAAAATCGAGGCAGACTTTATCAATCAACACCTTCAGCGGCAGCAATAACGTTTAGTGTTACATAGAGTCATTATAAAAACTAATTGGTTTCACTATTATAATAGATATTATTATTGTTATTATTATTTATAATTAAAATATCAAACAAGCGTGTCGCGATATCCTGGACGTCCAATGAAGTGAGTCGCGATATCCTGGACGTCCAGTGAAGTGTGTCGCGATATCCTGAACGTCCAGTAAAGTGTGTCGCGATATCCTGGACGTCCAGTGTAGTGTGTCGCGATATCCTGGACGTTCAGTAAAGTGTTGTCAGCCAAAAAAGGTTGAGAATCACTGGCCTAGGGTTAGGATTTTTAGATGCACACTTTTTTCTTTACGAGTGGTACAGCTCTTCGCAAACAAGCTCTCCCTGTCCCTAATCCTCTTTTCTCTCTCCATTCTTTTACTTCTACTACAACTTTTAATTTTTTTTAAAATTAAATTTCCCAGTCACCATGGACCGAGTGTGCTCTTTCTTGTGCGAGAATTTTTGACAACATCTTTTCTTTGAGTGCAGACGATGCAGGTTCAATTCCCAAGTACTGTTGTCCATGAGACGAGACGAGACAAGAAATAGTTTTCTAGTTTAGTCTCGTCTCTTAATTTTTTTTTATAGAATTCTCGTCTCGATTCTCTTTGTATTCTTTCTTGTTTCATGGGAAACACTAGAGAGGTGATCGAAAAGTAAGGTTACAAAGTCTGCAGTGAAACGTGTATGTATTATTTCATATAACAACATAGCCAATAGATAGTACATAGGCCTATATCAGATTAACTTTCGACATTCTCCATATCGGTTGAGGCACTTGTTGCATGGTAGGATGAGCTTAAAGATTCCTTCCTGGTAAAAAAAAAAATCCTGTCCTTGCGTGCTCAGCCACATTGTCATGAAGTGTTTTACTTCCTCGCCTGAAGCAGTGTTGTCAGATTCAGAATAAATTTCCCGCTCAAAGCCCCGAAATTTCCCGATTGCTTGCAAAATTTCCCGCCAAGGAAGAATATCAATAATTAATTAATTTAATTAATGATTAATTAATTAATCATTATATTAATAATTTCAAGTTAAAATCAAATAGCTATGAGCAATCAATCAGAAGTACATCTTTTCCTGCGGGAGGAGAAATCTATCATAGGGCTATCCTTCTATTTTCGAACTGTAGTTTAATTGGTATAAAGAGAAATATACATTTTCTGTGTGTGTATTCTACTTCCAAGCATATTCTTTCTTCCTACCCCTCACTTCAACCGAACATTTCGTTAATATATAGTAAGCGAAGGGCCATAAACCCTCCCTCTCTTCTTTCTTTTCGCAGAAAATGGATATTGAGTTCCATTTGGTTCGGTTTATAAACCTCTCTTGCTGTTCTGGTTCTATTGATCCTTAAAGACGCTTCCAATCTATGTATTATTCCAAGTACAAAGAGATGAAGACAAGGACTGAGAAAGAGATGACATGCAAAGGAAGAAAAGTTGACATAATTTCCCGTTTTCTACCAGAATTTCCCGCATTCCCGCCAATGTTAAGAATTTCCCGTTTTGCGGGAAATTTTCCGCCATCTGACAACACTGGTCTGAAGCGAAACAACGCCCTCCTAGATGCCTCTTCAAGAAATCGACATTCCCAATTCTGCCATGCCTTAAGAGGCCTCATCCCGGCGAAATTAAAATACCGCTAATTTTACAGTAATTATGTGATATCTTCAAATAGATAAAAGATAATTGAAATGTGAAACAAGAGCGCCTTAGATAACAATATTTTGCGTGAGGTACCGTTATCACAAGTCGCCTAGTGGCTTTCCGTTTTGAGCCGTTTAGAAACGCGAAAATAAATGCCGATTTTCAAAATGACTCGAAATCGAAAGCAGATAAGTGAGTCATAATAATGGTATCTCATGTAAAATGATATTGTCTAGGGCGGTCTTGTTCCACATTTCGATTATCTTTTTTTTTTTATCTATTTGAAGATATCACATAATTACTGTAAAATTAGCGGTATTTTAATTTCGCCGGGATGAGGCCTCTTACGGCATGGCAGAATTGGGAATGTCGAATTCTTGAAGAGGCATCTAGGAGGCCGTTGATCACCGGGATGAGGCCTCTTAACGTGATCCTCCTGTTCTCCTGAATCAGTTCCTCCACGTGAGCTCTGTTCAAATCTGTTGATGCCGTGCTGGGCGGCCACTGCGCTCCTCGTCGCTGACGTTTTCTCTACCAGCAACAAAATTTCGACACCATTCTCCGACATCCTGACGAAACATTACAGTCTATCTGTAAACCTCTACCAACTGCTAATGAATTTCAGCAGCAGTTATGTCTACATGTTTCGCTCACAGAAATCGAATAACTGAGTGGACTTCCTCGCGAAACCAGTTTTTCAAACGAGTCACTATTTGTGTTTACCTACAACTACCGCCGTAGGTAGTGGGTAGCTGAAACTGTTCACAGTTGCCAACTCCATATATTATAATTACTACACTTCTCATTTTTCTATAACAGATGAAACGCCAGAAATATCGGTCTTGTAAACTTAAGCTTCTGATCCTCCTTCGCATTACAAGTTGCACTAACTTCTACAACTAGTGAAGACTCATGATATGCACACAGAACTCTTTAGGATCTATGGTTACAAGTGCGTGATAGCTGCTGTTAAAATCTTGGAACAATAATAACGATTATAAAAAGAAGAGTGGACTCTACTTCAGTGAGGTAACAATGAAATGTTTTTGCTAAATAGTAGCTTGAAGTTAGCCTTCAGAAGAGTCCAAATGTTGTCGAGATCTACAGAGTTACTATTCCAAGCAACCACAATGTTCGCCACACACTAGTCTCTGTTAATGCTGAAAGAAGGCTTTAGCATCTACAAAGATGTTTCATCCCCAAATAGAAACCCATTTACACTTAATAACTTGGAAATACTTTTTTCTCTTCTATTTGATGCTTAAGGTGGTAATGAAATATACCAACAAACTGTAAGAGAAGGTTTCTTATATCAAAATAAGAGAAAACAGTTCATATGGACTGTGGGGTAGATTGAGTAGTTTCTGGGCTAGGGCCATCCCAAAAAATTTAAGAAAAATATTGCAACACGCGTTATTTCGAACACGAGGGAAACCCTTAAAGAAAATCTTAAAATAATATACTTTCAAAATCGATTCTTTTTTTTTAACAAAAGTCATCTTGGAACTTATTTCTAAAAAGCGGTGTAATCTATCCTTTGCTCTTCAGTGATCTTAGGTCCATCTAGAGGAGATCATTCAAAAGCCTAAAAGTAAATATTGATCATATTTCGGCAACATCAATCATTTTTAAAAATAAAGTTATCGTGGAACAGGGTACTCTTTCGCTATTACAAGATTTTAACCCCAAGGTGTGGTGAGCATATATATGTATATAAACGGTGTTCTGCGTTTTGTCAAAATCGATAATTCTTACTCAGATTTTCGTGAAAAATTGATTGTTTGCATAATTATGTTCAAATTTACAGTAGGGATTGATGACCCCGTTATTCTTCATGAAATGCAACTGCAAATAATAGAGTTATCTCGGAAAGTTGGAGGAATTATTTATCGTATTTCATTAAAATCGAACATGTTTTACGGAGTTACTGTGGAACAGGCAGACAGAGAGACACATACGCAATCGAGTTGAATGGTGGAAGCTCGCTAACGCCCGCTTTAATCTATCCAAGTTGCCTTCTTATTTCATATATTCCATTTTCAAACTTGTCCTCAAGCGTAGGGGAGAACCCTTTTATGACCATCGCTTACTTTGTTTCCCTGTTCCTATTCTCATACAAATTATAAATGTTTTCTTTCTCCTTTCTATAACTAGCTACATGAAACGGAATCCGATACACGTACTCTCGCCGGGAATCGAATCCCTGCTCCCCTACAATAGATGCGAGAACGCCAACGATTTAAGTACAATGTGGCTCGAAGGAACTATTATCAAGAAATTACAATTTTCCTCTGAATTGTTTGCTACTTGCTTACTTGTGATGACCCCAATTATTTATTGGACCAAAGTAAAAGTATTAAATGTGATAACATAGCTTAATTAAGGGGAAGAAACGAAAAGACAAGGCACTCTGACATTTAAATGGGAACAAGGGATACTTTCTTAAATAGTCACAATTTCTAAAGCTCAAACAGACATATCATCAATTGAAATGGTTTACTTTCTCAAAAGAAACGGGCACATTGCAATTGAAATAGGTTACTTCGCGGAAAGAAATGGATATCCAGAAACGCTCACAGGATTTTTCCAAGTAGGGCCAAAAAACCAACACAAGGAGGAAAGTCGCGAATATAACACTTCACGTAAAGCAATTATTATTAACGGACATTATCCGGACATCATAACTTTATTAACTACAGTGAATATATTGATGCACGTTGCATTGCATAATATTGTTGACAATCATCACATAACTATTAGTTACATAAATATTTTAAATACTGTAGTGAGTTAATAAGTAAATCTAATATGTTTTGACATGTATTTCGAAGAAGTGAGCCTCTTCCGAACATTCAGAGGGACAATTGCCTTCCGCTGCGGGCGTCCATGGACATATCATCAATTAAAACGAACTATTTTCTCAAAGGAAATAGACACATCGTCAGTTGAAATTGATTAGTTTCTCAAAACAAACGGACACATCGTCAGTTGAAATTGATAATTTTCTCAAAAGAAACGGACACATCGTCAGTTCAAATTGATTATTTTCTCAAAAGAAACGGACATATCGTCAGTTCAAATTGATTATTTTCTCAAAAGAAACGGACACATCGTCAGTTGAAATTGATTAGTTTCTCAAAAGAAACGGTCATATCGCCAAAAGCAAGGAAAATAATGAATTCGCTTTTTCGACCCATAACAGAAAACCAAAGACAAAATTAATCCAAATATGACGGAAACTCAATATTTAATTAAGAATTCTTCAGTGTTGTTGACATTGTCCAATGTTTGAACAATTGCCTTTAACGGAAGAACTAGCTTGTAGTTTTTGATGAAATGATCGTTTCCTGTTTCTGTCGATATACTGTCCGTTCTTTTGGGGGAAGTAACCGTTTCGTTTTGAATTGTATGGCATTGTGACCGTTTCAAAAATTGTCCTAGACCCACTTCAATTAAATTAGATTAATCCAATATAAAAAGAGTTACAAAATTCAAATAAAGTTTATAGTTAATCCAGCTTAGAATATGCAGCTAGTGTTCCTAAAGTAAATGAGTCATTCGCGTTCAGCACAGTGGCGCCGATTTTTGTAAAACTTTTGAGAGCCCCATTCAGATATGTGAGAATTGTTGCCAGATATATATTTAACAACAGATCAATGAGGATATACTTGTAAATACAAGTACAGGAGCTCAAACAAACACTGGCGGGGAGCTCAGCCCTCCCAGATCGGCGCATTCATTGAAGAAAACATGAGAAAAAAATATAATAGTAATATTCTAAAAGTGTTTCTTGAGGGAAACTAAACATTTGTCCCATCATATTTCCTCGAATGGTCCCATTATTCCAGTCCAATAGCTGATAGAGAGTTATCCGGTTATAAAGTGCCTCATTCCTGCGAATTTCTATGTAGATTACACAATGTTAATCACTTTATACACCTCCTTGTGCCAATGTATCCTGTCCAATGTAGAATCAAAAGTGGTTACAAATCTATCTAGACATGAACAATTTGAGGGGGAAAATAGAACCAAATATAATAAAACAGAATCCATTGTGGTTCTCAAATTACAAGTTTTATTTCTCTTTCTTTAGGTTATTTTGCAACACACTATTTATGACTAACTTGAAGGAAAAATCCGTTTGGGGAAAACCCAATACAGAAAAGAAACACAGCAGCGATATTGAAGATAAATGCATAACAAATGTATGTCTATTTACATACGTTTACTTGTATGACCAGTAATTACAGGTTTAGGCAAGATTTATGAAAACATGTATCTCGTAAACAGAAAATTTATAAAGTTTTAATTAACTAATTAAAACCGTTGAAGATTGTTCCAATTCATGTCAATGAATGTTCTACAGTAAAAAACAGACTATATTTCATCAACTCACTCGAGATTTTCAAGTTTTCTATTTACATAACCAAAAATGGATTGTCACTTATTTTTGTCAATTTAATAGATAAATTGATGTATATATTACCATAATTTCTTATTGAAGTATATTACGTTGTATGTGGAGTTTGTAACTACAAAATGAAGTAATATTAACTGTTTAACCTCACAAATAATAAACCAGGTGTTAAATTGTACTTAATGGCACAATAGCTCTTATCAGGTGACAAGTATGTTTCTAATAACCATTATAATGTAATAGATGTCACCATCGTGCATATCATTTAACTCAGAATCCTGTAAAAATCTTAATACTTGTTCAAACCTAATGAGGATCCCATTATGACTAATGATAAATTTAACGAAGCGATCAGTTCACTTAACAAAAAGATGAATAGTGGCTATTTGATTAGGTTAAGTTTAAATGGACGGGTCATTTGAAAAGGGGAAACATTTTTCACTTTTAACAAAACGATGTTTTATAGCCATTCAAAAGACAAATCTATTGCATCCACTGAGAAATAAACTTTATAATCACATTGTGTTGACAAATATTTAATGACATAATAACAAAAGTTTAAAGAAACAAAATACAGTCGGAGTTCAAAAGGTGTGGAAACACCTTAATAAGTGATAAACGCTGCAGCGTATAACCAAAGTATCAATGTTGGTGGAACATAGGAATGAGGGGAAATGTTTGAGAACACATCACAATGACGTCCGTCATCTCGAATTTAACACAATTGTTTTCAATGGAAACCATAACATGTGATGTGTCAGAATTTCAATTTCTTATGAAAAGTTTCAGCGATGAAGTTGAAACTGTTTTTTGTCGTGTCCTCAACAGAAGGGTTAGCCATACGGCAAGTACTACTAACTGTTATGTGTTCAATGTGTTCCGTATTCCAGTTGATTGTCAGACTTCCCGGTCACGCAAAATCTTTCGCAAAGTATCGGCTGTAACGTTGGCACAATTGTCCACAATTCGTTCCTTAAAACGCTGAATGAAAATTTCTAATTTTCACCACATACACAACAGACTTTACATGGCCTTACAGGTAGTACGTAGTTCAGTGAGGTCAAGCTAGGAGAACGAGAAGGCCATTCCACAGCACCTCGCCGACCAATCCATGCATTAGGAAACTCCTTATCGAGGCGCTCACGTGTCACGAATGGGCGTCATCGTGCTGAAAACCATTAGGGAATGACACATCATTCCACAGCAGTGATGATAAGATATCGTTTTATAACATTCGCTATTAATATAATCCATTGCTATTAATATCCCGTCGATGAAGAATGGACTCACAACACGAGTTATCCACATATCATATTATATCACCACCTTACCGGGAACACCTACGGATGCGTCAAACCAATGGAGATTACTATTCGACCAGTGCCACACGTTCTTTTTGTTAACCTTATCCGACACATAAAGTTTACCTCATCAGTAAACAAGACGTCAGAGACAAGTGTGATGGTTTGTCCTAGCTGTTTTGTGGTCCACTGAAAAATTCCAGACGACGATCTAGATCATCAAGGAGCTGGTCAAGTTGCAGCTTGTAAGAGTGCCAATAATTCACTGGCGTAGTGTGCGTGATTGATGTGGAATTAACACCACTTTCGTGGGCTACACTACGCCTGTTTCTCTTGGGACTTTTACTCAATGATGCCAACGCTGCCACAGTTGTTGCCTTATCTGTTGCCATGATTGTTGTATCAGTCTTGGGTCGATCTGCCACAGAGCCGGTTTCTTGGAATTTCTCCAGCACTTTGAACACAGTACCATTGCTGATGGGAGTTTTTGTTTTTTCGGATGACGGTGATTAAAATCGTCTGCTGTCACTCTGGTATTTGGTTTTCCACAGATCAGCATGATCTCAATGCGCTGTGTATGTGTGAAGGTCATCTTCTGCTAGTAAGTATCCCATAACAATACAAAAAGGAAACAGTTTAACTTCGTAATGGTAAGCGCAAGAGCAAGAATAACAGTACCATTCAATTCCTACAAAAAATTGCTATTCAAATGACATCACATGCTATGGATTCTATTACGTAAAATTACGTAAATTCAAGATGGCGAACGACATTGGGATATGTCCTCATTTTCTCCCCATCCCTAATTCCCAATTACAGTGTCACTTTGGTT
Organism: Thermobia domestica; assembly: GCF_964235325.1. NCBI lineage: Eukaryota > Metazoa > Arthropoda > Insecta > Zygentoma > Lepismatidae > Thermobia > Thermobia domestica. The sequence continues at coordinate 57,514,058 of NC_137456.1, read as the reverse complement.
ATACGTTGCAGTGTTTATCACTTATTAAAGTTTGAACAGCTTTACAGAAGTGTGACAATGTGAATGATAGCAGAGGAAATGGAAATCGGTCGTGAGATGGCCTACCTCATAGTGGCCTAGGATTTGGATAAACACAAGTTTATCTGCCGATTCGTGCCCCACACTTTCACGCCAGCACAGATGCAAGTTCGGCTTGACGCCTGTGGAGACTTCATCGACATGGCGGATCGAGACCCAAATTTCCTTAAAACTATCGCCACGAGCGATTAGACCTGGTGCTTAAGGTACGACCCCGAAGGCAAGCATCAATCTATGGAGTGACGGGGTTCAAGGTCGCCGAAAAGCAAGAAGGTGCGCAGTGAGAGATCCCTTATCAAGACACTGCTCATGACGTTCTTCGATTCTGAGAATCTCATCCATAAAAGAAAAAAATCCTCCTTGAAGGCACCACGTTAAATGGCGCTAAGTATATGGAAGTACAGAAACATGTGCTGCAACGAATCGAGCTGATACGCCCCCAGTACACCAAGCAAAGTGACTAGACCCTGCTTCACGACAATGATCGGTCACACACTGCCTTTCTGTTGCAGTATTTCCTGACCAACAGAGGAATTGTGTCACTCAATCAACCACCCTACTCCCCAGTCTTGTCTCCCCCGAACTTTTTCTTGTTCCTCATATTGAAATCAGCCCTGAAGAGCCAGGGGGTTTCGGACATCCAATGTAATGTTACGACCTAGCTGAAGGCCATCCCTAAAGACGAGTACATCAGGAGTTTCCATAACTTGTGTAATAAAACTATAAAATAAGTTTAAAAAAAAGAAAGATGAGTGACACACTACGGTGATGTTCAAAGCAGTTCCTCATCAGTAGGGGACTGTAATAAAAACTATAACATAAATTTTAAAAAGTTAGCTCAACATATTGCAAAAAGAAATATATCAAAAAAAGTTTTTTGTCAAATAACTAACATTGTTTTCTAATAATTATATGTAAAAAAAATGTGTATGTATATTTAAATTAGGTTACAAAAAATTTTGAATAAACAGTCACTTATCGTGGACTAATAAAGTTCTCCGGCAGTCACGTAGCGTAAAAAGTAATTAAGTAAACAAACAAAGCTATTATAAAAAACCTCAAGGTCTAACTAAAAAAATTATACCATATAAAAAGGTAAGGGAAAGTTCTACAACAAGCAAGATTTTATTTTACACGATTTAAAGATTAAAATACAAATTTAGATTATGCTCTTTTGCAGGAGGCCAATTTGACAAACTTGGAGCCTTATATAAATGACAGTGTTTTTGGTACAAATGAAAAATACAATTTACGGTATCAATGTTAATTTTTTACCCATGTTGTGCAGATGCTGGTTTATTACTTGATGAGATGCTGGTTTGTTGCCGTGATGATTTTTGGACCTCTCCTTCACCTTTTTATATGGTATAAATTTCGTCAGTCAGACCCTGAGGTTCTCCATAACAGCCTTGTTTGTTTACTTAATTACTTTTTACGCTACGTGACTGCGGAGAACCTCATTAGTCCACAATAAGTGTAACTGTTTATTCAAAATTTTTTAAACCTAATTTAAATACACATACACATTTTTTACATATAATTATTAGAAAACAATGTTAGTTATTTGACAAAAAACTTTTTTGATATATTTCTTTTTGCAATATGTTGAGCTAACTTTTTTTTTTTTTAACTTATGTTATAGTTTTATTACAGTCCCGCACTGATGAGGAACTGTTCTTGAACATCACCGTAGTGCGTATCACTCTTCTTCTTTTTTTAAACTTATAGTTTTATTACACTTGTACAGCCGTTTCCAGAAGTGCATTACCATCAACGGGGATTCCTTCGAACGACAATAACTGCTGTTTCAAGTAAGGCAACAGTCCATTCGAAATATAGACGACCAAACTTTCTGGACAGAGCCTGTATATATACTGTTAATCATTAGATTGTATATATTATTGTTGGTTGTATCGGTTGTTGTTTAGAGTACATACCTGTAAATAAATAAATGAATTAATATGCTCCAACAGATTAAAAGCTATATATAATTATTGATAACGAACGAAGTCTCTAGTTAGATCGTAGACCATGTGAGTTGGTGGTGGACAACATCGTGTCTGTGGATTTTCTCGAGTTTCTCCCGTTTCTTCCTACATGCTTATTCCATAAACTATTTCATAATTAATCACTTTCATTAATCATTCATTTCATTAAGAGTCTGCCTCACTAAAAATAATACAAAATTTACCATTATTCTTTTGCTTGTTTATTCATAAGTGAAAGAAGATAATGAAATGCAACTTACCACAATCATAGATGTTTTTCTACAACAGAAAATATGAACTGAAGGATTTTCAGTGTTGCTATCCATAAAAATTACAGTGTTGCCAAAAACAACGCCCCTAAAATTTAAGTTAAGGCAACGACTGGAGGAGTGAAGTCTACTGCATTTGATACGTATCATGTTGTTTTCTGTGAACTACTTTTTAAATAATAGTTGTATTTAGTTTGTAATAAACAAAATAGTTTTAACATACAGTTATTAAAACTAAATAATAATGTTATTTAAAAAGTAGTTCACAAGAAACCAAAACAACATGATACGTAACCAAATGCAGTTGAGATCGTTCCTCTAGTCGCTGTCTTAACTTAGATTTTAGGGGCGTTGTTTTTTGGCAACACTGTATTTGTTATGGATAGCAACACTGAAAGTCCTTCAGGTTCATATTTTCTGTTGTAGAAAAACATTATCTATGATTGTGGTAAGTTGCATTTCATTATCTTCTTTCACTTATGAATAAACAAGCAAAAGAAAAATGGTAAATCCGGAAAGTAAAATCAGAAAAATAAGAAATTCGGAGGAAAAGTCCGGAATTCGGAATCATTCCGGAATTTGAAAAGATTCTGGAGTTTAGAAAATTCCGTAACTTATAAAAATTCCGGAAAATTTTGGCCATCCCTAGGCTAAAGAGCATAATCGTGATACATAAAAAATAGAGAATGTCATTTTATTTTATTTGTGTCATTTCGTTCAGCACGATGTCTATGAATTAATATAATTTATGTCTCATCTTTGGAAAATACTGTATTATTGCTAAATTAAAATTAAATTTAGGAATTAATCATAATTTTGTGTTGTATCTCATTAACTATCCTACTAGCATCATAAAGAAAAAACAATGAAGGAATATTTCAATATCAGTTTGATCTTAACCGGTGCATGATTGTTTGCACAGCATCAATGTTTAGCTTCAATTTTTTTTTTTTTTCAAAATTACGTAGGATTTGCACTCATTCATATAATTTTGTTGAGCTTTAATAAGATTTATTGATTCTTGGATAATTTTCTTTCGTTTTTCGCTAAAAAATATTGCATAACTTTTTTCGCTCGTTTTATTACCCTTCCAAATTTTTTGCAGAATATTATTGAGAAGAAAATTTTCTCCATCTGGCAACATTGTCGATTGCTTCTGTATCGAGATGACGTCAGCTCCCGATCTGATCTGTGGCGCAAACTGATAGGAAACTTGTTAACCTGTCCATCAACAATGTGCGCAGCAAGTAAACCCCAATTACAGTGAATGATGAACGGCGTCCGACAGAGGCAGGCGGGAAAAAATAAGGTAGCCTGCTCAGACAAAGAAGAAAAGGAAACGAAATAAGATATAGATGAATGAAAGAGTACGTAATTGAATACTTGAAGGATCTCTTTTGTAACAACATGACAGGGCAAGCACGAAAGGACAACAAATATCATTGCAACTACCCTTCTTTATTTCCACTTCCTGTCTTTCTAAGGTTTTAACGTAGTTCCATTCGCAAATATCACTTGCTGGTGATGCCGTACGTTGTAGAAGTGAGTGCAACTTTTAGACTTCAAAGTTCCACTATGAATCAGTATGGGAAATGTTATAGGACTGTTCTGTCCATCCATTCGTCTGGCAACAGGAATCAAAGTAAAAACTGTAAAAGAGATAGAAAGATAGTTTTTCATATGGATACAATGTCCCAAGAATAGAAGACTTCACCCTTCTTAACCCTATATTCAAACCGGAAATGGTAGAAATCAACCATATTCGGTTTCAGTATAGAACAAAAGCTATGATAAATAGTGAGAAGATTCAGTGTCCCAGAGGAAGTTCCAATTCCATTATCTATCTACTAAAACCGGAAATGAAGGAAATTACAACTTCCTGTATCCTGATTCCTTAGACACAAGAGTGTCTAATATGCAGCCATATGTTCTTGATTTGGATTCAGCGTCGTTTTCCCTCTATTCCAACCAGAAGTGACAGTTGTATAACTTCCAGGTTTTAATGTTGAATCCCCTAAATTTCAAGGTCTAAGATAATTTCACTTTTTAAAAGAAAGTTGCAGAGAACACTGAACTGATCCCCTTATTCTCACCCCTGGTCAATTCAAATCCGGAGCGATATGATAATTATTAATCCTAAGAGAAGAAATTGTTTGTTTTGAGTACTAACCTAGAATGATTTTCTAAGCTGGAATGAATTTATCCGTAAATGCAGATTTCATATAGTAACTTTCAATGCTCTTCATATAGTAACGTCGTAGCTGAAGGTCTAATCAACCTAGGCACATGGAAAACGAAGTAGGATACTGAGAATAGAACGAAGGTTCAGAAAAGGTTTGTCGTACGCACATCCAGCGAATCATCCCCTCAGAAAAGCGCGGAGGAAAATGATCACCGTTTTATTCTGGTCTGCAATATATTATAAATGAGCTATCACTGTCTTAGATTTCTTCTAAGGAAAATTTGCATCCAACCTACGATTCCAAATTGTAATTCTCTCCAAAACCCTATTGTTTTCTCAACAATCATACACAAAGCAGTGTGTTACTGTACACAGGGCATCCTGGGTGACAGTCTGATGACCTAGTTTCGTGTACATAGAGAAAAATGTTGCATTGACCGTGTGGCCTAATGGATAGGACTTCGGATTCGAAGAATGCAGGTTCGGGTCCTGTCACAGTTCGTTTGTACTCTAATTATTTTACCTTTATTTTGTAGAAGTCTGCCATGCTTTGTAGAAGTATTGCCCAGCTCCGTCAGGGAGAACGGAGCGAGTTAGGTGCTCTAATTCACTCAGATGCTCATGAAACCACGCATCAACAGCTTCAGCAGTATAAATGTTTGCATCGTCACCTTAGAAAAATTGCGTCATTCAATGCTTTGAAAGCTAATCGTTCACAGCTAATTCATGGCTTATTGGATGATGTCCCAAATTTTGGGAGGTGCAATTTAATTTAAATCCGTATAGAAGTAAATACAACCATGAGCTGTACGAATTGTACAAGAATGAAGACATAGTTACGTATGTAGGGGTAAAGAGGTTGCGATGGCTCCGTCACCTATACAGAATGCCAACAGAAAGTGTAGCTAAAAGAATATTTGAAGAGAAAATGGAAGGCAAGAGAAACCGAGGAAGATCAAAAAGCAGATGGTGAGAGATTCAGTATTAGGATATATTAGGGAACTGAAGATTCGAAACGGAAAATCGACTGTGGAAGCAGATCCTTATACCCTATGGAAGCCAAGGGTCGGCTAAGAGCTGTAGTGCAGTGAAAGAAGTATTTAATGCTATCACATTGAACGAAATTAGACAAAATCCCATAATTTTAGATAACATCTTGCAGTCCGATGAAGCTTCTTTCAAAGTATCTGATCATATTAACAGACATAATTCTCCTTACTTGTACAGTGACATTTAACATTAGAGAAACAACTATACCAAAATCATGACACTGTTTAGGGTGGAATTTCAAGTTCTGGTGTTTTAGAGTTTTTTTTTTAAGGGGGGGGGGAAGGATAGGATAGTCAAAGCGAGAAGTAACTCGAAATTCTAACGAATCAAGTTGTTAGAATTACAACAACAGCTGATTACAACAGCAGCCTAATTCACATGTTTATTTCCAACAAGATCGGACCGTGAATATCTCGATGAAGTATTTCCTGAGAAATAAATTAACCAAAGAGGGTGAGTTGATTAATTGTTCATCTGACTTCTTTACCCAGTGGATTTTTTCATTTGAAGAGTACTTAAGAACAAAGTTTATAGTCGAAAACCGCGAAGTGTCGGTGATTTGAAAACAAAAATACACCAGAGATGTTTTTCGAAAATGAGTAAAATAGTTTGTCAAAGAGTAAAAGGTAAACTTCAAAGTTATGCAAATTGTGGTGGACAACAACAACAACAAACAAATGAAATCTTTAAATTTTACGTCTCACTCTTATGCCCGCTAGGCTAAAAGAGACGGGATGGTGAGAAACGAATGAAATGAAGAAAGTGAGAGGAAACGGGAAGACCCGAGGAAACCTACTCACACAGGGTTTAACCACCACAAAGCTCACTTGGCGCGAGCTGGGATCGAACCAAGGACCCCGTATACCAGAGGTGAACGCTCTACCACTGAGCCGAACGAAACAATAGTCAATAGTGTAGGCACTCAGGTTCCCTTGCCCCAAAAAGTTCAAGGGACAAAAGTCGACTGGAGAAGTGTTTACAACATTCTTCTTTGATAAGGATGGAGTCATATTCATAGACGCCCTGCCCAAGGGTCAGACATTTAATGCAGAGTTTTACTCTGGATCAGTCACAAAACACAAAGACAGATTGGAAGTGCAACGCCGCAGAAAATTGAAAGAAGGAATTCTGTTCCCTTAGGACAATGCCTCTGTCCATCAAGCACTGCAAACATAATTGGCATTGCATGATCTATAGGGTTTCAATGTCTAGATCGTCCATCTTATTCTCCAGATCTAGCTCCGTCAGACTACTGCTTATTCTCGAAACTCAAATAACACTTGAAAGAACTCCATTTTCGATCTGATAAGAGGTGATTAGTACTAAGGAACAGTGGTGCGATGAACAAAAATTGGAGCAGCGTGCAAGAAAGTATATTGAACTTCGGGGGAAGTTTGTAGAAAAAAACTGTACAATTTCATCATTCCAAGTGCACTCCTTCTGGGTTAGGCCACGAACTTTTCAGCAGCTCCTCGTATATAATTACAATTACAAATACTTAACAAAATTACAGTTACTTAACGTACAATAAAAATCGTCTACCACTAATACACTGTTGAATCCTAAGAGCGCACGCGGAGTGGGAGAGGAGATTATATATAGAGAAACCGCTCTCCATCCAAGTCCAGAATCGATTAGATGCAGAATCGACTATAGACTAAGCTCTACTAATCAGTAGAAATGACTTCGCGATTGGGAGTGTTACCATCTCCACACACTTCAAAGGAAAAATTCCCTGCAGTAATATCAGTATCAGATTAACTAAAAAACTGATAACAATTCCAGAAAACTGGGACGTATAGCAACCCTCTTGATCACCAAGGCTTTAAATCGAAACAGCAAAACGTTGAAAGTTTATTATTATTATTATTATTATTAGCTTCTTTCTGAATGGAAAATTCTAAATACATCAAAACCAATACTCATTTCACACAAAAAACTAACTATTAATTAATTTTGATCAAAACATAGACGACTTCTACAAAATAAAGGTAAAAGTACTAATCGACCGTGACAGGACTCGAACCTGCAATCTTCGGATCCGAAGTCCGACGCCTTATCCATTAGGCCACACGGTCAACATGTACAGTTGCTTGAAACTAGGTGATTAGAGCCTTGTGAGCCCTGTGTACAGATATATACTGCTTTTGTGTGTGTGTTGAGGAGACAATAGATTTTTGGAAACAATTACAATTTAGAAACGTAGGTTGGGTGCAAACTATCGTTTTTTTAAAAATATCTAAAATACATGTAGTGATAGCCAGTTTATAACACACTGTGGACCGATAAAAAAGAATCATTTTCCTCCGCACTTTTCTGAGCGTTCGGATATCTCAATGTGCATACGGCGTAACTTTTCTGAATTTTCATTTTGAGTATCTTACGTCTTGTTTTATGTACCTAGGCTGATTCAATTACGAACATTCGAAAGTTATTATATAAAATATGATTTTTTTTTTCTAAAAATCGACTCGGAAACAACATGTGATGATTTCAGGGGATTATCCGGGAAAGATTTCTCCCCGGAGCTACGAAATTCCCTAAGAATATTTATATTTTCGCAGTACAACTTTTCCTATGTAGAAAGTTACCCCTAGAGTTGTCTTCTGAAATTATTACTGGTTCCTTTGCAGAATGGGTATTAGTAACCAAAAAATTTAAAAAAAATACATAGTTAAAAGTGTCTCGATTCAGATTTAATATGACGGCCAGCTATAGGCCTACCCTTTATGTTACACGTGGAATTAAAGAAAAGAAACAAACAGAACATGCTTTAATTTTTATTCGTGCTCCGAATGTGAACTGTGAGGAGTCATTTAACTATCACTAATCTAAAAGATTTTACAATTTCAGTTAAAATCTTAAACTTCGAAATATATGGATGAGTGGGACTCAAAATTAGCTTATTTCCTATTATATGAGCCTTCATCAGGCGCACCGACGCATAGCCACAGATATACAGGCCTTAGAGCGCTGACATCACGAGGCTCATACGTCATAACCGGTAGGGCCAAGTCATATTAATATCGCACTGTTGTTTGTTTGATGTTTTATTGTAAATTGTGAAGATAAAACACACCATTGTAAGCAAAATAGTAGCAGTTGTAATAGAAGCATTAGAAGATAACGTTAAAAATAAAAGGTAAATCAATATATTTAGCTTAATCTTTAAATATAATATAGAGTTAATAACTCCAGCAGCACTTTTGATTTCATAGCTTCATCTACAGCATAAATAGAAGAGATTAGTTTTAATATCTGGTTCGCGTGCCTTTGTGGTAATTTATCGATAAGGATCGTAAAAATCATAAATTATACAACACTTATTTATTCTTGCGCCGGCAAATAAAAGAGTGAATGACATGTATACTATAGCCTGGAAAGATAAGATAGATTCATTATTATAGACTGTAAGTAGTCAATATGAATCAAAAGTTCTGAAATAGACTTTAATTGAATATGGTACGTCCACACACCTACAAAAATCTATTTTCAAGAAGTGTGAACAATGAAACACTGCAAAGAATTTGTGTAGAATTTTTTTTAGTGTATTAGGTGCATTATGAACAGTGCACACAGCTACACCTTATACAATACCTGTACTCAATTATATAAATGCACGTCGGAAATTAACCATTTTAAAATTACATATGAGTTGTTGAAAAGCAGCCATAATATATCGTATCAATTGTATCATGATTATTTAAATTTTTGAGTGCGTATTTAGTTTGATTTTTCTCATGAATGACTTAGCGGTGTTCATTAAGTTGGGTGCGGATAAACAGCCTGTTCCAAATTGACTTTAATTACTTACCCTTCTTTTTTTAACCTAGAAACACTCTTAGTACCTAAGATCGTGTTTAATATGCGGCGTTGCATTGCCCAACACGAAACCCTACCGATGATGTCACATTTTTGTCCACAGGCCTGTATATCGGTTGATACAACCGAAGGCGCAAACGCTAATAAGTAATCCAAGAGAGCTATACCGCGTATCGTAATGAATCAAGACTCCTTCAGGGAAGTACTGCTTCCCGAAGTAGGAACTAAATACACGGTTCTGATTGGTTGATGTTATCCGTTTCTCGCCATGTTACATACATATAGCTGCTGTCAATCCTCCTGGTCGAGCGTCCTAGTACAATGGGCTCGTAATGGAGATCGCTTTTGGTGTGGGTTCAAACCCGCCCCAAGGAAAGATTTTTTAATTTTTCTAAATTTTCTTCACATTTTTTCATTAAAATAAGATGAAACTAATATTTAAAAGGTGATTTACTTACGTTTCGCGTGCAGTTTTGCTATACGGATCCATAGTAAGTATTAGTAGTAGGAACGCGTTAGAAGCCTCGCAGGGCTCATTTTGTTCCACCTTGAGCTATTGTTTAGCTTAAGGAAGGAACAGCTTTTTCTCCTACTCTTTTACGATATTCTATTCCGATTCGGTCGTTTTATGGCTTCATACGTTAAATTGGGATCCATAATATAAGTAGTAGTAGGAATGGGCTAGAAGCCCCGCAAGGATTCGTTGGGTTCTGTTCTCAACATAAAATGGACAATTAATTCCACTTACCTTTACAGTTTGTACAGTCCGCAGCAAAAAAATCTGCAACATGAGCATGTAAGTTTATTGTGAAACGACGAAGTTTCTTGCTCCAAAATAAGTGTGCAGGAGAAGACGCCGAGATTTCTCCTGCGTGATTCGTGCCACGTAGACGTTATGTTGATTCCCTGGGTTCTTAGGCGTAGTTTCAGAATAAACTTACATGCTCATGTTGAAGATATGTTGCTGCGGATTGTACAAGTCCCCTATTGTTTTTTTTTAAAATGTGTACGATACTTTCTTGACTACTTAAACACCACTATCAACTCATTTCCCCTGTAAATCATCTTGTTGTTTGCCACTTTTGGCGTCCCAATACCAAACAGTTACCCTACCTTAACCCTTTGTTATAAATTTAACCTCAACTGCTTCCTTGTGACCAACTTAAAACAGCTGGCTAGGGTAGCGCGCGAAAAAATTACTTCCGGAAGTATTACTCTTCCGAAAGGGTCGTAATGAAACCCCGGGCATTTACTCCACACCACGCTCCGCTCGCCTTCACAGCCAATGCTTCCCATTTTACACAAGCTGGGTGAAATCTTACACCGTACCCCAACAAGAATAAAATAAGTAATAAATCTCTCCCCGCCGTGAATCAAAATCGGCCCCTCTATTTGGTAATTAGGACACCTTACTCTTTCTCATCTCTCTTTAATGTAAGTACTCCACTGCGGGTCTTTTCAGTATTAATGCCCTGTATAACAATAACGCTGTCCAAAATTTAAGATTGGATGTGAAATACCGGTACTAATAAACGAAATGGAGATACCAAAGGACAGAATGTTGTCCATCACAAACGTACTTGCCCAGGAATCGAATCAGGGACCTCACTCACAAGAGATAGACGCTCTACTACTGAACCACAGTGCTACCAGCTATAAACTTGAAATTTGGACAGGGCATAGAATTTGTGATGTAAAATGTCTCACTGAGAAATAACTTTCGGAAATTCGACGGGGAAGGAGGGAACAGAGGTGTGGCGATTATTAATACGGTCGGGCATGCAATTGTTAAAATAAGATTACCTATCTCGAAATCCCTTAAACTATTAAAGAGAAAGAACATGAAATAGATAAATGGATGCAGATTTATTATGCGGATGCTTAGATTTGTAGAATTTACGGAAGAAATTTGAAATAATATTTAAATAGAGTAATGTGTAAATAATGGAAATATGGCGTGCACTTACCTCTGAGATGCGTGTTTATATAAAAATATAGAAATGTGTAACGATCTAAAAAACGATCGTTACAAATCTGATTTGTTTGGACTACATTGTCATTACTTGATTCTTTTGTAAATACTTGTTCATTTCATTTTAAGATTTGCTGTTACTAATTTTTAAATGTTATTATCAATTTTCAACTCAAATTTTATTAAAATGTGTCGATAAATTATGGTTTTCTGGAATACTAAATGAATCACTGGGCGGAAAGTGCTTTAAATTCTGTATACATGCATTTTTATCTTTTTCTAATTATTGATCGATTGAAAGATATACAAAATAAACAGTGAAAGTTGATAAACGTAAAATCGAATTAATTTGACATTTAAAGCCAAGTTTTTAAGTGCTATTTAATCAAACTGCCATAAAATATTGAAAATTATATTATTTTGTGCAGTAACAATATAAACGGTAAGACGTGTTTGTGGAATATCGTTGAGATGTACTATAATATTAGTTGCTAAGAGCCTAGCCCCGCCTACTTCCGTATCCTAGACTAGCAGCGTTCACCCCGCTTCGCTGCGGTCACCCCGGAACGCAATAAACTTTGTTACTTAGATAATTTTTACTTTTTCGCTTTCAAGTGATATGATAAAAACCATAGAAGATTGCAGTAAATCTTAACATTATATCGCCTGTCATTTATGTTAACCCGCCCCGCTTCGCTGCGGTCATCCCGGTGCTGGCATATTGTAAAAGTGTCTGTAAAAATAAGCAAATCAATTAAAAAATTTTAAACAGAAGATTCAAGCTATTTTCCGCTGTATATCGCCTGTCATTTATGTTAACCCGCCGAGTGACACGGTCATGCGGGTTGCATATAAATACGTTTATTTTTACCTATGATGAACTAATAACAAAGGATTTGTACGTTATGGACACTTGAATGGTCAATTATCTCAAGACACTGGTAATTAAAAATTAAAGTGATATGATAAAAACCATCTAGGGTCCAAATCCTAATAACCCCCCAAAAATGAAAGAAATTGGTTCAGCCGTATTAGCGTGATGAGCGGACAAAGGATTTTGTACGTTCTCTTTTATATATATAGATGATTCCTAATGTTAAATTATTAAGTTAGATTTTACATGAAATAACTATTTTATTAAATAATGAGTTTCCTGAATCTGGAAGGCTAATATTACAGCTTATGTTCAAAATACGAGATGGATGTTTTTAAATACGTATTCTTAACCGTTGTTATACAAATCTCCGCAGTCATGTACCAATACGTCGCTGTCTTAAAATAATTAAAGAATTAAATATTATAAATAATTGAAGTATATACGTCGAATTCTTTATAGTAAATGAAATAATCAAGGTACTTGCTGTAGGAAGTAAAATGGTTATAAGATAACGGATGTATTCTATAATCCGGATCGTTTGAAAGCAGACAGCTGTAATATAGCTTTTGTATCCTGGTAATTGAAATAAGCATTAAAATTTTTGGAACTGAAATTTGGATTCTGTATTATTATTGTTATGATTGTTAAATGCTGTGAATCTACTTCCACGCATGATATCCGGACCTGCTCGACTGGTGCTAATTGGAATGGAAGTCCGAAATGCAAATAATATAGAAGTTAAGGTTTCTTAGGGCAACGAATGGTTGTTACTATAGAAAGAAAATGAGAAGTACTAGTGAGTGTTATAGAAAATAATTTAGCAGTCACAAATGAAAGTCGAAGATGGTATCCATGTATTCTCCTGTAAGGTTATTGGAGATAGATGTGTAGTTCATGAAATTTTTATAATAAATTACAACTAATATTGTACTAAAGTAGTTTTTAAGCAATCAAAGTAGTTTGTGGTTTTACATCCGATACGGATTGGTACGTAAACAAGTGAATGTGAAGTGTAACATTTTACATAAACACTCACGTTCAGAGAGCCATTAGGCACAGTGTATAAATTAATTGAAGGAGAATTAGGGTGTACGAAAGTGAAGAGTTAAGAAGCGGAACCATTGAAATCTTGTTGATGTAGTATGTATCACACTGGAAGATTATTAATTATGTCCATTCCGGAATTGTGAGCAATGGCAGTAATGTGTGATGTAATGCATAAGCATCAGTGCAAATTGAGGAGAAAGTTGGAACTTCCTGATATTTGGATAGATAAAACACGATACACGATAAAGCCAATAAGACGTCTATTGGATTAAAACATTCACGTGAGTGCTAACAGAAAGAACTTTAAAAGGCAACCAAGTGCACTGGCGGGAAGCGTGCCAAGATAAAACAAACGTACTTTAAAGTGAATCTGCAGTGGAGAATCCAAAGTGCACACCTCAAAAGTGATTCCTGAAGCACAGAAAGTGAATGCAGAGAGAAAGAAGTATGTCTTAATGAATTTGTGTATGGATCCGTATAATAAATCTGCACGGATAAATGTACAAAATCATTGTTAGAATTGGAGGATCAGATTGTATTTATTGAAAATATGGTTAAAGAGTTAGAGAGCAAAGTCAATGGTCGGAATGTATTTGGTGCGAAAAATGTTGTAGCGTGGTTACGTTGACTAAGGTAAGTTTGTTTGCAAATGACGAAATTTTTCGGAATGATAATCTATGTCCGGATGTCTGTAACAACACTCATTCTAACACAACAGTTAGAGCAAGTGGTTAATGAAGTCTTAAGTTGTGAAAGAGATCTAATTGTAGAAGATGCGATTGAAGAAAAGGTAATTAGGGTGGATGATAATGAGTTACCGGAAATCAGGGAATAAAGTGATTCTTGATATCTTAATAATTGGAGTAATGAGATTAAGGAGATTGATAGAGCCATTGGTAGAATTTGGGATAAAACAGAATCAGAGTTTGTGGAACATACAGAGTGTTATAAAACGATTTGGAGAATATATGAGAAAAACAGTGATGAGGAATAGGGAAAGTAAAATGAAATTAGAAGTCCAAGTAAAACACATAGATATAATGCTCAACATAAGTATGCTATTGTACAGAGTGTGTATTATAAAGATCCAGGTATTCGGATAAATTTGTTTTTAACTATAGAGATATACATAATGATCAAGAAAATACTAGTATAGAGTTCGATGAATTCGTGAACTATATTATGAATTATGGGGGAAGCCAGGTAAAACCAGTTAACAATGATTAAGCAACAGTTAACAGATGATGGAAAAATAATCTTACGCAACCTATCACCTTTCAAGAAGTTAGAAAGAGATTAAAAGGTGTCTCATCTGGTTCATCACTTGGATTAAATAAAGATAATAAGAAGGGTATTGATAAGGAGGGTATAGTATATGTATTAGTAAAAGTTTACAATTTGATTAAAACATCAGGATACATTCCAGTTAGTTGGTGACAGAACAAAACTACTCATACCGAAAATTGGAAACGATTTAACTAAGGTAATTAATTGGCGTCCTTTGACATCTCTTCTTTGTTATGTAGAGTTTTCACGGGTATAATCGATACTAGGCCTAGAAGTGTTGTCAAACTTCATAACGCTTAAAAAGATTTCATACCTGGGAACTCGACTCTTGTCAATTCTTTCATGCCAGGCATTATATTGAAGTTAGGTAAAACTGTGAAACCTGTTTACGGTTGTTTAATTGACATGTCTAAAGCATTCGATACACTTCCACATCAAGCAATAATAGAGGACTTGAGCTGTAGGGATATTCCAGTAAATTATGTAAATACAATTGCCAACTTGTATAAAAAAAATAATCAAACTAAATTTAGTAATGCTAATGTTAATATTCAGATTAAGTGTTTTGACAGACAGATCAACTCACTTAGTCCGTTGTTATTCAATTTGGTATTTGATAATATGGTAAGACAGCTAGATGTGAAACAGATGGGTTTTAGCTTTCAGAATATTCGGATCCCCATGCTTGCTTATACCGACGATGTATTATTAGTTGCTAATAAGCTACCAGAAGTGGAGCAAATGTTAGAATTAGTATATGAAGTGGTAAACAAATAAGATATGAAAATAGCAGTGGACAGGTGTTTGTTGTTTGGTGTTAAGCCACACAAAAAATCATGGATCATTGATGATTGTAATCTCAAGTAAGGTAATAGTAGTAGAAATCTCAAGTATATCATCGTCATAAAATAAAATATGACCAAAAATATGAAACATATTCCCTTAACTTTCCTAGTACTTTCACAGAAATGTATTAGGTGAAGTGAGCAGGGGCCAAATATTTTTTCTAACCCCATGCCTCCAGATGGGTTAATCCAACTCTGTCTCCCTCCTGCCCTGCAAATCCAGAACCACAGACTAGAATCTACAGACCGTAAACTCTGTGAAAAACTGGAAAAATAGAGCCAATTAAATATTGACTTGCATGATCCGAATGCAGCTTTGCGATCAACTTCCGGCAAAAAACATTGAATGCATTTTTTTTTAAAGAAATTGTGTAAGGCCGTCAGTCGTAAGATTTTGTGATCTTGAAACTAAATTTATCACATTGACAATCTTGAATCCGAATTTTAAAACAAAGTTTCTGAATAAATTTTTAAATAGCACAATTTCTGAATAATAATAATAATACAAAAGTAGATACTAGAGTACATGGGAAACCGTACACACTAATATCGCAAGCATTACTCTACTATTCTGTAAATGCAGTATTTACAACTTATTCTTTATCAATTAAATGAAATAAAATGCAGAAACCTCACATCAGCATATCTATACAGCCTGTATATATATCTAATCTTTCCTACATAAACCTTGTGCTATCAAATTGTACAAAATCACAAGCTTTCATTTGGGATTTGACTAATTCTACGCAAAGTAAAAATCACAAACACGTTGTAAACGAAGAGAAAAAATTTGCGGGACACTGTCATCGCAAAGGTTCGGAAGAACGATATTTAATCGGCCTCGTTGTATGTCATAAATTGATAGGAAAGATGCGTTACGATCACATAAGTCAATATTTAATCGGCTCCAATGTTACGGTATTTAAAAACAGAGGTTAAAAATTAAGGTGCGTTTTATAGTTCGTAAAATATGATACATATATTACACGAGCACGATTGTACTTTTATACTTGTAAATATATATTGTGTATTAGTGTTACTGTATGCATTGGTTTTTAAAACTTACAAATGTAATAGCTAGTCAGAGGGCTTAAGGTGGGTCCTCAGCAAGGGCGCCGATTTCCCTGTAAATTTGGGGCGGGGCATTCAGATGCAGAAGGTATATATATGAAGATTTTAAGACAAATTGCACTCAAATTATGCCAAATATTGTATATTCATAAATACAAAAGGGGGCCCACATGAGCTTTGGCAGGACCCGGGACCCTTCGTCCCCCCAGGATCGGTGCCATTGGTCCTCAGATCATTAAACTTCTACCAGCATTGGGAAAACCCGTTTGGTCCTTAATAAATTAGAGGAATGAAAATCGATGTTCAGGCTTTTGATTTAAAA
This sequence comes from Thermobia domestica, assembly GCF_964235325.1. NCBI lineage: Eukaryota > Metazoa > Arthropoda > Insecta > Zygentoma > Lepismatidae > Thermobia > Thermobia domestica. The sequence goes on along the minus strand of NC_137456.1, from coordinate 57,497,248 downwards.
TAATTAAAAACGTGTTTATTGATGTTTCTCTAGAATGAAAGGAACAAGGCGGGAAGAAAAAAGAGTAGGGTCGAGCAAGGCCTTAGACTGAGCAAATGGTGGGGGTCTGGGAGCAAAGTCTCCAGCTAGCCGAAGGCTGGTTGTAAAGGATGTGAAAAGAGAAGGTGTGTAAGAGAGTTAAATCCAGACATTAATAAATTAGAGACATTAAATTTTATTTATTTACCTTTCATTTAAAATACATAGTTAAACACATGTTTGGTCTAGAATGGAAGGAAAAGGATGCTTCGTTAAGATGCCCATTGTGCAAGACCTCAAGTCCAGTCGAGTTCTATATAGGTATGAAAGATGCTGAAAGAAGAACGCAAAATACTGCTCATTTGCTAATTACAAGAAAAATCTCTCTTATTCTTCAGTACTTCAAATTTAGAGTTCTGCTGTTCCGAAAGAGCAACTTCTGCCATCTATACGTCGGGGAAGAAACTACGAGGAACTCATCTTGTTTGGTGCTTTAGCTCATAAGAAGAAACAAACTACTTGTTTCTTGTAGTAATTGCAACCTCCATCCTTTCCCTTTTTACCCCCCTTTTTTTCTTTTCTTTCAGGACAAGTATCAGAAAACGATGAAACACATAGCTATTTAATTATTTTAAATGGAGAGTCCGAACTCCAAATTTCATTTTTCACATCTTACATCTTTCGGGACAATGACTTCCATTTGAAAAGCAGCCGTAATGCCACCATCTAGTATAATCATACACTGATCATAGATATAACTTTGGTATTTGGATACAGAGAAGGAATAATCGAAGTAGGCTCTATCTTGTTCTAAAGTACTTTTCGCATTGCAAATTTCACAATTTTCCTTGTCTACTAACAGTTTACTGGGGCTTTATAACAATAGAACTTTAGAATAATACTTTGTTTCGCCGTCACAAGAATTGAATCTGAAACCTTCGAATTGGAAGTCTGACACCTTACCGGTTAAGCCAGGCGACTTTATTATTTTTATTTGTTAGAACCTATAGAGATACAAGCAATATGAGAAAAACGTATACCTTCCGTAGACACTTGTGATTGGGTACTGCTTTGACAACTATAGGCTAAAGTCTTGCTCTTCGATATCTACAAATTATCATAGAACTTGCTCTGTTCATTGTGTTTCTTATAATAGCGGACCGGGTTCGATTTCCGATGGAGACTCTCGGTTCAAAATGTGTAAGAGATTTTTCGTATCAACTATTCTGAGTGAGAATTTCCCTGGGTTTTCCATATTCGCATCAGGCAAATGCCCAATTTACAGATTCTAGGCCACTTTCTTCCTTCTTTCCACACTTTTCCGAATGGTATGTTCGCCTAGGGACAGTATCACTCATATATGACAGGCTTAAGACCATAAATAACGGTAATGTCCAGAAATATGTGTAAATAAACAAATTGTAATAGTGGTAAAAGTATTATATTACAATCATAATGAGTACATTCTTAAAGAATAGAATCTTGAGACTGATTGAAGCTGGGAAATAATTAAAAAATATTCTTACGCACTTCATATAAATGCAGTCTTTTTTGAAACAGCCTTGGGTACCCATCTATTTTGAAAGCTCGCATGTATACACGACTCCAAAAGTGCATTACCACCTGCAATTCTCCCTTTCCTGCAATAGCAGGCAACCCAAATAGCTCAGCGGTTGGGTTGGTTGCAAATTCGAAAGGCGTTGGACCAAACCTCAATTTTGTTACAAATATATCAGTGTGGCAAACTGCAAATAAGAGAATAAAATAAATTGTTAAGACTTACCATTTTATTATCGTGATAGCAATGGATGACATAAAAGTTACAAAATCATCTTACCTAAGCAGTTCAAACAAGGTGAATGGTAAGAAACAGAGATAAGAGGAAAGCAGTTTCTTTCCTTTTTCTAAAAGAAAATCTCGTAAAAAAAAAGAAAAATAATATATAATGTAAAGGTTTAATATAAAAGCCTAACAACCCCAAAACAAACATCCACACGACACAGAAAGAGAAAGAAACACAGAATAAGAAACACCAATGACTTAGCTGACTAGCGGGCCTCTCATACAAGATAAAGAGATGGAACCCTAGTTGTAAACCTAATTGTTATAATAATAATAATAATAATAATAATAATAATTATTATTATTATTATTATTATTATTAAAAAATCGTCTACTTTCCCAATCTCTGACCGTACCTAAGAGCATGTCTGCATATAGCGGTCATGTGAGTACATTTTGTCAATGAGTGGCCCTAAAGGTCAAAAGGGATGCAAATCTCTGAGAGAGGAACAAAAAACTTTCTTATGATAAATTCTAGGAGAAAGTTCGAACAATTTCTTTTGACGGGTGCTTTCTTGTTTTTCGGGGACAGAAAATGGTATCGGCTAAGAAATTACAATATATAATATTGCAAATTTGCAAGTGCATTTATTTACAATGCAATTTGAAGTAATAAAGAAATTGAAGACTTCGGGGCAAACGACCTGTCAAGTCCAAAAAGTGAAAGTATAAAGGAGATAGCTTCACAAGGATTTCTCTTCATCTGATTTTCTTCAAAGTTGGCATATATATACTAGACCGAAAATAAATCCACACATGTTTTTTTTGTTTCTTTCGGAGAACAGGTTAAAGGAGGCAAAGCGTCCCTTTAAAAAAAAGGTATCTTTGATTTAAAAGAACCAAATTAAAGAAACGAAACTCTGCCAATGCAAAGATAACTTCAAAGTACAAAATAAGGGTTTTGAAGTTTTTCAGAGAGAAGTTTTGCAGAGGCAATGCTCCTTCGAAATGAGAAAGGACACCGAACAATCTTTATGAAAATTGGATTTCGGTGGAATTGCTTGAAACCGTGTTATGTTGTAGATATGATGTTCCTGAGAAAAAGTCTCAATGGGCACAATCAAAAATCGTTGGCCGTTTGGCCACCACGAGGCCACTTTCTTAAAAAAGAGCCGAAGAAAACGACATTTGAGATTTTGGACAAAATTACTAAAACCGTGATGTAGATATTTTGATTCCGAAAAAGTCTTAATGGCCATAACCACCAATCACTGATATTTGGCCACTACAGGGCCACTTTTTTAAAAACAGCCAAACATAGTGATATTCTGGAATTTAACGAAAATCAGTAAAACTGTGATGTGTTGCAGATATTGAGATTCTGAGAAAAAAGGTCTTAATGAGCACAACCACTAATCACTGATCGTTTGGCCACTACGAGGCCACTGTTTTGAAAGTACCAGAAGATGGCGATGTTCTTGATTTCGGTAAAAATGACTAAAACTGTGATATGTTGTAGATATTGAGATTCTGAGAAAAGGTCTTAATGGGAACAAACACTAATCAATGACCGTTTGGCAAAAACGAGGCCACTTTCTTGAAAGTAACCGAAAATATTGATGGCCTGGATTTCGGTAAAATGACTGAAACTCTGATATGTTGTAGACATTGTGATATGACAAAAAGTCTTAATGGGCACAGCCAATAATCACTGACCGTTTGGACACTACGAGGTCACTTTTTTGAAAGTAAGCGAAAATGGTGATGTTCTGGATTTAGGTAAAAATGACTGAAACTGTGATATGTTGTAGATGTGGTGATTCTGAGAAAAGGTCTTAATAGGCACTACCATTAATCACTGACCTTTCGCCACAACCAGGCCACTTTCTTGAAAGTTACCAAAAATATTTATGAGCTGGATTTCGGTAAAATTGACTGAAACTTCGATATGTTGTAGCCATTCTGATTCTGAGAAAATGTCCTAATGGGCACAACCAATAATTACTGACCGTTTGACCACTACAGGGCCACTTTCTTGAAAGTAACGGAACATGGTGATGTTCTGGATTTAGGTAAAAATGACTGAAACTGTGATATGTTGTAGATCTTGTGATTCCGAGAAAAGGTCTCAATGGGCACACACAATAATCACTTTCCGTTTGGCCACAACCAGGCCACTTTCTTGAAAGTAACCGAAGATGGTGATGTTCTGGATTTCGGTAAAATGACTGAAACTGTGATATGTTGTAGATCTTGTGATTCTGAGAAAACGGCACAGATACTAAACACTGACCGTTTGGAAACTACAGGGCCGCTTTTTGGAAAGTAATCGAAAATATTGATGTTCTGGATTTCGGTATAAATAACTGAAACTGCGATATGTTGTACATATTGTGATTGTGAGAAAATGTCCTAATGGGCACAACCAATAATTACTGACCGTTTGACCATTACAGGGCCACTTTTTTAAAGGAACGGAACATGGTGATGTTCTGGATTTCGGTAAAAATGACTGAAACTGTGATATGTTGTAGATGTGGTGTTTCTGAGAAAAGGTCTTATTAGGTACAACCATTAATCACTGACCTTTGGCCAGAGCCAGGCCACTTTCTTGAAAGTAACCGAAAATATTGATGGCTTGGATTTCGGTAAAATTGACTGAAACTGTTTTATTTTGTATCCATTGTGATTCTGAGAAAAAGTCTTAATGGACACAGCCAATAATCACTGGGCGTTTGGACACTACGAGGGCACTTTTTTGAAAGTAACGGAAAATGGTGATGTTCTGGATTTAGGTAAAAATGACTGAAACTGTGATATGTTGTAGTTATTGTGATTCTGAAAAGTGTCCTAATGGGCACAACCAATAATTACTGACCGTTTGGCCACTACAGGGCCACTTTCTTGAAAGTAACGGAACATGGTGATGTTCTGGATTTAGGTAAAAATGACTGAAACTGTGATATGTTGTAGATCCTGTGATTCCGAGAAAAGGTCTCAATGGGCACACCCACTAATATCTGACAGTTTGGTCACAATCAGGCCACTTTCTTCAAAGTAATCGAAGATGGTGATGTTCTTGATTTCGGTAAAATGACTGAAACTATGATATGATGTAGATCTTGTGATTCTGAGAAAAGGGCACAACTACTAAACACTCACCGTTTGGCCACTACAGGGCCAATTTTTGGAAAGTAATCGAAAATGTTGATGTTCTGGATTTCGGTAAAAATGACTGAAACTGTGATATGTTGTAGATCTTGTGATATCACGAAAAGGTCTCCATGGGCCACAAACTAATCACTGACCTTTGGCCACAACCAGGCCATTTTCTTGAAAGTAACGGAACATGGTGATGTTCTGGATTTAGGTAAAAATGACTGAAACTGTGATATGTTGTAGATCTTGTGATTCCGAGAAAAGGTCTCAATGGGCACACCCTCTAATATCTGACCGTTTGGTCACAACCAGGCCACTTTCTTCAAAGTAATTGAAGATGGCGATGTTCTGGATTTCGAAAGAAATGAAACTGTGATATGTTGTAGATCTTGTGATTCTGAGAAAACGACACAACCACTAATCACTGACCCTTTGGCCACTACGGGGCCACTTTTTAGAAAGTAATCGAAAATGTTGATTTTTTGGATTTCGGTAAAAATGACAAACTGTGATATATTGTAGATATTGTGATTCTGAGAAAATGTCCTAATGGGCACAACCAATAATTACTGACATTTTGGCCACTACCGGTCCACTTTCTTGAAAGTAACGAAACATAGAGATGTTCTGGATTTCGATAGAAATGACTGAAACTGTGATATATTGTAGATCTTGTGATTCCGAGAAAAGGTCTCAATGAGCACACCCACTAATATCTGACCGTTTGGCCAGAACCAGGCCATTTTCTTGAAAATAACCGAAGATGGTGATGTTCTGGATTTCGAAAAAATGAAACTGTGATATGTTGTAGATCTTGTGATTCTGAGAAAAGGCACAACAACTAATTACTGACCATTTGGCCACTATAGGGCCATTTTTTGGAAATTAATCGAAAATGTTGATGTTCCGGATTTCGGTAAAAATCACTGAAACTGTGATATGTTGTAGATCTTGTGATTCTGAGAAAATGTCCTAATGGGCACAACCAATAATTACTGACATATTGGCCACTACCGGTCCTCTTTCTTGAAAGTAACGAAACATAGTGATGTTCTGGATTTCGATAGAAATGACTGAAACTGTGATATATTGTAGATCTTGTGATTCCGAGAAAAGGTCTCAATGAGCACACACAATAACCACTTTCCGTTTGGCCATTACAGGCAACTTTCTTGAAAGTAACCGAAAATGTTGATGTCCTGGATTTCGGTAGAAATGACTGAAACTGTGATATGTTGTAGATTGCTGATTCTGAGGGAAGGTCTTAATAGGCACAACCACTAATCACTGACCATTGGCCACAACCAGGCCGCTTTCTTAAAAGAACTGAAAATATGGATGGCCTGGATTTGGGTAAAAATGACTGAAACTGTGATATTTTTAGATATTGTGATTCTGGGAGAAAGTCTTAATGAGCACAGGCAATAATCACTGGCCGTTTGGACACTACGAGACCACTTTTTTGAAAGTAAGCTAAAATGGTGAAGTTCTTGATTTAGGTAAAAATGACTGAAACTGTGAGATGTTGTAGATATTGTGATTCTGAGAAAATGTCCTAATGGGTACAACCAATAATTACTGAGCATTTGGCCACAACCAGGCCACTTGATAGTAACCAAAGATGGTGATATTCTGGATTTAGGTAAAAATGACTGAAACTGTGATATGTTGTAGATATTGTAATTCTGAGAAAAGGATTTAATAGGCGCAACCACTAATCACTGACCGTTTCGCCACTACAGGGCCAATTTTGGAAGGTAATCGAAAATGTTGATGTTCTGGATTTCGGTAAAAATGACTGAAATGATGGAATGAGTCAGTGGGTCAATTGGATTAAGATTTTTAAGTGGGTTGTGGGTCAACAGGATATGACTCACTGCGACACACAACCCACCGTGACCCACTCTGACCCAACAATCCATTCTGACCCACGTTGACCCACCGAACCATTCTGACTCACCAACCCATTCTGCTCAGTGCATTGTAGACAGCTTCTTCTGAGCACTGGTGAATTTGTCTACGTTTTACTTTCAAGGCCTTCTTTTTTCTTCTTTTATCATTTGTTTCTATTGAACAAATGAAAACTTCAGGAAATTGATCATATTTGCAATTGTAATAATAGCAATAAGACTTACTTCTTGACTTTTCAGATACAGCCTAAGTGTTTTTAGAGGAGCTAACTACTGGATTTTTTTTTGAATCACCTATAATGTATGAATTATTATATACACATTGAACATAACTATGTATGTGTGATCATCATGATCAAATTGCAAAGTCAACTGAAATGACATTTGGCATATACATAGTTAGGCCCTAATCTCAATATCAGTTTTTTAAAACTCCCTTTCGTTGGGGGGGGGGCATTTTCTATATATAGGATTGATTTCTAAAAATAATCGAAAACGATCGATATTAGCCGACTGCCTAATATTGATATTAGGCAGTCCTTGATATGAACCACTTTGACTGCCATGATATAAAATTAACTTCAACTGCTTCTTCAATGTTCTTCTTCTTTTTAGTTTTTAGTTTCTAGAGTCGAGGGTGAAAAAAATATGCTGTTCAGAAGATGCTGTTTACAATGCAGTGAGCAGAGTGGGTCATGGTGGGTCATGGGTCGCAGTGGGTCACTGTGGGTGGTGGTCACATGCTGTTGACCCACGTCCCACTCAGAAAACTCGACCCTCTTGACCCACCGACCCACTGACCCACTCCAATTCTGGTTAACGCTTCGGCGTCTGGAGTAAACAAGTTCTGCCAGGGGAACTTTTTTCTTTCAAAATATATTTTTATATGTTCGTATTTATTATTATTATTAATTACTTTCTTGCATTTTTTCCTACATTATCTTAGATTAGTGACCGCGGTTTAGGATAGATTATGTAAAGTCAAATACGGTTATGTATGTTTACACTTTCGTTTCTTTCTTTCAAAATGCACTCCTATCCGTTCACGTAGTCCAAACTCTGCGTAGTCCATGCTCTGTTGAATAACTATAACATTCTAGTTTATGAGTTTATTTGCTTCGGCTCTTCTGAGCTTAAGAGGTAAGTAAAAACATATTAAAAACAAATAATAAAGAAATTAAGTCTACCTGATGGATAAAAATAAGAAATTATATAAAATGCAATGAGCTGATCAGTACGGTACTGTATACGTCTTTTGGGCCACCCTGTATATTATTAATAATTTATTTCTTGCATTTAATAATAACTAGCTGAAAATAACCACTTTTCGGATGGGTCAGATAAAATATCTATGTAAACAAACTGAACAACGAAACGAAAATATATCGGTAATTTTCTACTACTTTTACATATCGCGGGAAACGCCCCTTGAGACCCCCTGGTACAAAATTTAAAAAGAACGCCTCTGGCTCCCAAGCGATGGGAGCTGTATTTAGAAGTCAACGCCTCTAGAAGACTCACCATTCATCTCAGCGACCGTGAAAACTAAGGATTTTACACTAATATAGGTCATTTTGGATTATTTTTATGTGTTTCGGTTAGGGATGGCCAATTCCGGAATTTTTACTTTCCGGAATCCGGAAAGTAAAATCGAAAAATTCCGGAATTCGGAAAAATTCCGGATTTCGGAAAAATCCGGAATTAAGAAAAATTCCGGAATTCGGAAAAATTCCGGAATTCAGAAAAAATCCGGAATTCGGGAAAATTCCGGATTTCGGAAAAAATTCGGAATTCGGAAAAAATCCGGAATTCGGAAAAATTCCGGATTTCGGAAAAAATCCGGAATTCAGAAAAATTCCGGATTTCGGGAAAAAATCCGGAATTCGGAAAAATTCCGGATTTCGGAAAAAATCCGGAATTCTAAAAAAAATCCGGAATTCGGAAAAAATCCGGAATTCGGAAAAATTCCGGAATTCGGAAAATGTTTTCTTTTTGTAATCCTAAGAATTTTGTTCAAATGCAAACGAACAAATTTCCTTTTTGTAATCCTAAGAATGTATGATGCAAGTTAAGCTGAAACTTACATCCTAAAGTATACACTACTCAATCTTCCCATGTAGTCCCAAAGTAGGATGCACTCCTAATATTTAATTTTTGTTTTACTGTGATATTGTCCAGAGGTAATACATATATCACACTGAGATAAACAACTTGACATAATGAAGATGTTATCATACGTAGTTTTCCAGAAAATCGTGAGAAACGATTTTTTATGAAGTTAAAATATGCGTCGCTTGTTGCCAGTGTGATGCAATTGATAACTTTTATGCTGGATTATTATTATTATTATTATTATTATTATTATTATTATTATTATTATTATTATTATTATTATTATTATTATTATTATTATTATTATTATTATTATTATTATTAATCGTTTATGTACTGTAAAAGAAAAATATGAACCGTTAAGTAGTAGATTTTATCTGTTGTTTTTGATATCTTCTAACAGTAATAACAAATTGCTTGTAAATACGCAATGATTATCAAGGACAATGGCATATTAATGTAAGGACTACTCTGCAGACTAGCAATAAACAATAAACAATAACAAATAAACAATAGTCCGCCCCCAAAAAAAGTAACTAACTTGGGCACGTCAGAATGTTCGCGAGAATATAGGGACGCATTGAGACTAGCAAAAAACGTGGTGTTATTATTATTCAAAGCGCCGTATGATGGAGGCATTAACGTTAATGTTAATGGCACCAATGAGCACTTACTTGCTCTAACGGTTAACCTCATTTTTGAGATGATTCTTAGAAGTGGGCGTGTTGGCATGCAGTCGGAGTACTAACGATTTGCGTCACTATCGAACACTAACGTAGCACTAGCGACGTTTAAAGTCGAAATTGGAGTCTGACATAAGTGGCTTGTCAACTTCACGGACATTATATTTTCCTTGAATGCGAGAATTTTGCGCCCGGGAAATTTGCGCCCTACCACAGAAATAGGAAAAAAATGCGCTCGCAATATATTTGCACTGGGATGTTTGCGCTCTACCCCAAAAAGAGGGGAAAATGCGCCGGCTATATATTTGCACTGGGATGTTAGCGCCCTACAATTCAACTTATTATTGTATTGTGTAAAGTAACTTCCACTTGCACTTGAACTAGGCTTGCCTCTCATCGTCTCAGTGAGTTACTCCATCCGTTATAATATTCCGAACAAATGAAAACAATACAATTTTAGTTCACTAAAGGGGAATCCATACAAATACAATTTTTCATTATACTACAAAATTTATAATAAACGTATAAATGACTGATATATAATTATTTATTAATATAATCAAAGAGTATAATTTAATCTACAAAAGGCTGTTTGGCTCTACCCAGATATCTCTCTTCACAATCCTTGCGAGTTGTTTGGCTTTTCAAAACACAAAATATAGAAAAGAAAATGTAAAGTGAATGTAAAATCAATTCAGTAATATTATCAAGAAAACTATGTACAGTGTGTTTACTTGCTGGAATTACACTTCAAACAGACAATTGCGTTCAGTCGTTCTTTCAGGAAAAATGTTCCGGGGGGCACATTTAGTATTCCGGAGGGGGGTCACTGCTGGTACTATTCTATTTATTATTATATTATAGACGTATTATTTTGGTCTCCTCCGAGGGGGCACTCTGAGAGCTCTGGGGAGGCCAGTGTTCCCCCAAAATCATCTCTGGAAGAAGCAGTGATTGCGTTGATCCGTTGTGTTCTTTTGGCTTATATTGAAGTTTATTCTCCCCTTATATAGCCACAATGAAAATAAATCACAAATGGCATGGTTGTGGGGGAGGATTGTTTATGCTGTAATGTCAGCCCCTCCGAGCAAATGCGTAAGCTCCAATAGGTTCTTTTATTTCGCAGGGCTCAAACTTCCCGGTGGAGGTACATCGCAGGCTCAATTTTCCCTGTTCTTGAGGTAGGGCGCAAATTTCCCAGACGCAAAATTCTCGACACCGTTCGAATGACCTCGGAAGACGATATCTTTTTCAATACTTTTTTTTATATTCTTTTACTCGAGATTTCTTCATAGCTTCTTATTAAAATACTTACTAATATATCCTCATTTTATTGTCCTAACCAATCAATATGGGTATGTTGTCAGTAAAATATTTAGATTGATCGAGCCTCTGGTGTGTAACCACAGTATTTCATATCATGCCCCCATTAGAAATCTTGGCTAAACGAACCAATATATGTTGCCAATAAAATAGTTTAGAATGATAGAGCCCCTGGTAAATAACCACAGTATTTCGTGACAGACCCCCCCCCCTTCCTATTACCATATTCTAGCTACGTGCCTGACTCAGCTAATTCTCTACATTCTTTACCAAGCACACATTTTCTAAAGCGGAAAATGCTCTCTAAATACCTAAGCTCATTATTTTCAGCAGATGCACAAATTGGGTAACATTCTATCTACATGAATGTTATATATGTCGATTACTGGAAACCGTTTCTCGCTATCTATTACCATATTTACTATATAATGATTAACGTTATAACCGGAAATGGTTGATTTGTACCGCTTCCGGTTTGAATATTACATTCATCAGGGAACTCGATTCTTAACTATTGACTCTGTACATCATGGCCAAAATTGATTGGTAATCCATCAGATAGTTCTTGAGACTGTTTGTTTCACTGACGGACAGAATGAATATATGGCTATAGAGTTTTGATAAACTAAATTCGTTAATGAGTGATGATGGAACAAATATAAGAAAGGGAACCAAGAGTACCACCGGGAAAATTTTCGAACACAAAATTAGCCATCGAAAACCCACATGTCCTGGGCTAGAATACCATAGATGAAAACTCTACCACTGAGTCATCAATCACCCGCTTATTAGTTTTGTTAATTATTATATTAATATAAATTAATGAATGCCTGCTTATGTTAATTATTGAACAATTACATTGTATACTTCATAAAGTCAAAAATTATAAATTTGTATTTACTGTACATACAGTGAGCGCAGAAAGTGTTCGTACACCTATGCTATTGAAACGAGAATGCCTGCGAAAACGAAACAGAAAATTTAAGAAGTGTAATAACACACACAATATGAATAATGAAAACTAAGCTTTATGAATATATCAATAAAGAACCACAAAGACAAGTTTAATGGTCAGAAAGTAAATAAATTCCGTAGAAAATGTATAGAGTAGACGCAAAAAGTGATCGTACACCTGACGTACGAATACGAAACAAAGATACCACAACTGGGGTTCACTAGTATTCACCTGAGTATACACCTCTGTATAGCATGACGAGTAACAGAATGAGTTTAGTTGTGAATAGGAGTGAAAAAACTGCACGGTGGGCTGTCGAAATGGGAAGCAACCGAACAGAAACACATGAGGAGACAAGAAAAGTAATTATTAAAGTGCATAAGAAGCAGTGGCGTAGCAGCTGTCCCCGCAACCCTCGAAGTCTTGCGATGAATAAAGTTTTAAAGAAGTAGAACTTCCACCTTACTTGTGTCGGCTTTACAAGTGGGGCCCCTTCTCTATACTTTGCGGGGGGGCCCGCAAAAGTGTGCTACGCCACTGATAAGAAGGGTAAGTCTTTGAGAAAGATAGCAAACCTCAGGGACAGATCCAGAGGAGAGCGATCGGGGCCATCGCCCCCCCCCCACAAGAGGAAACTTTCTTATTTTATATATAAATAAACCCATCCATAACAAGTTTGGAGCTCTTAAAAGTAGCAGTATTACTACCTCTGGATCCGCCCCTGACTCTATAATACCTTGAAACAGCTTCGCACACCTCCCCAATCCCCAGACATGAACCCCATAGAACATCTATGATCTGTTCTGGAGACAAAAATCAGAAGGCACAGCTTGTCTACTAAAGAAGGCCTAAGAAAAGCTATTCAAGAAGAATGGGACATAATCAGTACCGAAGCTACAGAACTACGAACTACTACAGGTGAAATCAATGCCACGAAGACTACAGACAATCATTAACGCACAGGGTAATCCCACAAAGTATTAAATAACGTAATATACTTTATAAGCATTAATTCAAGCATAAGTGTACGGTGACTTTTTGCGTTTACAAAAAAGGAATTCTCTCTTTTCTTCTGAACAAAACAGTGATTGTGTTTGTTTGGCCTTTCTCTTGTATATAGAAATAAAATGTATGAATGTGTAGTCTTAATTCTGGTTATATATATATTTTCCACCTCCCGTTCTCATGCTAGCTGTTTTCAATATAAAGTATGCACGGTGTACGAACACTTTCTGCGCTCACTGTAGGTATGTTGACAATAAGCGAATGTTATTAGAATATTTGTTGAGATTTATTTTCCTTCACTGCCTTTCGCCTGGTTAAAAAGTAGTTTGCAGTGCTTTGGAGCAGCTGCAGGTGGGAACGCGATAATGTTTGAGACATACCGGCGACTTTTTTGTGTGTGAAAATAAGACCTTTCTCATAAAGTAATAAATAACTGCAGTAGCAATTGTCTACGTAAATGATAAAGACATATCCAACTACAAGAAATTAATACAGTATATATAGCCTATTCATTATTGTTTCTCTTTTAACAGCTACTAGCTAAGGATGGCCAATTCCAGAATTTTTACTTTCCGGAATCCGGAAAGTAAAATCGGAAAAATTCCGGATCCCGGAAAAATTCCGATTTTTTTCTAAATTCCGGATTTTTTCCGAATGTCGGAATTTTTTTCCGAAATCCGGAATTTTTCCGAATTCCGGATTTTTTCTGAATTCCGGAATTTTTCCGAAATCCGGAATTTTTCTGAATTCCGGAATTTTTCCGAATTCCGGAAAGTAAATTTTCCGATTCCGGAAAACAAAATTTCCGGAATCCGGATTCCGGAAAATTTTGTCCATCCCTAGTTTCGGTACATCTCCCCCCCCCCCGGTGACCCCGGCCCACACGCAATGGTAGCTGATTTTGAAAGTCATCGCTAATTGAAGTGTCATCATTGATCTCAGTGACCGTGAAAACTATGAATTCGACACAAATATCGACCATTTTCTAATATTATTACATGTCTCGGTAAACGTCCCCCTCTCCTGAGACCCCTGGTTCGATTTGTTTAAAATAAAAACCACTTGGTCCTGGTCTGGGGCCTGGACAAAAGTATCCGTTATTAAAATTTAGTAACTTTTTGTCAACTCGTCTGATCCCCAGGCCGCAGACAGACAGACACACAAGCAAACTCGAACAGATAGAACAAACAGCGTTCTTTTGCATAGAATGTTGTTGCTTCCACCCAGCCTAAGTGCCGGAGGGCTTCTTTTATACGTAAATACGTCTGTTGAATCTTCTATCGAAGTAATGGGTCGCGTGTAGTCTTGGTATTAGCAATTTTGTTGTTATTGACCTTGAAGAACTAACAAATGGTTTCTCATGAAGTCACAAGTCGCTTTGGTCCGTGAAGTTGATATACAGTAGAAGTGGCCTATGCATTACTCACCCGTTGTGAAATAGCAAGTTTATGTTGGTTTTATCTGAACACCCACAAATCTGTTATAGCAAGAGGCCTTTCCACAACTACTTTCCAATCTAGATTAAATTTCACGGCTAACTTTTTGAATCATACACAAGAATATCATTGATATGTTAGTGTTAATAATATTTATGGAACCTAAGACAGGTTTTAAACTTCCAAAAATGTGCTGTGCATAAAGATCGAAAATCTTATAGAGTGGTTTCATCCGTGTGTCTGTTGACAGATACCAGAGCAAAAAGAGAAAGTGATATAGAGAAATGGTTTTCTGCTATTGATTCTTCATCCAATGAATAGAATAGGTTCCATCTCATCCGTTAACTCTATATTGAACCCAGAAGTGGTTCAAATTAGCAATTTCCGGTTCTAACATTTAACCCATAGATGAAAACGGTAACATACATGAAAACGTTTTTTTTAACGATTGCGCGTGTATAGGCAACATATCATGATCATTCACTATCTCTACTAAAATTGAAAATGGTTTAAATTTATTATTACTTCCGGTTTCAACAACAGTTTCAACTTTTATTATCATAGCATAAAACGGTAACATAGCGAGAACTGATTTTTGAAAACGAGTTACCATTTAGAGACAACATCATGGGTACACAAAATATTCTACCGAAATTATAAATGGTTGAAATTTACTATTACTTCTGGTTTCAATTTCCAATTTCCGCCTAATAGAAATAGTAAATGCTTCAAGATGTGGTCTTTTGCAATTAATTCAGTATCCAAAGAATATATTTTATTTCCTCCGTTAACCTTCTACTCAAACCGGAATTGCTTCAAATTAGCCATTTCCGATTTCAACGTTTGTCGATATATAAAGAAAATGATAACGGATAGTGAGAAGTGGTTTCTACAAACGATTTAGAGTCTAAAGACAAATATCTACAATACTAAATTCGGCTGTAGTTAGAATTTATTATAACTTCTGGTTTCAATAACGGTTTCAACGTTTATCGCTATAGAATGAAAACGGCAGCAGATAGCTAGAAACAGTTTTAAGCAAACGATTCAGCCTCTCAACAAATATATCGTTACTATCCATATAACTCTACTAAAACTAGAAATTATTCAAATTTACTAGTATTTCCTGTTCCAATACTGATTTCCGTAGAGAAAAATGGTAAAAGATATTAAAAAGTGGCTTTTTGCAATCGATTCATCATCTCAAGAACAGCCTCCTCCATCTCCGTGGCAGCTTTGATCAAAGCAGAATTTGTTAAAATTAGCCATATTCTGTTTGGATGTTCCTCGCCATAGAGCAGAAACAGTAACAGATAGAACATTTTTGTCCAAATGATTTACCGTCTCTAGGCAACATACCATAATTATTGTCAACACCCTACCGGAACAGAAAGTGGTTCAAATTAACTATTACTTCCTATTTCAATTCTTTTTTCCATAGATCAAAACAATAGGAGATACCAGGATACGGCTTTTTTTACGATCAACAGGAAGTGGTTCAAATTAACTATCATTTCCTATTTCAATTCTTGTTTCCAGGAATCAAAACAATAGGAGATATCAAGATACGGCTTTTTAAAATCAACTCAGGGTCGTAAGGAAATGTTCCTCCAAGAATTCAGCATCCCAAGAATATTTTCCACCAATCCCTATTCAAACCAGAAGTAGCTTAAGTTAGCCAAGTTCGGTTTCAACGTGTATTGCTACAAGATTCTAATCTATAACTAAGAGTGTCAACTTGTTGCATATATTAGACGAGTTACCAGAACCAATACCAAACTAAAAGAAGTGAGTATCGTTTCACAGTGTGAAACGAAGATTTCCAAACTATATGAATTCAATAGTGAAGCTTGAAGTAGTGTTATCAACTGTCACAAAACAAAATGCACGTTTTTCGCGGGATAGTATCTTTCTATCACCTCTCGATTTAATTAAATGTTTTAAAGGACCAATCCCTAACCATAAATCGGTAAGTGTATTACCTCTAGTTTTGCACCTCAGACAAGATACGGTAGAAATATCGTAAATCTTAATAGAAAGACAAAACAGCTACGTTCTTTTACAAGCTTGAAACTTACGAATATTAGCAGTATATATTTACAGAGTAGGGAGTTTCTGCTACGTTATTCCGTAGTTCATTGGATCCGTACAGAACTACCACCCAGATGCTATGTGAGCTTTGTGGTGGACAAATACCGTGTGCGTGGGGGTTTCCGGGGTGGTCCCGCTTCCTCCCCCACTGTTTTCATTCCACCAATTCATCCCATCATCATCCATACGGCCTGAGCCGTAGTTACCTCAAGAACGTATGACAAAGTCAAGTACTTGACCTACTAAGTAGAATTTGGTACGCTACCTTTAGACCACGAAGGCCAAAGCCGTGAACTGGCGTGCTCATAAGATCAGTGCAATTTGTAGTTATGTTCAATTAGCAAGCCAAATACCAAATGACGTTGCATGTTCCAGTATTCTTTATATCATAGTATGATACTACAAATATAACAAAATATTATGATGAAATAAATCACCAAGACGCCAGGGTCGATTAGGTGTTCCCGGAACGGTGGCTCAGTGATTGAGCGTTCACCTGTGGTGGATGGGGTCCCTGGTTCGATCCCAGGTCTCGCCAAATAAAATTTATGGTGGACAAACACCGTGTGTGGGGGTTCTCCCGTTTCCTCCCACTTTATTAATTCCACCATTTCATTTATTTCTCATCATCACCGTCTCCTATAGCCTAGCCGGCATAACTGTGGGACGTAAAACTCAAAGATTTCATTTGCATTGCTTTGTTTTCGTATTACTAGTAATAGCAGTGGTGGTATTCGCCGTCATATTAGTACAGTAATAAGTAGTAGCAGTAGTTGTAATAGTAACAGTAGTAGCAGTGGCAGCAATACTGGAATTAGCACTAGCATTCGTAATCGTAATAATAGTATTAGCAGTAGTAGTTGTAGTATTAGTATCACATACGGTGTAGAAGTTTTACATATCTTCTCTGTTACTCGTAATGCATTAATGAGTATAGTATAAGACTTTTACGTCCATGAGCTGTATTATTGTATAATAAACATGGCTGGACAGAGCAAGCACAAATAACAAATAGACAGACAGTATAGGGATATAGAAAACAATCCTTGGGTAACTTTTAAACTATTTTCCCATTTGAGAAGGACAAATAGACATTGCAATATTATGACGACACATTTCTCATTTTCCATTGCATATTGAAGGATTGACTTGACTTATAAACTTGGTTGTTCTCAGGCCGGTTACGCCGGCCCGTTTAGAGCCCGGCTCATTTGTGCCCGGCCAGCTTAGGGTCCGGCCCGTTTGTGCCCGGCTCGAGATTCGGGTCGGATCGGGTCGAGCCGTACACAGAATACAGATCCATCCGGGCTGTCTTCGGGCCCGGCTTTGCAGGGATCTGGTCTACCGACACACGGATAAAACCGTTCTATAAGACTTCCAGCATTTATGCACAACATAGGTTTGAAGGTCATCCTCGAAAGGCATTTGTTGGTCCTTCAAGGTCAACCGAACGATGAAAAAACTGATACTAGGAGTATTTTAACACGCTACTCACTACAACGATATAACAGAATGCTGCCTCCGGCTGTTAATAAAAGGCTTAACTAGCTGGAACTCGCTAGTACAGTAGCAACGTTATATGCCAAAGGGGTTGTTCTGTCCATGTATGCCGCCTCCTTGGTGTTCCCTGGTTCCAGCACTCACACAAATAACCTTGTCAGGGCGCTGCAGGCAAGATTTTTAGTTTCAAAATATAATAAACATAATAAAATAAATATTTCTCGCGTGACACTATCAAAAAATAAACAATTAAAACATAGAGATGGGAGTTAAAATTTCTAACCTCTAAAACATAATTGTTTGTTTCAAATGTGTTTGTGCAAAGGCAACCAAGGAACACACTAAGTTAGTCACTTTATACTTTATGTCCACAACAAAATCCTTGCAATTTCTTTCCGCAATAACATTAAAAGTATTTTCTTTTATGAAGATTTTTTCATTTTAATTTGTATGAATGTAGTATTTTCTTTTAGTAACGTATTGATAATATCACTGCTTCTTGCACTCATTGTGCATCATGTAAGTTGTTGAAAATATACACTAAATACCACGATTATATATGTTGAGAATATGCATTACAGTAATTAAACTTGAACCCGGGTTTAAACCTGTTTCTTTACGTTGAAGTCAGCCGTGTTACCGACTGAGCTAGGACAGTCCCAACTTATCCTTATATTACCGGTATATTTTACTTTATCACAGCACATCCCTTTATGACAGTGTTCATAAAAGATTTTAACTAAAAAAAATAAAAAAAATCGAGACTCCCCTGTAAACATATAACACGTCCCGCCATTTATATGCACCCACATACATTTTGGAAAGTCGGCGCAGTTGGTTCTATCTGTAGTGTTTGAAATCAGTGTTTCTTTCAGAAACTATGCTCCGGGGGGGCACACTTCCTATTCCGGGGGCACTATTGATAACTTTCTATTTTTATTATATTATAGATGTATTATTTTGGTCTCTTCCGGGGGCACTCTCAGAGCTCCGGGCGGGCAGTACCCCCTAAAAACACTTCTGGAAGAAACACTGTTTGAAATACACATAATCTAATATAAATAAAATAAAAAGTTTGTTTGTGTGTCCTTCTGTATGTATGTATGTATCTGTGTGCTGCCTGGAGACCAGACGAGAGGACCGAGAGTTACCAAATTTTGTTCTTGGGTACCTTGGCCCAGGTTCCAGATCAAAACGAAGCGTTTTTTTTTAAAATCGAACCAGGGGGTCTCAGGAGACGTTTACTACATGTAAAAGTAGTAGAAGATAACCGATATTAGTGTCGAATTCAAAGTTTTGGCGGTCGCTGAGATCAATGGTGAAACTCTGATTGCATTAACTTCCAAATTAACCCCACTTAGTTGCGGGTCGGGGTACCGGAGAGGATAACTAACATGTAAAAATAATCCAAAATGGCCGATATTAATGTCAAATCCATAGTTTTCGCACTCGCTGAAATCAACGTTGATACTACTAATACAGGCGTTGACTTACAAATACAGCCACCATGCGAATAATGGGTTTTATTAATAAATGCAAGAAATAAATTATTAATAATAAATGGGAAAAGATAGGAATGCATTTTGAAAGAAAGAAACGAAAGTGTAAACATACATAACCATGTCTGACTTTACATAATCTATCCTAAACTACGATCACTAATCTAACAAGAAGAAAGTAGACTTTGGTAAATTAACTTCGGGGTCATTTTTCGCGAGGTAGTATTGCACATTTAAAATATGAATATTTAGGGATGCGCACGAGTCGAGACATGTCTCGAATCTGGACTGGAGTTCGAGTTCAGACACACTTTGTAAAATTCGAGACGAGTCGACTCTAATTTTCGAGCCGAGACACGAGTCGAGTCGAGACTTTTCGTAAAAATCTCGACTCGACTCGAATGTCTCGAAAATCTTTCTATAATTTTTAATATTATTTTGAAGAAAGTATTCAGTCAGAAACAGCCTTGAAACGAATTCCAGCATTTATTACTTTAGAAAGGTACCGAACGTATAAACTTAATGGTTAATCTTTCGAAATCAAGATTTAATTTTCAGGTCAATTCAGTTAATTAAAACTAATAATTAATGTCGTGATATTTGATTGTACTTCTAATATATTAATAATAATAATAGTATAATAATAATAATAATAATAATAATTCTCTGGGGGACGTGAGCATGTATCTAGTATAGCTCGAGCAAGGCACAATGACGGCCGACGCGTATCGCACACTGCTTGCAGACTACGTACACCTCTTGATGACGACCATGTTTCCCAACGGTAGTGGCATTTTTCGACAAAATAATGCGCCATGTCACAAAGCAAGGAGTGTGATGAAGTAGTTCGAGAAATGTTCAACAATGTTCTATATCTGTTGACGGTGTGCGAATTACAAGAGGGATGAGGGAAATCCCCATTAGTAATACTATATGTTCCTATAACCAAAGGAGATTTCCCTCCATGTCAAAGAACTATGTGCTGTGTAATTAAAATGTATGGGTTATTTTATCTGTTGTGTGTATGAAATAAATTATTAAAAAATGCAACAAATAAATTATTAACAATACATGTGATAAGATAGGAATGTATTTTGAAAAAAAAAGAAAAGGAACGGTAAACATACATAACCATATTTAACTATACATAATCTGACTAAACTAACCGATGGTAACTAAACTAGAATAATGTAGGAAAGATGCAATTAAGCAATTAATAAAAATAAATATCAACATATAGAAATATATTTTGAAAGAACAATGTTCTCCAGAAGTAACCTTGTAAATTTAGGATTTAGATTTCTGGACTTTCGGCATCTGAGACCATTTAGCCCGTCACGTTCGAGGGATGACGTCTCTAGGCGAACACACTTTCCGGGGAAAGGGAAAGAAGAAAGGATTGGGGAAGAAAGGAAGTGATCTGAAACCTAAGGTATCAGCCTGGCATCCACCTGGTGTGAATGTGGAAAACCAAGGAAAATCTCATTCAGTGCGACTAGCCTGAAAAACTTTTCGACCGAGTGACCCCACAAGGAATCGAACACGGGACCGCCTTCACGTAACCATATAAATGTATGGTTGTCTATTTCATTACATTGCGAATAGGCAAAATTGGAACAATGTTGCATTGGAGTCAGTCAATTAGTTCGAATAAAATCTGTTATTCGTAGCACAATCCCTTCGAGGACATTTCCAAGATCGGGGCAGTAATCACATGGTCGAAAGTAGTGTTTCCCCGAGATGAGACGAGAGAAGACTTCAAGCTGTCTCGTCTAGTCACATATCTCGCCTCGTGAGACGAGACACGAGAAATGTCTCGTCTCGTGGCAACACTAGAGCGGATGAGGCCCACAAAAAAAAGCTGTTATACAAAGTGGTTAAAATTACAGCTTTTAACCACTTTCGTTTGGTTATCAGCACAGCACACACAACACAACTACAATCTTCCAATTAGTGTTTCTTTCAGAAAAAATGTTCCTGGGGGTATATTTCGGATTCCGGGGGTACTGCTGGTATTATTCTATTATAGATGTATTATTTTGGTCTCCCCGTGGGGGGCACTCTCAGAGTTCCAGGGGGCAGCACCCCAAAAACATGTCTGGAAGAAACACTGCTTAAAACAACGACTACTTAGTTTCGACCACGGGCACCCGAAGGGAGGGGGAAGCTTCCCGGCCCCCCTTGCTCACGAAAATGTATGCGTAATATAGCAAACTACTTATATTAAATACCAGGCGTAATATAGAATCAAGGAGATGACCCCTTAAACATTTCTTTGGGCGCCAATGGTTTCCAGTAATGAATTATTACGACAGGAATATTTGTCAATATAGTCGGTACAGTCGAAATGCAAGCCCTCCCCACTTATTCTGAAATCATTTTTTCAAAAACTCTGGTTGTTGAAAGAAAGATACTAGTTGAAAGAAAGAAACAAATGAAATATTTGAGTTTTACGTCCCACGGTTATGCCGGTTAGGCTAAAGGAGACGGTGATGATGAGTAATGAATGAAATGGTGGAATGAACAAAGTGGGAGAACCCCGAGAAAACCCACGCACACGGTGTTTGTCCACCACAAAGTTCACTTGTCGGGGACTGGGATCGAACCCGGGACCCCAAGCACCACAGTTGAACGCTCTACCACTGAGCCACCGCGGCCCCAAGAAAGAAACAAATATGTAAAGATACATATATGAGTACACACACACTGATAA
The DNA here is from genome assembly GCF_964235325.1 of Thermobia domestica. Classification (NCBI taxonomy): domain Eukaryota; kingdom Metazoa; phylum Arthropoda; class Insecta; order Zygentoma; family Lepismatidae; genus Thermobia; species Thermobia domestica. The sequence goes on along the minus strand of NC_137456.1, from coordinate 57,475,062 downwards.
AGTAGTCATACATGTATTTTAATCTTCTGACTACTTAACCCCGACTAATTTAAGATTGCAAGAAAGTAATTATTAAGAAGAAATATAAACATATAGAAATGTATTTTGAAAGGAAATAAAAACAACCGTACCAGCCGTGATATGAATCTGGGTTGCCCACTCAACAACCAGACACCTTACCGAATTATCTGCGGCAGAACTTGCAATTTGTGGTTTCGAAGCTTTATTTATACTGTGTGTTTTACGTAACGACGCTACGGGAAGTCATTACTTGTGCGACCACCTCATTCAAGACCCGTTTTGTAAATTGATTGAGGAAAAAAGAGTGATTTCGTAAATCTACAAAACGGATCTTGTATATAGAGGGTATAACAAAAAGGTACGGCAAAACTTCATGGGTGGATTCCTTATGGGTAGACAAGCAAAAAATTTCAGATGACCATATGTCGGGAAATGCATCGTTCCAGAGTTACGGCCTTTGAGCCGACTAATGGTGTGAAATAGTCACATTCTGGACGCTCCTTAATGTGTCTCAATTTAAACCTCAATATATCAAACTCTTATTAAGATAGGAAGATAATTTTAGTAGCAATGTGTTCTGCAAAAATTAAGCTTTCCGCTGTTATGCATTTTATGAGTGTATTCCCAAGGAATGCCATCTCCAAAATGCTGATGCAAAAAACAAACAAAAAACAAGTAATTACTCTCCATGTCCACCGTGGTACTCCCACACATACATTAAATATACAGGGTGAGTTAAAAGTCCTTGGACACCTGCATAAGTTTGAAAATCGACGGGAAAAGTAAAAAGTGATGATGTGAACAGAGGTTTGATGAGAGGCCGCAACTTTTGAAGTGTATGTCATTCATGGCCGCCATCTTGAAATCCGCCATTTTGGATTCAAGTCATTTTTTTAAATGGGAAGGGGCTGTATGATAAATCAAATAACACTAGCTTGAGCACAGGAATTTAGTGGTGTAATTTGTTTTTCCTATCTGATACAGTTTAGAAGTTATTAATGTTCAAATGTGGGAAATTACGTTGATACTGAATGCTACAACACAGGTTCTACGTGTTGTCCATCCCGTGCAATGCACAACTGTAGTCGTCGCAACCACTCTGACTGCACACGGAGGAGATGTCTCCTGAAATTTGGCCACAGGCTTGTTGGATGAGTTCCTCCAGGTGTCTCTAATCATGGATTGTCTCAGCATACACTATCTGCTTAAGATGTCCCCATAGATAAAAATCAAGGGGCGTTAAGTCAGGGGATCTGGGCGGCCACTCCACGGGACCACGGCGACCAATTCACTTCCGTGGAAGTTGTTCATCCAACCATTGACGGACACCAAGTCTATAGTGTGGAGGGGTTCCATCGTGCTGAAAATAAGATGGGAAAATGCCGTCACCTTTCAGTGTGGCAGGGAACACAAAGTCCTGCAACAGCATCAGATACTGTGGTCCAGTTAAGGTGTTGTAAATGAAAAATGGCCCAATGATGCGGTTGTCCTATATGCCACACCACACCATCACCTTCGCTGGACTATGTTCTCGACTCGGGTCAACCCAGTTCGGATTTGCGTCACACCAGTATCGACAATTCTGTCGCTTAACCTCCCCGTTCAAAGTGAAATACGCCTCGTCGCTGAACAGTATGCCCTTGGCAAACGCAGGATCCAGTTCATGTTGTTCAGTAGCCCACATGCAGAACTCCAACCGGCGATTAGGGTCATCCTCGTTCAGTTTATGTTGCATGTGCAGCTTGTAAGGATGCCACTGATTGGCGTGCAATATCCGGACAACGGAGGATTGGCTTATTGCACATGCTAGGGCACACGATGGGTACTTCGTTTAGGACCTTTCACAAACGACGCAACAACCGCCGTTGCAGTTTCCTCATTGGTGGCAGTCTTTAGTCGCCCACTACGTTCCCTATCTTGAATAGAGCCCATCTCTCGGAATTTGGTGATCACGTGAGCCACCGTGCTGTGCGATACCGGTTCTCTGTTTGAGTGCCGTCGATTGTAGTCAGCTGCTATTGTTCGGTAGCTGCGTTCCACTGATATAAGGATGATTTCGATCTTCTGTTCACGTGTCAGACCTATTTTAGATCACCTGGAACAGAGAGAACTGGGTCAGTATCAATGTAATTTCCTACCTTTGAACATTAATAACTTCTAAAGTGTACAAGATAGAAAAAAACAAATTACACCGCTAAATTTCTGAGCTCAATCTAGTGTTACTTGATGTGACATACACCCTCTTCCCATTTAAAAAAATGACTTGGATCAAGAATGGCGGGTTTCGAGATGGCGGCCATGAATGACATACACTCTAAAAATTGCAGCACCTCATCAAACCTCTTTTCCCATTATCACTTTTTACTTTTTCCGTCGATTTTAAAGCTTATGCAGATGTCGAAAGACTTTTGACTCATCCTATATATATAGGCGGAAAGCATCGTTCTTTAGAAATACATAGATACAAAAAAAATCTTCCTAGGTTAATTAGGGTCTGAGTTATTGAGGTTTAAATTGAGTCACATTAAGGAGTGACCAGAATATGACTATTTCCACCATTAGGCGGCTCAATGAGCGTAACTCTGTAATGATGCATTTCCCGACATATGGTCATATGAACGATTTTGCTTGTCTACCCATAAGGAATCCACCCCTGAAATTTTGCTGTACCTTTTTGTTACACCCTGTATATATGTGTATGGTGCAACAGTAAGTTCCCAAGAATATAGATTAGTTCATTTTTTATTTTAATCTACACAACAAATACTTTTTTTGAAAGCAAGGAGCCTGACAGTTAAAGATGGTTAAAGACCGTAAATAAAATTGAAGATCTGAATTGCAGAACATCCGAAGTCCACCGGAGTACTTTTTTTGTTTTTAGAAGAAAGACAAGAAGATTATACTTGGAATGCTATTCTGTTTAGCTGAAATTATTTTGATTTTTTTTTTAAGTTTTGATTTGGACTTAGTATTATGCAAGTGAATAGCCCTGAAACATAGATGCTAACATAAAAAACAGAAAACGAAAAATACGAAGAAAAAGAGTGCATTTGGGATGTTTTGCAATTCAGGTCTTCAATTCAAACTTCAAATGGAACTGGGGTAACTCGCAGGCAATGGCTGACTTAACACTTTGATAATAGCGGGTGGGTGTAATGGCTGACTTAAGAACACAATTGATATGGCCTGTGTAGCTAAGTAGACTCTCACCCTCCCCCCTCAACATTGGATACGGAAATGAAAAACTTATTTAGAATTTGATTGTTGATTCCAGTATATTTCAAGCATCACTTCTCGGAATCTGGGCCTGTGATATGTCGATATATCGCTATCATCGATATCTATATTATCATATATCAACATTCGATATCGCAAATATATGGACATGAATATATCATTCTAAATTTTCGATATCGATATTCGGGGAGTGGGGAGGCGAGGTATAAAGGTCCCCTAAGATTTGCGATGGATGAAAAATTAAACTTAATTTTTCCAAGATTGTTTTCTAATCATAATATCTTTATTAACAAACATTGCAATGTAAATACATCCACTTGCAAATTTGCAATATTATATGATGTAATTTCTTTGGCGCCAGAACTTTTTTGTTCCCTGAAAAAAGAAACAAAAAATCACGTGCAAAAGCAAGTACTTCGAACTTTGAACTAGAATTTACCATAAGAAAGATGTTTGTTTCTCTCTCTTGGAGATTTCCATCCCTTTTGGCCTTCGGGACTGCTAATTGACAAAAGGTGCACACATGATCGCTATATGCATTCATGCTCTGAGGCAGAGTCAGAGATTTAGAAAAGAAAACGACTTTTTAATAATAATAATAATAATAATAATAATATGATTATTATGGTTATTATTATTATTATTATTATTATTATTATAACAATGGGGTTTACAACTAGGGTCCCGTCTCTTTATCTTGCATGGGAGGGCCGTATGTCTGCTACACCACTGGTGTCCCCTATTCTGTATTTGTCTCTTTTTTGTTTCGCGTAGATATTTGTTTTTGTGCTGTTAGGCTTTTATATGAAACTTTTATATTATGTAACTTTTTCTTTTTATGAGTTTCTTTTTTTTGGATGAGGTGGGGGGAAAGAGAGAAATGCTTCCTTCTGATATCTGTTTCTTACCATTCATCTTGTTGAACTGCTTAAGTAAGTCATTTTGTAAGTTTTGATGTCATCCAACTCCGTCACAATAATAAAATTGTCATTCTTAACAATTTGTTTTATTCCCTTAATTGCAGTTTGCCACACTGATATATTTGTGACAAAATTGAGGTTTAGTCCAACGCCTTTCGAATTCGTAACCAACCGAACCGCCGAGCTTTTTGGGTTGCCTGCTATTGCAGGAAAAGAATTGCAGGTGGTAATGTACTTTTGGAGTCGTGTATACATTTCCGTACAGGCAAATGTAAATAAAATAAATATAAATATTCTTTGATTATTTAACTTCTTAATTCAAGGAAAAATACTAATTTATTTTACCATTAATTATGAGAATATGATATTTTCACGAATACACAACACACACAACATAAAAGAATTTGGAAAAATATCTTGATTTTTATCGCAAAACTATTACTATTTTCCATTATTATTATTTGTATGTTTCCTTAGCAGCCTTCGGGAAGTGAGCTCCCTTTAAGGGCTACTGGAAGTAACGCATGAAAGAAAATCAAGACGGCACAGATTATTGAAATATCATGAATTGCAAAATATTTTTTACACTCTAAAGCCGTCAGATTTTTCTTTTCGACCACGATTAGCTAATCCTTGTCTTAAACAAGCTTCCAATTAAATATTAAGCTTTTGTTTTACTGATTCCAATATGTACTCTATGGGGCAGAAACATTGACATTACGCAAAAGCGATTAAAAAATTACAGGCTTTCGAAACATGGACATGGAGAAAAAAGGAGAGAATTAGCTATGTTGAACGGAAAACGAATGAGAATGTGTTAGAAATATTAGCATTAGGGGGAAAAAGAAAAATTTTAGATATTGTTAAGAGGAGGAGGAGGAACTAGTTAGGATATTGGCTGAGGAGGAACTGTATTATGAGGGACGTGCTAGAGGGTATTGTGGAAGGAAAGAGAGGGAAGAAGCGAAGGAGACTGTAGTTGAAGGAAGGTATTAAAACAGAAAATTGCTACGTCAAGACGAAGAGACTAGCTGAGGACCACCGAACGTCGAAGCTTCTCAGTTGTAGCAAGTAACCCAATAATGGCAGAATAGCTATGAAGATGATGATATGTTTAGCAATATTAACCCAAAAAGAGAGAGAAAATTTAAATAATAATTATTATAATCAAACCTCTTAATATTTTAGAATAATTTGAGTGAAAACTGAAAACGACTCAACTGTCTATGTCATTTGTGTAAACTCAATTTATATAAATACTTTTGACCTGTATTAGAAATACAAAATAACGGCATCAAACTCCAAGTTATTTGAAGTCTCACTTGTGAATATGGATTACTAGCATTAATTACCCACTTCGTTGGATTAAACTAGAATAATAATAATAATAATAATAATAATAATAATAATAATAATAATAATAATAATAATAATAATAATTATTATTATTATTATTATTATTATTATTATTATTATTATTATTATTATTATTATTATTATTATTATTATTATTATTATTATTATTATTATACATATTTCGTTAGTCAGTCACTTTTCACCATTAGTAAAGCTCTCTCTGATATCGATCACTTTTGATTATTTTTATATTTCTCTTCCTTCCTCCTCCCCAAGTTGTGGGTCTGAGTTTGGATTTAAACGGCATCAAAAGTGTCACTGTTCGCCTCAGAGACCCCGAAAATTATGGATTTGGCACTAATATTGGTCATTTTCAATAAATATATATTGTTCATCCTCCCCCATGTTGCGAGGCACGGCATCGGAAGTGTCATTGTTTATCTTAGTGACCTCGAAAACCGCGAGTGAGGTCGTTCCTCCCCCAAGTTGCGATGCTGAATTTGCATTTAAACGGGATCGGAAGTATCACTGTTCACCTTAGCGACGCCGAAAACTATGGATTCAACACTAATATTTGGCCATTTTTGATCATTATTATGTATCTCCCTCTCCCCCAAGTTACGAGGCTGAATTTAGTCGTAAACGGTATCGGAAGTGTCAGTATTCAACTCAGCGACCTCGAAAACTATGAATTCGACACTAATATTCGTTTTTCGATCATTTTTATATCTCTTCCCTTCCCTCCGACAAGCTACGGGGTTGAATTTGGATTTAAACAGCATCGGAAGTGTCACTGTTTATCTCAAAACTATAGATTCCATTTTAATATCGGTCATTTTAGATCACTTTTATATTTCTTTCCACTCTCCCTCCCCTTAACTGCACCGTCAAAGTGATATGACAGAAACCTTCTCAGGTCCGATCCTCATCTATGTTGAAAATTTGATCAAGATCGATCGGGTGTTTCAAAAGTTATTAATATATATATATATATATATATATATATATATATATATATATATATATATATATATATATATATATATATATATATTGTAATGATTTTGGTAGTCAATAATGCACCAATTTATTATAAAAAATTGTAAAATACAAAACGTCTTTGATTACAAAGAGTAAAAAGTGTCTATCTCGTTATATCTAGATGAAAGGAAGTAGGTGTTTGCACGGTGACCCTTCTCTCAAGGCACCATACACCTTCAGCTCATGGCAGCTTCGCGAGGCTTGGTTGTAGAAAGGACCCCTAGTCCAGTGCGGCCTCGGATAAGGATAGGTTTACTCCTAGTCCAGTGCGACCTCGGGTAAGGATAGGTGTACCCCTAGTCCAGTTCGACCTCATTCCGGTCTAGGTGATTTGATCAGTTGGACGACTGATGGTGGGTCCCTCGGTGATCCGCCTTTTATCTGTCCTCTTCAGGTCCTTCTGTGAAGTCCGTTTTCTTTCGGCAATCTTCGGCGCCTTTCGTGTCGGTTTTTCTTCTGCTCTTATGTTTATAATCAACAGCACGTGTTGTGTTGCCATGTGCTATTGTCCTGTTGTGGGGATCCTTACAATATATATATATATATACCTCCCTCTTCCTCCCCTACGTTCTATCATCAACGTGGAACAAACTCTAAAAAACTTTCCAGGACCGAACTTCATATATGTTAAAAATTTGATTGAGATTGGTCCTTTGGTTCAAGAATTATTAAGTTTTATTTATTATTTTTAAACTCCCCCTTCTCCCCTCCACTAAGTTTTACCGTCAAAGTGAAATGATGAAAACTCTCTCAGGACCAAACCTCATGTATGTTGAAAATTTGATCGAGATCGGTCGGGTGGTTCAAGAGATTAAGAGTCACAAAAATAGTCACTTTCAATTAGATTTATTGTTGTAGTATAATGTTATATTGTTCAATCCTCGATGTGCCGTATACCTAAGGAGGCTAAAAGTTATATTAATAAAGAATTATTCAACGTATAAGCATTCGCCCATGAAATCAAACTTGCGGTCACATGCACTAAGTTTTTGTCAATGTCATGAAAATGTTATTTCAATATTAATTTTATGAGCACACATTAAAAATTTCCAACGGATGCTTGAGTCTCGGAGCCAAGGCCATACCCATGTAGTCGACACTTAGGGTGACGAGCACCAACCAAGAGTAAGTGAAACTAAAGTAGTAACTTACTAAGAGAGAAGGAAATCGGCGACTTCCAGTCAAGAGTACTGAACTAAAGGAGTAAATTACTACAGAAGTAAAATTTTCATTTACTACTGTAGTAAATTTATTTACTCTACAAGTGGTGGAGAGCACCATCAAAGAGTACACTACTACATTAGTAGCTTTAGGAGTAAATAAGATCCAAATTTACTCCTAAGCAGTAGTAGGAGTAAAGTTAGAGAGTAAGGGTGACGAGCACCAAACTAGTGTAAATTACTCTTGTAGTAACTCTTACTTCTTTAGTCTGGACTACTTTAGTAAAGTACTTCCGTAGTAATATACTCTTTTAGTAACTGTTGGAGAGCTCAATTTCTATTTACTTCTTTAGTTGTAACTAAAGTAGTAACGCCTTTTTACTAAAGAAGTAAGCCATTTCTGCACTGTTGGCACGTGCATTTCGTTTTCTATCAGCAGCTGAAGCTTATCGGAAGATGCACCTATGAAGAAAGGCAGAGAATATGGGGTTGTAGTGAAGAGCAGGAAGTTGTTGGAAAAAGCAAACGAGCTTCATTCGTTAAAATGCGTTTAATACGAGAGGAATATAATGTAAAAATGTTAATTGAAAGACAAAGACAAATCATAGAAGAAGAGCATAACCTTAAATGGAAAGTTCAAGAATGAAATGCAGCAAATTTCAGGTTCCGGTTCTTCAGGCAATATGTTCAAGAAGTTTATGTTTTTGTAAATAAATATAAATATGTTTGATATGTATAAAACATGTTTTATTTGCTTGATATTTTTCTAGTGGTTTATGTTTTTGTTTTAACATGTCATAATATTCGTGTATATTATTTCAGTATTAGTACATTTAATTTTTCTAATTACCACATTCTAATATTAATTGTGTTAGCAAAATTGTAAAAGTAGACATCTTGTTTTTCTTAGAAATTATCAAAACTCCTTTATTGTATAACTTTGTCTACTGAAGTAAGAAATAATATGAAAATATTAATTCCCTAATTGCAAAAAGAAAAAAGAAAAAGAAAAGAAAAAGTGAGAAACGTAACTATAAAAGAAATAAAAGAAGTGACTTATTTATTCATTTAAGAAGGAAAAGTCTTTACACTAACTTGTTATTTTACTAGAAAATTAGGTAAAATTTTAATTAAAAATAATTAAGTATAATACACCTTCTGACAGATCGCCTTGCAGCATCTGCTTCTGTATGAAATGCATATTGGTTGATGCCATTCGCATCCATAGCATTAAGGTAAAACACGCCTTCAGTTCTATTCCAAAGTAGTGTAGAACTGCAGCAGCCACAATAACATTCCCACACGTGTTCTGTTTATATCACATTTTTTAGTAAGAATTTGGAAACGTTTCTTCCAACATCGAATGTACGTTCTATTACACATTTTGTAGCAATACGGGCTCTAGTGTAGCGCCCTGTGATAGAAATACAGAAGTCATAAGATGTTTGGAGACCATGTCCACTGTCTCCATAACAAGCAACCCATCATATTGTCCATTATTAAATTCTACAGCAACTCTACCATTATCCCAAATGTGTGCATCATATGTGGAACCCAGCCAACGGCTTACCATGTTCAAAAATTTCATATTGGCATCACAAATGATTTGTGTATTGATAGAAAAGAAATTTTTGCTATTTCTATATAGTTCTGCTTGTGCTCCAGAAGGACAAAGTATGGGTATATATATACATAATCTATGACCCCTATGGCATTCGGCAATGCACCAATTCGATAGAATTCCCTTTTGTTCATTGATATATTTTCTTGGTTCTGTGGCATGGATACATACAGTGGCTTTAAGGCAATAGAACTGTCTATCACTCTGTTAAAAGCTCTTCCAGCAGTTAATCAGATCCCCTGCTACAATTTCATAAGTATATGCCAGTGCGAAATATTTGCAAGCCACAAAAGAAGTTGCAGCTAGGAGACAAAGCACGGTTCCTGTCAGAATTATGCTACAGTTACGGCTTCAGCATGCCAAACAGCGACTCGAAAAATTCCGTACGAAACCCAAACCGCTCTTTGAAATCATTGTCGCCATACATCGCAAATGGATCTCTTCTCTCCATTAAAAGCCACATTCTTGGGATGTGTACCTCTTCTGCCATCTCCTTATATTCTTCATAGACCAGGTAATCCATAGAATTCGATATTTAACACACAGAAACCAAAGAACTCATCTTACTCTCTAACTTTACTCCTACTACTGCTTAGGAGTAAATTTTGGCCTTATTTACTCCTAAAGTTACTCATGTAGTAGTGTACTCTTCTATGGTGCTCTCCACCATTTGTGGAGTAAATAAATTTACTACAGTAGTAAATGAAAATTTTACTTCTGTAGTAATTTACTCCTTTAGTTCAGTACTCTCGACTGAAAGTCACCGATTTCCTTCTCTCTTAGTAAGTTACTACTTTAGTTTCACTTACTCTTGGTTGGTGCTCGCCACCCTATGCGGTCACATGCACTAAGTTTTTGTCAATGTCATGAAAATGTTATTTCAATATTAATTTTATGAGCACACATTAAAAATTTCCAACGGATGCTTGAGTCTCGGAGCCAAGGCCATACCCATGTAGTCGACACTTAGGGTGACGAGCACCAACCAAGAGTAAGTGAAACTAAAGTAGTAACTTACTAAGAGAGAAGGAAATCGGCGACTTCCAGTCAAGAGTACTGAACTAAAGGAGTAAATTACTACAGAAGTAAAATTTTCATTTACTACTGTAGTAAATTTATTTACTCCACAAGTGGTGGAGAGAACCATCAAAGAGTACACTACTACATTAGTAGCTTTAGGAGTAAATAAGATCCAAATTTACTCCTAAGCAGTAGTAGGAGTAAAGTTAGAGAGTAAGATCAGTTCTTTGGTTTCTGCGTGGTAAATATCAAATTCTATGGATTGCCTGGTCTACGAAGAATATAAGGAGATGGCAGAAGAGGTACACATCCCAAGAATGTGGCTTTTAATGGAGAGAAGAGATCCATTTGCGATGTATAGCGACAATGATTTCAAAGAGCGGTTTGGGTTTCGTACGGAATCTTTCGAGTCGCTGTTTGGTATGCTGGAGCCGTAAATGTAGCATAATTCTGACAGGAACCGTGCTTTGTCTCCTAGCTGCAACTTCTTTTGTGGCTTGCAAATATTTCGCACTGGTATATACTTATCAAATTGTAGCAGGAGATCTCATTAACTGCTGGAAGAGCTTTTAACAGAGTGATAAACAGTTCTATTACCTTAAAGCCACTGTATGTATCCATGCCACAGAACCAAGAAAATATATCAATGAACAAAAGGGAATTCTATCGAATTGGTGGATTGCGAATGTCATAGAGGTCATATATTATGTATATACATACCCATACTTTGTCCTTCTGGAGCACAAGCAGAACTATATAGAAATAGCAAAAATTTCTTTTCTATCAATACACAAATCATTTGTGATTCCAATATGAAATTTTTGAACATGGTAAGCCGTTAGCTGGGTTCCACACATGATGCACGCATTTGGGACAATAGTAAAGTTGCTGTAGAATTTAATAATGGACAATATGATGGGTTGCTTGTTAAGGAGACAGTGGACATGCTCTCTCCAAACATTTTATGACTTCTGCATTTCTAGTGTTGGGCACAGAAACCGGTTTTTCGGTTTTCAGAAAAACCGAAACAGGTTTTTGAATTTTTAAAAACACCGGTTCGGTTTTTGGCCGAAACCGGTTATTGGTTTTTCACCGGATCCGGTTTCGGTTTACTTCAAAACCAGTTTCCGTTTTTTCCAAAATTTGTTCTATTTCTGACCAGAATAGTGTTTCGTTATTCTCCAGAAACCAAATCTGTTTCCACAGAAATAGATGTGTGTCTTCCAAAAGTTTTCACCGAAACCTGTTTCGGTGAAGACCGAACCAATTTTTAAGAAAACCTAAGTCGGTTTTGGAGAAAACCGAAACTGGTTTTGGTGAAAAACCGAACCGGTTTTTGGAGAAAAACCGAACCGGTTTTTGGAGAAAACCGAAACTGGTTTCGGTGAAAAACGAACCGGTTTTGGAGAAAACCGAAATCGGTTTCGGTGAAAAACCGACCCGTTTTTGGAGAAAACCAAAATGTCGGTTTTTTGGGTTTCGATTTTTTCTAGAAACCGGTTTCCGGATTTTATAAAATCCGATTTTGCCTTATTTATATTTTCCCCACATAGGAACCGAAGAGTGCTAGAGTAGAGCCCGTATTGCTACAAGATGTGTAATAGAACGTAAATTCGGTGTTGGAAGAAACGTTTCCAAATTCTTACTAAAACAATGCGATATAAACAGAACACGTGTGGGAATGTTATTGTGGCTGCTGCAGTTCTACACTACTTTGGAATAGAACTGAAGGCGTGTTTCACCTTAATGTTATGGATGCGAATGACATCAACCAATATACATTTCATACAGAAGCAGGTGCTGCAAGGCAATCTGTCAGAAGGTCTATTATACTTAATTATCTATATATATAAAAGAGAACGTACAATTTTTTGTCCGCTCATCACGCTAATACGGCTGAACCAATTTCTTTCATTTTTGGGGGGTTGTTAGGATTTGGACCCTAGATGGTTTTTATCATATCACTTTAATTTTTAATTACCAGTGTCTTGAGATAATTGACCATTCAGGTGTCCACAAATCCTTTGTTATTAGTTCATCATAGGTAAAAATAAACGTATTTATATGCAACCCGCATGACCGTGTCACTCGGCGGGTTAACATAAATGACAGGCGATATACAGCGGAAAATAGCTTGAATCTTCTGTTTAAAATTTTTTAATTGATTTGCTTATTTTTACAGACACTTTTACAATATGCCAGCACCGGGATGACCGCAGCGAAGCGGGGCGGGTTAACATAAATGACAGGCGATATAATGTTAAGATTTACTGCAATCTTCTATGGTTTTTATCATATCACTTGAAAGCAAAAAAGTAAAAATTATCTAAGTAACAAAGTTTATTGCGTTCCGGGGTGACCGCAGCGAAGCGGGGTGAACGCTGCTAGTTTTTAATTAAAATTTTACCTAATTTTCTAGTAAAATAACAAGTTAGTGTAAAGACTTTTCGTTTTTAAATGAATAAATAAGGCACTTCATTTATTTACGTATAATTTTATAGTTACGTTTCTCTCTTTTTCTTTTCTTTTTTTCTTTTTTGCAATTAGATAATTAATATTTTAATTTTATTTCTTACTTCAGTACACAAAGTTATACAATAAAGGTGTTTTGATAATTTGTAAGAAAAACAAGATGTCTACTTTTATAATTTTGCTAACACAAAGTACTATTAGAATGTGGTAATTAGAAAAAATAAATGTACTAATTCTGAAATAATATACAGAAATATTATGTCATGTGGAAAACAAAAACACATAAACCACTAAAAAAATATAAAGCAAATGAAATATGTATTATACATATCAAATATATTTATATTTTGTGAACAGGTCTTCTCGGGCTAGCAGCCTGGTAAATATTTACCTGGCTGCTAGCCCGAGAAGACCTGTTCACAATACGTCGCCAGGAAAGCTTCAATAGATATTTATATTTATTTACAAAAGCAAACTTCTCGAACATATTGCCTAAAGAACCGGAACCTGAAGTTTGCTCCGTTTCATTCTTGAACTTTCCATTTTAAGGTTATGCTCCTCTTCCTGTCTTTCAATTAACAACCTTCTTCGTTATATTCCTCTCGTATTAAACGCATTTTAACGAATGAAGCTCGTTTGCTTTTTCCAACAACTTCCTGCTCTTCACTACAACCCATATTCACTGCCTTTCTTCATAGGCGCATCTTCCGATAAGCTTCAGCTGCCGATAGAAAACGAAATGCACGTGCCAGCAGTGTGCAGAAATGGCTTACTTCTTTAGTAAAAAGGCGTTACTACTTTAGTTAGAACTAAAGAAGTAAATAGAAATTGAGCTCTCCAACAGTTACTAAAAGAGTATATTACTACGGAAGTAATTTACTAAAGTAGTCCAAACTAAAGAAGTAAGAGTTACTACAAGAGTAATTTACACTAGTTTGGTGCTCGCCACCCTTAGGGTGTACGGTATTGCCGATGTTCAATACTACATTTCTCTTTAGTTTTGGAAGAAGAACACCACTAATGTGCTTTGAAATGAAATGAAGTATCTAGTTTAACGTCTCACGATTATGAACCAAGGCTAAGGGAGACCGTAATGATGAGAAATGACTGAAATGGTGGAATGAAGAAAGTAGGACGAAACGGAAAAACGCCGAGAAAATTCATACACACAGTGTTTGTCCACCAAAAAAGCTCACATGACGCAAGATGACACCTGTGTGGCTTGAAAACGAGCAATATCCATAGAAAACGCGAACAACCAATTCAGAAAACGACATACTCTAGCTATATGCTACAGGGGCATATTGACTCACACGGATTGCATAAACTACTGGGAACACATTCACTCCAGCAGCATTTTTACTGAAACCAAGAAATCCATTTCCTTCCTTTTTACATTCTATAAAAAAAAATCAAGTAGTGCCGGTACTTGTGCAAGACTCTTGTACTTTTACAAGTGCGAACTCATATACCCATCGATCTTTCTGAGTACTTAATAAATAATTTTTAAACCAGACAGTTTAATTTTACCTCAAGAGTTATACATGTTGAAACAGCGCTAAAACGACATTGCGATAATAGTAGGCCATAAATACAACATACAACATATAAGCTGATCGACCTGCTGGTTGTAGTAGTCATCTAGCACGGGTTAGTGCACGAATAATCATTTTTGCATATCCTCAACGTTGTTTCAGAACTTCTCCTTGCCTACGCACTCCCACGCAGTCCTTAAGCTTTCCCTGTCTTGACACGAAATAAATATATATATATTTTTTATTTGTAGTGGCCATCTGGTGCAGATTCATGAGTTTTTTTTTTCTTGCATAAATAATCGTATTAGTGTATACTCAATATCGCTCTTTCAAAACCATAAAATACGAAGTTTCAAGCATAAATTTTTATGTTGACTTTTTTTTCTTAAGAAAGTGACACGTTGGTATAAGTCGCATTCGTAAATTTTCGGTCCAGTGGAAACAGTTTAGCGCACAGTTTGCATCAAAATTCGCAATCGCTCTTAATTGTAATAGAGACGTAGTTGTAATAATTCCGGCACAGATTAGCGTATATGCATATATGGCCCAAGCATGGCTCGAGTCAGCACGCATTTATCAGTAGCGTAGCTAGAATTTTTTCAAGGGAGGCCAACGAAGGTCCCAAGAAAATATTGAGGGGGCCATTTCCAATTAATGAAAAATTTTATTCATATATATGTTTTAATGTTTTAATCTTTGAATGTTTGAATGTTTTAATCTTTGTTGTTCATGATTTTACTCTTTTACAGTGAAAATATAAGAATTTACTACCTCAAACAACTAGGATACATTAATACAATTGATTTCTAATATAAGTAAGTAGTTATTTAATCACTGCGCTTAAAATATCTGTGGCTGGTGATTTAAGTGGAAGCAGAGAAATATATATAGGTAAAGAAAATAACTTATAGGTTCATGGCTCTACTTAAAAGAGGATCTTTCTATTCGTGTGGGCAGGAGCAAACTTATCAACAACTTCTTCAAGATCTAACGATTTAGCAATTTTCTTCAATATAAAGTAATCCTAAGTTTTTCAACCTATCATCAGTCATTGAATTGCCTATATATCTTTAATCTTTTCAAATGTGAGAATGGCCTTTCACATGTAGCACTAGAAACTGATATAGTCACAGAGATGGCATCTAGCTTATAGGTTTCTAAGAGTGCGTTTTAGTAGACTCAAAGTACAACGAAATTCATCAAGGAATCAACTTTGGTTTTCTCTCGCCTTCATACAACTTAATTGTGTTTGGGAGGATTTTGAGTTTACATTTGAATATTTCCAGATCACTTCCATAATACTGGGCCATAGGCTTAACAATATTGTAATTTAGAAAGTTTTCACTTTTTGGATGAAGAATGGTGATTGATCTAATGATTTTGCCACATGATCCAAAGCATTTTTCTGTCTCAGGAGGCAGAAAAATGTCTCTTAGTATATATAAAATTTAGAAAATTCGTTTTCTGCCTCCAATGAAGAAAGAGATTAATCCAAAATGAATTTGTGCTATTTTGATGGCGAATGTTTAGTTCGTTTCCACGAGGAACCCCTATTGTCTATTTGTTTCCGGCTCTGGAATTTCAAGACCATTTTCTTTGCATATCTCCAAACATTCTTGATAAATTTGTTCGAATGTTGTTCGTTGAGAGTTATATTCCCCAGACCTCATTTTCGACAGCGTTTGAACTGGTGAAGCTACAAGAATCAAACCTTCCGACAGTCTGCATCTACTTGAGATAAGGCGAAGCTCAAAGTTATAACATGGTAGCATTCATCTCAAATTTTACCATCCCGAATACGTTCCCTCTCGTACAGATCACACTAATTTTCCGGATGAAATGGTGGAAGTAAATAAATATCACAAGCTGCAGATTTGGTTTAATACCGCATAATATAAATAATTGTTTGGTAGATAAACTGTATTAATAATAATAATAATAATAATAATAATAATAATAATAATAATAATAATAATAATAATAATAATAATAATAATAATAATAATAATAATAATAATAATAATAATAATAATAATAATAATAATAAGTAAAAAGTGATGGGCAAGGACAAATGTTTTTATGAGACAAACGTCGCACAGGAACAGAAACTGAATTCTAATAGGACACTGATTTGCCGTCCCAACCCAGTTTAAATTTTAAGCCTTACTCTTGAAGCTTAAGTTTCACTTAAAAATAAACTGCCAATAATTATCATGTAGTCTTAATATTTCAGAACAATGTCCTGATTTCACGCTCTAAAAATATGGTGGCCTAATCAGAGATGAAACTAGACATTTGGTGCCCTGGGCATATTTTGCAATTAGCATCCCCTTCATCTATATCTACACCAATAAATACACAGATTAGTTTTCTGGCGCCCGGGGAGCAACTGTCCTATTGCAGCATCTTGTTTTGATCTGGCCGTAGTTCAATTATATTTGGTTCCTTTTACCCTTGAGCTCTAAAACTGAGTAATGAATATGCCTTTACTTTATTAAAATGATGAAGTGAACATTCTTTGAAGCAAAAAAGGTTATGTGTTTTTCTTTCCCTAATATCAAACAGCGTTAGAACAGCCATTTTAATGGGGACTCCTTACAGCAAAAGAAGTATACGTGGCCTTTTTCTTTCTTTCGTTTATTTACCTTCACTAGTTTTTAGAATTTAACGTGAATTAAAATACACAAACACTTCACATCTACACCAAATGGCCAAAGCTCAGCGGTAGAATATCAGCTTAAGATTCGGAAGATGGTGTGATCGATTCCTCGTCTCCTGTAGTCGATGATAAATTATTATTGTTAGTTTTGATATTAGATTTGAAGGAGAGGTATTAATTAGTATATCCTGTTGAAAATACTGACTGAACTTACTGAATGAAATATCTGTGGACCAGTCCCACAACCTCCTGATATATATATATATATATATATATATATATATATATATATATATATATATATATATAGATATAGATATAGATAGATAGATAGATAGATAGATAGATAGATAGATAGATAGATAGATAGATAGATAGATAGATAGATAGATAGATAGATATAGATATATAGATATATGAGTACTAAACATCAGATAACGGGGTGATACAACCTGGTCACGGGAGTAACTGCCGCGACCAAGTTGTATCATCTCGGTATCTTACCTGATGGTTAGTAATCATGAGATTGTAGCACTGGCTCTGTGATAAACTTTGGAATTTCTCTAGTAGTAGCAGTTTTGGGATTAAGCTACAGTTAAAATAGTTCAAAAGAAAATACTTCTGAACGATTTATTTATAAAGAATAACTGATTTTTATTGGCGTCATTTCCACAGGCTTTAGTTAGTAATATAGGTCTACCAAGCGCTGACTCCGTTTTCCTTGGAGATCGCTAGTATGTCTGTTAACATCGCAGCAGGTTTCTACTCAGTTGCCAACGGGCAAGAGCGTTAGGAAACTAGACAAGACCAGAATGTAGTCGAGAAGGAGAACTAATATCAGCAGCAAATAGTAGATTAATTTTCAGTACTCAGTACCTTAATTTTCTCGAACGATTGGGATACGAACAACAGAGAGAATGACAGAAATAATAAATTTTCTGCTTTCTTCTTCTACTGAATGCTCGATATTATTTGATAATAATAATACCAAATTATTTAATGGCTGCTATGCATTTGTTCTATGTCGCCAGATCAATGGAAGTTAATTACTTAGTATACGAAGACTTCTTTCGTTCAACACAAGTGTAATATTTTACTGCAGTGCATGCTATTTGTAAGTAAGCATCTTTTATTTTAGTATGACTTTCAACATCGAAGCGAACGAGAATGCCGACTGATTTTTCTCTTTTTTTCTGTTTTTTTGTCGAAAACAAAGAAGATAACCAGATAAGGGACAGAGGTTAAAAGAAACGTTCAGGTGGTAAGGTCAACACATGCACTTTACAGATTTCGATGAATTAGAACTTGCTGTACTACAAACAAAAACGAGCCTGGAGATTTTTGCTCGGAACGTAAACTATTGCAACATACGGTATTTTACAGTCGGTAACTGTTGTCGAGAGATATTTTGGTTTCACTTGTGGCCACCATCAACTCACCCTTTGTCGATCTATAGCAATACCACTCTGTGGTTAGGGAGGGCCACTAGGGAGGCCAAGAATTTGAGCAAGGGACCTGGTCCCCCAGGCCCTCCCTTGGCTCCGCCACTGGCATTGATTCAATTCCGCACGATTCAACTCCGGTGATATCGCATTGACAAAAGTGGACTGACCCAGGTCTACCCATAGCTATCAATAGCTACGGTCATCCTGGGCTGGAGTATCAGTGCGAAAAGGTCTGTTTTATTTCTATTTTATGTCTAGTTTAAGCGAATTTAAAAATGGCCTTGAAGCAAGAGATAATGAGTAGAAACGTGTACAACGGAAAAGGATATGACGTTACACAAGTTGCTAATTTAAAAACAAAATAAAAGCGACTGCGTAAGAAGCCAATAGACGTCTGTACATGGGATCCACGTGCGATTAAGAAAAAGTGTGAATTTATAGATTTCTGAAATTTTGTAACTATAAACATGGAGACAGAGAGTAATGGAGATTCAAATAACAAGCCAGAAGTTTACCTCCCTGGTCAACCAATGGAAGAAGATGAGGAACTTGTAGTTGACGAGTCTGCTTATGTGCTTTTGCATGAATTTCAAACAGGTAAATAAATAATAAAAATAATATTTTCTGTCTGTATTCGTATATTGTCAGCAACAGAGGTAATAGAAAATGCCAAGTACATGTTGAAACAATTCGTGAAAATCAGAATTTTCTTACGATTTGCACATAAATACCCCGTCCGGGTATACGGAATAGAGACTAAAGTGAAAATACATTAATCTGTGATTGGTGGCCACTAAAAAGCACGAATTCTACTTAACCGAGTCAGCACAGAGCGAAGCTGGGGGCCCACGAAGGGATGCGTCCGAAAGGAGGCGCGTCAGTGACGGTGGTTATACCGCGTAAGCAGGGGTAGTGAAGCAAGTGAGCTGGGTTATGACACGATAAAGCGCGTCATATTGTAAAGTTTTTTCAGCGTCATGGTATGTTGAAACGTAAAATCAAGTGTGAGAAATAAGTAAAAATTCTAAACAGACGAATTTCTTCTCGCAGCGGGCCATTTGTGCCCGGGAAACCAGTAAAGCCGTTTTGAAGGTAAGATTTATTATGATTATTTATGTGTTTTTGAGGGTGAAAATTATTGCGCATACTTTATGTATATTTCCATTATTCTTATTTATGCGTATGTCCCCAGTCGCTGGCGTGTCTGCTCCCTACGGACGCACCACCGCTCCGCTCGTTCCCCCCCCTGCTGCGCTCAAGTCCGGAGTAGGTTAGATAGCATTAGTGGTATTTAGTGGACACCTAACACAAGTGGGTTAGTGGTTTATGCACTAGCTCTTCATTTAGTGCATGTTCTTGAAAAACCTTAAAATGCAATAAATGTGTGAAAATTTTGTAGAACCCTCTGCTCGAGAAATGCCGAAAATAGTATCTAGTACAGTAATCTTTCATATGCACTTACTTATTTTATGCGTCGTAAAGCACTTGTATTGATTTTACACTAGTAGTTCTACGCTTTTAAATCTAAAATACAGTTGTATTACTTTGGATTTAATTCTATCACCTGCAGAAATTTCATGTGTCTTTTTTTGTATACATGTGTCTTTTCATGTAAAATATTGAATTTTACCTGTAAATCTTCCAAAATGTGTGCCAAAAGTATACCAACACGCAGTGGCGGCCGGTGGATTGTGGTCTCGGGTGTTGCAGTACGAACGATTGGAGATGAAAGACATAAACTGAACTTACTGATTAATCAGTTTAACTTTAGATGCAAGTACTATGTGGCATATGAAAATAAATAAAATAATGTTTAAAAGAACTAAAAATTAATGTAGAAAATTTTATCAGATTACTCACCTTATTTAAATAGAAAGTCCATTCTTCTCTCTTTGATTGCAGCAAATCTGTCTATTACACGCTGGTTGAAGTCTGGTATACCCATTATCAAGTCTTTTTCAATGGAGAGCATAGCCAATGCTGATAACCTTTCTTGAGACATCGAATTTCTTAAAAATGTCTTAATTCTTTTCAATGTGGAAAAACACCTTTCTCCTTCTGCTGATGTCATAGGTACAGTTAATATCAACTTCAGAAGCTTTGTAGATTCACTGAATGATTTTTCTAAATTATTCTGGACAATGAATTCTAGCAAACCCACAGCCCCCGACAGGGATCGAAATTCCTCTGCAGCGTAGATTGAAGACAGTTCGTGACAGAGCTTAGTGTTGTCGAAAAAACTGTAAATTGAACACACTTTATTGACTGTTTCTCTCGGAAAATTTACAGCATACTCTGGAAACATATCTGGTGAAAACAACATTGCTGCCATAAGATGTCCTGTGAATTTAAACCGGGTTTTAGCTTCGCAAATTATAACATCACATACTTCTTTAGCTTCTCTGTTCCATTCTGTACTGTCACTCTTCCTCTTTTTTGATTCTCTCTCTGTAGATTCTATTCCCTTGTTCCTGTCGTCATCAATTTGATTTCTTATTGCATTAATGTTCTTTTCAAAGTTTAAAATCGCCTGTTGTGCAGAAGAAGGGTCAATTTCTCTCTTTTGAAGCTGCCCAAACAAAATTTCTACAAGTGGCATTATTTTGCTGAAGAAAGATAGCCAAAAATTGAAGTGGTGACTGATAAGGATTTTTTTTAGGCCATCAGCCTGGTGGATTGTATTTGCATTTTTTTATCTCATCCATCGTTAGTATCTTATTCATGCACTGGATGATGTCTTTTTTATGGTCAAATACGGTATTCACACTTCTAGATATAAAATTCCAACGAGTATTACTTGCCCGAGGCAACCGTTTCTGAACTATTGAATCCAAAACTGCGGTTCTCTGTGGACTACCAGAAAAAAATGTGCAAATACCTTGTAAATTAGAAAAGAAAACTCTTACATTTCTATTTACGGAAGCAGCTTTGCTCATAACCAAATTAACTTGATGAGCGTAACAATGTATATATTCGGCACTAGGAAAAGTGTCTTTAACTATTGCTTGTACCCCCCTAGAAGAACCAGACATAACAGATGCACCGTCACAGGTTTGTGCAATTAATTTGCGTGAATTTTCATGAAGACCTAACCTTTGGTTTTTCAATTCTGCAAGCAAATAAGAAGCTAATGTTTCAGCATCGTGCTTTGGTGGTGAAATAAAGTTCCAAAAGCGTTCTACTGGTTTGCCCTTTACTACGTACCGAAAAACGATAACCATTTGAAATATATTTGAGATGTCACTTGTTTCGTCGGCTATAATAGCCAGGAAATCAGCTTCTTTAATTTCATGTGTTATTTCTTCCTGACAGACTTCAAACATTACTTGCAGGAGCTCATTCTGGATCGTTTTCGACGTCCCTTTAAACACTGTAGCTTTTTCTAAATGATTTCTCAAAGCAACGTCTAACTCTGAACTGAAATCTATTAATCCTCTAAATACTCCCGGATTGGAGGACAAGTCAGTTTCATCGTGCCCTCTTAAAGCAAGTTCAAAAACGCCACAAAAACGAACACAGTTTATGATAATATTCAGTACGTACCTGTTATGTTTGACTTTTTCATTGTGTTCTTCCAGTTTTCTCCTATAAGCACTGTCCAATTGCGAAGCAATATTTACTTTTCCAAAAAGTGTGAATTTTAAAACACTTCTCAAATGTGAAGCCGAAGATTCGTGTTTTTTTACGTTTGAGCATAAATGGTTTAAATCTGTTACGCCTGATTTTGTCCACGACTCTTCACCACCAAACAACAAACACGGAAAGCAAAATAGTGCATTTTTTACTTCGCACCCACACAACCAATCATTACTATTGTATATAACTTTTTTGAACACTCTCCTGAACTGCCTTTTACCTGTTTTTATGCTCTGCACTATATCTAAGTCTGGCATTGGCCTTCCAAGTTCTTTAATCGCAAGTTTCTCCTCAGCCGAGAGCTGGGAAAATGACTTCTTCTGTAAATTATTTACAGAATTCATTGTATAGAATTGATTCAGAACTGTAAATCACTCACAGAATTAGAACACATATACAACGCAATCACTGAAAAACGAAACACACTCGAAAGGTATATGAATCAGGAATGCCACATATACACCCACACATACGTGCATGAAAGAAAAACAACATTCCAAATCATCAGTCTTCGTTGTAAGCACTGCACCATGAATGGAATATAGAACGTTGCTCCCACATGAGACTAAACAATGCTTATTAATGTTATACGTTCTGATAAGCAAATTCTGAACCTGCCAAATGTAGGGTCAGCATGTAACAGGAGCCACAAGGAACGCCAAAACAAACAGCATTGCTAACCAATTCCAAATGCACTGTAGCGTTTTTCATCACAGTTGTATACAGATAGTCGACAGGAGTATAAAATACATTTATTTTATGAAAGAATTATGTATATACAAAAATAATATCCACAGAGTGGGAGATGTTTTACAATTTTTAACATAAACGTCTGGTGCTATAATGCTTTGGAAGGAAGAAATGTGATCTTTTATTACATTAACCCAGGTTCTAAGGCATAACAGATTTTTTTTCTTGATTGGCAATTCTTGTCAGAAGCAAAAGCACGCATGGTTGCTAGTTAAACGAATTTCGTTGTGTTTGGAAATTTAGAAAACATAGTAATTCTTGAAGTATGATTCTTTGAGTTGACTTTAAGTTTAATGTCTCGTTCAGCAGTGAGGCTACATGACACGTGGACCTACTGATTAACGTGGAATCCGAACCACTTGAGTTCCCACCGGGAATCGAACCCGGGTCCCCCGTGCCAAAGGCGCGTACGCTAACCGCTTAGCCACGAAGGAGCTCAAGTATGATTCTTTATATTGATGTATTAAAATTTTATTTATAAATTACTCTGCTGCTGAACGGGACGTTAAATTCAAAATCAACTCAACTCATAAATTATTCTACAAGAATCCTTCATTATCTACATAAGCTAATAATTAATTTGTAAATGTGTGTTTACTTTCATTTGCTTTCTAAGCTACTACGTATTTTTTTCTTATTTTATAATTTTGTGATTACTTGTTTTAAAAAGGCATCATTATATTGGTTTGCTTCAGTACAATCCCGTAATTTAAATATATGAAAGGATAAAAATGGATTTCGTTTGTTTCTTGATAGTGTAATAAAATTTAGAAATCTTTCGTAGTGCGAAAAGCATTCTCGTTCACTAAAACCCGTGCCGTGTTGCAGGAGCACTGCAACGACCAGTCCCTTTAACTTCTGAGATAGGGGAAAGGAGACTTAACATTCGCTCCAATTCCCGCGCTGAAGGAATCTGGTCGTTGTATGCTCGCTGCAACGCAATATAAATTAGAGACTCTTGATGGGCTGTTTTCTCGTTTTTGAAAATGGATTAATGGATTTTACAGTTACAGAAGTAAAAAGTATATTATTTAAAATATATATGAGAGTAAAATAAAGTAAAATTTTTCATTTTTTACTACTACTGTTAATAATAATTTTTCTTGAAAAACTTTGGTCGTTGCGCAACGCTGCAACACTACCATTAGCCGCCACTGCCAACACCCGTAACCAGCAGTTGTTATTGTCATGTTGGAAAGCAAACGGGAGTTAAGGGAATAGATGCCGAAGGCAATTTGCAAAGTGATGATGTGTAAAGATGAAAATTTGCGAATGCTGTCCGATACGTAGGAAATGTGTGTATTTACCATATGAGGTGTTTTTCCTCTATCTTCATTTTATGCGCATATCTAAATTCACTGATTGCCTACAGCGCTGGTCTACCTGCTGTGCGCATGCCCTAACTCTGTTACATACATTTCTCACTTTTAGAAGCCACCTAGCGCAAGTTGGAGTTAAGTTCCGTTAAAAACTATGTACTAAGTGAGTGAACGAAAACAAATCTATTCTAACTTGACATATTTATAGTAATTGTCGTTGTTAAAAAGCTGACTGGGGTAAACGGAATAGACGCCAGCTTTTCGCTACAGAGTAGTTCTAGTATTTTCAGGTTGAAAACGTGAATTTTTTGTCATTTATGAGGAAATTCATTGTCATTACGTGATAAAGTGATTCTTAAGAATTCTTCGGTTCACATTGACTTCAGGGGACTTTACAGTTTTGTGTGTAAATACTGCGTCCGGAAATTTACCATAAAAATTAGTGTAAAGAACAAACCAAACTGTACTAGATGACCACTAAAAAGCATTAACGCTATCTGACCGAGTCAGGACTGGAGCGCAACAGGGGGACCCTAGTGGAATACGTCCGTCGAAAATAGGCGCGTCAGCGATGGTGGGTATGCACATAGACGAAGATGTCGCTAAAAACACTAGGTTAGGTACCTTTCACTGCCAATGTAATTTCACACCATCAATACGATGTTCATACTTGAAATGCAGGGTGGAAAACTCATGATTTGTTTTTTAAAAAAAAACATTTTTGATGATTTTTTTTATTTAAATCGATTTATTTAATTATTTAAATCAAATCTTTCTCCTCGTATAATACAAGTCGCGAACTGAAGAAAAAGCATTACGAATTAGTATTAAATGCCAATTATGCCATTTAAGTGAAAGTATTGGGGTTTAATTTTGAATTAATCCCCAATCGTTAACCTATATCAGTCCCAAACAATGTTTCTTAACAATTTTAAATTATGGCTTTTATTTTTTTTTAAAGTAAATTATAGACTT
This sequence comes from Thermobia domestica, assembly GCF_964235325.1. Classification (NCBI taxonomy): domain Eukaryota; kingdom Metazoa; phylum Arthropoda; class Insecta; order Zygentoma; family Lepismatidae; genus Thermobia; species Thermobia domestica. Next base: position 57,449,895 of record NC_137456.1, on the reverse strand, counting down.
TCAGTCAAGCATCATCCCCATTTATCCTAGAATCATGGTTCATACCTCATTCTCTTCAGAATAGAACAGTCTTTAAAACGGTAACATTCATATTTTCCCTATCCTGTCTCTGAAGCGGAAAATTTTGAGAGAAATCGGGATTTTTTCTGATTCTTTTTCAAATTTTGATCCCCTCTGGACTCTCCTGTGTTAACGCACAGATCTCGAAATCAACTGAGAAATACTAAGACTGTACTAAATGTGTGTACAAAATTTCAAGCTTCTATCTTCAATAGTAAGGGCGGGACAATATTCAACAATAAGCTAAGAACATCCCCACAATACTCCAGGTGACCCGGATGTAATATAAAAATTTCCTCAGACATCCCTATTTATCCTAGAATCATGATTTGTACGTTATTCTCTTCAGAATAAAACAGAGTTTCAAACGGTACCATCCAAATGTCTCTATCTGAGGCTGGAAAATGACGAAAAAAAAGGATTTTCTGTTAAGAAATATCCCCTTTTTAACTTTTTACCCCTCTGTACCGCATCTATTTAAAGGCAAAGATCTGAAACAAATCTGAAAAATACTAAGGGGTGCAGTGAATGAGTGTCCAAAATTTCAAACTTCTAGATGCAAAAGTAAGCCCGCGAAAAATAATATTCCCAAATCATGGTTCGTACATTATTCTCTTCAGAATAGAACCGCCTTTTAGATGGTACCATTCGTATGTCTCCATCTTAGGCGGGAATATCACGAAGAAAGTCTTTTTTTTTTTTTTCTCATTTTTGCCTTTCTGGACCTCCCTGTTTTCACGCAGAGATCTGAAATCATCTGAAAAATACTAAGGGTTTACTGAACGAGTGTGCAAAATTTCAGTCTTCTGAATGCAAAATGTAGGCCCGCCAATAAAATAATAAAAAGGCACAACAAAAAATCTTTTTCTTAAATTTATGACGTCATCACATCCTATGTCTCGACGCAGGGAGGCGTGAAAGCATATGTAAAGTGTTCTACAATGCCTTCAGTCCTGAAAAATCGAAGTATAAAGCTTTATTGGTACTTTTTTTTTAATCGAATAATGAAGATTTTATCCTATCACCTAAAAGTAGGTGATATAATTTAAAAGGTTAAGCGTTAAGGAAAAAGCACAGCAACGCTTATCCAAGTGACACTTTTTTCCACAAAAGTTACTGATATTTGGCAAGGGGATATTTTAAAGAAAATTGTAACTAGCTTACGGCACGAAATACATAAATTTTGCCTAAAGTTATAAAATCTAAAAAATTTCGGGGAGGGGATAGGACACTTCTAAATACGCCCTATTATCTGGGAACAAATATATAGACGCGCTCACACAAGAATCTTCGTCTTAAATTCGATGGTGATTTCCCTGTTGGAATAGTTAACGGATTACAATATAAACCCAATGTTATGAAGAGAAGAAAACAGGATTGCCCTGTTACCCGTTCAAAACGGGATTTTCCCTAATCATCCTCTGCATGACACTTGTTTTCATAGTATGTTGCACATACTGTACATTTGAGTCTCATTGTATTACGATTATCAACTTCCATAATCGAAATAACAGAAAAGAAACGGGACTTTACTTATTTTCACTTTAAATTATTTCAGAATTTGGTTTAAATCAACGATTTTTATTTAAAAAATCATGTGATTTAAATCAGACTGATTTAAATCAATCCACCCTGTGCAAATGTAACCGTTCCTCTAATTTTCAGTTTCTTTATACCTTCCTACATTTGCCACACTTTGTGCTCATTACCGCTCCATATGACGCAATAACTTTTTGTTCATCAGCGTATGTTGTTATAAAACTCTCAGTGGAAATATCACATGCAACTACCATCTTTGATTGCTGGGAATTAATTTGTTCATTACACCATAATGTCTGACTTCAGCATGCCTTCATTCAGAATAGTACCAACGACACGCAGCTTCGAACACTTAAAAATATCACATTGCATTTCTTTTATTAGCGTGAATTTCATGTAAAATAAACCAATTCACCTTTTCTTTCCAGCAAATTTTACGTATTTTTCACGTTTCTTTATCTACTCTCCGCCACTTAAACCCAAATGTCGAAATTGGTTAGTGGTTTTTCCACTATAGGCTATATTCGACCTTCTGCGTCGACGGGATTTTGTCACTCCCCTCCCTTCGGAGTCTCAGGCCTCGCACCTTCCATTTGATTTCGAAACAAATGCCCTTATATAACCATACTTAAAGGGACATCACCCCATTGTCCGACTCCAATTTCATTTTATATATATATATATAATGATAGAGGACATGTATGTATTATTTGTTATGACGGAAATTTTTGCCGCGGTGCATGTTTTCTATTTTTCTATAATTTTTAAGAGTTGTGATGTGGTTATTAGAAATTACTTCAGAAGTCCCTTAGTACCCTTTGTAAACGGAGTGTTAATGAAAAGAAACAATCATGTAGGGAAAGTCGTATGGTAGGTGTGACCTTGACGGCAGCCATCTTGAAATCCGCCATTTTGAATTAAGGTCGAGTTTTTGAAATGGGAATAGGGTAATATGATACATAATTTCGGGCTAGAATTTAATCAGGAAGACAATGGTGAAGTTAGTTTTAAGATACGCCCATTTGGGGAAAAGTTACAGGCATATTGTTTATACTTACTATGTTCGTAAGTCCCTTACCTCCGCTTCTAACCCGCGTATTAATGATAATAAGTGGATAAAAGCTTCGGTAATACATATTATGCCTAGAGGGAAGTGATACGATAAGGGTATCCTTGATGGCAGCTATCTTGAAATCCGCAATTTTGAATTAAAGTGAAGTTTTGAAAAATGAAAACCATAGCGTGTGACACCTCATTTTAATAGTAAATTTTCCCCAAAAGCCAATACTATGCTTATTTTTGTTCTATAGTTAACTAGTATGAATTTAGGACTGCTTCTAATGTGCACCAAACGTCCATTATTTGATCTTTCAAATTGGCAATACTCCTAATTTTCATCGCATGTTTTATGATTCTAACTTGCACTTTGCAATTGTTGCCATGGCTCATGTTTTCTAAATTTATTACATCTTTTAAGTGTTGCGATTTGTCAGTTCATGAATAGTGTTGGGATAAGCATCCAGCAATCTTTCTGACTTTTGAAGACTTGCAATGTAATTATTTATTTTAAACCAGAATACATGAGGAACCTATGGACCTATGTGACGTAAAGTAATACAAATGAAATTATACGAACACAAAATTATCAAGAAATGTAACCTATAGGTTGCGCAAACGACAAACAATAAAATATTTTTAATAAATACAACTTTAAAGGAACAGCAGTTATGATAGAAAATATCAAAGAGACATAATGACTGTTCCCAACACACTGTTTGTACCATAAACATAGTATGAAAACAGATAACTTGTTTATTGTTTATAAAGAGGTGTAACTTAATCGACTTCCCGATCAATACTGATTATAAATCTTACAAACATGAACCATTGACAACAATTACTAGAAAACGAACGACTTTTTTGTCTGACTAGCTAAAAAAATTGCCATAGAAAATAAATAAATAAATATACAATAAAGAAATAAATGTAAAACAAAACAAAAGATCATTGATTTACACAACAATCATATTTCGTTTTCCTTTTTCAAGTGAATTTTCGTTTGATTTCTCGTCTCATCTACTATCCATTACAAGCTATGTCTTCGGTATTACCTGAATGCAAAGTTGGAGTTGTTTCGTTGTGCGATGATTCATGTCAGTAAACGAGTTTTTGAAGCGCAGATGTAGGAAATAAATAATTCCATGGCAAGTCTTCAAAATTCAGAAAGATTACTGGATGCTTATCCCAACACTATTCATGAACTGACAAATCGCAACTCTTTAAAAAATGTAATAAATTTAGAAAACATGAGCCATGGCAACAATTGCAGAGTGCAAGTTAGAATCATAAAACATGCTGTGAAAATTAGGAGTGTTGCCAATTTGAAGGATCGAATAATGGACGTTTGGTGCACATTAGAAGCAGTCCTAAATTCATACTGGTTAACTATAGAACAAAAATAAGCATATTATTAGCTTTTTGGGAAAATTTACTATTAAAATGAGATGTCTCATGCTATGGTTTTCATTTTTCAAAACTCCACTTTAATTCAAAATTGCGGATTTCAAGATAGCTGCCGTCAAGGATACCCTTATCGTATTACTTCCCTCTAGGCATAATATGTATTGCCGAAGCTTTTATCCACTTATTATCATTAATACGCGGGTTAGAAGCGGGGGTAAAGGACTTACGAACATAATAAGTATAAACAATTAATATGCCTGTAACTTTTCCCCAAATGGGCGTATCTTAAAACTAACTTCACCATTGTCTTCTTGATTAAATTCTAGCCCGAAATTATGTATCGCATTACCCTATTCCCATTTCAAAAACTTGACCTTAATTCAAAAGGCGGATTTCAAGATGGCTGCCGTCAAGGTCATACCTACCATACGACTTACCCCTAGGCGTTATATGTATCTACATGGTTGTTTTTTATCATTAACACTCCGTTTACAAAGAGTAGTAAGGGACTTCTGAAGTAATTTCTAATAACCACATCACAACTCTTAAAAATTATAGAAAAATAGAAAACATGCACCATGGCAAAAATTTCTGTCATAACAAATAATACACACATGTCCTCTATCAGAAAAAAAAAAAATCATTGAAATCGGAGCCGGACAATTGAGTGATGTCCCTTGTTAGTAAAAGCACAAGGATTAAGGACTGATGTGTATGTCTAGATATGTGAAACATAAACCATAATTTCTTGGACCTGCTCTGTGATACAAAGGCTAAACGCTAAATTGGTATTAGATCGATACCTTTTAAGTCATTAGAACACTAGTTTTGTCAAAATATTATAAATAAGGAACCGCTATCGCTCAGTAGTAGAGCGTTCACTTCTGATGCACCAAGTCTGATTCGATCGCAGTTTCTGCCAGGTGGCTTTGTGTTGGATAAACACCGTGTGTATGGGTTTTCTCGGGGTTTTCCCACATTTTCATTCCACCATTATCATCCATTTCATTATAAGTCTCATTATGTGAATCATGATTCCAACAGTGAGTTATTAAATAATAGTCTAGATATGCTACTGGTAGTCATGGTAGTCAGTCTCAGTCTCTCTTTCTCTTTCTTTCTTTCAAGCGCTAATTAGCATAAAAGTAGTGCACATTTATTTTTGCTTAATGAATGTGTTCCTTAAGCGGTTGTTGCGTAGGGATACCATATCAAAATTCAGAAAATACTTTCCTTTCCATTAAAAACTGTAATATTGTTTAAAACTTTTTAAGCAGCTTACCTTATAGTTAGTTGACGATGTTGAAACTGTGTTGGTTACAAGAACAGATTGATATTAGCCCGCAGGTCTCAGTTTATGTTCTTACAACAAATATGTACCGGTATAAAATTTTTCACAAGTCATCTGTTTTAAAATTAGATTTTACTACAATGATTCATTAACTGATTGTATTAATAGGCGATTTCTTTCTGTTGTCCATTGAGCATTTATTCGAGAGAACTCTCGTTCAGTCGCTGTAATATTGCTTGGAATTGCATCACATCACTGTTCATGGAGATATAAATTTGATTTACGTCAGAAATATGTGCGAGATCAGATCCAGTGTGAGTACAGTTATAAATGCATACCCTGTTATATGCTCTTTGGGGGCGCGGTGGCTCATCCCGGGTTCGATCCCAGCCTCCGCCAAGTGAACTTTGTGGTGGACAAACACCGTGCTCGTGGGTTTTCTCGGGGTTCTCCCGTTTCCTCCCACTTTCTTCATTCCACCATTTCACTCATCTCTCATCATCACCGTCTCCTTTAGCCTAACCGGCATAACTGTGGGACGTAAAACTCAAATATTTAATTTTCATTTCCTGTTATATGCTCAATTACTTACATAACGCAAACTGTTTAGAATTTCTGTCATTTCACGTAATTTTTTAAAGTCATAAATATAATCTGATTAATAGTAGACAATTTAAAAACGATTTAAATCGCTAAAAAGCCGAACGGGTGCCGACCCTATTGTAGCGTGATTATTAAGCTGTTGAAACTATAAAGGTGAATTAACACTAAAGGTTAAATTTGTGGTTGTTCTGTATGCAGACAAATTTCAGACTTTGGTGAGAAGAAACAGAATGTTAGCTTAATTTTTGGGTATTTTCCATAACTTGAAATAGAATTGTTACTTTTAATATTGTCATCAGTTAGATAATATGTGTTTGCAGGTGCCCCGTGCCTGAGTTTTGACGTTATTCAGGATTCGTTAGGTGACAAGAGAGAGGACTTTCCAATGACCGTTTATGTAGTGTCTGGAACACAAGCAGACAGAGCATACGAAAACAATGTAATAATAATGAAGGTACGTTAACTGAAATTATGAACCGTGTTGGTATGTATAAGGTTGTTGCTAATATGGAGTGTTCACAAAGTCATGTCCCTTAAAATTTGAACTGTTACAAATCGGCAATGAATCGTGTGGCATGAATGGGAATTGCACACGAGGAAAATGTGATTCTTTGGCATTATTCTTAGGAAGTGACATACGCCACATAAAGGCGCATGTGAAGAAGAAGAATGTCGTTAGGTGTGAAAACAGAAAGATGAAAAGACTTTCTTTGCTCGGAAACTGTGTCACGAGAACTACTTCTGTAATTTAGACATGGAACATGCTAAAATATCGAAACAAGTCGATATATTATGTTTGCAATGTATGGGTTTACAGCTAAATAACATTCTATGTCGTCAGTATGAGGACTTATTTCCTAAAAATTTCTTGACAACTACCAACACCAAACTGTAACTGTACGTAATCATTAAACTGTACCGACGATGCGTGACAGATATCTGTACGTTATAAGAAAATATAACAAATTTAAGTTTTAACGTCTGAAGCAAGTGTAGCTCATATAGTTATATGCATTTTGTATTGGTTGGTAGCACTGTCTCCACTGAATGAAAGCTCAAATTGTGTCGATTCAGGTCAAACGAAATCTTTCCTTTGCGTACGCCAAAGATGCCCGCCATTAACTCATGAAGTCTGTGGTTTTGAGAACAATGTTTCGTAGTTAACGGCGTCGTATGATACGCGACATGGAAGCGATGGATGGGCAATTACATAATGTAGTGGGAAAGAAAGTATCCAATGTTGCAACCATGTTAGTATGTAACTAGGTTTCACTAATTTTCCAAATAAAACTGTATTCCATGATTTTCGTTTCATATCAGCTTGTTTCGATATTTGACTACGTCCAATGTCTAAAACTACAGAAGTACTCGTTGTATTGGATTATGAAAACGTTTTCGGGCAAAGAAAGAGTTTTCATCATTTTTGTTTTTATACCTAGCACCATTCTTACCGTTCTCAAGTGTATTCTTATTTATATGGTGTATTTGACTTCCTCGTCGAAATATACCAAAGAATCATAGTTTCTTCGTGTGCAATCCTAATTTATGCAAGATATTTTATTTCTGAGTTATAACAGTTCAAAGTTCACGAGCAAGACTTTGTCAACAGACCGTGTATTTATGATAGATTCATCTTATTGTTGGAGCTTTGAACTGGGAACATAGCATTAACATACATAGTTGTAAGAGGTGTCTTGTGATTTGTATTTAATCAGTACTGATTTACTTGGTGTAAGTTTGTATTCTTTTTTTTTTTTTTTTCTGTTAATGGTTACTTTTTTAGCACTTACCCCAACCAAAAAAATTAATTCTCATGCTAGCTTATGTTCAATTTCATTGAAAATTAATGCAGAATTTTCACTTACCATCCATACCGATTGTTCCAAGCAGAATGATCATACAGATGGTAAATGAACACTGCTTTAATTTTATAATTAACGTGCATTAAAGCTCCCAGTTTATTATGGCTTTGAAGCTCAACATCATATTGAAATTTTATAATATACAGTTGTTAAAAGTATGTTTTCAAGGAGTACTACTGTTTACTTACTAATAGAGCGAATGGAATACATATTACAAACGGTGTTAATATGATTAGCTCCATACCCATAATTCTAGCTATTGGGTGCACCCAAAATTGATTGAAACAATAAATTCAATGGTCTCGAAATTTATAAACTTGCCAAGATTCTTGAAGTTTGCTTATTGAATAATTATTTTAAGTTTGAAGGGAAGTGCGATAAGCAGAAAGAGGAGTTAATCATGGGAAGTGCAATTTTTTTCCACTTAGTAGTTAAGTCCAAGTAGTTAATATAGTTATGGGTAACTTTGAATCTGGTATTTTGGAGTAGCTGGAACTAAAGTACATTAAATATTTTCGTTTTGGTGAAGACACGCTGATTGTTTATGAAACAGAAGAGGAATTACAATACCTGATTAGACAGCTAGAACTTATAATTCTAAAATCAAATTTACTTTAGAAAAAGAACAAAATAATTACATTAATTTTCAAAATTTAATTTTCTATAGGAGTAACAAGTTCCAGTCCAAAATTTATAGGAATCCTACTGCCCGCACTTGCTACATTCATAAAAAAGAATCTGAACATTCGTTAGATGGTGAAGACTAACATCTGAATAAACATATTTATAAGAACACATAGATTAATTGTTTTATTGGCCCGTCGAAATAAAGAAATTGAATACATCATTAGATTGGGATTAATTAATGGTTACAATAAGCCCACTATGTCTTAACTATGTCAATAGGTGAGAAAGTAGAAAAAAAGAACAAAGGGTTTCCTTTCCGTTATTTTCCAGCTTATCATACTGAATCCGGCTTATCATAGAATAGTTTAAAACATAATTTAGAAGTCAGCTTGAAACCTGATTGTTTCAAGGAGATACTTGCGACTGTTGAAGTGATATAATAATAATAATAATGGGTACAAATGTAAGAACGTCTTTTCATTACTAGAAGAACCATACAATGAATAAATAAATAAATAAATAAACCCACGATGGACCTTTGGCTGGGCGAAAGCCGAATGATTGTGTTGATATGACTGTACAGTCACGTTGAAACTATAATAGTTTTACATATATAGTACTCTGTAACCTGCATAATGAGATATGAAGACAGTTATTTGAGAGAGAGAAAACAGGCACACTGTACGTATTATTGTATAACGGTATAAATACAAGTATGTTGTTACTGTTAATAGTGCGTTGTTTGTAATTTTTTTCAACTATTTGCATTTTCAGATGTCAAATATGCACAAAACGTCGAAGCCGAAAACCGAGGACAAGGAGGAGGAGGAAGATGAAAGTGACAGTGAGGAAGAAGAGGATCCTGCAACACAGCCAAAATTTGAACATGCGATGATCAAGCATCAAGGAAGCGTGAATCGGATACGAGTGAGTAGACTATTGAGACACGTACTAGAGGTTTTTTTATACTTACGAATGAAATTGTGTTAGTACTCAGATTTAACCTAAATAGCTAATTTTCGTAGCTATGATATCCCATGTAGTGCTGCTGTATTGAGATCAGTCTATATGAAAATAAAAGTATCAAAATAGAATCTCAAGTGGCTGAGTGGTTTAAGAATTCTAACTCGGTGGCTTCATTTAGATAATGGATTTCAGTTGTGTGGGACGATCCGTTTCATTCGAGAAATTGGGTTGGAAAGAAACGAGGGAAATCATATCAACATAAAAAGTAGATTTACGCGTGCGTATGTCACTGAGTCGTTTTCATAGTTTAATAATGAACTGTAGAATCCTTGCACTAACCATATTTCGGCACATCACTGAAACCTTGGTCATATAGACTTTAAAATATATATAGAATTAGAATGGAACAAATTCGCCAATGCAAAGCAGTGCTAAAATATTTTGTCTCCTGGAGTAGTGACTCTAGTAAAAACGTGGATAAATTGCGGGTCATCTGTTCAGCAAGTGGAAGTTACCAATAACGGTAGATCTTTTTATTGAGCGTATATTCTATGTTAATTAGTACAGAGTTTCCACATAAAAGTTGTCCTGCTATACCGAATGATAAACACGTTTGAAGGATATTTACTTAGTCGTCCTCTTCGACGTTCACGTGGTGAGATTTTCTGAAGAGATTTCTAGGCCTTTCTATCTTTCGTTAGGTTTTTGACGTCCTTTCATTTAACCTTCCTTTTTTCAAGTATCCTTCTTAGATTTTCACCCCAATTTATTCTTGGCCTTCACCTAGTTCTCTTTTCAGTGGGTTCCGTCTCCCATACTTTTAGCGGGGTCCTGTTGTTCATTTTTAGTACGTGTCCTAGCCATCGCATATATGTATTTTCTATGTACGTTGTAAGAGCTGTTCCTTGTAGTGAATTTCTGAGGGTTCTGTTTCTAATTCAATTCGTTCTTCGTTTTTCCCTACTCTTCTTATGTATCTCGTTTCCATTGCCTGTAGAGGATTTTGTTATGTTGTTCATACTGTCCATGTGCAAGAGCCGTATGTTAGGGCTGGTACGAAGGTTGGTTTGTACGCAATTATTTTTGCTTTCTTTCTTATTTCTCTTTTTCATGTGAATCCTCTATTTAAAGCGCCGTAGAGTTTTCCTTCTGGCGGCATCCTATTTTTTATATCCGCATCGATCTTTCCCATTTTCGTTTATTATCAGGGTTTTGAGAAACCTAGTTATATATATAAAAAAAAAAAAAAAAAAAAAAAAAACTCTGTTGGGCAAAATTGAGTTTATTAAAATTTTATACGCATATTTAAAGCCATATTTCTACTTTAAATACCATTTAAGCATTCATGGTCTATTGTACACGTCAAAATATGGAATTCTCTTGTGCGGTTTCGGTGACTCACCTCTGACACAGGTTCCGAAATCGATCCCAGCTCCCGCCAAATGGGCTTTGTAGTGGACAAACACCATGTACATGAGTCTTCTCGGGGTTCTTCCACATTACCATCCATTTTATCACCGCCGTCTTCCTTAGCCTTGGTGCATCATAAGACATTAAACTAAATTTAAAAATAACAAAAAAGAAAAAAAAAAGTCTCAAGATAATCTGTTAAGTCCCCATCCGCGTTTCATGGGGCACATACTTTAGACCATTGACAATCGCCTCGATTTTTATTACTAGAAAAAGGGAAGTAAACAATTTTGTAGAAAGATAAAGAGGTGGGTAATTCTATATAACATAGAGTAGGAATAAAATCCATCCCCTATTATAATCAAGATTCAGATTTCTGAGCCAACAGTTCAGATTGACGATTCCTTTAGTTTTCTTCAAAATACGCCAGGCAGACAAGCTCTAGAGCCAGAGATAAAAAGCGCCTTTATTAATCCTCCAGGTGACACTTCTGTAAAGGCGTCTTCTTCCTTGTACTATACGTCGACTTCGAAACTTTTTTTGTATGGTGATGCAACATACATAGGTAAGTAGCTGGTGCTACTGTGGTTCACTAGGACCCTCTGGTGGGCGATTGGTGAACAAGAAGACGCCTTTAAAGTAGTGTCACCTATAGGTGACGCTAGGCGGTGACCTTTTAATAAAAAAGATTTTTTTTTTTAAATTTTCATTTCCAGTTGCCAATTTGCTTTCTCACAATAGTTTTTACAATTGAAGGGCCTTTGTAACATACGATAATAGTACTATACGTCTCACACTCCACCACATACGAAAGAATTCGAGAGATTCACGATCTAATTGCCGTTAGTGTTGAAAAGATAGAAGTATATCTTTAGTAATTTCCCTTTGAAAATGAAGCGTTTTGGATTTGTAATTAACTGACACGTGGAGAAAGACATGTTATTATTAGTACACATTTAATACGGGAATGTGTAGTACAAAGACAAAGGGAATATAGTCATATTGTTTTTTATTCCAGACTAGCTAAAATACTCTTTGTTTGAACGGGGAGAATTAGATTCATTAAGTATATATTTCAGTGTCCTCTCTCCCTTAGGATACTCATATCAATGAAAGTGTAATAATAACACTTCCATAAGATATTCTGTTTTTGGCATAAGTTTTAAACCCCTTCTCTCTTAAGATACTCTTTTTAAGTAAAGTTACATGATAATATACCAGCTTGAAGTAGATACTACTGCTGACGATGTATTCAGCACTCTTCAAGTGATGGTAAATAATGAAAATAAAATGGCCAAGTGTCTGCACTGAATATGTTTACTGTTTTCCTGATTTCTTTTTATTTATTTATTTATTTCAGTGTAAAAATATTAACAATGTCACACTTGCTGCAACATGGTCAGAATCGGGCAGTGTTCATATTTGGAATTTGAGTACGCCGCTTCAAGCACTAGAAGATCCTCAGCTCTTAGCTGCATATAAAAACAAAAAGAATATTAAACCAATGTTTACATTTAAAGGACATCAGACAGAAGGATTCGCAGTTGATTGGAGTACAGCGGAACCAGGTTCGTGTTACGTTAAGTGAATATATATATATAGAGTAATTGATAAAGTGCATTATAAATTTACAAAAATTGAACTTAGCCAATAGTATGTGAATAACTGTAATTATAGAAATTCTTCGGGTTTAGCTTTCTGACTCTCTTAAGTTTATCTGCAGATTGTTCCTTAGACACTTGAACACAAAAACAGTTTTGTAATTGACTGAGATCAAATTTCAATACTGTTGTAAAAATTAACGTATAAGAAATTAACGTATTATAAGGAACAGCCTACCGTCCTTTGGAAAAAAAATACTATTAACAGTATAGAAAGAAAACAAAGTGTTGAATGTTGTTCGTTGAAATTTAACATCCCGTTTTTAGCAGCGAGGCTATATAAGATGTGAACCTACAGTTTAAGGTGGACACTAAACCACCGTAATACGTTTCAATTCATTAATGCTGCTCCCCTGGGAGCCGAATCCGGGAGGCGTACATCAAAGGTGCACGCACTAACCACTAGACAGCAGAGAGGACTGGGTGGAGAATATTGTTAAGGGGATAGTTATAAAGGATTTATTCAATTCTTAAATGCTTGCCGGTTTGATTCTATGTGTTCTTAAAAACCTGTTAGTCAATTGGAAAGTACTGAGTAATGAACCCTACGTTGAAAGAAGCAGTATTAAAAGCATACAGGCAAGCGAAAAGAAATAATTATATATTAAACCTTCCTTGATATTCCAAGTACATGTAGTGTATACTGCCAAAGAGCCTAGTTTAAATAGCATAGTTCAAAATTGGTACCATCACAATCAATCAATCATTTTTCAATTAAAGACTTCCTGATTGCAATTCCTTTTTTAGGAAGTAACTAAACCTATAATTTAATTAGATTAATTTACTATCTAGCTAGGGTTACTGCACGTCCATTTTGACTGGGACAGACTCGATTTTTGAAGACTTTCCGTGGTGTCCTCGCTAGTGTACATTTCGTCCCAGTTTTAATCGTAACAGTCTTTTCTTTCCTTTTTGTGTGCTCTATCCTCATTGCAGTGTTTTCAAATATTTTCACAAACTCTGTTCAAATCAATTAATTAACTTTTGTCCATGATTGTATTTTTAGTTCATTACTCTTCAAATGTTCAAAGAACAGTGCAAAGAAACTTTGAATATTTCAAAACTCAATTGTGATTAATTGATGCATTCTTTATCTGTAAAAAACTGTTATGTTATTCTGTCTTTAAATTTGTTTCCAAGTCATCGTATAAGTTCATGCATTGACAAATATGACGAAAAAAAAAAAAATATATTTGTAGCTACACGTACTTACGTTTTCGCCACGAGTACAGTAAGTGCATGTGATCTTAGTACAAGTCGAGAAACAAAAGAACTACTTCGATTTCGTAAGTCGGTAGTAGTTGCGACAAAAATCTCAAAAACATCATATCAATACTTTTAGAGCTAATATCACAATTAGAGAAACATATAAGTGTATCATCTACTGGGCGTCTATTTAACAATCATCTGTAAGTCTAAGATATGTACTTGTATCGTTGTCAATGTCTGATCATAAGTCAGTGCTTAGGAAGTTTCAACAAGCACAAATAAACATAAAATTACACATTAAAATCCTTCCCTTAAAACTCTATTCTTTCATTTCACCATAAACAAAATATTCATGAATATTGGTGTACAAATTAGATACCTAAATTTCTAAGAAAAGTTGGTTATTGCTATGATTAGAATACCTCTCGTGTATGTCCCATTTTATGTTAATCATAGGTAACATATAGCATAATCATAATATTATACTTTTAAATTACTTATATAGCCTTAATTTGCAATATACTTGAGTATTGGTAAAGCGCATTAACACGGCATACAGTTCATATATAATCTTTGGATCTAAGAAGATGTGTTCCTTCCCAATCATCATTACAGATACATCCAACAGGAATGGGGAAAAAAAATGGTTCTTGTTTTGGTTAAGCAATTTCTACTGATGGAAGGAGTGAAAGTAATCCTTTCACCACAGTGTTGCAGAAATATGGTAATCTTATATCTGTCAATTACTTTAACTGTTTGTTCGAATCACAAAAGTGTTTCGTATCATCCCAGTTTGATCATTGGTCGAGATACAAAACCTTAGATGAAACCGAAGGAGTAGTTCGGACCCTAATTGTTTGCGAAAGTCCGGGTCTTACATAGTTTCGAAGCTGAAAAATGTCAATCCGTTCCTAAAAAAAATGTATAATTAAACTTCGTTGTATATCGTGAAAAAAAAAAAAAAAAGTAAAAATAATTTATTTTAATGTTACATTTCCAGGGGTACTAGCGACTGGCGACTGTAAGCGTAATATTCATATTTGGCGTCCCCAACAAAGTGGTGGCTGGCATGTGGACCAGAGACCTTTGATTGGCCATCAAGACTCAGTGGAAGATCTGCAGTGGTCACCAAATGAGCCTAATGTCTTGGCGTCATGTTCAGTAGATAGGAGGTTGGTTTGTTAACTATATTCTTGCGGTATTACTAACGTTTACAATATATGTGGGGCCATCAAATGAAAAGGTTCGTTTCCATAGAAAGATTTTATTGTAGAAGTTGGCTACATAAACTCGCTACATACTGTAAGGCATTTATCTCACTTAAATATCAGCTGAAGAGTGTCTTAGTAAAAGTAGTCCTTAAAGCTGGGAAGCAAACTGTTCTGCATAGCAGCCTGCAGGTCTGTATCCGAGTTATAACGGTGTCCTCTGAGGTATTCCTTGATTTGGCAAAAAATCCGAAAATCACATTGCTCAAGCCAGGACTGTAAACAGGATGGTCGATCATTTCCCAACTGATGAAATCTCTCCTTATATTTCATCTCATCTTATATTAAAATCCAGGTAGAAAATTTTGCCGAATTAGAAAACTGACTTTTCATATGTAACGTGAATAGTGTGTGGATTTACTTGCAGTACAAGAAAAGTCATGACGGTAGTACACTGGTACTCCCAGTGACATAGCTTGGATATTTTAGTTGCAGAAACATGATCAAATCATTCTTGACCTCTTAACTATTTTTTAAGAAATTATCAGTATTAGATATGAGAGAACTAGCTGTAGTAAGCATCAATCAGAGAGAAGTTTGGAGGGTGTTTGCCAATAAATAAAGTACACCTAGTAAGAAAACTGAAATGCCTTAAAATGGTATTTTGTCCAATGTAAATTTAGAAATGAATTCTAATGCAGAGTGAAAAAAGTGAGTGACTGAACTGGGACTCAAACCCGGGACCTCTGACATACCGTGCCGATGCGTTACTCTCGAGGTCGGTGCTCTCATCTCGGAATATGTGGGTTGTATCACAGACCCCTCTGTGATTGGACAGTCCTCCATATACCGAGCACCTTATGACGGTTGTAATTTCATACGGGTGGCCGGACTGGGTGGAGTAGTGATTGACGCATCAGCACGGTATGCTGCAGGTTTCGGGTTCGAGTCCGGGTCCAGTCAGTCGTTTTTTCACTCTTTGCGTTGGAATTCGCATCTATAGAGAATTTGGTGTGTAAAATAAAAAATCGGTTGTTTCCATCTCTCATTAGTATATGTAAATTTAGGAAGTGTGTGTGTGTTTGTGTGAGAGAGAGAGAGAGAGGATATTGCTCAGTATCGTACACAGGTGTAGGATACGGGAAAATATATAAAGGATTGATATAATTCGATGCAATACTTACCTAAATGATCTTGTATGAATTCCAACACATACGTACTCACACCCGTAATTTACGTCGATTATTTTCACAGTAAATGTCATCACTAAAAGTTTACTCAGTAATAGGTGATCTATATTTTTAGGGCTTTTGGGGGAAAATTACACACAGTGTCTGAAATACATTCAGTATACTATTGTAAATCTTTTAATTCAAACATTATGCACATACAACAATATTTTGCACGATTTAATACTTCCTATTTACGGAAACTATATTTCTAAACTTTGCTGCGAAATCAAACAGAATTATCGATCGTACGGATTCAATTAACACTACTTTCTTCAACTGAACATCAATTTTTATATTATTTTCCGCAAGAAATCCACCAAAAATCTCATCAATAAACAAATAGAAACTACACTGCGATGCCGATTTTCGAAAAACTATATAGCAATCATTTTTTGAAATCTCGAGATTTCCTCCCAACTCACTGACAGAAATTTTCACTGCTAGATGATACTGGATCCGGTTTAATTGCCGGGTATGCAGACCATCACACAAGATCAACCCCCAGAGCCTTCCCCGCCACACTAGCTGGCCTCGATTCCTAGAAAGTTCGATTACAGAATCTCGAGACCTGTCATCTTCAAACTTGATCAATTGTCTCTGTAGCCATTTCACTATTAAGTGTTCTGTTACCCTTGAGATAAATTCCGATCATGTATCGATTTCGAGGATGCGTGCCATAATATTTACGTGGTGGTGATAATTCACATAGTTTATAACATTGTGTACGTTAACCTTTTATATTTGTGTGAAAAATTGTTATTTGTTGAATTTGTGTTAATTCTTTTTTTTTTTTTCTTCTTTTCAATAGTATTCGCATATGGGACACAAGAGCAGCACCAAACAAAGCATGTATGCTTACGGCAAGTAATGCACACGAAAGCGACATTAATGTGATCAACTGGAACCGGAATGATCCGTTTATTGTATCTGGAGGAGATGACGGACGATTGTTGATTTGGGATTTACGGTTGTTTCAGGTAACATAGACCTTTCAAATTGTTCATACTACCGTGCAGATTGTGACATTATTTGATTTATGTATAGCATGTCAACCAACCGGTAACACAATGAAATCTCTCAACAGCGGATACCTCCATAATACGGACAAACTTTTTTTGTCTTGTCAAAAATGTATGCATTATTATGAGATAATACCCTCTTATTTATGGATACTCTCAGATACGGACACAGTCGTCTTTTACCTCAAATGTTTTAGAAATCAACTCATAATGGACAGGATTATTCTCAGCTCAAATGTATTTAGCACAGAAAATACTTCTACAGTTTCAAAATGACTGAAAATACTTTTGAAATTGAATCTTTCAACAGATCCAGCAGTTAGAACTAAATTTTGGTCAGAAACTTGTGTCCGCAGGATTACACAGCTATTGCAGACTTTTCCCCAAGAAAATTATAAACCTTATTTCTGTGTACATTTTCAATATTTACAAATGATATTGGATGTTCGTATTGTGCTATTTTTACTTTTAACACAGGCAGTAAGCAAATTAAGTTATTTTTATGCAAGTATGACTTGTGTTTGAGAAGAAAATTATTACACAAGGATTATATTTTGCAGTAACGACCATATAAACACATCCTGCAGGAATACTTTTCCGTTTTTACAGACACTCGTCATCTCCCCAGTAATTCGAACATTGAATACAATATGTCGACATTACCCCATATTTACTGTGTACTGCGTACATTTACATGAGCTGTAAGTATTCTAAATTTGTATAACCTCTCTGCAATAGACACCTCTCATGTACGAGCAAATATCATGTTTCATCAGTGTTGACCATTGAGAGGTTTCACTGTATTATTGATTTTTATTTCTTGTTTATAGGATCAATTTTGCAAGTATTGAGATCAGCAGTCTATTCCAAAAGTTCAAAGCGTAATGTGAATTTGAAAGTCGTACCGAAAGTAGTGCAAAGTCCTTCATTGTTTGGTTATTAATCAACATATTCCTTCAAACTTTGTATAGTGATGGAGTAAGGCTTCACGTGTACAGGTATTACATTTTTTTTTCTTTCATTGGAGGTATTGTGCAGTTAAGGCAAGCTAGCGTCCAAGTAATAGCTGTACGTGCTGTAAACAAAACAAAGGGAAAGGTTGTTTGTCAATCACTGGGGTGTTCTTTCCTCTGTTCCTGGGCAACCAAGGTCACTGACCGCGTTGTTGCTAGTGGTTGAATATTGAATCTTGTCAAAAAATTCCAAGTACCATTAACTTTGTTATTTAAAAATCATATGTTACAAATAATCCTGTTATTGCATTTATAGAATTATGACTTGTTAAACGTTGTAAGTTTGTCACCAGAGCTGCTATGTCTGTTATTGAAGAGCGTTAGGCAACAGCGCCTCTAACGCTTCACGTATTCTGTTCAATTGTCAGATGTTAACTTTCCGCAACTGCTTAGTGATGAGTATGAGCAAAGTGCTGCCATAGAGATTTTGATGAAGGAGGTGTGACCTGGCCGAGATCCACAGCTAAGTATAAAAGGTATATGGGAGCAAACAATCGACCAGAGCAATGTGCAGAGATGGATGAAGACGTTTGAAGCAGGAAAAGCCAATATGAACGACAAATCACTTAACTAAGAAACCATCCACTGTGAACACTGATGCAAATCTCACGAGACTTGAATTAACTCACGGAGACAAACGAATACAGATCCGAGAGTGTAGTGCACAATTCAACTGTAGTCATAATACTATACAAACGTTCATTAATAATTTAGAATATCATAAAATGTGTTCGAAACAAAGTCCCTAGGCAGCTGACATTTGGTTTTAAGGGCAGACAGGGGAGGTCTGACCTGAACTTTTCTAGGCGTTTGGAGCAAATAAAGATATTCTTGGTCAGTATGGTGAGGGGAGATGAAACGTGGGTTGATGTGCGTAATTCAGAAACTAAAGCTTAGTCCTCCGAGAAATGTCAGGTCTAGGAAATTTAAAAGTCAATGTTGTGCACAAAAACTCACGGTAACTGTCGGTAACGATTTGAGCCGTACATTGTGGTACTTTATGAAGCTAAACAAATCTTTAAGAAGAAGAGACAAGCTAGAAACCTTCAGGGCAGCTACATTCAGCATGACATTGCACCGACGTAAGTTTCGCAGACGTTCTGCAAATAGGGTTTGTCACTGGTACCTGATCCACCATACAGCTCGAATCTGGCGCACTCTGACTTCCATCTGTGCAGCTCTTTGAAAAACAGTCTTCGAGAATATCGATTTGGTGACGTAGATGACGTGATTGGAAGTCCATACCTCAATTTTGCCAAATTAGATTTCAGTTTGATTCAGTGATGACGCAAATGTACCACTGTGATTGGAGACTATGTTGATTAATGTAATTTTCTTCAAGAACCCCTTTGGTACCATGAAAAGTTTAAATAACTTATGTTGATCAATAACAAAACTATAACGAGCCGTAGCATTATATTCAATACAGTCCCCATAACATTTCATTAACAGAAAACAATAATTTTGAGTACGTCCATCTCGTCAAATGTTCAGAATCCTAGAGGCCATACCGTTCAACACTGTTCAAATATCAAACTTCTTTAGGATTTTTTTCTCGAATTTTTCTCATACCCAATAAGTAAGGAGAATTTACTGAAAGGTGAAAAGTGAAAATTGCGATCCTCCGAAAGCTGTTCTTTAGATTTTGAGATGTTATTGGTACCTTTTTTTTTTAATCCCCAAAAGTTCAGAAACTTTGAACTGAGGTTAGATCAATACGATTTCTGCTATATTCTTATGTATTTATTATACTGTTTTGAATTCAATAAACATTTAGTAATTAAGATTCATGAAGATGCTTAGCGGGATATCTAGATATGAAAACATCGTCGTAATAAATATTTAATGTTAGAGAACTAACGATGAATAGGATATCGTAAGTAAACCGCAGAAAGGTTCAAAAATAAATATGCAGTTCATTCATTTTATGAACCTTTAATCGTAAAATTATAAATACTACAGAAGGCATCGTACCCGATGCAGTGAGCCCTTGATTTTTTTTGGCTACATGAGAAAAGGAAAGCACAGCAGAAGACCTAAATAGAGAATTTTTGTACTTTCCTTCCTATTATATTAACTTGTAATTTGATTGCATGTAATTTCAGATTTATTGACAGGTGGGAGACAAAATTTATAATGTCTGTTCTTCCTTTTTCATTTCGATGTAGAAAGGATCACCTGTAGCTACATTCAAACATCATACGGATTCTGTAACCACCGTTGAATGGCATCCAACAGACGCATCAGTGTTTGCATCCGGTGGAAGTGATGACCAAATCGTTTTGTGGGATCTCGCCGTTGAGAAGGATACAGCAGAAGGTGGTCAAGCTGATATTAAGGTATTACATAGCTTCTTCCTCTTCTAAGCGTCTGAAGGAAAAGTAAAATTTTGAGCGTAGTCCCAGTATGAGCACGTGTGAGTGAAATTTTAATTAACACGTTTCCTCGCGTATTTAGCGCACCTTGATTTTTGAAGGATTATTTTCTATTTTCGTTTTGCTCCGTATATTTTATGCACATTTTGTTATTAATTTAGTGTGGTATGAATTTTTTTTCCTCAAATACTTGTCTATTGTTTTTTTATCTTAATAAAAAAACAGAGTGTGATACGATTTTTGTTAAAAGAGACTACAAAAATGCGTATATATACACACAGGGATTTATTTATTATGTAGCCAAAATCCACTGGTGTAATCCTCTCATCTAAATAAATAAAAAAAGCCTATATGGACAAAGGGCGAAAACCGCGTTGTTTTGAAGTCACGCGATGCCGAAAACGAGGAAAGTGTAACTTTGAGGCTGCCTAGCTCGAAAACTATAAGACATATTAAAGGCGGTTAAAGGAATATCACAGGAGCAAGTACACTATCTATCTAAATATAGTTGAGTCAAATTACCAAAAAGTAAGGAACAAATTAGTAACAAGCTAAAAATTGGTACAGATGTTGGAAATGACGTTCTAAACAACATACTAAAAGTCCCCTGAAATCCCACGTGACCTTCGCCGCCATATTGGAAAATGGTCGCTGGAAGTGTCAAATGAACAATACCCAGATAAAAATAGCAATATTTTTTGTTATGGTTGAACATAAAGAGATAAAATTAATGTCGTTTTATAGAACATAGATAACACAATATTTTTTTATAGAGAAACAATTGTTTATAAAACACATATTTTTAGAAATATTTATCTCTAAATTCTCAAATTCCGAAAACTACCATGAAATTGATTTAAAATTTTATTGAACTTAGAAGGTAATTATTAACAAGTTAAAATTTGACATATATGTTGGTAAGGATTATTTAAATGACATACTAAAATCCCACAACTTCTTCGTCCGCCATATTGGAAAATGTCCAAATATCCGAAGTAATTGATAGATGATATTTTGTAAACTGAAATACAAAATCTAGACCGGGCTAAATATTTCAGAAACTGTAAATGCAGTCAATCCGGAGTCAATTGGGATCAATGTTGGTGCGAGGGGGGAAACATTATGACGTGTTTAAGGTTGTCGTCCGCCATCTTGGAATCAACTCGTTTATCTTAAATGGCAACATGGTCGTATGACATATTAAACATCATTCTCGTTCGAAGAGAAACCCAACGCTAAGGTTATTTTTCCAAAATCTGCGATAGTTTTGAAGTTGTGAATATATTTAGGATATCTCATGTGTGAATTGCTCTGAAATGTGCTGTGCAAAGTTTCAAATTGAAGGATACAGTTAAATTAAAAAACAAACTTTGTAACATCTCACACTACGTATTCTTTAATAACCAGGAAAAGAAAGAGCTAACACACACAAGATAATTACAATCACATAACATGTTGAGCATGCCCACCATTCTGTTCTGTGCGTATCCTTAACCATGTGACCCAGTGCTTGTGCACTTTGCGAAGCATAGTTGATGATATTTGTTCACAGGCCGTAATGATTCTCCTTTTCAGGTAGTCAACGTCACTAAATTTACATTTGTAGACAATAGCTTTGATATGCACTCCCAAAGATAAAATTCCAACGGAGTTAGGTCGGGGGACCTTGCTGGCCACTCAATTGCTCCATGCCGACCTATCCAGCAACTGGGGAAGTGTTCATTGAGCCATCGATTACATTATGACCATAATGCGGCGGTGCCCCATCTTGTGGCCAATATTGATGAAATCACCCTTCCTCGTTCAACAAAAGTGGCATAACAGTGTTTTCAAGCATACCTCCATATTGTGCAGCATCCAAGGTCCTATCAATGAAAACAGGCCCAATAGGTCCGATCAATTAAAACAGGTCCATTAAGTTTTTCGCCCCATTTCACAACACGCCATTACCTTACCTGCACCTATCGATAGCAGCAAAACTACTATGTTTGGGAAGAACACGATGTGGAAAATATTCATGATATAGTCGTTGTACTTCATGTCGGTTCCCATAAAAACGACCATACATAAGATGCATATCAGTCATTTCATTAAATGTATACGCCTACATTGATCCCATTTGAGTAATACCACACAAGAGACGAACATACACTAAAACATCTATCGTTACGCACTACATCATGTGTTCTATTCAACTAAACTGCGTACGAGAATTACAGCAAAATCGAACACGCCCACTAGAGGACGACACCAGTTACATCTATTCAGATTTAACACGTGCAGGTGTGTGCACCAAATACAAAAATAGCATTTTTTTTTTAAACCAAATACAAGGTATGTTTACTATGTTTATGATCTCTATACATAAATTGCTTAATGTACTTTTTCCTTTGTTATTCAGAGTTCAATGAGGTTTCGGAATCCGTAAGTCGGTTTTATTTGAGCTGAAAAAGAAATAGTGTAGAATCTAATGGTCTTAACGTGTTAGAAAATGTATCCGTTTAAAGAAATGAAACCTCAGAAAACGAGACAATGGGACTTTTTTTTTTTTTTTTCTAAAGGCGATAATTTGCATTCAGACCTAACCGTACTCCCACAAAAATGCTAATATCTCGTCTTCGTCTCATTTCACTTACTCCCTTTTCCTCTTCAGGATGTCTATCGGTCACGAAAGTCACGAATGTCACGAAAACGGTCATGAAAGTCACGAAATTTAGCGTTTGGGTCACGATTTTTTTTAAAAAAAACTGTGCAAATGTAAGTACAGATTGGAAAATTTTGTTCTATAAAACGTAAGAATTCACCACCAAAAATGTCTATGGTCGGCTTTAGACGCTACCAAATCGCAAGCAAAATACGTTTCTATCGCATGGATGAAAATTCGGCTAATTCGCACCCGAATTCGCTCTTGAGAATGTTAGGAAATTTTATGATTTGGTAAAGAAAAGGTCACGAAAAAGTTACGAAATTTCAGTTTGGAATTTTAGTAGACACCCTGCTCTTATTTTCCTATTTTATAGGTGATTCCGTAATCATTCACATTCAATATTCACTTAACTCCTGAACCTTACGGATAGAAACTGAGACATTAAATACAAGCTTTCTCTTCTTTCCATTTACACCGTTCTAGATTGTATTTACATACTCACACAAGTAGAATCAGCTGTCATCTTAAATACGCTATTTTAGTTTATTCTTAATGATTTTTCCATGCTCATTTTGGTCCGCCTACACGTACTACACGTACATACTCTGTTAACATAAATGTAACATTCATCTGAACTGCAGAACCTACGCTCTTCGCTAACTAGTTTTTGAATTCTTTGCCCTGATGTCCGTTTTGACAACATTTCGAATTTCAATATCTCTTAAATAATTTGCGTGACGTTTTTCTTGCTTAGATGACCGTCATCAAATGATATTTAACGTTCGAACTAGGTTTGCAAGTGTTATCAACCACTTTTCTTTGACGTTATACTCTGTTATGTGTGGTTGCATAATTGCAGATATTAAAATTAGTGAAAATGAGAAATTTACAAATGATAATACTCATGTACATGGCACAACAGTTAAGTAAATCGATAATTAGACAGTTTCTATCAAAACATATCTTCTTTTTTCCTATCCGTACTTAAATCAGGGTTCCGATACCCCAGCTCCTTCTATAAAATTCGTTGCACCGGTACGACCTAACTCTAAAACATGGCTATTTAGATAGATAGTGTACTAGTTCCTGTGATATTTGTTGAACCGCCTTTAATATATCGTATGGTTTTCGAGCTAGGCAACCTCAAAGTTACACTTTCCTCATTTTTGGAACGCGGTTTTCGCCCTATGTGCATATGGACTTTTTTAATTGTTCAGGTGAGTTCACCAGTGGATTTTCGTTACATAATGAATATATATATATATATATATATATATATATATATATATATAAAGATATGAAAAATGGAAATTATTGGTTTTTAATTTAAAATTTTGGAATTTTCCAGTCGCACTACCTGTTTGCCTTCGCACTGGTAAGGTGCCCTATGTTATGTGATAAAGCCACTTTGCCAGTTCACCGGGCTGTTCTCCTGGGGCCTCATACCAATAATACTTGGAAATTTTAAGTTCTCTCGCACAACAGTGTGCCCGTACTCGTTTCCCGTGTCATTTTGCGTACAATGTTTTTTTTTTTAAATCACGTCTTTACTCAATAAAGTTAGCCTATGTCTCCAGATTGAGACACTCGATGTGTAAGTACAGAGTGGGTCATTTATTTTGATACGCTCTTGTAACTTTTTAAACTTTTAAATAGAAAACATTGAAATTTTGTATTAGGCAAATATTGGCAGGAGAATAGTGTTTGGCATACTCTGTGCTACCTCAAGGTTAACAGTGTTGCCAACTCAACATAAAGTTGTAGTTTTTTCAAATGTTACTACGTCATGTTGTTACATATTTCAAATCTACATGTGAAAGGGAAACATACAATGCTACACTTGAATTGCAGTGTTGCAAACTAAGGATGCTAACGTATCACAAAATTCATATTTTGGTGGCTTCTATAGCAATAATATCGCAAATGAGACAGACGTAGACATACGCACCCAAAATACTTTAGTGCCTAATAATATGATCACAATATGATGGATTTCCAATGAATACGAAGGAATTGAGAATTTGACTTCTTACAAACGCTTTTATTTGGAAAAACTGCTTAGGTAAGTACCTAATCCAATTCCATAAATGATCACATTTCTGTTGACAGCAATTTGATAATTTTAAACCCTTCTCGAGATACAGTAAAAATGTTAAAC
This sequence comes from Thermobia domestica, assembly GCF_964235325.1. NCBI lineage: Eukaryota > Metazoa > Arthropoda > Insecta > Zygentoma > Lepismatidae > Thermobia > Thermobia domestica. Next base: position 57,424,552 of record NC_137456.1, on the reverse strand, counting down.
TGTGTAACACTGCTTAAAATCATGTAATTCCGAGAACTTATTGTAATCACACCTATCAAAAAGTATTGCTATAACGTTATAGAAGCAAAGTAAATCAAAAATTGTTTTAAAAAGTTCCCACAAACACGCCATTTTAAACAATATATCAAATTTTACCTTTTTTTTTATATCTCCCGCATGGTTTGAAATATCAAATTGAAGAAAACCGTATAATGACCTTTATGTTTATTGAAAACCACGTACATAATTGGATATGATACTTATCTAAATACTTTCTCGAAATAAAGTCCTTTGAAAAAGTCAAATTTTCACTTCCTTGTAACATTCTTTCCAGTTGTTTGAAATACGTCATATGATGACCGTAGTATTTGACATTAAGATACTTTGGATATGCATTATTGTCCGTCTCCCTTGCATTGTAATATTACAACAATACTTTTTGGTAGGTCAAATTACTCAAAGTTTTCGGAATGACAATTTTAAGCATATCTCCATAACAGTTTGAGATACCAAATTAGTGCAAACGGCATTGTAATCCTTAAGTCTATTGAGAACCATTTATGCATACATATTATCTAAGCAGTTTTTCGAAATAAAGGCTTTTAAAACAAGTCAAATTTTCAATCCCTCGTAACCAGGGGCGGCGATTGGGGGGGGGGGCAAGAGGGGGCAGTTGCCCACTCCTTTTTTAAGTGACCCCTTAATGTGTATATATTCATTTAAAATGTGAAGTTTTTGTATGTATTACTGCTTCATAGAAAAAATGGTGCCATGTAATATTTGCCGTTCCGTGAGTACGTATTGATTATTTGTCTTCCCGTGAAGTTAAGAAAGCTATAGGAATTGCGTTTTAGTTGCAATTCAGAGCAATTAATATTGCAATTGCATATTTCTTTAAATGTCGTAGCATATGCTTGTAGTATTTACTGTCTTTCATTTTCTAAGAGTAATAATATACATTTAATGGCATGTGTGAATTTAAAAATATAAGTTGTTCATTAATCTCCAGTTTCAATATAACCTACAAAACAAGTCTTATTATCAGGGTTGGCTGATTTAAACGAAGGTGGTTTAAACCAGCTGGTTTTAAAAAAACTTATTTAAACCAAAAAAGAAAGAGAACGAAAAAATGTTTTAAATCGTGTGAACTTCATGATGATGCTTCCACATATGAACCGCATTAATTTTATCTCCTTGTCACCTTTTAATCAAAGTGTTCCATGTTCAATTCTCGGTCGAACCACAACCCTTCTTTCAAGTGTAAACAAAGTAGCAGTTCGGATATCACTTTAAGCGTAAGTATTCTCCTTAATAACCTCGGTATTACGTAAGGCAGTTACGTCTAAATATACGAAATGGAACCAAATTGTATATTTCTGCTTGCCTTAATGCCTGTTGTTTTATAAAGAAGAAAATGTTGGTTAAATATATTGATAGACATTGGCAAAATTTATCGACTGCCTACGTAGCTTCCAACATTAGCTTGGATTGGACTTTGTTTTAATTTTATTGAATGATATTTAGAAACTAAATTTGTAATTTAATACTCTCAGTTTTAGCCAACTGATTATGATACGTTAACCTTAAAATTTTACATGCAAAGCAATAACGGAATTTGCTTTGCATTTTAAAGTGCTAACAGGATTTTCACAATGGCTAAGGCGGGAGTTCCCCGATACATATATATATGTAATTCTGTATAATGGTTCCACCTGGTGCAACTGTTTATCTTTTGTCCTAAAATGACTCTTAACAATTATATTAACAAATATGTAAAGATCAGAACAGCGTATTTTTATCAGGAGTCCTTCATGAGTGAGTCGACAGACTCATCGCATTTGTAGTCAGTTAGTCCCGGTTTCGAGTTCAAATGGAGGACAATTTCTCTCGGATGTAAGCTGGGAAGCGGTTTGGATTCCGCTTTAAGCTTATGTGATCCCTTCCAGCATAACCCTGTTGTCACATAGTAACACCAAGGCAAAATAAACTTATTTCTGTCCATATGTAATATAAATATATAGAGCAAATTATTTAAACCAAAAAAATCATGGTTTTTGCCAACCCTGCTTAATATTCATTGCTGTGATTAATATTCTTTCTATTTATTTGTTTTGCAAATTTGTTATTAAACAAAGGGCTAGTACCTATTTGCGTTGCTCTTGTCAATTAACTTAATAAATTATGAAATACGGTATAAGGTGTTTTAACTGAAGAGAATAATATCCTATTAGTTGTACAACCTTCCGTGAAACACAGTGTTAGAAATAACAGGAAAACTAACATTGACTTACAAATATACAGATCATGTCTTGCTCCCCACACTTTTATGTCCAATCGTCGCCACTATTCTTAACTTCGTTCGTATTCATTTGAAATCCTTCATATCATGATTATAGTATTAGGCACTCAAATACTTTGGTTGTGAATTCCTCGTCTATCTCACTTTAATATTAATGCTGTAGAGGCCCAAAAATTTGGATTGGATGATACTCTTGCGTCCTTAGTTTGCAACATTGAAAATACGAATTTTGCCCAGTGGGCGACCCATCAGATTACATAAAAATCACAATGTGGTAACGTGAGTCACCACGCGGTTCCCAAAGTAAAGATACATATGAGTTTTATATTTGGGCTGTGAGGTCTTGGGCTTAAAACTAGCGTGAGTTAAACTCAACTTGTATGACAGTTAATGTGTCAATACTTAAGAGATGAAAAGATCTTATCTTGTATACAAGGAGAAAATTACTGTTGATTTATTTATATCTCCGTTCAGTATGGATCTGAAACATTATTGGGAAATTATGTTTGACTAATATTTGGCCTGTTGTACTTTCAGGATGTTCCTCCCCAGCTGTTGTTCATTCATCAAGGCCAAGAAGATATAAAAGAATTGCATTGGCATCCGCAGATCCCTGGCCTCGTTATTAGTACTGCTCACAGTGGATTCAATGTCTTTAAGACTATCAGCGTATAATATATGTATATTTGCTTAGTTTAAGAGCCAGAATGTCGTGATAAGAATTGCAAGAGGAAAACTGTATTTTAAGTTGCGATAGTGCTTTTAATTATTATTATTATAGCAAAGTGCAAAATTAATTTCAATAATTGATATAATTTCAGTCGAAGCGTGCGACAATATCAAACAAAAGTCACCGTAATGAACTACAAATTGTAGCTATGAAAATATTTTTGCATTATGTTTATTTCAATTTGCGAAAAAATAAATGTTTTAATTAGTCGGCCTTTATACTAATGAAATAAGGAAATAACCGATTTTTTATTTTACACACCAAATCATCTATAGGTGCGAATTCTAACGAAAAGAGTGAAAAAGTGACTGACTGGACTAGAACCCAGGACCTCCGGCATGCCGTGCCAATGCATTAACCACTACGCACAGTATGCTGAAGATCCCGGGTTCGAGTCCTGGTTCAGTCAGTAACTTTTTCATTCTTTACGTTAGTCGGCTTTTGTTTATCACAATTGCCAACAATTCGAGATCGTTGCCCAAGTTTAGTCCTTTTTGAATTTTGCTAAACAAAAATGTTAAAATAAATTTGATGATTTTCGTAAAACTCAAGTTTCAACTTTTCCCTGGAAAAGGATCAGTTAGGGTTTCACTGCTTTCATCGATTCCAATAAAACAAAAGAACTTTTGTCTACAAGACGTATATTAGTAGTGTAGATAATCAAAATGGTTATCAGAAGATAGTTTACGTAATGTATTAGTGATTTTCTTTTTTGTATAAATTGTGGTAATCCAGAATGAATTTTGATGAAAATATAGTAGAATGTATTCCAAAATTTGGAGAAAACATTAAAGCAGCAATATATGTAAAGTAAGTCATCATTTGTTGAATATGTTTGTCGCTGATGTAACATTATAGAAAATGTTTCGTTCTGTTATTAAGAAATAGTTGAAACCTCTTGTTAAAAGCACTCTTTTCTTTTGGAGTTCTATTCGGGGTATATCTGGTTCTTAAAGAAACCTTTCTATAAGTTGTTTTATACGAAAGAACGTTGCTAATAAAGGATATTTTTATTATAAAAAGTAGTATTGTTTACTGTTTTGTTTTACAAAGTTCGTTTCCTGACTACTGGATTCTAACCTGCATTTAAAGAAGTGACAGCTAGAGTCTGTCGTCTCTAATTGTGACCGAATTTTGGATAGTACTGTCCTGGTATTATGATGTAGATTTATTATTTGCGGTTTTAGTATTGAATTTGCATAGCTGTAAGTCTACCACAGTTCCATTGTATGAAAAGAAACTCACTTGTCATTTACTGACTTGTTAGAACGCTTACATTAGGTATCTTTATTCATTTCATTTCGAAAAACTACTTAGGTAAGATGTTTTTGGGTTTGCATGCCACAATTATGAACCGAGGCTATGGGAGACGACGATGATGAAATGGATAATGGTGAATGTAAAAGGAAACGGAAGAACCACGAGAAAACCCACGCATACGATGTTAGTCCACCAGAAAGCCCACTTGGCGGGAGCTAGGATCGAATGCGTAGGTGTCACACTCAATCACGTTAATTGTTCTCAATAGATGTGAAGAACATGAAGTTTACAGTAATTATATCTCCAACTGTTCTTGCCTGAGATCATTGGTAAAGTTTACAACACTGCTTAAAATTATGTAATTGTGAGAACTTGTAATAATCATTTTTAAAAATTACCATAAATACGTCATTCTAAGCAGTGTAGCAATCTCTACATGTGTTTTTCATAGAACGGTTTAAATATATTGACAGAATTATGATTTTTATGTCTTTGAGTAATATCTACATAAGCACTTTTTCGAGATCTGTTTTATCATGGTCATATTATTTAATACTAAAATACTTTAATATGCATTTACACCGTTCCTCTTATTTGCGTTATTACTGATGTAGAGTCTTAACAATTTTATACTATAGCATCCTGAGTTTGTAACATTGAATAATAAGTGTAGTATTGTAAGTTTTCGTTTAATATGCACATTTAAATAAATACAATTTTTGTTAGGTTGGGAACACTATTTGTGTTAGTATTTCAAATAATGTCTCCGTGTCGGTATTTGCATCATAGAAACTTTTGGCGTTTTTTATGTATTTAAAATTTACAAGAACATTTCAAGATATATGGACCACCGTGTATATTTTGAGGAAGGATCTTTGCTGCACTGACGTCCAGAAGTGGATATATGACATGTATTTACGTTCTAAAAGGTCCGATTTTAACACATTTTATATAAAGTATTTCAGAACTGTGTTACTTTCAATGCGCAGAAACTTCCCGAACATCTTATTGAATCGCCAATTATAAGAGGAAATAAGAAAAGATTTGTAACAAAGTATTCGCGTTATAAAAGTGCTAAAATGCGGGTTAATGAAGTTGTCCCGTTGTCAAATTTTGAAGTCGACAGAAAGTGGTGTCTATTATATATTTTACGAAATTCTTATACGGATGGAAGAACACGTCCAACGGTTGTATGAGTGATGTGCAACCATCAGGGATAAGGAATCGGGTAAGTTCAACATTATCCGATTTCTTCACCAACTCTTCATCATCATCGTTAAACACCCTCTTTTTCTCTGTTTCTTTTGGTGCTGAATCCAATGCTAGCAATCATTTTCAGCAATTGAATTCACCAAATCGGAATGTTCCTTTGTCAGAACTGCTGTCCGCAACCATATTTACATCATCAAAACTAGCATATTTTGTTGTTATTGGTCTTCATGTTGTTATTACACAGAAAAATCAAAACTGTAAATGAAATAACAGGAATGTTATAGTGGTGAAATCTAATGCTATTCACAGTGGTGTGTATTTAAGAGGGGGCTTTCGGGCTTAAGCCTCCTCCCGTCCGAAACTTTAAGTAAACGAAGTATCTTGCAGAATTTTCACATTTCCAGGTACATAGTTAGCAAAGCCCCTCCATCCCTGAAACAAAATACGCCAGTGGCTCTTCACTCTATACTAAGGTTTATCCTTGCGAAATGCTGAATATCGGGCAGATCATGGAACGTTTTAGAAAAAAGTAATATTTTCTAATAGCGAGATGATAAACATAGGTAGAAATAAACGGGCGAATTATGTTTTCTGAGTACCTTCATCTCTACAATGAAACGGAATACTTTTAAGGAGCGACGTGAAATCCAATCTTTGCACACTAAGGTGACCCAAATAAGTAATAGTTGATATTATCTAATAGTATCACTGACGGACAGATGCGTGTATGTATCAAAGTTCTGAAAATATTTAGGCATATTTAATGTTGTTGAACGAGTAAGTGTGTTTCGTATGTTCTAGTTTTTAAGTAAGTTTCAACTGAAGTAAAATGATTTTTAATAAAAGGCCGAAAACGTACCATTTCCATCAAGAATGGGAACACGGCTTCTTCTTTGTTATGTCAAAGAATAAATGTGCGTGTTTGGTGTGGAACGCTTGTACTGTTGTCACAAAGAAAGGTACTTTGGAAAGGCATTACTCCCATTTTTTTTCTTACTTCGAAATAAAGCCGTGCCATTTTTCAAGTACAAAATAAAAGTTTAGTAGCATAATTAAGTATATTGTAAATAATACAGGGTAATTAAGAAAACGGGAAATTTTGAAAATTTAAAAAAAAAAAATCATGAAAACTTTTTTTTTTTTTTTTTTTTTTTTTTTTTTTAATTTATCTCACTTAATAGTAAAAACATTACCATTTTAGAATACACAGAGTACAATGTATTGTTTTGAGATATCTTGCAGATGAGCTGCTTCTCTACGCAAACATTTATGCAGTCTCTTCGTTACATTGTTCGGTTCGCATACGGCCTGGAGATTTCTTTTTCATTGCTGAAGCAGTTCGTTCAAAATTACGTATACATGTTTTAATTGCATGTGCTGATGGAACACGATCGTGGCGTTCTAAATTAAAATAGCGGAATTCTACGTGCCCACCACTCCCAAGTCCAAGCATTCATGATATCTAAATGCCAGGGTGTCGTTGACAGGTTGCCGTACGTTATTCAGTGTTACTAAACGTTCATTGTTGCCAACACAACTTTCAAAATTTCCCATTTTCTTTAATCGCCTTGATGGTATTAGCAAAGAGGCTATGGTGTAGTGCCCAAGATCTTCACGTCAAAAAGTTTAGCCACCTTTTTTTTAGTCTAACAAATCTTATTTTTGAGAGAAAATGAAACAAAATATATTTTACTGATATAAAGTCACACATTTTTATTAAGGCATATGGCATACAAAATTTATAAGAACTCTTGCGTGGCATCATGAAATACTTCTTCTACTACATTCTTTGACAATATAAAACAGGTCTTTTTGTCTCAGTGTATGTGTATGGAAATGTAAATTTCATAGTTTTGGTTATTTACATGGTACCTCAAAGCGGAAAGTTATTTCTTAAGAACTTCATTCTTGAAAGAAAAAAATGAGCATGAAGTCAACAATATTATAAAAGTTTCTACAATAGTAGCAATAAATATATTTTTTTTATTTCAAACATACAGTAATTCTTTTTTTAAATATCAGTTCTTTCACCTACAAATACATAAAAACACAATTAACTTACAAAATGTTTGTAATACTTTCTGCACATCATAATAATAATAATAAAGGAAAACAACACTCATACATACAAAATTTGAAAGCTTTTCTTTTTTTTTTTTTCGCACATACATACAAAGAACAGAAATTACATACAAGCTAAAAGAAATTCTTCTCATCGATCGTGTGCTGATTTATGAAAACTTACAATGATATATAAATATGATCAACAAGATGCACTCAAAGCTTTATTTTTTTTCTCTCTCTCTTTTTCGAAACGCAATTGTTGTTAGAATTAGTTTCAGAGCTACATGCAATCTTATACGGAAAATAAAGCAACCAAGAATTCGAACAATTAAGTACTGATCTGATGAGAATACGTCACAGGTACAAAACCAAGTCTTGATTCGCTTCTTTTGTGAAACCGGCCCGTGATACCTTGGTAAATATTCTAATAATTGCGCTTTTAAAAATCGAATGGCCATACGGCTACTCAGTTCCAATAAATTTTTGGTATTTTCTATGAGTGTTTGAATATTATTGTTCGCTGAAAACTAAGATTTTAGCCACACGATAGAATTGTGTTACGTTGATGAATTAGAAAACTATGCTTGAACTATATTTGAAACGAGGGGAGAAAAGTACTTTTAGTGGTTTGAAAAAAAATGGGGGGGGGGAGTATTTTTAAAGTTATTTTTATCGAAGTCAGCCAATGTGCTTTCTTTAAAATTTAATGAAGAAAATTATTCCAATATTTAAAGTTTTGGGCAACTAGACTACTAGCCCTCCTTATATTTTGTTTACGATTTTAAATATATATACAGCCACCGAAACCATATTCAGATTAAAATAAGTTAACGATTTCCACGTCGTTTCTAATTTTCACTACCTTATAAGAGTAATTATGGAACGTAAAATCAAAATAATTATCGTTTTGAAAATGCCTAGTCAAATGAATCCAATTAATTTTGTAAAATGTAACAAAGGAGGTATTTAAACAAAAATTCACTCTCCGTAATGCTACACTTGTTTTGTTACGATTACTATGTTCTTGCTCGGGCAAAGTGAAATTAATTCAGCAAATAAAACGGAATGGATGTTTCTAACAATATGTTGTTACAAAACTTGGAATGTATTCTAACATATTGAAACAAAAATATACATCGATCAAACTAATAATTTTACAAAATTATGAAATAAATACAGATCGATGGAAACTATCAAAAAGTTTTGATCCATAAATATAAGTGAGCTTTAAATGAAATTTGTTTGTTCTTAATTAGTTATGCTGACAAGGAAAATAATTTTTGGGACAAAAACGGCAAATTCAAAAGAGGTGCATTCTAAAAAAAACACAAGACAGCTAAATCCTACACAAGCTTGGAGGAATAAGTATATTTATTAAGTATACAAGATTTTAATGAGAAAATCTTATCAAGGTGGTGCTAATACTCTCGGAACTGCCTCTCTGTCTTAAATTGTCTCATTATTTTACAATTTTCACACTAATTACTACAGCGTATTAAATGATACATCGTTTTGAAGATACTGTAACTTTTTCATATAATATTCAAAGAAAGACTTTCAATTGTTTGTTTGTCTGTTTGTTAAGGAAAGTGGAATTTGAAAACTGGAAATTTTGAAATTTGGGATAGCCCCCCAGAATCTCCGATTCAATTACTACACAATTATTAATACATAGAATCTCGCAAGTTAAATTTCCAGTCCTAATAATTTAGGAGTAATGATGATATACAAATACGTAGAAATAAGTATATGCAAACTATATATCGTTCTGTCAATAAGTTTCGTATGAATTGACCAATTCTGACAATATCGTCTGAAAGAATTGACCAATTCTGTGCATAACTTCGGAACAAACTGACTACCACGCAACTCAAAGGTGACGTAAGAGAAGTGCAGTAATACCCCTCACACATTCTTCAATCCTTCTTCGACAAATACGTATCACATTTTCACTCCCAAATTTATACTATACTATTTTCAAAGATTATGTAACATTTTTATATTACATTTTAGAATGATACTTTTATGTAGTGTTATAATCAATCGTCCCAAGAGAAATAAGGCAAACATTTAAAACATTCCAAGCTAGTTGCAAGACGTACATAAATAAATAAATAAATAAATAATGATAAAAACATTTTCAGAGTAAACATACAGTAAATGTAAGTTCAGCATATGTGAATGAACTATAAGAGTGTTTCGAATGATGCACGTTTTTCTGATAAATAATTACATTTGAAGAAGTGCGCACCGAATCAGATTTTTGAAATTTCGCGACCGAAAACTTGTTGCCAGAAGTTAACATACACGAACGTTTGTATACACAGAGACATAATCGAAGTGCCAAACGTGATCGTCTGTCTTAAAGGAGAAAGAAATAAAGACACCTGAATTAGATTCGTACACTTTGCTTACATTAATTTCTTACGTTCTATACTTGCTGGAATGACTGAGACGGATAGTTCTTCATTCGAATGAGTTAGACTTTAATTAACTTAGTCTCAATGTCGTGCAAAATTATATTTCGAGTTTACATCTCTGAACCATATATAAGTAGGATAAAATATATAATGTAAGTAAAAATATCCTAAACAATCCACTTTTCCAGGAACACAAATTAATTGAACTCAAAATCGATAAGCAATTCGAATGTCCTGGTATCAGATAGGAATGAAAAACAGAAGGGGGAAAACAAGGAAAGATGTGAAAAGAAATTAAGAAAAGGTGCTTTGTATCACGAAAAGTAAAAAGGTTCTATACTTTATCAAGCTTACTAAAACCTCCAGCCTTTTCATTTTACTGGGAAATGATCTGCTTAACTATCAGAACACATAAAAAGCCCCAGATTAAAGGACATGACTAAAGGTCTTTTCATACGGAAAGGACATTCTTTGAATCAAAGGCAGCAAAATAAAATTGGATTTCATTCGAAAGATAAGTAATGCGCCTACGTATAGTTTAAATTTATTCTGCAGCTTTTGGCCCGAAGAAATGTCCTTTCCTTGTGAAAAGATCTTTAGTTTAACATTACTTTAATTTAACGAATATATATCTCTGCTAGCAATTACTTTCTTTTATTACAACATATCTTTGTAAGTTCTCATCACTCAGCACAAACAGCAATATTATCATTGTTATTTTACGACTCATACATTTATTAATATTAACCACATACAGTACATTGCTATTTACAATGGAATTGCATTGACGGACGCAAAGTCTATTGACTAAGTATTATTTCATTTTGAACTCAGCACTGGCAGTAAAAAACGAGCTACAATTCCCACAAGTATCTACGTATGGTATTCATCTATAAAAGAACTGGAAAATAAAAAATAGTCACTCAAGTACCAGGCCAATCATAACCATGGAACATGAAAATATATCACAGTTGGATGAGTAGAAATAACGCTCTACTCCTATCACACAGCACTAGTCTATATATGACTGTTAAGTAGGGGGGAGGGCTAAAGGGACAATCACATGTTGACTGGTCAAACAAATGATGAAAATCCTGGCAAAGGAGCACGAGATCGAGCCATATTGTTCATGATTATTTGTCCACCATTTAAACTCACTACAGCACTGCCCTCTGGCTCAGAATCAGTGTAACTTGAATAATTTTTTACTGGCTTTTGCCGCTTCCACGACTGCCGTAGCGAATCGTTTACATTGGCATAGTGATTTACGAAGGAATGTGGATCGGAATGTTCACTTTCGTTTTCACTTTCAGACTCCTGCAAAATACAAAAAAGATTTATATTATTGTTATTTCGTAATACTATTATGTATACAATAATGCTACAACACAGAGAAGAATCTGACTGCTGCAGTGATGGCTCTTTCGCTTCCCGAATTATCATTTCAGATACTACCGACACGATCAATTTCCTGTTTGTTGCTTCCGTACAGAATCCGTCTAGCAAGCAAGAGATTGAGGTTCGAATCTCTATCAGTTCATCAATCAGATTTTTCCATGTTATTCCTTTTGTTTGTGTTACAGAATACACAGCTTATATTAAAACTGCAAAACCAACAATATTTGCTAAGATTCCAGCCTGGTTCGATTCCAGCCATGAGAGATTTATGAAATCATGATGTCCGTGGATTTTCTTAGGATTTTTCCCACTTCCTACCACACTTTCATTGCACCACTTCTTTCATAACCATTCATTTTCATTAATCATTCATCTGTTCTAGCCTATCAGGAGATAAAACTAAAGCTTTCACTTTTCCCTATGTGAACAGCTAGATCAACAGCAAGTCAACAGCAAGATCTCATTAAAGTTATTTCGTAAGATGGATTATATTCGATAATCAGGATGAACTTAAAATAAGAAACCTTACCTGTGAATCTGTTGAGCTAATTTCTGAAGGTTTCTCCGTAACACTGCTGTCATCAGGATTCTCGTCATAGCCTTTGACACTCTCATCATCACTGTTGTACGTGACGCTCGCTGGACTTGGCCGCGGAGGAGACTTCCCCATCATTGGAAGCGGAGGTCCTCCTTGGACGCTCTTCCGTCCCAACGAATTTCGCTTATTGAATGTATTTGTCCGCGACGCTTGGTATACCTCAGCAGGAATCTGTTCATGATCATCCACGTCCATTCTCATTGACTCTTCTAAAGCTTTTTGAGCTTTATCTGAAGAAATAAAGAAGATAAAACAATACACTTTATAACTTACAGCTTATATTGACCAATGATGACGTAATAAAAGGAGACAAGGTTAATTTTAATAGTCAACTTGCACACTGTGCTGTATTAAGTGGTAAAAAAATACGAAGCAATGTATCTCAACATATTTTATGCAAATTTCTAATGATTACATCTAAAGCTTCCTCTACAACTGAGCTATCAATGAACCACTTCTAGCTGTAAATCAAAGGTAGTATATGTTACAAACACCATACATAATTAATGCAATACTTAAGTAGGATACGTACGCGTCCTACAAAAACCGATTTTTTGTCCTACTGAACACTAGGAATATCATCGGTGTATTGTTTGAAAAGTTGTGTTTGCTTTTTTCCTTTCATTATTTATTTATTAATTATTATTATTATTAGTAGTAGTAGTAGTGGTGACACCAATTTTCATATAGCTCCCTCCCCGCTGGTCTAATAGCTAGTGAGTGTGCCTTTGATGCACGTGGTCCCGGATTCGAGTCCCAGTGGGAAAGCACACATACTTTAATTTCACTATCATTCAATTACCTCAATCGATAGTCTCCTTATTCTAAAGGACATAACCGTGGGGCACTAAACTAAAAAAGAAAAATCCATTTCATTTTCACTTATTTTCATAGTTTTCCTTGCCTATATATGTGATGAAACATTGTAGTAAGTAATTTACAATAACTCTTACGGCTGTATGGTAGTTTGACTAATATTAAATTGTTAATTTTGTTCGTTTACTCATTTAAGACACGTTGTCTGAGAAAAATGTATTACTTAACGTTTAACTCGAAAGGCAATATAAGCACAATGCTATTCTATGCTTATATTTTCTTGCTGTGCGTTTATTTTAGGACTAACTTCAGTTTTATGTGATTTTAGTGCAATGCAGTGCATCACATTTTTGTCATATTTTGTTACTCAGATAAAGTGTAACATACTTTTATCTCCACAAAAATATAAAAGTCCACTACCATATGATACGTATAATTGTATACCGTCTTTTGGACTTACGTGGGGCTAAAAGTGAAACAGCAATTGTTTTCAAATTTTCTAGAGTAGGTGTGTAAAGAAGTAAGCGTAGAAAAGCTGGGAACCTACATTTTAAAGGAATAATAAGATGAATGCTTCCGTTCAAGAATGTAACATTAAGTTGTAAGTTTTATTACCATTACAAATAGTTATTCTAAGGAAAAGAGCACTTGCAGAATTTTAATAACCCAAAATTTGTTCATTTTCTAATATTTAATGCTTCTTTCGTTAAGCATAGTCCATTACGATTTTATCCAAGAGATCCGCAATATTTACGTCTTTATAGACTGTTGAAATAATGCACTTTAATATACCTGTATAGAATATATTCTTTTTATGAAAAAAAAAAAAAAAAAAGGTGTTTAAGTATAAATTGTTACAAGTGTTTAGATAACACTGTAGGTTAAAATGAAGTAATGAAAGCGACTAGCACATTTTTTAAAAGTTACATGGTATGATTAACCTAATAATGCCAAAGTATTTATACTAGAGAGAGAATTTCGAGAGCCGCTGCTGCTCTCATCCACGGTCATTCAAGTGTAAAAATCAATTAATACGTTGAACTCACATTTATTAGTTCATACCAAACATTCAACAAAATATAAATCCTGACATATATTGGCAAGGGCGCCCATGTTGTGGTTTCCAAGTGGGGGCAAATATAAGCGAGGTTCCAAATATAGTTTCAAATTTTGCTATAACTAATGTAAAAATTCTATTGGGCTTTCGATATTCCCAAGTACGATTTTCTCTTAGGGGGACGAGCGCCCCACCTTGCTCCCGCCTGATGGGCGCCCTTGTATATTGGCCAACGACCAATCCTACCATTCACATACATCGAAAAAATATCACAAAAATTAAATAAAAATACCAAACTAAATAAACGAACCCTTCTGGGAAAATTAACTGTTGTGAGTCTATTATAGAGCATACCATACATCAGATATCCAGAAATTAAAACTATTTTATATTACACGAAGGATCCAGATATCAATCCTTTGACTGATTATAACAAAAGAAAGGAACTCCTTATGAATCTTTAGAAACACCTGGAAGATCATTGGACAACTGAATAGGAACTGGAAGATTATACTGAACAGAGAGAAGAAAAATAGAAGATCTTATTGGACGTTATATGTATGAATTTAGAAAGAAGATAAATGCAATACTGTATTGAACGTTACAGCATTCAGAAGGAATATATACGCAAGATTAGATTTAACGTTACATGCATCCAGAAAGAAGATAACTGAAAGATCATACTGAACGTTATATGCATTCACAAGATAACTGCAAGATCTTATTGAATGTTACACGCATTCAGAAAGAAAATAAATGAAAGACCTCATTGAACGTTACATACATTCAGAAGGTAACTGCAAAATCTTATTGAATATCAGCAAGAAGAAAAATGAAATATCTTATTGAAAGTTATATGAATTCCGAAAGAAGATAATTGCAGGATCTTACTGAAAGTTATATGCATTTCGAAAGAAGATAATTACAGAATCTTATTGAAAGTTATATGCATTTCGAAAGAAGATAATTGCAGGATCTTATTGAAAGTTATATGCATTTCGAAAGAAGATAATTACAAAATCTTATTGAAAGTTATATGCATTTCGAAAGAAAATAATTACAGAATCTTATTGAAAGTTATACGCATTTCGAAAGAAGATAACTGAATGATCTTATTGAACTTTATATGCATTGAAATGGAAGATAATGCAAGATCTTATTGAATATTACATCCATTCAGAAAAAAGATAAAAACAAGATCTTATTGAAAGTTACATGCATTCAGAAAGTAGATAAATCCAACTTTGTATATAAATACAAGAACTCATTAAAAGTTACATGCATTGAGACAGAAGATAACTGCAGGATCCTATTTTATTTTACAAGCGTCTTCGGTCTCGTAAGTTAATAACTGTTATTTTCTTTTTATGTATAATAAATAAATCACTGCCGTATACTTACGTTTGTATTTATAATCTTTGCTTTTCACACAAAGCACGGCAATTATCATTATAATGATGATAATTGAAATGGCAGCTAATACAACAACAAACCAAGTTCGTCGATAAAATGGCTCGTGGTGCTGGTAACTGTAGTCAAGATACAGTTTGGACGGCGTTAACACCTACAAGGAAACAAATCATACAATGAATAACAATAAAAAAATTATATATATATAAATGTCATCTACTACTAGTGACGCCGTGTACTATAGAAGGACCGGCAGGATGCTGTGCGATTAAAGAAAGAAAAAGAAAAGGTAAAAAGGATCAGCAGAGTACTATGTGATGAAGAAAAGTAAGTTGGAGATTAAAAGGCCGTGTAGATGAAACAGCAGTAAGACCAGCAATAATATACGGTAGTGAAATATGGGCAATCACAAGGATCCAGGAAAAGATGGAAGTGGCGGAGATGAGAATGTTAAGATAGATGTGTGGTGTGACGAGAAAGGCTCGAGTAAGAAACTATTATGTAAGGTCGAATCCTTGAGTAAAATTTTGAAGAATGAAGTCAGAGATGAATCGGACATGAGAACAAAGAAACGACGACTATGTGAGAAAAAATTGAAAAACCGAAAATAGCAAGAAAAAAGAAGAGGAAAAAACGTAAGATGAGATGGAAGGTATGAGATGATTTAATGGGAAAATAATAGGAAAGAGAGAACGCCCAAGATAGAAGAAAAATGGAGGAAAGAATTAAAGATAAAAACGCTGACAAAAAACAAAATTCAAAAAATCATATGCGTCTTATACCCGCTGCAGTGATTTTGATTACTTAAATTTTAATAAGTTTTCCGGATTCTGAGTTGTTTAAGTCCCTTGCTTTCCTACTATATACAACGAAATTGTAGTTACAGTTCAATGTCTCAGTAAATGCAGTTTCGATACAATCGTTCTGTATACCATTTTACAGAATGTAAGCTTTTCTCTGGACGCGATTCCCAGAAGTAATTGCGACTTTATATTTAGTTAGGCATTGGTAACTCCATGTATGTTTCTTGCTAAAAATATCACTTTACACTTAAACATACAAACAAACAAAAGAACTCTCTCCGAATAAATTTCTTCTTAATCAATGTTTTAGCCAGTAATTTCCTCTTGAATATACATACTAATACCAGTAATACATATATGAGCTATCTTTTATATTTTTAACCTAAATCTGTTCAGAAGACTTATTCACTCTTATCTAAAAGCTTCGTCGAAGATGGTAGTGTCACCCACCGAAAATGCAACAGCTAGCAACTTCGAACAAGCTGAGTAACTTATGTACTGTTCTGATCAGTTCCTGACACTTCTTTTTAGCTATCTCCAATATCATTCTCTTTCTCTAACTTTTCTAACACTTTATAATTACTTTCACTTTTTATTTTATTTTATTTATTTATTTATTCTATTCTTCTTTATATTCAGCCATTAAAAAACCTTCTAATCGCCTGCTTTTCATAAAAACCTCTTTCGTAGTATCCATGTTTCTGCACCGTAGAATGCAATACTCCACAATAAACACTTCATCAGTAATTTTTACTTAATTCTTTATTGAAAGACCCACACAATATTTTTTCTAAAAGCTTTTTTTCTTTCTTTTCTAAATACTATAGCACCAGGTGAATAAACACGGACTCAAACAACATAAAAATCAGATATTAAACAGAACTCACAGCATCATCCGAGTACGCAGGATAGCTAATTCCATATTTGTTGTATGCTATTACACGGAAAGCGTACGATGTAGAAGGCAACAGGTTCTGGTATGAGATTATGTATTCCTCCATAGGTCCTTTGGTTGTTCTTACTACAGTTTGCCACTTCGTATCCTCTGTAAAAAAAAAAACAGAAATGAAACGATATAATCAATTTTGTTGTTACATTTATGGACACAAGTATAAACCGCGAGTTTTTTTGAGAACTAGTGATCCCAACTAAAACGTTAACGAAATTAAAAATGTAATTCCGTAATAGATCTAGTTCAATTTTGTATATCATTTTCTACAAGATTAGGGTACTACAATTGTTTGATATCTGAACAGGACTTCAATGAACGAGAACGCTCATCATCAACATATTTGAAAACCACCGAAGTCATTCCAAAAACTAACTGGTTCAAACTAGCTTTGCTATCTTAAATAACTTAAACTAAAAATAAAAAAAACCGCTGAGCAAAGCAACGTTTATGTAAAAGTATTAAATGTGTAACAGTTTCACCAACTAACTAACTGAACACATTGACTTTATCAGATATCGGTAACGATCTGGAAACAATGTTAAGAAAATAAATAAGTGCTGCAGAGAAAATATAGTATCGTGTGATATATCTCTTAATGCAGGGATGCAAATAACTGGTGCGGGCGACTATTTAATATCATACCGAACGTAAGTAAATGATTCGTGTTGTGGGATGTGAGCTAGTAGCTTTTTTTCTTGAGCTAATAAAATTCTGTTGCTTATTTGCAACACTGTCTTAATGTAATAAAGAAAGTTCACACACGAGAAAGAAAATTATTGTCCATTCAAGGTTGGCTGGTTGGATTGGGCTTAACGTGCGATCCGAACTACATAACTCCCACCGGGAATCGAATCCATGTCTCCCGTACCGAAGACATGCTCGCTAACTACATCGCCATGAGAAAGCTCCCATTAAACTTGGTTGTCATGCTGCAAGAACCTTGTAGCTATCATTTAAAAAATCTTGCAACCAGACAATATTTCTCCAGTCTACGATGAATCTTTATTCTTTGGAGTGTTTTGCCCAATGAACACCATATATCACTGACATAATTAATTGTGTGTGTAAAGTATTTGCTTATAACATACTGCATGCAGGAAGAAAGAAAACACTGATGATACATGAATTAGAAACTCCAACTGCAAGTAAGCTCAAATCTTGCAAATGTTGCGAGATATTGGAAAAATAATCGAAAAAAATATCCCAAAAATGACATGATACCCCTTGCCGATTTTTATCAAGATGTTTTTCACTTGTGTCTGTAAAGGGACATGTACAGATGTTGTGAGGAATAACAAGGAGATTCATGCTCATAAGTGAATGATGCGCTCTGTAGAAAGCGTAAGTTCAGCTAGTAAAATATGAAAATGTTAACCGTTTTTCAGAACGATACTACCTTAGAATAACATTAAAAGCTTCACTTTCGTTGTTACAAAGCCACCTGAAAGAGTCTAGGAAATCTCGACACAAAGAAATACTGTTAAACAAATTTAGAAATAAAATTTTTAAAAAAGAAAAAGAGAAATAAGTTGGGGGTAATCGAGAATGAAATATAGAAAAGAAGCACGAAAGAAATAAATATATTGATGGATTGATATTATTTACTCATTTGATACACTTTAATTTTATGTATCCAGAAGTTTGATATAAGATAACGAGATGAATCGAAGTAATGAATTAGAAAACAGACGAAAGACTGACTATGGCTATAACACAACCTATTTAAGATTCCTAACACTCAACTATTGTGCGTCCTAAAAATTCCAATCGGATGATTATATTCCTGGTATAATTTCGACAATTAATTCTGTCGCTTTCGAAAGCCAGATACTAAAGACGAGTTTCGGCTTTACAAATATTTTTACGTTATTTAAATTCGTCTTTTTTTTGCATAGAAACCATAAAATCACTCATAGTTTTTTTTTAAATGTTGGTGATCACTACACACACTAACTCATAACTTGGCGGCACCAATATGACAACAATCTAAGATGTACTATTTGTACACAGTTTATACAATTTACACTATTTCAGTTAACCTCAGTTGCTTTATTATTCTTCTTGCCTAACCCATAGACAAATTGCTTCAACTTATGAAAGAAACAGAATTGATTACCGAAATTATGCTAAGGACATAATCATCTGATTAGTAGGACATAATTAATAGGTAAGTATTATTTTAGAAGACACATTAAATTGATCGAATTCGGAAGAAAGAAATAAGGATATTTTTCAGGTTCATTCTGAAATAATTAGACTAACGTATTATTACATTATAGTTAACTTTTACACTAGTACCATCTATACGACAATTCTACCAAACACCGTACTTCAAGCTTGCCTATCCTAATACTTGAAGTCAGACTTAAAGGACCTGAAACAAATGCTGAAGTGCACTGTTCGTTCAATTTCAAATAAGCGGCAATAAATAAGAACTCATTTATGAACAGATAATACCCATTTTATTTCATTTCCCATAGATTTGCCCCTTTTAAGCCCAAATCTTCGTATATTTTCGTCTTTTGAAAACTACGACACAACTAGAAACATAGATATACTACTGTATGTAGAAGATAGATATATTACTACATGTAGATGAAAATGTATTACTAATCTACCTGAAATATTTATTTTGTATGCAAGGAACAAATTGTATATGTCTCTTTATTCTCCAGCTGGAACATGTTAAACTTTTACAAAAAATGAAAGAAAATCACAAAATAATCACTGCACAATATTTCAGGTTGTAGACATAAGTTTTTGTTTCAAAAAAGAAAAAGTAATTAAAAAATCAAGATCAATCAATATTGAAGTAATTACAAAACTATTCATGAGAACACTTGCCTTTTCGTTTGCTTTCAATGTAGTACCCAAGGATTGGTCCCTTCCCTGTTAATCCATTTTTCCACTTCATATTAACCGTTGATATAGTTTTCGTAACGGAGAAATCTTTCGGATGGCTTGGTGACCCAGGCTGAGGGCCTGTAGTAACATTCATAGAAACAGGAGGTCCGTAATCGATTGTCTGCGCTCTCACTGTAAAAGTATACTTCACCTCCTCTTCTAAGCTGTATACATTAAGACTAGTACCAGAAACGGTTTGCGTTACTTGTTTGCTAAATCCTGAAAAATAAAATAATATTTTTTGGATACTATTCAATTTATTACTTAACAACATATGTACTCAAGGTTCAATAGTGTTTCTTTTCTTTCTTTAGACTCATAATAACTTACACAATAATGATTTTACGTTGTTACATTCATTAGTTATATTTGCTATATACAATAAATTAGTAGCAAAACATGCTTTAAGCTGTTTTTCGGCAGGAAAAAAATCCGAACACAATTAAGAAAATTTGTCTGAAATTTTCTGTGATCACTGTTCTCCTGAAGATACAAATCGCTAAGCAATAGTAATTCATTTCATCGAGTGTAAATTACACTTTTACATGTAATTTAAATTTTCATGTGCAACTTGTCGTAATGACAATGACGGTGATCGTAAAAGAGATCTGCGCGATTTAATATACTCGAAGTTAAAATCAAGAATTGAGCTGCACTAGCTAGTATATATATTTTTATATAAAGTATATATTTTTGAAAGGCGGATTAATATTAAGCATTTCTTACAATACTAAAAAATTTAAACCATATAACACATATATATTCTGGCGTATCACACATCAAATCATCTATAAGGCAAATACTATAGTTAAAACTTAAAGAAAGAATTAGAATTTGGTTGTATCATATAAACAAATCTTCGAAACTTCCAACTTTAAAAGGTTTCCACTAACGTATACTACCACGTGGGGACGTTTTGGAACCCCTAGAGGTTTTCAACATGACATAACTCATAAACGAATAAGATTCTTTTATGTTCTTCCCAGTATATAGTGATTATGTGGAATAAAAAAAAACATTGTTTGTTAGTACATTGCTGAACTGTAGATGTAACGAGTATTTTACTTTGAAATCCTAAAAGAACCGTGTGGTAATATTGATATATTATACGAGACTCACTAGAAAAGTTTTGGAGACATTTAGCTCTCGGTACGCATATATATATCTTTATTTCAACTCTTATAACTTTTCGAAGAATCCTCCCCAACATTCGATACAACGTTTCATGCTCCCAAACCAATCCTGGAAGCACTGCTGCCACAGGATTTCAAGCACTGACCAAACTTTTTCTTTATAGGCATTCACAGCATCTTCACGGGTGGCTGCTTTACCAGGAAAGACGAAAACAGATGACCTGTTATTTGTCTTTGGGTCAAACTGGTAAATCCAGGTTTCGTTACCCATCACAATGTCTGAAAACCTCCTCGAATAGCCATTTTGAAATTTTTGAAGCATGTATTGACAACATTCCACTCTTGTCTGCTCTTCCAGAGAAGAAAAATTCGTAGCTCGCGTAATGCTGCACGATAGCACGATCCGATGTTATATGTATTCTGGTAATTACGCTATTATGAGCAGAATATGAGTATACAACAGCAAAGTAAAAGAAACTGGCTCTATAAACAGCTATCGTCATATGTCCTGCAACATATATTTACACTGTTAAATTTCATTAGCATATAAACGCCAGGGTTCCCACTCGTCCTGAAAATGTCCTTGAATTGATTTTGTCCTGGAAACATCCTAGAAATGATCTTGAAAATGTATTTCTGTCCTTGAAATTTACAGAAATACGAAATGTCAGGTCAAATTTTTCATAATTATAATGAAGATTTTAATTGATTGCTATTTTTAGGGGTGTTAGGCAAAAGAATAATAAAATAATAATAATAATAATAATAATAATAATAATAATAATAATAATAATAATAATAATAATAATAATAATAATAATAATAACGCTCCGCTTTGTGTATTTAATTAAATATTCGCTGCACAAGATACTGTACTTTTCATTTCACTGTTGTGAGTTTCGAATCTAGAATTGCAACCCTGTTATACCTTCCTGTGTCGAAGTCCTGGAAAACTGGTGATTTGTTCTGGAAACATCCTGGAAATGTCCTGGAATTTTTTGGAGAAAGACAGTGGGGACCCTGAAACGCTATAAATTGTTTGGAAGAAAGAAGAAGAAGCAAGATGCAATAAAGACTAAGAGGATTAAGTGAAATATTCCCTACGGAACATTTTTCACGCTAATACACAATGTGAATGTAAAAGGAGATTACGTTTATTGAAAACGCATTTCGTGTGCTTCTTGCATGTAAAATATAAGACTCATCTAATTAAACAACGCCTAATAACATATAAAAAGTACTTTTGTTTTCTTTTTTGCTGTTCTTTATAGGTTAAGTCATGAGTAAGTATAACTCAACTTACTTTCATTTTGTTCTGCTGTTTCGTAGCTAACAATATAACCAATAATTTCACCATTTTTCTTTTCTGGCGGATCCCATACCACTTTTAAAGAAGTCATGGTAATATCTAAAAATCTTAAGTTAGTTGGAGGTCCTGGTATGCCCTGGAAGAAACAAATAGTAGGTATACATTTTATTGTATCGGATTCAGGGAAACTTAATGATACTAAAATTTTCTCTGATTTCTAATACTAATTATTACATAGATTAAAAATCAATTACAAATATGAATACTAAAATAGAACAAGAACGAAATTTAAGTCTTAACTTTTGCTTATCTTGCACGTCACTCAATTTCTTAAAGAGTCCCATACCTAATTCTTATCTTTTAATGAGAACTGTTCAGTAGTTTCAAGAATAAAAGGACAGATAAACAGTGACAGAGAACTGAGTACACGGGATAAAGATTTGAAAATCCATCAAAATAGCTCAAGAAACTACATTTTTAAAATAACTATTATGCATTATACATAACTCATTGGCAATATACGTACGTATAACAGCTTTACTTGTATATGTTTTATTATTTTGAGTTATTTTCAAATGTTTACGAACTTTTTACGCCGTATGTCCATTTGTTTGTTAGCTTTTTCTTCCTGATAATGTAAGACGTTTCCCACTGAACTGTCTTACTAACCTAGTAGAATAAGTAAAGCTACCCATCCTATACAACCGAAATCAGACAACTTTCAACATGATGTTTTTATATAGATATAATCTTTGATATAATGAATACTGACTTGACTTTATTTTCTACACTAGACTTAAGAATTTATGAAAGCTTTCTCTTCTTCCTGTTTGTTTTAACTTCATCCACACTTTTGTTTTAATTTTAATTTTTCTTTCACTACAGAATATAAATATCTTGACCACTGAAAGTAACTTCAAAAGCCAGTTGGGGAATATTATGTAAATATATTATTGGGAATTATGTTTACTTTATGTATTGTTCTTTGTGTTTTATATTTATTTATTTATTTATTTATTTATTGTTTTTGTTTTCATACACCGAAACGTTTTTTTTTAAAAAAAAGAATACAAGTACAGAAAGGTACTTATGCAGTGGATCCATCATGGATCACCAACTTAATCCGTTCCGTACCGCTGTTCGCGAACCAAAATTATTTTTTTTTCATTGAAATTAATGTAAATAAACTCGTTCTAGTCATACAAACATGACACTTTCTTTCTTTCTTTCTTTCTTTTTTTTTTTTTTTTAATCACTCAGGCAGTTGTAACAAGTTGACATATTACAACGTCACGACGCAGCTTAGTTCTCACTTAACGTTTGTATTGTCTGTTTTCAGTTTTTACTAGCCTGATCTTGTACACTTTCAAAATTGAAATAAAAACTAAAGGAGGCGTAGAAAAGTTAAATATTCACTGCAGGAACCAGGGCCGGATTTAGCATTTTGGCGCCCCTAGGCCCAATATTTTTTTCCGCCCCCTAGTCTGGTTAAAGTTACTTTCCTAAAAACCTTTATTAAAAATTATATCAGGCCTATATGTTAATTGCTTAAACACCAACAAGAGTGGTGAACTTTACCAACAATTATTTGTTCCAATGGACTTCAAAATCAGAATGCTTTATTAGCCTGATTTTTTAAAATCAATTCAAAAAATGTTACGTTATGGCTAATTATTTTTATTTCTAGATATTTTTTTAATTTTTTTCTTTCGGCCGTGCGCCCCTTGGGAGCTTGCGCCCATAGGCCCGGGCCAACCGGGCCTATTGGGAAATCCGGCCCTGGCAGGATCGTGAGCAGGCAGACACTTTAGTGATTAGGTGTTTTCCCGCGATGAGAGACTATAGAAAATATATAAAATTATCATTAATCCAAGACAAATACGTAACACTGAAGTAAATGTGCTTAGGCTTCTTATTGCTGCTATCACCAACACTTCTTATTTCGCAGAAGCCATAACAAAAGCTAAAATAGCACAAATAGTGCAACAAAAAGCAATAAGTAAATAGCAATTTCTGAATACAGCATTCTGACAAATAATGTTTATGGCAAACGCGCGAAAGCGCTACTGGCGGGTGAGATTCTGGATACAGGCATGTGTGAGCTTTCGTATGCCGAAATATCGTTCGTAAGCCGAAGGCAAAATTGTTAACAAAGCTTGTTTGTGAACTGATTTTTAAGCGAAAAGAGAAGTTCATAAACCTTAGGTCCACTATATTTTATTTATTTATTGCTTATATATATAATTTGTTTGTGCAGTTTTCAACCAGAAATGGACTTGCGCTGTAATAAAACTTCCAATAGATGAATTGGAATGTCTTACAAGAAGTTGGAGCTGTGAAAGATAAGTAAACATCATCCAAGTACGGAAGTTATTAATCTGTGACCACATTAAACATTTAAATTTATCATAAAATTTGGATTTTCGTTATTCGTTCGTTTAACTATTTTAAGGTATTTTATTTTAAAGTAAGAATGTAAAGTATATGTATTTTAAAGTAAGAAAATCTCCTCCAGTGCTTTACCGGGAGATATGGTTCCTAGTATTGAGGCTACATTACCTCTCTGCACCGCCATGCTTATTCTTTGGATTAGGAAGCTGGTTGCCCTTTCATCACCGGATAAGTGTGTGATGCGTTTTCCTACTTCCTTTATATATATATAACACATTTATATCATTAAATACAGAGCTCACAGTTTATTTGAGATAACCGAAAATTCTACTTGTTTCAAATACTACAAAAGAGTAAAAAAGCTACAAGAGGAGTTCATAAACCTTAGGTCCACTACATTTTATTTATTTATTGCTTATACCTGGAAAGTCTTGACAGTAACTGGCTCTGATCTCGGTCCGTCTCCAGCTGGATTGAAAGCCAAAATTTCTATTTTGTATAACGTAAACTTGTCAAGAAATACAAGACTATGTGAATTGTATGTTGCAGGTACTACTTCCAGCTCTTCTTGCTCTGGCGGCTGATCACTGGCTAGGTAAAATATCTGAAAGAAATATGGTAAGAAATTTTAGTTGAAAAAAAATCTTTACAATCTTAACTGTACGTACGTTAGTTGGATAATCAGAGTAATTCAGACATTAAATTGGGAAAAAAAAAAAAAAAAAAAAACAACGCACAACGGCATCTTTAGCTTAGTATTTTCCAATTATCAAAGAAAAAAACTCTTACAGATACGCGCCACTTTTGAATTATTGGACTTAAGCTATATTCCTTCGTTTTTTCACCTTTTGTCTTTCCTTTTATTCCTACAACCAGCTAAAGAAGCCCGTTTTGAAAAATTGATAACACATTTGGGTATTCAATATTTACTAACTTTTATCTTTACTTCTTAGTGATAAAATCCGGTGATAAAACTATGTACTCGTTGCTCTTTGCTACCGCTATAGACAAATTTTCCAACTATTGCTTACATTAAAGTATTATGTGCATCATTGTCAGAAGTATAAGCCACCACTAGGAGAAATCAAACAATAATATATAATATCTCTAATTAACACTGCGTATTTTTCATGAAGAATACATAAATAATTAAATAAAATATTCCAGCGGAGTAGAAACTATCAACTATATCACATTGGCAACAAATGACATTCTTTTTTAATGTCAAAAATATTTCTTGAAAATTACGCATAAGAATTTACCCTCAATCACGTCATTTTGTTCAACTCGGATGTGATCTATCGATTGAATTATGTCTTATCCTTGGACAATATTAGACTTATCCTTGGACAATATTTGACTTATCCTTGGACAATATTGTAATTAGACTTGTTCTTCGACAATATTATAGTTAATCTTATCCTTGAACAATATTATAGTTAGTTTTATCCTTGGATAATATTGTAGTTAGTTTTATCCTTGGACAATATTATAGTTAGACTTGTCCTTGGACAATATTGTAGTTAGTTTTATCCTTGGACAATATTGTAGTTAGTTTTATCCTTGGACAATATTATATTTAGACTTGTCCTTAAACAATATTGTAGTTAGTTTTATCGTTGGACATTGGACAATATTATAGTTAGACTTATTCTTGGACAATATTATAGTTAATCTTATCCTTGGACAATATTATAGTTAATCTTATCCTTGGACAATATAGTTAATCTTATTCTTGGACAATCATAGTTAGTCTTATCCTTGGACAATATCATTGATAGTCTTATCCTTGGACAATAATATAGTTAGTCTTATCCTTGGACAATATCATTGATAGTCTTATCCTTGGACAATATCATAGTTAGTCTTGTACTTGGACAATACTGTAGCTAGTCCTATTCTTGGACTGTTAAGCAAACAAAAATTTAGAGTTGAAGTGCTAATCATTATTTTCGGCTGTGTCTCAATAACTACACTGTGAATTGTTGTCTTCTGAGTCACAATAGAAGGCCTGACTAGTGTGTAGTTCAGTATCAGTTCTATCTTAAGATGGCGTAGTTATCGTACAGCATCAGCTTTTAAGTTTACGAGAAAAATAATGTAGTTTTGCTCGATTTTTCGAAAACTGCTTATGAGAATTTATACTCTCCTTATATTATTTTGGTTAACTCAATGACTTTTATAGATTCGTAGAGCTCTCATTTCTGGATTTTTTTTTTTTTCCCTATTGAACGCTAATAATATTGTGAAATTTTAACTTTCTATATTAAATGAATCTCTAAGATCACTTAATTCTTCTTCTTTCCTTTCCTAATATTAGCTTAGATGACGATTACATAACTTCAGAAGTCAAAATATCATCCTTAAATTTACAATTAAAGGCACTGAAACAGAAATCTACAGTATATTCTTGCTAATCCGGCTCTCAAAAGTCCGTCCTCTCAGCAATCCGGTCCCTACATCTGGCGTTTGCTACATAACGGTTGTATTTGTTTATACTGTAATAGCGGGAAAATACATACAATACTATTGTGGCCTCCGTTTTTTGTTGCCTGGAAAGCAGTTGCGTGATAATGCATCTTCATTGCTTCAACTGAACATTTGGGACATATTTCATAGTGAGTGATAATCTACGTATAATCTGAAACATTAAGTTTATATATATGTAATGTATGTAACCTTATATTTAATAAAGTATAGTACTATATGTGTTAAATTCAATTTCAGATACTCTCAATAATCCGACACTTTCGCTAATTCAGCACCCTTCTTTGCAAGAAATGGCCGTTTTAGCGAGAGTCTAGTATATTTTATTTAATTACAGTGCACCCTTTGTATAAAAAAAAATAAAATGATTTCTTTTAGTTTAACGTTTTACGATCATGCCCCCTTAGGCTAAAGAAGACTAATGATTAATGAAAGTGAATGATGTGAAATTAAATTTTTGTGCTCTCCCACCGGGAATGAACCCAGAGACCACGTACACCGAAGGCATACGTGCTAGCCACTAGACCAGCAGGAAGGGTTCTTCTTTGTGTAGTATCACTAAACAGTATACATATAGTTAGAAAAAGCAAGTTGTGTTGCATTAATTTCTTTAGCCTCAAAAGAAACAACACTGATTTTAGAAACAAATTATTCTCTTGTAGAGCGTTGACGAAAGAAAATACGCGAAGGACATAGGTTTCTGACCATTACTTCATCTGAATGTTTCATAATTTCCGCGGTTTATTTTTATGACATTTCATAAACACCAGGATAGTATTTAAACTTACTATACAAAAAGCTCAATTAGCTTATAAATGAGCTTACCTTGTATCCTAAGAGAGCACCATTTTGTCTTCCCTTTTCTGGAGGCTTCCATTTCAATTGAACTTCTGTTGAGGACAAAGCATACGCTTCAACGTCTTGCGGTTCGCCAGTAGGAACGGCCTCACCAACATATACTGTGGACGGAACACTTGGCGGGCCTAAACCTTGAGAGTTGAAAGGCACAACAACAATTTCGTAATTTTTATCACGCATTAAGTCATGGAGAGTTGTTTCCTTTGCCTGCAATAGAGACAAAATATATGTTTAGGATTATGTTTTATGTCGAAAGAAACAATGTTTGTTTTAACATTGTAAAATTAACACACTAGGTATTTATTGAATAAAAAGAATGATGTTTTGGGATTTTGTTGGATTTGTTCCTAATATGTTACAACGAGCAAAGAACAGGTGTTTCATATATACAGGGTGTTTCAAAAGTCCCCTGACATAAGGTAACTCTGTTATTATCAGAGTTACAACAAAATATAAGAGGGAAAACCTTCTCCAAATATGATGTTTTCAATCTAAAGTGAAGGATTTTTTTTTAATAGGATGAGCCGTTCGGGCTTACACTCTTCATGCACCCAATGTTAAATGAAAATGCGACGTTGCCATTTACCTGGATCCATAACATAAAGTGAATGGGGGCATGTTTGAAATGGGGGCTGGCCATCGACACGTTAGCGTAAAAGACAGTAACTTTATTCACTTAAGTTGTGGGTCCAGGTAACTGGCAACATTGCATTTTCATTTAACATTGGACGCATAAAGAGTGTACAGCCCAAATGGCTCTTCCAATTAAAAAAAAAAAAAAAATCCTTCGCTTTAGATTGAAAACATCATCTTTGGATACGGTTTCCCCACTTACATTATGTGGTAACTCTGATAATAACAGTTACCCTAATACACCCTATACAATTCCTAAATGTTTGTATTCCTTCCTTTGTTTGTACAACTTCTTATTTTCACTATTAGTCACTCTCTTTAGGTTATTTAGGAAAGATGTGTTTGAGACTTGACATGTTAAAACAAATGAATTTAGCGTAATATTCTTATCTAAATATAACTAATTTCTTATATTATGTAACAGTATTTACTTTATGTAATACCAAATTAATTTAAAACCCAACTTTCCTAAATTACCTGAAAAAAGTGAAAGACCTTCGCCGAATTTCCAGCTAAATAAACAAAAGAAATCAAATATTGAATTATTTATAATGTATGTGTCTTATGTTGTTTTACGTTAATCCGATTGCATAGTATGTTTCATAAAAACGTCGTAAATGTGGAAAATTAATTAAATATAGGATGACTAATATTAGAAAGAAGAAAAAAGTTACAACAAATATGAAAGTTATTACGATCAAATTTTGAGATGAAAGAGACATAAAGGGTTCGAACATAAAAATAAAGAATACATTTATGAGTACTTGTATCTCAGAATATATAACATCTCAAAGAACGTTCGGAAGTTCTGAGTCTCGATGAAAATTACTGGTGTCAATAATTTACAAATAAAACACAGTTTTCTGTCACTTTGAAAGAGGCCAACTTTAACATTAATGTATTAATTCAGATATTAACAGAAAGTATTGTATCAATATATCAAAACATTTTTATAAAATCTGTCAGGAACTATTACACAGTACGGTATTCAATAAGTTACACGTGATTAATCGTCTCGTTCATTTTAATGAAGACTAATTACTTATATTATGCTAATATAATTCCAGAATAACACCAGGTAACGAAACTCATGTATCCTACCTGAATTCCACGTATGTCTTTTTTCGGCGTAGCCTGAAGGGCCGTTGGAAAATCTGACACTGGTTGGAATACAATGCGGTAACCTCCAGTCTGATGGTCCCCACTCCAGTGCTCTTCTTCAATTGGGTCCCAGTGTACTCGAACACTGGTTGTTGTTATAGGAACTACTTTCACTCCAGTTACAGCTTTACTTGGGGCTAAAATTCCAAATATGATCTTCATTGAGTACAAAGAAAATCAAGTAATAAGGTTTTTATCATAATTACACAGGATTTTTATTTGACTGGACCATAAGTCTAATTCTGAAGTCACCGATTCTGCATGTAAATCTAATTTAATTATTTAAAATTTAATTGTTAAATTTAGAGATTTAATTAGATATTGCCTATTCGTTGTAGATTTTAACGCTAATAAAATACTGTTTACTTCAATGCTAATAAAATACAATTCTATTCTATTCTACTGGTAAGTGTAGACTAGAGTTTTTTGACTCTTGTCTAAACCAATATAAATATCATTAACAAACAAACAAACAAAAACAATAACAGACTTGTGATTTGAATATTAATTTGATACTTCTAAATCCACAAATAAACTTAAGATTAACAAGAGAAGAGGCAGTTTTCTTCTTCAAAATGGCGTGCTCCCTAAGTATTGGCATTGAAGATTAATAACCAATAGAAAGCATGTACAGTGAAACCTCTACTAACGGACACCTCTATAAAGCGGACACCTCCCATAACGGACATATTTTGTAATCCCCAAACACTGTAATAGGAAAAAACATATTGGCAAACCTCTCTAAAGCGGACACTCTCTAGTACGGACACGGACAGTCTTTCTTGTCTTTTATAGGTATTATTTACCTTCGTATTACGGACACTTTCTCTAGAAACAAGTTGGAAAGTGCAGTAAAAATATTCATACGTATACCAAGGAAGAACATGTGGGTGTGACAACATTTTGCCTCCTCAACTGTCTACTCAGCAACCCAGAGGAAGGGTCTCTGTTTCAGAACACCCTTATATCCTTTGCTTGCATTCCACTCCTACAAAACCTGCTTCAGAAACAAAAGTGATTGACAGTTGCCCACTGTTTGGAATGACACATCATTCTACTGTCCCGCTGGAATCTCTAACCAAACAGAAGACAAGTTTGATATTTTTGACTACTGGTACGCATATTGTCTTTTAAAAAAGTCATTGCTGGACTACAATTAACTCACAAATTAAAGCAACACACCGAAAACGTAGTAAGTAGCGATAAGTGTAAAGTGCAGAGAACTATAACATCTTATTCCCATGTTGTGCCTCGAATTGGATGGAGCAAAACAATGCAAGTATACTAACATTTTGGTAATATTCATAAATACGTAATTCATGGAAAAATATTTTTTCTAATTGCATATTACCTTGTTTATTAATTTATGTAAGAAAATATTGAAACCTCTCTAAGGCGGACACTTCTCTATAGCGGACAATTTTTGATTCCCCACGGCTGTCCGCTTTAGAGAGGTTTCACTGTATATGAAATCAAATTCATAGGTGAATTTCTGATTAAGACGATCCATCCATTTATTTTGCCTTTTTTGAATTTTGCTCCCTGACAAATCTTGTTCGACCTTGCATTAACCAAAGTAGATAATTAGAACTATTGTTTTATGCATAGAATATATAATGATTCGTTTAATAAAAGTAACTAAATATACCAACACAAGTTACTCGTAATGTATCATGGACAACTGTAAAGTTATTTTACACATTCTCACATTCTACGCTAGATTCTTTGACGAGATTTAAGAGAGGTTCCTACTGTCATCTTTTCTTTATTTATCCCAACCGGAGACTGACTGAAAACAAATATATTGTATCAATACTGCGAATAACATCTACATTACAGATTGTTTTAATCATTAATCAAAAACATAATGACCCTTACCAGCAAGCAAAGTTCTAACAGAGATTGTGAAACATTAACCAAAAACAGAATCATTCTTACCAGCAGGCAAAGTTCTAACAGTAACTGATTCCTTGCTCCATCCACTTGGTCCTTTGTCATTCGTTGCCTGAATACGGAATTTATAATGTGTAAAAGGCTTCAGGTTTTCGGCAGTATATGCTGTTGCCTGAGGATCTACTCGCTGAGGAATTGTCTTCCACGGGCCTGAGTTTTCCGCTTGTTGTACCGTATAATACCTGAAATCAGAAAAAAAAAACTAGCTTTGTAAACTTACAGTTAATCCGTGTAGTAAGCCACTCTCAAATATCAAGTTGAAAGAAAAGCAATTCCATATGGCTTTTTAAATGGACAAACTGTAATGGTGGCTGCATAATGTTCTATGTTCGCTCTTATTTTGTTACAAGTAAATTAATTTGCATCAAATGAAAAATTTAGAAAGAGTATTTAAAAAAAAGAAAAAGAAAAAAGAAAAAAGAAAGAAAAAATATTTAAAATATGATGTTGGCCGTACACTATTAACAAGATTAAAATTCGTGAGACTTAACATGATAAATCAAGCAATCATTTCCATGTAATTTTTTTCCCCATAACTTCGTTGTACTTATGGAATTGTCGTATCGTAATGTATTACGCTTTACTTTAAAGGTCACAAACAACTAATTTGGAACATATATCGTATATACGTTTTTTTCATGAGAGCTCCCTATTCAACCCTTACTTATCATATATGCGTTAGTTATGCCTCATTTGAAATATAATTTAATGTAGTTTCACATGTTTATCACACTTCACTTATAGAAGAAAAATAATTTAGCACGAATTTTCCACATAATACCACTCTATTTCCCTTCCTTGATACTACGGAGAAGTAGAAATGCCATCCAATTCATCGTAATTTGATCTATTCTATTATAAACACCAGGAATAATTCTAAGAATAAATTTATCTTATCATATTTGTAGGGACGATGTTATGAGATGACACGTCTATTCATTAAAAATGATTTCGACATGATAACTTTTTTTATACCTTCCTCTTTAAGTTAAATTTTATTTTTATTTAAAGAAAAAACTAAACTTACTCGCCCATCCTCCACATACACTTCAGACAAAAAGTTAAGTCAAAGAAGTTTGTTAAACTAAAGTCTCTCTCTCTCTCTCTCTCTCTCTCTCTCTATATATATATATATATATATATATATATATATATATGTATATATATATATTATATATATATAAACACCTGCAATTCACTATCCCGAAGATGATGCGCTAAGACATATATTAATAAAATCTGGTAAAGACGTAAAGAGGATCAGGCAAAATGAAGATATTTCCATATATGGATAGTCACTTAAAGTCACCGTCACCCGTGAAGAGTTATCGTGTGGAGTAACGGACGGACGGACGACATACTAACAACACAATCTTTTATGAGTCTCACTTGCGTGATCCTAATACCAGAAAAAAGAATGTACATTTAAAGGGTACTCAATGCAATAAGAGCAAAATTTATAACCTCTTTTTTTCTAATATTACACAATTAAATGTGTCCTAGGTATATGTTGTTACCTGAGAGGTGCAAACCCATCTCTTCCAGGCGTCCAATTGAACGTTATTTGATGCGACTGGATCTGACTGCGACTTATCTGAGGCACTGATGGTGGTTCTGGAGGTGATCTGTTGTTAGTAGTATACACAAGGGCATGCGCTGTTTTACCCCAGCCGAGTCTTGTCTGTGCAGTGACAGAAAACTTATAATACTGTTCGCCGTGTAAGTCTGTGAAACTAGAAAAAACGAAAGATTATACATGTTACAGATAAATATATATGAGGCTATAATATAACTCTGAATACTAAATACAATTGACATTGTAATTACTTTTTTTTTTTAAATGAAAAGAAACCACAATTCCTTACATGTCATTGTTTTGAATTATATCCTTGCAGTTACACAATTTCTAATACACAAACAATGTCTTCCATACTAATTTAATGAAAATTCGCTATTAAATATCAATTTCCAATATGTTTATTAAATTATGTCTAAACTTAAAATACCAGGTACAAATTCTTTCTATAGGGGAACCAGCAAGACAAGGTCTCTGACAGCTCGCAGTGACGTTGTCACTACTCATTTGTCGTTTTTTTTTTTTTCTTCCTCATTTCTATGGCAATTTAATTAATGGTGTGAGACAGAATGACCGTGGTTGGAGACACTAGCACCAAATTAGGGGCTGCATTTTCCCAACGCATGTAGTAAGAAACGTCAGAGACCATCTCTTGTTGTCCCTGCTATAATAGTTTTAGAAGCAATATCAAGTGATTAATTTAAGCAATCAAACTCCGTGTAGTAAAGGTACAAGAAACTAGCGATGCTGATTTATAAATAACGATAGCTTTAAGTGAAAATGGACTTATTTGGAACAAAAAGTGAATGTAAAAGCAATATCAAGAAGTGTTCAAATAGTTTAACATCAAAATTTGTATAAATCTTGCTAACATTCTTCGTTTCCATTTATAATGACTTTACAATACTGAAATAATACCTTAAGAATGATGCAATACGTTATGATCAAATACTTAAATTCGTACTACTTTCGAAATAAGAATGTATCCAAGAGGTGACATATTAGGGAAAAGGAGGGGAGAAAACAATTAACTCTCAAATTTACACGGAATAAAATTTAAATTTTAACTAATATTCAAGTCCCTCTAACGAGGGCACTTGTGTCTGTAGACAGTAATTTCTTCTTATTCTTTATTTCTTTATCACACTTGGTTTGAAATGATAAAACAGAACTTATAAGTCCTTTACGTCCTAAGATTTACATACATTACGAATGTTATATTAATATTTTATATACTATTCGTTAAACTACACAAATATCTGAATTTATAAGCCTCTCTGGTAAGTTAAAATACAATTTTACGTATTATTTCTGAATTACGTAAGTCAGAATTTCTCAAATTGTTGTCCGCGGACCATTAATGGTCCTTCAAGCATGCCTTTGTAATCCTCTTACATTGAAAATTAGTCCAAAAACGATAAGAGTAATATAAAATTGAAGCGAATTACGTATTTCATTCTATAATTGAGAATATCAAATGGACATATATATGTATATACTCGTATTACATAAATAATAGATTATACAATTTTGTAAGGTAAAATTCTCAGAGCATATATAGATGTATTATTACAAAGTATTCTCAAGTCTTCAATTATTAAAAAAAAAATCTATTAGTATTAACATAAAATTAAGGGGTTTTTAATGAATAATATTTTAAAGATAAAGGTATATTGATATAGTAGTATATGCTTAAAACATTAAAAAAGTTATATTTTTTCCTTTCGAACAAGAGAAGAGTACGAAGGCGGACGGGGGAGGGGACGAAGGATCTGCAGAATATTCTGACTAGCAAATTTGGTCTCCAATTAAAAAAAAAAAGTTTGAAGGACGTTGAGACAAGTCGTTTGACCTAATTTTGTAGAAATTACGTGGATGTTCAGCTAAGTGATTCGCATGATTTCCATGCGTGAGTTTAGGTTCGATTCGAGAGTACAGTATTTTCGATGTCGACGTAGCATCGGGTGGCATTTAGGGAAATATCTGAATTAGCAGTAGCTAACTCCACTCTAAAAAGGGGGCGCGGTGGCTCAGTGGTAGAGCGTTCACTCCGGTGCTTGGGGTCCCTGGTTCGATCCCAGCTCGCGCCGTGTGGACTTTGTGGTGGACAAACATCGTGCTCGTGGGTTTTCTCGGGGTTCTTCCGTTTCCTCCCACTTCTTTCATTCCACCATTTCATTCATTTCTCATCTTCACCGTCTCCTTTAGCCTAACCGGCATAACCGTGGGACGTAAAACTTAAAGATTTCATTTCATTTTTCCACTAAAAATACAGAAAAATTATGGTATTAGG
Source organism: Thermobia domestica (assembly GCF_964235325.1). Taxonomy (NCBI): domain Eukaryota; kingdom Metazoa; phylum Arthropoda; class Insecta; order Zygentoma; family Lepismatidae; genus Thermobia; species Thermobia domestica. The sequence goes on along the minus strand of NC_137456.1, from coordinate 57,388,835 downwards.
AACCAATGCACTGATCACCCATCACCCAGCCAACTCTGCCAGGAAATTTTGAAACGTAAAATATCTGTTTTGTGCTTCATTTCTCCTTATATTATAACAGGGTGTCTACTAGAATACCAGAAAGTAAATTCATGACTTTTTCATGACTTTTCATGACCTTTTTGTTCAAATTTTCATGACCATGGCGATAAAAATTTACCATTAGTAATAATAAACCCCTACCATCAGTGGTGCATCGGTTAAGATGAAGATCACATTATGTTCTTATTTGTCTAATGTACATAATGTCGATTAGCTGACAACTAATTTTAAAATGCAAGAGCAATTTAAAAGGCAGTAAACAAATTTTTAATTGCGGTTCTTAAATATCACTTATTGTGAATCTTAAAGAAAGAATCTAAAATTCTGCCGCCTTGTGCTCGAGCACAGAATAGCACTTACCTAAATACGGGCCTGCTCTTACCAGTGAATCACTCTATAAGGTATTTGAAGTTTTAATTCTGAGTATAATTATCCATCTAGCAGAAATTTGTCTGAAATTAAGCACTCAGAGAACTGCCCAAAGACAAAACAAATTATAAAAGAAATTCGTTTTAAAAAAACTAGATCATCAAATTTAAAATCTGCAAACTCAAACGAATAATATTATTTGCATAAGTCTAAAGGCCCAAAAAATACACAATTTACATTTCTTAGAAGTAAAGAAATAGCAGATCAGAAAGTTGGACAGTAAAAAGTTGTTATTATATTACAGAGACTAGAAGATGAAATGGGGAGCAGCTAGAAAAACAGTAAAGTACCAGTTAGCAAGCACTAATTGGCGGGGGAAATTCTCACAATTACTGACCTGATACAACTGTTTCAGTACATGCAGTATGAGGTATAAAAATATACTCTGAGATTTCAGATTTTCATGACCAGTTGGGTAAATAAAGGACTTTTTCATGGCTTTCATGACCACTAAGCAAAATATATGACTTTTTCATGACTTTCATGACTTTCATGACCAGTAGACACCCTGTATAAGCGAATACTTAAATTTATATCAGCCTTAGAGCATTAAAGTAGTATTAACAGATTATAAACTGAATTACGAGGCATTCAATCTACTTACGTGTATGTTCTATCCGATGGAGGGAACTCTTTTGAAAATGGAGGCGCCTTGCTTCCATCCAAATTATATTCGACTTTGTAAGCAAGTATCTCACCATTTGGATCTTCAGGTACATCCCAAATTATTCGTGCGGAAGTCAAAGAGACATCAGGAAATGAAACGTTCGAAGGAGCTCCAGGTACTGGAATGAAATAAATTGCATGCAAGATCACATTTGAAAAACGTATTTGAAGCCAAAAATGTTATATTCCTTTGCAATTATATATAGTAATTAAATGCCAAATTAAGCAATACTCCATTTACGTACACACAAATTTTCTTTCAACATTTAAAATAAATAAATACGGCAAAGAAAATTATATCTGTAATAAATGAAGAAACTTAACTTACCATCTTCGAATGTCTGGACTCTGACAGGTGGAGTACTCAATGCACCGTCTCCAAGACGAGTATATGCCAATACTTGGATGTGATACTGTATATACTTCCGTAATTCAGTCAAAGTTGTTGTGAATGTTGAATTACTCGGAATGTCTTTGTACTAGAATGAGATAAATAACGACATTAATTCATAATAAAAACAGATCATCATAAAATAAAATAAGAAAGTAAGATCAATACCTTGAACATTCGTAGCTCAGATAATGGACGCTAATTACTCGTAATATGGGGGCAGTTGGATACATTCGCTTTGATATGTGTAAATTACTAAAACTAGTATCATAGATAATGTTATGAATATAAGTTGAAAAGCATAAATAAAACAAGGAAATATTAGATTAGACTACATTCCAAACTGGTGCTGAGTCTCTGGTATTTCCAAATAGTACATGCCTATTATTAAACGAACTATTCTGATAAGAAATTGATCGCATGTTATGAGCCGGACTTATTTGTTAATGCATCAGTACTATTGTTGGTGAGTACAACAGAAGATTGTACTCATCAACATCCTTGTAGTAGAAGTCGACGATGATTGTCGTACCACAGTTTTGTATAAAACAATAGCATTTTATTATATCTAATTCAGAGATAAGTTTACCGCAAACTGGATTTATTATCTTTAATAAGTAGAATATGAAATGTTTAACAATAGTCAATCTAGGTTTCGGAAAAGTAAAACAAATGAAAACACTACGTAAAGTGGCACGTACTCTTAGTGAAAAGTCCGTTTGAGATTTCTCAGTAAAGGACTTATAACATTTGCAGGAACGTAATATAAATTAGTCAGTACATCAAGTTGGAGATTTAGTAATTAGAATTGTCGTGAATACCGTATTTTATCTGTCAGACTTAGTATTGCTAGGAAACGATAACAGTAGGGAAGAAAACTGGATTTCCAACTGCTTCAGACAGAGAAGTTGGAAAATCAGATCAGGGAGAAACACTTAAAAGACAACGATACATATTTTACATTACTTTTGTAATAACGAAACAGCATAGAATGTAATTGTTTGTGATACCTTCAGATATTATGCAAACACACTTAAGAATTTTAACAATCATCTCATTTGTTTTTATATCTATAAATAAAAATGAAAGTGATTATGTTTGTGACTTAATAACTCTTGAACCACCTGACCAACTTCGATCACAATTTCAACATAGATTAGATTCGGACCTGCTTTTTATCATTTCACTTTGACGGTGCAATTTAGAGGGGAGACGGGGAGATAAAAATAATCGAAAATGACCGATATTATAGTGTCGAATCCACAGTTTTCGGGGTCATTGACGTGACATGAACAGGGACACTTCTGATGCCGTTTAAATCGTGGGGAAGGGCGGCATATATATATATATATATATATATATATATATATATATATATATATATATATATATATATATATATATATATTAGTCTGACATATATATTACTGATGAATGCATAGTAAAAAGTGACTGACTAACGGAATATATTACTACTTTTTTTTATGTTACCCTAGGGAGGCAGGTAATTGACCCTAGTTGATTATTAAAAAATAATTGCACTTCCAAACTTTCGGGTCCCCAATGAAGCCTTGTTCACAGAGGATAAAAATAGGAATAGAGAATATAAAACTATCAAGAAAGTATCAAGGAATGTTTTGATTTCTTTTACTTCTTTTGTCTTCCGCAAACAAGGCTTCAGGAAAGAGACGAAAGTTTGGAAAAACAAGGACTTTCTAGGAATTAAAATCTTAAAAAAAGTGAGATGACTGTTTATGGTACATTTTACTTTTCTTCCTTTGTACTGTCATCACAATTACCTAAAGGAAAACCTCGAACGTACCATTCTATGATTGCATGCAATATTTTTGGTCTTTATACTAGGTAAAATAGCAACCAGACTATATATATTTTTGTTGGAAAAAGAAACTTTTTACTTGTTTTCCATCACTCACCTGAAATGGCGTTCTGGAGTTAGCTCCGTAGTATACTTTGTACCCTTCAATCAAACCATTTTGATGCTCTTTAGGAACCTCACCCCATCTAACTACTATAGTTGTGGATGATGTTGCATTGGCATGGACATCCATTGGTCCAAAACTAGGAACTAGAATAATTATTTCATACATTAATGGTGACAGAATAAGTAATAGTTTCTGACGTAAATATGATTATTAAATGATTCGTCACATATACGTATATATGATAATTAACAATATGATATGATAATTAACAATAATACGATAATGATATATAATTAACAATAATTAACAATAATATGATAGTCATATGGTACTTAACAATAAACCAAACAAGTCTATTTATCCATTAAATGAAGATACAACAAAAAGCATAAAACTGGTCATAAAAAATAGTAAAATTAACAAAATCAAGTTTGTGTTGGCTTCGTATAACTTTTCAGTAATATTAAATTCACACCCCTGGAATCAAGCATGAATACATTATTGCTCTATTGAATAAAACTATATTGAAATAGCACCAAGGCTCGTGTATTATATGTTAAAAGTAAAGTCTATTTATACTAACTGAATCAACGACACCACCATGATTATTAACATAAAGTAAGAGAGAGAAAAATATATTTCGTCTATTTCCGGCCGCCACTATTACTGTATTTGCTTTAAGCCGGTTATAGATCATCAAATATTGTATTAAATGTTTCATCAAAGTGGAATTTGAACGTATACGATACCAAGTTGTATGCAACTTTTGGGTTGGTTACATTTGATACAACTATTCTATTCCTATCCAACCAACATTGCATCAAAGAAAACAAACGAAAATCACTGTGCGGTGGCGCTAAACGTGGACACAGAAAGCAATTGAAATGCTTATTGATGCCTACAAGCAGCATTCTGTTCTCTATAACTGTAAACCTAAAGAATATTACAAAGAAATCTTGGAAAAAAACTGTGCTTGAAGTTAGGCTGGCAAGTCCAGAGGCGACAGGTTCGTGAGTTCACATTTCACATGCAGGGTTCATATTTCCAATTGCTCGTTTATTTTCAGATTTATGATTTAAACAGTTTACTTTTAAATAACTGCCTCAAGCGGGTACCGCGTTGCACTCTATGCCTACCAACAAATGTAACAATTGAATGAAGAAATGTAAACAAATGAACAACAAAATTACGTTTTGTATTTGATCGTTTATACTGCGTGTAAATGTTTTAGCCTCCTTATTAGATGAAATGACTATCAAAGATAAAGTTTTAACCAGATTATTTGATCAAATGACTATCAAAGATAACTTTTATACAATATTTGTTGGAAAACTGACCATGTATAATCGGCTTTATGGTGATCAACATTGAAACCTGAACTGAACCGAACTGGACTTTTATTACCACCTTCGGTTTTAATAGAAATTTAACCCCTTCAGTGTGGGGTGTCGAGTTAACTCGTGTCTTCAAAACGCACCTGCTGTGCAGATGGCGTATATATACGCTTTCATTTTGCTTTGGCTATTTTGTATTGCGTATGGCGAATATACTTGCCCATAGTATGAGTAATGTTATTCCCGACAATATTTAGCGAGTTTGCGCTCACCAGGAACCCCAGGAGACCACACAGAAAAATTGGGCTTGATCTGTTGAGGCATTCCCAAATTTTGTGTAACCTAACCAGATGATGATGATGATGATGATGATGATGATGATGATGATGATGATGATGATGATGATGATGATGATGACGACGACGAAAATTTCATTGTGATTGCTTGAGAGGTTCAAAAGTTATTAAAAGGTAACAAATTCCAAAGTTCTAAAACAAACTACACTTTTTACAGCGGTTCGCATCTGAAAATTACGCACTGAAGGGGTTAAGTGAGAAGATGGAGCCTACTGTTAAAACACTGAATCCATAAATAATAATAATAATAATAATAATAATAATAATAATAATAATAATAATAATAATAATAATAATAATAATAATAATAATAAACATTTCTTGCCCCCTCTCTCACCGTTTTTGATCTGATACTTGTGGACAGACAGACAGACGGACATAGCCGTCCTATAAGACTTCCCATATTTATGCATACCAAAGTTTGGAAGTCTACAAATAAATAAAATAAAACAAAATAAATACTGTTATCGCTTACAATATTGTAGATATGTAATTTACCATTTTCTGTTTACGCTTTTGCTTTTACAATTACGTACTTAATAAAAAATATGTACTACATACCTGATTCCCTCGTTCTCTCCACCGCAACCGGACTTAGTTCTGATGTTCCAACATCATTAAAAGCTTGCATGAATATTTCATATAATGCATATTCCTCCAAGTTGTTTAAGATGTATGAATTAGCAGTATGATCTTCAATAACAACACTACGTAAATGACCTCGAGCTCCTAATTCTCGATACGATATGTTGTAACCTCTAGGGTTTCCATACCATTCAACTTGTTGCAACGGCTGAAAAATAATTTACACCTTAAAGAATTGCTACCACAATTTATTTTATAATGGAAATCATTACATTCTGTATGATAACACAATGCCGACTGAACACTACGAATATGAAATACACTTCAAATTGAGATCTTAATACATTGACATAAATTTAAAGTGTAACAGCTCTTGAAATTGCTTAATAACGCAAGAGGATACATATCAAATAATAAAATTAAAAAAAGAGTACTCGCCAAAGCACCCTATCCTATGCTTTAATTAGCACTGATTTACTATTGATTCATTTGCTTTATTTATTGATTTATTGGTTTATTTGCTTCGATTCTGGATAAAAGTAAGGAGAAGATAACTTAACTTACTAACAAAGCAATTTTTACAGCAATAATTTAGGAACATAAACATTAATTTTACAATGCAGAAAATTGATTCCAATGAATAGTTCTACAAGCAAGTTGGATTTCTTAAATGGTGTGTACTGAGAATGGTGACATCAGGAGCCTATTTTTCAAAACTACAAGTCTTGTAATACTAGTGAAAAGTTTTTCAAAATCAAATATTATACAATTGTATATACTATGAAATCATAAAAAATTAGAGATATCAACATTAGTATTAGAAATGACTTTTACTATTATTCCAGGATGTCTACTTCATGATATTTTACGACTTGTGAAAAACATATTACACAACTTGTTGGTTTGAGAAATAGGCTTCTGGTCGCTGAAACGTTTGTGTTAAATTGCCAATTGAGTGCTTTTTTTTTTTTTTTTCAATAGTTCTTATTTTCTTTCAAATATACATTTCCCCCCTAGGTAATCAAATTATAAACTTTCGGCTATCAATTAAAACATGGTATTTAATAACAAGTATTAGTACAAGAAATTTCGTGTAAAAAGCAAGATAGGAAAGTTCATTAGATTACATTCCTTATTCTTCACGTTTTCAAAATATTGATAAAAAAAATTACTAATACGTATTATTAGTAGTATTTTTACAATACATTTTTGTTCGGATTTACACAACTTCTTAAAAAAAAATATTCAATATCTTCAATACAATCCTCGTTGTTAAGAAATATTGCTTGGCAATAATGTAAAATTCGATTCCAGGCCAAGCGAGTTTGTGGTGGATAACATTGTATCTGTAGGATTTTCTCGGGGTTCTCCCGTTTCCTCCCACATTCTTATTCCACCAATTCTTTTACAATCATTCACTTCCATCAGCCATCTATCTCCTTTAACCTCAAAAACATAAGCGTGTATCTAAGAATTTTAATTTCATTTCAATTTTTAAAAAATTAAAAACAAATACTATTTTTAGATAGTATATAGATCCTAGATATAGTGTATATAACATGGGTGCCTCCGGTGAGACTGGTTCTGAACTCTGTTCTTCGAATCTAGTGGAACCATACAAGAATATTTGTCGTACACTCAGTGTCGTTTAGCTCAATTCGGGAGCTGCTTAAATAAACAACTTACTATAGTCTAGCCGAGGAAAGCAGAAAAAATAGCGCTGGGAGCTGATTCTGTATGAGCATACGTCTGACTGGCCGTGAACGTTTTGGACTATAGTACCAAATAGTTTAATTTGCATTCTCTAAATACTGAGAAACATTTTTTTTAATGCAACATTTTGAAAATATGCTAATAATATTCAATAATATTATTAGCATATAATATTCAATATGCTAATAATATTCATAATGCTAATAATATTCAATAATATATGATGTTAATAATATTCGATATAAACTCAATCAGTAGCGGCTGTTGAGGGAAGTCACATGAGTGAAAAATTAAGCTTCTATCGCTTCAAAGTACGCGGAAAAAACTTACCTATGTTCTAAATGTTTTGTAAACAAGAATGAGGTAAGTTTTCTTATGTCAGTTTGATAAAAGTTACCTATGTGACTTGCCTCAAGACTTGCTACTGAACTGAATCAAGCATGCTCCAGAAAAATATGACTCAAAACTTACAATCCATCTGACTCTAAGTTCCGTGGCACTCATGGCTCGTACAGTGACATTCCACGGTGGATGTGAAGGAGGAGCTTGGATTGTTTGAAATTCTTTGGTTGGTTCCGACGGATCAGATGCTCCAACAACATTGTTTGCAATCAATCGCAAGCGATACTGCATGAACGGAATTAAGTTTTCTACTTTAATCGTTGTAGCATCAGGGTCGGATATTTCATAAATCACATACCAAGTACTGTTTCTGGAAGTCTGGGCCTAGGGGAAGAGCATATAAACAAATAAATTACATGAAGAACAAATAACATGCATAATATACAATTGAAAGTTCTAGTGGAGGAAGATCGTACCACACATTTAAACCTTTTTGAGATAAAAGCAGTTTAAGTTTTCAAGATATGTAACAACGTATGATTCTACAAGTTATAGATAGCAAATTAGACATGGTTTGGCATATCCAACAGCAAAGTAGTTAAACTACAGATAATAGATGGCACCAGCTTTCATATAATGCATGAAAAATAATTTCTGTGGAGAAGGGGGATAGACCTTTCAATTATTAGATTTGATACTTTACATACATCTCCATTATATCTCATCATATAAGTACCAATTACAAAACAATTTTAATGTCTATTCTGTTATAATGTTTGTGGTCGTTTGACTATTGCTTGTATTCTATTTCTGTAGAATCTTATTTGAAAAGAAAATGCCAGTCTGAAAAACTCTGCAGTCTTCGTCTCAGATGGGATTCAATTGCTTTCATTAGTTATTAGAAAACATACCTCTACTGTCCATTTCGTAATCGATGAGTTTCCATCAAATCCAGGAGTATACTGTAACATTACAGAAAATGCTTCAATGTTCGTAATTGCAAGCCGAGTAGGAGGATGTGGAAAAACTGGTTCAACCCCTGATTGAATAGTTGCTACTTTGGCTGGTCCATGACCAACTGCTGTCCATGCAGAAATCTCAAAAGTGTAGTGAGTAGCAGCCTGAAAACGGAAATGAAAATCTTTGTTAATTTAAATACGAATTCAATATTGTTTCAAATTATGTTACATTGTGTCAAAGACAGAATGTACTTATTTAATATAAAAGACAGAAATTTAGTTGGTAAAAAATATATTGCTGTATTATGTTATAAACGCAAATTGAAGGAATTTCTATAACCCAATAGCATGTACCATTACTGGAAGTAAAAGACAATTCTAATACGAACTGAGATTTTTAACGCAATTGGCAGTAACAATATCGATACCTCTTATAGTATTTTAACGAAAAAGAATATACGAAATCCAATTAATTAATTCTCACACTGATTATTACTTTCAAGAATTTTAACGATTGAAACTTTTCTTTAAGCATCATTTCTGCTAAATGCTTCAGTTTATTTCTGAAACTGTATAAATATTTGTTTAAAACAATAAAAAGGGGCTAAAGATAATCTAGGTTCGAATACATAACTTTGTTGTATAACCAATTTAATCGAGTAGTTAGTAACTCACCTATGAACATTCTATAATAGTGTCGACAGTGACACTGTTTTAACGAACCACCGTTATCATCATTCATTTTGAAGAATAAGTTTGATCAGTGTTGGCAACATCAATTATTTTCCACTTCTTTAATAGCTTCAATTCTTTGTGCTGAGTGAAGTATTTAAAATGAAAGTAAATAATTTTGTAGGACATATATTGAATATATGATTATGTAATATCAAATTTGTTATTTTCCTGTAATATCAAATTCGTTGTTACTTTTTCTGTAATATCAAATTCGTTGTTTTTTTCTGTATTATCAAATTCATTGTTACTTTTTCTGTAATATTAAATTCATTGTTATTTTTTCTGTATTATCATTGCTATTTTTCTGTAATATCAAATTCATTGTTACTTTTTTTTTGCAATATCAAATTCAGTTATTTTTCTGTAATATCATTGTTTCTGTAATATCAAATTTGTTATTTTTTTTGTAATATCGAATTTATTGTTATTTTTTCTGTAATATCAAATTCGTTGTTACTTTTTCTTTAATATCAAATTCGTTGTTATTTTTTCTGTAATATCAAATTAATTGTTACTTTTTTTTGTAATATCAAATTCGTTATTATTTTTTATATTAAATTTGTAGTTGTTTTTTCTGTAATATCAAATTCGTTATTACTTTTTCTGTAATATTAAATTCGTTATTATTTTTTGTAATATCAAATTTGTAGTTATTTTTCTGTAATATCAAATTCGTTATTACTTTTTGTAATAAGAAATTTGTCGTTATTTTTTCTGTAATATCAAATTTGTTGTTATTTTCCTGTAATATTTATATCTCACATCAGAGTTCAAAGAATGCCTTCAAAGTGAAAAGTAAGTAGATGCCCCGAAAGTGGGGATTGATTTTGCGGGGAAGGAGTATAAAACCGGTTTCGACGCCACTGTCCCTGTGACTTCTCTGTTGTAGAACCCTGGAGTTACTACTCCACCACAGCCGTCAAAATATTGCATTCTTAACAGAAACAATTCACATACAATGTCCCCCAGAAAAGTGTATATATATACTCTTTGTCATGCTGTATCAGGATACTGGGATTGACAATCGATCTGAAATTTAAGTATGTTGTAGTATGATTTTTCGCCCAATAGATGTTGCATTGTCAATTGTCAGTTGTGTAGCAGACTTCTATGGTGACGTTTCAAATTTTTCCAACATGAGAGCCAACGAAGCAGGACTTGTTGCTGTAGACATTCTTCTCGATCTTCCTTTGTGAATATCGCAAATTTTTTCCATGTGCCTCAAACTTGTCAACAATGCGTTTGATTGTTCGGCGGGTTGGTCGTTCAGTACTAAACTTCCCTCTCCACTGACGCTGCACTTCGATGGCATTCCCAAACCTGATAAAACGCTTCAAAACGTACGCTGCTTGTACGTCAGGTGTGCTCCTCTCATTTTCTTATATCACTAAGAACAATTGTCAATGACAAAGAGTGTATACATTTTTCTGGAGGACTCTGTATTAGAAGTATTATAGTATTAATTCTTAGTGTAAGATAAATATATAATATAATTAGTACCTGTAATTGATTAACTCTTAAACTTAAGGTGTCTGATGTTAAATTCTTCACTTTCGAACTCTCTGGAATTCCTTTTTTCATATATTTTAATGTATAGCCTTTCAAAATTCCGTTAATATGTTTTGGTGGTGTCCAGATTACTTTAACTGCTCTATCGCTTATTTCGTCGAACTGTAAGCTTTCCACTTCATCGGGAACTATAAAACATACGAGAAATAACGAATTAATGGAATAAACAATAACATACATGCATAAAACACATTATTCTATACAAAGCTGAAAAATGATATACAATAATTTATTTATCTAATTTTCATTTCACGTTTGTGCCCTATAGAGTAATGAAAACTATGTCAATGAGACTAGGTCATGTAAAGCAGTGGCATCTACTCGGCAAACTATTACTATTCGAATTTTCAAGAAAGATTATTGCATGAAAAGTGTGACAATATACAAGTAATAATATTTCAGAAATTCAACAATATATTAATATACTGTATTATTCACATTACAATTTCAATAACTTTGTACAGAAAATTTTAGTTCTTATAATTTTAAAAAGAAGGGAAAAATCAATGGATAAACTAACTGATAATTTTCACAATACGTTTTGTAAATATGACATTTGTTACACCATAGTCACATTTTATAGAAACAATTTTACAAATAAAAGCTATTAATAGAGTACTGGAAAAATATTACTTATCAGTTATGTATTTTCTTCAAAAGAAAATTTACTTATAAAGAAATAAAAAATGAAATATATGTTGTTTAGTCGTGTTTCTTCAAAAAGAAGAAAGAGAACGAAAGAAATTTTGATTAAGCAGAACTCATCAATAAAAAATAACTAAATAACTAAATAAATAAATAAATAAATAAATAAATAAATAAATAAATAAATAAATAAATAAAAACCTTTGCAGCCCCTAGGTACGCGTGAAGGTAAAAGACGGTGATAAATGCAAGTGAATGGTTGTTTTTCAGTAGGCTAGCACGGCTGAGATGTCTAAGGAGGGTTCAAAACAAGATCTGTCTTGTGGGTTCAAATCCCGTTCAAGACATTGACTTATTTATTGCTCTTACACCATGTGAAACAAACTCAAATAATTAGTTTTCGGAAGAAAAAAAGGATGAAAAATACTGATAGTAAAATGAAATGAAAATGGAAGTTTTACGTCCCACGGTTATGCCGGCTAGGCTAAAGGAGACGGTGATGATGAGAAATGAATGAAAGAAGTGGAAGGAAACGGGAGAACCCCGAGAAAACCCACGCACACGGTGTTTGTCCACCACAAAGTTCATTTGTCGCGAGCTGGGATCGAACCAAGGACTCTATGCACCAGAGGTGAACGCTCTACCACTGAGCCACCGCGGCTCCAATACTGATAGTGTTCAATAGATTGCAAAAGAAAGAAAGAAAGAAAGAAGGAAAGACGAAAAGAAAAAAGAAAAGGAACTTCATTGCAAGACAAATAGGAAATTTGCGAACATTCAGCTACAAAATACAAGATTTTTAGCACTACTTTAGACTTACCATCTTCCGATGTTTTGACACTAACAGGAGGGCTCCTCTTTCCATCGCCTGGATTTGTGAAACAAAGGACTGTTACGTTATAATCTGTGAATTTCTCTAAAGATGTCATGATGGTACTTTGTTGAGCCAGAGGGTCAAATAAGTTCGGAGCTACTGTCTTTGATTTTGCCTCAATAGCTGATTCGCTATCGTCAGGATCACCTATATTTATAAATTAAAGAATTTGTCATTACTAAACATGGAGTTTGTTTACTGAGACTTATAGATTTATACAAGTACCTATAATATCCGAACTAGTGTTGCAAAATCTCTATTAACCAGGAGCATATGGTACAATATATAATTGGAAGAAAGGAATCTCAAAGCGAGAATTATAATTGAATTCTCACTAGAAAACAGTGAGTATTCGTATGCCTCCTCATACATCAATCTATTTATTGGACGCCTCGAACAGTAAATACTCTGCTTAATACCCTACCTTATTATCCATCCCATTTCCTACTTTATTCGCACTTCATTTTTTATTGTTACCATTACTGTAATTACTTACATTGTGTCTCTATGAGCTCCTTCGTGGCTAAACGGTTAGCGCACGCGCCTTTGGCGTGGGAGACCCGGGTTCGATTTCTGGCGGAGCTCATGTGGTTCGGATTCCGCGTTAATCAATAGGTCAAGTCTGATATACCCTCGCTGCTGAAAGTGACGTTAAACTCAAAATCAACTCAACTTACATTGTGTCCCTCACACACTTAACATTTGCCTTATATGCCAATTTTTTATTGATTATATTTCCATTTTATTAAACTATAAATTATTATTATTTATAATTTCTTTTAGGACGTAAAGGAATAAACATTCATTTCAATAAATGGTCATCCTTTAGTCAAAATAAAGACCTTTAGTTATATAAAATGAAAGCACAATATTTATTGGAAAAAACAATTACTAAGAATCATCTGCAATATTCCAAAACCTAATAGGACTTCTTCTTTCGGCAGCAAGTGATTGTGCATTTCACGTATTTTTAATTTCCTTTACTTCTACGGATTTTCAACGAATACAAAATGTCAGAAAAATAAAAAGATGTAAAATTCATAATGATATGCTACCTGAAGAAGTACTTCAACTTTAGACTTTGAAATATTGCAAATAATTATTCATAACATCTGTCTTCAGGGAAGTGAAGGTGAATGCTATAAATATTATCTATTTGTTTATTATTTTTTATTAATTCCTTCATTAATTTTTATTTTTCAATCCTTTTTTCGCTATATGATACATTATTTTCTTTTCCCTTATTATTGTTTTGCTTTCCTACCTCCTATCGAACCACCAGTTTAATTTTCGTCCCCTAAACTTCATCCACTTAAACCTGCTAACACTATCACGTAACCACATGACTCTGCATTCCAATATAAACGAGTTTCTCTGCTCCTTATTTTCTTCCTTTTGTTTTCTCCTTACCTGATTAAGCATTATAACAACTGTGCTCATACAGGGTATTTCACATAAAACCGGTACGCCTCACGTACTGGTTAATCATCTCTAGTTAAATTGCTTGTGGGTTGACAACATTGTCTCGAAAGTTGGCTGCACTGCATTTTATCGGAAAGTTGAGTGCAGCAGTGTGTTCGTGCGTCAGTTGTTGTGACAAGCTCGTATTGTTGACTTGTTGCAATGTGTTATATGTTGAATCAGTGCTTGTGGTAACAAGGAACATTTGTGAGAGAAATAGGGAGTTTGTATTAAAACAGTGAATTGATATTGTGGAATTTTACATAAAGACAAGCTAAAAAGTATATGCTGACAATCCTTAAACAATAGACAATCTTAAACGAAACATTACTAGAGAAATTAACATTACGCCAGCAGAATTACAGTGTGTTGCTGGTAACGTCATCAAAGGAAGTCAGCGATACCTTTATGCCCACGGCCACCACTTAACGCATCTCATAATCAAGTAACTGTTTAACGTTACTATTATCTATTCATTGTTAATTCATTGCTGTTGTTAAAGTGTTACTTGAATATCGTGCGTGAAGCGTACCAGTTTTATGTGGGATAACCTTTAATTATTTTTTAATTGTTTTTATTACTTTCTACTAGCAAGCAATATATATTAGCTTGTTGTTGCTGTAGAAGAAAAACACACTAATTTCTTCCGCATCATAAGTTTTTCTATTTCAATATATTTTCAATGAATACGAAACGTCACAAAATAAAAATAAGTAAAATTTGCAATCATATGCAGTCGGAAGAAATAGTGCAGAAATTATATATAATACCTGTCTTCAGGAAAGGGGAGATAAGTATTATGAATATTATCTATTTATTTATTATTTTTTGTTAATTTCTTCGTTATTTTTATTTTTCAATCCTTTTTCCTTATTTGATACTTTTTTTTTCTTTTCACTTACTATTTTTTTGCTATAATCATAGTTAGTGCTTGCCAACTAGAGTTTCGGATTTCAAAGGGTAAGTGTTTATTTTCGTCTATGTGATAACGCTGAAACGAACATTCTCACGCTTGTTATAACTCACGTTAACAGTAAATGGTTATAATGCTTTATCTATGTGATATAAATAAAACGCACTCTCTTACGCTTGTTATAACTCAGTTAACGATAAGTTGTTGTAATTTTGCATTCATATGATATTGACGAAATGAACTTTCTCATATTTCTTATAATTTATATAATATTAATTATTATATTCCACTTATGTGACATGACGTAGCAAACCTTCTCACGTTTATTGTAACTCACGTAAGAATCTAAATAGATTTTCCAAAAGTAGGTTCGAACATTTCTCTTTTCAAACTACCGAGATTTCACTTTTTGTATATTACTTAAAAGCAAAACAACATACTTTCTGTTATTACTTATAATAGTTTCATACCTATCCATGCTTGTAGTTTGTATCCCTGATTAATTCCGTTTATTTTTTGTGGATCAGGTGGTTTCCACCATACTTCAATAGCAGTTGAATTAATAGCCTTTGCTCGAACATTTGCTGGGGAAGCTTCCGGTACTGCAAACAGAAATACAAATGGTAACAGTAATTATAATCAACTATCTTCTTAAAATGAAAACACATCAACTACATAAATTACAGTAGTCTAGTAATATAATCTTCGATAAAGAAAGACATTTATTGCAGTATATGTTAGAAGGAAACAAAAAAAAAAAAAAAAAGTAAACAACGACAAAATTCATATTGGCATGTTCTATATTTCTGGGTATGTTCTATATTCAGCTGGGTTTGTTCTATGTTTCTCTTTAAAAGACGTATGTTTCTTTTTAATTTATATTCAAGAATACTATTGAATATTATAAGGAACCTCATCTTAAGTATGAAAATGAAATTTGTTTTACTATCTATTAAGTATGAAAATGAAATTTGTTTTACTATCTATTAAGTATGAAAATGAAATTTGTTTTACTATCTATTAAGTATGAAAATAAAATTTATTTTATTATCTATTTTTAGATATTATTTGCTATTTATTTTGAAACAAGTTATTGTTATTGTTTTTGTGTTATTATTAGACTTCCAAACTATGCTATGCACAAATGTTCGAAGTCCTATAGAAAGGCTATATTCGTCCATCCATTCGTATGTCTGTTGACATGTATCAGAACAAAACGGTAAGTTATATCGACAAATTTTTTTTTCAATCGATTCAACGTCTCAAGAAAAGGTTTCATCTCGGTTAATTCTCTATTCAAACTGGAAGTGGTTCAAATTAACTATTTCCGGTTTCACCACTTACCTCCATAAAACGAAAACGATAGCACAGCGAGAAGAGGTTTTCTGTAAACGATTCAATGTCTAAAGACAACATATCATGACTATCTGCAACACTTTACAGAAACAGGAAGAAGTTCAAATTTACTATTACTTCTGGTTTCAATATTGATTTCAATAGAACAAAACTTGTCAAAGATATTCAGAAGTGTTTTCTTGACATACTGATTTTAAAAAAGAAAAAAAATATTCAGAAGATGTTTCTTGCAATCAATTCATCGTCTCAAGAGTAGGGTTCATCTCCTCCGTTAATCCTCTATTCAAGCCGGAAGTAGTTCAAATTAACCATTTCTGGTTTCAACGTTTATCGCCATAGAATGAAGACGGTAACAGATGACGAGAAGCCGTTTTTGCAATAGATTCAAAATCTCAACAGAACATATAATCACTACCCGCAATACTCCACGGAAACTGGAAATTGTTGAAATTTACTTGTACTTCCGGTTTCAATACTGATTTTAACAGAGCAAAAACGGAAAAATATATCGAGAAGCTTTCCTTTCCTTTCTTGAAATCGATTTAGGGACTCAAGAATGTGTTGCTCTTCTTTATTAACCCTCTACTGAAACCGGAAGTGGTAGAAATCAACTGTTTCCGGTTTCAGCGTTGGCTTTTCTTCAGTAGATTCGGTGCTTGAAAAGAACATATCATTACCACAAAACTCTATTAAAACTAGAAGTAACTGAAATTTAGTGTAGTTCCGGCTTTAACACTGATTTCCATAGAGCAAAAACGATAAGATTTACCTAAAAGTGGACTTTTAACACAGATTAAGCATCCCAAGAATGACTTCTGTCTCGGTAAAACGGAAATACGATAGTGACGAGCAGCTTTCAGATATGAATTCAGTACCTCTAAAATATGTTTCAATTCTGATTTTATTATTTTATTGCAACCGGACGTGATAAGACATCAATTTGAACTTCCGGTTTCAATATTAATGTCCACAAAGTGAAAGCAGTAAGAGATAACGAGCAATGATTTTCAACGAACTTAAAAAGTTCGTTACTGAATTATCTATGTCTGTGTGCCTATCTGTCTGTCTGCCCGTCTGTCTGTTATTTGCGATTTTTTTCAAGTTTGAACCCTGCATTCGATACAGCATCAAAAACTATCAGAGAAAGTGATTAAATTTTTCGCGTCACTCTTACCGTTCCCGAGATATTAGCCAAAAAATGGCCGATTTCCAAAGATTTAAGGAGCCATATCTCGGGAGCATTATCAAGCATGGTAAATATTTAGGTAACAAATAGTAACCGGTGGCCATTGTTCAACTCATCAATACCGTTCCCGTGATATTGGCCAAAAATGGCCAATTTCTAGATATTTAAGGAGCCATAGCTCGGGAACCATAAGTTGTAGAGAGATGATATTGATGTTGATCAATACCTAAGAGGATGGTAAATATTTTGTCGCCAAATAATAACCGGTGGCCACTGTCCAACTGGCGACGGGTTTGGCGAGTGGCCAGTTGGATGGTGGTCATCAATTAATATAGGTACGAAAATGTTTAACATTCTATTAGGGATTGATTAACACCAATATAATCTCTCTATGACTTACCGTTCCCGTGATAGTGGCCAAAAGATAATTCCGTTTACGGGAGATTTAAGGAGCCAAATCTCGGGAACCGTAAGTCACACAGAGATCATAGTCACATAGATCAACACATTAAGTGTTGATCAATACCTGCCGGTAAGAGGATGGTGAACATTTTGGTACCAAATAGTAACCGATGGCCACTGATTAACTGTCTACTGGCTAACTGGCCACCATTCCCCAGATATTGGCCAACAAATTTCGAATTTCTAGATATTTAAGCAGCCATATCTCGAGAACTGTAAGTCATAGAGAGATGATATTTTCCTAATTTTTGCGAGAAAGAGAAGAAGGTGCGGATAAAAAGATTTACTTTTATATCTAGGAACAATCACAGTTATTCTTCCCGCTCCATCTCTCCATTCTTTTTAAGTTTGTTCTGGCAAACCTCTTGGAACATTCTCAACTGGTTTAATATGGATTCAGCGTCAAGGAACACGTTCTATCTTTGATCTTATTTCTCTATTCAAGTAGTTATATATGTACTACTTCGAGTTTGGGTATTGCATTCGCATAGTTTGGAAGTCTACTGTAGTTTCACACTGTGAAACGAGACTCACTGATTGTTATTTAAATTGCAATATAAAAATTCTTGTTAACAATATAGTTAAATCTTAAGCAACAATATAACAAACCATTAATGCAATCATTTAACAATCATTAATATTTATATATTTATTTCTATGGCAGCAAAATTGTAATTTATACGCTTCTGCCTTCCTTTTTAATTCACAAACTAGTGTGGAAACAGAACTATTTGAAACAGGCCAATTCGTCCATTTTGGAACGGGCCATCTTCTACAATTATAATAACAACAAAAAGATTTAAAACAATTCTAGTGAAGCAGTCAACTTGGCCTTAGTGCTGTGACTTTTAATTATAAAATCTCCCGCGAGGGAGATGAATAGAATAGAATAGAAATTTTTAAGTGTAGAACATGGAGTTCGAGACAAGATGGCGTCAGGATAGGAAGAACTGTTTCGAACTCTAGGTTAATACTATGTTTTGCTTAATACAAGTGTTGTTTCTTGGGATGGAATGGGATGGAACATATAAGCTTTATTTCACAAGAACAATGTTTTTCACAGTGGAAGTGCGTGAATTTATTTATTCTACACATTATCGTGCAAAAAAAAAAAAAAAAAAAACTAATACTGTGTACTTCTGTTTATAAAATACACCGTGAAAGTGCAGAAGCAATGTATGTTTGTGAGAAGCCTCTGTTGTTAATCCAATTGCAGAATGTCTTCTAACCCTGTGATTCGAATTGTGTCATCGAGAGAAAATACAACTTAGTAACTAGCTTTACGTGGATTAGTCATTTAGTTATTAGTGTTTTTATAAGAATTTTTTTCCTTTTAAGTATTTTTTTTTTAACTTTACCTAGTACCTACATAATAATACTAATACGTGCTTAGATTAATTTGATCGTCCTGTTATTAGTCCACTTAATCTGTTTTCGCTGAGTGAAAGTACTGATCACAATTGACTTTGTTTCTAAATAGAATTAAGTGTTAATAAGTATCTTAAATCGTCTGTACCAGTGTTTTAAATTTATGTAACAGACAGTTCAAACGAGATACATGTTGATGAAGGAATTGAATAATTTCTTTTTCATCTACGAAAGATAAAGGATATGACCAATTGACCGTCAAGGAAAAAAAAAATTCAGAATTCAATGAACAGAATTCTAATAAACCAGATAAATGGATAGGCATCTCAATACCGAAAAAATCACAACTAAAGACATATTTCGGATAAAAGGTTCAACTATTAATTTACTTCTACGCCAGTGTATATTAACGTGTAATAAAGTAAAATAAAATATTTGCTTTAAATATGTTTGTAATTTATTTCCTCACAAAAATTTAAGTAACTTCTTGGCTGTTACTTTCATCAGGGACCATGGATTCGAAGAAAACTGAGAGCTTCAAACGTGATCCATTTCTGATCAGTAACATCCATGGAAGATGTAAATAGCGAATATTTTTTGGTTAAATCTTACCATTTATTGCTATTTCCTTATTATTTGTGTTAAATTTTTACAGATACGTAATATAAGATTGGAGAAAAGACTTGTTAGTTTACAGGGCCGCGGTGGTTCAGTGGTAGAGCGTTCACCTCTGGTGCTTGGGGTCCCGGGTTCGATCCCAGCTCCCGCCAGGTGAACTTTGTGGTGGACAAACACCGTATGAGTGGGTTTCCTCGGTGTTCTCCCGTGTCCTCCCACTTTCTTCATTCCACCAATTCATTCATTACTCATCATCACCGTCTCCTTTAGCCTCACCGGCATAACCGTGGTACGTAAATGATTTTTTTTTTTAAGTTTACATATGAAAAATCTAAATCGCAGTAACTGCACACGGAGTTTTGAGAAAATAACAGAAATGTGATCAATTGATCACGGTTGAGACTCTCTGTATTCTTCGAATCCATATTCCCTGATTAAAGTAATGGCCAAAACGTTACTGACATATTAGACAGAAAGTAAATTACAATCGCACTTAAATATTTTATTCTATTTTTTTATACATTAACATTTCGAAGTTATCATCTCAAATTCGGTTTAAATGCCACTATTAATACGGGAAAAAAAGATATTATGGAATAACCAGGAATGACAGAATAAAATCTCAAACCTTTAAAAATATTGTAATTTATGAAGCAATAAAACTAAAAAACACCTATAAAATATCAATCAAATGCCCTCACCTCCTTCGCGCGTTTTAATTTTAATGCTATCACTATACATTCCTATTCCTTTATTGTTGTAAGAAGCAATTTGAATTTCGTAGTCCTTCCACGTTATCAGTTCCTTAATCAGGTAATTTCTCTGTGCCTGAAATGTAACAAACACATATAAAACCATTCTACAAAATGTAGAAACATATATTTAACAACTATAATTCTACTTAACAAAAAAATGGCTATTTACCAACGAATCCTTCCTTGTAAAGCCTAAATATTTTTCAAATGCTTTGGAACTCAAAGCTGGTTCCGTCCTCACTGGTAAAGTGAAAAAGGTTACAACGGATAGGAGATAAAAGATGTAAAACAAGGAATACGCACCATTAAATAAACGTAACGTAAAGAGTAGATCCTGAAATGTGATGAGCAGAGAGAAAGTACAAAAGGAGTGAACTGAATCAAAGATACCGCAGTGTTTTTAGCACTTGTTTCTGCTCGTCACATTTCAGGATCTACTCTTTACGTTACATTTATTTATTTGTGGTACATATTCCTTGTTTTACATCTTTTATCTCCTATCCGTTTTAGTCCTTTTCACTATGCCACTGAGGATGGAACCAGCTTTGAGTTCCAAAACATTTGAAAAATATTTAGGCTTTACAAGGGAGGATTCGTTGGTAAATAGCCAACTTTTTGTTAATCTGAATCATTCTCTCATGCGCCCATATAATTGTATAAGTCTACTTATTCACATTCAGACTCAAATAAAGAGACTCCATTTACTTTAGTACGAATGTAAAGATATCATGATAAATAAATAGAGTACATCTACGTTGCTTTAAAATAAGCAAAGCACAGCATAAAAGCTTTATAGTTGTAAATAAGTTTTTAAAAAATAGAGCTAAATATTAAAAAGAAATCACATATCACTGTTCATTATTATAAATTTTCTTAAATTAATATAGTGCAATTTTCAATTAATGTGAAGTACAATTATGTTTTATTTAATTAGAATCAACTCAAACTTTAGAAAATATTTTTATATTACTCTCAAAATATATTTTACGAAATAAATAGGTGGATTTTTTTAACTTTATCTGTTACTTCTTAACTAACGGAAATCTTACTTTCCAAATTACGAGGCGTATTTTGTTAAGTAAGTGCCATTTTGAAATTCGGCCGCTGCAGTCAGTATTCCAAGCATGCACGTTGTGTACCTACATCTGTTGGCAAGCCACAGACGTCATTACAGAAATATTCGACCGTGTTTACGTTTGTATGTGAGTAGTTAAAATCCCTCCGCCGATTGAGGATCCTGCCGAAAGTGAAATACGCGCTGTAATTCGTTTTCTTAGTGCTAAAGGCATGAAAGCGGCTAAAATTCATCGCCAGACTAGTGAAGTGTATAGAGAAAACATTATGAGCGATGGTATAGTACGGAAATGGGTTAGAGTCTTTAAAGATGGCCACATGAATGTTCATGATGAGGAACGAAGAGGGCGACCTTCCTTCATCACTGAAGACTTGGTGCAGAAAGTTGGCGAAAAAGTAAAGGAGAATAGACGCTTTACGACTTTATCGTTATCTGATAAATTTCCTCTAGTTTCCAGAAGTGTTCTGCATGAAATTGTGACTCAACGCTTAAAATAATACCGAAAGTTGTGCTCACGCTGGGTACCGAAAATGTTGACTGAGATGCACAAAACCAAACGTTCAGCCAGTGCTTTGGCTTTCCTTGTGTATACAGTGAGAGAGGTGATAATTGTTTTACGCACGACGACGACGAAACACGGGTCGCTTACATTACACCAGAATCGAAGTAACAGTCCATGGAATGGCGGGATTCAACATCATTCAAGAAAGTGAAGTTCAAGCAAACAATTTCAGCCCGGAAAATCATATGAACTGTGTTTTAGGACAGGAACGACGTGTTGCTTGTGGATTTTTTGCCTCATGGTGACACAATAAATTGTGTAATGTATTGTGAGACCTTACAAAAATTACACCGTGAAATTTGAAACAAAAGGCATGGCATGCTGAGTAAGGGGATTGTTTTGCTTCACGACAATGCCCGTCTACATGCGGCAACTCAAATTCAAAATCTGATAGCTTCATTTCACTGAGAACAAATTGATTACCTCCGTACAGTCTCGAGCTACCGCCCAATGACTACCACATGTTCCTGCATTTGAAGAAGCATCTGGATGGTAAGCGCCACGATGACGATGATGAGGTCAAAATGGCCGTGTTGCACTGGTCGTCAAATTAGGCGTCAGACTTCTATGAGGATGGTATTCAAAAGCTTGTTGTACGATACGATAAGTGCTTTAATATTAGTGGAAACTATGTAGGAAAGTAAAGTACAAGATTTCATGTATCATTAAAATTGTTACGAAAAGTATATTTCAAAACTGTGCTTACTTAAAAAAACATGCCTGGTAATACTTAGCTATTTTATTTATGGTAATTTGTAATGTGTTCAATATGCTACACAGAAGCAATACATCACAGGTTCGATTTTAACACGAAAGCTTGACACACAACAGAAATTGTGTTACCTCATTCGTAACATTTCTGAAGGACCATGGACTATCATTATAACCATATAGTCTATATCGTATTACATAGCCTAATATCTGCCCATTTCGGTGTTCTTCAAGCGGAGGCTGCCATTGTATTATAATTTCGGAGGCAGACCTTGCAGATCCAACAAGACCCAGTGGAGGTCCAGATGGTGCTAAAACAAATAAAAAGAAATAAAACATTAGATTACAAAGATATTGTATATGTTATTCTCAAATTAGAAAATTAGAGTATAGATTCGAGAAATGTTTGTTATCAACGGTACATAGTAATATATATGTTCAGCATATAGATTCCTGAAAAATATTTCGTCTACAGGTCAATCAATATTGTTAGCCACCTTTGCTACTGGTTTAACTAATATTAAGTATCTATGTGTATTAGGGGTTTAGGTGTAAGACCACGCTATAACCTGAAACAAACATTTACTTTTTGAGTCATTCTCTCTCTCTCTCTTTTTCTAATCTTTCCTCCAAAACTAATACCTCTTTCACCTTCTTCTCACCTGATGTCAGTGCTTGCAGCTCGAGTAAAGGAGAACCATTAGCGGAACGTACAATATTTAAATTGAACGGTTTAACGCCTCGTGTCTCGAATTTAGTGTCGTTAATTTTTGAGGGAAAAGTGTGAACGTTACTCGTGCGTTTATGTGATAAAGAGAGAGAAATCAACCCAACATAATACATCGGAATCGAATCATTTTAAATTTTATATGGATAAAAAAGGGCAATTTAATTTTATTGCTTTTGTTGATATAATATATATAATATGTAAATTCATTTTTCGTAATACTTGAAAGTATGATAAGAAACAATGCGTACAATTCATGTATTATATCTCCAACAGTTAGAAATTTCTTGGAATAGTTCACATTTGATATATGGCAATGAGACTAGAAGTCTGCAGCCTGAATCCAGCTATCCTTATGTTGCCAAGTTTGATCTAGCCCATGAACATGCATAAACACAGTTAGTTCTCTTCAGTCCCTTACCAACTACAAAATACGAATCGGCTTGACTATGACGTTATAAAAGTAAGCATTTAAAAATGTGTCACTTAATGTATTTGAATATTATTGCTATAAATCAAGCTCTTTCTGGATAACGGGTTGGCACGTGACCGTGTGATCTATACTAAAATCCGTGCCTGTATTATGTACTGTAATGTGTTCACGAATTATTTTGGTAAGTCTAGGTTATACACTTTCTCAGGACTATGGATGTTCAAATAAATAAATAAATAATAAATGTAACTTGAATGTTTACTCAGCACTCAGTTCAAATACTTGTCCCTCCTAGCACTTATTTATATAAAATAACACAACATTAAATTTACCCAAAAATGTCTCTATGATAAAAGACTTCTGAAAACTTACATGCTTGATGCTTGTAATAATAGCCATCTTACATGTGTCTTTTAATCTGTGTTAATTTAAAACTGTCTTTTCATTTGACAAGTGAAAAGATTAAAAAAAAAAAAAAAAAAAAAATCATTAATAATACTTACGTTCTTGAGGCAGAGTGATAACGTTGCTTGGTTCAGACGGCGATCCTTCTCCCACGCTATTCACAGCACTCACACGGAACTGATAAGACGCTGCAGCTTTTAAATTAGTCAACAATATCCACCGCTGATCTGCTGACACGTTTGTTAATTCAGTCACCCAGTTCAACAGAGAGTCTGGTAATGGTTCTGTTGGATAAGAGAAGCATATTCTTTCATTTTTTTCATAGGAATATCGACTAAAATATGCGATTTAATATTATTCAGATTTAACTTTTTGTTTTTAAATAAATTTATTTATTTTCCTGATGAAGATCTTAAGAGAATATTAACATTCTTACTTAATTGGACACATGAGTAACTTTTAAGGAAAATGTCAATTTCTTTTTATAGATACATTTAATAATCATATATCCTATTATATACCGCATGAATCTTTTTTTTTTTTTTTTTTTTTTTTTTTACCACAAAACAATTAACGCTAAAGACAAATTGCATAAAAACAAAATACACACAATAGCTACACCAATTCATATTTGCTTCCAAATATACCGACAAACAGTACATCATTCTTTTAAGGATCTTACATATAATGAATATATTTATAGATTAATACAACAAAAATCTTGTGTTCTACGCGAACTTTTACTAATATTACAGAATCTACTAATTTTGCATGACTATCATTTCAGTGCTGACAACACACAGTAATAACTTTACTTGAAAGGATAGGTATAAATTCAAAATTGTACCAGGCAAGTTAAGACAGGTTTTCTCAACTGTAAGCGTAACGTGGCTCCCACTTGCATGCTTCACAACTAAATAGCTTTGCTCTTTCAACTTTTATGTTATTTTTTCTCTAACTATCTGATGAACTTATAGTATACATTTTAGTAAAGTAATTGTAATTTCTCTATTTTCTGGGACATGGTTTACTTAAACTGATGTGAATTGTTACCATCACAAATCTAAAAGCAATAAATACCTGCATCCTGGACTTCCCTCTTCTGAATTATAAACTTCACTAGCGGACTATTTCCATCGAATCCAGCTGTCCAACTGACATTGATTGTCTTCAGTAACGGTGAGATCTTGACAGCTTTCACATTTGTCGGAGCATACGGTAACTCTATCACATTTAATTTGCCAGATCTGGTTTCATTTCCTCCAGGGGAGGTAACAGTGCACTTGTATTCACCAACATCAGACGCACGTGCTTCCTGGATTTCTAAAGTTCCATCTTCATGAACATTGATACGAAAGCTGTTTTTAGCATCAATTGGCCTGCAATGGATATACATAAATGTTGTAAGATATATATTCATTAACGGAATAGAATTTAGTATTAAAAATGAAAATAAATCCGTAAGATGAGCTGTAGTTATTTATATATACCATTTCTCAATTCAAACAGTACACGTATACATTTTTCGTTCTGATTCTGAAATGTAATTCCCACGTTTTACAACAGGGAATAAATAAATAAATAAATAAATAAAAAAGCACTAACATCTTTTCCATAATTTATTTTACCTTTTGAAGGACTTTTATAACAATGTTTATTTCATGCTATACTTTAAAGACTATCTACAACTGTACTACATATCACAACTTGGAAATGATTTTAATTTTATTGAAAGTTATATTTTCCCTGTGAAACAATGTTATATTTTAAAAATATTATTATTATTATAGCACAGAAAGAATGATCTAAAATTTTATTGATTTTAGTTGGCAAAAAAGACTACGTTATAAGAATTTTTACCATATTTGCTCTATCTTTGTTCTTTTAACCCATTGATTTACACGGGACTTATTTTCCTCTTTTGTTTATAAAGAACTTAAAATATCTTATATATAATTTTATTATTTAATAAAAATGAAATTTAATTGAGGTAACATTAACTTTATAAATAGTGCAAATTCATCTTAAAAAGCAATGAATATTTAATTAGACTATGAAGAAGTGATTAATCAAATCATATCAATTAACTTCAAAGAAATAATTTCCCCATATAAATCGATAAACAAAAAAAAAAAAAAAAAAAAGAAAGAAAGAAAGAAAGAAAAGAAAGAAAGAAATTGCAGATACTCAGCACCATTAACATTAGTGTAGGGCACATCAATAAAAACGGTATATTCATAATTCCTGTTTCAATTATAATAATTACTAGCAAATTGCCCGTTCTTCAGGCGGGGAGAATACGTTTCATTTTGGACATAAAGGGCAATGGGGACTGAATTTGGCTTTAAACTGCATCGGAAGTGTTATTGTTCGTCTCAACGACCTAGAAAACTATGTAATCGACACTGATATAGGTCATTTTCGATCATTTTTATATATCTCCACACTCCCCCAAGTTGAGGAGTTGAATTTGAATTTAAACGGGATGGGAAGTACACTGTTCATCACGTCGACCCAGAAAACTGTGGATTCGACACTAATATAGGTCATTATATATCTCTCCCCGTCCCCTCCCCAGTTGCGGGGTTGAATTTGAATTTAAACAGCATCGGAAGTGTCACTGTTCACATGAACGATCCCGAGAACTATGGATTCGACGCTCAATCATTTTCGATCATTTTTAAATATCTTCCCTTCGTCTTCCATAAGTTACACGGACAAAGTAAAAAGATAAAAAGCATCCCAAGCTCGAAATAATAATAATAATAATAATAATAATAATAATAATAATAATAATAATAATAATAATAATAATAATAATAATAATAATAAGAAGAAGAAGAAGAAGAAGAAGAAGAAGAAGAAGATATGTACAGGGTGACCCAAAAGTTCCATTACCACTAAAGATACACTGCTCATTGTTACTATTTCAGATTTCAGCTTCGGTAAACCATGGTCGATGAATCAGCTTATATATTCTAGAAGAATAAATTTATCTATGCGTGTTTTCATGAAAATGTTGATAAGTGAAACCAACTCTGATAACATATGTCTTTTTCTTATTATTATACTATATTCCCGCATCTGGATAAGAGTAACCGGTACTTTTAGCACATTCTGTATTTTCCTACATAAATCAATGGAACAAACTTGCAAGGTGATCCCTAACAAAAGGTGTCACGGGGTTAAGGATCAAGACGACATACGGTATAAGAAGAACAAACTGATAATTATAATAACCACAAAAACTACATTCTCACTATTAACTACTTCGTCACCAGTCGATTCTTGTAAGTCACGTCTTTCTAATATATGTATTAAAGATGTCTGGGCCATTCACACCAACGAAAAATAATTTAACACTTTCCATACCAGTGAAGCTGTAAACCTTAAAGATATCTATCTTCGGATAAAAGTACAGTATAGTGTTTGCATACCACTATATCAATTATCCGAATACATACAGAAATTCGGACAAGAAGAGACAAGTATGCTGGATTCACTCTGACCTAGTCATACGTCTATTACCTTAGCGGTTGGTTGGCCAAAGCTACAGATACCTTTATTTGTGAAGATGGACACACCACCATCAAAAAAGTGGCTGAATTATGTTCGATGAACTGATTACAAACATTATGTAACAACTACTGTATTATACTGCACTGTCTACCAAAATGTCTGCATACTTGATACGAAATAAAGTGACAATGGTGGGTTATTTGAGCTGAGCAACGACTGACGACGAAAGTTCGTCTTTGTTTTCAACCGGAAGGAGACTAAGCAAAAAAAATGGCATCATACATACATACATACTTCATCACCAAAAGCTAAAAAGCTTCGAGATAACATTAACACAGTGAAAGTCCTGCTGCTCCTTTCTCAGAATAAACCAGGAACATTATATGCCTTGGGCGACAAACTGTAAACGATGAGACATGTAGATCTCTTATTGACATATTTGGAGCCCACTTGTCTATGTCACGTAAGAAACATCAATCATTCAGCATATTTACTCGACCTCGAGTACTTGGACTCCACATCTATGGTCTCTTCAAAAAGGATTTTGGTGACCCATTTATTTCCGATGAAAACGTCAAAGAAGAGGTGCGTAAATGGCTATGTAATTACCTAAAGATGTCTTTGCAGGGCTACAGGCACTACTTGAATCGAAAGAAATGGAGCATATCAAAAACTGACATTCTGTTTTTCAGAACATCAGATATGGATAAGTAGAGGCTAGAAACCATTTTGTCTTGACCGAAAACCTTTACAGTTAGCCCTTATATATGTAAGTTACATAAAAGCAAGTCACATTATTCACAGAAATCTTCAACAAGTTAAAAAATAAATGAATGAATAAATAAAACAACTATATACGTATATAACATATTAAAACAAATTTGTATTATTTGTCACACTTTTCAACTTTAGAGAAGCAAAATTTAAAAAAAATGGAAGGACATACTCGTTATTATGGTACCAATGTACTGTATATGGCACTGAGGGATCACTGGACACTTTACACAAAAAAGTTGCTGTATGGCCTAAGATTACCCTGGTATCAACAGGGGGTTGAATAATTTGGGTTCTCACTGCAATTAGAAAGCACCACTGTTAGTAACACATAAAGATGTAAAAAAAAAAAAAAAAAAAAAAAGCACGCAGATATGAAATGTTAATCATAAACATAAAAAACACTAGCTGTGCCAAACTGGTTTTGATATTAATAAAATTTGTGCAAATTTATTCAAGTTACATTTAAGGTAAGCCACATATTAGTCAATGGCTTTCTAGGTAATAGTACAAGCACAATCAAAACGTTAAATGAGAAATTTCTAGTCAACAGTACAAAAAATGGTTATACTTACCAACATTAGCAACAAGAATTTTCTACTAATTAATTTGTCTACCCGCCTTTAAGTGACAAAAGGATTACATTTCTCGTACAATAATAATAATAATAATAATAATAATAATAATAATAATAATAATAATAATAATAATAATAATAATAATAATAATAATAATAATAATAATGCCTAGAAGATGTAAAGCTTATAATTTATATGTAACAATTCTGAAAGTTTTGTGTCACCAACGGGATTCCTACAAAAAAAAAAAAAAAAAAAAAAAAAGCCAAAATAATTAACATTACCAAAAATAATTCTAGGAATATTTTACCCTTATCATCGACACATTTGGTCACAGTCTGAACCTACTAACTTTTACTGGTTAGACCACTGGTTAATTTAAGTACGTAAGTATACTAACAATTTGACCTCAATAAGACACAATTTGATCTAAATAAGGCAATGTTAAAGTAGTGTACTCTCATATTTCAACATTTTTCTATCATCTGATGTGCGTAGCACCATTACATGTAGTAATAAAAATTGGAATTTTGGTTATCTTCTCTATTACAAATAACCAACAACATACTACTGTAACGAATTTTTCTTAAATTTGATTTAAACTACTCGCTGAGCAAACCAATACTTTTTTTTTTAAGAGTCTTCATCCCGGCGAAATTAAAATACCGCTAATTTTACAGTAATTATGTGATATCTTCAAATAGATAAAAGATAATCGAAATGTGGAACAAGAGCGCCCTAGACAATATTATTTTACATGAGAAACCGTTATCACGACTCACTTATCTGCTTTCGATTTCGAGCCATTTTGAAAATCGGCATTTATTTTCGCGTTTCTAAACAGCTAAAAACGGAAAGCCGCTAGGTGACTTGTAATAACGGTACCTCACGCAAAATAATATTGCCTAAGGCGCTCTTGTTCCATATTTCAATTATCTTTTATCTATTTGAAGATATCACATAATTACTGTAAAATTAGCGGTATTTTAATTTCGCCGGGATGAAGACTCTTAAGTGTAGTGTCTGATGAAGCCAAAGTGGATAGTTGGCGAAACTATTATATGTTAATAACGCATTATTTTGCTCAGCAAGTAGTTTAAATCAGATTTAAGTCTGCTACAAGCAAAACTTGTATAATGGATTTTTTCTGTAGATGTAGAAACTATTTTTTTAAATCCAAAGTATATAATGGCGAAATTCAATTATTTATTATAATCATTATTACGAAACGCATTTCTCTTAACGTTTGTCAGAGCTCTATTTACACTAAATTTCATTCGTTAAAACAGGAAGATTAGGAATAATATAAAATAACAGTGACAGATTAGGATAAGAAGAATAATTTTATTGTTGTCCTTTTGCACTTTAAACCAAGGACTAAAATTACAATGCGTAGCTCTAATATTCCAAATAGCGGAAAATGCAGTGACAATGCAAATATGGTCATAGTTTGTAAAAAACAGAAGATATAATTATAGTTCAATATTTCTAATATATATAAGTCATTGAGCACGAAAGTTGAAATTTTAAAAAGTAATAACGACCTGAATCACTAGGTACAAATTAACCCTAGCATGGAAATATTTACATTGTCCATAGCAAAACTGAAGAAAAATAAAAACTATAGGTCCACATCCTATTTATAAACAAGAAATGTGTCAGCGTGTCACGCTCGTTCCTAACAGTAAACAGACACGCTAACAGATGTCGACACCTGTGCTACAGCTTGCCTGTCTGATACTTATAGATGCCGCTGGTGTGCAGGCAACTTTCCGATTTAATTTTTCTGTTACCATTTAATTCAAACTGAAATACTCTATTATTTCAAAAATAGGTCAAGGGCCATAACCATACTCAGATATGAGTATTAATATCAGTATTTCCGTAACCACGTGTTGATTGATGGGCGAACTCAAATAAATAAACAAATAAATTTGTTGAATATAAACAAGAATTTTTAATTGATCACAATTTTAATCTATAGTGTACAACGGGCCGAAGGCTCGGACGCAACATCTACTCTTCACTGAAATGAAGAATATCGGATCAATCTAATTGGGTATTAAACACAAATTTAATTACATTTTAGACCATTATATAAAAGGTGCTCATTTAGCATGAAGGCAGAAATATCTAGTTAAAGCATCATGCAAAATTTTAAGTTAAAAAAAATCTAAAATAAACAAACTGCCTGGTTTCTTACCTAAAACAGTAAGGACACCTGATGCTTCTACAAATCCAGCATCATTTGCTCCTTTACATGTGTACTTGCCAGCATCAGTCTCACGAACACTTGTTATCAAAAGATCTCCCCGTTCCAATACTTGGAAACGGCCTGATGCTTCGATTGGTTTGTCATCTAGAAAAAGGCATACATTTTTTTACATGATTATTTACAAACACAAACACACACACACACACACACAAGTTCTCACTTTTTAGGTCACAATAGCTAGAGATCGGAAGATAAAGAAAAAGATGAAAAGATACAACTTGAAAACTTACGCAAATGTCCGATCGTGTATCACTAGTCAACTATAAACTAATGTGACTTGAATATAAATTGTTTAGAAGAAAGGAATCCCAGCATGGGCATAATAAATAAATAAGACTTTCAAGTTTTTGTTTCTAACACAGTACACTCCCGACTATCCGGTCTAATGCAGCGGAAGAGTAGGCCGGGTAACAAAAAAAGCCGGATAGGCCAGACGTCTATAGCTACTCACTTTCTAGCCCCACCGCCTATACAATTAAAAACATGCTTTTTATACTAAAACCCACTCCTATTCATATTTTCTGGCCTCTTCATGTATTTCAGTATGTTATAAATGTTTGCTATGTACTGTACTCTCTGTTTTTTTAGTGTATACATTTTAAGATTAATATCATAATGTCCAACTTAATTGCAGAAAATATGCAACGATATACATTATACAGTCTGAATACATACCATTTTAAAATAAACAAAAGATTAACGTAAAACGTAAGTCTTCTTAGAAAAACGATTTACATATATTTCATTGTTCATTCATAAATGATAACCCAAACGTGAAAAGGTAGGCCTCATATAAAGAAGTCAAAACTTACATTTTTTTTTTTTAATTTTTGAAAAAGTCCGAGGTAGATAACGAGTAGATTGTTCGAAAAAAAAATTCTCATTATATTACAAAGATTTTTAACTGGGACGTATAATGGAAGTCTACTGTATAGGAATAAATAAATAAATAAATATATTAAATATATATATATTAAATATATATATATGATGATTAGTAAAAATAAAGTGATATTTATAAAAACGTATACCGAACCCCAAGCTGTCAGTACACTGGGTTGTCATATTGAATGGCCTGATCCGAAAGACATTTCTCACCGCAGCTGTGTAAAGTTTAATTTTTGTAACTTAATACATTTTTCTTTCTAAAAACATATCCAAGGAATACTAAAATCACTGAAAAGGTGGAAAATTCGTTTGCTACCTAACCTAAATTGATGCAACTGAATTTCTGTTCATAAATGTAAAAATATATAAACAACAACGGACCTAATGAAAACGAACACAATTATAATCGGCCTCACAATTGGTTAATTAACAAATTCACACAGGTAAAATCAAGTTTAAATTTATTGTTTGATCTGACGCAGTTGAACACACAGAACAGCTTTAAAAAAGTACTTAACCGGACAAAGCACACTAAACATACTACTATAACCTCCAAACGAATCTTTTAACCAATATTATCGAACAGCATTACTCAGTGTCGAATCCGTCATACACTGTGCTCCGCTGAGAAAATAAAATAAATAAATAATGTTGGAACCTCGTGATTTTTCTGAAACACCCAATAAATTTTCAAGCACTTCATTAAAAAAAAAAAATCTGAATTTAACATTGCACTAACATTAATATATAAATTAGCAGACATTTAAGTTTAAAATTTTAGTCCAAAGCATACGAATATTGCTTCACATATGCCATTATATCACATTAAGTAAAACACTCAGTTAAATATCTAGGACATATCACAGCACTAATACAGTTTCGATTGTTTGCACATGAGAATACCACAGGACACATTAATATTAATTTAGTTTTAAAAATGCACACACAAAACACATTGTATACCACACTAAAACAAAGCATAGCGTTAAATATTTGAAGTTATAGGAAGATTACCCGATTATACACGAAAGCTGTCTTCGGGTTCCCTGCAATATTGTATATTCTTTAGAGAAACATGATATTACGATAAATCATCCATAACATACCTTCGTACAACCAAGTAATGGTCGGTGTTGGGGCTCCGGCAACATGGCAGTTGATAGTAGCATCCTTTCCATCTAATACCGTTAAATTTTCAGGAGATATTTCCATTATAGGAGATGAGGCTGTAAAAAAAATAATAAATTGGGGCTCTAAAGCTACTATTATGAGTCGCTTGTTGAAATGAACGGAACTCTTAATTAGTGTCTGTGCAAAATACTCGAAAATTAAATCAGATGATGAAATATTCCCTGTTTGGTAATAAATCTTAGAACAACGATCTCAAAAATCTTCCTTTGAAACACAAATGATCATAACAGACACCGAGTGAAGTTTCTATGAAATTCAAAGTATTTGTTCTGACACTGAAGACAAATTCCTAATACACCTAATCATATCAGATTCCAATACACACAAATTTTCAGAATTTTCAAAAGAAAACGGATGAACTTACTTAAAACCTCTATAATATCAATTACTACAATTCCTATTTTACATAATCGTTTGTGATATTCTTTACGTAGGTTAAGATTAAAACAAGAAAAGGTGACGATAAAAATTGGAAAATAACAGTTACACGATCTTTTATTTTCTTATAAAGGATTACACGACGGAATTCCCTATTCATTTTGTATCTTTAGTTTACTCAAAGGCAAACAAATCGATAATACTTCGAGAATTAAATAAATATATATAGTGTTTGTTGTATACATAAGTAAATAAAACCCCCATGTAACAATAGCTTTTGAATTCTGTTCCTCTTCAGAAATAATGTTTTATATCTTCCCTTAACTAAACGACTTTCATATTCAAACAAGTTTATGAAATTGGAACGCAAATTTTGAGATTTGTTGACAGCTCTCATGTAAATGCAGTATTGTATTAAAGTTAGTTACCCAATTAGTCAATTGTTAATAATGCAAATTGATACATTGCAAGAAGACAAAAAAATAGTACATGAGTATACAGGATAATGCACTAGTTAAATAAAGCTAAAAAAAAAAAATGCGATTCATTACATTGGAAAATTCAAATATAATGCGTAACTATTTATAATCATGCAGACAAACTATCACAGCAAAATAATATATGATAACTACTAAATATAATATATGATAACTAATAAATATTCACTGAAAACAACTAATTTAATTTAATGATCTATTAAAAAAAAAAAAAAAAAAGGAAAAAGAATAAAATCCGATGAAACATAATAAATTATTCACGGCTAATATAGCCATAAACAATTGTACGAATATATAAGCATATAAGCACAAAAAGAATTATAAACATGTAATGGAAGAATGAAATGTACTTGAGTAGCCTTATACGGTTAACAAAAGCAACAACAATAATACAAAATATGTGACACGAACATTAACAAGCGAACTTAACTGTTATGCGATAATAAACATATTCTTGAAAACTACTCACCTGGTGCCCTTCCTACATACGTTGCAGCAATTCAGAAAAAAGAAGCGAATTATACTTAACTAATTCCTTACGACATTAATAATTAAATATATACAG
This sequence comes from Thermobia domestica, assembly GCF_964235325.1. Classification (NCBI taxonomy): domain Eukaryota; kingdom Metazoa; phylum Arthropoda; class Insecta; order Zygentoma; family Lepismatidae; genus Thermobia; species Thermobia domestica. The sequence goes on along the minus strand of NC_137456.1, from coordinate 57,353,516 downwards.
TTTCCAACTGAACTAGCGAGCGATAATAAAAGAGATTTAGTTTATAATTTATTATATATGTCCTAGTTGTTTAACGACAGAAATCGATGCATATTGATAATAATAATTAAATAGTTAAACTTTGAAACTGTTGGAAAAAAATATAACAGGATACAATATGTCGTAAGTTCCAATACTTATTATTATGATTTATGTCCCTTATTTAGAAAATTGTTTTATAGCTGTTTAATTAAAGCTGTTTTATTGCTGGTATTATGAGTTAAGACCCGAAAATGAAGACAGTTGACTAACGATGTTAAGAGTTAATAATATCATGAACAAGAACAGAAAACAGGGCAAATACGTAGGCCATCATAAGAAGATTGGAACAGATACGAGGTTATTACATGTAAATATCAAAAGAGGGTAAATTGGATGTCCTCTCTGTGATTCATATTCATCTTGTTCTATCTAGAAACTTTGTTATTTAGGAAAGTATATTTATGCATAACATACATGGTCCTACTTATGAGGACATATACGACTGGACACAATTACGCACGAGCAACGGTGCTCACCACAAGACACGAGGTCATTGAATCGTATCATAAGACATTCGTCACGATTATGGAAATATGTTCTAAACAATTAAATCTCCTAAGTGCGCCACAGAAAGTATGAGAATACGTGGTACCCAAAAATCCTTTAATTGTAGATAGATGATTGTACCTCGCACCAGAAAATCCATGAGACTGCTACCCAGGAAACTCAAGGGGGAGGGGTTTGCAGAGGAATCTGTGGCAAACAGGGACTAGCCCTTGTATAACAAAGGGGGGTAGCCACTAATATATTCAACGAACAGTGACAATAATGTCCTGAGGTTCATGAACATGGGTACCATAGGCAAACACCTACTTTTAAAAATATTAATTGTCTATAATGGTGCAAAAAGCACAAGAATGACACATAGGAGCAAATTAGCAAGCATTGTAGGATAATGAAGCTATTCAATTTTCGGACTAAATGGCGATGTACTTTTCTGGCAGGCCTGAAGAACAGTCAGGCAGGCCTGGCATGGGGTGAGTTCACAAGTTGGAAGGTAAAGCGAATTTTTGTGTCACATGTATCGACCAATACTAAACTTTTTCTCAGGAAGACAGTGCTTCCTGATATGCTTCAACAGAGTACATTGGAAAATCAAGTATACCATAGCACACAACAGTTTCAACCGTAAGCTATCGAAATCATCTGAAAGAAGCTGGAATGTCAAGTCCGGTCGAAACATTTTAATTGCTGAACATGGCAAATCTACCCATTATTATTGCTCTTACTCCGTTTCTACATAGTTCTACTACTTATGCCTATACAATGGTTTCCAGTCTTATCTATCCCATTACTTTCTAATTCTTTCATGCTTTCGATGACATTTTAACGTTCATACGCATTTATGAGGTACTTAATTTTAAGATTTAATGAAGCATGTATTCTCCCCACTACAGATGAAAGCTAAGTCTAAGTTCTACACTATTCTACTAGCAGTACAGCTTCTATATTCTTTCTATATAATTTTACCTACTTTAGCTTGCCCTAAAATCAAACTACACTTACTCAAAATTGCGAACTTTTTTTCGCATGCATTACTTTCAATTAGACAAAATAAATAAATAAATAAATAAATAAATAAATAAATAAATAAATAAAATCTCACTACTGAGAATATGTATCAAAGAAGTTGGCGGAATATATACGAATAAAAAAATCCAACTTACTTTTAACTTTAAGCCAGGTGTACATCGAATCCTCTCCGGCTTCGTTACTCGCAAGACATTGAAACATACCAGCATCCTCCATTTTGAGCTTTTTAATTTGCAAAGAACCATCTTCCTGAATCACATACCTAAAAATAAAATGACACATCGAACTAATTATGCTTATCAAAAACAAAATAGTTGAAAGTGTAAAAACCTGAAATTATAGCTACGATAAACAAAATTACACAATTGTCCGGGTCCTCCCTCCAATACTTACTAGCAAAAATGGATTAATGTAGAATAATCATCAATGTAAAACAATCACCAGACGATTAGTTAATCGTTGGACAGGAAAACACTTTCCCTACAGGCTCCCACACATTTCCCCACATACATCCAAGTTATAGGGTTTCCAAGGGCCCCATCTTACCATGTCATATGTTTAGCAGCGTTAGATACTACGAGGGCCCAGGATCTAGAGAAATCTTAAAACCGTTAAGAATTTTAAGTAAGATCTTTGATTTTTTAAACACTGAATATGCATCCTATAGAATTTATCAGTAAGTTTTGAAGGAGTTTTGTAAACTGTCAGTAACCAATATTTTCCAGAAAATTCAAGTTCCAATGTAGGCTTGGTAGATATTGTAATCGATCAACTCTTCAACTGCTTTATGATACAGAGTCAACCGAAAAACGTTAATCCTCCCGCCGGAAATAGAATCAGCGTTACATATACCAAAGTCGCGAGCGCAAATAATTTGCCTAAGCAGGAACTTAATAATATTAAAACAAGAATTTCCATTTTATTTTTTAATACTCTCTGTTCGTACCCACAAATGGTGTGTTTTGATACACATTCTGGACGAAACAGCTCAAAAAGCTTAAGAATACAATACATAACTAACTTCTGAAATATTATGTAGGATTAAAAATGTAGCTTCTGGGAAAATTTTTTTTTGAACACGAGTGTATAATTCTTGCTTTTCTTGGTGCAGATACAGGGGGGGGGGGCTATAGAGGCTGTAGTCCCCCCTTGATGCTCAGATATACACTGGATAAAATGGACTTCAATCCTGTTTTACACTGGATAAAGCGGCAAACTATGGTTTAGCCCCTCCCTTGATCATATCCTGGATCTGCCTGTGTACATATATGTATAACAATTCTACAAAATACAATATATGGCATATAACTAATCAGAACATAAAATACCAGTAAAATATATAAAATGTAACATCAAAGATCATGAATAGAGATGTGTAAGGTGGCTTTAGTCCTAAAATTCACAAAATTTGCAGTGTTAAATCTACCAGTGGAATTAATATTTATAACAGCCAAAAATAAATTGAGGGGCAACCACATAAAGCACAAATTAAAGACGTATTGTGGAATTCCGCATAAATTAATAATGTGAATAGTGTTTTAATGAAAACAGTAAATTGAGGGAAAACACAGAGACAATTATTGAGAGCAATCAAAAATCGAAATTTAAATCACTGAATACTTTGCACTAATTGTTCTTTAAAGAAAATAAAACTTACAATAAAAGATGTAAAAGTAAGAATCCAATGATGCAGTAATAAAAGTGATGATGCCGTTCTCAGAGACGTAGGAAATAATTAAAGTAATAAACACGGAGACACACGGTGAGCCACTTTTCTTTCGACAAGGATAACTTCCTATTACGAGGGAGACTGGGGTTAAAGTCGCGGCCAGTATTTTCTATTATTCCTTTTGTTTCGTTCATTTATTTATTTATTATTATTTTTTTTTTTTTATTATTTGCAACCAATTTTAAATAATTTACCAATGAGAAAAGCACTGCCTAACCTTGTTTTCTAGACCTAATCAAAATTCGACGCTAACAAAGTAAACCCTGATATATTGGCCATTACTTTTAATTTGGCCATATGGTTAATTTAACTGTTTATCTGTGGACTCATGTTAGATATGGCAAGTATTACCTCGTACATCAGTCACTTGTAAAAACTGAAGCATTTTTTGTGATAAACTAAGACACGTTTCAAGTGTATATTTATTTGAGTACACGACCATGATCTTTTCTAAGTTACAAAATAGTTTGATACAGTATTTTAGTCTTTATGAAACTAATATATATATATGAATCTAAATCCATAAAACTATATACGAACCTTTCTTCATCCAAATCGTCGATGTTTACTGCATTCCGAAACCATGTAATATTTGGTAGTGGAACCCCCATTGCTTCACAAGGCAACGTAATTGTTGATGAAAATTCTCCCAGAGTTTCTAATCTAAGGGTTCCGACGAATGACGGTTTTTCTAACAGAAATAAAATACATGATTTAATCACTGTTATTAACACTTTTATAATGAAGTGTACACAGGAAAAAGATATATACCAGTATACAAACACGTTAAGTTAATAATCTTGTTTTTTCTATCATTCGTAAGAATATAATGCAGCATATTTCACTCTATCTTTGGAGAGCATTATTAAGATTTCCTATTCCATTAAATAGAATATGAATTATGGATTATTTATTAGGTTGATACATAATTCCGTAGCGTTTTAAATATAGGTTTGTTAAGTTTATTTGTTTAGTATTTATTTATGAAATTCAGTTAAAATTCAGTTAAAAACTTGATATATAAACACCATTTTTCATCACCAGTAACAATGTGTGACAGGAACGATTGATGTTGTGCAATGGGAACTCCATGACGAGACAACAAAGAAGCACAAATTGTCAAACGACCATTTTCGTTTCGTTCACTAAGCATGAGCGGTACCCATAAACCCACCACCTTCTGGATCTTTCCCAAGGAATGTAAATGTCGAACGATGGTTGCTTGGTCACATTCCATCACACTAGCCAATTCTCTGGTTGTCTGGCGCGGAGTTTCGCAAATCAAACTGTTTTAACATTCCTCATCACAATCGGATGGTGTTCTTGTACGTCTTCCATCATGCAAATCAAACTGATTCGCTTTGAAACGAGAAAACCGTTTCTTTGCTATGCTTTCACCGACGGCATTAGTTCCATACATTTCACAGATGTTCCTAGCCGCATTTGCTGAACTTGAACCTCGGTTAAACTCGTACAGCAGAATATGTCAGAAATGTTCTTTTCACTCAATCTTCAACAGTGAAGAAATAACAATCGTTTGTAACAATCTCGCTAATAACTCGTATTCCACAAAACAACACTCCAAAGTAAACAGAGACAATGTAAAAACGGTAAACAAATGAACAGCAATGCAGTGTTGCCAGGTCAAATCAGAACGCTACGGAATTATGCCTCAACCCAATATTACAAAAAGGAGGTTGCAAGAAACACATTTCTATACATATTTTATACTACCAAAAACCAAAAGTTAGAGAGAGGTTTCGATTGTTGTCTACATGAGTAAATAATTAACTAACACTATGGCTTATCGAACCCAAAGGTTCAATGCCGCATTTACAAAAGCTCTCTTGTTCTTAGCCTACTGGATGAACATGTAACACTAACCAAAAACTACTTTAACAAAATACAGAAGGTCACATTATCGTTATGGTAGTGATTTCCAGGCGCCACCAGAGATGCTATATTTATTCTAGTAACATATCGTAAACGTCACAAGTGAAGCAGGCAGTTATCTACACGCTAGAAAAGAGTAATGGTCTTTGCAATCATCATGCCTCCAAAACTGCATCCTTTTTCGAAGGGCTACACAGTAACATTTTACAACGTGGACTATAGCTATAGCAAATTAAAAAATAATGTAAGTACAAAGGTTTCACATAGTCTGATAAGCAGATACGTGCGGTAATCCATCGTAATTTGTATCTACCCTCGAAGAACACAAACCCCAGTCAGAAGGCGCAGAACAAGCAACCAGCTCGAAAACGTACTCGAAACTTTATTGCTAAAGTACGTCAACATGACTAAATAAAATCCACTGCTCCAGCACAGCTTTTGAGGGAGGAGCGACGCTTGGGTATAGAATAAAGAAAAAATACTTGCTTTTTTATTTCAGGGAAGGTGAGGTAAAAAATGGAAAACGTACTTTTAACTTAACAACAGAAGTGTTCAAAATTATGTTTTAAATATTTGTTCATTCATAAATATTCATAATTTTATTTCAATACTGTATTTATCCTTAAATTGTGTTTTTTTAGTTCTTTCATCTCCTTCAAGCGCTCCGGCACAGATGAATTTGAAACTACAAACCTAAATCCACTACTGTAAGATGAAATAACAGCACGTGTCATTTGGTTACTTGCAACCGTTAATCTGATCATCCGACAGCAATTAGACCTGAAAACTACGCACAAACGCGAAGTCCATGCTCTAGAACGCCGAACGGAGCATGCCATGCAAACGTCTGTATAAGCTCTACCTAGGAGGTGATAAATGGTGTTACGTCATTATCCTAGATAAGACATGGGTCTGTTTAATCAGCTCAAAGCAGGTGCGTATGATATACTCGTACTACCATTCTATCGATGGAAAGGAGCATGCACAATGGATTCACATTTGCAAGTAAAGTCTCCTCAAAACGTTTATGAAAGGGGCGGTTTTCTGTACTAAAGAGAAGCTTCTAATACACAAAGTAGCATCTAATGTGAAGTTAAATCTCCTCATCTTATACACAGTCTTAGACTCTATATATTGCCAACATATTCCTGCTTTCTACGACAATGAGATCGCCTAATTTCACATCCATCAAAACCAATGCAGCAGTAACACCGCAAAAATAAAGACAGCTTACATGGTTCGTCTGGATTAGGAGACAGATGTCATGACTATTCCATTCAAAGATATCTCTGTTAAATCATCAGATCTGTCACTTATGGACTTGTGTGTCTTTGGTCTATTAAAACGGAATATCACAAAATGCCGAGTCACAACGTTTGAGGGACTCGAGAAAGTATATAAGAACAAGTGGGCTACACTGAATCAGACTGTTCAGAATAGAACCCTCCTTCAATTGAAGCTACGGTGTCCAGCAACTGTTCATAACCAAGTCTAACATACTGAACATGTTCAGTGATGGAAAAGGAGTTTTATAACCTAGGGCAGCGGACGCAATTCTCTACCATACGGATGAAACGACATTCTATAAAGATTTATCAATTATGATATAGCACATGCTGGTCTCTTTATTAAATGAAGCATTCTACATTGCGCGCTAGGAGAAAGACTTTTTATTATAACTGAAGCAGGAAGTTAGACATCCTCCAATTATTTTAACAAATGAAAACAGCAGATGAAACATCGCCATATCTTGTTACACTAGCGCTTTTTGCTATTACATTTGTTTAAATATTTGAAGGACAGCAAGCTTTCCTTCAATGCACAAATGAAAGTTACACCTCGGATTTGCCTAATTACTTAAAGACTAATATGTCTATTGCTCTTACCTAATACTACAACGTTGGCATCGGCAGTGACCACAGGATGACCACCTGTTCGCAGTTGGACTTGACATGTGTAAAGACCCGTATGTGTTAAATTAGCTGATAATAAAGCCAAAGTTCTGTTCCAGGGATCCTTGTAGCTATATGATATTCCCGTATTATCAACTGGAATACCATCTTTCAGCCAAACTGTTTCCAATTCATGAAGTGGGCTGAAATTATAAAACACATAAAAATATAGTTTCAGTAATGACGTATATGTATACTCAAAAGTAGTCTTTACTGTCAAGATTTTGGGAAATTATTTAGACTGACATTCAGTTTTGCTGTAGGCTGTACAATCGTTTAAAAAAAAAATGTTTAGGACTTCGAAGTAGTCGAGTTATGAAAATGCTTATGAAATGGCAGATAAATACTGCCCATGCATGGTTCGACTCTCAATGGGAAACAGTCTATATTAACATCAGTCATAACCGACAATCGTAACACTAATTAGCAAAATATATGGCTCTTTAAAAATATTATGCTATTGATATTCCTTCTACTGGTCGAACATTTTTAATACTTTGATCTACTTTGATTATACTTTTTCACAAGTAGTACGTGTTTCCCCGTCAGAAGTATCTGCGTCACTGATAGGTCTCTGTGTATCACTCATAAGAGTATGTACATCACTGTTAGAAGTATGAATGGCACTGTTAGGAGTATATATGTCAGAGTTATGACCAGGGTTTTGGAAAAACTCGGGTTTTGTGAAAAAAATCAACCAACCTGGGCCCATATGGGTTATTCGGGTATTTTCGGGTTTAACTGGGTTTTTTCGAAATATTTCAATGTCTTAAAAGTGGGATAAAAGTGTTAAAATGTGATTTATAGTTCAAGACTTTCACTGTCATAACTTACAACAATTTTCTATTCACTGTTGTTTTGAAAAAATGGTAACCACTTTGAAATTTTACATTGGATCGCCGAGAAAATCTATACCACAAATTTAGAATGTCTCGTGAAAAAATTCAACCCACCTGGGCCCATATGAGTTTTTCGGATTTTCAACTTAACAGACCGAAAATTGCGCTTTGTAGCGTTGATACCCGCTATTTTGAAGAAAAACGGCCGTCATTTTGAAATTTTACATTGGTATGCCGCCAAAATCTATACAGGAGATCTAGAGTGTCTCGTGCTTGTACCCTGAAAATTTAAACTGAAAAGACTGAAAATTGTAACCCTGTAGTGTGTGTGGTGCAGGTAGACAAACGAACAAATGTAGATGAAGTCATCCCAGGAGCCCCAGTGACGTTCGCCATATATGAATACCAAATATATCAATTTAAAACAAAGATATAATTCATGTTTTATAAAATAAATGGTTCAAAATGTCTTATATGAAACGAATATTTTCTAGCATAAAACAAATGGTTTAGTTGTTGAAGTTCACTTCCGATACTTTGTGCGTTCATTTACGAGAATTACCCGAGCACTTGTTGCAAGACTGTTCTTCGCCGAAAATTAATTTAAAACAATTAACGAAGATATTGTGTAAGGTAAATGTTTCGAAATGTCTTAATGTAACGAAATTAAATATCTTTCAATGCAAAATACATAGTTTTATTATTGAAGTATTCATTTCGGATGCTTTGTGTGTTCAACTGCGGGAATTTTCCGAGCACTTCTTTCAAGACTTTTTTTTTTTTTTCCGAAAATGCAGATCTCTTTACTGTACATCGAAACTTCCACTAGTATGAAAGTTCAGTTCAGCACTTAAAATAGTAAGCGTTACGTAGTCTTCGGAACTCCAAGCATTAAGATTCTTAAATTTGACAAGAATTTTCACGGTATTGCTGGTGTTGATTCTACAGAATGCTTCTTTGAAGAGTAATAACAAATGACTAAACTAAACTGCTGTTGTTGCAAAACCAAATTTTACTGAACAATTCTTGTTTTACTATTAAAGGTAAGATATAATACTGATAATTTTATTAATGTATTTACATATTTACTGGTAGTACCAGCAGCTATGGCCTTAAACCCGTCAAATGTATGAGGAATAACGTCCCTCGGCGTCGCGGAGTCGGCAAGCACGCTATTCACGGAAAGTATTGTCTAAAATTAAAAAAAAAATGCATATTTTACTTCAAACAGACTATAAGCATAATCCATGCATTAATTTGTTCTATAATTATTTCAAGCTAAGGTAAGTTCTTTTATTTATCAGTGCAATTAGAATTTTATAAAGGTCTTATGTTGAATGTTGTTGTAACCTTAACGTGAAAGCATCTAATTCGCCCAAGGAAAGTCCAAAATCTGATAAAAATCACTTTCAATGTGATCACGTTAGTTATACCAATAATATACTAACAAAAAAACTCAAAAACCCAGATGGGTGTTTTCAGGTGGGTCCAACCTGATAAAACCCACCAGGTTTTCTCGGGCTGCGTCCACTCGGGCAAACTCTGGTTACGACCATGTATGTCAGAGGAGTTGTATCACTGTTAGGAGTATGTTTTTGTCACTGTTAGGAGTATATGTGTCACGGTTACGACTATGTGTGTCATTGTTAGGAGTGTGTCACTGTGAGGAGTATGCATGTCACTGTTAGGAGTATATGTGTCACGGTTACGACTATGTGTGTCACTATTAGGAGTATGTTTGTCACTGTTATGAGTATGCATGTCAGTGTTACGACTATGTGTGTCACTGTTAGGACTATGTCACTATTGGGTCTATGTGTGTCACTGTTAGAAGTATATATATCACTGGTAGGGCTATGTCTGTCATTGTTAAGACTACGTATGTCACTGTTAGGATTATGTGTGTTATCATTAGGAAAGCAAAAACAATAGATACAATTTGCTAGTTAACAGTGTATTTTCTCATATATATCCAATTCTTACCTTGCATTCGCAATGCATTGTAATTCACTTAAACTTTGTCCTTTTACAATATGCATGTCTTTTGGTCTTACGACTATTTCTGGTGCGACTTCACTTGATTCTTGTCCTTTTACTATTAACCTAATATATGCACTATTTTCTTCTTTGCCAAGTTGTGTATTCGTCACACGAGCTCTGAAAAAAGAGAAAGAAAAGATGAAGACACATTTAATTGCATCTAGTTATAAAATAATTGCAGAAGCTAATTTGAACAAAATCGCAGAAAACTATGGAATTAAACTGCGAGGGAAAAAAAAAGAAACAGTAGTTTAAGATTGAACGAAAACAGCAGTCAATATTGATTTTTATCTGGCCAGTCTCTATTGGATTTGCTAAGAAATTAGGATTGTAGTTCCAAAAATTTCTTTCTATTTGGAGAGATAAAATCATAGTACTGCAACATCAGACAATCTTAGAAGGTTAGCTTATCGTGCTGGCCTTCAATAACACGAAACGATTCGTACCAGTCTCTTATTTCTCTCTGATAAAACATCGAAGAATGACACAGTATCATGCTTTGCATCGCCTGGAGTTGCAAAGTGGTTTCATGTCCAACCAAGACAACAATAATGAGAAAATGTTCACAATTTTATCAAAGTTGAACGTATCACATATATCCAATATAGCTACTTCCGACTCCTTTTAATGTTCATCTTTGAGTATTGTTCTGTTCCTCGGTGTTAAATTTACGCGAAACAACTACAAAACGAGCAGAGTAATGGGTTAGAAATGAAAGAAAGAAGAAAAAACTAAATATCCAGAACTGTAATGTCTTTAAAAATTAAATGATTGTCTAAACATATTATATTTATGTGTACACTTTGAAAGAATTTCTAAAGGACATGGTGGCTCAGTGATAGAGCACTTCCCTCTGGTGCGTGGGATCCTTGGTTCAATTCCCGGCCAAGTAAGTTTGTGGTGGACAACATAGTGTCCGTGAGTTTTCTCGGAGTACTCCCGTTTCCTCCCATAGTTTCATTCCACCAATTCTTCCATCATCATTCACTTGCCTCAATCATCGTCTCCCTTAGCTTAAAGGGCATAATCGTGAGATATTAAGGGTCTTCACTATAGTGAAATTAAACTACCGCTAATTTTACAGTTTTTTCTTCTTCTTCTTTCTTTTGTAATATCTTCAAAACAAACAAAAATATTCGAAAAGCAGAAACGTAGTGAACTAGACAGTACGATTTTGCATGTGATACCGTTATGACAGCTCATCTATCTGCTTTCGATTTGCTACTGTAGATAGATTTACATTTTTTGTGGATTCTGTAAATAGCGGCATACCAAAAGAAGGTAGGTGAATTGTGATAAAGGCATCACATGCAAAACCATATTGTCTCGTTCACTATATTTCTGCTTATTGAATATTTTTATTTGTTTTGAAGATATTACAGACAAACTCTAAAATTAGCTGTAGTTTAATTTCGCTGTAGTGAAGACTCTTAAACTGAAATATTTCCTTTCCCTTGTGACAGAATTTCTACGTAACATAGAGTTCAGTCTTTTTCAAAAAAATATTGGCCACCCCCTTGCTTTAAAAGGCCACACTGTAGCAACCGTACGTAGAATACATTAATACTTCCACTCCAAATAAGTAACTCAATTGGGCAAAGAAAATTCACTTTTGTCTGATTTAATCGCAACTGTAGACAGGAGTTTTCAATGAAAACTAGGAGGCCAGATATTTTTTGTACAAGACATACATAACAGTAAATATTGTGAAACGCAATTCACTAATTTTTCTTTGAGATGATAAAGACTAAGGTTTGTTCTTTATTCTCTATCCTCAGCAGATGAACTACCGTAATTCGACAGGTGTTTATTATATTGGTGCTTTTAGCATGTATGGCGTTAAGCTTTATATATTTCAATTATCTGTTTAGTGTTTTATTGGTATTATTATTCACGTAAACCTCTGTCTCAATTACTCTAATTAAACCCCCAAAAAAGCATTGTACTACCAAATAATAAAAACGAAATAAAATATTATGAAGCACTGAATTAAATAATCGTACATATGAAAATATAATTTATATGTTCCTTAGAAATAAAGGACAGCCATACCAGGTGCGTTCAACCTCGAAAAGGATGGAGGCATGGAAAACAAGGAAGAGAAGCACCGGCTACCAGAAGATTTTGTGGTAGATTAAAGGATAATCCAAACTAATTACTCAATAAAACCCTATCTGAAATCGAATTTGGGATCATCATACATCAAAAGCACATATAATACTAACATTCGAGGGTACGGAGTTTGCAGGGTTTATGAAAAGAAGAATCACCATTAAAATTTACACGTATCAGTGACTTATAAAAGTTATAATACAGTGACTACGAGAATTAATTTATTTTATGCCAAAAATGTACTGCAAATAATAATAATATTAAAATACAACCTATATTGGTTATAACAATTTAAATATAAGGAAGGGTAACTTTTAAAAATTCATTTCAAACAGTTCGCACACATAAGCAAAGATAAAAAAAATATTTTCTAGTACCTGTATGATTTTTGGTCTTCTCTTCCGGCTGAAAGAATGATGAGTTGGTGATCTCTTCCTGAAGCATATTTTATACCATACAAAAGGGTATTATCGTCAGTGTGCCATTGTACTGAAGGTTGCGGATGACTTTCGATTGGAGGCAATTCAAGTACAGCTGCACGACCTGCTTCCACTGTCACCAGTCTTTCCAGTTGGTCAGCAAACAAACCCATATCTGAAAACAATATTTACAATTAACGTTTGGAAATATTGGTGAGTAAGATTAAGAACTTAATGATAGTTTTAGTTTAAGTTAATTATGATAGTTCTGACAAATTTCTTGTACAAAAGAAGAAAGATGTCGGTGAAATCTTAAAATTCTAATCCCAGTTATTTAATTGGGCCGGTATGAGTCGGTATGGCACACCGGTAAAAAATTAAGATGCCGAGAACCATACCAACTATAAACCAACTATAAAAAATTAAAATATGCTTTATACTATATTGAAGCTACCCTTGTCTATAGTCGATACTATATTAAGTGAATTAATAAAGTAGGTTTTAATGAACAATATTTACACGGACATTTAATTTCATTTTTTAAAACGGTTTTAGCATACCGCTAGCAATTTATTTCCAATTCCACCTTTGCCTAATCGTAAAGATTAAGTTGCACGGTTTTATTATTACAATGATCTCGTAGTAGATATACAATATACTCACACTAGAGTAGTCATAATTACCATTAACGCATGGGATACTACGTATCCATTTATCCTGTACTTTATTTGATACTTTATATAAATATGTGTAGCTTTATAATCTATTTCAAAGGATACAAAAAGAGATTAATTAATAATTGGCATTTTCAGTGTACAAGGGAATTAAGTCCACTTTTTGGTCATTCTGGATATATTTCATGTTTAAAATCCTTATCTGAAGTTCCTCCCAGAGCTTAAAAGATTCATATCTAGATATTGTAAATAATTCTTATGATATGTTTAAAAAATCATACAAATTTTCCACGTACTTGAACGTACCATACACATTTTGTCTCTTTTTCTCGTAACCTTGATAATGGGATTTTGTGCTCTGAGCGCCCCAATCAGCATACCCAATTGCAAACATACCCATAAACTAAAATACTTCTTGCAATGATCAAATTAAGAAAATAGTATATTTGATACAATAATAAAGTAAAATCAATGACTACCATCCATCATAAATCATATTATATCGATCGTATATGGCAGATGTACTGTATGTTGTTGCAAATATTAAGTGCAAAATCAGAAACATTCCTGATTATGTATGCAGATATATTTAAAGTATGTTATATAGATATTTCTTTAATAATAATAATAATAATAATAATAATAATAATAATAATAATAATAATAATAATAATAATAATAATAATAATAATAATAATATCATGAACATTATGAAATATTAAGTATTTATTACACTAAGTAATACGAAATATCCATTAAGTAATTATGAAATATATCCGTATTGTTATAAAGAAAACGTAATAGTTCGTTAACCACAATTATTAGTGTACTGCCTTCGGTAGAGCTGTTGCGCGTTCAATTCCTGATTAGGCTACATTTTTTTCAGTATTGATTTAATGTACTGGGGTAATTTGAGTTATTTGAAACCAATAGAAGATTGTGGGTAAAAAAAATCGAAGATAATAAAGCATAAGCATGCCTTGACTATGCATCAAGTGACTGAGCGTGTCTGACAACTGCTTGACCAAAATTTTAATGATTGAAACATTATAATTACTATTATTATTCTATAATCTCACTACGTTTGAATTAAGGTTTAAAGGCATCCACACCAGCACATAAGATTAAAAAAAAAAAAAAAAAAAACGAAAGCATTGAACAAAGAGAGAATAAATGCAATTCCAGAGTACCTATAATAGTTAATTTCCGCATCAGATTCTTCAGTCTTAATATACACATATCCCTTAATGCAGCCCCGGACCCAAGCCAAGCGTCGTCTAAGCTGATTGGATCGCTTGCTTCGAATCGAGCCCACTGGGGGTTGTCAAATCCAGACAAGAATACATTGCAATATAGGCTTTCCTTGACAATTCCATCTGGATAAAGAAGTTTTCTTCAAGTCAAAACTCATCAAAACTTACTTGGGGTCATCAATTCAGCAAAAACGTTCTAACAGATTTTCAACTTTTGTTCACTGAATGTGAAATTAACAGGAGTTTAAACTTAGACAAAAATTTTAGAAGACTGCAGACAAAAAAAAAAAAAAAAAAAAAAAAAAAAAAGTAAGTAAAATAACTAATAAAAAAGAGATAATGATTCATATAAAGTTTATGATAAGAATTATTTTTAGAAGCTCAACAAAGATAATTTGTTTCCAACAGTGGACTTAAATATATATAATTCTGCACACTTTGCTGAAAGTTGGCTGAGAATGTACCTATACACCCCCAAAAATTGTTCCCAATTGGACCCCGCAACTCCTAAGGCCGACCCTGCATTAATGCAGATGAAATAAGCACTATCATGCACGAAAAGTAGAACGACTAAAGGTGTTCACAGGGAAATCCAGACAGTCAAATGAGAAGAGGCGGGCTCAGAAGAAGATGGATAGACGACACAGAAGAGGATGTAAAGAAATCAGGAATTAGGGGCTGGAGAAGAAAAGCAGAGAATCGAGAAGAATGGAAGAGAGTAGTTAGGGAGACAAAGGCCCTCCAAAGGCTGTAGCGCTGACCACTAAGTAAGAAATCAGCACTGTAAATTCGTGGAAGTTTATGAAGTTACGTTCAAGAGAAGTTTCCTCTACAAGAGCTATATTCTTTTCAACCTCCGATATGCCACTAAACGTGAGACAAGATGTAAATATCCTGTCGTTCAGCCATTGTTGAGTAACGAATATGGAAAGCGCCTGGAGTATATCTGTGTTTGTTTCTTATTCCTTCTTTACCCAAGTTGGAAAAAAGACAGTCCTAGTATTTCCGTTAAACGTAAGTTTCATACCATGTGCTTAATGAGTGAAGAAAATATACATAAAGTTAGTAATATACTGTACATATATAAATTGCACTACAGTGCTAAAACAAATCACTTAAAATTAGAAAAAAATATATTTGAATAAATAATCTTACATGCAACGGTAACTGAAATTTTCTCACTAAAGATGGAACCTGCTTCATTTCTTGCAACACACTGATAGCTGCCTGCATCTTCACGCTTTGTACTAAGAATTTTATAAAAATGTTCAGACGTAAAATCACTCAAAGGCTGGCCGTCCTTGTACCACCTATATTCGGGCTGAGGATAACCTGCAATTTAAAAATACATAGATTATATTATTATTATTATTATTATTATTATTATTATTATTATTATTATTATTATTATTATTATTATTATTATTATTATTATATTTCCCACATTTAACGGATAATAGTGAAACTGGAAAAGATGAGCAAATATCCTCTAAATCCACACCTTCACTCTGGTCTCAAGTAATATCCAAAAATAATAAACCATTTCAAGCTCTGAGAGCTAACAATTTGCCGATTTCAGATTCTCGGAGAGAACCAAGGAAACTCACCGTTGGCTGTGACACAGGTAATTCAAACCTGGTATCTAAATCAAGAAGAAAAGCACTGTTTGTAACAAGACTTAACCCGTTAGTTACTAGTGAAGAAGTTGAAGGAATTGTTAAGGAACTCAATGTGAAAGAGGTGGTTTGTACCAGATTGAAGACTAAACATAATTCTTATTCTTCCTTTCATAAAAGTAGTGATTTTTTCTCTTCAATTTCTGATTGTGAATATGATATAATTGCAGTAACAGAAACATGGTTATCCGATATTCATAGAGACTACGATTATTTCCCAGATACCTATACATGTTTTAGAGCCGACAGATTATATAGTGAAGAGTCATGTCAAAGAGGTGGTGGATCTTTGATAGCAATAAAGAAAAACTTTATAGTGAATCGCAGGCCTGATCTTGAACTTATAAGTGAATGTGTGTGGATTGAATTAAAATGTAATACTGGAAAGAATCTCTTAATATCGTGTGTTTATTTTCAACCAACTTTTTCCCCTGTGAATTTTGAAAATTATTTGAACCATATTTCTAGTAGGCTAAATCCTTTGGAAAATGATATATTGATTCTTGGAGATTTCAATATATCCAAAGTTGATTGGTTAAATAATGAACAGCTTCCAGGAATCCATTATTACTCCAAATTGAAGTTTCAGCAATTGTCTGTTTTTTTGGAAAATACTAACCTGTGTGTTGAACCTTCAGTTTCTGCTCTTGATCTTGTTATCACAAATGCTACTTCTATGTCAAGAAAAACCAATCAGTGCATGGTCTATCCTGACATTTTTCATTATCCGATTGAAATCATTGTGTTTTTACCTAAAGATTGTAAAATAAATAAGTTTTCTGAACGTTTTCAATTTGTTAGAGGTGATTATTATGCATTATATCAACAACTGGCCAATATAGATTGGCATAATATCTTGTTAAAACCAGATATAAATGAAGCTGTTGTCGATTATGAAAAAGCAATTGTATTAGCTATGGAAACAAATATTCCGAAATCTAGGCCAAGAATATCTAAATATCCGTGTTGGTACTCCAAAAAATCTGTTTCTTTATTAAAAGCAAAGAATTTAGCTCATAAAAAGTATAAAAATACATTAAAACACGAAGACTATTTATTATTTGCTAATTGCCGCAAGGCTTTTAAGACTCAGTTAAAAGATGACAAACGTATTCACTATACTCAAATGGAAAATCAATTAAAAAGTAATCTTGAGAAATTTTGGAGATATGTATCTAAGGGTAATAACAAGACTGCAACTGGAATAGTAGTAAATAATTCTCTGGTTACCGACTGCGAGTCGTTGGCAAATTTGTTTGCAGAGTACTTCGCATCAGTCTACCAGACATTTTCAAATATTAGCAATACAAATAATTATTTAACATCATCAGAAACTTTTTGTGAAACGAAAATACATCCTATTACAACTAGAAATGTAAGAGATGCTATTAAATCCTTAAAGACTAAATCTGCGTCAGGTATAGATGGAATACCTGTTTTTATAATAAAAGGTGTAGCTGAGGTAATCTCACCAGTGTTAGCATCTTTGTTTAATTGGAGTTTAAATGAAAACATTTATCCTGAAGCCTGGAAAATTGTAGCCGTAACACCAATACCTAAGACTAAAGGTGACAAAATTAACGATTATAGACCAATATCTATAATGAATGTTATTCCTAAAATTTTTGAAAAAATAATGTACAACTACTTGTATAATGCTGTACGTGATCAGTCGGATGTAAATCAACATGGGTTTATAAATGGTAAATCAGTTACTACAAATTTGGCATGCTTTGTACATAGTTTGTTTTCTGTTATTCGATCGGGTGGTCAGACAGATGTTATTTATTTTGATTTCGCCAAAGCCTTTGACAAATTACCTCATCACTTATTGATAAGTAAGTTGTATAAGTACAAATTATCGAATCAAATAATAAAGTGGCTAGATTCGTACTTAAACAATAGGAAATTCAAAGTAAGGTATAATGGCTATATGTCTTCTATTCATAATATAACATCTGGTGTGCCTCAAGGATCTAATCTTGGTCCGTTGCTGTTTTTGTTGTATGTAAATGATCTACCTGAGAAGTTAAATTGTAGATATTTGATGTATGCCGATGACATAAAAATTTTTAAAGAAATTAAAACCTTTCAAGATCAAGTATCCTTACAAGATAATATTGAATTAGTGGTCAAGTGGTCTGAAACCAATTTTTTGCCTTTGAATTTTACCAAAACTAAAGGCATAATTTTCTCAAGGAAAACTGATCTTCTTTTGTATAATTACACAGTCGGTAAACAGAGAATCGATTTTGG
The DNA here is from genome assembly GCF_964235325.1 of Thermobia domestica. NCBI lineage: Eukaryota > Metazoa > Arthropoda > Insecta > Zygentoma > Lepismatidae > Thermobia > Thermobia domestica. Next base: position 57,335,059 of record NC_137456.1, on the reverse strand, counting down.
AGCCTATGTCAAGGATTTAGGAATAATTTTGGATAACAAGTTATTATTCAATAAGCACTTACAGGTAATAACTTCTAAGGCTAGGAAGAACTTAGCTATGTTAAAATGTCTATGTCGTAATTTTTCGAGTGTCATCACCTGTAAGACTTTGTACATTTGCAATGTGTGATCCCATCTGGAGTACTGTACTGTTATTTGGAACTGTGAAACTAAGTATTTTGTAAATGCTATAGAATCTGTTCAAAACAATTTTTTGGCTTGGTTACGATGGAAGTTTAAAAACTTCAAAGATAAGAGTCTGTCTTGCATATCTAAAGAGCTTTATTTATTACCTCTAACTGATAGGCGGTGTATTTTTGATTTAAGTTTTTTTCATAATATTCTTCAAGGTGTCTTTTTTATTGATGGTCTCTGGTCCATAAGAATTCCATATCGCAATGTAAGAAATTTTGTACCCTTTGTCTCGAATGTTCCTACCCTGAAGAGTTCAATTTATAAAACTATAGATACAGCCAATAAGTACTACAATGCTATAGATATCTTTCAAAGTAATTTTATTAAAATTCGTTCACAATTAATTAAAATTCTAAAGGACAAATATTTTTTTTTTTAAACTTGTAAGGTACCATTTGAATTTCTTTTTAATTTGAAAATTTATTTTTTTTTAAGGTTGTTTTCTTGTTCTCTTAACTTTCCTTCTCTTTTCCTATCATCTTTTTTCTTTTATCTTTGCTTTTTTTTGGGGATACTACACTTCTTTTTATTATTATTATTATCTCGGTTATGAATTTCACATGCCATATGCTTATTTTGTATTCTTTGGTAAATTTATCTTATTTTTATTTCTGTCTTTGTATGAGTGTACTTTAATTAAGGTGTCAATTGATTTGAAAATCATGCTTAAATTATTTTATGATTTTCATGTATGTTCATTTGTAACTTTAACTCTATGTATGTTCCTTTTAATATGTTATATACTTTTTTTTCTACTGTATACTCATATCAATATGTTATTTTAGTCTCATGGCAGGGTGTACTTGTTTGAGATGTACTTAAGATGATATTTCTGCTTATTTCTTTTCTCATTATGCTTTTCATTGTATTTCTATCTGTAATACCCATTGCATTTTTTTTTTTTTTTTTTTTGCATGTTTCATTTTTATGTTATTTAAATGTAAGCGCCCTATATTTGTATAATCCTTCTTGGGGCACTTTGTGGCTGTAGCTGTTTGTCCCTAATAAACATTTAAACATTTAAACATTATTATTATTATTATTATTATTATTATTATTATTATTATTATTATTATTATTATTATTATTATTATTATTATTATTATTATTATTATTATTATTATTATTATTATACAATCACCACATACACACACGAAATCATTCTATACAACTCTGTCTGTAACTTTGAAATGAACAACTATCTAAGTATCTGTTTCTATGATTTAGAAACAGTATGGTTTTCCTGAAAATACAATAAATTGTACTGAGTTCGGCTCACATCCCGAAGTTTTTTTTTATTTTCAATATGTTCATTATGTAGGTGAATATGCAGCTTTCTGGTAACCATATAATCAAACTGACAATTAGTTTAGAATATTCTGTTATTATAGATAAATTTAATGGAAATTGACAAATATATATAGATATATCATATGTAGATAAGCCTTTCCTTATTTCTCTCACACTTGCACATTTTTCTCCCTTCAAAAATAAAACAGAATCACTGGGAAAAAATTAAAACAGGCAGAAATATCAAATTATCACTTTGTTCTGTTACAGAATTGTACTCTATTATTTTTATGCCAAAGTGTAACTAGAATTTTCATTTCATTAAATTTAATTGTTTCTTTTAATTTAATAATATATACAGGGTGGCCCATGAACAGTTGACATACTTAAAAACAGAATAGCTGTATCATACAACATTTAATTGCAAGCACACTTTCCCTGTTTCATGATACACCCTTATAGTACCTTGTAGCTTTAAAAATGCATATCATTGTACATCACATTTCAAGTTCCGTTTAACTGTCATATAATTGTATCTAATTAACCAAGAATGACATAAATGAAAGAAGTAATTTCTATCAAAAGGTGCAACTGCATCTCTCTCTCTCTCTCTCTCTCTCTCTCTCTCTCTCTCTCTCTCTCTCATACCCCATGACAGATCTAGCCCGGGGTTGGGGGAGCCTAGGGCAACCATTTTTTGAATGATAAAAATAATTGAAGCTATTATTTATATCTTTTTGAAAAATTTATATTAAAATCATCACTAAGGTCTAGCTGCCCTCCCCCCAGTTTTTACCTTCTATATTCACTACTGCTTCTACCGAGTCCATAAAGTCCTGATACCATTTCAATGTCCCACAGCACGCAAACTTATATGAGGCAGAGACTCATTTACTTTACTTCTATAACATTACTATACTTTTAGGTAGGAGTAATTACAATAAGATCTCGGAACGACATAACTTTAAGCAATGCTACAAACTTTAACAGTTTTTACCACATCTCCAGAACGGTTTGAGAATTGCTGTAAATGCCACCGCGATCTCTTCACATCTACTGAAAAGTATCTATGTAGTTTTTCGAAGTAAAAACTTTTAAAAAGTCCATTTTTTAGTCCCTTGTAACTTCGTTCGTATTCGTTCGAAATTTCTGATATTATGATCCTTTGGATGTGTGCTGCTCTGTCTGTGTCATTTGCGTGCTGTGCAGGCCACCAAAATTTGGTTGTTTGTGATACTGTAGCGTCCTTGGTTTCCAACACTGTATGATAAGTGTGATGCTGTAAGTTTTTGTTTAACATATATATTTGAAATATATGTAATAATCTGACGTAATGTCATTTGAAAAAATAAACTTTATGTAGGGTTGGCAACACTATTAACCTTGTGGTATCACAGAGTATGCCAAACAATGCTCCCTGGTGGATATTTACATGGTACCGAATTTCAGCCCTTTTGGCCAGTAGTTTAAAAGTTACAAGAACGTATATATATATATATATATATATATATATATATATATATATATATATATATATATATATATATATATATATATATATATTAATTTAAAGTAAACATTAATGTGTAAACAAAGAATCTCTTCAATTAATGTTTAATTTGCGAAATAGAGCTCGCTTATTGCATGTTTTTTTACAAATCTATTAAAGTAATCTGCAATATGATCGCAACAGAACTTTCAGGAAATTAAATGTCCAAAGATGAATTATGTAATCGAGTTGCAAGCAAGTATTATAGATAACACGAAAATTTCTAATGATAGTTGTGCATTTCAAGATGTGTTCTAAAATGTATTTATGATATTTTGATCTTTAATTGGCTATTTACGATAAATCTTTTGGATTTACTTTTATCTAATCATTTAAACTAGTTAAAACTTTTTTTAAACTTATAATCTCAGTTCAACAGTTTGTCAATATCACTTTATTTGTGTTATGCAATATTACATAAACATTTAAAAGCAAATATAAAACACGATGCAAAGAATATCTTTTTGCCTTACTTTTTTATTGCAAAACATTTTTTTCCTAATGCAAATACAGCGATATAGCCTATCCTTTTAACATCATATGTTATATATTTTATTTTTCGATTTAATTTTAAGTAGCTTCCATTTAAATGATTTCTAACAGACTTTATATATATGATTCAGAATAGTATATACCCTGAAAAATATGATACTGTACAATAGTATAACCGATTAGATAATTTGAGACATGGTTAATACAATCAAAAAGATACACTGAAATATGAAGGAGTATCCTGCTTGAAATAGTCTACTTATTTTCGAATCCAACTACAGCAATAGTGATGCAAATGTAGCAATACGTAGTTGTCTCACAACATGCTTGAGAAAAATGGGATATACAATATTACATAGTCGGTCACATCAAGGCAATTATGATACGAAACTTCGCTTTATTCACACTCAAGCGAGTTTCTTTGGTATTTCTATCTATAGAAAACAAAAAGCACCTTAAAAAGTGTTAAAAACACCTTTTAACAACTATTCAAATAATCTTTACTACCATAAACAATTACATAATTTAAATACACTGCTTCCTGTGGAATTTTCAGCACCAAAAAAGACTAAGTGTGAGTGAAATAAAATTTATACCACATATTCGTTACATGGACATACAAAAAATGAAGTTTTAGAATTGTACAATGTTTCTGATCTTAATAATTCAGTACGATGTGAGGGCTCCACGTGCTGTAATTATTACTCTTATAAGTTGTGGTACCGAACCAAACATACGTTAGATGTGTTTCTGAACTACGTGCAATGGGAGTCCACAAGACATCGACACTGTCTGCTCCTGGAGGACCGTGACGATCAAGGTACTGACCAACTGTATCCCATACGTATTCGATGAGAACACGTCAGGCGACTGTGTTGGCCACAGGAAAAACGTACTTGTCGTTCCCCGTGAAAGGTTTACGCATTCCGGAATACAGCTGGTTGGTCATTACCCTGCTGAAATATTGCATCCAGAACTTCTGAAGAAGGGTATGACCTCAGCTTATTTAACTCCTCCGATACAGCAGTTACTGGTGAGTTACTTGATGCGTATTAGCCGAGATTGCGTGCTTTACCAATGGTGCCCCAACATGATTAAACCGGCCTTTCAGTTTCTATGACGCTCAACAATGTGAGCTGGCAGATTGCACTCAACCATAATAACGTCTAATGCGTGTAAGACAATTACTGTAGGACATGTTGTAGCAGAATGTGTCTAAAAGCATATTCTGTGACTTGCTCTCGCGCCCATTGTAGCTTGAAGTATTTCTGGTTCCGGATCAATGGAGGGTGACATAAAGGCATGTTTGTACTGACGGTCCAGCGTTCAGTAGACTTCGTCCACCTCTAGAGGCATATTCACAACCATTACCGTAGAGATGATACTATGGATGACACAAACATGTCTGTCATCCCGTGTGTTGGTTCACTACCCGGTCGTCACTGCATATGGTTCTCTTCCGTCCACTTCTTTTACACACGCATCACTATAGTGGCAGCATCCTCTTTACGCGTACCGATTTCACGATGCTGTAAGCCATAGACCGACCATGCGGCCCCAATCGAATGAAGTCGTTGTGGTCTTACACATTGGGGCGTAATGGTGTTTGGGCATACGTTGTCTGTACACTTATCCACACTCTACTATCTGAATGTTGTGTAAAGCGCACGTTTGCGGTAATATTCCACGCACTGAACTCTCCGTAAAAGTCCTGGGTTTGTATCCATTCTGTCATTCCTTCTTGGTGCTTCATTCTTTTCTTTACAAATAACCGAGTATTTAATTGGCTTTAACAATTTTGATGATAGCATATGAAGTGATAGTAGTTTTTCACACAAGCCTACAAGAGATGTTCCAAAATATGTACTTTCGACATAAATATAGACACCTCATGGCACCACACATAACGTCGTGATAAGTTTATGTTAGGTGGGTTTGAAGGCCATCGTAATGTAAATAGATGCAGCAGTTATATAAGAACATATCAGTAGTAGGTACAGAGACATTTGGTTTTCAGGGATTGCATTTTCAAATCCTTGTGGATTTCCATTCTGCCAAGAAAAAGGCATAAATGGTATGTGCTTTACGGCTATGTATTTAAATCAATCACGGACTAGCGAATGCACACTCCACGTGGCGCAAGGCAATGATGTGAATAATCTTTATTTGTACCAGGAAAGGTTCGCTAAACGATGTTCAGATAGAAAATCATTTGTCTAAGTATCCACCTATGTGAATGTGCAGATTTTGTGCTCTGAATTCTTGAAACAGGGGCTGAAATGCTGGATGTTGCGAATGAATGCCTAGAGTCAGCACACAAAGGCTGGCGATATGAGTGGATGTTTTTCATTCCATGTGGAATGTTGCAGAATACAAGTTACATCCGTATCATTTGCAACATACAGAAGTCCTTGTCACCGACAGATCACTCGGAGCGAATAAGGCTTTGCAGTATTTCTTGCAGAAATGTAAAAATTCGAACTTCTGTGTGTTAGTACTATTCATGAATGAAACACAGCTCACACAAGAGGAATTGTTAATTTCATCGTCTACAGGAATAATCAAAGCAAAATCCATATGCACGTACTCACACATCACCAACAGTAATTTACCCTCATCGTTAGGACCGATGCTCTTAGGACATTTTTTTTTCAAAGTTTCATGTATTTCAAGAAAAATCTTACAGTGTGGGCGTATACAGATTTTGTGAAGCTTAGTTCTTCGATACTGTGCAAATTAATCAATCATTTACAAGCATACATACCTAGTAATTGATGGCATTCTTCCACATGTCTGCACATACTTGGACCACCACTTTTCTGGTTGTTGGATAGGATAAGGTTTACCAATTGCCTTCTCTCCATATTCATCTAACCCAATTCTCTCGATTTTTATTTTTGGGTCCATTTCAAGTCATTAGAGTAATATCTTTCTTAGTTGATGCGGAAACCCACTGTCATCTTATTGTGTGAAGGTATAAGATAATGTGAGTTATGTCAGTAGGCACTTGGAATGATAATCGCAGAGTGAAAAATTGAGAAAGCATTAACAATTCCTTCGTGAAACGAGGATGATTCAGATGGCCCAGATTATACATATTGGTTAACATCACAGAACTCATCTTTAATATTCTATACTTGTATTCTCTCCTCTCTGAACTCTTCGATGAGCTGCTCAGGGCTTAGACAATATGTTACTATTCATTGTATTTCGATTTTCACTTCTACATGTCCACGCTAACTCTTCTGTATACTACTATTAAATAATAATAATACACAATTAGGAATGTTTCCTCCATTTAAGACCAAGATACACACACACGCCCAAATCTATGATTACAATTTCATATTTTTATTATTCTTTACTTACTTATATTTCAATTCAACAGCCACCACTAGAAACAACTCACCTAAAGCTTGGCACTGTAAGATTTTAGTTCTTCCTTCGCTAACAATACTACCAGAAGCAGATGGATGTGTGATGAAACGTGGAGGTTGAAGAGAATCTGCAACGAAAGAAAATCCAATTAAAAATACATATTGACAAAAGAAAAAGAAAGGAAAACTTAACATTTTAAGAAAGGACATCAACAACTTTGATAGTAAACTATTAATTGTGTCAAGTGTCTTGGTTTGAAAAGTCTTCTGAATTTTCAGTTGTCCAGCTAGTCACCTTTGTCTAAGTTATTTAGCTAAGAGTGAGTAAACTTTTCAGTTAAGCTTAGGTTAGTAATAAATATGACCGCTCAACAATATGTAAATATCTGAATCAGAATTGTTGAATCTCTAAATTAGTTGTAATATTTGGTATTCAAACGTTTGGAAAAGCACAGAGGATTAATTATTTAGATACTTAGCATTTCTAATTCAGGTATAATAAAACATGACACCTTGGCTCTATGTTTGCAGAACTTCCTTTTTTCTGTACGATATGCATTATACGTATACTCAGTGAAATCTGCCACTGTATGTTGGTGACCTGTTCTTAGCCTGTCTGAATTGGGCAGGAAATAGTCATTTCCTGTATCTTTGGACACTTCTTTTCTTTTTTTATTTCCAGCTACCTAAGTAGTCCACTTTTCAACTGAACCGACGTTTTACTGTATTTATAGTCATGTTCAACTGTGTTTATTCATTTTATTTGTGTATTAAATGAAACGTCCAGATATAGCCTCAGAGGCCAATTTTAAAGCTACAATCGTCAATAATTATAATCAATCGTTATAATCAACGACATTAATAACAGTGAGAAAGGAAGTAGAAGAAAGTCGATCAGGGCATATATTTAAAGGTATCACTCCAGCATTTGCCTAGTGAAACTCGGGAGAACGTTGGAGAAACCTCAGTCAAAATGACCAATATCCGTGTTCAAATCCACGGCGACGCTCCGACTGCAAAGCAAGAACGCGAACAACTAGTTCACGTCCTCTCTTTCTTTCTCGAAGGGAGCTTCGTTAACGTGAAAAAAAAAAGTAGGCATTCCAAATTGGAGTCCAGGCAAACGGAATAATTGTATTGAAATCAATTCAATTCTTATTACTAACTCCCCTAGTGAAACGAGGCAAACTTTAGGAAAAACTCAAGTTAGGATGGCCGAACTCCAGATTCGAAAATAAAAATTTAAAAAAAAATGAAATTTATAGTTTAACGTCGACAATAATATCTCTTAGGGTGTAGGAGAAACATGATTAATGAAAATGGTGGAATGAGAATGAGGGAGAACCTTGGGAAAACCCACGAACATAATGATGTCCAGCACATACTCACATGACCTGCGATCAAACCAAGGACCCCCTAAATCATATGAGCGCTCTACTACTGAGCCATCATGTCCCACTCAGAATTTGAGTCCGAACGTCGGAGGGAATCCGACAAAACTCTTTACATTGTGTCTGCACATCACAATGCTTAAGTTGAGGGACAGCCATACTTATAGATGTGAAACACCTACTATTGTAATCTTATTATCCACTTTATTTGTCATGAAGACAATGCCAAGAAGTGTTGATTGTAGACTGGTACGAGATGAATGAAAAATTCGTTTTGTTACATTAAATTATTAAGTTAGCCTTTACAGTATGTTCCTCATAATTTACTTCTCGGTATATTTCTGCCCAATGTTCGTTCAGAATGACAGGTTCCAAGTTTCTCTATCATTATCTCTCTCTCTCTCTCTTTCTCTCTCTCTTCCACAAGAAAGAAGAAGAATAATAAAGAAATCAGAACTTTGAAACACTAAAATCACTTTAAAATTTCCTTCTTTATTTTCTAGTTCCGGGAAATTTTGTTTTAGATCCAGAAAATACGAATTTCTATCCATGACTAAAACATTGCATAGAGATCACGTCATGCATTACACTGCGGAGTGTCACAATATGCTTGTCCCACATTTACATTGTCTCGCTTGATCAAATACGAGCAAGCGTTTCGTCAGCGCTACATCCGCTGGGTCAACTATCAAAACAATCACTAATTTTGAAATAGTATTACTTATTTTTTTTAAAAAAAAAATGAAATTGTTTACCAAAAATTTACCGACAAGTGTTAATGTATATGTAGGGAAAGCAATCGAAAATGTCTGCCGTTACGTACGTATATCAATTATGTTTAACTAATAATACTTTTGATCAATCAGAATCATATCTATGTGATCCCATCTGTTTGGAATGTATCTCATTTGAAAGTATCAGGAGACACGTATCGCTAGCAGGATATGCTTATGGTTTACTGTTGCGCAATGAGAATTCAGTAGCACGAATCATACTCATTCGAACTGTCCACTTTTACTTTCTCTTCATACTATGCTCGTAGTATAGTACGAAAATTCTAGTTATTTTAATAAACAATCTCATTATGATTCCCCATTGCTATTGAGAAGGATAATTATTACTTACAATATTAAAGAAAATGTTAAATGTATTTAGTTCGGATTTGCTAATACTCCCTATTATTTTACTCAGTTATCAAAACCTCTAGAATTTATTTTGTCATCTATAATCAGTGGCGGATCTAAAAGGTAGAAACAGGGGGTGAGCCAGTAGATTCGTATACAGTTATCGACAATCATGAATATTCATGAGTGTGTACTTTTCTGACATGGTAGCACTTGGTAATGCACGTTTTAAAAAAATGGATACACCCTTTTTCCCCGCATACTAATGACACATAATGTATGCAGGTGTATCCGGAGGTAACATGACATATAATAAATGTTTCCGGTCAAAAGAAATGTTAATGGGACAAGCAGAATACAGAAAAAACCTTTCGGAAATAAAATATGCAGATCACACACGTAGAACAAGGTAATTCATTAATATTCAGCACAAGTAACGCGACAGCTGCTGCTGGAGAATTTTCTAGAAATTTGGATCGTTGGTATGGGATATCACGTGATGGACGAAACATATTAAATAGTGAAAAGGAGTTATAGATTGGTTTTAAAGCATGGATTTACCGAACTCTTTGAATTTTAGTACAAGAGGTGAAAGTGATCTCGCAGAATCATCATCTTTGCCGGGGACAGAGGTTTTATCCCAACCGGTGGTGAGCCCGCACTTTCCGCCACTGGAAACAGAAGTTACCCCGTCTAAAGTGGATGTATTACCGGGAACAGAAGTTTCATCCCAACCGGTGGTGAACCCGCAACTTCCGCCACAGGAAACAGAAGTTACCCCGGCCAACTTGGATGTATTACCGGGAACAGAATTTTTATCCCAACCGGTGGTGAGCCCGCAACCTCCGCCAGTGGAAACAGAAGTTTTCCCGTTACTTGATGTGGATCATGAAATAGAAGAATATCCCCCTACACCTTCACCAACAGTGAGTAATTCCCCGGTGGAGAATTGGGAGTTGGAAGAATTTTTGAATTTGCCATGTGAGTGTACTGTGGAACGTACATCATTGGATTGTATAAAAGACTGTATAATATACTGGAAACCAGACGATATTTGTATTTGTTTTGCTTGCGGGTTCGGAGACGGCAGTCAATGGACACATGATTGTTTGGTGTTGGATACGGAATCTCTTGAACGGAAAGCTATAGATGCTGTAACGAAATTTGAAGTTCGTGAAGAATTATTATCAATTTACAGAAAAAAGCATGGACAGCCTTTTGCGATGATATGGAATTTCATTGAACGTTTCCGAGATCTTGTGTGGGACTTTGAATACAGACCCATTCTATTAAAAATTTTACTAGAAAAAGATTATGGGAAATACGTGGACATATGTTAAATTGTGTATTGTTTGATTTCCTTTTATTAGTAATCATGTATTGTGATAGTGAGAATTGTGGACAAAACATTAGTGAAAATTGTGTGTTAGAAACGATAACTGTATACTTACGCTCAAATGGAATAAGTGGTATGCAGCATAATCCTGGAACTTTTCTTGAAAAGCACTTGTTGAATGATAAGACTTTAGTAGAACTCTTTGAAATTTTTCATGAACGGCATCGTGAAATTTCAATCACAAACTTTATGTTAAAAACTGGTGAATGTTTAAAAAATACTGAATTTATTGGACAACTTATTCCAGTTGTCATGGAACGTTCGTGTGAAATTTCAGTTTGCCATAAAATGTATATTGTAGACATACAGGGATTTAAGATTTCCCCGAATGAATTTGTGATACGTGAATTTTGTCTTACTGCGTGTGATGATACTTTAAATTTTCATTGTTTAGTAAAAGTACCATGTGAATTTAACGATTTACCAATAGGTTGCCAAAAACAAATCGATTGGCTTACAAACCACTTGCATGGCTTGTCATGGTCTAGTAAGACTGGCTATCTCGTATCACATATTCGGAATATTATATATGAATTTTGTGCATTAGATGCAACTTTCCTTTGTAAAGGTGGGGAAAAATCCATTTGGATAAAGAAAATCTTTGCGTTAGCAAACGTTGTGGATCTGGAAAGAAAAGGTTGTCCACCATTAACAGAATTACAAGGTACCGTTTGTAATGAAATTTGTTCATTTCATAAGCAAGTAGAATCAAAATCGGCATGTGCATATCGAAATGCACAACAATTGAATTATTGGTGGAAAAATGAGCGATCCACAACCCTTACCAAGGGCATAGCAAGTTTAATGTTTTCATTGTAATCTTAAAATTATTGTAAGGAAGATATATTTTAAGGAGAAATAAAAATATAAAAGTTTAAAAAAATTGGTATTTATTTATTTCTAAAAATCTACAAACATCTACTTTTTTTCTTTTTCATTATGTTTTCTACATGTTTTTTGACAAGCTTATCATTATTTTTTAATTTTTTATGATTAAACATTGCAATACATTTGTCAAATGAAACACCACGTATCATATAATACAGAAAATATAATACAAAATATCCACACATGATAGAATGATTATCTTGAACTTGTACAGTATTTACAAAATAGAGTTTACAATTCCTTTGTAGGAACTGTTGAATTAGTTTAGGCACACCCTGTGCCAGAGAATCAAAATAGTATCCATGTTTATTGTTATTGATATAGATCGCTACCCAATGGCTACCAGGTAAATCAGACTTGTCCAAATTAATAATCAGTCCTACAGGGTGTTGAACAAGTATAGGTAAACGATCAATGGGATAAATTCCAGTCACATTTGCACCGGTAATACAGTCCTTTAGTAACACTTGTAATAATTGATCACTATACATGTTTATTAGTCTATTTCATCCTTACTTTCCTCCTCTTGTTTTATTTTTGATGGAACATACGTTGCACTATTTGGATTTACGTATAAAACATAACCATAGACTTTTAAGTATTCGGCATATAATAAAGCTTCACGCACACAACACTTAAATTGTCCAAATCTATGTTTTAAATAAGCACAAGAGTAAACATGAAATCCCAAGGAAGACGCTTTTGGGCACTGTAAATCTTCTAAATTCACAACAGTCCGTTCCAATAGTTGCTGCAGATAGTCCTGACGTGTTTTACCATAAGTATACAAGGTACAGGTATTAGCACAATATTGTTTCAATATAGTAGGTAACAATGAGTAATCTACATCGCCATTGTACCAGTCAATACCATAATCATGTTGTACTAGATGTTTATTCGAAAGTATGAGCGGCACACGTAATTCATGTAATGGATATGGTGGTTTAAAAATCCAGCTTTGTACAAAGGGGATATCAGGATTTACAATTGCAAGTTCCTTAATAATAATATGATCATCATTATCGTTGAACGCGGAGAAGTGAACAATAACCCTCATGGCACTCAAATGACGAAATTTTACATTGTATGATCAGTATATACATTCCTGTCTTTATCGATTTGAATGAGAGAGTCAAATTGAGCGTACACAATACATGTAATGGAATTTTGTAGAGGTTGAGAAAATGATAATTTTAAATTGACAGGGGAATCACGTATGACATCCCACGTAGAATCATCTAATGTTCCTGTTGGAGATAGAATGAACGGGTACAAAGTGTATCCATGTCGAAATTCTTCACGGGAAATTGTATGTGAATGATCTTGATAATATATACCGGTACCGGAAAACAGAGTGGAATATGTTTGAACATATAATCCATTTTCAAAATTAGGAGTGAGGGGTGTCGGTGGAAATGATTTTGAACCAACTTGTAATTGCAGTTTGTTAACGTTAAAATGTTGAAATTCAAAAGGATTTACATGTGGTTGACCATTAAATGCAGCGTTTGATACAAAACCTATAACAACACCTTTTGGTACTTTACCCAAAAATAAATTATCGAGATTATATGAACTTACTTCTGCGGGAATGGTATAGGTACGAGTTTCAACACGAGTAAGAGGTATGCTGGCCGGAATGTGTTCCATGCCAGCATTGATTTGCATAGCTAAGTCGGCAGCAATATCTAGACGCCGCACGTGAAGTGTTACGTCTTCAAGTTTGACTTTATATGCTGTATTTTCAGCAGACATTAAACAAAACGTATCTTTTGTACGATGTAATTTTACACGTAAGCTTACTTTATTAGGAAGCATACATCCCACACCGGCAATATCAGCATGGATACGGCCATACATATCGAATGATGCACTATTTCTAACATACTGGGCACGATTTGTAAATCCAGTATTTGCATTACCTAATACATTAAATTGGTTTGCAGTATCTTTATACCATAATCCCCCAGTTAAATGGGTTCGAGCGGCATCACTACCATAATTTAATAATGTTTCGATATAAGCACGGTACGGATATGAACCAGATGATGAACTAATTAATTTATCGTTTAATAAAACATCAACTTGACTAAATAACGAATGAAGAAAATTATTTACAGGTGCAACAATATCCGCCGCAACTAAATTTGTATTATCGTTTTTTGTAATTTTACATTTTACATAGAGATACAAGTATGCAGTGTGAATAAAATCACCAGTTTCACCAGGTACAACAAATTCAATTGGTCCTTCTGACGATAAAGTAGAAACCGGACGATATTCAACAGTGGAAGACGACTCAATAGCAGTTTGAGTCATTGGAATAGTAAACAAATCAAGTTCACTTGTACAACATTCAGGACTGCTTCCACTGAGTAAAGCCATGATTAACTAAATATATCACCGGAATATTTTCGATTACGTTTGACCGGAGGACCGAATTGTACAATAGCAGGAGCCTTACGTTTTCGTGGACGTCTCTTACCACTACCGGTTAACAACTGACTAAGTTTATTTGCAGCTTTAGTTTTTAATGTTTCTCCAGCTTCTTCTACGCGAGCACGAACGGATTCTTTAAATGGACGGTCTTCTAGTACATCACCTGCAACTTGTATTCCTGTTTGTAACGCTTGCCGGCCTACAGCTTTGGCACCTTGTTTTAATAAAGGCAATGCAAAACGAAATAAACCTTTAAAGAAACTACCAATCCCATGACCCCGTTGATAAACTGGACCTGAAAAGAAGGGAAGGCCACGTCCCCGCTGATAATACGTATGTTGCTTTTTCATTTTCCAGGAGAACGTTTAAAATGAAGTGTCACTGTCAATGTCCCGGAACGAAATGGTAAATTTCGTCCTGCGTGGTCCTTTAGTAGTATTTCAACACTGTTAAAGCAAAATTTAGAGAGTGGTATATAGTGAATATCTTGATATCGTAACGTTTGAACTTTTCCATAAGTCATATTGCCAACAGTTGCAATACGTAGTAAGGGAGCTTGCGTATCTCCCACCAATTGATATTCAATAAGATCAGTATACACAAAAATTTGAAAAGGATATCCAATATCTAAGTATGGTTGTTTAAATCCCTGTTTTTGAATAACGAGGTCATTTTTTTCATGAAAACCTAGTTGTATAGCCAAAGTAGGTGAAAGTGTTATAAATTCAACGTTTGGTTCAGAAGTAACATGAATAATATTGGAAGCGTTAAATCGTATAAATTCTGAAACTTTATTTAATTCTTCCAGTATGTGTTCAATGTTTGCATAATATCCAGGAGTAATTTTACTTTTCATAATTTCATGACCTTCTAATTTGTACCAAACGATATTTTCATCTTCGGTGACATTATGACACGTTAAAGGAATATGTATTTCACTTAATCCGACACACCAATCCGTATCTGTTAAACGTACAGTATTTTTCAAATTATTAATGAAATGGGTTGGACTATTTTTAGGATAAACGTCTGTACTTGCATTTGAAACCAGTGTAATGTAGAAACTGTCTTCGATGCTTTCAGAAATCATTTTCGTTTAAAGTGAAGTGTCAAGTTCGAAGTTCCAAAACGAAATGGTAAGTTTATACCGAGTTCATCTTTTAAGTTTACTTCTATCGTATCAAAATATTTCTTTTCAACTTTCACGTACTGCGGGTTATGAAATAAAATATTTTTGATTCGTCCATACCGCTCGTAAAATATACTAATTTTACGAAGTAAAGGTCCAATTTCTTCTTGTTGTTTTACAATATCCACACATACGTTAACTTCTGTTGGAATATTATAATCAAGGTTACAGGGATATTTTCCCTGAGGAGCCAGAAATTGTTCCCTATGTTGATCTTTTATATACACCACTGAATTATAAAAATTTGAATTTTCATTCATAAAACCGAGTATATGTTGTAAACCTTTTGTTATGTCTAGAATACACCGATCACGTGACCGGAAGGAATGTTGAATATACACTTGATTCTTAAAATAATTATATTTTATTATACGTACTTTCTCGGGAATTAGATTTAAGATGGCTTTAATGGATGCATAATATCCCTCTGTTACTTTAACAGGATATCGAATATATTCACCATCAATAA
The DNA here is from genome assembly GCF_964235325.1 of Thermobia domestica. NCBI lineage: Eukaryota > Metazoa > Arthropoda > Insecta > Zygentoma > Lepismatidae > Thermobia > Thermobia domestica. The sequence continues at coordinate 57,319,221 of NC_137456.1, read as the reverse complement.
ATGTATCGATTGTAATTTGTTCACTCGGACCAACATTATAAAAACTCCACGGTATATTAATTTGTGTTAAGCCCACAACCCACTCTCCGTCCGTTAAATCTATGGCCCTTGCAAGTTTTACTCGAAATGAGGATGTTGTATTATCAAAAAGTGTACTACTTGCATTGGAAGGTAACGTCACGTAAAAACCGTGTTTCAATGACGAATTCATTATGCAGACTGAATACTAGATACTCGAATCCACGAATTCATACTTTCTGGGTAGCCTAACCATTTTACGAAAACCCACCCCTTCTTACGTTGAAGAACTTTTTCAATTAAATAGGTCTTGTTTGAGCTTAGAAATATTTTTTGTAATTCTTCAGCATAAAATATTCCTTTAATTTCATCACCATTCCAGTCTTTTAATTTATAAGTTACAGGATTTGATTTTATACATTTATCAACGAGAAATATTTCTCTAGACCAATTTGGCAAATATCCTTTTTCAAGCTTATGTTTATATTTAGTAATACGAACATAATCTCCTGCTTGAAATTTACAAGTTAATTTCTTCTTGTGTACAGTCTTTCCGTACAGCGTATTCCACACTTGATTGATATTTGAATCATTTACTTCTGCGGGTGCCATTTTAATAGTTGAATGATAACTATGATTATAATTGTGTACAATTTGATCCAACACATCAATGTACCGATACGTATTTTCTGCAGTAAAATAACGATATATTTTACTTTTAATGGTACGAATTACTCTTTCTACTAACGCACATTTCATTTCCGAATGTACACTATAATGATTAATCCCAAAATCTTTAAACACTTTCTTTACATGGCGATTATAAAATTCTGACCCTAAATCAGTTTGAACGTGAACCAGTAATGGCACTTGGTTTAAAATTGAAGTTATTGCATTAGCCATTTCAGGCCCTTTCTTTGTTTTCACAGGAATGCAATACAAGTACCGCGAAAAAATGTCAATTGCACATAAAATATAGCGATATCCGTCATTATACTTTGCAATATTTTGCATGTCCGCCAAATCGCATTGTAATGTTTCATTAGGACCACTAACATAATATTGTTTCCTTGGAAATGTTTTTCGTATTGGAGCGTGCATTGTATATGCATCTTGTGATGCTAACCATTTTTTAATTTTCTCTCGGGATAATTTTGTTTTACGTTCTAATGTACTAACACTGGATAAAGATGCAGGATCTGAATACTTGTAATAGATTTTTGATAATTTTGTCATTTCTTATTTACATTTTATATTCTTTCCAATACCGAAATACGTTAGCTGCAATTGCGGGAGATACTGCAGTCGAAGAAGAATGCCGTTTTCGAATTTTACTGCCAGTCACTTTCGGGGTTGTAAAAGCAGGTGAAGGCGGTCCTGGTGTACGTGAACTAATAAACTCCCGAGGAACATTAATATCATCCAATAACGTTTTAAATGGCTGTAATCCTACTGGTTGTGTTGAATATTTTCGTGTACGAACGACATCATTTACTAAATCGATAATATTGGAACCGGGAATGATATTTCCATCGATAGTTACTGTACCTGTTTGATCCCACGAGATTTTCTGTGAATTAATGAGTTGTTTAAGTAATAAATCCGTTTTCCTTCGAAGTGTTTTTGGTACTGATTGTAATATATCGGGTACAAGAGTTAAAATACCACTATCTGTACGACTACTTGCATTTTCTGAGTCAACAATGGGTAGGGCAATAGGATTTTCCGGTGTGGGACTCGATTTATAATGTAAATATTGATGTAATACTTGCTGATACAATTTCCATTTTTTGTTCTCTACTCAAATCTGTACGTTGTAAGATTTCGCTCATATCTTTATCTAGTCTTGATTGATATGCTTCATGCGTCTTTAAATTAGATTGTATTCTATGAAGTGCATTTTCTGGAACTAATAGCATTTTACGTAATTCCGACATGTTATCTTCCAAAAATTGTTGAGGCTAAGGCACCAATGAGTGGCCCGAGAATTAATGGAAGTAATGCACCACCTTTCTGTAGTAATAATTTCTTTTTCTTTTTAAGAGAAAGTTTTGAGGAGAGAGCACGTAAGATCTTCTTATGTCTACGGAGCCTTTGCTTCTGAATTAATGATATGGGGATATTTCCTTTTATAGTATTTTTTGCTACTTGTGATATGGTACGAATCAAATCACCCGGTGCGTTTTGAAGAATAACTTTCCGATCGGATGGCTTGCATTTCGCAAGCGTGCAGAGCGTATTGTAATGATGTTTTACCTTCAACATCTTGATGCTAACTAAACATAAAACGGTGTGGCAGCGTTTTTAACACTACTGTACACATGCATTATTTCTCCGGGAAATATATTTGTTCTCAGTCGTAGGGCATCATGTGTTTGTTGTGTAAGGTCAAACAATAAATACGTGTGTGGTTTTTGTGTAATTTCCTCAAAGACATTCACGAGTTGTTTGCTTTCACGAGGCATAATTTGTCTTGCTAAATATTCAATTTGTAACTTATCACGTGGATTCTTAAATACCACTATATAATGTGCATTTAAACTAATATCTCGAGCATGCCGGTTTTTTGGAAATAAATTTTGAACAATAAATATTACGGTTAATTTCTTGTGGTGAGCGTACTTGGTAAATAATTTGGCCACATCGTCATTTGTTTCTGACATTAAATCATCTAATATGAGTAATGAATTTTCACTTATATCAAAAGTATTTATATCGGGGATTCTTTCCAGAAAACGTATTTTTGCATCAACGTCCAAGTTTGGTATAACTGCGCCATAACACCATACAATTTCTTTAAAGGAAACATTAAACATATCATTTCTTTCTTTGATTAATCGATTCACAAAGTGAGTTTTACCAGCACGGGAAGGACCAGCTATGAGAATAGTGCACGGATGTTTAAAACGTAACATCTTCGTTGCAAATGACACAATGTGATAGAAACTCTGCTTTTTATTCCCCAAAAAACGAGTCTCTGGCCAATCATTTATGAGATCTATAGCCATACGGAACAGTAACACTTCTTGGTACGTCAGTCACAATGTCAGCGTCTATTCGTCTGCGTTTACTGGTCACCATTCGATGTGTCTTTAGTTCTCTTCGAGAAAAGATGCGCAAATCTGGTTTCCGAACAATTTTGGATGGCATTTCGATTACAGTTGCCTCCCGATTCCCCGTCACTAAATCATAAAAACTATCAAAATTAATTTTATCACTTGTTCTGTGATTTAATGTTATTCCACGTATTTTATAGACATATTTCATTTCCCCACTAGCATTGCGTAAAGCGTAGGCGTAATTCTTTGCACCTAATGCTATTACTTTACGTATTTCCCAACCTTCGGGAACTTCATTTGTTAACCCACCCAAATACGAACTTAATTTTAATGGGAGTTGCTCATCTTTTCTTTGTATAAACATGATACTGTCCGTATCGCAATAGATTACATTCTGTTCTCCAACACTTGTTAGTAGATCATACAGCCACAGTCGTGCCCATGATGTTATAAATGATGCCAGCACAACATTTGAAAATGCTAATGGGATATTTTCACTCTCACAGTCTTTATATTGAACAATTAAATGAGTTTCACCAACTGGTGTTACAGCTTGAATTTCATATTTAGGATCTGTTAAAATTTTTAAAAAATCCTCTGCTGTATCAACCATTGTGCACTGTGAAAGGTCTGTTCTTTGTCCCCATTTCCCGTACAGTGAATTCAAAAACAGTTTCGCTGTACTGCGCAGGCCTGGATTATATTCTATGTTCTCATAATTTAACTGTATTCCCTCATGCATGAAATATTCTTGAATGTACTTTTCCTGCTCTTCTTTTGTAGTGCATTCTGCAGGAAAGCCTGAAGCTTCTTGTTTCATTTGTAAAAAGGATTTCACATATGACCCAAATAATCCTTCACAAACATCTTTTTCCGGGACTAATAAATCAAACTCCCATATTTCATGAATTTCAATTAGCTCATACCCATTGTCTAATGCTTTGTGCAGTTCGGGGGTACAAAACGTACCGGTAATGATACGTTCAAGATCTATGTGCGTACATTCATCATCATTTTGTTCATCCATGCACGATTTACACAATCCAAAGATTAATCTTCCTCCCGTAACATAAGGGAGGATTGGAAAATATAAATCGGAGGGTGGAAGAACACTGCATTTTACAAGTCCATGAATGTTTCGCACATTGGGGAAATTGGGGCCATTGTGTACTTTAGGTACATTCACAGGCATGCCTCGTTTACACATTGTTGCGGGATAAAGCGAGGTGACATCTACGTAAACTACGTATTCGTCCTCTGCACAGTCTACATATAACTTAAAATTTTCTGTTCTACCTCCTTGATAGGCAGATTTCGGAATGAGAGGATCACGAATATGTTTGCACCGTTGTTCGAGGATCTTCTGTATATGTTTATCACGTTTTACCATTGCATCCCATTCACATTCCCAAATTTCTATTAAATTATAACCTAATTTTTTCAAATAGTTGCGGCAGTGCACTGTTTGTTCGTATCTCTTTTCAAAAGTGTTGTACGCACCATTTTCTTTGCATAAAATGCTATTTCTATTATCTTTATAACAGCTTTTACAGGAATGCCAGTAACATCCCATGAACTGGTATATAGTGTTTGTTTTAGCGTCAAAACCATCGACTTTATATCTGCCAAACCGTTCCTCCAACGCATTATTCGAAGTAACAATAGATCTCTTTGTTACATGTTCCATATACTTCAACCATTTTAATGCTTTAATACTCTGTTGTTGAGTAAGTTGGAACCCGTTTGGAGGAATAACTGGAATTGTGTTTTCAATCAGGTGATGACATCGGTACGTCAACATTGCTAGACTAGCGATCGTCGTGCTGGAAATAAAACATTGAATACCATTTGTTTTCTCTTCAATCATGGAGGTAAATTTAATTACTGCCTCCGCCAATATACGCACATCGTTCCGGCAGTATTCCAACAATTCTTTCTGAAAATCAAAAATATCACCATTCCGTACTCGCTCTTCATGCCACAGCATAAGTTCTGCCCGGTCTGCCGTACTACGTGAGTCCGGGTCATAATAATGCAATGCCGGCCATTCTCCAACATAATTTTGATGTTCCTCTGTATTAAAGAGGTATGGAAAATCTCCTTTTTTCAATTCAACATTCAATCCTAAGGTTTTCGGTAATTTGGATAATTTTACACCAAGATAAAGAAAAGTGTCCCGAAAATAAAAACGATTACTAATACTAATTTGAAATATCTTTTGGCCGTGCATAAGAACATGTGGAGTTATTTTTTGTTTCTCAATAAGTGTGCGAACACAAAATAGACCATCATATCGCGAATTATTGTGAGCAAGTGCCACAATGATCTGATACTCTGGCCTTTCCATAAGCACATGTTCAATAAACGCCTCCATGGTTGTGAAAGAAAACATACGGTTCCCGGATATTTTATCTCCGCACTTGAAACACAAACTATCTACTCCTGTATTTATGCAGTGGAAACATACATTCAAACAACAACATAAATTTACAGCATGCTCCTTTTCACCTTTCTCATTTGGTGCTAATAGCATGGTTTCCACATCAAATATAATATACAAAAACCGTTCAGTGCGTTTTAGCTTACACTTTTGAACGAAACATCGATGGCCAACAGTTACGTGCACTTTACAAAGACTACAATAGTAGTCGCCGCATACATGAGCTGATTTTCTTTTTCTCACATCGTAAATTACACCACATGCGTTACACAATTTCACGTAATCACATGTGGATTTCTTTACTTTATTTAGTGTTAAATGGTTATTAAAGCAAGTGCCTTCAGCAAAGTTTCTATTACATTGTGTACAATGTACCAATTTCGCGTTAGTTTCTTTACTATGAGAATGTTCACAGTACGAACATCTCATCAGACACTGATGAGTCGTACCTGATGCATTATATCCTTCCAAGCACGAAAAGCAAAAACTTGTCTTGCCCATAAACGAAGTAATATTCTTAATGGGTTGAAAGTGGCCCACAGTATCCCCTCTCTGATACAAAATAAATATCTTTTTTTCTGCATTTATTCCTGGGTAGCGTACCACAGGTGTTCTGGAATTTTCCGGTAATTCATATACTACAATTTGATAATTCTTTTTCACTAAATAATTTTGAAAACCAACCACATCTTCCAAATCAAATCCCTGTTTCCGTTCAACGTACATTTTCGCATCGTTACACAATTTTTGTGCTTTATTTTGCCAAGTTTTGCGTGTAGGCAAGGTCATAACATATAGTGCATCCTTACTCTGTTCATGTTTCGTAATCCAATATACTATGGATTTTGGCAGACAAAGAAAATCACTAGCTTTTGTGGCCACCACATGATCCTTGAAAAACATACTCATTTCTGCATACTTTCTTACCGCTGCTCGTTTAGGTATACCCTGTCCGTGTAATCCATCAACGATGTCAAACCGGAATTCTAATTGATTTCCTAAAAGAAATGATTCATTGCTATTTAATACGTTTTCCACCGTTCTAAGAACCACATCGGTATTCAAATTTTGACGTTTTCGCCATGGAACAAACACTTCTTTATTCAAGAGATTTCTGTCGGAATTTATTCTTAAACCGACAAAATCGTGGGGACGTGTATCCCTCAGAACGGTAGAAAGCGCATAATCCATCATGGACGTAATATAATCCATGGGATTTGTAATTATATGTTGTACAGTTGGTTTTACAATAATTTCCACCCCTTTCATATTGAAACGCGGGTACTCTCTCACATGTCTCCCCACAATTTCAAACATATTACACTCTCTTTCATTTCCTCCATACCCTCGCAATGGAGGGTGCTGAGAAGTTGTGGGTCGCATATCTTCTGAATAATGTGCATTATTCAGACGATCAACACGCGCATTTTCTTCCTCAATTTCTTGCAATTTTTGCCACAACATCTCTGTAAAGTCAGTTTCGGAATTTTGAATTTCTACTGGTTCATCCAAATTAATTTCATTTAATAGTGCCCAATCAATATGTAATAAGTCATCATCATCATTATGTTCTGATTGAACATTTTCACGATTTCCCGTAAATGAAAAGAACGCGGATACACTTTTGTCACTCACTCGCTCTAACTGCCCCTTCTCAGAGGCCATATAATTTAAATATGACATAAATGCCGCATCATACAGTCGATCTTCACGGAAAAATCCGTGGTCAAAAAGCTCTATAATATCCGCTGCTGAGCGAACATTATTCAGAACGATATATTGATTATTTTTATAATATAGGTACAAAAGCGATAGTAGATCACTTACAATTTCAGACGATCCAACATACCCTGCTGCTTGCAGGTCCACTACTTGTTGCCACGTATGTAAAACACGTTCAGCACTATCCAAGCCTCTCAGTCTTCCCTGGAAAATGGTTTCATCAATCACGTTAAATTCCTCGAAGTAAAACTCCATTTTTTTCTGTAAATACAAGACAAAAAAAGTGCAATCAATATATGTATACAATGACTAAAAAACCTGAAAACAAACAAAATTTTGAAAATAATAATAATAATAATATTAATAATAATAATAATAATAATAATAATAATAATAATAATAATAATAATAATAATAATAATAATAATAATAATAATACTTACCGAATAATAGTTTATCTCTGTTTAAGTGATAATCCAATTGAAATCCACGTCTTTCGTGCTCTCTACTTTTTTCACGATTCTATCACTTATTTGCTTCAGCACCTAAAACAGAAAAGAAAAAAAAAATGCAATTAGTTACCGTATTACGACTTTTCAAATTACAAAATATAATATTCAACGTAACACTAACGCTCAACCATATTGGCTTTGCATGTAAAAGAGCCACGGTTCGATTCCTGGGGCGCATTCTGTTAACTACCTATCCAATATAAGATTGTAAAATATACCATTTATAACTGAAAAAAGTCTACAGTGCAAGCAAGCGTACGGTTCTCCACGTGGGATAGCCCTGGTTCGAGTTCCGGCAGTATCATGGCTCCCTACTCAATAAAACTTCCCATATACTTTCTAAATACCAGTTATATCTTACACAATTCATAGCTACATATAAGTAACAATATCTGCTAAGCAAAATGTTTATCGTACGGCTTTTCACGTGGACAAGCCCTGGTTCGATTCCCGGGGGCGCATTCTGCTAACTTCCTGTACAATATAATTTATATATACCTGTTATGTCATACACAATTCATAGCTATGTATAAGTAATAAGTTCACACTGCAAGCATACAATTTAGCGTACGGTTCTCCAAATGGGAGAATACTCATTCGATTCCCGGTGCAATCATTAATGTTGATTCCCTACATATTACATTATACTATATCTTAGTCAAGTTATAATTCCATAAAAGTACACCGAGTCATATCATTTTTTCAATGCCGGAAAATCCGCAATCAATTCCCGATAAAACCAAACAGTTCCGTCCCCCTTATACTCCAAACAATTACAATATGTCCCTTTCCCATATAAAAAATAAACAAGTATAATACAAGAAAACTACAACGTTAGTACTTACCAATCTTCCAATCTCTCCTAGTAATAAAATATCTTCTTCGCAAAGTTAACACTTGATGTTCTTGGTGCCCTCTTCTTTCTAAATGTACACATCATGCAAATGCATCAGTATTTATATGCCCTTCAATCTTTCCAGAAGTTTCGAGTGTGTTCTTTCCCCTATTCCAACAATAATAAATTAAAAAAAGATCTGGAAGTTTTCCAGTGCTTTCTTTCACTCATACCAACGATCCAAATTTCTAGAAAATTCTCCAGCAGCAGCTGTCGCGTTACTTGTGCTGAATATTAATGAATTACCTTGTTCTACGTGTGTGATCTGCATATTTTATTTCCGAAAGGTTTTTTCTGTATTCTGCTTGTCCCATTAACATTTCTTTTGACCGGAAACATTTATTATATGTCATGTTACCTCCGGATACACCTGCATACATTATGTGTCATTAGTATGCGGGGAAAAAGGGTGTATCCATTTTTTTAAAACGTGCATTACCAAGTGCTACCATGTCAGAAAAGTACACACTCATGAATATTCATGATTGTCGATAACTGTATACGAATCTACTTGAGCCAAAACCCAGACTATGACAGGTTTATCATGAGTTTACTAACTTTTAAAAATATAAACAATAGCTTAAATTATTTTTTGTTACTCAAAAACACTGGGGACCTAGGCTCCCCGGTTCCGGCCACTGTTTATAATAACTTTGCAGCATGTTTATTTACCTTCTTAAAACAATATTTCCGCTTTAAAACTATGGCTGTCTTGTGGTTAGCGTTAAAATAAATGGTTAGCGTTATTGCTCTGAGTGTGGAAGATTCGGATTTGAATCTCGAAGCAAGTTCATGTGGAGTTGGTTATCCTATCGGTCACATTTACATATCTCTATAGTCAAGATGAAGAACGTTAAACCACAAAACAATCGACCTACATCATTATAATACCAAATGCTTTTCTAAGTGCTAAAATTGTAACGTGAGATAACAGGATATTTGAGATATCATTATGAGGTTTTCGAATGTGAAACAATTACAAGTATCGATCAAATTCGATTGCTAGTCACGTTCGATTTTGCATATCTGCATCAATTGTTGCAGGTACTCGTTTCACGTTATTTAAATTCTGAATCTTATTCAACTCACAATATCCTTAACATAGCCTGAGAAAAAAAAATCCTCCAAACAGATTTTGCTGGATAAACAAAGAAATTTAGTTTGGATTTTTTTTTTTTTAATTTATCGTTAAAGTACCATTAAGGCATCTTTGAAAACAGAGTACTCGTAAATGACTACAATAAAATGTCAAAGACTTCTACATGAAAAATACTGATATGACAAAACAGAATTGTACAGATAATTATGGGACACCCTGTCTACAAACAGTCTACTCAAACACCACACTTCAAGCTGAGTTAATCCCTCACTGTCACATATGGCAAGACAACACGGAAGGACGTTGTGGATTCAGGCTATCTTTAAGCGCATCGTAATGAACAACTTTCCATTTTAGGAAACTGCGATACGAAAAGACTTTCTGGTTTCGGCTTTGCATAAAAGCTGCTGCTACTAGCTTTTCTACCAAAGACTACTCTTCAATTTATTTGTTCTTGCATTTGCAAGATGAGTATTTATGTTCAAAAGAACATTCTAAACATTTGCCTCCTCACAAGCACAAATTATATACATATTTTGTGTTTTAAAAAAATATTCGTTCGTAGGATTTGCAAGGCAAAAGCATGCTAGGTTTAGCATTGTTATATGATTTTGTATACTTCATATGTCAACGAAGTATTTTCTTAGAAAGATCAATATACTGTATGTTATAGGTTCTGTGTATAAGAGACTTATTTTTAAACATAGATGCAACAAATTCTTATACAAATAACATCAGGCAACAAATTAACGTTGAAGGAAAGAGAGAAGTATCTATTTAGAAAGGAATCAGACAAGGATATCTACCCACTGTTACCAATTTTATATTGAAAAATCCATTAAATAAATCAATCCCGAGTCCGAAGCAGATTTCCGCCTCCATACCCTCTTACAGAAGTGAATAATACCCTGGACATATTGTACTTGTTACTGCTCACGACCTCCATGACTCCATTCCATGTCGCATTAGAGTTGTTCTGAGGGTAAAAGGTGGTCCAACGCGATATTAAACTGTGGTAAGTTTCACTTTTTTCTGATGTTTCAATTTTATGTGTACATGTCTTATCAGTTGCATAATATTCATCTGATAAACATGATAAACAGAATAATAAGTTGGTCCCTAACAGTACCTGACTAATAAGTTGGTGTCACTTCTTTGTCCTATCCCACCTTCCTAGTTTTTTCTGTAACTGTCAATTTTATATATCAATTACCTTCGAGACCACGTAAGTTGGAAGACCAGAAAATGTAAGGTTATTTTAGCTTCTGGTAAAATGGAATGTCCAGATGTTGTGTACTAAGGAATCATGCACTGAGCAATTTGTTTCAAAGCTATCTAAGAATTGCATCACGACCAACATTTCTGTATGTTTTTATTGTTGTTGTTTTTTCTTACAATGGAAACAGCAAATTTTCACATTCATACTCACACAATTACCTGTACAGCATTGTGTGTTTTTCTTCTTTCTTGAGAAAAGGACAATTGCCTCAAAAGATTAAACTTTATGATAAATCCCTGAAACTGTGAGGATTATCTCGAACAAATAAAAGAATAGTAAACAAATGTATTTTGAATTAAGTTCTCTTTCTCAAACAGCAGGGATCCCGCATTCCTCGTTTCCCCATCCTTTCTATCACACGCTTTTACTTCATTTTCTCATTCAAAGCTTCCTACTAATGTTATTTATACTCCAAATTATTCTTATAATGTTCGAGGACGTCATCACAAAAACCATTGTACGTGTTAAGAACAATAAAGTTCACTTAAAAACAATTGTGAAAACATGATTTTCAACAAGTTATCTATCAAGAGGCTATGTATATGCGGCATAAAAAAGAGGAACGGGGAAGAAACAGTAACGTTTGCCCACCTAACACGTTTCTTTCAATATATTTCCTCATATCGTTAAAAAGGAAGGTCAGAAATTCAGGAAAAAGAATTCTTTACTTCCATTCTGTGGTTGGTTATTCCAAGTAACAGTCCAAGCTTTCTCACTAAACAGGTATCTAAATCAGCGATTGTTTTTGTTAACCAACTTACTTTCATATACGAACATCACGCTCTATAATTTTCCTGGGAGGGCAATTATGAAAAAGACAGGCCATTATAGACACATTTGTTTTCTACTTCGCGATAAGCAAGCCCGTTTGTTGTATTTACATTAACATGCCTTTTCTTTTGCGTCACTTCCTGTCAGAAGTAACCAAACAAGTGACATCCCGTCGAATTCCTTCACAGTTACAGCAGACAGGTTGCTAGTTACGCCAATGCGGTGTTAGGTGAAAACATTCATTCATTCATTGTGCAACGATCATTATATTGTCAGTAGTTTGGAATTACCCTACAAACTGAAAGTACTCTTACGAACAAAAAAGAAAATGATTATGCGGGTTTATTCAGCTTTCTTTTATTTATATTATCCTTATATCTATTTACTTAGTACTTTATAAGTGCACAGAATATTTCTAATAACATTCTGAAAGAACGGGGAATTAAAGCATCCTCTTTTCTTTTTAAGCTTAACGTTTCACGATTATACTCCTATGTTATATTAAGGAAGATGATGATAATACCGAGCGAAGTAGCTCAAATGTTAGAGCATTGGCTTCGCATTCGGGAGGCTGTGGGTTCGATTCCCGGTGTCGAACATTCTGACTGGTGTGTCTTCCAGGTTTTTCCTCGGTCCTACCAAGCAAATGCCGGGATGGTAACTACTAAACAGCCTCTGGCCGAAACCCTCCTAAATCCTTTCCATTGTTCTTGTTAGATATCCAGGATAAAATGGTCTCTGAGCTGTATCTCGTGATTGTTAAAAATACATAAATAAAAAATGAACGAAATGGTAGAATGAAGAGTGGGAGGGAACAGGAGAACTCCAAGAAAGCCCACATACATAGCGTCTGTCTACCACACAGTCTACGCAGAGCAAGCTGGGATCAAACTAGGGACTCTACACACAAAAAATATATTTTAATGCCTTACAATTGTATATTTGAACGTGAAAAAATTAACATTTCGTTTTAATTTGACTATTTCTTTTAAAATTTAATTTGGTCTATATCTGTCATATCTTTTATTCTTAATTATTTGCGTGGAAGGCAAAAAAAAAAAAATGGAAACCGTTTTTGTAACGAATGTTTGCCGCTAGGAATCGAACTCTGTACTTCCTATTTTCGCAGTAAAAACACTACATGATGTATCACAATTCAGAATAAATATTTTAGTTCGTATTACATTCTGAGTGTCGACAATACCTATGCCACAAAAATGCAATAGGTATATAATCACACATTTTATTATATGAGGACGAACGGGAAAGCTGGCTGGTCGGTTTGGAGTTTAACGTTTGATTCAGTACCTTAGTTACATAGCATGTGTGCTTACAAAATAATATACAGAATAAGAACTACATACACTTCCATTGGGAAGCGAATTCGGGTCTTCCAAGTAAAAGGCACATACGTACATTAACCATATAGCCACAATACGGAACGTTAACTAACGTACATTAATATTTTTAGAATGTAGAAGTATAGTTTAAACATTATGAGGAAATAAGGACTTGTATATACTTCAATACGTATAATATAATTAATATAAAATTATAAATAGCATTACAATATAAATTATGCATTTCAAACATGTATTTGAAATTTGGCTCCAAAACTTGTTGAGCATTACATATAAAATAATTGCGATACATCAAAATAGAGCATATTGTGTGGTTTTCCCATTTACAGGATAGTTATGAATTATCCACATTGGAGCAACTTTTTTAATTAAATACGTATTTATATTAAATTTTACATTATAAACTGACTAAACAGTTTCTTCAACGAGTTTTAAAAACATTGGAAACATCTTGTCAGTGTCATCAATGTATTGCTACAGAAGTAAAAGTAACTTGTAAATATCAGGTGCTATTTCGGTAACTTATCATGTGTGGTTATAATTTGATTCTATATACAATAATATTCTATTCCACTGCCACTGAACAACCAATGTTTATATTAACATTGTAGTTTTGCTTGATACCACAATCGGTATAAAACTATCAGTAGAAATTACTTATCATCCACTAAGACACTCATTTTGCGAATATAATACGTTTTGCAATTTCCCGAATGTTTTTTGCTTTTATTTTAAATTCCAAAATCAGAGTATATGAATTAAAAATGCGAAGTATTAAAAATGAATATTCATTTACCACTCATTAGTGATTAATGAATATATTAATAAATATATACCAGTTAGCCGTTATATGGCCTATTTGAATTTAAAATTATATCACTGAATATTCAAAATTGAGATATTTTGAATGAAAGTAAGTTAAACTTTGATTTGTGTTCAATTCATAAATGTTTTTTAAAAAAATGCTGTATTATAGACGCAGATATTAAATAAATAGAGCACAATAATTTAAAAACCGATTGCGATTTATCATGACTTCAAACAAACAGATAAGAAAGGTACTTCAATTTCAAAGAAATAGAATATATATATATATATATATATATATATATATATATATATATATATATATATATTAATATACAAGTATACACCTCTGTATTTTTAATCAATTATATAATATAATAACACTTATCTATCAAGTATCATCTTGGATCTTACAGATACGAAGTCACCAAAGCCGTAACAGAATTTCCTTATTTGATATGCTTCGTTTCACATCTAAGTCATCCTGATAGTTACTTACAACGTTGTAAGGCTAACGGGTTACAACTAAAAATCTGCACAAAATGTGAGGTAAGATAAAAGCAACCAGATGACAAATGAAAACTATGTTTTAACGTTTATTTACAGTATATACATAGGAAGAAAAGAAAATGCTAATGACACATTGCAAATGGTCCGTGATCAGCTACAGTCCGCAAACATGTTGGAATAGACGCACAGGCTGTTTGGACGCCAGTTGGGTCAATTTCTTTTAAACATTTGCGTATTCTTCTTTGAAGCTGCTGAACAGTTTTTGCCTTCCAATTATGTTTGTACACCTTGTCACTCAATTGTTAAAAAAATCTTCGATTGGGCGGCACTGGGACAAGTTAGTTGGATTTTTAGTTTTGGGCACAAAAGAGGTGTTTTGGGACATGAGGTACTCCTGAGTCTTTCTCGCATAATGAGAGCTGGCTTTGTCAGGCCAGAAAATAAAATTATTGTCAGAATGATTATTTCGTATAAGGGGAACTAAGATCTTTTGAAGACATTGCTTCACGTACTCATCTTGATTGATTGCTAACCCACTAGGCTTGAAATATGGCTGCGACACACCTTTGTCCGATACAACTAAATGAAACATCACTTTGCTTTCAAATTTCTGTTTGCCTTTATATTTTACATTAGAAGGAGTGTGTTGCTTGTCTGAGAATAGTAAATGCCATTTCCGGGCATTTAGGATTTAGAAAGGCTAAAGTAATTTCCATCATCCAAAACAAAAGATTTTCCTTTGTAATTTCTGACCATCCAACGAAAATTTGATTTCACAGTTTTTATTTGCGTGTCTGTATAAGATGGAGCTTTTTCCTTTTTGCATGCTTTTATTCCCATTGATTTTAATGTTCTAGATATATATTGTTATCAACAGTGAAATGTTTTCGCTGCGTCGTTCTGACTAATGTTGTCTTTCTTGTCAAACATTCTTTTCAGTCTTTGTTTATTTTTATTCGTCATAATTGCTGCCTTTCAAACACTTCCTGCGTTTCTTTCTATTGTTCCGGATTTAAGTATCGCATAAATTGATCTTTTTGGCACACCTTCAGCAGCAAAGTGTTTCACAAAATATGATTTCCCCAATTCATGATGTTTTTCATGGAAATTTACAATGCGCGCACGGAGGACTTCTTCCTTTGACGCCATTTTCTACCAGTTACTTCGCATCTGGTAGAAAGCAAACATATTGTGAATTAGACAAAGAGTGTACTATCAACATACCAAAGAATAGAGATGACTGTGTCAATAGGTTTTATTTTATGAATCGGCACATTTTGTGCAGATTTTTAGTTGTAACCCGTTATATCAGAGTGCATGTCTGTACTGTAAATCTTAACTTTTTCCACGTTTATTATACCACAAGAAAAACAAATAATAAGATAAAATATTAGCTTTATCGAAATTGACCCAGTGATGTGTGTATATATGTAAAACACAAAGCCATGAAACATTTAAAATAATCGGTGCACTGCTCCTCAACCAGGACGTCCAAGGACAAGAGAAGGAAAATAAACTAACCCCGCCAAGTCCACTCACTACAGTTATCAGTCACAATCAACTGTGTCCGTGTGTTACGAATTCTCCGTAAGACGCTAAAAATGCAGACTACGAATTTCAGTTGCACCGTGACCTCTGCAAAAACAGGTGCCATTCGTCTTGATTCTGTACTAAAATGCAAGGGAATGTGAAATTGACGGCTTCACAAACTCGTTCATTTTAGACTTCTAAACTGTGATATGAAAAAGTTTCGGAAGCCTTATAGAACGGTTTTGTCAGTCCGTCCGTCTGCCGACAGGTATCAGAGTAAAAACAGTACGAAAAAAATCGAAATGCAGTTTCTTGCAATTAATTAAGCTTTCCAAGAATAGGTTCTATATTCTCAATTCATCCTCTATTCAAACCGGAAGTGGTTTAAATTAATATATCCAGTTTCAATATTTATCGCTATTAAACAAAAATGGTAATATATATAGCGATAACTCGTTTCCTAGAATCGATTCACGATGTCAAGCAGACATGCCATCTCAACCCGCAATACTCACCCAAAACCGGAAGTGGTTCAACATTACTACTACTTCCAGCTTCAGTACTGATTTCCACAGAGTAAAAACGTTAAAACCTATCGAGATGCGATTTTCTGCAGTCGATTCAGAATAGATTCCAGCTTCTCCATTAACTTTCTATTAAAACCGGATGTGGTTCAAATTAGCCACTGTTTTAACATTTATCGCCATAGAATGAGAACGGTAACGAATAGCGACAAGCTTTTTTTTTTTTTTTTTACCTGCATACGATTAATATAAGGGCCATGACAATGACAACCCGCAACATTCTACCAAAATCGAAAATGGTTCAAATTTACTACTTCTACTTGCAAAACTGATTTCTGTAGAGCAAAAAACGGTAAGATATATCGACATGAAGTTTTTTTTTCAATCGATTCAACTTCTCCAGAGTTAACCGTCTATTCAATCTGGAATCGGTTCAAATTAACTATTTCTGATTTCAACCTTTATCGCCATATAGAAAGTCTCAATTCTACGTTCCACGGTTATACAAAATAAGCTAAAGGAGAAGGTGATGATAAAAAATGAATGAAATGATGGAATGAAGAACGTGGTAGAAAATGGGAAAATCACGAGAAAACTCACACACACAGTTTTTCGCCATAGAACAAAAACACTAAGACACAGCGTGTAATGGCTTTCTGATATGGATTGAGCGTCAGAGGAACAGGTTGTATCTTTGATCTTATTAATCTATTAAAATCAGTTGTTATATTGATGTACTACTTCAAGTTTGAGTACTGAATGCCGATAGTTCGGAAGTCTACTATAGTTTCACACTGTGAAACGAAACTCACTTGTTTAACCACGAAACCACTTTGAAACTTTCTGAAAATAATAATAATAATAATCGAAAGGTGCATCTGGGGATCAAAAATCCCCATGAATACAGACAGCATGTGCCAAATTCACCTAAAATGACTGTCTTTATGTAATTCCGAAAGAAAAGATGATGTGGGGCATTTTATTTCTTCATTTATTTCAAGAGCCCATCGTCACTGAAATTAATTACTTGAATATCCGTGAAATCTAGCAGATGCCACAGTTGAAGCTAAACAGAGATGATTATATGACAGCTGTCCAGTTTACCCCATACAAACATACGATAGAAACTCAATCGAAATTTACCGAGTAAATGGATAAGAAGCACAAGATGATGACGCGTTAGTGCGGTAACCACCCCGGTTTCTGGATTCAACACCCTGTAACTTTTTCTTTTATATGGCGGCGTCCCTTTTCAACAATGAATGTGGACCTACAGTTTAAGATAGAATCGGAACCACCGCAGTGCATTCAGATTTCAAGACCTCTTCCTCGGGAATCAAACCCGGAACCCCGTGCACCAAAGCACGCATGCTAGCAACCAGACTACCGGGAAGGGCTACATCACTAAAGATGGACATACTGAGAACATGTGAAAATAAATAAACTTGGTGAGTGTACTTCTATTTCATCATGATATAATCTGATGTTCACTGTGCAACGTTATCACTTTCAGTAGAACTCATGTGGCAGATATATTTAAACAGTTCTGTCCGAGTTAAAATGTTTCAAACCCCAGCCACTAATATCAACACCAATAACCTTTTTTTTTTTTTTTAAAAAAAAAAAGGGGGGGTCTTGTTTTGATTCCTTCAGAATTGAATTTAGAGGTAACAGAAAGAATAAAATCAAGTCTTGCACTTTACATAACAGTGTAAATTTTAGTACTTTAAAAAGTACTAAACAAAGGAATTGCCGGTAGTGTATATTAAATATTACTATAGTGGATAATCTGACAGCCCATCATCTTTCGTCATGGTAGTCTAAATTTCCCAGTAATAAACACACACACACAATATATATATATATATATATATATATATATATATATATATATATATATAATCGATGTTTCTAGTACTTTCCAAATATTAGAGCATCACTTAACATTTGTAAATATAGTTGACTCTAAACATAACGAAATTATATGCCTATGCAGAAGCTTTACTACATGATTAGTGATAGGAGTACTTCTGAAATACTTTATATCAAAATACAAAACAGAGACTGCAATGTTGGAATTAACAAGAACCAAATTCAATGTGTTTTTTTTCCCTAACTTTACCCGTAGTACTCTTTTTCCTTCGAAAGAAGAAGAAAAAAACATGCTTTCAGGATCTTAAGGTGGATCGCTAGGTGTTCTCGGTGATATGCTAAACACTGCTTGGATAGTGCGGCGTTGCTACTACAGATACAACGTATTGGAAGAATAATGATCGAATCTCAAATAAACACCTTGTTATATTCCCACGCGAGAACTGAGTTTTAACTTTCTGCACTGTTACAATCTTATCAACACGGCAATATTGCATTTGTGTTTTTATTTTATTTACAGAGCTAGCAGAGATATGAGCTTTTTATCACACAATGCTGTTTTAGAAACAACTGCTGAGTGTTATGGCTAGCAACGCAATCTACACTTGCTATAAACGCTTTGGTTTATATTATATCATTATCCAAGGAATTAAAATGTACTTCTGGTCCTTCCACGTTGGTGAAGACATACAGTCATTCATTCACTATTATAGTATTATACTTATCCGGCTGATTGCAACATCTAAGCCGTCACTTGTTAAATTGAATGAGGTTTTCCAGAGCTTAATTATACTAAATCAACAGCCACATGATGTTTTCCTAAATGTTATTTCAAGTAAATTCTAATAATTCTTTTTTCTCATGTTGTTTCTCTCGAAACAATAAACAAAAAGCAAAATGTAAATGTGAAGAACACAGTATTTTCATCAATTTGAAGTTACACAATCATGTTCGATAGTGACTTTCGAAAAGAAACCGCAAATTTTACTTAAGTTTCATCTTTATATTAAAAAAAAAAAAAGTTATGCTGCGGTTTCGATTTAAGGTCTTACAAAAATTAATTTTTGCAACATTTAAATTATATAGGGTGTTTCAAAACAACACCGACAACGTTTGGGAGGTGATTCCTGGCAAGATATATATATATATATATATATATATATATATATATATATATATATATATATATATATATATATATATATATATATATATATATATATAAATGAACTTTGAAGGTCCATAGCTCCAAAGCTATGGGACCTACAGTAGTCGGGTCAAGACTTCACTTAGGAACTTGTATGTGCCCTATCCAAAAATGCATGGTTCAGAATCCTAAGACACTCACGAAGCAATTTTTATAGAGGGAGTTTTGCTACTGGTAATAATTTGAAGTACTCTCAAATTACCTCTATAAAAATTGTTGCGGAAGTACCGTTGGATTCCCAAACATGGATATTTGGATCAGGCACACATTGGTTCCTAAGTGAAGCCTTGGCCCGACTACGGCAGGCCCCCTAGTTTAGGAGCTATGGACCTTTGAAACTCATTTTTCCATGTTTTTGGCAGCCTATAACTCCTAAAGGAAGCATTTGTGCATCCAGGTTGGTCTATACTTTTTGTCTTATCTTGTTGTCAGGAATCATCTCCCTTACGTTGTCGGTGTTGTTTTGAAATACCCTGTATTTCATATGTATGTTGTTTGAAACTGTGTTGATTTTTCATTTATGTATGTTTGTGTATGTGTGTACAGGAAATATTTTATTTTTTTAATAATAATAAAGCAGTTCAATAAAGCATGTAATTTACTTGTTTTTTACGTTAATGGCACGTTATATTGACCATTACAATTTCCAATAAAATATATTCCTTGTACTAATGTTCATTTTTTTCATTTATTCATTTTAAAAATTACATACAGCTTAGTATCGTATATGTTCAAATTTATTGTTTAAAAAATCACAGAAACAGCCTACATTTTTCGATTTTGTATAGTTGTCTTAATGTACTGTAGGTATAATAACAGTATGAATGAAACATGGCGCCGCTGGAATTAGAATATATCATCCAATCTTCGGTTTTACGGAAATATGTCAATATGTCACGATACTTTGATTTTAATTTATTGGCGTTCCGATGCAGACAGTGATTTCAGATTGTATTTTGAAGGCGTACGCATTACTGCTACAACTGGGAAAGACTGCAAGTTTAAAATTCTTTTCTTGGTTTACAGTGAACCACTGGCAATTGCGTTTCATCATATCGTTATTAAATTACGTAACAACGTCAGAATAATAGGATTGACATTAAAATCAAATTTGTGGTGCTAATACGTAATTTAACAACGATAATACGGCAGGAATATTTGTCATTGATTCGCTGTAGTAAGACAAAAATCATCTTAACAGTAAATTCGAAATGCGATTTTTAAATATCACGGTTACTACTCAGTTTATCAAAATACGATATAAGTATAGAAGTTCCCATCTGCTCTTCAATTCGATCTCTTTCTCATTCTCAAAATAATGTTTCAAAAGCATTCCATTAGTCAACAGTTCTGTGCCAATTCAAATAATGAATTCGTTTACGTAATTTAAACTACTGAAATTATCAAACAACATATAAACACTTGAATGCAAGGAAAGATTGTGAAACACGCATTCACTTCAAGTGAATCGGTACACTTTATTACATGAACTAAACAAACTTGATAAACCATTAATATCACCAGAAGTAAGATAATCAAGAGTTGCAACAAAAATTAGAACTATACATATTCTTTTTTTCTTTTTTTCCTTGCAGGATACGTGTTTGACCTAGTTTGACATGCAACTTGTTTCATAGTTGATGCTAGAGATCGGTATAGTTCGATCGTCTGTCACTTTGGTTGAAGAAATGTTTTTTCAACATCGCACCACACACACACATACACGCAACATTAATCGCCTATTTTAGTATCATGTACAAAGACAAGAACAATGAAGTAAATTCCGATTGAAATTCAAGAAGAAATTAGAAATATATGAAGCTGGATGTATATATCCTAACAGCACAAGATGTGTTAGGCATGTGCCATTTAGGTGTCCCAGCTACTTTTTAGGTACCCGACACTTGGCACATGATATTCATGTGCTAAGTATGTACTTCAGTTACCTAAAGTTTTAGGTACTTGTTACACCTAATTGATATTTGCAACTATGTACTACAAATATAGTATTTATATACTTGGCTCAGTTTCGCAATCTAAGAGTCATTTGTTTTTATGTCGTCACTTTGGACATATATCTGTGATGTTCTAGGTACGTCCTTTACTACATATTGTTTCAGATACCCTAACAGCACGAGATGTGCTAGGCATTCGCCATTTAGGTGTTCTAAATTCATCTCCTACATTTGATGCAGTTGTTGCTTCTTTTTCCAAGCGATTGTGTACTAGAAGCAAGAAACACATCCATTTTATTAGATGGCAACTGTCGCCAATCATTTGAAAGTGAATATGGAAGAACCATGAAATAAAGTGAATAGACACTCGTCAATTTGTTATAAAGTTAGATGGCGAGCAGATTTTATATAATCCCAAACGGTTATAGTCGAATATATGCGGTTAAAGGAACACTCTGATTAGCCTCAAGGAGCAGATGGGAATCCAAGGAGAATCACTAGGAGCATTCAAAAGACCTCAAGAATTTATCCCTCTACAAGCGACGTTCTTTTCATCGCCTCTGTGGCCAAGTCGGAAGAGCAAGCGGCTAGTAATCCAGAGGTCGGTGGTTCGCGCGGTCCTACATTTTTTTACTTGTTTAAAGTGTTGTTTAGATTGACCTTAATGTAAACACATTACGCATATAGGCGATTTAATATACGTATTTTGGGGGAGTAATTTTGTGGTTCATTGACGCTTACGGCATGGGGAACATACCTAGATCATACTAGGCACGTTCCCTAGGTACATGTCAGGCATGTGCCTAAGGGCGGACATAGACTGTGACTATCACTTGCTATTCATGGACCTCAGAAGTATATAAGGCACATACTGGACACATTCCCATGTACCTGAGGGAACATGATAGGTATATGCCTGCTATGTAATTGTGTTGTTAGGGTAGGCAGCAGCAGCATCGCCAGATCGTGAAATTCTTTGAAATAAACCTTAACGATACGATTTGTTCCGGTCGATGCAACACCAGCCACTGTCAGGAACTTGAGCAGGCAATTTGAAATGACTGACGGATCCATTTGCGAATATTGGCACTAGTGCTCTCAAACGGGTCGGGTTACGGGTCAGGTCGGGTCAGGTCAACTCGGGTCGGGTCAGTCGGGTCAGCTCGGGTCGGGTTGTCGGGTCAGGCTAATCGGGTCGGGTTGTCGTGTCGGGTCAGCTCGGGTCGGGTTGTCGGGTCGGGTCAATCGGGTCAACTCGGGTCGGGTTGTCGGGTCGGGTTATCGGGTCGGGTCAATCGGGTCAGCTCGGGTCGGGTTATTCGGGTCGGGTTGTCGGGTCGGGTCAATCGGGTCAGCTCGGGTCGGGTCACTCGGGTCGGGTTGTCGGGTCGGGTCAGTCGGGTTATCGGGTCGGGTTGTCGGGTCGGGTCAGTCGGGTCAGTTCACTTTGGTCAACTGAGTTTAGGTTGAGTTTAAACTCGGCTGGAGTCGAAAGCTGCTGTTTTTCACTAGCTGCCTAATTAAAAATAGCAATTTTCAATTGATTTTATAGAAACCATAAATCTATTTTGAACACTTGCAGCTAGTGTTTTTATGATAAATGCTTATTTTTGTACTTGTGTGTACTTTAATTTTTAAATGTGGAAGATTGATTTTACCAATCGACTGTAATATTAATATCTACGCCAATATGGAGTCTGGATTTAGAACAAAACTAGAAGTTGTGCCTAGCGAACAATAGTAGATTTGGTCGACTTGTTTTCTTCTCATTGGATCAACTTCGATTGGAAACAAAAGAAAGGTAAAACCAGTTACGTAACTTGTTTGTATTTGTCCAGGTTTTAAGTTTTCAGTTTCATATTTTGTTTTATTTAAAACTTCTTTTTTCTGAAACATTATTCTCGGCTTCCAATATTCAAAGGATGTGCTTATAACAGCTTAGTTTGCAACTACCAGGGCTTAATTTTTTGAAGGAGATAAAAAGAGTTGTGTTTTCCCTTCCTGCAAATGATAATAAAATTATGGAATGAAATTGATTCCCAATAAAATGTATTGTCAGAGTGCTGATCTTTAGTTAGTAATTGGTTTATACTAGTGCTCCTTTACTTATTTTGTTTCAAAGTACTGACGTGATGTCTACCATATTGACTAGAAACTGCTGAAAAATTCGTAGCCCAACCCAGAAGGAGTGCACGTGGATTGGTGAAGTTTTACTTCTTCTTCTCTTCCCCCGAGAGTCAATATACTACCTTGTACAGTGCTCCAGCTTTTGCAGAAAAGTTAAAAAAATCTAGATTTCCTCGCACCACTGTTCGTAGCACTACCCCTATCAGATCTAAAATGGCGTCTTTCAAGTGTTATTTAAGTTTGGGAAATAAGTACACGTAATAGTTAGACGGAGCTAAATCTGCGGAATAAGAATGATGATCTAGACATTGAAATCCTGGATTATGCAATGTCAGTTATGTTCGCAGGGGCTTGATGGACAGGTGTATTCTCCTGAAGAAACAGAATTCCTTTCTTTTCATTTTCCGCAGCGTTGAACTTTGAATTTTTCTTTCAGTTTTGTAAGTAATGTAGAGATTCTGGATTAAATATCTGACCATTGAGGAGGTAGTCTACCAGTCCATACTTATACCAGAAGAATGTTCCAAACAGTTTCTCAACCTACTTCTGTGTCTTGAACTTCTTGGGGCGATGGAGAAATGAGTGTTACTGCTCCATTGACTGTTGTTCCGATTCAGGATCATAGTGGTACAACCATATTTCATCTATGGTTACTATTCGTCAGCGAAATTGATCAGCATTACGGTCAAATTGGAAGAATACTTCTCTTAATGCCGTTACCCTTTTATTATCCTGACATATATTTTGGGAACCCATTATGCCGAGAACTTGCGCATACCCAAGCCATTCTGAATTATGCTACCGACGAGTTCCAAAGAAATGCCCAGAATCCCTGACACAAGTTTTTCTGAGAAGGTAAAAACTGAGAAAGCGGGGTGCAGACCTTAGACTATAATAAATATAAATAGCTTAAATTATTTTTGTCACACAAAAACTGGGGTGGCCTAGGCCCTCCGGCCCCGGGCTATATCCACCACTGGCTGAAATGCTGCAATTTTCAATAATAATGTCACAAATTGCATCCATGATTCCAGGAAGAGTCATTGCTTTTAATCATCCTGGATGTAAAGCATAATTTGTTGAGAAATTGCTACGTTTATACTAAGCCACTTACTTCTTCACCACTATATATAACGGAGGAGAGTCCCGTGGTGTTTCACTGATTTCCTAATTAATTTACTTCGGTGACTTTCCTTGGTGGAACAAAAATGTTATAACAGTAAGAATCTGGATGTTAGTGAAATTATCTGTTTGGGCACACATAATCACTTCAGAGGCCTGAGAAACAATAAGAATTTCCTTATTAATATGAAAATTTATATTTGTACATACAGAGATATGTTTTTCTAAACTACGGTTTCATTTTTCTACCTAGTACCTACACTCCTTCTGGATTGGACTACGACATTTTCAGCAGCTCCTCGTAAATTCTCTCTCTGGCTCTTTCTCTCTCTCTCTCTCTCTACATATATATATATATATATATATATATATATAGTGACGTACTTAGGGGGGTGGCTTCCGGGCTTAAGCCCCCCCCCCCCGAAATCTTACTTAGTATAGTAAAGTAAAGTAAATATCTTGCAGAATTTTCACATTTCCAGGCAAAGCCCTCCTCCCGAAAGCTAGCAAAGCCCCTCCCGAAACAAAATCGTAAATACGCCACTGTATATAATATATATATATATATATATATATATATATATATATATATATATATATATATATATAGAGAGAGAGAGAGAGAGAGAGAGAGAGAGAGAGAGAGAGTGTGTGATACGTAGCATATAGACGAAATTTATGTTTAGGCTTCAAAAGTTTCATTGAAAAATATTTCATGTGCAGACGTTATTTATTTGTTAGTTACAAATTTTATTTGAAATAAGTTTAATTTATAATCATATAGATCTAACATAAAAACAGCAACGAAATACACAATGTAATGTAAAATAAGTCAAACGTAATAAATAAGTTATTTTTGGTATGGCAAATAGCCGCCCCCGAAAATGTATCTGCCCCTCCTTTGCCCCCCTAACAACTTAAAGCTGGCGTTGTCACTCGAACAATATGGTATGGAGTTCTTGCATACTATTCATTGTTGGCGGAAAAATTTCTTCGTTTACTTTCTTTTCTCCATATCAAAGGATTACACCGAAAAGTTTACAGAAATGAAAATAAGCTTTTCATTGTTGCATTGTTATGTTCTCAATGATTTTGCATTGTAAATATTGGCTTTAAAAAATATTAACACAGTATGTTAAACTTTCAGTTAAAGAGAATTTTCCAAGAATTGTGCTATATATTTTAAATTATGCTTTATGCTTTATTTTCTAAAATAATGCTTTTAAAACTAGTTTCCCAATGTGAGTGCACTTTGGCGTTCACCCAGTGTCGTGACCATAGTGCTCTCAAACGGGTCGGGTCACCGACCCGTGACCCGACCCGACCCGACTCGGATCGGGTCAGTTCGGGTCGGGTTACGGGTCGGGTCAACTCGGGTCGGGTTGTCGGGTCGGGTCAGTTCGGGTCGGGTTGTCGGGTCAGGCTACTCGGGTCGGGTTGTCGGGTCGGGTCAGTCGGGTCGGGTCAATCGGGTCAGCTCGGGTCGGGTTGTCGGGTCGGGTTATCGGGTCGGGTCAACCGGGTCAGCTCGGGTCAGGTCAATCAGATCGGATCACGGTTCGGGTCAGTCGGGTCGGGTCGGGTCATCGGGTCGGGTCAGTCTATTCGGGTCACGGGTCGGGTCGGGTCGGTCTTCAACCCGACCCGACCCGACCCGTTGAGAGCACTAATTGGCACGAAGTGCATCGTTTTGTACGACACTGCATATGAGACTGACTACGAGAAATAAGACTCACAAAATGAATGTATACACATACGACGGATTTTCAAGAAATTCACAGATAAGCAGAAGGGCCATACAATATTAAACTATTTATTGCGCTACGCACGCAGAGAGCATGATTTCTGGAATAGTACTGATAGGTGTGCGATGAGTCCTGGATGTTCCTCTACATTCCCGAAATATAGATGTCCAGAATGGAAACATTCCGACTCCCTGCCTCTCCAGAAAGTCAGTCACTCGCTCAATAATGCTACTGACAGGTTCTGAAATATTCGTAGTGTTCTGGAGGAATTTCTTTCATCTGTAACCAATGGGATTGCAACCATATATGCTAACACATTAACGTTGGCTCATGCTTTCGTAAATATCGTGCAGCCAACACACTTCACGCCGTTTGTCTCCATGTTACTAAACACGGACGTGCCACTACACAATGCTTCCCGATGGCCAGGGCATTTTTTAAGCTACCTTTCTGTATCCAAATGGATACCCAGGCCCAGCACTTGGATACCCAGTGCACTTCATAAATCTTCATAAACTACTGGAAGAGTGCTTGAACAATAAAATTATTAGAATTACTTGGTTTGCTTTCCAGAGATTCCCAATTCTCATTATCGCCCAATTTCAGTCTTCTCAAAGATTGTTCTCTTTAACCTAACCTGTTTTATCCTGACTTTACATTTCATGGCAAGCAATCATTTCGTGTATGTTCTAGGTAATATCGGTAATTAATATTTGTTCAGGCAAATTTTCTGTAGTAATTAATAGATGGCTCAAACTTGTAAGAAAGTAAGAGATTGTCTATCAAATACAAAGCGCTATTTTTAACAATTTTTGACACTCGTTGTTGCACAGTTACCTTCAGTGGCGGACTTACACTGGCTGGGAAGGGGGCTGAGCTCCTCCTAAATTTAGTGTACATTATGCAAAAATGCACTTTAAAAAATGACTGTGCGTTTGAATTTTGCTGTGTGTGTTAAGGGCCCTTTTGTGCCTGGATACCCAGTAGCGATTTCTTAAAAAGTGCACTGCCGATGGCCCGATCCCGTCGGATTTTCGTCTCTTTGGTCCCCTGAAACGATTCATGGTCGCTCAACGATCTGATTCATCTGAAGACGTTCAATTCGCCATTCGCAGATGGTTATATGCTTTAAAAAACGTTACTTTCACGATCATTGTATTCTGTCATGCTGGTAAAGATATAGCAAGTGTCATGTTCTTATGTTGAAAACTACGTTAAGACATGTATTGTAAATGTTTTGGTTAGGCTATCTGTAATCTCACTGTCAGGAAAGAGAACAGTACGAGTTATTTTTTTCGATCTTCCTCGTATTTTCTGTAATTTCAAACGAATTTGAAATCATATATATACAGGCACGGATCCAAGAGGGCTATAGACCCCATAGCCCCCTTGACGCTCAAGTATACACTGGATAAAATGGACTTCAATCCTGCTTTATATTGAATAAAGCTGCAAACTATGGTTTAGCCCCTCCCTTGATATCCTGGATCCACCACTGTATATATATATATTACATGAAATAAATTTCTATTAATTTTAATGAGTGCCTTAGTCCTACTCTTGTAAGCTAATCTTTAAAACTTAATAAAATATTTGTATTTGTTCTCAATTACATTTTCTAGCTGGTAAATGTTTCCGTATCAGTGGCGGATCTAGCCCAGGGCCACAGAGGCCTAGGTCCCCCCAGTATTTTAGTGAAAAAATAATTTAAGCTATATATATACTCTTGTAAGTTTATCGTAATCTCATGATATACCTGCCATAATTTGGATTCTGGCTGCCAAGCCCCCCCCCCCTGTTTTCACTTATATCCATCTCTGTTCCGCACTTAACTAACCTATAACTGTTCGAAACATATACCGTGAGCATGCAATACGTTATGTTAGCGAAGTAATTTACATTAAAACGGAGACCTGTCAATGTAATGTAACATTAGCATTTAACACAAATATTAAACGGCATACTGCAATAGGAGAAAAAAATCACAGGAATAAATAAATATGAAAAGTAACATACGTAATTGCCATTTTGTCATTTAAGAAAAACTGTTCCAAAATAATGGTATGCAAAAATCCAGGAAATAATAATAATACTAACTAACACAATCGACTCAAGGAAAGGTAGCTGCCCTTCGTGCCTGTACGCCATTCCTATTAGCTCCACCTACTGAATTGAGGAGCTCCAGTAGCAGCAATTCGTCACACGAACACGCACGTGCATATGTAATATAAGTGTTTCATTATATGTTCTTTTCATCACAAAATCCCACGTAAGCATATATTATCTCCTTTAAAAGAAAAAAAAAATACAACCTGTAACAGCCCAAACAATTAATCCTTTCAGAGAGAAAAAAATCACGGGGGAAATTTCTACGAAAATCTTGTTGGGAAGATTTTGAGACACACAATATAATATACTGTATACTGTACTATATGACAAGGTGAGTTTAAAATCGCATTATTTCTTTTACTGTAATTTCTTTTTTTATGATTTTGAAGTCTTTGTCCGTCTCATAACTTCCGTTTTCTTTCATTTAAAGAAAAGTGCAAGTGTTATTGAATTGTTTAATAACAAAAAGGAAGAAAGATCGTGAAACACGATGTATTACTTGAGTACACATTACAAAACGCATCTTCCTCTTATAGCAAAACATGCGTTTCCTCCTTGTAATTAAATTCCGCCGTTGTTTCTTCTCAAGTTCAGGATTTAATAAAATAATCACCAATGGAATGGGAAAAAATGTTGTAAATACTACTGTGTGTTTTGTATTTAATACAGAAAGTAATGAGCCGTTCTCATACGAAACATTGCTCGTATACTGGTCATCATCATTAAAAAAAAAAAAAAAAATGCAACAATGCAATCGTGCAATTGCCGTACATTGACTTTTCATCAATCAAGTTGACTTTTCATCAACACACCTTTAACTAATACTTCGCAATAATTGACGAA
The DNA here is from genome assembly GCF_964235325.1 of Thermobia domestica. Classification (NCBI taxonomy): domain Eukaryota; kingdom Metazoa; phylum Arthropoda; class Insecta; order Zygentoma; family Lepismatidae; genus Thermobia; species Thermobia domestica. Next base: position 57,289,714 of record NC_137456.1, on the reverse strand, counting down.
CTTCGTCCTATATTGAATTTTTTAAAATTCAGGAATATTCTTATTATAGATGCATGACTCCCCAGTCTTGTCAGTCATGCTCCTAATAGGCCTAGTCCACAGCAATGATGACGCCAGTTTTAAATTCTTCGGGAAAAGCGGAAGGGCAGACATTTTGAAGGGAAACTATACTGAAAATAACTGTTTTATATTAACTTACTTAACATACATTACAATACGTTTGGAACAGGCCCTGGGGCCAGACCCCCAAAATTAATCGTGGGTCCCAAGCAGGCCCGTATCCAGTGGGTCTAGGGAGCCTCCCCCTAAATTTTGGCTGACCCCCTAAAATTTTCACGGTAGGCTGACAGACGAACTATAATGTGGTGATGAACTGTAATATGGTTGGATCGGGCTCCCCCTAACTTCAGCCCCCCTACATTTTTGGGCTGGCTACAGGCCTGTTCCCAAGTAAGAGATCTACAAAACTGCTTGATATAAAACACATGTTCGTCATTATTCTCAACTGATTTTCCAAACCGTTCCACCATGTTTTATTTTTTAGAAGTTCTTTTCAATATGTGAGGATTCACAAACCTGTATCCAAATTAGCCGTTGCTTTTAGTTATTCTCTCCCGGAAATGACTTTTTATATGTATACAACCATGCATTTCTGATTTTAAAAATTCCTCATGTGGCATAATAGAAAAAGTAAGGTGGAAGAGTCCCGGCTTAAAGGTTGTCCTGGTGTCTCGCCGTTTATACTTAGTCCTGTTTCTCATTCCGATGGCAATCTTTTCACCCATTTTGTGTGCTCAATCCTCATTGCAGTAGTGTAAATATGATTTTTGATATTACATTCTTATATATCGATAACTATATACGTATGTAATCATAATTTACAATACGTTTAAATATTGATAGAGCGCTACAAGTCACGGCATACTTTTCATCTATATCGTCAATGCTTTTACGAACTGGTGAATATCCCGTTGAATCTCACGAACGGCGTACGAACAAAATCTTTTCTCGAAAAACGATGTTAAAAGTCGTAAATTTTGCGTTACTTGCAAAACACTACCAAAAAATTTAAAATTGAAGGCAAACTAAATGGAAGATTCACACGTTGGCAGAACAAAGTACAAGCTTTTCCAACATAAACAGCGACATAAAACTCAAATGTTGCATATTTGCCGGTTTGTGACGCATGGGAGTTGGGATGATTGCCAGTTCGTGTAAACATCGATGTTATGTGGCATACTTATTGTACTGTGTATTTTTTTTCGGTTTACAAAAGAAAAAACTCGTTTTGAATGATTTTTCTCAAAAACTACGCATTAGGATTAAGATTCACCCAAGTCATTTTGTTCATCTCAATGAGACCTGTCGACTGGTATCTTTCGTACCTTCGGAATTATTTTTTTTCTTCGTTTAACGCTAATACTTATAAATTGATCACAATATTTTGCAAAAGTCGTACTGATCAGCCGTACGTAAGATTTTCATAATTTTGTGTCTTCTTTACTGGTCTTTTTGCGCGAAAAAAAGGAAAGAAAAAGAAAAATTCAAAAAGAGCAAAGACTCAACTGCAGATACAGGATTCATCGCCACCACTACTCATTTTTATAGAAATGCTAATAAATTAAACTCACAGTTACAAAGGACATACGAATTTAAATAGAAACTTTCCAAGGAAAGAAATAAACTCAATGTTTACTTCCTGTGTTAGTACATTTTCACGAACAGTTCGTCACATAAAAGCACATATTTTTTAAGTATTTAGCATTAAAGAGCATTATTCGCAACTATAGATGTTAAAATTTTCTTTTGAATTTACTTCTAAAATATTTTAACCATTTATCCAACTCTTTTACTGTGCCAGAGTACTATCGCCTATCAATTATCTCATTATAAAAACAATACAAAGTCTAAAGATATTTACGAATGTCAACCACCACATTTTTACTTGCCCTGGATATTTCTTTCCAAAGCGAACTTCGCAATATTTCGTTAAATTGCAATATTTCACCAGGATGGTGGAAACAAGTTTAAACGAAAAATGAAATGAAATGAAATCTTTGAGTTTTACGTCCTACGGTTATGCCGGTTAGGCTAAAGGAGACGGTGATGATGAGTAATGAATGAAATGGTGGAATGAAGAAAGTGGGAGGAAACGGGAGAACCCCGAGGAAACCCACGCACACGGTGTTTGTCCTCCACAAAGTTCACTTCGCGGGGCTGGGATCGAACCCGGGACCCCAAGCACCCAGAGGTGAACGCTCTACCACTGAGCCACCGCGGCCCCAAGTTTAAACGAATTTATACATATAGCTCCATGCGTCAACTTACATTTTGTTGATTGGTTAGCGTCCCTTTTCAGCACGAAGGCTGTATGATACATAGCTGCACAAGTTTAAAATGGAATCCGAACCACTGTAATGCATTCAAATTTTAAGGCTCTCCTACATGGAATCGAACCCGGAACCCAGTGAACCAAAGGCGCATGTGCTAGCCGTTAAACCAAAGGAGAGGGCTTGTACTTTGTGGTACGTATGAACATATTGTATCTTTAAAATTACATTGACGTAAGGATGCGACCTTTCTTATAGCAAGTTCTATCCTTCTATAGAAAATTTAACTTAAAATTAAATATCAAAGCATCTTACTCATCCGAATCGAAAAACTTTCCTGTGCTGGGACTTTCTAAAGTTTCAGCACAATTTTCCATAAAATTTTCTCATCTTCATAATTAGATTAATTTGCTAAATTACTTATTTATCATGTACTTTACTCAAACCTTCATACAAGTCCATTTTTATCAATACTATTTAGAGGTTATCTAATATTTTTTCAGGACATAAATTATATTCTATGATAGTGTGCTTTGTATTCTCTTCGTAGGCATACATGAACAAGCTACTTTTTGTGCATCACTCTGCAACAATGGTCAACAAAGGTAGGGGAAAAAATTGAGAGTGAATCGTTATTATCGAACCAACGGTTGCCTAGCTACTCGTGCATGTCAAAGTCCCTTCACGTGTTTTTACGCTAATCTCATGCACGCTAACTTTCATCAAGAGCTCCTATATCGGAGATTTTTTTTTTTTTTTAAAGGAAAAATTAAGTGAAATTCCTATAGTTGAGAACTTAAGATTACTTTTTTTTTTTTAACTGAGCTCTTCCGTTAAGAAGTGGCAAGAGAACCGCCCAAATGCATCACAACTTAATATAGAAGGTGTTTCGTCTCATGCATTTCGTTTTTATATATAACAAAGAGAAGTTTATTTATAATGAAATAGCTCGTTAACATTTTATTCTTTACAACCTGTAGCATTTCTTCAATTAATTATAGGTTAATTAATGGGAAAGAATGTTCTTCATGTGGGAGCTCTTGAAATCCGTGTGAAGTCTCTTGATCCATTTATTATTACGAGGATAAAGTAGGGTTACCACTCGTCTCGATTTTATCGAGACAGCAGAGTGTACTGGTTCTAGGTATTATTGATAAAGTTAGTAACAATAGGTAAATAATACGATTAGAACAATAGAGAGTACACAATGGTAAAAATAATAGGTCTACTGCATGAGATTTCATTGCTTTGTAACTGAACGCAGCAACAAATGACCAGAAATACAAATGTAAGTACCACTATATATGAAGTATCCCTACTATTTCCTTTCAAATAGTAGCAACCCTAAGATAAATATTAACATTATTCTGCATAGGTTGCCCAAAGGAAATATGGGCATGCAGTTAGTGTTAACGTTGTATGTTGTATTTTATAATCTACTTAGTATCTGGATACTTTACAGCAAATAATAATAATAATAATAATAATAATAATAATAATAATAATAATAATAATAATAATAATAATAATAATAATAATAATAATAATAATAATAATAATAATAATAAAACATTACAACGAAGTTTTCTAGCACGTGTAAAAGTCTATAATCTAAAACAGCCAGTGTCTTCTAGTACACCCGCAACTTCCAATCTTAAATAATCAGTGTTTTCAAGTAGGTTTTCAACTTAATTGTGATTCACATGTTTTGATGATATGTAGCTTAACCATGCGTATTTTTTTAAAGACAATGATAAGTTTAGATGGTACCAGTAGCGGCTCGATACCATAATCTGAAGTAGTTCTGCACAGTTTGTTTTTTGTATATTAAATTTCCCGTTTACAGCAATTAATATAAAATGTACACGAACCAGCATAATCTTTCAGCACTCTAATCGTTATAAATGACAATATATAATTGAAATTAACAAATATATATACAACTTTAGTGTATAGCAAGCAAAACACTATTGTTTTGATTATTGGTTGTCAGTGGCGTATTTAGGGCTTTGTTTCGGTAGGAGCTATATACAGCATATGAATAAGCACTTAATTTTTCCTTTGGGATGCCTACAAGTTTTAATGAATTTCGGGTGATCTTGAGCCCGATAGCTCCCCTCTAAATACACCACTGTTGTAACAAATTTTTAAAATACATATTCATACCGTAAGAAACATTCTGTTATCAGATACCATAACAACTTCGGATTCACGTAATGTCTACAGGCAGAAATTTTATTAATCTACTGAATTATAGATATTTTATCGTTTGTAAATGAAGTCTATCCGACGTGACTTCTGCTGTACAAAATATCCTATTACTCTTTCATTCAAGTTCGGCGTGGTGGATATGATATCACGCTCGATTGATAAGGCAGCCAAAGCATTGATTCTTTCCTGACATATTGTGCTTACCAAAAATGTTTTAACTAGTTTAAAATTAGAGAAGTAACGTTCTGCTTCACCTATTGTCGTTGGGGTAGTTAGAAGAATTTCCAAAAGGTTTATGGTTTCCTTAAAATTGTCACACAAATTGTGTTTTGTTCAGAAAATTTGCACAAACTCGAACACGGAATACCATTATTTTTAAAGCGCGCAACAATTATACTGATCTCCGTTATAAAAAAACAAGAGAAGGGCGCCTCATGTACATCACGTCGTGTGTCTTCGGCTTCTTCGGAAGTATTCGTGAGTTCTGAGCTGCTGGAAGTGCAGCTCTAGTAAATCCTATCTAACAAACAAGGAAAACGTAATACAGTGCGGCTGGTGAAGATTTTGGTCTCAATGCTAAAGCATAGGGTAATCCGTGCACAGCTCTTGCAATATTATTAAGCTTCAGAAGGTGTTTCCAGTAATTGTACGCTATGTAGCATATCCAGCAGTACAATTTCAGGACACTGTTAGACCAAATATCATCATTACACGTTATTTATTACCTTGATTAAATTAAACACAACTTAATTGAAAATACATTTATTCCACTAAAATAGCTGGTAGTTCTGCAGCTCTGCAGCTCTTATAGACAAGCCGCCCCTGGATGGTACCATTTAGTGAGTCGATGTAGCTGAAGCACTACCGTTCTTAAAGGTTTCTGTTTCGAATCCTGCGGCCGGCCATCCTGAGGTTTTTCAGAATGATACTACAACCGTGTGAATTCCACGATGGTGCCTTACACCTTCAGAAATAAGTACTGGCTCAACTTATTCCATTATTAATATTTCTACTTGTATATAGATACAACGTAGGGTCTATTTCACATCGCGATAAGAAGTTTGGTTTCACTTTTGCTTACGATCCTGGTTACCTTCAGTACCTACAGAACTTGCGTATACTTATAGTGAGAAGTCTGTGCGGATATAAAAAATCGCATCCGCAGTTGACATAAATACAGGGTGTTTCGAAAAAACACCGACAACGTTTGAGAGATGATTCCTGACACCAAGATAAGACAAAAAGTATAGACCAACCTGGGTGCACAAATGCTACCTTTCGGAGTTATAGGCTGCGGAAATCATGAAAAATTGAATTTAAAGGTTTATAGTTACAAAACTATGAGACCTAACGTAGTCGGGTGAAGACTTCATTTAGGAACTAGTAGTCACAGAAGGATGATATTGGTGTTAATCAATACCTACGAGGATGGTAGACATTTTGGTACCGATAATAATTGGTGCCCACTGACCAACTGGCCATTGGCCAAACCAGTGACCAGTTGGATAGTGTCCACCGGTTACGATTTGGTACCAAAATATTTACCATCCTTTTAGATATTGATCAACACCAATATGATCTCTCTATGACTTACGGTTCCCGAGATATGGCTCCTTAAATCTCTGAAAGTCGGCCATTCTTTGGCCAATATCTCGGGAACGGTAAGAGTGACGTGAAAAATTTAATAACTTTCTCTGATAGTTTTTGATGCTCTATCGAATGCAGAGTTCAAAATTGAAAAAAATCGCAAATAACAGACAGACAGACACACAGACATAGAGAATTCAGTAACGAACTTTTCAAGTTCGTTGAAAATATACCTTCTTACTTAAGATTCCCTGAAATGCAGATTTCTAACAAGGAAATTGTCAAACTGTATCTGTCGATTAATTTTAGAGCAAATATTTTTGCTTTCTCTTTCTTAACTCATGATACGTAAGTGTCTGCTCAGAAAGAAACTGGCAAAATGGTGATAAAAGACCTTCCAGAATAAAGAATAAGTCACCTCACACAAATTGTCATAAAATCAGATTAGCACTTCATATTAATTATAGAGTTAAAAAGCAGAAAATAACGAAACTCAATTTTATTCTGGAGTATTCACGCTTTATTACATGTAAATAATTAAAAGTGTTTAGAAGAACGATTACTAAAATTCTTGTATTGATTAACGAATATCCGCCATCTTCACAAAAACTAAAAATATATCCGCGAAAAGTTAAAATGATCCGGACACCCGCAGATTGCGCAGGCTACTCAAAAGCATGTAGGTTCCGCTACAGGTGACAGCTTTTGTTCATTTCACATAGTTAAGTACTGTAGAATTCCCTACCGTCCTCTTAAAATATTCCCAGGTGCAGTATAATAATGGCATGCGTGATTATTTATGTATATACAAAGTGCCAGAATTACAGCATATACATTTCTGTCGTATTAGTGTGCTAATTGGGTGTGGATAGACGGCTTCTTGTCGTTATAACGGGCTTGCTTTTTAAGAATACAGGTATTGTTTTTCTGGGAATTAAAAAAAAAAAAAACGAAACAAAGAATACTACAAACGATTAGGAATATGGTTTCTTTTCACAAAAGTCAATTCAATTATACTATCATTATCCAGGAAAAACTAAAAGTAACAAATAATGATAGGCTCTGAATGACAAAAGTTATCAAACAAATCTAAAAAGAAAAAAAATCAGATATTACCTGTGTCGTCATATTGGATTACGTTACGTTTCACGAAGTATCCGGTGTATGTAAATATTAAATGAACTGAGTTGATCATGCAAATATAGGAACAAATGTCCAGGGTTAACACACAAACTAGATAAATAGAAAGAACTCACAAGACACAATTCTAGTGTATCATCATCATCATCATCATCATAGGTATTCTGCCAATATTGGCAGGTCACTTGCTGCAACTGAGAAGCTTCCATGCTCCATGGTCTTCTGCCAACCTCTTCGTCTTCACGTATGATTTTGGCTTGATATCGTTCATTAATTGTATCTATTCTTCTTCACATTTCGAAAGCTTCCAGTCCTTTTCAATCATTTTTGCGTAATATCCATGTTTCTGCCCCACACAGTACAATATTCCACAAGAAGAGTTTTAGAAGTCTTTTTTTCTGAACTCTTTCTTCAAGATCTCATAAAATAGTCTTTCCTTACTCTTTAAGGTTTCTTTCGCTATTCATATCCATGCTTTTATTTCACGTTCGCAATTCATATCAAAGTGGTTTTAACATTTGAATAATTCATTATTCGAATGTTCGATTAATGAATTCTTCGAATATTGAAAGCGAAGGTTCGGATATTCGAATAACATTTGAATAATGGATAATTCGAGGGATACGGTGGCCTTGTGATAGGATGCTTCCCTCTGGTGCGTGGGGTCCTGATTCGATCCCCAACTAAGTAGTCTGTGGTAGACAACATTGTGTCCGTGGGTTTTCTCGGGATACTCCAATTTCCTGCCACATTTTCATTCCACCAACTCTTTCATCATCATTCCAGTAGTCCTGGAGCGACTTCTACACTTGAATAGATTTTATTACCCTCTTAATTGCTTTTATTGCTTTTATGACTGTGTAGATTTGATGTCAATATGGCCGTGTCGGCCTTGGGGAGGTTTTAGGGGGAGGTTGTTTTATTACCCTGTTGTTAGGTGGTTAGACGGGTTCCTGGAAAAGGTTGAGTGTTAGGAGGGATGGAGTAGTTTCTAGAAAAGAGGTTGAAGGACATGATTTTGATAGGGTTGTTCCTATCAGCTATGCTATGATCAAATTAATTATTCTTTTATTTGTATTTTCTTAATAAATTAGTCGGAGCAATTTGTACTGGTTCGCTTGCCCTGCAAACTTTTTTTTATTGGATCGCTTCATTAGAAGCTCATTTTTTATTTGTATTTTCCTAATAAATTAATTGGAACAATTTGTATTGGATCGTTTGCTAAAGCATACTCTGCTTATTTATTGGATCGTTTGCTGTGCAAACTCCTTATTTATTGAATCATATGCTAAAGCATACTCCATAGAACAATCTCTGATTGTGATTATATTAATTAATTCTTTTAATAAATTAATTGGAACATCTTATTTTACGGATTGCTTGCTAAGCAAGCTCCTTATTATTTTTCCCAAATCGTATGCTAAAGCATACTCCATAGAACAATCTCTGATTGTGATTATATTAATTAATTCGATCATTTGCATAGCAACTTGTATTTTGATGAATCGTTTTTATTCTTTCGTATTATTTATAATAATACTCGTTGTTATAAATTGGAGGGAATAAACTTTATTCATGCGGGACTTCTTAATTTGACGGATCGTATGCATAGCATACTCGGTGAGCATACTAGAAATTTCGTGTATAGAATATGTATACTTCGGTACGATAGGCATTGCTGGTACATATACAGAGCGTGGTTCTTGTACGTCTTTCGCTGGTGAACTTAAGACATGAACTGAACTTTTCGCGCGCTTTTTGGAAACTGGTTGGGCAAGAGGGAAAGATGGCGTTGTTGGGTAACAGGTGCGTGTTAAAACATGAAGACAAATACAAAGGAAAACCGACGACACGTTTAGTATACATCACAGAGTGCCGACAGAGTAATAAAAGAAGTTTGGCGTCAGGGTAGGTGAATACAAGATATTGTTGACGGCGAATACAAAGAAGATTGAGGTCGTGGCAGGTAAACATCACAGAGTGCCGGCAGAGTAATAAAAACAAGTTTGGCGTCAGGGTAGCTGAACACAAGATATTGTTGACGGTGAATACAAAGAAGATTGAGGTTGTGGGAGGTAAACATGTTGAATCATGCCCCTTTGCTAATTGGTAATAGAAAACAAGTTTGGCGTCAGGGTAGTTGAACACAAGATAATGTTGACGGTGAATACAAAGAAGATTGAGGTCGTGGCAGGTAAACATCACAGAGTGCCGACAGAGTAATAGAAAAGAAGTTTGGCGTCAGGGTAGTTGAACACAAAACAATGTCGATGGTGAATACAAAGAAGATTAAGGTTGCGGTAGATAAACATCACAGAATACCGACAGAGTAATAAAAACAAGTTTATTGGTATGTGAAATGACAATAAAAAACATTGTCGGCGAAGAATACAAAGAGGATTGAGGTCGTGACAGGTAAACATCACAGAGTGCCAACAGAGTAATAAAAAGAAGTTTGGTAATGCGTTAGGTGAACACAAAACAATGTTGATGGTGAATACAAAGAAGATTAAGGTTACGGTAGATAATAACACAGTAATAAAACATTGTTGACGAAGAATACAAAAGAAGTTTGGCACCACGAATTGTGGTACATGACGCGACACCGAACGGAAATACAAAAGAAGTGTTGATCCTGTTGAAACATGAAGGGGTACTGAATGCAATAGAAGATTGTTACATTGATATGATACCGAATGAAAACACAAAAGAAGTTTTGCAGTATGAATTGTGTTGACACTTTTCTTTGTACGTAGATAACATTTTAAGTGATTAGTACAGGATATGAATAACATTATTGAGGGAATACCGTTGTAAGATGTGAATGATCGTAACACAATGTAAATAATATTGACAATGTTGTTTCAAAAGAATGTTTGATCAATAAATGATACATGAGAACATAAATGCAATGTAAGTATATGTTTTCTCCGTCCCTTATACCTATTGAAAGTTGTATAGAGAATTGGGGAAGTACATTTGAAAATATTTTAAATGATGTAATGGGCGTGTTTTAAAGTACCACGTGATATGACGTCGACATAAGTTTTCCTTATATACTGGGTATGATGAGAAGACTGACATAGTATCATCATGGATTCGTCTGCCATTATAGTACAGCGAGAAATTCAACTTTGCAACGAAGTAGATTGGGATTCTACATTTGACTATGTTGAATCTCCCAACAAAAAGTTTAAATTGCATAGAGAATCTCCGGACTTGTTTATTGATGAAGAAACTTGCTATTTTTCACCGGCTTCTCCAGATGTCATTATAGAGGAAGAAACTTGCTCACCGGCTTCTCCAGATGTCATTATAGAGGAAGAAACTTGCTCACCGGCTTCTCCAGATGTCATTATAGAGGAAGAAATTTGCTCACCGGCTTCTCCAGATGTTATTATAGAGGAAGAAATTATTGATTTAAGAGAAGAGCCAATATTAATTCCAACTTCGCCCGTTGGATCAAGAACAACTTCACCAGTACCAGTACCAGGAACACAGGAGCAAAAGTTTCAAGTTCCAACGATAAAGTGGACACTTGCAGAAGAAGAACAAGAAGGAAGATCAACATCTCCTGATTTATTTAATGAGGAAGAGGAGGAAGAAATTTGTAAGTTATTCAACGAGATAGAAGAGTGCAAACCCAGCACGCCATCACCAAGTGTTTCACCGTTGGACTTTACATCTTCACCCCAAAAGGTTCCATTGGATTTGCGTGTGCAGTACCAGTGCGAGTGTAATAGTAACTTTGTAAGTGAAACTTGTGTTAAAGATAGTATTTTAAAGTGGGAACCAGATACAGTTTTACTATGCCCTGGTTGTACCCTAAATTTTTTCAACCAGTTCGGGCACAGGTGCCTTCTTGTGAATATATTAACTCTCGAAGCAGAAGCATGGAAAATTATGGCAAGCAAAAATGTGAGAGACAATGTGTATTCAAATTATGTGAAATTGCATTCTGCTAACAAAAGAAGTGAACATTTATTTCATGAAACCTATGACAACTTATTAAAGAACCCAAATTATATTGAAGGACTAGTGAACATTTTATTAGAAAAAGATAGAAACGCGACAAAGTGATTTCTTTTTTTTTGTATGTAATATAATCTGTATATATTATTTCTGTGTGTGTGTGTGTGTGTGTGTGTGTGTGTTTGTACATGTATATTATTTTCTATACTTGTTTGCTTGTATATATCTTTATCTCCAAATAAATATATACGAATTTCATTTCTTGATTTTTATTTAATAAAAGAAACTTTCCTAAATAAAAGCTATCATTGACATTTTACAAGGTGAAACTTATTTATGGTCTCTATCGTTTAAAATTGGTATTTGATGAGTGTTTTATATTTTTCTTGATTTTACTAATACTTTGAAGTATTTAAAAGTTTGGTGAGTATTTTACAAGTTTGCGATTTGAAACAGATCCTCAAAGTTTGTGTAACAAACAAAACATACCCTGAATAAGAAGAGTTTATGTAACGAAAGATCCACATAAATAAATAAGAACGAATTTGTGCAACAAATATTTGATGAATTACACTTTATGAGTATTGTGTTAAGAAAAGTAAGCAGAGTTTCTGCAAGAATTTTTATTATATTCACAATCATAGATTGTTCAGAGTTCCACAGAAACTTTTTAATATATTTACAATAAAAAAAAATTAACACTGACTTTGCAATGAGAAAGGATTTTCTAAGTTCACACTTAACTGCCCTTAGTATTTTACATAGTAATTATTTAACACTACATAACTATGTTGATGTAAGAGTATTACGGTAAGTAAAACGAAATAAGAAGATTGTTCATCGCATTCTTAATACGTTCACACAAAGTGTTCGATTAAATAATTACGAGATATTAAATAATACAACAACAACAAAAAATTAACACCGACTTTGCAATGGGAAAAAAGAATACATATAAAAACAGAAACTGATCTAATAATGAATTTAAATATGCATACTATGAAGTAATATTATAGTATGATTAAAAATGCAACAACTTTTTACATACATACATGTAATATAAAAATGCAGAAACTAATTTTACAAACGCGATTCATAACATGCAGAAAGTGTTTTACAAATGCGAATCATAACATGCAGAAAATGTTTTTACAAACGCGAATCATAACATGCAGAAAATGTTTTTTACAAAGTGAATCACAACATGCAGAAAATGTTTTTACAAACGCGAATCATAACATGCAGAAAATGTTTTTACAAAGTGAATCACAACATGCAGAAAATGTTTTTACAAACGCGAATCATAACATGCAGAAAATGTTTTTACAAAGTGAATCACAACATGCAGAAAGTGTTTTTACAAACGCGAATCATAACATGCAGAAAGTGTTTTTCATACAAGCATCATAACATGCAGAAATTGTTTTACAAACGCAAATCATAACATGCAAAAAGTTTTTCACATACATGTGGTATAAATGTCGAAAAGTGTTTTTCAAAAACAAATAATTAACACCAATTTTAAAACGTTCACAAATAAATTTGTTCAGAGTATGTATAACATACGATCCGTAAAAATATGAAGTGATTGAACAAAATTAAAATTAAAAAATGTAACTTACGAAAACTAAAATGCAACTTGTCAAAATGAAAATGCAAGTTGTCAAAATGAAAATGCAAGTTGTCAAAATAAAATGTAACTTGTCAAAAAATGAAAATGTAATTTCAAAATTAAAAATGCAACTTGTCAAAATGAAAATGCAAGTTGTCAAAACTAAAATGCAACTTGTCAAAACTAAAATGCAACTTGTCAAAATAAAAATGTAATTTTCAAAATTAAAAAATGCAAGTTGTCAAAATAAAAATGCGAGTTGTCAAAATGAAAATGTAATTTTCAAAATTAAAAAATGCAACTTGTTAAAATGAAAATGCAAGTTGTCAAAACTAAAATGCAACTTGTCAAAATAAAAATGTAACTTGTCAAAATGAAAATGCAAGTTGTCAAAATGAAAATGCAAGTTGTCAAAATAAAATGCAACTTGTGAAAAATGAAAATGTAATTTCAAAATTAAAAATGCAACTTGTCAAAATGAAAATGCAAGTTGTCAAAACTAAAATGCAACTTGTCAAAATGAAAATGCAAGTTGTCAAAACTAAAATGCAACTTGTCAAAATGAAAATGCAAGTTGTCAAAACTAAAATGCAACTTGTCAAAATAAAAATGTAACTTGTCAAAATGAAAATGCAAGTTGTCAAAATGAAAATGCAAGTTGTCAAAACTAAAATGCAACTTGTCAAAATAAAAATGCAACTTGTCAAAATGAAAATGCAAGTTGTCAAAACTAAAATGCAACTTGTCAAAATAAAAATGCTACTTGTCAAACTAAAATGCAACTTGTCAAAATGAAAATGCAAGTTGTCAAAACTAAAATGCAACTTGTGAAAAAATGAAAATGTAATTTTCAAAATTAAAAATGTAACTTGTCAAAAAATGAAAATGTAATTTTCAAAATTAAAAAATCCAAGTTGTCAAAATGAAAATGTGAAGTTTTTCACATGCATGCAATATAAAAGTGTACAAACAAATTTTAGGCACGTGGATCATAACATACGGATTTTTGTTATATGCATATGTTAAAGTTTCATATGCACATGTTAAAGTTTTTAGTTGCATGAAATAATTTTCACAGAATATTTTAAGCACGATAATGTAAAACGCATTTACACAAAAGAAAGTTTTAAAATCATACATCTAAGGAAATAATATAAATGAAAACAAGTAATATACAGTGATAAAATTTTATTTACAAATTACAATAAGATATAGATATACATAGTTTACATACAGATACATTTGTGATTTTAACATTCCTTGATATATTGTTTAATACAATCTATATTTATATTAGTATATGTACAATTACATATTGGCCAATTTTTTGCTGAAAGTCTTTTATCACTTCTTTTTGTTAATTTATACACATTGTTATTATTATTATTTTGTAATTGATTAGCAGAAAAGTTTTTATTTTCCATTATTACTTTTTGTGCATATTATAATGTAAATCTTTTTGTAAGAATAACTCTGTAATTAACTGAATGTTATCTTTGTTTAACAAAATGTTATATAATGTATATGTAAATGTCCAATCATCAATTTCAGTATCACAATGTACTGTTGCAAAATCTTTATATAAGTCATCAAAACTTTGTGTGCTTACCATTCTACGCCATGCATTATAGCATAACATATCATAGTCTAAAGTAATACACTCATGTTCATTTAAATTTGCGCGATTTTGAAAACACCCGTAACACAAAAGTTCTCGCTGTGGTTTCCAACGGTCAATACATAATAACAAACACTGTTCATCTATAGAAAGAAGAACACCGATATTCGCAATAATTGTATGTATTTAGGAAACGACATTGGTATTCACAGTATGGATTGTTGATACACATTTTTTATCGTGTTCAAGATATGTTTCTCTTAAATCAGAAATGTGATAATCATTGAATGTAATCTCCTGATATGTATAGTTAAATTTGTTTATAAGATGCGGAATAATGTTTACGTCTATATATTTCACATGAATTTTTAGATATTGTTTTAATATTTCTTCGCGTGTTGATTTCTTAATTAGGAAATTCCACACAGTAGTATTTAATTCTTCATCACTTTCACTTACACATTTATGCTCAGTTTCTTTCTCACTACGAATTGCACAACTTTCACAAAGTAATGGTTCAGAAAGTTTATATTTTTCTAGTAACTGTTTTACACAAACTCCATTTACTTCATTAGGAGTACAACCACACTTCACATCATTGAATATCAGAATGTCATTAGAAATTGTATTTTGATCTACCACTACTACTTCCTCTTCAAACGGTATTTCATTTGGGTATCTGAAATTTCGTCTATACACAGTATCGTCTATGCTAATTTCTTGTGTTGGATAAATAATCCTATATTTTTCAGCGTCTTCTTCAGGAATGTCAGGATCATTTGGATGTACAACAATAATTTTCTTTTGTTTTTCAAGTTCAAAACGTTTTTCACGTGGTGAAATGTACTTTACATGTTTACTTTGCGATAAGGAAAGATTGGTTTCAATTTCACCTTTCCTTTTCTTATTATGAAAAGAAGAATATGTTCTTAATTGTTTAACATTATGCAGGTCTTTATTTATTTTTCGCTTTGCAACTGCTGAAACATCTACCTTTTGACTATACATCTTAACAACGTATCATCCACTTTATTTGTGTTAGTACAAGTACACGCATGCGCAGGATTTATAGTGCAAAGGTAGGGGATGCGCGAAACAAATGCGCAGAAAATAAGTATGAATATTTTAAAAGTTTTTCCCCATTACAATATTTGTTTACGTATTGAATTAGATTCTGTGTATTTTAAATATCAAAAAATATTTAATTTGATACGTCAGACTAACTCCACTTTTATTTTGATTGAATATTAACTTAAGAATAACATTAATTATATACATGATCTTATGAAAATATAGTGTGAGAAAGTATGATTTTATTCATACAGATTTAATGGATGACAATTCAGTATTTGAATGTTACAGTACTATATCCACTTGTAATGTTTCATGATACAGAACATATACACAAAGTAAAGAAATATGCATGTAACAGTGGACATATACGTGTAACGGTTAACTTATGTTTGGCTTATGTTGCACATGTAAGGAAGAAGGTATCATTGAATGCACACATTGTGACACTCAACATGTCTTAACAGATACATATTGTACCCCAGTACTTCATAAAGCGTTAAAGACGATATAAAATTCTGCAAATGATTGAAGTATGGGAATTTGAACTGTTGGTTCTGAGCTTAGTCATTTAAATATATCAGGAAGCTTTAAGATTTTTACCTCATGTCAAATCAAAGGAGACAAAGAAAAATACATGAAAGAGTATCATGTATATGAAGGAATAGAATTAATGGAAGATAACATTAGGATGAACCCATGCATGAAACAATCTACACTTCATTGCACGGAAAATGGACATAACGATCAGACTTACTGCAAAACAAAAGATTTTGTTTTACTTGGTGTTAACGCAACGCTATGCTACGGGTCTGAGGGTAAACATATGTAAACTTACTGCAGGCAGCATTCCTGCATTTTGGCTGTGTACCGACTATTGTGTTGAAAAGTTGCAAGTCCGCAAAAGATATTATTGATCTGTACTGTGTAGGCTTCTTTCGTCAAGATAATATGTTGAAACCTACGTGTGAAAAAAAAAAATAGTGAATTTGTGTCTGTAGGGAAGACTACTGGCTTAACTACCGATGATTCCGACTAGTTAATGGGTGTTTTTCGGGAGGTTAGCACGAGTTTTGCACCAGAACATAGTATATGTTCTACATTGTATGGTACAGGCAGTCGGAATTATTTTCGCATTGTTAATAGTAAAACTATGCAATATCCTTATTTTGGTCTGCGTGGAAAGGAAGTTACCATTGAATGTATGCACAGTAGTGGTATCGAAGACTCGCAAACATATGTTCGTTCATTATTCGAATTTGCACAAGAATATAGGATAAATGACCTCAATGATGATGATATGTTTATCAGTATTACTATTGAAAGTTCGCGTCAAAATTAAACAAACGATGTACATAACATGACATCCTAAAAAAGGAATTGAAACCCGATGTATTGTTCCATATAGTTGAAAATGTTTTAAATAGTAATGAACATTTGGAAAGAAGGGAGATCCATGCATGGGAAAAGGTTGAACCCGTGGTTCGGTCAAATATGAAGATTATGCAGCGCTTCGGAAAAAGTGTTCCACCCCAATGAAGAAACATTGTATATTGTTATCCTCGGAATGGGTAAGACTGATCAGCGTCGTAATTACGTGTACGAGCTAAAGAATCACCCTGAGCGATTGTTAAAGCAGGCCAAGGATTTGTACATTGATCCCAATGTTAGTATTGACCATTAACATGGTTGTACTATTGCAGATGCGAAGAAGTTCGAAAACAAACTAACCTCCGAATACCAGATAATTATTTATGAGAAGAACAAATGCGTTAAGAGTATAATATACCCGTGAATTAAAGATGGCAAACAAAATTTACACCTTGTATGAGAACCAATTGATAACTAACATACATAAACGTTTGGAACCCAATGTTTTTGTGGTTATTGTTTGTAGGATCTTACATGTATTATAGTGAATATCTTACTATTACTTATTTCCCAAATAATTCTAGCAGAAGCGTATCTTTCATTATTTTAAATTGGGTTGTACATAGTTTTCATTTTGTATTGGTGTTAATCAGTTCTTTGTAGCATTTACCACATTCTTTTCATCATTATCAAAACATATGTTTAAAATTATCGCACTATACCGAACTATGCAGTAACTATTGTCAAGTTTCTTAGAGAATTACAGCAGTTAGATTTATTTGTTATCAGTTTTACGCTCACAGAAGAAATCAAGTCATACCAAATCCTTTTTACACTTTGTATGTGTAATATGCCTACAGCGGAGTAACATTTTATCCATACGTCTATTATTTCTTCATATTTTTCAATCACAAACACTATCACTATCACTATGGTTTTTATTCCAAATTAAGAATTTCTTAAAATCTTTCTGCAAGAATATTTCTATCAGTTGATTAAGAAATGTATCATTATGAATGGCATCATCATATATATGAAGAAACTGTTCTAATTTATTAAAAGTATTGCCGTGCATCTTTTGAAACTCATGCCAAATTTCATCCTGTGTATCAATATCCATAACAATGCTTAGTACTTTTGTTTTCAATATATTTTTATCTAAAAGAATACACTCATGGTTTATTGCGTCTTTTAATCCGCGTGCACATCCACTGCAAAGAAGCATACTTCTTTTAGATTCCCACAGTTGAAACGCATTTATTAAGCACTGCGTGGTTATGCGAATGTTATCGCAGAAACAAAGCCATACGTTTTCAGCATTAGACATTTTTCAGTTTAAATTTTCAACAGTTTGAAAATATTGTTGTTTTTATGTATTTTTCTAAAACACTAGGCATAAATATTTTCACTGCCCACCATACGAAGAAGAAATCTTTTTCATCGACTACAACAGCACAAGATTATTTATATGTACCTTTGTTAACTCTGGTATTTATACGTTTCACCGTAGGATGTATTGTATTATTTGGATTAACCAATGAAAACAGGTTTGAACAAGTTTAAGGTAGACCTGAAACTCATAGTTCCCACCCATTAGTTTTAGTTGCTATTCTTTTATGATTATGAAGTGATTCTTATATTCAAATTAACTTGAATATTTCATCTTTGCAACAGTTTTTTTTTAAAACAGATAAAGTCACCCATCCCGTTTACCCGCGCTTGCTTGAATTTCTATATACTGACATTTAGATTAATAATTAGAAATCACGATACCTGAACACCAATAGATCCTTTGCATGTGTTTGTTTTAATTAGACTATTGGATTCCAACGCAATGTGACAGTTTGATTTGATCCATAAATAATCCCTTTAAAAGTTAAAGGGAAGATTTTAACAATGTCTACTAGATTTTCCGATTCTTAAGTAGTCCTTTGCTCTTGTTATTTCCCAATAATGATTATCTTAAGCTGATCCTAATTATCATTTTCTTACTTTTGACCAGTCTCTCTTATGCTGAGTTTCCTACTTTGTCCACACTCGTCCTATCCTATTACCCATTGAAGCCTTAGCGGTTTACTCCCCATTTCTATTTGCTTTTGGTATTGCTTTTGACTTGGTTCCCGCGTAAAATTCATCAGAGTTGACACCTGGATGGGGCTACAACAAAACATTACCTAAAATAATACTGGTCATAGGCAAAATCAAATGGGAGTAATAAATTGTTTAAGGATCTGAGAAGTGAACTTTGCGCCGGACAATATTGTGTTCGTATCTTTTCTTGGGAATTTTCCCCGTTTTCCCTCATAGTTTTATTCATTTCCTTTAGCCTAACCGACATAAATGTGGTACGTAATACTCAAAGATTTCATTTATTTCATTGTTTAAGGAGAACGAGAATGTTTGTCAGCATTGTTTAGTGTAGGTTGCGAATATATGTTGCAGATGTACTCGCTGTCCAAATCAGCTATTTTGCTACAAACTTATACAAATTCTCATATTCACTTGATAAATCTCCGAGTGACGATATTGATCACAGCGCAGTACACTTTTTATAGATAAATAGATACTGAGACCTTCATAGCTAACATGTCCTTAAATACTGATAAGCTCAAACAAAGAAAGAAAAAAATCTAATTCCTAATAATATTTAAAGTAAACTGAGCAAATTATAAAAGTTTCCAACATCGGCCTCTGCCCCCTTTCCTTCTTACGTTTCATGAATTTGGAATTTATTTTACGGATAAAGTGTGGTATATCGCCTATTTATTTATCTGTTGTACAATCAAATAGCTTTATATGTAATAGGGTACACATCTCTGATGTGGTAGTTTGTGATTCGATTCCCATCACCCATGTTTTCCTTCATTTATTCACACACATGTCTTAAGAGGTGTTCTTCATACCCACTAGAAATAAAGATTTCAGTTCAAGTATACTTTCTGACTTGAGCCTATTCAACTTGTTGGTATTTAATAGCTTCAGCTATATATCAGGTCTAATTTTGAAGTGCTTACTTATCATT
This sequence comes from Thermobia domestica, assembly GCF_964235325.1. Taxonomy (NCBI): domain Eukaryota; kingdom Metazoa; phylum Arthropoda; class Insecta; order Zygentoma; family Lepismatidae; genus Thermobia; species Thermobia domestica. The sequence continues at coordinate 57,269,780 of NC_137456.1, read as the reverse complement.
ATTTAGTGTTCAAACAATTTTAACAAGGAGTCTGCTACGCATATGTTCTCTAAAATAATACGAAAAATTACAGTGAGAACTATGAAATTGTTGACAAATCCATCATTAGGTTAGTTCTAGCTTCGTATTGCTTATGAGAAATTCAGTTCACTCTGAAGATCGTAATGTTGGGAAGAAAGATAGGAACATATTTCGCAAAACCATGAAGATTATTGAATACAAACTTCTTGTAGTGTTCATCCTCTTTCTCTTCCTCTCTCTCTCCTTATCTCCCTATCTGCACCTTTCTCTCCATCTCTGGACCTCTCTCTCCCCCTTCCTCTCTGGACCTCCCTCTGTACTTCTCTCTCTGAACTTCTCTCTCTCTCCCTATCTCCCTATCTGCACCTTTCTCTCCATCTCTGGACCTCTCTCTCCCCCTTCCTCTCTGGACCTCCCTCTGTACTTCTCTCTCTGAACTTCTCTCTCTCTCCCTATCTCCATATCTGCACCTTTCTCTCCATCTCTGGACCTCTCTCTCCCCCTTCCTCTCTGGACCTCCCTCTGTACTTCTCTCTCTGAACTTCCCTCCATCTCTATACCTTTCTCTATTCATCTCTCTCTTCCTCTAAATGTACATTTTGTTTTGTTTTGATTGTCAGCATTATTCATTTCTCTTAGCTTACAGAGCATAAGGAAAGGAGATTACACTAAATGATCAATGTATCGATTTCACACTAAAAGTAATAAGAATAGTTTTTCTCTTTGTTCTAGCTTGCCTATGATATGAGACGAGATGAAACAAAAGTTTGTATGGTTAAGCGGATAGCGTACATGTCTTTGACATCTAAATTTTATTCGTACTTATAGTTTTCTAATATCATTTTCCATTTATTTCACAAGTAGCTCTTAATATAGTCATAGACTTTAGTGTTATTATAAATAACACGAAAGAATTCAAAAGCTGAGTTTTAATAAAATCGAAATAACACAAAAGCAGAGCTTGAACAAGCGATTCGTTAAAAATGTAATTGGTAAGTCAAAATACATACCGCAAAGCCGATAATCCAATACAAGAAATACTCAAAAGAATAAGTAATAAGAGGATTCGATTCCCAAGTAGAATGTTTAAAAGAACTTCAAAGTCTATCAGTTTACTGTCTAAGGACTACAAAGAAAATAGCTTTGATGATGGCAAACTCCAAACAAATTCATACGTATCATGACTATCTTACGTAAAGTTTTCCTTAATCGTGCCACGCAAATGTGATGTCAAATAAAATAAGATTGTTTTCACATTACGCTCACAAATTCAAAACCAAGGGAGGTTTACACCAATTAAATGTTAAAATGAGACTTGACATACACTTGCTTACTGTTCTATCCTCACGAATACATATTTTCAAATTAATTGTGGAACCAAACTTCACCTTAGATGGTTGAGATTCCGGGTTGACCAACTAAAATTATGACTGAACATATTGTGTCTGTAACTTTTCCAAGCGTTCCCCTCAGAGTTTCTTCATTTTACCAATTGCTTTATCCTAAACAAAATAATTGTGAGGTGTCACATTTCATTTTAATACACAGTCAAGGGGAAATCATTTCAATACATAGCGAAGAGAGACCACTAATTATTTATTTATTTAACTAGTAAAGAATATGATTTCAAATTTCAATATAAGACATCAGTGGGTCAGTGGTAGTACCACCAGTTAGACTTGTAGTGAACTCTCTTGGAGTTTTTCAAGACGAAACAACATTAAATCATTCATTCATTTCTCATAATTACTGTCTCCTTTAGCCTATCCAAGTTTAAACTTGATTAGTTTACCACAAGACAAAGAGAAATATTACTGGTGAAAAATCAAATAAGCAATTTTCTTTCTCTCTTTTCAATTGTTTTGAAATCTTCAAGGTTTGTACAGTATAGTTCCGTGTACAGTTTGTTTTCTACTGTACCAACTAAAATTGTTTCATGACCAAGTGGTTAGTATGATCGTCTTGGCTAACTGAATAGTACATCAGTGTTGGACATTTAATATTTTTATTTGTACGAAAACATTTTCTAATATCACTCGTCAAGGATTCGATTCCCGAAGATAGGTCATGTGACAACAGATTAATTCTTACAAGGAATGTTCTAAGAATTTAGAAAAAAAATAGAGACTTCTTGCTGAAAAATAAACTCAAAATTCAACCATTCATCAAAATAGAACCTGCATTAATTTCAAGTATATATAAAGGAAGAAGAAACCTTATATGTTTGCACATTAGTTATTGAGACTATTATCAAAATACCTCAGCACTGTTAAAAAGTTGGAAAGGTTTTAAAAATTCAGAGGAAAGAAAACACAAATTTCCCAGCACCCATTCAACAAAAACACACAATTTATTTACAAATATATATACAACTTATTTATTTCAAAAATTTTTCTTTCAATTTTCTTGCCTTCTCTAATCGATCCCACTTTTCCCCTGCCTTCACTATAACCCAATCTTCCCCATCGTTCAAATATATATCAGCTTCATTCGCTGCCCCGCTATTACCCCGCTCCCCCACTATTTCCACTGCTACTTCTTCCACTGGTCGAAGTTCTTTTCTTTCTTGAGTTAGTGGCACTGTTACTTCTTCCACTGGTGTAGTTTCTTTTCTTTTTTGAACCACTTCTACCACTGGTGAGTAGCGCGTCTTTTTCGTCCTTTGTGATGTCCCCTCATCTCTTCTCCTTTTCTTTCCCTCTGCTACATCTAATAAATTATGTATTTTTTCAAACCACTCGATATGGTTAAGGGAGGAGGAAGAAGCGGATGATGATGTTGATGGTTGGTGTTGGGACTCCATTTCTTCTGGAAAATAATAAAAAAAAATGTTATTAGTACAACATAATTTTACCAAAATAGTGCAAATTATACTTAATAGAAATAAAAATTCTGTTATTCTATCCACGTACAAATCAGTTTCTTTTAGCCTATAGTTTGCAAAAGCTATGTAGAATTCTGGCAGAGTACTTTATACATTTTCGAATTCTCAATAAATCTGTACAAGCAAACTATCTGTGTTGTGTAATACCCAAAGCTAAACGTACCGTTAACTTAAGATCAAATCTAGTGTTCCCTCACAATATAATCGGTAACGCTCTTGCATTCAGTGCAGGCACCACCGGGTTCAATTCTCGGTATGGGGAACTAGTGTTCCCTCACAACGTAGTCGCTAACGCGTTTTGGCTTTAATGCGGATGGTTCCGCGTAGCGTACTTGCTTTCGCTTTTGCGTTCAATGTGAGCGGCCCCGGGCCCGATTCCCGGTATAAAGGTGTCGCGACGCGGACGTACCCGAAAACGCATTCAAAGCAAACGGTTCTGGTCCAATTACCGACGTGGCATTCAGTCAAAAATAATAATAATGATTTTCTCATTTACACCAAACAAATGTCTTGCGTGATACCTAATTTCCCTCTTTTCACGAATAGTATGCTTGCTGAAAATTGTCTGATCTCACAGGATAAAATGTTTAAAGATCGGAAATATAAAATCAAATCAATCTTTCATCATCGTATAAAAGATAAATCTAATTCACCCGCAAAAAACTCTTGCACTTGTAAAATTCTATATCTCAATCCCGATAAAAAAAAAAAAAAAACTTATATGACTCCACTCCAACAACATGTTATAAAACGGAATTTATACAAATTATTTATTTATTTAAAAAGTGGTAAGGTGTTCACTTTATATGTTTAGGGGTCTGTAGTTCAATCCTAGGTTATGCCAACTGAACAAACACTATGTCTGCGGATTCCTTATACTTTTTATACTAATACTACCAATATGTTTTCCAAGAAAAAAAATCAGAACCAGTACATTAGCAATAGTGATTTAATACTATTTTAATAGAACTACTAGTGACACCTATCGGCAAAAGTCATAATTAAAGATTAGTTGTGCGTTGAAAGTTCAGCAGCGCTGACGCGTGTGCGACAAAGTTCCGTATATTTCTCAGGTGAGTATAGTATATATGTTTTCAATGTGTAATAAATTATAGCACATGTTTGTATATTCTGTTGGTCTTAATATTCTATCAAAGTATTGAAAATCAAACGCGTATAAGTAAAACTATTGGATTAAATAAGGAATATAAACCCAAGTCTTTCAGTGACAGAGCAAATATTTACTTAAGTGGTGCAGTACCTCATCATTTCTGGGGTATGAAGTCCCAGTCTTTCAGTGAGGGATCACTACCTCATCATTTCAGGGGGATAACCCCCTCTACTAGTACTGCTGCATACATTTACATTGAAATCCTAGTGCCAAAAAAAAAAAAGACGGGATAAAACCGAGATCTCTCACTCCAAATCCATATATAAAACAAGTAACGTTCAGTAATGGGTGACATTACTCTTAAGGATGGGTATACCCCTTTTTCTCTACGAAAAAAAAAAAAGACTGCATTCAGTAATTGAAAAGTTGTGAGGGGGAATTCACTCCGGGTATAGTCCCTCTTCCTCCACGCAAAAAGAGCGCGTTCACACTGCATTGGATTCTCTTTCTGCATCCCTAACAAGATATTTCGTATTTCATTTCATTTTACAAAACCAATATTTATTTTTCTCACTCATTACCTTGCTTAATATAAAGTTAGTATGTACAAAAACCATGTGAGTACCATATGATTAAGATTCTGAATACTGCAACACATGTTAAAAATACGCAAGTTCATATTCCCAACACTTATTCAGAAATAAAGAACCTTAAATTTCTCTCACTTAATTACATTCGTTTATTCGTCATGTCTTGGAAAAAGATCCATTTGAGTATTCACTACGTTTCGTGATAGTCAAGCTATTCTAACACGAATTCAAAGGGAGAAGTCTACTGTTATGATCCAAAATTGAATCAATGAACGTAGTTCTTTTCTTTCGAGTCTAACTGTGGGAAAGAAAAGTCTACACATTTACGTAAAAATTGCAATATTCACATGTATCTTGGAAAATTGCATCCACTACAACTAAGAACTCTTTATATATAAAAAAAACACTTAATACTGACTGATTTTCTAAATATTAGGGATACAAGCAAGACAAATGTCTATCTTTTCTGTTGAACTTAATTATTTTACACTAAACAATATATTTTGAACATTATCTGTAGTAAATATTGAATATGTATGTGTTCTAAAAGTGTTCTTTATGTGTAAATTGCTTATTTTCCGAAAAGACTTCCCAATATGAATACAGACACAATGTATTTATATAAAATCTACCATCAACATACTGGACAGTACGCAATTCTGTTTAATCACAATTTCAGTTATAAAGATTCAAAGAAATTGCACACTTGATTTTTTTGCCGTAAAGTCCATCAGTGGCGGTTCTTAAGGGATGTCACCATACATTTCTAAAACTATAAAGTATCTCATTGACGGTTCTTAAGGAACGTCACCACACGTTTCTAAAACTATAAGTCCATCTGTCATCGGCGGTTCTTAAGGAACGTCACCACGCATTTCTAAAACTATAAGTCCATCCGTCATTGGCGTTTTCTTAAGGGATGTCACCACGCATTTTTTCTCTAAAAAGATTAACACTGCCAAGATATTTCTCGTGTCCCCCACATATTCTTAACTATAATATAATAATGCTAGTTCCATTCTTCACTCTTTCCTGTGGTTAACTTGTCCAAAAACACAACCGAAACGGAATCAAAACTCAAACATAGTCTTCAAACAATTTAAAAAAAAAAAAAATATTTCGTTCCTTCGTGCTGACCGTTCAGGAAGCTAGCTTTTCCGGTGTTGGTAAACCCACTGTTTGGTAAACACGAAAAGCAATATAAGTCAAACGCGGTTCCCTCAGGTTTGGGGGGGCTATGCACCCATGTATGCTTCCCCTCGGTTTTCGATAAACACATAAGGCGTTATAAGTCACACGCGGATCCCTAAGGTTTGGGGGGCTATGCACCCATGTATGCTTCCCCTCGGTTTTCGGTAAACACATAAGGTGTTATAAGTCACACGTGGATCCCTAAGGTTTGGGGGGCTATGCACCCATGTATGCTTCCCCTCGGTTTTCGGTAAACACATAAGGTGTTATAAGTCACACGTGGATCCCTAAGGTTTGGGGGGCTATGCACCCATGTATGCTTCCCCTCGGTTTTCGGTAAACACAGAAGCTGTTATAAGTCACACGCGGATCCCTAAGGTTTGGGGGGCTATGCACCCATGTATGCTTCCCCTCGGTTTTCGGTAAACACAGAAGCTGTTATAAGTCACACGCGGTTCCCTCAGGTTTGGGGGGGCTATGCTCCCCACAAGTTGAAACATATTGGCAAACTCATAGCTCGTTTCTACACCGTGTTAATTATTTTCATAAGAAAAAACAATACGTGTTAATTTTCTAGGAGGAGTCCCACCATTCGATACTTATGCAAATATATCTAATCAATTATAATGATATAAAACTTACTTGAATATATTATCTTCTTCTTTGAACAAACACAGAAAAATCCAGAAAATCACTTTAAAGAAACAAGGCAGAAGCAAGGCAGAAGCCTTCACGAGCAAAATTGTTAATACAGGAAATGTGTACTCCATTTATATAATATATTTTTTATTTATTCATTAACATAAGGGGAATGGAATAGGGGGAGAAAAAAATAAAGTAAATGAATTTGCCTTGTAATACAGCATTGCCTCGCTCTGCAAAGAAGCAGAAAAGAATTCCTTTGTCGGTCTCTTGCCGAATCGAAGGAAATATTTCTTTTCTATAGAGGTAATACCAAGGAATTTTCACACAATGCCTAAAGTTTGAAAAACATCGTCAGCATGTCTCAATTCATACCTTAAAGACGCCAAATTGTCGTATTTTTCACAGCAAATAGTTGTTTACCAAGCAATAAAATTCGTTAGTTGGGTTCAGGCAACAATGTTCCTAAATTTTAAAATTCCGGCTTTATTCAGTAAGCTAGATAGCTATCATTTCAACAACTGTTTCAATAACTTGTATCTTGCCGAAAAGAACAGCATAATTATTGTATGTTGTAATTCTACAGGTTCTTTTTTGTGTGTGTGTGTGTGTGTTGTTTTGCAGTAGTCAAAATGAAGGACAACCATTTATTCATCAGGTTATTGGCAATGAGCACAAGGACATCCTGCTTGTTTGTCCATCAGGTTAGTGGGCGGGAAAGAGGTTGTTGTCCGCAAACCATCCACCAGAACTGGTTTGAAAAACACCCTTTGTGAGGAAAAATGTGTCAGTTATCGCCGTTGGGGGGAGAGAAGGTATAAGCATGTTCACACAGGATGCAGCCAAAGAGTGGCAGTGAGGGGTGGGGAAAAAATGTGTGTCACTTGTCGCAGGGTAGAAACCTGATCACACAGAATGCGGTCAAGAGATGCGGTGGAAGGGTGGGGAGCGGGTAGAAACTTGTTCACACAAGACATTGATGATGGAAAGAGAAGCGGGGGAAGGGTTGGTTCTCCCGTTCACTCAAACTAGAGGGAGTGATTGGTCCCCATGGTTAAACATTGGAGGTGGAGCAAACTGGTTTTTTCCTGGCCAATCATATCGCAAGGTTGTTTGCATAGGGTGTGAGAAACTGAACGTCAATCTTCACCCTCAGTATTACAATGGCGCTTGGAGAGAACACAGAACCTTGCGTATCTGCGAATTTCGTACTGAGCAACGCTGAAAAATAGCAGAGTTAAGTCTGTCATTTAAGAACCATACAAGCTAAACGAAAGAAGTGCAGTTCGCAACAAAAAAAAATAGATGAAAATAAATAAATATTTCTTCCTATCCTTCCTTTTTCCCTCCCATCTTAATACTTTACTCCGTAAAACAACGCACCATTAAAAATCGTTGCTAAACATTGGAGCTTAAAGGGTGTAATCATATTCATTATTCATAATTTTCTAGTTCAAATAAGAGTGTTCAATTAGTTACGAGCTTTACAAGTCAGATCATAATTAAATTAATGGGGAAAAAAGTTGTGGGAGCTAAGGAACGCGTTCAATAACGTATACCATTGCTCTAATTATCTAAATCATAGTTTTAATTCTAATTTGATTATAATTTCGATTCAAAAAACGTATTAAAGCATGTTTAAAGCTAGGAACAGCGTTCAAAGTCGTATCCTCAATCAAAATCGTGTTGGATCGCGTTCAATGACGTATACCACTGCTCTAATTATCTAAATCGTAGTTTTAATTCTAATTTGAATATAATTTCGATTCAAAAATCGTATTAAATCATGTTTAAAGCTAGGAACAGCGTTCAAAGCCGTATCCTCAATCAAAAATCGTGTTGGATCGCATTCAAAGCCGTATACCAATGCTCTAATTATCTAAATCATAGTTTTAATTCTAATTTGATTATAATTTCGATTCAAGAATCGTATAGGAGCGTGTTTCAACAAGAAAGAAGGTCATTCCACTTTTCCAAACAACCTCTATTGCACAAGTAATAAAACCACTTCCCCCAGAAACCTCCCCAAGCCCGGGGCCGGTCTCTCCAAGGCCGACACGGCCATATTGACATCAAATCTACACAGTCATAAAAGCAATAAAACCAATTAAGAGGGCAATAAAATCTATTCAAGTGTAGAAGTCGCTCCAGGACTACTCATTCCCTTGCCTTTATCATGCGTCTCCTTTAGCCTAACAGCTATAATCGTGGGACATTAAACTTGAAAGAGTTCATTTCATGAATAATTCGAAAAAAATTAACAGCACTAATATATGATTCATAAATAATAAGGTAACGACTATAAAGTTTTGCTCTATATAGGCCTATAATGAAAAGAAAATTGTGGTAACAAGTGAATACCGGTAGTTAATACCATTATGGAATATAAAATGTAAGAAATAGATTTCAAAATACTAGATTACACACACAGCACTTGTAAAGAATACTACTACGAATGCTAATATTTGTTTTGATTTCTGTAAATGAGTTATTCGCTGATTTTCAATTTTCAAAACCTTACTTAAAGCAACTTATTTATTATAAATTTACTCTTTAAGAAAACTTAGAAATTGTTATAATCTTAAGTAGAGATGCAAGGGCTCGGAAAAAAACCGGCTTTTTTGGAAAAAAACTCGGTTTTTTTCTGCTTTGCTTTTTTGCTTCGGAAATTTTGGGCTTTTTTCAAAATACTGCTTTAAATTGATAAAACAGACTTTGTATCGCTTCTCTATAACACAAAAAATCATTTAATTAGTGGTTGATGCTGATAATAATATAAAACATCGAAAATAAACTATGAATTTCGAAAAAATATTTCAAACAATTTTTCTTCAACATATTTACATTATGAATTCCACAGGATTAACCAATGTATATAATAAGAATTTTTTAACCTCCTATATACAAAAGTAAGCAGAGTTGGCAAGAACCGTGGTTGTTTTTGAAAATGCAAAAAACCCGTTTTTTGGGGGATGTTTAAACCAGGCTTTTTTAACTTAGATTTTTTGCTTTATGTATTTATATTACATATTCACAGAAATAAGTTTGTTTCGCCTTGATGTTATTATGCAACAGCGGGGTTATGCCGGAAGAACTCCCATAAGCTTAAAGAAGTGCGGTCAGTAAATTTCTTAAGTTGAGAATCTCCCGCCCTAGCCATTGGGAAAATCCCGTCATTACTTGAAATGTAAGACAATAACGGGAAAATCCTGTTATTGCTTTGCATGTAAAATTTAAAGGCCAACGTACCATAATCAGTACGCTAAAACTGAGGTATTAAATTACAAATTTAGTACCGGTACGTAGATATCATTGAAAGTCCAATCCAAGCTAATGTTGGAAGCTACGTAGGCAATCGATAAATTTTGCCAATTTCTATCAATATATTTAAGCAATATTGGCTTCTTTATAAAACAACACGCATTTAGGCATGTAGAAATATACAATTTGGTTTGTTTCGTATATTTAGGCTTAACATCCTTACGAAATACCGAGGTTATCAAGGAGAAGACTTTCGCTTAAACTGACATCCGAACCGATACTTGGGTTACGCATGAAAGAAGGTTTGTGGTTCGACCGAGAATTGAACATGGGACACCTTGATTAAAAGGTGAAAGGGAAATAAAACTATTGCAGGTTGTTTGATATCTGGAAACGTTACCATGAAATTCACACGATTCGCATTTTTCATTCTTTTTATTTTTGTGGTTTAAATTAGTTATTAAAAAAAAAAAAAAAAAAAAGTTGGTGTAAACCAGCCAACCCTAAAAGTAAACACTTCTTTTTAAAGAATACACAAATAACTAGCAAAATAGTATGTAGTATTTTTACTTCAAAATATTCCATACCCTCTTTCTGAAACAAAATAAAATTAAAATAAAACATAAGAGAAATACTTAGATTTATATGATACACTTAAAGGCTGCACATCTAGAGCTTTTGGTTCTGTATATTCTTGAAATTCTACAGTTAAGTTTTATAGAACCACCATCACAGTTTACCCAATCCTCAAGTTTTCTGAATTTTTAACAAGAGGGATTCAACATATCATTACGGAACTCCCCCCCCCCCCAAAAAAAAAGACTACGGAATATATTTAAGTTAAGCTAAATACAACTGCACAACAAACATGACTGAGTGATTAGCTTTTGCGCTTCTATCGGGAAGTCCGGGATTCAACCAGCATTCGACCATTCTGACAAAGCTTTTCTTCATTCCATTTGTGAATGTAGAAATAGTGCGTGTACTGTGAGTTGGGCGACTTCCTTTTTTATTGTTTTTAAATCGTTATTATTACTAATTACCAGTAGTGACGGTTTTGTGAAGGTTAGGGGGGCGGTCTTTCGGACTGAAGCCCGTTCCCCAAAGTTACGGAATGTCTGCAACAAACGAAATATCTATTATTTATGCCTTTACTCATAAACTTTAAGCTCCCGTCAAATAAAAATTACGAATGTTTAAAAAAACTAAACATTAGTAAGAAACCCTTTCCAAAATACTTTTCTAAATCCGCCACTGATTCTCAGTATAAAATGATCTCCAAGGTTGTATCCGGAAGATTATTGCTAAACATATAAACGAAACGAAATATTAGTTATGCCTGTACTCATAAACTTCAAGCAAATAAAATTAGGACTTTTTAGGAAACGAAACAATCAGAAAAAAACCCTCCTAAAGTACTTTTCTAAATCCGCTACTTATTATTTGTATAAATTGGTATTCAAGGTTGTGTCCGGAAAATTATTGCTAAATCACTTCATAGCTACAGTATAACAGAAATGTGGAAGTACGGTTTGACGGATATATTGAAAAACGTACGCTTTGACGGATAAATAGAAAAACGGGCAAGTTTAACTTTTGCGCTAGAAGCTAGAGTACTAAAAGCTCTTAGAAATGAAACACGGATGACAAACTAGAGAAGAAAAAAGATGTCGATAACTCAAAAGTTAAAATAAAGTTAAATAGCCTCTAAAATTACCCTCAAATACTACATTCTTCATGTTAGCTTTAATTCGTAAAACATGTGCTCCATCCATCTTGATGGTGAATTTCAGAGCGAAATATCACATTCAGGTCATGGAATTCTTATCTAACTATAGAATATACTATAAGAAAGCTATTTAGATAGAAAAATCATGAAGTTGAAAAAAGCCAAAATTTCCAAAATTCTCGTTTTTTTCCCAAAAAAGCCGGCTTTTTATGTGAAAAAAACCATCGATTCAAAAAAGCCGGCTTTTTTGCATCTCTAATCTTAAGTAATCAGTATTCTACTGTAAAACACGCTTTTCGTTAAATAGTGCGTTACAAAATTCACAATTTCCCAGTAACGAATTGTTTGAAAACATTAACAATTTGTAAATACTACAAAATATGCTGGAAAATTTTTAATATATTTTTTTTTACAGTATTTTGAAAAATGAATGTAAAATAGAAGTGTATAAGTATTATTACACCTCCCAAATAGCAATCAATTTTATCTTAAAACAGAAAATCGAAGAGAGATGTTAAAAGAGTAAATACAACGCTACAAAATAACTTTGAAATACGGCATTAACTTTTAATACCTGAATTTTCTGCCAGCACATTAAATATTTACACACTTGCTCTAATTTTTCCATATACATTTCATTAAATTTTGAATTTCAACTGACGTATCTTGCTTTTTTATAACAAAAAATAGCAAATAATTTGTAAAACATTAGAATAACGTTTACTTCTGAAACAATCTCGGCGACGACTTGTGCAAAGTTCAAATCCTGAATTTCTAAGATTAGCATTCAAAATTTCAGTCCTAGATTAAAAAAAAAAAAATCAAGATGTGATGCATATGTAATAGGTATTATTTACCATTACTTACACATGCTATATCTAAAATAGAAATTTCAAGCTTGTTACCACTATGCCATTTATATCTTTAAGTACTGCGATTTTTTACGAGGTTCCCTTACAATATTCACACCTATTTTGTTACAAATACGAGTTTTACGACGTACTCCAGACACACACACATACTTTCTTTTATTTCAACAATGCTGGCTTGTTTCTTTAATCATAAGATACTTCATATAAGGAGAAATCTACAAACGCAACGGAAAGCATTATAATTATTTATTTATTTTTAGATCGTTCTCAAATTGCTTTCAGAATTATTTGTCTGGAGCACACGGCTGTTGGCATCATTTATTTGGCGATGAACTAAAGCATGCTCTGGAGTCAAAAAGTTAATGGGACATTTAACATACACACGTGTGTTAACAAACGTAACCATACGTATCTGTAACAGGAAGGCCGAGTGAGAAGTGCTAACAGAAATGAAGTTGACGTTACCTTCCTCTCAAGGGACCTCTTTTATGGATCCGGTGATGTAGTTTTTAAGTAATATTGGAAGCCACGTCTGACACTGGAGAACTTTTAACTGCTACAAAACTGTAATATGTCTAGCGTAGAAAGGACAAACCTCGCAGATGTCTTCTGACTCTTTTCTTCTGTTTCCAATTTCCCTTTTTTAAATGTTTTTATCTTCCTTTTTCTTTTTTAAAAAAGAGAACAAATTGCTGGATGCTGAGGGCATTCACTGGTAAGTAGCACTTGAACAGGAAATGTTCCCGCGCGATTACACCGCTCGCACGGTTAAAAAAGGAAGCAACTCACTCCCAAGAAGAAAAAAAAAGAAAAAAAGGAAAAAGAAAGGTTTTGGATCTGGTATCACTGTAACAAAAACAAAGCGTATATACAAAAGGGCAAAAAAATAATGAAAAGCTGGATAAGCTAGTTTTAGGAGCTGAGTCAAGCAAGCTGCTTCGTTTGCTGATTTGACTCTGATTAAAGTCAAGCACAGGTTCTTAATCATTTCAAAATTGCATTCACTTTTATTTTACCATCCCAAAATGTTCTTACTCCCTAATTTTGTAGAAGCGTGTCAGTACATTAAGAGAAGTTAAACTGTGCCACCAGAGTTTTCTTTTCGTCAAGAATTTTACTTAAAGCAATCAACCCATATTACCAGATACAAATTAAGAATATTCTACATAATTTCTAAATTCTCCTACAATAGGTGTAAATGAAAATGAAATGAAATTAAGTTTTACGTCTTAAGATTATGCCGGCTAGGTTAATAAAGAAGACAGTGATGATGAGAGAAATGAATGAAAGGTGGAATGAAGAAAGTGGGAACCCCGAGGAAACCCACGCACACGGTGTTTGTCCACCACAAAGCTCACCTGGCGCAGGCCTGGATCAAACCAAGGACCCATGCACCAGGGGTGAACGGGCTACCACTTACAATAGGTGTGCAATTCTACACAAAATACTCCATCAACAATGAATATAAGTCATTCACAAACATTTCTTAATACTTGTATAGCCCTATAAAATATTAATTTGTATTTTATTTTTCTTCAAATGTTCTGAAAAAGCGATGTTAAGCAATACTGTCTAGCTAGACCGGTAGTCAATTCAGAACACACTGTACAAAAAAAAAAAAAAAAAAAAAAAAAAAAAACTTGAGAGTCGTTCTCAACTTTCCCTTTCACCACTCTTAGGCGACAGTACGTAAATTATACATTTTCTGAATCTCTACTTCTATTCTCCGTATCCTGCTTCTCGTTTCATGTATAGGTATAGTCCGATTAGAGCCTTCAGTGATTGAGCGTTTACCTCTGGTGCGTGGGGTTCCAGGTTCGATTCCTGCTCGCGCCAAGAGGATTTTGTGCTGGACAAACACCGTGTTCGTGGGTTTTCTCGGGGCTCTCCGGTTTCCTCCCACTTTATTCATTCCACAATTGCATTCATTTTTTTTTTTTTTTTTTTTTATCATCACTGTCTCCTTTAGCCTAGCCGGCATAGCCATGGAACGTAAAACTGAAAGATTTTATTTCCAATTAGAGCCCAAAGTAAGAATATTTTAAAGTAATTTGCAATGTCCTAGAAATCGCTCCAGTTTCAATAATCTTATCTTGCGGAATGGGATTGATAACCAAAAGGTTAAGCATATATTTTTACAGTCAAAAATCAACTCTCGATAGGGCCTACTATTATGGTCACCTACACACTTCCTGTTATGACTAGAATTAAAAAGGGAACAAATAATACAACTATTCGTTTTATTTGCGAGCCCATTGAAACACTCGACGGTCCGCGGCCACCATTTACCCATTACTGGTCTAGACCACTTAGCATCTATGATAGTAATGAAATTATGTCTCTTGGATATATCATATTGGCTAAAGGAAACAAATGGGAAATGTAATTACGTTATTCATAATGAAAAAATGTGGTATAAACGAATGGATGCTAACGGAGAACCCTGGGAAAAGCACAGACCAGATACTGACTACTTACTACTACTACTATATACTACATGAACTGAGGTCATATTGCACCTCTTCACACTAGAAATGAGACTTTCAATGTGACTGGCCCACTGTTATCTATCTAGTTATAGTACTCGAGAACGGAAAAACAATACATTTATGCTGTATAAGAAAGTACACTCATGTCCAAAATAATTGTCGCATATCTATAAATATGTTGTTGTAGGAATATAACTTGATAACGAATTCGCCCGGTATTTCTTATAATGTTAGTATGTGTATAATCGGCAAAGACATATATGTGGCAAATTTCATGTCAAAAGAGAAGTGAATAAGAACAATACCACGAAAATAAAACTTTCTTGTCCATTTAGCAACATTTTGTTTTACTCATTCTAATTTTCGTATTTATAATTCTTTTCCTATTAAATTTACCACAAATACACATTTCCCGATTATACATATAGTAACAGTATTAAAAGTACCCTGCAAAATCATTATCAAATTATATTGTTACATCAAGACAGTTGCAGATATGCGACAATCATTTTGGACATGATGTACCTAATGATATTTCGTTGACCTATACAATATGTGAGTTGTATACTGCTGTTTAATCTATTTCAATGTTTATTTACTAGTATTTGCATTGTATTTACATAGCTACTGAATCAACGTATTGTTTCACATATGACCACTATCTTTATGTCCTTTTTTTCTCTTTCTCTTTGACAATTCTTTGCAAATTCCGCTTACTGGCGACTTTCACCTTACCTACTCGTCCTAATTTTACTAATTTAAATAAATAGTCAAGGTAAGACACACATCTGGCGTAACAGACATTTAGATGTGTGAACAGACATTCAGTAAATAATATATTGCTTGAAAGCATATATAACACAATATATACTTCTATCTTATCTATCTATATAAATGAAAGCGACTATGTTTGTGACTTAACAACTCTTGAACCACCCGACCGATCTCGATCAAATTTTCAACATAGATGAAGTTCAGGCCTGGGATGTTTTTTATCATTTCCCTCTGTCAGTGCAACTTAGGAGAGGGTATATTATATATAAATGATAGAAAATTACCAATATTAGTGTCGAATCCATAGTTCTCGGAGGTCTCAGATGAACAGTGACACTTCTGATGCCGTTTAAATCCAAATTCAGCCCAAAATAGTAATATTTACTTTTTATTTATATAATTACTTATTATTTTTTAATTTTCATGATATTTTCTTTATTTCTATCGATTTGAGAGCGCTTCAGTAATAGCAACACGTGGCTGCAACGGAACAAAGTTTTTTTTTTTTTTTTTAACTCAGTGAAGCGGGTAACTGACACTAGTTCTGAATATTTAGTAATAGCAATTTAATACTGAAGAGAGCATATCTAATCTCCAAATAGAATATAATTCTTCTAAAGGGAAAAAAAAAAGTTTTTAGAAATACAGTCGAGGTTATATTACGGCTTAATTTTATGAAAATACGTCTGCAAATAAACAGGGATGTTTGGCGAAAGCATCTCTTCTCCCTTTCATGGTTGAAGGAGCATGACCTTCTGAGATGCTCTCATCACAGTGTATGTATATATAGTAGTTGTATCGCGTTCATCCACCTGGAACACATTCCTAGTTTTAATTCCCACAACAAACGTGCAATTCAAAGAGCGTATGTATACTTATCTAAAAGAGGACGCATTGACACAACTCAAGAGAAAAGGGCACTGAACTAATCCGCATAATATCAACGGAAATACTTATAGTACTGCTAAACTTCGCTCTTTGTTATCCGAACAATATTGCCGGTATATTCGTTTATGCGAACAGGTGTTTACTATGCCCTTTCATGATCAAGGGTACTTTCCATAGATAATGCCACGTATTTTCTGTTCTCGTGGTCCAGGGTTCGATCTCTGATGGAGGCTATCAAGCGTTGGCTGAGTGAAGACCTGTATGACCCGGTATAGTATACTGGTAGTAAATTAAAAGAGTATAATAAGCCATAATTTGTTTCTTCCCGAATTAGCTTTGATGTTAACTTTGCAACATTAACTTTTTTAATTACGATTAACAAATTGAATCGTTGAGTTCGAAAACAGGTCATCTCCACCGAAGCTAATTTATTTATTTAACAATGTATTTATTTAACAACCACCAGATACAGCTCAGAGGCCATTTTATACTGGATATCTAACAACAATAACAATGGAAAGGATTTGGGAAGGTATCGGCCAGGGCTTGTTTAGTAGGTATCATCCAGGCATTTGCCTGGTAGGACTGAGGAAAACCCTGGAAAACATCAGTCAGGATGGTCAGCAGCGGGAATCGAACCCACGACCTCCCGAATGCGAAGCCAACGCTCTAGGAGTGACAAACAAAACTAAATTCATCAATATGCACCTAACATATAGGGCTGTTTTCATTTTCGGACCGGAGAATGACATTTTTCTACTTTCCAAAAATGGAAATAACCCTATATGTCAGATACATATTGATTAATTTAGTTCTGTTTGTCACTCCTCTCAAATTAGTTTCGATGGAGATAACCGGTTTTCAAACTCAACGATTCAATTGTGTGCAGTTTGCATACAGTGAATGACGTCATATCAATGTAAAAGGAAAAAAGTATGCTTAGAAAAAAAAGCTACATACATCCTTGGTATACGTATATTTGCAAGCATTATACTGTATATGCATGTGGGTGAAGCTGTTTTTCCTGCTAAACAAGTTAGGGAAAGTCTTTGATATCAGTTTGATTAGCCTATCCATTACGACCATCTGTGCATATGAGTTTGTTATGTCACTTTTAAGATCCTGCAAAACAGTATGCTTGCTCTTGTTCAAACTAGTACCATATGGCAGAGCAAATGTTGTTTCCCAACTGATGCAATCGATACTGTTGCGTTACAATTGAAGTTATCTCTAGTCCCTTAGAGTCACTTTGAAACATTATGCATATAATCTATATCAATTTCCCTCTCCATATATTAACAATGTATCACGGATTGTGATTGGTAATAGTTAACATTTCTTTAAAATGCTGTGATTTCTTATTTGAAATACGAAAACAACAATATGAATTTTATGAACATACAAGTTTGAATTAGAACAGTGTTTTTCAACCTGGGGGCGCGAAGATAAGCGGAAGAAATAAATACAATTAGAATCTAATACCGGAAATATTTTTAAATATTATTTTGAATTTTGTTCTGATAGGCATATTTTAATTTTTATACATACTGTTAAGAACAACAAAAAGTAGGTCTATTAAACATTTTCAACAGGTGCAGAGTTATTTTAAAATCAATTTAAATGAAAGATGTACGATATGAAACTAATGAGAACTGCATATTGAAATACCAGAAAAATACAAATGCAACAAAATCTGTATATTGAAATACAATTAAAATTGAAAGCTAATGAGATACCTGAGCATAGTGTGATTTCACTAGTGCGCAATGTCCTCTTCAATCTTCGTGACACACATTATCAAATCATTTAAAATACTCAATAACTTTTGTAACATCTGTCCAAGTTTTTAAAACCAAAATTAGAAAACACTTTTTTTTTTTATCATATGACCCAAAATTAAGGGAGTTACGAAGTTTTAAAATTTTCAAACGGCCTTCATTTTGAAAGAGTATTACGGATCGGATTCGATATTTGTAATATGAATGAACTGACCAAATTTGGTTTTAATCCATTCGGTTTTAGGGAAGTTACTGTATCCTCTATATACAAGAAATGGATTTTGCTATTATAGAAAGAGTTGGATATCGTGAGATCTCCACAACAGGTTTATTAAAAATCCCACACAAGCTTATTTACAAACCAGAAATTATAAGGGGGTCGCTGGCAAGACCATGTCATAAAATTAACGTCGTGATAGGAATTAGACTGAGAATCACTGAAATAGAAGGAATTAAGACGTGAAATAAAATTAATAATCTAATTACGAGAACAAACTCATAATAATTAGAATAAAAGTTCTGAAGTGAAGAAGACTGCTGCTGCGAAGAATGGTCTGGAATACATCAGATAACGAAGGCAGAAAGTTTTGTGTGTGGATTTAGATTTTTGAAAACATATTTTTATATTACAAATCTTCATCCTATATTGATATCCTTATTATAAAACAAAGACGTCTCAGTCTGTCAATCATATACCTAGTAGCTCATTTTCAGACTAATAACTGTCGGTGATTGTGCAACCTCTTACAAGGTGCAAAAAGATGTAGCGAGCAAGCAGTTTGCGGACGACGTGAAGGCTTAGGGTAACAACTAGTGCTTCTACAATTTAGAATGGATGAATGAATGAGCTAAAAGAAAAAAAAGTAGAAAAAAATTAGCTGTGACACATACTTCAAGACATTATAACCGCTTCAATTTTTTCAACCAGAAGAGCCTTAAAGAAATTCTTGATTCGCAAATAATATTACGATGAACACAACAGATTTACTACTGATTCGTTTTTCTAATAACATTTTTGACAAACAGAAGTTTAACAAAAAGAAATTTCAAGTTTAAGTAAGAAAATTGAAAATAATAAGTCTCGGTGCTCGAATACAAACCCATACAATGGTTCGGATCCTACTTTAAAGGGTTAAACTGTAGGTCTCACAGATTCCAGCTCATACAAGCTTGCTACTAAAACAGGGTGTCTACTAAAATTCCAAAATGAAATTTCGTGACTTTTTCGTGATCTTTTCTTTACCAAATCATAAAATTTCCTAACATTTTCAAGAGCGAATTTGGGTACGAATTAGGACGAATTTTCATCCATGCGATAGAAACGTACTTTGCTTGCGATTTGGTAGCGTCTAAAGCCGACTAAAGACATTTTTGGTGGTGAATTTTGACGTTTTATAGGACAAAATTTTCCAATCTGTACTTACTTTTGTACAATTTTTAAAAAATCGTGACCCAAAAGCTAAATTTCGTGACTTTTTCGTGACTTTCATGACCGTTTTCTGATTTCGTGACTTTTTCGTGACATTCGTGACTTTCGTGACCGATAGACACCCTGTAAAATGAGACTTGAAAGTTCAATTAAGCAACAAATCAGTGAATTATTCACGATGCACAAACTAAAAATCACTTCTGAATTACCTATGAAGTCATAGATTTAGATGACAGTTCATTTTGAATGTTAAAAATGTTAAATCTAAAATATACGAATATTTTTAAGAAGTGTGTTACCAACGACAACCTTATAATCATTTAATTTATTTTTTTGTCCTGTGTATGTTTTGCCCTTATTCATCTTAGTCTATCCCACTTTACTTAGTATTATAGACAAATGCCACAAGAGTTTATCCCATCTCAGGACTAGAGGAGAGTGGATGTGCGTCGATAACTGCTACGGAATCCGCACCATGTGTGTTTCCTGCAATGGAGTCACATGTGACAAAAAGTGGGAGTGTCCTCGAAATTTCGATGTGCCAAAACTGTGACTGAGCAAGTGTCAACTTTCAGAACCGGTAGTCGAACAGACCATTTCGAGCAAAAAATCATAATCTGTGTGCGATAAAACTACAAGGGAGTAATTCCTATCTTATCATCAATGCCGACCTTTATTCCGAACAGTTGGAGCGGATGTATGCTGCACTATGCCACGTACGTACGGTATATCTTGCATAAGTGAACAGAAAGCTCTCCCTGTTGCAACAGGATAACGCAAAACGGTCAGCTCGAAAAAAGCAACACAAAATTCAGGAACTTAATTGCATCCAACTGATGCAACACTCGGCTTATAGTCCTGACCTTGCCCCTCAGGATTATTGCCTGTTTCGGTGCATGGCGCTCTTCCTTAAATTATGATGCTTCACTAACTTGCTAAAGGTGGAAACAGCCATGATTGAATCCATTGCCTCCAAGTACAAGATGTGATATCGACGGGAGTCCAGGAACTGAAAAGATGGCTGCAGACAGTCGAATACTTTGAATGATAACGTGTTTTCATTATATTGTAATAAATATAGTTATGTTGTGCATCAGAATATTGACGAAGTCTTATCACTCATCTTTGTATTAGGATGAGCGTAAAACAGAATGAAAGGCTGAGACATCTGTTGTTTAGTATTAGGATATGTGGAAAGAAAATATTAAGATTTCTTTATTTATATTAGTTCCGTAATAATATATTTTAATTATCAACTAAACATTGATCTTAGAACAATAACATTAATTGTATATTGTGCTAAAATTTACTTTATGGACGCCAGAAGTGACAAAGATTAATTTAAGTCCATCATGTACTGATAAATTAAAAAAAAAAAAAAAACTGTGAAATCTATTTTTCCTTCCGGAAGATACAAGAGGGTACTTCCACGGAAAACTTTGCTTCTTAGTCTTGAGAAACAAAGTCAGGATAGGATTTGTTTGTGTTTCCCACAATATTTAACGCTTCAGAAGACATATGAGACAACGCGAGCCTTTGACTTCCAGAGCTTTTGAGTGTGAAGATAACATGACAATCATAACACAACGTGTCACGTTGATCCGTATTATAAAAGGCGTGAATGACCTACGAAACCTGAGTATCAAGCGTTTTTAAACGGCCTTCTTCGTAACTGTTTACAAAGCCTCTTCACGTAGTTCGATCTTCAGGAATCAGGAGGAAAAAAGAATATAGCTTTAAAAGCAAAACGGAATAAAAGACAGGAATTATTACGTACATTTTTCTATATATATAAATATCACTTGGTTCCTTCAAATTCCATTAGTCTGAATCCATATAGTCAAAAACAAACCTGTTTTATTGTTACACTGGAATTCCAGATGATTTCAGTGGTTTAAAACCTTGATTTTGTTCTCAACCTTAACAGATCGGATACCCCATAGTCTGTTGAACAATGTATTACGACTTGCAAGAAGTTTTAGTGTTAGTAATAAATCCATTACTTACTGATTAACAAATAAATAAAATAAAAAAAACTCTCTTGTTAAAAGAGTTATATTTTCTTTCAATATGTACGCAAACGGGGATCTGGGATTTAAGACGCCCCCCTTGAACAAAATGTTATGAAAAATAGGTAATTACTATATTAGCATACGTATAAAAAAATCTTGAAACAATATGAAGTTGGAAGCCTGAATCCCTCCCCCCTAATGAAATTCTGCGTACCCTAGTTTTCTCTAATGCTTACGTTATATTATCTGGCACTCTCCCAGGTTCAATTTGTTCCAATCAGTGAAGCGGCTGACAATGTCGTATAGACTACTTTTTACAGTAATTTCTTTATTTCCCTTCCTCCTGTTTATATGTTCTTTTAGTTTCACAAACTTTCTCATATTTAAAGGAACAATTTTATTCGAATATTCTACAGACCACCCTACCTGGTCTCCTTCGAGATAAAATGTATATTTGTTTGAACACATTTATATCTGTATTTTTAAAATTGTTGCGTAAATTGTTACGGAATGTGCCCGTTAATTAAAACTGTTTCGTACAAAGTTAAAGCAACACACTTTCTCACGATGGTGGTTATAAACAACGAAATGGTGAAATGAAGAAAGTGGGAGAAAACGGGAGGACCCCGAGAAATTCTAGGTACATGGTAATTATCCACCACAAAGCTTATTTGACGCAAGCTGGGGTCAAACCAGGGAATCTAGCCAGAGACTCCTCGCACGAACGGTGAGTCTTTTAGCACCAAATCACCGCCCTCTCACCCCATTTAACGACCTTGTTTCATAGTACTTTTAAGGTACCTTTGTTCTACGGTTATTTCGAAAAGTCTAAAAATGTGACGGAGGTAAGTAGCTCCTCCTCCTCATTTCTTGAACCAAATTATGCTAACTGTAACTTTCCCCATCAATTTAGGCAGCTGATACATTTTTTTTAAAATATGCTTTATTTCGTAACACGCACCATAAAAATTAATATGTACTGGTTTTAACAGTTATATCTGGATATATAGCGCAAGCTACTGATAAGATGGACTGATTTGGAGATCCGTGTAATACAATATAGCTGAAGCATGGGCGTGTTTAAGTTAAAAGTTACGCACACATTAACATTTAACACAACAAGCGTTAATTGATCCTGGCGAACGAACGCTTCGCCTTCTTTTTATTCTCAGCGTCTATGTCTGGCTGCAACAGTAAAGTTGAAAAGTGATTTCAACAGTCATTAGTATCTGATCCAACATATAACTATCTCAACTGCAGCAACAGCAAGCTCATTTTAATCTTTAAAATGAAAACTTTACTGTATGAATATATTCGTTGTTTTCCACAGGACAAAATAGCATTCAATAAAACATTTCGTTCCATAGGAAGTCTTTATAAAAAAAGGAATTCTCTCTCTCTCTCTCTCTCTTTTTTTGTTTGTTTGTTTGTTTGTTTTACCAGACATATTTTGCGTTAATACGTCTACAACTTGCAATGCCTGAGTAGACAGAGTGCTTCATACTCCTGTGAGGATTTGTTTAGGATTTTGGATTTAGATTTCTGGGTTTTCGGCATCTATGGCCATTTAGTCCGTCACGTATGAGGGATGATGTTCCTCGGCGAGCACACTATCCGGGGGAAGGGAAAGAAGAAAGGAAGGAAGCGGCCTGGGACCTACAAGTTAGGTACCACCCCGGCATTTGCCTGGTGTGAATGAGGAAAACCTTATTCAGGATGGCTAGCCTGAAAAAGCTTGTTACACTTTTTCGATCGAGTGCTCTGAACGGGGAATCGAACCCGGGACCGCTCGCACTGAAGGCGAGAGCGTTAGCGACTACGCCTGTGAGGATTTGTATTTCTCCTTACCAGTATGAATCCATCTTTGAATTATTTCAATCAGCAACTTGCAATAAACATATTATTGCAAAGATGTTATAAAATAGAGGATCTGCCCATACGTATCTTTATCATATGAACTCAATGAAGCCAAAAAAAAAAAAAAACTGAGCATCGTCTGAGCCGGCACGTCTGATTGGTTACTCTCGTTTCCGCCATGATTGTTGGCTCAAAACTTTGCGATCTTAGTGGCGCGGAGTGGACAGAGTAGGTGTGGCGAAGCTGTGACGTATTGGCTTCACGATTTTGTTGTATGAGCAGATCCTCTTTTTATATAACATCTTTGTATTATTGCTTCTTTACTCAATCCATGTACGCTCCTTTTCATTCAACTTTACTTCACAGGATTTCCAAGAATCCTTTGTGCCTTTTGTGGAAATATCTTACGCCGCCACTGAATGCTTCTCACGAGTATTTTAAATCAGCCGTGTTTACGAACCGATTTTTGAACTAACAAACTACGATTCCCTATGAAAAGCTGGTTCTTGCTGCAAGATCAGAATTAAATACTAGATCAACACTCATCAAATGTTACATAGAGAAAATTATTTCTTTAGCTAAATATCGATGAAAAAGCGATTTTTTTTTAATATCACACGAATGATATTAACTTACGTTTTTGGAGAAACACTGGGATATTGGAAGTTTTCAACAATTTTGTGAGGGACAGATACTGTCTGGGACGTCTGGAAACCCTAAGCATGTTAGAAGACTAAACAGGAACCTCAGCTATATGACTAGAGCTTCGGAAATATCAAATTCATTTTTCTATTTGGAAGGTTCTAACTCCAAATAAGCTATATTTGATCTATGTTTACTACTGATAAATACTTTAAAAAAAAAAAAAAAATTGATAGAATGAATGTGTGTAGAATATCACCACATCAATTTATTATCACACCCACGGAAATACTTGTGCATACTTTCGCAACTTGAAGTTTGAATAATACCTTTCTTGAAATCACATTAGTAACATCCAATAGTTGTGTTCTGTACGTCAAAGAAAATCAACGATGAAAAATAAATAAATAGGCCTATACAGTGAAAAACGTATATGCCTGGAATCCTGAGAAAACTCGGATATGCGTTATCCACCATAAGCTTATAAGGTCCGTAATTGAACCAAGAATCCATCAATCTTCACAACTCTCATGTATTGTTTCACTTAGTACTGTAGCTCCATATTTATTGCAAGCAGTATGACCGTAAAGAGTATGCGTGTTACCGTTAGGAAAAGACAAATAATAACCTGCTCTGCTAGTTAACAATATATTTTGCTATACAGTGCAAAAACAAATAATTCATTCAAGTGAAATAAAAAGTATCAATTATTATCGGCTACGAAAAGTGATACTTTTTAATGTAAAAAAAAATCGTTATTTTCTCGAAAATTACACATGAGAATTTACCCTCAAGCGTGTTATTTTGTCCAGCTTGATCTCATCTGTCGACAAGGGATGACCACTTGTTTCCGAAATATACTATATATATATATATATATATATATATATATATATATATATATATATATATATATATATATATATATATAGCCCTATATATATATCGAAAAATGAATTTTTCGAAAAAGGTCATCCCTACTGTCGACTGATATGTCTTACAACTAGACTATATTTTAATTAAACACAAACTGAAATTTAAGAGTTGATGACAGTTTTAAATTATATCTCATTACCCATACTAGTACTTTTGTCTTGTTAGTATCCAGAAATGAAATGAAATATTCCAGTTTAACGTCTCAGGATTATGTCTTTTACGTTAAGGGAGACAGTTAATTAACAAAAGTTGATCAACAAAAGTTGATCAGTTGAATGATGATGGAAGAATTGGTGGAACGAGAATATGGGAGGAAATGGGAGTACCCTGAGAAAACCCACGGACATGATGTTGTCCACCACATATTTACTTGGCCTGGGATCGAACCAGAGACCTCACATAACAGAAGTAAGTTCTCTATCCTGAGACACCGTGTCCCTTCGTTGTTAGTATTATAATTAAGAACTTTAACGAGAACGTGTTTCAGCGGGAATGCGGCGTAGGATCGAAACTGCGTAGCATCGAAACTGCGTACGATCGAAAAATTCAGCTCAAAACCTGTTTCGATCCTACGCAGTTTCGATCGTACGCAGTTTCGACGCTACGCAGTTTCGACCGTACGCAGTTTCGATCCTACGCAGTTGCCCTGAAATAATTTAAGTTTTAATCATGCGCTCAAAAAATATATATTTTTTTCTCTCTCTCTTTAATTTGTTTAACCTGTGCAGCTATAAATTAGGGTTATATCCATGGACTCCACACGACCTAAACTGCGTAGGATCGAAACTGCGTACGGTCGAAACTGCGTAGCGTCGAAACTGCGTACGATCGAAACTGCGTAGGATCGAAACTGCGTACGGTCGAAACTGCGTAGCGTCGAAACTGCGTACGATCGAAACTGCGTACGATCGAAACTGCGTACGGTCGAAACTGCGTAGCGTCGAAACTGCGTAGGATCGAAACTGCGTAGGATCCACACTGCAGGTAGGATGGACAAGTTACAGGCGTATGGATTGAGAATCAATTATGATTTGTAATGATGACTATGTCAGAAGTGTAATACTAACTTTGAAACAGCTTCGACGGAATATAATGTAAAATAGTTATGTAATATGAAGAATTTAAAGTAATGAAGAATATGATGTATGATGAATATTGAAGGATAAGAATAATAATAATGTTTAACGAATATTTCGATTGTAAAGATATTATTTCTAAAGGCTATCAGAAAGTTAGAGAAACAAAAGTCAGATAAAGATTCATATGCTGTTCTGTGTGTACTTGTCTGCGTAATATGAATGAAAATTTATATGATTTTATGTACAGCTTAACGACCTAATCACCAGTTATTCATATGTATGTCAACAACGTTACAACATTGTACTTCGCTTTGGGAGTTTCTCATTTGTACGCTGAACCTCAAATCGATTTATAATTGGAACACGTACCCGTGGGAGTAGGAGCATTTCAATGTATTCCGTTACATTTCACAAAAATATTTTTAACCGTAAAAGATTCGAAATTAAACTACTATTCAAATAGAGAATAAAATTACGAAAGTTTACAACTATTACTGGAAATCAATGCTGTCATCTATTTTGAACATTTTAAAAGAACATAGTTTCTAATGTATTGAAATTTCATTTCTTATGAATAGTTTGAAACGTTGTAAATAGTTGTAAAGAACCTGCAGAAAATTCGTCAAAATCCTCCTACAATGGGGAAACCGTGTTAGACATGGAGTTAGTGGATGCAGATGGTGGCATTGGAAAAGTCCGGGTCTCCCGAGCACAGTGGTGATATCAGAAACCGGGCCCCAGCCATGAGGCTCCAGAAAAATGGGGTCCCGAAGTTTTGGGCGCGGGTTCTTTCTATACGCCTATTAAACATGGAATTGTATGTATGGGGTGTTGAAGTTGGAAATGTTCGGGTCGTCTGAGCACAGTGTTAACGTCAGAAATTGGGCCCTTGTCTCAAAGGTCCAAAAATGGTGTCCCGAAATTTTGAGCTTGGCTTCAATATTTTTCTTTTAAGCATGGAGTTATTGGATACATATTGTGGTGTTGGAAAGCTTCGGGACCTGAGACTCCAGAAATGAGATCCCAAAAGTTTGGGTTCAGGTCTCTTTTATTTGCCTATTTAACATGGTGTTGTACTATAGTGTTAGCGTTTGAAAGGTCGGGGTCGATTAACGAAAGCGGTAATGTCAGAAATTGGGCCCTGGCCTCGAAGCTCCAGAAAATGTGGTTCCGAAATGTTGGGCTTGAGTCCACTCTATTTCTCGTTTCAGCATGGAGTTGTTTCATACAGATGGTGACGTTGGAAAGATCCGATACCCCTCAGCACAGTGGTGGTCAGGAACCGGGCCCCCAACATGGGGCCCCAGAAATGGTGTCCCAATGTTTTGGGCATGAGCCCCTTCTATACGCCTATTAAACATGAATTGTTGTACGAAGGTGAAAAACTTGTATCTTCGTAAAAAAAAAAAAAAAAAAAAAAAAAAAAAAACTTGTATCTTACTTATAATTATTAGATAATAATCTCAGCTCCTAAACACGTATAAAAGATACCGAAGTTATATTTCAGCAAAAAACAATTACCATAAAACATCTCTTTGCATGTGTAATGACTGAAATGTATTATACTTTGCTTCCCTCCCAAATAAATAAATAAATAAATAAACGATTACAGTCGATAAGCGTAAATCTGGCAGAACCTATTTTCCGAAATCTAAAACAAATCACGCAGATTGTTTATTGCTTGTTCGAGATTGTCCACATTACATTTTCGGTCGCGATTGTCCACATCACATTTTCGGTTTTTCATTGTATGTAATTAACTATACCATAACAGAAATTCCCGCTACGAACAAATTACACGTTAGGTATACGCCTATGTGTCTCGTCTCGAGGACTTCTGGGCCGCAGTGGCTTAGTGGCAGAGGGTTCACACATGCTGCGGGGCCCTGGTTCTATACCAACTTGCGCAAAGTGGGGTTTGTGGTGAACAAACACCGTGTGTGAGGGTTTTCTCGGAGTTTCCTACAACTCTTTCATTTCACCATTCCATTTATTCTCATCATCTGCGTCTCATTTAGTCTACCCAGGATGACAGTCGGACATAAAACTTAAAGATTGCATTTTCATTTTCACATTTGGAGACCCTGTATCTGTGTTCCTTGAGTGCCCCAAATGCTAAATAATAATGGGTTGGAAGGCCCATGAAGTTTAGTACCTGATACACTCATTATCTCAACTTGCCCAAAAAGTTAAGGGCTCACGTTAAGTTAACGCTCCAAAACTTTGATTTTCACACCTTATTAACTATATTGGCCCAAAAGATGAAATTTGTTAGCCCATCGATCTTTATCTCGACTAGCCCAGAAAGTTGGGAGGCTCTGTTGAAGTTAGCCCCCAAATTTTCGGCGCCTATATCACATTAACTATGGGAGAACGAAAGCTGAAATTTGGTAGCCTATCCAGCCCGTAGACAGTACTATGTAGGCCATTCATTCTCTGGACCAGCCCAGAAACTTGGGGGGGGGGTCACGTTAAATTAGAGCCCGAAATCTTTGGCGCACATATCTCATTAACCCTTTCGGGACAAAATCGATTTTGGGGTTTTTGGTAAACTTTCAGTTAATGATTTATTGCCCAAACACTGTTATCCCGATTGATATCGTTTACGTCTTGTATTTTAGAAGAGGGACATGGCTATTTTTTGGTGTAAGTTAGATTGCAGTGTTGCTAACGGGAGGGATTATTGAAAAAATGTAGGAGTGAAATTTAAAAAAAAAAAATCCCTAGCCGAATTTCATGATTTTTTCTAGCTGGGAACACCGAAGCCACAGGAGTTCAAGTCACCTAAAAAGAATTTTCTGGTATGTTGACAAGGTACAGTAAAAACCTGAAGTCGCTGGCTGCCATACAAATAAGTGCATGAGATGGCACGTTTGCTTTGGGTGGGTGGGTTCTTCTTCACAACTGCTGTCCTGATGTTTCTCACAACGCGTGGTTTCCTGGCTGGACTCCTTTCTTCACTCTCACGACTTGATCTTGACATTTAGGGCTGGTGCTTTTACAGCGCTATTACCCTTCCTACTGCACGCTTGATGATGTTGTTGCTGCTTGCCGCACACATTTTCACAATCACTGACTTATTGCATTTTGCATCGGGAAGTGCACATATGTGACCTTCGCAATAAGGTGTCACTTTAACAGAAATACTAGCTGCTCACCACAACAACTTCCACAGCGGTGTACGTTACTCACTACTGGATTTACGGGCTACTGACTTCTGGTTCCTTCTTCTACGCTGTGCTCGTTATCAGCACTGTAAACCACCTTGGGTGAACTGATCTGTAGTATATGAAGGACTCAATGGGAGGGGTTACAATCCCCCCTCTTCGGTACGCCACTGCCTAGGTATATGACATATTTAAACGGGATGTGTTGAGTAATAGAAAAGATCTTTTCGCAAACTCTCTCTAGTGCATTTTCTATTTACAAATTGTGGTTAGGTCATTATTAGGTAACTAAATGTAGGCTCGGAAATATGTCTCCATCATGAGACATAACAAAATGGAACGACAGGGGCATCGTACAAAAAATATTTATCCACATCGCTGCATCACCGAAAATCACGAAAAAAGCACTTTGATGCATCTTAAGTACCATTTACTCTTATAAGCTTGAAAATTAATTTTACTAACAAGGGATGTATCTGGACTCGGACGGAAGAATCTAAATGAAACCATGTAGGTTATATAAATTATTGGACACAAAAACCGTGGGGTCAGCCATTCCCATGTAAAAGTCTGTGTTTGTCGACAGGCGGCATCTTTGTGTTCGGATATGGGGTGAACTATTCATCTTGATACGCCTTTATAACTTTTAAGCGAATAGATATATAATGCTGGGATTTTGCACATACAAATATCAGCAGGGTGACATTTTCTGGCATACTCTTCAATACCACCAAATTAACAGTGTTGCCAACCCATCACAAAGTTATTTTTTTTAATGGCACTACGTCAGGTTATTATAAATTTCAAATCTACATTCAAAGCAAAAACAAACCAAACCAAACTTGTTGTTCATTGTTGCAAACCGAGGACGCTACAGCATCACCAATATTCAGGAACGCGAAAATTTTGGAGGCCTCTACAATGCTAATAACTGAAGTAAGACGGACGGAACAGTTGCAAGGAATTGAAAATTGCATTTCCAAGGACTATTTCGAAAAAAAAAAAAATAGTGCTTAGATACGTACCATGTCTAATTACGTAGATTCTTTTTAAAGGTTGTGAGGATCATAATACTGTTTACGGCAATTTGATAATTCAAACCGTTCTGGAGGTATAATAATTATTGTTAAAGTTACCAATATTTCCTAAAATAACGTAGTCCTAGTTGCGATAAATTTTGAAAATGACATTTTTCTTCCCGATCAAAATGTAATGTTGAAAAGCCTGTCAATAATTTTCAAAATGTACAAAATATTCCTCTCACACACAAATTCCACATAAAAGTTGTGCAATTCATATTTTCTTTTCTCAATTTAAAAAAGCATTACATTCACCACATTAATAAAATATTGTTCACGAAACCAGTCAATTAAAAAAATAATAAAATTTACAATATAATTAACCATATTTGCAGTGTAAAAAAACATATTTACAATATTTACCATAGCCAATTACATTCGGCATCATTGCTCATAATTAGGGATGCGCACGAGACGAGTCGAGACAGGATTTTCCTTACAATATTCGAGTCGAGACACGGCTCTTCTAATAGAGAAATATACATTTTTCGAGTCGAGACATCACTTTTACAGCACATTTTCGAGACGAGACAGCCACAAATCTTGTCTCGTGCGCATCCCTACTCATAATTCAAATACGTATTAAAGTAAAATAAATTGAAATGTCCCTTAATTTTTTTAAACATCCACATAAAATATACATTCACTAACATAATGAAAATGGCAATTTAACATTTCAATCGTAGACTTCAAAGCAGCAAAAGCAATTTTCTTTTGGGTGAATTTAGGCACCCCAAGTTTTGTAAACACGTTTCTTGCAACATGTGTTTTAGGGTTTGGGTACAAAACCTCGCGGCGACAACCTCGCGGACCAAAACCTCGCCTGGCCAAAACCTCGCCTCCCAAAACCTCGCGGCCCAAAATCTCGCCAGGCCGAAACCTCGCCTGGCCAAAACCTCGCCGGACAAAATCTCGCCAGGCCAAAACCCCGCCTGGCCAAAACCTCGCCGCCCAAAACCTCGCGGGCCAAAATCTCGCGGGGCCAAAACCTCGCGGGCCAAAATCTCGCCGGGCCAAAACCTCGCGCCCCAAAATATCGCCATACCCAAAATCTCGCCTGACCAAAATGTAAATGTTCGAACAGATGATAAGGATGACGGTATAAAAGACGCTGTTTCAGAAGAAGTATCACGGGTATTTGACCAAGTCCCGCGATACCATATGAAAATTCTATTTCTGTATTAGAGGATTTCAATGTGAAGGTAGGGCGACAAGATGTTTTTAAACTGGTTATAGAGAAAGAAAGTCTGCATAAGGAAAGTAATGACAACTAACGAGGTTAGTTTCGTGAACTTTGGAACATCCAAAAACTTAAAATTTTAACAAAAATCTAATAATATTTATGAAAGTATGAAATAATATATGAGTTTTTACGACGTCCCTTCATTATGTCCTATAGGTTAAAGGAGACGTAGATGACCAGGATGAAGGAAATGATCGAATAAAGAAAGTGGGAGGAAACGGGAATAACCCGAGAAAGCCCACGCACACGATGTTTTGTATATTACTATTATTATTATTATTATTATTATTATTATTATTATTATTATTATTATTATTATTATTATTATTATTATTATTATTATTATTATTATTATTATTATTATTATTATTATTTGTAATGTGGAATTGCATATTAGGAAACACATTGGGTAAATTTTAAAGAAAAGTTTCATTCGCGGCGAGGTTTTGTCCCGGCGAGATTTTGAGCGGCGAGGTTTTGGCCCGGCGAGGTTTTGGGCGGCGAGGTTTTGGCCACGCGAGGTTTTGGGCGGCGAGGTTTTGGCCACGCGAGGTTTTGGCCCGGCGAGATTTTGTCACGCGAGGTTTTGGGCGGCGAGGTTTTGGCCACGCGAGGTTTTGGGCGGCGAGGTTTTGGCCACGCGAGGTTTTGGGCGGCGAGGTTTTGGCCACGCGAGGTTTTGGCCCGGCGAGCTTTTGTCCTGCGAGGTTTTGGCCGGCGAGATTTTGGGCGGCGATGTTTCGGCCGCGAGATTTTGTCCGTATACCGTGTTTTAGCTCCCCTGGATCCTATGACCAAGGGGAGAACCTCAAATCGCTTGTTGTCATGGACCTAATGTTTAAGTCTTTCATACTTAGTTATTTTCTCTTCTTTTGCCCTTACATCCATGTCATTTCCTTCAAACGTAATGATAATGTCAATTACATACTAACACAGTTATTCTCAACAATTAGGTCTTGTTTCAATTGTACATTCTCAATATCAAACTCTAGCTCTTTACC
Source organism: Thermobia domestica (assembly GCF_964235325.1). Taxonomy (NCBI): domain Eukaryota; kingdom Metazoa; phylum Arthropoda; class Insecta; order Zygentoma; family Lepismatidae; genus Thermobia; species Thermobia domestica. The sequence goes on along the minus strand of NC_137456.1, from coordinate 57,237,105 downwards.
ACTCTGATAGCCTCTTAACGCGCAATGTCTTTCAATAATTTGAACAATCTGGTTATGCCTGACTATACGTCTGTTGGCATAGTGATTTCTGATGATAAGTGATTTGGAGATACGCTCAATTTTTTGAAATTCTTAGAACCCCACTTCCTCCCCCTCTTCCACATCGAATTTCCAAAAATCCTTCCTTAGTGGTACCCTACGTCATAAATTATACATACTGTGCACATTTCAAGTTCCTACCTTAAGCGATTTGGCCTGTACGAGGATCAGTCAGTCGGGGGGGGGGGGGGGTTGTTCATGAAGAACACCAATGTAATGTATTTCTATAAAACTGCATATAAGACAAAACAACTGGAAGTTCCAAACAATAAGTAGAAGAGATTTAAATTCAAACAGATGTACTGATGCCATTAAAAATTAAAACAACATTACACTACTACAATTATCCATATTTACAGTGATTTCCATACACACATATATATATATATATATACATATATATACACACACACACATATATATATATATATATATATATATATATATATATATATATATATATATATATATATAATGCCTGCCATACGTCCCGTAAAAAACGGGAGTCCCGATTTTGGACTCAAGTGTCCTGCGTCCCCATCAATTTAGACGGGACAGGCAAGTGTCCCGTATTTTAGTTCCGTCCCATTTCAGCTCTCAATATAAGCTTATCTATATCAATATGAGCAAGATGCAACGTTCATTGTTTAAGAAAAGAAAATTATGTTTCGTATAATAAATGAATAGCATTTCTTGTACTAATATTCTTTGTGAAAATCCATTAACAACTTTTTTTTTTTTTTTTTTTTTGGTAAAGACAATTTTCTTGAGTCATCCTAGAATGGGTACTATTATGTCTATGTAGGACATTGTAGATTGATGATTTTTTCGTCTGCTAGATTCTTAAATAACATTATTTGGGTAGCATTTTCAAATAAAAATCTCATGTAAATGAAAAACACTCTACAGAAGCATAAAGTTTCCTGAGAACGCTTTAGATTGTTCGCTATTTCTTTGTATCCATTTCAAATATTGCAGTGAAAATGTTTCAAAAAAATGTATTGCGTTGTAAAGTTCTTTAAGTGGGGGAAGAGATCGAAGGTGTCTTCTATTATCATGGAAAAAATATGACAGGCTTTATATATATATATATATATATTATAAAGTACTATATGAATGAAATTGAGTCGTATATTGTAATGTATGAATGAAAAAGGATATTAAAGTAATTTTTATATAGGGGAAAGTGGGATAGAAATGGGTAACTAAGGTTTGATGTGTTGTCAAAGTCAAGATTGGCAACAAAATGGAATGATGATCAGAACAATTACTCGACTTATAATTCGTGAATACTACAAAAATGTGATAGGTTCTGTCTATTGTTTTGCATATATGTTTTTCACAAAAAAGCAAATCACCCGGAAGTACCCTAATGGTGGGGTAAGACCAGGTGTACATGCTAATCGGGTTTCACCCCACATGTATCGAGTATGAAAAACGTGGCATCGCTAAACTAATACAATTTTATAGTTTATTTTATGTATGTATTAGTATGTTCATTTGTGTTACGTAAGTCCTCATGAAATGTGCAACAAGGAGTAATAACTACCTATTCAGTCACTAACAATCATTGCAATCCCGTCGACCACTGAAAGAAAAACTACAGTAAACACGATACAAGACGCTGACGGTTGTAGCAGCGGGGCGAAATGGCAGTTCCTTCTTTACGTGTTAAAGGCTGCCGAAAACATGAAAAAATGAATTCTAAAGGTCCATAGCTCCAAAACTATGGGATCTACTGTTGTCGAGTCAAGACTTCACTAAGGAACTAGTATGTGCTCTATCCAAAAATACATGTTTTATATTCCTAAGGTACTCACGCAACAATTTTTATGGAGGTAGTTGGAGAATACTTTATATCATAGGCCCGTAGTTAAACTCGCTCTATAAAAATTGTTGTGGAAGCACCTCAGGATTCTCACACACGCATTTTTAGATAGGGCACATACTAGTTTCTAAGTTAAGTCTTGACCCGACTGCGGTAGGTCCCATAGTTTTGGAGCTATGGACCTTTAAAATTCCTTTTTTCATGTTTTTGGCAGCCTATAACACGTAAACCGTCGCTTGTAGAGGGATAAATTCTTAAGGTCTTTTGAATTTGGCTAATCAGAGTGCTCCTTTAACCCGCGTATATGCGACGATAACCGTTCGGGATAAAATCTGCTCGCCATGTAGACCTAATTTTATTACAAAATGACGACTGTCTATTTACTTTATTTTATAGTTCTTCCATATTCACTTTCAAATGATCGGCGCCAGTTGCCATCTAATAAAGTTGATGCGTTTGTTGCTTCTAGTACACAACCACTTTGAAAAAAGAAGCAATAAATGCATCAAATGTGGGAGATGAATTTAGAACACCAAAATGGTACATGCCTAGCACATCTTGTGCTGTTAGGGTTTCTTCAGAAACATTTTGTAAAACAATTGAAAACACATCGCGCGGTTTGTATTTTGAAATTTTGCGTATACTTGGATTTGTTTAAGTATTTCTTTCTACTGTGTTTGCCTGTAGCTTCAGTTCATAAGCCTTTATAATTAGATACCCAACATATTTGGCAATCACGCAGAAAACAACACCGAAGATTCTACACTTGTATTAACACACAGGCTGTGTGTCATTTCAACTAGCGGCATTTGACACACAACTCCAAACGGAGAGTGAGTTGTTCTAACCACTTGTTTGTGTTATATTTTAACACAATCGTGCTAACACATAGGCATGTCGTTGAAATAATACAACGATTTTTTACAGATAGGCACTTCCAGTAGAACTACAAGGATTAAATTTGGCAAAGTTTTTAGCCTCCTGGGACTATATAGAAAATTTCCAAAAGTGAATATTTTCCATTTTTAGCAGCTTTAAAGAGACAAAAAACTGTGTAATTTAAATAGACTTTTTGGATGTACAAAATCTCATATTTTAGGTACCGTAATTGAAATCGGAATAAAAACTAGGAATTTTGGTATGTTAGTAGGTTTATGAGGCGCGAGGCCGTAGGATGAGAAATTTTGTATCTGGCGACAAATTCCCACCTACTTAAAACTAAACTGATTATATAAACATTCAATTTTGCCAATTGCCAAGTTCATAAAGAAATTGAAAATCACAGCAACTGGGTAAGTAAGAAAATGCTAATCCAAATGTCAATTGAAAGAAACGGAAGTCTTTTAAGTAAATATTGGCAACAACGCATTCTAATTTTCCAACTTGGTCAAAAGTTAGCAGGGTTGGAAAAAATACATTTTTTAAAAAAAAAAAGAACAAAACGCGTGTTTAAAACATGAAAAAAGTGTTTAAAATGTTTTAAAGATGTTTTAAAAAACACACAAAAAAGTACATGTTTTAAACATTTTGAACAGTTTAAAATATTATTTTAAACATATTTCAAAATCGTGTAATCACGTATTTATTAAGACTTTTTGCTCTTTCAACCGATCTTTTCATTTATTTTATTCTCTTTAAGACTACACAGTGTTGGGTACAGAACATTTCCGTATAGATTAGTAATTTTGAACTTATTTCATATAACGACCCCTTTTATTACACCCTCTTGCCAGCGACTCTCATACAGTAAGTATTTTCTTGGATATAGTAAACTTTTAAGGTAGATTTTAAAATTTACCAACTATAGAGGTTTCACACAATCTATCAATATACATGGCAAAACAAAAGTCCTCACCATCCTTGTGCGTTGACAACGGGTTGAGGGAGAATGATGAATCTTGGAAGTGGTCTGACACATCAGATGGTGCTATCAAGCATCATGGCGAACATCTGTGCTTAGTATTCGAAATTTCAAATGCAAATGGTGGCTAGAATTTTACCAGAAATGCTGTTGTGCGGTTATTTTAACCATAAAGAAAATCATTTCGAGTTACCGCTTCTAAAAGTTTTGTAGTTATGCCTTTAGGGGCTAAGCTAGCGTTTCGTGGAGGCGGGTGAGATTTTTGTTGCAAAATTTGATTACTATTTCATAACACTGGTGCTAATAAAATTATTTTATAATACTAGGGCTACGTTTTCGAAAAGTAATGTTTGAAGCACACTTCATATTGTGCTAACTTTATATTTTCTGCAAGTCTATGTAATTGGTTGTTTTTTGAGTCAAAAATTTATTGACGAAAGGTAATATTTGGGACGTTCAGAGCACAATAGATCCAAATCCATTTTCAATAAACTTCAGTTTTCCTCAGCAAATGAATTCTATTTCAAAAAATAATACTTCGCAGTCAAGAATCCGAAACAAATGTAACTAAAACCATGCGAAAAGGCGTGGGATAGTTTCATATGACAGCCGCTAGTAAGGGCGTCAGTGGAACAGGAGGGCAACCACCCTCATCCGCACCCTGCATTTCAGATTTTGGGGACGGTAAGACAGTTTTAGAAATCTTTTGATAAGCAAAGTCCAACAGAATAAGCCTGAGGTAATTACACCGAATAAATACGAAGAACATACAGATGATTAAAACTGGGAAGTTGCTTAGGTCCAATTTCCTGAATTTTAAGCAGGCCCGAAACTCGAAAGTAGAGCTACCTTTGAAATCCTTGGGTAAAAAAAATATACAAGAAAGCAATATAGGCCTATAGCTCCTTACGGCCAATGATCAAAATCCGTATTTATTCGGTGCAAGGACTTCAATTTTTAAATGTTGGACTTTGCTAAGCAAAATGTTTCTAAATCTGCATTACTGCCCCCAAAAATCTGAAATTCAGGGTAGAAGACGGATGATTTCTAAACGAACGCCCCTATCTAGCGGCAATCATACAAAATTCTAGATTCCTTTTTTTCAGGTAGTTTTTCTTTCTTTCATCTCGGATTCGTGGTTGTGAAAATATGACATTTTACGTCGATGCAGTGTTGCCAGACCAGTCAGTTGGAAAAGCAGGAGATTCGAAGTTAAAAAAACAGGAGAAAGTAGTAGACACATACAGTGGTGGCATTTGAATGTAAATCCGGGGGGGGAGGGGGCAATAAAATTTGCCATTATTAAGGAGGCAGTAGTCAAAACAAGCAGTCCAGAATTCATTTCCGATGAGCTACGTTGAGCAAATGAAAGGAAAGAGTCCCGGTTTATAGTAATATTATTTGATACACACGTGTGTGAAGTAAAACATAAAGAAAGAGCAAAGTGCAGTGGGAAAATGTTTTTCATGCACTTAGCGATAACGTAGCTATATGGTACACTCACACGTGATCGTGGCGAAGACGATTTCTTGCTGACGATCGTGGAGAAGTGATCTAAGCCACTTTTCCAACCCAAGTCCCAATCTAAACAACACTTACTTGTAAATCTTACAGAAAGTCATAAAAACGCTAACCATAATGCATATAGAAGATGACGTACAGTTGTATTCTTTGGATTCATATTATATACAGTAAAGCTCTATAACTAAGTTATATGCTCTACAGTGCTTTGTGTATTGTGACAGAGAAATTTCATCTTTTTATGTGCGGAAACATTGAAAATCCAATATTAATAATAATATATGTCTTCAACTTCTTGAAGTATAGAAAAAGCAGGAGATTGTTCACTTTTCATTTTCTTTCGCAGTAGATCAGTAGAACGTAGAAAAAGCAGGAGATCTCCTGCAAAATCAGTAGATCTGGCAACACTGCGTCGATGTATTCTTTTGAACACATTCTGCATTTATGTAACGTAATTATGCATCATTGACTATGACATTCGGAGCTTGACTTGTTAATCATTCCAACGCTGCAACATACACAATACAAGTATAATGTTAATATCTTAAATGTATGAGCAAGGAGGGGGAAGGGAAAATTAGCCCTCCTCCCCATTCCGTCAACGCCCTTGTCTAGCGGTTGTCCTATGAAACTCTAGTCCATACGCTTTCCCGTGGTTTTTGTTTCATTTATTTCATACCCTATGCTACGAAGATATTACGTTTGCTGAGCAAAAGTGAACCTTTCTGAAAATGAACTTGGATCCCTTGTGCTCTAAATGTTGAGTTGAAGCCAAATTTATCCTGCAACCCAAGTTTGTTCGAAACATAAAATTAGTTTGTTTAGTTTGATTGATTACAACTTGCATCAGTAGCAAGGCTATATGAGACAGGGCTTTTTGTTTAAAGTGGGATCTGACCCACTAATTTTGAAATTTTACGTGGGATCGCAGTCAAAATCTATACAGCAAATTCCGACGCCTCGTGTCTCTATCCTCAAAAATTAATGTTAAAAGACTGAATATTGCACCCTGTAGCGTGGTACATACATACAAACAAACAAATTGAGATCAAATTGTCCCAGACCTTGACGTTCAGCACTAACGTTATAATAAGTATCACACTTGGTTAGTTACACGATCGACTGCCATACCTTGCGTTTCTCACCTGGTCTCTTCATACAAGCTATGCCAAGTTGTAAAGTTTCAAAGAAAATTTAGAACTGTGGTGGGGAAGAGGTACGAAATAAAATTTTCATAATATAATGTAAAAGATATTGTTGATACAAAATTAATTGTTACCTGAAGTTTCCAGTTGCATCTCAGCCACACCACTGACGTTAGATTCATCAGAAGCAATTTTCGGATCAACATTTTTACCATTTGTTTGGGTTTCCATTTTTACCAAGCATTGTATTTTTCATAATGATTTTCGTTCTTGGAGCTAAACCACCCATTTCTTTCTTACACGTTTTGCAACAAACTCGTTTGATCGTTTACTTACCTGATTGAGTTTGAGTTACTCTAATAAATTTGTACCAAATCATGTCCTTTTCTTCACGTATAACCCATGTTAAACGATTCCATGTTGTACGGAGACAGAACTAACATGTACTGTACAAACGAATGCTTGCGATATTTTAATTTCAGAACCTCAACGTCGCAATGAATATAACACAACAGTTTGTTTCCGTGATAACTATTTTATTTATTTTTTAATATCAGTTCTATAAGTAGTCCAACCTTCGACTACTACACTTTCTTGCAAGTTAACTGAGAAGCATTTAAACAATACAATATACGTTAAAAATAAGGAGGAAAAGAGACAAAATAAATTGTAGATCACCACATTGACCTGCTGTAGCCACGAGAAATCAAACCATTCACATGGGAAGAAAATAGTCTTCTGATTGGGGAGCACTTTTGGACAGTTCTCTTGCTCTGGAAGATTTTTTTTTTTTTTTTTTTACGAACATAAAATAAAATGCAAATAAACATATGTTTAAGACAAGTCTTCAAAATACACGTGTTTAAAACAAAATGTTTAAAACATAAACAAAATTTGTTTTAAACAAAATCAATTGTTTTAAAAAAAGTTTTAATCATTTGTTTTAAATATTTTGTTTTAAACAAAACAACCCTGGAAGTTAGTAAATTTGGGACGAAGCCCAAACTAGCAAAAACTTGAACTAATTACATGAACCTTCGATTGTGCCACCTGCAAAGTCTATAAAAGAAGTGACAATTCACAGCAACTAGGTAACCAGGGTGGAAAAAAATCATGATTTTTTTCAAAAAAATCATTTTTGTTGATTTTTTTGATTTAAATCAAATCTTTTTTTTCGTATAATACAAGTCGCTAACTGAAGAAAAAACATTAGGAATTAGTATTAAATGTTAATTATGCCATTTAAGTGAAAGTATTGGGTTTTAATTTTGAAATAATTCCCAATCGTTAACCTATTTCAATCCCAAACAATGTTTCTTAAACATTAAGGAAAAAGTACAGCAATGTATATCAACATGACGCTTTTCTTTTCACGAAAGTTACTGACATTTGGCAGGGGCATATTTTTAAACAATTGGAACTAGCTAGCGGCACGAAATACATATAAAGTACATAAACTTCGCCTAAAATTAACTCACTCACTCTATTACCTATGGAACCCGGAGGTTCAATGCCATGTTCACAAAAGCTCTCCTGACTTATATCCTTAGTCAACTGAACCCAGTTTCTATTTTGTATTCTTATTTCTGCGAGATCAATCTTAATATTGTCCTCCCATCTGTGATTAGGTCTTCCTAATGGTCGTTTTCCGATTGGACTTCCAGTTAAAACTTTGAAAGGGGTCCTACTTTCTTCCATTCTCGCTACATGTCCTGCCCACCTGAGCCTCCAAGATTTGATGACCCTAACAATGTTTGGTGAATGGTATAAATTATGCAGTTCTTCATCATGAAGTTTTCGCCATTCCTCATTTCCGATCCTTTGGGTTCCAAATATTCGTTTCAGAATTTTATTCTCAAATACTTTCAGTCTGCGTTCTTCCCTCAGCGTAAGCGACAATGTTTCACAACCATACAGCACAACAGGCATAATTATCGTTTTATATATTTTAAAGCTTCAAATTCCTCGACACAATTCGCGACGATGAGAGATTTTGAACTGAATAATAACACAAATTCCCTGCTTTTAGTGATATTTAATTACTTCCTGAATATCGTTTTCTGATCCTATACATTAGCCGATGGCAGAACATTCTTTGTCTTTATGCGATGAGCTTTTGTAAGTCAAAAATTTTCTGCAGGAATTCCAAAATAAAAAAAAAATCAAGATCAGTTCCAGCAGAAGAAACACTTGTGATTGTTAAAAATATACTTTATGTGACGTGAAAACAGTTCAAATGCGAGTTGTCCGTGCATTTAAGACATCTATACATAGCAGGCACGTTTTTATACTTTTCTGTTGGCTATTTTATTTCCTCTGACCATTTTTCCTGCACAGGCGCTGCAAATTTTCTGCGATCAGATCGCGGCATGTTCTGAAACGGGGTCAAGTATCCACTTTATCAAAAGTATTATTCGATATTTTAACGCATCCAAAATTTGTCGTATTACTATCCCGAGGAAGTTCTATGTATTTAGTACATAAATTTCGCCCAAAATTTTAAAATTTTTGTTGTTGTTGTTGTTGTTGTTGTTTAGGAGAGGGGATCGGACCCCTCTAAATACGCCCATATTATCTGGAAACAAACAAATAGACGTGGACACAAAAGAGTTTTCATCTTAAATGTCCATGGTGATTTCCCCGTTGGAATAGAAATTTCAAAACCCTATGTTTCAAAGAGAAGAAAGCAGGGTTCACCCGTAACCCGTTCAAACGGGATTTTCCCTGATCGTTGCCTACATAATACTCGTTTTCATACTGTGCTTACGTACATTTGAGTCTCATTGTATTATAATTATTATCTTCCATAATCGAAGTAGCGGAAGAGAAACGGGATTTTACTTAGTTTCACTTTAAATTAATTCATTTCGGAATTTGATTTAAATCAACGATTTTTATTTAAAAAATCAAGTGATTTAAATCTTGATTAAAATCGTGATTTAAATCAGACTGATTTAAATCAATCCACCCTGTAGGTAACTAAGAAAATGTTAAGCTAAGTCAATTGAACTTAACGGCAATCTTCTGAACAAGGAATTTGCCAACTTGATCAGAAGTAGTGGCTTTTGGGGGGAGGCTTCTCCTTTCTCCCTGCTGAGACAAGACTTAGCTTTTTTGGTCCTCCTGAATAAGTCATAGTCCCCCAAGAAAAACTTCCTGGGTACACCCCTGTATGATTATTTAATTATATTTGTCACTATTTTATTTGTCAGTTTCGTTTCTATGCAGTTTCGATCGTACGCAGTTTCGATCGTACGCAGTTTCGATCGTACGCAGTTTCGATCCTACGCAGTTTCGACGCTACGCAGTTTCGACCGTACGCAGTTTCGATCCTACGCAGTTTCGACGCTACGCAGTTTCGGTCGTATACAGTTTTGATCCTACTCCGGTTTTTCCCTATATAACTTCAAAAAATTACTATTACTTAATATTCTGTGATTATAAAATAATTGTTTTTTTATTGCTTGATCATATGACCCTATCTGTTTTCGATCCTACGCCGGTTTTAGTTTCGATCGTACGCAGTTTCGATCGTACGCAGTTTCGATCGTACGCAGTTTCGGTCGTACGCAGTTTCGATCGTACGCAGTTTCGATCGTACGCAGTTTCGACGCTACGCAGTTTCGATCCTACGCATGTAACCCGTTTCAGCTTCACATTAATAAGTGAATCATGGTTCTCATACCGCATTAATTTTTAGGTTTACAATTTTTTTTTCATGAAATATGCGCATGAGATTTTATACTCGAGCCAGTGGCGTATTTATGGGGGCTTCCGTGCTTAAGCCCCCCACTATTTTAAAGTAACTGAAATATATTGCAGAATTTTCACATTTCCAGGAATAAAGTTAGCAAAGCCCCCCCGAAACAAAATCGTGAATACGCCATTGACCACATCATATCATTTTGTTCAGCTAAGTAAGATCTATCAATTGGTATAGTCTCATATTTGGAGTATAACGCTGTAGAATTTATACTAAAGGTCTAGGTCCCGAAATTCAGACATATTTTTTGGATCAAAAGATTCAATATATTTCAATCAAAAATTTTCTTGTAGGCCACATATCTGGAGAACTACATATACTGTAGCCTATACCCAAACTATCACTTAACTCAGTATGATGTTCTTATTCCGTTAAAAAAAAAAAAAACGAAAACTCGATTTAGGGGCCGTTCAAAAATTTTGTGGTCCCTGGTCCAAAAACTAATTATTGGCCAAGATCGCAATTTTTGATCCATTTTTTTTATCATTCCTAAAATTCTTGCTTTTTTCTTTTCATTAAACTTCTTGAAATATAGTAACAACTAAGAATGTCAAAATATAGAAGCACACGGATAAGTTTTTAACTTGCCTCCCTTTTAATTAATTTTGTTCTCTTGTTTATATAATCCACTTCACTGCACGTCAAATTTAGGTCTATATACATTTTAACATCACTGACCATCAGGTTGGAACTTAACCGTTATTGTCTAGAATTGAAGATCAGCACGCTGAATGTGACCTCAACGCGAAGGATATAAAACCAGAAGACATCGTATATATATGGATGTAAGTGTAGCTTCTCGAGCGTTTAGGGCGTAGCAAGGACATCCTTGTATTAAATACAGTAGTTTATAGTGACACTCAACACGTTACACTGCTTTAATATCTTCAAGGTGTTTCACAGAGGGGAGAAATGTGTATTGTCTTTACGCAAAAATTAAACGGAATTATAAAAGCTAATACGGTACAATTGGTTGCATGAAAAAATTTACATATACCCGTAAATACAGTGTTTAAGGTGTCTTCATACCTCATCACATAAAATTATTATTAGCAAACATCTTAATATTACTCCAAATTCGATAACTACAGCCAGTAGTGTTGCGGACAAAACAGATTTTTCCTGACAAGATACTGTATGAGCAGAGATAAGAGTCCTTTCAATAGAAATAGTTTCAAATTTTGTCTTGTGGACAACACTAACAGCCAGTAGCGTACTCAGAATTTTTGAAAGTGGGGATAGTGATGCTTTCAGACGATTTTTTCCGGGGGAGGACTTTCAATATACGAAGAGAAGGACGAAAAGTTCTACTGCAAAAAAAAAAGTACTGGTAATCTACACTGACTGAAGATGTGTCCCCAGGAGGAAAGATTTCATAGCTTTGCATGGAGTTCTCCGGTACCCTCCAGCAATCATTACTGATGGAATGATACATACATACATACATCATATATATATATATATATATATATATATATATATATATATATATATATATATAGGGTGCGGCACGTAAAACCGGCCCGTCGTAATATATTCAATACATATTCATATTCATATTCAATACATTACATTTCATTTTATGTGTTCACTTTACGGGCCGGTTTTACGTGCCGCACCCTGTATATAATAAACTGTTATATTTTACTAATATTAAACTTTCATATTAACTTATATAAATGAAACGAAATATTACAGTGTAACGTCACGATTATGAGTCCGTTAGGCTGAGAGAAACGATGATTAAGGCAAATGAATGATGGAAGAATTGGTGAAATGATACTCTGGGAGGAAACGGGAGTACCCTGAGAAAACCTCACGGACACGATGTTGTCCACCACAAAGTTACTTGGCCGGAGATCGAACCAGGGACACCACGTATCAGAGACAAGCGCTGTACTACTGAGCTACCGTGCAGGTAAGTGTCCCGCTGTTCCTTCCATTCTTTACGTGGCACAGTGGCTCAACTGCAGAGCATACACCGTTAGTTCGATCCCAGGCCATTGAGTTTAAGGTGGGCATTATCGTTTTCGTGAATTTTCCTTGGCTCATTACGTTTTCTCCCATTAACTTCATTCCGTCAATTCTTTAATCATTTATTCAGTGAACAACTGTAAACCGTTAAGAAGGATAGTAGTGGATACAACTAGTATGAATTACGAGCTTCTATTTACCATGAATTATAAACAATTTTCGTTATAAGCTCAGACCTATGATTATTTCTTTTTAATGACACAATAGTTCAAACAACAGGCACGTTAATGCACCTGTACCGAAGGGATTTTCAAGGGAACTTAAACTTGTGATTTATTATACCAATAATCAACTTCCTTAAGGAGTATTCGATTATTAACATAATAAATTGCAAGTATAATATGTCTGTGAGGCTTCCTATAGGTCTGGGATATATTATTTGATATGAGAGACCCGGATTCGATTCCCGAAGGGAGCTCATGTGGTTCAGGTCCTACGATAAGCTATAGGTTACGGTGACCAGGTATCTCGGTTTTAGCAGGACTGTTTCCCCTTCTATTCGGAAAGTTATCCAGTGTCCCGAGAAAATTGCAACTCGAACGGAAAATATTGCTTTCCTTTTAGTAAAAGGAAATTAATATTTCTTTAGGTCTTAGTTACGTAGTATAACTTTTATTTGTTCTTTTAAACCCTACTTAGCCTTCATTTGGAAAGATTTCGAAATTTTGTAAAGTTGTTTCATATTTTTCGAACAAATGATTCCGTAATAAAGTTCATGCTTATATATTCGATAACCTTCTATAGGAAGATAATAATCGAAGAATACTTTTTCCTTACTATAGCATTAATAATGATATTACAAAGATTGTAGTTATGTAGGTGTAAACCTGTGCCAGTTTGCCGAGTGTCCATTTTTATTATTGCCTAATCCTAGTCACCCTATAATAGGTTCACGTGTCATCAGACCTGTATCCAAGGGGAGTCCAGGGGGGCCGGGGCCCCCTAAATTTTTACTGACCCCTAAAAATTTTCACGGTAGGCTTGCAAAGGAACTGTAATATGGTAATGAAATATATGGTTGGATCGCCCCCTCTACATTTTTGGGCTGGCTACCGGCCTGCGTGTCATATAGCCCTACTGCTGGAAAGGACGCTATGTAATCAACCAACCAAAAGAGAAATACTTATAATGAAAAGTGTTGATATAACCCATGTTAAATCATAGAGCTCTTCAATACATACTAGCTCTACGATTAACTCCTGCGCCTACAGAGGGAACACGGTGGTTCAATGGTTGAGCGTTCACCTGGTAGGTGGTGTCCCTGGTTCAATCACAGCTCGTGCCAAATGACCTTTATAGTGGACAAACACCGTATTCGTGGGTTTTCTCGGGGTTCTTCCGTTTCCTCCCGTTTTATTCATTCCACTATTGTATCCATTTCTCATCATCATGGTCTCCTTTAGCCTAGCCGGCATAATTGTGGGACGTAAAACTGAAAGATTTTATTTTTTTGCTCCTTCCTAACTAAAGATATCTTTTCTCCACAGACAGTATTTCACAATAGTTATTTCCTTTAAAAAAAAACGCTATGGGCAAGTCGTAAACTATTTTTTATTCATTTTGGGAATTCTACAACTACTGTATTCAGATTTGAGTTTTAAGATGGATGTGTCCTTCTGTTCAGGTTTCTTGAGTCTCGGTCAGGCAAAATAAGTAAATAAATAAATAAATAAAAATCAGAAAAACTATAGTCTAATAACTTTTTCACATTAATTCCTTGCTTTAATTATGAATGTTACAAGCGGGTAATCCGTTAAACTTGAAACGTTTCCATACAGTATGAACGCCTATATATATTAAAAAAATATATATATATATAGCCTACATTAAAATTTTTTTATATATTTTTTTATATTTTTTTATATATTTTATATATTTTATATATATATATATATATATATATATATATATATATATATATATATATATATATATATATATATATATATATATATATATATATATATATATATATATATATATATATTTAATGTATACTGAATGAACGAAAACCAACACCCAATTCACTCCAATTTCAAACCAATCTTGAACACAGCAACGACCGCAACATTTCTTATCAACAGAACTTTGACCCGTACTTTTATTTGTCTATTTTTATTTTTTATTAGGTTTTTTTTTTTTTTTAAGTATGTTCTTTCACTTTCAGTTTCCAATTGACACACTGCACTGTTACGCATCACCAGCTTTGGTAATTTGCTTCCATCAACGGCTCTCTTCCAAGAGCTTAAGTGACCAAAGCAAGGAACAAATATTGCTTCTTCTACCATTTGCTTTCAGACGCAAGGGGCGAAAAAAACGCGAAGCAACGAAAAACTAACCACAAAACCAGTTCTTCTCCTGCACGTATTTTCTATTTTCAGGTCGCATGAATTTTTAGTCTGGTAAAAGGAGTCACGAAAAAGCAAACAAACAAACAAAAAAGTCAATTACAGAACAGCTTTGCTCTGTAATGATTGTACTGTCCAAATACTAATATATTCAGAATTTTGCATACTGTAGAACGGGCCACCATTGTCATTCGCATGCAGTTAATAATATATTAATATTACATATGTATAGCAAGACTTTTACTTGAAATCTGCATGTCATTTTGTGCAGCTTAGTTAAATATATTGATTGATATTAGGGATTGGCATTTATATATATATAAACCTGAAATCGTTTTGCAGAAAAATCGAAAATCCGACATTTCGGTTTTCTCTAAAACCGGTTCGTTTTCACCGGTTCTGACAGACATCCGAACCGTTTTTATCCATATCGATTTTCAATAGAAAACCGTAAACTAAAACCAAGTTCAGATTGAAAACCGAAACCAGTATCCATTATATTTGATATTTGGCTCGTCTTTGATTTTTTTTTTTATTACAATGGTAATACTAGTGTAGAACGTTTTCATTGTTAAAATACCAGTACTCAGTACTCGTACTAAAAAAAAGATAGTAAAAGGTTTTAATAGGTGGCCCCGCGGAGCATAGTCGCTAACGCTCTCGCCTTCGGTGAGAGCGGTCCCGGGTTCGATTCCCAAGTTCATTCAGGCCAGTCTGAATGAGGTTTTCCTGGGTTTTCCTCATTCATACCAGGCAAATGCAAGTGTGGTACCTAACTTATAGGTCCCAGGTCGCTTCCTTCCTTCCTTTTCCCCGGATCAGAGGCTCACCAGGAACGTCATCCCTCATACTGACGGGTTAAATGGCTATAGATCCCGAAAGCCCAGAAACCTAAATAGATTTTATGTTATTGCATAACCATTCAACGTTACGACTATCCATGTATTAAAGAACACATATACTTCTGCAAAAATATTCGAGCTCTTTTCCAATCAAAAGTTAATAAGCAATCATTATGGACACTGTAAATATGCACGTTTACATTATACTGATTATTTTCTATTATTATTTTCCTCTTTTAGTTAACCGCAATCCCAAATATAGTCAATAATATCACAAAAAGATTTTTTTTTTTTAAATCTGTGCCGTTTGAAATGCATTTATTCCTTTTAAAAAATGTCTGAATCACGACTTTATCTATGTAAATTACTAATGCAATTTCCTCTGTCCAACAAAAAGTAAGCCAAGGCCAAAGAGAATACAAAATGATCAGTAAAAACAAAGCAAAAAAAAAAAAAAAAAAAAAACACCAAAAACAAATTACTAAATTTCTAGTAGCGTAAAAGAAGTGGAAACGTGGAAGTACAGCAACGGTATCTATATTTACAATAACAGATCACAAAATAGTCCTTGGAATAGCACTAGCCTAACAGATATACACTGTTATATAGTGTGATTTAGACAAACTAAGAGTTAATTAACGTCTATATCGGTGTTGCAAATGAATATGATAATTGTATACGGATTCAAACGTTTGGAAATTATCCTTTCACAACACTTCTATGTGTTCTTCATAACTGTTAGTTTGTTCCGAATAAGTGATGTAATACTAAATAGATTAGGTTAAAATATACTGGTATAGCAACTTGTAAACTTAGCTGGGAACACTGATGACCAAATACTCAGAACTACCTTATGCAAATTACATTGTTGTATAGTATCTACTGTTTTTGTTTGTTGAAGTAGAGACCCCTCTTCAATACTGAGGCTGTATACGAAATGGATCTACAGTTTAAGGTGGAACGTCTACCAGGAAGCAAATGCGGGACCAAGAACAGTAAAGGCACGTGCGCTAGTCACTACACCATTGAGGAGGGCTTATTTACTAATATTATACTTTCATTTTATCGATTCATTACTTTATGTTATTCCACTGCATGAATTGATATTATCCTCAACTTTATCTGCTCCATTTCATTAAAACACACACACACACACATACATTATTATACCTATGTTTACCAATGCTCTTTACACGGATATTACGCAAAAATTAAAAACGACTAGAAGCTTTCGAAAAGCGGGTGTGGAGAAGAATGGAGCAAATTAGCTGGCTTGAGCGGAAAACGAATGAGAGAGTGTTAGAAATGGTAGAAGATTAATAAGAAAACTTAGACATTAATAAGAAGAGGAAGAGAAACTGGTTGGGCCATTACATAAGAAGGAACTGTATCATGAGGGACGTGCTAGAGGGCATGGTGGCAGGAAAGAGCGAGGGGGCGAAGGAGACTACAATTAATGGATGATATCAAAGCAGAAAATTGTATGTGAAGACGAAGAGGTTAGCGGACGACCATGGAGCAAACAAGCTTCTCAGTTGCAGCAAGTGACCTGCTAATAATGACAGAATACCTATTAATGATGATTTGATGATTACTATCTATCCAGAAAATTTCACATATTACAACACTATGGCAATCAGTGTTGAAATAGGAGACCATAGATTTTAGCCACTTAAGATTTGAATAGTGAGATACGTAAATTTTAGTCACTTCCGGTTTTAATAGTGAGATACAAGTCGAGACGACACTCACACTTGGGACGCTGAATCCACATTAAAAAGTCACATCCCTCTGTCTCTTACTGTTTTTACTCTATGGTGACCTAAGTTGAAACCGGAAGTGATTGAAATGTGTTACTTGCTGTTTGAATTGAGGGCTAATAGAGGAGAGGGGGGCCTATTGTTTAGACACTGAATTGATTCTGTCGACAGATAAAGTAATTCTGTAAGATTTTCCCGGATATTTTATGCATAATATCGATTGCTAGTCGAAAATAGTGATGTGAAAGACCCGAGAAAGTTTGTGTGTGTGTGTTGTTTTGAATTAATTAATGCGAACTGATAGATTATATCATAGAATATATTTCATTAGAAACTATTTCATTTTAAATTTCATAACTTTTATTTTTCCTCCTGGATTTCTTCTTATATTAAAAGTAATATACTAAACTTAACAGATAACTTTAAATATTCAACTCTACACAGAATTTAACCAAAAGTGTGAAAGAAAGGCCACAATTACTGAAATGACAACAATTCCATGAATAATACTGTATTGTTTTCCTTGCTGATTGTGCAAGGTACTCCTTATATACTCCTTTTTGAAAAGAATAATCCTCTTGAACATAAAAGTGCTTAGTACTCAGTACGACATGTTTGTTCAACCTGAATAACTTTTCACCGCGTCTTCTAGCGTCTTACTAAAAGCTTCTGAACCAGTGCGCAGCTACAGATGAGAAGAACTCCAAAGTGTAAGAAAATATATACGGCTCCTTAATGTCCTCATGCATTTTTCTCTTAAGGGCAAACTAAAAGTGTTTTTTTTTTTTTTTTTAATACTCAAATTTCAAAGTAATCTTCGTCGTTTACAATAATAGTAATAGTAAAATTGAGTCTTCAAATAATAGGACAGTAATGAAGAACTATCGTCCTTGTTTGGATGAAAATAGAACTAATATCCCTTTAATCTATGCTTTCCTAAAAGCAATACGCAATTTCTCTGATACTCTCAAGATTTTAATGGTAACAAACAGACGTCTATTATACGGATCGGATGGCAAGTCAGGAGTAAAAAGGTTCTGTTATCAAGCATGAATATTTAAAATAGTGGAAGCAGAAAAAAAAACCAGAAAGAAAGAGAGAGAGAGAGAGATTTTTCTTTTTATCAAAATGTGTTCTTTTATTTAAAAAAAAACTTTATAAAATAAAACAAAACACACATTCCGTCCGTTATTTATAATTGGAAATCAGGCTTAAGTTACACTGGTGTCAAAATATTACTCGAAAGATTGCATCCGAGATTTTCTCTTATCTTCTAGTAACATCAATGTTACGACATACTGTATGTACTTCTAGTTCATGTATAATAGTTTACAGGTTCCTTTCTGGATGGATGTTAATTTCCTAACCGATGGAAGTTATCACAGTCGCATATGTTCCCTCTTTGGCTTCTTTTGAGATCTATAGAAGTGAGTCTCTCTCTCTCTTTTTTTTTTTTTTTTTATATAGCTTGTGCTGATACGGGAAAAGGATAATATATAGTTTCTCTCAGTTACCGAGATATTAGAGAACAGACGGACAGAAAACATATACTTGTACTAACAACAATAAATTGTGCACTTCTAGAAATATGGTAAATCAGGGAAACAAGAATTTTTACGAATGATTTTTTTAAAAAATGGATCAAAATATTGCGATCTTGTTGGTCAAGAATTTTAGGAATGATAAAAAAATGCATCAAAAGATTTCGATCTTAGCCAATAATTAGTTTTTGAATCAGGGGCCACAAAAGTTTTGAACGGCCAATAAATCGAGTTCTCGTATTTCTATGGAATAAGCACATCATACTGAGTTAACTGATAGTTTGAGTTTGACTACACTCAAACTATCCAGATGTAAAGTTTACAAGAAATTTTTTAACTGAAATATATTGAATCTTTTGATCCAAATTAATGGTAATACACAACTAAAATATATTGAAGATGAAAAACGACACAATGCCACGAAGAATAACAAAAGAAAGACTTTTAGCCAATAGGAAAATAAGTCATTTTCGCCTCTAACACAGCTTATTACAGTAGCACGCCATCTGTTGGACTTGTTGGATAGAACTTAACGTTTTTCAGAGCCTATGCTATATCAGAAGGGACCTGATGTTCACAGTGGAATGCGAACCACTACTCGGGTTTGTATTCATGAGAAGTACCCGCACCGGGAATCAAACTCGGAATCACGCAATACATAGTTTCCCAGCTCTCCCCGTTGGTCTAGTCGATCTAGTCGCCCACTTTTGATGTACGTGGTTCTGGGCATTGAAATTTGAACGCATTGCAGTGGTTCAGATTCCACCTTAAATTGTACGTCCAGGTTTCATACAGCCTCAGTGCTGACTAAGACGCTAAACTTCAATCCAACCAACAACAGATTGCCAGGGCACATTTTCCTAGTGGCAAAATCGGTTGGCCCAACGCTGGGGAAATGGTAGCGATGCGACATACCAACGGTGGCCCAACGTCAGGTTTGGCCAATTTGGCAACCATTTTCCACCCATTTCCCAACCAAAAGAGCGGTTTCCCGACATTTAACCAACGCTAAACTAACATATTTCTTGTTTAGGAAAACAGTCAATTCTAGTATCGTTGCGTGAATGTCAGGAGAATAGTTGGTTGGCCAACCATACATTCAACCAATGTTGGGTCAACGTAAGTAGTTTTTCTGCTATAGGCTCGCACCGACCATCACCCACCATTTTGACCAAATTCCACTCAATCCCCAACGGTGGGCCAACCAACCTTCCTCTAGGGTTTAAAAATGTAGATTGCATTAACTACAATGCTTAGGTACGTACCTAAGTCAATGATAATTGGTTATTTACGGCGATGTAATGTGACATATAGAAGACCCACACCAAACTCCAGACAACATTTGCAAGGGTTTTTTAGTCTCTCTATATATGCGCTTGCATTGTAGTTGTCCATGACCTTATGCTTGGCTAGCGACCTCGTCTCGTAAGCTGACAAATCTGGACACTTTATCACTTTAACTTCGCAAGAAAAGGCTTTCACAATTGCTTTTTATTACAAGTCAAATCTTATTTGCATATTGCGTGGTCAAGTAGCAACCGAGAAACAGGTGCAGGACAGCAGGAATATAATTCTTGCTAAGAGTATATATATATATTTTTTTCTCTTGTTTCTTGTTTAAAATTAAATAAAAAGGGTCGGAACGAGAAGGGTAAAAAGCTATCAGACATTCTTCCTGCGCTTGCTAGCATGCAATCCTGAAGTGAAGTGTCTTCGGCGGGGAGGAACTTCTAACAGAGCACAATGTAAGCCCGACTGTAGAACCGAACTGCACCAAGCTTTCCGAGTCGAACCTGTCTATGCTGCTGCTGCTTCGGTCACTGACTCAAGACATGAAGGAAGAAAGGTTGACTTTGCTTTGAAGAAGTACGAATAGAACACAAGCAGAATGTTGTAGTTTGTCAAGGTCCTCTCCACCAATGTTTTTTTTAATCTTCTTCTTCCTCTTTCATTCTCTTCAAACGCGCTATTTGTGCGCTTCCTTCCCCTGCAGCTTTACCAGTCATAAGCAGTGTGGCTAACTAACCACGTAACAATAAATTGTTATGTCGCTGAGAGCTGTTGTGTATCTGTATCGATCGTACGAAACAGGTAATAATCATGCATAATTCAGAATTGAAAAGGATCGATCAGAAATGTTATACTTTCTATAGTATTTCCAAACGAAACAAATTCTTGAACTTTCTTTCCTCTTCTTCTCCCCTCAACAAACTATCCTTAGCCTGTATCTTTTTAAGCAATTGGATTACAAGGGGATTTTTCCTACCTCTTTAAGTGTTAAATGTCCCCTGTGTTTTTCAAACTAAATTTTATTATAATTAAGTCTGATTATTAATATTATACATATTGTCCCTCTCGAGCCGAAAGAGCGTATATCATTTTCTTAACTTTCCCAGGAAACAACTTTAAACCTTTTGTCATTATTTATTCTATCGTATTCTTTTAAAATTTAGTTTGATTTCCTTTGTTTTAGATTTAGAACTTACGAACTTTAGAACTTTAGATAAATGTTAACATAACACGATAGAATAAATTGATAAAATCTTTAAGAGGCCTAATCACAACGAAATTAAAATATCGCTAATTTTACAGTAATTTATGTGATATCTTCAAATAGATAAAAGATAATCGGAATGTGGAACAAGAGCCCGCTAGACAATATTATTTTACATGAGATCACGACTCACTTATCTTCTTTCAATTCCCAGCCATTTTGAAAATCGACATTTATTTTCGCGTTTCAACATGGCTGCAAACGGAAAGCTACTAGGTGACTCGTGATAACGGTACCTCATGTAAAATAATATTGTCTAGCGCGCTCTTGTTTCACATTTCGATTATCTTTTATCTATTTGAAGATACCTATCACATAATTACTGTAAAATTAGCGGTATTTTAATTTCGTTGTGATGAGGCCTCTCAATTTATTCTATCGTATTATGTTAAAATTTAATTTGATCTCGTAAGTTGTTCTACATCTAAAACAAAGAAAATCAAACTAAATGTTAAAAGAATATTCTTTTGTGTTCCATACAGAGTTTGCAAAAGTAACGTATGAAACCAGATGTTCCATAATCTCTTCAGTTTGTTTGATTGGAATTTAAAAGCGTTCCTTACAATTTTGGAATCCGATATTACTCAGGGACCGATTCTACAATCACGGAACAGAAAAGCGTTGGTCTGTGCAGAAACATTATTTAACCGATTATTACAACCTAAATGCAAATAGTTCTTGTTTTACAAAAGATACAGGAACATAACCTGAGTGAGAATGCCTGTCCTTAGCTTTAATGTAATTCGTTTCTTTGATTTCACACAAACACATAATATTGTCGCTATCTAGGTAAATATCGCATAAACCTCCTTTGTGGGTATATGGTTAAAGTTCTCGCCTTGGATTCAGGCGATTCGAGTCTGATTCCCGATGAAAGGTCAGTAACTTCAGATGTATGTTCAACTTCAGGTTCATATGAAGCTTCATGTTCCATACAGCATTGATCCTTAAAATGAGATAAAAGCACAAATCAAATACCATGACTGAAGAATCTGCAGACATTTGGAATCAAAATCTAAAAGCATGATCCCATATCATAACCTGGAACACTTAACTCGTTTCATTTAAGGTCTTGCAAAATCTTCAGCTTTGCGACGAAAATACTGGAAAAACACTACGAAATTTCAGGAGACAAAGTAAAATAAGTTCAGAACCAAGTATACTTACGAAATGTGATATTTTACAAAATAAATTTCTAATAGTCTTTTTTAGAAAAAGTCTCTAGTCATATACTATGCAACTAACTACGGAAAATAGTAAATAGATTTATATTACATCTTTGGAAAGTGATGCCGTTATACACAGGATACTAAATGCTAACTGGATCTTCTCGTGGAGCGCCCTAGGATGGGTTTTGCAGGTACGCCAACGCAGCACCTTCCAATCTGCTTCAATGAACTAATAAACCTTGCAGGTGCATTCAGCACGAATCTCATTCCTATGTCCAGTCTTCTGTAGTGCACAGTTGTACAGTCATCATCAAAAGAAGTGGGTATACACACTTTGTACCTTTTTTTCCCGAATAACTTCGGACCAAGTGATTCTATGGTATGGTCAGTATATTCTAACTGATTGATTCGTTTGAAAGTTATGAACAAAAGAACAAATGCGGGAGTATTTACTTCTTTTTCGTAATGACTGTACAAGAACGTATAAAAGATTATTTCTTTTGATTTTACTATACGCATAAAAGATTATTTCTTTTGATTTTACTATTTGAAAACTGTTTCATCAAAACCTGTTTTAAGCGTATTTTTCATATATGAAATTTTATACACGCACAAGCACGAGGTAGCTTTGTCAGTTTGGTTGTAGCTTACCTTATTACGTACTTGGAAACAGATTAATTCATGACTGTTTCTGGTAACACTGTTAATCACTTTTTACACTCATCTAACGTTAAGTTGGCCAGCTTAATATTACTGTAGTGATAATTTCAGAAAAGTTCCCAAACGGGGCCTCGTTCAATACACAGGAGTTAAAGCAATATGCAAAAAATACTGGTAATCCACATTGGAACAAGATCGGAGCTTTGCTCCGGGATTGTCGTAGCTCTGGGGAGGATTTTCTCCACCAGGCCACCCACTGAAATCATTATTGTCAGCATATATGAAATTACCACATTCAATTTTAAAATGGCGTTGGGATTATTTATTATGCATGAACACAAGTATATAGGCTATACCCTATAATAGAGAGAGCAAATGTGAAAAAAAGGAATTTTGTAAGTTCTTGTATGCGTAAAACACATCAGACTATAAAGTTTCTTAATATTAGGCTGTCTAGGTTTTCTCTAATGACTTCAAAACCCTTAAAATCTCTCTCTTAATGACAGCTCTTGGGGGAGCTCATATCGGTAAAAATTTCAATTTTATCGCTACAAGCTAAGGGAAGAATATTTTTTCTATGTAACAATTAGGTAAATTTTCTTCTCTTACCTTGTAGGGATAACACAGAAATTTTTGAGGATTAGTACATTAGGTAAATTTTCTTCCCTTAGCTTGTAGCGATAAAATTGAATTTTTTAAAGGATTAGTACAAGGTAAGCCTTCTTCCCTTAAATTGTAGCGATAAAATTGAAATTTTTAAGGATTAGTGCATTAGGTAAGCTTTCTTTCCTTAGCTTGTAGCGACATTAAAATTTTTAAGGATTAGTACATTAGATAAGCTTTCTTCCGTTAATCTTAGCGTAAAAGTTGAAATTTTTGAGGATTAGTGCATTAGGTAAGCTTTTTTCTCTTAAATTGTAGCCATAAAATTGAATTTTTCAAGGATTAGTACAAGGTTAGCTTTCTTCCCTTAGCTTGTAGCGATAAAATTGAAATTTTTAAGGATTAGTACATTAGATAAGTTTTCTTCCGTTAACCTTAGCGAAAAAAAATGAATTTTTTAAAGGATTAGATCATTAGGTAAGCTTCCTTCCCTTCGCTTGTAGCGATAAAACTGATTTTTTAAAAAGGATTAGTACATTAGATAAGTTTTCTTTCCTTAACTTGTAGCGATAAAATTGGAATTTTTAAGAATTAGTACATTAGCCAAGCTTTCTTTCCTTTCCTTGTACCGATAAAATTAAAATTTTTAATTAGATCATTAGCTAAGCATTCTTCCCTTAGCTTGTATGACAAAATTGAAATTTTTACGGATTAATACATTAAGTAAGCTTTCTTCCCTTGACTTGTAGCGATAAAATTGAATTCTTTTAAAGAATCAGTACAATAAATAGACTTTGTTCCCTTAGCTTATAGCGATAAAATTTAAATGCGACTTCCCTCAAGCGCCGCCACTGTTCTCCTACTTAGAATGAATAAATTAGCAGTAAGATTCAAATCTCGCATTTTTTTTATATACCATTAAACTGCATTTGATTCTTATAAAAGTCCAGAAGCAACAACAAACCATTACAATTATTCGAGTTGTTTACCATCAAAGTAAAGCAATTTTCAGATTCTGCAGTTAGCTGGCAACTCTGGATGTCTGGTTATCACGCAACCTACCAAGAACGCGTGAATGTTACCGTGGCGCTCGTAACAAATTATGGATAACTCTCGCTTTTGTGTTATTTTCACTACTTCAGAGAGGTGCTGTTAAGTGTAATCAGGGAGTAAGTCAAGCATAGCATTCGATGACGGAACCGAAAAAAAAAATACAAAACTGAAAGTTAAAATATTTCTTTTTTTAAAATGTTGTTTTATGTTAGTCAGCAAAGAGGAATTTGGGTTGATTTTTTAAATTTATTTTTTATATTCTCCAATTTAAATGTAGTCTTGAAAACTTCAATTCTGACCTTTAACACGCAAGAAAGAACACAGCATAAGCTCGGTTGATTAAAAACAAAAAAGACTTGGATGTTATATTACGACTAGTAATAATAATATAATCTGTCCATGCTCTGGTTTCTGAAACAAAATTAAATAAATAAATATTTTAACCATTCTGTTAGTTTGTTACTATGACACTAATTTCATTACGCTGTTTCGTTACCCCGATTATGATTAGTAATAATCTAATCTGTCCATGTTTATTTCATCTTCTCAGAAAAATAAATTAAAAAAAGGAAAAACATTAACTTTGTTTCAAACATTTTATTAGCTTGTCATCTGTTCCTGTTTCTTCTAATATGAAAAACAGTAACTTTGATTCAGGTATTCTGTCGGCTCGTCACTATCATACAAACTTGCATTATGCTATTTAATTATCCACGGTTACGATTAAGTAATAAATTATCTATTCATGTCTTCTAATAATAACGAAAAAAATATTTTTAAACATTCGGTTAGCATGTCACTCTCGTACAAATTTTCATTATGCTATTTTTATTACCCATGGTGACGATTAGTAATAATGTGATCTAGTCATGTTTAGTCTTCTGATAATAATGAAAAATATGTTTCAAACATTTTTTAGCATGTCACTCTCCTACAAATTTCGATCACGGTACATTGTTACACAGGTTACCTACAAGGTTTTGCCAAAGGCTTAGTAATGAAAATATGGTAAGAGAAAGGGAAAGAAAGTGTTTTGAATAAATCAGTTACAGACTACAAATTATTGATTCCGCACACTATGAATAAAAGCAGTTAAAGGGTACAGGGCAAATACTAAGTCCATTCAAGAAATGTTTTAGGAACTCATAATTTATATATTCTGTTTTCTGTTTCCCAAAAATATGAATATACATTGAATATTTTGTTATAAGGTATAGTATTCCAGTAAGTGCATTGATTTGAGAACATATTCTATGAAATGCTGTGTCCATCTCGAAGTAAACTCCCAGTGTTTATTAGTCTCTTTTATTGCCCGTTGCGGATTTTTATAGCAGTCAAGTAGGTGTTTGTTAATCTTACGCTGTCGTCTGTCTAGCAGTTATGATTTTTGTCTTTCTTCAGTATAGATAGAGGACATCGTCAGTACCGCTACAGTTTAATGATATCTTTGTGTTTGCTCTATGGGACTAGAGAACAATGACCATTCGTAGTTAGGATTGTATCAGAGATTACGTGTTATTCGAAATATTCGTTCAATATAGAGTTGTCCTAAGTCATATTGCTATTTAACGGACATCTTGCATCTTCATGATCGGTAACCGGAAGTCGATAGGTTATAAAGTTTTCATATCACATACTAGAGCCCGAATTTATAAGCGCAATAAACAATAAAAATTGAAAACATAAAGCATCAAAATAAGCGAATGGTAATAATAATACACAAAAATCAAATGAAATATTTGTTTCGGTGAAATTATATCTTATTCGGAGGTGGTAAAGTATATAAAGAGTGCCATCCTGGGATTTCTTATGTAAAGCTCCTGCGTCTGATCAAATCATTTTTCACTGAACAACAGTTTGTACAGTGACAATCAGGGGCGCCGGAACCGGGGGTCAAGGGGGCAGGTGCCCCTCCTGAAATTTTCAAAGGGGGCAAGATACCCTTTTTACCCCCTCACTTTCAGACTGTAGAAACATCACACAACGCTGATTATATGAACTAAATTTTGCTTTTTAAGTAATATGAAAAAAAAATCTCTATTCCAGATTCATCTTTCTTTTTGAAACAAGGGACCGGGCGCTTTTTCTGCCCCCATGTTAGACAGAAAGAGTTAGCAAAAAGAATTGAAAATTCTCTTTATTTCCATTGGTGTACATTCTTAAAACACTGTAAATTCTTTTAAAATTGTTAAGTAATCGTAAGTCTGCAATATGAAACGAGTCGTCGAACGAGATTTTAAAGTTTGAAAAATATAACAGTTTAAATGAGTAACAGGACATTTAGGGACTAAATACATTTTCCATAAAGTTAAATTAATGTTCTTACAAACAATATGCAGAGTGCAGTAAGTTTTATAGTGAGGAGGAAAAATGTATAAAGTAGGATTAATAATTCAGAGCATATGAAAAATGCGAACTCTATTGTCATTCCGTTCGTTTAATCCTTTCACTACCATTTTTTTTCGAAGTGAGAAATATTAGTATATGACTATTTTAAGTTGTTTTCAAACGTATAAATATATATATAAAAAAACATTTTCCATCGTTTCGATTTTCGACGTGGGAAGGGTGGGACATTATGTATCCCTCTGATATTTTTACGTGGGACCTATGTGTCCCAGTGGTATTGACATGAATGATCATCTTGTATTTTCAATTATGAAACGTATATTGTCAGAAAAACAATTGGGTCGTATTTATGATAACAAATATTTTACATTTCGGCATCCTTTTCCAAATTACAGTACATGCAACCACTACTTTATCCCTAGCACATTGTTCCTCACTTTCATCTGTTTCATTATCACTTTCATTGTTCACGTTACACTTCCACTACTGTCTATTTGATAATGTTAATAAGAATTTTGTGAACTATTAGCGGGCTTCTCTTTACCAGTGGAAAATCAATTCATAGCAATAAAATGTAGTAAATTACCAGGGGTCCTCTGAGAATGTATCGTGGGACACATTCTCAGACACCAGTGGTAGTGAAAGCTTAAGATATGAGTGCAGAAATAGAACATCTATTTAAGCTCTCCTTTCAGACCAAGTTTGTAAACAAGAATAAGGAAGACAGTCACTGCTTATAATAACTTGTAGTCTTAGATATTTAGCTCGCAGTGGTCAAGCAATCAGTGGACATTTGATAGTAGGGTAATTTGATCTCACTCCTGGATGAAAGAAAAATGGATGGGCCTGTTCTCAACCAATGAATTAATCGACAGGATATCTGGCTTACTGCTGATTGAAAGAATGAAATTTTAAAGATTATGGGACATGCAATATAGAGAGACTTGGTAGCAGAAGTTAGAGTCTCCATTTTATGCAATCATAGCCGACTCCACAACTGATATTTCAAAGAAAGAACAGTTGTCTCTGTGTGCGCTGTATTGACTCTGATTCATCAAACCCAACAAAATATTTATGGAAATGATCACTCCATATGGCACAAAACCGGAAACAGAATTCACGATCAAAGATATTCTAACGAAACCTAACCTGAATGCAGAAAGTATACGCGAACAGTGTCATGATGGTGCAGCTATCATGTCAGGACGAGTGAAAGGTGTGCAGAAAATAACTTCGACTCAATATCCGAAAGCTGTATACATTCATTGCAGTAATCATGCATTAGATCTTCCATTGCAGGAAGTAGCACGAAAATGCGAACCTTTGTGTGCAGGAAGTAGCCGAAAATGCGGGCCATAGTGAAAGACGTTAGAAACATCAACCTGGATTCTGCAAAACGATAGACAACAAACGCACGCCGACATTGTTCTTGTACCCTGTAAAACTATCAACGAAAGTAATCCTAAACATTTGATGCCTGTTTGTCCTACTCGCTGGTGTGTTAGGCGAAAATCTCTAATCAGATTTCAATCTACTACAAACGAATTCAAATCACGTTGGAAAAGAATCATCAGTAATACAAGTGGTCCAAATGATGATCAAAAAGTAATTCTAAAAGGATATTTGAAAAGAATGAACAAATTCGGAATGATATTTTTTTCTGATAGTCAGTATACGTGCTTTTGTACCTTGCGGACAACTGGCGAAAGTGCTTCAAAATTCTGAAGCTTCTACTTCTGGAGCTAAAAGAGCAGCAGCAATTCTATCTAGAGGATACCCTGAGAAACCTACGAACGAACAGTGCATTTGAAAACATCTACAAGGAAGCAAAGAAAAATGCAGACATACTACACTTAAAATTGCCCACTTCATCAAGATCAAAGAGAA
Source organism: Thermobia domestica (assembly GCF_964235325.1). Classification (NCBI taxonomy): domain Eukaryota; kingdom Metazoa; phylum Arthropoda; class Insecta; order Zygentoma; family Lepismatidae; genus Thermobia; species Thermobia domestica. The sequence continues at coordinate 57,208,088 of NC_137456.1, read as the reverse complement.
CACCAATTAGGTTGGAGGAGATTTGATTATCCTTCTATAGCAGCAACCTTAGAACCTGTATCATATCTTCCAAAAATGTTCTTCGAAATCATTGACTATTTGTTGAATGAAGTGCAGCGTCGTTTCAATCAGCAAGGCCTCAAATAACTCATAAAACTCTAGAAGATACTCTCTGAAGGAGCTATGTGTGCTGATGGGCCTCTCTCAAGGGAATATTTGAAGCAGGAATTGGGAGTTCACTCATCGGATTTTAACCTGGATAGATTATGAGCTCAGCTCAGGCTGCTTCCACCTACTTTGATGACGACTGAGTCGCTGATGACCAGCAGAATATTAAAAACTATTAGTGCTGAAACCCCAACTGTTCGCAGTCTTTTCGACCAAGTTGTTCGTCTAGGGACTTTTGTTCTCACTTTGTCAGCTTCTTGAGCATTTGAGAAAGATCATTCAGCTATTTGCGTCGTCTAAAGACAAATTTGAGGACGTCCATGACGCAGGAAAGATTGGCTTATCTGCTGTTGTTGCATATGTGTAGCGAACAGACTTCGAGTTAAACACCATTGCAAGAGAATTCATATCAAAGACAAGCGAAAGAAAAGATACTATTGGTCAATTTTGAAAAGAAATAAATGGGGAACTACGTAAGTGAAAATATTATGCGTATTATAACCAATTATTTAAATTACAAAATAGTACTTAAAATTCAATATAAACTTGAATTATTTCTCATTAATTGTGTCGTACTTTATTAGTGTGAAGTGAAGTGAATATAATGAGATTAGGAAGAGAGGTGAATGAAATAACAAACTGGATATACTGAAGTAAGTGTAGTAAAAAATACAAATAACTGGATAATTAGTGTAATTGAATTTTCTATATAAATTTTATGAAGTCTTTAGTGAAAATTCCATTTTTCCATTTCTGGTACGAAGTCAAGTAGGTAGAAAAAAATATAATTTCTTATTTTTTACTTAATTATGTAGCCTGTTTTATCATGTACAAGTTACTTTCTACTACAAAGTGCAACAAAGTTTGTAGTTCTAAATAGCAATTTCTGCAACACCAGAACTGGATTTTTTTTTAAAAAAAAAAATATAATTTTAATTTCCTCATTTCCAAGTGATTTAAGTAGCTTTAAGATTCTTTAATAGTGTCCGTGTGACCATGTCCAATACAGTTAAAAACATGTACCAGTATATAAAATGGTAAAATTTGTACTTACAAACAGTCAGTGTGAGCAGTACAAATTTTACAATTTTATATGTTTTTAATTCTGATTTCAGTGGTTGAAAATTTCTGCACCAGACCAAAATCCAGCACAAAACTGACATGGGATTAATTAATCTAAAGATGTAAACTAAGATGCCTCTAATAGATGGAAATTTCACTCTCATGAAACTGTTTACAGCTTCATTATATTATTATTATTATTATTATTATTATTATTATTATTATTATTATTATTATTATTATTATTATTATTAACCAATCAAATCAAATTATTGTTACATTACAAATATATATTCCTATTACCTTACCTATGTTACATTTCCGTGTCTATTTTCAAGACAGCAGTTTGCCCCCCCCCCAGCTGAAAAAGACTTCCGACGCCACTGGTGACAATGCTTCTCCCACGTCGCATGACGTCACAAGGGCACGTGAAAACCAACATGATTTTCTTGGATGAATCCTCCTTCAATACCTATTTCTTTACTGGAAAGCTTTCTATAAAATCTGCATTGTTTTGTAACCAAGATTGTTTAGAATAATACCTGACTAAGTTTGCCGAATACAATTTATAATGCTGAATGCGTCTCTGAAGATAATGTTACTGCAGAAAATTCTTCTACCAGAGAAAATGAATGTTGTAAGGAATTATTTTGAGCTTCCAACTCTTTTATAAAATGGGGTAGTTTGGAGAGGTAGTTATGAATGAACTGTGGAAAATATGGAATCAGTGACATTGGAGTGCATTGGAGTGCAATATGCACTTTTAATACTATGATATTTTTGAATAAAATAAGCAATTTTAATTAAAAATCGTAAAATAAGCAGGGGAAACCGGGGTATTCGCGAACACTGAGGTAATGCCGAACACCCAAGTTTACGCCCAAGGAAGCTTGTTAGAAAAGACAATTTTGCTGCACGCTAGCGGAAAGACCTAGGAAAGTGTAGCACAAAATTTGGTGACAGTCAGCTGAGTGGATTGCTAGGAAGAAGACGTTTTGTTGATTTTGTCGATTCACTTATAAAGTTGACTCAACAATCTGGACAAGGTAAGTTGGCTCTTATCTTATCCATATTGTTACAGATAAGGCTATATGTTCTCCTATATTTGAGCATTAGTTGTTTGTAATTTTACTAGCCTGTATGCAGTCAACAATTAGTTTCAGGCAGGACGGATAAAGGACGGACTTCTGGGGGGCGCGATGGGTTGTAATACTGCTACTTAGAGCTACTTTTAAGAGCTCCAAACTCTGGGATGGGTTATTTATATATAAAATAAAAAAAAGTTTTCTCTTCTGGGAAGGGGGGGGTTGGGCTTGGATCCGCCACTGGTTTCAGGTATAACAATAAAATGGCGTGTCTTGGGGGAATGCCAGACAGAATGCTTCCCATTACCCTGGAGTGTTCGGGATTGCCCCATGGTGTGAAATAAATTATCAAAAATGTTTAAATAGTTTTTTGTTCTTTTTTTAATTGAAAAGTAAGAAATAAGTTAATGAAATTGGTTTGGGAAATAGATCATGTCTTGGTAACATGCGTCATTAGCTTAATTAATTAGAATAGTTTGCTATATTTATTAGTTATGCTTGTAATTATAATTCTTACTAAAGATTTAAATACTAAATTACGGTACATTTTTTAATGTATTTCAATGCATTTCATTTGTTTCGTAAGGAAATTACAAGTAAATAGTAAGTCCTGGATTACCCCGACCACTCGGGCAATCCCGAACATAGGTACATTTTTAAAACATCCTGATTTGTTGAAAAATGATACTTTCGACTTTCCTCTGCACTTTAGTAAACAGAAAAAACTCCCAAGTTTTCTATACACAAGAAATCTTAATTGTATCTGCAAAAACAAAAGAATTATTTATAATCAAAGCTTAAGTGTTCGTGAATACCCTTGTCCCCCCTATGCCCTTTTTTATTACCGGGATAAGCATTTTAAGCACAACCAACCATGGTTAAAATTGCCTGTTGGGGTGTGTACTACGAATTATAACATTTATGCATATCTTTAGAAGTGTGGAAAGGAATAAGCACTTTGCTCAGAAATCTGGGTGCTACTTATAACATTAAAATGGATGCTAAATATTTTTCACGTTATAAGCTGGAGAATTTTGGTTTCTCCCAGTAGTGATTTCAAACGTTCAAACGACTAAATGAGAAACATTCAATGATTACCATTACGTACAGTAGAACTCTAATTATCCGAATTCCGACTATCCGAATCGCTTTCAGAATTTAAGAAAAAAAAATAAGACGGAAATGTACTGCGATTCGCAAAATAATGATTCTGTCTACGCGCGCTATTGTCCTTCCCTCCGCGAAGCTATTGTAGGCGCAGTGCGAACATTATTGGGATCGTCTCATAGTGCAGTTCTATTATCGGATGTCGTCCGTCGCCAGGTGGCCTACCCGGCACACCTGACATTGTTCGTTTTGATTATTCCGTCACTGTGTCGTTCACCTGCTACTGTGACAATACTCTTTCACGTCGGTGCATTGTTTTGTCTGTGAGTGCGTTTCGTCGTTCACCATGGTTTCCAAAAGAAAAGTGTTATCGTTAGCAGATAAACTAAAAAATTATAGAGCAATCAGGTAAAGAAGTTACAGGTGAACGGTTGGCTGAGATGTACGGCGTTGGGCAATGAACGATTTCAGACATTAAAAGGAGCGCACCTACACTTTTAAACTTCGTGTCAGTGCTTGAAAACGAAGATGGAAGTCCAAAATCAAGAAAATCAATGAAGGCAGTAAATCAATGAAGGCAGCAACAAACAAAGATTTGGAAGATGCCGTTTTCAAATTGCTTTTGCAGAACGTTCTATGGGAAACTCAATTTCGGGTCCGATTCTTTGTGAAAATGATACCATTTTCAACATACATAATTAAAATAGACCTTTTTTTTTCGAAAAAAAATCCAATTATCCGAATGGGGTCCGGTCCCAATTGATTCGGATAATTGGAGTTCTACTGTACATTTTTTTTTTAAAGAATATGTTTTAGATTCTGTTAAGTTTTTTTCCCTATAACCTGCAATTGTGAAATCTATGAAACGAAACTAACAATATATATTTGCAGTAAACTGCACTTCGCTTTGATCTGACTTGCACAACCAACCCAACTTATTGTTAGCGTGTTAAATAAAAGCAATGCTATTATTACTGCACGTTTCTTAAAAGAACATGAATATCAAATTCAATTGAGATTTGGATCTTGTTACGTATGACATATTATAGTAACATTATGAACACTTAATTTTATGATAACGACTTTTTGAAGTTAAATAATAAGACCCATTCAGTGCACAAAAGAATCAAGTTCATTTTCAACTTATTTCATCTTAAGATTTCTACCTGAATTTCCTTTCAGATCTTAAAAGATTCATGTCTAGATATTAAGAATACCAATATATATATATATATATATATATATATATATATATATATATATATATATATATATTGTAATGTCCCACGTGGTATTGTGTACAAGCATATCTTCGCGCTTATGTTTATAAACATCACCACATGGTTTTACGAGAAGATACTACACACCATGTGGATCCACTACGACCTGCAGACGAGGATCCACTACGACTCCTGGCTTCTCCCTCGAAGCAGACGACAACAACGGAGGAACAGCGCCACCGCCGTCTGGGAATCCCTATAAATTCGATGGTCGACAGCGGACCTGTACCAGTTCTCTGGTGTCCCTCCTACTGTTTGCTACGGAACATTAGGAGTAACCTAACCCCAGGCCTCTAGTCTGCTATGAGACTCTTACCTTTTCCTACTAAGGGGCTCTGTTGGGAACCTAAGCTACCTAACCTCAGCCACTGAGCCTGCTTCGGGGCTTTGTGGAAATCCTGTCTGCGACCTCACGGTTAAAGACTACCCATATTTAACCTTACAAACTTGGAGAAATTATCTTTGTAATATTTTTGAAAAATACTGTTATAGTAGAATTTTATAATAAAAGTCGGTAGTGGGAGTCGATTCCGGACGCTATTTTTATTAACGCTCTACCTACAGCCTATATGGGACAGTTTTACAATATATACTTGTATCTGAAGTACTTACGATGTAATTTTTTGTAACTACACCTGTAGACACTTACCTAAAATAGAAAGAAAATACAGTATTAGAAATGCACATATTCTTTTAAATAGACAAAAATTTTCAAATATAAATTCAAAAAGTATATTCTTTTTTAAAAAACAATATTGCTACTGAACATTTTAAAACTCCCATACGCTTGCTATCTACTTTTCTTTAATAACGTAATAATTAAAGACCAACAGTTGTGGCAAAATAAAACATCGAAAATGACAGGCAAAATGGCATAATAAATGTTTAAAATGGTAGTTTATATTGCAAAAGTCAACACTTTCATTGTATTTTTATGGCCTTAATTTATCAAAAGCTTACATTAAAATCTTAAAGGTAACAATAATCGTAAAAGACTGTAAAGGTAACAATAATTAATAAGTATGACTTTAAAAGTATCAATAACCAGAATATACGGTATATACGAAGAGAAAGAAAAATTACAGATCATACAACTACATAAAAAATACATAATGACTCCTGAGACCAAACACTACGTTGAAAAGTAAAAAAAAGTTCATATTAGGTACACTTTACCTTGGTACCTGATAAAGCAGTAATGCTATACAAGACAACACATAGTTCACTTTTGATTGCGTGACATCATAAGCACTTCCTTTAGGTTGTGCACACACAATTACCGATAAAAACAGGATAATATTTCAAGCGCATCATAACTTCGGAATTCACAGCAACATCAATCGTGCGTTCCATGCTTTTGGTTGTTCAACAATGATTTACCGCTCCGATGAGAAGCGCTAAATTTCGTATCTCACAGGTAAGCTGCATTCCGTGATAATGGCGAGTAATGTGACTTGTATTTCCGGTAGAAATATAAACAAAACTTGAGAAGCAGCCATTAAACGTCGAATATGGTCAACGATTACAATTAATGGTATTTGTTTAAGATTTCTTGTAAACAAAAATGGTACAATGTTGCATTTATGGCAACTCCCGGTCTTCAACAACTTGCAAAATAAGCAAATTTAGAAAATGTTGATACACAAACCTATGATTTTTTTCAAGACCTTTCGCATAATGTAAAAGCTTCACGTCATGACAATTGTGACGTCATTTACTGCGCTCTCTGTCTAAAAGAGAAAAATAGAGCATTTTGTTGATAATAACGAGCATATTTTCTACAGTTTCGAAATCTTTCACGGCCCTTGCGTTAATCGCTTTTTTTTTCTTTCTTTCTTTTTAAAGTAGTCAAGTCTGGAGAAGAATTCCAATTTTTTTTTTTCATAATCTAATTATTCATTTCAAGATGTCTTTTAAATTTCTGCTCAGCTGATCTGTTTGAGTGTAACTTCTTTTCCTACAGAACAGGACAATATAAAGTTAAAAATTCAGAAGACCCATGGCCCGTTGTAAACACCATATTGGTTGGTTAGATGGTTCAATTGGTGGTTAGTGTTCCGTTCAGCAGCAAGCTTATGACACATGGACCTATAGCTTAACATGGGATCCGAACCACATGAGCTCCCGCCTGGAATCGAACCCGCGCTGAAGAAGCGTGCGCTAACTGCATAGCCACGAGAGGTTCTAAATACCATATTGATTTGATCTGATTTTTAGTTTAGTGTCCCTTTTCCATATTGATAATCTTATGATTCTTTATCGGATTACATATATAGTGTTGTGCTATGTTATTAGCTGAAGTCTTCATATTCTATTTTTATTAACTTTACATGTAGAAGTTTGTTTGAAAACATTACATACACAGTACTTAATTAAAATTTAGGTCAGTTTCTAAGCAAACTGATCTAATTTCCCAAATGACGATTCGATAGTTCGGAAATTCCACAAAGTCAGGTTCACCAAGAGCGAACACTTCGAGCTCTCTCTCTAATTTCCTCCTAGTTAAAATTATAATTCACAATTTACTTAATAATTATATATATATATATATATATATATATATATATATATATATATATATATATATATATATATATATATATATATATATATATATATATATAACCCATTCCCTTTAGCTTTAGGGCCGCGGTGGCTCAGTGGTAGAGCGTTCACCTCTGGTGCTAGGGGTCTCGGGTTCAAACCCTGCTCCCGCCAAGTGAACGTTGTGGTGGACAAACACCGTGTGCGTGGGTTTTATCGGGGTTCTCCCGTTTCCTCCCACTTTCTTCATTCCACCATTTTCATTCATTACTCATTATCACCGTCTCCTTTAGCCTAACCGGCATAAGCGTGGGACGTAAAACTCAAAATTTCATTTTTTCCCTTTAGCTTAGAAGTAACTTTAAACCTCGGACAGCAATTGTTGTTTCAAGCAAACTGATCTAACAGAAAGTAAATTTTTAACAAAAGCAATGAATATACACTTTTAAAAAAGCAAGAATCTCACAAAAATAATGAATATACGCTTTCTTTTTTTCTTTTTTTAAAAAGTCATACAACTTCCGTGTACGAGAAATGCAAATAATATTATATGAGTAAATTTCTCATTGCTCAACATAATGTATAATATTTACTAATACAGTATTTGCACACAAAAGATATATAAACTGTACAAAAGAATTATGATTTTAGAATATTAATCAACAGCTATATTTCCTGATGTAGCCAACCTAGTCGCTATTATCCATTTCACTGAGCACAATGGAGAAACTTCATGTGCTTGCAAATCCTACATTAAGTTGTAAATACGCTTACATCTCTTATAATTTCGGTGCTGAAAAAGAGACACTTCAAAAACACCTTTAAGATCGCACAGCCGTGAACAAGAACATATAAATCACTAAGGTGGATATTATTATTATTATTATTATTATTATTATTATTATTATTATTATTATTATTATTATTATTATTATTATTATTATTATTATTATTATTATTATTATTATTATTCCTAAGCTTACATCCTGTTAAAAGTTGCGATGAAGTAAGAAAAAAAAACATTATATTAAAAGACCAGTCAGAGGAATAATATCAGGTTCCATGCAAAAATTTCTTAGTGATTATACGTAATCCAAGCACTAATACAAGAATGTAATACGAATCGCTACTTGAGATAGCAAGAGAACTCATCAATTCACAGCCGAACAACACAACCAGACAAAATAAACAGGACAATGAACACGAGAGGTGTTGAGGGGAGGAATGAGAGTCTTCGTTGTATTTTAACGGAACTTCCTACATTACATTCTTTCACTCTGATTTCTTTCAACATAACACTTCTTAAATTGAAGTTTTCCTGTCAAACAGAATGGTATGTTGTTTGCTCTAAGAAACTCGGAAGAGCAATCACGGTACAAAAAACAAAAAACAAAAAAAAAAAAAAAGAGCACAATTATTTAACGACAAGCAGCACGAAGCAATCGTTCCACATTGTTTTTTCATATGAATAATCCTAACATAGGTTTTGTGGTTATTATTACGAGTAGACAGGAAAATTTGCATCCGTTAATCAAGGATTTTGCCAGAACACTCGACGCATTTCTTTACACATTTCTCAAACTGTGGTCTACAGACCACTAATTGTTCTCGAGACCCGCCAATCCCCCCTCCCCCAAAAAAACTCAATAAATAAAATTCAAGTGAATTGAGCATCACTCATTGTAGATGATAATTTCAAATAGGCATAAGGTAAATGTTATACAGACACTAATAACAGCTTATATAGATAATCATGTTCACTTCTTGATAGTCTTCGATTATGTTTTTTTTATGTATTATTCTATTAATACCAATGTAAGATTAAGATAATATAATTAATACTATTTTAAAAACATAAGTAAACTGGTATTAACATACATTCAAAATATTTTTTAAAAAGAAGAAGAAGAAGGGATTTGTTTGCGAAGAAAACAAGAGTTGGTATGTAGACTATACAGGTTGACTCAAAAATTAGGGAATTTTGAAAATTAAATAATTTCATGAAAACATAGTTATTTTAAAAAGATATTTATCTCATTTAATAGTAAAAATAATGCCATTTTAGAATACATACTACAATTTTAGTAACCGGTAACCACTCGCCAGTTGGTCAGTGACTACCGGTTACTATTTGGTACCACAATGATCACCATCCTCTTAGGTATTGATCAAATAACCAATACCATCTCTCTATGACTTACCGTTCCCGAGATATTGGCCAAAAAAAAAAAGTTTCGATTTCGGGAGATTTAAGAAGCCATTTCTCGGAAAACCGTAAGTCATAGAGAGACAATATTGGTGTTGATCAACACCTAAGAGGATGGTGAACATTTTAGTACCAATTTGGCCAGTGGCAAGTTGGCCAGTGGCTAGTTAGCTAGTGGCCACCGGTTACTAAATTGTACTGTATATATTCTAAAATGGCATTACTTTTACTATTAAATGATATAAATATTTTTTTTAAAAAAAATGTTTTCATGAAATTATTTAGTTTTCCAAGTTCCCCGTTTTTTTAATCACCCTGTATTATAAGATTGGTTTCCACTTAAAAATTGACAAACGCTATCTTACACCCTTCCAGAGAAGTAGAACACTCTCTGACATAAATATCTCCTAACATAGGTCTCATACTTAAACTATACTCACAGCCTTGAAATGTAATCATCTTGCCCGCTTTTTACATTATTTTACCCTTCTAATTATTAACGTTAAAATACGAATAATTCCACATTCAAAAATTCGAACAAAACTCTTATTCCAATAATTGTTGAAATAATTAAAATTACTTGTTGATTTCGATGTTTCAGTAAATTTCATACATATCTTCTATCACAAAACTGCTTCAAAATCGCTGCAGCGCGTGTATTTTCTTTTAGAAAAGCTATATACATAAAAAAAAAGTCCTGGGTGAGTGACTGGTTGATTGATGAAACACCCAGGAAAAACACTTAAATTAGAAACTTTAAATTTGGGCAGTTTGAAGTATTTGTGACGTAAGGTACCACTAAGGAAGGATTTTTGGAAATTCGACGAGTGGGGGAAAGTACGAGTGGAATTATTACATCAAAATGTCCATATTTCCATACCTACGTGTTATCTGAACTTTGAAAACTAGCCTACATTTGAGGTGTTCGAGAAGTAATACCAAACTGCTCTCTGGTTCCTCTTTTCATTAGAAAATAAGTTTAAAATTACTTTGATCACTGAAAGCTCATTTTCAGGAATCAAGCCCTTTTAAGTTCGCCCTTACTACTCGTAATGCTTCATGTCACAGCAGTCCTATTAATTAGAAACGTTGTATACCCATAAACGTTCTAAGATATCTGTTATACACTCTCCTAGCCTTTAGAAGAGGGTTCTAATCAAATTCAACACCATATTTGAGTCACAGCTTGCAATAATGAATGTATATTTTCCTTTTGCTTTGGTCAATATAGAACAGCCGGTGAGCATTCACTCCCTCCTCTTACCCATGAACTAGAACACTGAAACCCGACAATCAACAGAACAGATGCTAGAAATGTCAATTAATACTTGTACGATAAATTATAAAATAAACATTCCGTCAGTTAACTGTTCATTTATTATTATTATTATTTCTTGTATCAGATTTCCACTATCTGTACCAGTAATCTCTCTTCCACACGTACAGCGATTCTCATCTGTACTTTCTAGTGACTGCGAAGTAGTGAAGCACACATGTGTTTAATTACATGATTTTATGATTACAGTGTACACCGTTAACCCGATAAAATTAAGGAGTTAAAGAGGTCATTAGTCTTAATATTATTACTCATTAGTGAAGACTACAATTAACAGCATACAAAACATACTTCCCGTTGTTCCTGCTGAGAAGATAGAATTTGTGAAATATCAAAATCAAGAATAAGTTTACACAGAAGTCACATAAAATTATTCTGCGAATGATTTCACTGACAATGGCGGGTCTTGAGGGAAGTTACATCGACAATTTAAATTTTATCGTTACAAGCTACGGGAAGAAAGCTACATAATGTACAAGTTCTCGTATACAACTTTATGAGGTTGTATGAAGCATTCTTCTTTAACCCTCTAAAGTGTTTTTTAAGGGAAAATATGGATTTTCAGTTAAGGGAAATATGGACTATTCATGGTCCATACGACATTATTTTCAAAATGAAAACGAGCTTTCAAATGAGACTACATTCATCAGTGTATGAAGTACAGAAAACAGAAATTTTTGATTCTGGGAATTTCCTTTCAAAAATCCCTTACTCCTGTTTCTTCGTAGCTCATAGAGCAAATCACATTGCAACATCTTGAATAGTTACGAGGGAAAAATATTTTCTAATCCTGATGGAAGATCGAAAATTTCATGTAGAAACAGTTAAAAAATAAACATTGAAATAAGCTGAAATAAACATTTTTAACTAGACTACTATTCATTCGAGTACCATCATTCATACGTCATTCTTTCCAGAACGAAACGTGCTTTCAGATGGTTCCCTTCATATGTGTGCATGACATAATGTGTGCACGAAAAGGGAAATCTGAAGTAATTTGTCAAATTTCCCTCCAAAAATCCCTTTTTCAAAGTTTCGGACTTCTATAAGTAAATAGGGGTTGAAGGCTGGGGGGAGAGCTGATAAAACTCATTTTGCTATCTATGGTCATGCACTGAGAATCTTATATATGTACAGCTTTCTCACAATCTGTCTTTGATCCTTGCATGACAACGAAATCGAATATTTTTAGTCGTGTGAGAAATACGTGCAATCTCAGAAAAAAGATATTTAAATGTAACGTCGTCACCCCGCCTTTGTCAACGAACAATAGAGACTTTTTCATTTCTAGCCATCTTTAAAAAATAAAAGACAAAAAAGCAGTTCAAATACAGAACGAACCACTGAGAGGGGGAGGTAATAAAGGGCATATGCACATGACATGACGTATATGCTATGCCATGTAAAAGGGTTGATTTTCTAGCTTTAAATTTTTGTGGATTAAGCTTGTGTGTGGATTGCCAGCTTCGCTTAAGAGCTGGCACTGATCACAAAACTGTTGTGGAGCATACATATTTAAAATATTAGTTATAAACGTTAACAATATGGCATCGCCAAAAGGACTTTATCTGCTTCCTATCAATATTACTATTTTTTTTAAGCATTTTCCTGTTGGTTTGCTTTTACAGACGTATGAAGAATGTCTGGTGTCCTTTCCTATTTCAGTGGCATTCGAAAAATTACAGGACTTGAATTCTGTAGATAGACAAATGCACAAACCATAAAGCAAAGTAACACCCTTTCCCTACAGTATTAACTCCCCTCCAATGAGTTTGCTACAGATCCCTTAGCTTATATATATTTGATGCCTTAAAAAGTTTATGACAGATTTGACCAAGTCAATACTATTTCCATTTTCACTCAAAAACTGGCCACCGTTCATGTGGAAGTTTAGGATTACTGACTTTTTGAAGGTTTTGCAGCAGATGTATAAGATTCAGGGTTGCTGTCATGTGTTTCCCTGCACAACTTCAGCTATTGATATTCGTTGATGAATGAACGCATTTCATAATGTATCCACATTTCCTTTAAAATTCTATTGTTATCTTATTGCACAGATGTTATGTAGTATTTTATTACATGTCTTGTAATTACAACATATACTCCAATAATAAACATGGTTTAAATTTTGTTATGCTCCACACACTCTTCGTGGGTATCTTCTGAAGGATTCGGATTTCTAAATGAAAGTAAATAAAATCAGGACATAAATTCTGTACATAAATTTACAAAACGGGACGAGAAAAGATTTCGAGAATCGGAACGAAACTTCACAACAGGAGGTGTGTACAAATCGGCCATTTTTCGCCTATGATAGTCAATTAAAAGATGTTCATTAAAATCAGTATACCATGTGAATATAAAGTTAAGCATTAAACGTTACATCTCTGTAATATGTACATGAAATATATTGTTGCAAACCACTTAAAGAACCCCGGAAACAGCATGATTGTTGATATTCTACCAATTTAGAAGGTTTTTATGTTTTCGAACTTGCAACAATAATTTTAGTATGAGGTGCTTCATGAACCACACTTCACGAATGCTTGTTGATACGTTTATTAACTCAGTATTCATGAAAACAAGAAGAATAATATGGTTCATAAAGCGCCTAATACTAAAATTGTTACAAGTTCATAAAAACGTCTAAACTGGAAGAATATCAACAACAATGTTTGGGTTCTTTATGTGACATGCTACAATATTTTTCATATGCATCTTACAGAGATATACAACGTTTAATATTTGAACTTTGTACTCATACAATATACTGGCTTCTATGAATACTTTTGCTTTTAATGACTGCAACAGGTGGAAGAAGATCGATCTTTATCCACCTCCTTTACGAGACAGACAAACGAGACAGTATTGCGTCTTCTCGTACGCAATACTAAGCAGATACTGATTTTGAAGGAAGGGGTTGCCGGGAAAATTTGGGATAGCATCGTCATTCGATTTGACTGATTTGATTTTGGATTTAGCGTCCCTTTCAGCGACGAGGCTACACGAGACGTGAACCTACAGTTTAACGTGGCATCTTAACTGCATGAGCTCCCGCCGAGAACTGAACCCGGGTTTCCCACGCCAAAGGCGCGTTTGCTAAACGGTTAGCCACGAGGGAGCTCATAATTCGTTGGGAATGGACATTTGCACCTCTAGTTAAGAAAACTGCTCTCGTTCATAATTTTATGAATAGCCTATTAGTAGTTTCGATGCTTCTTTTATCGATGTTGAGTGCCTTACGCCATCTTTATTTTCTTGGCCATTGATGTATATGGGGAATTATATTTCTCTTTTCTTTGAAATGAGCTGAATTTTAACGATATGATTTTACTGAGTTCTTCAAATCTAATTAAATATCCCTTGACTTCTCAAAGTGAATTTGCATTATACAGTATATAAATTTAATTGTATTATATATAAATTTAGTTTTGCATGAAGTATAGGGTATTAAATAGATTTGAAGTATAATTTCAATCAAACCTTTAATAATAAGTACAATCAAATCTTTAACATTTCAGCTCATAGCAAAGAAAACAGAAAAAACTCATATAAGTCAATTGGCTTGAAAATAGTCATGGAGAAAGTTCTTAATCCCAGGTATTTTCGTAGTGTAAATCTAAAAGCAAAAATTTAATGAGAAAAGCATATGCAGGGTTCAGTGCCACAGTCGTCTACGTGCCAAAATAAAATTCCTAGAAATTCCTAACTTCTATGTCTCTGGATGTCACTCTTTACCAAAGGAGACATTAACCTATTGGGAAACATGATTCATCCAGTGCTACTTTTAGCGATGATTCCTTGTATTTATGAAAAACCTGGAGTATTTACGCAAGAGTCGTCTATATCACTTCCAATATAAAACTATGAATGTAGCACATACGCTATTCTGGCACTCAACCCATCGTATGTATTTCCAGAGTTATAACTGTAAGGAAAAAAGATTCTCTATACATTGAGAAGAGACCATTTATACTGTTTATTTCACACAGCACAAATCTCTCATACTTAAGTAGCTGAAACTTCCATGACTTTCTCCCGGTGGTACCATAAACACTCTTGGTCGTTCCCACTCATTTGAATGAGACAAAAGAATATAATTTCCCCTTCAACTCAGTGATCCTACGGACACTGAACAAGAAAATTGGCCAGACAGTAGTAAAAATTTAACACACAAAAAAAGTCAAAAATGATTTTCGGAAATTGTAATCTTCCTCCATTTCCTTCACTTAAAAATACATGTGGTCTGCACATTGTGTCCAACAGATAGAGAGAAACAACCCATTTCCACTACTGCTGAGCACCATTTAACGTACACCAGACTAAACTGCATCTGAAGCTTCTAAAATTCATACTATTAGAATTATAGTATACTGCCTTTTCTAGTACTGTATTTGCTTAGCACTCGGATGTGACACAGGCAGTGACTTTTCTTTGTTGACAAACTGTTGTGAAATTAGTCAATTGCATAGTAGTAATAAGTGTCTACCACTTCATTATAAGAAGAAGCTCTTGGAAGACAATTATCAATCTAATGCATATTATTTTCCTAACTTCGAAGTACAAGGAAGCATAAAAGCATTTCTCATATACTCGTACGATTTCGAAACTTGAGCTTGGATTCTACAGCAGTCTCTCTCAACTGTATGTAAGATCATCAAACGGGGACAGAACCAATATTCGCAAGATCAATTAGTTGAAAGAACTTAGGTTATGTATTCATATTTCAATGCCGGAGAAGATAAACAAGTCTTTTTAGGAATACATTCTATGTACGTATGTAGGCATAACTGTCCACAATTTCAGTAAAGTTTGCACCTCTCTTTCTCTCTCTCTCTCTCTCTCTCTCTCTCTGCATCAGGATAAACATTGTATTAGTTGGGCAATCAATTCATATAGTAACCAATCAATAATAATAATAATAATAATAATAATAATAATAATAATAATAATAGAGGCAAACCAAAAAAGGTTATTTCATGCAAATAAAAATGTTTTAGCAAAAAAATAATAAAAAAAGGATTGGCGCAAGTAAATGCATGAATAAGAAACTATAATGATTCAGTACTCGTATGGGTATGTGAAGCACTAATTCTAATTCTCAAAAAAGTACTTCCCTAAAACCTCATCCCCCTAGCTTTCATTGTTTTATATACCCGGTTTTCACAGAGGAAAGAAATCGTCCATCATACATCTCATATGCAGTAGCCCCTCATAGCTACTCTACACAATGAGCTGCAACCTGCCTTTATGTTGAACATTTATGCAAAACAAATAACATATAGATGTGTACAGGCGCGCACCCAGAATTTTTTGTTCGGGATGCGAAGTTTTTTTTTCTGAGGGGGCGGGTTCAATACGTCTATATATTATTGAACTTGTGTTATTCTACACCCGAGAAGACCATCACCGATATTCTCAGAAAAAAGATTATAGAACTAGATTATAAGAAACGAAAGTACAGATAAGGTGTAAAATCTCTGCACTACATCAATTACTTCTTTGCTAAACTAATATAGCTGTATTAAGAGAGTAACGAATATTAATCCAGTTATGGAGTTTGGGGGGAGGGCGGGCCCTATGGACCCCCCGCGTGGGTGGACCCTTGGATATATATTACGTTGATACTTTTTATTTTATTTATTACGGACACGCAAGTGAGACGTTTAATACTGTAATGTGAGTACATCAGTTTGTCCGTTACTCCACACGATAACTTGAAAGGAAGGGAATCTTTTAATTCTTTTTTTCGCAATGGTTAGCTAGAGTAATTTTCTCGGCTGTATTCATTAGAGTCAATCCTTCAACGGATAACGGTGACTTGCATACATCCGTTAGTCTACACGGCAACTCTGAATTTGAAATGAAAGCAAATTTTTGAATTATGTTTTAAGCAATAGATAGCAAGATTGATTATCTCCGCCGAGGTGCTTCATAAAGTGAATGAGCTAACATCTTCAAGGGGTAACGGTTACTTTAACGGTGGCTATCCATATCCCATTCTCCTATTGAATCAAAGCTAGTAAAAGTTACATATCTTGCCGTTAGATGGCAGCAAACATCCTCCAATGGTTGACATCTACCGAACAAACTCGGAACCTCTAGTACGTGATTCTTATTACTGCCTACCAGAGTATATTTTCATTGAAACGAATAGAAATTTTAATATTTGGATTTAGCTGATTTCTTCTATATGGTTAAGTTTACAGTACTTGGGTATTCCGTGCTTTGTAAAAGGAAGTTAATCTATTTTTTAAAAAAATCTTAGGAATGATCCAGAAAAATGGATCAAAAGATTGCGATCTTGGCCAAGAAATTTAGGAGTGATCCCAAAAAATGCATCAAAAGATTGTGATCTTTGCCAATAATTAGTTTTGGATTAAAGACCACAAAATTTTTGAACGGCCTCCAAATCGAGTTTAATTATTTTGTACGGAATAAGCACATCACACTGAGTTAAGTAATAGTTTGGATTTGACTACACTATATGTAATTCTCCAGATAGAAAACGTACAAGAAAACTTGCTTGAAATATATTGGATCTTTTGATTTTTAAAAAAAAGAAAGAATTAAAATTATACAATATTTATGGTATAAATACTAAATTTACGTAGTAAGTTTACTTATTTTACGAAACAATAAGCACTAAAGTAATCATGTAAGAAAAAAGAATCAGAGAATTCAGGTACTTATTTATCCCTTTCAACGTTAAAAAGCACGTACTTCACCACACAAAGAAATCACTTTAAAAAAAAAGATATGATAATCTTATCTGTGTAAATATTTTCCACCTACTGTATGAACTATTGTCTTCACTCATCGAGAAAAATAATCTAAAGAAATGAATTTCCTGTTATTTATAAGATTTCAACCAAAACAATATTAACTTAAAAATTAAGAATTAAGTTTATTTCACTTCATAATTATCTACTTTCTAAAATTACAATTATGAAGAAAAAAGATTTTTCCCATTCAAATAGGTAAGTATACTGTAATTTTCTCGGTGAAGATAAAATTCCGCAGATAAAAACAGTAAAAAGATGTTCCTTGCTAATTTATCCTTTCCCATACATTTCCCTCTTTTCTTTTGCGTTTTCAAGGATATATATTTCGTTTGTTTGTTTGTTTATGTTCCGTCTTCCTTCTTTTCCCCCTTTATTTTTTTTAAACATATTTAACTTTCACCAGACCATTAACGCAGCAAATTAAATTACGCAAACACCAAGTTACAGCATTACAAGGCACTGGTGCATGGCGTTATGTGACACGCAGTACTTTGCACTCTGAAATGTACTATGTATATGGTTACTGTAGAATCATTATTATGTTTTTAAATGTGAATGAAGTAATATTAATTTTATTAATATGAAAATAATTTATCAGCATACTAATCTTAAGTCCTTACTAATATGTGTGATCAATCAAAAATCTCCAATAACCCGCCACACTTACATTATCAGTATTAAAGCGACTTGAATTAGTCGAAAGAAGAAACACTACACTGAGAAAAATCCGTTATCCGGACAGCGGATACTGTAAAAATATACGGAATTCTTATGTTTACTACGGAAATCGGTACGAAGCATACGTTATCCATATACTACATTTCCGTTTAGATGTTACATCTTGTCGTTGCAGAATTTATGACACCTAACAGTCTTCCGTATATGACATACATATACGTATGTTACATATGTCAGCTAAATGTTACATACGTTCATCTGTATGCGAGATTTTGAGCGCCTATAAACAGTTATTTCGTTCGTACGGTAAGTATGTTAATTCGGAACACTTATATGGAAACTTTTTCAGTTATACGTTTGCTGTACGTTAAGTCCAAAAAATACAGGATTTGCACATGTAACCTACGTTTTTAGGTACGCCACATATGTTTTTTCTCAGTTTAAATATTATGGTTTTGTAATTAAATTACGGTTGCAGAACTCTGTACTCAGACATTGTTAATAATAATTCTGTTATTTCATTTAGATTTTTTAAATGTATTTTTTACAATGCTACAGAATATAGTCGAATTTTTCTGTATGCTCCCCAATATTGGAGGTGGCTATGATATTGTCTTTGCATGTATTTTCCGTAATATCAAGGTTTTCGATTATCCTGACTACTTCTGAATCAAACAGTAATTTCAATAGATCACGTTGAGTTATAATTTATGTGTTTGAAACTCTTAAAAAATCATTGCTATTTCTTCTGGTAACCAGCTTTTCTGTGTTTTTCTTAAATACGTTCTACAGCCACGGTTAAATTAAAATAAATTAAAAGTTTGTACAAGAAAATATTCATTCAAGCACAAAATTCTCATTCAGATATTCATATGAATACAAACTGTTTGCGTAAATAACTGCCCGAAGTCGTCTAGTTCATTTCAGCGTCTTGCGAGGAACGTATCATGAGGCACGGACTTCAGCTGCTCGTTGTCTTTATCTTGTGACTGAGGCTATGTTTTGATTGATTAAATAATACATTATACATTACAATAGGATTAATTAGGTCTACACATACTATACATTACATCAATATATAGTATTATAAGAGGCAAAAACGGAACTTTTAAATCGAAACTTCTGCAATCAAACCATAATGTGTGATTCATTTTTTAAAAAAAATATTCTCTGTTCTTTTAAAGCAACGGGGAAAACTCCCTCTTTAGCGTTATGTACCAATGCAATCTGGTTTTTAGTACATTGATTTACAGGAGAATTAATTTTATTTCTCTTTTTTTAAATATGTGTCGCTTTCTCAAAATGAACTTGCATCATACATACACTGTAAATTAACTAAATGAAACAATATTAAGTAAATTAAATCTGATTATAAAAATTAAAATTATATAAAACAAAATTTTAATTTTAATGAAGTTAGCGACATTTACACGAATTTGATGAAGAAATCATAAATTTTCATTTTCACTTACTTGAAACCTGTAGGAAGTTATTGGATGGAAAAACCTTTGATTTAGTAAATCATAATAAGCTATGTATTACTACAGAAACTTGGTTGCTATTGTAGTAAAACCTTAGCGAATAAACGGTTTAAATCATACTTTAAAGATCGATGGCAAGTAATAGAAATCTTTGGAATAATTAGGAACAAAAATTTTTTTAAATGTATATCGCGTGAAAAAGTTATTAATCGTGGAGTACCGCAGGGATCAATAGTGCTGTCACTTCTCTTTCTTCTTTATATAAATGATCGTACTGAAAATATTAACAGTTCACGTATGACTTTATGCAGATGGTACAAATATAATAGTCAGTGGGAAAGGTGAAAGTGAATTAGCTTCTAATTGCCAACTGACAATGCTTGGAAAGTAATTAGTAAATGTGCAAGTTAATCAGAAGATTTTATAAGAGATTTTGCAGACAGAGTTGATTGGGAAGAGGATTCTATATATCAAAATTTGTCTGAAGAATTTATAGCCCAGTCAATAAAGGTTTTTGCAAGGAAAAAAATTGGGTAAAGCTGATTTTCTCTCAAGTGATAGACCACTATGAGAGGAACATTTTCCCAAAAGTCCCCGCCCCTCCCCCTGGAGCTTTCCCCTCCACGCCCCCTCAAAGTTAAAAAATGGGCGTTTTAGAAAAAAGGCCATATCTTCAAAACTAATGGACATATTGACATGCTTCTTTTTTTCTCGTAATCTGTAAAATGTGCTCTGCAATTTCGTATTCCTTAAAGTTTTTCATAAACCTAATGGTTTCTTGGCAATTTTAACCTAAAGAGTAAAAAATGAAAAAAATCGCCCGCGCCATTTTGTTTTTCCTCTTATATTTCCTTAGTGAGTTGTGATATGGAAAAATGTTTCAAATGAATCTTAAAGAGCATAAAATTATCTTTCCAACGGTGTATATATTGTGGGGGTTACTCTTAAAATTAGCCATGTAGTGAGGTAAGTTTGAAGACGAGCGGGCTCAAATTTTCGCCTCAAATATCAGTCACTATGTTTCATTTCGAAAGAAAAAAAATAATAATAACAAAGATTTTTTAAAATAATAAACCACTGCATTGTTAGAAAAGCATTTTTGTTTAGTCCTGCCTCCCTTGTGAAGCTTTAACCCTTACTCTATCCCCATTACCATTCCAAATTTAAAAATAAGCGTTTCTTATAAAAGGTATTATTTCCAAAACTATTCAACACACTGATAATTTTCACATTCTGTTTTATTCTTAAAAAGTGATAAAATTATTTTATTTTATTTTCTATCTATCTTCTATATATATAAAAGAGAACGTACAAATCCTTTGTTAGCTCATCACGCTAATACGGCTGAACCAATTTCTTTCATTTTTGGGGGTTATTAAGATTTGGACCCTAGATGGTTTTTATCATATCACTTTAATTTTCAATTACCAGTGTCTTGAGATAATTGACCATTCAAGTGTCCATAACGTACAAATCCTTTGTTAGCTCATCATAGCTAAATCTAACCGTATTTATATGCAACCCACATGACCGTGTCACTCGGCGGGTTAACATAAATGACAGGCGATATAATGTTAACATTTACTCCAATCTTCTATGGTTTTTATCATATCACTTGAAAGCGAAAAAGTAAAAATTATCTAAGTAACAAAGTTTATTGCGTTCCAGGGTGACCGCAGCGAAGCGGGGTGAACGCTGCTAGTTTTTTTATAAATCTAATAATTTCTAGATAAACAAATAAACTATAAAAAATTGAAATATTTTGTTTGTTCTTCCTTTCCCTATTTTTTGCCTTGGATCTCCTCAGTCAATTAGCGTATGAAATTATATCTATAACATTTTTTATTATGTTTACATCTTAATTTTGAACATGTCCCCTATGCTTACTGTAGTATTTTCAACTTAATCTTCAGTAGCTATACAGTATACTATTTAATTTTCGGATGATGATTCTACAAGTTCTTCCTCGGAATAGAAATGTGAATTTAGGCAAGACAGCCCATACAGTGCTCACACATTGCAGAGCAATCTATTTTAGTTATTTTACATTTACAGTATTGTCTACATCCTTGCTTACACGAACATGATATTATGTACAGAAGCTCGTCTGGTGCAAATGGCTTGGATGTGGGAATAGTTTTCAATGTCTTTTTGGAGCGTCCGTTTTCTTTAATTAATTCTATCCTCCAACCCCATTCTGTGTCAGGAAGTTTATTTCCTAACCATTTCTGTACCTGCAAAACTACTCTGAGCGAATGTTCATTACACGCTTCAGAAGTTGGAGGTAGTTTAGCCAGGTCGAAGTTAGATCTTAGTGAACTTTTCTTTGTGAAAGACAAAAATCTGTGGTATCGGGCTTCATTCAAATTTGAGTATTTTCCCAAATCATACAAAGCCAAAACTAATTTTTCACCTGTAGATAATATTTCTCCTGTAGATTTTGAAATATCCAAAAACACTCTGGCCCAGTTTTAAAATTCCGGTGATTTGAGCATATCTATTACTTTTAATTTGCCCATACCATAAAAACACGATGTCGTGTCACATCCTGTAAACGCATGACAGAACAAAAGTAGTTGCCGGCAATCTCCAAACTTTTCAATCAATGTTTCGATCCTGAAGTACCGTGTGTTCGGAGTCGCACCACCTTTCTCTTTACAGAAGTAAATAGAAGCACTTTCTTTCTCAGGAGACAAAGCAGTAAGTAAGACTACCAGGTCAGTATCAGATCCTACAACAATAACTTTTGAAGCAGTTTTGAACTGTTGAATGGCCGTCATTACAATGTCAACATCTGCGTCTTCGTCTGCTGTAATTACAGCCAATCCTCGTTTCACGAGTTCAGACCCCAGAGCTAACGATAATCTCTTCTTATTGTTTCTATTACCTAAGAACTTGTCTTTTCCCGTGGCACAGACTGTGTTTTGACAAAAAATTGTCTTGTGAAGATTTTTTCGCTTTTTTGTTCTTCATTTTTCGTGGTAGGCTCACTAGGGTAACCATCAAAAACAATGATAGATTTTTGACCATATTTATTAAGAACATGTGTACAATAGTTCTCTAAGACAGCTCCAAAGGTACAATTTTATGGCCATGGCAGATGGTGAAGAAAAAACCCCCCGTCTACAATATATGTTGCATCCTTTACATTAGTTCTTCGATGATTCCTTCTTCAAAAACTTTCATCAAGGATGATTTTGTACCTTTTCGAAGGGAAACTTCGTCAAACAGAGCTGGTGGGCGTACTGCCAATTCATATTCGAAATATGTCTTTAATTTGCTGGCGCTATCACAGGCACACAATATCCGATTAAAAAGCTGTTGAGAATTGATATTGACCTCTTTTGATTTTACTCTTGCTGACTTCCGTGTCTTCACCTTTTCTGTGCAGTTTGAGTTCTTGGAAATTTTTATCTTTAATTTTGTTCATGGTAGACAAACCGACATCGTATGCTTGATCACAGTTTATTGAATCATCACAAACATACCCAGTGGCCAAAGAGACCAGCTCACCAGACAACTTTGTAAAAGGATTGTGTTCTTGTAACCAAGCTGTAAACTTCTGTAAGTCTGGCAAGTCTTTCTTCTTTCTGGATTCTCGTAGTTACACGTGCTGTTCACTAAACAGCATTGCTGTTCCGAAAAAATCTTCTACAGCCTCATGGACTTTGAGAAAGAATGGTGTTCCAAGTATCCATTTTGAAAAAGTATTGTCTGTAATGCCACGGCCACGTGTCAGTCCTCCAACAGATTTCATGGGTCGCATCAAATCTTGTTCTATGCACATATCAGACCACGTTCCTGATCATTACTTGCCTTTCCGCCTAATAGTGAAGAATCCTTTCTCCTTAAAAAGAACTAGTTCTTGATTTGTGAGTTTTGATTGAAGTTTGCACATCTCTTGTGCATACAAGTGGGCCGATTTAGCATAGGGGAGATGTCCGACAGCATGAAAATATGGGAGCATTTGCATTGTTGTATTCAGATGTAAATCCCAGTTTCCTGATCTTTCTGCAAAGATAAACAGCATTATAAGGTCAATGCACCTAAGGAGATTAACCCACAGCTTAATTGTTCTTCTTAAAGTTCTAATCTTCTGCAAGAAATCGTTAAATTTGCTCAAAGCTTCTTTAACAGCTGGTTCTTCTAGAACATCTTGTTCATTAAAACTCTTTTCAAGAAGATCTTTAGAAATATTTTCCAAATATGCAAGAGAGCAATTTATTTCAGAAAAACTGCTCTTCATCACTTTAACAATCGCACAAGCAGTAAGGCTATATGCTCGGACGGCTCTTGCGTATGCGTGACCATTCAAATGTGGTTCACAGTCAGTTTACCGTAAACTGTAGCCCATAGGTCTTCCAAACCACTCCCTTCCATTATCTTTCCAATAGCACCCATAAAAGACATTAATAGATGGAATCCTCCTAGCCTCAGAATAATTTTTGACACTTCACTGTTGGGATTTGCTGACGCTACAATTTCAGCCGCCTTTAAAAACAATGGTTGATCGAACGTAACAATACAGGCACGGCGTTGCTTCTGATATTGTTCTGCAGCATAACTGAGAGCAGAGAAAATTGTTGATGGATTGCTAGGATCCATGTTTATAAAGGGAATTCCTAATATATATGTATCCTCACAATCTTCTCTTCTTCTCATTACGGAGGTCATGAATCCATTCCACCCAGGCTGCATATCTGCGCCTGCAATCCACAAAACATTCATTGGAAATATGGGGTGTACCGTTCGACATTCAATTCCTCTGGTAACTTTCAAGTCATTAAAATCTTCCACAAAAATATTGGAGAGCCCACTACGGTGACTTTTTTTGGCATACGAAAGAATACGAATAGTTTCAGGATTAAATGTTCAAAACGGAGTTCGTTTCACCTCCACTTCTGTTTTAAGACATTTCCTTAGTGTTATGCATTTTATCCCTCCATGATATTTGAGGCGAAAATTTCAGCCCGCTCGTCTTCAAACTTACCTCGCTACATGGCTAATTTTAAGAGTAACCCCCACAATATATACACCGTTGAAAAGATAATTTTATGCTCTTTAAGATTTATTTGAAACATTTTTCCATATCACAACTCATTAAGGAAATATAAGAGGAAAAACAAAATGGCGCGGGCGATTTTTTTCATTTTTTTACTCTTTAGGTTAAAATTGCCAAGAAACCATTAGGTTTATGAAAAACTTTAAAAAATACGAAATTGTAGAGCACATTTCACAGATTACGAGAAAAAAAGAAGCATGTCAATATGTCCATTAGTTTTGAAGATATAGCCTTTTTTCTAAAACGCCCCATTTTTTAACTTTGAGGGGGCGTGGGGGGAGAAGCTCCAGGGGGAGGGGCGGGGACTTTTGGGAAAATGTTCCTCTCATAGTGGTCTATCACTTGAGAGAAAATCAGCTTTACCCAAATTTTTTCCGAACTTTGATGTTTTTTGACCTTCATTGACTGGGCTATTATTGATGAGTTTATAGATACAGTTAATTTTCAAAAGATTTCTTACTATCAAATTGATTGAAAAAATGAGCTAATTATTAATACAAATGAAACGTGCCTTAAAATTTTATAATGTTAAAAACAATAAAAACAATACATTAATAAGTATATACAATAAATCAATTAAATGTGTAGAAATTGTTATCTTTCTCAGAGTAAAAAAAAAATTAATAAATTCAAACTGGAATCCCATATAAAACATGTAAGAACTAGGTTAAGCAAACTATGTTATGCAATTAGATGTATAACAGATAGGATTAATGTAAAAACAGCTAAGTTATACCTCAAATGTTCATTCTATAGTGAAATGTATAATAAGGTATATTACCGAAAAGAAATACGGCGTAGGTACTCCACGCTCTTAACGCTATACCGTGCTGTAATAGATAAACAATGTAATCGGAAAGACTCGAAATGAAATCCTTGAATGAGGTTTTTCGTGGAGTTTTTCCTAGGTCCCATGATCTGTTTCTTTCTATATTTTGTTATTTTTTCCAGTATAAAATGACCTTACACGATATCTGGAACTTTCCTAATACAGTAGTTGTCAGAATAAATTCAAAAAGAAATAAAAGCACCTACACACATCATAAAACCATCAAATGTACTGTATGGGGGAAGGAACAGCATGATACAGGCTCTTCAGATAATTAAACTGCAAACAAACAAAGATTCCCTAAGTAAATACAAACAAACGGCCATAAAATCATTCCATTTATCGTCAATTACACTTCTTAAACAGGTGTCGATATGATTGTTACCTGCTTCTATTGTATAAGTTAGGAAACTGACAATTAGTTTGTATCTTCGCATGGTGTGGTAAAAAGAAGGCTGGAAATCAGGTTACACAACATGTATTAGCTTCACTGGTAATTCTATATAACCGACAAAGGTTATGGGAAGTGGAGCATGAAAATGTTTTGACATCTTTGTTATTAATCGAAATCATACGCTGAGATTGAACTTGTATAAAACATAAATTACAAGGAAATAGTTTTTTTAAAAGAGGAAGTCATGAGTTCTATTTAGTATAAATAATTTTTAATAAATTGTAAAGCAAGTGTAATAGAAGTGGCGGAACCGCATATGAAGAAAGTGAAGCACATTCCCAACTAATAAAAAGTATTTTGGTCTGCATGAATAAAAAACACTAAGAGCGTTTAAACTGGATTTTAAATTTTAAGAGACCAAGATGGTAGTATGTCTACTAATGTAATTCAGGGGTGAGGGGTAACTGACTCCTGTCTTTGATATATGTACAAGGTGGGAATATATTCATCACATCAAAATAAGAAAAAAGTTGATATGGACCTGTGCTCAAAAGTGGATAGTTTCGGAGTTACAGGATGCTGAAAACGTGAAATAGGTTAACTTTGAAAGTTTATAGGTCCACTACTAGTGGAACCTATCGTAGTCGGGTCAAGACATAACTGAGGAACTGGTATGTGAACTACCCAAATATCCATGTTTAAGAATGCTCCAGTACTTGCACACCAATTTTTAGAGGCAGGTGGACGGTAATCAAGTATTCCCAAACAGCCTCTCTAAAAATTATTGTGCAAGTACGGAGGTTCTGAAAGATAGATACTGGATAGTTCACATACTAGTTCCTCAGTGATGTCCTGACCCGACTACGATCAGTCCTATAGCAGTGGAACTATGGACCTTTCAAGTTGTTTATATATATATATATATATATATATATATATATATATATATATATATATATATATATATATATATATATATATATATATATTTCCGGCACCCTATAATTACGAAATTATGCACTTCCGACCTCAGGTCCATATGAACTTTTTTTTTCTTATTTTGGTCTTCGGAATCTATTCCCAAAACATTGTGACAAATTTTTGTAATACCTTGTATACGGTGGTCGTTATTTTTCGACTTCAGACATCTATTAAGTCTCTAAAATTATTCTATAACAGGCCAAATTACCCATGAGAAAAATTAGCTCAATTAAATGATATTAAATCAAGCGACCTCAAGTTTTAAATGTATTTACAATATACAATAAAATGCAAGAGTACCTTGTAAGTTTGGAAAGACAATTGTAAGCTAATAGACATTACTCAGAGATCTTATATATATTCGCCGGTAGATCTAGAATTGCAGCGAAGTGAAACTAGAGATTTATAAATAATATAGAGTTCATATGTATTTACCACTGTTCTACATATAATCTGGAAGGCCAATTTACACTGGAATCACTAACAATGAAGAGCAGTAACTCTGGAACAGAAAGTGGACGGGGTCTGTAGGTGAAAGAACAGTCTCGACATTCCTCCAGTGAAACTTAGGAAATTAATGAAAAAACTGCAGCTTGAGATACCTAGCTGGAGCATTAATCCGTAACCTCTCGACTGCGAAGCAAGAACCATTCCCTACAAGTTTTTAAGCTGCTCAGCTCTTCGACTGTGTTTCTCTTGTTTATGGTATACATATACAGAAATTTTAACATCTTTTGTTTATGCTCTATAAAGCTAAAAGAAACAACTAATATTTACGAAAGTGAATAATGCTGAAAGAATTCGTGAAATGAGAAAAAGGGAGAAAATGAGTCGACAGAATGTTGCCACCACAAACTCATATGAACTTGAACAGAACCGGGAAAATTGAAATGAAATCTTACGTCCCACGATTATGCCGGTTAGGCTAAAGGAGACGGTGATGATGAGTAATGAATGAAATGGTGGAAAGAAGAAAGTGGGAGGAAACGGGAGAACCCCGAGGAAACCCACGCACACGGTGTTTGTCCACCACAAAGTTCACTTGGCGGGGGCAGGATAGAACCGGAGACGAGTCACATCAGATGTGATAAACCTATCACAGAGCTACCGTACTTCTATGATGTAAATAAACAAAATTCAATCAAGTGGCATGTGAAAACTTTATAAAAAACTAGGGGGATCATAAATATATATGAAATAAATTAGTTCTATTAATTTTAAACCAGTTTAGAAACAAAACTACACTAATTTAGATTTTTTTTTAAACATCTGCATTGAAGCCATATAAATTACCTGCATTGCAGGGTAAATAAAGTTAACTGAAGACGACGTATGGTAAACGGTCAACCTGTTTCCACTTAAATACGTTGGAAGAGCGTGGTCCGTTAATAGATGACAACAACCCTTTACATACGAATGCGTGATCCAAACCGTAATTGGGCTCAAAGATGATAATCACGCACTGCAGCTGTAGTTTCTCTTCAAAAACACTACTGTTACACCAGCAGGACCTTTAAATTTCTTTCTTTCGTCTAACTGGAACATTTTAACGTTCACGTATAGTACATATTCACTTTCAATTATAAAAAAATTTTTAAAAAATTTAAAAAAAAACTCTTCACAAACAACTTTTAGTTTTACTTCTCTAAGAAGTCAGAAGTTTATTTAGTTTTCTAAGTAGTACTTTTAATAAAATAATAAGTGTTCCCATAGTCTCCAAGTTTAATCCCCAAGTTTGAGGTAGAACATTTTTCGGTGACCCAACATCGTGAAAAAATTGAAGAGAGGCTCAATTTTTTGATCTAGACAGACAAAAATATTAATGATAAGAGAAGCGATCCACAAACCATCTAACTTTTTAAAGACAAAAAAAAAAAGCCGTTTGCGTGGTAATGGACTCAAATACCATGTGAAAAAAATAAATCTTTTAGTTTTACGTCCCATGGATATGCCCTGTAGGTTAAAGGAAACGGATGAATAATGGATATAAATGACAATAAACGAATTGAAGGAGTAAGAACGTAGCAAAAACCGGGAAATCCCACGGACACGATGTTGTTGACCAAAAATTCACGTGGCCCGGGATCGAACATGGAATCCTTCATACAAAGGGTGAGTAATCTACCGTTCTTTTTTTTTTTTTTTTTTTTTTTTTATCGCTCCAACCGGAACATTTGACACCGTAATCTTCTAAGTCATCTTATTAACTTTCCTACTTAATCCAATACGACAGGGGTGCGCACACAGAAGTCTGGTGAACAATTAAAAATTTGTCCATGCTCTTCGAATTCTCACAGGTTTTGTCTCTTAATCGTCCGTCTATTAAGTAGCCAATTATTACCCACGACATTACACGCGTAATCATAATTTTTTTTTTACGTTAGTTTTGCTAGTGACTGTCAAAACGGTACTATGGGTTTTATCGTAATATACGCCCCTAATTTTCTTTATGCAGAAAAAGCTAGTGCTTTTTTTTTTTTTTTTTTTTTACTTTTTGTTTCACACACTATTCGACTACACCACCCTCCCCCTGACTACTCTACTGTGCCACCATGCCCCCCAAAACACCAAGGGGTTTCAGTTTTACTTTAGATACTGTACTACACTTAGGAAAAGCACTAAAAGTATTATTATTATTATTATTATTATTATTATTATTATTATTATTATTATTATTCTAAGTAAAAGCTTTGTAGAGCTAACTTGTAGATACATACTTAGCACATGTTCTGCACATCGGGAGACTGAGATCGATTCCCGGGGAAGTTTATACAGTTCAGATTCTAACATTAAGCTGTAAGTCCACGTCTCACACATCCTTGGAACTGGAAATATTTTACAGCCTTGGAAGTAAAATTTCTCCCTCCAGTAGTAAACGCTTTGTACTGTCATAAAAACATTAAAAAGGCAGTTTAAAAAGGCAGCTGTAACAAAGTAAAACAAACTATAGTAACTATATTGATATATTTTTTTTTTAATAAAATGAAATTTATAAGTTTTGCGTCCCACGTTTATGTTCTTTAGACTAAGGGAGACAGACGATTAGTGAAAGTGAATGATGATGAAAGAGCTGGTGGAAAGAGATTGTGGAAGGAAACGCGAGTATCCCGAGAAGACCCGTGAATATGATGTTGCCCACTACAAACTTACTTGGCCGGGAATCGAACCAGGGACTGATGTAAGCCAATTTACTTTGTTTTGCGCATTATCGACATGTATGGCCTTAAACCTGTCACGCAGAGGGAAGAAGTCCTTCGGCGAGCCTGGGAACTCATATTAGGTACGATCCCGGCTTTTGCCTGGTGTGAATGACGAAAAACCAAGAAAAAACTCACTCAGGATGGCTAATCTGAAAAAGTTCTTACATCTTTTTCGACTAAGTGTCCCGACTCGAAAGCGAAACCGGAACCGCTCGCATAAAATCGAAAACTTTAGCAGTTACGTTGCGCGGAGCCACTTTGATGTAGTCAAATGTGTGGCTGAAGTGTACATGGAAGTACAGTTTTCTGGCCCCGATTTGTCTCAAAATTAAAATAAGGTAATCCTCCCAATGATACCCATTGTCATTATGTGACGAATATGTCTGCAAATTATAATGAAGAACAGTTCTGTATGTAAGCACTGAAACAGAATAGCGCCATAAACAATGAATTATTTACTGTTGGAGGGCCTCTGCGAGCCCGCTCCAGATAGCTCTGCTATACATGACTATTAAAATTAATGGAACCACAAGAAACCATTGCTGGATCATAAAGCATAAAAATATCTATTGAAATTATGCGGAAGCCACCCCAGAGTGCTTCCGACTCAGTCGAGAGTTTCGACTGTAAGACTTATAACATCACAAAACTACTATTTTCCCATCCAAAAGATTTTGCCTGAATATACTTCAGAAACTTATACAAATTGTAAATTTATTTGCTCTCATACATACTTTTTTTTGTGCATATCTCGTATGTTCTACGTAAATCCAAATGTTTTCCCCCTTACTTGATATATTTAACAATTTTCTTGTCACGGTTCTATAGTTTTATCTTTGCATTTGTCTTCGCACATTTCGCCGCTTCAACTATCCATGTCGCTTTCTTTAAAGAATTTCCACTCTTCACATGTGCAGACAATAATATCATTTCTTCTCCGTTTCTAATACGCATTTGTTTTAGAACCCTACACTGCTAAACTTTCTTACCATATAAATAATGATCAGATCGCTGTTCCGAAGCTAACAGTAAACTTCCATGCTTCTACGGTCGTTTTCAACATCAACGAACCAGTTTCAAACCATTCTTCACAGAAGGGGATTATGTGCATTCTGTCACAACGTTAGAATATTCTCTCTCTCTTCCACGCTTACTCAAGTACCCATTTATTTTAATATCCAAACAAGAGTTGAAGTTTTGTCTTCGTGAATTTTCAAGAAGTTACAAACTCTTTTAAACTGCTTACAAGTTACAATTCGCGTATACTATTTTTTCTTTCTTAAAACGTTGTCCTCAGAAAAGAACTCTACACTTTTATTTGTTTTGGATGTTTCTAAAGCATGGAAGTTGTTAAATGACAAAATGGGCGTCTGACAATCAACTGTATGTGAATTCTCATACTTCTTTTTTTTCCCTTGGAATCATATTTCTCAAAACTTCATCTGGTCCATTCTTGTACAAAACTAAACGATTTCAGAGATCTGGTGATAAGTAAATGAGATTTACTTTTTTATAAATTATATAGACAGGTTACATCATTCTATGTCAAACAATCACATGTCATCATAATGCTGACACTAAGAGTTTGTCAAAGAGGTATAATAGAAACATGAGTATGCTTTTCGCCTGATTACTATAGCATTTCCATTCAATGACAGCTTTCGACTGATACTACGCATTCGCCCGATTACTATACCACTTCCATCCAATGACATATTCCAGACTGATACTACGCATTCGCTCGGATTACTATAGTACTTCCACCCAATGACATCTTCTGACTGATATTACGCACTAGCCCGATTACTATAGCACTTCCACCCAATGACATCCTCCAACTCCTACTACGCATTCGCCCGATTATTACAGCACTTCTACCCAATGACATCTTCCGACTGATACTGTGCATACGTTACACACAAATAATAATAATAATAATAATAATAATAATAATAATAATAATAATAATAATAATAATAATAATAATAATAATAAAAATAAAAATAAATTAAAGATTAAGAGTTAATGGAAATTTTATACTTCATTAATGATAGTCTCATCGGTAAACCAAATTTTATCGCCACTGTCGTCTCGCAAGTGTCATACTGAAATACTTGATGAAGGTGTATTTTTAATATTAGTCTCATATTAACAGGGGGCGTAGTTATCGACTAGCAATTGAATGAGTTGAAAAATGTACACATTCCACAAAATAGGCAAACTAAACTGAGTCAGAGTCTCAATTTTAAGTGTGATGGTGCTGCTGTCGATGTATGTTTTCCCCGTATCCCCTCGAAAGAGGAGGGACAACTTGCTCTGACCGAGTTTGGATGTGAATAGGGTTGCCAGATTGACGGGCTTCCCTGTGCACTATTTTGTTAGCCATTCTAAATAGCATACGACCTTCACTTGTCAACCAGATGACTGAATGACAAATTGGCAACACAGCCGAAGTCATTCACTTCTTTCTCCAAAGCAAAAGGGAAAGTTTCCTCCGTAAGAGAGCGGCGAAGGTGTGGACGAAGCAGGCCCATATCCATGGGGGTCTAGGGGGGTTAAATTTCCACTGGCCCGCCTAAAATTTTCACGGCAGGTTTGCAAATGAACCATAATATGGTGATGAACTATACTATGGTTGGAGCCCCCCCCCCCTATATCTTTGGGCTGGCTACAGGCCTGGGGCGAAGTATATTTCACATATTTTCCAAGGGCACACTTGAAAGGCTGTAGATATTTAGTTTTTTGTACACGCTTTCACTCCTTGAAATACATCCCTTAATTTTAGATCCTCTACACTAAAGTTTGTGGAAACGTATAAATGGAAAATGAAATATATTCCTGGAAGGTGTTGTCGGAAAGTTGAGGTTCTTGCTAAGTTTGTTTTTCAACTCATTCAATTTTCATGTTCAAAAAACCTCGAAAAGTACTCATGAAGATCTTCCCTCAAGCAATTTTGCTCCATATTGAGTTCCATGAATCTTTGAACATTATTATACGCACTAATAATACAGCAGAATTATAGTTCACTACGGAGTAAACATTCTTTCTGCTATTGGTTAATTGCAAAGTGTAGCCATACTTGCGTAATTCCACTTATCTTGAAACATCAATGGTAAAAAAAAGTAGGTGCGGGCGTCGGTGAACACACACAGTCGAGCAGCACACAAATTGCTAACACGCTTGTCATTTATACACGAACACATGTTTCGTATTAGAGCAAACTTGACATCTTTATTTCGGAGAAGAAAACGAATAAATGCACACATAAAAATGGGATGTTTTGTTCCAAATTATACGAAAACATCCATTTTTTTCTTTTAATCGCGAATTAATGCTACTAACCCACTTGTGCAGTGCATTATAACTGTGGTCTTAATTTAGCCATAGGGTGTGGTTTCTAGTTATTTTAATCGTAAGTAGATGACACAAAAAATTGCTACTTTTTTGCATTTTAAGTCAAAGTTATGTTTGTGTTACTATTTCCCAGTGTACCCAAAACTTTCCAAATGGACTACAAAATACATGGTTAGATACAGCAATTACTATAATCTCTATCTATAAAGAAAGTCCTGACTGTTTTATGAACGCTCATGCCAAACTACATAAGCTACGAACTTAAAATTGGAACAGTACGCAAACTTTGTGATGTAAGGTACCATGAAGGGTTTTTGAAATTGGAAATTGAAGGGGAGGGGAGTAAATTACCTCCTTTCGCTTTAGTAACTCCAAATAACTCACCTCCCCCACCGATTCAGATAGAGCCATGAATTTCTTCATCTTTAGAGGGCCGAGGTAGCTCAGTGGTAGAGCGTTCACCTCTGGTGCATAAGGTTCTTATTTGGATCCCAGCTCGCGCCAAATGAACTTTGTGGTGGAAAAACACCGTGTGGGTGGGTTTTCTCGGAATTCTCCCGTTTCCTCCCACTTTCTTCATTTCAGCATTTCATTGATTTCTCATTATCACCGTCTCGTTTAGCCTAGCTAGCATAACCGTAGGACGTAAAACTTAAAAGAGTCCATTTCATTATTTCTTCACCTTTAGACTCTTAACTCCTGACTTCAGGAGAGTAGACCCTAGCAGAAAATAATTACGGATGAAAGCCATAACGGGAACAGTTTATGATAGGCAAAAGCCACATAACGATTTGGACTAATTTTAAAATTGCCTTAGGATCACTTCTTTTAATAGAATCTGTACACTTCAGCAAAACTACCTATATATTTAAAAAAATCACAGAGATGTCAATATCTTAATTTCAAACACCTTGGACAAGCACATTTTTTTTGAAATGGACTCCTCCAATACTTGTCTTGGACTGGCATAAAAGTCAGTGATAATTTTTCATATTCTTAAGGGAAATCTTACTTTACAATCCTCATGGTACAAAATAACAATACCTCCACATCATGACATTTATTTATATTTACAAATGTAGATAATTTGTCACCAACTTTCTTCCAAGACACCAGCTTGTGGAAGTTAACATCCGTTAAAAAATGAAGTATTTTTTAATAACAATGCATTTATGAATTCTCCAACCTGGTCACGATCATTGTTAACGTTCCTTTGTGTGTTTCTACATATGTTCACACAGGCATTGTCTTTCCTCCACGTGAGAAAACTTTCAGCAGCAGGAGGGGGCAGAGAGTGAACATCCTTTTTCCCCCCATCGTTGTTTCGTTTTGGTTCTTTCCCTCTTGTCACTCGCTAGACATTTCAGAATGAAGAGAGAATAATAAGGGTCTGTCTGGAACGCGGGCGAGAGAAGACACTTCAATGTGAACGCCTCCGTTTCTCCTTCCGCGTATATGGAAAAGGCACCGGAAGCCATATATGGCCTCTGAAAAAGGGAATACGGAGATTAAGAAGTCTTTTTTCCACTTTCTGCAATCGAGGTATGCATGCAAGCTGCAGAACTTTTTTTTTTAAATGCATTATACTGTTTTTTAGGAAACCTTTCTTGGTTTTTCGTGTTTGGTAGTCTACCTAGTTGAAAAGAAGCCAATTGTAATTAGTCTGGAAAACAGAGATCCATAGTAAGTGTTGCAAGTCTTAACAAGAGGATTATTAATGACAATTGGCGACATCTTCTGGTACAACGTCCTCAGTTAAGTGAGCTTCGTTCAGCAGCATACATTTTCAAAACAATTATCTTTTCTTTCTTTTTTTTTTTTTTTTGTTCAAAATGGCAAAATGAGTCTGTATCTATACAAGTTATTGGGTGGGCTTCTAAGATCAAAATTTTAATTTGATTCTGTAGTACGGCACACTATTTCTATCACTCTGACAAAGAATTTGAACAGAAATGTCTCATTAAAGTGTCTTCTGAAACAAGTCGCAGTGTCACAGTGGTATACAACGTGAAGGAGTTTGGTTTGTCAATGTGTACCCAACGTGAAAATTGATGTTTGAATTTCTCTCGTTTCCCCTCAACACGCATTCCTCAATCTGAAACTTTTGCAAGATGCGTCATTTTTAACCGACAATCAGCATTTTGTATCCTGATCATTATACTAACCCGCTAACTGGAACATCACTGCGGGTTGTCTATGAAGCAAGGATGATTTTCATATAGTTGCTCCCATTGTAATACATGGAACCGATTTTTTTTTTTATTGTTCGTACACCGGGATTAACTGTATAGAATTCGTCTATCAACGAACTCAATTCCTAAATTTTCACCCGCTACATCCTGGTCAAAAAATTGATGGTAATCCATCAAGTAGTTTTTGAGTCTTTTTGTGATTCCCGAATGGACACACGGACAGAGTAAATACGAGGATCTTTAGGTAAACCATGCTCCTTAATTATAGAAGCCACTCTTTAAAGCGTCAAATCATAATACAGCATAACTCCAATTACCCCAACTCCCGTCATCTGGATCGCAAAATATTCGGATCGACTTCAGTAAATAAATTTTAAAAGATAATTTAAAAAAAAAATAACATTTTCAAAAAAAAATCTATTGAAGCAACAACATTAAGTATTCGTCTACAAAATTTCCTTAAATTAACTACTTAAACCTGTTTGAAGTCCAATTTAAAATGGATATGTTCAACGCCTCCAATAAATACTATTGCACTGATTTTCTTTCATTTTTTAAAAATTGTACATCATTGTCATCATCATCATCATAGGTATTCTGCCATTAAAGAATAGGTCACTTACCGCAACTAAAAAGCTTCCATGTTTCACGGTCTTCCGTTAACCTCTTCGTATTCACGTACAATTTCTCTGTTGTGATACCATCAATCAACTGCATTATCCTTTGCCCCCTCTCTCTCTTCCCAACTATAATACCCTCTAGCACAAGTGTCCTGATTTTCAACCATTCATTAGGCCTACTTTTTCATTAAACAAAAGCGATCTTAGAGATTTTTTTTTTAATGTCTCGACATACCCTTTCTTAATAATTGTTCCGGATGATTCATCCGTTCTTATTTTCTTTTTCATCCAGAAATCATCAGTCCGGATAAATGGAGCTTTGCTGTATTACAAATTGTATTATTTTACTTTTACTGTATTTAAAGTGTGAAACTTTATTAAAAACTGACTATTCTTTTAAACTGTCAATAGCTTCCACTAACTAAAATGTAATTTTAACGTTTCTATTCTTTGCAACGAAAGAAAATAAAAACTTTGACAAGTTTGACGTCTCACCTTTATGCCGGCTAGGCTAAAGGAGACGGTGATTATGAGAGATAAATGAATTGAAGCGGGAGGAAACGGTAAAACCCCGAGAAAATCCATGCACACGATGTTTGTCCATCGCAAAGTTCACTTGGCGCGATTTTCAACGAAAGAAGAAAGAAATTCGGATAGAATCTAGAAAATCTGAATAGCCTTGGTGCCGATAAGGATTTTAAATTTCAATTAATCATCTAATTCATATTTTGTAACGTTTGAACTAGTATGATACATTAAACAAGAAAGTGAACCGATATAAAAATAAGAAATTTAACATATTAAAAAAAAAAAAAAAACTGTGAAGTAAAGAGGCGATTTATTTGAAATATTTATGACTACTGTAAGAAAGACTTTCGTTTGTTCCTTGAATTTATCGTTAATGTAGTTCTGATCACCGATAAAAACTAATACAATGGTTTCCTTTGTATTTTTATAGCTAACAGCATCCTTTGTGCTAACAGGGTATCTTGTAGGATCTTGTGCCTTCTAAAAGCTTGCTCCTCCTATGTGCATTTTTTTCTTCATACAAATCTGTTTCGCTTAGCGATGCTACAAGAAAACTCAAAACAACAGAACAGAACAGATGCCCTTTCTTATAAAGGTAGCTTACGGCAACTCCCCCTGCAGGTGTGACCTTGAAATATCGTGACAAAGACCGCTCTTGAATAGATTTGGGTAGAATGAAAAGAAAGAAAAAAATGACTGCTGCGTTGCACTGTTTCTAGCGATGATTTGAAGCCAGTGTCGTGACATTTAGCCCTTAACTTGTTCCTCTTGAGTTATCCTACACTACGACAAACCATTTATTCACAGTTCAACGAGATTTAAGGATCACAATACAAAGATCTATAAATAATATAGTTAAGCCTTTTCTCCGTTCTGAAGCAGAGCTCTGGCGACTCAGTGATGGCACTTTGATCCATGTATATCGTTTTTATATGAACTTATTTCGAGATACGTTATGGCCTATTATTATGCCGTACATAAATAAGAGTATAAAATCCTTCCTCCTTCACTCAACCTTATCTGTATTACTGCTTCCGTACAACGTTTGTCTACTGCTTACATTGATAAGACAACGCGAGAATATGGTAGAACTAGAGCCTTTTGGTTACACTGTATCAAAACTTACGAAATACTTACATTAAAATGCCAAAACTACATTTAAGTATTTAAATAACCTATATCAAAAGTATATTTAAAAGCTACAAGATATAGAAGCTTGTACTGTACACCAGGGGCGGCTATAGGATTTTAATTTTGGGTAGGATCGCTCCCTCCTTTATGGATAAATGTACACATTTGATTGATTAATGACAATAGGAAATGACCCCACACGCAGATGAAATTATTGGAGATTATCAGTGCGAATTTAGACGAAACCGATCAACTATCGACCAAATATTTACCATTCGCCAAATAATCGAAAAAAAGTGGGAATACAATGAGTGTAGGACAAAATCCAAGCGGACAAAATCCAAGAGGACAAAATCCAAGCTAAATTCTGGCAAGGCGGACAAAATCCAAGCGGATAAAATCCAAGCAACAGTATCATGTGCGTAGCTGTGGTATGTGCCTGTGAACATCCTAATTAAATTGTGTGTTTGTTTCCTTCTTCAATTGTCAATTGCATTCTAAAGTTTTATCTGTAATTCTTCAATTTATTTAAATAACATTTCACTTACTTTTAAAGAATTGAAAATACAATAAAATATGAAAGATTGTCACAGTAAGAGTGAAGATGAGCTTTAATTACTCATAAAATATTCTGGCTACTTCTAGGACATGCCCAAGTGGATCCAATTTAGGGTGGTCAGAAATATTTTGCTAAAAAGAGTATATTCACATAAATAACCAGAAAATGAAAGCACTGACTTGCTAAATCAGAGATAACAAATAACAGCAAAGCAGCCCAGTCTACTTACGTAATTCTGTTCTATTCATTGAGAATTAAAGTAGAAATAAAATTAAAAAGATATAATTTAGATTTAAAAAATACTTCTCTACCCTCAAAGTATTTACATCAGTTACACTTTTGAAAATAACCAATAATATATATTTTTTCATTTAGTTTGTCTAGACACATTTTCACATTTCGATTTTCTAGATAACATTTTTACATTATTTAATTCACACACATTATTACATTATTAAAAATACACACTTCAATAGCATTCAAACATAATAAATGGTGGATAGCAACGAGTAAAAAAAAAAAAAAAAAAAAAAATCAGCATTCTACCATTACCATATTCACATTTTGATCTTGATAGATATATCTATATTTCACTTATTTAAAGTATAAGCAAAACACGAGAATACAAAATAAATAAATAAATAAATAAATAAATAAATAAATAAAAATAAATTAAAACAGCATTCTACAACTACCGTACATATTTCACATTTTGATCATTTCTGACGAAAATTTGATCAGTATATCAGAATTATTTGTTTCAAAATACTGTGTATAATAAAATTGAGATGAAAATACATACTTTTACAATGTATTAGTACATACCTAATACTTTTACATACTTTTATATGGATGTGATAAGTAATTAAAGCTCATCTGCACTCTTACTGTGACAATCTTACATGTTCTATTGGATTTTCAGTTCTTTAATAGTAAATGAGATGTTATTTAAATAAATTGAAGAATTACAGATAAAACTTTAGAATGCATGACAATTGAAGAAAGAAACAAACACACAATTTAATTAGGGTGTTCGCAGGCAGATACCACAGCTACGCACATGATACTGTTACTTGGATTTATCCGCTTGGATTTTGTCCGCCTTGCCAGAATTTAGCTTGGATTTTGTCCTCTTGGATTTTGTCCGCTTGGATTTTGTCCGCGCCCCGAATACAATACCCCGGTACATCAACTATTTATTGATTTTAGAAAGGCTTACGACTCGGTTAGGAGAGAAACATTATACAACGTTCTTACAGAACTTGGAGTACCAAGAAAGCTAATTAGATTAATTAAGATATGTTTAAATGAATCCCAAAGTAAAGTCCGGGTAGGAAACTTTTTGTCCACGAGCTTTCACGTCGAAAATGGCCTGAAACAAGGAGATGCGTTGTCGCCATTATTATTTAACTTTGTTCTGGAATACGCTATAAGGAAAATCAAAGATAGCAATCAGGGCCTAGAGTTGAACGGTATTCACCAGGTTATGGCATATGCTGATGATGTAAATTTAATAGGGGATGATAGGAGAACAATAGAAAGAAATGCAGAGATCTTATTAAACGCTTGCAGTGACATGGGTTTAGAAGTAAATGCAGAGAAAACTAAATACATGGAAGTGAGTCGGGACCCTAATATGGCAAATTATGGATGCATTAAAATATTAAATAATACTTTTGATAAAGTGGATACTTTCAAATATCTAGGATCAATATTAACAGAGGAAAATCATATTCACGAAGAAATTAAATGTCGACTAAAAGCAGGGAATTCGTGTTACTATTCGATTCAAAATCTCTTGTCGCAAATCTGTCGAGGAATTTGAAGCTTAAAATATACAAAACTATAATCACGCCTGTTCTGTATGGTTGCGAAACATGGTCGCTTACTCTGAGGGAAGAACATAGACTGAAAGTACTTGAGAACAAGATCCTGAGACGAATATTCGGACCCAAGAGGAACGGGAATGGAGAATGGCGGAAACTTCATAACGAAGAACTACATAATTTATACAGTTTACCCAACATTGTTAGGGTCATCAAGTCTAGGAGGCTTAGGTGGGCAGGTCACGTAGCTAGAATGGAAGAAAGTAGAAACGCTTTCAAAGTCTTGACTGGAAGACCAATCGGAAAACGACCATTAGGAAGACCTAGGCGCAGATGGGAGGACAATATTAAGATGGATCTCGCAGAGATTGGAATACAAAGTAGAAACTGGATACAGTTAGCTAAGGATAGAAGTAAGTGGAGAGCTTTTGTGAACGCGGCATTGAACCTCCGGGTTCCATAGGCCATAGAGTTAGTTAGTTAGTTAGTAGTGGTTGATGCTATTTGTTAAATAAGTATTTACCATTAATATAAATAGTAGAAAATATATTTACTCTATATTGTATCTTTTAGCGTTTATATTTTTTTCCCAAAATTTTTGGGTAGGGTGGGTCAAGCCTACCCGGCCTACCCGCTCCAGCCGCCACTGCTGTACACAGAATACAAGGAAGACAGAGCTTTACTACTCGGTGATGGCAAAAGAAAGACTATATTGTTTTTGAAAATTATTACATCCCCCTCCACAAGTTCTTATTAACGTTTCACTCTTATGCCTTTCAGTATAAAGGAAACGGGATTAACGTGAACGACAGAATTGGAGACTGTAAATATGGAAGGAACAGGAGAACACCGAGAAATAGAAATAGATAATAATAATAAT
The DNA here is from genome assembly GCF_964235325.1 of Thermobia domestica. Taxonomy (NCBI): domain Eukaryota; kingdom Metazoa; phylum Arthropoda; class Insecta; order Zygentoma; family Lepismatidae; genus Thermobia; species Thermobia domestica. The sequence continues at coordinate 57,166,800 of NC_137456.1, read as the reverse complement.
AATAATAATAATAATAATAATAATAATAATAATAATAATAATAATAATAATAATAATAATAATAATACGGAAAATTGAAGTAATAAGATTTTTTCACATATTCAAAGTTTCGGACCTAAAAGTAACGCGTTCTAACGCGTTACATTTTAAGGGAAAGTAAAGTAACCTGTAACGCGTTACATTTTTACTTGTAACTTACCCAACACTGCTACAGCTTGAAGTAGGATCCGAACCATATAAGCTCCCGAGGAGAAATGAACCAGGGTCCCCCGTGCCGAAGACGCGCACGATGGACAAATATAAACACGAGGGAGCTCAACTCTTCGCTTTAAAGTCATGATTGGCTCTTAATCTGTTCCACGCTTTCTCATTGGTCAAATCAGTTCATACAGGAGAATGGTTTGTTAACACTATGATACATTTATTTACCAGTACTTTGGAAATAATACGGATATTTTCGCCTTGTCGTTTCAGTACGGATTTCACTTACGTATATTAATCGCTTAGGGCGAGCTATACGTAAATATATACAATGAGATTATTTCCATATGGATGCCTCACTCACTTTCAATGTGTTTAAATTCATTTAGGGAGAATTTTACGTTTCACATGGACCACTTTCAACTCAAATGACTGAAAGCATTTTCTATACGCATTAAGTAAATGTCATCAGTTTAATTTACCGTCAGCAGTCACTAAATTAAAAGCAGATGCAAATAAATGTCGATGTCATAAAAAAAAATAAAAAATAACGGAACAATTAAGTGCAGGAGTACAAAAAAAAAAAAAAACTCATGGACACGATATTTTTCATGAGTCTCATGATCAGACCAGGTTTAATTCACCGTACCACTGCAGTGCCTGCCTCAGTCATAGGTCTTGACAAAACTAACATCAACAAAAATTTAAGTCATTGCCTTATCTAAGGTAGAAAAAAAAAGCTTGACACAACTTCAGAAAAATATATACAAGAATCAGTACCTTAAGTAAGCCTTCTTCCCTTAGAGTATAGCAATAATTTAATTTTTTATCGACGCAACTTTCCTCAAGCGCCACCATTGTCTAAATTACAGATTTCTTCATATTGCAAACCATATACCTGAACTCAGATGCTACCAAGGATGTTATAAAATATTTTATAACATCCTTGATTGCTACAGCAAACGCACACAGCACTGCCATCTCGTAACTCGAGTATTTTTAATTATTCTCTCACACTGAGAGAGACTTAACGTTGAATCTTTTACTGTAATTTGGGCGTTAGTCACAATATTGTATCAAACATGTTGAGGTAAATGAACGGAAAAAATAAGCAATTGCCATTTCTTCTTCGTCTGCTCGTTTTCTTTCTCGTATAATTAAGGAAAGAAGAATTTTCTTCGGTATGTAATTTTGTAGTAAGGTATGTTAAAACATTACCAGTGCAAAGTCATGCATTTGAAAAACATTTTTTTTTTTTACAACAATACGAAAATAAGTGGTATTTCAACGGAAAAGACAATACGCTGTCGCATCGAATTATGAATATTTTCTAAGCAGCATTACGTAAGCGTTGTTCAGTCAGTTATGTTTAACAATGTTAATGTATCTATGAGAGGGTTACTTGTCAGATACAGGAATATCATCGTTCTTCGCCACCCCCTCTCTCGTTCTCTTTTCATATGCACAAATATTAAAAGGAACAACAGTTACAATATGATTTTTACTTGCATAAATTAAAGCATCAAGCTAGGATTGATCTTCGATCGTAAGAAGTCATGTCTTGTTCTAGTATACTACCCGAAGTAATGTTCAAACTCTTTACCCAATACACCTAATCGGGATCACTAAACCATTAGAATAGGCTTTCGTGAGATCAGCAAAGTCAAGCATGTAGGACTTGATTCCAGGAAAAATAGGTGACCGATTATGTCCGTTCGTACCCATCAACTGGTGTTGGTCCTGCGGCGTCCAACCAGCGTCATGAGGACAAATGTGGAGTTACTTGTACCAGTCTAGAAAGCTAGAATTGAGGGGAGCAGATATGCTGACTACAAACCGACTAGTAAGCCCGGGCCCTAAGGCTGCTGCGGTTACCGTACGTGCCTTTGGTGTGGGAGACACAGATTCGATTCCCGGAGGGAACTCATGTGGTTCAGATTCCACGTTAATCATCAGAGTAATCCCGTTTCATATAGCCTCGCCGCTGAAACGAACGTTAAACTTAACTCACCTCACCACCTAAGGCTACTGCGTCAAGAGTTTATATATCCAAAGGGGGCTGTAGGGGCTATAGTCCCCTTTGACGCTCAGGTATACAGTGGATAAAATGGGCTTCAATCCTGCTTTACACTGGATAAAGTGGCAAACTATGGTTTAGCCCCTCCCTTGATCATATCCTAAATCTGCTACTGTCTATATAGGGTGTTTCAAAAGAACACCGACAGCGTTTGGGAGAGGATTCCTGACACCAAGATAAGGCATATATTTATGAGCATATATGGATTACATTAGATGAGTGGATCTTAATTTTAGCTCTTAACTACCGTTCTACTCCCCTCCCTCCCTCCTTCTAGGAAAGAAAGTGAACTTAGCACAAGCAAGTTGGCGTTCTTCTCCCGAACTGTAAGTTGCTAATTTAAGATAGATTTCACTTGAGTTCGATAGCTGGTTGATATGACTCACATTGATTGTCAACCCTTCATTTTCCTACATTACTTTAAAAATATATATATATATATATATATATATATATATATATATATATATATATATATATATATATATATATATATATATATATATATATATGGGATAGAAATCCCATAAAGTTCAACCAACGCCTTAAATACCTTCGGTGTTTATAAAAAGGAAATGAAATTTTATAGTTTAACGTCCTACGATTATGCCCTTAAGGCTAAGGAAGACGGAGGAATTAAGGCAAGCGAAAGATGAAAGAATTGGTGGAATACGAATATGTGAGAAAACGGGAGTACCCCCGAAAACGATTTTCTTTACAACAAACGTACTTGGCCGGGGATCGAATCAGGGACCCCACGCACCAGAGGTAAGCGCTCTGCCACTGAGCCACCGTGACTCCTGTCTTATATAGAAAAACAGCTCTCATATCCAGTTAATTTATAATATAATTACCTGTATATGAAAAAGCTCCTCATGTTTTTCTATTTAGTCACACATAAAAAGTTAATTTTCTTAAAAATATATTTTTCACTTTTTAGTAAGAGTTGTTTTATTTTTAAAGAAGATTTATTATTATTATTATTATTAGTAGTAGTAGTAGTAGTAGTATTATTATTATTATTTGTTATAAGATGATTTCACATTCAATCAGTTCATGGCAGTCTATCGTACTTTCATAATCTGAAACGTGATTTACGGAGATCCCCTACATATTATACTGTACATGCTAACTCCAAAGAATTTTTGGTTGCATAAGGGAATAGGATACATACATCATTAGTAGTGAGCAATATTAACAATAAAAATACACAAATATATTGAAATAATGAAATATTGTAGTGTCAGTCGACTTACGTCGCTGTGCAACATTTCTTTATTTTATTACATGGGAAAATGAGTTAAATTAAAAGTTGCAAGGTTTGAGGACAAAGTTGAGCCAGGACACGTATGAACCATTGTGAATATTTTTTTTTTTTTTTTTTTACAGTTTCCTTTTCAACAAACAAAGTACTTTATAGTTTATACTCAAGCGTAAGCTCAATGGTATTATCCACTTTTATGACGGACGTTAAGAATACAAATAATAATTTTGTGTTACATTTAAAGGACCACTGCAGTAGAATATCAAATTTTATTTCAATGTTTTTTAACACCTGAAATGTGTGTTTTAACATGGAAGTTCAAACATTTCTTTCTTTCTTTTTCTTTTTTTTTTTTTTTCCTTTTTAAAATGTTTCCCCTTAAAACAAGAAAAGAAGTTGCATATATTAATCTGCATATTTCTTTTCCAGCTTCAGATATGCATGTTCCAAAAAAAACACACTCATCTCTCTCCCATAGGATCTACTTGTGTTTATTCGTAAGTAGGCTCATAATAAACGTGTATGTCAGTATTCCTCAAAATGTTCGATGTTGTGGCCCAAGATCTCAAATTTATGATACGATCTCAATGGAAGAAAAAAATACAACTCTTTGATTTTACACGTGTCGGAACTATGTTATGAAGTCACATTTAGATCATGACGTATTTCTCAGGTATGAAATATTAAAAAAAAAAAAAAAAAAAAAAACATTCCAAGTGTTTGTAAGTGCTAGAACGTTATTATCTTCTAAAATGTAAATTTGCCTTTGTTTTACAGAGTATGCCCCTCCCCCACCTCTTAAGTTAATATAACAAGTCAGTAAGTAGAGTATATGAAATCGAAAAAATTATACATACAGAGGACAGACTAAAGGAAATAACGACGCGATGCATAATCTGAAATCGGACTCAGAATCAGTGAAAAGCATCTACACCAAAGAGGGGATCTTTTGGGGGGGGGGGTTAAATTTTATCGTTTCTAACGAGTGGACCTACAGCTTAACGTGGGATCCGAACATGAACTCCCGCCGGGAACCAAACAAGTATATCCCACGCCAAGAAAGTGAGTGCTGAGAGGGAATTCTGAGGTTATCATAAAATACCTAACAACTAGCGTCACATACTAGGTGTACAAATTATGGCTCTGTGATGAAAATTTTCTATAATTTACTTCCGTTTAACTAAAGTTTAACTTTCTTACATGATTGTTGCTTCATCTTACACATTAAACATCGATGAACACATTCTTGCGGCGCATCCTTTGAAAAACACTGTTCTATGCGTCGTCTGAGATTCAACACCGCGTATCTCCAATTTTGACGAATTTGAGTTTTTGATCAGTATAGGATGGCGCACAATCTGGTTAAGTAGTACACCTATATCACGACAAATGACTGTTACTCCCTCAAAGTAATACCGCGTATATGGAGGCTGAAGCTAGTTTTTAAACAGTTTTTTCTCTAGCCTGTAAAATTTACGCGGTATTGAATATCAAACGACGTACTCGTAAGATTGCGATGTATACACTCGTATCTTCTTCGTCCATTTGAACAATTTCTTACACGCTTGTCAGTGGCGTAGCACAATTTTGTGGGCCCCCCCGCAAAGTATAGAGAAGGGGCCCTACTTGTAAAGCCGATAGAAGTAATGTTCAAGTTCTACTTTATTCATCGCAAGACTTCGGGGCCCCCCCGCACTGCGGGGGTTGCGGGGGCAGCTGCTACGCCACTGACGCTTGTATTACCTGTAACACTAGCAGAGAGATATGTTTTAAAAGGAAGCAGAGAATTTTCTTCTAACATCTCATGTCGTTAAGCGGTTAATGCGTGTTCAAAGATTCATGTTGGTTTAGGATTGTAAGGCTAATTTGTAAATTGCATGCACTACAAGGTACCGAATTCTAGTCAAGAATGTCAGAAATATAGATGTTGGAAGTCCATACGCTGATTACGCAGCACACAGCTGGAATTGTATCATCTATCATATAATAAGTAAATTATCACTTAGTAAATAAAGTTTTTTTATTAACATAAAACAAAATAAACAATTAAAATAATATTTTTCAGAAAAATTTTAAAATTTTAAAATTTTACTTGACAAGGCTACAAAAAAAAAAAAACCAACTTAAAGCATAAGATAAGATATACTGACGGGCTCTTGACTGATTTATTAATTGGATTTTAACGTCCCATTTCAGTATCAAAACTATGAGACGTATGACTTAACGTGGGATCCGAACTATGTGAGTTTTCACTAGGAATCGAAACCAGGTCTCCGGCGAAAAAAGTACGTATGCCAACCATGTAGTCACGTCATTTCTTCAGTGATGAATCTCGAGCATCACAGAGTTAGTTATCATATATGTACTCGTATATACTGAGTAACTAACCAAATAGTATATATACATTGTTTGTATGCAAAGGTTTGTGTACGTACAACATTAAAGAACGAAAGGGATTTGTAGTTTACACAGTTTACAAAGAGAAAACATCAGCTAATAAAATGAAAGCCCATTAATTAGTACATTAACCTTCTATTACCAAAGCTTTTCACATTACAGGTCATAACATATTTTGTTCATTATAACATAATGCATTTACATGTTAACTTTTCCCCTCATAATAGAAGTTTTATACGAATATAAAAAATGAAACTACTTTTGTGATGAGAGCTGTTTCCCTACGATTTTTGCCCTCAGTAGATCAATAAATCAATATTTTATTCTAACAAAAAATTTACAATTTAAAAAAGAGGCAAACTGTGTGTTATAAAATTAAGCCTCTTCGTCGTCACGTGGGAACTCCATAATCCCCATCTTCTCTTCATCGGATATTTCTACCCTCATTTCAATTAGTTCTTATCTCCCGGCCTCCAAATGTAAATTTAGGAAGGGTGCTTATTTTATTGGTAATCCTCTTACATTATATATGGCTAATAAAGTCCCCTCGCATTGAATTACCGACATTTACTGGATATAATCATTTTCTCATCACTTCTTCTTTCCTAGTTTAAACTATCGGCTGAACAAAAAGTTTTAGTTGATAAGTTTCACGGTTGGCTCGTGCATGCTAAAACATACAGTGATAAGCGTTAGTCGAATTGCGGTGAAATAAATGGTGCTATGATATGAAAAGAAAACAGGAAATACAAGGTGACGGTTGATTCCATGAATCAAACCTGTGAGTTCGGTCTTAACTCATTTCTTACATCTTGAGTTTGAGCTGATTCAAGTTCATTTCACAAGTACCGGTAAGCGTTTACAACCCTGAAGTTGTGTTTGTATCCGAGACAAGTACATTCCCGAAGATCGAACTCGGTACCACACGCACAGAAAGATAAAAGAAAATAAGTATTCATGCAAAATAAATAAATAAATATTATTATTATTACTCCTTATCATTGGTGTGGGGCCGCGATGGCTCAGTGGTACAGCGTTCACCTCTGATGCAAGTTAGTTTTGTGGTGGACAAACACCGTGTGCGTGGGTTCTCTTCGGGGTTCTCCCACTATCTTCATTCCACCACTTCATTTTTTTTCATCATCACTGTCTCCTTTAGCCTAGCCGGCATAATCGTGGGACGTAAAACTTTTTTCATTTTCCTTATTATTGGAAGGGTTACTTGTCGCGTAAGAATCTTGCATGTACTTTCATCTTCACTCTGTGTTTTGACATAAGAATAACTGTTGAGTGAAAAACAGTTTCCAAAATATGAACCATGAAAAGATAGGTTAAATAAAAAGAAAATAATGTAAAAACCGGTCCAAACCGGATTGCTCCAAGTACGTAAAATGTTACGCGAACTTGATATTGATATATCCAAGCTCTATTAACAAATAATTAGTAGCCTAAGTTACGAAAATAATATATATAGGACAAGGCTTTATCGTCTAATATATATTCCCCTCCTACCCGAACTATTCCTGCTGTGGTTCATTTAACAGTATTTGACAAGTTTCATTCCTTTGTTTATTTACAATACATTACAGCTAATACCTGTCGGGCAAGGCAACAGCTAGCCAGGAGGTCAATACCCTTGTGGATCTTGGAAGACCAGGAAATCAAATAATCACTCTCCAGTGACGTTAATGGAACAATCTGGAAACGATGTATGTGTGTCTGTATGAACAGGTGCAGATCAATTTCATTCATACAGAAGCTGTGCTTGAACTTTCCTACAGAGTTGCTATTATTATTTTATGATCGTCGTTTTAAACATGCACACATGGAATCCTTCATATAAGGCAACAAAATTAGACCACTTAAACATGTAGTACAACAGAATATAAGTACGCCTCCTTGCGTTCCGAAGAAGACTGATATTCTTGAAAGACCTGTTCGGTTTCGCAGTTTTACTGTTAACTTCTTTAAAAAGGAACTATTGAATTACCGATTTCTAATGAATCAATTTATCTTAAATCTGAAGGACGACTTACTATTGTAAGCACACTTCGATGAAAGAACACATAATTTGAGTTTTATTATTAAAGAAAGGTAACATACAAAGGTTCGCCTAGTAGATAGAGTTACACAATAATCTATTGATGATCTGGTTGAATTGAGTTCTAAACAGTCCAGGATAAAGTTTTCAAGAAGTAGAAATGGAGAGGGTTATGAGTATTGCCTTACTAGTGGACATTTTCTTGTAGGTATCAAACGTTGACACTGTCTTCAACATGGCCTTCCAAATATATATCTTCCTATCTCGGATTATAATTTGATGACGTAATAAAGATGGAGATGACGTAATAAAGATGTCAAAAAATCTTAGCAAAAAACCACAATGTAGCATTGACATATTTAGTACGCAGGTTTCCTCACTATGTATGCTTTGTAGTGAACAAACATTTGTGCATAAGCTTTATCAAGGTATTCATTTTCCTATTTCTATTAATAATTATTTTAGCATACAATTCAATGTATTTATCACGATTTTTTTAATCTAGAACGCATAATAATAGTATATTAAACCGCACATTTCACAGACTACATTTCCAACTAAAATGTGTTACGTAACTATCTCCTAAAGAGTGACGTAGAGAGGAGCCGCCCACTCATTAAACATAAGGTAATATATTATATAGGGATATATATATTTACCAAATGTAAAACAACTTATCTTGGGAGACTCTCCCTTTTTACCAACACACACGCGTAAGTAGTGCGTGGTTCAAAGTTAGATTCCTAGTGAGAGACTTATCTTGGTTCAAACCCAGGTAGTCGTTCGAATCTAATTTTAAACAGCTATATCCCACCTCATATAGCCTCGATGTTGGTAACTGGTCGTAATATTATACTTAGTAAACAATTCGCCCAGTCAATTAGGTGTGAGCTTTTTAAAGTTGCAGTACGTTACTTACATTTTCAATATTGAAACATCTAAGCAATTTTCTTCGAAATAAAACACTGCAATATTTTTTACATGATCGTGTCATGAAGAGCGCGTGAGCATCATGGATTTAAGGGTCTTCACTACAGCGAAATTAAACTACTGTTAATTTTAGAGTTTTTCTGTAAATTTTTCAAAACAAATAAAATTACCGGTATTCGAAAAGCAGAAACGTAGTGAACTATATAATACGATTTTGCATGTGATACCGTTATCACAACTCATCTATTCGCTTTCGATTTGCAACTATAGGTAGATTTAGCATTTTTTGCGGGTTCTGTAAATAACGACATACCAAAAGCAGATAGGTGAATTGCGGTAAAGGTATCACATGCAAAATCGTGTTATCTAATTCACTACGTTTTTGCTTTTCGAATATTTTTATTTGTTTTGAAGATATTACAGAAAAACCACTAAAATTAGCGGTAGTTTAATTTCGCTGTAGTGAAGACCCTTAAGCTTGTGAGTTGTGCTTAGATCTCTCCCTTAGCCGAAATGGCATAATCGTGGAACATTAAACTGGAAGGTTTTTGTGCTTCGGTTTTGGGATTTTTATCTCATTTTGTCATTACAACGTAGATAAGGAAATTAATTGAAAATAATAATTAATACGCAATTATGAACACGAACGGATATTTTCAATCATTGCAATAGGTATTGCTAAAAGATTTTACATTAGTATTACACATATGTTTATGCATTGGAGAATATTCAACGCCTCGTTTACCTAAGCGGAAGTTCCCTGCATGAGAGCGTGACCTACTAGAGAAGCCTTCCGGTCTGTAGGGCAAAGGATTGGTGTTTGCTGGACGCCTGCTTGATTATGGTGACCCTAGGCGATGACCTTCATCGAACGAGTCTCCAGCACGATTCAGACTCACTTTAGATTGGCTTGAACTTTGCTTTTTAATGTCTTTTGGGTAGCGGAAAGGAAAAAAGGCATATCATCCGTGAATCACTTGCCGTGATTAATAACCACGAGGCGCCCTCTCTGCCTCCACAATTTTCTGATGCGTCAAGTTATCATCAGTGATATAACAGTTCGTCTGGCATAGTTATGTTCTTTCTCTGTGTAATATAAAACCGCAAAATTTCTTGTGTCCTTTCAAAGATAAGTACTTTACTACCATCATTAGAACATTATATTTTATAAAGACAATAATGATAAAACGAATTATAAGTGCCGATATCCAAAACTGACCACATATATATGGTGTTATGCTAACGATGTGCGAACACAGCAATGATTACTCATATATTTGCGGGTCAAAGAAACAAATATCGGTATGAGAAACTGAGTAATTATTAGTTAAAGCAGAATAATAATTGCTCATAACAGAAATAAAACCTAGATATAAGATGAATCTTTATTCCCAAATATCTATATATTAAAACGCTAAGTTTGTACGTTTGTGGTCAAGAAAAGTTTACGTTTATCTCCAATTCTTTCGAAAATGAGATCTCGAAAACCACAAGTGCTATAACAGGGTGTCTACTGAGTTTCATTTTCATAATTCCAGTATATTCTGTATTACTATTAGCAAAATTCCTGTACCTAATACATTGATTTTTTTTTAAAAAAGTTCTTTAGGAATAATCACACTCTTGATGATTTCAGGTTTGTAATTGTTTTACTATCAAAATAATATTTTACTTTTAATAAATTTAGTTAACCATGATTTTTTTTAAAATACAATGATATTTTTTAACATTTTTTAAAGGACCACCCAACTCCCCTCACAGCTCTCCACTCCACCCATTGCTTTAAATGTCTAATTACAAAATATATACAACTCTTGCTTTGGAAAAAAATTACAATCTCAATGGTTACAAAATTGTTTCTAAGACTATTAAAACAATTACATACAAGTATTGTTGACAAATTACCAGTTTCATGATTTTTCCAGTATGTGGATCAAAATTCCAGTATATTTCCAGTATTTCCAGTATCAAAATTAAATTCCAGTATAATTCAAGTATTTCCAGTATCAGTAGATACCCTGTAGAAAAGTGCCGTTTTCGCTGGTCGATTTCAAATTTTGTGTAGATTGTTCAGCTCTAATTGGATATTAAAAAAAAAAACAAAGCCGTTATTTCTTTATTACATTTTCTAGGGGTACACTGGAAGTGTTGATTTTTTTAAAGAAAGAAACATCATATCCTACGAGTTATACATTCCAACACCACATATTTGTATACAGGGGTTGTATATCTCTCAGACGTTTGTTTCATTGCCAACTCATAACGAAAAATGAAGGATAACTATTTCTCCAGTCTAAGATGAGTCTTTATTGTTTGGAGTGTTTTGTCCAATGAACACCATATATCACCAACATTACAATTAAGTGTGTATTTACATGTATTTGCTTACTATATACTGCATGCAAGAAGAAAGAAAACACTGATCATAAACGAATTAGAGACTTCAACCGGAAATGGGCTCAATCTTGCAAACGGTGCGAGATATTGAAAAAATAATCGATAAAATCTCCCCTTTATGGTACCCCTTGCTGATTTTTATCAAGACGTCTTTCATTTGTGTCTGTAAAGAGACATGTAGAGATGTTGTGAGGAATGACAAGGAGATTCATACTCGTAGGTATTGCCAATAGGACGTTAAGATTGATACCCTTGCGAAAGGCAACCAGTACAGAAGCTACGTATAGCGGGTTGATGGGCATTTCAGGCGCTTTGCTTTAATCTGAATGACAATCCTATTGTAAGCTGGCAACTTCGAATGTTTGTGGACCCACAATGAGGAATACTCAGATATGGAATTATAAGAAGAAGAAAAAAAAGAGGCATTTGGTATAATCTATCACTTATCCAAGTCTGCCACAAACTCACTCCAACGTTCTATACATTAAAATACTACATTTATATGTTTGTCTATAGCAATTCACTCCTTTTGAGAGTGGGGCCGCGGTGGCTCAGTGGTAGAGCGTTCACCTCTGGTGCTTGGGGTCCCGGGTTCGATCCAGCCCCCGCCAAGTGAACTTTGTGGTGGACAAACACCGTGTGCGTGGGTTTTCTCGGGGTTCTCCCGTTTCCTCCCACTTTCTTCATTCCACAATTTCATTCATTATTCATCATCACCGTCTCCTTTAGCCTAACCGGCATAACCGTGGGACGTAAAACTCAAAGATTTCATTTCATTTTTTTTTTTCCTTTTGAGTCTTCGTATCCTTTACTTGTGTCCGTAAAGGGATTTGCACAGATATAGTGAGAAGTGGGGAAGAGATTCACGCTCATATTAGAACTGTTCGCTGTATAAATAGCGCAGGTTCAGCTAGTCACATTAAAAAACATATAACTTATATGCATAACTTACCTATTCAGTGACGAGTTCAGTGCGTGGTCCCGGAGTTTAATCTCCGGAACTAAAAAAATATTCCGGGTTCAGGAGATAAAATTTCCCCGAAGCAATTCTATGACTGTCCTCAACTTAGATTACCAGTATTTTATTTTCATCCCCAGTTTTTTTTTTTTTTTTTTTCAAATTCCTTCTGGGGGAAATCTGAAATCCTCATTGCCTACAACTATAGAAAAATATCAACCCGATTTCGTAAATATTAGACATGCATCACTTGGCAAATTAAATATATTCATACATTATATAAATTTTGAATATTATTTGAAAAACTGTCGCTGAATGTTAAGTAGATCTTAACAGCAGATTTACGTGTATCATTTTTTTGATTAAATTGTAAGTAAATTACAATTAATCATTAATTAATTATGCACTAATGAAACGAATTGGGTGAAATGTACTCATTTTAAAAAAATCACTGAAACAAAGAACGTACGTGACTATCATGTCAAATACAGAAATATTCTACTATATAACAGGGTTGGCTGGTTTAAACAAGAAAAAGAAAAATGCTTTAATTCGTGTGAACTTCATGGTGACGTTTCCACATACCAAACCATCTACAATAGTTTTATATCCTTTTCACCTTTTAATCAAGGCGTCCCGTGTTCAATTCTCTGTCGAACCACAGCCCTCCTTTCAAGTGTAAACCAAGTAGCGGTTCGGGTATCACTTAAGCGAAAGTCTTCTCCTTGATAACCTCGGTATTTCATAAGGATGTTAAGCCTGTTGATAACCTCGGTACATACGAAACGAAACCAAATTGTGTATTTCTGCTTGCCCGAATGCCTGTTGTTTCATGAAGAAGCCAAGATTGCTTAAATATATTGATAGAAATTGGCAAAATTTATCGACTGTCTACATACGTAACTTCAAACATTAGCTTGGATTGGACTTTGTTGTAATTTTATTGAATGATATTTACATAACAAATTTATAATTTAATACCTCGGTTTTAGCGTACTGATTATGATACGTTGACCGTAAAATTTTACACGCAAATGCATTTTAAGTAGGAGGCGCGGTGGCTCAGTGGTAGAGCGTTCGCCTCCGGTGCTTGGGGTCTCTGGTTCGATCCCAGCTCGCGCCGTGTGGACCTTGTGGTGGACAAACACCGTGCTCGTGGGTTTTCTCGGGATTCTCCCGTTTCCTCCCACTTTCTTCATTCCACCATTTCACTCATCTCTCATTACCACCTTCTCCTTTAGCCTAACCGGCATAACCGTGGGACGTAAAACTTAACAGATTTCATTTCATTTCATTTTTCATTTTAAGTAAATAGGATTTTCCCAATGGCTAGGGCGGGAGTGTCCCGATTTATATATAATTCTGTATAATACTTTTACTTGTGGAACTGTTTATCTTTTTGTCCTTCCGAAATGACTCTTGACAATTATATTAACAAGTACGTATGCGTACAACGCATTTTTATCAGGAGTCCTTCGTAAGTGAGTCGGCACTCATAGCATTTGTGGCCAATTAGTGCTGGTTTCGTGTCCAAATGGACAATTTCTCTTCGATGTAAGCCGAGAAACAGTCTGGATTCCGCTTTAAGCTTAGGTGACCCCTTCCAGCATAACCCTGTTGTTACATAATAACACCAAGGCGAAACAAACTTATTTCTGTCCATATATAATACAAATACATAGGGCAAAAACGTTTTTTTTTGTTTTGTTTTGTTTTTTCAATAAAAACCATGGCTTTTGCCAACCCTGCTATGTAATACAGAGAAGCGGCTCTTGAGAGGTAACATCGGTAAACATTATGTTATTTAATTACAAATCATAATGCTAAATTACAAATCACAATGCAAATCAATGTAAAATTACATTCTTGTATATTGTAATGTTTATTAATGTGATTTGCTTTGAGAGCCGTCACTGGTATCCCATTATTACTTTCTTCTCGAAGTTCTAGCATACACAGCACAATATGCTTGTGACTTATTGAAAGAATTACATTGGGTAATTAGTGGCACGTGATTGTTATAGCTAGAGCCGAAGAAGGATTACAGGAGATGATTGATAAGATAGTTGACACTGGGAAACTATATGGAATGAAAATCAACATTGAAAAATCGAAAGTCATGAGAATACCCTGTGGAAATTTGCCCTTACGGGTAAGAGCAGAACAAAAAGTACTGGAAAAGGTCGACCATTTCAAATATCTTGGAAGTATTTTGACGAAAGACGCGTACTGCACCAGAGAGATCAGGTCGAGAATTGTCATAGCCAAAGAAGCATTCAACAAGGAAAGGTCACTCTTAACTAGCAGCCTTAATATTGGACTAAGGATGAAATTGCTTAAGTGCTACATTTGGAACATTGGACTTTATGGCTCAGAGACTTGGACATTACGGAAGTTAGAGAAGAAATATTTAGAGAGCTTCGATATGTGGTGTTGGAGGAAGATGGAGAAGATAAAATGGGCTGAAAGAGTAACAAACGAAGACGTTTTAAAACGGATAGGAGAGAAGAGGACGCTTCTACCCATTATCCTTCGTAGACAGGCCAATTGGATTGGACACATCTTGCGAAGAAATTGTCTTCTTCATACTGCCATAGAAGAAAAGATGAAAAAAAGTAAGGAAAAGTGATCGATGATTTGAAATATAGAAGAAAATATTGGGAGTCAAAAGAGGAACCTGAAAATCGAAAAAAAATTCATTAGTCCCAGGACCTGTCACAAGGCAGAATTCTTAATAATAATAATAATAATAATAATAATAATAATAATAATAATAATAATAATAATAATAATAATAATAATAATAATAATAATAATAATAATAACAATAATAATAATAAGTGGTATACGCAAATGAGGTTTACCGGATTTTAGTTGCACCTCCTTTTTTATACAAGAGATATTACAGGAAAATAAAAATAATATTACGGAAAATTAAAAATAATATAACCTTACGATACGAATACAGAACTCGAGCGGCGTGTCCCAGAGTGCGGATATATGATATTATACTAGAAGCATTGAGTGATGTAAGTAAAATCTATGCACGATATTGAAAGAAAAGAAATATGATGGTGATACGTGTCGCATTCTTGTAAATATGATTGATCCTGGTTGCTATCACACTGCTAATTAAAGTTTATTTAATTCTAAGAAGATTAAATAACAAGCACGACGAAATGAACGCGCATTCCTTGTCCGTTCAAAGCTCCGTATCGTGTTCTAAGAAAATCAGATGTTCGTTGTAAGAATTGGCAACCGTCGCGTAAGCGGAGTACCTTAACCGATTTGAATAATTCTTTTTTCTAAATCATTATCGGTTCGAATAATATTCAACTAGCGCTATTGCATTTAAATATTGACAAGTAAGATAAAAAGTATCGTAGAAATGTGATTTTTTCCAAGTCCGGCAAACTTTTTAGAGCACATGGCACGACCGGAAGATATAAACCGATTTTTATTTCTTTTTACTCCTTTTTGGATCAAAAGCTCCAATATATTTCAATAAAACATTTTCTTGTATGCCTTATATCTGGAGAACTATTCTCTTTCCAGCCTTAGAAAAAAGTAGATGTAAACAAACCCACCTGACTACCAGCAGATTGATGACCAGTGATTGGTTGTTGGTCTCACTGCACTCGTATCCTACCGCAATATAATCCCTACTAAAATAATAATTTCAAATAAATATATCTGAATTTATCCTGCATTTTGTGATAAAAAAAACGCAATATATATAATATTTAACAACAGATGTAGTTTTATTTCAACCTCACGCGTATTTGGACTTATAGTATTTACTGCGCATGCGTATGCGTTCGCGCGCCTATCCCACTCATTTAAAATTATTGTAGAATGCAGAGTTTCATGGCGATGATGTGTGACAATAATCCATTTTCATCTCGTGTTATAAAACACAAAAGAGGGCAACAGGAACAGAGGCAATCTCGTTTATATAACGATTTAATAAAATACATATTTCCAACATTAATTATTTACCAACCAACTGTAGCCTTACACTTTGGAAATTGAGACGACAGTAAGTAAGCAGACGATCTTGCTGTTCACTTCTCTGGCTGTCGAAGCACGTGTGAGCCGCGGAGTAATACATTTAGCTTTGTTTACGTCTACTTTGTTCTAAGGCTGGAAAGACTTTATATAGAGTGTAGTCAAACCCAAACTACCAGTTAACTCAGTATGATGTGCTTATTCCGTAGAAAATACGAAAACTCAACTTAGGGCAGGGTGTCTACTAAAATTCCAAAATGAAATTTCGTGACTTTTTCGTTACATTTTCTTTCCCAAACCATAAAATTTAGTCACATTCTCAATAGCGAATTTGGGTGCGAATTGGGCCGAAGTTTCATGCATGCGATAGAAGCGTGCTTTGCTTGCGATTTGGTAACAACGCCGACCATAGCCATTTTTGGTGGAGAGTTTTGACGTTTTATAGAACAAAATTTTCCAATCTACACTTATATTTGTACAGATAAAAAGAAATCGTGACCCAAAAGCTAAATTTCGTGACTTTTTCTTGACTTTCACGACCGTTTTCTGATTTTGTGACTTTTTCATGACTTTCGTGACCAATAGAGACCCTGTAGGGGCCGTTCAAAAATTTGGTATCCCTAATCCAAAAACTGATTATTGGTCAAAATCGCAATCTTTTGATGCATTTCTGATTATTCTTAAAAATTCTTGTTTGTCTCTCCAATTCGCAACTTTTACGCGGTATTACAACTTGAAAAACAATTCTACGTTTTTTCGGTCCACCCTAGTATGCATGTCACTATTAGGGAATGGCAAACAATAGATGCAATCTGTCAGTTAACAGTGTAATCTGCTACATATACTTAGTAGTACATACCGATAAATAATAATTTCTTCCATCAAAATAAAGTGTCAAATTATTACTGGCAACGAACGCCACCAAAGTCTTTTTTTTTTTTTTTTCGAAAACTATGCATAAGAATTTCCCCACAAAATGTTACGTTGTTCAGCTCGATGTGATTGATCAGTGTCTTGTCTCTGAACAATATTTTATTTAAACTTAAATTAAAATGTAAGAGTTAATTTGGGCTACATCTCTGGTAGTCAAGTTAGTTGAAAGGTGAACTCAAAATATCTCACAAGGCTGCTGCTTCTCAGGTCACCAATCTTTCGATTAGTTTGCCGCAGTTTTCTACTCTTCCGTACCCTAAGGGCCTTTTACTTCCATATACTTGTCCTTCCCTATATCTTGTATTATTTATCAATGGCTTTACAGTCAAGAGATATATTTAAGTATTTCTCAGTATAAATCATAGAACAACACATTTGGACAACTGTATTCTCTACCACCGTAGCTGTGGACCTGGTTAAAATCATTTTTCTTTTAAATTAATTATCCATGATTATGTTCAGAAGGAAAGAGAGAAGGTGATTATGATAATGGCGGAATGAAGAAAGTGGAAGGAAACGGGCGAACCCAAGAAAACCCCCACATACGGTGTAAGCTCACTTGGAGCGGGCTGGGATCGGGATCGCATGTCACATTTCATTTTTTTTTTCAATGCGTTGTGTGGCATGCGATCTTGAAATTTAAATTTCTCTCGTGGGCGTTATTACAGTCAATGTCAATTTTCTCTATTCGAAGTACATTTGAATTTCTATTTCTCAGCACTGAACATGGAATTAGTCTAGGCAGGGTAGGCCTATATAGCTGCACAGGTGCGTTTTCGGGCTCCTTCCCCCAGACCCCCATTCACCCAAATTAACTTCGTTTGAATTACTAACCAGATAATTAGAACTCTAAAGTACAGCTCACTCAAAGTAACCAGATTTAGTTCATATTTGTCACACTATGACATACTAGTACTACCGTGGGTGCCCGAAGGTGGGGCAAGGGGGCCGGGCCCCTCCTGGATCACGAAAATGTATTAAAGTTCTTAAGATTTTCTTAATATAAATAAAAAATACCAAACGTAATACAGCAACCAGGAGATGCGCCCCCTAGAAAATCTTCGGGCCCCCATGCATACTACAAGTGTTTTTTCAATACATATTTGCAGGAGATAGTTTCCCCTTCACCTTGAGCTGAAGTAAATTAAATTGCGATTACATGTTACTCTTGGCACGTACTTGGGTAAATAGTGTTCCTCTGTAACCCCTCATATTTTTATCCCCGCTCTCCCACACAATTTTCTGGAAGCTTGCATCTTACCTGTTGATATACATTTGCAGTTAAGTGTAGCAGTTCTGCTTCGGATTATAGTAAGATCATTAGTAGAATGACCATAATCCAACTTTGATCGGCCAGACTGTTTTGAGGGTCCTATTTCAGCAGGGATTTCTTTTTTTCTTTCTGAGCATTGAGGCTGTAATTTGGCAGGGATCGAAAGCTTAACGTGGTATCCGAACCACATGAACTCCAGCCCGCAATCGAAGCTAGAATCACAGTGTCGAAAGACATATTCTAACCACACAGCCTTGATGTTTTATTATTATTATTATTATTATTATTATTATTATTATTATTATTATTATTATTATTATTATTATTATTATTATTATTATTTAGAACAACGTTGATGAAACACTAGCCCAAATAATAATTTTATTTATTTATAAATGTTTCAGATACAGACCAATATCTATTTTACACTGAAACAATATAACAACGTACAATGCTTACATACCAGACTTTTAGCATTTTTGAAATGAAATATTTTAGTTTAACGTCCCACGATTTAGGCTAAGGGATATGATGATTAAGGGAAATGAATCATAATACAATTGGTGGAATGAGAATGTGGGAGGGAACGGGAGTACACCGAGGAAACTGACGGACACGGTGTTGTCCACCACAAACACCTCGCCGGGATCGAATCAGGGAATTTACGCATCAGAGGTAAGTGCTCTTTCACCAAGCCCGTTTTTCTTTTTCTTTAGCATTTTTGGTAATACTTATAAAAGTACGTACTAGCAAAATTACACTCATAACATACGCGTATTTAAATATAATTTTAATAGTGATAATGATAATGATGTATAAGCAGATGCTATAAGTAACAAAATACTCAAAAAATAATATATTTATTGTCCTAAATGCAACTTGGTGTAATTTTATCACGCAACTATTTACTTACCCAACCGGTATTTTAAAAGGTGAAAGGAGATGCAGATTTTTTTAAAAAATACATCATAACACCTGGATTGATAAATCATGTGTTCAGCCGCCTCATGACAGCTGCATACGGTAAAAAGTCGCTAAGCGGCTAACAGAAAATATAATAATCCACAATGCGGATATGAAACTAAAAATCATGAACTTACCAGCTTTACAAAAGGACAAAATAAGCCACACAATCAACAATGAATCTCGCCAACAGAGGCGTGGTGACCGTTTTACACTGGCCGGACGGATGTCCTTCGAATTGTCTAGGATAACTTCGAAAGTCCTTTGTTGTTTTGGTTCCATGATTTGAACATAACACAGACAGAATTTATTAACGGACGGATACCGAACAGCACTCGTTTCTTGTTTCAAAATTCAATACACTTACAGTATTGCATTCTTTTTTTCCGTCTTCTCATTGAACTTATATGAAAACACGTTTGCTTTTCACTCACAGAACCTGCAGTTCTTCCTCAAGACCCACGTTGGCTTTCGGCCAAGAACTGGAAGCTCAACAAAGCAACGGTACACGTAAACATTACAATCATAAGTTACACACATACACATTTTGGACAATTACTTTTTCGTATTGTTGAGTTTTTAATAATTCTTTTAAGTTTCCATAACTTAGTTGGAAGCCTATAGTTTCCGTTTCAATACCAAAAATGGCCGAAAACAAATCACACAAACACGTTTTCACACTTCTTTCAACACTTTTTTTGAAGCCACTACAACACACTAGAAAACCACATCATTCTCTTCGCCTTCTCGTCGCGGAGCGGCAGCGATTCTCGGACAAACGAACTCTGGAATGCACGCACGCTTGAGTTCTCACTTCCTGCGCCTGCGCAAAGGTCTACTCCACCAATCAAAAGAGATTTTACAATGTGAGAGTGTTGACATCTCAGATATATTTACACTAAGATACCCAAAACTAAACATCATTGTTTTGTTCTTGTACCGGTACAATAAATCTGTATGTTGACGAATTAAATTTCAGTTTTTTTTCTTTTAACATTAAAAAAAAACTTACTTTTATCATTTATTAATGTACAAAAATTTCTATCTCTTGACAAAATAAGGTTTGTGTGTGTGTGTGTGTGTAAAGTGTTTAAAAGGTGTTTATATAATCAATAATGCAGTACCAATTCATTTGGGGGAACAGTTATAAATAATCATAAGAAAACATACATTTGAATTTGAACATGAACTGAGCATCAAAAGAAGAAAATTTTGGTCTAATTTATTAGGTTTATTCCGTAATGAAAACTAGCTACCGGACATTAAATGTTAGAAAAAAAAATCTGTAAGAAACAGCCAAATAAATTATTTCTCATTTTTCAATCTTTAATTTATAACTTGATAAAAATGATGGCTTCTTTAGGATCAGAAAGCTAAACGAAATAGAGTAATCCCGCATAATATTTGCAATAAAGTTTGCAGTTCTAGAGTTTGATCATCGTTAATATAGGTATTGATTAAATGCAACCTTAACTAACTAATTCTATGACCTATGAAACCCGAAAGTACCATGTTTACAAAATCTCTCTATTGACTTCTGTCCTTAGCCATCTGGATTCAGTTTCTATTTTGTATTCCTATTTCTGCTAGATCTATCTTAATATCGTCCTATTATCTGCGCCTTGGTCTTCCTAATGGTCGTTTTACGATTGGATTTCCAGTCAAAACTTTGAAAGCGTCCCTACTTTCTTCCATTCTGGTTACATGACCTGCCTACCTGAACCTTCTAGATTTGATGACCCTAACAATGAAGAATGTTTGGTAAACGGTATTAATTATGTAGTTCCTCGTTAGGAAGTTTCTTCATTCCCGTTTCCTGTTCCTCTTGGGTCCGAATATTCGTCTCAGGATCTTGTTCTCAAATACTTTCAGTCTACTTTCTTCCCTCAGAGTAAGCGACCATGTTTTGCAACCATACAGCACAACAGGCATGATTATCGTTTTATATATTTTAAACTTCGAATTCGTCGAGAGAATTCGCGACGACAAAAGATTTTGAACTGAAATAACACAAATTTTACTGCTTTCAGTCGATATTTAATTTCTTTGGGGATATAATTTTAGTCTGTTAATATTGGAACCTAGATATTTGGAAGTATCCACTTTGTTGAAAGTATTATTTGATATTTTGTCGCGTCCATGATTTGCAGTATTACAATCCCGGCGAACTTCCATGTATTTAGTTTTCTCTGCATTTACTTCTAAACCCATGTCCCTGCAAGCGGGAAAGTAAATTATGTATTTAGTGAGAAGATAGAACAGAATTGTGTTTATTAGGGTTACAATTGCAGCCTTTCACATACTTCCCATGTTTATGACGAAGTTTCCTTCTCCGGGTCTGTCTGGGTCATTCTGGATCATGAGTTTATAGGGGGCATTTCACTTCAGATCATGAATCTGTCCGAGTCACACCGGGTTACTCCTGTATCTGGGTTTATCCGAGTCACAGCAGTTTTGCTCGGCTCCCACCAGGTCCGTCTGGGCCACCGTGTCTGGTGGGTCATGGGTCTGACTACCTGCGTATCTTCTGAATCATAGATCACAAAGTGGTATATTTGGTCACTGCACAAGAGGGCACGGTGGTTCAGTGGTAGAGCGCTTACCTCTAGTGCGTGAGGTGTCTGGTTCGATACCCGACCAAGTGTTTGTGGTGAATAACATTGTGTCCGTGGGTTTTCTCGGAGTACTCCCGTTTTCTCCTATTTTCATTCCACCAGTTCTTCCATCATTTAGTGTGTGATGTCATCACCTGAAGTCACTTATGTCAAAAGACATTTTGTGGAGAACGAATTTTCTGTCTACTGTACCACGTCACAGGAGGTAGCGTACGCAGGAATTTATATCGGGAGGGGTCTAAACTCAATATGAGAGTATTTTATATTAAAATTCCTAAAATTGCCCCTAAACTTAGGTTAAATGTATACAAAAGTCGAAATTTCGGGGGTCCGGACCCCCAGGACCCCCGCCTTGCGTACGTCCCTGGTCACAGATCAACTTTCATACAGTATTTTCTGTATTAAATACGTGTGAATTGAGAATAACTTTTGTCTGTAATAAAGAGGTTACTAAAACGCTGAGAAAGAAAAAAAATGACCGCCGGTATCTGAAAGTGTCCGTAAAAGGAATTTTAATAATACATATGGAAGTATATTTTGCGGGGGAAAAAACCTGTCCGTAATATAGAGGTGTATGGAATTTAGAGTTGTTCATTAAGGAGGTTTCATTATAAACTAAAGAGTATTAACCTCACTGAAAATCATTAATTACGCTCCGAGTAACATAGCTGACAACCATCATCACCTGTAATAAATTTATTGACTTTTTTTAAATAATACAGTGCAGTGGACAGTTATTTGCTTGCGTAAAGCCTCAATCAATTTTCAGCAATCATGATCAAATCCTAAAATTGGCAGATAGATAGCAAGATTGGTTGGTTTCTAATTTCTTATGCAAACCGCAGGACAACTAAAATCGATGGGTTGCCTACATCTTAAGGAAACATCGAAACAAATAGTAACCCAATAATTAATAAAAGAAAAGATTGGTTCATCGTTATAAGGGCGTATGCGAGAAGGGATTTGGGATTTAATTCTATTTGAGCAGGCTATTATGGAAAATAAACATGACTATATTCAGATATGTATACTAAAATCACGATAGCTCTGTGAGAATATGAGATTGGGTGCTTGAACCATCTTTTGATGTAATTTTGCATACGTCACTGCGTTGTTCTTTAATGCTTTTTCCGACTTAATTGCAAAATATCCGCTTTGATCCTTAAAGAAACACCTATAATTGAAGTTTACCTTAAACTCTAAATTCATGTCTCATACACACGAGAAAATTCTTATCTGGTCTCAAATTTAAAAAATACTCTTCTCGCTTCGATTCTCGTCTCCCTTTCGAGATGAAATGAGAAATTTCTCGTCTCGTGGATAACACTACCTGCAATGGTGGCTTTATTATTTTAATTTTGGGTAGGCCCGCCCCCTCGCTTATAAATACATGTACATATTTGATTGATTAATGACATTAGGAAATTACTTTTACAGTAGTGGTTGATGCTATTTGTTAAATAATTATCTAACATTAAAATAAATAGTGAAAAATATATATTTACTCTTTACTATATCTTTTAGCGTTTATACATTTTTCAAAATTTTTGATAGGCCCGTGCCTACCCGGCCTACCCTCTAAAGCCGCCACTGACTACCTGGGAGCCATTTTCCATTTTTCTTCCCCCTTCCTTGAAGCTACGATTCGCTGCATTTGCATAAATCATAATTTTCTGAATATTTGTTCTCATCTCCATATCCTGCTTTCTGTTTCATGTCTCTAAGACAATTAGATTCTGGGCTACGAACAGTTGCAAGTAGGGGGCCGCGGTGGCTCAGTGGTAGAGCGTTCACCTCTGGTGCTTGGGGTCTCGGGTTCAAACCCTGCTCCCGCCAAGTGAACTTTGTGGTGGACAAACACCGTGTGCGTGGGTTTTCTCGGGGTTCTTCCGTTTCCTCCCACTTTCTTCATTCCACCATTTCATTCATCTCTCATGATCACCGTCTCCTTTAGCCTAACCGGCATAACCGTGGGACGTAAAACTCAAAAATTTCATTTCAGTTGCAAGTAGCTCTGTGAAGTCTGCATTTTTCTTAAAATCGGCCTGTAAGTAGCAAAGGCTTTATTTGCAGAATGGGCCTCGTAACCAAAGGTTAAAGGAACTATTGTGCTTTCGTAGTTAAAAGTCGTCTTATACCCAGGTATATAGCGGGTGCCTGTCTTCTCTCTCCCTGTTACCAGGGGCGTCAATTGCGGCTACAGAGAAGACAATTCAGCCCCTCATCCGTTTGAGATTTATATACATTTTAATTGTTCATATAATAATATACCAATGAAAAACGTGATTGTCTATTTACAGGAAGGCATGGTGGCTCAGTGGTAGAGCACATACCTCTGGTGCGTGGTGTCCATGGTTCGATCCCCGGCCAAATAAATTTGGAAAAAACATCGTGTCTGTAGGTTTTCTCGGGGTACTCCCGTTTCCTCCCACTTTCACATTCCACCAATTCTTCCATCATTATTTATTTCCCTAAAGCATCTGTCTCCCTAAGTCTAACAAGCATAATCATGGGATGTTAAACTGATAAAATTTACTTACATTGGGTGTTCCACCCAAAGCAAAATTTGAAATGGTGCTGCTTCCTGTTACGCACATCGTTTAAAAAAAAAAAAAAAATCACTCACTCTTGCTCGCGGGCCGGATGAAATATAATTGTGAACCGAATTTGCCCTGCGAGTCGCCACTTGGACATCACTGTTTTAAAATGATGATTTAGTTAATTGTATCAATGAATCTGGAAGGATAGAAAACCTTATATACAGTAATTACGTAGCTGAAACATGAAACCAAATAGTATGTTTACCACTTCTCCAGTGGCGGAACTTGCGAAAAGAATTTTATCCCTACAAGCTAAGGGGAAAAGACATACCTAATGTAATAATATGCTAATATAGAAGAATTAGTACATATTTTAGTTTTTCCCTCTTAGCTTGTAATGATAACATTTAATTTTACACTGTCTTCCCTCAAGAGCCTTCGGAAAATAATTATTATGGCAAACAATGATCATTGTATCTGCAATGGCTGATTATTTAGAACTCTTAGATGTGACATCCGATGTTAAAAAGTGTCCATTTTGTCCTTCTTCTCGTCTTTCCTTTTGCTCAATCACAATGAACCGCAGCGCTTAGGCACTTTGTAAGCTCGGGTATGGCACACTGCTTAAAAAGTTTGTTCTCTGCTAATGTACTGGACTTCGAAAGTTTTTTTACGAGGGCGGGCTGAAAGTAAGTACAGCATTACGACTAGATTTGCTTTTATGTCTCATACCTTCTATAATAAAACCAAAAGTAAACGATAAGGATTCCTTTTGTGGAGAACTCAAAGGAAGGAAGAACTGCATAATTTCCAATGATATTCAGAAATTAAATTTGTTCTCTGTGATATACTGTGTATTACTTCATATATGTAAATGTGATAGCTGGATACTGCACCATAAAATGTTGTAATACCTAGGACAATAGGTGGCAATAAAGATTAGGTCATCTTAAAAGTTCATGATTATTGAATTTCTTCTTGCGTCTACTGTAGAACTGCAGAATCTTGTCAGAAAATAAAACATGTATAGCCTCATATGCGAAAATAATTTTGTTCCTACTCTTGCTTGAAATGAAGCAAATTATCCTACAGAAAAAAGCGGTTAAGAATAATTTCAGATCATTTTCTTCGATTTATTTTTACTAATGACACGATGTAGTTCTTTTATGTTATGAAATATGGTCTACAGCTAATTTCTATTGCTTTCTTTTCGGAACACGGTGGCTCAGAGGTAGAATGTTTACCTCTAATGTGTGGTATTCCTCGTTCGATCCCCACACTGAGAATAAATTGTAGGTGGCGTATCTAAAAAGATAGGTTACATGCGTAATTCCTGTAGTTTTTGGACTTAACGTACAGCAGACGTATAACTGAAAACATATGTTTTATAATATTTTCTCAATAAGTGTTCCATCTATACGTGCTTTCTGTATGAAACAATGTAGGTGGTCAGGATCTCACATACAAATGGACGTATATAACATATAGCTAACGAAGGTAACATAAGTACATATATGCATGTGATATACGGAAAACTGTTAGATGTCAGACATCCTGCAACGCATGATGTAACATCTAAGGGCAGTGCCTATGTAGCATACGGATGGCGTATGCTCCGTACTGATTTCTATAGTAAGCAAGAGGATACCGTATATTTGTACAATATACCGCTGTTCGGAGAACGGATTTTTCTCTGTGCAGTTAAATAAATTTGTGGTGGACAACATCGTGTCCGTGGGTTTTCTCAGGGTACTCCCGTTGCCCCCACATTCTCATTCCACCGATTTCTCCATCATTATTCACTTCTTTAGCATAATCGTCAGACGTTAAACTGAATTTTTTAAAATTTCATTTCATTTTCTTGCTTTCTTTTCAGATTTCTTCTTCCTTTCGATATCTCAGTACAATGTTTCTTCCAGGCATACTTTCGGAGGGCTAAGCTCTTGAAAGTTAGCCGACAACTAAAATCACCCCCAACCCAGCTTCCGGATCTGGGATAAGTAAAATTTCTACTACATGTCACTCTTGAGTTAGTTATATGCTTTAGCACATAGTATTCCTGTGCAGTCTCATCATATTTTGAATATACTTTCTTCCCGGGCAAAATCTTCTGAAAGAAAGATTGCCTTAGCTTAGCAGAAGATTGTGCTTGTGATACTTGATAGTTTGAATTCAGAAGTAAAGTTGTCAAGCTTATTCCAACTTCCAACCTGTGTAGACCAGCTTTTCTTCAAGTGGAGACAATTTGTATTTAGTGAAAATGTTTTAGTAAGAATAGAACGATATTTCATCGCTTCTGTATTAATTAAATGTTGTTTGTATTTGTGTTGGACATTAAGGTTGTAAGTAGGGCTAAAAAAAAATCCAAGTGCTAGGTCGCCATGGCGACCGGAAATACAAATCTGACATCTTGCTAATTTACAGCCAAAACATGTAGACCAATGTATCAAATTAGATTGATATTATTATGACCTTTTGTTTTCAGAACTGGCGCCTAGACCAAAAGATTCTTTTCTCTAGCATTAGTTATAACTATACTTGATTTATAAACTTAAGTCAAAAATATTTATAAGTATGAGTTAAATGTGGACAGACGAGAGAAGTAACGTGGATGTAAAATTGATATAAATAGGTTTGTATAACGTGAAAATATAACATATACAGAATACTGTGATAATATCGTATTTTGGACAGAAAAGAAAATTAAAGATTGGAGAAAATATGTCAGAAAAATAATTCGTTCAAAATTCTCTCGTTTTTATTTTCAAGCGACGAAAGGAGAGAAGTATAATGATAGTGAAAAATAAATCGAATTCGAAATAAATAAAATAATCGAACGGATTTATACGTTTCATGCTCCATAAATGTCGAAAAAGTTATTTTTCTACGTCTGTCCGTCTATTTGTTCTGATATACACTCACCCAGAGGCCATAGCGTTCAACGTATCTGAACCAAATTTTGAACTTTTATGTGATTCTCAATTTTCTTTTTTTTTTTTAATTTTCTTCCTCCCCTAAATATAAGGGTAGTTTACTGAACGATAAAAAATAAAAATTGCGATTTTTTCAAAAACGATTTTAACGATTTGGTTTATATTTTATAAATCAATATTTTATTAATAATCCCAAACTGTGGTGTAAGATAAGTCATTTCAATGAGGAAAATTAAGAAGGAGTAATTTGCTCTTGTGAGTGAGTTTTTATTTTTTTGGACAACTTTCTCAGAAACAACTCAGGCGATCTTGTTCGTATTACATTAATAAAAATATTTCATTAATAACCCGACATAGTTCATTTGGTTTGAAAAATCTACGGGAGGTAGTTTATTCTTTGAGTGGGTTTCTTCAGACGATCTTCTCAATAATGACTCAGGCAAGTTTGTTCATATTTCATAGATATTTCACCAGCGCCGTATGTTAGATTTTTTCTGGGGCATAAGCATTAACACGCATATTTAGGCCAACTAGAAAAAGTTGTTTTTCTAATTCTTGGGCTCCTCTTTCCATCTTTCTCTTACTCTTTATGGCCACCCGGAGCCTGTGGGCCCTCCCGCACGACAAGGTCTGTGGGGCCGTTAGTTACGTCCTTGGGCCGTTCCATACATGACAAACAAACTAAGGGGACAATATTGACAAATCTCAAAGGTATACGAATAAATATTACAGGGCTCCTAATAGTAGACTTTTTTTTTTTTTTTTTTTTTTACTGAAATGGACCCACGACTCATTTTGTTTTATTTACCTTTTGTGTGCTGTTTTGTTTATGTAATGTGGTGAACCTGTTTAATACTTCATTTATAATTTCATGTTCGTATCGTACATGGAGAGAGAAAAGTTTGTCTTAAAATGGACCCCCTTCGAACGGCGGGGTGCTTCTCTGGGGGCAGTTGCTCCCCTGCCCCCACAAGTTACGGCCTTGTATTTCACTAATAACCTGACCATACGGGATAACTAATTTATCCTGGAACACTCTAAGAGAAATAGTTTATTCTTGGGGTGAGTTTCTTGAAATACAACTCATATGATTTTACTTATATTTTATAAATAAATATTTTATTAATAGCTCTATATACATATAACATAAGTGTTTTTTTTTTTTTTTATGTAGAAGCCTACAACGGGTAAGTTTACTTTAGGCGATAAGTTTCCTTCGGGTGAAGTTTTCCGAAAATGTTATATGTTCTATTTGTTCGTATATCACAAGAAAGTTTCACTTACAAACTTACAATATGGTATAAATTATTTTTCATTTAAAAATCCAGAAAAGGTGTTTTTGCTCTTGGGCTTTTTCTCAAAAACAACGCAGGCAATTTTGCTTACATTTTGTAAATACAGAAATGTTTCTTTAGCAAATCTTGATATGATCTATACATTTTTTTTTTAATTGCAAGATGTAGTTTGCTCGTGGGATGAGTTTAGTTTGATACGTTTTCTGAAAAAGCCCATTATAAATGTGTTCGTAAACAAATTGTTCCATAATAACTACAACATGATATGATTCACTTTAAGAAGTGAGAATGAGGAAGTTTAGTGCAGTAGCTCGTACCCTTTATTGAAAATATGATAATCCTACATGAAGATCGACTGATCATTGACAGGATGTGTCGGTTGCCGCACAAGATTTAGTTTTCCTTACATGTGAGAATATGTTTTTAAAAAATAGATCGTTTCCGTAGCGCAGAAGTAGTAGCAGTGTAGAGCAGATCCAAAGCGTCGATTTTTTTGGTTCTCAATTTATTTGTTCGCCTTTTCATTTTTTTATAGTTTCTTTAAATGATTTACGCTTAGTTTCTCTGCAACTCGTCATATCGTTTTCCACTGATCTGCTTCGGGGATCAGCTTCAATTCGTCGTCTCCCACAACCGAATGACATTAGTAATTTTGCCTATCCCTCAAGCGTAAGTCAACAGAACAGAATTTTTTGAACCAACTTTCCATTGTATATGTGCTCATATTGCCATAATTTAACCTTCACTTTTATTGATTTTCGAATTATTTGGGTTCCTCTGCGAGCGAATTAACGATAAATACGCTGAGGTAGATTTTGCGAAAATCGTGATTTGGCTTCCTAACATCTCAGACATAAAATAAAATAGATATATTTATTTCTTATGAGTATGAATCTACGAAGTGCTAAACATGAGCTTTTGATACTAACAAGACATACAACCAATATGTTTTATGGCGACTGCTATATGTCAAAGCAAAAACACCCGAATTCATATTAATTTTGGGCAACCCAACCAAATAAGATACGGTGATATCCTGGATTCCATCATCTTACATCTTTCAGTTTAACGTTGTACGAGTATGCCCTTTAAGCGAAGGGAGACGACGAGAAGGCAAGTGAATGATGACACAAGAATTATTGGAGTGAGAATGTGGGAGGAGACGGGAGTCCCCTAGAAAACTCACGAAACTATGCTAGTCACTACAAACCTATTTCAGAATATTACAAACTTCGAAACCTCCAGGAAAATGGTCACTTTATCTTACGCCGTGTGAATCATGCTGGATTTAGTCATGGGGCGCCACTGGTCTCATTACTAAATTAATCTAATTAATATGGATAATTATTTTAATGACTGAGGGACTTAGAACAGAATAGTGTGAGCGTAACATTTTAATGACTAAGGGACTTAGAGCCGAATGATGTGAGCCTAACATTTTAATGACTAATGACTTAAAACCGAATGATGTGAGCGTAAAATTGTAATGACTAAGGGTCTTACAAGGGAGGGTCACGGAGTGACTCCTCTGAGATCCGAACGAGACAATTTTTTAGCGTCTGCAAAATCCATTGTTAAAAATTGCACAAATTTTTACCGCGCTCCACAAAAATTAATTAATTAACGACAATTAGCTTTGTTAATTACGATGTAGAACATTGTTTTCTTAAAATTCTAAATCAGAAAATAGAAAGAACATATGGAAGTCAGATATCCTCCTCTTAGCTCACTCAGATCTTTCGAGCCGCTTTATTTTTTTCTCTCTCAATCTCTCAGTTGAAAGATTCGTTTTATTGTGTCTGTTTCACTCTCCTTTCGAAAGTTGACTTCGTCGGGTGAGAATAGTAAAACACTAAAAATCCTACCAGTCGGCCACGAAGGTTTATTTCCCCTTGAGACCATTCGTGGGCACGACAAATTGTGTGTGCATTTGATATGTTATCACTAGACGAATCCCAAAGTTATATGTTCCACCGGGCGGGATATCGTGAGTTACAACATATTTTGTAATGTAAAAGCTACAAAATATTACATGGAGGTATAGTTTGAACCGAGCAATTTCTTCGGAAACTGTAGGGTAAATGGAAAACTTGGCGAACACGTGTCCCATCTTTTTCAAGGGCACACTTTTTGGGGTAAAAAAAAAGTTTGCCCCAGGGCCATCAGCAGGGTCTTAGACGGGGCCCAACTCAAGAGTTTCAAATGGCAAGGGGGTTAAGTAGCACATCGTTTGAAAGCTGTTGTAAAATTAAAGAAAATGGAACAAGTCTCGACTCTCTACGACAACCCTGTGGAAAATGGCGGCGGATCAAAGTGTAAACAAAAACTTAATTGAAAAGTCCATGGCCATCCCTATAAAATGGAAACGGTGAGACAAAACAGGAAAGTACGTGTGGAATTATTTTCAAAATATAACAATTTAAGTTAAAACGTATTGTCCCAGGGCCCCCACAGGGTCCCAGGTGGGATCCAACTCAAAAGTTTCAATGACAAGGGGCGTTAAGTAGCACACCGTTTAAAAGCTGTTAAATGAAAGAAGACGGAGCAAATCTCGACTTTCTACGACAACCCTGTCAAAGTGGCGAAGGGTCAAAATGTAAACAAAAGCTTAATTGAATAAATCTATGGTCACCTTGAATCCAAGATGGCCTGTCAAAAGGATAAACATACCAAACTGCTGAAGCTAGGAAAAAGTCCGGTATCCCATTTAAACTTTTTATCCCAAAAAGTGTGCCCTTGAAAATGATGGGATAAGTGTTCACCAAGCTTTCCATTTACCCAAGTGTTTCCGAATAAATAACCTGGTTCAAACTATTCGGCCAGTTTTGTAGATTTACATTACAAAATATGTTATAACTCACGATATTCCGCCCGGTGGCATGTATAATTTTGAGATTCGTCTAGATATAACATATCAAATGGAAACACAATTGTCTCGTTCGGATCTCAGCGGAGCCACTTTGTGACCCTCCCTTGTTAGAACCGAATAATGTCAGCGTAACATTTTGTGTGAAATAATCTTGGTTCTTTATGTTAAGACAAAATTAGTTAAATTCCACTATCTAAAAAAATAAAATAAAATAAAATAAAATAAAATAAAATAAAATAAAATAAAATAAAATAAAATATTCTGTTATTAGTGTTTGCAAGGAAATCCTGTCTCCAAGGTATATCGCCAATTTGTGTTTGTCGATGATACGAAAATTCCACTGAAGAGTGGACACTGCAACTAATCACAGTGGAAGGAGAAACAACATATCTGTAGCCTAGATCTTCTTGAACTTCTCATTTCAGACTTTCCAGTTGATGGATGACCTGGTATCAACTATCATTCTCTCCCTTTCTCATTAACAAACAATACAGTGTTGTTGGTAGAGAAAAGTTGTATCATCAACATTTACAAACTCTGCCTCCCCCTCCTTACTTTCCAAATCGATTGAAGTTCTAAGCACAGGAAAGAAAAAGTGCTAAAAGAACAATGAATATTACCATCATTTTCACAACAAAAGATACTCATTGTTTAATTATGATGATGATGTTTTTTCAGATTTTTAGTGTCTTTATCATTAAATGATTTACTTTATCATCAATGTCAGATTCCTTACGGAAGGAAATTAACTTGTTTTTAAAGGCACAAACGCTAAAACAGGTGATAGTATTAGAAATTTTCAAGATCTAATTATTTCTGTGTTTTCAATTCTATCACCACCACGATATTATTATTATTATTATTATTATTATTATTATTATTATTATTATTATTATTATTATTATTATTATTATTATTACTATTATTATTATTATTATTATTATTATTATTATTAGTAGTAGTAGTAGTAGTAGTAGTAGTAGTAGTATTACTCCAATATTAGTACTAGTGTTATTCTCATATTTTAGTCTTCCATTGTTCTTTTATGTGTTGGGCTAGCTGTTTGTATTTTTCTATTTTTTCTCCATGTGCTTTCTACAGGTTTGTTGTGTTTGGTATTCTGATGTGTATTACACGTAATTCTCCCTTTTTGATGTACTTCTTTATCGGTTTGTATTATTCTGTCCCAGTAAAGTTTATGTATGTTTGTTTTTTGTTTGCTTCCGGTTGGTATTTATAATACGGTACTTCTTCCAGTATCATTTTCTGTTTCAATGCTATTTCTTGATGTATGATTTTTGCCAGTTTGTCTTTTTATTTCTTTTTTCTTTTTTTTTCTTTTTTCTTTTTTTCTTTTTCTTTTTTTTTTGTATTTGGTTTGTGTTATGATTGAGCATCTTCCTGTGACATGTATTTTTTTTTCGAAATGTTTTATATCTTCTCCACTTGTCATCTTGTATTGTGATGTTTTGCAGGATGCGTTTTTTTTTTTTTTTTTTTTGGTAGTGTTTTGTATTTATTACTTGGTCTTGATTCTTTGTAGTAAGTATTCTGTTTCTGAGTACAAATCCTCTATTTTCATTCACTGAAATGTCGTTTCTCTATCTACATGTTCCTGGTTGATTTGTTCTTGGAATCGCCCATGTAGTGTTCTTTTTTTCACTCCATTGCTTCCTTATGTCCTCTTTTATTTGTAACATTGGTATTACTTTCGAATCCTTCTTCTGGCTCTGGTGAAGTGGCGTATATTTGTGGGGTCACGGTGGTCACGGTGGTAGAGTGCTTGCCTCTGATGCAGTGGCGGAGCCAAGGGAGGGCCTGGGGGGCCAGGCCCCCTTGCTCAAAATCTTGGCCCCCAAGTGGCCCCCCCACACAGGATGATACTGCTATGAGTCGACAAACGGTGAGTTGATAGTAGCAACAAGTGAAACTAATACCGAAACATCTCTTGACAACAGTTACCAACTGCAGAATACCGTATGTTGCAATAGTCGACGTCCCGAGAAAAAAATCTCTAGGTTCGTTTTTGTTTGAAGTACAGCAAGATCTAATTCATTGAAATCTGTAAGGTGCATGCATTGAGCTCACCATCTGAACGTTTCTTTTTAACTGCTGTCCCTTATCTGGTTATCTTCTTTGTTATCGACAAGGAACCAGAAAAAAGGCAAAATCAGTCGGCATTCTCATTCGTTTCGATGTTGAAAGTCATACTAAAATACAGTAAAAGATGCTTAGAGCATGCACTGCAGTAAAACATTACCCTCGTATTGGACGACATAGAAGTCTTCGTACACTAAGTAATTAATTTCCATCGATTCTGGCGACGTAGAACAAATGCATAACATCCATTAAATAATTTATTATTATTATTATTATTATTATTATTATTATTATTATTATTATTATTATTATTATTATTATTATTATTTTTATTATTAAATAATATCGAGCCGTCTAAAAGAAGAGAGCAGAAGTTTTTATTATTTCTGTCATTCTCTCTGCGGTTCGAGAAAATTAAGATACTGAATACTACCAACACCTACTATATGTTACTGATACTGGTTCTCCTTCTCGACTATATTCTGGTCTTGTCTTCAGTACGTCTAATTTCCTAACGCTCTTGGCCGTAGCAACTAAGTAGAAACCTTCTCCTGCGATGTTAATAAGCGATACTAGCGATCTCCAAGGAAAACGAAGTCAGCGCTTGGTGAACCTATACTACTAACTAAAGTCTGGGGAAATGAGGCTAACAAAAATCATTGATTCTTTATAAATAAATTGTTCAGAAGTGTTTTAAACGATTTTAACAGTAGCTTAATTCCAAAACTGCTACTACTAGAGAAATTCCGAAATTTATCACAGAGCCAGTGCTACAATCTCCTGATTACTAATCATCAGGCAAGATACCGAGATGATACAACTTGGTCGCTGCAGTAAAAGTGGTAGCTATTCCCATGACCAGGTTGTATCATTCTGTTACCTGATGTTTAGTAATCAGAGAGATATCAGAAGTTTGTGCGACTGGTCCACAGATATTCCATTCAGTAAGTTCAGTCAGTGAATACCAAATTTTGTCGCAGATTTATATTTGTTCTTCGCCAAAATATGCATTTCTGAGAAAATTACATTGTATTAATTATGCAGAACAATAAATCAGTTATGACATGAATTTTCAACAGGATATACTAATTAATGCCCCTCATTCAAATCTAATCTCAAAACTAACAATATTAATTTAGCAATGACTACAGGATAGTAGCGTTATTTCAACTACATTTGAATTTATTTTAAGGTTTTGAAACACCCCAGACTCAGAGGATAGAAATAAGGGAAATGAGTCAATAGGGCCATAAAAATTTCCCTTGTGACACCGAGGAAGATTCTTGGTAATCTCCTCAGTTGAAATATTTATCCACGAGGGATCAATCACACCATCTTAAGCTGATGTTCTACTGCTGAGCTTTGGCCATTCGGTGTTTGTGTATTTGAATTCACGTCAAATTCATAAAACTAGTAAAGGTAAAGAAACAAACGAAAGAAAAAGGCCACGTATACTTCTTTTGCTGTAAGGAGTCCCGATTGAAATGTTTGTTCTAACACTGTTTGATATTAGGGAAAGGAAAACACATTTCCTCTTTTTGCTTCAAAGAGTGCTCATTTCTTCATTTTAATAAAGTAAAGGCACATACATTATTCAGTTTTAGAATCAAGGGTAAAAGTAACCAAAAATAATTGAACTACGAACAGATTAAAACACGATGCTGCAACTGGGGCAGTTGCCCCGAGTGCCAGCAAACTAATATGTGTGTTTATTGATGTAAATGTAGATGAAAGGGATACTAATCGCAAAATTTGCCCTGGGCACCAAATGTCTAGTTTCGTCACTGATAAGGCTACCATATTTTTACAGCGTGAAATCGGGACATTTTTCTGAAATATTAAGAATACATGATAATTATTGGCAGTTTACTTTAAAGTGAAACTTAAGCTTCAAGAGCAAGGCTTTAATTAAAAGTGCGCTGAAATGGCAAATCAGTGTCCTGTTAGAGTTCAGTTCCTGTTTCTGTGCGACGTTAGTCTTGTAAGCACTTTCTCCTTTATTATTATTATTATTATTATTATTATTATTATTATTATTATTATTATTATTATTATTATTATTATTATTATTATTATTTTAGTAGTAGTAGTAGTAGTAGTAGTAGTAGTAGTAGTAGTAGTAGTAGTAGTAGTAGTAGTAGTAGTAGTAGTATTAGTATTATTATTATTATGAATACAGTTTGTCTACCAAACAACTATTTATATTATTATGCTGTATTAAACCAAATCTGGAACTTGTGATATTTATTTACTTCGATCATTCCATCAGGCAAATAAGTGAGATCTGTACGAGAGGGAATGTTTTCGGGCTGTTAAAATTTGAGATGACTGCTGCCATGCTGTAACTTTAAGCTTCGCCTTATCTCAAGTAGATGCAGACATGTTGGAATGTTTGATTATTTTACATTCACTAGTTCAAACGCTGTTGAAGATGAGGTCTGGAGAATATGACTCTCAACAAACAACATTCGAACAAATTTATCAAGAATATTTGTGGATATGCAGAGAAAATGGTCTTGAAATTCCAGAGCCGGAAACAGATAGGCTATAGGGGTTCCTCCTGGAAACGAACTAGACATTCGCCATCGAAATATCACAAATTCATTTTGGATGAATCTCTTCCTTCATTGGAGGCAGAAAACGAATTTTCTAAAGATAATATACTAAGAGACATTTTTCTGCCTACTATTGATAAGGCAATCACTGAGACGGAAAAACGCTTTTGATAATGTAGCAAAATCATTAGATCAATCACCACTCTACATCCAAAAGGTGAAAACTTTCTAAATTACAACATTGTGGAGCATATGGCCCAGCATTATGGAAGTGATCTGGAAATATTCAAATGTGAGTGAACTCAAAATCCTCCCAAACACAATTAAGTTGTATGAAGACGAGAGAAAACCAAAGTTAATTTCTTGATGAATTTCGTTTATCTTTATCTATTGATGAATTTTTATGGTCTGCTGGAATACGCTATAAGGAAAATCAAAGATAGCAACCAGGGCCTAGAGTTGAACGGCATTCACCAGGTTATGGCATATGCTGATGATGTAAATTTAATAGGGAATGATAGGAGAACAGTAGAAATAAATGCAGAGATCTTATTAAACGCTTGCAGGGACATGGGTTTAGAAGTAAATGCAGAGAAAACTAAATACATGGAAGTGCGTCGGGACCGTAATACTGCAAATTGTGGAGGCGTTAAAGTATTAAATAATACTTTTGATAAAGTGGATACTTTCAAATATCTAGGATCAATATTAACAGACGAAAATCATATTCACGAAGAAATTAAATGTCGACTAAAAGCAGGGAATTCGTGTTACTATTCGGTTCAAAATCTCTTGTCGTCGCGAATTCTGTCGAGGAATTTGAAGCTTAAAATACATGAAACGATAATCATGCCTGTTGTTCTGTATGGTTGCGAAACATGGTCGCTTACTCTGAGGGAAGAACATAGACTGAAAGTATTTGAGAACAGGATCCTGAGAAGAATATTCGGACCCAAGAGGAACGAGAATGGGGAATGGCGGAAGCTTCATAACGAGGAACTACATAGTTTATACGGTTTACCCAACATTGTTAGGGTCGTCAAGTCTAGGAGGCTTAGGTGGGCAGGTCATGTAGCTAGAATGGAAGAAAGTAGAAACGCTTTCAAAGTCTTGACTGGTAGACCCATAGGAAAACGACCATTAGGAAGACCTAGGTGCAGATGGGAGGATAATATTAAGATGGATCTCGCAGAGATAGGAATACAAAGTAGAAACTGGATGCAATTAGCTAAGGATAGAAGTCAGTGGAGAGCTTTTGTGAACGCGGCACTGAACCTCCGGGTTCTATAGGCCATAGAGTTAGAGTTCTTTGAGTATTAGTTATTTCGTTTATCTTTGCGTCTGCAAAAACGCATTCCTAGAAAACTACAAGCTAGATATCATCCCTGTCACTATATCAGTTTCTTATGCTATATGTGAAAGGCCATACTCATCTTTGAAAACATTAAAGACATATAGGCAATTCAATGACTGATGATAGGTTGAAAAACTTAGGATTACTTTATATTGAAGAAAATTGCTAAATCGTTAGATCTCGAAGAAGTTGTTGAAAAGTTTGCTGCTGCCCACAAGAATAGAAAGATTCTCTTTTAAGTAGAGGCATGAACCTATAGTAAGTTATTTTCTTGACCTGTAAAAGTGTATTTCTCTGCTTCCACTTAAATCAACCAGCCACACATATTTTAAAGGCAGCGTTTAAATAACTACTTATATTAGAAATCAATTTTATTAAGTTGTTTGAAATAGTAAATTCTTACATTTTCACCGTAAAAGGATAAAATCATAAACAACAAAGATGAAAACATTCACCACCTCGAACACACACACATATATATATATATATATATATATATATATATATATATATATATATATATATATATATATATATATATATATGTGTGTGTGTGTGTGTGTGTGTGTGTGTATGTGTATGTATGTATGTATTTATGTAAATAAAATATTTCATTCATTGGAGATGGCCCCCTCAAAATTTTCTTGGGCCCTTCGTTGGCCCCCCCCTGAAAAAATTCTAGCTACGCTACTGCTCTGATGTGTGGGCTTCCTGGTTCAATCCCCGGCCAAGTAAGTTTGTGACGGACAACATCGTGTAAGTGGGTTTTCTCGGGTTTCCTCACACATTCTCATTTCACCAATTCTTCCATCATCGTTCAGTTGCTTTAATATTTCGTCGCCCTTAGTCAAAAGAGCATAGTCGTGGGACGTTAAACAAAGATTTCATTTCATTTTTTTCGTATATTTGTCTGGTTCTTTGCTAGTATTACTCTATGTAGTTTTCAATTTTATTATTTTCCATAGAAATAATTTCTTAATTTTTGAATTTGTCTGTAATGTAAATTTCGGACGTTGATTAGTCTTTGCCTTCCTTTGTTTCTTGATAATGACACTCTTTCTTTAGCAGACCTTAGGCGTAGTATTCTATTTGCTGTCCATATTGTTCCGGTTTTCCTTTCCAGTTCTGCCAATTTGCTTTCTATCCATTTTGTTATTTCAAATGAATATGTTAGAGCCGGCGCTACAAATTTGTTATTATTATTATTATTAGGTTAAAATATTTCTTAATTAAGAGTTATAATTTGTTTACATTTATTTATTTAATTATTTAGTTTACTTTGCATGCTAACTAGGTGGTTACCCAAATGTTAATGCTCAAACAATAATATGATTAGTGTCTTGTCTTAATAATAACCAACACAGCATGTTTACGTTTAACATAATCACAACCCATTCTCAAGTAATTAAATTGAAACATTAAATCGTTTCAATATTATTCTGTAAATAAAACATAAATAGTAATCGTCAACTTTAAATATGGTTACGATAATGTCCTATTTTGAAGTTATCAAATTGAAGTAACGTAGTTTTAAGTAGTAATTAAGTCATCATAATAGTTTTAAATCTGCAAATCGGGTGTATTTTAACGGCATCTATTGTCGGCAATCAAACAGTACACGTTGCGGAACTGCAAGTGTTAGCCTATATGAATAAGCGTATTCACAAACTGAGATTTTTCCTTTTATAATAAGGATTATTATTATCATTATTATTAATGGCTTAAGCAGAATACCGTCAGTTGAATTTAGGCGGTCAATGTAATTTTCGTTTAGGACAAGCATGATTTTTGTTTGTACAGAGTGGTTGTAAAGTCAGTACCTATTTGTAACAATGAATATTTCAAAAAGTAAACAACCTATCACAGTTTTATTTCGATTAAATACATTATTAGGTTGTTCCAATTGGTTACTAAGTTACCTTTCAAGTATGAAAAAACATTTTCCACACACTTCTGGAATCTTTTAGGAACAAAATCCACACTCTTCTTAGCATCTGATCTGGAACATTTGCAAATACTTTACGAATATGTTCTTCAAGATTGTTAATATCCCTTAGTTTTAACTTGTACACTTGTTCCTTAGCCCAACCACAAAGGGAGAAATCACCTGGGGTTAGATCGGGACTACGTGCAGGCCATTCCACCTCTGTACTTGCACCACCGACCTCCAAACTTCATACAGGATGGCAATCTTAGCTCTGTCTTCTACACTGTATACACAAGCCATTTTGCGGTTTTCACTGGACCAACTTCTGAAATCATGAATGGTAAACCCCACATTAGGAAAGAGCATTACACGCCAGCAAGAGCTAATGCTAGTTTCTAGGATAAACTAAATTAAAAATAGGTATTGAATTTACAACCACCCTGTATATATTCATATACAAAGTAGTAAATGTTTATTTTTCCTTATCTTGCTCAAGGAGAGTGTTAAACTCCAAAACCCCGTTGCGTACGCCAATAAAGTCAAGGATTGCTGAATCTGATCTGTATTTGGATAGGTAACTACCAGGGAAAAGCAAATGGTGTTGGCAGTGTAGTATTCACCTACGGTAGTGAAGACAATTTGAGAGTTACCTGAATGAGAGAAGTATCATTCTTTAGACGAGAAATCTAGCAGGAACTGCTATGGAACCGCATATTCTCTCCAATACCGACTGGTAGGCTTAAGCCCTTCAGGACTTTGAGACAGGAAATTTATTACGATCCTGCACTTTAAAACGAGTATTTCCATTTTTGCTTTTCTTTGGTTGCAAATTTTACCTTAAAAGGGACCTAGTATTTTTTTTTTTTTTTTTTTTTTTTTTTTTTTTTTTTTTTTTTACGAAATGAGCTGAATCTACGTTTTAGGCTTTTGAGTACGAGTCAGCGATTTAGCTACGTCTAAACATCAAGGACAGTCATTTAGAAACCTAACGATTTTCGTGAAACTGGATGAAATGTTTTCAGGTGCAAGAAGCGATTTATCTAGGTCTAGACTTTAGAAAGTTATTTAAGAACCCAATGATTTCCATTGAATTGAATGATATTATCGCTTTCGCATGAGAGACGTGATTTAGCAAGCTCTTTAATTTTGAGGAAAGTAATTTAGCAGCCGAATGATTTCCATGAATTTTGACGAAACTACCATTTTCGGGTGTTAGATACGATGCACCTAGGTGCAGACTTTGAGGAAAACCATTTATGAGCCTACACTGAGAAAAAAAATGTAGGTGGTGTAGGGCCTACTTAAAAAGGTAGGTTGCATGTGTAATTCCTGTAGTTTTTGGACTTAACGTACAGCAGACGTATAACTGAAAACGCATGTTTTATAATACTTTCCGTAGAAATGTTCCATCTATACATACTTTCCGTATGAAACAACACAGGCAGTCAGGATCTCACATACAAATGGACGTATATAACATATAACTGAGGAATGTAACGTAAGTACATGCATGTGATATACAGAAAACTGTTAGATGTCAGACATCCTGCAACGGCATGATGTAACATCTAAGGGCGTGCCTATGTAGCATATCGATAACGTATGCTCCGTAGTGATTTCCGTAGTAAGCAAAAGGATTCCGTATATTTGTACAATATACCGCTGTTCGGAGAACGGATTTTTCTCAATGTAACCATTTTTAAAGAATTGGATTAAGCGGGCGTTTATGATTGCGAAAACCTATTTAGTCAGTTTTAAACTTTAAGGAAAGTCATTTAGGGAGTGAGGATTTCCATGAAATTGGATAAAACTAAAGTTTGCGAGTACTAGGAACGATTTGGCTATGTTTTAACTGCGAAAAAGAAAAAGTTTAGAGGAAATTCACCTCGAAAACGTAATAAAATAAACTATTTGTTTCATTTTACTCAGTAAAGTTCGGTTTAATAGGCATTTATTGTAGTAATGCTCTATGTTTCCGTGCATCCGAGTGGCTAATGCTCGTGCCTCTTATGTGCGTGGTTCAGGAAAGCAGGGGTACACCTATGAGTGAGTTTACCGGGTCCGAACCCCCCCCCCAAAAAAAAACCTTCCAAATTCAACATACATTTGAACACTTTCTCAATAAAATTATATTTGTTTAACAGAGAAATTATCGAGGTAGCATGAAAATTTGATCTTATACTTCATTTGTACTCTTTCTCTCATAAGAACAATCTAGTCTAGTGGCGTATTTAGGGAGGGGGCTTCCGGGCTTAGGCCCAGCTCCCGAAATTTTACTTACTATAGTAAAATAAATGAAATATCTTGCAGAATTTTCACATTTCCAGGCAAAGCCCCCCCACCCGAAAGTTAGCAAAGCCTCCGAAACAAAATCGTAAATACGCCACTGATCTAGTCTATCATTTTTTTTTTCTGAAAATATAGGTGGAAATATTTTACAATTACTTTTAGTCTGTTCGGGTCCGTTCAATACTTCAAAGATGTAGTGACTTGTAATTAGTATTGGACACTCCTCCTCCTCAAAGCTTGGACCAATTGCAACAAAAATTTCTGGGTGCGCGCCTGCAGGAAAATCATTATTATTATGATTATTGTTATGAAATATTATTTCTTAAAGTGGTAGTACGTATGTTAAATCTTCATATTTGGTTGTAAACTGTATGACATTTACTTCTCTTTAAGTCGTATTAGTTTAAAACGAGAGTTTAGTACCTCAAATTTATACACCTTGGTTTCAGATACAATTACGAGATTAAAATTAGACGCACCTACAAAGATTATAGTAAAACTTACAATAATGAATCATATTCGATTAGAATATTCAAGTCGCTGCAATCCAAGTAGTAAGATTGCTTTACAATGGTTACAAATAAATGTGAGGGATTTATTTATAATCTTTTATCTATCAAAGTTTTTGACCAAACTTCAGTTCATTTAGGCATAAATATCATAATAATGCATATGTAAATTGAATATATCGTTCATAATTTATAAAATAGGCAACGAAAGGGTATAGCATATGTTTCACTTAAGTTAGAATAAACAGAATGTTAGATTCATTTCTATTTAAGAAAGATAAAGGCTCTTAAATCTGCAATCCTTCCACGATGATACAAAAACATCCCTTCTTCATTTCTTTAAGTCCACTCGAATGTGACGTTGGACTGGAAGCCCTTTGAGTGCATGAGACTAGCAGGGAGTATCGTGTTACGCTCTGCTAGTCTGCATCTGTCAGGGCGGAAGTGATGCTGGCGTGGATATGGGGGAATTTCACGATTGGAACTTTAAATTGGGGTGGAGGGTGTGGGGGGAGAAGCGTTAATAAAAAGCGTGTCGTTATACGAGAGGATGATGGTGAACTTGGATATCCTCACAAAGACACTATTCATGCATCAACAATTTTGTGATCAAACAGAGGAAACGAGTTTTTTTCTGTTCTTTTTTTTTAAAAAAAAAAGAAATATGTAGACACTAAACATAATATATTTATTAGAAATATATGACTGGACCGAAAAGAGCATAAGGATTCAATATGTTTTGTTTTACGAGCATTAGTTACTTGTTAATGATCTGCTTTCTTCACTCTTGTCAGGACCGACCCTAGGCAATTTGCCGGCCCGTGCAATGACGTCGTTTGCCGCCCCCTTTCTCCAGAAAGAACAAATCTTAAAAGCCACGATTTCAACTATGCTACCCCATCATGAACAAAGAAGGGGAGGGAAAGGGCATTCGTACTCACAAGTGACACTTCCCAAGTGTAATGCTCCGATTTTGATAAAATTTGGCAGGTAGATACTACACATGAAATAAACGAATACATGTTTTTTTTTATTTTATTGTGAAAAAACGAATTTAGGGGGCAAAAGACCCCACCCAAAATTTTGAAAGTTGACGCCCGAAAGGCAAAAACAAGTGGCTCGAAGTGAACGAAATTGTACACAGATATTGTAGACGTAAAATAAGGGAATGCGTGTTTCGTATTTTCCTGGAAAAAACGGTTAGGTGGTATAACAAAATACTTTGGCTTGTGTAATATTTACCTGTACCTTGGGCAGAAAGTACTCATACATATGCACTATACTTAGTAAAACGTTAATTTCATATTAACGTAAGAAGAATGTTTTTAATATATGCATGAGATTATTATGGGATAGTTGTTGATATGGACATGTTTTATGGTTACCTAGTCAGTGAATTTGTGTACTTAACAGTTTTAAGAAAAGGATATTTAAGTTATATCAAATAATAAATCAGTTTAACACTGTTTATAGACATTGTCATTTTTATTAAAAAGGTGAGATTAATGGTATTAAAATATCGAAGCTAATATTTTTATGCCAAAGAATTACTACCACTTCGGATTTTTATCTCAGCAAACGAACCAGGTTTACGACTATCTTATTGATAAGTCGTTATAAAAATTTGGTTTACCTCACCCGGGACTTTGTAAATTCAGTTCCCGAAGAAGAAGAGTAAGGTTGAATTTACTTTTATATTACAGTTAATGAATACGAACTTAACCATATTGCGAAGTGGTAAAGTAATCATAAGAAAAATGGACAACGAAACAATGCAGCAGGAATCAAATACTAGTGACCAAGGTGAAACTAGTGTAACGCCCGGTTTGTCATCAGAGGATCGACTCTTGTTAGCTGTACAGCGACAATTAATGCAGATGTCCACCGAGATAAAGAAGCAAAATGAAGAATTAAAGCAGACCATGGAACAGAAATTCAACGAATCTAACAAGACCATGGAACAGAAGATAGAACTGAAGTTTGA
This sequence comes from Thermobia domestica, assembly GCF_964235325.1. Classification (NCBI taxonomy): domain Eukaryota; kingdom Metazoa; phylum Arthropoda; class Insecta; order Zygentoma; family Lepismatidae; genus Thermobia; species Thermobia domestica. Next base: position 57,122,388 of record NC_137456.1, on the reverse strand, counting down.
CGAAATGGAACAGAAATTCAACGAATCTAACAAGACCATGGAACAGAAGATAGAACTGAAGTTTGACGAAATGGAACAGAAGTTCGACCAAGCTAATAAGCAATATGAAGAATTAAGTAGACGGATAGAACAGAAATCAGATGAAACAAAACAGACAATTGTCCAGGTGGTGAACGACATATCCTCACAGTTCGAGGAAAAGTTAAAAAGGATATCCGATGATTGTCAAGAAAAGCACAATCACCAAAATCAAGAAATCTGTGCTGTAAAAAAAGATTTAGAAGTAATAGAATCTTCCATTAAACAGCAAAAGATCCAGGTCAGCAACAACTCTAATAACATACGTGTAAATACACAGTTGTTAGCTACTATTCAAGAAGAGATTAGAACGTTACAGGCGAAAGACAACATTTACCGTAATAACTTGGGTAGTGATCGCTTTGAATTTCCCCACTCACCAGAGATGAACTCGCCTTCGCCGGGGTCTGATGAAGACATTATACTAGAAGAAAGTTGTCCGAAGAGTACTGATGAGCGAAACATAGATGGTGTGACGACACAGCATGCCACGGATAGGAACTATCACTCAACAAGAACAAGGAATGAGAAAAAGAAGGTCAAATTAAGTGTTAAAATGAGTGAAATTCGAGCTATGAGCAAATTCAGTGGTAAGTGTAATGAGAATGCTACTTCTTTCTTAGAGAAATTCCAAGACGAATGCAATATAATGTCTATCGATCGATCACAATATATGAAATTAATACCCCATGTATTACTCCCACCTTGTTCCTTATGGTTTAAGGCAATACGTGATCACATTAGTACATATGAGGAATTCAAAGCGGCCTTAATCGCAAATTATGAAAATGACTTTTTGCTGGCAAATAGAGATGCCACCCTTAGAAATCAACACTTCAATCCTCGATTGCACAAATCTGTTGTAGAATTTGTTGTAAATGTCTACAACGAATTAAAGGTCGTTAATCCTTTGCAATCGGAATCGAGAATAATAGCATCGATTCGAAATTTGCTTCCATTTAAATTGCAACAGATCTTATTTTCCACACAGTGTATGAGTTTCAGCCATTTATTGATGCTTGTCCAATGCTACGAAACTCAATACCATGCCATGAATCCACAATCAGGAATAGGTAAAACTAAGAATAATTCAGATCATTTGGTGCCTGTTCGGAATTTAAATATTCGGAGTGTGAATAATACAGAACCTAACCTAAGCCGAGTATACTCTAGCAATCAAAATGCGCAAAATAGACAAGGTTATGTAGAGAATCCGCCTAACCTAATTAATCATAGCAATTCATATGTTAGACCATATAGTCAAAATAGATTTAAAAATCGACGTAATGTATGGCGAAATTCCAGAAATACAGCGAACTACGCGGATAGACGTAATGGAAGGACAAGAGATGGCACTTCGCATCAAGATCCAGGCATTGAAGTAATTTCTGTACAGAACAATAATACGGGACATAATCACGATTGTGCTGTACAGTGTACCTTATTGGAACCATACACGAGTATGAATTTAAACTAATCGCGGCTGATGTGGTAGGGGTTAAATCCATGTCAGCTGTAGATTCTCATGAACATTTATCTAAAAATTTAAACGATAATTCTTACGAACATTTATCTTCCAATTTACATGTTCATGCTAATTATGAAAATGATTTTTCACATGACGTCACTGTAAATAATTATTCTGAAATAGCAATTAATAGGTGTCAGTACCAATTTATACCGGTTGTAAATCGTTGTTGGTTTGAAGATGATACTGTCAATGATGGTTTTAATATTGAAGAAAATTTTGTATTTTTAAAGTCATATAGTACAGCTAAAATACCTATTAAAGTCAATGGGTTAAGTACCGAAGCTCTACTTGATACAGGAGCAAATGCCTCTCTATTATCGTATTCATTGTGGAAAGCAATTACTAGTAATTATTCGAATCCTAAGTTACAAAAGGCTGAGAATCTTATTATAGTTGATTTTACCGGTAAACATAAAAAGAGAGTAGCAGGAATTACTCGTGTGACAATATCTATTCAAGATTTTGAAATATCAATCCCTATTCTGGTAATAAAGGATCTTAACGAGAAATTAATTATGGGCTTAGATTTATTATCCCAATTACGTGTCATGCTTGATTTTAAAAACCAAACGTTGACGATACCGGGTATACCGCAGGAAATTGTTCAGAAACTGCTTCCTAAATTAGATAATCTTGCTTGCCAATATAATGATATGTCTTCTGTAGTGAATAATGTTTCTATTAGTGCAAAAAGTGATAAATTAAATGATCAACGATTGGAAAAGACACAAAATTTGATGAATGTAAAGGATGACGTATTATTTTCTGAACATGTTAAATCACTTGAAAGCAGCCTTGATTTTGCTGATAATACAGTAATAGCCGACTTTAAAAACATCTTATATAAACATAGAAATGTCTTTTCAGAACGTCCTGGACGTTGCAAGGATTTTGTTTATTCTTTTAAAGTTAAAACAGACAAACCCATAGTAACCAAGCCCTATATAATTCCATATAGGTACAGGGAGAATGTACGGCAGCAAATTGCAAATATGTTAAGAGATGGGATCATTAGGCCTTCAAGAAGCGTCCACCTTAATCCATTACATGTTGTTCCTAAGAAAAATGGTTCTCTACGTGTGGTATTAGATTTGAGACGCACTAACAGTCACATTGATCTGGAACAAGTGAGGTATCCTCCAGTAGAAGAAATACTAGCTTCTTTACAAGGGAACACTGTATTCGGAAATCTAGATCTAGTGATGGCGTATAATCAGGTCGAGTTACATGAAGATTCAAAACCATACACAGCATTTAGTTTTGAAGGTCACTTGTACGAATACAATCGTGTAGTCTTTGGGCTTATCAATGGTAGTGCAGCATTAGCATCCTGCTTGAACAAAGTTCTAGGTCAAGACTTACGTAGCAACGTGATAACGTATGCTGATGACATCTTAATCATGGGGAAAAATCCACATGAATACCTGAAGTACTTAGATATAGTTTTAGACAGATTGGAAAGTTCAGGCCTTACTATCAATCTACAGAAATCCAAATTTCTGCAGAATTCTATAGAATTTCTTGGGTATCAAATTGATGCCTCTGGTTTACAATTCAGTCAATCTAAAGTTCAAGCCATAGAAGATCTACCTGCGCCAGTAAATGTGAAACAGACACGACAAATATTAGGACTCTTTAATTGGTTTCGCAAAGCCATCCCGCGATTCGCTGAGATAGCCCAGCCTTTATTTATGATCATAAAGAAAGGAGTACCATGGCAATGGGGTCCGATTCAGGAACACAGTTTTAATAAGTTGAAGGAGTGCGTAAAACATCCATTTGAATCACCCCAGATATGACGTTCCTTTCTATGTACAGTGTGACGGTTCTCAACTTGGAATCTCTGCAGTACTCTGGCAACCTAACCCAACTATTCAGGAACCAGCTGTTATACATTGCGCTAGCCGTACTCTAAAGAAAGCTGAAAAGGGATACACCACGACAGAAATGGAACTTTTGGCTATACGTTTTGCAATACAAAAATTCGCTCCATATCTTAGCGGATGTCATTTTATAGTACTTACCGACCATAATTCATTGCGATATCTTAATAGCGTACAAGGATATAACAACAGATTACTTCGCTGGTCGTTAGATCTTCAAGCTTATGATTTCGAAGTACAACACATTAAAGGGGTAGATAATGGGCCCGTAGATACCTTATCACGTCTGTTCCCTGGAGAAGAGCAACATATTTTGTCCATTAACGAATTTAAGATCTTACAGGATGAAATAGCTACCATTTCAATAGAAGATTTGAGAGAACATCAAATGAAGTATCATGAATATAAACAAATCATGGAACATTTATCTTCATGTGACGAGGGATGTAGTTGTCCCAAACACTGGAATTCCAGATTTAAATTAAACAACGGGATTTTACTTATTAAAGATTTCAAATTCAAATCTAGGAATAAAATTTGCATTCCACCTACATTAACAGCACGCATACTAAAGGCCTACCATGATGATTTCGGACATTTTGGGTATGTGAAGGTATGTGCCTTAGTTAATAAATCTTTTTACTGGAAGGGAATGAGAGCTCAGGTCAAAAATTATATCAATGACTGCATTGAGTGTATGCAAATTAAGCATAATTATCAGGCTATACAAAAACCAATGCTCTCAATAACACCTGAGAGACCACATTCATTTCTATCGATTGATTTATATGGACCGTTACCCAGAGCAGCTACTGGAGAAGTTTATTTGTTAACAACTATGGATATCTTTTCACGATATGTGGTAGCCTATCCCTTGCGTAAAGCAACCTCCGCTGCTATCGTGAATAAAATTCTGAATGTATATATTCCACATTGTGGCCCTATAGAGCATATATTATGCGATAACGGTTCACAATTCAAAAGTGATGTGTTTCTCAAAGCCATGAACAAGGCCAACATTAAAATTCATTTTGTGACTCCGTACCATCCAAGTAGCTCCGTGGTAGAAAATGTACATCGCAATTTTGGTATGTTGTTTCGGCACTTTTGTAAGGATAAACATACTGAATGGATTAAGCATGTCAACCAAATTACGTACCTTTTGAACCATTCTATATCAGACACTTTAGGTGTGTCTCCTGCTAATGTTCATAATGGCTCTGATTTGATTTTCCCTGTGGAACAACATTTTGATGTCAAATTGGAAGATTCGACAATTATAGATTCATCCAATCTAGTGAATATGGTAAAGATCCGAAGACATAACAAGTTTTTGAAACGTAATTCGCAAGTAGAGTCTTTGCAGGAAGGAAAATATCGGATCAAGGTCAATGACTTAGTTTTTGTTAAACAACATCCGCAAAGTAATATGTTGCTAAAGAAGATTTACAAATTTTGTGACATTTTCTCAGGTCCTTATTTATGTTTTAAGGAAATAAATCCTAAAGTTTTCGAATTGTTGAACGCTAAAACGGGGATGTCAATTGGACTTCGCAATATAGATGAGTTAAAGGTTTGGAAACCTACTCCGTATACAAAGGAAAAATGGATGCATCTAGTGAAAGAATTAGTAGCACCTGACATTCTTGCTCAAATAAATAGGAATGAAAAATAATAATAATAATAATAAAAATGTATTTATATAATAACAAAAGGGTGTCTTTTGTTTCTGTAAAAATATAGATTTATTTACTTACATATGCTTATTCAAACGTAGATTGTGTTTGATTTTTGATCTTTGTTCAATTATGTTTTCTTCGATTTTTATTCATCAACGATAAGTTTACAATGACTTGAATTCTTTCTTATTAACGTGAAGGATTATAATTTAATTCATGATTAATCAAGCACAAAAATTGTTTTCATTATATTAATTTGTGTTAAAACTTTATTGTTAAAAATAGGTATTGATGAAGTGTAAGATTTGTTTAATGTATATGTGAAATGTAATGAGTAGATATACAAGGTGCGATTAAAATATGTTGGACACAAGCTATGTAAGAACATTAATGTAAACGGACCAGTGGTTCTTGAAGATAAAAGCCAAGCCTACTCATGACTTTTATATTCAGTCCCTTTGTCGAGCGACATTTTTATATAACAAAATACTTTGGCTTGTGTAATATTTACCTGTACCTTGGGCAGAAAGTACTCATACATATGCACTATACTTAGTAAAACGTTAATTTCATATTAACGTAAGAAGAATGTTTTTAATATATGCATGAGATTATTATGGGATAGTTGTTGATATGGACATGTTTTATGGTTACCTAGTCAGTGAATTTGTGTACTTAACAGTTTTAAGAAAAGGATATTTAAGTTATATCAAATAATAAACCAGTTTAATACTGTTTATAGACATTGTCATTTTTATTAAAAAGGTGAGATTAATGGTATTAAAATATCGAAGCTAATATTTTTATGCCAAAGAATTACTACCACTTCGGATTTTTATCTCAGCAAACGAACCAGGTTTACGACTATCTTATTGATAAGTCGTTATAGTGGGGCACGGATCCCTGCAAAACTTTGATAACGAAATATCAAAAATGCTAATAACAGTATGTCAGATGTGTGTAAAGGACATGAAGAATTGCAACGAAACTTTGTGTAGGGACAATACGCCAAAAATAAACGAATGCGTTTTTTTCTGCGGGAAAACGGTTTTAGGGGGCAAAAGCCCCTATCCAAAATTTTGGAATTTGACGCCCGAAAGGCAAGAAGTGGACCGAAGTGAACGAAATTGTGCACAAATATTGTAGACACAAAATGAGGGAGTACGGGTTTCGTATTTTCCTGAAAAAGAAAAAAGAGCGTTTGCATGGGGCACAGATCTCTCCAAAACTTGATCATGAAATATCAAAGTGTTAATAACAGTGTGTCAGAAGTGCTTAAAGGACATGAAGAATTGGAACGAAATTTTGGGTAGTGACAATAGGCAAGAAATAAACGAATGCGTTTTTTTTTATTTTCTGCGGAAAAACGGTTTCAGTGAACAAAAGCCTTTATCCAAAATTTTGGAACTTAACGCCCGAAAGGCAAGAAGAAGTGGACCGAAGTGAACGAAATTATACACAAATATTGCAAACACAAAATGAGGGAATACGGGTTTCGTATTTTCCTGAAAAAAAAAAAAAAACGTTTGCGTGGGGCACAGACCCCTGCAAAACTTTGATCATCAAATATTAAAAGTGCTAATAACAGTATGTCAGAAATGCTTAAAGGACATGTAGAATTGGAACGAAACTTTGGGGAGTGACAATAGGCAAGAAATAAACGAATACGGTTTTTTTTATTTTCTGCGGGAAAGCGGTTTTAGGGGGAAAAGCCCCCTTCCAAAAATTTTGAAATTTGACTTCGGAAAGGAGTGAAGAGAAGTGGGCTGAAGTGAATGAAATTGTGCACAGTATTGTACACATAAAATGAGGGAATACGGGTTTCGTATTTTCCTGGAAAAAAGCGGTTGGGTGGGGGCATGGACCTTTTAAACCGTTGATTACGAAGTATCAAAAGTGCAAATAAGTATACGTGAGAAATTCCTAAACAAGATAGAGAATTGCAACGAAACTTCGTATAGGGACAATTTGCAAAACAATAAACGAAACGTGTTTTAATTTGTGCGGAAAAACAGTGTTGGGGCCTAGGCTCCCTCAAAAAAAAAAAAAGTAAATATTACCGTAATAGCGCAGGAAGGAAGTGGACCGAAGCAAATGAAAGTCAAGTTTGAAGTTCATGATGGATGTGTACAGGGATTCATTTCCTTTATACCTTGATGCTCGCTTTTTAAAATTTGTTGGCTTGGGTACATAGGACCATTCCTTAAATATGGGAATTATCAAATAACAAAATTCGGGAAACTTTCTCTAGGACCCTTTGTAAATGTTGGTGTCCCTCTTATGGCCAAATATTCAAATGTCGAAGTTATTGACCTATTTTATCTTCTTTAATACGGCTTTATTATTGAATGAGTACAGGAATTATTACTTTTTTTTTTCATAAGACACAAGTATATTTGTGCACCAATCTTAAATTTTGGGAGGGGTACATTTCTTATTGTCAAACCAATAATTGGAAATTGTTTTTAGAATATGGATATAAAAATTGAGTGGTATCCCATTTTTGGGGTAAATAATTAGTATGGTCTCGTGGTCAGTTATTGACCTATGATGGGATTATGGGTCCAGAACATTGATACATTAATATGTTCCTATTAAACTTTGTAGGATAATTTGAGAATTGTCAAAATGAAATTACGTCATTGGTTTTGATTATTCCCGCCTATGGGCCAAAATATAAACGTAAGCAATACAATATACCACGTGTTCGGTTTATGACCTTGATGAGGTAGTGTACAGGGATTCATTTCCTTTTCAAAATTCGTGGAAGTTATCAAATAACACATTTCTAAACAACAGTTGGTTCTACTTATTTCTTTCTAAGGTGAATAATTACCGAAGGTTATTAACCTCATTGAGACCTAACTACAGCATATAATTATATGGTACATTCTAAGACTTAGGTATATCGAGAGAGGTACGTAGGACCATTCTTTAAATTTGGGAATTGTGATAAACAAAATTTAATATGAGTCGCGAAGTTTGAATGTTCAATACCTGGTTAATATGAAACAATACTTTGAACTTTAGTTACAGCTCTTAGTCTAAGATCATTGGTGGTGGTTGATTTTTTACCTTGAGCCTTAGAAATCTGATAGGTAACCTTATTGAATCTTAGAGTTGTAGTTATGACTCATAGTCTAAAGGCAATATGTATCTGATATGATGCAACAGTTTGAAATTTAGTCACAAGGTGATGTAATCTGATTGGTTAATCACTGGCAAAGTTATTTCTGATGCAATTTGATTGGTTGATCACTATCTTTCATGTAATCTGATTGGTTGATTTTTACCTTGAGCTTTAGAAATATGATAGGTAACCATACTGAATCTTAGAGTTGTATTTATGACTCATAGTCTAAAGGCAATACAGGATACCTGATATGCTACAATACCTTGAAAATTAGTCACAACTCCCTGTCTAAGGTGATGTAATCTGATCACTGGCAAAGTTATTATTGATGCAATTTGATTGGCTGATCACTATCTTTCATGAAATCTGATTGGTTGATAACTTTCAAATCTTTGTGATTGGTTGATCACTGTCTTTCGTGCAATCTGATTGATTGATGACTTTCAAATCTTTGCTGCATTCAGCTTTAAGTTTTGTTTAACATTTATAGATTACTGTTTAAATTCTCGGTTTGAACATTTTCGTTCAACATTTTTCACTCACTGGTGAATATGATCAAAACTGTTTATTTGTTAATCGAGTAGTTAAAAAGCCTGACTGTTCACCGTGAAACGTGAAGTTATTTTGAAAATTTATAGCGTGCCTTTCTATGAACAAAATTTCCGTTTTGCGCCATATTGAAATGCCTATGACCACGTACCGTAGTAATCTGACACGTTCCCCCCTCCGATAAGAAGGTTCGCAGAAGAACCCTCATTTTTGCCGTTTTGGAACATTCCTTTTGGCACCCGCCGGAGCCCGCCCTTCATGAAATTATAAGCCTGTAATTGTAGTTGACTAAGGTCAGTAATCGTGCAAAAAATCGCTTGATTCGGTTCATCAGTTTAGAATATTAGCATGATTATACTTCGTCACTGATACAATATTTGGTCAGCGAATAACAAACAAGAGTTAGAATTCAGGAAGTAATTGAACTTCCTTGTATGTATGTATGTGTGTGTGTGTGTGTCGAAAAAGCAGTCCCTTTCTGCACGCTACCCTTTCTCCTCACAAATACAACTTTGCAATAAGTTATCAGATGATAAAAGTTGTCTGACTAGTTTAGCTGCAAGAAACTTTCATTATATTCGTACCTTCGATTATAGCCGAAACTTCGATAATACTCGAAATTTCGATAATACCCGAAACTTCGATAATACTCGAAACTTCGATAATATCCGAAACTTCGATAATTTCAAATACTCGAACGGTTTCGAGTAACCGATGACAACTCCATAAATTTTCACTCCCGAAGTTCGATAGGTCCTCAGCCTTATCGAACACCCCTACGGAGTAGCCATTTTAAACATATGACGGTTACCAAGCAAAACAGAAGACAACTGACATCTAGCGGCTATTACTATAAACTAGACTATGTATTCGTTTCTCCAATAGCCGAGCCGAGGCGCAGCGATCGATAGCTTGGACAAAATAATTCTTCGTAATACGTATATTCTTTTTGAAACACCCTGTATTTTGGCAATTTTTTACGTATAAAAGGGAACGGGATGAACCACCCAAATTTATAGTGATACATATTAGGGTTCTATACTATTATACCAAAGGCTTAAATTGGACAATTTCCAAAATTTAAGGGGTGGGTCAAGGTACACCTCCCAAATTTTAAGAAGGGTACACCAATGTACCTACGTCTTATGAAAGAGATTGGACCTCTGTACATGCCCATATAACCATATAAGGTAATAGAACCTCATCAAAGGGAATAAATTAGGCCAAAAACCGAATACATGGTACAATGTATTGCACTATTGCTTACGCTTATATTTTTGTAATTTTTTACCCATCAAAGAGAACTAATTTTTTGCCCATCAAGGAGAACGAGGTGGACCACCCAAATTTATAGTGGCATATATTAGGATCCTATACTATTATATCAAATGTTTAAATTCCGCAATTTCCAAAATGTAAGGGGTGGGTCAAGGTACTGCTCCCAAATTTTTAAAGGGGTACATCAATATACTCATGTCTTATGAAAGAAAATGGACCCCCCTGTATACGTCCATATAACCATATAAGGTAATAAGACCTCATGAAAGGGGACAAATTAGGTCAAAAACCTCCGAAATCTGACTTTTTGGCAAATTTTTAACCATGAAAGGGATCGAGAGGAACCCCCAATAATGATAGAGATACATACCCTTGTCCTAGGCTACCACACCCAATTTTTAGATTTTACAATTTCCAAAATTTAGGGGTGGTGGTCCTATGTACCCCTACCAAAATATAGGGGTGAGCCAAGTTACCCCTGCCAAAATGTAGAGGGGTGATTCTGGGTATCCCTCGGTCATTGAACCCGGTCCAAGGGCATTGACCTTTGACCTATGACGTCATAAAAACTTGCTGACTCGGCTCAATATACGGACGCCACTACTACTCCCGTATTCGTTTATTTTTTCGGCATATTGTCCCTACACAAAGTTTCGTTGCAATTCTTCATGTCCTTTACACACATCTGACACACTGTTATTAGCACTTTTGATATTTCGTGATCAAAGTTTTGGAGGGGTCCGTGCCCCACCTAACCGACGTCTAGAATATTTGTGCACAATTTCGTTCACTTTGATCCACTTGTTTTTGCCTTCAGGGTCGGGCGTTAATTTTAAAAATTTTGGGTGTGGTCTTTTGCCCCTAAAACCGTCTTTGCGCAGAAAAAAAAACACGTATTCGTTTATTTTATGTGTAGTATCTACCCTCCAAATTTTCTCAAACTCGGAGTGTTACACTTGGGAAATGTTACTTGCAAAAAAACCTAAACACTACAAATACAATCTTGTTGTGTCTATTTTTTCTTTAAATAATAATCTATTATATTAGTGAAAGATAAAGCAAACACACCTGCCGAGGAAAGATGGGAATTCTTTTTTTTTTTTTTTTTTATAGAATTCAATATCGTGCTTCTATCTCAATATATTAGTTTACCTTGGTACAATTCCAGTGCAACTACCTCCTCTATCTTTATTTCTTGATTTTCCTTCTACATTAGTTTAAAAAAATAAAATAAAAATTGTTTCTATCTTCAATGATAACGAACTTATTTATGACAAAGACAAGACTAGTTTTCATATCAAAACTGTGATAACTAACTAACTGGCTCAGGTGTTCGCTACTGTTTGAGAATTGAGTTCTTACATTTGACAGCAATTAAGCAATTCATACTGGGATTAGTTTCACGACCTTAAACAAATGTGACCTAAACATGATTTATGAATGTAGTATTCAAATAGGTCAGCTTAGTAAACTACCATCAGCATGAAGTCTGTTTCCAACAAGAAATATTTATTTTAAATAATGTAGTTATAACAGATTTTGCCGCCCCTCGAATTTTGCCACGCCGTGCACATGCACGAGTTTCACATATAATAGAACCGGCCCCAACTACTGTGTAAGGTGTGAGAAAATCTTATATCAGAGCATATAAATTGACTTGCATAAGTGAAGATCTAGACAATGTAGCCGTTATTCTCAGTTCTTGAAAAATGTATCCGTAATTGCTATTTTCAGTTTACTCTACTTTGTCAATTTCGAATTGTCATATTGGGTTTAACACACAGAAAGTTAAACCATAAGGAAAAGTCGCTGGCTGCGTTTTGCCCTAGTAGACTACGGAAATGGTAAATGAGTTAAAACTGTCTTCAGGCTGAATACCAACTCTGCATTTTCTCATTATATTTATCAAGTATATTATAATCCATATTCATAATCTTCCATTTTATTGATTACAAGGTTCAAAACAGCTTATTTAAAAAAAAAAATCACAAAAAATGCTTAAAATATTTTAGGAAAATTATATTTTATTCCGGTGCGGAGAACGTTAAGCTAGAAGTGCTAAATTGTACTTGTCAGAGCCAGAAATTGTTATGAAACAAAGAAAAGTGGACACAAAACTTGAATCTTAATATTAAGTTGAATTGATTTAATTCGTAACAATTACATTGAGACGCATATTTTCTATCACTTATATAGATAAACCAGACAGACTCAAGGACGCATAAAGCGAATCAAATTTCAGATCACGGTCTACGATATAGGCTCGAAAAGTATCAAATTGTATGAATCCAACCATGGTAAATCGTGCTCTGATGGAAAAATATTTAAATTATCTGCTTCAAATGAGTCAGAATATGTATCTGTAGAGAGTATGCTAGGAGTGTAATACATGCAAATCCGTCATGTGTGAATCACAATCTATGAGTGACAAGACGACGTCAATAAATACCTATTGTGTAATTAACTAACTTCGAGTGTGGCTGTATTGTAGGGCTCCGAGAGACCGAATGGTCGATCCTCAGAATTGCCATTTGTATCACTATAGTTTGACTTATCACTATAGTTTGTCGGTGGTGTGCACGGTGAAAGATGGAGGCTTCCCACAGGAGACATGCCGTCTGTCAGTGTCCACGTGGCGCATCGGAGAGCACGTAGAGAGAAGGATTGTTACTGACAAGACGGTGACAAGACCCCCCCAATCTTCGTCTTGATCTGCACTGCTTCCTTGGTCTTGATCTTAGTCTTGCTTGCAACGCAAGTCATACTTTTAAGAAATTTTACGCTTTCCGTAGCTAAATTTAACACTGGATATGAGATAATAAAGTTACGCTTATCATACCATGTTCTAATGCGTCGATAGTAATGGAAATATGTTTTTTAAGCGTAATTTTGTTCATCTTCTTGTGAGTATGATATAATAGCATCCAGAATTACCGAAGTTCAAATACTACATTTCGCTTTAGTTTTAGAACTTCAACATGTTTTGTTAACTTACTTTTAGTTTACCTCCTGTCTTCGACACAACTATTTTTCGTAGGATTTCACAGAATCCAAAAATGGTCTATAGTAAATGAATCAAATGATGATGGCCAAAGTAAATCAGATACTGAATTTCTTATCTTCAAACATTGGCGAAGATACGGGAGGAACATGGGAACAGTGACCCCAAGGTAAGAATTTGGGAGGCATTGCTCCCTCATGGCAACACTCAACTCTATTTTTTAATGCTAAATTAAAAATTCACATCCTTAAACTCATCACGGTGAAACTATAAGAATCTAGCTTCTATTTGAAACCATAAAATAAGAATAAACAGTGTATACAATGATGTAAACAACACTTAATATTAGGACTAATTGACTATTATATCCACCTATATCTATATCTATATTTATATCTAGGTATCTATCTAACTAACTAATTATAAATCGGCCGACGCGTGCACCTATGTGAAAGTTATGCATGATCATATACACAATGATTGTATAACAGTGTTAGCCATTGAAACTTTGTGGTGGACAAACACCATCTGGGTGGGTTTCCTCGAGGTTCTTCCATTTCCTCCCACTTTCTTCGTTTCACCATTTCATTCATTTCTAATCATCACTGTCTCCTTTAGCCTAGCCGGCATAACCGTAAAACTCAGATTTCATTTCATTTTTTACTGTTAGCTATTGAGAAATTTCATAGTCTAGTTTTGAAGACTATTGTTATATCTATATGAAGTTTGTCTGGAACCACTAGGAAAGAACACTCTTCCAAAGAAAGAATCATATATATAAAATTAAAGTGAGTATGTTTGTGACTTCATAATTCTTGAACCAGCTGACTGATCTCAATCAAATTTTCAACATAGATGAAATTTATGCCTGGGAAGATTTTTTTTTAATCATTTCACTTTGACGGTAGAACTTACGGGAGATAAAAATAAATAAAACTTAATAACACTTGAACCACATGAGCGGTCTCGATCAAATTTTCAACCTGATGTAATTTATCATTTCACTTTGACGATGCAACTTAGGGTAGGAGGAGATATTTAAAAATGGTCGAAAATGACCGATATTAGTGTTGAGTCGATTGTTTTCTGGGTCGCTGAAATGAACAGTGACACTTCCAATTCTGTTTAAATCCAAATTCAGCCCCGCAACTTGGGGAGGAGAAGAGGGAATATAAATCAAAATGGTCAAAAATGCCCGATACTAGTGTCGATTACATAGTTTTCGGGATCGTTGAGGCGAATAGTGACTCTTCCGATGCCTTTTAAATACAAATTCTTCCTCCCATTACACTTTATGTCCAAAATGAAACATATTCTCCAAGTGCGAAGAACGGTGGTCAGACATGTTGACATTTGTCCATTAGCTATATGTCAATATCAACACACAAATTGGCGATCCCACTAGTGACATTCCTTTAGTTTCCCCAGTTTCTTTGAGTCCCCTTGCACAATTTCAACTTGGCCTCAGTTGTTGCACCCTTATTGGTATGCAACCGTGCACATCATATTGCATCGTTTTGAGGGAATATTATGGGTGAATTGGCAATGGCTTTCATGTTCTTGATGCTATTCCTTACATTTCCTACGCTTTGAACTCGCGTTTACTGAGTATGAGTACATTTCTGGGCATTTCTCATTACTTGTTTCCACACATGTGAATCACCCTGCTTCATCTGTTGTGCTCTACCGACACTCCAGATGTCTTTGTAAAGTATTTGACTACAAATTTGCTACATTTAATACTCAGAACGTCACTGTTCGCCAGCATTCGTACCTGGCGATTATGCAACCACAAACAACGGGCACGAAGTTGTCCGCCATTTTGTATTTGTTCAAAATATCGACTTAATACAAAAGATTTGTTGTTACCTGGTAGAAACCCTATCAATTCATATCTATTTAGACAAATTTTCATTTGGCAGATTATCCGGGACTCTCTACGCTTCTTTGGGAAATCCCTTGCGCTGGCATGGTAGGATTGTGAAACATGCATAATACAATACAGCAGGTATGACTTCTTCAGTTAATTGTTTACCCGCCCTCTTTACGTTAGATAATTTCCGAACTATTGGCGTCCGAAAGTCATTTTCCACGTTTTCGGCACCTTGTAGGTTCCAAACTATGTGCGATACCCGAAAGTTCAAGAGAACTTTTTTCTTGCCTCACAGTGACAGGAATCGCCTCCTAAGAGTTGCAACACTTATTTTGCAACACCCGATACATATATATACAGTGGCGGATCCAGGATATAATCAAGGGAGAGGCTAAATCATAGTTTGCAGCTTTATCCAGTGTGAAGCAGGATTGAAGCCCATTTTATTCAGGGTATACCTGAGCGTCAAGGGGGTCAAACTCCCCTTGGATATATATAAATGAAAGTGACTATATTTGTAACTTCATAACTCTTGAACCACACGGTAGAATTTAGGGGATAGCGAGGGGGAAGATATATAAAAATGAATAAAAAATTAGTGACTACGTTTGTGATTTAATAACTCTTGATCCACACGACCGATCTTGATAAAATTTTCAACAATGATGATGATCGGGCCTGGGATGTATTTTTTATTATTTGACTTTGACTGTGTAATTTAGGGGAGGAGGAGGGAGAAGATTTTACAAATAATCGAAAATGAGCGATATTAGTGTCGAATACATAGTTTTTTGGGTCGCTCAGATAATTTTGCCGTTTAATCTCTTCACGGATATAGCATCAAATGATGCCATATATTTATCGAGAAAATAATGTACTTTAGTGCACTGAAGTAGTATCCATTCCTGCACGCTGGCAATGCTTGTTGCCAGAGTAAACTGTTGACGTGCCACTCGATTGCTGGAGCAATCTCGTGTATAAAATTTTGTTGCGGTTTAGAGAGCTGTTTGTTTAATCACGCTGTGTCACGGAGATTCTGATTTTTTTTTCCACAAAGAAGACTGAGTATTACGAAAAGAAAAGAAAACATATTGCGCTAGCTGATGGAACGATAAACCAACAAGGCACATTAGGAATAATTGGGGTGAAATAATAATAATAATAATAATAATAATAATAATAATAATAATAATAATAATAATAATAATAATAATAATAATAATGTTAGGGCATTATTGGAGTAGAAATTGTACTTTGAATGACATGCAGTAGAAAGTATGAAAACAAGGAAGATAGGAAAATAAAATAAATGGATAGTAATGAGGGCAACGGATAGTAATGAAGGATCTTATAAAATAGAGGATCTGCCCTTACAACAAAATCCTGAAGCCATACGTCACAGTTTCACCACCCCTACTCTGCCCACTCCGCCCAATAGGATCGCAATGTTTTGAGCCAACAATCATGGCGGAAATGAAAGTAGCCAATCAGGCAATGGCAGAAACGAGAGTAGCCAATCAGACGTGCCGATGCTCGGTTGTTTTTTGGCTTCATCGATTTAATAGGATGAAGATACATATGGGCAGATCCTGTATTTATAACATCCTTGAATGATGGTAAGTAAAAATTATATCCTGAAGCACTGGTATCTTTTTTTCAAATTATTGTGTATGTATATCGCTATGTCGATCCTTTCAAAAATTATGTGCTAATTACATGATGACATCAAATGATGCCTCTGTGCAGATATGGTTGTGACTAGTCGCATTTACACGATACCTATTTTGAAACTGAAAATAATATTTAACAATAATTTCTTGCGCTCATTATGTAACAATATATATTTGAAACAATCGCAGAGGTACATAAAATGTAGTTTCAGTGTCGTAGCCGGAACTTGTAACACGGGGTTCGCCTATGAATTACAATAAAACATTAGTTATATGTACTGACGATATTTCTCCACAATAATCACATGGAAACAGGGAAGTACGGATGGGAGGGGTGTTCTGGGGATTCAGACTCCTGAAACCTAAACTTTATATGAAAATGACTGATTTTAGGGATAATTTTACATGTACAGAATTTTACCCTCATATTGAAATTGTCTTGCTCCAAAGATCCATGATGCAGTACTTGATTCACAGTAGTTCATCACACCTCAAAATTAAATTATCATAACACAGGCTACAAGAAATAAAATATTTGTTTTTGACAGGTTAAACTCTACACACGTTTGACAGTAAATTGCTCAGTGGCGGACCAAGTCGGGGCTGAGGGGCTAGCTCCCTCTCTTTTCTGGACTAAAAATTAAATCAGGTTATTATTCATATATTTTTTGAAATCTTATATTAGAAAATAGTATATAGGTGATGATATCATATTCTCGAATCGTTTACAATAGCTTCCCCCCCCAAGTTTTGGGCTTCTAGATCCGCCAATGAAATTTGCTATTCATGTAGGCCTATTACTTACCTACTTACCATACAGCTCTACAGCCCTGGGTGGGCTTTGGCTTCATTCACCAGGCGCCTCCATTCTTCTCTATTCTTTGCTTTTCCTTTCCAGTTCTTAACTTTCAATATTTTCAGATCCTTGTTTATATCCTCGTACCATCTTTGCTTTGGTCTACCTCTTCTTCTCGTGCAAAATATCTTTTCATGTAATATCTTCTTTGCTAGTCGTCCTTCTTACATTCTTTCTATGTGTCCCGTCCATCGCAGCCGTTGCGCTTTTATAAACCGTACAATATCTTCTCCTCTTAAGATGCTTCTATTTCTTTGTTGGTTCTGCTTCTCCATTCGTTATTTTCTCTGATTGGCCCAAAAATCTTTCTAATTATTTTCCTTTCGAATATTCGTAGTTTTTCTTCATTTTCTTTGGATAACATCCATACTTCTGCGCTGTAAGTGACTATCGGTCTAATTGTCGTTTTGTAAATCTTCATCTTGGTTTGCCTGCCGATGCTTTTGTTTTTGAGTATTTGTGCATTAGCATAATATGTCTTGTTTCCTGCTAGAATTCTTTCTTTGATTGTAGTTATCATGTTGTTCCTGTTATCTATTGTCATTCCTAAGTATCTAAATCTGATTTATGTGCCAATTTTATCGTTATCCTGCGTTTATATTCCTCTTCCTTTTCCTTGTTTTTTAGTTGGTCTATGTCCCATTTTGTTTTCGTGTTTTCACTATATACCAATTTCCTACTGATCTCTCTAAGTTTAGCTTGGACCAGATAATGATCTGTGTCGCAGTTGTATCCTCTGTAGCTTCTTGTGTCCATTATAGATGAGGAGTGTCTATTGTTAATGAGGACATGGTCTAACTGATTGACCGTCGTGCCATCCGGTGACGCCCACGTTCCTAGATGTACTCTCTTGTGAGGGAAGCATGTACTTTTAATTGTGAGATTGTTCTCTATTGCAAACTGAATGAGTAGATTGCCATTGTCATTACTTTCTTCGTGCAGTGAATGTTTTCCTGTAACTTTGATTCGTGCATCATTTCTTCCTACTTTTGCGTTGAAGTCTCCGATTACTAGTACTATGTCGTATCTGGGTATCCTGTTACACGTCTCTTCTAGTTTCTCGTAGAAATCTTCCTTCACTGCCCAGTCTTTGTCTTCTGTTGGGGCATGTGCTGTTACGATGGTGATGTTTCTGAATCTTCCTTTCATCCTTAGTTTACTTATTCTCTCGTTTATGGGTGTAAATTGTAGTACGTTATTTCTGACATGCTTAGCTATCATAAAGCCTGTACCAAACTGACCGGTTTTTCCTTGTGTTCCGCTGCAGTAGATGGTGTAATTTTTCCCGTGTCTGCCCATCTTATCTCTTGAAGTGCTATAACATCTATGTCCTTCATGACTGTTTCTCGTGCTATTTCTTCTGTTTTACCTGGTATTAACATTGATTGGACGTTCCATGTCGCTATACTCAGATCCTTCTGCAGTTTCCTAGTCCTATCCATTGAATCCTTCCCGTTTTTTCGAGGCTCTGGTTTCTGTTTCTGAACGAATTATATTTTTCTGTGATTGGGTCGTTAACCCTATGTACAACCCCCAACCTGGAGGACTAGGAGTTTTCTGTCGGGGTTCTCTTCCCCTAGCCTTTGTGGATCTCTCCACAAACTGCAAGGCAGAAGTGCTGGTTTTGGTCCACCCCGGAAATTTCCGGTACCCACCATATCTGGTGGGCTTTCCCCTATCCGCCACCTGGGGAGGTGCCTGGTGGAAGTCCAGCAACTCCTCCAGGATATAGGCCTATTAGTAGATGAAACAATCGTTTGTTTTCTTACTTGCATTTGAATATTCATTATTATTTTTTTTACAGCATCTCCATAGCTCAAGAGTTGAGGCACGGTGAAATTACCAGCCTTCTGTATTCAGTTTCCATCAAACTCCGAGGCCAGCTTCTGCACTAGTGATGAAGATGACCCTAATGTCTCTGAAGTGAGTGACTGCCAGATCGATGAAGCACATGAGAGAAGTGCGTACCCTATCGTCTTACGCAGGTGCCCAGCCAGAAGATGAGGTACAAAGATGGGACCGCAAGGAAAAGTCTCTTATTCAAATTCGCTATTGCTGAGTACAGCAGATTTACGGGGAGCGTAGATCTAATGTACAGAATGATTACACTATTCTCATGGATTAAAAAACAAAAATTGGTACCTAAGAGTGTTCTCTCATCTCCTCAACATGAACATCATTAAAGCTCGGATATGGTACAGAGAAGTGTCAAATGTTCCACTACTTCAATTCAAAGCCGCTATCGTTTCGACACTCATATACCTTGGAACTAACAATTATCTTCAAAGCACCAAATCCACTCCGATACGATGGTATAAATAATTTTCCACTAAAAGTGAGGGTCAAGCAGGTTCCTAGATACCATTACCGATTGCCCCGCAAGAGAAAAGATAAATTTGCAAGAAATATGATGAACATACGTGTCCGGATTGCATTGAGAACTTTCACACGGGACAGTGAAAAAAAGACTATGCATGAGTATCGGTTATTTAGTAGTCTTGTGTTCCTTTTCAGTGAAGTCATTTTTCTATACAAATGTATTGTATACAGATGTATTGTGTTCTGTTATCAACGTTATGTAGCAAAGATTTTTTAAAAAAATTTTAAACCCCTAGTAGGCCTAAATGTTTTTCTTTTATTTTGCCAATATAAATAATTTTATTATTTATGAAGTCTCATCCTAAGGACGTCATCATTTTCATCCCATAGAAGAAAATGGAAAATTATTATGGACTCACCTTGCTCAGGGGCCGTTGGGTCTAAGACTTGTCATCGGGCAGAACACCACATCTTCATCATCACTTAAGAGAAACATTGAACATTATATCAGTTTGTTTCAGGGATGTGGCATCACTTGATGCCAAGTCAAATACTCCTCAATTGCACGCTGGCAACAAATGATGCCAGGTCCCTGGGGCCCACTAGGACCCTCACAGAATAAAAATAATATTTTTTCTGACTTATACGTCTAATTATTAGCCTGAGTACAAAATGCCATTTTTCTTCACACCTAGAACATATAGCGTACAAGAAGAGGTTAAATCAAATTGAACAAAAATTACCGATATTAGTGTCGAATTCATATTTTTCGGGGTCACTGAAACGAACAGCGACACTTCCGATGCCGTTTAAAAATCCAAATTAATCTCTTTATGTCCAAAATAAAACGTACACAGCAAAAAATGAGGTGCTAAAACAACACAAAATGATTACCACTTTAGTGTGTTACTTGTGTGTCAATTCAATACCAAGTTTTTTTTTTTTTTTTTTTTGTCCGTCATCCCGGTTGAAGGGTTGTGCCCTTTCCTCGGGTAAGTGCTTCAATTTGATTTATTGATTTGAAGGAAATATAGGTGGTCTAAGAGGTTTCATATTTATTATTTCTTTATTTATTCATTCATTCATTATATTAACATGGATTAAGTGAAGTTATTTAGAAATTGAAAAACACGTACATGAACAGGAATATTTTAAGTGCTACAAATGAACATGTTAGCATTGTCAGGTATTACATTAACACAAAGCATGGAATAAAAGGTAAATTGGACTAAAAAAAATAATAATAAAGGTGCAAATGGAGTTGATGAAATAGATGAAATGAAGTGCTCTAGACGTCACAACACTAGGTTATGTTAGTTTAGACGAATGAAGTTATCTTCTGTTCGGAACTGATGATTGACAGAGGAGGCCCTTGTTAGTAGGTTCTTACGGTGCGTATGATGGATAGATATGAGATGAAAATTCATGCGGGCGATAAATTGCAAAGATTTCGGGGTCCAGCATATCGTTATCTAACTGTAAATGATATAGTGTCATGAAGTGCTGAAGAGGAATATCAACGAAATTGGGCGGTGCATCGTTATCACGGTCGTAGCGGAGGATTTCAAGCGTCAGGGGATGGTGCTGAGCAAATCGTTTGCAGATATAACGTATACGAAGTTGTTCAAGATGATTTAGTAATGGCGGAAAGTCTATCATCTCATAAAGTAATCTCGTTGGATGCGGCAGTCTTATACGATATGCTAGGCGTATAGCATGACGCTCGAGGATAGCAAGTTTTTGGTAGAATTTTAACGGTGCAGATATCCAAGCTGTATGTCCATATGTTAACGTACTCCGCATGAATGTTTTATATGTATTGATTACGGTACGTGCTCGAAGCCCCCAGGTTGTGCCAACTAGTCGTTTCAGGAGATTAAGTCGGTTTTGTGCTTGGCCTACGAGTTTGGTAAGATGTGGAATCCATGTAAGATGAGTGTCAAAAATGACACCGAGATACGTAATAGTGGTTGACACGGGTACAGGCGTAAGATCAACCTGAAGACGAAGTAGATTCGGATTTCGATGTATTCGAGAGCGGCGTCTACGTGGCAAGAAAACTATGGCTTGTGTTTTTGAAGAGTTAATGTTCAACCTCCATATATGACACCAACGCACGAATGCGTCAATAGCTACTTGCATGGTTTTATTAAGAGATCGTACAGTACGGGCAGTTGTGAAAAATGCAGTGTCGTCCGCAAACTGAAATATTGTGGTAGTATTAGGAACGACTAGGTCCGCGACGTACAATAAGTATAATAAAGGAGACAAAGATGAGCCTTGCGGTACTCCAGATTGTAAGAAGATGGGATGAGATAACGTTCCATTGATCGAGATATAAGCTATTCGCCCTATTAAGAAGGAATGTACGAA
Source organism: Thermobia domestica (assembly GCF_964235325.1). Taxonomy (NCBI): domain Eukaryota; kingdom Metazoa; phylum Arthropoda; class Insecta; order Zygentoma; family Lepismatidae; genus Thermobia; species Thermobia domestica. The sequence continues at coordinate 57,100,165 of NC_137456.1, read as the reverse complement.
TCTGATGTAAGAGGTTGGTAGGAGGTAGTTACGAAGTTTGTATAGTAAACCAGGGTGCCAAACCTTGTCGAAAGCTTTTTCTAAATCAAAGGTTACAAGGCAAGAAGGATATCCTGTATTAAACTGAATATAAATTGCTGTGGTGAGACGGAATAATTGATCGAGAGTGCTAAAATGTGGCCTAAATCCAGCTTGATGAATTGGAATAAGGTTATGTGAATTGAGATGGTCGTGCATGCGACGTACAAGGATTCGTTCCAAGATTTTGCAGAGACAACTTGTGAGGTGAATAGGACGGTACGATGTGACTTCTGATGGAGGTTTATTTGGTTTAGGGAAAAGAAGAACTTTGGAGTACTTCCAGTCGAGCGGAAAAAATCCTGTTCGTAGAATAAAGTTATAAATGCTGCTAAGAAAGAGGAGGAAAGAATGAGACGCCTGTCTGACGAGAACATATGTAACAGAGTCAAAGCCTGGTGCAGTATTCCGTTTGCCTGTAAGTGCATTACTAATAGTTTCGGGGTGAATTTCCATGGTTAGAGGATTATTTGGTTCTAAAGTATGATCAGCAGATGGGCGAAAGGAAGCAGATGTTGCATCAGTACGTCGGTTGATAGCTGACTGTAGACGGTCGGGTGTATACCAACCAGGTAGTGGTGTAAAAATGCCTTGAAAATAGGAAGCAAATATGTTGGCCTTGTCCGTATCCGTAAGAACTGCTTGGTGGTTATGAACAATGGAGTATGGCGTACGAGAAACTCTACCAGTTAGTTGATGAAATTTGCGCCAATATTTTGTAGGATGTGCTTCATTAGCAAGTGTGTTGCAAGTTTCGATCCAGTGACGTTTCTTAAACGCAACGATATAGTTATGAGTTATCCTTAAATATTGGCGATGCAGACGAAGTGCTTCTAGGTTGCCCGTAGTTAGATATTCACGGAACGCTCTGCGTGAGGCTGTAATAAATGGTAAGTATTGCGGAGGTAGCTTAGGTTTATGTAACTGAACTTCAATTGTTGGAATTGAACGTTGTGCTGCGTCCTGAAGGGCTGTAGTTAGATCAGTTATTGTCCTATCGAGTTCGTTCAACACCAATTTTTTTTTTTTAAGGGTACGGGAATAGGGTTAACTTTATAAATCTTTAATCATCATTTTATTTTATAGGAGCAAAAGAGTCCTCTACTCCCAGCCATTAGAGGGTTACGCCCTCTCTTTGGCAAGGATTTTTAAAGAATTGCTATTGATGATAAGATAATTTGAAGATGGGCTAAGTGCAGAAAATATGAACATAAGGATTAGTAATCACGTAATAAGTCACATTTTTTTTTTGGAAGTAATAATTTAAAGTTGAGTGCAGATATGAGATTCAGGTGCTAAGGTACTAATAGGAATTAGAATACATGATAATAAATATGATAAAGAATAATAATGATTATGATGAATGAGGTGAAGTGCTAACACGCCACAAACATAGTTTGATTAGTGAGACGGATGCAGAGTTAGATCTTCTGTCCCGGGGCGACTCGGGACTAATGAACACATGGGGAAGCCCTTGTTAATGGTGAGGATCTAGTGCTGAGATGGAAAAGATGCGGTATATGATGATCAATGACGTATATATCATATATTTCCCTTTCAGCCGCAGGAAGGTGCTCGTGTTTCACATATAGAGATATGAAAATATTTAAAGGTGAATGTTTGTATCGATAGGCTGCGTCGGTAAGAGCGTCTGTGTGAAGGATGTCCAAGAAAAGTGGATGGCCTGTTTGGATGCGAGAGCTGATGTATCTCAGTCGAAGTTGTGCGAGATGCTCGGTGATCTTTGGAAAGTCTATATATTCATATGTGAGCCACGTTGGGTATGGAAGTTTAATTCGATACGCCAGTCGAATAGCATGCCGTTCCAATATGCTGAGTTTTTCATAGAAAGAAACAGAAGCATTGCACCAAGCGGGATGCCCAAAAGTAAGGATCGGACGGAGGAAAGCTTTATATGTATGAAGCAAAACATCGGCTTTTAGTCCCCAAGATGTTCCTGTGAGACGTCGCAGAAGATTTAATCTAAGATTAGCCTTCTCCGTTAGTTTTTTCAAGTGAGCATTCCAGCTAAGCTTCGAATCGAAAACCACGCCTAGATAGGTAGCAGTGGTGGATGGGCGTACATGATACCCATCAACAGTTAGTTGTAAGAGAGTTGGGTTTCTATGGACTTTGGAACGACGCTTAGGCGGTAGAAAAACCAGAGCTTGGGTTTTCTCGGAGTTGATCTTTAACTGCCATTTCTTGCACCACTTGACGAAATTATCGAGAGTTGTTTGTAAAGCAATGTTAAGCTGATGCACCGTTTTGCCGAGAGCTAGAAAAGCTGTGTCGTCAGCATATTGAAAAGTAAAGACATTGCGTGGTACAGAAGGGATGTCGGAAGCATACAGGACATATAGTAAAGGACTGAGAGCTGATCCTTGGGGTACTCCAGTAAGAGGAAAAATCGGCCAGGAAAGTGCAGTACCAACTGTAACATAAGCAATGCGATTTGAAATGAAAGAATATATTAGTCTGAGATAGCATATAGGAAGATTAAACGTTTGCAATTTTTTAATGAGACCATAATGCCAAACCTTGTCGAATGCCTTCTCTAAATCCATGAGAATGAGACATGATGGAAATGCTTTGTTATACTGATTAGTAATTATTGAGCTGAGGCGAAGTAGCTGGTCATTTATGGAAAAACCAGGGCGAAACCCCGCTTGATGAACAGGTAGCAGAGAAGTGGTATCAAGGTACTTATGGAGGCGGCACACGAGAATTTTTTCTAGTATCTTACTGAAAACTGAGGTGAGTTGGATGGGTCTGTATTCAACACCAAGCACATCGCCTTCAGAGCATATCAGAAATACCTCGTTACTGGTGTGAGTATTTGTATTGTTTTTTGTTGTTTGGTATGAGTAAAGCTTTGCGAAATATATTTCGTATTTGTGGCAAGTAAGTAATAACATTCTATGCTTTCTGTAATCGGTTACAATAATATTGTTTTAAACCTGTGAATCGTCTGACAACAGTTACACAGATAGCAGTGCTTCCATCTATTTTCTTTATCTGTTATTCTTGTGTCTTAGCACGTATGAACAGAAGATAGTAGAACTGTTGCCTATGTAACTGTTGTCAGACGATTCACAGATTTACAACAATATTATTGTGACCGATTACAGAAAATATAGAACATTATTCGTTACTTGGCATAAGTGCCAAATATATCTTGCAAAGCTTTGCTCATATTAAACGATGATTACCAATTCAACTTCTCTTAGATAGTAACTAGTTATTTCTGATATGCTCGAAGGCGCTGTGCTTGGTGCTGAATTAACACACAAGTAATACGCTAAAGTGGTAATCATTTTGTGTTGTTTCAACACCTCATTTCTTACAGTGTATTCTATTGTGCAAAGAGGGTTCAAATTGATAATTTCCTATTTTGAAGTTGGTTAAAACGATCAAAGCAATGGTGGCTGAGATGATTGAGGCTGTGGTAATTGAAGAAATCTGAGCAAAGAAAGTGAAATAGGTGACTAGTTTCCTATGTAAACGATGAACAAATTGCAACATGCGAAATTGTGAAATATCTTTAAAATGATTGTGATGATAAATGATGGGAAACACACTAGGTGGGGCACTGAATGAAGAGGTACAAGAAAGAATTGAATGCGGAGTTTTGCATTGTACGCAGCAGAAGCCTGAATATTACGGAAAGAAAAGAAAAAACATATTGCGCTTGAGTTCCCTGAAATCTTTGACTTAGAAGGATGTAAAAACTTAGCTGATCGGAACGATAAACCAATAAAGCACATTAGGAATAATTGGGGTGAAATAATAATAATAATAATAATAATAATAATAATAATAATAATAATAATAATAATAATAATAATAATAATAATAATAATAATATGTTAGGGCATTATTGGAGTAGAAATTGTACTTTGAATGACGTTCAGTAGAAAGTATGATGGAAGAGAAACAAGGGAGATAGGAGAATATAGTAAAATAAATGTATAGACCCTAGTATTAATTGTATGACTCCTACATCAAGACGAAGTTAACTAAATCGTAGTATATAGAAACTTTTAAACATGTAGCAACTGACCTATAGCTCCCATTGATGAAAGAACGTATTGTGATTAATTATACTCCTAGTGGTAGAAACTCAATCCAGCTAGGTCAAGTAGCTTCCTATTTACCTCATGATTTTGACGTGAGTTTACCTGGACTTTACAATTGTTCTTTGTTCAAGTTTTCCCTCTCATTTTTTATATGCCAGACACGCTCATGATGTTGACATACTGTCGTTCATACATTTTGCCAAGAATTTGAAGGATTTTACATCTTTTAAACTGACACAGAGATTTCTGACATCTGGTTTTTATCAGCTAAATATGATCAAGACCTTCAAACAAGGGATATAAGGAGATTATATGCTTAATCTCTCTTAGCTATGACTATGTTTTGGTATTTTAAAGAAATATTTCCAAATATTTTTCTTCTACCACACTTTCTTTTTTCTCTATGCCAATTATACAGGGAAGCTCAAAAGTAGGTATACACCCCTGCATTGAAAAAGCACATGGGTTAATTTGCTTCAGCTCTTCCGAGCTTAAGATGTAAGTAAAAAAAATACATTAAGAACAAATAATAAAGAAACTAAGCTTACCTGATGGATAACAATAAGAAATGATATAAAATGCAGTACGGTATTGTATACCTACTTTTGGGACCCTGTAGATCTGCAACGGGCAACTTCGCCATGCCAATTTTTGAGGAAAACTTTTGCCTCGCTCCACTATTTTTCTTACCTGCCGACAATTAGCTTTGCTAATTAGGGTTCAATATGGTTAAACTTTAGATGTTAAGAGCACACATGATAAAGATATCCCTATTCTAACCAAAATTCAGTTCCTTCATTTTGCTTTTATTTTTGTTCAGCCCATGTGTTTGTTTTTCTTTTTCTTTTTGCCCTCTCTCAACATGCATATGCGGAGGAGAGTATAAGGCCTGTTGAAATTCTCTCACAAGGAATTCTAGGTACCAATCAGAGCCCGATGTTCATTAAACTTTGTATATAGAGAGAGTGCCTCAGGAAACACGCAAAGCCAAAATTGTAGCTGTATTGTCCGAGACGTTGGGACACTAGGGCTCGGGAGAGATCAAAAGTTGTACATTAATCACATGGTGAGAAAATGCACGTTTTTCTTTAAAACTGGTCATTGTAACGACACGAAATAAGCACACACGGATACGAGATAGTAGATATAATCTGTTAAAAGTGATAAAAGGAATATCCGCCATCTTTTTTTTTTTTTTAAGAGGCCTTGTTGAAGCTGGTACGATTGGTGTAAATGAGAAGAAGGTCATGCGATGCATCAATTTGAACATACATAGACGTAAAACCTGTTGGTGAAGTCCGTTATAAGATTACATAATTCCTGTGCTTCTGTTAGAGTGGTTTAGGTAGAAGATGAGCAAAGTGTATCTCATGACACTCGAGCAGGTGGAAGGTATGGAGCGCTATGAGTGGGATCAGTATAACTAGAAAAACAGAGCGAAATATAATTGTAGTTCTACTTGATTTGTGTCAGAGACAACATGTAATTGGTGTGGATGGGCTGATATGACATTTTCAGTCTTCATAATAATGCCATGATTGATATAATGGGTAACATTTATTTACGCATGTTATAAACTGGTATTACCAAACTTCATTGTAACTGCAGATACTTTGCTTTGCGAACATGAAATTCTTGCTTTACTACTCGTAATTCCACCCATTTTATTTGTACATGAGTTGAATTGGTTTTGCTTGATGCGAAAATGGCACCTAGTTGTTCCTCGAACCCGTGAAGATCGGTCAATGAACTGTCAGTGAAATGTATTGTGTTCGTAAATCACAATAATATGGCGGGAGGAAAACGTAGGATGTGGAATGAATGAAATGAGTAAGTCTCAGTGTGAGAGATTAATCACTCTGAGACTGTTGCATTTGGGAATGTCTTGTTTCATCCTCAAGACAACATTTGGCAGGTCGCAAAGGCGTTACTGGGGATGGAGCACAAATATCCATACCTAGGATCAAAAGTTCGTATGATCTGGCATAAAAGAACAACTATTTGTCATAGCACTCTATAACCTCTATCTATTCGAGTGTCATGAAATACACTTTGCTCATTTTCTACCTAAACCACTCTAACAGCACATGAATAATGCAATCCCAGAACATGCTTCACCAAAAGGTATTTGTGTCTATTTACGTTCAAATTGATGCATCGCATGACTCTCTTCTCATTTATACCAATCACACCAGCTTCAACATTGCCTCTTTCAAGATGGCTGATATTCTTTTTATCACTTTTAACAGATCATATCTACCATCTTGTATCCATGTATGCTCACTTCGTGTCGTTACAATGACCAGTTTTAAAGAAAATAGTGCATTTTCCCACCATGTGATTAATGTACGGACGTTCCACTTTTGAGCTTTTTCGAACCCAGTGTCCCAACGTCTTGGACACTGCAGCTACAATTTTGGCTGTGCGAGTTTCCCGACTCACTCTCTTTATATACAAAGTTTTATGAATATCAGGCTCTGATCGATACCTAGGATTCCTTGTCAGATTTTAGCTTTCAAAAGTAACTGTGCTTTTATTGTCTTACACTCTTTGAATACGGACTTATTTAAAGTCCTTGTGATAAACAGTCTTTTTCAAGACTACTTGCTCTTTTATTGGGTCGTGTCCGACGGGCCCTGTGTGATCTTTATGCTAGCTAAATATGGTAGATTGTTGAGAGTTATTTGTGAAATGTGAGATATATGCTGTCTAACGGTCTAAATATGAGTCATTTATCTTACTTTTATTAACATTTAAGTAGTGTCTTAATCACCCTGTTAGTACGCCATAAATTAAATTATTATTGTTAAGCGCTCGTGTTAATTTGACACCTTCATAAATATTAATGTTCTCTGATCAAAAACATATTTGGAAGAGTGAACAACTATTCCATATTCTGAATGCAAGTGGTAGAAGCAGTGTTCTTAAAAACTACGAATCACTGATTTTCCTACCAGTAGGCCACGAGGAGCTTGTTCCCCTCAAGACACCTCGTGATGCTCTACGAATTTAACAATTTTCTTATATGTGGGGATAAATCTCGAAGTCTGACATTAATATCCCCCCCCCCAATCACCTCTGTGAAAGAAACATTTCATGCACGTTCAATCTTTAGTTTCATGAATTATTGACACATGATCGTGGGCCTGATTCTGTACCAGCCCTCGCAAAAATTTCAGAGAGTAACGCAAAGCAAAACATCCAAAATCAGTTATAACTGTTCATACTTATAACGTTCGTTCGTATAACAGTTCGGCATACTTATATTCATGAAATGTCAACTCTTACCAGGAAATGCATTTTTATTGTCTTAGATAGTGAATGAAAAATGAATGAATGAAATGAAAATGTTTTTATTGAAGCGGGCGAGGTTCAGCCTTGGCTGCTCTACCACCTAACCTTTGTCAAAAGAATACAATATTAAACATTACACATCAAAAGGAATGAAAAAAAACTAAAAAAAAATACAAGTAAAAGAATAAATCAGAAAATAAACAAGTCACATATGCAATAAAAAGTATCGATATTGTTGGATTTAGCTAAGTTGTTACATAAAACTGTACATGTCATAAGTGCCAGAGGCCAGTCGCTGGGATTTCATTAAATGTGATTTTAACGAATTTCGAAATGAATTAAATGACTTTATTTCCGTGAGAGCTTTTGGCATCGCATTCCATACTCTCGGACCTGCTCTAGAAAATGATCCTTGCACTATCTTCAGTTAAGTCTTTGTACATTGAATTTGTCACTGTTACGCGTAACGTGAGAGTGAATTTGTGACCGCTTTGTAAATTTACAATATAAATATTGTGGGGATTGAGTTTTAAGGATTTCATATATCACAACTATAGCGTAGGTATCTTAATTCTCGACATTGTTAAAATATCGTTTCTATTTAGCACTGGTAGGATATGTTCCGATTTCTTTAAGTTAAAGCCAAACCTAATGCACGAGTTCTGTATTTTCTGTATAGTTTTAGAATTGTAAACGGAGAGAGATGGTCCATATACAGCGTCACAGTAGTCTAATAATGGTAAAACAAGAACTTGTATGAGATATAATTTCATAGACTGAGATAGAAAGTCTTTGGCTTTGTAAAGTCGACATAATAAAGTAATAGTTTTATTACTCTGAGTAGATATATGATTATTGTAATTTAGTTCCTTATCCAATATGAGTCCTAAGCTTTTCGCATGTGTAGAGTAAGAAATATAAGTGTTCATAATTTTTATTTCTAGATCCCCTACCTTGATTTTACTCAACTGTTTACATAATCGTAAATATACACTTATTGGGGTTGATGACAAGACCGTTATCGGTACACCATTCAGATATAGAGGTCAAATCTCTATTAACAAGTTCTACAGTTAGTTCAATATTTTGTGGTGATGACATGATGCAAAGTTGTGTGTCATCCGCGTAGCAATGTACAGTAGAGTATTTAATGGAATCTATGAGGTCAGCAATGTTAATAGAAAATAAAAGGGAGTAGTAGGGGCCCCCGTATATTACGCTGAGTCAGCAAAAATTTTTGTGACGTCATAGGTCAAAGGTCAATGACCTTGGCCCGGGGTCAATGACCTAGGGGTACCTAGGACCACCCCCTCTAAATTTTGGCAGGGGTACCTTGGCCCACCCCTAAATTTTGGCAGGGGTACATAGGACCACCCCCCTTAAATTTTGGAAATTGCCAAATCTAAAAATTGGGTATGGTAGCCTAGGACCATAGTATGTACCTCTATCAGTATTGGGGGTCTATGTCGTTCCCTTTCATGGGTAAAAAATTGCCAAAAAGTCAAATTTCGGAGGTTTTTGACCTAATTTATCCCCTTGGATGAGGTGTTATTACCCTATATAGTTATATGGGCGTATACAGGGGTCCATTCCCTTTCATAAGACATGGGTACATTAATGCACCCCTTGAAAAATTTGGGAGGGGTACCTTGGCCCACCCCTTAAATTTTAGAAATTGCCCAATTTAAACATTGGGTATTATAGTACAGGACCCTAATATGGATCACTATAAATTTGGGTGGTCCACCTCGTTCCCTTTTAGGGGTACAAAATTGCCAAAATATAAACGTAAGCAATACGTTGTACCACGTGTTTGGTTTTCGACCTAATTTATCTCCTTGGATGAGGTCCTATTACCTTATATGATTATATGGTCATGTATAGAGGTCCATTCCTTTCATAAGACATAGGTACATTAATGCACCCCTTGAAAATTTTGGCAGGGGTACATAGGACCACCCCCCTTAAATTTTGGAAATTGCCAAATCTAAAAATTTGGTATGGTAGCCTAGGACCTTAGTATGTACCTCTATCAGTATTGGGTGTCTATGTCGTTCCCTTTCATGGGTAAAAAATTGCCAAAAATTCAAATTTCGGGGTTTTTTGACCTAATTTATCCCCTTGGATGAGGTGTTATTACCTTATATAGTTATATGGGCGTATACAGGGGTCCATTACCTTTCATAAGATATGGGTATATTTGTGCACTCCTTTAAAAATTTGGGAGGGGTACCTTGGCCCACCCCTTCAATTTTGGAAATTGACCAATTTAAACATTGGGTATTATAGTACAGGACCCTAACATGTATTATGATAAATTTGGGTGGTCCACCTCGTTTCCTTTTAGGGGTACAAAATTGCCAAAATATAAACGTAAGCAATACGTTATACCACGTGTTTGGTTTTTGGTCGATTTTATCCCCTTTGATGAGGTGTTATTACCTTATATGGTTATATGGTCATGTATAGGGGTCCATTACCTTTCATAAGACATGGGTATAATAATGCACCCCTTGAAAAATTTGGGAGGGGTACTTTGGCCCACCCCTTAAATTTTGGAAATTGCCCAATTTAAACATTTGGTATTATAGTACCGGATCCTAACATGTATTATGATAAATTTGGATGGTCCACCTCGTTCCCTTTTAGAGGTACAAAATTGTCAAAATATAAACGTAAGCAATACGTTGTACCACGTGTTTGGTCTTTTGGCCCAATTTATTCTCTTGGATGAGGTTCTATTACCTTATATGGTTATGTATAGGGGTCCATTACCTTTCATAAGATATGGGTATATTCGTGCACTCCTTTAAAAATTTGGGAGGGGTACTTTGGCCCACCCCTTAAATTTTGGAAATTGCCCAATTTAAACATTTGGTATTATAGTACCGGATCCTAACATGTATTATGATAAATTTGGATGGTCCACCTCGTTCCCTTTTAGAGGTACAAAATTGCCAAAATTTTAGTACAACCACGTGTTTGGTCTTTTGGCCCAATTTATCCTCTTGGATGAGGTTCTATTACCTTATATTGTTATGTATAGGGGTCTATTCCCTATCATAAGACATAGGTACATTTGTGCACCCCGGGAGGGGTACTTTGGCCCACCCCTTAAATTTTAGAAATTGCTCATTTTATATATTTGGTATTATAGTACTGAACCCTAACATGTATTATGATAAATTTGGGTGGTCCACCTCGTTCCCTTTTAGGGGGTACAAATTGCCAAAATATAAACGTAAGCAATACGTTGTACCACGTGTTTGGTTTTACCTAAGTTATCCCCTTGGATGAGGTTCTATTACCTTATATGGTTATATGGTTATGTATAGGGGTCTATTCCCTATCATAAGACATAGGTACATTTGTGCACCCGGGAGGGGTACTTTGGCCCACCCCTTTAATTTTGGAAATTGCCCCTTTTTACATGTTTGGTATTATAGTATAGAACCCTAATATATATTACTATAAATTTGGGTGGTTTACCACGTTTCCTTTGATGGGTACGAAATTGCCAAATTTTAGTACAACCACGTGTTTGGTTTTGGCTCAATTTATCCCTTGGATGAGGTCCTATTACCTTATATGGTTATATGATCATGTATAGGGGTCCATTCCATATCCCTTAAATTTTGGAAATTTTCCAATTTAAGCATTCGGTATCATAGTACATGACCTCAACATGTATCATGATAAATTTGGGTGGTCCATCTTGTTCCCTTTCATGGGTAAAAATTACTAAAATATAAACATAAGCAATATGTTGTACCATGCGTTTGGTTTTTGGCCCAATTTCTTCCCTTTGATGGGGTTCTATTACCTTATATGGTTATATGGTCATGTATATGGGTTCATTTCCTATCATAAGACATGGGTACATTGACGCACCCCTTGAAAAATTTGGGAGGGGTATCTTGGCTCATCCACTCGGTTTTAGAAATTGTTTTAATATAAGCATTTGGTATCATAGTACAGGACTTCAATATGTACCACTATAAATTTGGATGGTCCACATCGTTCCCTTTCATGGGTAAAGAACTACCAAAAATCGAATTTCGGAGGTTATTGACACCTATTTAGCACGTTATATGGTTTATTACCTTTATATGTTTATGTTCCCTTTTAAATTTGGGAATTATCAAATAACAAAATTCGGTAAACGTTTTCTAGGACCCATTGGTGTTCCTCTTATGGCCAAATATTCAAAATTTAAATGTTATTGACCGGCTTTATTATTGAATAAGTACAGGATTTATTACTTTTTCATAAGACACAGGTGTATTTGTGTACCAATCTTTAATTTTGGGAGGGGTACATTTCTTATTGTCATATCAATAATTGGTAATTGTTCTTTGGGTAAATCATTATAATCACGTGATCAGTTATTGACCTATGATGGGATTAGGAGTCCAGGACATTGGTACATTGAAACTTTGTAGGATAATTTGAGAATGCGTCATTGGTATTGATTATTACAGCCAAATATAAACGTAAGCAATACGATGTACCACGTGATTGACCTTGATGAGGTAGTGTACAGGGATACATAGCTAACCTTATTGAATCTTATGACTCATAGTCTTAAGGGAATACATGCTACAACACTGGCAAAGTTATTGTAGATGCAATTTGATTGGTGGATCACTATCTTTCGTGCAATCTGATTGGCTGATCACTATCTTTCGTGCAATCTGATTGGTTGCTGATTTTCAAATCTTTGCTGCATTCAGTTTTTAAGTTTTGTTTAACATTTAAAAATCTTGGTTTCGTTCAACATTTTGGACTCACTGATAAATATAATCAAAACCGTTTATTTGTTAATCGAATAGTTAAAAACCGGATAAAGTTTGACGGTTAACCGTGAAACGTAAAATTTTTTTAGTTTGAAATTTTTTGTTTTAATTTTTTTGTTTCAGAATTTTGTTTGAAATTTGTTTCAAAATTTTTTGTTTGAAAATTTTTTTGTTTGAAATTTTTTGTTGCAAAATTTTGTTTAAAATTTTTTGTTTAAAATTTTTTGTTCGAAATTTTTGTTTTGAAATTTTTTGTTTCAGAATTTTGTTTGAAAATTTTTTTTTGTAAATTTTTTGTTTAAAATTTTTTTGTTTGAAATTTTTTGTTGCAAAATTTTGTTTGAAATTTTTTTGTTTAAAATTTTTTGTTCGAAATTTTTGTTTTGAAATTTTTTGTTTCAGAATTTTGTTTGAAAATTTTTTTTGTAAATTTTTTGTTTAAAATTTTTTTGTTTGAAATTTTTTTCGTTTGAAAATTTTGTTTGAAATTTTTCGTTTCCAAATTTTGTTTGAAATTTTTTGTTTCAAAATTTTGTTTGAAATTTTTTTTGTTTCAAAATTTTGTTTGAATTTCTTTCGTTTGAAATTTTTTTCGTTTCAAAATTTTGTTTCAAAGATTTTTGTTTGAAATTTTTTGTTTCAAAGTTTGGTTTGACATTTTTAAAGTTTGTGCACTTATTAGTAAAGAACCGGAACTGTTTAGAACTAAAACCTCTGGCAACATTGTGGTGCAATAGTACACGTTAGAACATGATGCAATAGTACACGTCAGAACATGATAATGATACGTCATCAGTTTTGCATCATCGTTCGCGTTAGTATTCATGATAACATTATCATGGCTACTTGTCTGCAGTTTCTAAACACGCGTGATGTGATGAAATCATTTACCAAGATTACTGATTTACAACAGAATGTACCTTATAGAATCTTAGCTAGCCAAATGATCCCTACAGAGTTTGGATTAAGAATCGTAGTGAAGCTTGAAAATGATAAGTATATAATTTTACCAGCAAGATATTTACCCATGGAAGCATCAAAACAAGAAGAACTGCTGCGTTTCTTAAATACTGGATCTGTATCTTTATGTTACAAAGGATTCTTGGGTCGAAGTCATCAACTTGAATTTAGTACACAGCCAGATTCGTCAGCAAAATTATGAATTCAAACATCAACACATCAGACATAGTTGTATGAATTTGGTTGGTCGGCATGACTTCAGCAACTGTGATGAAATCATGAATTCAAACGTCAGCACATGACGTCAGCCGTAGTTCTATAAATCAACCAATACCGTGAAATCATTTGAGCAAGTGCTTTTCAGGAGGAAAGATGTGTACTTCTAACGATAAAGAATTCATTTTCGCAAGCTATTATCCAATAAACAAAACATGTGATGATTGGTATCAGTGCTAGAACATTTGAACCAGTGATTCGATTGGGCAAAGCAGAGCAATTTGGTGTACAACTGACCTGTGAAGAATGTCACGAATCGACCAAATGAATGATGAGCTAAATGTGACCATAGTCAAATCATTAGGCTCAAATCATGAAGTGGTGCTCGAAGAGAAGATGGTGCTGTTACGTAAAAAGAGTACATTCCATGTCCCACACAACATGGTGTATCTAACACAAACAGAATGGAACAAATTCATCAGCGTATTTCAGTGTGTGAAACATGCAGTGGAAGTGTGCAACAAAACAAGTATATTCCTTCAAAATGTGTTATGCATATTGTACAACATGTATCTAGATATTGTCAACATCGTTCGTGGGTGCATACCTGTATTGATAAACAGTTTATTTGTGATCAAATGAACATTGAGTTTCCACCAATTGATATTGCAATAGACCTTAAAAGACTTCAATTGGAATTAAAATTATATGCTAAAGACAAACTAGTGCAAGAAGTTCAAAATACATTGTATCGACAATATCCAGAACCACTATCTGGTATGGATGTATGTGGAGTGTAATAAAATGATCCATTTCAATGAATTGTGTTTTTTTCATTTCAAGTACAACCCCATATTCTGACGTGTACTATTGCATCATGTTCTAACGTGTACTATTGCACCACAATGTTGCCAGAGGTTTTAGTTCTAAACAGTTCCGGTTCTTTACTAATGAGTGCACAAACTTTAAAAATGTCAAACCAAACTTTGAAACAAAAAATTTCAAACAAAAATCTTTGAAACAAAATTTTGAAACGAAAAAAATTTCAAACGAAAGAAATTCAAACAAAATTTTGAAACAAAAAAAATTTCAAACAAAATTTTGAAACAAAAAATTTCAAACAAAATTTGGAAACGAAAAATTTCAAACAAAAATTTTAAACAAAAAAATTCAAACAAAAAAATTTTAAACAAAAAATTTACAAAAAAAATTTTCAAACAAAATTCTGAAACAAAAAATTTCAAAACAAAAATTTCGAACAAAAAATTTTAAACAAAAAAATTTCAAACAAAATTTTGCAACAAAAAATTTCAAACAAAAAAATTTTAAACAAAAAATTTACAAAAAAAATTTTCAAACAAAATTCTGAAACAAAAAATTTCAAAACAAAAATTTCGAACAAAAAATTTTAAACAAAAAATTTTAAACAAAATTTTGCAACAAAAAATTTCAAACAAAAAAATTTTCAAACAAAAAATTTTGAAACAAATTTCAAACAAAATTCTGAAACAAAAAAATTAAAACAAAAAATTTCAAACTAAAAAAATTTTACGTTTCACGGTTAACCGTCAAACTTTATCCGGTTTTTAACTATTCGATTAACAAATAAACGGTTTTGATTATATTTATCAGTGAGTCCAAAATGTTGAACGAAACCAAGATTTTTAAATGTTAAATAAAACTTAAAAACTGAATGCAGCAAAGATTTGAAAATCAGCAACCAATCAGATTGCACGAAAGATAGTGATCAGCCAATCAGATTGCACGAAAGATAGTGATCCACCAATCAAATTGCATCTACAATAACTTTGCCAGTGTTGTAGCATGTATTCCCTTAAGACTATGAGTCATAAGATTCAATAAGGTTAGCTATGTATCCCTGTACACTACCTCATCAAGGTCAATCACGTGGTACATCGTATTGCTTACGTTTATATTTGGCTGTAATAATCAATACCAATGACGCATTCTCAAATTATCCTACAAAGTTTCAATGTACCAATGTCCTGGACTCCTAATCCCATCATAGGTCAATAACTGATCACGTGATTATAATGATTTACCCAAAGAACAATTACCAATTATTGATATGACAATAAGAAATGTACCCCTCCCAAAATTAAAGATTGGTACACAAATACACCTGTGTCTTATGAAAAAGTAATAAATCCTGTACTTATTCAATAATAAAGCCGGTCAATAACATTTAAATTTTGAATATTTGGCCATAAGAGGAACACCAATGGGTCCTAGAAAACGTTTACCGAATTTTGTTATTTGATAATTCCCAAATTTAAAAGGGAACATAAACATATAAAGGTAATAAACCATATAACGTGCTAAATAGGTGTCAATAACCTCCGAAATTCGATTTTTGGTAGTTCTTTACCCATGAAAGGGAACGATGTGGACCATCCAAATTTATAGTGGTACATATTGAAGTCCTGTACTATGATACCAAATGCTTATATTAAAACAATTTCTAAAACCGAGTGGATGAGCCAAGATACCCCTCCCAAATTTTTCAAGGGGTGCGTCAATGTACCCATGTCTTATGATAGGAAATGAACCCATATACATGACCATATAACCATATAAGGTAATAGAACCCCATCAAAGGGAAGAAATTGGGCCAAAAACCAAACGCATGGTACAACATATTGCTTATGTTTATATTTTAGTAATTTTTACCCATGAAAGGGAACAAGATGGACCACCCAAATTTATCATGATACATGTTGAGGTCATGTACTATGATACCGAATGCTTAAATTGGAAAATTTCCAAAATTTAAGGGATATGGAATGGACCCCTATACATGATCATATAACCATATAAGGTAATAGGACCTCATCCAAGGGATAAATTGAGCCAAAACCAAACACGTGGTTGTACTAAAATTTGGCAATTTCGTACCCATCAAAGGAAACGTGGTAAACCACCCAAATTTATAGTAATATATATTAGGGTTCTATACTATAATACCAAACATGTAAAAAGGGGCAATTTCCAAAATTAAAGGGGTGGGCCAAAGTACCCCTCCCGGGTGCACAAATGTACCTATGTCTTATGATAGGGAATAGACCCCTATACATAACCATATAACCATATAAGGTAATAGAACCTCATCCAAGGGGATAACTTAGGTAAAACCAAACACGTGGTACAACGTATTGCTTACGTTTATATTTTGGCAATTTGTACCCCCTAAAAGGGAACGAGGTGGACCACCCAAATTTATCATAATACATGTTAGGGTTCAGTACTATAATACCAAATATATAAAATGAGCAATTTCTAAAATTTAAGGGGTGGGCCAAAGTACCCCTCCCGGGGTGCACAAATGTACCTATGTCTTATGATAGGGAATAGACCCCTATACATAACAATATAAGGTAATAGAACCTCATCCAAGAGGATAAATTGGGCCAAAAGACCAAACACGTGGTTGTACTAAAATTTTGGCAATTTTGTACCTCTAAAAGGGAACGAGGTGGACCATCCAAATTTATCATAATACATGTTAGGATCCGGTACTATAATACCAAATGTTTAAATTGGGCAATTTCCAAAATTTAAGGGGTGGGCCAAAGTACCCCTCCCAAATTTTTAAAGGAGTGCACGAATATACCCATATCTTATGAAAGGTAATGGACCCCTATACATAACCATATAAGGTAATAGAACCTCATCCAAGAGAATAAATTGGGCCAAAAGACCAAACACGTGGTACAACGTATTGCTTACGTTTATATTTTGACAATTTTGTACCTCTAAAAGGGAACGAGGTGGACCATCCAAATTTATCATAATACATGTTAGGATCCGGTACTATAATACCAAATGTTTAAATTGGGCAATTTCCAAAATTTAAGGGGTGGGCCAAAGTACCCCTCCCAAATTTTTCAAGGGGTGCATTATTATACCCATGTCTTATGAAAGGTAATGGACCCCTATACATGACCATATAACCATATAAGGTAATAACACCTCATCAAAGGGGATAAAATCGACCAAAAACCAAACACGTGGTATAACGTATTGCTTACGTTTATATTTTGGCAATTTTGTACCCCTAAAAGGAAACGAGGTGGACCACCCAAATTTATCATAATACATGTTAGGGTCCTGTACTATAATACCCAATGTTTAAATTGGTCAATTTCCAAAATTGAAGGGGTGGGCCAAGGTACCCCTCCCAAATTTTTAAAGGAGTGCACAAATATACCCATATCTTATGAAAGGTAATGGACCCCTGTATACGCCCATATAACTATATAAGGTAATAACACCTCATCCAAGGGGATAAATTAGGTCAAAAAACCCCGAAATTTGAATTTTTGGCAATTTTTTACCCATGAAAGGGAACGACATAGACACCCAATACTGATAGAGGTACATACTAAGGTCCTAGGCTACCATACCAAATTTTTAGATTTGGCAATTTCCAAAATTTAAGGGGGGTGGTCCTATGTACCCCTGCCAAAATTTTCAAGGGGTGCATTAATGTACCTATGTCTTATGAAAGGAATGGACCTCTATACATGACCATATAATCATATAAGGTAATAGGACCTCATCCAAGGAGATAAATTAGGTCGAAAACCAAACACGTGGTACAACGTATTGCTTACGTTTATATTTTGGCAATTTTGTACCCCTAAAAGGGAACGAGGTGGACCACCCAAATTTATAGTGATCCATATTAGGGTCCTGTACTATAATACCCAATGTTTAAATTGGGCAATTTCCAAAATTTAAGGGGTGGGCCAAGGTACCCCTCCCAAATTTTTCAAGGGGTGCATTAATGTACCCATGTCTTATGAAAGGTAATGGACCCCTGTATACGCCCATATAACTATATAGGGTAATAACACCTCATCCAAGGGGATAAATTAGGTCAAAAACCTCCGAAATTTGACTTTTTGGCAATTTTTTACCCATGAAAGGGAACGACATAGACCCCCAATACTGATAGAGGTACATACTATGGTCCTAGGCTACCATACCCAATTTTTAGATTTGGCAATTTCCAAAATTTAAGCGGGGTGGTCCTATGTACCCCTGCCAAAATTTAGGGGGTGGGCCAAGGTACCCCTGCCAAAATTTAGAGGGGGTGGTCCTAGGTACCCCTAGGTCATTGACCCCGGGCCAAGGTCATTGACCTTTGACCTATGACGTCACAAAAATTTTTGCTGACTCAGCGTAATATACGGGGGCCCCTACTACTAAGGGGACCCAAGATTGATCCTTCAGGTACTCCTTTGTTTATAACGAGTGACGAGGATAGGGGATTTTGAGCTGTCCTAAGATATACTTGTTGCTCTGAAAAGCATAAACTAACTTATTCTAGTTGGCCACTAAAAAGCACTAATGCTACCTAAGTGAGTCTAGGCTGGAACGCAGCACAGGCAGCGAGGGTGTATTTCAGGGATGGTAGACATGCGCGAAAAGTACACATGACAACACAACTCCAATGCATTTTTGATCAATCTTTTCTTCTTTCTTCTGCACTTTTTCATCATTAATTATTCCTTTTGTTTCACATTTAACTTTAGCGCAGTATCATGTAAAACCACACTAATTCATTTCTTTTTGTTGATGTCATATGCTCTTTGTATTTCTGACATATTACAGCACGTTGAGTAACTCATACTCTTGCAAACGTTTAATTACGTTCTTCTTCCTATAAATTAGGAATATGAGGAATTGGAAATTATAAATTCATTGAAATAGTAATGTTTAATCCTTTTACACGTCAGGTAATCAAATTATTGTTTTAATTTTCTTTGATATTTGAACACAACATCAGTCGCTTTCGTCATACCTTAACACTGTCCTCGGATACTCTACTGCCAAGACAGTACTGCAGAAAGCTACATTTCTGGTACTTCGATCACTAAGGATCACATTTTACAACAGTGCCTATTATCGTTTGCATGTTATCAGTACTACGTTCTCTGCTTACAAGTGCACTCTGTTTTAGATATTCTCGCATTTACATGTAAGATCTACATACATTCGAATTTCTTATATGTTCTTCTTTCGAAATCATACCTTCTACCAAAATTTTACAAAACTATGCTCCAATGAACTGAGATTTAACGAACTGTAAAACCTGTTATCGCAAAATAAAACGCAGATTTTGCGTAGCGTTTACGCAAATTGTTACGGAGAACGACTAGGTCCCATTTTCGAGAAAGTGAATAATTTTAGTTTCCGACCTGGCAGCATTGTGCCACCTTTTTAACGCCATTTCCTTTCGAGAAGATCAAGTGTATGGCAGCGAAACGTGTGTGAAGTGTTAGGTTTGGTGTAGCCGAGGTAATCAGGTAAATATGTTTATTTGTTTAATCTAGTTTTAAATTTATATTACCTTAGGAAGGGAAATTTATATATTGCGTGCATATAAATAAGGATGGTTATTAGATAACTGAGGTAACATACTTGTGAGTTACCTATATTTTGGTGTGTATTTAACATTACAAATGGTATTTTCCCTTTCACATGATGTATACATACACATTTCTTACGGTTCTACACGTAATTAAGTTGCAGGTAGTATTGGATTGTAAGTAGCATCCTTGAATATTAATGATACGGAATCAGTTGCGCCGTGCACTTCTGAAAAATGATTATTACAATGTGAACTACCGAAAATTATTCTATACTCACAGCTTAGGTACAGTACTTGAGAGTAGGTCCAGAGTAGATATAAAATACGTAAAATTTACAAGAAGGAAAGGTAAATCGGAGATTCTTCAACGTAGTTTGTGAAGAAGTTCTGTTGCATCTCAGAAGAAAATCTTAACAGACAGTTCTCTCAGGTTCGCTCTTCGCGGAGGTGCCATTTTTTTCTGAATAGTGTCGGCGAATGGAAGTTGTACATAGGTCTGCCTACATTGACGTAGTTGCCCTTGTACTAAAGGGCACCCTGAGGGGGGACAAGGTGGGGCGCTCGCCCCCCTAAGAGAAAATCGTACTTGGAATATCGAAAGCCCAATAGAACTTTTACATTAGTTATAGCAAAATTTGAAACTATATTTGAAACCTCGCTTATATTTGCCGCCCCTTGGAAACCACAACATGGGCGCCCTTGCTTGTACTTAAGGTGTTTTTCTAGGAATATCTGTTTTTTATATCGTATGGGAAGAATAATAATGTGCCCTTGTACTTAGTGTATGACTGTGGGGGGTATGCCTGTGGGGGATTTGAAAACACATATCGCATATCCCGTGCACGTGGATACTTCTTACTGGTGCACTACGTACAAAAATGATTCTATTTGATGTAGAAGTGGTAATACAACACATAATAACGCAGATCACTGTGTATTCTCACTCCATGTTGGAGTGTGAATACAACATGATCTGGGTTTGTTGTGTGTTCTATTACCACTTGTACATGATACAGAATCATTTCTGTAGGTAGTGCAACAGTAAGAATTATCCTCGTGCACGGGAGATGAGAAGTAGCTATTCTTAACTATTACCATACTGTGTAAGTTAAATGTATATACTTTAGTACAGAAAGAAACCTACCCAGCTACTAATCTACATTCCCTTCCCATTGCGTATTGTAGGAGACCACAGATTGAAATCGTGCAGAAAGTGGTGTAAATATGGAAAGGCCTGAAAGTACCTACTGTAACCCAACCTTGTCTTTTTTTTTTTTAATAGTTACATCGTTTACGTGGATACCCACCGTCGCTGACGCACCCCGCGGCAGGGTTCTAGAACACTGGTCCACGTATCAAGTGTGTCGTGATTGACAACCTGGCTACTAACCCGCCTTCGCTCGATATTACATATTGAGCTTTGATAGGGAGGATTCAACCCAGTTACTAACCTGTGTTCACCAATATGTGCGGACCAGCATTGTGGGACCTCCATCCCACGCGGACCCACCAATTTCACCCTGCGCTGTTTGTGAGATGGAATTCGTATTTTTAGTGATCACCTAGCCCGAGTTGGTTTGTGATTTTCGCACTGTAGTTTTTGTGCGTTTATGTCCGGACGTTGTAATTATACGCAAATAGTGACGGTATTGCACTTTTAAAGTGGATCTGCGTCAAGGAATGCATCTCCTACCTTCAGAAATACTTCCTTTAATTTCGCAATGAGAAATTATAATATTTTGACGTTTTTAGGCATTGAGATTTTGTGCCGCACAGCGGGTCCAATTGCTAAATCGATTATTGAAAACTACGAAATCAGGGTCTCGAATTACATCTAGTACTGTTGGTAGAACAGATGAATGTACGTCAAACGCTCTTGTAAAGGTATAGACTGTAATGTTTCCAGTTTGGGGAAAGAAATGCAGCTTGCAAACTTGACAAGCTTCCGTTTTGTCAACTCAACCTGTACGGTTTTTTAACGGTAGTCACTTAACGGTTAAACTAGTCTCTAAAGAATTTTTGTGTGAAAGCCTGAAATTAAAAGCTGATGTTGAAGTTAATTGTGAAGCAAAATTACAATTTGTAATTGACGACCACAAGTTATAGTTACATAGAAAGATTATTATCGAAATAGACTTTGAACAATTTGGTACATTCTACTATGAATTGATTAAAGCGACTTCACCACACTCCGGAAGCTTTTAAAACTAACTGTAAAACTTTCAGTTGAACAAGTGCGGTTGCTTAACTGTTTCCTAGTCGATAACATTGAGAACTCTTCATGACCTTCTCGTATTAACTCGGAAGATGAAAGCCTTAAAGTACTTTGGATTTCGATTATATACGATGAAATTTGAGTATTTTATTTTTAGAAGCATTTCACATATTTCCGGTTAAATTCTACTAGAATATCTGGAAAATGTGTAAATTGTTTTTATGAACTGAAGCGGACAAAAATTATTTGGTATCTTGGTGTGTAATCGTATGAACGATATTGTTTGATATGCGAAGATAAATTGTGGATTATCGGATCCATTTTTGTAGTACAGCAATTTTTCGAAATGAATTACATAATTTTGCCCCAACTTATTAACAGATAGGTTAATAGCTAGGAATTAAGAGAACATTTGAAAGACTACTATTGATTAACTTGTGTTGTATACTTTCAGAATTCACAATGGTGCGTATGAATGCATTGGCAGATGCCTTAAAATCTATCAACAATGCAGAGAAGAGAGGGAAACGACAGGTCCTCATAAGGCCATGTTCAAAAGTAATAGTTAAATTCCTGTCGGTGATGATGAAACATGGTAAGTTTGCTCCCTCAATTTCTATAAAATGTTTACTACCGTGTTGTTAAAATTTTATTTCAGGCAAATTAACCCTTGTCCGGGCAATATATTTGTGTAACGTAGACGGGAAACTGGGCGTTACCAACTCGATATGTTCATGACTTTAACTTCGACTAACGATAGAAGAATTCAGAATTTATGTCATCGAAATATTTATGGTTATTGAGAAATTCGAAAAAATAAATGAAGCTACTGGGCCTGAGAGGCCTCGCTTGCCCGGATAAGGGTTAAGAGTAATGAATTATTGAGTCCCCTTAAGTATTCATGTTACCATCGTAGTTTTTATGTACAACTGTAAAGATGTTTCACACCAGAATATTGAAAAAAAAATCGGCCCAACCATTAGTATTTGATTAGTGGAACTCAAATTGGTCCTTCAAATGCTATGTAAAACTAGTTACGTATCTTGGCCTACAGTCAGCCACAATTCTGAAAGCGAGGCTCTTTACATTAAAATAGTCTGCATGGATTCCGAATACAATAAGGCTCGTCTACGTTAGCCACCATCAGTCCATTGAAAAGTGGCCAACTTACAAAACATGAGTGTGATTGGTGTATTTTGAGAATGGGATTTCTAGTATTACTTGATTGTAAAATTTTAATAAGCAATGGCCCGACAGCTACTAAAAAATAATGTACAGTACCTCTTGTTAATGAGCAAAAGGTGTTGAGAGAAAATCTTAAAGGAATTAATATCTCAAAACCTCGGCTACTTTTCTACAAACTTCTGGTCCCAGTAGTTTACAGTTAAGATGATAGCTTTAACCTTGGGAATTATCCAGAATTGCTAAATCTTCCCACTGATAAAAGGAGCCGATATAGCTAATGGTTTTACCAAAACAGGTTAAACAAGTCTGTACAGCTATTTCCTGACTTCCTGTACGTGCTTTTTCATCATCTTCCTTCACCACTTTATCAGGGTAGTGTTCTGCCCATTGGTCTCCAAGAACAAATCGGAATTCATGCTACTTTATCTCCAGTCACAAATACAGAACTTCTGCCTCTCATGGGAATACGAAAGTGTTATGAAAAATAACAAAATGGTATTTTGCGTGGCCAAGATACGCAAGTAAATTTATCATTATCATCATAAAGTAAACATTGCTTCAATGCGGCCAATTTCCAAGATAGACATGTGGCCAGCTTGACAGGGTTTACTGTATAATCATGTATGCACTGGAGTTTCATTTTCTTAAAAGTACTTGGAGAAAAATAATATTTCAAGAAATTGTTTGTGTTTAAATTAGCTGTACTTTCTATTCACTGCGTCATGTTACGTTTGGGACTAACCATTATTATTTGTTGGGTAGATTTTTTTTCCATAAGAGTGTATGTCCACGTTTTATCCCCTGGTTATGCGCATATTTTCACTCTGAATTTCATTCAATGAAGCAAGAGACTTCACCGTGCTCGGTTCTGTTGTATTCTGTCATTCGTAGCATTTTCAAACAAGGGTACACAAATGCGTAAATTCTCATCTATGAAATTGATTGAATTTGATAGAAGCGGAAACAGGATTAGGCCCAAAGCATGAAAGGAAGTTCATGAGAGCTACTTGACACATTTCCATATCCACAGGTATATTAATGGACTCTAGGCTCATGATAATCACTATATTCTTTGACCCGACCTTTATCTGAAATCTTTCTCAAGTTACGACTCGTTTTATGTCTTCCGACTAATGTTCTATGAACAAGAACTGAAATAACACATTTGTGTATCCATGTTTCTTATAATTGTTTTCATTTGTTCTGAAAATTCACTTCCCAAAGTTGTTTCATGTTGTATATGAGACTTGCTTGCTTCAATCTTCCTACATGAATAGTTCATTTACATTAGTTTAATACTTAATGTGTTTCTTACCAGTATTATTATTGTTTCAGGTTACATTGGAGAGTTTGAAATCGTAGATGACCACAGATCCGGAAAAATCGTTGTAAATTTGACGGGTCGACTCAACAAATGTGGTGTAATCTCCCCTAGGTTTGATGTTCCAATTCGAGACATCGAAAAGTGGACGAATAATTTGTTGCCGTCACGTCAGTTCGGGTAAGTTGTGCTATTTCATTATTTACATCCTAATTATTCCATACACAAACAGAAATATCTAAATGTAAACCGGGTGGCATCTTCAAATTTTCTTCATTGCATTTTTTGTTTGTTTATATAGCTTCTGGTGTAGGCTCTGATAAGTTTTTCCAATACCTGACAGATTTATTGTGGTTTGCCTATAGTTACGAGCAGTGAGCCCCGCTTCACTTTGTAAAAACTACCAGAGTTGCACATTCAGGAAATCGAAAAATTGTAGAGGATAATGATAAGGCCTGTTCTGTGCTCGAGCACAGGGCGGCAGAATTTTGGATTTTTCTTTTAAGATCCATAATAAAATAATAGTTAAAACTAGCAGCCCGCGTTACGAGAAAATATGTTAATGTGTATAATTCTCTATAATTACCGTAGTTACTAATTAGCTAGCTTATCTGATTATTTTTATTCATCCTCTCCCATCTCCATCCCAAGGGGTGAAGATGAACATAATGAAAACTGATACCGTTAAACTCTACGACCTCGAAAACTATTAATTCAACACTAATATCTGTCATTTTCGATTACTTTTAAAATACTCGCAACTCTCTCTATTGTTATGCAACTGCAATCAAAGAAAATTCTAAATATTGTTTCGTTTTAATAATGTTTACTATTAAAATACATCAAATTGCCGTACTTTTTGGGGGTCATACAAACCCCACGAGAGGCATTTATTGAAATCAGAAGTATCTTTGGTATCTATTTGTGTATGAATGGGTCAGAGCCAAAGTGGACTCAAATAATTCGTATCTTTATTCACTTTTCTTACTGATATGCTAATTAAGTCGTCGTATTTTTTTAACTTGAACTAAGAAAAGTCGTAGTGAACCAACTTAGACTAAATTAGTTCTTCTGTACTCTCCAGTATTTTGAAATTGTCCATATGTAATTCTGTAAAATGATTTCACTTGTGTAACTGTTTCTTTTTGTCCTTCGGAAATGACTCTTGACAAGTATATAAACAAGTATGTAAAGATCAGTACAACGTATTTTTATCAGGAGCTCTTAAGTAAGTCGGCAGACGTATCGCATTTGTGCCCAATTAGTCTCGGTTTCGAGTTCAAATGGAGGAAAATTTCTTTTGGATGTAAGTCGAGAAGCGGTTTGGATTCCGTTTTCTTATGTGACCCCTTTCAACATAACCCCATTGTTGCACAATAACGCCAAGGCGAAACAAACTTATTTCTGTCCATATGTAATATAAATACATAGAGTAAATTAAAAAAAAAAAAAATCCCAATAAAAGTCATGTTTTTTGCCAACCCTGCTTTGGAAGTTTTCTTTTTATTCAAGTAATCTAAAGCATGAGAAAATGCATATAGGAGGAAAACAATTCTTGGCAGATACTTTGGGAGTTTTTTTTTTTTTTTTTAATTATTATTATTTATGTAACCTAAAACATGAGAAAAGAAAATGCATACACATGAGAAAACAGTTTCGTTGTAAATAGTTTGGGAAGAGGTTTTATTTATTTATTTATTTGGGTAATCTAAGAACATGAGAAAACGCATGCAGGAGAAAAAGTTTTTTTACAAATACTTTGACAAGTTTTATTCTTTCATCATCATTTCATTATTCAAGTAACCTACAACATGAAAAAAGAAAATGCATACTGGGAAAGGTTTATTTGCAAATACTTTGGAAAGAGTTTATCTTATTCGTTCGAGTAAGTAGAGTAACTTAAAAAGATATGAAAGAATCCACACTCATCATGCAAACTAATATAATTTTTACATGTAAAATTTTATAAAATGTTTTTTACTAAACTCACTATAATGTTTAATTATGTCATTAGTTCAAAATGAACAGTGTCAGAAACACTTCTTTTTTTATTCCATATTTTATTATTGCAATGGGAAGGGAATATGTAAGAAATTCAATCATAATTCAAAATTGGAATAACTGTTGGTTAAGAATTAATATAATGCATTTTCTCCGAACAGTAAATTGAAACCTATATGAATAAATTAGATGCCAATATTGAATGTGTTCCCGGTGGATGAGTGTTGATGCTCATTGCCTTGTAGTCAAAGGGTCTCGGGTTCGATTCCCGGTGGGAGGGACAAATCGTTCGGATACCAAGTGATTCCGTAGGCCCCGTCCTTAGTACATCATCATACCATGGAAGGCATTGCAAGCTACCATGGGTTCACCTTGCACAAGGACCTTCTGGGCAAACACCTACCTTCGGGCAGAACACCACATCATGATTATCGTTGGAAGAATTAGGCCATTTAAAATTACGTTGTAGCTTGTACAGGCATCGGAGCGAGTCTGTTTTTCATCTATCAGTGTCTATTTCTGAAACATTAGTCTATTAAGTCTCTTTTTTGTTCTTCCTTACTTAGTCATATTGTTTGGATTGTGGCAAATGTACTAGAAAATGTTAGTAATTAAATAGAAGAAAATAATGATGAATAGAAAATGACATAAATACAAGGAAATATAGGGAGGTTGGAGGGATTTCTGTCTCCCTAGAGAGAAGTTGCTAGGGAGACTCTTCTGTGTTTGTCATACCTTTTTTGTTAACTACAATGGAATTTGCAACAGGGTACCACCTCTCTTTATTTAACAGGGTTCCCATCGACCTGGTAAACCGGGAAAGTGGGGGAATTAATCCAGCTCAAAAGTAATAGAATTTGATCATAGTCATAGAAACCTTTAAAAACCTGAAAAAGTAAAAGAATTTTAAGTATGGATTTATACTTCTTAAATCCAGTTTTTAAACCTTTATTTCGCTACAGCAAACTTTTTTTTTTTTTTTTTTTTTTTGTGTATGTGTGTGTGTGTAACATTCCGACTTAAAAATAATGTTACGGCCTAACGACTATATAAATGTTGATGCAGAGTCAACCCGTAGCAAGAGGAAAATAGATACCTTTTTACATTATATGTAGAATCGGAAATTTATAAATCATGATCTGGAAAACTAAGGGAATTCGTACTTGCAGAATAAGTGGGAATCCTAATTTAATTAGTTGTAAATTGAGATAATATAAGAACTATATATATATATATGTGTCGTAGTGTGAATTCGAGCATGGTCTTATTGTAGCCTTCGATTCGAGAATTTCCTCTCTAAGGTGATGTATTCCGTAAGTTTCAATGAACTGATGTATACGAGCAAATGCAATCCATATCTCCGGTCTTCATGAGGAAACAAATGAAGTACACATATTTAGTTTCCGTGACTATACAATGACATACGAGTGTCAAATATAAGTGCAGTCAGGGACAAAAACGTCGGACACTTCTCGTATAAGTTATACGGGGAGTGCCCGACTTTTTGTCCCTGACTGTACATTAGGGTGCATCGAATTTCCACTTTTTTTGAAATCAGCTTACCCTTAGTGATATTTTTTTGCGAAATGGCCTCCATATAACGTGTAAAAAATTGCAAGTCGATTGGTCAATATCCTTAGGTGCCACCAACGGCCAAAAATTTTAAAATGTTGTTAAAAATTAAATGTTATTTTAAAAAATGTAAAATATCTAGTTTTATGAAATATGGTTATCCTATGTGGTTTTGTTTCTGTAAAAGGTCAATATTTTACGTGAAAAAAAATTCAGCTTGATGAGTCAAGTCATTCAGGTGCCACCTGTGGCTTAAAATATGGACAAATGTGTCCCTACTTTTTCATTTTTTAAAATTAAGTTGCATTGTTTGTGATTCATCTGGATCTTTAATTATTTATAGATAAGAAAGGTTTTGTTTTACATCTGCAGCTATTTGCTTATTTCCAAACGTTAATGATGGAAATAACCCAGAACTCACCATGAGGAGGTGGCTGTAGTTCGAGTTCCGCCCACCCGTATATACTAATGTTGCATATGATAGTGCAAGTCATATTGTTACTCTTTTACCTCAAACTGTTTTTCTTTTCTTTTTTGTATTACATTCTGGTATGTTTTTTCTTGATTGTAGTGTTGATAGGACAAATCTATGTCGTGCTTCTTGCCCACATACCGTTGATGCCGCTTCTGTCCCCAACTTCACCATTCTTTCTACCGCGCTAGTGTGAAAGGGTAAGGATGTAATATATTCATTAGCCATTGGAGCCGTCTTTACATTTTCTCTTAGCTTCTGCACGCTGAAGTGTTTTGTCAGTTTTGGCTCCGTCAACGTCATGTTGACCAATTAATCATATCACCAATTAATCATCATACACACGAATGAGCTTCCATTTCGACATTTGATTGAATTTATAGACGGCAAATCTATTGGACCAAATACATTTAAAGGACCAATAGGATCAGCACTTCCAATCTGCGAAGAGTTGTCACTCCAGATTTTTCAGCCCGTTCCAGTAGACTGGGATCTCAACTTCACTGAGGATTCATTAAACACGGATCAAAAATATGTGCTGAATATCTGCCAAGCGGTTTCTTCAGAATGGCCCATTGAGTTAGCTCACATGAAGCCTGGTAAAATTCATCAAGCTAGATGGGTAATTACTGCAAATAGAGTCTTACGTTTGTGCGTAGGAACAAAAGAACCCACGAATGAACTTAAAACCATCGTCCAGTACATCATGATGGTCTACGCGCCACTCTGGTTTGCTGTGATCCGTAATCCATCGTGTGCAGAAGAAGCTCGTCATTTGTGGCAACTCATCACGACTTCTCGCCACATGGAAGCGAGATACAGGAAAATAATTGATCCAGTGTCCGTAGAAATGCGTGGTACGGTCATCCTGAGAACCTACTTCTATCAATGTTGACTGACCAAGATGCTAACGTACGAGAGCTCGGCTGGGGGCGAGTCCTAAAAGCAAGACAAACGACTCAATCTGGTGATCGCGTACCGGTGCGAGAATTCGTCATTCCTGAAATCAACTTAGAAGCGACAAACTATGTTGATATGATTAATTGGTCAACATGACGCTGACGGAGCCACCACTGACAAAACACTTCAGCGTGCAGAAGCTAAGAGAAAATGTAAAGACGGCTCCAATGGCTAATGAATATATTACATCCTTACCCTTTCACACTAGCGCGGTAGAAAGAATGGTGAAGTTGGGGACAGAAGCGGCATCAACGGTATATGGGCAAGAAGCACGACATAGATTTGTCCTATCAACACTACAATCAAGAAAAAAACATACCAGAATGTAATACAAAAAAGAAAAGAAAAACAGTTTGAGGTAAAAGAGTAACAATATGACTTGCACTATCATATGCAACATTAGTATATACGGGTGGGCGGAACTCGAACTACAGCCATCTCCTCATGGTGAGTTCTGGGTTATTTCCATCATTAACGTTTGGAAATAAGCAAATAGCTGCAGATATAAAACAAAACCTTTCTTATCAAATTAACGATCCAGATGAATCACAAACAATGCAACTTAATTTTAAAAAATGAAAAAGTAGGGACACATTTGTCCATATTTTAAGCCACAGGTGGCACCTGAATGACTTGACTCATCAAGCTGAATTTTTTTTTCACGTAAAATATTGACCTTTTACAGAAACAAAACCACATAGGATAACCATATTTCATAAAACTAGATATTTTACATTTTTTAAAATAACATTTAATTTTTAACATTTTAAAACTTTTGGCCGTTGGTGGCACCTAAAGATATTGACCAATCGACTTGCAATTTTTTACACGTTATATGGAGGCCATTTCGCAAAAAAATAACACTAAGGGTAAGCTGATTTCAAAAAAAGTGGAAATTCGATGCACCCTACTGTACATGTATATATTACCTCGATGTTACGAAATAACGACTACATTACATATTATTGACTATTATAGTACAGAAGTGATGGAATCACTTCGCTTTCAGAATATTTTGTTACAAGTGCCGTTGAATGTTTTAAACGTAAAATTTTCGCACGTTTTTAAACAATTGAATAGTGTATCCTAAAAGATTAGTAAGGGGGCTTACGAAACAATTAGCTTTTTGCCACCCTTAAAATGGTGGATCTATTCGATATATGCGAGTTCGATACCATCAAGATTTCCCTGTTAGGGTATTTCTAGTTCTTATATTACCTCAATGGAGTTGTAACAAATAGGTACATTCTAAAACATAGGTTTTGTTATGTTACATATATTTAATGTTCCTGAGACGTTAAATCATAATGATGTTATTGTATCTTTGAAGAAAGCCAATCCCCATCAGGACCAGAAAAAAAGTATTGTTCAAGACTTTACAATTGAGCTGTCCCTTAGCTTTCTTTATATATGTTCGAAAATTACAAATATATTTAATCATTTGTGAAGATTGGAAAGTAGATAAATATATTTTTTATTTCTGGTCTTAATCGGCATCTTGGTTGGGGTAAATCACTATAAAAAAATGTTACATTTTCTAACTTATGACTGAAAGTTGATTTGTGAAGTTCCTTATCAGGCGGGTTGGTCTACAAAGTCTCCTTTTTTGTTTTATTTAGTCTACGAAGTCTCCTTTTGTGTTTCATTTGGTCTACAAAGTAGCTATTTTCATTGCCATTAGACGCTCCGATGCCTGCTTGTAAGACCTAAACTGCTACTCTACAAGAGCTAATATGTTTGCAAAATCACGGCTTGTTTCCTTGTTTCAGACCTAAGTTTGTGTTGGGGGGGGGGGGGGATTATTTAGAGCACATGGGTGCACAGTATATAAACGCGGTCGTGGTAATGATGGAAAATTGAATTAATTTTTGGAAGCTGTATTTCTCTCTGCCTTTTTTTCCCTCCTGGTTTCGACAGACAGACGGATAGTTCTGTAAGGCTTCCCATACATATACATAGCATATTTTGAAAATCTAAAAGCTAGGTTTAGTGTTCCCTTACTGTGTCATCGTCTATATTGCCATGGTAGTTGGCAGAATTAACCAGGGTCACTCTTCATCATGTTCTAGGTTACACTGCGGTACGGAAACAAAAATTGATATCCTAGAACTACCCTTTGTTTATTGTTTAAAATAATAATAATCCTGATCTGCGTGATCAAAGTTGATAATTTTCAGTGGAAATATTGAAAGAATATACTCATAACAAAATTAGGTGAGACATCTATCGTTTTTGCATCTTCAGTAAGAGTAATGAAGACTCATATTACGGATATTAAGTTCATACTGTCCATTAGGTTTTTCCTTATAATTTGATTTTGTTTTATTTTTATATCGTCGTGACTTGACTCTTATGACGACAGTACATCCGAAGCTTTTGTAATTTCAAATGTTAGGGAGACCGTTGTGCTATATAAAACTGTCAACAATGAGGTTTTCGCTGACAGTGACTCTTGGACATAAAATTTAGTAGTTCATAATAAACTTATGTAGACCTATGAATATATTCCGTAAATGTTAAGGCTCGACGAAACAGCATCTTGAACGAATGCCCATCAGTTTCACATTATCACTGTCAACCTTTAGTCTCTTCCTTATGTAAAAGAACATTGTTTTAGTCCTTTCAGAATATTTAAATGATACGAAACGCGATATTGTAGACGCAAAAATCGCATTTCACTCTAAGGAATAAAACCCGAAGACCAGGTTTTGAAAATTTTTGTTCTAAAACATTAGCACTTAACACAGGTAAAGTTTGATTAAATACCGAGTGGAAGACGGATTAAAAATAAATAATTTAGAACTACACGATAAGAGTATAAATTTTCACAGCGAGTCTTACCATCACCATCGAATGAATTTCTCCTGGGTATGTTGTTCAACTTAGGAAAAAGAGACGTCACCCATGCATGAGTTGTATTTGTTGCTAGTCTTTAACCACCGCCCTTAACGTACATTCGGTTGCGTCCTTTCAGATCGTGCACTTTGTCTCGATCTGCGTTCTAAATTTCAGGTACTTTTCGGTTGAGTACTTTTCGCTGCAGCTTTGCACAATTGTTACATTTGTCATTCCCTGGGAACTCTATCCCTAAAGTTGAATAAAAAGTTCATTTAACACCTAATTTTAACTTTAAATACAGTCACAACATCGTAAATCGTAAGTTTCACAACAATATACGAAGCCATTATCTGTTTTTTGCAATATAATATTAGTAGAAATCTAAATACATTTTTAAGGTTTTCGCTCTTTAACATATAAATGTATATTTCTTTGCAGATACGTGGTGTTAACGACGTCAGGTGGTATCATGGACCACGAAGAAGCGAGAAGAAAGCATCTTGGTGGGAAAATTCTGGGATTTTTCTTCTAATGTACCTGTTAGAGTAAAATAAAGACTTTTCTCAGTGAAAATCGTAGATCCAAAGGAGTGGGCATACCTTACCACATCGCCACACTGTCTGCTGTCCGGTTCAGGATCAGTTTTATATTTTTCTCTGATATTTACTTCATGGTTATGAATACAGTAGACAAGAGTGGCAAAGAAGATACTTCAGAGCTGTTAAGTGTGATATTGTATTTTCGTAGCTTTTAAGTATGTATATCGTTTTGGTTTGATTAATAAGCCATACACCTATGTCTAGTGAGGAGGAGGAAATTTAGAAGAATTGCAGTGTGACAGTTTACGAAATTTTACTTCAATTTACTATTGTCATTTTATTTCCAATGATGCCAGTATACTCAAATGAGAAACTAACATTATTATTGAATCAGTGTACGATTTGGTTGGGTTCTGTGAAGCTGTTTTGTAGTGTTTTTTAAGATTTGAAATAGGAATAAAAAGTGTGGCATAAGATGTGGGTCATACGATGTACCCTGTATATATTAAATGTTGGGGGGAGGGGGGGGAAGTGATGGCTGTGTGTCGAAGGTCTGTTCTGGGTTAGCCTAAAGGGCAAAATCGAGAGACATATTAGTTATTAAATCAGACTTTAAGAGAAGTTAGTTGTAGAAGTATTTTCTATCTATGGAGAGAGATCTATAGGTGGGTGTCCATTTTCAATTTTTTGTTAAGCCAAAATACCTGAGTGATCCTTTCGAGGTTCTTCTTCCTTTCTCAAAAGGATATAATATGGGATATGGTAAATGGAAACTCCGTGAATTCAGTTAAAAGTTGTATCGATCTAGGAGGAAAGTAGGGTGGGCTTTTCATATATAAGTAATGGGCTGATTCCCGTAATGTTTGTGTTTAAACATGACTAATTATCTATGATCGTATTTATCTTATCATGAATACACTGTCAGTGTTCAAGTAACTAACATGAGTAAACTTGAACAGCTTTTTTGCTGTTAAATGATTTACTCGTACTCGTCACTACCAGTACCTAGACTCGTATGAGTCTTTTAGACTAAGAAAATACGCTTTTCTTGCTGCAGTTCTGCCTATGAGTATCAGTACGGAGCTTCTGAAGGAGAAAAACGTGTTAGCTGATTAACCACTACATTGAAGAAAGGAAGGAAAAAATGTCATTAAAAGGAGGAGGAAAAAAAAAATTGATGTGAGGAACTCTACTCCATACGTGACTGTGTATGTGAGGGCTAAGTGAATATTAAAATTTCACTTATAGAAGGCAAACTAATCGCATATCAGATTTTTATTTTCATTTATATATTTTCAAGTGACCTTAACGGGAATAGAATTGTCTAGCGTAAACTTATGACACTACTTTTTCCGTAGTGTGCTGATAGATACTCCCACAATGCATCCTCGGAATCAGGCACCACCAGACTTGAGCTGTTAAATGTTGTTTGGAGCAAGGTAGTGATAGGCGTGAAGGTATTTGTCACTTGCCAAGGAGTTGCTAACTATCGAACGAAGAGCAGGCTAAATTACTGTGTCTGCACAGCAGATGTAAGGAGTGTTTAATAGTTTATAATATTAAGGTTTACATATTTGCATAATGGACTTAACAGTTCTGACATTATTATCCCTTCCGCTGGCCCAGTGGTTAGTGCGCGTATGTATAGTGAGACGATGCAGTCAGAATCATGCGCCAGCCACCTTACTCAGAGTGCCCTAGTTATTCATTTGGCAAAGAGCTCGAACCCGGACCCTTAGTAATAACACTACTGTAGATCTTCACTTGGCATGAGACTACTTAAAAGGAGAAAAGAAAGAATGTATGTATTTGAATTTAACACCCTGCAACTTGAAGATTTAACATAATATATTTGTATTGTTTTTACCTAAAATACCTTACCAGTAACTTTTATATGTAGATATGGAATACCAAATTAACTTCTCAAAGATTGTTTAAGTTTAGAGTAATCGAATTTTATATGTTAGTAATTTATTACTTTGTTTTAATTCATTCAAAAATATACACTCCTAACTAACCTAGAATAAAAAGAAAATTCAGATACTTATTTCAACGAGGAAAAAATTAAAGTGCTAGTGCATACGTTTTATATATCATCGAAAATTATCATATTTAGTATCTTCCATCTGGAACCACGTTTAAGCGGTTAGCGTACGCGCCTTTGGCGTGGGAAACTCGGGTTCGACTCCCGGCGGGAGCTCATGTGGTTTGGATTCCACGTTAAGTAGGTCCATGTCTCATAGCCTCACTGCTGAACAGGACGTTAAACTCGACTCAACTGGAACCACGCTATGGATCACCACGGGTCCGCGAACTACTTTTTGAGAAAGTTGTATTCATTGAAAGTATATTTGAAAATCATCTGTGTGAGGTCTCATAATGTTACTGTCTATCATTCAACTATCAGGAGAATTGAAAAAAAGAAACAATAGTTCAGGTTTAGAATAATAATAATAATAGTTACAGTAACATCATTTTCCGTTTCCACTGCAACTTGGGCTCTTCTTTCCTTCAAACTTATCATACTCGTTGACTAAGTTGAATAACGTCTGTTGATGTTAAATTTCTTTGACCAACAACTTCTATGTTTTTCGACATATTAAACATCTAATACTATTGTTATTTGCTTCGAAAAAATACAAGTCCTTCCAAGAAGGGTTTAATGAACTTAAGATTAGTGACTTATGTTTTACATTAGCAGTGTGCTCCTAAATAGGCATGCATTAAATCATGAATTTCCTTCGTCGGCATGTTTTTCCTCTCTGGAATTTAATTCCATTTCCCCCATATGTAGCTATACTGCAAACAAACCGAAACAAGTGATGCTGTCTTCAATTTTGATATACATAGGTGGGTACAACATATCAAGGAACATTACTTACAAGTCACTTCTGAGTCTGGGCCATTAAGTTTGAGGTCACACCCCATGTGAAGCATTTTCGAAGCTTGCTGATGGACAGTGCTTGTTGTTTAATATTCGACAATTTTTCCATCAACGAAAAGTCCCTCAGCAGAGCCAGACAACCTTAGTGACAGTGAATTTCCACCCAGTTGACAGTTTTCATTTTATTGTTTATCAGTAATCAACGAAGGAAAAGAAGTTTCAATTCATAATAACTACAGTTCGTCAAAATCCAATACGGATGATGAAATTGAGAGAAAGCTAAGACGGGCCAGGGACATCGTTCGCATGGGTATCGGGATGCCTTTTTAGAACTAGTTAAATAATGTAAACCAAGACGACGGAGGGGAAATTGATATTTCAGACTGTTTTGACACTAAATAGCGTCTGAGAAGGTTGTTTCTACGGCGATATATCTTTAGCCGTAGAGTCAATTCTGTTGATAAATCAACATTTTTGTAATTTTCGAAGATCCATTAAAATTCTCAGGATACTAATTCAAGGTTAAGTTTTAAATAAAGACTAGCAGCGTTCACCCCGCTTCGCTGGGGTCACCCCGGAACGCAATAAACCTTGTTAATTAGATAATTTTTACTTTTTCGCTTTCAAGTGATATGATAAAAACCATAGTAGATTGCAGTAAATGTTAACATTATATCGCCTGTCATTTATGTTAACCCGCCCCGCTTCGCTGCGGTCACCCCAACCCGCCCCGCTTCGCTGCGGTCATCCCGGAACGCAATAAACTTTGTTACTTAGATAATTTTTACTTTTTCGCTTTCAAGTGATTTATAGCGCCTGTCAGTTATGTTAACCCGCCGAGTCACAGGGTCATGCGGGTTGCATATAAATACGTTTATTTTTATACCTATGATGAACTAATAACAAAGGATTTGTACGTATGGACACCTGAATGGTCAATTATCTCAAGACACTGGTAATTGAAAATTAAAGTGATATGATAAAAACCATCTAGGGTCCACATCCTAACAACCCCCCAAAAATGAAAGAAATCGGTTCAGCCGTATTAGCGTGATGAGCGCACAAAGGATTTTTTGTACGTATTGACACCTGATTGGTCAATTATCTCAAGACACTGGTAATTGAAAATTAAAGTGATATGATAAAAACCATCTAGGGTCCAAATCCTAACAACCCCCCAAAAATGAAAGAAATCGGTTCAGCCGTATTAGCGTGATGAGCGGACAAAGGATTTTGTGCGTTCTCTTTTATATATATAGATAAATATTTAAATTTACCAACATCGTTATTTTAGTATCCGTAAGGGATCTCTCTCTCTCTCACACACACACACACACTAGTTTACATGTATAGTTGTAATAGACGGTAGTGTGTCAATGTAATGATTCCTTTCCCACTGGTAAGTTTTATTTTTGAACGTTTACAATGTTTGTAATGACTTTCATGTGACATCTTTTTGAATTCGCGTATGTTAATCTTCGCACCTCAAGCTGAGGACTGTAAATTTTTGGAAACGAGTTTTTAGGTAGTTCTGCGTTTCTTTTTAATTCTATAAAGTTCATAATTATGGTCCTCCAGACCTCAGCGTGAGGAGAGAAGGTTAGTGAAAAAAAAAAAAAAAAGTATTGTTTACAAAATTATGCATAGTTATGGAAATTGTAAGCAGCTCTGAAGTTGTGGTAAGAATGCCAAGAGGAGACAGTGTGACGTGGGATTGAGGTTTGCTCCATATCCTTTTCTATTGTTTATTTCAGTTCCTGAGTTCATTAATTGGTTAGTTGGTGAAAGGTAAATGATATAATTTAATTTAAAATAGAGTTAATAGTTCTTGGGGCAGGTATACTGTAAAAAGCATATTAACACCGAATTTTCACTGTCAACATTGTCGCAACATAGGTAAGGATAGGTATTTTCTGAGAATTTCCACTCTTACTCCCAAAAACTTTCTTCCTTAATTGAAAATGCCAGCAGCGAAAATTTTGACTTAATATTCTTTTAAAACATCTGTAATTGCATGGAGTCATTGTTACACTCAGGTGAGCTGAAAGATTGCAAGTAACCATTACGATGGTGCAAAGACATTTTCGCACATGCTAACGTCAAGACATGGAATATTTACCGTCAGCAGCTTGAAAAGACAGGCTCTTGATAGTTGCAACTTTTTTTCTCGAATGAATATCTGACTCTCTGCTGGATTGGTCGTGCTTTCGACAATGGTAAAATGTTTTATTACAAATGGCCACGTTGGTCATTCTGCTTTTTCGCATTATTTTTATTATGGATTTCTAAGACAAGCTCTTCACGGGGAGGGGGGGGGGGATCGGTGCGGAAGACATGGTTTCGATTTGCGTTAAACTTAGGTCGACGTCTAATACATTTTCGGTGCTGAAATGGAGATATTTGTTTCGTAACACGCGATCTTTACATTGAATGTTTGTAATTCGTGCAGTGTAGTTATACTTTCAGATTTGTGCTATCCATCATTACTTCCTGTGTTTTCTCAAGTGAATAGTTCCTTGTAATGTTTGTGGAAAGTACAGAACATTTGTAATTCTGTTGGTGAAACAAAAGACTCCGAAATTAGGTATGGAAAACAAATCAGTTGTTAGAAAATGCTAAAAGCATAACATTAAACAAGGTAAAACTGTATGGGTTTTCACAAACCGCTTCATTAGATAGCGGGAAGGACGAAATAATAACGTACTCAGCCCTAGGATTTATACATTTGACTCCAACGAGCATAAAATTAAAAGGACAATGAAATTTTATGTACACTCATGTCCAAAATTATTGTCGCATGTCTATAAATACAGGGTTTGTCCGGAAAGGAATAAGACTGAGTCGATTTAAAAAAAAAATATATATTGAGCCAATCGTTACAATTCTTTAAAAACTTTCAAAATAGGCTCCTTCTGCGTCGATGCAGCGCTGCCAACGCGATTTCCAAGCATTGAAGGCGTCACGGAAGTCATTCTCCGGAATAGCTTTGAGAGCTGCGGTGCAAGCTGCTTGCATACCCTCTGTCGTCTCAAAACTTGCCTTTCTTCGGGCGTTTCAGGCGGGTACAAAAAGAAGTCCGGGGGGGCCACATCTGGGCTGTAGGGCGGCTGCGGAAGCGTTGGGATGCCGGCCTTGGTCAGATAGCTGTTCACAAGAAAGGCGGTGTGAGCCGGGGCGTTGTCGTGGTGCAGCTTCCAGTCGGCTCCGATGTCTGGTCGGACCCGATTGACCCTTCGTTTGAGTCTCTTGAGCACTTCCACGTAAAACTTGGCGTTGACGGTTTGTCCACGAGGAACAAATTCATGGTGGACGATTGGATGATGCCTTTAATGTCAAAAAAGACAATGAGCATAGTTTTCACTTTGGATTTGCTCATTCTTACCTTTTTTTGGGCGAGGAGACGCCGGCGTGTGCCACTCGGAAGATTGCCTCTTGTCTCGGGATCATACTCAAAGATCCATGATTCGTCACCTGTGATTACGTTATTCAAAAATTGGGGGTCACTTTCACACATGTTCAAATTTTCTTGGCACAATTCCACTCGCCGCAATTTCTGGTCGTTAGTGAGCACTTTTGGGACAATCT
Organism: Thermobia domestica; assembly: GCF_964235325.1. Lineage (NCBI taxonomy): Eukaryota > Metazoa > Arthropoda > Insecta > Zygentoma > Lepismatidae > Thermobia > Thermobia domestica. The sequence continues at coordinate 57,060,773 of NC_137456.1, read as the reverse complement.
TCGCGCACACCTCGCGCATGTTCAAATGCTCCGTCACAATTTCATGAACTACAGTTTTGGTAAATTTAACATCTGGGCAATTAAACGAATACTTAGTCGACTGTCTGAGTTCAAAACTTCGGTGTTTGTCGAAGGTCTTCCAGCACGGTCTTCATCGACGACCTCTTCCCGGCCCTCCGAAAAGGCCTTGTGCCACCGAAACACACCTCTTCTTGCTAAAGCATCATCTGGGTAAGCCTGCTTGATCATATCAAACGTCTCTGTCGCAGATTTACCGAGTTTAACACAGAATTTAATCGCATACCTCTGCTCTAACGAACGCTGCATTTTCGGCTTGCACCACTCACAGAAACACGTCGCGCAAAAAAGCCTGTCCTGACTCTCCGTGTGCTCGGAGACAACTGACCAGCCGCTCGTTCGTTAGCTAGGAACGCCCTCTACCGGATCCAGTCGGTGCGCGCACGCTCCGAAGTACAGTCATGGAATAAAATCAGTCCTATTACTTCCCGGACAAACCCTGTATGTTGTCGGAATATAATTTGATACCGAAATCGCCCGGTATTTCCTATAATGTTAGTATGTGTATAATCGGCAAAGACACGTATGTGGCATTCATGTCAAAACAGCAGTAAAGAAGAACAATAAAACTTTTCTTTTCCCTTTAACATTTTATTTTACTCATTCTAATTTTCGTATTTATAATTCTTTTCCTGTGAAATTTACCAAATACACATTTCCCGATTATACACTAGTATCAGTATTAAAAGTACCCTGCAAAACCATTCAGAGCTCCCTCGTGGCTAAGCGGTTAGCGTACGCGCCTTTGGGGTTGGAGATCCGGGTTCGACTCCCGGCGGAGCTCATGTGGTTCGAATTCTACGTTAATCAGTAGGTCCACGTCTCATATAGCCTCGCTGTTGAAAGGGACGCTAAACTAAAATCAACACAACACCAAAAAAAAAAAAATCATTAAATTATACTCTTACAAGAAGACAGTTATAGATATACGACAATCATTTTGGACATAAGTGTACTTGGTCCTGGCAAAAATACGCGACTTATTTCTTCAGATTTTGTTTTTGTCCATTAACAGAAAAGTCCTGAATTAGAATTTAAACCTACGTTTTGTGAAACGTTAAATTTCGCTTGAATAAATCGGGCAACAACTATTACAAATTATTCATGTTTAATGCACGTTGAATTTACGTTATTATAAATCAGACTACAGGTTGATTCTGTGTAACGATGAGATGTGAATCTTTTAATATGACTATGTAAAACTACAATTTACGGATGCTGGAGTGATGTTTTCGTAAATTTCGTATGGGATCTGACAATAGTGCCATCGAATATGATGTAAAAATACACTGAATAGGGATTATGCAACTAGCTACGATGATACCGCAACAATCCCAGAATGAGCAGTCTGTGAATTGCTCGTTCTACCACATGAGATTTGACTTGCCAGTGTGAGCGTATCGTTTTACATTTGTTTTTATTTCGCAGAGAGAACGCGTCAATCATCAGCTATTTTAGAAATGGTTTAATAATTTCAAAGATTGTAGCTAGTCTGCAGAGCCCAAATCTGGAATCTTTAGGTATTTCAGAAGACTATCCCATATTCGATTGTCAATTTGCTGTTGAATTCATTGTAGGAACAGACTGTCTATTTGCAAAGTTCGAGGTTAGTACAGGGTAGGTTTATGAGATTTAGGCACGATCGTTTAAGTAAGGAAGATTTTAATTTGAGTACTCAAACATGTTGAGACCGGAGCAGAAACTTCACATGTCCGATACTTGCCGTTAACTTCAAGTTACCTTATTACGGGGGGTTATTCTGACAGCGGATATTAACAAACGAATCCTGGATTTCTTGTCTGGAAATCAATTCAGTCTAAAGTGTAATTCAACTTGGGATCTTCACTTAAATATTCTAATCTTTTGTTGGACCCATTACAAGTGCTGTCGAGCACCAAACTGAAAAGCTCTGTAAATTGTTGAGGTGAAATTGAAAACCCGCAGTCGTAATATGAGTAGGTGAAAGCTAATGAAATCGAAACGTATAAAACAAAATTCGAAAGCAACCACAAAGTTTCGCCAAAATTTGAAAACTTATCTTCGAACACAATGCAGATCCTGCTGGATAATAGAAACTTGTTTCAGTTTACTTCGCTAATACTTTATATATAAATTTAATATTACTGAACTTAGAGTATTCCTCCCCCCCACCATAATCGAATACTAATACCGTGCATAACAGCAACTAAAATATTGGTGGAAGGGATTCTTAACTATCTCAATTGCGAACCACCAATTTCAAATTAAACTAAATATATCTCATTTCTATATAGTTACCCAAAAGTGAAGTATAATTCGAATTTGTATGCATCTGCAATGTTTTTTTCATGCAAGGAACAAGTTTACAGTAAAAAGTGCTATTCTTAATTTAGTAGTTTGTAGCTCCCCCCGCCCCTCAGTATTATGGCTCATACATTAGCAGTTAAGACTATTTTGATGGGCGTAGTAGTTTCCATAATTCCATTGAGGCTATGAGCCCTACGGTTGTTGGTAGTTTGATTGGACCTTTACATTAAAAATGCGATATTTTCAACTGACATCAGTTATGGTATAGTTTCGCAAAGACAGTTAGGAAAATCAAATTATACAAGTAAGAAGGCTTAAGTTTCTTTATTGGAAGTTTTAATATAAAACACTAGGCTAGTGAAGATCCCCATCACAATAAGGAATCCGTCGTAGGTAGGAAATTTAAATGTACACACTATATTTGAAAATATGTTGACTCAACAAAGGTCAATATTTGAATAAATAAATATTTTCACTAACGCATTCACACAATTGTTTGTTTACAGGCTCTCGACTTCACAATGAACAACTTTGAATCCACATTGTTAATCTGAAAAACGATAAATAAAGAATTAAAAAAGCATCAATCGTTTAATTACATGAATTGAAACTCTTGTAAAACTTATGTTCAAAAATTCTACAATATTCTTATTGTCAGTTTGTTATATACGATATGTTAATGTATAATTTTTGAACATTACTATAATCCTATTAAAAACACCTAGTTCTACACATTCGTCAGCAGAGAGCTTTAAAGCGAATCAAGATTTCTCAACTGAAATTAGCAATCACCAGATGCACAAGCGCAATGCAGCATGGAACCTTCTGTTTTCATAGGAATCTGGATCGTAACGCTGAAATGGCCTCTGATTAGGATTGTACAGGCTTTTATTTATTTGTAAATAAATCTGAGTTAACGTTTTCCCATACAAACCATCTTATGTGGCAGATGCAGTAGCACTAAACTGAGACGGCATACTCAAACTTCAAAGATCCCAATTATTGTTCCACACAATTACAAGATCATTTTGCAATAGAAGCAATGACGTATAAAAATATTGTCAAAAGTAAGTCTACCATCCTAAAATTCATATTGAAGGTGTTCCAGGTTTACTGGCTCGAATTCGAACCCGAAAATTCCCAGTTACGATTTCTTTTAAGTGCAACTTGCCTTATTGAAACTACGTAAGATATAGATTGATGTGAGATTCAAGCCATATGTGCTTCCACAGGAATTGTTACGAGGACCTTGAACATAAGGCACGAGAATTCATTCCACTTTTTTTTTTTTTTTTTTTTTAAACTCTACTTGCTGCTTCCAACTTGCTGAATAAATCTTATTGCTTCTGAATGTTAACCTGTCATATTAAATATCAATTTAAGGTATATATGCTTCCAAAAGTGTTGAATGGCCTGCATTTAACTGACTGTGCTATGCATGTAAGGTATGTTGCAAAATGATACGTCCGATCCAAATATAACTTTAGTAAGTGCACGTCACGGATGGAATACGTGATATGTAGTTTGAGGAGGATATGGATAGTTAACTCATTTCCATTGCTAGCCAAATTGAAAACAAACAACAATCAAAATTATACGAACGCAATACAAAAGCTAGTTCTAGTAGCCAACAAATGAACCACTGCATAACACCAGCTTGAACACTCGATTAAACATTATGTTTACCAGCGTTTGCAGCAGTCACATCAATTTGATTCCATACAGCGATGATGGCATCCTGCAACTCACGAAAATTGTTGTACTGGGTACCGATGGCGATCAGTGAGCGACACTATTTCCCATAGATTTTCCATCGGGTTTTTGTCTGGAAAATTGAAAGGACAATCACGTCTTTCTTCCGAAACCAGTCCCTGGAAGATCCACTCGGGACCAGCAATTCGCGAGGCAAATAATAAATTGTCTGCAGGTACTGTTTGATACGTGGTTGATGTCATACGAGATGTAGGAAATTCGAGGTCTGTTGTACCATAACCAAAGCCTCCCCACAAACAATTACCGACTCTCCTCCTTGCTGTTGCTTAGAGAACATCTGATCCTACTTCCGTAGATCGTGTCAATAGTATCATCAGCTATCGGGACCTTCCAAATTAAATTTCTTTTCGTTACTGACAATGACACGACGCCAGCTCTGCTTCCAGATCACATGTATTTCGGTCCAGTTCACCCGTCGCTCCTTGGGCTGTGCTGTGCTGTGAGTCGTGGCTGACGCTTGCGCTTCTTATATCAGAGATGATTACAGCGTTTCACAGCTCTTGATAGGCCAGATTTTTGTACACGAATGTTAGGGTCTCGTGTCAACTGTGTAAGGGATATTCCAGCACATCTTTGCTTTCGAATAACCTGTCTTTGCTGCTGTGGCGTTAGTTAACGCGGCCTTCCTGATTATTTCCTTACACCATACAGCATCCCAAGTTTAAGAAAATTGTACAGGACACAAGCACTCTGCCCAATTCGGCGTGCATTTTCATTAACAGATACACCTTCTTCTTTATATCCAACTGTTTGCCCCTTTTCCCACTCAGACAATACTTTGCCACGGCCCATTATGCTTCTCTTACTCCCCGTAGTACACTAGCTTACACTTCTATCACTTGTTTGCTATACATTTCGCCTTCTCGTCTAGCGCCCTTTACGTTCCGTAGCAGTGACCTAGCTACATGTTATTACACTAAACATGTCATCGTTCGTATCATTTTGCAACACTTCTCTTCGGATGATTTTTCATTTTTGTTTCGCCCTGTCCTCTATACGTGTCTATTTCTACAGTACCTGTTTTCGTGTAACATAAATACAACACTGTGTTATTCACCCTCCCTTGGTATCGTTCGTATTATTATGCAACGCACCTTAGTTTATTTGGATTATGCAGGTACCTGTCTTCCAATAAGCACCTTTGATTATTTAAAACAGCATAAATTAAAAGTATCAAATCAGCCACTGTAATTGCTTTGGAGTGTTCAGCTATGTGTTAGCGTTATTCACAAGCACTATTTCCTCTCTTGCGAAATATATAAAGCTGTAGATAGCCATTTTGCTTTATTATGCATCTGTCATTATTAATTACTTTCGTTGCCGATTATAACATTTGTTTGAAAAATTCTTAATACAATGTTTTGTGAATATGCAGTTTTTGAAGTTTTCTACACAATTCAAAATACTCAACACGAATTGGAGAGTTCCTGTAAAGGCGACACACGTTAATCCAGTTTTATATTGTCTAGACAGAACATTCGATATAAAAACAGATTGCTAGGACGCTTAAGGATTGCTAAAATCAACTCCTTCAGATATACTTCCTGCTCCAAACAGGTCAATATGAACTGAACATAGCAAGGTGCTCGTGCCAATCACATACTATTCGCCTGAATATTTTTACAAAGGGGTATTTCTACAAAACACAAGCAACGTTTGGCAGGTGATTTCTGACACCAAGAGAAGACTAACACAGACTACTTTAGGTATAGAAGTGCATCCTTTCAACGCTATATGTGCAGCCAAAAAGGACCCCGGGACTATTTTTGCTGAAAAATTAAATTTGGAATTCATTCAAAAATTGCATGCAGTACTTTAGGTTCGGGGATAACTCCTTTGAAGAAGAAAAGATTCCAACACCAGTGAAGAGTACAAAAACCAGCAAATTTTATAATGGGATATACGTGAAGCTGTCACTCATTGTCGATTTCATGTCAAGAGGTTGATTCCAACGCATTATCTATACTACTAATACCCCCTGCATATGACAGTTGCTACACCCGCTCTTCGATGTTTTTTTTTTCGAATCCTTTGCCCTGATGTCCGTTTTGACATTTCGAATTTCTGTATCTCCAAAATAATTTGTTAGTGATCTTTTTATTTGTATGAGGTTTTTCTTGCTTAGATGACATTCATCAAGTATTTAACGTTGGAACTTGGTTTGCAAATGTTATCAACCACTTTCCTTTGATGTTAAACTGTGTTATGTGTGGCTGCATAATTCCAGATATTAAAATTAACGTGAAATACTCATGTATACTACGTAACAGCTTAATAAACCGATAATTAGACATTTTCTATCAAAACTTTTTTCCCCTATCTACTTAAATCAGGGTTCCGATACCGCAGCTCTCTCCACAAAATTCGTTGCCCCAATACGACCTATCTCTGAAACATGGATATTTAGATAAAGAGTACTAGTTCCTGTGATATTTCTTTAACCGCCTTTAAAGTGTCTTATAGGTTTCGAGCTAGGCAGCCTCAAAGTTACATTTTCCTCGTTCGGCATCGCGTAACTGAAACAACGCGGTTTTCACCCTATGTTCATATGGGCTTTTTTCAATTGTTTAGGTGTGAGGATTTTGGCTAGATAATAAACGAACACTATATATCAGGGCAATACAAATGTATTAGGGTATAAAAAGTAGTATGGCACCGGGGCTATGAAATATGTGCTACGGAAACTTCAAGATTAAGGAGGAAGAAGACAAAAGTAGTAGAAAATAGTGTTGTTTAGGAATGTAAATACACCAAGGATAGGTTCTACACTAACAAATATGAGAAGAGCTTCCAAGTAGCCGTATGATTAGTGTACTTGCCTTCGAAGTTCGATTTCCAGTGGAACCTCGTGTGGATCGGATCCCATATTAAGTTATAGGTCCACCTGATATAGCTTCGGTGCTAAAAGGGACGTTCTAATTCCAAACCAACAAACGTGAGAAATCAGAAATTAGGGAAAGTGGTAGATTTTTGTCAAGTACAAGACATTCTTAATAATTAGACTTATCAAATCTGCGAATCTTCACGCATTATACGTATCTTGTGAATGATGAGCCATACATTCTAATAGATATGACCTTCGGAATGACATTTCCTACTCAGAGAGTTCGTTCTGTGCTAAGATTAATCAAACATATCTATATCCTCTACTTTCTAATCCTAATAGTCTTTTGGACAATATACTAAGATTTTTATTCCTTGACATATTCTACTTGACTGTTGTTTATTTTCCTCATTGAACTTTCGATAAAATATCCCAAGAATTCTCCAATTTATTTGAGGGTTGCCCTTGCGCCGCCCCTGCAGCACACCCACTTGTGCATAAATGGAAGCTACGAGTAAAAATAATCAACACTTCCTTTTGTCATACTTCGATCCGGTATTTTATTTCAGAGTTTATGGCTGCTTTTGCACTTCTCCGGAAAATTTTCGGCTAGCTATAGCGCCGCAAGGAAGCATTTCTACACCCAGGTTTGTCTATAGTTCTACCTTCGTGTCAGGAATCATTTCCTGAACATTGTCGGCATTGTTTTGAAACACCTTGTATATTAGCGACCCTTATGATTTTACAGCACCTATGGTAAGCAGCATATATTCCAAAATCTATAAATGTATATTCTAAGAAGACAGGAAATAATGAAAATTAACTTACAAATAGAGTAATCTCCGCATAATTTTTGTTATCTTTTGTCTGATTTTAGTACTCGAAGGAGCAGTAACCCTGCTGCTGTAAGGGCAGCAATACCTATCCCAGCTTTCCACCATTCTACATTCTTTCCAGGAATTAGGTTCATATGCTTCAAATGTCTGGAAAAGAAACGGATTGAATTAGAACTTCGTAAAATAGTAATTTACTATATTTATTACTCCATTCCTACAACAAATACCAGCTATATTTATTAACTTTCATTAAGTTTTTAAACAGCTTCGATATATGCTTCTAAATATTTCCCTACGTTCTACGTAACAAGTGTTACTGAAAGATATGACTTGTATATTCATTACAAAAGTAACATTGTTATCCAAACTCCTTATCTTGAAACAGTAATGCAATAGCTTAACTCATACTAAAAGCACTTTTTTTGCTACTGAAGTGAAAGAATTTAACGTGCACATGCATTTAACGAAAACTTAATCTCTAACAATTCTATAAGCATAGAATGCTCATCTATACTTCCAAGCACATGCACATAACATTCTGTCAATGGCTTTATACTTTCAAAAATTACGGCAATGGTATACAGATGTTCATATTTACGAGGAAAAAATATGATTAAGAGTAAAAATCAACTGCGAGCACAAGGCGTACAATCTCTTGACAAAGAAAACACCTTTGCAACTGAGACCGTTTCTAAGAATTAATCTATCTTACACTAAACTAACAGGTGAAAGTGTCTTGTTCTTTTCAGCAATTAATAGGATTCTGTATAACAAGCCTGAGCTCTCGAAGTGACTTCAGTGTCACTTGTACTGATTCGAACCTTATTATTATTATTTTCGCGTAAACCAATGAAGCACTGGATATTTTCTTCAGTGTAGGTGTAGAGGGGACACTCACGCATAGTCGTGAATTTTTTCCCGCACGCAGAAAGCGTCATACGCTGGCAGTCGGCCAACGAGTGAAGACGTGTAGTAAGCGGTCGTCGGATTTTTTTTTTTTTTTTGGTAAAATGACAGAAAAACTTGAGCAGCGATATTGCATCAAATTCTGCCAAAAGCTTCGCAATTCTCAAGCGGAAACCATTCAATCGGATCGGTAAATTTAGTTTTGAACAAGAATTTGGGTGAGGAAAGTATCCGCGAAATTTGATTCAGGCTTTTATCGCCAAATACAACATTCATGTATGTCGTCAGGCCCCCTACTCACCCGACATGTTCCGTGTGATTTTTGGTTATTTCCAAAGTTGAAAAATGCCACTAAACAGGATCCGATTTGAGTCAAGAGAAGACATGCGGAATGCGATGGCACGGTTATTCACCATTTCAAAAAGCTGCGTTTTAGGAAATGTTTCCAACAATGACGAGAGCACTGGAAGAAATGTGTACATTACCAAGGAGACTACTTTGAGGGGATTTGTGTTGCGGATTTCCAAATCAATTAATGTATTTATGCCTACCAAAAGTTCGACACTTTTTGAACATATCTCTATATTTATATATATATATATATATATATATATATATATTAGGGTGGTCCTTAATTTTTGATTTCCTAATTTCTTTGGACTCACCCCCTAAAATGGTTCCATATGGGACTAAATTAAGGAAGGAGAAAAATTAACTTCATTGAATAATATTAAATGGTGCCCCAAGCGACCTAAAATGTTGAATCCGATTACAGTACATAATATATGGGAAAAATCTGGAATAAAATCTCGTAATTTAGAAACGGCTTAAGGGAACGCAAAAATACCCTGGATAATGGAACTAGAGGAAGAAACACACCTAATGTTGTATAGTATTGTCACAGCGGCCATCTTGAAGTCCACCATCTTGGATTCAGATCCAAATTTTCAAATAGGAAGAGGGTTATGTGACATCGTTTTGAGGTGACGTTTCACCAGAAACACAAATCTGGCACTATTTTAAAGATAGCTATAGTCGTCTAAGAATTATTACCTGTGAAAATATTGCTCTTTTTCACAAGTAATAACTCTTTCACAACTAAATGTAAAGACATAAGTTTGGCTCGAAAAGAACAAGAGGGATATACGCGGCTTCATTAGAAAGAGGAACGCAAAAGAAAAATGCACTTCTGAAAATGATTTGTATGAATTTTACACCAAAATACACGGAGGTAAGCATTTCAAGAAATGAAGAGGAAAACCCAGTTGAGTATGTAGGATAAAATGTAAGTATGTGCCTATGTGCGCCCGGACCCTGCAAGAGATGTAAAAGGGGAAAAACTAATTTTAAAACTCCAAGACAGGTTGCTGCTGTTGATCGATACAAGTCCACTGATAGAACGAGAATACATATACTGACAGCGACGGCAGAAACATTAGGCCATAATGTAAAGGAACTAGTAATAAATATGCATGGATGCTGAGAGAAAATCCGTAGCGAAGTTGCATAAGACCACAAAAACAATTTCGGAGTGCATCAAGTGCGTTAGTTGTGCAATGAGACGGAAAACTACTGCCGAATTTGACTGGTAGAGAGACTATCGACGGGTTATCAATATTTATTACAGGAGATGTTCATGAGAGGCTAATTGGTGTTCTCAGTTTGTCATCATGAAGAGGAGAACGAACATATTATTTCTACTACAGTTCATTAGCTTGAAGAATGGAACTTGGTAAAGTTCGTGCAGGCAGTTTGTTGTCACACTATTTCCTGCAATATGTGTCATGTGAACGGTGCTTTCATTCTGCTAGAGCAGATGCTCCAAAATGATCTTCTATACCTTCCTTGTAGATACTACATTTATGAATTGGTTTTAAAATGTGTATTTGACAAGTGTTGTGTTTCGTTTGCATCTGGACCGGACGTTCCCCTATTTAAGCATTTTCAGAACGATTGGTCTAAAATAGATTGTACTAACTTTATTCCAGAATTGATGATGATAATGACGTAAGGAACAACATTTCAGATGTAAGAAATGAAGTATTGAATTTTGCTATCAAACTTGTAGAAGCAGGACACCACAGAGAAGATTACAGAAAATTTTTTGAACTGACATTCTTCGATGGCATACCTCCTCGAAGAGTTTTCTTTCGTTTGCCTAGAGCAATTCACCATGCAAGGTAGATGGGAAAAGCAATATACTGTTTAAAAATATTTCTCTTTCGCCAATATTTTCGTTTAACGAAGCAAATAGAGACTGGTCTTCGGAATGCATGAATTTTTCTGATACGACTATATGTCCAAGCTTGATTTAAATGTGATCAATTATCCCATTCACCATTACAAGACCTGCAATTTTTGAAAGCTTTGTATAGTTATAGGCAAATGGATAATGAATTATCTGAAGTGGCTCTTTCTAAATTTTCTCGGCATCTCTGGTACTTGAAGGAGGAATACGTAGCATTGGAGTTTTTTGATGATGAAGTTAACATAGTGGAAAAACAAAAATTGGTTGAAAGAATTAAAACTGTAAGGAGAGACCGTGAAGCAGCAAAGAGGCTTGAGGCAAGGATAATATAAAAATTCTTGCGAAAAGAGAAATCAGTGATTTTGATACAACAAACAATTTTTTCTCGTGAGATTTAAAATACCCAAAGGGTTTCTTGAGTGTGATCCGATTTCATGGTCAGATAACAATGACTATCTTCATGGAAAGACAATAGTTAAATTCATCTCCGTAATAAACGATGCAGCAGAAAGGGGAGTGAAACTAACAGAAGATTACAACATCGTTTTTACGAAAAATGAGTATCAGAAAAAGTTTATTTTGCATATAGTGAATTCTCATAGATAATCTTTTCCTAGATGTGAGAAAAGTGAACTGTGTAGTATATAAGTTTGAAAACCTATTGAAAACTTACCCAAAGCTATAGTACTACATAAATAAGGGATATTTCAATTTCTTCCATGTTATATTTTTTTCTTTTTCCTCATAATGGTCTATGAATCATCTTGATGGAAAAACTTATTGGTAGTTCATGGGGAAACAAAGATTTAACTTTCTCTAGCAGTTTGTTTCCAGTTTATGTAAAATGCTTCCAAAATTCTTACAAATCTGTGGTCCATAACTACAATAAAATAACATTACATCGAAGCATTTCGTTTTTTACACGTAATAACTCTTACAAGATTATTGGTAGCTTGAAAATAGTACGAGATTTGTGCTTCTGGGAAAACGCCACCTCAAAATGATATGTAACATGACCCTCTTCCTATTTGAAAATTTTGACCTGACTTCAAGATGGCCGCCATAATAATGCCATACAAAATTAGGTTGGTCATTTCCTCTAGTTCCATTATCCAAGATATCTTTCCATTCCCTTAAGCCGTTTGTAAATTACAAGAGTTTATTCCAGCTTTTCCCCATATACTATGCATTGTAAACGCATTCAAAATTTTAGGTCGTTTGGGGCACAATTTAAAATTATTCAATGGATCTAATTTTTCTCCTGGCTTAATTTTGTCCCATATGGAACCATTTTAGGGGGTGAGACCAAGGAAATTCCTAAATTTATTTTCCCCATATAAATAAGGACCACCCTAATATATATATAATCGTTCGTAGCTCAACCAAGGAGTGCACGTGGAATGTTGAAATTTTGCAGTTATTCTCAAAATAATTCAATATAATCTCTTACACGGTGCTTCAATTTTTAAAAAATCTGAACACTGTTCCGTAGCAATCACCAATCACCTTCTTAGCAGATCTAAAATGGCGTCTTTTGAGTGTTAAAAATGAGTATAGGGAATAAGTAATAGTCTGATGGGGCTAGATCTGGAAAATAACGGTCCTTGAAAATAGAAACTCGATCAAGTTTCCGAAATATATGCTATTTCTTTAAGAATGCAAAAAAAAAAAAAAAAACTAATTTTATTGGCAATATATATTCCTTTTCCTCTGTTAGTCATTGTAGTACAATCTGTCTGGTTTTATTTTGAAAAAGTGCTTAGGTAAGTATAATCACACAGATGGTTTACAATAAATACAAAGATGATAATGCCGTTTACAGCAGTTTAATATCTGAACCTGTTCCGGAGATATAATGAACATTGGTAAAGTTTGAAATAATGCCTAAATTTATTAATTGGAAAAATTTGTAATTACAATTACTATTCCAAAAGCTATTGCTGTAATGTTATAGAAGCAGGCAAAAGGGACATTTCAAAAATAATTTCCCATAACTACTACATTTAAAGCAGCATAGCAATCTCTACCCATGTTTTTCATGTCTTCGAAACGAGTTGAGATATCAAATTTCTGTAAGCGGCATAATAATCTTTACGTTTCTTGGATATCGTATGTGTAATTATATAGATACTAATCTAAGCATTAATAAAATCTTTTGAAGACAATAAAATTTTCCATTTCTTGTTAATTTCACTCCAGTTGTTGAAAATACTTCATATCATGGCCAGAGTATTCGATATAAAAGTACTTCCAACATGCACTGACAGTCCGTCTTACGTGCATTACTACTACTATTGTAGAGATCTCCAAAATTTAGTTGTTTTCGATTTTGTGATACTATAAGTTTTTGTACAACGCGTGGATTTGAAATGTCATAACCTGACGTAGTGCCATTCTTTATGTTGGGTGGTATTAACACTGCTAATCGAGTGGTGTTTCGGGGTATGTCAGAAAATATCGCCCTGTCGGTATTCACATGTCGCAAAATTTTGTCAATTGTATTAAAAGTTACAAGGGCGTTTCAAGGCAAGTTGTCCATAATATATATATATATATATATATATATATATGTGTGTGTGTGTGTGTGTGTGGAATAATCCTGAAACAAAACTAAAATTTCATTTCATTTTGCGTAATTGTAAAATAATAATAAAATACGTTTAGCATCACAGCATCCGTAATAAGACTAGAATAAACATTTCAGCAACGTTTCAATTTTTATAGTATTGTGTTTTGCTATATCAAAAACCTTTTTGTCAACCTTTTTGTTTATATTCCAACATATTCAATCTACTATCGTTTGAAAAAAATTAAATATTTCAGTTTAACGTCCCACAATTATGCCCTTATGGCTAAGAGAGACTATGATTAAGGCAAGTGAATGATGGAAGAATGGGGAAGGAAACGGGAGTACCTCGAGAAAACCCACGTACAGAATGCTGTCCAACACAAACTTACCTGGCCGGGGATCGAACCAGACTCCACGCACCAGATGTAAGCGTTCTACCACTGAGCTCTACTGTCGTTTGTATTCGAATACTGTCAGCACGGGATCCTGGTGAGGGAACATAATTTGCGGTGTTGTTCCAGTAACGTGAGGCAATTTGTGAGATAATTAAAGAGTTACCAAACTGCAGTCTAGATAGATAAACGGCGAGAAATCAATGTGATGAGATTTTTTTAACGTCCCACGATTATACACCAAGGCTACGAAAGAGTGTGATGGTGAAATGGATAATGGTAGAATGACGAAGTAAAAAGAAATAGGAGAATCCCGCGAAAACCCATGTACACCGTATTTGTCTTCCACAAAACCCACTTCATGGAAGCTGACAAGTGAGATCAAAATCGATGTGCTGAGAACACACCATGCAATTAAATCAGCCAGCCACATGTTTCCGTTAGCTGTTATCAGGGTTATAATCACAATATCCAGACATTCCACTACACTGAAAGTCAAAATAAGCTTATAAATCGAACCCTCCCCCTACTTTTCAAATCAAATCACTTCGTCCCCTCTACTTATATATATCGTTCTGAATTCCTTAGCTACTAATTCTTTGATTACTTTCCTTTGTTCATCGGAGGATTTATAACAGATAAGGCATACGTCCGTTGCCGAGACTGTAACGCGAAAATAAATCAATGGAAGCATACGACACGACAGAGACGAGAACTACACTAAACGACAAGAAATAAAAATTCGCGACAGACGATATTTTAAATAAGCTAAATTTCACATCATAAGCGGTTATGAATTACTGTCACTGACTACCCATTCAAACGAACAAATCAATTCTAAAAGAATCTAGATTTAATAGACATGCCTGTCTGTAAGGAGTTTTGGTAAGATTTATAGATTTACAAAAATCCAACTTACAGGGGAACAAAATAATGTTGCAGCATGTATAAGTTTTGGTTTGATTTTCCTGAGAAAATATATATAGTTATAAATCTTAGCACAGTTGAATTCTAGGTAAGTCGCGATAGCGTTTCTAGAACAATACGGCTGGAATTACGTATGTAACAAATAAAGTTCTGATTACACCTAAGAGGGGGAGTCCGAAAATAAGATTCACCAGGCAACTGTGGACAGAGGTGGGGGATGCAAGACCAAAAATACCGGTAGCGTGTGAAATTAAAGATCAGATGTACCTTTATTTCTCCACATAACTATCACGTACATTGAGATATTTATCATGCCGGTCTATAAGATTCAAAAAACCCTTCCAGGAAAAATTCAGGGCTCTGTATACGGAAGAAGCGTCGAACAGCTTCTGTGACTAGCATTGCTTCCAAAGCATCGATGGTGGTACGCCGGTTCGTTTTAATCATGTCATCCACCATCCTGACATTTTCATCTGTAGTGGCCGTGCACATGCTTCCAGGTCTCGGTGTGTCCGGCACTTGCTGCCGCCCCTCACTGGATTGGCGACGCCATCTCCGCACAATTTGATTCGATATCAAATCAGGCCAACAGACTTCAACGAGGCGGTTATGGATTTCTGCTCCCAATGCTTATGCTTTGAGCAGGCGCTGCGATGGCACCATCTGTAGGATCGCGGGCGAACGACCACTTGTGTCTTGGGTGTGTTGCGCGTGCAACCGCTGTTTTGTTTTCCCCATTGCTGTTCGCTTTCCTGGGAAAAACACGAGGGGAAACTTATTTTCGGACTCTCCCTCGTATTTCGTACCAGATGTACTGTTCGTAGTACATTTTGGAATAGTGTATGCGCATATAATAACTACTGATACCATCTTCTATTTACGTGTAATAAAATAAAGTGTAGTGTTTTGTGCTTAAATCATTACAGTGGCAATAACAACGTTTAAGATTATATCAGAGTATTTTAAGTTCGTAGCGTTTTGCAGTACAGTTTGAGGGAGCTTTAAATGATTCCCAATGAGTCGACCCAAATATGAATATCGGAATTACGAACTCAGTAGCGTGTTACTTATATGAACTCCTGCTATGTAACTTCGGAGAGATATGAGACTCAAACGGTGGTTCAAAGAGTGTGTTTTGAAGAGATGGCGACCTGTGTCGTTGATAACCTATATGTCAACCAAGTATAGCTGGTAGTGGTATATGATCTTTGCTAACGTTACTTAAAGAGAGCCTTCATTGCAATTTGATGTACCACATCACAAATCACGCGTGATCCGCCGGAAACGTCACCAAAGTCCTACAACATCCAGCCTACAGTGCAGAAAACAGTAAAATGTCACAACAGATTTTAATTTGATAGTCTTCTGCTTTGATTAGTCAAGATATTGCAAAAGTTTATACGGAGCTCGTGAGCAAAATATCTTTCTTCCAAGACATTTCTTTAAGAGCTTCCTACTTTTTCTAGAAGAAATTAGCATAGTACATATCGGTGGGTATTATTTAATGAGATATAGTGGTATGTCCTATACAGTAGACTTTGAGTCTAAGTTTTCAAGCTGACTCATTTCTTTGTTAGCTGAGAAACTAATATCCACAGAAACTTATCCGTGTTTTTCAAAATTTATTTATTTTATACAGAGCCTATACAATATTGCTTGCTGGGGAAGAGTAAAAAAAAAGACCCAAAGATAGGCTTTATAGGTCAACTCTTTCAGTAAATGAGATTCTGCACCATTTCCACAGTTTCTCCTGGGTAGAACACTATTTCACACACAATTTTTATTTAGTTATTTATTATTTTTCAATAACTTAGGCAAACGTCTGAAGGAATTAAATGCAAAACAAAGTGTACACGCCCCTTTTATTGAATACGATTAGCATACTTTGATTGTCAAGATAGTAAATTTTTACACACACACACACACACACACACAAATAATCCTCAAGGTACCACAAAATATTGTTAATTCTGAGATAAAAATAAACGTGGTGCATTACATTTCTTATTGCGATTTTTTTTTAAAAGTGCATTATCTATAATAATAATAATAAAAAAGTTCACAAAGTCCGAAGAAAAGAATCTTAAAATTATAGGTTTTCAGGATGCTTCCGGATCCTGTTAGTCCCTTTTATGAACAGAGTTTTGCAAAATACGCAATAAGTGGATGAAAATACAGTAAAACCTGTCTTCAACGACCCTTTATTAAACGGAAAACTGTCTTAAACGGAAATATTTCACGGTCCCATGAATTTTGGAGAACAAAACGTGTAAAACTTCCTTCATTAAGCGGAAACTGTGTTACGCGGACAACGGAAAGAAAAATAAACATTTAACGGAAAATTCTGAGTTCCGGACAACAACGTTTAGATGTTTAGACATTCTGTGAGACATATACATTACACTGTCTGCGATAAAATGTTCGTTCTTTTGTTAAATATTTCTGGACAGTGTTGACCTTCCCCAACCACTATTCATATTCACCCCCACAAATTGTCCTTAATCCCCGCAACTTAATCAAGAATTATACGGAATGTCGGAAAGAAGGAAACGAGATAGAGGAAGAAGAGGAATACGATACCGAGTTCGAAGAAGAGTGTAGAATAAATACATATCAAGATGCTCTCAGAAGTTTAAAGGAACTGCAAAACTTTGCCTTACGAAACAATGATTCTGATTCACTTAGTATAAATTCTCAGGTTAAAGTGTATGCGCAAAGTCAAGCAGCCAAGCAGCAATGTACACAGAAAACCCTGCTTGGCTATTAGAAAAATAAAGAAAACATGTGCATATTTTGTATTCATTTTAATTTTTTTGTGTATTTATTCGTAGAAGAAAGAAGTATTGTAATCGAACAATGTACGTACAGTAATATATTTTCTCAGTATGCCCCTTTATAAGCATGTATTTTTTAAAAAAAGAAAGGAAAAGTCTACCTCCACTAAGCGGAAACCTGACTTTAACGGAAATTTTTGCAAGTCCCGTTCGATTCCGCTAAAGACAGGTTTCACTGTAGTACCCCAAAACGCTACTAACTTTTTAAAACATCCAGGTGAAGAACGAAAAAGTCGACAAACTTTTCACGTAGAATAAGAACAAATTATGTAAACCGCAATTACAAATAATCTCATGGTTTTTGATGGTGATATTATTGAACTGACAACTGTGCGTCATTTTGTGTCTTGTAAATGAAGGCATAGATATAATCCATTAACTCTAGGAATTTATTTAATTTTTTAATATTTACACTTAGTTTTAAAACATCACACTACAAAATGTATTAACAAAAGAATTAAGTATTTTGAAGAAGACATGCAAAATGCAATAGTAGTTTGTTTCTATGTTTAACGCCTGTTAGCATTCTTGTAAAGCGTATGAAAGAGCGTGCCATTTAGAAAGTGCAACACATTTGCAAAAGATGGGAAAGCAATTAAAAAAAAACCTGAAACAGCTACTGATGCACTCGGATGGAGATGACCGCAAAAGGACAAGATGGACCAACCTTCGCAGATTGCTGAACAAAAATCATTTAAAAATATGAAGAAAATGAATAATGTAACATAAATACTACTACATATAATCATCTAGACACATGCTGTGCGTTTAAGGATCATGCAGATAGCCGAAAAATATCAAGCATTAAATTCAGATTTCAATTTTATGGGATTACAAATTACAATATTGTAACTGTAGGTAAATTTTACATATAATACTGTGTAATTAAAGTTCGTATGCGTTTAGCTCAAAGATGTATTCGTAATAGATAAATGATCTTGAGATCAAACATTAAAATTTTGCACCCCCTTTCACTAACAAAACGTAAAGAGAATTTCGAACGCCCGTTGTTTTCTATCTTATGTATACCCTAAAC
The DNA here is from genome assembly GCF_964235325.1 of Thermobia domestica. Taxonomy (NCBI): domain Eukaryota; kingdom Metazoa; phylum Arthropoda; class Insecta; order Zygentoma; family Lepismatidae; genus Thermobia; species Thermobia domestica. Next base: position 57,042,064 of record NC_137456.1, on the reverse strand, counting down.
TCAACTTTGAACTCATAAAAGTTCTCCAGATTTTCGGAAAAATGTGCAATGTGCACTGATACTAGAATATGATTTCACAAAACTTTTTTTTTTTTTTTTTAAATCGAACTACTGACCAAATAATCATTGCATATAAGTATTCAGATGTTTTCGTTTCGATATTTTATTTACAAAATAATTTCAGCAAGAGAGAGGCATGAAATTAATAGGCATTTACTTAAAATTTTACCATGGGATATACTTCTTCAGTATGTCAGCATTTGACTTAAAGTAATGATATTAATCACTAGATAAGAAGCTCATTTTTAATAGTAAACGAAGTTCACAATTGACGCACACTGTAATTACAATGAAGAAGTTTGTATTTTCATTCAAATCGCAATTTCAATGAGTTTCGTCAGTACCTGCTAACATTTTCAAAGTGATGGATCTTGGTGCCTATTCTTACTACGTTTCTTATTTAGATCTCGACCAACTTCTTTCCATTGTAAGCTATTGGCTCCTATCCATTTTTAAAATTTACTGTAATTAAAATTTTTTCACTATAGGTACTATATCAAAACCTGGAATTAAATTTTAAAATGTATATACAAGTTACGTACAAGATACATTATCATAACTAATGTGACTCCATGGTTTGTATATTAGCTGTCGGAGTTGCCAGATCATATGCTCCAATATCAATTTGAAAGTGATCTCTCTCTCTCTATAGCCTATGAACCAAATGGTTCAATGCTCCATTCACAAAAGTTCTCCACGACTTCTGTCTTTAGCCAACTGGATCCAGTTTTTATTTTGCATTTCTATTTCTGCGAGCTCTATCTTAATATTGTCCACGCATCTGTGCCTAGATCTTCCTAACTGTCTTTTTCCGATTGACTTTCCAGTTGAAATTTTGAAAGAATTCTTATTTTCTTCTATTCTGGAAATTTGATGTTTTTTTTTTTTTTTTTTTTTTTTTTTTCTAAAGTATCTTACATATCACCGACTACTACTTTAAGGTTAATAATTTCTTATAGATTGTTTTTCATTCATAATGTTACATTTTTTATTGAATAAATTTAAACCTGCTTCAAAACTTTTCTTGCGTACAATATAATGAAGAAAGTTTGATACTAAATATATTTTTATGGATTAGAAATTTACAAATTCTTTCACATTCTCTTACTCATTTACAATCATTTTTTTTTTCCAAAACACTAATTTACTATTTTGTCTCAGGAATAAAGTTTAAATTGCTACTGATACATATCAAGGGATTATAAAATGATAATTTGGTATTCCCATCGGTAATATTTATAAAATACCATAATCCTAATTTCATAGAAAAATGTAGCACCAATGCATTTTACATATTATTTAGCAGGAATAACGTGAGTTTGGTGAGAGGAGGGTGATTACAGAAGGAAGATTTCTTCCAATGCTTTTCCCGGGGGAAGCGTTCCTAGCATCGCTGCTACGTTCCCTCTTTGAACAACCATACTTAATCTTTGTATAAGAAAGGCTGAAGCTCGAGTGTCGTCTGTGCTGAGAGTTATTCGGTGTCCAACTTCTTTAATATAGTTCACTCCTTCATGACCCCAGGAGCCACAAGTTTCGATGGCGATGGTGACGAAGTGATATTTGTCCAAGAGATTGGTATATTTTCGTATCTTTTCAGATTCTCTGCGAATTGCGACCATCCCAGCATGTTGCATTTTGTACTTTTTTGTTATTTATTTAATTGATTCATCTGTTTATTTGTAAAACTCCTTTTCTACACCATTACATAGTTTACAGTAAATTATAAAACAGAATTGGACCCAATAGTCTGCAGTGAAAAGGAGGCCAAAATTCAAATAAGGGACAAAGAAACTACACGCACGAGGATTCATAAATCCGAAGGAGTTGGGAGGTTCCCACGAAAGTGTTACTGAAACTGATCGAAAATTGAAAGCAACAGATAAACTTCTTATTTTAGATGTTGTTGGTTAAAACAAATCTGTAAATCATGTTTATCTGAGTAATGTATGATTTAGGGTTTATTTTACCAAAAATAGCAAATGATTAATAGTAACTCATAAAAGTTAACTGTCTACATATTTAGCAAATACGATAACAAAAAGTTCATTTTTTTTTTTTATATCATAGGAAAAATACTCAATAAAATACTGTAGACAAACACTGAAGGAAAAAGTATAAAAATTACTCCTCTTACTTATATAAATGGCGTCAAATTAAATTAATTATGGAAAAAACGATTTTTTTCTACGATGCCTATCTTCATTCTTGAACCTCTATGCAACATATAGATAATCCATACTATCGGAATGCTAGAACATAGATGCCTTAGTACTTACCTTTATAAATTATAAATTTCCCCCCCGTTACTTATGAAAATTAATTTTGGACTAGAAGAGTAGGAAAGACTTTAAAAGCCAACAATACCTTGAAAAGAACTGCAACAGAAAAGGATCCATTTTTCATTGGTAACAACAGAACGAACATCTTCAATGAAATTTTGCACAGCGACACACACACACACACATTCAAATTGTTGATTTAATTAGAGTTTATAGAGACATTTCTTTCAATTTTAGGATTCCCGGGTGAAAGAACTCCATTTATGGAGGTATCCCGGCACACGGGAACATTTAATAGAGATTTTCAGGGTAAGGACACTTCTCCAGACTACCGTTTATAGATAATCATAACATGGAATTATTATATACGCATTTAACATTGATGTAACAATTTGTGCGTGAAAACCAAAATCAAGATTAATTAATACAAATATACGATAACATGTACGATACAAATATACAAACTTACATGTTGGTAGATATAAAATATATAAAAACAAGCAGCAGTGTCTCGTATGCACCACGTGGAGGTTTGGTTATAGTATATTTTCTCTATTATTGAAACCGTGATAGTATATTTATACCACTTCCGGTTTCAGTATAGAGATTACAGCGACTATGGAATATATTCTTGAGACTCTTAATCGATTCCAGAAAACAGCTTCTTGTTGTCTGTTGAAGTTTTTTTTACTTAATAACAATCAATGTTAAAACCGGAAATGGTTGATTCCTGCTACTTCCGGTTTTAGTAGAGAGATTAAAGTGAAAATGGAATATATTCTTGAGACACGTAATTGATTATAGAAAACAGCTTCTCGCTAGCTATTAAAGTTTTGTATTCTATGGCGATCAACGTTAGAACCGGAAGTGATTTATTTCTTCCACTTCTGGTTTGAATAGAGGATTAACAGAGAAGATAATATAGGTTTTTAAAACGCTAAAACGATTTTTTTAAAAAGCTTTTCCTATCTCTTATCAGTTTTGTTCTGTGTAGATCAATATTGAAATCGTAAGTTCTAGTGGATTTCTATCACTACCGGTTTCAGTATAGAATTATGTATGGAGATGAAATATACTCTTAGAACTTAAATCAGTAGTAGGAAACCTCTTGTTGATCGCTCTTGCTCGATAATGATCAACGTTAAAACCGAAAATAGATGGTTCCTTCCACTTCCAATGGATAAATCATCTCCGTCAACGAACTCGATTCCTAATTTTGACCTTATACATCCTGACCAAAATTCACTCAACGAACTCGTTTCCTAATCTTGACCTTATACATCCTGACCAAAATTCACTCAACGAACTCGTTTCCTAATTTTGACCTTATATATCCTAACCAAAATTCACTCAACGAACTCGTTTCCTAATTTTGACCTTATGCATCCTGACCAAAATTCACTCAACGAACTCGTTTCCTAATCTTGACCTTATACATCCTGACCAAAATTCACTCAACGAACTCGTTTCCTAATTTTGACCTTATACATCCTGACCAAAATTCACTCAACGAACTCGTTTCCTAATTTTGACCTTATGCATCCTGGCCAAAATTCACTCAACGAACTCGTTTCCTAATTTTGACCTTATGCATCCTGACCAAAATTCACTCAACGAACTCGTTTCCTAATTTTGACCTTATACATCCTGACCAAAATTCACTCAACGAACTCGTTTCCTAATTTTGACCTTATACATCTTGACCAAAATTCACAGTGATTCATCTAATAGCTCTTGAGATGTTGTACCTCACGGACCGACGAACACACGGGCAGACATGATTATCTCTCGGATGGACAGACAGACAGAATAAATCTACAAAAGAATATTGGTTAGTAAACCAACAACTGAAAAATTATTTCCAATATTATTTTATCACTCCTATTATTCCTACCTCTTTCTCAATGATACATTCACACTGCAACATGCTGATACGCTATCCTGCACGCACTTATGGATCATTCCGCAGGCGGTGAATGTAGGGAAGATCGATGGACCAAAAAATCAATTTTACCGATCAGGTCCAATATTTCATTCATATGGAAGTTGGATGTAGGTCATAATTTTATTTCGCAAAAAATACATACATTGTCAATAAACAACAAAATGACTTTACTGTAGTAAAATAGTACTTCACTCGATATGTGGGGATGGACTACTACAGAGGGTACAAAGAATAGGGTTGAAAATCAGATTGGGAACATAAAATGTTGAGAGTTTACATAAGGAAGCAAAAATTCTGATAGGGGAAGAGATAGGAAAGGTTGAAATGCATATACTGGGCAATCATTTGCAAACCGTACTTTGTTGTCACTAATAGAAGTAATGTTTATAGGTCCATAAAAAATAATAAATAAAAAATAAATAAATAATAATAATAATAAAGACTTCTGTTGCAATTCTCTTGAAGATATTGCGGATTCTTTAATTTCTTATCAAATGTCAACTAAAAAAGATTAAAAAGACTTTGTACAGTTCTTGTTCTTATAATATACACTTTTAACTCTTGGTATTGTACTTCTTAGATTCATTACATCGTCTGACTTACTTAATAATAAATGCAAAAACACATATAATATATGTATTCAAAATTCATGCAACTGTATTGCACAAAATTTACAGAGAATAATATTCATTATGTCAATCATACACAAACCTGTGCTTGTAGAAAAGTATCCAAGCTGCTTGGAAACAACTAAGAAAATACTGCATATTAGAGAGAATCAGCGGGAACAAAATTTGGCACTTAGTATGTACTTACAATACATTTACTACTAATGGTATATTAATAATTAATACTTGATACCTAGTTTGAAGACAAAGATGTAAAATTTGGGTTTTATTAAACGCCAATAATTACAACGATCCCTGATATTTCTTCGAGGTGAACAAAACCTTTAAATTTACAAATCGAGTTACTAAATATTTACGTATTGGTCCTGTGATTTCTTAATCCAACTATTAAGCTTAACTTCTTTTAAAACGCCGCAAATGTTAACTTCATTCACAAATCATTAGAAAGAGAAAATTAAGGGCAAGTCGTTGTTGAAACACAACTAATCTGCTTATTTGTAATTAACTACGTCACTTCAAATATTACGTTGGCATCATTATTTAATGTTGCCAATTAGTTATTTAATTCAATTCTTAAAAAGTATGAAAAATTGCTGAAAAATTCTTACGATTATGAAAAATATTTCTTGACTTTTCCCAGATTTACATTAGTGATTAGTGAAGTAAGGTTAATAATATAATTCCACCTTTTGTTAAGCGATCCTTGATCGAGAGTAAGTTTCGGTTCTTTACTTCTGATAGAGAAGGATTCGTAAGTAGATCTTTTAATTTGCGACGCAGTCTTATGAAGCAATTGTACCTTTTTGATGATTTACTTAAAGGTGGAGAAATGTTTGGATAAGCCTGGTACTGCAAGATCATACTCTTTCGATTTTCTTAAATGATCTGTAATCCTTATTGTTACATTCCTTTTAGTCATCCCAACGTAGGTTTGTAGGCATTGACAAATTAGTGAATAAATGCTAAGAAAATTTGACTGTCCACAATAATTTCTATATTCAGTTAGATTACTTTCTAATTTCATTTTAGATTTAAGTGCTACTTTGAAATCATATTTATTTGCAACTTTGTGAAGATTAAGCCAGGAGATCAACTCTGGGATAATAAAATATATATATTTTCATACTTTAAAGAATTTTCCAGCAAGTTTTCATACATTTTAAGAATTAAAATGAAATGAACTGAATCTTCCTCCCACCTTACTGATGGAAGCAGACTTCTAAAAATTTGTTGAATGCTTACTCAGAATGAGTTTTAAAAGTGAGTCCACACACATTCGTGTTTTTATTATTATTTTTATTATTAAAAGTATATAAAATATGTCTAATGAAAACTGTAATAATATTCCTTCTCCTAATGATTTCACTTGTTACTAATCAAATGTATATTAAAAGCTATAATGTCCTTGCAAATTATTCATGTGAAATTACTAGTTCATTAAATGCTATACAATATTTAATGCCAAATAATTTATTATAAAAACTGTATTGTTATGTTCTCTTAGATATCATCCTTATAAAATAAAGCTAAAAATACTTACGGAAAAGCAGCCATAGTAGCTAATTTGACAAAAATGTCTTTTTTAACTTTTCTTGAAGAGGAATGAATTTGTGGTGGAGGCAATTTGTGTTTATTACAAAAGCTTGCAGGTTGAAGTAAATATTCTTGCTTCACTTCTTCTAGATCAGCTTTATTTGCAACAATTAACACCGGAATTTTTGTCTCAACGAAGTATTTCTGTAAAGAAGCCAGAAAACTCCAAATAATAACCACAAATAATCAAAAGGAGTATAAAAGAATTGTAAAATAAAAGTATAATTCAAAAATAACAAACTACGCATCTTAATGTTTTTTACTTGCTGTTTTAAATTGCTCAGAGAAGCACGTGATTTTAAAATCAACATCGATATCAATTATTTAGTTCATTCAAAAGCTGTTGTTAAAATAAATCATCACGAAAAATGATCAGTTGATTGCGACCGTATAATTTTTAATCTCCTTTAGCTATACGCAGGATTATTCATTGGCTTGTACTTTTATTACTGAGCTAGAAAGTTCTCAGATTGAGAATTACGACTATAACGGGACTAACTATAAGGGACTTCTAGGACTTCTATAACGTCATTGACATATTGCTTGTTTGTTCAATGTCCCTTTTCAGTGCTATTATTGTAAGAAACATTAAGAGACAATTCAACGTAACAGCCAAACCACGTGTCTTCCACCGAAGACCAAAGGAAATAAGAATGCTAACTATTTTGCTACGAAGGAGCTCTTAGGTTGTCATAATTTACATCTGTTGTAGATGGTGAAATATAGTCTTCTGTTTTGAGTTTTTTTACTATCTTGAATAAACTGGAACGGAATTGTCTTACCAATACGCACTTTTTTTTAGTGCTTTATTCATAATTTTGGTTCAAATTAATTTCCATAATTGTTTGCCAATAAAGTACGAAAATTAGAAGTAAAACTTATCATTTGAACCATGAAGCTACAGTTCATGAAGAGCTATTGTCGACTAAACACTATTTGGGGATGTGGCGAGTACCGGTTTCTATTATTATTCGTGTGTGTTGTAGACAAGTCTACTGAATTGTTTATTAATATGAAAAACATTTAAGAAGCATACTTACCAAATATATTCTGGCAATGTATTCAAAAGACCTTGGATCGGATACATCATACACTAAACATGCTACGTCACACACCACTTCGGCTGGCATCAACGGATCTGAAACGTTTCTGGAACTCACTTCTTGTAGTATTAAATATTTTTCCTGCCCATAAACTTGTACAGAGTTTACTGTGTATCTAACACCACTTTCAAGTTCTTCAGGATCCATGTCCTAGAAAAATTTAATGATAAATATTAAACACACATAAAATTGGAAATACATTTCCTAGATTCATAATACTATTAGTATGCATACCAAGTAAGCAACATCACTTACATATTGCTTAAACATACTGTATATTTTCTATTCCTTTATAATAAGTTATTTGATGTAGTTATCAAAGATATTTTTAGCGCTGTGCAAACTCTATTTCTTCAAATTTTAATCAATTCCATATCAAGCAACATCGTCACTTGAATAAACTACAGCAATATGAAGCAAGTATTTCTGAAGTGCTTTTCATCATTGAATTCATTCATGTTTATTTTATTTACTCTTATTTGCTTCTATTTTTATCATGCGTGAACAGTGCTCCAGGAGTAAGACGAAAGTTTGAAAGTGCAAGGAATACTTAAGAATTAAAATTGAAATAAATGAGATATTCCTGAACGTCTCTTCACGGTATAATTAATATCAATTAGGACACCAAATTTCAAACAAAGTACATGTTTCTAAACTAATAAAAAAGGATAATTACAAAAAATCGCCTTCATTAATACGCTTCCATACGAATCCATACTACCTCAGTTGTCGAAACTACGTGCTAAACGTTTCTGGCATCCTAAATTCGTATGTTAATATCTTGAACTCAATTATAGATTAAGGACACTAACTTGCTGAATATGTAAACAAATAGTTTACCTAAGATCAAGATAAGTGTACTGTTTTCTCCCTTCAATTACACTATCCAAAATTACCTTGCTTGAGCTGAGAATATACAGAAATCGAGATCGCGCATTTCCTTGACAGGATGCCTATACTAGTAGAACATGAACCAAGGTCAAGACTGATATTTGCCTAAGATGGTTAGTAGTAATATAAAAGGAACAATTGAGATAGTAGTTGTATAGGGGTGATGCGCTTTCAATATAACGAACAGCTTCACAATAAGAACATTTACCTCTAAACACCTTCCAAGTAGATTTTGGCACAACATGGATTTCCCAGAGTTTTTTGGTCCAATCACATGACACTGGTATACATTCCTCGTAGTTTGTTTCTTAGCAAGATCAATACTTTTCTCTCTTGTTACTGAAATTAGAAAATAGAAGTAACGATATATTATGTATATAGATATATTTAATAAATATACATCGGTGGCTCTAGAGTTCTACAACAAGGAAGTCACACTGGCAATGACGGTGAAATTGGCTTTGTATCCCCTCCTCGCAACATCATCCCTTGGCTTTGGGGCTTCTAGTGATGTTTTACTTTGAAGGCATTCTTTAAATTCTGATATTACGTACAGCTATTACAAGAAAAAAATTGCCACTCTATAATCATATATTCATTATATAAGTCTTACATACAGAATCACTTAACGTAACTTAGATACTTTACACAGCACAAAAAATTAAGGTGTGAAAAACAATTGATGTCAACACTACAACCTATTTCTTCAATTGAATTTTCTCGATCAATTCTGCAGATGAAATGGAATTTCTAGTTTAGTACTGCCCTTTAGGCTAACTCCCGAGAAAACCCATATGTTGTCCCCCACAAACTCGCGTGGTCGGAGATCAAAACAAGGAACCCTCGCACTAGAGATAAGTGCTCTACCAGTGAGCCATCGTGCCTCCCTTCCAATCGATTCTCTAAATATCATTCGGTCACATACCTATTAACATACTACTTGACAGTATAATTTGAGATTGACACAACAACTAAATAATAATAAAAGTTAGCTAGCTTCATTTATCATATATTTATCTAATATAAATAAAGAGTTTGTTTGTGTGTTTGTTTGTTTGTCTGTCTGTCTGTCTGTGTGGGGCCTGGGGACCAGATGAGTGAACCGAGAGTTACCAAAATTTGGTCACGGGTACCTTGGTCCAGGCCCCAGACGAAGCGTCTTTTTCAAATTTCGAACCAGGGGTCTAAGTGGGGGGGGGGGGGGGGAGTTTACCGGCACCGGCCTGGAGACCAGACAAAATGACTTAGAGTTACCAAATTTTGGTCACGGATACCTTGGTCCAGGCCCAGACCAAGGCGAAGCGTTTTTTTCGAAATTCGAACCAGGTGGGTCTCAGGAGGGTGTTTATCGGGACAGGTAAAAGTAATAGAAAATGACTGATATTAGTGTCGAATTCATAGTTTTCGCGGTCGCTGAGATCAATGGTGGCATTCCATTAGCGATGACATGCAAATTCAGCTACCATTGTATGTGGGCCGGGGGTCAGCGCAGGAGGGAAGGATACCGAGGCATGTAAAAATAATTGAAAATGACTGATATAAATGTCAAATCCATAGTTTTCGCGGTCGCTGAAATGAATGGTGATACTCCCACAGGCGATGACTTTCAAATACAGCCTCCATGCGAAGAATGGGTATATTCAGCAAGTTTACTTCTAAAATAGAGGATTTTCATGAAGCACTGAAACAAGTATGCATTCAATTTCGATAGTTTCTAAAGCAAATATGTAATCCATTCGACCATTCATTTTCAGGACCAAGACGTAGACTGACTGTTTAAGGTAGACTCTGAATTACATTTATTCCTACCGAAAATCAGATGATGGTATTCCATGGTGAAGACGGGTTTGCAAACCATATGCGCACGATAAAACTTCAAAATATGCATGAAGTTCTGCAAGTCTAATGGGGACCAAATTTACTGATTCCTCCTCTATGTTGTTGTTCTTAAGGTTATCCCACGTGTACATAACTTAGTAATTGACTGTTCTTTACTTATTGTTATTTTATAATTTTTAATTAAACAGGGTGTCCACTCTCAAAGCGTTTTGAAATTCCCGGTTTTCCCGGCTCTACTAGGTAAATTCCCGGTTATAACGGGCACTAAAAGTAAATATTTTGCGAAAGAGGCGGAAGGATTATTATTTAGTTCCCACCCGAACAACATAAAATTATACCATCGAAAGAAATTATGTTTTCTTACCTGTTTTCATTACTTCCCGATAAGTGCATTGATTTTTTCTTCCAGAAGAGCAGCTTTTTTTTTTTTTTTTTTTTCCCTCAGCAATTACCTTTATCTTTTTAGCTTCCAATTACAGTCTTTCTCGCGTCACACGTTTTCTCTCTCTTTCCATCTTTTCCTTTTCACTCAAATCCTTCGCCTTTTTCTTCAAATGTTTAGTATACCGAGCATGTGCATTTCTGGCCGCATATATCATATCTTTGTTGATTTTAATTGACTCCAATCCACCTAATACACTCACACTATCATACACTTGTCTCATGGCAATAAGGCTCTCCTGTTTGATTCTCAAAAATGCATTCAGAATTTACAGAAAATCTTCTCTCTACTGATGCATTTCCGTGTGACAGTATCAAAATACATTGTATAAAATCATTGAGTTCTTGTACACTGTCCTCACTGAATACGCTAAGAAGTTCAACATAAAATGCATCCAGACGCTTCTCCTTTCTTTTAAACGTTTTGCACTGATGAATAGATTCAGGTGACTAAAATACCTTCCAATATTGTCCCCAAATTTTATCTGCTTTGCTTCCGTAAACCATTGTTTAGCTACCATCTCCTCCAAAGATAATGTCAAACGCTTCTCCGCTAGTGTCAGGTTGTGACCAATAAGCACAGGGTCGAGACACGAAATAGCTCGAGTAAGTTTGTATTTCAATGGTGACCTATCCATTATTTTACTAATCGCTGCGATAGCTTCTCTGCACGTTCGTCGCAGTGTTAGCTTGTCTAGATCCGTTATTTCCTTGATTCCACACATGGCATCCCTAGTTGCAAAGCCTATGTCCACATCTTTAGCAGGAAGAAGATTGTTTGGATCTGATATATATATTTTTTGAACAGATGCACCTGCTTTATTAAGAACATCACCCTTCACTATTTTTTTCCATTAATCTTTATACGAAAGAAGTGTGCTCTTCATGCAAAAAAAGGTCCCATGGGTTGGTCTGTTAGAAATTCGGTCAGAAATGGTTCCACCATTGGAGCAATAGTTGAGAGAAATGCTAATTTTGGTGCTAGCATTCTGTCGTGCGAATTTTTTCTCTACAAATGAAAACGTTGTCGAGATAGGTGTTTTCTTGTCCTCCTTGACACACGCAATATATATATATAAATGAGGCAACATTAATAAGGCTCGAGATGCAACGTCACTGTTTTCTACCCATCTAACAGCACAAAACTTCTTTGGGAAAATATCAGATTCAGTGTAATAAGTGTAGTCCGACCTTCGTGCTGGCGAGTCTTTGAATAATTAAGACAAGGCACGTAAAAACCCCACTAAGTCCCAATCTGTCTTCTGCATGTCGGTTTTGAACGCCCCATTAACTACATGAAGACCGCAACTACCAATGCTTAACAACACTGGACTTTCCGGCGTATGTTGCAGTTCAAGTTGCAAATCTGACAATAGTTTAAAATTGACACTTGGCCCATCCTGAATAAGTTTCACCTGAATGAGTTTCTTTAAAACGTCCGAAGATACCTTTTCACTGATACCTTTTAACACACCTGACGCTGTTGAGTATGCGAGAAAAACAGGTGTAAACATCTTGTTGTAACAAGAGATTTATTTGAATCCCAAAATCGTACATGTAAATCCATTTATTGCCTCTGAGAAACTTTATTCAATGATTCGTGGAAACATATCACAACGTAGGTACAGTCTTTTAATAACCTCTGAAGTTCTCGCTCGAAATAGGGTGCTAATCCAAACACTACTGTGTACCCCACTTTAGTTCGATGCTATTGCATTTTTTCTGCAATATCACTGTCAGAAAACATCAATTTAAATGTTGATGCACAACGCTCAGCTTTAGTAACTGAATCTGCTAATAGGTAACGTTTAATAGTCGGTTAAGAAGTAGAATGAATACTGCCTGACTGACAGGAAAAAGATGTGTCATTCTCAGTCGAAGAAGCAGAAGTTGACGCTTGACAATGATCAGTGGATGAACTTTGCTTACTAATAGTGTCGGAGAAGTTTTTATGACAATGATCGGTGGATGACTATTAGTTTTGGACGACTTCTTAAACGCAACATGAGTTAATCCATTCACAACGCAAATGAAAGTCCTCCAGCTGATTTTTCCACTGTATTAGGCAATAAAGCATAATAATAATATCCTGGCATATGTCGGCCTGATAGGGGCCAGAATTTCTTACCCAAAAAAGTTTTGGTTAGGTTAGGTCTGGTTACGTTAGATTTGTTTTGTTATTTATGTTTGTACTTACTATCACAGTTTGTATAGATTGGCCCGCAAGAATTTGTGCAAGAAACTTCAATATTTCGCTTACATTAAAGTGGATTATTGCCGGGACCGGAGTGGCGATTGCTCATCAGACGCAATCCCACACTCGCTGTTTCATACATGTTCATGAACAAATTATTTATTTTCTGTGGTGTGGAATCACTGTAACAAAAACCTTTCTACTGTTATTCCATACTGTTAAGAGAATAATGACCATCAAGACGTAATATGCTCCCTTGTACTTATTGTGCTGATGTTACCACACGTGATTTAAAAAAAAATGGACTAATGACTTTCTTACTGACTATTTTATCTTTTTTAGTCACTTCGTGATGCAGAAGTAACTTTTGCCTAATCCCGAAAATTAATGCCCTCCTTTATTTTGGCATTCCACGCCTGAAAACTGCTTTCGTTTTGCATATTTGCTCACATCCGTACATTTGAAGTATTTTTAAAACCAGCTTTAAAGATACTCAATAAACTTGTACGCCATCAATAAAGATTTTATGAGGACCAGTCCTACAACCTCCTGATGCCGCTTAAATATCAGATAAGAACGGGATGATAAGTGATTACAATATTAATATATTATGTAAAATGAGAACTACTGCCGCAACATCTTGATGAAAGTTTTAAATTACTCAATAAAGTTGTATACCAATAAATATTCCCTTAGAGCAAGCCCTACAATTTCCTGAAGTCTCTTAATCGTCAGATAAGATAATGGAATGGTACCACTTACCACAGTACTAATGTGTTATTTTACGTAAAATAATAACTACTGCAGCAACATCTTGCTAACTTATCTGGTGGTTAAAGATATCACGAGATTGTAGAACCAGACTAAACAAGCAATCCTAACTGCCAACTAGACAATCTCATTCCCGCCATTTACTATTCGCATTCATCTTTACATTGCTATTCATTTTAAACAAAAATAATAATAAAGAATATATCAAAGAAACAATTCGTACTACTTAAAGTTGAATTATAGTTAAATAATTACCCATATTTTTTTTTTTTTTTTTTTCTTTCTTAAAAGACCAAGGCCAAAACAAAAGACCGCACACATGATTGCTGACTACAACATAGCACTCTTTCAAGTTTCAAACAACCCCCTTTGACGTATCACTACTCTATTCTTTTTTTAAAATGCAAAACATGGTCGATAAGCGAACCACAACGTAGGATTCAAGCGAGCGCCTGTTTCACCGTTGCCACATTCACTTGCGACTCACCATTGATGCTGAATTCGAACGCCCCAAACGGTGGATACCGACAGGATGACGCTGGAACCGACCCAACGAATCATGAATTCAGAAGCGCCCAGTGACTTATCGGTAGAAAACAATTGAGCTACGCCTTGCGTTTTTAACTTTCGGCCTTCTTCGGCTATTATCGTCGTGTTTCCCGGTTCTTTGGAGAAATTCATGGCTTATTCCTGGTTCATAAATTTCCCGGTTTCCCGGTTTTTCCCGGTGGGTGGACACCCTGTTAAAAGTGTAACATTTACATGTTTTTCTGTGGCATCGCAGTTTGTTTTCAGAGCAACATTTCAGTAGTAAATCAGTTTAAAACGTAGTTCACGAATATTCATTCGTGCTCTAAATGCTTGCATTAGAAGTTACATAAACGTACATAAGATAATATTAAATACCGAGATTGTAAAGTACACAAAGAAAGTGTTCTTATCTTTTTTCCTTTATAATGATCTGAATATGAACGTCGCAAACAAATACAATGATTTGAAATTCTTCTTATCTTTGACATAATGTGAGTCATTCTTTGTGTTTGTACAAGAAACGGAACAAATGCATCCCACTTTGGTTGGGTTGAGTGCATCAGCACAGCCAAAGAGCTTACGCTTCGCCTATTTCCTCTTCTCTTGCGTTCCCGTCAGCCGACTGAAACGAATCTTTTTTTTTTTTTTTTCCGTCACGAAAAACGTATAATTACATTGTACGTAAGGGCATGCGTTTAAAGAGCTACTTTGTGAGACAGGCGATCACTAGAGAGAGGCAAGTCAGAACATGTAAACAAAAAGTAATGTCAAACATCGTTACTTCATTACATTGGAAAATCTCTCATAGAAATCAATCAAGATTACAAACTTCATATTAAAATAACTAATTCTTTTCTTCAGTCGATCCTCATTCGTATACAGCAATAAATATCCATATTTTTTTTTCGTATTAACTGGAAGGGACAATGACTGTGACTACATTATAATATGAAATCTTCGCATAACGTTAACGCTCTCCTTATTGTCACATTCTTTCTTTAAATTGGATTTTCGAAGAATTCCAATTAGAATTTTTCAAGTTACGAAAACTGAAATTTCTAAGCACTCGCCACGTAATCCTACCATTATTATACAATAATAAGAAAATAAATATACCTTTAATTTTTTGCTCAAACGATTTGGGAGTTATGTTGTGACTATGTAAATAATCTAATTACTTTCTACTAGCTCATGATGAATGGTACAAGAACTTACCTTGAATAGCCGTTAACTGATTCTCATTTTCTGATATATTGTAGCCTAAATATGCCAGATGCTCTAATGTTTTTCTGACGTCTAACAGAGTTGTAACTGCCCAATGACAAAGATATCCTTGAAGAGTCAGCCAACCCTAGAAAGATTTAAAAAACACAAACGGAAATTGAATACAATATGTTTTAAGCAATTTGAAAAAAAAATTACGGTCAAATTAGAAAGTTTTAAACATTTCCTGATACAGTAAATAAGTTACTTCAAGTAAGGAACGATATTACTTAGTAAGTTACGGTACATGCATTCCAACGCAATTTTCCTAAATAAAATGAATAGCTCTGTCTATATACACGAACGAACTTGTCAAAATCAGTACAGATAACCAGTAGATACACAAAAAAGATACAGTTAGGGACGTTAGTTCTCTACATGACCTCTACCTGAATCCTACTCAAAATCTGAAAGAATCCAGTTACTTAAACTAAATTCCCTTAAAATAATAATAATAATAATAATAATAATAATAATAATAATAATAATAATAATAATAATAATAATAATAATAATAATAATAATAATAATAATGTATTTCTGACTTACGTTTCTTCTTAGCTCCCTCGTGGCTAAGCAGTTAGCCCTGTTACGCGTTAGCTACGCGTATTTGACGTGAGACCCGGGTTCAATTCCCGGCGTGAGCTCATATGGTTCGGATCCTCAAATTCTCTTCTTCTTTCTTAAGTAGAGTTCACTATTCTTACAGGCTCTCCTCAAAATATTTCCCTTCACTTTCCAGTGAAATTCAAAGACCACAGCAAATTCCTACGAATATGTTCTTTTTACCGTACAGCTGGTCTAACTTCACTAATTTGGTGTTGGTTTTTTTTTTTTTTTTTCTACTGGATTTTTAAATATAATTTCACACAGAAGTAAACGAACAATCGCTGACCTTTCTCCAAAAGTAAAATATGCACTTAAATACTTGAGTATGTTTGTGTGTCTTTTCACAAGCAAATACACAAATGTAACTACAATATATGTTTCAAAAAATGTAAAAATAAAAATTGTGGAGTTCGTTCATAAAATAATTAAGTCTTCCGGCTGAATATCAAAATGTATTCAAAAATTTAAAAACTATCTTGTAGATAGCAGTTAAGTTTTTGTTTTCTTTGATATTTAAGATTTACTCGCTCACTTCCAAACTAAACACAAACCCTTTAAAAATCACTCTCCTGCTCCTACAGACGATCGTCCATGATAAAAATAGTCGAGTTTGACCCAATTACCCGGCTAGTAAGTCCCCTTTCTTCACCAACGATTGTGTTCGATGTTGAGTACGAACCCGAACAATTGCAGGGCAGTGTGGTTTCCACTGCAGCAAACTCCTGTGTAGAATGGGAAGGAAAATGTCCCACCATATCGCTTCGGCAACTGTCCGAAGATCCTGCAAGGTGCTAGGACAGCGTTCACCAAGTACTTGTTTAATGATTTCAGACCCACAGTAGTCCATTGGTGAGGCATTCGGATTTCACAGGGATGGACGAAAAATGGGATCACTCGAATTTCTGGCCTCTTTCGTCTTCCTTGCGTAGAACGTCTGGGACGACCATGCGGTATAGCTCGCGCCCTTGTCCATTTGGATTCAAGATCTGTGGTCTCCTACAGGTGGGGGGATGTTTGTGTCATACAGAGGGTCTATAATGTTCTCCTGGAAGTAAGCTGCGTTCCTCAACTACAATATTCCACCAGTACCGAAAATCCCTTGGAAAAAATTTCCTTGCACTGCACGGTTCTTTGTGGTCTGTTTGATGGTAGAAAATGGATCGAACTCTTGTCTCATCCAGGTAGAGCCACCCCTCACCCAGGGTACAATATCCCTTTCCATTAGTCCCCTGCGAGGCATGTTTCAACTGTTTTAGCGTTTAAGAACTACTTCTGGATGTGGTGTCCAAGCGCTTTGTGGCGCGCTTCCAATGCAATGTTCTTCTGAATGATGGAAACTGAGCCTCTTGGGATATAGTTGTCGCATAGTCAAACTTCTGTGTTAGGGGATTGTCCTGTGTCACTGTTCTCCTAATGACGTGCATTGTATTGGGGGTTAGAGCCGACTGGAGCCGTGTTCTCCTCAATTTCCGGCCGTTCATATACCGCAGAGGCGTTAGACACATCGTCAGATGATGAGACTAATACCAGCTTTGTTGACGATTAAAACACATTCTTTGCACTGGCTATTGCTAAGTGGCTATGGTGGGAGGCGGAAAGTCCGCAAATGAATCCTTCACAGAAAGCTGTCTCATTTTTACCTTCATCATTTCACACATCGTGTTCAACTGATATTGTTCTCACGTACAGGCCCCAGAGAAGCCAAGAATGTATCGGCACGTAATAGCAATTAGATGTGTCGTAACGAGGGTTAGTGATAATCAACTGTTACTCTCATGGGCTACGTTCTGTAATTTACATTCAACTTTTCAGTTTTTTTTTTTTTTTTTTAATAATTTTTTATGCTTATTCCCTATTTCCTTCTCTCGTTGCAAGTATTTTTGGTAATATGTCTTGACATCTTTTACATAAATAATTGATCTGAATACGTTCAGTGCCTCCTACTTCTCATACACTACCATAAATACGCTTTGTGCACGATCTTTGGAATTTTTTTTAAGTATTGGAAGAATGAAATTCACCAAATGTCAGACGTATGAAATTAATTTAGAACCAGAAAACTACTATTTTACGACGTGCATTCAAAAAGATAGTCACACATGATTTTAGGCAGTCAATGAAACTGCATTGAGTGAAGCACTACAATGCAAAATGACACAGATATCACTCACTATTGTTGGACATAGTAACCCAATCTCTGAAAACAATGGTCCGAAAGTTCCAGTAATCGTTCAATTTCCTATCAAATGAAATCCATTCCTTGGCAACGGAGGCACTACTGACGAACAGCCTTTTAAACTTCTTCACCGTTGGCAAATTGTTGTCTATCCTAATGTTCTTTAAGTTTGCCGAAAATATGAAAATCGCATGGTGCAAGATCTGCACCGTCGGGCAAATGCTGCCATACCTCCTATCCAAATCGCTGAAGCAGGTTTACGGTGTATTTATATGTGCGGGTTTGCGTTGTAGTGAAGGAGAACAATGACTCTGCTCAATCTGCAACACGTCTTATTCTTTATAACAGTGCACAACGACTGCAATGTTTGGCAATACGAATCGCCCCTAATGGTTATGAATCTTTGTGTTGACTTTGTACACCACCCACTCACAATCGAAGAAACAACAGAGTCGATGACCTTCCCTGCTGATGGCATTACTGCATTTCTTCCGTACAGGTAAGAATCTCCATTCCATAGATGCCCTCCATCTCCGTCTCATTCCCTATAAAGATATGGAACAGGAACTCACTGCATTCTTCAGAGGTATGTAGCAAGAAGCTGCATTTTGTTTTCAGATGTCAACCAGTGGCGTTTTCTATGGGTATGCAATTCCTGTGTCAACGCTCAAAGATTTATTATTATTATTTTTATTCTATAATGAGGCAGGTAGAGAAGCAAGTCGTTGTCAACGCTTTGGCTGCATTTCTACTACGTTACAAGACTTATATTGCGCATGCCTTCATGCTTTTCATCTCGTACTTAAGCGATCCAAGCCGCTGTTTTCAATTTCAACGATGAGTTGTTCTGTGGCTCTCTTCGTCTTTCGCGTTTACAATTGTCGTGACTCTTTAGATTTTGAAGATGGTTAGTGAAAGCATAATTCAAAAACTATTTAAAAAATCTTTTTCATTACTTTCTTACATTGAGAGGAAACAAATAATCGACAATAGCTGACCGTGAACTAATCTCACAGTATCAA
Organism: Thermobia domestica; assembly: GCF_964235325.1. Classification (NCBI taxonomy): domain Eukaryota; kingdom Metazoa; phylum Arthropoda; class Insecta; order Zygentoma; family Lepismatidae; genus Thermobia; species Thermobia domestica. The sequence goes on along the minus strand of NC_137456.1, from coordinate 57,022,715 downwards.
CTAATGTGAAAGGCAAACGTTGTGATGGTTTTGAGAGACATTTTCGAATGGAGCTGTACAACATTTCGGATTAGCTTTGCGGGTGTAGTGAATAAATTTTACTACGGAACAGGTTTGTCATCCTCAACTAAAATATTTAGTAATATCAAGGATCCGAGAATTTGAACAATTTACTGGATTTAGACTTCAAGGATTTGAATGATCTACTGGATTTAGACATCAAGGATTTAATTCCTTAAATCTTGCTAAGGTAGACAAATTTACGCTATTTTCTCGTTTACAGCATGTCGCCTGAGCTGGATCCTTACCAGCCGCCATCATTTTCACAGAAAATGTTTATTTCAAAGGAAGACATCGTTCAAACTAGACTTTGAGGTTTAGGAGCCAGTCAGCCACATACTCATATTACCTAATTACTGAAGAACACACACTTGATACAGAGAAATGACACAGACCTAAACAGAAATTGAACTAGACTTTATTGGTCTATAGCTCTATTTAATTCAGGAAGCGAATCTGCTCTTAAATGACCGAATCTACTTTGTAACTCTCTTTAACCTTCGTAAGCTCACCTTTTCATTTGTTGGTACTACTTTCTGGTAATCATCTGGCAACAGCATAGCAGGGCATGTCGAGTATAGATCCTCCAATTCTTCCGGACACAAAGCACCGTCTTGGTCTTTATCATATTTTTCAAAGATCATTGTTAGAAAATGTTGCCCACGATGTGTTAATTCGGTGCTGCAACCCGATGGAACTCGTAATCTGAAAGAGAAAGTTTACCTTAATAAACAGACATCAATCGACAATCTTTTAAAGAGATTTGAATTGGGAAATAATATCTGTGGACATCACAATATCACAATATGTAGAAGAAATTCTGCTATATATATATATATATATCTTTTGTGGTGAGTATTAGCTATTTGCTTTTCTCATTGAATATCTGTAGACATTTAATTACGACTTATTAGTTTAATATGGCATTAGGTCATCAGTGATCATGATCACTGATCGTGATGATCATGATCGTAATCGTAATGATCATGATCGTAATGATCATGATCGTAATGATCATGATCACTGATCGTGATCACTATCCAGTGATCATGATGATCCGAAAATTGGAAAATGAAATTTTAAACTTTAGTGGTGAGAACAAGTTCTACCATCGTCTTGTAAGGCTTTTGCTTAGCAACTTGTTCTCAGCACTAAAGTTTCAAACTTCATTTTCCGATTTTCGAATTCAATAGAACTTGGCATTGTTTAAGATTTCTATTCTTTTTCTAGCCGAAAGAAGTGATAAATATATGATAACTTGACTCTGTTTTCACATTTGTGCTTTTGATAGGATGAAAGTTATAGGGTCTTTCTAAAATCTGGTACCGTAGGTCTAGTGTATACAGCTAGTAATCAAAATATTAAGAACACTCACGTACTGCAGAACGTAATCTTTGAAGTTATTACTACTAAAATTTTTCCATTACGATTTCTTTATATTGAATGAATGTAGAGTATAGCTTCGTGTGTGCAAGAGAGCAGATATTGGTAATAGGAGACTCTCCGATATTAAAAGACGGCAAATTGTAAGGAAGTACATGTATCCAAGATTATCAGTGGATTAGCTGTGTAGAAAGAAACTATGTTTAAGGTAATAAAGAACTCGCAGGAAGGTATCAACCCAGAATACAAATAGTGGCCGGAAACCAAACATAAGTTAGAAATCTCGCCGAACATTGAAGAGAATTTCAAGAACTGAAGAGATAATACGACACAACTGACTGCAGAATTCAAAGTAGGGCAACTAACTGCAAAATTCAACAAGCATCTGAAGTGGCTGTTTCTACAAACACAGTCCGATTTGAGCTCGATAACCTCAACATCTGCGGTCGGATTGTGATTTCGAAACCTCTGATCACCGGATGGTCCGCTGAGTTTACTTTCTTCTTATTTCCAACAAAAGACCGTGTTTATTTGAGAGGGACGCCCAAGAAGTGTATGCTCTGGACTGAAAACCTTCTATCTTTAGAAATGGCGACGGCTGTGTGCTTGTATGAGCCGCAATTTCATCATATTCCATTGTCCTGTTATTACTCGCCAGTGATTATGTGCACATTTTTGGTGACTACGCATATCATGTGGTACTGATGTTGTTCCGTAACAACTGTCTTTCAAAATCACTAAGCGCCAGTGCACCTAGGCAGACACGTCAGGCGTGGCCCAATGTATCCCTGGACTTGAACATTACTGAACATCTATGGTCAGTTTTAGAGCAACAAGTCCGGCGATAATTTCTTCCTCCATCATTTCTGATGTAACAGAGTGTTGCACTGCATTAAGAATGGTCTATTTTTTCTCTGTAAATGATTCTCAACTCCGTGATAAACACAAGCTACACTACAGGTGAAAATATGGTCCAGCGCAGTAGTAATGAGGTAAGTTGATTTCTGTTTTTTCGATTATATATATATATATGTATTAGCTGAAAACTTCGCACGAAGAGAATATGTTTATGGACACCCCTTAGGATACTTATTTCAATGAAAAAATAATTATAAAAATCCGTAATGTCATCCCTTCTCGACCCGCATGGTAATGGTGGCTCCACCTGGACCTAAACGACATTAGAAGTGTCACTACTTATCTCAGCGACCTCGAAATGTGTTTATTAGACACTAATTTCGGTCATTCTCGATTATTTTTACATTTCACTCCTCCGCACCCTTACTTTCATCCCCATACCGATGTGATAAAAGCATAAGATAGACTAAGGTCCACTCATATACAAAAAATTATCAAATTTGGTGCAGCGATATAGGGGTTGATCGACAAACCTCGTCCAATAATTTTTATTTATATAGAAAATTCTCCCTATATCCCTTTAGAACGGAATTTTTAAAATCGCTGAGAAATGTTTACCCTTATTTTTAATAAGGAGTTTATATACCGAGTTTCAACTTTTTAATTTGACGAGCTCAATGAGGCACTGTATTTTTGGAGTAAATATTTGAACCCACTCTAAACCCTAAACCACTCCGGAAAATTAATGTAATAAAACCTAAGTTGGGCTAGGGTCTACTCATGTGGAAAAGCCTTCAAAATTGGTCCTGTGGTCTAACAGGAGCTAACCGTTTTTACATTTCTTATATATATATATTACACCAGCAGCAACGTGTTGCCCCTGTCACAAAATAAGGAACTAAACATAATAAAGAATAACTAAACATCATACAGTAAACTACTGAGTAGAATAAGTAACAAACAGAGCACGGCTAAGGGTTGCCCTGTAAATTCCCGAGCCACTGACATCCCCGTTCTTTCCTAAGCTTGATCGGAACTGACACCCAACAGCCCAGCTATCCCGAAAGTCCAGTAATCGATGACAGACTCCGATAGATTTGACAGTAATTTCGGTTACCTTAGACATTTTATTTCTCACGTCTTCTCACTCACCACGCAGATGTAGATTGAATTTGGATTTTAACGGTATCTGAAGTGTGAATATTTATCTCAGCGACCCAGAAAAGTATGGATTTGACACTAATCTCGGTAGTTTTCGATTATTTTTGCGTCTGAAACTGGAGTTAAACGACATCGAATGTGTCATAATTTATCTAAGCGATGCTGAAAACAATGAATTCAACACTACGTCGGTCGTTTTCGATAATTTATATATCACTCCCTACTCCTCCCCAGGTATGCTAAAGGGTGTTACTCCACATTATCCGGGCTATAAGTAATATTGTGCCAAGTTTGATTAAAATTGGTGCAGGGATTCCAGAGTTATGCTGGAACATATTGTATGGTATATAATATAGTTGTTCACTGATACAATTTTAACGCTCTAGATCTTTTACTTTCTTACATTTCAGTGGATTTATGTCTTTATGTACAACAACTTTATTCCCTACCCGCTGATCTAATGGTTACCGCCTTCGTTGCTCGTGGTCCTGGGTTCGATTCCCAGTAGAAGAGCTAACAAATATGAATGCATTACGGTAGTTCGGATCCCACCTTAAACTGTAGGTCCACGTCTCATAGTGTCTCGGCGCTAAAAAAAAGGGGGGGGCTTAAACTTCAACAAACAAATAAATAAATCAACTTGATGTTCTTGAATTTTTTAACTGTAAATTCTATTTAATTATTAAAAAATTAAAGCGAAGAAAATTTTATAGGTTGGTTTTGGAGATAACTACATGTTGCTAAGAGCGATAAGACTTGATAAAACATGTTTCAAAAGCGACATCGATAATTAATTACGCAATGTTCAGGCCATATCGTTAAATCTGAACTATGATAACACTGACAATACCATATGACACATTTATAAACGACAAAATTTATATATACTTACGGAGGATAAAGGTACTCTTTAGCGATTTGAAGATCATCATTATACCCAAATTTCCTGAGCACTGTCCATGTAGTTTCATTACGTCCTCTTTGAATAAATAGGCAGTGTAAAAAAAGGAAGCCTGCAATAACAAACGAATAAATAAACATTTATGAGATCTAACTATTTTGAAACTATTGGTAGACATTTACAGATATTTATTGATTACTGTGGAAGGAAGTCTGCTTAAGCTAAGGGTGTTCCTTCAAAGATCATGTAATTACAGAATATTATTTAAATAAGAACAAGGAAACCTATGAATGCCATGCCTATCACAAAAGCATTTAGCTGTTAATCGAACCTACGTCTTTTAAATCAGATGAGCATTCTGCGACCATTAAGCCATCGTGGTATGATTTCTCATTTCTGGGCAGACGCTTCCGCTCTCTTGTACTTTTTTTTTTTTGGGGTCATTCTAGGCGCGTTGAAATTCGAGTCATCGATAAGATCAAGGTTTAAGTTGACAAGTTGACAAAAGCCCATATCATTATAGAGCTGTTGATGTTTAACCTCCCATATTTTGCTGATAGGTCGTACAAAATTGAGAAAGAAAAAGCCCAAATAGTATATTTTATTTTCAAAAGTGTATTTTACACACACTGTTATATACAACGTAACTCATACTACGATTTTTTTTTTAAATACACATAAAATACACAGTGTGGCAATTTGAAATTGAGACTGGAGCTGTAGAAAAAACGAGACTGAACATAGAAACTTTCTTACTTTGGATCATTTCAAGTACAACCTTCCTGCATTCATACATCGTTGCGCACTGGCTGTCAGTGAATAGAAGGATTGCTGGAAGTCCTTTTGTGAAATGTTGTTGAAAACCCTTGTCGTAGCCCTCGTGATGGCCGTTACGTCATCAAAGCACGAACATCTGAGGAAGACTTGAGTTTAGGAAATAAAAAATAATCGTACGGGCCCACAGACTAGGGAAGGTGGGATAACACACATATCCCTTTTGGAACAAGAAGTCTTGCACGATCATTGCCTTGTGACTTGAGGCACTGCCATGAAGCAGACGCTACTGAACATCGCACCGATATTGGGGCCTCATATGTGTGATACTTTGTAGTAACCCCTTCAATACCTTAAGATAAAATAAGGCATTAAATGTCTGTCCTGTAGGCACAAATAATCCACAATGCCCTTACTATCGTTAAAAACAATGAGCAAAAGCTTGATTTTGGTTTTTGATTGGTGCAGATTTTTGGCTTGTGGAGAGTTAGGAGACTTGCACTTTTACGTTTTGCCGGCGGGTCATATTGAAAAGCCCACGTCTCATCCCCAGTAAGGATATTCAGGAAGAAGTTAGGATCCCTCACTGCACCCGGACATGTGTCGTCTTCAATTGACTGGTATCATGTATCAGTTACTCCCGAAAAATTCCATTCCTCTTTTGTTTGCACCATAGCTGACTTGCACAGTTGTACAACACGTTGAGGAAAAAAGTTAGTCCCAATTTCAAATTACTGTACTGTGTACTACATTTTACTACCGTCTAATGCTTTAACTAACGAAACTCGAAGGTCAAACTTGAAATATCCTTATGAAAATTAAGCTACGTACTGAAACCTTTACGCATTCTTGAAAGATGCATATTTCATTACCTACAAAGGTACACTCATGCTCAAAATAACTGTTGCATGTCTATAAATGTGTTGTTGTAGGAATATAATTTGATGACGAGTTCGTCCGGTATTTCTTATAACGTTAATATGTGTATAATCGGCAAAGACATGTGTGTGGAAAATTTTATGTCAAAAGAGCAGTAAATGAGAACAATAAAACGAAAATAAAACTTCTTGTCCATTTAGCAACATTTTATTTTACTCATTTTAATTTTCGTATTTATAATTCTTTTTCTATGAAACTTACCACAAATATACATTTCCTGATTATAGACAGAGTATCAGTATTAAAAGTAGCCTGAAAAATCATTATCAAATTATATTCTTACAAGAAGACAGTTATAGATATCATTTTGGACAATAGTGTACATGCATAACCTCTAGCAAGTGCAACTTAGAATCACAGAAATGAACAAATATGTCATTCAGAATTTTAAAAATGTATCCCATGCGAATAATTTCATGAAGTTCAATATAGCATAAAAGTTTGTTTACCTTTTAAAGTAATGCAATCACCGGCTACACCATCAGAGATATTTCTTCTTAATACAGTTTTCACATCCTCCAGTACCTGAGGTTGCAATGGTGCATTAAAGCATTTTCTTTGAAAGGCATTTAACTCAATGTCATTTAACAATCCATCATTATCTGTATCACATATCTACAAGAAAAAAATCATTATTATTAGTAAAATGTTCATTTGCATTTAATGACAAGGTACATAAGAACTAATACAGTGCATAAAGAAAGAAAGAAAAAAAACTTAATGTCTTAACACTTATTAATAACATTAAAATTACACAATAAATACTCATGTCAGAAAAATTCCACATTCCCTTGTCTGGCATCTGAATCCACGTACTTATGTTTGAAAAACTTGAATATTTCTATTTCTTCCAACAGTTTTGGCACCTTACCCTTAGGTGGAATGCATCAAAGGAGAACATTCTTCATTTCTATAGGCTTTCTTGAACGTAAAAATAGTACGAATAAAAGTAGAGCGCGTTTAAAAGCATTTATTTAATGAGTTATTTTTGAACCTATACCACTGCATTAAATCAACACTAGGATATCTTAATAAGCTGTTTTGAGAAAACGTTCGTTTCTTTCTTTGATTCTCATAATTCAGGAAACTTATGAAGAAGCTTGTTTTGTCAAGCGAATCAAGTAATTTGTAAATTAACCTCTTATTTACTGTGTCAAATATTTATATACACCTAACTGTAACTGTTTCGGTATTCCCTGACTCCTTCTTCAGCAGATCGAGGCAATTCACATGCAAATCATCGCACCTTTTATAATTTTATCTTGCACCATTTCGTGTGCACAACGAACAATGAGGATGTCAGAAAACTCGAAATAATAATGGAAATTCCTTGCACTAGAATGCTCTTCTTTTGACCAGTGGTGAATTTTGAGTTTTAACGCCCCTTTCAGCAGCGAGGCTGTATGAGACGTGGACTTTCATCTTAACGTGGGATCCGAACAACTTGCGTTTCCGCCGGGAATTGAACCTGGGTCTTCCGCGCCTAACGTGCGGCTAACCTAGTGGTTCCCAACCTTTTTCGACTGACACACTTAACTGACGACACTTGCTTGATTCTCTTATTAATAATGGTATAAATTATAGTAATGAAAGACTATAAATTTCTATGAGGTAGTGACTCTATGTAGCACTGAGCATTGTGGCTGCAGCTAGAGGTGTTGGATAGTACAGTCTTCTCAAAATTAATTGTTTCATGACTTTCAAATTCTAAAATTTCGCAGCACACCCTATGGGAATGCACGACACACCAGTTGGAATCACTGCACTAACCATACAGGTATGAGGAAGCTCAACTCATATTTTAGAAGACTTATTGCAGTGAAAAATTTTATGCAGATGATTTTTATGAAAACGTACATAATTTTGGGCTTGTTTGTAGAAATACTCATTTCGGCTTAGGAAGGTGTCAGAAATCATCCAATTAGTACAATTAACAATATAATATATTAGACGCACAAAATAAAAATGGTTATAACATAAAGAAGACAGAAGGAAAGGTCAGAGAAAAGAGACAAAGGAAGAGAAGTAGAGAAAATGGCATGGGATAGAGAGCATTGGAGAAAAGACAGATATACCAGAGAACTTATTAAGGAAAAGAGGTTTGAACACATACAGAAAAGAAGAAGAATCCTAGAAGTGATTAAGAAAATGAGGAATGTGAAGGGCATAAAAGAAGATGATGAAGGAGTAGTGTATGAAGTAAAATGTAAGAAATGTGATATGTTATATATATTGGAGAAACAGGAAAAAAAAAGCTTAAAGAAAGAGTAAAACAACATAAGGATGCCGTGAGACTGAAAAGAGAAAATAACGCGATATATAAACATGTAAAAGAAATAAGACATGATATAGATTGGGAAGAGGTACAAGGTTTAGAAAAAGAGAATAGAACATTAATAAGAAAATGGAAAAAAGCGAGAAGGATTAAGAGAGAAAAAAGATAAATATTATGGGATAGGTTATTAGAAAGAATTGAGCAACAAAAATTCACGAATATTTGGGTTGATTTTAGTTTAGCGTCCCTTTCAGCAGCGAGGCTATATGAGACGTGGACCTACTGATTAACGTGGAATCCGAACCACATGAGCTCCCGCCGGGAACACGAATATTTGGGAATAAGATTTGTCAAATATCGATACATGAAAATGTTTTCTCCTGTGAGAGTTATCATTTCGGGTAGAGTGGTTCCTGTTGGAGAGTGGATTTGATACACAAGTGTTCACAATGTTTCGAAGACGATATTAGTGAAAACAGTTTTTAAATCGGTTCAGTAATAACAGTACTACAAGTAAAAAACAGAAATGACGGTTGGTGGTGTTATAAGTTCGAGACCTTCAAACAATGAGCGATAGTTTAACATTTAAATAAACGCAGACAATAGGCCTAAATAATATGGACCAGCCTGATGAAAATAACAAAAAATCCGACCAATAACACAAACGATGACTATCAACGCTACACAGCACGATCCTTCCAATTTAATCCCAAACGCAAATACAGGCGTTAGCTCGGATGTACCCAATAGTGTATCATGTTCTTACTGCAACAGACATTTTTTCAGCCAGAGAGGTTTAGCTATTCACAAAGACAGATGCCACCATAAACTTTTTAGTAACAAACCATCATCCAGTAAAATAGTTTTTGAAGGCATGAATTTCAATTCTGAAGATTCTGTATCTAATGTTTGTGATGTTATCGCCTATTTAAAAGCCAACATTCCAGTTCTTCACCGAGTTCCTCGAGGAGCTAGATTGGCCGTAGCAGAATCACTTCAAGACGTACTACAAAAGATAATGAAAACTGACAATCTTGAATCTTGGACATACCTTTTCCTTTACCTATTTGTAGTACTCTGTGTCCGAAAAAGTAACTAACCTCACTCACATTGTGGGTAAAGCATAGTCAGGACTTGATCAGACTCTCATAGGGATGCTTTATCAACCCACTTTATGCATACATACAAAACTCGTCAACCACGAACATCCAACTCATTTAATATCAAGACAATCGAACACAAACTGGCGGAGGAAAACATACGAGGAGCAGTGAGATTGTTATCTTCCGAGTATGTTTTAACTTCTCTGTATACATCAGTACTGGAATCCCTCAGAGAAAAACATCCTTCTCACTCTCATTCATTGAATTTTCCTGAACCTTCCAAGGCATTCATTACTGTTACTGAAGTTTCAGCATCAGAACTTATCAAAGCACTTAAATCTTTCCCGACGGGTTCAGCACGCGAAATGGATAATCTCCGTTCAGCGGTTCAAAAAGATCTTATTATGATTCAAGATTCCGAGACGAAAGAGAGATTAATCAACTCAATCTGCGGATTATTAAATCTGATAATTTCAGGAAAATTACCAGCCTTGATAAATCCGATTTTTTCGGCTCTTCACTCATTGCGCTTAAGAAGAAAAGTGGCATTCGACCAGTAGCAGTAGGCAGTAGCGTACCCAGGAATTTATTTCGGGGGGGGTCCAAACTAAATATGAAGCTATTTTATATTAAAATTGCTAAAATTGCCCCTAAAATTAGGCAAAATTTTTAAAAAGTCGAAATTTCGGGGGGGGTCCGGACCCCCGTGTCCCCCCCCCCCTCCGTACGTCCCTGGCAGTAGGGAATGTGTGGAGACGACTCACAGCTAAAATTATATGCTCCAGGTTCCAGAATGCGAGAATAATTAATTGATATATTATCCCCACACCAGTTAGGAGTCTGCGTACCCTACGGAGCTGAAATTGCGGCCTATACAGCACGAATGTTTTATCCCTTTAATCATCCTCAAGCTAAAGCCCTGCTCAAAATACACTTCAAAAATGCCTTCAACGAAATTAACCGAGATTCAATGCTCTCTTCAGTTAAAAACCACTTCTCTCTCTCTCTCTCTTTTTATTTTTTTAATTTTTTTTTAAACATATATACATACATACATACATACATATATCAGAGCTACTCACAACCTAGCTACCTTTTTATAGGAGATAATATTATCCTTTCGCAACGTGGAGTTCAATAGGGAGATCCACTAGGTCCTGCTCTATTTGGTTTAACTCTTCAGCCTATAGTTAGAGATATTAATACTGAGCTCAACATTTGGTATTTAGACGATGGCATTATAGCTGGAGAAACCGAGTCAGTATTACATACTTTAGTTCATATACGCACACAAGCAAAATCGATCGGATTCTCTCTCAATTACTCGAACTGCGAAGTCAGCTTTCTAAGAGCAACAAATGCTGAAACTCAATATCTATATGATAGATTCAACGATGCGGCGCCTGGGATTAAATTATTAACATCTTCTAACGGCGAAATGCTAGGAGCTGCTCTTTTATCAGACACCAGGAGTAAGCTATTACTGGAAAATATTTCATCTTTAAATCATCTACTTTCACGCCCTTCCAAACTTTCTGCACATTCAGCATTTTACCTTCTCAGAGCATCTTTCTCGATCCCAAGATTGTTGTATTTTCTACGGTGTTCCTCATCCTGGAGAGACGATAATCTACTGCAGAAATTCGACAACGCTCTTAAAACAGGATTGGAGAATGTTCTGAATTGTACCCCCAGTGATGAAGCATGGCTACAAGCATCATTACCAGTCAGAAATGGTGGTCTTGGAATCCGTCGTGCCACAGATTTGGCTATCCCGTTTTTACTTGTCTCTTTCTATAGTTCAAGACAACTGATCGGAACCCTTTTATAGAGGGAGGACGAAGAAGTCACCAACTCCGATATGCTGGACTGCATAGCTAAATGGTCAAATTTAGTTGGGTCAGACCCCCCGGCTTCTGAAAGTCTAAATAATCAGTCGGTCTGGGACGAGCCCATCATGAACTACCGTCAGACTTCTAACATCGAAACAAGGCCAGGTTTCCTGCTGTAATGTGCCCTGTAAACGGTGCATGGCTTCAAGCACTACCCTCACCTTATCTCGGTCTACACCTAGACAACGAAAGCTTCCGAGTATCCATTGCCCTTCGACTAGGAGCAAATATATGCAAGCCACACCATTGTCCAAGTTGCAACGTTTTCGTAGATAAAAGAGGTTTACACGGCCTATGATGCAAAAGCAGTGCGGGCAGACATTCACGCCATTCGAACTTGAATGACATAATTTTGAGAGCTTTAACATCTGCAGGGGTACAAGCAGTGAGAGAACCAATTGGTTGCAGCCATTCAGACGGAAAAAGGCCAGATGGTATGACGTTAGTGCCATGGAAGCAAGGAAAAGCGTTGATTTGGGATTTCACTTGCTCAGACACTTATGCCCTCTCCAATCTTCATCAACAAAAGCAGGACTTATCGTTTCACGAAGAGCAAAAGAAAAAATAAATAAATATATTAATCTCCTAGTTAAGTACTGGATTGTAGCAATAGCAATTGAATCTAGTGGTTCCTGGGATCAAGAGGGAGCTAAATTTATTAACGAAATCAGCAAACGTAGATCTATTAAATCAGGAGACACTCGAGCTAATTTTTTTCTAATTCAACGCATTAGCATGGCCATTCAACGAGGAAACGTAGCCGCTATTATGAGTACGTTACCCACCGGTAAGGAGTTAGAAGAGATTTTTCTTTTATAATTTCTAACGGAGTCTAGTACACTAACGGCATTGAAATTTTGGAAAGAAAGTTAAGGAGATATAGCATACATTTACGCCCCAAATATCCTAGGAATCAAAGCATTGGTTAATTCAATTGAACAGTACTATGTTAACTTTGATGAAAACCAATTCTCAGCAGAAAGCGCGGCAGATCAAATGTAGATACGAACTTGGAGAGTAAATTAGCAAGGCTTTGAAGATCTGGAAGGCAGAGGACGTTTCGGGAAAAGTGGAGTTGATATCAACAGTTTAACTGCTTTTGAAAGTATTTTGATAATGGTATTTTCATTGTTCTCTTTAATTTTTAACAATATTGAGTTTTCATTGTTAGCAATTAATTTCCAACGGTTAGCTGAAACATTATGTATTATATCTTATTGTTATATTAAAAATTTAAAATTATATAATGGGCAACAATTGAAATTGTATGTGAATGATTTAGCAATATGATGTTTCTATTTCCTACATTAATATGAACATACATAGTGAAGTCCGAGCAGCACATCATTACGTTATGGAAACTGTTACAAAATATTTTAATTTTTAATAAAGAATCACATACTCTGGTCTGAAAAATATTAATGATTGAAACAAAATAAAAGATTACGTTTACAATTATAAACATGCGTCAACTCATACACTTAGATAAGTATTCCAAGTATTTATTCAAGTATTTCACTGTCTAATTGGCAATGGGTATATCCCAAAATCACATTTTTTAAAGCTCTTTTCTGTCAATTAATCTACGGTAGCGAGACTGAAGTACATACAATACCGACTGAATAACCATGCTAACAATAAATTTCCTTTGTTCTCGTCACGAAGTTGCATATATTACTCCAATGCCAACCACTAATATCACGAAATGTTTATATTAATTGAACAATAACACTATGTATTGATTCCATTGACCGACACATATTTGTATAGATTGATTCCTTAATATACATACACATTACCTCTCATTTATACAGACAACGGTAACATCATTATCAGCTGACTGTGTTAGCAATAAAATATATATACAGTCTTCTTCTTGTTCACCTCAACCATAGGTTGGTGGATAACATGGAAATTTTAAAACTTTCTCTCGCTTGGGAGAGCTGTTTTATACTTTGATAAAGTCTCTTCTTTGTAACTGCGTCTAGATATTCTATCCTTGGTCTTCCTCTTCCTAGTTTTCCTTCTGCCTTGCCCTCTATCAGCACGGTGATTCAATTGGAGTGCCGAGTAAGATGGCCAAGCATGCTGTTTCTTCTTTTTCCTATTATCTTCATGATCTGTTGTCCTTCATTAGCTTCCTTTAGTACGTCTTTGGTCCATGATATAGGCAGCATTCTGCGCCAACACCACATTTCAAATGCTTCGAGCTTGGATATTTCAGCTTTTCTCAATGTCCACGTCTCTGATCCGTAAAGCGCCACTAGAGGAATTTAGAAGTACAATAGAGGTTATATCTTTTGAGAAATTTTATTTAAACGTATAATTGTTTGCCTGAATGTACGCTATTACAAATATCGACGTAATGCATTATATTTCCACTTTTGAGGCTGCAGCTAAAACCGTTACGATTGTAGACTTTCAAACTATGCTATGAATAAGTATGAGAAGTCTTATAGAACGGCTATGTCCGTCCGTGTGTCCTCTGTTGACAGTTATCAAAGCAAAAACGGTAAGAGCAAATGAGAAATGTTTTATTGATATGGATTCAGCGTCCAAAGAATATGTTTCACCTCTTCTTTTAACCCACTATTCACATTAGAAGTAGCTGAAATCGACCATTTCCGGTTTCAACGTTGATTATCGTAAAGTAACAACGATAATAGATAGCGAGAAACTATTTTGGAAATGGATTCAGCGTCTGAAGAATAGATTTCATCTCACCCTCATCTCTACTAAAGCCAGAAGTGGTAGAAATCGATTATATTTTCGGTTTCAACATTGATCTCGACAGAGCAAAAGCGGTAAAGGCGAGAAATGCCCTCTTGACATGGATTTAATCACGTATAAGGAATAACGTCCCTCGGTTATCTCACTATTGCTGTGATACATTATACACCAGCTCTTGTAAAGTTACAGAAAGCTAAAGTTTAACATTCAACATCCTATGAGTTATGTTGTCATTTACCTACATTAGTTACTTCATCTTTGACAATTAGATTTGATCTACGAATCCCAGCTCCTAACATCGTAATCTTATTTCATCTCAAAATTTTAGAAACACAGGGGCAAACAGCATTTCTACTTTTTGTAATGGCCTCTAGTGCATCTGAATAATCTGTAAATAAGATACTATACTTACTTTAAATATCCTCACCAAAGCTTTCTTGCAGGCAACGGTAAGCTGAGAAGAAAACAAAACCAAGTATTAGAACAACTTCCACAAGTTTCTCAAGTTCAAAAATACAATATAGCAATGTAAATACATAGTTAGGCTGTTAATGGTATAAGTATTCCTTATAAAGAGATTTCTATAATATATTTGGGCATTTAAACAATAATTCCAGAATCGAAAAGTTTTTGCATGTGAACTTAACTCTAATCACACCAATCAATATCATTATTTAACACCCTATCTTCGAATTTACTCCATACCCGCTTCTTCTTATATTTTTTCTCTACATTTTAAAATAAAAGTGATATTCCATTTGTATAAAAATGCAGAAGCAAATAAAAGATAGTAAACAAGTATTTACTATATACAAGGTTTGAGAGAAATAAAGGCGATGTTCAATTTCACACCGGATTATGTCAAGCACGTCTGGCGTAACAGTGCCAATCGCCCTGTTGATTCCTGCTTTCAGGTGGTTCACATTATCGATTTTAACATGGTATAGAATGTATTTTATAAAATCCCATAAGAAAAAAATCCCCATGATGTGAGGTCGGGCCTTTCTGGGAATCCTTGGCGTCCGATCCACTGATCTGCAAAACGACCACCCAAAAGCATAAGAAGGTGTTCCATCGTGGTGGAAGATAATTTTAGGATTAGGATTAGGAATTATATTTCTGGGAAGTCGGTATTTATGGCCTTTTAAGCTCGTCACGTATGAGGGATGACGTCCCTTGGCAATCACTCTACCCAGCAAAGTGGAGAAGGCAGGAAGCGGTCTGAGACCTTTTGTTACGTACGTAGACATGTCAGTTTTAATTCTTCCTACAGTGTTTAAATAATATTATCATATTTTGTTGCATAATAATAATAATTATTCAATTTTTCCAAGTTTTCGTTTACGTCAATTAGTTAGTCATGTTGTAATTTAACTAGCTTACATGTAGGCGTAGTGATACCAATGATCAAGTTTGTTACCCGTCGAATTTACGAAATTTCTTCTAAATTATATGAATTTCAGCTATTTTAGTATTGTCATATTCTAAATATTTGATTTCACTAATTATAATAAATAGTTTCAAAATTATTCACTCAGAAATTATTCACTCAGATGGTTATTAGAAATATGCCAATTATATTCATAGTCCCGTATACGTTCCCTTTCCTATATTTTTTAATGTAACGTTGGTATGGAAACAAGCGTGTAAACCCCTGATTTACTGAACGTCTGGGGTTGAGAAGAGGTACACCGATGGTGTTTTAAATGGAACTTAGTCGCACGTAACTTATTTTCCTATATATATATTTTGCACTTTTGCTGCTTTCAGCAAAAATAGGTACATCATTCACCTGAAGTATAATTAATAAAGTCCAAAGGAAATACTGAACTGAAATAGTAGAAGAAAATATGTTAAATAAATAATAGTACTTATTATTGCATGTATATATTCACAGAAAATAAATACCACTGGAACAAATACAGTTTAATGGATGCTTTTATTTTAGTCATAATTGTTCTTGCTGATGTTTACAAAAGTAATTTCCACAAATATTTAGACTTGATTACCTCTCTATTTTGATCCTGTTAGAGATGCATGCTTAGTAGCCCAGAAACGACGATTAGATTGTGATTTGATAATATCTGTGTTTTGAAATGTGAATTATAGAAATGAGTAGTATACGAGATTTCTATTTATGTATGGGCCAAGATTAAGTAAAATAGTCATGTATGTTACAATATGTGTAGAAAACATTCAAAACATTCAAGATTATTGCATGTATTATAGAAAATAACAATTTAATATACAATAACAATTAAAATAACTATGCTGTAAACACCTAAGCACAATTTTGTACGAAAAAGTGGAATTCATTTTATTGAAAATGTGATAATTACATAACTTATGAAAAGTAATTCCAGCAACAACTATTCACAAAATTGTAAATTAATTCAGATTACTTGTCACTAGAAATTCATTGCAAACTCTCTTTTTCTTTTAAAATGCCCATATGTAATTTGCTGTAACCTAATTACTACACAATTTTATTTCTGTATTTAGCTAGATAATTTCTTTGCACTTTGGTAGTTATTTCATAAAAAAAAAAAAAAAAAAAAAAAAAAAAAAAAAAAAAAAATCAAATGTATTTCCAATTATCAGAATTTTTAAAATCTAGTAAATCTAGTGTTATCAGGTGTTCAGGATAGTATAGGATTTTAGATTTCTGGGCTTTCGGCATCTAAGGCCACTTAGCCCTTCACGTTTTTGAGGGATGACGTTCCTCGGCGAGCACACAATCCGGGAAAAGGGAAGGAAGGAAGCGTCCTGGGACCTATAAGTTAGGTACCACCCCGACATTTGCCTGGTGTGAATGAGGAAAACCCAGGAAAAACCTCATTCAGGGTGGCTGGCCTGAAAAAGCGTTTTACACTTTTTCGACCAGGGAATCGAACCCGGGACCTATCAGTTCAAAGACGAACGTGGAACGTATCTTCTGAATTTTAAGTTGATAGGTTTATAATAAGTTAGATTTGCAGTTGTGAAAGAATAATAATTATTAGTTTTTAATTTAAGTAGAATTTTGTTTTTAGCATTTGTAGGGACACATTTCTTAACAGCTACTAAAAGTGGCCATCCCATATTAAATATCCAATTTACATTTATTATTATCATCACACGTATAATTTAAGTATGTTACAGGTATCATCCCGGCATTTGCCTGGTTTGAATGATGAAAACCCAGGAAAAGTCTCAATCAGGATGTCAAGCCTGAAAAGACTTTTACACTTTTCCAAACAAGTGTTCCCATCGGAAATCAAACCCGGGACCGCTTGCATGAAAGATGAGAGCGTTAGCAACTACGCTACGCAGTCACTGGAAGATAATTTTAAAGGCAGTATTAATTATTGCCTGGAAGTGTATCGTGCTGTGAAGGGTGCACTCATAGAAACATACTGACATATAAATGCACTAGAGATACAAAGGCTCGGGAAAAAAAAGTTTTTTTTTTTTTTAAAAAGAAAAAACTCGGTTTTTTCTGCTTCGCTTTTTTGCTTGGGAAATTTTGGGCTTTTTTGAAAATTCTGCTTTACATTGATAAACCAGATTTTGTTTCGCTTCTCTATATCACAAAGTCATTTAATTAGTGGCTGATGCCGATAATAATATAAAACCTCGGAAATAAACCATGAATTTCGAAAAGATATTTCAAACAGTTTTACTTCTCAACATATTTACATTATGAATTCCAAAGGATTAACCAATGTATATAATAAGATTTTTTTAAACCTCCTACATAAGCAGGGTTGGTAAGAACCAAGGCTGTTTTTGAAAATGCCAAAAACCCGTTTTGGGGGGAGTTTAAACTAGGTTTTTTTTGGTTTAAACCAAGTTTTTTGGGTTTAGATATTTTGCTTTATGTATTTATATTACATATTGACAAAATAAGTTTGTTTCGCCTTGGTGTTATTGTGCAACAACGGGGTTATGCTAGAAGACGTCACATAAGCTTAAAGAAGTCCGGTCAGTAAATTTCTTAAATTGAGAAACTCCCGCCCTAGCCATCGGGAAAATCCCGTCATTACTCTAAATGTAAAACAATAACGGAAAAATCCTGTTATTGCTTTGCATGTAAAATTTAAAGGTCAACGTATCATAATCAGTACGCTAAAATTGAGGTATTAAATTACAAATTTAGTACGTACATATCATTGAAAGTACAATCCAAGCTAATGTTGGAAGCTACGTAGGCAATCGATAAATTTTGCCAATTTATATCAATATATTTAAGCAACCTTGGCTTCTTTATAAAACAACAGGCATTCAGGCATGCAGAAATATACAATTTAGTTTCGTTTCGTATGTTCAGGCTTAACATCCTTACGTAATACCGAGGTTATCAAGGAGAAGACTTTCGCTTAAAGTTACATCCGAACCGCTACTTTGTTTACGCATGAAAGAAGAGTTGGGTTCGACCGAGAATTGAACATGGGACATCTTGATTAAACGGTGAAAAGGAAATAAAACTAATGCAGATGGTTTGATGTGTGGAAACGTCACTATGAAGTTCACACGATTCGCATTTTTCGTTCTTTTTATTTTATTTTATTTTATTTTGTATAAACCAGTTGTTTATTTAAAAAAAAGAAAGAAAAACAGCTGGTGTAAACCAGCCAACCCTAAAAGTAAATACTTCTTTTAAAAATACTCAAATAAGTAGCAAAATTCTATGTAGTATTTTTACTTCAAAATATTCCATACCCTCTTTTTGGAACAAAATAAAATTAAAATAAAACATAAGAAAAATACTTAGATTTATATGATACACTTAAAGGCTGCACATCTAGAGCTTTTGGTTTTATATATTCCTGAAATTCTACAGTTTTATATAAGCACCATCACGAGTTTTCTATATTTTTAACAAGAGGGATTCAACATATGAAGGGTGTGAGGTAAACACATGGTAACCCAAAATTTTACTATTTTAAGGAATTAAAAATTTTCTGCTGCACAATCCATTTTGAAAGTCGGAAAGCTGATTTTTCACATAAGACTATACATGAAGGATTAAACGAAGCAGTATGCGTTGCTGTCTATCTGGTGCTGCCTAACTCAGCAATTGAAAATTTGTTAGTTACCATGTTCTTGGCTCACACCCTTCATATCATTATGGAACTCTCACCACCACCACAAAAAAGAAAAAAAGAAAAAAAAAACTACGGAATATATTTAAGTTAAGATAAATACAACTGCATAACAAACATGACTGAGTGGAGCTTTTGCGCTTCTATCGGGAAGTCCGGGATTCAACTCAGCATTCGACCATTCTGACAAAACTTTTCTTCATTCCATCTATGAAGTAGAAACAGTGCGTGTACTGTAAGTTGGTCGACTTCATTTCTTATTGTTTTTAAATCGTTACTATTACTAATTACCAGCAGTGACGGTTTTGCGAAGGTTAGGGGGACGGTCTTTCGGACTGAAGCTTGTTCCCCAAAATTACGGAATGTCTAAAACAAACGAAATATCTATTAGTTATGCCTTTACTCAAACTTTAAGCTCCCGTCAAATAAAAATTACGAATGTTTAGAAAAACTAAACATTAGTAAGAAAAAAACCCTCCCAAAAATACTTTTCTAAATCCGCCACTGATTCTCAGTATAAAATGATCTTCAAGGTTGTATCTGAAAGATTATCTCTAAATATATAAACGAAACGAAATACAGTATTAGTTATGCCTGTACTCATAAACTTCAAGCTCCTCCCAAATAAAATTAGGACATTGTAGAAAACGAAACAATCAGAGAAACCCCTCCCAAAGTACTTTTCTAAATCCGCTACTGATTATTTGTATAAATTGGCATTCAAGGTTGTATCCGGAAAATTATTGCTAAATCACTTCACAGCTACAGTATAACAGAAATGTGGAAGTACGATTAGACGGATATATTGAAAAACGTACGCTTTCACGGATATATAGAAAAACGTAAGTTTAACTTTTGCGCTAGAAGCTAGAGTACTAAGCTCTTAGAAATGAAACACAGATAACAAACTGAAATGATCCCGAGAAGAAAAAAAATGTCGATCAGTCAAAAGCTAAAATAAAGTTAAATAGCCTCTAAAATTGCCCTCAAATACTACATTCTTCATGTTAGCTTTAATTCGTAAAACATGTGCTCCATCCATCTTGATGGTGAATTTTAGAGCGAAATATGGCATTTAGGTCATGGAATCCTTATCTAATTATAGAATATACTATAAGAAAGCTATTTAGATAGAAAAATCATAAAAATGAAGAAAGCCAAAATTTCCAAAATTCTCGTTTTTTTCCCAAAAAAGCCGGCTTTTTATGTGAAAAAAACCATCGATTCAAAAGAGCCGTTTTTTTTTTTTTTTTGCATCTCTAAAATGCACTTAACTTTTTTCTTTTTCTTTTGTTACTATAGTGGATTCTTACAGCACTACATTTGTTTTTGCATTGGAACTCTTCGGAAAACTAGTATATTTTTACTGAAAAGAAAATAAAAATCTAAAACGCGGCGCATTACTCTATAATAAGAAAAGATTATCCTAAGGCACTAATGTACACTGAAGAACCATGAGCACAGGAAATCATTGCATTAGATTGATCATTATGTTCAGAGTACATTACAGCTTCTTTGAGATAATTAGTCTTAAATGAGTAAAAAAGACTCATTGGGTGTCAAACTACAACCCAGCTTGTACACATTCTAAATCATCTGCTATATTGTTTCAACACGTTACATATAAAATTTTATGAATATATATTGTACTTTATAAAGAAAGGAAAAGAGAAAGAATAAATGGTACGGGCCACCGCACTAAACTTTCTCACCTCCATATCTTAAGTAAGTTATGCTGCAGTTATTGTTAAAACATTTATTTATGAAATATGAACAAAATTTTGAAAAGCACTCTCGGAAAACTTGGAAGAAAACTCACTCTACGAGTAAACTAAATTTTACTCACTCTTCTAGATTTTTCATGAGAATTTTGTCACCATACTGTACGATTGCTCTTGAAATATTTATTTATGAAACATGAACAAAATTGTCTGAGCAGTTTTTGAGAAAATTGTCCAAAGAAACCCTTAAAGAATAAACTACTCAGAGAATAAGGAAGAAGAAAAAGATGCTCGTTCATAGATCTTTTTTCCACAGTAAATTACACATCATGATTTTAGAAGAATTTCATTATTATTTATCAGTTAATTGTTTTAGTAACATTTTTCTAGTGAAGGTACATTAAAAGTACTTAAAAACAGTCGACTGACATTTGAATTTAAACGATATACTACTTCAAATTCTGAGTGCACGCAATGATGTAAACAAGTTGCATCAAGAATTGTGTTAATGTTTAAGTGTAGTTTGAAGATGGCAAAGTCTGTTGATGAATAAATAACCTGAAATAATAACAGCATTTGCAAAAGTGGACGACGGCAAAATAGGTAAACAGCATTCCTGCATTCAAAATTATTGTTATGGTTCTACTTCGAATACCGAGAAGCAGACTGTTTTCCTTTTCTACTAAGCAAATATTGAGATGATTCTGTAACATAGAAGTCCTGGCCGACGCCTTCCTAAAAATCTCTTCTCTTCTTTCATTGTTAATATTTCCGGCCCAAAAATTACTTTTCTGTGTGTCTACAAGAATTTTACTAAACACAGACATACATTCTCTGTACTTTATTAGAAATGACTTAACAAAGGACACTGTACTACTGTACATTTGCAATTTTATGACTATTTTGAAGTAACAAAGGTGCTCGTAAAAGCATTTCCCATTTTGGAATTAGTTTGCCTATTGGCAGTTTACGTGGGATTTCAACCATGTGCTTCCACCGGAAATTGAAATCAGGTCTTTTGCACCAAAGTGGAAACTTAACCATTTAGTCTCACCAAAATGCACTGATTTATAATATGAAAATAGACTTTACTCACATCTTGGTCCTCTTGTATATACAAGGGTGCAGTTGGATGAAGAACTGCCTTTTGTGCATAGTAGAACATCTCTGAAATGTTTTTTAATGTTTTCGCCGAACACTGAAAAAGAAGAAGAAAATAAAATGCGTACATCATTTTTTTTTAATATACACACTAATGCTACATCATCCATTAACGCAATAAATACGAGTACGCTCGTATATTACTAAAAATGTGTTTGTTTGTTTGTTTGTTAAAGTTTAGAGTCCCTTTTTAGCACTGACGATATATAAGACATGGACCTACAATTTAAGGTTGAATCCGAACTACAGTGACAGGCTGGTTATTTTTTTTTTTTTTAAATGTTCTTCCACCGGGAAACACACCCGGGACCACTTGCACCAAAGAAACACGCGCTAGTCACTAGACCAGAACAAAGAAATACTACTCAAACTTCATGTCGTGCATCCTTTAGAGCATTCATTTCCAACAGGATGCTCTGAGGAGTCAATTTGTTTCTCGCATTCCCAGTAAACCACACAGAGGGAACAAAGATCAGACACAAATCTAGCACTGATAACCACAGTGGTGGCAGATAAAAAGAAACATCCTGATCGTTTTACAGATATACTAGTCGTGGGTCCATGACTAAGCATTTCCCGCCAACACTTATTTATTCCATTCTCCTACCTCGTTTTCTCCCCTCCTTACTCTACGGGTTTCTCAATATCATAATCTACGTGTTTCTCTGTATCTTCCTCCGTTTGAAAAAGCATGCTCATACACCATACATCGACCAGTTGGAACTTATTTTTTTAGGAGAGAATTCACCCAGCTACCCAGCTCTTAATTTGATGAGATGGGGTTACTGTATCAGATTTTATTTCTTCTTCTTCTTTATGATTTGATTTTAGTTTAGTGTACCATGCAGTAGTGAAGCTCTATGAGATATGGACCTATAGTTTAACGTAGCATTCGAACCACATGGGGTCGCGCCAGGTATCAAACTAGGTCTCCTACTTTTTCTTAGAGGGCACAGTGGCTCAATAGAAGAATGATCACCTCTGGAAAGAGGGTTCCCTGATTCAATTCCAAGACATGTATGTTTGTAATAGATAACATTGTGTCTGTGGGTCTTCTCAACGTTTTTCCGTTTCCTCCCACATTTCCTTTTACCAATTATTTCTCTTTCTCGGGGGCTGCATTGGCTCAGTAGTACAGCGTTCATCTCTGGTGCGTGGGAACCCTTGTTCGATCCCAGCTCGTTTCAAGTGAGTACTGTGATGGACAAAAATCGTGTTTGTTGGCTTTCTCGGGCTCTCACGTTTCCTCCCACTTTCTTCATTCCACCATTTCATTCATTTCTCATCATCATTGTCTCCCTTAGCCTCAATGCATATTCGTGGGACGTTAAACTAAATATTTCTTTTTTTTTCATTTAACCTCAAAATCATAATAGTAGGTCGTTAAAACTATAATTTTAACTTTTCTCCTTTCATTTCTTACTGCTCTTTTACGTGCATCTTTCTCAACTAATTCAAGTCGTTGGTATCAGTGGCGGTTTTAGTGGGTAGACGGGGTAGGTACGGACCTATCCAAAAATTTTGAAAAACATATAAACACTAAAAGATACAATAAAGAGTAAAAATATTTTCCACTATTTATATTAATGGTAGACAATTATTTGACAAATAGCATCAACCACTACTGAAAAATAATTTCCTACTGTCATTAATCAATCAAATGTGTATATGTATCCATAAGCGAGGGAGCGGGCCTACCCAAAATTAAAATCCTAAAGCCGCTCCTGCGTTGGTCTGAAAACCCACGCCTCCACCAGTAAATAATGCTGGACACAAAACGACCGCATATTTATATTTATCAATACTTTGCAAATAAAGACATTATATAAGTCTTAATACGCTAAGAAATATGCTTGATTAACATTTATATCTCACCTCTACACAGCTTTCAACTTCAGGAAAATCCTCCATAATGTGGAAGACAGCCTAAAATGGAAAGTACACATTAGGTTTTTGGTTCTTACAATTATCTGCTGGTAAAAATTCTACAGTATTATCGGCGTTTCATGGGAAAAAAAAATCCAAAGATGTCTATCAGTTTCACTTGTCGGTGGCATGGTTCTCATACGTTCATTTTTCGGTATACAAAGAAATTCATTTTCCTCCATTTTCTCGAAAGCTAAGCATGAGGTTTTTACACCCAGATTTATCATTCGTTCAATCCAACAACATCTATCGATTGGTGTAAGATTAGATATACGAAGTGTGTTCAAAAAATGTCGAACCTTTGGATGGCAAAAATACGGTTATTGATTTGGAAATCAGAAACACTAACCCCCTTCAAAGTAGTCTCTTTGGTAATGCACACACCGCTCCCAACGTTCCCGTCATAGTTGGAAACACTTCTGGAACGCAGTTTTTGGAATAGTGAGCAACAGTGGCATCGTTTCTCGCATGATATCTTCTCTTTACTCAAATCGGGTCCCTTTTAGTGACATTTTCAGTTTGAGAAATAACCAAAAGTCACACAAAGCCATGTCGAGTGAATAGGGAGCCTGACGACACGGCACACAGGAATGTTATGTTTGGCGATGAAAGTCTGAATCAAATGCACTGAATGGGCTCCATTGTTAGCAGCTTCGGTACAAATTTCAAGGACATTTTCCTCATGCCCATATTCTCGTTCAAAACTGAATGTACCGATCCAATGCTTACCCTGATATCGTTCGTAATTTCTCGCACTATGATACGACGGTCCGGCAACACCACAGTCCGCACTTGTTCAATGGCATTGTTATTCAGGCCCGTTGCGAGCCTACCTGAACGTGGTTCACTGTCCACTGATGTTCGGCCATCTTTGAAGCGGTTGTACCATTCCTTTATGCGTGAGGTGCTCATGACATCGTCCCCCCAAAAGCTTGTTGAATCCTGGGAATGGTTTCCGCTTGGGTATCGCCAAGCTTTTGGCAAAACTGATGTAATATCGCTCCTCAAGTTTCTGTCATTTTACAAAAAACTGAAATTCGATGACCGCTCACTACACGTCTTCACTCATTGGCCTACTGCCACCGACTGGCTCTTTCTGCAGACGGGAAAAAATTCACGACTGCGCATGAGTGTCTCCCTCTACATCTACACTGAAGAATGTCTCCCGCGCTTCATTGGTTTACGCAGGAAAAAATAAGGTTTGATTCTTTTTCAACACATCTCGTTTACCAGTCGATTGATCTTGTCGTGTTGAACAAATGATATGTGTGAGTGTAAAATGACATGTGTAGTTTTCGAGAAAACAGAGACAAATGAATTTGTTCGTAAACCTGAAAACAGGGTTTCAGTGAATACAACCACTAGATTTTACTGAAAATTAGTGAAACATTTAATGAAAGGAAAACTACTTACTACGGTATATATATATATATATATATATATATATATATATATATATATATATATATATATATATATATATATATATATATATATATTATTGAAATTGGGGGTACGGTGGCTCAGTGGTAGAGCGTTCACCTCTGGTGTTTGGGGTCTCGGGTTCGATCCGAGCCCAAGCCAAGTGAACTTTGTGGTGGACAAACACCGAGTGCGTGGGTTTCCTCGGGGTTCTCCCGTTTCCTCCCACTTTCTTCATTCCACCGTCCCGTTTACCCTAACCGGCATAACCGTGGGATGTAAAACTCAAAAATTTCATTTCATTTTTTTAATATTGACCCGAAAGTTAGGCTGATCTCCTCGTTACACATGGCACTGAAATGTCTTTTTCTTAATAATAATAATAATAATAATAATAATAATAATAATAATAATAATAATAATAATAATAATAATAATAATAATAAAAACCTTAAATAATATTTGGTTCATGAAATGATTAGTTTTCAAATATGTACGGACATTTTATAACTTCCTTACGAGTACGAATGGACACAAGTCTTTAAAATACAAACTGTCCGTACAAAGTAGGACAATCTGGCAACCCTATCAAAAAATTGATGCTATACGAAATTGATGTTATTGAGGGGAAGTGATACTGAAAAATATATCTTCATTAAACTCTTCACTATGATACTTTTACCAAAATGACTGCATTGTATGGTTAGTGACATACAGCTTAAATATATTATTAACTCATTAATTATAATTCCTGTTTAACAACAATATAGTACAAATGTAAGACGTATATTAGTCAATAAATCATATCGAATTGAACAAATTAACAGTGGGTGGGTAAGTCTTCCTGTGTAGTTTCCCAGAAAATCGAAAAATCTAACTTTTGAGACCATAAACAGAATGTCGTTGATTTTGTTGGAAGAAATTGTTGTTTATTTATGTACAGTGGAGTCGCGGCAATCTGAACACGTTTAATCCGAACATCCGGTTAATCCGAACAGGTCCGGGAGGAAAATTTTATTTTTTGGTGCGAAAATACGCAATTTTAGGAAATTTAATAGCTAAAAGGATAAAAATGAGTGCATGCTTTCACCGTTATCTTAACGATTTAGAGCGTCTAGATTATCTTTAAGAGTAAGTGTTGTATGTTTACGCTTACTCGCCATAACAATTGGCTCTCGCACTGTAGTAAGCAAATGCTCGAAACAGAGGAAACAAGGTTTGCACTGAGACAACAGCTGACAAACTGCCGACCGTTGCAGAGTGAACTACACAAAGATAATGATACTCCTAACGGAAAGATTTCTAACTACTGTACGTACTGTACGCGGAAAAATAAAGGCATCAAGTTTTTCCAACATTTTAAACATTTTTCCAGTACAGTACATATACTGTAGTCAGGAAACGTGTGTTTTGAAATACCATACGCTATGTATTACAACACAATAGACCCGTTCACCCACTTCAAACCCCGATTTTACTGTTATTACGGCTAATCCAAACGGGGTTCGGTCTCAATTAGTTCAGATTAGCGGGACTCCACTGTACTGCTATATATGTATATAGAAAAATACATTATCAACTGAAAGATTGTGTCTATTGTTCTTTTTCCCTAACGATGACACACACACATATTACTTGTAATGCCATTTACAATAACAATGGTCTCTATTTTGTCTAAAATAAAAAGTTTCTCAACAATAGCAAAAACATTCACCTCAAGAAATTAATCAATTAATTTCCCTTTCAGTCTTAGTGATGTCCGATATTCCAACAGATATTAGCTCTAAATAAAGAGCATTCCCATTAAAACTGAATACGGTTCCTTAGGTTTTAACAAAAAGAAATAGCTCTGTATTAAATATCACAATTGTAACAATTTTTTCCAGCTTTTCATTTTGATGTATTTTCAGTAAATTATTGGTAGAATTGACTTTTGAACAGGGCTCATAGTGGTCTGGTCTCTTCTAAATAGTTGAAAAATGACCAAAAACACACGAAAAAGTGACCTAAATCTCATCAAAAAGTAACATTAAACCTTGATGTCAAACTTGGGCACAGATTGAATTTTTCACTTTTTTTTTTCAACCAACATAGGGCCGGCTGGATCACGGCTGAAACACGAAATGTTTTAATATGTTAAGATTAAAAATTACTTTACTTAAGCTTGTTAGCTAATAAAAAAAAATGGATTACTTATGTGTAGAGGTTCATTATTAATTATATATTTGCACGGTTCTACAAGAAAGAATAGACACAGAAGGGTCCTCAAACCCACCTTGAGAGTTTAAGCACCCACCACCCACCCACTGTTTTAGAAGGAATAAAAGGCTGAAGTGAGAATAAAGCTGACTTGGTTCACATGTGGCAGCACAGTTGCACATGGCAGCAAGTAGTGGTTTTCAGAAGAAGAATAAGTAACAGGTTTCTGCCTTTTTCCATTTACTTTTTATTTTTCTTAGAAAATTACCAGTGCAAAACAAATCACACGAGCAAATTACTTCATACCCAAAAAAGTAACTTTTAGTGACTAACCTGAAAAACAGAAACTTTAAGTAAAGAAAAAAAAAAGGTGACTTCCTATGAGCCCTGTTTTGAAGAATCTCATATAAACGAACATCATATTCTAATCGTCTTTTCAATCTGTGTCAGAATCAACGTTTACGTCTTATGGTAGACGTTCTGTATCTCTTATCTTCTTTTTCTACTTCTCTTTTATTCTAGTGACGAAGTGTCGTGATGGAACAAATTACACCGAATCACCTAGTCTAATATTTTCACTATTTTAAAACAACAGAAATGTTTTGAAGGAATATAATAATACATTAAAAAGTAAACTAGACCACCTAGCAATAGAAAAATATATATTTATAAACTTACATCCATTGTAGAGTAGTCTACCAGGTCCACTTTGTTTCCGACTAAAATGACAGGCAATCTACCATCAGGAGAATTGTCTCGGATTAAAGGAAGCCACCGAGTTGTAACCCTGTCTAAAGTATCTTCATCATCCACGGAGTACACAACACAAATAACATGTGCTCTACGAATTTCTTCAACTAACATATCATCTGTCTGTTCAACAGCTGGAAAGAAAAAAAAATGTATATTGGAAAACAAACTCTGCATCTAGACAAGTTGAGAATAAAGTAGAATTGTCAAAGAGACTTAGTTCAAGGACGAAAGAACGAAGGCCTTATAAATAAATAAGAAGTGGAATCAACTTATCTCGGTTTATTCAAAGTAGGAACTTCCCTTATCTAAACAAAGTTTTACAAGATCGAGTAAATAACGGAATGACTTTTGGAAGTCTCAGATTATAATGTTATTCAAGACATCGTCACTGCTCTCTGGATAGTGGAAATATGGTAAACAGAAGCAACTGTAATCTCTTCCCGGTTCCATATATACTCTTGTCCCTGAATATACACGGCGAGTTTGGGAAAAATTCATTTTAATACATTGCTTTAAAAAAAAAAAAAACACCTGTGTGTTGGAGAACACTTGATAAGAAACCAAGTCCTTTCAGTTCGTCGCAGCCAACAGACACAGCATGTTTTCATTACAATTATGTTTTTCATTGCACCAGATGTACCAAAGATGGATAGGCACCAGTCAACAATATTGCAAATAGAAATTTATTTGAACTAAAAATTCTTATATGTACGTTGTCTATGAACATTCAGTTTTTTTTTTTTTTTGGGGGGGGGGGACATTTTTATATAGTGGGTTAGCAACATTTTTAACATACCTGAGAATTCATGGCCAGCAATCCTCTCACGAAACGCAGTTCTCAGATAAGTATGCGTTTTACTTACCTCCTGAACAACTAAATTTCTTTGCTTCAATCTTAACCAGAAAATTCTTGATCAGGTTATCTATGCGATTTCCATGTTTAAAGAATTCTATTCTCATAGATGCATGAGCGATAATGTATTTCTAATATTTTACAACTTTATTAATATTACGTTATTCTACATTTTGCTTCCAACATCTGTCCCTGAACAATAAATACAGTCTATGTGATGAAATGTCTACTTATAATATTTCTAAAAGTAGCATTACCTGAATAATCAACAATGTAAGTGGGAACTTGCTCCGGTGTGACATCCGCTGGAATGGTAATTTCTTCTGCTTTTGGTGGTACATCTTCAGGAAATTCTTCACTTACTAATGAAAGAATAAGGGACGTTTTTCCAACCCCCCGGTCTCCCACTAACAAAATCCGAACATTACGACGAGTACCTATGCGCAATACCATCCTGCATAACAAATAAAAAGAACATTAGTATTTTAAAAGTAAATAGCACACTGAAACGAACAAAGTTCATAATAATATCAAATCACGCTTTTATGAGTTATGCATATAAAACAATACAATAATCATGTCCTTTGATCTTAGAACTAACAATTCAAGCATAAAATTATTACCGAAAGCGCCATCTTCTTCTGAAAGCTGACTTTCAACTTAGCAAATTAGAGGCTAAATGATTCAGGATAATGATTGGAAATAAATCAACAAGATTAATCTTTTACTTCCACTGCTTTCCAATGACAAGTCAAAGTTTTAGACTTATTACGATATTGTTCGATTTACCACTAAAGAGCAGTGAAGATAAAAATAATCCATCTGTAATTTGCTCTCCTGAGGATAAATTACGAAGGTGACTCAAAGTAAAATTTTATACAAAGAACAAGCAATCCAAAAATAAGAAACTGCTTTTTCCATCCACATTCGCTACACATGTCTTTTCTTTAAGGTCCTGTGGTAAGCTCCCCCCACTTTTCCGTATTTTAATAAATAACTTAAAAGCAATGAAATTTAATAATAATAATAATAATAATAATAATAATAATAATAATAATAATAATAATAATAATAATAATAATAATACCTCGATACCTTTTTGCTCTTCGGAAATCGGTATTGAAATAGGAAACAGTAGTCGATTCCAATCACCTTCGGTTTTTGTTGAGTGTTGCGGGTTATGACGGTACGTTCTCTTCAAGACCTGAATCGTTGCAGAAAACCGCTTGTCGCTATCTAATACCATTTTGTTATATAGCGATAAATGTTGAAACTGGAAATCGTTTACTTCTATTTTAAGCACTTTCGGTTTGAATAGAGGATTAGCGGTAGAGATGATTCCTGGGGCGCTGAATTAATTGAAAAAAGCCGTCTCTTGACATCTCTTATCGTTTTTTTTTTCTATGGAAATCAGTATTAAAACCGGAAGTAGTAGTAAATTTCAACCACTTTTGTTTTAGGTAGAGTGTTTGGGATTGTCCTACTACACTTGTCTTAGAAGTTGAATCATTTGCAAAAGAACACTTATCGCTATCTGTTACAGTCTTCGTTCTATGGCGATAAACGTTCTAACCGGAAATGGCTGATTTTAACCACTTCCGGTTTGAATAGAAGGTTAATGAACAAGATGAAACCTATTCTTGGGACGCTGAATCGATTGCAGAAAACCGCATCTCGATACCTCTTACCATTTTTGTAGTGAAACAAAAACAAAATATTAAATTTGAACCATTTCCGGTTTTGGTAGTGCATTCAGAATATTTATGTTAAGCTGCCTTGAGATGGTGAGTCGTTTGCAAAAAAACCGCTTCTCGCTATCTGTTACCGTTTTTGTTTTATAGCGCTAAACGCTGAAACCGGAAATGACTGATTTAAACCATTTCCGATTTGAATAGAGAGTTAATGGATAAGATCTATCCTTTAGAGGTTAAATCGATTGTAGACAACCGCTTCTCGATATATCTTATCGTTTTTGCGCTGATACCTGTCGACAGATGGACGCACAAAGTCGTTCTATGACACTTCTGGCACTTATACACAGAATTGTTTGAATGTTTAAAATTAATAATTCGGTCTCTACGAACATTTCTTTGAATATCTTTTTTTCAACTCAAGGTCTTATATAAATCAAGAAAGAATAATGTTTGAATTATTATTTACTTACAGGCTGAAACTGAAGCATTCAAAATCAAATTATTAAAATGATTAGTGGAAAAACTAACTCCAAGATCTACTATAAAACTAGCGTAACTAAGGTAGACGTTTTCGGTCACTTAAATTGTAGCCTTGTTCACCAGGATAGATACTCATATGAAGACTGAAATCATTATATAAACACAATTTGCATTTTTAATGCAAGGGTTCATTGTAGAAAGAAATCTCTTGTTGAACTGGTTGTGTATGTGGACAAATTTCCTACACTTTCGCAATTTCTTTGCAAAAGAAGTGACAATTTAACACTAACACCGTCAGAATCCTGTAGACAATAGCAAAATGAGAATCCCTCTTATGCTATGCTTCTTTTCTTTATGTAACTGATTCACTTCACATTAGACTTGTCTGATGATTCTGTCTTTCCAAGTATCAGAAGAAACTGTTATGCGGAATCGAGATTTATGTTTGATGTTTTTATCATATAAATGAAACAACGTTTAGATTTTCACTACTATATTGTTCTCTGTAACCGGAACCACCTACACTTACAAATGCGGAAAAAAATCTTACAGACCCAATCAATGGAATTAGTGCTTCCACTCGTCATCTTCATAGTTCAAATTCATAGTTTTAATAAAGCAAAAAATCACAAGAATCAGTAATGTTTTACATATTTAAAACAGGCATTGTTTGAAACAATAAATGTTTTGAAAATAAAGAGAAAAAGGTTTTACGTCACATTGACCTGAAAGTATTCCTGTAGCAACCAAAATTCTTCAAATGGTCATATATATTTCGAGCACATTTCTCGAGTGCTCTTTCTCAGGATAGTTTACGATTATCTGCTGAACTTGGAATAATGGAAGAAAAATTGACAGAGGCGAATAGTAGGTGAGCAATTCGTTATACTGTAGATGATTACATGCTATGTTCTTGTTCTTCAGCGGTAATTAGAGTAAATATAAAAACCTATGAGTACCATTACGTGAATAAAATAACAGCAACATGCTCGAAATATAGATGATCATTTGGAGAATTTTGGTTATTAGAGGAATAGTTTCAGGTCAGTATTATGACATAATTAACCCTTTAAAGCGCCATTTTTTCGATCAAACTATTTTTTTAAAGTTTGGAGTGGTTTCGGTGTAGGAAACACGGATTAAAAAAAATACTGTAAATAATATGGGGTCTACGGATATTTTATGGTGTTTGCATATAGGGTCTATGCAAAGTTGCGCGTTGACATATGCAAAGTCCACTAAAAACAGATAAAACCAATAAAACGCGACGAATTGTCAACGTACTTGCACTTTTGCATTCATTATACTTCTGTCTAACACAGAAAAAGTCAACAGCTCAAAACCTATCCACTTAACCGAGCAAAGAAAGCTCAAAGATGACAATATGACGTAACTCCGCGTGCAGCAAGTAAGACTGAGTCCAACGCTAGCTTACTATAACATCTAGCGGGAAATTCAGAACTTGAGTAGTGAAAGGGCATCTTAGCTGATACGCAAAGCTGCTTTTCTGTGACCGAATTAGAAACTACATGGTGCAAGACAATTTCAAAGTAAACTTTGCATATATGCAAAGCTGCGCGCTAAAGGGTTAATGTGTGTTCATTACGTTCAATTAGGGGATAAAAAGCATTATTAAAGAGATTGATTTATCAAAAATTCTTTATAGCCCTATATTTACTTCGTCCATGTGTCCATCCACCCAGCAGACATAAAAAAATCTCGAAAACTACTTGACAGATCACCGTAAGATTTGGTCTAAATATACAGGGTCCAACGTTAAGATTCCAGGTCGTTGATGAAATTGATATTCAACCCAAAAGTGGCAGAAATCATTCACTTCCTATTTTTACGTTAAAGCATAAATGGTCATAGACAGCGAGAAGAGGTTTCCCGCAATCGATTAAGCGTCCCAAGAGTACATTTCTTCCCCATCCTTAATTCTCAACTAAAATCAGAAGTGACAGAAATCCATTACTACTTCTGATTGTAATATTGATCTACATACGGCAAAAACGGTACGAGATAGGGAGAAATGGCTTTC
Source organism: Thermobia domestica (assembly GCF_964235325.1). Taxonomy (NCBI): domain Eukaryota; kingdom Metazoa; phylum Arthropoda; class Insecta; order Zygentoma; family Lepismatidae; genus Thermobia; species Thermobia domestica. The sequence continues at coordinate 56,989,305 of NC_137456.1, read as the reverse complement.
TCGAATCAATTATCATTCATAGAACAGGTGGAGATACGATGGCTCAGTGGTAGAGCGCTTAACACTGGTGCGTGGGGTTTGTGGTTCGATCCCCGGCCAAGTAAGTTTATAGTCGACATCGTGCTCGTGAGTTTTCTCGGGGTATTCCTATTTCCTCTCACATTGTCATTTCACCAATTCTTCCATCATCATTCACTTGTTTTAATCATAGTCTCCCTTAGCCTAAAATGGCATAATCGTGGAACATTAAACTCAAAAGATTTCATTTCATTTCATTTTCCAAGAATGGTATCTAGGGGCGTCATTTAGGGAGGGCAGGAGGGGGCAATTGCTTCCCCCCCAAGAGTTTGCGGATTACATATACTTTAATATATTGTCTACTAATATACTAGTACAAAACGTGAAAGTCAATGTCGGTGATGCTCTTGCCCCCCCTCAAGCGAAGTCTAAAATGACGCCCCTGATGGTATCGTTTTTGTCTTAATTCTGTTCAAATCAGAAGTGGCAGAAACCAACTACTTCCGGTTATAATATTGATCGCTATAGAGTAAAACCAATAATAGATAGCGAGAAGTGGTTTTCTGTAATCAATTAAACATCTCATCCAATAGATATCCATTTTTATTTTTTTCTAAAACCGGAAGAGGACGAAATCTATTGGCACTTCCGGTTTCAAGATTACGAAAATATTTCGCCATACACACCAGATTACTTCATGCGATGTACAGTTGAATTACGCGTACACAAGTTAGATTTATATTTTATTTTAGTTACACTTTCTATTTGCAATGCAATAAATATTCAAATTAGACGACGAGGTGACGTGTATTCCTACATATACTGAGAACGTTAAGCATGCTAATCTAATTACATATGTTTAACACTCTACTCAGAGTTTGCAAAGTAATATTAGGCTACACTGGTCTTCTTATAAGACACTGTTACATAAGTAGTGCAATTTTCGAAGCCATGAACGTAAAAGACCACAGTGAATGTCAATGTGAATATATATGACGCAAATGTTATCGTTCAAATACTTACACACCCACTAATTTTCGTGAATTGACATTATCTCTGATATAAAGTTGAGATGAAAAAATCTAGAAGGATAAATTGTTCACTATATTTCTTTACCTGCCTTTCTACGATACGAGATAAAAGCAAATTAATTTTATGTATAAAGTGTTAAGCAAAATACATCACATAATTATTGCATGATATGAATTGCCGCATTATCATAATTTGTAAGCGCACTTTTCTTTACTGCGTTCACTATTTAATGTGGTTCAGGGGCAAAGCGCTCGCCTACGGTGAGTCTGGTCCCTAGTTCGCTCCCATGATAATGTTAATTCCTTGCGTAATTTTATGCATACAAGATGAAAATTACGAACGGGGACTCATACGAAGTCGTATAGTGGAGCGTTACTGGAGCGACATGCGTGTGTTGAAATTAACTCTTCGTGCAAAAAGTTAGTGTTAGGGTGATCATACATATTTCATGCGTGTTGAAACACTAAAAATGACAATAAATACATTAAATCACTACAAACTTCAAGCATGTAGCATGCTTACCAGTGTTTTACACAATACAGTGTGCGCGGTCTGGGTAGGTAACTTGTGTTCGAAGAAATGTAACATGTGTATGTAAACTGTGAAAATACAGTGAGTATGTGAAATACGCTGAATATGAACAATATTAACCTAACAAATATTAGAAAATAAAACTTCTGTTGTTAGTGATGATACACTGAACTAATTTGTATTGTATTATCTAGCTGAAGACTACATGTCTGGAACAGGATTTCCATATCCGAAACGTCCATTATTATTTTGAAACAATATAGTACAGATTCTCCGTATTTCACATAGCCCCTGTATATTCAGTTTATGCATACCGGTACTTCATTTTCTTGATAAGCATTTCCGCTTGTAAGCTCCCGTCATAAGTATATAGGCTATATATATTGTGAATTACACTCCTGTAACTATGATAGTTGCTATTCGCTGATACTTGAAGTTACACAGTTGTATTACAGTTACACAGATACTTATTGTACAGTAGTTTATTATGTTAATTGTGTAAACATAAAATCCTTTCCCCAGTGCCGTAACTTAGACTTTTTCTGGAGGGCAAACATTAATATTTGGTCCGTCTAGAAAAAGTTGTTTCGGGCTCTTCCACAAAATTCGGAAATAGGCCCCTTATTTTTCATCTTTCTCTTACTCTTTGTGGGCTCCCAGGAGCCTGTGAACCCTCCCGCACGCCCCTGGGCCCGTTCCATACATGACAAATTAATTAAAGGGGCAATATTGACAAATCTCAAAGCAGGGTTGGCAAAAACCATGGTTTTTATTAAAAAAAAACAAAAAAAAAACGTTTTTTTTTGGTTTAAACCAGGTTTATATGGTTTAAATGATTTGCTCTATATATTCACATCATATATGGACAGAAATAAGTTTCTTTCGCCTTGGTGTTATTATGCAACAACCGGGTTATGCTGGAAGGGGTCACATAAGCTTAAAGCGGAATAAAAACCGCTTCTCGAGTTACATCCGAGAGAAATTGTCCTCCATTTGAACTCGGAACCAGGACTAATTGGCCACAAATGCGATACGTCTGCCGACTCACTCACGAAGGAATCCTGATTCAAAAAAAAAAAAAAAAAAAAAGTTGTACTGATCTTTACATGCTTCTTAATATAACTGTCAAGAGTCATTTCAGAAGGACAAAAAGATAAACAGTTGCACAAGTGGAACCATTACACAGAATTACATATGAACAATTTCAAAGTACTACGGAGTACAGAAGAACTAATTTAGTTCAAGTTAGTTAACAACGACTTTTATTGGTCGAAATTAAAGAAATACACCGACTTAATCTGCATATCAATAAGAAAAGTGAATAAAGATACGAATTATTTGAGTCCACTTTGGCTCAGACTCATTTATACATAAATAGATACCAAAGATACTTATTTCACTAAATGCCTCTCGTGAGGTCTGTGTGACCCCCCCCCCCACACACAAAAAAAAAAAAAAAAAGTACGGCATTTTCGATGTATTTTATCAATAGTAAACATTGAAACGAAACAATACTTAGAATTTTTCTTCGATTGCAATTACATAATAATAACAACTACAAAAAATCACAAAATAAACATAAAATTATATATAAAAAAGTTGCTTTTGTAGTATAATCTTTTTGAGTAATGAATGGGGAATTTAGGTCTGAATATAATACGGATAATATATGGGAGTAAAACGTGATAACCCACAAATGTGTGTTCATCAAGATTTTACAAACACTTACACTTTTACGAACATTTTAAAAAAAACAACTGGTTTAAACCTTGGTTTAAACCAGCCAACCCTGTCTCAAAGCCATACGAAAAAATATTTCTAGGACCTCTATTAGTAGACAATTTTTTATTGAAATGGGCCCATGACTCTTTTTTGTTCTATTTGTCTTATTTGTGCTGTTTTGCTTATGTAATGTAGTGAACCTGTTTGATGCTTCATTTATAATTTCATGTTCGTATCGTTTATGGAGTAAGAAAATTTTCCTTAAAGTGAGTCCCCTCGAACGGTGGGGAGCTTCCCTGGGGGATGGGGCGCAGTTGCCAACTACCCCCCTGACATATTCTTACATAAGGAAAAAGTAATTACTGTTCTTTAAGTTGCTCCAATACCAACGACTTCCTGTGGCTAGTAACGCATTCACATTTGGTGTCTTCATTTTGTACGCATAAAATAGATATCACCTATAAGAAGATACAGTGCTTGTGCAAAGTAATTTATATGGCCTTTGTGCAATAGAGCAGGTCCAGCGGGTTAAAGCTTAGGGAAGGATAGATTAGTTTAGTTTAGGTTCGATATTCCTGGATCTATTCTGTGGCACTTAACCCTATATACATTTCGTGTAGGTTTACTTTTGGCGCACCACTCGAAATAATTGTCCAAAAATTAAAATTCTTTCACTAACCTAAGTCACTAATTCTAACAATAACATTACTATCTTTCTGCCCACAGCTCCTAAACCTGTACAATTTTACACGCAAAACAATTGTGCATAGTTTTCTTTTTGCCAACAGCTCGTCAATCTGCACGCATAAAAGAACTCTGGAGAAAGAAAATCATGTGTCGTGAATGACAACCATTCTGCTTTATTATCAATGGGGTCCGAGGTTCGATATCTGTCGAAAATTTCTTCAACCAGGGATTCAAGTGTAGCCTATATCTTCTTTACGAATAATCGTTAGTCTACGTGAAAAGTAACTCCTGAAGACAAATATTAAACAAAAATGAAAACTATTATATTAAATGTAACCGCAAGCTTCACTTATATAAATACTCACGTCGTCTATGAAGAGATTTGGCTAACAACGGAAGATACTGAGAATGTCACAAGTCTACACATTCATTGCAGCACACTTAACACAACTGTTCTCTTTCTTGATGCTTTGTACATTGTTGTTTTAATAGTAGGTTTCACTGTAATATAAAATACTTTAATGTCTAAATTAATAAATTACCCACTGCAATGCACTCTTCTGCTGAACTCTCCCACCAGCGACAGACCTACCGTGAGAACTAGTGTTTGCAACTCTAAGAGAAAGAAATTACTGTAACCTAAAATATAATTTCCGTGTTTCTTCGAATATAAGGCGCACCTTTTTGTCAGCTTTTAGCAAGGGCACCGATTTCTCTGTAACTTGGGGGGGGCGGATTCCTAAAAAAATACATATAACAAAAAAAATACATATTCATAAAAATAAAGGGGGACACGTGAGCTTTGGGGCCCGGGCCCCCACCCCCCAGGATCAGCGGCCTTGGTTTTTAGACGTCCAAAATTCAGGTACGCCTTGGATTCGATGTATAGGCCTATACTGCAATATACATATTTATTCATTGCACATAGGTTACAACATAGAATATACTCCATTCTTTAATAGTGGTAGTTGCAGCTAAATTGCTTAAAATTGGTTGTATTACAACAATGACAGACTGCACAAAGATGTAATCGCTTACCAACAATGAACATTTCGTTTTACTGATAAGAAAATTATTATCGAAATTACTCCAATTTTTACATTATTTCTGCGCCTTAGATTCGAAGCTTTTTTAAAATGAATGAAAATGAGTTTAAATGAGGTGAAATTTCAGGTGCGCCTTAGATTCGATAGCGCCTTATATTCGACGAAATACGGTAAAATAATTCAACTTCCGAGTTCCTAAACGATATTTTAAATTTTAAAACATCATAATAGTTAAATCAATTTCATTTTACTGAATGAACATAACGTAATTTTGTAACATGTGGTGAAAGTGTTTCCGAATTAATGTTTTGTTTCATTATTTTTTTTACTGTTTTTTTAAAATAAATTTTAAAAAAATTCGGATAGTAATTTGCAACATATGAAACCAATTCATTCTTGGAGCAATAGAGTGATTTACATCCATGTATGTTATTGATTGATGCAGTTTCAGAGATAACAACATACTTCGTGTGTGGTTAATGTACGCGCCCTTGGCGTAGGAGACCCAGTTTCATTTCCCGGCCAGAGCTCATGTGGTTTGGATTTCACGCATGGGCGGAGTTATGGGGGGCATGGAGGCATTGCCCCCAACTTTTTGAAAAAAATAAAATTACCACTTATAAGATCTTTCAATTCTTATTTGTGTTTACCTGGCCCCCCAACAGACTAAAGGTCTGCCTCCCAGCAGACAATTCCTAACTCCGCCTATGATTCCACGTTAAGCTGCAGGTCCACATCTCATATAGGACCTAGGCTCGCTGCTGAAAGGGATGCTAAACTAAAAATCAAATAAAATCAAAATTTATATATAGTGTACATTTATTCGCATTGGATGATATGCATAATAGGATATACTCCCGCTTTCTGAGTTTTTGATCTAATGCAGAATTAAATGTTATAATCAGAATATGTGGTTATCAAAGATAGAAATGGTACATTACGTAAGAAAATGTTTATTTATTTGTATTAATGCCATATATTAGGCCTATAGAGCTAATGATTTTCTGTACACATTAAACTACTCAACAAACCAATAGGGCTCTACTAATCTTTAAAACTTTTGCCTTGAGTGTTCTATCTGAAGACAAATCGCAGCCCACTTATTCTAACACAGCTAGGAAGGGGATCACTGAATCAGGGGTAGACTGGCCAGTTGTACTTTCCTGCGTTTCAAAAAGGGATATGAAAAACTGGAAGATAAATGCCGGAGAAGAAAAATAGCTTGGATTTGATGGCTCCACATATACATACAAGAACTATGTAATTATGGTCAGTGGTGCTATTCTAATTTTTTAACAATCGGTTATATATATATATATATATATATATATATATATATATATATATATATATATATATATATATATATATATATATAGAGAGAGAGAGAGAGAGAGAGAGAGAGAGAGAGAGATAGTAGATGGATAACTCTATAGACAAACGCAAGGTTTTTACTGGATACCACAAGTGACAAGAAGGGACCTACACAGCGTCCTAATATACAAGGTGACGAAATTAGGTAGCACTGCGAATATCTTAAGAATATACCATATTTGGCATAATTTGAATACAATTTGTCGTAAAATCCTCATATATGCCTTCTGCATCTGAACGCCCTCCCCCAAAAAAAATTTACAGAGAAATCGACGCCCTTGCCACTGATTATGGTTATAATACAGAGGTAATAATGACATGTCAATATTTCTACGAAACAAAGCGCTCTGACTTCATAGTGCCAAAAATTAATAAATAAATATATGTCTTCTTATAAACAGCAACGACAAAGATAAATAATGAAAGTTCCGTTTGTAGAGAAATTTTTATATTTTTCTTCAAGTATTGAATAATAATAATAATAATAATAATAATAATAATAATAATAATAATAATAATAATAATAATAATAATAATAATAATAATAATAATAATAATAATAATTAAATATACAGATCAGTGATGGCCAAATTACGACCCAGAAATGTTTTATCAGTACACGCGAATACAAACGAAAAATGTATGATTTGATCCTAAATGTATGGATGTCTTCTAGTGTAACAGGAAGATTGTTAATGCCCAGGCGCGCACCCAGAAATTTTTTGTTGGGAAAGGTCCAAGGTTTCGCAGGGAAATCCAATACTGCAAACAATTACGTCTATGAAGAATTGAACAGGTATTATTCTACACCTGAAAAGACAATAAATAATTGTAAAATACTTCCACCTACATTTTCAGGGGAAAAAGTGATAGTACTAGATTGTTTATATAAATTAAAAATTATAGATGAAGTGTGAGATCAAATTTTCATGTTACATCATAATTTCCCTGTTAAACAAGTATAGTTTTATTAAGAAAGTGTACAGATGTACGTTGTTAGGAAGTATTTTTTTTGGGGGGGGGGGGAGAGAAAGGCGGGAGTCCAGACCGGTAGACCTCCGTGGGTGCGTCCCTGTCACTGCTCATCATAATATATCTGAACTGTGTAGGAATGCGCTCGAGTCGAGTCGAGACAGAATTTTCCAGACAAAATTCGAGTCGAGACACAGCTCTTCCAATAGAAAAATATACATTTTTCGAGTCGAGACATAACTTTTACAGCACATTTTCGAGACGAGACAGTCTCAAATCTTGTCTCGCGCGCATCCCTAGAACTGTGACTTCTTTTCTACGAAAGTATTTTCTTTAACTTTTGGTTAGTAAGCCATCCACTCTGCAAGGTAAGCGGCTGGCCGATGTTTAGAAAAGTGGAGGTTTCATATAGGCAGCTAGTCTCAAAAGTTCATAACCCTGGTCGTAGTTGGCCCAGCCATATAAGGAGTGAAGATTTCAGACGATTTCTCCCGGGTTGGGAAAGGACGGTTGAAAAATACCAATAACTTTTATTGAGCACTATCGGAGATTTGCCCCGGGGTAATTTCATAGCTCCAGGGGAAATTCCCCTTGGCTTAGGCCCGTATTTAGGTAAGTGCTGGGGCGGCAACATTTTGGATATTTTTAAAATGAAATGAAATCTTTAAGTTCCAGGTCCCACGATTATGCCGGCTAGGCTGAAAGACTTGGTGATAATGAGAAATGAATGGAATGATGGATTGAAGAAAGTGGGAGAAAACGGAAGAACCCAAGAAAACCCACGTACACAGTGTTTGTTCACCATAAAGCTCACTTGGCGCGAACTGGGATCGAACCAAGGACTTCATGCACCAGAAGTAAACACTCTACCACTGAGCCACCGCGGCTCTCAGGATATTTTTAAAGATACACAATAAAGTTATATATAAAACTAGCAACCCGCAGAGTACCTGTAAGCGCGAGAAAATATGTTAATGTGTTTAATTCACTCTAATTACACTAGTTACTAATTAGCTAGCTTATCTGATTATTTTTAAAAAGTCATCCTCTCCCATCCTCACCCAAATGGGTGATGATGAACTTGAACACCATGAAAACTGATACTGTTAAACTCAGCGACCTCGAAAACTATGAAATCAACACTAATATCTGTTGTTTTCCATTAGACCCTACTTTTAAAATCTCGCTCCCTCCTTAGGAAGTGGAGTATGATCTTATGCTGAATTGGATTAAAACTATCACTATTCATCTCAGAGACCGCAAAAACTATGATTTCAACTTTAATATTGGTCATTTTCGGGGTGGTGGCGGAAAATTTTGTGCGGGGGGAAGCAAATTATTGGGCCTGCCTGGGCTACTCCATGAAATCATCACTGCATTGGTTATTAATTGGCCATTACTGACCAGAGGATCAACATTTTTCAAAACACCAGTTATAACAGTAATAAATTTCGTTAGTTAGCAGCACTGAACAAGTTTAAATGAATAAAGCCACAGATAAGATCCATTTAGACGGTACAGTTCAGAGATTTTAAAGTGATAAGTTTGAGGAGAAAAGATTTACACAACTGTTATTTCTAACGTTCTTTTTCCTATTGTTTAAAAAATAATACTATTACGTTAAGAATTTTGCTGTTGCCTTGTTACTGAAAATTTCGCTTATAGGACTATTTGAAAACATTAAAAAAATGTTTTGCAATTCGTTAATTAACTTAAATATAAAAATGAGTGAGGGATTGTAGTTGACATTTTCTTCGTAAGTTATATTTTGTATTTAGATATCATGAAAGAATATTCCTAGGTAGAAAGAAAGAAAGTGAAAGAAAGAACCAAAACATTTTTTGTAATTTAGAAATCCTTTAAAATAATGACATAAACTACTGGTTACAGGACAAATTAAAATAAATATGTAAAAATGTTTCGCACAACATTAAAATTCAACTCATTATAATTACGCAACAGTGGCAAACTCCAGAATCGTGCAGGCCCATGGCAAACTTTCGTTGTGCCCCTATTTTCTGTTTTCTATAACTGTAAATTGACTTTCTTAGGAATTTTATAATAACAGTATTATTTTTATGTCTCGCATATTGCAATCCAGTCCTTGTCCCCGTTCCAAAACAGAAAATGAATAATGAAATAAAGGTTGAAAAACGATATTGCAATGATGATAGGCTGTTTCGGTTCAAATCTTCAAATGCCGAAAACCGAAGAGGCGTGTCTGAGCAATGAATATATATACGAGGGCCACTATTTATATTTTGAGGCTAACAATAAAAAAAAACAGTAATTTGTCATTGAAAATTGATTTATTGTTTTTCGAAATATACATTTTTGCATTCGTTCGAAGCATCTGTCAAAGCACTTTTTTTAAAATCTTCTTGAGACACCTTTATAATATGGTTTTTCGTTTTTGAACGCATCAACGACTTCTTCCGCCGACGAAAATCGTTGTCCACGTAATTTATTCTTGACATTCGGAAACAAGAAGTCATTGAGTATCAAATTAGGACTGTACGGCAGATGACCCATCAATTCGATGTTTTGAGTGTTCAAGTAGTCGGTTGTTAGGTGAGATGTGTGAGAGCTCGCATTGTCTTGATGAAGAATGATCCGACGGCGCTTGTTTGTTTTCCGTATTTGACCGAGGACCTCCGGCAAACAAATTGTTGTGTACCATTCAGAGTTGACTGTTCTACGTTCCAGTAAAGGCACAGTTGATACATGACCAGTTTTCCCGAAGAAACAGACGACCATTTGTTTCGATGTGCTTTGAGCGCGAACAACTTGTGTTGGATTTGGTTCATTTTGAAACACGCATACAGTCGACTGCTGTTTACGTTCCGGCTCATATGCATATATCCATGATTCGCCACCTGTTACAATCTTATATACGTCTTTTGAAGCACCGCCATTGTATTTATTGAGCATTTGTGTGCACCAATCGATGCGAGCTTCTTTTTGATTTTTGTCAAATTATGTGGGATCCAACGAGAACAAACCTATCTCACAGCTAAATGATCATGTAATATTTTATAGGCCTATATGCTGGTGGAAGTAATGCCTAGGGTTGCCTCAGTCTCACAGTATGTCACATGACAATTTTGCGGTATTATTTTTTGCACAGCATCAATGTTTTCTTGAATAACAACTGATTTTGGATGACCGCGAATTTCGTCAGTGAGGGAATGGCGGCAACGAGTCAAATCGTTATACCAGCGTTTCACTGTGGCAAAGGATGGGGGCTTCATCGCCAAATGTGGAAGTAAGTTGATCGATGCACTCTTTGTAGTACTTGGCGAAGTTTCAGAACAAAATAAGGGGGCGGGTAAATACAATAGAAACCCTTTGTATTCGTAACAGATGCTCTTTGTGTAATACTGTCACGTAATTTCATCATTCTGTCATTAAAAGAAAGAAACTGTCACTTGAAAGTGACATATAGGTGTGTGAGAATAGTCTAACCATGGGAGGTGAGAAAGACATGTCAAATAACTTTTAGAAACATGGGAAACACAATAGGAAAGGTTAGAATTTGAAATTGAGAAGCTTTTTGTAACTGTCACGTAATTTCATCATTTTTGTCATTAAAAGAAAGAAGATACTGTCACTTGAAACTGATAGATAGATGTGTGAGAATACTTTAACTGTTGGAAGCCAGAAAAGAGTGTTTTAAACATGTCAAATAACTTAGTTTTATGTATTTAGAAAACATGGGAAATGTGAATAAAGAACAATTGTTAAAAGCACAGCTAGATGTTAGCTAAGAGTCAAAAAAATGGAGAAAATCCTTTGATGGGAAGTAAAGATTGTAACATAGACCTGTTTGTGTGTGTGTGTGTGTGTGTGTGTGTTCCAGTTTGTTGGAGGGGCGAAGTGTGATTTCCTTTGGAGTAAGACTTTGTTTAAATTGGGTTGAGAATTGCACCCTATGGAGAAATAGCATTCATTATTTTGAAGGACAGAGATTTTAAGAATCAGATAGTTAAATGTTACATGTCACTTTGTAAAAATTATTGCATTGCCACATACTGAGGGATTGCACATAGGATTGCATGTGGGGAACTGTGTTCTTTTTTGTGAGCAAAGGACCACTTTTTAATTGGCGTGCGACCTGTTACGCATTTTATTAAGGACCTTGCCACATAGAGGGAGAGAAAGAGTGACCCTTGTTACCTGAGTTTGAAAGGGGAAAAAGACTGAATGAATTGTGTACGGAAGGGAACTTTCCCTTTTTGCTTTTGGAAGAAGTCTTGAAAGAAGATTTCTTTAAGGTATTTTCGCATAAATGATTTTATCCTTTTAAAAATTAGATTATTGAATTAATTATTTATGAATATTAATGAGATGGTAATGAATATTAATGATGTGATAAAGAAAAGGATAGAAAGAATGATTTTTTGTGTTTTGCGTATATTTTAGAGGTATATTGGGATATATGTAATATAGAGCAGTACATATTGTACATAAATGTATCAGAAATTAGGGAGGAAATGGGCGCAACTCTAAGAAACGTATTTTATGTATTGATATGGTATTTTCAGTAGCTGATATGTGATTTTAACATAGAATATCATCTTTTGGATACTGTATGGGTCTAATGGTGTAGGAAGCTTAGACGAATGACAAATTACATGTATATATGAATATATGATTAGTTTGTAAGTGGGTACATGTATGTGTAGCTGATATGGGATTTTAACATAGAATATTGTGTTTTGGATACTGTATGGGTCTAATGGTGTACGAAGCTTAGACGAATGACAAATTACATGTATATATGAATATATGATTAGTTTGTAAGTGGGTACATGTATCTATGTATATTGGTTCTGATATTGGGACAGGAATATATGTATCATATTGTAGACATATTATCTTTTGTTTGCATGAAAGTGTTTTAAGCATGTGTTGTTGGTTGCGTGGCTTTAGGGGCTATGACAGTATGGATAGCTTGTACCTCTTGGTTGAATTGTATTAATATTGGGTTCTAGCCTTATTTTATCGTAATGTAGAGCTGTATATTTTGTTTTGGTGATATGCTAGGTGAATGCAAACGTCTGAACTGATTGTATTATATTAATATTGGATTATATTGTAGGCTTATATTGTGACTCCTTATGTATATAAGTGTTTTAGATTATATTGAATAGCATGTTAGGATGTATATATTGTGATTTTTACGTACGTAGATGTTTGTTAGACATGTCCTAGTGGTATTTTAAGTACAAAGGATATCACTGTGGTATAAGCCATTTACTTATAGATATCTTTTGACTACAGTATTGTAATGTCATATACTTACTTCCAAGATGCTTGTTTACCTTGTAGAAGACATTTTAAAAGGAATAACAAATGATTGAATTAAATAAAGGAAAAGGAATAATTTGTTTGTTAAAAACAGTGCCGTATGCAGAATATGATTATGCGAACGGCTTATTAAGAATAAATTGAGATTGAAGTATATGTAAATGCTTTTGAGTTATTGTTTTTTTAACTATTTAGCGTTACTTTAAAGATATGTGTGCCATTTGAAAGGGGAAAAAATTAGGTTTTGAGTATGATATATGCTTATGTAATGCTACATTATATTGTTATGCTGGCTACTGTAAAGCACATGCAAATTATAGAAATTTTAAAACGTTTATACTTACTGAAAAAAATGTCCTCCTCTTCCATGTTTGAAGCACATACGGGAACTGTATACGAACAACTAAAATATGGCGGGAAAAAACAAAACACGGGAAGCGACAAAATATTTTTGTCGGTAAACGTTTGAGGCATTGCCGTTTCTACAAATAACACTAGGGCGATAAGTTTTGGTGTTAACCGGAGAAAAGCCTGTTTAGTACTGAAAGTTATGGCTATATAGGTGGCGCTGATGGAAAAAGACTAAGATTTTTCCGTATAATAACTTTAAATGATTATAAATTGTAAATTATTAATCGTAGGACAAAATGGACTACAGAAATCGATTTGTCAGGGCAAAATCTGTATAGAAAGACACCCTACATGATAAACTTGAACAATTTTTATTTTTTCGAGTTAATACGAGGGTTGTTCAAAAAGTAATTTTTTATTTTTCGCTTTTCACGGCAAACTATTGTTTGTAGAAACAAAAGATATTTTCTTGAAGCTTAGGACCTAAGGAAAACTACGATACAAGTTAGAACAATGTAACTTTAAAATAATTTTAAATGTTCATATTTCGTAAACTATTGATCGTAGGACAAAATGGACAACAGAAATCGATTTGTCAGGTCAAAATCTATATGGAAAGACACCCTACAGATAAACTTGAACAATTTTTATTTTTTTCGAATTAATACAAGGGCTGTTCAAAAAGTAATTTTTTTATTTTTCGCTTTTTACGGCAAACTATTGGTCGTAGAAAGTGAAGAAAGGTATTTTCTTGAAGCTTACGACCTAAGGAATACTACGATACAAGTTAGAACAATGTAACTTTAAAATAAAAATTTGATGAATTTGCATAAACAATATGGCGTCGATTTTTTTTCAAACTTTGGAAATATGTTTACTAGAATATATATTTTTATATGAATAGGTAAAATGAATGATATTACTAAAATAAATACCATTTTCGCGCCTTTTTTACCGCTACTGGTGCGCGCCGCGTGGTATTTGCGCCCGGAAATTGCGCGGGGTATTGACCGTTATAAAAACAAACAACACTCGGTAACTTACTATGGTACATGTACACACACGCACAGTTTTATACACACTAATGTCAATGTTGTGTGCACAGACGGCGCTGTTTAAAGAAACTAACATGGGAAAATTATTGAACAAGGGTAAATTGTTATAAAGAATAATAGAAATATATAATACATTGTAGGAAAAATTTTAAATAAAAGAAAAAGAATAATAAAAAAGAAACCTTGCAGCTGTATGCTTTAAAGAATTATAATAAAAGAGAAACCTTGGAAAATCACTAAACAAGGGTCGTTTGTTATAAAGAATAATAGAAGTATACAATACATTGTAGGAAAAATTTTAAATAAAGAGAATAATAAAAGAGAAACCTTGCACCTGTATGGTTTAAAAATAATAAGAGAGAAACCTTGAAAACCTGTTAAAGAATACTACATTGTTATAAAGAAAAAGAAAAGAATAATAGTTTATGTTGATGTCATGGGAATGTGGGGTCGGATGGTAATAAACTTGAAAATGAAATAAAAGAGAGGATGATTTAGAATTTTAAAAGAAGATAATAGTATTTACCTTGAACGTATATATGAAAAGAATTTTTGGATTTTTTCTTTTGTTAATGTAAAGAAGTTTTTATGTTTTCTTGTATTGTGTTATTGACATGTTTAAATATTGATTGAAAAGGAATAGGTGATTTGTATGAACTTGATGGTATTGGTGGACGCCATCTTGTTTGTTTGAACTGCTTAAATACGGGAGTTTTGGAAAATGTATGTATTTTAGCTATGGCTGCTATAAAGAAAGAAGATTTTGTGTATGCGGATGAAGAGACGTTGTTTTGTCCGCCGTGTGTGGGGAATAATCCGAAAACCGAGAATAGCGATTTATCGGTAAACGGCAGAGCAGACTCTCCAGACAGTGTAAAAACTATTTATTTATCATCTTCGGATGATATTGATATTGAAGAAGATGAAGAATTTGTGCGAGGATCACCATCCTTATTATCACGATCAGTACGATTTTGTAGATCACATTGTACGTGTGGAAATTTTAAAGTGGACAGGAAATGCATTTTAAATGCTATAAAAAACTGGGAAACAAATAAAATTTTAATTTGTAGTGGATGTTTTGAAAGTGTTAACAATCAAATGGGCGATGAATGTTTATTTATGACTGAAGAAGAACTGATGGAACGAGCCATTGCAACTTTAATAGAAATAGAAATTGAAGAATTGTTTTATACATATGCCAAATCGCATATTATTGGCATATGTACCCAGGGGATGTTTTACGAATTATATTATGATTTGATTGAAGAAAGGGATAAGTCATTTTTAACTGAAGTGATTGAAATTTTTAGAATGAAAGACAGAAAACATGTGTGAACTGATTTACAGATGTAAAGTGAACTTTGTGTTTGTGTAAATAGTGTAAAGACATACAAAAAGTGAAAGAACAATTTATACTTTAAACTTTTAATTATGTATGTATACATATTACGTATTTCGAAATTAATTTTTGTGTATCATGTAGTGAAGAACATATTAGTGAAGTTTGTGTTTAAAAACTATAAGTGCATACTTACGCTTTAATAATAATATTTTTTGTGAACATTGTTTGATGCATGGTGAACATGAATGTTTATTTCATCATGATATTGGAACTTTTGCTGTAGAATATTTATGCAACGATATAACTCTTATTGATTTATTTGAAGTGTTTGAAGAACACAATAGTGAAATTTCCAGTATAAACTTTATACGCAAAGCGCGTGAACACCGAATTTGTTGCTCCGTCTTTTGTTAGAAGGTAAACATAAAATTTCAACATGTGTTAATGAATACATTATTGACATAGAAGGTTTTAAGATTTCAAATCATGAATTTATTATACGTGAATTTTGTTTAACTGCGTGTGATGATACAGTAAATTTGCATTGTTTAATAAAATCACCAGTAGAATATAATGTACTTCCGTTAGGTTGTCAAAAACAAATTGAATGGTTAACATTAAACTTACACGGATTAACCTGGAATGATAAATGCTGTTATACTGTTTTACATATACGTAACCTTATATATATATATACTTTGTAAACAAGATGCAACCTTTTATTGTAAAGGCACAGAAAAAACAATTTGATTAAAAATATTTTTGCATTAGCTAATATTTTTATAACATTGAGTGTATTGTATGCAAACAAGAAATAATAATTATAATTTTATTATGTGCAATGATTGATAATACCATTAAGTTTTTTGTTAACGTAATTTTAGTGTATTATATTGTGATGAAAATATAAAGAAATAAACTTTTGCATTATAATAATTTTTCTTGTTTTCTTTTAAAAATCGTTAATGAAATAAATAATTCGAAAAAAAATTGAAAATGAATGAAAGTAACATTTGTTTGATGTTTATTTTCTTTGGCATTTTTTTTATATTATATCGTAATTAGTATTGTTTCAAATGTTTGCATTATTTTAATTTTTCGTATTATTATTTTACATTTTAAGAAAATATTTAAAGATAAATACAAATAATAATAAAATACCTATGAAAGTATTACAATTTAAAATATACACGCATATATATATATATATATATATATATATATATATATATATATATATATATATATTGCTTTAGAGTAAAATAAAAGTTTAATACTTAATTAATTTATGTATGAACTAATTATAAAAGGAAATGTTTTGAAAATAATTATTATTTATATTTTCGTACTAAATTAGTTGAACACTTTGTATTGGCGTGTTAAAAATTGCAAAGAAAACTTTACCTTCGTATTCTGTCGTTTCTTTTGGAAAACATAGTTAAAAGCTATGACTTTACGAATAATTTTTGTGTTATTTCAAGTAACACGTTATGTAGAAAATGTTTGGAGAATTTGTTTTATTAAGTAAACTTGTTATTTTTAAACTTATATATTATTAAAACAGTTGTTTTACGAATACTATTTATTTGTTTAATTATTTATCATCGCGCAATAAATTACACGCACATTTCGTGTGAACTAATAAAAAGGATTTGAAAATAATAAAATATGTGAACTTAGAAAAAGATATTAATATTTATTCTGTTTTGGATATAGAATACAATTTTACTTTGTTTTGATGTTAGTATACTTTTAAAAAATATACATACATATATACATACATACCTGCATAATGAAAGGTAAAAACACATGTTGCAATTGGAAGCTCTGCTAACCAATGGAAGCTATGTTTACCAATGGAAAGTAAATATCAACTTTGTAACACGCATGCGCATTCGTTAAAAGTTTATACGCATGCGCAAATTTATTTATGTATACACAGCAACATTACTTAAATAGTATAGTATTTGTGAAGATGTGTAGTAGACGGGTATATCATTCCGACTATATTTCGCCACGAGAGAAAGAACTTAAACTTGTTAATAGGAAGAAAGTTATTCTTGTAGAAAATAATAATAATATTGGCGAAGTGAAATTATTACATCCTAATGAAGAACATTGTAATTCCTTTAGAAGATTTTATCGAAATGGTGATGAAATACAATTTGAAAAAGTGTATCCTAATACACATATTGAAATTCGTGAATTAGATATTGTGAACTGTAAGTGCAATAGGTTTAAAGTAAATGACTTGTGCATAAAAGAACTTTTTGAAAATCATAAACTGAGTGAACCACTACTTTGTTGTGCTTGTTCATTAAGAATACCAGATGAGCGCCTTCATTTATGTTTATTATCATATAACAATCGATTAAATCGTGCTGTGTGGGAATTTGTAATTAAGAAGAAAACTCGCGACATAGTGTTTGAATTGTACTTGAAGAAACATTGCTTAGACGATAATTACAAACAAAACAAAACGCTTTTCAATACATTTAATTTATCATATGAATCACTTACATTTTGTGATACTTATGTGGAACTGTTTTTCAGTTAGTGGAACTGTTTTTTTTTAAAAAAAGACAAAAATGCCTACAGGAATCAGACCGTGTGTGTATAATTGTAGTTCTTTTTTGTGAATGAACAGTGCGTGTTGGAATGTATTTCAAGATGGAAACCAGAATATAAACTTGTATGTGAAGGGTGTTTCGAAAACTCACGTATTAAGACCACCATGATTGCATTACTGGGGACTATGAAATGATGTGCTTTAATGCATGGCGTGTTATGGTACGAGGGGATACTTTTGATGAACTGTATGAAATATTTTCATCATATCACAATATGGAAATAGATGATTGGACCTTTATTTATGTTATATAATATTTTATTAAACAAAAATTATGTTGATTTAATCACAGAGCTTTTTTTAGAAAAAGATTTTATTTACAATTTTTATAATTTTTAATTTATATTATGTTAGTGAAATAAGTAAATGAAGTAAAAGTTATACAATGTAAATACAATAAATTTTGTATTGTAAAATACTTATTATAGTTTGAAACAGAAAATTTTAGTATGATGAAATTGTTTACATGTACATGAATTTAAAATTAAAATAGAATATAACATTAAATATTTATTTATATTATATACTTTGTAACAATTTTATTTATATGTAATCAGTTTTAAATTATGTGAAAAATAAAAATAGTATTTCTATAAAAGTATTTTTGTTATTTTCATTTGTTTTTTTAAAAGTACCTAGCTTGTAATTTCTGTACACACAAATAGTTTGTAATGTTATATGTAAAGGTATTTAGTTGTAATTTTCCACACATTGAAATTTATTTTGTAATGTTTTACATACATGTTTTCATTTTGTAATTGTGCATAAAATTGATTTGCATAATTATTTTAATATCATTTTAATACATTAAGTAAACTATAAAAATGAAGTAATATATGTGAAAAAAAGAAAAAAATATATAAGAAAGAATAAAATAGTATAAACAGTATAACAGCATTTATCATTCCAAGTTAATCCGTGTAAGTTTAATGTTAACCATTCAATTTGTTTTTGACAACCTAACGGAAGTACATTATATTCTACTGGTAATTTTATTAAACAATGCAAATTTACTGTATCATCACACGCAGTTAAACAAAATTTACGTATAATAAATTCATGATTTGAAATCTTAAAACCTTCTATGTCAATAATGTATTCATTAACACATGTTGAAATTTTATGTTTACCTTCTAACAAAAGACGGAGCAACAAATTCGGTGTTCACGCGCTTTGCGTATAAAGTTTATACTGGAAATTTCACTATTGTGTTCTTCAAACACTTCAAATAAATCGATAAGAGTTATATCGTTGCATAAATATTCTACAAGAAAAGTTCCAATATCATGATGAAATAAACATTCATGTTCACCATACATCAAACAATGTTCACAAAAAATATTATTATTAAAGCGTAAGTATGCACTTATAGTTTTTAAACACAAACTTCACTAATATGTTCTTCACTACATGATACACAAAAATTAATTTCGAAATACGTAATATGTATACATACATAATTAAAAGTTTAAAGTATAAATTGTTCTTTCACTTTTTGTATGTCTTTACACTATTTACACAAACACAAAGTTCACTTTACATCTGTAAATCAGTTCACACATGTTTTCTGTCTTTCATTCTAAAAATTTCAATCACTTCAGTTAAAAATGACTTATCCCTTTCTTCAATCAAATCATAATATAATTCGTAAAACATCCCCTGGGTACATATGCCAATAATATGCGATTTGGCATATGTATAAAACAATTCTTCAATTTCTATTTCTATTAAAGTTGCAATGGCTCGTTCCATCAGTTCTTCTTCAGTCATAAATAAACATTCATCGCCCATTTGATTGTTAACACTTTCAAAACATCCACTACAAATTAAAATTTTATTTGTTTCCCAGTTTTTTATAGCATTTAAAATGCACTTCCTGTCCACTTTAAAATTTCCACACGTACAATGTGATCTACAAAATCGTACTGATCGTGATAATAAGGATGGTGATCCCCGCACAAATTCTTCATCTTCTTCAATATCAATATCATCCGAAGATGATAAATAAATAGTTTTTACACTGTCTGGAGAGTCTGCTCTGCCGTTTACCGATAAATCGCTATCCTCGGTTTTCGGATTATTCCCCACACACGGCGGACAAAACAACGTCTCTTCATCCGGATACACAAAATCTTCTTTCTGTATAGGAGCCATAGCTAAAATACATACATTTTCCAAAACTCCCGTATTTAAGCAGTTCAAACAAACAAGATGGCGTCCACCAATACCATCAAGTTCATACAAATCACCTAATCCTTTTCAATCAATATTTAAACATGTCAATAACACAATACAAAAAAACAAAAACTTCTTTACACTAACAAAAGAAAAAATCCAAAAATTCTTTTCATATATACGTTCAAGGTAAATACTATTATCTTCTTTTAAAATTCTAAATCATCCTCTCTTTTATTTCATTTTCAAGTTTATTACCATCCGACCCCACATTTCTTTTACCGTTCGCGCCCAGCCATTCGCGCCCTGCCCCTTCCCGCGCCACGTTCACGTTTCCAACATCAACCACCCGGTTGAAAGTCTTCTCATAAACATTTCATCTATTGTACAATACAGCTTCCCATGACATCAACATAAACTATTATTCTTTTCTTTTTCTTTATAACAATGTAGTATTCTTTAACAGGTTTTCAAGGTTTCTCTCTTATTATTTTTAAACCATACAGGTGCAAGGTTTCATTTTTATTATTCTCTTTCCTTTATTTAAAATTTTTCCTACAATGTATTGTATACTTCTATTATTCTTTATAACAAACGACCCTTGTTTAGTGATTTTCCAAGGTTTCTCTTTTATTATAATTCTTTAAAGCATACAGCTGGAAGGTTTCTCTTTTATTATTCTCTTTCTTTTATTTAAAATTTTTCCTACAAGGTATTATATAGTTCTATTATTCTTTATAACAATTTACCCTTGTTCAATAATTTTCCCATGTTTGTTTCTTTAAACAGCGCCGTCTGTGCACACAACATTGACATTAGTGTGTATAAAACTGTGCGTGTGTGTACATGTACCACAGCAAGTTACCGAGTGTTGTTTGTTTTTATAACGGTCAATACCCCGCGCAGTTTCCGGGCGCAAATACCACGCGGCGCGCACCAGTAGCGGTAAAAAAGGCGCGAAAATGGTATTTATTTTAGTAATATCATTCATTTTACCTATTCATATAAAAATATATATTCTAATAAACATATTTCCAAAGTTTGAAAAAAATCGACGCCATATTGTTTATGCAAATTCATCAAATTTTTATTTTAAAGTTACATTGTTCTAACTTGTATCGTAGTATTCCTTAGGTTGTAAGCTTCAAGAAAATACCTTTCTTCACTTTCTACGACCAATAGTTTGCCGTAAAAAGGGAAAAATAAAAAAATTACTTTTTGAGCAGCCCTTGAAATAAAAATTGTTCAAGCTATTAATTCGAAAAAAATAAAAATTGTTCAAGTTTATCATGTAGGGTGTCTTTCTATATAGATTTTGACCTGACAAATCGATTTCTGTTGTCCATTTTGTCCTACGATCAATAGTTTACGAAATATGAACATTTAAAATTATTTTAAAGTTACATTGTTCTAACTTGTATCGTAGTGTTCCTTAGGTCCTAAGCTTCAAGAAAATATCTTTTTTTCCACAAACAATAGTTTGCAGTAAAAAGCGAAAAATAAAAAATTACTTTTTGAACAACCCTCGTATTAATTCGAAAAAATAAAAATTGTTCAAGTTTATCATGTAGGGTGTCTTTCTATACAGATTTTGACCTGACAAATCGATTTATGTAGTCCGTTTTGTCCTACGATCAAAAGTTTACAATTTATAATCATTTAAAGATATTATACGGAAAAAATCTTAGTCTTTTTCCATCAGCGCCACCTATGTAGCCATAACTTTCAATACTAAACAGGCTTTTCTCCGGTTAACACCAAAACTTATCGCCCTAGTGTTATTTGTAGAAACGGCAATGCCCCAAACGTTTACCGACAAAAATATTTTGTCGCTTCCCGTGTTTTGTTTTTTCCCGCCATATTTTAGTTGTTCGTATACAGTTCCCGTATGTGCTTCAAACATGGAAGAGGAGGACATTTTTTTGAGTAAGTATAAACGTTTTAAAATTTCTATAATTTGCATGTGCTTTACAGTAGCCAGCATAACAATATAATGTAGCATTACATAAGCATATATCATATTCAAAACCTAATTTTTTCCCCTTTCAAATGGCACACATATCTTTAAAGTAACGCTAAATAGTTAAAAAAATAATAACTCAAAAGCATTTACATATACTTCAATCTCAATTTATTCTTAATAAGCCGTTCGCATAATCATATTCTGCATACGGCACTGTTTTTAACAAACAAATTATTCCTTTTCGTTTATTTAATTCAATCATTTGCTATTCCTTTTAAAATGTCTTCTACAAGGTAAACAAGCATCTTGGAAGTAAGTAAAGGTACCAATATATGACATTACAATACTGTAGTCAAAAGATATCTATAAGTAAATGGCTTATACCACAGTGATATCCTTTGTACTTAAAATACCACTAGGACATGTCTAACAAACATCTACGTACGTAAAAATCACAATATATACATCCTAACATGCTATTCAATATAATCTAAAACACTTATATACATAAGGAGTCACAATATAAGCCTACAATATAATCCAATATTAATATAATACAATCAGTTCATGCGTTTGCATTCACCTTGCATATCACCAAAACAAAATATACAGCTCTACATTACGATAAAATAAGGCTAGAACCCAATATTAATACAATACAACCAAGAGGTACAAGCTGTCCATACTGTCATAGCCCCTAAAGCCACGCAACCAACAACACATGCTTAAAACACTTTCATGCAAACAAAAGATAATATGTCTACAATATGATACATATATTCCTGTCCCAATATCAGAACCAATATACATAGATACATGTACCCACTTACAAACTAATCATATATTCATATATACATGTAATTTGTCATTCGTCTAAGCTTCGTACACCATTAGACCCATACAGTATCCAAAACACAATATTCTATGTTAAAATCCCATATCAGCTACACATACATGTACCCACTTACAAACTAATCATATATTCATATATACATGTAATTTGTCATTCGTCTAAGCTTCCTACACCATTAGACCCATACAGTATCCAAAAGATGATATTCTATGTTAAAATCACATATCAGCTACTGAAAATACCATATCAATACATAAAATACGTTTCTTAGAGTTGCGCCCATTTCCTCCCTAATTTCTGATACATTTATGTACAATATGTACTGCTCTATATTACATATATCCCAATATACCTCTAAAATATACGCAAAACACAAAAAATCATTCTTACTATCCTTTTCTTTATCACATCATTAATATTCATTACCATCTCATTAATATTCATAAATAATTAATTCAATAATCTAATTTTTAAAAGGATAAAATCATTTATGCGAAAATACCTTAAAGAAATCTTCTTTCAAGACTTCTTCCAAAAGCAAAAAAGGGAAAGTTCCCTTCCGTACACAATTCATTCAGTCTTTTTCCCCTTTCAAACTCAGGTAACAAGGGTCACTCTTTCTCTCCCTCTATGTGGCAAGGTCCTTAATAAAATGCGTAACAGGTCGCACGCCAATTAAAAAGTGGTCCTTTGCTCACAAAAAAGAACACAGTTCCCCACATGCAATCCTATGTGCAATCCCTCAGTATGTGGCAATGTAATAATTTTTACAAAGTGACATGTAACATTTAACTATCTGATTCTTAAAATCTCTGTCCTTCAAAATAATGAATGCTATTTTTCCATAGGGTGCAATTCTCAACCCAATTTAAACAAAGTCTTTTACTCCAAAGGAAATCACACTTCGCCCCTCCAACAAACTGGAACACACACACACACACACACACACACACACACAAACAGGTCTATGTTACAATCTTTACTTCCCATCAAAGGATTTTCTCCATTTTTTTGACTCTTAGCTAACATCTAGCTGTGCTTTTAACAATTGTTCTTTATTCACATTTCCCATGTTTTCTAAATACATAAAACTAAGTTATTTGACATGTTTAAAACACTCTTTTCTGGCTTCCAACAGTTAAAGTATTCTCACACATCTATCTATCAGTTTCAAGTGACAGTATCTTCTTTCTTTTAATGACAAAAATGATGAAATTACGTGACAGTTACAAAAAGCTTCTCAATTTCAAATTCTAACCTTTCCTATTGTGTTTCCCATGTTTCTAAAAGTTATTTGACATGTCTTTCTCACCTCCCATGGTTAGACTATTCTCACACACCTATATGTCACTTTCAAGTGACAGTTTCTTCTTTCTTTTAATGACAGAATGATGAAATTACGTGACAGTATTACACAAAGAGCATCTGTTACGAATACAAAGGGTTTCTATTGTATTTACCCGCCCCCCTTATTTTGTTCTGAAACTTCGCCAAGTACTACTACTCTTGTCTTGAAAATCTACGTCGAAAATCGTAATAAATCATCACACGAAAATTTTCAGTTAATTCCATTTTTCTGGTGTCACGCAATCTTCAAGTCAACGTAAATAGGGATGGGCACGAGTCGAGCTAAAACTCGACTCTACTCTAAACTCGAAGCTAATTCGAGTCGAGTTTCGAGTCGAGTCAAACGTAACTTTCTCGAGTCGAGTTCCGAGCCGAGTGATTGTTTTGAGGTCGAGTTTCGAGTCGAGTCAAGTTTGATAAATGGCTCGCTCGTTTAGCTCGTTTTAACTCGTTTTGAAATCATTGCTTGATTAGATTGGAAAGGGAAAGCCGTAAGAAATGTAAGCAGTAATGTGGACAATTTTTAGTGTTGCTCACGATATGATATTTTTAGTTCTGCTCGCATCTCGTCTCGCGTCGATTAACGAGACAACAATGCATTTTTATAGCGAGGCAGTCTCAAATGTCGTGAGCATTAATATAAATAGATCGTCTTATCATCAAGACTGTGACCTGTAGTGCTGTCAACCGACTGAGCTCGGTTCAACTGAGCGAACAGCAAACATGCATATACATGATATATATATGACACTAATATAGGTTATTTTCAATAATTTTTATATATCTCCTCCCTCCTCCAAGTTCTGGGGCTGAATTTTTATTTAAATGGCATCGGAACTGTCATTGTTCATTTCAGTGACCCCGAAAATTATGGATTCGACACTAATATGTCATTTTCCCCTCTCTCCTTCCCTCAAGTTGCACCTTCAAAGTAAAATGATAAAAACCATCCCAAACTTCATGTATGTTGAAAATTTTATCGTGGTCGATCTGATGATTCAAGATTTAAGTTAGAAACATAGTCATTTTCATTTTGATTGTAATAGATAATCTGTCGCACTAAAAAACATGTATTTGTTTACATACAGGATTTTGTACATAAAGTTTATATAAGTGTCTATATTAAAATATTAAATAGTAGTAATTATATGTTTTAGTGCCTAAGTATTAGTGAAATTTGCCTACTGCTCTTTCTCTTAAGAAGTAATTTGGTTAAAATTAACAAAACTTCACGAGACCAAAGAGCATATTGAGAACTGAGTTTTATTCAGGGGACTTATTTGTTGCAACAGAACACTTCATGTTGGTAGGCTTGTATGTAACTGTAATTAACGCATGTAACTGTAACTGTAACTTCTGTAATTAATGCACTTCCACGAATAAAGGACATAACAGAAATAAGTGTAGACTATTAATTTTCAACTAGCTGAACCTGCGCTCTCTACACAGCGTATCATTCGCATATGAGCATGAATCTCCTTGTCATTCCTCATATCTGTACATGTCCCTTTACAGATACAACTGAAGAACGCCTTCATAAAAATCGGCAAGGGGTATCATAAAGAGGAAATTTTTTCGACTATTTTTTTCAATATCTCGCACCGTTTGCAAGATTTGAGCCGACTTGTGGTTGGAATTTCTAATTCATATATGATCAGTCTTTTCTTTTCTTTTTTTTTGCATACGTTATCTAATAAGTAAATAAATAACATACACAATTAATTATGTGTTATATGCGGAGTTCATTGAAAAAAAAAACACTCTCCAAACAATTAATATTCATCTTAGAGTGGAGAAATGGTTATCCTTCGTTTTCGTATCATTTGACCATTATCATGAAACAAACACCTGAGACATATACAACGCCTATATACAACTATGTGATGTTGAAATATATAACTCGTAAGGTATGAAGCTTTACTTTTAAAAAGATTCAGTACTTCCAATGTACCCCTAAAAATTTAATAAAGAACTAATGGCCATGTATTTTAAATATTCATTAGAAATGGACAATTTACACAAAGTTTGGAATCGATCCATGAAAACGGCACGTTTCTAGCGCCTGTGGGCTCAATATCTCATTGTCGAAAGGACTAGAGAAACATATAAACTTTTCTGTGGGGACAAACATATACGCGTAAATATAGTATTTTAATACAGATAATAATTTGAATAGTTTTATTTTCGAGTGCTATATTTTATTATTCGCAATATTGAAATTCTTGAACTTATATTTTCCACGCGTTTGAAAAAAAGGATATCAGTAAAATTAAACTAATGCAAACATTTTTTATCTTTTTTAATGTTTCCAATTTTTCCGGAAAGAAATCGAAAAAACGGTTTTTTTACCAACAGGTACAAAATTTCCGGAAATTTTACACTAGTTCAGACACACTTGTACTTGCCCAGCATTAAACTCTGATGTTAGTTCCGACGCAGTTCGCTGCCTGTTCTGTTTTACCAGTCTGCTCAGCCTACAACGTCCGATATATTTAATGAGGTGGGGGGGGGGCAACACCTCGACTTTTGGACGTCATTTCCCCTTGGTTTCGCCACTTGTTGAAGACTCTCACCACAGTACTCCTCGAACAGCTGACAAGTCCAACAGTTTCCGAAATTCTCGTGCCAAATGTTTCTGAATAAATACTTTCTTCAAATTAATATTAAAAATTATAGAAAGATTTTCGAGACATTCGAGTCGAGTCGAGATTTTTACGAGCTGTCTCGACTCGACTCGTGTCTCGACTCGAAAATTCGAGTCGAGAAATACGTTTGTCTTGACTCGTCCCGAATTTTACAAAGTGTGTCTCGACTCGTGCGCATTCCTAGCGGGCCTATTATGCCACTACGTTTTATAGAAATTGGCGGCGCGGTGGCTCAGTGGTAGAGCGTTCACCTCCGGTGCTTGGGGTCCATTGTTGGATCCCAGCTCGCTCCGTGTGGACTTTGTGGTGGACAAACAGCGTGCTCGTGGGTTTTCTCGGGGTTCTCCTGTTTCCTCCCACTTTCTTCATTCCACCGTTTTATTCATTTCTCATAATCATCGTCTCCTTTAACCTCACCTGCATAATCATGGACGTAAAACTAAAGATTTCATTTCATTTAATTTTTATAGTACTAATTGTGTAGGAAGTTTTACGGCTCCAAGGGCCCCTTTCCACAATGATTTTTGACAACGTAATAGCTGTGTTTTAGTTTGCGATGTATACATTGTAGTTGTAATTTATCCAAATTGGAGATATCTTCACTTATTTAGTGAGTTTCTGGGTCTACATTGTGGCAGCACTGAGCACAGCTGTTTTGAGTTCAACATGGCTTCTCAGAAAGCTGCGAAAACCGTTCTTCGGAATGTAAAGCCTATTTTATCTCTGGATAAAGATGAAGCAAGGAGGAGAGTTTTAAATTTGTACAAAGCATGGTACAGACAAATACCATACGTAGGTAAGTGATTAGGTGCAATATAATTTTAAAATTCATGGATTCCCTAGAAGCTCCATTACTAATTGTAGATTGATTTCAGGAGGGCTCAATATATGTACGGTGGGGACGTATGGCATAAAAATTACAGTGCATAAAACATGAACCAACTTATGCTAGGTGACTACTAAAATGCATGAATGCTATCTAACCAAGTGTGGGCACGAGCGCAGCAGGGGGCCTGAGCGGAAGCGAGGAGGTGCGTCTGTAGGGAGAAGGCGCGTCAGGGACGGGGCTATACGTATAAATGAGGATGGTGAAAGAGCACATTTACACATAGGCCTACAATAGTTTATCACTCAAATTTCAATTCAATACGCTGTACACTGTCATTAATTACTTATATTCACAGTCCCATTCCTTCACAAACAATGGGCTAAACTTCGGCAGATGTTCTGTTCTGGTTCTTTTAGTTCCGGATCCTAACCTTTTGGACACTTCTGCAGATGGTGATCCCGGATAAGACTCACATGAGCTTCTTTTCAACATTGTATAACTGCTTATTTGTTCTTTCTTTAACGGTGACCATCCACTTTGGGTATCTTTTAGTTTCTCCAGCAATCTTGCACATATAAGATCTCCAGTGTTACTTCACAAAATATAACTGAGCGAGCGAAGGGAGTCAGAAGCCCCGAAGGGCCCGTTGTTTTCTACCTTTATCACAATTTAAACAAAAACAAGGTAGTCAGCTCTGGAGTCATGAAACGAGTTGGGGAGATTCTAAATGCCATCCTTCACTTTTTAATTATTATTCTCGTGCTGACATTTTGTCTGATTCCGTTCATTTTCCAGTAAACTTTGTATTCGGGGCCGCCGTCTGCGGAAGTTAAGCCAAAAAATGTTTCACATCGTACATTACGTACACCTTTTTCTGTTTGGTAGAACCGTCTGCTCGAGTGAACCCCCTTTTTTTTTATCGTTGCAATATATTATTACCGAAACTAAGAACAATGAACTTCAAATCTTTGAACAGTCCACTGCCATGTTTTTTTACTGAACCATACTAGTCATATGTAGGTCTGTTGTTTTATATATAAAGTTTTAATTAATTCTAATTTTAGATAAATGAATTTTTTTGTTATTTCTTTGATTTTACATGCATATGCTTACATTTTATTTTAGTTTGCTTTTAATTTCACTCGAAATTCCATTCGGTTTAGTTTTCGTCTTCGGAGTCGATGTTGAATTGTTCATTGGCGGTAGATCTGGTATGTGATTGTATTGTGTGAATTTGTCGAAGTATTTAAATATTGCATTATATTGCTTTATACCTTTTGTGTTCTGTGTACATTTTATAGTTTCTTTTAGTGTTCTATCCTGATTCTATTGTGTTTGTATGTGTGTTCCGGTTTTGTGGCTTTACAAATTGTTTTTGTGGCATACAGTGTGGTGTTCTTTGAAATTAATTTGTTCGCAATGGATATATTGTTTTGCATTGTCTGATGTTATTGTGTTCCTGGTTATTTTTGTTTTTAGGGCAAGTTGGGTGAATTACGACAAAATAAACTATTTGAAATTACTAATTAAGCAAAATTCCACTTGCATTGAAGGTTTTCTTCTAGTAACATATATTCTAAAATAATGTACGTTTGAGGGGGGAGCTGTGACCGCCACTGTTATAATGTAGATTATTGGAAGAAACCCTTCTATGCAAGTGGTATTTTGGTTAGTTAATAGTTTGAAATAGTTTACTTATGTCGTAATTCACCTAATTTGGCCTCTGGGTGGTGGACATGGAGGGGGACCTGTGTTCTAGAGCCGTGCCGTTACACACCATAAGCTATATGCAGTTGCCCGAGATGCTGTTAGAGCCTATCTATTCCACTTATGCTCTCGGAAACTATGCGTACTACGGCCTAACCCCCGCCGCCCTCTGACGGAGAAAACCCTCGCTTTGCTTAGGGAAAAGAAGCAGATCACCTCAGCTGTGTTGCCAATTTGTCATTCAGTCGTTTCATCTTGACGAGTGAATATCATATGCTACTTAGAATGGCTAATAAGACAGACCACAGCGAAGCCCGTGAAATAATTCATCGTGGCAACGCTTCCGCATCTAACAATTGAAAGATGTCGGTCGCAGCAACTTATCCCTCCTCTTTCGAGGGAGGTACGGGACATCACATAGCGACAGTAGCGCCAGCAGGGGTACAGTTGAGATAGAAAGACTGTAAGTTGGAAAAAAATGTACGCCCATCATGACCTAATACATTCTAAAGTGTTATTTTTGTTTAGATATATGCCTAAATCGTGTACAGATTGCTGATATGTTCGGAAACTGATATACCACAAACACGATTATTCATTCAAAAAATACGGACTATACCGGTTTTAGACTGCTACAAGGCTAAATTAAAGCATGCCAGCGAATAACGTTCATTCTAGTGAATTGGACAAAAATAGTAAGCCTGTAGTATGTTTGTAGACTAAAAGAGTGCCGCTTAGTGCAAGCATATTAGTGCCATCTCTTAGGCAATGGAGAGACAAATCTTTCGTTATTATTCCAGTCATGTAGAGCATGATTCTCGCCGGTCCGAGGCAGGGCGAAGGTGGTGCCCACGCGGAAATTGACGTGTAGGTAACAGGCACGAAATGACTGTGGGTCTAGCAATAAGTGTTATTCCTTCGAAAAACAAGGTGGACACTATGAACAGGACTAGTATATATATTCCGTGTACGCATTGTACTGTCTTATTTTCTTCTCAGATGTCATAGTTGAATATTGACGAGGTTGCGATCAGATGTATTATACGCATAGTCCATATCAATTCAGGTAACGGGTTTACCTTGATAGTCTCAGATGTTAAAATTCTCGACGAAGTAAGAATTCGTATTGTCAGTGTTGGTATATATAAATTAAAGTATGTAAAGATATCTTGCTAGAACTATACCTCTATGTAACTGTTAAGCCTAATGTTTTCCTTATAAGCATTTCATTTTTTTTTTTTTTTTAATACATTTGAATTTCGTGACACAGACATTTAAAGACACTTCTCTTGTAAAATTTGTAGGATAATAATCTAAATCAGATGTCGTTTGAGTTCGTTGATAAGTTGACTCCAAGTACACCACAAGATATTGTTGTGGTCTTTGTCATGGTTAGAATTTTCTGTGAAGTGTAGACGACACTCACTTTTATTTTTTTGCAAAATTTACTTTTTCCTTTCTTTTTTTTATTGTTTTTAATTCAGCTGATCCACGGCGAATTACGCGTTTACCAATACCTACATCCTTGTTAGGTTCGGAGCTGGGAAGCGGCAGACAAGAATATAAGTACCGTAAAGTGAAAAGTAATTAAGCAAGCATGAATAACAAATTGAAGCCAATTACATGCACAAATAAAAACCGGATTTTAAATGTGTCGTATATATAATGACACTTAGCACGGATTATACAACATTTAGAATATATCTAGATTACAAACAAACAACTTTTTTTTTTTTTTATGAAACTTACGGCCGTTTTACTTTATAGTTTGAGGTGGCTGTGCGGCGTAGTTAATGAATTAAACTGCGTTATATTCACAATAATCTTCGACCGGTCAACTCCTTCGTTTTTGCGGTGGTTTAGGGGTCAGATTTAAATCAATTACAGGAATTTTACAAAAGTTCCACAAATGGTGATTTTAAACTGGTTTACGTTGATCTGATGACAGCTACAGAATAACTATTTTAAAAATTTTAATCGTGAGGAGTTCAAATGCTGCACAATTACTTAGCACATAAAGGTATGGGCGATTATCCTGGTATATGAGATATGCGTTATGCAACGTATAATATTTTACTAATTATAAGACTGACAAGAAAGAGATTTTTTTTTTTTTTTTTTTTTTTTAACTTCGAGTTTCTTTTACACTTGAGGATTATGACTGAATTTTTGATTATTAGCTTCATTGTGATGCTCAGCCCGCCAGGGGAGCGCATATAAAGAAAAGAAAATTCACTTAATCCAGCACGGACGCGAACGTTTGGCAATTACTGAAAGAGCGCGAGTGAATTGCTTATTTAGTTAGCTTTTAGATACGGCCAAGCGTGGGCTAAGGGTAAGAGTTTTGAAAGTATGGAAACAAAAGGGGCAGTTACCAGAAATGCAGCTACCACGTGATTAGTTTCCTTGTCGTTTAACCATATATGGCCGTAGGATTGGAGCTAGACGCACGAACACAAATACATAAACATATCAAACCGGTGAGAGAAGGCTTTGAGATATATATTTTTTTTTTAATGTACGAGGCTTGGTTGATTTTAAGTTTAAAATTAACACTGTTTTTTCATTTTGCTTAAATGCGATAAATGAGCTTAGGGTAGGCGATAATATATCTCAATCAAATAACCAATATTATACTCTGGCAATGCACAACTCGTGTCAATTCTCGCCCAATCACTATCAACACTCCAGTTGACAGTCAACGTGTTCCATTCGTTACACCTCAGATTCATGTTCTGAGTAGTGCATCGGATATCACTCAAAAAATTATCATAATCTCGATTATGCATAGCATTTAGCCAATTAGTAATCAAACTATAAAGGACGAATCCGTGCATTTGGCGCGTGCACAGATCATTATGCAAAATCAACTCCAACGATTTAAAAGTAAAAGTAAAAAAAAAAAAAAAAAAAAAAAAAAGCGGAAAACTTTATGTTGAAATAAAACATAGATAAAATGTTTTTAATATCCATGAAATTGGCTTTATTTGACAGATAATTTTATGGCAGTAATGTTTGAATATAATTTCGGGCATGTGGCCACCGCGACTGGCGCGCACATGACGTAATCTAGAGGTCCATTTTTCACACACTCTTCGCAGTAAATCAGGCTGTATTTCGATAATAAAGCGTCGAATATTGGCTTCCAAGTGCTCAACTTTACATATCCCCAGAGAAAATAATCTAATGGCGCAAATCGCACGAACGAGGTGGCCAGTTAACGGGTCCATTTCGTGAAATTATGACTGTATCGCTCACGTTGATTGTAAAGTTCTGACCATCATTTTTTAAGACATGCACCAATGATTCCACCGGATGCGTATTATCGTTTAGAGTAAAAGTAATGCGAAAACGATCCATAGTCTCGAATTAACCACTCTGATGGACGATAATGAGCACCGTAAAATGCATGCAATCCCCGATAAGTTTGTCGAATTGAATATGGTTTTCAAAATAAATTTGCAAACGTTGCTCGGGTGTGAGTCTGTTCATGATGAATTGCCAAACCAAACTAATCTCAAAACAACCGAGAACAGTAATATCAACTGTCACAGAAAACAGTGTTGTCAGTTTAAAGTTCTCCCCCTTAATAATAATAATAATAATAATGATAATAAACCTTTCATTCCCCACTTCACTATCTCGCCTTCAAGACAACTAGATTAAGGGTTCATATTACTGATCCCGGCAGTAAAATATTTAAGTATTTCTTTAAATGAGATTCCCAGAATTTTCGCTTAATGGTCGGTGGATTTCCTTCTCTTTCGTTATATTTATTTTACAAATAACGTTAGAGTAGATGGACAGATTTGAAAGTCTTTTATGATATTCGTGTCTCCTTTCGTGACTAAGTAGCCAACTCACATTCTTTCCCGCGCGTGATCCCAGGTTCGGTTTCAGGTAGTAAAATGTTCCTCGAACCCAACTGTAAACAGTACGCTCCGCCTCATATTTTTATTCTTTTCTGTAAGATAGATTGTTTCATTACTTAAGCGTTGGCTTTGTCTTGGAAAAATTCACGTTTGAAAATTAATGATTTAATTTTCAACAGGGTTCCTACTGGTCAGCGAAGTCAGGGAAAATAGTGCAGGTCAGGGTAGCCCAGGGAAAAAGACTGAAAACCAGGGAAAGTCAGGGAAATTTTATAAAATATGTTTTTCTAACATTAATTATACACCAATTTCAGCTTAGCCAATCATTGTAATACTTATTTTTATGGGATGTAAGAGAAATGTACGTTTGAATTCGATTCCCAGTGTAGGCACATTAAAATTTAAACCCATTACGCTGGTTCGGATTCCATCTTAAACTGTACGTCCACGTATCATTTATCCTTGGTGCTGAAAAAAGATGCTAAACTTCAACAAATAACTAGACAAACACTGGACACTAGAGAGGCACGGAATTAAACTCTAAAACAGACACATGGAAAATCATGAAGAAGTACCTACCAGTGAACAGAAAATAGTTGTAAATTATGCTATGATTTTATCTTTGTGTATTCACATTTTAGCATCCCGCCCGCTCCCCAAAGAAACTTGAGTGAATCCGAATAAAAAGACAAATACGAAAAAACTCGATTAAACCCGAAAAAGCCTCAAAATCCCATATTGGCCCAGGTGCTTTTGACAAGTCTTTTAAACTTCACAAAGAGTGCGAAGAAGTAATGCCTCGTCTCCAAAACAAAATCTATTATTTTAATAATAAATAGATAGATACAGTCCATCTAACTATAAGCAGGAATAATCATGCCCACTCTCTTCTAGAATGAAACTGCGGTGACTTTTAACCATTACGTTTAAAAAAGGAGCAACAGTGGTCAGCGCTTAGTATGCAAATCTGCTCCAAAATCACCGTCTTGCAATCAGGAGTAAACGATGAGCACTTCCGACTTCATGTGTTGCAACACGTTACCTCATACTGCTGTTTAACGTTATCGGCAATTCAGGATATCAGATTTGAGTGTTCATATACCCGCCTTATTCCACTGATCTTGCCGATAATGACTTCAATGTTTTCGGATTGCTGAAAGAGGCGTTGGAAGCAAGTATTTAAAAAACGATGAAGACGTGAAAATCGTGGTGCTACATTCACAACCAAACACAATTTCCTCACGGAATAGTCACGGACTTCGAATGCACTGGATTATGCACGTTGTACGACAGGGGACTATGCCAAAATATGAAGTATATGTAATTTTTCTGTATTCCTTAATTTGCTATAAAATAAATATATAAATAAGGTTTTAATTTAAATCACCCTCTTGTATATTTGTATATTTGTTGTGTATATAAAGATGGTTCCACAGAAAACTTTGTATATATATATATATATATATACACGTAATGATTATTATATGTCTCAAATGTATGTCTTTTTTTTTTCTTTCTTGTCTAGTAATGGATTATGACATTCCGAAGTCGGTAGAACAATGCAGAGAGAAGTTGCGTGAAGAGTTTGTTAAACACCGTGATGTGAAGGACATTAGAGTAATCGACATGTTGGTCATCAAAGTAAGTTTATTTGTTTACAGCTATACAAGGACTGAGATAGAACATAGTACCATTTTAACTTTTTAAGTTACACACATTAAAGGAGTGATAAAACCAACAGAAGTTGCCTTTAGAATATAGAGGTAGTATCAAAAAGTTTCGAGAGTAGTTCCGTAACACGCCAACAAAGTATTAAAAATTGATTTTTACCGTCTGTTGTATGCACAGACAGATGCAAGGCTGCACGCATAGACACAGGGAGCGCTGACCTTCATAAGTCAGTGTGCCAAGAGACATCGTCATGTGTACATCGGGAGCTGTACAGCTGGTGCTATTCTGACCATATGCGTTACCACATCTGCGATTTCATCAAGGACAGCAAGTTAGGACAACGAGTAAACGTGAAATTGTGTGTGGAACTGAGAAAATACAGTATAGAGACGCTTGACAATCGAAAATATTAAAACCATTCGGCATCTTGTGCGTGAGGATCATCGAAGAACAATCCACAATATAGCTGGTATTTTCGGTGTGTCATACGGAACAGTGCAGGCAATCCACATATGTAATATGAACATGTGCCGTGTTGCTGCCAAGTTCGTTCTCAGGTTGCTGACCTAAGAGCAGACGAACATCGCGTCGAAGTCTGCAAGAACTCCGTCAGCGTGCCGTGGATGACTGTCCTTCATCTCGAGGATAATTACTAGTGACGAAATATGGGTATACTGTTACGACCCTGAGAGAAAACAACAGTTTTTACAGTGGAAGAGCCCATCATCTCCACGACCGAAAAAGGCGAGGCAGGTCCGCACTCAACCAAGTGCATGCTCATCGTCTTTTTCGACATTCGCTGCATTGTGCGTCACGAATTCGTCCTCAGGTGCCAGGTCAATAGCGAATTTCACTGCCAATTTTTAAGGCATTCGGCGAAAGACAGGATTTGTGGCGCGCGAAAAACTGGCTGCTCCACGATGACAATGCACCTTGTGATTGTGCTCTCCTCACATGTGAGTTTCTTACCAGAAACAAGATGATCGCACTTCCGCACCCACCCTGCTCACCAGATTTTCCCCTGGCGGACTTCGCCACCTTCTCGAAGCTGAAGATTTAACTCGAAAGTCACCGTTTGAACAACATTGCGGAGATCCATCGCGAATCGCAGAAGGTGCTTGACATTTCGAAAAGGTTTCTAGGACACATTCCAACTGTGTCAGAAGCGCTGTATTGCTGTATAAGATTACTGTTTTGAAGGTGATAGTGTGTAAACGTAGATAAAGTACTTTCTTGTAAACAGATCTAGTCTCGAAACCTTTTGATAGCGTCTCGTGTATGTAATATTGAGATCTCGGAAACATCATTACATATTTTTATATTTTCAATGTTTTATTTATTTATTTATTTATATGAATAACAAAAATCAATGATATAGTGTCCGTTGCGTTCGATAACTTTTTGCCACCTTTTAGTAAGCTTTATAATTCCTTGTCCATAGGTCGTCTTGTCTTTTTTGGTGGAAAACTGAACAAAGTGGTGATTTATACTCTCATCTGAATTAAACGCTATGTGCATGATGTGTTCCCATGCAAGGAGTTTTGAAGAGAGCGAAACAAGACAGTACAATGTTAGGCAAATTCGATGAATGTGGTAACATATCCCATCCAAGGTCCAATCATTTTTACCGGATGAACAAACTCCATGGTTTCACGTGTCATAATGTTACACAAATTCTTTACAATTAACGAGATCTGAATGTTTCTGGATAATGGATTCGTTGACTGTCCAATTCCTGAGACTACACATTCAAATTGATTGATTGTTCCTTGGTAGGAGCTTGAAAAACACGATACTTTTAAAATATCGTCACACTGAGAGCATAATCGTCGTCTTATAAATATATATTTTCGATATTATTTGAGACGAAACATCACGTCGGATTCAAGACCGTTTGATCACCACATTGCAGTAAATAGTCCATTTCTCATCTCCAGTTATTAGTCGATCAATAAAAAGTATCGTTTCCCGTACGTTTAATGAGCATATTGCAGATGTTAATGCGCTCCGTCAGATCTTTGACTTCATGAAGAATCTAAACATTAACCTTGTTTGTATGTTCCAACTTCTTCAGGTAGTTTTAAACGCTTGAGTGATTGATGTTCAGTGTTTGTGCAATCTACTCGTATAGTGTGATGTAAGTGGGCTTTACTATCAGTGCTTTTATTTTGTGGTTATGATCTCGGTGGGCTTCCCTGACCAAGGAGTGTCATTGAAATCAAAAGCACCAACACAGAATTGAAATTTCGTTGACACTGATGTTCTGGTAGAGCATTGTCTCCGTAAGTTTTACGTAACTTCTTACAAGCTGTACTCGCGTTCTTCACTTTACGAGATAAATCAGTAAAATATGACAAGAGTGTATACTTGTGATTTCAAACTTCAACTTGTAAAATCTGCATAACACTTTTTTTTTATATATTTTTTATTTATTTTTTGAAGAATGAAACCAGAATATTATATGTCAAATTGCATAATAACAACATAGATGCAAATGATGTCACGCCAACTATGAAAAATGAACTAGCGCCATCTATTGCAAAAATGCGACTTGACTTTTCTGATATGTACAGGGTATAACTTAATGTGACAAACGTCGGGAGTGTTTCCTGACATCAAGACAAGCAAACAAGGTCCTATGAACATATAGCATATATGGCATATTGGCAGAGTTGGCGAGAGCCGAAAGCGTAGGAAGAGTAAGTTCGAAACGGTACATATCGAAAACCAGTAAGCTTAGAAATGGCGGTCTAGAAAGTCTAAAGGTGGCACTGATGTTCAATAAGTTGTTGCTCAGTTCACACATACAGGTGGCACTGATGTTCAATAAGTTGTTGCTCAGTTCACACATACAGGTGGCGCTTGTGTTCAAGACGATACAGTACAGGAGTGCTGTCATTTGTAGTGCGAATGTTGAATAGGACAAGTAGAAGTGCTCGACTAAAACATTATGCGTTATTGAAACTCCCGAACAGGCCGTCGTGCTATTCATGTATGGTCGAGTAAATGGCTATGAACGTGAAACAGTATTTTCAGGAGCATTTACTAACAGACGCCAGCCATCATATAGAATGTTTGCAACAATTTATCGGCGCATGTGTGAAACAGGGACCATACTACTGCCCATGTAGATGCTGGTCAAAACTATCGCCTACGAACAGTTGTTATGGACGAACTTGTTAGAAGATATGGACAATGAGCCAGGTACGAGTACGAGGGAATTTAGCCGTGAAATGCATGTTAGTCTCATAACTGTGTGGCATGCGTTACATGAAAATGTCTTGTACCCATACCACTTGCAAAAAGTTCAAGGACTGACAGAAGCGAATTTCCAACCACGTGAAGCATTCTGCTAGTGGTTCATTTAACAGATTACTACCATCGTGTTGTTTCAGGCATCAGTACTATTTACCAACAAACCACGTTTGGAAGACGTGGTATCTTCAACATACAAAACACACACACGTGGGTAGTTGCACACCCTATTGGTACGGTTGTCACTCAATTTATGGTGTGTCCATGATGAATCGATCGGCCTATACATACAATCCCGAATACTAAATTTGACCTCCCTGCAGGATACATCGCCCGAATTTCTGGAAAATGTTCCCCTAGCGATTCGGCGCAACATGTGATACATGGATGTTGGGGCTTCCGCGCACTTCAGTGTGAATGTCCGCCTCTGGTTGATGTTGGATCGGTCGTGGCAGTCCAAGTCGTCTGCCCGTTCTCCAGATCTGAGTCCACTGGATTTTTATTTGTGGCGACACATTAAAAGTGTGGGTATGCTACTTCTGTCAACGATTTGAAACAGTGTATTCATAACACCTGAGCAATTGTTCGCCATGACCCAGGTATCTTCGAACGGATTCGCCAATCCATAATCTGGCGTTGTCATGCATGCATTGCTGTCCATGGCAGATATTTTGAACATCTCCTGTAATGTGCCCGACGAATACATTTTTGTCCCTGCAGGCCGATGGCTGCCGCTTCTGACTTATTGTTTCCACACTTTTGGCCCTAGTTATCCTGCTAATATGTTCAATATACTATATGTTCATAGAACCTTTTCTTGCTTATCTCTGTGTCAGAAATCACCTTGTAATACTATTCAATTAACAGTAACCCAATGTAAAGTTACATTTTTTTTAAAATGGTACTACGTCAAGTTGTTGCATATTTCAAATCTACATATTAAACGAAAATTTACAATATCACTGTAAATTATTGGATTAGATACTTATCTAAGCACGTTTGTATAAAGTAAAAATTTCACTCTTGTATCTATTTTCCTACTTGTAAGAAATTCGTCATATCTTAGTCATAGTATGCAACACTTAGGTACTTCCGGTGTGCACTGACATGTCTGTTACGTGAGTAATTATTGTTTTCAAATCCTCGATCATTTGTGTTCTTCCTACTCCTCGCTTTCCTTCCATCTTTCCCTCGATGGCTGTATAAAGAAGACAGTTTCTTCGCATGGTATGACCAATCCAATTGACCTTCCTACGAAGAATGCTGGCTAAAAGACTCGTCTTCTTTTCCTCCCGTTTTAAAACATTTTCGGTTGTTAATCTCTCCATCCATTTTAATTATTTTCACCATCTTCCTCCAACCCCACATTTCGAAGTTCTCTATTTCTGTTCCACCTTCCGTAATGTTCAAGTCTCCGAAGTATACAGTCCAGTACTCCGTATATAGCACTTGATCAGCTTCTTCCTTAAGCCAATATTAAGCCTCCTAGTTAGTGCTGAATTACTTACTAGAGAAAAGCGTCAAGATAAGAAAGACTTAAAAGGGTACAATATACGCATTATTGCCAAATCATTCATCAGATAGTAGGAAGAGGAAGGAAAGGAAAATTAGAGAATAGCAATGTAGCTGTGAAGAGTCTTGATGGTCGCCATATAGGAGTGCAGTGATGTGGTAGCGTAGCTTGATTTTAAGTTGAGAGAATTTTATATAAGATTTTAAAACGTCAGTAGTCGGCTGTGTAAAGCTTTTTCTCCTGTTATATTTTCGGTATAATAATATCACTTTTATTACCAATATTCATTAATTTGTCGTTGTCGTCGTTTTCTAAGGGGGCACAATAATTCAGT
Organism: Thermobia domestica; assembly: GCF_964235325.1. NCBI lineage: Eukaryota > Metazoa > Arthropoda > Insecta > Zygentoma > Lepismatidae > Thermobia > Thermobia domestica. Next base: position 56,949,069 of record NC_137456.1, on the reverse strand, counting down.
GGTAGGCCACTTACATTGTATGCGAGAAGTACCTGATTCTGTCCTAGATCATGTGAACTTGTTGAGGACAACGTCGTGTGCACGGGTTTTCTCGGAGTTTTCCCGTTGCGTTCCACACTCTCATTCCACTAGTACTCCCATAATCATTTGCATGATTCCCTTATTTCTTCTTGCCTCAGAGACATAATGTTAGATCTCTTAAGCTAAGGATGTCATTTTATTTTAATTTCGTCGTAGTCTCCTTTTGACCAAACGGCGTAATTGAGAACTAAATTAAATTTGGTATCAAGCAAGAACCAAGCAAATTGCCAGAGAGCCCTGAGCATTTTCAGTGATGGTTCGTTTCACTGCAGCCACGAGTGGAATCTTTACCGTTTTACGGACAACTTCCTCTGAAGGAGTAAAAATTCAATAGCCAGTCGGGCAGCCGGTTAGGAACGTAAAGGATCTATAGAATACTGATTCATAAATATAACAAAATAAAACTTGACACAAATGTAAAGTAAGATCGAGAAAAGTTATCTTTTCTTTAATTCTGTATAACAAATTAAGTATATTGCTAAATTATTCATTGTAGCTTTGGAAAATTCAAGATTACTAATAAAACTCCAACTGACCAAAGCAGTATACTGCTTGGTCAGTTGGAGTTTTATTAGTAAGTATATTGCTGTTTGAAGCAAAGCAATTTTAACTTCAAAGCTCATGACTATGTAATCAAAACTGTTAGTGGCGTCACTGCCGTAGCTCTTATTATTTATAGTGAAAAAAAAAAAAAAGTTGCAGTTGCCGGATTTTTTTTTTAAAGTTTGGATTCTATAGCTCACTTATGTATATTAGATGACATATAGCAATAACAAAGGTTAGTAGCCATTAATAATATAAGTCATTTGAAGAGCTGCCATAAATAAGCTCAAAAAGTATTCATTGCTTTCTCCGGGAACATTAAGATCAAATAAGAGAAAGGGGGTTAGTGGGGATAGATCGAATAGAAATGGGTAAGGGAGGTGTATGTATAAGTTACAGTTATGTATGCTAATATTGTTACATCATTTTGAAGCTTTCACTAAAGGTTTTCAACAATATAAAAACGTAATATAGTAGTTTCTATTTCTTTTGTGGTTGCTGATGGTGGTAAAGATGTTAGTGCTGTTCAATAGATTTATTATTGCTTGCGTATGTCCTGGATCTGCTTTTTTTTGGTGATAGAGCAAATAAATTAGGACACTTTATTGATAATTAAGAAATGTGCTAGTAAACAATGTAGTACTAGCACGTTTACCTGTGAGTTATGAAATGTCTTTTTCTTGTAACGATGTAAATGAATTTGCACATTAATTTCGCACAGATCAAAGATGTTTGTAAAAAGAGTCACGTACTAATCTTTTGATATCAAGAAAGAAAATACGGTAGAGGTTAATGTGGATAAAACTGTGTGTGAACTGATACGTAAATTTAAAGTAAATAGCAGTAATTTATATTGTAAAACTTGCAATCTTTATTTCCATCAATCATCACTACAGTGTATCAAGAATAGTTACTTAGTCACATTTTCAAAAAGCTAGTTCATTTGCAGATATAATTGGTAACGTAGTCTGGTAAATTAAAAATAGTGAACGTAATATGTAATACCATAGTAAACTCTAAGAGCAAGACGAGATACTAAGTCACTGTAAAACATTATAAACACCTTCAATCTTGGGACAGGTAAGAAATAAAACCGTTAGAAAAGAATTCTAGTTGACACATCAATCCATAACATTTTGCAACGCAAGGAAAATTTGCTTTTTAGTTTGTGATAACGTGCTTAGCAGTTATTATTATTCATTGCGTTATTTGCGACCGTTGCTGTTCGCAAATTTTGCGAAGAGCGGTACTGATTTTATCCATGACTTACAGTGGAAAATGCAAGGTACAAATTCTCCGCTGGTTTAGTCAAATACATAAGAAAACAAAGTTAGAGAACCTTAAATATATGTAACGTTAGTATTTAATATTTCAATGGAACTCAAACAAAGCAATGATCTTAGTGATAAAATACAAGTTTACGCAGTATAATAATGAGAACTATTTAATTCTGATAATTATAACTACCAATGAAGTGCAACAAACAATCATTCATATCCGAAGTAATGTTTAGAACAAAGTATTCAAGCACATTTTCCTGCATATCATTTAATGGTGATCTTACATCCATCTACATTTTTAAAACTATGGACTGTAGTTTTTTCACTCATGTAGTAGAAATATGAAACTCTTTCGCGTTAGAAGCAGAGAAGACGCCAATAACATCTTGAATTTCGAAAGATGTTCGATTAAAAACATTAGAGAAATTCGAGCTGGTACATAGCCGGGCATTAAATGATTCTGGATTTAAGTAAACTATGGTTCATAATTTATTTTACTAATATAATCGAAATAAGTCAAGCTCAAATAGCACTCTTGGTCATCAGAAGAAAAAACGACACCTATAACGAGTACAAGTTCGAAATAGGTTTTCCCAAAGTGAAAGTGTAGTTGACGCTAGTTTTTCTAGAGGATGTCATTTGAGATTGCTTTATTTCTAATATATGAGTGAAATAAATGATAAGCCAGAATTTTCTAAAACTGTTGGAAGGCATAGTGATTTCGTTACATATCAGGCATGATTTTCTTTACTTTTGTTCTGTCTTAAACATGTTTCGAAAGTTAAGGTGTTGTTGGCACCTCTAGTGCTTGTAGGACGCACTGAGAATGTCTTATTTTTATTATGTGACTGAAGTAAACGATAGACTATAACTTTCTGAAATCTACAAGGATGTAACAATTGACTAAGGTACAGTCCCCAGCAAAAAATCTGCAACATGAGCATGTAAGTTTATTGTGAAACGACAAAGTCCTTTGTTCCAAAATAAGTGTGCAGTGGAGAACGTCGAGGTTTATCCTGGCGTGATTCTTGCCACTTAGACGTTATGTTGATACCCAGGGCTGTTACGCGTAGTTTCACAATAAACTTGCATGCTCATGTTGCAGGCTTTTTGCTGCGGACTGTACAAGCCACGAATTTCTCTAATGCTTCTATTCAAACCTATTTCGAAATTGAAAGTGTTATTGGTGCCTCCTCTGCTTCTAACACGAAAAGGTTTCATTTGATATTATGTTATTTCTATTGTATGAGTGAAAAAATTACAACTTATAGTTGTTCAAATGTTGAATATTTTTTTTTTTCAAAAAATTACTTCAAATATGAATTCCAAAATTACAAATTACAAAATACAAAATGAAAATACAATATGAAATACAAAATTACTTCAAGTGTTTTTTGTTACACTTGTTCAGTAGTTATGATTTGCAGAATTAAATAGCACCTCATTATTATACTGCGTGAACTTGTATTTTATCATTAAGACCATCGCTTTGTTTAAATGCTTCTAAATTCAGAAGTTACAATCACACGTTAGTCAATGTGTTAGTACGACGCTAATCATACGTCGTAAGATTGTCTCTGAATATGTTGATAATGGATTGTTTTTTTTTTTTTTTTTTTAATTTAATGTGACCAGTCTTTTTTATTAAAATATTTGTTTTAATGCATTTTTAGGGCCAGATGGAACTGAAAGAAACAGTCGAAATATGGAAGCAGAAAGGTCATATTATGGCGTATTTCAAAGACACACATGAACCAAAACCAACCGATTTTCTCTCAAAGTTTCTGGCAGGTCAAGATTAAATTATCTTTTTGTTAGTAGTACATTTTGTATTAAGATAAGTTTGTAATATTGAAAATTTAATTGGATGTGTTTCAAATAATGTATATAATTGTAGATACAATACACGTGTTATTTACACTCTACCTGTTCGTGTTTTTGATATTTACAGTTACCCTATTGCTTCAAAATATTTGTATTATGGAAATTATATAACTAGCCTCTAAGCCAAATTTTATCAGGTAATGCTTCAACCTTTTATAAAATTTAATATTATATCAAACGTTCTCTTCATTTGTTCGTGCACGTGTGTAAGTGTAAATGTGCATATTATTGATGCCAAATTGTTTTTTACTTCTTCGTAATACTAAAATAAGTGTATTGTAACATGCTTTTCTTTTTGTTAAGCAAAATAAATGGTAATCTAAACTGACATTATGAATTTGAATATAGCTATGATATTTGATACATTGATGATATAGTTCTGACGTGTTTTACGGATAAGATAAATGACGTATAAACAAGAAAGAAATGGTTTCCGTCAACATAACATTTCAATGAGCCATCTTTAAAGATATAAACGCAATGAAGTGCCAGTGGAGAGAAAAATAATTATAATGTAAATAAAAGAAAAGAAACATTTGGTTTCCCATCCACGATTTGCTTTCTGACTATTTCAAAAGTGACTAATGGCTTTCATTCGTAGTTCAACTAAAACAAAATATTGTTCGTCAATTCTTGTGATATAATTTTAAATTATGATATATGTATATCGTAAAATTGTTTGAACGATAAAATCAAGTTCCATGAGGAATACTACATTACCACGGATCAAATATGGTGTATAATAACTTTCGAACACATCTTCAAGTTTAGTTGGAACGTGCCCAAATTACTTCATAATATTATTGCAAATTCGAAGACTAGTTTGCAAAATAACTGTCATTCGTGAGAAAAAGGCGTTTTGCGTCTTACAATTTCATGCGAGGGGTCTGTTTTCAGTATGCAGCGTGGGGTTGGTGCGTGATTTACACTACCAGCGGAAACCTCTGTTCTAAGTTGGTATAATAAATTCCAGATTAACAGACACTAACACATCGCTGAATTGAACAAACAGTAAATAATGAGCACGATTTACTCTGGCCACTTACATGACCTAACTGAAAACCCTGTGCTTTTTTTTTCTTCTTTATATTCTATGGGGATATGTGAGGAACAGTTTCAAGAAATCACCACACATCCTGTACTGAAAGATAACATTAACACTGCAGTGCATACTATTAATAAAAACAACTTCAAACGTCTCTAGCAGGAGTTAGTATTGACATCTACGTAATGCGAACATTGAGCGTTTGAGAGTATATTTCACAATACTTCGGTAAATAAAGTAAGTTGCATACATATGTTTAAAATTTATCTTATTTGACAATTTATAAGTAAAATACAACAACTGAATCGTTCAAGTGATTTTCAAATGTCCTGTAATTAAAACTGATGTCAGAATTATTAACAACATTGCAAACATAACAGAATTTCAACCAACTTCTCTATTCATATTATTAAGAATCAACTTTATTCCTATTGGCTATCTTACTAATATTTTACATAAATAATGCATCTACTGATTATGGTATATGCTCGACCATCTTCAAACACATAACGTATACCCACGAAAGGTTCAGGTTTAACAAGAGAGAAGTCATCTGCAATGTGACTAAACCGGCTTTTGTCTCCCACCGCCGCAAAATCAGCTCCCGATTTCGAGACCTCCACGATTTTTTCACTTTGAAATCTTTTTTTAAATTCTGATGTGAGGTACAAATAATACAGAAAGAAATCATAATGAATTCGATATTGCATAATCATATATGCCCTACATATATTACTTTAATTTAAATACTTTTCACAATGAAATCAAAAAGTGGAAAATAATTGATGTCCAACACTGCTCAAACTATTGATTCGATTTGAATTTCTCAATCTATTCCGTAAAAATCATTTGATTATATACCCATTAACATATATAATTATTAACAGGGAAATGGACGTGAAAAAAAAAAAAAAAAACGGAAATCATAAAAAGTATACTAGCGCCATTTGTCGTATATTTATAATATTTATTTATTAACTTGTAAATCAGGGACAGGATAATATTTTCATGATATATTCAAATTTAAATATGTATTTGATTTCGATCGTTGGTAAAGCAAATGAGTAATTTATTTTCAGCGCCAAGACGTAGATTTATTGTTTTAAGTAGAATTTAAATCTCATGTGCAATCGCGTACATGCAAGAGGGAGATGCAAACCATGCATGAAGTTCCACAAGTCTAGCAAAGACCAAATTTACTGAACCTCTCGTGCGTGTTTGCCTTAAACCTACCCTATGTGATTCGAATTAGCGTTTTTATTTATTTTTTTTTTTATACTTATTTCAGAGCGGTTTGAAGAGAAAGGGTAAACACTCAGTTAGTTGGAGTGGTTCAACACAGAGAGACGCTGTCGTAATTTTACGATCCCACTTCGTATGATGGCTACGGAAACAAATGTAAATCTCATACATTTTTCTTCTTTTTTTAACAGTTCATTAATTCACCTACAGAAACGTAGCGTGTACTTAATTGATTTCAGTATTAAATTGTATACTTAATACATATGTAGCAGTAATTTGTAGATAAACATAAAATTTAAGAAATAATTAAAAAAGAACTTCTGCACCCACAAATTTCCCAACTGTCAAATTTGTTATAATATTTTTCCATCTATTAATAAAGTCTGTATATTTTATACATGGCATTGAAACAAAACCCAAGTTACATTTTAAAATATAATGAAACTTGTATAAATAGGAACTTCAATAAAGTGGAAACCTGTCTATAACGGACACTTTTCAAAGTCCCGATATGTATTTATATTGCTCTTCAAATTTGTATAAAACGGAAATCTGTCCAAAACGGATGAAAATGTCGGACCCATTGCTTTCCATGCTTTATGCAAGTTTCATTATAAAAATAAATTGATAACATAGATAATATTTTATTATAAGTAGGAAATATAGGCCTACCTATAACTATACTGCAAGATTTCTTCGTTGAGCCCTGAGTCAGTAATTAGACACTAGCAATTTTTTTAAACTTGAGTGATGATTTTGCGATTTTTGACGACGCTAACTCCTTCCGAATTTCCTTTGAGCGAAAAGAGAAACCGCACTTGATATAATGTAAAAACAACTTGGGAATTAGTTCCATGGAATGAATGTTCCTTCCTACATCCCAGCACTATGGCCTATTTATTTTTTCTTCAGTGATTTTTTTGCCAATTTTCTAATTTGATTAACAAAAGTGGTGAGAAATATTATTTGAGGTTCGCAGTTTGAACTTGAAGAAAGCATTTTTTTTTTTTTAAATATACAGGAACATAGTACAAAGATTGCAACATATGCAAATGAAGAAAGTCAAAGGTAATCATCACATGACAATGATCTTATAATTCCGAAATGTCATTCCAGTGGATCCTGATTAAATTTTGATGTTAATATGTTGGAAAAACTATTATTCCACAAATATTCGGCTATTTCCAATGTACTTTAAATGGTCACACGAAGAGATTCACGTGTTCTTTCAGATGCGAAAGTGTTCTTTGTGTTGTTGATTAAATACGTGTTCTGCAGAGTTTTATGGTGTGAGCAATTTTAAAAGAGTCCAGAGGAAGGGATCTTAGTGTTCAAAGCATCGCCCAAGTCATTCATGTCAGGAAGGAAACTACGCTCTGGTAAAATCTGAAAACGATCGCAGCGCCACCTAGCCTTGGGGACAACAGAGGGTTGGCAGTTTATATGGACTAGAGCGGGAGAATCCACACTTTCTCTTCAAAGCGCTATGATTATTTACATACTTTTGAATTATAACTCTAACACACATTTGTCTGTTTCTTCGCTTGCTTGCTTTCACAGTAACATTTCAGAGGTAAGTAAATTTAAATTATAGTTCAAGAATATTTATTCGTTCTCTAAATGCTTGCGAAAAAAAAGAAGTTAACATACATCACGCGTTATGAAATTCGGAAATGGTAAAGTGCATTGATATTTTTAATTTTTTTTTTTTTTTCATCACCATAATTTGCATATGAGCGTCGGATGTTGTTTTGAGTACAATTCTTCCAACGGCAAATTCTGTAGCCCTTGAAACAATATGAGTCAGTCCTTTCCTTTCCTGCGATAAGTAGGTCTTATTCCTCCAACCTTCATTGTATAGAGCAACGTGCAAAATCAGCAGAAAGATGAGAGGCTCAATCCTTGCGCCCATCTCTTCTCTTTCACGTGTCTTCTCTCTTCTCGGGCCGCCAGCAAGGAAGAAGGTAAAAGTACGCTTTTTCAGTTGTGATAAAAGTGTGATCACCTTGTGCAAAAGGACAGGCGTTTAAAGTTATATTCTCTGAAGCAGACTAACATAAGAGCCAAGCCGGAACACATGAAGAGAAAGCAACACCAAGCGATGTGACTTAGGCTGTTTCCAAATCTCTCATGGATGTCTGTCACGGTTGCAGACTCCATATTGCAATAACTGATTTCTTTGTTCGGTCACTCCTCTTCCTATACAAGAATAAATGTCCATAATTATTTTTATTAGTTATTATTTTTCATACCCAGTGACTTTGTGTCTGTAGAGCCGCGTCTGTACTCACTGCATATAACAGTTCTTTCTTTTGTAAATTTAAGATAAGTTGGATTACAAAAATATTACGTGGGTATATGCTCTATTACATTTCTGCACATGCTTAATATACCCACAGGTCTTTCGACTTCTTTGGGCTACGTAGAAAACTGCTTGATTCTTTCAAAATCAATTGAAACAAGGCAACCTGTGAAGTTCTGTACATAAACAACCAGTTTCTATAAACTGTGCTCTGAACAGGAGGAAAGGCATTACCGTATTGCCGACGAATGTAGTTTAAAATGAAGGAAAATAGTTTAATTAGAAACATATATTTTCCGACGAAGCCACATTCAAAATGATAAGATAAACAGACATAATGTCTGTATCTGGGGAAACGAACAGCCACATTTAAAGATAGAGCACCATGGTGACACGTCAGTAGTCGATGGAGTTCTCTGTGAGACGTCCCACGAGAAAGTGCAGGCCCAGTTTTCTCAACTGAAGCCACTGAATACTAGAATATTCAGTTACTATTCACACTCAAACACAATAACTACTTAACGTTATTTCTATGCAAAATTTCTACATCGTTTTTATTAAACGCTACCGTTGTTAATTGAAATATACAAGCTGCTTCAATGAGATGACCCATTTTTTTTCTTTCTTTTTTTTTTTTTTTTTGAATAATTATAACTGTCCATAGTTGCCACGTAAGAAGTGTGTACATTAAAATTAAACATGAAATCAGGAGTTTCGATTTCGATACATCGATCATTTGTTGTCGCACAAATCGACGTTGTTCTTTGTTATATTGTACTCTATACAGTTAAATAGAGTACACAATTCAACAGCCTGAATTTATTAAGGATTATTGACTTACCAATTCTGTTACCTCCATACAAAGAGCTTACCAACGTATGATGTTTATGATGGCCCTGATCGAAATTCAATTCTAAGGTTAGTCGGAAAGCTGAAAGCTGCTGGTTTGTTAGTCAGTAAGAAAAGGTCTAGGATCGTCTCCTCTCTAAAGATTTATGACCTTCAAGATCACCAGATCAGACGTCAGCTGATTATTTTCTTCGGGGCTACCTCATGGATACTGCAGAAACAAGCTACGTATCATCCAGGACTTACAGAGGAATATCAAAGCCGAAATAATATAGGTGTAGATATGTTAAGACATATGTATCTGGTAACATGGGAGAAAGGTGTGCGAAATAATTCTATTCGTTCCATTATGTTCGTTCTTCAGTTTTCTTTTTTCCTATTCTTTTTTTTTTTTTTTTTTTTTTTTTTAAATTCCATTTCTTGTTGTATTAGGTCTGTTCAAAATGATATATTTAACTTAGAACAGTATTTTTCCCAAATAATTTTAGCATTAGTTATTAAAACGTTGAGGGGGAATTTTTGGTGAATTCTACATTAGAGGGAGTTAATAACATTTGGCTAGAAGCAGAAACAAAGGTAGGAGGCGCTCATATTGTGATGTAAAAAAATTGTGCTTCGTTTGGACGTCATTCTCTACAACTAATTAATGGACATAATATTAACTTAAGAAAGCAGGGAATAAAATAAAATGAGGACTCCGAGAACCTGTAAGTTTTGATTTTTTGAAAAATAGGCCTCCTTTCTCAAACTCATAAAAACAAAGAAAAATTTCGTTTCGTATGCATGTTTTGTAGGGCAGCCATGTTTCTGTGTAACGTGTAATAATTGAAGATATGAGAGGCTAGTTTCACCAAAACTCCTTCTTCTTTAAGTTTCCAGTAAATGCCAAGATGTGATATTAAAATTTTGATTTAAATGTCATTTATTCTGTTATTTTTCTCCCTCATTATTTATTTCGTTATAATTCGTTGATATGTGATGAATTGAAAGTAGTGAAATTGATGATTGTTTAAGTGTGCTGAGGCCTAGAGAATAAAAAAGGTGTTTATATTCTGTAAATAGACACTACAATTGTTTTTGGTATAAAGGAGACGAAGATAAAATTATTATTTCGTGATCTCGTTCTTAAAAGTTTCTGATTTTTGCTATTAATAATATATTCTTTGTTTCACAAAACATATTCTACGTCTTAATAATAGCAACAATTCGGTATGTTAATTGTACTATTAGATTTGTTGAATTACGAGATGGCGCAATGGCATAGATCAAAAATAGTTAATTCTGGTAGTGTAATTATTAAATTTTAAATATCAAAATAGGTAGTTACAAATGTAAAGTTGGGAAGTTCTAACATCGTGAACGTAAGTTTTCTCGAAGTTCTCCCGCTTCTTTCCACTTCATTCCTCCACTTTCATTAGACACTTGCGATCATCGTCTTCCTTAGCCTTAGTATGCGCAGGATATTAAGCTAAAGGATTCATTTTATTTTTCATTTCACACTCGTTTCTACGTTTCGTGTATCCGTTACATAATTATTACAGCGATAACGCTGGATGTGTGAACAAGAAGTTCCCGTTCCGCTGTTGAAAGCGTCATTTTATTCTCATCGTTCGTTTAACACGTTGACCACCATGTGCATCACCAGTGATTCATAATTGGTGTACTTTGCGGAGCCATGTGCACCATATGTGATTTACAGGTTTTGTGTCCTTTCTGAAGCCGTATGAATCACCGGCGATGCACAAGCACATACGTTTTAAATGGTAAAATAAATTATCTGGAATCAGAAAGATGTTCGGTATCTTTGGTTTCCGGATTCTGACAGTTTTTTTCTCAGAAATTGTTTGATCGTTTTGATACATATTTTATTCCAATAAAATTGGCCTCACAATTCACCTTACCCGATTTCGCTCTGGCAGACGACTTGTTAATTTATGGTTTATTTCCCAAAGTACTGCACGTTTCATATTTATCTTTAACTAGCTAAAATGTCCTTTTTTTCCGAACGGGAAGAATAGTTTTCAAAGACTTATCAAAGAAGATAAATTAGGTCAATAACTTACCATGTGACAATACTAATGTTTGGCAATTTTATTTCCACAAAAGGAAACAAATTTACAGTGATATACATTTAACTCCCAGAGAACATTTACCAAATTTTATTTTGTGACACTTCCTAAATTTACGAGGTTAGCCAACGTACCCTTCCCCAAAATTAGAGAAGTACAGCAATGCACTTATAGAAGAGAATAGACTCCTGCACTTACCCCTATAACCATGTAAGATAATAGAAGGCCTCATCAAAGAGGATCAAATAGGTCAAAATCCTCCAAATTTGCATTTTTGACAAATTTATACCCATGGAACAGAACGAGATGGTCCATCTAACCTTGACGATATGTATTTTGGTTCTAGAGAATGTTTATCGAGTTTTGATTTTTGACAATTTCCAATTTTGAGGACTTGTCCTATGTTCCCTTTTCAAAATTTTAGAGGGGCCCGTTAATGTATCTATGTATTATAAAAGTAAATTGACACCTATACTAACAATTTAACCATATAACGTGATAAACCTTCATCAAAGGGGATAAATTAGGTCAAAACCTCCGAAATTTAGATTTTTGGCTATTATTTTACATATGAAAGGAAACGAGATGGACCACTCAAACTTTCAGAAGTACACTCATGTCCAAAATGATTGTCGCATATCTATAATTTTCTTCTTGTAAGAATATAATTTGATAATGATTTTGCAGGGTACTTTTATTACTGATACTATGTGTATAATCAGGAAATGTATATTTGTGGTAAATTTCATAGGAAAAGAATTATAAATACGAGAATTAGAATGAGTAAAACAAAATGTTGCTAACTGGACAAAAAAGTTCCATTTTCGTTTTATTGTTCTTATTTACTGCTCTTTTGACATGAAATTTGCCACATATATGTCTTTGCCGATTATACACATACTAACATTATAAGAAATACCTGGCGAATTCGTTATCATATTAAATTCCTACAACAACATATTTATAGGCATGCGACAATAATTTTGGACATGAGTGTACATACCTCGGTCCTATACTACCATACCAAAATTTTAAATTTGGTAATTTTCATAATTTAAGTTTGAGCATATACATCACCCTCTAGAGGGGTGTGGGGGAAATGGTGAGTCAGCTTTCAGAGCGCTTATCTGGTACGTGTGTTCCCTGTTTTGATCTGCCAAGTAAGCTTGTGGTAGACAACATCGTGTCTGTGGCATGGGCGGAGTTAGGAATTGGTTGCTGGGGGGGATACCTTTTGTCTGCGGGGGGGGCACGGTTAATACAAATCAGAATGGAAGGATCTGATAAGTAGCATTCTTGCTTTTTGTCAAAAAGTTGGAGAGGGGAGGGAATGCCTCCGATAGCTCCGTCCATGGTCTGCGGACTTTCTCTTAGTACTCCCGTTTCCTCCCACAGTCTCGTTGTATGAATTATTCCATTTACTTGCCTTAATAATCCTAAAGAGCATAAATGTGTGACGTTAAACTAAAAAAAAAATCATTTCATTTTCCATGAGGGGTGTTAATATATTCTACTCTGTTCTGGATCCCTGTTATCAATCATATAACCAAATAAGGCATCATTAAAGAGGATCCATGAGGTTAAATATTCAATTTTAGGTAATTTTTTATCCGTGAAAAGGGACGACGTGATGGATCTCCAAAAATCTGCAGTTGCTATATACTCCTTCTTTGGTGGGAGGTACCCATTGACTTGCAAGGTGGTCTTATGTACTTCTGAGATATTCCTATTCATCCTTGGGCCAGGAAAATGGCCCTTGAGCCAGGGACCTAGGGACACAAAAGTGTCCTCAAGTGCTGCTGTACTACTATTGTGTATCTCTATACGAGGAATGGTGAGAAAGTAAAGTTATAAAAGTCTGCAGTGAAACGAATATATATATTATTTCATACAACCAATACAGAAAACAGATATTACATACATTAGGTTATTTTTCGACATAGTCTCCATAGCGGTGTGGCAATTGTCGCATCGTGGGTTGAGTTTGAAGATTCCCTCCAGGTAAAAATCCTGTCCTTGCGTGTTCAGCCACGTTGTCACGAAGTGTTTCACCTTCTAGTCTGAAGCGTAGCGACAGCCTCTTAGGCACTCCTTCAAGTTCAGAAACAGATGAAACGCGCGTGGAACGAGACCCGGACTGTAGAGAGGGTGGTCTATTGTGTCCCAGCGAGCTGTGTTCAAATCTGTTGATGCCGTGCTGGGTTGGCCACTGCACTTCTCGTCGGAGACATTTACTCTACCAGCTGCAAACTTTCGACACCATTCTTCGACATGCTGACGAGACATTACAGTCTCCGCGTAAACCTCTACCAGCTGCCGGTGAATTTCAGCCACGGTTACATGCTTCGCCCAGGGAAATCGAATAACTGAGCGGACTTCTTCACGAGACCAGTTTTCCAAACGAGTCTACATCTGCGTTTATCAACAACTAGTACCGTAGATGGCGGGTGGCTGAAACTCTCCACAGTTGCCAACTCCATGTATTACAATTACTACACACTTCTCATTCCTCTATAACAGACGAAACTTCAGAAATATCGGCCTTGTAACTTTAGTTTGTGATCCTCCCTCGTAATACTCAGGATTTTAAGGAGACCGTGGTACCGTTGCTAAGTCATTGTTCTTTGCAAATGAAGTTTCACTGACCATTGACGAATAATAAAGTTTAATATCTGGATGGCCTGCGTTCACCGTGTTTGCTGGTGTGCTACTAACAATATATGATATGTATTTAAAGATCACTGTGGCGTTTTTTCCTATTCCCATGTTTCATTCATCTAGTTCTGTAACACTGGCGTGGTGTTATTTTCACACAGTTCAACGCCGTCTGTGTTATCTGAAACATCGGACTCTTGGTGTTGAACTAACATGCTAATATGGTAGTCATTCTGGAATTGCTGGCCTGTGTTAAAATTGAGTTTTTAATACTACATATTTTTATTGAGTACTTTAAACTGTAGATCCATGTCTTATATAGTTTATATTCTGAACAAGAGCGTTAAATCCCAAATGACCCAATTAAATCCATTTTGAACTATTATAAACTGTTTATCACGGTCGTGTATCTTATTTTCTTTTTCAGCATCTAGACTAGAGGGTCTATGCCTGCTCCAAGAAAAATGCAAATATATTCATCTTCCTAAAACTATATTCCGCTAGTGGCCAAATACTCCATTATTATTTTATTATTAACCGTTATGACTTTTTATTACTACGAAGTTGCATTTACATGATTTCCTCGTATATTTCCTACTCTTCCGAATACTTTCCTCGCGTTCCCTTTTTTGGTATTTCATCGCTCTGTCTATTTGGCTTCCTTGTTTGTTACTTAATCTTCTATACGCGATTTTTCTTTCGTCGGTACTATCCTCTTTACAGACTCTCCTTTCTGTCAACTTCTCTTTTGCAACCCATTATTGCTTACCGTTTTCTGTTCGTAATTCCATACTGTCTGCAGACTGATACATATCGCTTCCCACTTCATTTTTTCAACTTTTCAGTATTCTGTTTCTGCTCTCTAGCTTCCATGTGGATACATTTTTCAGTTATTCATTTCGATCAGCATACGCGTTTTTCAAGTCTATATTGAGCCCTTTCCGGTGGTCTAGCAGCTAACTTGTATGTGATCCCGGCCAGTAGCGTCTCCTGACGTGGATGTTAGGGCGTTGGCAAGAAAGGAAAAATATATTAACCCTCACAACCATAGGCAGTGGCGTAGCAGCTGCCCCCGCAACCCCCGCAGTGCGGGGGCCCCCGAGGTATAGGGGGCCCCGAAGTCTTGCGATGAATAAAGATTTAAAGAAGTAGAACTCCAACCTTACTTCTATCGGCTTTACAACTAGGGCCCCTTCTTTATACTTTGCGGGGGGGCCCGCAAAAGTGTGCTACGCCACTGAATAGGCGATATCGGTACTAGAGGGGGAACGCCCTCTTTCCAGGAGCAAAGATGGGCCCACCCACATTGTTTGCTGATCAAAAATATTGTAATAAATTTACCTTAATTTACGCATAACTATTTTAGTGGCATTCGCATTCAGCATAGAAGTATTTAATAGTGACTATACTTTGCCCACCATCGATTTCCTGAATATAGTTTGTACCTGGAAGTTCTCGAAATTTTCGAAAGTAAGGAACCATGATTGTCACTGCATAATGTCCTATTTACGCCAACCTTTAAATAGCAATTTTCTTCTAACAATTTAGTCTGGAAATTATAAAGAGCAATCAAGGAGGATGTTATTACATAAGGAATACATTTAATTATAATAATTATAGTATAGGTAAATATACCCTCAAAATATGAAACTGAAAATCAAAAACAAGCAATTATTTACTTACAATTACGTGAATTTCAGCTCAAGTTGTCTTTCTTTGCGTAGAAACTTCTGGATTACTGCTTTAGAAACAGTAATAGGGGCCCGAAACCGCAAATCTTGAGGATGACCCACTAACGACAAAGTAAATGAAAATTAGGGAAACAAAAAGGCAGAATGGAAAACCGTTCTGTAGCTTAAGAGTCTTCCTACCCACAAAAAATCTGTTCGCAAAAACATGCATGCTCTCATTCCTTCCTGTTAATTAACAAAGTGGAAGATTGTCATAATCTTTCGATATGTTGTAGACATAGGATGGTACTATGGGGCATGTTGGTCTCTGTCTAAAAAACGTAATATATTTTTATAACACATGTGATTAAAGTTACGGTAACTTTGTGAATCAATAAAAGTTTAAAAAACACGATATTTGATATTTTAACGGCACAGCCCCCTAAATTACTCTTTTTTTTTATTTAGGAGTTGTTTAAAACGTATAGTAATACATATATTAAACGTAAAAAAGCAGAATTTACGAACTATTATGCATTGATTAAATTCGATATTTCAATACTTTTTCTTTTCTTTTTAAGTGGACGTAGTGTTCGCCGTAACTGGTAGATGGCACCACATGGATTTTCCTTCCTCCCCTTTTTTTCGGCAAAGGGAAACAAACAAGAGGTCCACTATAGTAGCTGGGGTTTAGGAAGGGTGGGTGAGGACCTTTGTTGAAAGAAAAATGACAAGGAATGTATGGGAGGAGAAATTCCAGCCTCGTTTTCGGAAGCATACAAAATTCTGAAATATATACTATAGTTTGCACTGGAGACAAAGCGTCTGCCCTGACGCTTATGAGACAAGAGATAGGGCTTTACTTTTTTTTCTTATTCCATATGTAAAAGGCAAAGGATACTACAATCATCCGTAAGGAATGTCGTATTTGATAAAACCAAGCATTCACTTTTTTTTTTTTTTTTTTTTTTTTTTACAAATTTCGTTTGTAATAGAAAAGTAATTAGCATATGTTATAGCGGCAACATTCAGTGTGTCAAAATATCAATTATTTTCATGCATTTATGTGGGAGAGAGTAAGGCAACCGATTTTGCTCTACACCTTATAATGGCTTTAGTACAGCCTTAATGCCGGCTTTCTAGACCTGCTTCCACTTCATCTTATTTTACGTAGCTTCGTAATTGTTCTCAATATGTGGGTCAACACCGAAATTTTTAAGTAACCTTGTTGGAATCGAATCCAGAACCATGCAAACGTTACGCAGAAACGCGCGCTAACCACTTAATAAACGGAAGTAATGTACTTTTGAAGCATTGAACAATATTACTGTAAACTGGGGCTACTTGGAAAATCTGGGGTTACCTGAAAAACTGGCATTTTTTGTGTTATATGGTATAATAATGAAAGAACTATGACAGATACGCCGTTTTCTTCTAATGAAAAGTAGGCACCTAAAAGAAACAATATGGATGATCATAAGTGCTGTATCTTATTTATAGACTGGTCTAAAAACTCTGATAGCAATTGATACTTTTGTGTGTGTGTGTGTGTGTTTTTAATTTTCTGTAAATTGTTCCTGTGTTTCCGTAATGAAAAGTGATTTTTACCTGGTTGTGCTAAATATCATTGCTTTCAGAAGTTTCCTAACGAGACGAATTAGTTTTACATTTCCACTTCTTTCTGGAACAATTTGGGGCTTTTTTTTTATCTCCTTCCGTTTTTCTTCTAAAACTGCTGATATTGATCAGGGGATAGACAACGATGACATTATTGAAATTTTGCATGAACATACCTACATCCGCAGAGAAGAAGTTGTTTTTCCATATGACTTTGCAGCAAAGGATTTTAATATGTGAATTTTTGTCTTTATCGTACTGTGTTATTATTATTATTATTATTATTATTATTATTATTATTATTATTATTATTATTATTATTATTATTATTATTATTATCACAATACCATATTATATTTTTTGAAAGAGTTAACGTAAATGTACACTTGTAAAATGGTACCAGGTAATTTTGTAAACCAATGTAAGGCAATTACTGATCTGATACATACATAAGTTTCATAAAATTTTGTAGGGCATGTTTTAGTGTCTTAAAGAAGTCTCAAGAGCTTATGTGTGTATTGGCATTTGCCAAAATTTCCCTTGTATTGCTTGAAAAACTACCGTTTATAAAAGCATATTGCAAAAACAATTTCTTTTTTATTGGTTCTGTTGGCCTTCAGGAAGACAAGTTTATCACTGTAGGTAGTTTAGGTTGGTTCAACAATTTATTGTGTTTAACTAAAAGGTTGTGCAAAAAAAAAAAAGTCTCTTTTTTATTTAAAACAGCCTAGTAACACACTACTATGTAAGAAACATAGGCATGTTGCATATCAATCTTCTCAGAAAGTGTGATCTTGTAAGTGGTTCTTTCCAAATAGTCCCATTTTTAACACAGCTCTTACTACTATGAAAAGATATATAATTTACAAGTAGACCCAAAAGCGGAGCTACTTGGTAGCAGAGCATTTTGGCTTTTGGGGGGCTTCAGTCTAAGTAAAATTTTATGTCTGTAAGAAACGTCACAAGAAGAAAAATTAATTGCAAGAAATAACAAGAGGTAGTATGAAAAAGAAAAAAATCCAAGTACGGTATTTACTTGCTTTTCTTTTACGTCAAGAATTAAAATGCAAAAATAGTAATTTAAAAAATGCACTGGTGTTACGAAAAGTGTGTTGCATTTTGAACAAATGTATATAATAAAAAATTTAAAACGTATTATGAAATCTAAAATAGTGTATTATTGTAGTAATAAAATACAAGACTATAGTATTAACGTAACTGTAGGTAAGGAGATAATACTTCAGAAAGGCTGAACTGAGGATCGAACTCGGAATCTTCCTATTACAAGATAAAAGTGTGTGATATTGCATTTTGTACTTACCTATTTGCCACATTGATACACTACACGCGGGCCGCGGTGGCTCAGTGGTAGAGCGTTCACCTTTGGTGCTTGGGGTCCCGGGTTCGATCCCAGCCTCCGCCAAGTGAACTTTGTGGTCGACAAACACCGTGTGCGTGGGTTTTCTCGTGGTTCTCCCGTTTCCTCCCACTTTCTTTATTCCACCATTTCATTCATTACTCATCATCACCGTCTCCTTTAGCCTAACCGGCATAACCGTGGGACGTAAAACTCAAAGATTTCACATTGATACACTACACATCATGGGATACAATACCGGGAAAGTTTTATTCATAGGAATAAAAAATAAGTACTGCATAATTTGCGCAAGAGCGACATCACATAACGTCCAACCCAAACAACATGCATGTTCAAGAGATTGGCCAGCTGGACAGAGCTCATGTGGAATGGAGGCGTCGATAATAGTCGACGGTTTCTGTAAGAGTAAAGAGATGTATGGTGTGCGATTCAACAAACTTATAGCTGATGGAGATGATAGTGTGTACAAAAAAAAAAAAAAAAAAAAAAAATGGATGCTAAACCTTACAAAAATTGAACGGTAGAAAAGATTGAATACAGAAACCACCTTCTAAGGAATTTTTGTAGTAAATTGAGAGAAATTGCAACTACAAGCGATGGGAGGAATACAATTCATTTGCGAAAAAGCATAGGAGCAAATGTACTTAGATTTAGAAGAGGTGTTGTAAAAGCGGTTGAATTTCGAAAAAATGAAGATCGTACACTTACAGAAAAAATTTAACTTTTAAGAAAAGATATTTTGAATTCAACATTTCATATTTTTGGTTACCATACGAACTGCGAAAAATATTTTTGTAGCAATGATGGAAAAGAAGAAAATCTCATTCCATATCTTGAAAGCTCTGGACTTCTTGACAAAATAAATCACGTTGTTAGACGATTGAGTTTGCACTCTCGAAGTTTAATTTACGACATTAGTAGCAATTTAGTCGAACATTATAACTCCGTTATAGCGAAATTCATTGGAGGTAAACGTGTTAATTTCGCGAATCCTATGCAGGAATCCTATGTGCTGGAACTGTTGTGCGTTTTAACACTGGAGCACCTATGTACAAACTGCACAAGCACATGTACAAATGAAGTCCAGGCAAGTACACAAAATATCTGGAACAAAAAAGAAAACGAAAGGTACAAGGTGCAAAGGATAGACGATCTACGAAACGAACATGTCGACGTTCCATTCCGTTTAAAGGAAGCACTTATGGAGACAAGGATTATGGACCCAGTGCCCAGAAACCAGACCTTTCAGAAAATGAATTCGAGAGGGAAAAGATAAAATTTCTGCAGAGGCTAATAAAGTCTCCAGAGGAACTGAGAGAACTAGAACAGAGAACAGTAGGTCAATCCGAAAGTGTAGAGTGGATTGTGGAAAGGAAGAGACGTTTAACAGCCTCTCACTTCGGCCGTATTTGCAAAATGTTACCCCAAACCAGCTGCCAATCAGCTGTGAAGTCCATTTTATATTCCAATTTTGATAACAAGGCATTGAGATACGGTCGAGAAAATGAGTGGAGGGCCAAAAGAGAATTACAAACGATCATTGGCAGAAATATCCACGACTATGGGCTTTTTATTGACAAACAGATGTCATTCCTGGCAGCAAATCCAGACGGCTTAATAGATCATGACGGCTTAGTTGAAATTAAATGCCCTCATTCAGCTTCTACTATGACACCAGATGAAGCCATAAAATCGAAAAGAGTCACTAAGTGGGAAGTTGACAGGCAAGGTAATATCGGTGGTGTCAAGAAGTCTCATCCTCATTATTTTCAGGTGCAAGGGCAGTTGCATATTACGAGAAGAACCTACTGTATATATGACATATGGACACCTTTTGGAATCAAATTTGAAAAAAAAATTTAAGAGACGATGAATTTTGGGTGAACGAAATGTTTCCCAAATTAGAAAAATTCTATTTCAACTGTCTTTTACCTGAACTCATTGACCCGCGACACTCAAGATCAATGCCTATTCGAGACCCGAAATATATATTGGAAGCACAAGAAAAACTACGTCTAAAACGTACACCTACAGGAAATCGGATGTCAAATGAAACTATAGGCGAATGAATTTTCATGGCACCTGTTACACCTAGGTTAAGTTCATACATAATCCTTTCAAAATCATGAAGAATTATGGAGAACGTGTCTTTTTTTTAGAGGGTCTTAAGTGGAGATTATACGTCACAGATATTTGAGGACTTGCAAGAAAGAGCAAAGGAAGAGTACAAGTTTCATTAGAATTTCAAGGGTAGTGGTTGGGACTGTCATGATGAAGAGGATGGAATGTATGGCTCACCACATAGAAGATCTGAAAATAAATGGAGTACGACAATTTAGCTGTCCCAAGAAATGAACAGATTGTGTGAAAATACCATACGGAGCAAAGTGGTGTTACGGTAATAACCTCCATTAACAGAAACGAGATTCTGAACATAATTGTGATGAGACCATCTTCAAATGGCCCAACTAACTGTATATATTCAAATAGATTACACTGTATATTTAAATTAACATTTCTACTTTGAAACTTGTATAATTACGTTTAAATTTCATTTATTGGTCTGTAATGCATGGCATATTTTCTTTAATTTTTGCTTATTATTATTATTATTATTATTATTATTATTATTATTATTATTATTATTATTATTATTATTATTATTATTATTTCGATTTTGTTAACCCCAAACAAATGAATTTAGGTAAACTTAAGTAAATCTCGTGATAATAAATAATGAGTTGCAAAGCATGTTAGGTTACATGATAAAATATTCTAATGTTTCAAGCGGAGGGTACGAAACCACATTGATTTCACTAACTGTGAACTCATTAAATAAATAGCCGACTAATATCTGTAATACATCATAAAGCATGCTACATTTCTACCAGGTGAACAGAGAATTAACACTTAGTTTCGATATTCGAGTCCCGATATGAATATAAATAAGTAGTTTTATGCATTCCATTTTAAACTGGGGATCACGTACTCAATAATTCTACCAGTTCTATTGAATAAAAAATTACATTTCAAGCAAATTAAGCATGTTATGTAAAGTAGTCTTGCATGCATCATTTTAGGGGTCAAGTAATTTGTAAGGTTGAACTAATTGAAGTTTTGTATTTATTTGTTACATGTGTCTATTGCATTTTGAAGGGTACCTTGGAAAGCAGCCAGGATATTCATGCTGACGGTTGCAAGCCCGTAAAAATGTTGAGCAACAGTTACTCCAGGGAACTAGATAGTTTTTCTGAATTTAAAGTATATTTTGATGGATTAGTACATTAATTTACAACATATACAGAATTACAACTAAGCATTTCTACTCTACTGAGGAAAATTGTATGGAAGCCTTTTCCCAAACTCTCTCCAATTTTATTTTTTTTAAATTTCTTGTTGTAAGAAACTTCATTGATAGCACACGCAATTTAGATTTTGCAAATAGATTTTACTATTTTCAGTACATTACGACTGAATTTACGGAAGTGCAACCCTGTGCACGTGCACCGGCGCCAGTTTTTTAAATGTTGTTTATTGGACAAAATAAAATGAAAGTTTTCTTTGTCCGGTTGTGACTTGCGATAGAGATAAAATTAGAAATAGAAAAGAAACGAATGACCCAAGAAGCACTTTTCCACTGGCTGCTTTTCTTTCTGCTGAACGTATCTCCAAACCGGTAGATAGAAGATCGAAGAAATGACCGCACACCATTTCCACTCCCTCTTGCTGAGAGTGTGAACGAATGGCAATAAATAGTTCTGGTTTTCTTGTTTTTATTTTCTTACAAAGGAGATCGTTGAAAAAAAAAAGTAAAAATTCTGAACCATCCTGTGACGAAGAATTAGACTAGTTGAACATGAGGAAGTTTATAAACACACGAACAACCTCACCCATGACCAGTTTCACCCCCTATTGAAACACATGCCCTGTTGTAAAGTCTGGGAGAGGGAGGGGTTAGAAACGGATGACAAGAAAGATTCTTTTCTTTTTCTTGCAAAACATATTGGTGAAAAGAGGCGACATTCAGAGCCGTCTATTGACGGAAAAATCGGAGAATTAAAAAACTATCTCTGGTAGACTGACTCTTAAGAAAATAAAAACAAGAAAACCAGAACTATTTATTGCCATTCGTTCACACTCTCAGCAAGAGGGAGTGGAAATGGTGTGCGGTCATTTCTTCGATCTTCTATCTACCGGTTTGGAGATACGTTCAGCAGAAAGAAAAGCAGCCAGTGGAAAAGTGCTTCTTGGGTCATTCGTTTCTTTTCTATTTCTAATTTTATCTCTATCGCAAGTCACAACCGGACAAAGAAAACTTTCATTTTATTTTGTCCAATAAACAACATTTAAAAAACTGGCGCCGGTGCACGTGCACAGGGTTGCACTTCCGTAAATTCAGTCGTAATGTACTGAAAATAGTAAAATCTATTTGCAAAATCTAAATTGCGTGTGCTATCAGTGAAGTTTCTTACAACAAGAAATTTAAAAAAAATAAAATTGGAGAGAGTTTGGGAAAAGGCTTCCATACAATTTTCCTCAGTAGAGTAGAAATGCTTAGTTGTAATTCTGTATATGTTGTAAATTAATGTACTAATCCATCAAAATATACTTTAAATTCAGAAAAACTATCTAGTTCCCTGGAGTAACTGTTGCTCAACATTTTTACGGGCTTGCAACCGTCAGCATGAATATCCTGGCTGCTTTCCCAGGTACCCTTCAAAATGCAATAGACACATGTAACAAATAAATACAAAACTTCAATTAGTTCAACCTTACAAATTACTTGACCCCTAAAATGATGCATGCAAGACTACTTTACATAACATGCTTAATTTGTTTGAAATGTAATTTTTTATTCAATAGAACTGGTAGAATTATTGAGTACGTGATCCCCAGTTTAAAATGGAATGCATAAAACTACTTATTTATATTCATATCGGAACTCGAATATCGAAACTAAGTGTTAATTCTCTGTTCACCTGGTAGAAATGTAGCATGCTTTATGATGTATTACAGATATTAGTCGGCTATTTATTTAATGAGTTCACAGTTAGTGAAATCAATGTGGTTTCGTACCCTCCGCTTGAAACATTAGAATATTTTATCATGTAACCTAACATGCTTTGCAACTCATTATTTATTATCACGAGATTTACTTAAGTTTACCTAAATTCATTTGTTTGGGGTTAACAAAATCGAAATAATAATAATAATAATAATAATAATAATAATAATAATAATAATAATAATAATAATAATAATAATAATAATAATAATAATAATAAGCAAAAATGAAAGAAAATATGCCATGCATTACAGACCAATAAATGAAATTTAAACGTAATTATACAAGTTTCAAAGTAGAAATGTTAATTTAAATATACAGTGTAATCTATTTGAATATATACAGTTAGTTGGGCCATTTGAAGATGGTCTCATCACAATTATGTTCAGAATCTCGTTTCTGTTAATGGAGGTTATTACCGTAACACCACTTTGCTCCGTATGGTATTTTCACACAATCTGTTCATTTCTTGGGACAGCTAAATTGTCGTACTCCATTTATTTTCAGATCTTCTATGTGGTGAGCCATACATTCCATCCTCTTCATCATGACAGTCCCAACCACTACCCTTGAAATTCTAATGAAACTTGTACTCTTCCTTTGCTCTTTCTTGCAAGTCCTCAAATATCTGTGACGTATAATCTCCACTTAAGACCCTCTAAAAAAAAGACACGTTCTCCATAATTCTTCATGATTTTGAAAGGATTATGTATGAACTTAACCTAGGTGTAACAGGTGCCATGAAAATTCATTCGACTATAGTTTCATTTGTCATCCGATTTCCTGTAGGTGTACGTTTTAGACGTAGTTTTTCTTGTGCTTCCAATATATATTTCGGGTCTCGAATAGGCATTTATCTTGAGTGTCGCGGGTCAATGAGTTCAGGTAAAAGACAGTTGAAATAGAATTTTTCTAATTTGGGAAACATTTCGTTCACCCAAAATTCATCGTCTCTTAATTTTTTTTTCAAATTTGATTCCAAAAGGTGTCCATATGTCATATATACAGTAGGTTCTTCTCGTAATATGCAACTGCCCTTGCACCTGAAAATAATGAGGATGAGACTTCTTGACACCACCGATATTACCTTGCCTGTCAACTTCCCACTTAGTGACTCTTTTCGATTTTATGGCTTCATCTGGTGTCATAGTAGAAGCTGAATGAGGGCATTTAATTTCAACTAAGCCGTCATGATCTATTAAGCCGTCTGGATTTGCTGCCAGGAATGACATCTGTTTGTCAATAAAAAGCCCATAGTCGTGGATATTTTTGCCAATGATCGTTTGTATTTCTCTTTTGGCCCTCCACTCATTTTCTCGACCGTATCTCAATGCCTTGTTATCAAAATTGGAATATAAAATGGACTTCACAGCTGATTGGCAGCTGGTTTGGGGTAACATTTTGCAAATACGGCCGAAGTGAGAGGCTGTTAAACGTCTCTTCCTTTCCACAATCCACTCTACACTTTCGGATTGACCTACTGTTCTCTGTTCTAGTTCTCTCAGTTCCTCTGGAGACTTTATTAGCCTCTGCAGAAATTTTATCTTTTCCCTCTCGAATTCATTTTCTGAAAGGTCTGGTTTCTGGGCACTGGGTCCATAATCCTTGTCTCCATAAGTGCTTCCTTTAAACGGAATGGAACGTCGACATGTTCGTTTCGTAGATCGTCTATCCTTTGCACCTTGTACCTTTCGTTTTCTTTTTTGTTCCAGATATTTTGTGTACTTGCCTGGACTTCATTTGTACATGTGCTTGTGCAGTTTGTACATAGGTGCTCCAGTGTTAAAACGCACAACAGTTCCAGCACATAGGATTCCTGCATAGGATTCGCGAAATTAACACGTTTACCTCCAATGAATTTCGCTATAACGGAGTTATAATGTTCGACTAAATTGCTACTAATGTCGTAAATTAAACTTCGAGAGTGCAAACTCAATCGTCTAACAACGTGATTTATTTTGTCAAGAAGTCCAGAGCTTTCAAGATATGGAATGAGATTTTCTTCTTTTCCATCATTGCTACAAAAATATTTTTCGCAGTTCGTATGGTAACCAAAAATATGAAATGTTGAATTCAAAATATCTTTTCTTAAAAGTTAAATTTTTTCTGTAAGTGTACGATCTTCATTTTTTCGAAATTCAACCGCTTTTACAACACCTCTTCTAAATCTAAGTACATTTGCTCCTATGCTTTTTCGCAAATGAATTGTATTCCTCCCATCGCTTGTAGTTGCAATTTCTCTCAATTTACTACAAAAATTCCTTAGAAGGTGGTTTCTGTATTCAATCTTTTCTACCGTTCAATTTTTGTAAGGTTTAGCATCCATTTTTTTTTTTTGTACACACTATCATCTCCATCAGCTATAAGTTTGTTGAATCGCACACCATACATCTCTTTACTCTTACAGAAACCGTCGACTATTATCGACGCCTCCATTCCACATGAGCTCTGTCCAGCTGGCCAATCTCTTGAACATGCATGTTGTTTGGGTTGGACGTTATGTGATGTCGCTCTTGCGCAAATTATGCAGTACTTATTTTTTATTCCTATGAATAAAACTTTCCCGGTATTGTATCCCATGATGTGTAGTGTATCAATGTGAAATCTTTGAGTTTTACGTCCCACGGTTATGCCGGTTAGGCTAAAGGAGACGGTGATGATGAGTAATGAATGAAATGATGGAATAAAGAAAGTAGGAGGAAACGGGAGAACCACGAGAAAACCCACGCACACGGTGTTTGTCGACCACAAAGTTCACTTGGCGGAGGCTGGGATCGAACCCGGGACCCCAAGCACCAAAGGTGAACGCTCTACCACTGAGCCACCGCGGCCCGCGTGTAGTGTATCAATGTGGCAAATAGGTAAGTACAAAATGCAATATCACACACTTTTATCTTGTAATAGGAAGATTCCGAGTTCGATCCTCAGTTCAGCCTTTCTGAAGTATTATCTCCTTACCTACAGTTACGTTAATACTATAGTCTTGTATTTTATTACTACAATAATACACTATTTTAGATTTCATAATACGTTTTAAATTTTTTATTATATACATTTGTTCAAAATGCAACACACTTTTCGTAACACCAGTGCATTTTTTAAATTACTATTTTTGCATTTTAATTCTTGACGTAAAAGAAAAGCAAGTAAATACCGTACTTGGATTTTTTTCTTTTTCATACTACCTCTTGTTATTTCTTGCAATTAAATTTTCTTCTTGTGACGTTTCTTACAGACATAAAATTTTACTTAGACTGAAGCCCCAAAAGCCAAAATGCTCTGCTACCAAGTAGCTCCGCTTTTGGGTCTACTTGTAAATTATATATCTTTTCATAGTAGTAAGAGCTGTGTTAAAAATGGGACTATTTGGAAAGAACCACTTACAAGATCACACTTTCTGAGAAGATTGATATGCAACATGCCTATGTTTCTTTCATAGTAGTGTGTTACTAGGCTGTTTTAAATAAAAAAGAGACTTTTTTTTTTTGCACAACCTTTTAGTTAAACACAATAAATTGTTGAACCAACCTAAACTACCTACAGTGATAAACTTGTCTTCCTGAAGGCCAACAGAACCAATAAAAAAGAAATTGTTTTTGCAATATGCTTTTATAAACGGTAGTTTTTCAAGCAATACAAGGGAAATTTTGGCAAATGCCAATACACACATAAGCTCTTGAGACTTCTTTAAGACACTAAAACATGCCCTACAAAATTTTATGAAACTTATGTATGTATCAGATCAGTAATTGCCTTACATTGGTTTACAAAATTACCTGGTACCATTTTACAAGTGTACATTTACGTTAACTCTTTCAAAAAATATAATATGGTATTGTGATAATAATAATAATAATAATAATAATAATAATAATAATAATAATAATAATAATAATAATAATAATAATAATAATAATAATAATAACACAGTACGATAAAGACAAAAATTCACATATTAAAATCCTTTGCTGCAAAGTCATATGGAAAAACAACTTCTTCTCTGCGGATGTAGGTATGTTCATGCAAAATTTCAATAATGTCATCGTTGTCTATCCCCTGATCAATATCAGCAGTTTTAGAAGAAAAACGGAAGGAGATAAAAAAAAAAAGCCCCAAATTGTTCCAGAAAGAAGTGGAAATGTAAAACTAATTCGTCTCGTTAGGAAACTTCTGAAAGCAATGATATTTAGCACAACCAGGTAAAAATCACTTTTCATTACGGAAACACAGGAACAATTTACAGAAAATTAAAAACACACACACACACACACAAAAGTATCAATTGCTATCAGAGTTTTTAGACCAGTCTATAAATAAGATACAGCACTTATGATCATCCATATTGTTTCTTTTAGGTGCCTACTTTTCATTAGAAGAAAACGGCGTATCTGTCATAGTTCTTTCATTATTATACCATATAACACAAAAAATGCCAGTTTTTCAGGTAACCCCAGATTTTCCAAGTAGCCCCAGTTTACAGTAATATTGTTCAATGCTTCAAAAGTACATTACTTCCGTTTATTAAGTGGTTAGCGCGCGTTTCTGCGTAACGTTTGCATGGTTCTGGATTCGATTCCAACAAGGTTACTTAAAAATTTCGGTGTTGACCCACATATTGAGAACAATTACGAAGCTACGTAAAATAAGATGAAGTGGAAGCAGGTCTAGAAAGCCGGCATTAAGGCTGTACTAAAGCCATTATAAGGTGTAGAGCAAAATCGGTTGCCTTACTCTCTCCCACATAAATGCATGAAAATAATTGATATTTTGACACACTGAATGTTGCCGCTATAACATATGCTAATTACTTTTCTATTACAAACGAAATTTGTAAAAAAAAAAAAAAAAAAAAAAAAGTGAATGCTTGGTTTTATCAAATACGACATTCCTTACGGATGATTGTAGTATCCTTTGCCTTTTACATATGGAATAAGAAAAAAAAAGTAAAGCCCTATCTCTTGTCTCATAAGCGTCAGGGCAGACGCTTTGTCTCCAGTGCAAACTATAGTATATATGTCAGAATTTTGTATGCTTCCGAAAACGAGGCTGGAATTTCTCCTCCCATACATTCCTTGTCATTTTTCTTTCAACAAAGGTCCTCACCCACCCTTCCTAAACCCCAGCTACTATAGTGGACCTCTTGTTTGTTTCCCTTTGCCGAAAAAAAGGGGAGGAAGGAAAATCCATGTGGTGCCATCTACCAGTTACGGCGAACACTACGTCCACTTAAAAAGAAAAGAAAAAGTATTGAAATATCGAATTTAATCAATGCATAATAGTTCGTAAATTCTGCTTTTTTACGTTTAATATATGTATTACTATACGTTTTAAACAACTCCTAAATAAAAAAAAGAGTAATTTAGAGGGCTGTGCCGTTAAAATATCAAATATCGTGTTTTTTAAACTTTTATTGATTCACAAAGTTACCGTAACTTTAATCACATGTGTAATAAAAATATATTACGTTTTTTAGACAGAGACCAACATGCCCCATAGTACCATCCTATGTCTACAACATATCGAAAGATTATGACAATCTTCCACTTTGTTAATTAACAGGAAGGAATGAGAGCATGCATGTTTTTGCGAACAGATTTTTTGTGGGTAGGAAGACTCTTAACGTCCAGGCTTTTTTTTTTTTTTTTGCATCAACTGACACTTCCAACACAACTTGGATCGAGAAAAAAATGATGTTTCTTTCCACCGTACTCCTTACACGTATTTTAGGAAGAAGTCGATTGCACCATTAATGGGGCGGTTACACTTAGTCGATTTGCGTTCGATTCAGTTGAATTGACGTCACTTTCAACTTAATCGACCGTGTAAACGGGAATTCAACTTAATCGCCTGTTGATCGAAAGTGACTAATCGACTGGCAACTGAATTGAAAGACGTTCTATTTTCTGTGGTTGAAATAATTGAACACATCCATCGATCTGATTCGGCCTAGTTGCTTCGATTTAGTGGCAAATGCAGCGAGTCGATTTAGTCGTGTGACTAAATCGACCAAGTGTAAACGCCCCATAACTTTTGAATTGAATGATATGTTTAGCAATAATAACGTGCCTAGATCATACCCTCTCTTCCCCCCAAAAATGTTTTCCGTATTGCTATAAAATATCTGTACATCCACAGATAAATCTACAGACTTGGCAAGGCTTGAGAGAAGCAGAAAACTCTAGACGTTGATTTCCTAACGAACGCCTTGGATCACACAAGCACGAGGTGAGAAACACGAAGCGCATGCACAACAGGAGTCTTCTAAAGCAGTGAAAATTCAGCCAAAGCGTTGCCAACGACTTACTCGCATAGGATGCTTCCTCAAAACATGACGGAGACCGCACAGCACTAAAAACTAACTAACTCTATGGCCTATGGAACCCGGAGGTTCAATGCCGCGTTCACAAAAGCTCTCCACTGACTTCTATCCTTAGCCAATTGGATCCAGTTTCTACTTTGCATTCCAATCTCTGCGAGATCCATCTTAATATTGTCCTCCCATCTGCGCCTAGGTCTTCCTAATGGTCGTTTTCTGATTGGTCTTCCAGTCAAGACTTTGAAAGCGTTTGTACTTTCTTCCATTCTAGCTACATGACCCGCCCACCTAAGCCTTCTAGATTTGACAACCCTAACAATGTTGGGTAAACCATATAACTTATGTAGTTCCTCATTATGAAGTTTCCGCCATTCCCCATACCCGTTCCTCTTGGGTCCGAATATTCGTCTCAGGATCTTGTTCTCAAATACTTTCAGTCTATGTTCTTCCCTCAGAGTAAGTGACCATGTTTCGCAGCCATACAGAACAACAGGCATAATTATCGTTTTGTATATTTTAAGCTTCAAATTCCTCGACAGAATTCGCGACGACAAGAGATTTTGAACCGAATAGTAACACGAATTCCCTGCTTTTAGTCGACATTTAATTTCTTCGTGAATATGATTTTCCTCTGTTAATATTGATCCTAGATATTTGAAACTATGCACTTTATCAAAAGTATTATTTAATATTTTAACGAGCACAGCACTTCTCTGTTCTTTTGCATTTCAACAGTTGATTCTGTCTCGTTGAAAATAAAAAATCCCAAGTTCTGACGATCCATTAAATTAAATTAAAATACTCTTTTCTTAATTTTTCGTTGGGCGTTAACACACGACTTGCACACCCAGAGAAGACGCTACTGATCCCGGCTTCGATTCCTGGTGGGAAAGCATTTAATGCCTTTATGGAATTCGGATTCTATCTTACATTATAGGTCCATATTTCAAATAGCCAAACGAACAAAGGCTGGTTTGATTGTTTCTAAACACGCACAGTAGGTTCATTGTATGCTTCTTAGTTATATCGGTACAGATGACTTCTTGTTCTGAACTATTGCTGTTGTTCGCTTCTATCCATGTCAATCCATTTACTGAGTGCACTTGTACATTCTTTGGTTTCGTCATGTGGTTCCATCAACTTAATTCACTGACTCAAACCGTCAACTGCATTAAGTGAATCCATCTTTTTATTCTCCTGAGTCAGTGGTATACGCAGAAGTTCTTCAAAAGGGGTTCAAGCTTCCAAGTTCATATAAGCTAATTTCAAATGTTCGAATATGTATCTTAATATGGTTAGTGTTTACTTTTACATAATATCTAGCTAACGGGGGTTAAAACCCCGAAACTCCCCATTGCGTACGCCACTGTCCTCGTAAAATTACGGTACCTTTTGATTTCGTAAAATTCAATCCGATTTGTTTAAGAGATTTGATCCTTTCATTTCATTGAAAAATTCGTTTTGTATCGAATCGTTCCGGAATTACCCATTACAAATATATATCTATCTTCTAATAAGAGAAGCAGTGAGAATGTTTTCATCGTTGATAGAATCCCAGAGAAGTTGCATTTCTGGTTACAGATTCACTTTACAGGACTTAATTGCTATGTGTGTAGACATATACCATAAAAAACAGTGCAAAAAATACCAACTAATATGTGCTAATGACCACTAAAAAGCAAGGGTTGTATCAAAGGGCGCCCATCAGGGGGGAGCCAAGGTGGGGCGATCGTTCCCCTAAGAGAAAATCGTACTTGGGAATATCGAAAGTCCAATAGAATTTTTACATTAGTTATAGTAAAATTTGAAACTATATTTGAAACCTCGCTTATATTTGTCCTCCTTGGAAACGGGATCGCGCCAAGGTTGGACGACGACAAGCCTGGACACTTTTTGTGTCCAAGCTTGTCGTTGGCCAACCTTGTCGTCAGCGACCCAAAATGAGATATGTCAAAGCATCTCGGGGTCGATCCCGACAAGCCTGGACACCTTCAGGAATGTGTCCAGGCTTGTCGTTGGCCAACCTTGTCGTCAGCAACCCAAAATTAGATGTATCCAGGCTTGTCGGGATCGACCGCGAAAAACCTGGACACTTGAGTAATGTGTCCAGGCTTGTCGTCAACGACCCAATTTGAAATGTCTGTTCCAACAAACTCTACCAGTTAAGGCGTTATGCCTAGTGAACAGTTGTCCTTGTACATTGATAACACTAACTGCCAGGGTGCGAATTGGCGGGGGGGATGCCAGGGATTTCCCCCCTGACAAAAATCTTTCCCACCCTGGAGAAGAAAAATTTTATCCCTGGCAGGGATAACTTTTCCCCCCTCTGGAGTATTTTTAAATGAACATAAAGATAAGATAGAAAAAGGGAACAATTCTTACTTTACTTAGCTAACCTAAATATTACTTGAGTGAAAATTTATGAAAGATCTCACATCTCAACTGTTTTGTACTTGTTAGTATATATATATATATATATATATATATATATATATATATATATATATATATATATATATATATATGTGTGTGTGTGTGGGTGTGTGGGTGGGTGGGTGGGTGTGGGAGAACTGGGTGCGCATATGGGTGGAATTCATCCCCCCCCTGGGAAAATTTTTCAATTCGCACACTGCTAACTGCCCTTTGTCGTCAGAGATCCAAAATCGATTCCGACAAGCCTGGACACCTCAGGAATGTGTCCAGGCTTGTCGTTGACCAACCTTGTCGTCAGCGACCCAAAATTAGATGTGTCCAGTTTTGTCGGGGTCGACCACGACAAGCTTGGACACCCCAGGAATGTGTCCAGGCTTGTCGTCGTCCAACCTTGTCGTCAACGACCCAAAACGAGATGTGTCCAGGCTTGTCGGGATCGACCACGACAAGCTTGGACACCTCAGGAATTCGTTCGAGTCTGGCGCAAGAGCATAAATTGAGAAGTGTCCAAGCTTGTCGTCGTCCAACCTTGTCGTTGTCCAACCTTGTCGGGAGCGACCAAAATTAAGTGTCCAGACTTGTCGTCGTCCAACCTTGTCTGCGTCCCTTGGAAACCACAACATGGGCGCCCTTGGTTGTATCTACCCGAGTAAGGGTAGGGCATACCTGCTTGGCCCGCATGACAGCGAGTGGGTACGTTTGAGGGGAGCAGGCCTGTCACCGATGGTAGGCATGCACGTGAACGAAAATGGTAGAAATGCACTGCGTTTGTCGTGTTATTAGATTCCTTACCTGTTGGAAAGCTTTAAGATACTTCTATCTTTCGGATCATAACACTGTGGATTCACATGGCACATTACTTTACAATTACTTCCTTATGGATAATTACGTGGTTAAAATCATACACTTTGGATTACATATTTCAACATTGTTACGGATGTTAGAGGTATGATTTCCATATATTTTGATTACTAATACGTTCCTGTTTTGAGTAACTTTAGATTTTTGGGTAACTATTACAAATCTATGGTCCCCTAAACTGTATTAGCATTGTTATTACAAAGGTTAAGGCATTTCGACTGCATAAATAAGTTTTCAGCCTATAACTGTAAAGTAATACATTTTACCATAAAGTTTACATTTTTGTTCTGAAGTATTCTCAATATATACGTTTAAAGTTCACATAAAATTCTCTTATTTTCATTTATGTATTTATTATATTTTCTTGCACTAAGAATTATATTGAGATCATAAATGGCGTCTTTAGTAATCATACAAAACTGAACTTTATGAAATTAAGTAACTAGAAGAAGATGAAAAAGAACAGTGGCAGCGTGGAAGAGCGAAGCGAGTTATGAATTTTGTCTTGAAGTTGTCGGTGCACCTGATAAATTTTAAGTGGAAAAAGCTAATTTATCAAAAGAATCTCAGAGGCCAGAGTATATTTTGTGAATATGAAATAGTGAGTGTTTTATGTTAATTTTGTTATGTGCTTGAATAATGTCAAGAGAAGAAAATTCGTGTTGTCATTCACAGAGTAGAATAGCTGTCACTACATGAACATTTTTGAGTTTTCCCCCTTTTTAGGTGATTGTGATTAGTACAAATGTACATTATCTTTAATTTATGATGGTAATAGTAAGAAGTAAAGAGTATTGTTTTCAAATAATTTGGAATAGCTAGGTAATTATAAACCGGTTAATTTTCACTGTGTGGGTGGTTTTCTTAATCCTGATTGAACTAGAATTCTATGAAATGTTGATATAATTTTTTACCTTTTCCAGCGGTTTAAAATGCAAATTACAGTTTATAGCTCTGCGGTTAGGACATATTAATTTTGTTACCCTAGGATGTTACAATATACCTTGAAGAGTAAAATTCCTTCTTTTCATACATGCACCTGAAGTATCAAAGAACTAAAGAAGTCCTCCCTTTTTTGGGGGAGGGGAAGGATGTTGAGCTTTAGATTGCCCGCTGTATTTGATATCTTAGCAGACACAAACGCTAACACTTGTTTTGCCATTACTGTTGTATCGTCGGACCAAACTAAAATCGAATAAAAAGGGAATATTATTTAGTTTCTCCTCCAAAATACTAGGTTGTCACCCTTGGAAGTGATTATTGTTTAAAATATAGTGAACGTATGGCATAAAAACTAGTGCATAGAATACGAACCAACTTGTGCTACGTAGCCACTAACAAGCACAAATGCTGTCTAACCAAGTCACGACAGGAGCGTAGCAGAGGTGTCCGAGCGGTAGCAAGGGAGTGCGTCCGTAGGGAGCAGACGCGTAAGCGGTGTGGTTTAAACATGAACGACACAGGTCCTCCTTCCCATTTAGCTGTAATAAAGACAAAAAACAACGTGCCCTGCTGGGCTCTAACCCGCCTTCACTCCCTGACGCTCGCTCGACAATACTATGTGAATTAAATATTAAACTTTGGTACGGAAAGAAACCAGCCTTGCTACTAATCTATATGGGGGGACCTGTGTTCTAGAACTTTCCCCATGAACGAGGATAATGGAAAACACTTTGTGTCTTAGAATGCATGGCTTACGTGTTGCATAGCTTTGAGGGTGATACTATGATAAATGCCATCCAAAATAGGGGTTAAGTTTAGAGTTACCCCTCCGCTTTTTATAAAAATCAGGAAAATTTACAGGAGAAATGAGGTAATAAATGATAATTTAAAGTCTTTACTTGATGTTTAGGGATGTAAGTTCGGCAGGAGAGTTATGTTTAATACGAGAAAATATATGTGGAAGTTAGTACTATTTGCCGGATGCGGAAGCATTGCGGAATGTTTCTTGCAGCATGGTAGTCGTAAAATATGGCGAATATGGCGAACAGGTGTAACAGATGCGCAAAAATAATGAAGAAAACCTTTTAAATTTTTGTGAAACACACGGAGTACTGAAATTAAGTGAAGTGTAACAATGTTTTATACTTTAAGCACTGTTTTTTGTATGTTGCAAAGTCCAAGGGCAACTTCAGACTGGAGGGGCAACTCTAAACT
Source organism: Thermobia domestica (assembly GCF_964235325.1). Taxonomy (NCBI): domain Eukaryota; kingdom Metazoa; phylum Arthropoda; class Insecta; order Zygentoma; family Lepismatidae; genus Thermobia; species Thermobia domestica. The sequence goes on along the minus strand of NC_137456.1, from coordinate 56,913,622 downwards.
TAAGCCCAAAATAGTACCAGAATGTACTAAATTAGGTTAGGTTAGTTCTGGACCCCCTTAACGGAACATGGACCGATGTTTCTCTTCTTTTCTGTAGTTTCAATTCGTTTCTTCACTTACGACGAACTGTTCACCTGTTTAGCAGACCATGCCTTTCACACAATTTCAAAAAACTCCTTATTTTTGTACAACTCAGCATTCAAACATAATATGTGACGATCTTGTCATTTACGAATCATTTTCACACTGTCTTTCCCATAAATATTAACAAGTGTACCTCACCGCCAAGTGATCCCTTCCCCCTCTACATATGGTACCGCTTACATTAAGAAAAAAATAAATAACAAGTATTTCCTTAACTTCAACTATTCCCCCTGATTTGACTTTAACTAACTCTTCACAAACCAAAATAAATTATCCAGTTCATCTGTTAAATTTTCTAAAATTGATCCGGCGATACAGCAGTTAACCCCTAGTTTTGACAAGTTTCGATAAGCCCGGCCGCGGCAAATTAAAGTAAAGTGAACGGAACTAACCTAACCTATTCGTAACTCATTATTGCAATGTTAAAAGCTGACGGGGGCTGGCAGAATAAATGTCCATAACTATGTTAACAAACAGTCATATTGGGGCCGCGGTGGCTCAGTGGTAGAGCGGTCACCTCTGGTGCTAGGGGTTTCGGGTTCAAACCCTGCTCCCGCCAGGTGAACTTTGTGGTGGACAAACACCGTGTGCGTGGGTTTTCTCGGGGCTCTCCCGTTTCCTCCCACTTTCTTCATTCCACCATTTCATTCATTACTCATTATCACCGTCTCCTTTAGCCTAACCGGCATAACCGTGGGACGTAAAACTCAAAATTTCATTTCATTTCATTTCAAACAGTCATATTAATAAATATGTAAAGAAAGATATCTTCTTTTAGTTACATACTTTTGCTATCATGGAGGCTCTTTTCGTACACACCTCAGAGCGAATCCACCTATTTCGTCCTGTTCTGACTCGGACTACAAGCAGTACTGATTTGTAATGAAAACCAAGAACGTCTTCGTGTATGGTTTACTCACAGTTGCACCAGGTATGCTTTGTCTGTATAGATACACCATCATATGTCTCAAAACACTTTTAAGCTAGTCTTATTTCGATGCATGTGGACTTTTTTTTTTTTTTTTTTTTTTTTTTTTTTTTTTTTTTTTTAACGTATGAGAGCAATTTTAAGTGAGCAGATGTTCTAATACGGTTGCCAGTTGCAGGTCTTGCACAACGTTACCTGTGACACTTGGTATTGCTATACAGGATAAAAGGCGTCATATCAGTAAGTGCCGTCGCTTCTTTTGCGGGACGAAGGTAATGTAAGAAATCGTTGAATAGGCTGCATCGTCTCCTGTCTATGACGGAACAGTGGAGCAGGTTTTACCGCACAGATGGCGTATATTACAGTGAACATCTATATTACTATCGTCTTGCGCAGTACGCGCTGTCTTCGGATGAGACCTAGAATACTCCTATTCTTATTGAATTGTCACATCAAGCGGGATCAATACGAGCAAGACCAGGTTTTGTCCATAGTGACAATTTGGACTTTCCTCTAGCAGCGGTGCAGCAAGTTCTGTGCAATTGCATAGCGTTTTCATTTTTGCACATTGGTATTTTGATGGTGCTTGTATTACGTTGCAGTTTTGCAGGATCCAAGAATTTTGTGCAGGATGTGGAGCACTGTTTAGTGGGGTACACCTGTTTCTGCAGCTAACTCAGGTGCAATCCATTCTCCATTGTCGATTCACTTCCGGCAGAAAAGAAAGGAGTTGAATTGTGTACTTCAGTTTCTGTCTGTAGGAGGGGCTAGAGGTCAGTCGTCTTCTGGTTGTATTAAATCCATGTGGTACTTAGTATCCTAACGTGAAACCATGTGGTGGTGTTTGTAAACACAAGCGTAAAGGATTGTTTTATACAATACCACGTGGACTGTTACAATATAAATGAGCTAAACTATTTCATCTGAAATAGCATGTATAGAGATGTAAGGAAAACAAACTTATTTCCTCGATTTCTTATATAATAAATTATACTCTTGTAAAAAATTTTAGGACTCCATGTATTTATTAATTATGGTGTCTATGTTGACGCATATCTTATTTATATTAGATGTAAATTATGTACTTGTCTGCTCTTACTTGTTTTTAATGAACAATGCCGTTTTTTTCTTGTTCTAGGTAGGTTAACATTTATTGATTATAATCTGCTTCGTAAGTTTAAAAGAAATGAATTCTACGACTGAAGAATACTGTGTATAGTGAGGAACACACATTCCTAAGCTTAAAATGGTAAGATATATATTTTTGTTTGTGCTTTCTTTCTTCTCTATCTCTTTCCTTTCATCTATATGAAGTGAAAGTATCTCAACTGTATCTTCGTAATGGGGAGTAAGAGACCTTCGGTAAACGATTTTAGGAATGAAATTATATGGGTGCATGAAAGACTGATTCAAATTAACAAAAAAACTGGCTATTTACCAATGAATCCTCCCTTGGGAAGCCCAAATATTTTTCATACGTTTCGGAACGCCACGTTGGTTCCTTCTTCAGTGGCAAGGTAACAAGGGTAAAAACGGATAGGAGATAAAAGGTGTAAAACAAGGAATACATACGACTAAATAAATGTAACGTAAATAATGGATCCTCCACGAGAAGAGCAAAGCGTAAAAAGAGTGAACTGAATCGAAGGAAGCGCGATGTCTATGTTATGCTACTACCGCCAGATTCAAAATGTGCATCAAAGGTAGATAACCAAATTCTATCAATGTTGCCAGTATCCAGATTTAAAGCCGGTTTATATTTATGAATAAAGAATGATTCTTTAATCTCCCGTTGTTTCTTTGTTTTTGCCGAACCTATTACATTAAACTGTTTTATGTTATGTGTATGTTGTTTTAAGGATAGAAGTCAGTGGAGAGCTTTTGTGAACGCGGCACTGAACCTCCGGGTTCCATAGGCCATAGAGTTAGTTAGTTAGTTTTTTAGTATGTTGTTTTAAATGAAGCGCCAATCCCGACATGCTCTTCTTGTGCCTTTTTTGATTGTCTAATATATTCTTTAATTCGAGGATTGTCTAATATATTCGTTAATATTGCGTTTCGTTTGGCCTATACATGAGGAGTCACATTCGCATTGAACGCGGTAAATGGCTGACTTATTTAGTGGATCAACAAAATAACTTTTAAATCCGGTGAGATATTTTTGTAGAATTTTCGGGGGCATACTAGATGCAGATATGTTATGCTTTGCAAGAATACGTTGATTTTTTGTCGATAATTGTGGAAAGTAATGAATTCCTATCCAAGTTTTTGCTTCTTTGGGAATAACTGTTTTAGGGGCTTTCACCGATCTACGTGTTTGATTAAGGAGTGGTCTGGAAGGTCACATCTGTTTATTCGGTTAAGGTGAAGTGGTGAGGAACAAGATTTATTAGCCTCTGCATGGATGGTATTGGGTAAAGAAGCTGAAGTAGAGGATTTTACGATAACGAGTTCTCTTTTTGTTTTGTTTCGGTCGGATTTCCTGCACAACTGAGTTCGTCGCTTATTATTAAAATGATGAGTGGAAACACGATTCCGTTGATCAGTCTAAGATTTTTACTGGATAGTTCCATCCACGTAAGTTGTGTCCTTGTTTGCCAGATAAGTTACATTTGTACACACAATTTGTATTTTTAGTGCAAGGATTCATAGTTCGAAAGAAATCTCTTGTTAAAATGGTTCTTCATATGGGGAAAAAAAAAAAAAAAAATGCAGCTATTGCTTTAGAGAAAGAAGTGACAATTTATCGCCGTGAGAATTTTGTAGACGCTAACAAAATTTGAGAACCTTTCTTTGGCTATACTTCTTTTTTTCTTCATTTAGTAATTAGCTTCACATTCGTTTGACTAGATATCCCCGATTGAAAGTACTGACAAGATTGTGAGGTATATATTAAAGTGACGATTTGCTGGAAAGTGTACGCGCTTACCGAATGGCAAGGCATAAGACACGTACGTTTGATACAAGTGTGGAAGGTCTTGAAGTGGAGTTATTGCGTACTATTATTAGGTTTGATGTGTACGTAAGTCACGAGTGTCAAGTCTTGCGACTGTATTGGGGAGTGTGACCATATGGTTTAAGAAGGGCCAGGTGAATTTGAGTGGGCACTTGTTTAGAGATTTAGTAATAGTTACATTGCTAGTTGATCGTGGGTCCATATTAGACAGAGGAGAGATCGCATTGATGATGAGTAGAAGAGGATAGTTCAAGGCGGGCTGTGAATGCATATGAAGGGGTAATGAGACTATTGAAGATACTGTGTGTTCAAATGTGAAATTGTTCATGGTTATTACAAACTAGGCTGTTTAAGTTAGAAATTGTGTGGGTAAGTGGAATATTTGTGAATGTATAATATGACCATGCCGAATGCAGGGGAGTCTCGGGAATTAGTTATGGAAGCTCTGTTAGCCCGCGAGGGAAGTAGGCTGATAGTGACTGATTCAGAAATAAATTATTTCTAGAATAGGAAAAAATTCCAAGTTGAAATATTATTAAGCATTAACTATAGTTACGATACACGCATTTTAAAAATTGTTAACCTTTTATTTCCATTGTATTTTCGAAGTATTTGATCTCTCTACATTCCATTTTATTATTACTATTATTATTATTATTATTATTATTATTATTATTATTATTATTATTATTATTTGTTTAAACAAGGAGAGGAAGTAATGAAAAAGGATATCTGAATGCTTTCTCGTTTGCAATAAATGTATTTCATATAGCTACAAAAACTGCCTTGTTTTTCTTTTATTTAAACTGTTCTGAATAGCTGCGCCGTCTTCGCTTTTTAACCCGTTTATTTATGTAGGAAATTAACTTTTCTGTTTTCTTTCAAATGAACTGAAATTCTGATTACTTAATTTTACTTATTCCTTTTTCAAATCTTTTTAAATATCCTTTATTTTTATGAAAATTAAATTTGCTTTATAGAATTTTAATATTTAATAATCAAATTTAAGTTATATTAAATTTATGGCTAGGTATATAATTTTGAAAAGGAAAATTCATTTTGAAAAAGTAAATGATATTTAACTAAACGTGAAGAAACCAGAAAAATCACATTAAAATTCCTGTTTATTTCAAAATAAACAAAAATAATTTCTTATATAAATCAAACAGATAAGAGCAAAGATGGCGCAGATATTTAACACGGTTAAGTTTTGTAATTCATACTTATGCCCTGCAGGCTAAAGAGTTAATGGAAATAAATAGTTGTAAGCAGTTAATGAAGTGAGAATGTAGAAGGAAACGAGAGAACTCCAAGAAAATTCACTGACATGATGATGTCCACCTCAAATTCTCATGATGTGAAATCCAATTAAAAAACCCTCGCGCTAGAAATGAGCGCTCTGCCATTGATCCGTATGTAAACATTGAAAGATCTGTGTGTTTGTCATATGGATTTAAAAGAAGTGGATTAAAAGAAGCCATGTTTTGACATTAATAGGTCTTTACTTCTAAGTTAATTTTGATTAATTTCGGTAACTTGAACGCTTCTTTCTTGAACGGAACAATATTTCAAGGATGGGTATTGGTTTTAGGTTAAAGAAAGTACAGGAAATAAAACGAAAATTACTCATCTGTAAAGCAGGAGAGAGATTGATTTCAAATGTTCAGTGTTTTTTGTGAATCATGAATAACAGCGTATTAATGTAGGTACGCTTTTAATATTTAATAGTGCATAACTAGAGTCCATTGCGTACTACAATGAATTAATAATCTAGTTTCAAATGGCCTTTCATGGTGTGGTCGTGTATACAAAATACAGTGAAAGAGATAAATACAGTGGTATGTTAACATTACAAATATTCAGTATATGAAACATTTATTAACAATACAATAACGATCAGTTTTCAAAAGTAGGAATTCTGAAGACTAAAATTTTCATTAAAATATCGTCCGTGATATAAAGTAATCAAAGCATGATGTTGAATATTTAATGTTACCTATTGGTGATACACAAAACTAATATTTTGTTGATTCTTGTTTCTTTTTCAGGCTGGAAATGCAGAATCGTTAGTTGCTTTAGAATCGTTGATGAATGAATTTTTTGCTCCTGAAACGGGAAACGAGAAAAAACGAGAGATTGAAAATGTTCTCCAGAATTTTAGTGGGCAGAGAGGGGCATGGAAGCATTGTTTATATTTTATGATGAACACTTCTAATCATTATGTTTGTATGTACTGTTTAACTACAATCGAGGTAAGTGTTTTACATATGTTATCTTCCATTAATTCTTCTAGAATTCTCATTTTTAAAAATATATTTTGTAGATGCTAAACTGATATATCAGTTCTAAATTGTGATCCCTCTCCTCCTCATATGCTGAAAAATGTGAACCACTGTAGAGGTATTTTGTACAGGGTGTCTCAAGAGTCCTCTGACACTAGGGTAACACTGGTATTATCAGAATTACAACAAAATGTAAGAGGGGAAACCGCCCCCAAATATGTTTTCAATCTAAAGTGAAGGGATTTTGTAAGTCGGACGAGGCGTTTGGGATGTACACTCTTTGTGCGTCCAATGTTAAATGAAAATGTAACATTGCCATTTACCGGGAGGTGGATGAATTTTGTGAGAGTATGTTGAATGGGGGCATGTTTGAAATGGGGATTAGCCATCAACACGTTAGTGTAAGATACAGTAACTTCATTCACTTATGTTGTGAGTCCAGGTAAATGTGGGTTGCATTTTCATTTAACTTTGGGCTCATAAAAAATATACAGCCCAAACGGCTCGTCCGATTTAAAAAATTCCTTCACTTTAGATTGAAAACATCATTTTTGGAGACTGTTTCCTCTCCTACATTTTGTTGTAATTCTGATAATAACAGAGTTAACCTATGTCAGGGGACTTTTGAGGGGACCTTGTATAATCGCCAACAAAACTGTTTATGTATGGAATAAGTTCGAAGAAAGGGACCAATTCGAGTTCATTTAAACTCAAGATATACTGATGTTGCGGATTTAGGGAACAATTATCAGTCATCGAATTTTCGTCGCCTTTACTTGCGACATTATAAAGAATCAAGTAATAGCTATGTATATAGACATTTTATAAACATAAGTAGTAAATTGAAGCTTCACTCTTGGATTCTAAAACCCTTACGCTATTCCTCCCAGGTTTGCAATATCATCAATTAAGGTTGGTTGAAAGGGACAAGTTCGTATCTCTCTCATATATTTTTTACTTTTCTGAAAATTCACGATTTCTATTACATTTTTCAGCCTAGAGATTTCAAATTGTTAGAGAAGGAACTTCATAACCTATCGAAGGCAACAATCCGTGCCGATTTTTTATTTAGAATTTTCTTCATTGTTGAAATGGATATCGAAAGCTTTAAAAATATAACTTTCAACAATGAAGAAAATTGTAAATAAAAATCGGCACGGATTGTTGCCTTCGATAGGTTATGAGGTTCCTTCTCTAAAAATTTGAAGTCTAGGCTGAAATTTGCAAGAGAAATCGTGAATTTTCATCAAACCCTTATGAAAAAAACAGGCACATGTACAGGCGCATGTAACACAGGTCCTTTATCTACCTGTGGGACAGGCACATGTGCAGGTGCCTGAAAATGACCCCAATTTGAACGCCCTACACATGCATGTTGAGCAAACATGTACAGGGCATGAACAGGTATTACTGCACATGTGTTTGTACGGTAGATACCCTAATAGATCTACCATAAAAACGTATGTCAAGTGCCTGTCAACGAAGAAGACATGCAAGTACAGCCGCTGTACCAGTATAGAACATGTGATGTACGTGTCATGTATAATGTCTGTAACATGCATGCTGAACACAAGTTATATGCGTGTATGATAAAAAGCTTTTACCTGGTACATGTGAAAAGTACTTGCGAAATATGCATGTCAGATGTAAGAACTGCATGTAATGTATATGTACATGTAAAAACCATACATGTGACATTCATGTTGCGGGTATGGAAAACATCTGCTACTTGCATGTAACAGGTGGAGAACATGGAAAAACCATACAGGTGACATGCATGTTACAGGTGGAGAATTTATAAAAATTGTACATGTGACAAGTACATGCCACATGCATGTTACGGGTGTGGAAAACCTCTGCTGCTTGCATGTAGCAGATGTAAAACATGTATAGTAACATGTAAGAAACATGTATTCTGTTAATTATTCGCCATTTTGCAAACTGTTATCACCCTGCCACCTGGTGAGTCATAACGGAACCTGCAATGACATAAACAAAAGTTTATAGTATGCTCTTTCGATTGGTTATTAGTACAGATAGGTGGACATTAAATATTTAAAGTTATAAGACTTTAAAACGTGATGAATCATTTGTAATAACGTGTGTGTGTGTGTGCTGCCTGGTTGCCAGACGTATAGACCAAAAGTAACCAAATTTTGGTCACGAGTACCTTGGTCCAGGCTCGAGACCAAGAAAGCTTTTTTTTTTTTTTTTTTTTTTTTTTTTCAAATTGGAACTAGGGGTCACAGGGGACCAGCGATTTAGCAAGACATGTAAAAAGTCTAAAATGACCGATATTAGTGTCACACAGGGGCGTCATTTACGGGGGGCAGGGGCTATTGAGATTTATATAGATTTTATCAATAGAATAGTAGTAAATCAGCAAAAAACGCGAAATTTTAGTTATATGAAGTGGTCTTGCCCCCTCCCCCCCTGCCAAGCCAAATCCGAAATGACTCTTCTGGTGTCACATCCATAGTTCTCGGGGTCGATGAGATCAATGGTGAAATTTACGGGAATCAGCATCCAAAAAAATAGGTTTGTTTTCTTCTCTCCTGTATTTAACCGAAGGTGTAGAAATCAAGTTTCCGATTTCAACATTGAAAAAATAAAAAAAATAAAAAAATAAAAAAAAATATAAAAATAAATAAATTTAAAAAAAACTAATTACAGCGACAGATTTGTTTTCGGAAATAGATTCAGCATCTGAAGAAAATATACTATCTCCAAACGTATCTATAAACACCGGAAATTGTAAAAGTTTGCTACTTCTGGTTTCGATATAAATCTCTATAGAGCAAAAATGGAAACAGATAGCTGGACATGACCTTTTAATATCAATTTATTGTTCCAACAGTAAGTCTCATCTCTGACCTTATCCATCTATTGAAATCGAAAAGCGTATGTCTACGATTTCCGGTGTGAATATTGAATTTGCATATTTTGGAAGTCTACATGAGTTTCACACTTTGAAACGAAACTCACTTGTTATTATCATAAATCTTCAACATGATGTAACTGAAGAGGTATTTCTCATTGGTAGAATGTTAGCTTGGCATTCAGAAGGTTCTAGTATCGATTCTAGCGTGCGGCCACCCTGGCTGCAGTTCCCCAGTTCCACCAGGTGAATACGGGAATGGTAGGCTACTTTACAACACAGGGCCTGACCACTGCCGTGCCAGTTACCTCCCCCTCCTCTTCCGGATCTGTAACTTAGGTGTCGAAGATCACAAAATAATTTATGTCAAGTACATGCTTCTTACATGTTTACGTTTATTTGTATAGGTGCTGTATATTGCATGTTCTTAATTTCTGACTTTTGCATGCTAGTGTACTTATTATTGTATTCTTTTATCCATCTGCATGTACTTTCCAGGTGTTTTACAAGTACATGATCAGTACCTGGGCATACGGGGGAAATCTTGCATTTCCCATGCATGTGGCATGTAGTTTCCGATACATAGTGATTTACCTGTCTTATATTCACTGTACATGTACGCTTTTATCTACGTGTGCTAGGTACAATACATGCACCTGTGACATTCATTTTCCGTGAATGCATGTTTCTTACTTGTTTTCATTTATATGTACAGGTATTGTACATTCCATGTTTTTTCACTCCTAACTTACGCGTGTACATTGCATTGCATTTTTTATCGTTCTGCAGGTACTTTGCATGTGTTTTACATGTACATGTTAAGTACATGGACATAAGAGGAAAAGCTAGCTTTTCCCATGGATGTGACTGATAGATTACAGGCACATGCCATCAATTTGAATCATGTTTTTGAACATACCTATTGCGTTTGTATGACCCAGGTATATTACATGGACCTGTACTATGCATGTACCTTGGTGTATGTACATTACATGTCCTCGTGATATGTACAGATACTTTTCATTGCATGTTTGAGAACTTCTGACATTATGTTAAACACCATCTACACATGTATCACATGTTTATAGCCACAGGTAGATTCACCTGTCAGTGGGAAACTAACATGCTTTTTACAGCTACAGGCGCCTGTATAGTACCTGTTAAAGTCACATGTACCTGTACATGCACAGAACATTGCCTGTATTTGTCACATTTTCATATGGGAAGGTAAAAATTCATAAGAGAGATATGAAGACTGTGGTGACATCTATCGGCAAAGCTTGTTCCTTTACACCAACCTTAAGTACCAGTATTTTGAAAGGTTACTCAAATTGCGAATAAGACAAAATATCAGTTATTATTAAATTTCAATTGTAATGGCATCCTGAGAAATAAAGTAAGGAAATCGAGTAAGACACACTTTGAAATTTAAGGATTAATGTAGCAGGTGACATAATAGACATAGTGTGAAAACAATGATGAAAGAGGGAAAAAAAATAGTAAAGAATTTGTTCAGAATGGAGATTGATCAGTATTTATGTAATTAGTTACTACAAATAATTGTAAATGTATAATAGTACAAAAAATCAAGCAAATATTTTGTGAATAATAATTGTAATTTGTAATGCCTGGCGGGTACAAATCTCCAGCCTCATTTTCTATATTAACCTGTAGATCCACACCACATAGGTCTTCGGTACTGAAAGGTAGCTTAAGCCTTGAGAAACCATATTTTCGTTATTGTATCTAAGTGATCTCTTCTTTCTTGGGTCTACCTTTTCAACTCAGGAAGAAAAATAATGCTAGTGAAAATGCTGACTACTTCAACTAACGAAATTCTATTAGGGGTGTCACCTCGGGAATAAGAAAATGAACTTAAATATTGTAAATACCGAGTGAGTCAAGTGATCTATTCTGTGAAAAGTCTTTCGAAGACAAACATTTTAGTGCATTTACAATGTCTTGTATCCAAAATAGTGGACAAGTAATTTTCACTAATTTATGTACAGATCCCTGATTTGGATCGAGGTTACATAGAGACAGTGTAGTTGGTTCAAAATGTTAGTTTTTCAAAGATATGTACTCCTCACCCTGTTTACTACGTATTTTAAGAATTACCCTCCGCGTATTCCGTCGTCTGACGCCTCTGGTTGCATTCGATTAGCTTAAAGAGTGTCAGCTGCCAGAATTATTAGAATATTTTTATTTTATTTTATTTTTTATTAGAAACCAATGAATGGATTCAAATTTAGGTGTATGTCATTTTTTGAAATTCACTTATCCCACATTTTGGATAGAGATTGCGTAAGAGCGTTGTAGTTCTAAATTTTTGTCTGAAAATACCTCTCAATATTCCCTTTACTGCTTTTCTTCTTCCCGTCCGTTGTTTTTTCTGTTGATACTCAGTATATTTGGCTAGCTTAACATGTTTAATCCGTCAAATTAATAGAATATGGGATTCAGAATTTTACTAACATTGTTTCAGAACAAAAAGTTGGATCCACATTTAAGCTACATCTGTTATATATGTTTTAGATTTTTATCTACTTCTGACAATACTGTTCTTCTTTTTTCTGTTAGTAGGAAAATAGTAAAGGGAGGGACCGCGGTGGCTCAGTGGTCGAGCGTTTACTTCTGGTGTATAGGGTCCCTGGTTTGGTCCCAGATCGCGCCAAGTTTTCTTTGTAGTGAACACACCGTGCGCGTGGGGTTTTCTCGGGGTTCTCCTGTTTCCTCCCACTTTCTTTATAACACCATTTCATTCATTTTCATCATCACCGTTTCCTTTAGCCTATACGGCATAAACGTGAGACGTAAAGCTGCTAGATCATTTCATTTCAGTAGTGGTGGGAGCTTTAAAACTTTTATAACTGAGTGTATCAGGCTTAATAGGGCTAATTTCTTTTTCCTCTATATTTCCATTAAGTTATTATTATTATTATTATTATTATTATTATTATTATTATTATTATTATTATTATTATTATTATTATTATTATTATTATTATTATTATTGTCGGGTGTTATGATCTAGCAAGCTGAAAGGAATGCAGTTTTAAGGGTGTTGAATTTGTTAGTGTGCAGTGTTCCTTGCTGCTTGGAGCACTAACTTGCTTTCAGTTCTGCGCACATCCATCCACTTAGTACTCTACAGCATATAAGATTTTACTTTCGTTAGAAAATAGGAAAGGTGAAATGTATGAGTAACTCGTACTTAATATAACTGGTCTGTGAGTATGTTAAATTGAATTATTTTCATTATTTTCTTTCAGAGAATAATAAATAAGCAATGGATTGGACTAATGTCCGAGGAGAGAGCAGAGCTAAAGTCAACATTGTATCAATTTCTTTTAGAGAATCATAAGGAGGCACCGAATTTTATTCGAAACAAATTAGTGAAACTCATTGTAGATATAGCTCGACATGATTGGCCTCATTTTTATCCAGACTTTTTTTCGAATATAATTCAGGTGAGATTTTTGTTCTTTTCTTTTCTTATTTAATAATACCTTCTGGCAAAGCATTTCTGTATATGTGAAAAAGAATCGCTTCCGTGCATTTGAACTTTTTCACTACGTACTACGTTTGATGAGTTACTGTATTTATTTCTAGAGTCGCTGCTAGTGTGTTTATGCGATTTTATGAATTGAAAACGCTGATAGGAGGGGAGACATGAGCATTACTTTACAGGCTTCCTAGTAAGTCAGTAGACGTAGAACATTTTTCGTTTGGTTTTGTTTTATTGTATACAGTTGTTGTGTTTGAAAAATAAACACAAGAAACATTTCTACACAAAATAATTCGGTCCGATAGTGTAAAAACTTATTATAAACTACTGATTTCTGTAGATATAGAATCCTTCACTGTAAGTGTATTAATGCTAGTGCTTTATGTATATTTAATGTTTAAAGTTTTATATTTATAAAACCAGGCGTGTAGATAATTTAATGTTTGATCCCATGTTAAATAGTTTTACATACTCAACGTAAAATGATTTCAAGTATGTACACGATTGTTCCCGTACAAATTTAGGGAAAATAGAAAACACTGTTATACTCCGTTAACAGCAGTATTTTTTTTCCCCTAAGGACTTAAAATTTACCATTATATGAGTTCACGAACTAATGTAAAAATTCCTGAACAGCTAGTATCGATGATTGAACACAACAAGTCATCGAAATGCATACGATGAAATTAATAAAGCGGTTGCTTACGTGGAGTTCAAGGGTAGTATTTCATTATTAAATATGCATCTTACAGTTAGTAAAACAGTTGTTGAGATAAAATAAATACTACTAATAAGAAACTTTACTAAAGCCCCAAAATGTATTGATTTATTTGTACAGTTTGGAAAATTCTAATGTTTAATTTAATCGAAATACAATTTTGTTAGGCTGTATGCAAAAGAGAGTGTTCGAGGGTAAAGTTTAAAATGAAATCTTTAAGTTTTACATCCCGGTTATGCTGGCTAGGCTAAAGGAGACGGTGATAATGAGAAATGAATGAATAATGGAATGAGGAAAGTGGAACGAAACGGGAGAACCCCGAGAAAACCCACGTCAACCACAAAGTCTACTTGGCACGAGCTGGGGTCGAACCAAGGATCCCATGCACCAGAAGTTAACGCTCTACCACCGAGCCGTCACAGCCCCCCAGAGTAAAGTTTATTTACCTGACGAGGCCGCGGTGACTTAATCATAGAGCGCCCATCTCTGGTGCGTGGAGTCTCTGGTTCTATCCCAACTCGTGGGTTTTGCGGTGGACAAATACGTGTTCGCGGTTTTTTCCGGATTTTCCCGTTTCTTCACTTTCTATTTCATTATCAATGACCGTTTTGTTCATTATCATCATCACTGTCTCTCTTAGCTTCAGAGCATAACCATGGGGCTTTAAACTTAAAAAAAAATCCTCATATGATAATTTGAAATCCGATATGAGATCAAAGAAATCGCATATTTACTAATGGACACTATGGGATACATATAGTATTGGAAATTGCAGCGGAAAATAACTTACGTACACGAAATGTTTCTACTAAATTTCTACTTTCAGTTCAGGACTTTCTGTTACTACACGAACCAGAGAAACTCTTCTTCGTGGCTAACGCATGCCCTTTCCTTATTTCATTAGTTTCTCGATTCGTTTCCAAGTGGGATAACTTGTTTTGGTTCGTACTTTAAAGTAGCAGGTATTGTCTCATACAACTTTGGTCTGAGAAGGGATGATAAACTTATTGCATGTTGCGACGTTTGAACAAAATTAGAAAATAAATGTAAAGTAAGAGAGAGAGAAAATATATTTGTGAAAAAAGTGAGTGTAAATGTTACAGCTTCCTATAAATATGCGAGTTAATGGTTGGAAACCACTTTTGTATTTAGTTACCACACACTAAAACTGTTAGCCAAAACCTGTTGTCTGCGTTTACTGTTCTTGCTTCCCTCCTATCGAAGAGAACTCGGGTAGATAAAGAAAATTAACTCAGCAATTCACTTCCAGAAATCGTACAAGAAGCACAACATGGACCTTGTGCGTAGTTTTTCTCTTTCTTTCTTATCTTTTCTGATACGAGTATAAGAGATTGAATATAACGACTCTAACCCCTTCTCTCATGTCATCTCTGTAGCAACGGTCTCCGTGGAAACCCTAGTAAATATATTAACCGTATGTTAGATAAGGCGGCTACTTCACCGAAGAAGAAGAAGAAGAAAAAAACATTCCAGAGGAAATGTCTCTAGGATAGAAAAGGGAGGGCTCCTAAGATGTTAGTTTAAATCATTCGCTATCGAAATACTCTAACACAACAATACACTGAGCAAGGCTATGTGATAATATGTAACAAAACACATAATCACGTAACAGTTTCGACACAATAACTGTGTCTTCATCAGATTTCTAGAATTTTAGAGGAATGGAAGTCTGATGAAGACACAGTTATTGTGTCGAAACTGTTACGTGATTATGTGTTTTGTTACATATTATCACATAGCCTTGCTCAGTGCATGGTTGTGTTTTAGTACAAAATGGAAACAAGGCCTGATAATGTAGTTATCGAAATACTCTGTATGAACAAAACGTAATAAATCCATACCACTATATCAACCTGAAATTTTACACATAAATAAAATAAAAATCTTACTAAACTACCATCATTTGCTAGGATGCATTCTTCTACAGTTTATAGGAAATAAAGGAACATTTTTCCAGTTGGAGTTTTATTTACGATTAATAATTCGACATATTCAAATTAAAAAATATATATATAACTTTGAGAAATAAACACATTAATATTTTTCAAAATGGAAATACCTCCATCCACAACGGAAGTAAACAGTAATATGGTTTCAGCAATATTTTACATAAGATTCGTAATCTCAGATAATTTTCAGAACAGTCAATGGTTAAAAAAAATACATATATATTTTCTTATGGCTTTACTTGTCACATAAATTTTCCATGAAATTTTTAATAACATTGCGCAAAATTGCACCGTTAAAAAAAAAAAAAATATTCTGAATTTTAGTTCACAAGGAAATATTCCATAGCATTAAGTATATTGTGATTTTTTCAGATTCTTGCAGAATTATTTCATAACAATATCAATACAGATAAAAGAAACTGTTCCACCATGTTGTCAATATATGTCTTTGATCAAATTATCTGCTTGTGAAGAAGAAGGTGTATATGGGAATGAAATTTAGTAAATCACACTTCTAGTAAAGTAATAATTCCTTTAAGTTAAGTGTTTCATTGTAATGTAGTAAAATTCAAAATCATGGTAATTCATAACCTAGGTATCTTCTCGGTAAATTTTCCTGTCCATCCAAATTATGTGGTAATTGATTTCTAAAATGTATTTTGATTCCGACATATTTGAATATCTGCGCTAACCTGTCACTATTTGCACTTCTAGAAAGATATGAATTGGATGTGGTTTCGCACTATGGCAGCTCCAAATAAGTGATTATGAAAACACTGTTTTATAAGGGTGAACGCACTAAATTAATACCAGTTAAACTTTCACTTTGGTTGTTGGAAGTATTTTGGGGTATTATGATTGCTACGGATTCTTCACTGTTTACGAAAAATTTGTATAGTTCACAGAGGTACTCTCGCCCGTACAGAGAAAAAAGAATCATATACAGAAATATTGAATTTACATGGCAACATTGAATATAAACATTAATATTTTATCTTTTCCATCAATTTATTTCGAATAATGGTTAAATATTCGGAACATAGCTGCAGTCCCAGAAAATGTCATCAGTATACTCATCACAGACTAAGGAAGACGGCGCAGAAAATCGAAATTGATGTGCAAAAACAAGCAATTTACAAAAGTTTTTATTATTATTATTATTATTATTATTATTATTATTATTATTATTATTATTATTATTATTATTATTATTATTTAATACCCAGGAGTCGTAAACATCGGTATTACGGTATGAAACAGAATTTCGGATAACTACATTCACTTACAGATATTGCCGTACAGTCCCGGTCTAGCAAAATAATATACCAAATTAGTTACAAAGGTATAGTAAATATTTAAATTCGTAATAACGGAAGTTTGTTCATACGGACAATAGTATTCTCGTAAAAACATCAATCATTAAAATCAAAATAATACATAATAATATACTTCAGGAAATCTCCAATCGAAATTTTAATCAATAGACAAGTTCTTTTTAGTCCAGCGAGATATTTAACACAATAAAAATACTGTTAATTGCGTACGCATGTGCTTAATATTCCTATTTATTTGTGATTAGCTAGGCCTAGCTGATGTTAATGATATTATTTTGCGATGACTGGCAGAGATACAGTCTATCAAACCATTGTGAATATCGGATCACGGGTATATTTAGTGGACAATAATTTCTCAGCAAAATGGAGAACGACTACAAGATCACAAACCCATTACGGAACTAAAATCCCTAGAACATCAGTTATAAGCTCTTTAAATAAGGATAATAAATAAATAAATAAAATGCAAACGGTTGCATATCAATGGATAGGATTTATATATATATTCAAAATGTCATCTGTTAAAAGATGCCTCTTATCATAAATACAAAAATTATCTATATCACGGAGAATATGAACTGGCATAAAAACAAAAGAAAAGAAATGGCACAAAACTTTAGTTAGTTAGAGAGAGAGAGAGAGAGAGAGAAAGAAAGAAAAAAACAGCAACCAACGAACGCCTCCAATCCGATAAATAGAAAAACTCATATAACTTAAAATTAACTTTTCCCCATTCCTAATGACGCTAGCTTATTAAATTTTGAATAATCGATATCTTGGAGTCATCGTTGATCAGAGATACAAGGAAAAGAAAAAGAGACCGAACAAATTAGGGTCGTCGAAGATAACAAAAAGCATGCAACCATTTGTTGACTTAAGCCGAAACGATTATACATAGACCAAAAACGTACGGTTCTCACAATAGAACGATTATATTATCCTGAAACCCGCTGGAAGTCTATGACCAAGCAGAGATACGAAGAAAGACCACTACTAGAGTTTCCCTTTCTACTTGCGCTAAATTATTCCGTATCCGCCAGGCGACCTTCAGAACTAGGATATATATATCCCAAGGCTGGTGTACCTCTACCTCTGATTTTGGAAATTTCTATATAACAAACTAACTTCACTACCACCAAAGTCGGTTGAAAAGAAAAGAAGACAATAGAAAGAAAGAAAAAAAGTTTCAAAACTCCAGTTCAAGAAAACTGATTAAAAATACTATAATCAAAAGGAGGACTAAATAATTAATATTTTTAAATCATCGTCATTATCAGTTTTTTCATCCCGAGGTTTGGCAATCGATTAACGTTATTATCGAAGCAATCAGAATGTCAGCGAGCTTCACTAAGAGATAAATAACATGTGTGGAGAAAAAGCTTAAAATTAAATCAGATATTTAAAGTACGAATCCATCGTTGATGGGAAATAACGCTAAACTTCCTCACAGAGTTCACATACACATTTCCCCACACCACGATATCGTTCTGCCCCGAAGGAACTAGACAAACGACATGAAGTATACAAAGAGATGAAAACTTCTCCTCACACGAAAACAAAGTGAAAAGTAAGTACTTAACTCGAATATCGAAAACAGTAAAATTAAAAACTGAAAAATAATGAATTGAAAAAAAACCCATAGGATGTTAATCTGTATTACTTATTCTTTTGCTAAATCTTTTCACGTTATTAGAAATATTGTAATTATATGGTATAACAACATTTCTAATTAATACACTGACGTGTTTACTGAGTTTCGCGAAATATCTCTACGCATCGATGTCGTCATACTATTCGCCTTCATATACACACCAAGCTACAATTAATTTCCACTCAAACCAATTATACAAATTAACTTTCCCGAAATTATAGTTTTCGACGAATGGTCTGGGAGACTTCTATCACATTCACAAACACACTCACTCATTTTCATCTAGTGGCCTCTTATATGCATATTCATCATTGGGCTTATATATTTATATGTTGGATCCCTATCATACTCCTAATAATAATCATAATCACGAAGCCATATGATATACGAAGTCATATATTATCAAGTACTCGTCAATACTACGAAACACCAACCAATTTACGAAATCGCCCCGTCGATTCAATGACCCTACACAACAATAATATCAATACGCCACTAACTATTTGTATTCTATTCTAGGTTGTCATATGTACACGATACCACTGGGGTATTGTATGCGTATGATACGTTATGAAAGAAAATACTCCCGTTCCGTCCATCTGAACTAATCCTTCCCTACGGTGACTTAGCTCAAATAATTTAATTTAATCTATCTACCTTCACTAAATATGCCATTTCCAACTTATTCGCTTTAGTAACACCCTTAACGTCACAAACACCTATGTAAACAATAGGCCTATCTCGGCTTATGAAGCTCCATAACATTAACTTTTTTTTCTATCAGTTGTTTACATCTCGTGCAATACGATCACTGGATTATTTACTTAAATATCAGGCTTACCTTTCAATAAACGAAAATACTACCATGTCAGATTCATGACTAATTCAACATACACGCACCCTGGTAAACGAAATTTCTAATGTTCATTTCAAGAAATTATATTAAATATCATGTATATTTGCAGTTTGTAAGCTTGCACTGTTTATCAATAATAAGCTTTTGTACGACGCTAACAGCGCCGCGTCTCAAACTACGGTCCAATCATATACTAACCAAAACAACAAAGTGATTTCATTGATGCAATAATTTACTATTGAAAGTTACAAATTTTCAGAATAAAACGTAAAATTTCAATGTTCACGGCAAGCACTCTCCTATCTCACTCTGCCTCACGAAAAGAAACCTCCAATATACAAACGATAAGCCGGTATTAAAACTTTTGAAAGCCCGGATTCCTTCACTGAGTTACAGTAGTTCGTGACCCAACACAATCACTTAACTACACATAATGCAGTCTATAGTCATTCCGACGAGACAAAGAAACATCGCATAGCGGAAAAACACGCATGGGAACTCACAGTAAGAACCAGACGAAAAATATTTTCATAGAAATTCGAGTTCGAAGTTGTTAATAACAGGAGAATAACCCGGCACTAAAGTATCAGTACTGAAATTGTGATTATATCAACTGGCTAGTCATATACAAACAAAAATATATCAACATAACCATTAGTGTGCATCCCAACAGAACAATAACAAATATTACCAAAACTCATACACTAAACATTAGAAGATCATCAACTAAATAAATTTCCGTTATGTGATGGGATTACATATGCGTAATATAATTCTCATTATTGTTAAAACTCTATGAAGCCACGTTTGTATTATTTGCTGATTATGACAAAAAAGAATAAAAAGGGGAGAGAGAGTGTAGATTACGATCTTATTATTTATCCCATAATGTGATGTTAGCAAAACGAAACTCACGTAGGAACTGAAGATCCCTAGGGAGGAAAACAAAGATGTAGCAGGCTACATACTACACCTTGCAGCATTTACTACCTATTTAGCCCCTCATGGCTACACGAACATCACGTAAACACTATCTTTTGTCATTTTAAAATTTTGAGTCAAAAAATAAAATTCGTTTCTTTCTTTTGAATATACAAGAATCAGCCGTGAGCGAGAGAAAATAAACTAGAAGATTTTCTATTCTAGCAATCATTATTGGTGTGCTCTAAATTTCCCAAAATGCTGCCCATTTATTCACTCAGCGAAGTATCCAAGTATCCATTGTCAATATGAAGATTCTTTAATTTCTGTTAGCCGAAAATTACGATTCCTGTTGAGTAATTTACTTTGCTTACGGTCTGAATGTTCAAATGATCATGTTAGTTTATCTGTGTTTTCAAAACACTATTTATCTAAAACTTTAATATTTGAAAATTGTCACAACAAACTTGTTGCACATCTTCACTCAAAAACCGGCAGTTGTACAGACGTTTTCTTATCTCATCCTCCCGGCTCCTAGATATCTGGAAGCTGTAATTTAAGCCAATCACATCTCTTCCATCCATCTGTCCCAGGTGTGACGAGAAAAAAAATCACTGCTAGAATTTTCTATTGATTATTTCAGCTTTGATACTTATAAAGAATACTGTAAATGATAAACTTTACTATTATTATCCAAAGAAAGAAAATTTGATACTACAGCCCTTTTACATTTATTTATTAACTGAAATTTCTGTTTCTCGGCAAAACGCTGATACTTAAGTGCAATAAAATTTAATAGAACGTTTGAAACATTTTATTTTCAGTTCATAACATATTTAATCGTAATTAAATATACTATTTATATTACGGACTGTTTAGAGTTACGGTTTTATGCAAGATTGAAAACTTTAAGTACACAAGCACTGAAAGAAAAAAAAAATTATGCGGAAAAGGGATAGGGGGAGGGTATTAAAAAGTTTTTTTTTTTTTTTTTTTTTTTTTCAATCAGTGTAACGATAAGTGGGAAAGTGAAGGGAGAAAGAGTTTTAAGTTTCAACTTTTTGTTACGGAATTCAAATTCTTTTGTTTTATCCTTTCCTACAAACGCAAACGGAATAATAGTAATAAAAAGAAAGTAAAGATGATTTCTTCATATTCGACCTTGTTATGCATGTTTAGTGCGGCAGCAATATTTTGTCAACTTAACCTTGTGAATCTGAATTATTTAAATGGAGAATGTGACTGGATATTGGCTAATAAATAATATCAATGCAAATTTATACAAAGATCATCATTCTTATAGCAATTTTGATTTTGAACTGTAACAGTTATGTATCAGGCAAGTATCTAGTAATTGTCAATTTTGTAGAATCCATTTTGAATTCTAAATTTATGCTTTGTTGAATTTACAAATACGAAATTTTGTTTTCTCAGTTTATGTTGGTACACCTTTAACTTATACTATTGTTTGAATATTTTTTTTTTAAATAAGAGCTCTTTGTACAGATAGTCATTTGTACCTAAAACCGAGTATTCTTTGCACAACAGTGCAGTCTTCGATCACTCAGCCAGAAAGCAAACCATTGAAACCAGCTCTTTCAAACGTAATCTACTGCCAGTTTCCTTGTAGCATATCGAATTGTTTGTCGCATATGGAATAGGAGTTTCGCATAAAGTCTTCGGCACCTCACCTTGTAATCTCAGTTATCTGATGCCTGCGATATCGTAACACCTGGATTCTTCCCGGTTCTCCGTAACTCCAGTTTTAAAGAATGACACGTCGGCGCTACACTTTCTGATTTCTGACCCTGACGCTATCCAGTTCATCGAGTTCTGGCCTAAAAGCCGAGTCGCCTTAACCCTTAACGAGTTTTCGTAACCATTTGGTTACACATGTTTTGATCTTGCCTATTGCGTTTGAAGACTATTATTTTTAGGTATTGTTCCTTGTGGTTATTTGTGTACATGCTTTCCGCGATCCAGAGAAGCTATTGCTTCCTTGTGGGAACTCTGGTAAATATTACGCGGAAGGTAGTCTGTGGATATATTGTTTTGCAAGCAGTGCCGGAAACAGACAGAAAATATAGTGAACCGTTAAGGGTTAAATGCTAATAGTTCGAATTTAAGTCTCCGCTATCTGTATTTTGATGCAATAAGACGCCCAACCTCCCTACTCGTTACTTTTTTCTTTTTCTTTCTTTCTTTCTTTTTCTTTCTTTTTTTTTTTTTTTTTAAATGTTGAACTGTATTGACTACCTCCATTTCCGAGTTGGGAAAAAAGAATAAAAACACAAGATGAAAAAAATTGCCACAGAACGAAGCCTAATTATACCGACTCATTAGTTTTATAAACCGTCAAAAACCGATTAAAAACGATAGTTTAGACTCCTTAAATGGTATAAAATGTGGTGAGTTTTAAGACCATAAGGCTTAGTTTTCAAAAGTTTTAAGTGTTCTAAAGGTGATGCTGAACCGCTAAATATATATACTACTATAGACATTTATTTCTTTCTAACTTTCTGACTGTTTTAGCTTGTTCAAATGCCAGATACCACCGTGTTAGGACTAATATTCTTATTAACTGCGTCGGAAGAATTAGTGTGTCCATGGGAGGACCTTAGTGTATCAAGGAAGGACGAACTGAGAAGATTACTTTTGGGACATATTCCACAAGTATTTTCCATATTAACAGGTTAGTTTTTTCTCTTCGTTTCTTTAATTACAATAATCTGTTACTGGTTATCTTTGTAACTTAACCACTTGTCTAATTTAACCAAATCTTTCTGAAACCAAGAAAATAACAAGCTTTTGTTACTATTACTCTGTAAGTTGACTTTATGTGTAAGTTTTTGTGGGGCACAAAGAAGCTAATATAGGTATTTTCATTGTATAGTAGATTTTCAGCCAATAAGTGATCTGAATCATAAGAAACTTTGTGGTGTAATTCCATTTTGTACATGTGGAAACCATTTTGAAAACAGCAACCATGTTCTGTATCATTTTGACTATTAAGGGCCGTGTGTGCATGTGTCAACGTTAAGTTTGGCTTGTGTACGAATACTTTATTTATTTATTTATTTAACAATTACCAGATACAGCTCTGAGGCCATTTTATACTGGATATATAACAGTAACAATATCAACAATAATGGAAAGGATTTGGGAAGGTATCGGTCAGGGCCTGTTTTAATAGGTACCATCCCGGCATTTGCCTAGTAGGATTGAGGAAAACCCTGGAAAACCCCAATCAGGATGGTCGGCAGCGGGAATGAACCCGCTACCTCCCGAATGCGAAGCCAACGCTCTATCACTTGATGAGCATTCACCTCTGGTGCGTTGGGTCCCAATTTCGATTCCAGTTCGCCCCAAATGGGCTTTGTGATGAACAAGCACCTTATGCGTAGGTTTTCTTGGGGTTCTCCTATTTCCTCACACTTCTCCATTCCACCATTTCATTCATTCTGATCACCTTTACGGCATAACCGTGGGACTTAAAACTGAAATATTTTCTGTATTTATCTAATTAATAGTAAAACTATGAAATTTAGCAGTTCATATTGCTTTGAGAGAATTCTCAAAATACAAGTTCTTCTTTCAAATAACTGATGAGTTCATTGTTGATTGCTGTTGCAGGTATTCTAGAAGCTGTTCTGGAGAAACAGAGGCATGTGGTCACAGCAACTCCTCCGCCTTCGCCGACGCATGGAGAATTACAGGATGCAGGGAAATCATTGTTTAGTACATCACCGATTCACACGGGTAAGTAGTTACATATTCATATGTTTAAATTAAGCTAATTCTTCTTTCAAGATTTAACACTTCTGTTTGTCCAACGATTTAACTGTGGTAAACTCTTACGGACCACAGCGTTATCACATTTCTCTTTACGCGAAACAATGCGAATAGAATAGCAGGAAGTCATTGTCGACAAACAGTGGGATTTTATAGTAGGAATTGAAGAATGATAATGTCGTAAATTATCATTCTGTATATGATACTTCGAATTTGGAAGTACCTTTTTTTATAAAGTAGTAATTCTCTCCTTGACTGGCTTCCTTAAATGGCCATGAATTGTGTGGCTATACGGTTAGCGTATGCATCTTTGGCGCGAACCTAGCGAAGCTCATGTAGTTTGGATCCCACGTTAATCTGTAGGTCAGGTCGCATATGGACTCCGCTGAAAAGAACGCTAAACTCCAATGCAGCCAGCAGGTTTCCATTCGAAATCAAACGTTAATTCCAGAGCACCATTTTACAAGAACAATTTCTCCGACAGCATTAAATGCATGATCTTTGTTAGTAAAAGAATAAGATATATTCAAAGTGTGTATCTTCCTTTATTTATTTCTTCTTCATACATTTTTCCTGATGACATGTCGCCCACTGTCAAAATCCATAATCCAGAGAATAAACCTGAGTAAACAAATTAGCAAGTCAGTTAACCGTGGTCAGAATGAACAAGCTTACAATAGTAATAATGTAGTTTCGTGAGGTCGAGAGACAAGCAACTGTACAATACTACCGTATAAAAAAGTATGCTATTCGTTCACATTATCGTAATTTCAAAAGTTCATGTGTATATAAAAGAAAACCGTAACGATATTGAAATGTAGTGTGTGTGTGTATATAAATTAATAATTATTGTATAAATTAATAATTATTGTATAAATTAATAATTATTGTATAAATTAATAATTATTTAATAAGGCATGAATTAGCATAATTTTTCTAATTTCAAGACAGTGTATTTTTAAAAAGGTTCTAGGCGTAATTCTCGGTGGGATCTGAGACTTTGAGCTTACTATATAATTCGTATAACAGTAATTTAAATATACTGGTTCGTATAAGAATAATTCAAATATACTAGTTCCCCAAGACTTAATTTAAATTATAAGAGTTCATTTAATTTATCCTTTCGTTACTTCATTTGCAGCTTAAAAACACATCTTACTGACTGCTACGATTTGACAGACCATGTTAATTATAAACTATTATCACGAGAACCAAAACATGATTCCTTGAACCTAGTAGTAACCTTGAATTTGCTTTGAAGCAAAATTAAAACCTTTCTTTGTATTTCGTGTATATATCGAGTGTTCTAAAAGTGGCGCCCACAGACAGCGAAACCTTATTCTACAAGTCAAAATAAAGTGAAAAATATATAATTATGTACCTTTCGGGTCCTCGTCTGGAGACTCGAATTACACTATATGGCAACGTCGCAGATAAAGAAACTCAGATAATATATACCTATCTATCAAATAGTTACATTGATGCTTTGCAAATGGCAGTTAAAAGTCGATAGACGTTGACACTGGTATCACATAACCGCCACCAGGTTATAGAAGTATTTTTTGTGGATGCTCTGTATATTTTGTAAAGACAGTGATTATTTTTTCAATATTATCTTTTATTCTGCGATGCATATAAGTTCTTTCTTCGGTGGGAATTGCTTCTTTCCCTCGCAATTGAACAAAGAAGTCTTTCATTGTTTATATATATATATATATTTAAAACGTTGCTTTATGGTGAGAACATTTCAGTAAGCGACGAAGCTTCTCAGTGTTTCTCCCTGATTTATTAATATGCACAGTATATATTCTACAGTTATTTGGAACTAAATTAAGTGCTTTCTTTAATCGTTTGTGGAAATACTGCGATTTGGAGCACATCAGGTGCAGAAGTGACTGAATGGCACGAGCCACATCGCTTTAGCAGTTCGTTATGTGTACTTTCACACGCCCGAGTTATCGCAATGTCTTGTACGTCGTGGCCAGTTGACTAAAATTAACATCAATTCTTTTCCATATTCTGTTTGCATGTAACATACAGGTGATTTAGCCTGAGTGCTTTTAAGAATGAACAGCCAACACTGACGAATGCACGAACGCAGCTCGTATCTCGAACCTCTTGGTTCGGGGAGTGTTACTCCACGTTTCGAGGTAGCAACCATGCACGTCGCGTCGAGCTTCATGTATAATATTATGCTAAGGAGCATAAGCTATTAGCCGGTGGAGGACGTTTTCTTACGGCTAGCCCCAATCAATAAGTCCCAGGTTCATATACGTAGTGCGCCAAAAAGTTATAAACGCGCCCTCCAACATTAGCATTCCACTTTGAAGACTAATTTTGCTGAAGACACATGTCGACTCTTCAGGACTGTTTGGAGCAGCAACCAGATTACTACGTGGGATTATCCCGGCGACACTTCCCCCATTGCTAATCCCCCAAGTGCGTCAATGGTGTGAGAAAAGTATTTATAGTGAAATCTCAGTTATAATCTTATATATATATATATCAAAGTGATAAGGGCTACAGTATAGTGAAAAGTAAAGTGTGATTTTAATAAAGCAAATAATTATACATAATCATTAAGTGCTGTGATCGTTTCTATTTGTTATTTTTCTTTTTAATAGTATTCTAAT
Source organism: Thermobia domestica (assembly GCF_964235325.1). Classification (NCBI taxonomy): domain Eukaryota; kingdom Metazoa; phylum Arthropoda; class Insecta; order Zygentoma; family Lepismatidae; genus Thermobia; species Thermobia domestica. The sequence continues at coordinate 56,887,051 of NC_137456.1, read as the reverse complement.
AAATAAGTATAGTGTCATTTAACCCGATGTGTTTTCGTTGTGTGTGTGAGTGATGTTTGTGTGCGTTATGGTCTGGATGACCGTCTGATCGTCCGTGAGGTTTCCGAGACGAGACATCCGAACCTTTCGGCGCCTGATGCTCATCGACGAGCAATTGGGGAACAATTTTGTAATCCCTTCTTGGAGAGGTCCTTCAACGTCCTACCCAGGTAAGTCCAGGTCTCAGGAAAATATTCATTGGCAGGACCTCGGAGGACAGACTACGACCAGGCGATTACAACTTACTAGCATAACAGTCGATGTAGCTGCTGGGTGAATTCGAGGAGCAACGCTAATGGTACCAAGTTAATCTGTGATGTTGCCACGTTGTGAAATTTTGATTCGCCGTAGCGGCTGAAGGAGGCTCCGGAGGATATATCATTATATAGCATTTTCGCTTTATTTTGACCTGAATAATAGCGCTTTGTTTTTCGTTGGCGCCATTTTTAGAACACCCGCTATATATATATATATATATATATATATATATATATATATATATATATATATATATATATATATATATATATATATATATATATATAAAATAGAGAGGGGGAAGGGAGAGAGAGTGTACGGGAAATAGGGACGAATATTAAAGTGCTATAAAACTAATATAAAATATGTTTTTTTTAATAAACACATTGAGTAACTTCTCCCATTTATGTATACATACACATTAGGTAATTATCTCACATTTATGTATGAAAAATTGTATCCGACATATGACCACCCAAGGCTGCACGGGAATGAGCAATGCGTTCATTGCAATTTGCGATGACGCGTTCACAAACATCTGGTAAGATGCCGTTAATAACCCTCCTAATTTCATCCTTCAGTTGTTGTATTGTCTGTGGTGCCGACAAGACTCCAAATCCTGCAGTTCTACTTATTGACGTACCCATTGAGATGGAAGTGTGCCTCATCTGAGAAAATTATTCTTGTCGTGAAGTTCTCGTTCTCTGCTTGTCGAGCCAATACCTATTGAGCAAATCGATGTCTCTTTCCATGATCTGTAGGGTTCAATTCTTGTGTAAGTTGAATCTTGTATGCACGCATTCTTAGAACATTCGACAGGATTTCATGCAGTGAACTTGGTGATAAATTCAATTGTTGAGCTCGTCGGAGAACTGATTTCATGGGGCTTACGGTCACACTGTCACGTATGACAACAATGTTTTCTTCTGTTCGAACAGAACGCGGTCTTCCAGTTTGCTTAACATTTAACACTGACCCCGTGGTCTCAAACTTCAGGACCAACTTCCGAACTGATGATTCAGTAGGAGCAACTTTGCGTCCAAGTGTCACACGCAAATCTCGAACGGTTGCTGTGGGACTTTCCTTGTTTTTGTAATAACTTTTAATCACTTGGATGCGTTGTTTTGTTGTCAAACGCCCCATGTCAAACACCAACCAACAATGCTCACCACACAGGCTACTAATCGGAAGGATAGAGGATAACAAACATGGTAAAGTCATGGCTGCCAACCGTCATATGACAAAATGGTGCCAAATTCAAATTCGTCCTTATTTTCCGGGCACCCTCTGTATATAGTGGATAATTTATCTGGAACATCCGTGATAACGGAGAAACCAAAAGAGAGAGAAAAGCAAAACTTTGCATGAAACAGCTATAAGGAGGGGGACATAGCCGTACATTTTAAGCAACACCACACAGTGAACAGTGTTGCCATCCCAATATAAAGTTATATTTTTTCAATTGGCACTACGTCAGATTATTACATATTTTAAATCAACATATCAAACAAAAGTTAAAATACCGCATTTATTCATTGTCGCAAACTAAGGATGTAATAGTATCACAAACATCCAAAGTTTTGGAAGCCTTTATCACACATACAGCACGACGGAGAAGGACAAGTCAATGCACATCGGAAGTACCTTAGCGTTGGACACTATGGTCAGGGTATGGCTTGTTTTGAATGAATATCAACGAAGGGCTTGAAAATTTAAAGTTTTTTGATAGGCTTTATTTCGAAAAAATGCTTAGATAAGTATCATATCTAGTTACTTGTGTGGTTTGCAATGGATGTGTAAATGATTTTGTTGTTTACGGCACTTTGATCTCTCAAACCGTCTCGGAGATATGATAAACATTGCTGAAAGGGGGCGCGGTGGCTCAGTGGTAGAGCGTTCACCTCCGGTACTTTGGGTCCCTGGTTCGATCCCAGCTCGCGCCGTGTGGACTTTATGGTGGCTAAACACCGTGCTCATGGGTTTTCTCGGGGTTCTCCCGTTTCCTCCCACTTTCTTCATTCCACCATTTTACTCATCTCTCATCATCACCGTCTCCTTTAGCCTAACCGGCATAACCGTGGGACGTAAAAAAAAACTTAAACATTGCGGAAGTTTACAACACTGCATAAACCGTGTAATTGTGAGAACTTGTTGTAATTACAGCTACTAAGCATTTTTTCGAAATAAAACCTTTCAAAAAAAAAAAAAAAAAAAAAATCAAGCCTTTGTAACTTCGTTGCTATTCATTTAAAACAAGTCACACCATGACCATAGTATCCAACGCTAAGGTACTTCCGATGTGCATTGTCTTATCCATCTCCGTTGTGCTGTATGTGTGATAAAGGCTTCCAAACTTTGGATGTTTGTGATACTATAACAACCTTAGTTTCCAACACTGAATAATAAAAGTGGTATTTTAAGTTTTCATTTTACATGCTGATTTGAAATATGTAATAATCTGACGTAGTGCCATTTGAAAAAATATAACTTTATACTGGGGTGGCAACACTGTTCACTGGGTGGTGTTGTTTAATACGTAAAACGATGTCCCGCTCCTTATAGTTGCTTCGTGCAAAGTTTCGTGTTTCTCCCTCTTTTGGTTTTTCCGTTATCGTGGATATTCCAGATAAATTGTCCATCCTATATATAATGTGTGATGGGTAATTTTAATAGACAAAAAATTAAAGTTATACAGTTGTATTTACCAAAACTACCCAGAATATACTTCTTCCGTGAACGTTTCAGCATAAAGCCACTGCTTTGGATCCTTTCAGAAAACTAACGTTGCTAGACGAACTACATCAGTGTTGATTAACCTTGCGTGTATACAAAGACTTATACACTTTCAGTAGTAATATTTCAACGAAATTCTCCTCATACCATTATATCCCCTATATCCTGTAAAGAACCTGTATTCGTGGAGGATCAGGTATCAAGTTTCTTGATCAATATGAACTTTCTTAATAAGCGATTTTTGAACTTGTAATCGCAGATAAATGTATGCTATGTTCTACTTATCAAATATCTCTAGTACTTAGTGTAACTATTGTGCAGCTACATAACTCATAACTTTATATTAATCCTTTTGCTAAGCATTTACTTTTTTTATTTTTTTAAATACAGGGTCTCTTCTGAATAGCATGTTTAAAAGTTTAGGAAGTAAAAATCCATTCCCATCCATTCCACCATTAGATGTCGAAAGTGAGGAAATATGTGCGCTAGTTCTCCGAGTCCTTGCCCATTTATTCTCATGGATTCCATTGTCGTCATATATCACGCCCAACCTACTGACTGTTGTTTTTCATTTTGCCAGTTTAGGAGCAGATACACAGGTAAGGTTTTTTGACAGCAACTTATTTTTCTTAGCGAAAAGGGTTTCTGAAGAATAGTCATTCTTCTTCTTTCATCTTGAAAATAATCCAAGTGAGGAAGTCATGTGCAATTCGTTGCACATACAGATGGTGATCAGAAAAATGGAAACACCTGTAGTTGGCAACACGTCAGATGTATGGGTTGGCAGTGGTGTCGTGGCGCCCGCAGCGCCGGACCGCTGGTGGTGGTGTGTTAGGTCGGTCTCCATACTACGTCAGGCGCAGTGGAACAGCAGTGTCCAGTGGCTGCAGCAGACGGAGGTAGTGTAAAATGGGAGACCTCTCAGATTTTCAATGAAGGCAAATTGTTGGTGCGCGGTTATGTGGAGTGAGTGTGATGGCAGTGGCTACTGTGTTAGGTGTGTCGCGTGGGACAGTGTCGAAGGGGATGACGGCCTACACAACACACGGGAAAACCACATCGGAGAAGCGGAACAGTGGGCGGAAGAAAATCATGAGTGACAGGTCACGCCGGGTATTAAAGCGCATTGTCACGCAGAACCGTCGTGCCACTGCGGAGCAAGTGACGGAGAAACTCAATCAGCACCTGCCTCACCCTGTTTCGACAATCACAATCACAGTTCATGTCCGAATTACATGACATGAACTTAACGGGGTCGTGTTGCACGGACCAAACCGCTCATCAGGGACCATAACGCTTTCGCACACCGCAAATGGTGCCGCGACCATGCAACTTGGACCGTTGATGACTGGAAACGTGTGATATGGTCGGATGAGTCATCCTTCACCCTATTCCCAACCACGGGCCGTGTTTATGTGTGGAGAACGCCCAAAGAACCTTATGATCTGTAGTGTCTCCGCCCAACTGTGAAACATGGCGGCGGCTCGGTGATGCTGTGGGCCGCCATATCATGGTTTTCATTGGGTCCTGTGGTCACACTTAGCGGACGAATCACTGCCAACGATTATGTCGCAAGTTTAGGAGACCACTTGCATCCTATGGTCCGGATGTTGTTCCCGAACAATAACGCCATCTTCCAGGATGATAATGCACCCATTCACACAGCTGGCGTTGTTGCAGCGTGGTTTGAGGAACATCGGGATGAAATTCAACACCTTCCCTGGCCCGCCCAATCCCCAGATCTCAACATAATTGAACATCTGTGGTCCGTCTTGCAAACACAACTCCAGCGACGATTTCCACCTCCATCCTCTCTCACAGAACTGGCCGATGCCCTGCACGAGGAATGATGTAAAATTCCACTTGCTACCATTCACGACCTCTATGCCTCCATCCCACGTCGCATCAAGGCTGTTCTGAAGGCGAAAGGTGGCCCGACACCATATTAATCTGGTAAGTTGCAGTTTCGTTCAGGTGTTTCCATTTTCTGGTCACCATCTGTATGTGTGATACCGGAAATAATTATTTTCGTTACATTATGAAGATCAACTGTAAAGAAAAGATGAACATCGTCGAATTAAAAAAAAAAAAAAAAAAAACATGAATATTATATAGTTGTATAATCGCCCTCGTTAATTAAAACGCTGTCGCCGTCGTTCTTCCAATAATTTGCTTTAAAAAAAAAAAAAAAAAAAAAAAAAAAAAAAAAAAAAAAAAAAAACTTTAGGACCTGAATAAGTGATAGTAGTGGCAGTGTCTGGTAAATGTGGATAATATAGCAGAATGTATTAATTTTTCCCTAAGTCAGTCTTGTAGAACGTAGTTTTCATTATCATGCGGCACGATTATGGGGCCTTTTGATTGACAAATGCAGGAGGTATGCTTGGTGTACTCGCTGTAATTGTTTACAGTAGATAATTGCTGTGATAGTTTTACCTGGTTCCATGATTATCGCACCAAATGCATAACAGAACCTCTTGTGGATAAAGTATTTCTTTGTGTGGTAGAATTGGACGTTGATTTGGCGAAGGCCACTGTTGCTTACGACGCGTTCTAAAAAGGGATAATTTTCGTGTCTGGTCAAAAATGAATTACAAGCCGCCGTCCTGTTTTATGGTTGTCTAATAGTTCTTACGGTACCCATATGCCCCGTTTATGAACCTTATCAAGCTTCCGTAAACGATCTCGAACAGTAGACCATGATGAATGTAGTGTCTGCTGATTATTGCATGGTTTGCTGTGGACCTGATTCAACAAGAATTTTCAAAGCATCGTCGTCTAACACGTGAAGTTTTCCAGATCAAGAACAATCCAGTTGTTTCTGCAAATCTCCTAAAATATCACTGACATTTGTTAACATTCAGTATGTCTTCATACATTGAGCAAATCATTTTACTAGGCCTGGTAACATTTTTTCCTTGGTGAAATTAAAACTGCATGCAATGACGTAGATGCTGGTGTTCAACATTAAACTCCGCCATCTTGGAAACAACAATCTGAAATGAAAACCAAAGATTTTTTTTTTTTTTAAAGTTCAACAGGAAGTCTATATTTTAAAGAACAATCATATTAAGTAGTGGTAGACACAAAACCAATTTTTCGGTTTCCTATCAAGCAGGTTTCGGTTTTCTATGAAACCGGTATCGGTGAAAAACCGGACCGGTTTTGGAGAAAAGCAAAATGTCGATTTTTTTTTTTTTTTTTTTTGGTTCTTATACAAACCGAAATCCAGTTGCTTTAAAAACCAGTTTTGCCCATTCCCATTCCAAATCTGTTTTATTTATATGAAAGCAGTTTGCTAAAATGAACTATGTATAAAATAATTGATTACTTTCTGGTATCACTGTTCGTTAGTACGAGTTTCTTTGAGCAGAGAAGTGAGTAGTTTAAATTTGAATTTTTAAAATACACTTTGCGCGTCAGGCATTATATGAAGTTTTAAATTATTTTCCCTTCGCACAGTTAAAATGTGTATGAAAACATTAGATAAAGGAAAGAAAGAATGATGGCTGTTCTGACTTGGAATCGAACTCCATCTCACTTGCGAGGTGAATAATGGTATAGTAGGTCCCTTCAGTAAAGCAGTCAGCAGAGAAAACGTGATGAAATTTTGAGTTAAAAAAAGTACCTAGCTGGTGTAGTATTTTAAAAAAAAAAATGTCAGGATTTGTTTTTTATTTATCTCATAGTATTAATGTAGTAATAATTACATTAATGCTAAATCAGTTCGCTACATGTCTTTGTTGTGTGTGCTTCTTAGTTGTTTTGAACTGTATTAGCTATATTCGGAAATGAAGAATCATCATTTACCAGCACTAATGCGTGTCAGTTGAAACACTCAAAAGTACTTCATTTTCGAGCCTCTAAGCATAAAAATTATAAAGAACAAAAATTTTGCCAATATTTCTTCGTAGATTGCGTAACATCTTTGAAAGGTAAGACATGACTATGAGTAAATAATGACAAGGGGGAGAAAGGTCCAAACTTAAATACCGTAATGACTTTTCAGCGGCATCTTCAGGTCTACACCTTTACCTACAGTTTGAGCCATGTGATGGAATATTAGTAACGCTTTGCTAAGAATACTTACCTTTGCTGCATGGGGTCAAGTGGGCTCTGGTAAATAAACACTGATGTGGCATGATGTTTTTTAAGGTATTCCTCTTTCCTCACTTTTTTCATTCTACTATTACCAGCCATTTCATTATATCACTGCCTCGTTTAGCCTCGGTGCACAATTGTGGATGTAACAAATAAAGAAAAAGAAATAAACTGCTTTGTCTAGAATCAAAGAAATACGTAGTACCTTGAACCACATTACTCAATGTATTTCATGATAAAGTCATATTGAACTAAAAGTTCTTCAGGAACTCAGTTGTTCCCTTCTTCAGTAGTAACATAATACGTCAGTGCCCACTAATAAAGGAATTTACAGAAAGAGACTATTGTTTCCTTAAGTTACTATTGAAGAAGGAAATAGTACTGAAAAGCTTGTATTCATGTGGTTTTATAGTAAAATAATAAGGAAGACCATTTTTTAAGATATGTGCATGTGGTGAAATGTTGGCACACTATTTGTAAAGTTGTATGATTAGTAAAGCTTGTCTAATTAACTATTGCTATTAATATCTTTATTTCAAAGTTTCTTGATAACACGCTTCACATTAAATTTACGGATGTACAATACAACAACAACAATTATTATTATTATTATTATTATTATTATTATTATTATTATTATTATTATTATTATTATTGAATAGTTCCAGTGACAATATGTGGAGAAACGGGAGAACCTGAAGAAAATCTATTAGTACGTTGTCCACCACAAACTCAAATAGCCTAGGAACCCTCGAGGAAGCCACATATCCAGTGGTAATTTCAGAAAATTTCCTCCGGGGGGTGAACTTTCAATACACATGTGGTGAAAGCAGTATTTGGAAAATACTGATAACGATTGAGAAGTATTCCCCGCTAGGAATTTCTAAGCTCCGTGAGGGAATTTACATCCCGGGAAGTATACTGAAACTAAACTGGGAGTGTACGCCCACTTCCGGACCATCCTGTAGTCCCATTTTCATGGTAGGACAAACTTTTTGCGATTATCGAAAAAGCTACAAGGGCTATATAAAAAATGATTCGTATTGTATTAGGTTTCTATAGAAAAACCAAATACGTTCTACAATGCAAGCCAAACAATTGAATCAAACAGTTAAAGCATATGCTATATCTCTTTTCAATTTGAATATAAATTATTAAAATATTTTAATTCAGTACATTTTTTAGGTCTACCACAAGAAATAGTATTATTTAAGATATAAATTGATGAATTATGCCTTTCATCATAAACTTTAAATAAATAAATAAAACTGCTCTCTACTTTCAAAAATGTAATCAGTGCATCTTTGGAGCACGCCCCTTCTCCAATTCTTTTTAATTTATTTAAATCCATATTAGTCATAATAACTCTCTCACGTTTCTCGTTCTTTCCATGTATGGAGGGCGGATCTTATCCCTGACTTGAAGTTCTATTTTTTTTTTTTAATAATTATTATTATTTCTTGGAACTGACAGAAACCTTTGTTGAAGTAAGAGATTTATGTAGTTTACCTAATGAAATCCTTGATTTCGAAAAAAAAAAAAAAAAAATGCAAAAATATACGCAATATTCATAATTGAGAAGAGCGAATAAGTACATCTTCCTCATCTTTGCTATTAATTAATTATATATTTACCCATTGTTATATGTTTACTAAATTATTGTTATATATTTGTTATTCTCATATATTTATTGGTATTGTTGTATATTTGTTATTCCTATATATTTATTATTGTCTTCTTTTCGGTTTTTCTTAATTTTTTCAGCATTTTTTATTATATTTTGCTATATTCGTTTTTATTTTATTTATTTATTTATTTATTTTTACGGCAGTCCGTGTTGATTCTGACGGGGACAAATGGCCTCTGTGTTAACGTCCTTATTAAACCTTAATCAATCAATTAATCAACTTTGTGGCGTAGGATTTGATGTGTAGACGGTCGTCAGGTTTCGATGCTGAGAAGATTCCGGAGGATTCCGATACAGTACATACGTGGGTCATGATCTCTCCAGCCATTGAGATGACAGATATCATATACGAGTGCGTAGTTTCGTTGATGGACCCAAAAGAAGCTCGGATAGCAGCAGTGCCACCAAGACCAGTGAGAGAACAGTTCTTTCTCAAAGGCCTTTGGTCTGCATTCAACACATTTTCTGGCTGCAGTTCTTCACTAAACATCAGTTCACGAATTGACATTACGAAATCATCAGCTGCTTGTGCCAGGTTGCCTCTTTTTTGCTGACACCATGAGTTATGGCACGACTGACCATCCTATTCCGACGCTTGAATCGGAGAACCCGGGATTGCGATGTCTTAAAGTTCAGGCGATTGTATGAATCTATGATTATTTTCATTTGCAAGGCCCATAAATACAGCGTACGATCATGAATTGCATCGCATTTTTCCACCATTTCCTCAAATTTCTGTAATACAGCCTCGTTTATCGCTTTGATCGTTGGCTTTGGCTCATTACGGATCTTCGCGTACTCATACAACATTTTTATAGTTTTGACCAACTTGAACTCGTTCATAAGTCTTTTCCCAGTTTCCTCTTTTCAGCGATCCTGCCACTTGAATCAGCAGTCGAGTAAAGAAACTCTCTTTCTTTATACTCGTCATCCAAGACAACTATTTTTCTCTTTGGGGAGGAAGCCCATTCAGGGCCGGATGAAAAGGCGTGTGAAATTTAAGCCATTTTCACATGACCATCTCCGAAATCCATTTTATCATCTTGACAATCACCCATAAATCCCATTGTTTTGACATTTTCAACCATATCCATGTCTTTTGACAGAAGTGACGCAAATTGATTGAACATTATACCATCTCCCATCTGTTTATTTCCCGTTCAACTGAGTCATACTTGTTCACCAGAGCGGAAACCACGACCTCTTGAGCCATCTGTCTATCTGTAAACAAAAGAACAGAGCAGATGAATCAAGAGTCATTTATAAAACAAATATAGAGACAAGTAATTCACAACAAACAAAGAAAAGACCAGTTCTAACAACGAACCTGCACCAACACACCCAGTATTCAAACAAACGGGAAAACAGCTAGGACGATAGACTGGTTTCCAAACAGCAAGCCATGACCAAAGCCGTATCACTGTGCTCCACAAGAAGACAGCTTACCGCCTTGGCATGTCGTAATTATTGTTAGCAACAAGTTCTTTCGTACATACAAACCACTTAATACACATTTACAGATAAAAAGACATTTGTTTTCGTCGGCCCGCTTCTATTGTACGGGCTAAGTATATGTGAACGGCCTGTAGGCGAGCAAACGAGAAAGAAACCATAAAACATGGAATATTTAACTCTAGAATACTGCAGGTAGATTGTTGACCCTTATTACTATATGGATGTATCGGCTACCATACCCGCAAAATGTTGTAATATATTCAACCAAGCTTACGTTTCACTCGTAACGTGTTTATTTTCTAATGACAGCAAGTGCAAAATAAAGAGTATTTATGGATTTATCCGCACTCTCCCTTAGAATTCACGAAACTCATCTGACAACGGTGGAAGCCACACCACGATGTTCACATGGTGACGAAGGTCAACTGACTGGTAGACGTACTGCTCGCAGTTTGGCCGCGTGCTCATATATGTTGGGAGATGGGGGTTACTTGAGATAGTTTTCAAACGACATAGTAGTCAGGGTTGGTAAAAACCATGGTTTTTATTGAAAAAAACAAATAAAACTTTTTTTTTTGGTTTAAACCTGTTTTTTTTTGTTTGTTTTTTGTTTAAACCAGTTTTTTTTAGGGGGGTTTAAATAATTTGCTGTATGTATTTGTATCACATATGGATAGAAATAAACTTATTTCGCCTTGGTGTTATTATGCAACAACCGGATTATGCTGGAAGGGGTCACATAAGCTTGAAGCGGAATCCAAACCGCTTCTCGTCTTACATCCGAGAGGAGTTGTCCTCCATTTGAACTCGAAACGGGGACTAATTGGACACAAATGCGATACGTCTGCCGATTCACTCACGAAGGACTCCTAATAAAAATACGTTGTACTGATCTTTACATACTTGTTAATATAATTATCAAGAGTCATTTCAAAACGACAAGAAGATAAACAGCTGCACAAGTAGAGATGCAAGGGCTCGGAAAAAAACCGGCTTTTTTGGAAAAAAACTCGGTTTTTTCTGCTTTGCTTTTTTGCTTGGGAAATTTTGGGCTTTTTTCAAAATACTGCTCTAAATTGATAAAACAGACTTTGTATCGCTTCTCTATAACACAAAAAATCATTTAATTAGTGGTTGATGCTGATAATAATATAAAACATCGAAAATAAACTATGAATTTCGAAAAAAGTATTTCAAACAATTTTTCTTCAACATATTTACATTATGAATTCCACAGGATTAACCAATGTATATAATAAGAATTTTTTAACCTCCTATATACAAAAGTAAGCAGAGTTGGCAAGAACCATGGTTGTTTTTGAAAATGCCAAAAACCCGTTTTTTGGGGGTTGTTTAAACCAGGCTTTTTTGGTTTAAACCAGGCTTTTTTGACTTAGATTTTTTGCTTTATGTATTTATATTACATATTCACAGAAATACGTTTGTTTCGCCTTGATGTTATTATTCAACAGCGGGTTTATGCCGGAAGAACTCCCTTAAGCTTAAAGAAGTGCGGTCAGTAAATTTCTTAAGTTGAGAATCTCCCGCCCTAGCCATTGGGAAAATCCCGTCATTACTTGAAATGTAAGACAATAACGGGAAAATCCTGTTATTGCTTTGCATGTAAAATTTAAAGGTCAACGTACCATAATCAGTACGCTAAAACTGAGGTATTAAATTACAAATTTAGTACCGGTACGTAGATATCATTGAAAGTCCAATCCAAGCTAATGTTGGAAGCTACGTAGGCAATCGATAAATTTTGCCAATTTCTATCAATATATTTAAGCAATATTGGCTTCTTTATAAAACAACACGCATTTAGGCATGCAGAAATATACAATTTGGTTTGTTTCGTATATTTAGGCTTAACATCCTTACGAAATACCGAGGTTATCAAGGAGAAGACTTTCGCTTAAACTGGCATCCGAACCGCTACTTGGGTTACGCATGAAAGAAGGTTTGTGGTTCGACCGAGAATTGAACATGGGACACCTTGATTAAAAGGTGAAAGGGAAATAAAACTATTGCAGGTGGTTTGATATCTGAAAACGTTACCATGAAGTTCACACGATTCGCATTTTTCATTCTTTTTATTTTTGTGGTTTAAACCAGTTATTAAAAAAAATAGTTGGTGTAAACCAGCCAACCCTAAAAGTAAACACTTCTTTTTAAAGAATACACAAATAACTAGCAAAATAGTATGTAGTATTTTTACTTCAAAATATTCCACACCCTCTTTTTGAAACAAAATAAAATTAAAATAAAACATAAGAGAAATACTAAGATTTATATGATACACTTAAAGGCTGCACATCTAGAGTTTTGGTTCTGTATATTCTTGAAATTCTACAGTTAAGTTTTATAGAACCACCATCACAGTTTACCCAATCCTCAAGTTTTCTGAATTTTTAACAAGAGGGATTCAACATATCATTACGGAACTCCCCCCCCCCCCAAATAAAGACTACGGAATATATTTAAGTTAAGCTAAATACAACTGCACAACAAACATGACTGAGTGATTAGCTTTTGCGCTTCTATCGGGAAGTCCGGGATTCAACCAGCATTCGACCATTCTGACAAAGCTTATCTTCATTCCATCTGTGAATGTAGAAATAGTGCGTGTACTGTGAGTTGGGCGACTTCTTTTTTTAGTAGAAATAGTGCGTGTATTGTGAGTTGGGCGACTTCCTTTTTTATTGTTTTTAAATCGTTATTATTACTAATTACCAGCAGTGACGGTTTTGCGAAAGTTAGGGGGGCGGTCTTTCGGACTGAAGCCCGTTCCCCAAAGTTACGGAATGTCTGCAACAAACGAAATATCTATTATTTATGCCTTTACTCATAAACTTTAAGCTCCCGTCAAATAAAAATTACGAATGTTTAAAAAAACTAAACATTAGTAAGAAACCCTTCCCAAAATACTTTTCTAAATCCGCCACTGATTCTCAGTATAAAATGATTTTTAAAGTTGTAACCGGAAGATTATTGCTAAACATATAAACGAAACGAAATATTAGTTATGCCTGTACTCATAAACTTCAAGCACTTCCCAAATAAAATTAGGACTTTTTAGGAAACGAAACAATCAGAAAAAACCCGCCTAAAGTACTTTTCTAAATCCGCTACTGATTATTTGTATAAATTGGTATTCAAGGTTGTGTCCGGAAAATTATTGCTAAATCACTTCACAGCTACAGTATAACAGAAATGTGGAAGTACGGTTTGAAGGATATATTGAAAAACGTACGCTTTGACGGATAAATAGAAAAACGGGCAAGTTTAACTTTTGCGCTAGAAGCTAGAGTACTAAAAGCTCTTAGAAATGAAACACGGATTACAAACTAGAGAAGAAAAAAGATGTCGATAACTCAAAAGTTAAAATAAAGTTAAATAGCCTCTAAAATTACCCTCAAATACTACATTCTTCATGTTAGCTTTAATTCGTAAAACATGTGCTCCATCCATCTTGATGGTGAATTTCAGAGCGAAATATCACATTCAGGTCATGGAATTCTTACCTAACTATAGAATATACTATAAGAAAGCTATTTAGATAGAAAAATCATGAAGTTGAAAAAAGGCAAAATTTCCAAAATTCTCGTTTTTTTCCCAAAAAAGCCGGCTTTTTATGTGAAAAAAACCATCGATTCAAAAAAGCCGGCTTTTTTGCATCTCTATGCACAAGTGAAACCCATTACATATGGATAGTCCAAGCAGAATTACATATGGACAGTTTCAAAATATTGCAGCAGAGTACAGAAGAACTAATTTAGTCCAAGTTAGTTCACTACGATTTTTATTAGTCCAAGTTAAAGGAATACAGCGACTTAATTTGCATATCACTAAGAAAAGTGAATAAAGATACGAATTATTTGAGTCCACTTTGGCTCTGACCCATCTATACATAAATAGATGCCAAAGATACTTCTGATTTCAATAAATGCCTCTGGTGGGGTTTGTATGAACCCCTCCAAAAAACGTACAGCATTTCGATGTATTTTATTAATAGTAAACATTAATAAAACGAAACAATATTTAGAATTTTTCTTTGATTGCAATTGCATAACCATAATAACAAACTATAAAAAAATCACACAAGGAACATTCATAAACTTATATATATATATATATATATATATATATATATATATATATATATATATATATATATATATATATATATATATATATATATATATATATATATATCTATATCTATATATATATATATATATATATATATATATATATATCTATATCTATATCTATATATATATATATATATATATATATATATATATATATATATATATATATATAAAATGTTGCTTTTGTAGTATAATCTCAGAGTAATGAATGGGGAATTTAGGTCTGAATATAATACGAATAATATACGGGAGTGAAACGTGATAAGCCACGTATATGTGTTCATCAAGATTTTACGAACACTTACACTTTTACGAACATTTTTCTTGTTTTGGTTTAAACCATGGCTTAAATCAGCCAACCCTGATAGTAGTAGCATTCTAGGAGTCAAATGAAAGTGGGAGGGAGACGAGGACAAACATTCATACATAAAAGAATACTTATTCAGGCATGTGAGAAGAGAGAAGCGAAGGAATTCTGACGGAGAAGAGTGGATATGCAGATGTCCGGGAGGTACACGTGTGCATCGCTATCCTCTCCTTTTCTGCCCTTACCCCATGGAACCGGTCCATTTTTCTTTTCTACTTCTCACCTGTTTTCCGCTCATAGGATTAGAGACTTCTCCCACCTTTGCTGTCTGCCCGACACTCTTGCCTGTATTCTCTTCTGCCACGTGACACCTTCTCCTACCTCTTTCTAAATATATGGACAGTTCCTAGATCTCGAATTGTTAGGAAAGAACGTTTACCTGTCAGATTCCGGAATAGATATTCTCTTTACTGGCAGAAGTGCATGAGGAATGATACAATATCCCACTGATAACCATTCATGATTGTTTGCGTCCAGTCCGTGACGAATCAAGCCTAATGGTGATCCTACCACGCCGTATTCAGATGCTAAATTGCAGTTGGTGCTTTCGAAATAATGTTCCTGTGAAATTGATCCTTCCTTAATTCTAATGAACACAATCAGAAACTCAAAAAATAAAATAAAATAAGTAAAGAAGATAAATCTCAACATGCATCCTCTGTTTGTAGAAATTTGTCGAAATCAGCCAAAATATTGACGAAACTATTTCTATAAATTTTTATAAACAGCTCTAAGTTCAATTTTTATTTTATATTCTTTTCTTTGTTTCAGCACATGAATAAAAATATTCTTAATCAAGAGAATTGTGGGAATTCTCCTTCGTTAGGTGTTCTTGCTATGGGAACAATTAATGAAATAATGTATAAAAATTGTGTGCCGGCTGATTTTGAAGAATTCCTTCTTCAGATGTTCCAGAACACATTTCATTTATTACAAAGACTTGTACAGAATTCTGAAGTGCCAACTTCAGTTGGGAAAATGGAGCAGTTAGAGGAAAGGTAATATTTTTGTTATTTAATTTTTAGCCTTTAATGGCAGTTGGAGTATTTTATTCTTTAAGTTCAACTTCGCATATTCATGTAATACGAAAATTAATTTTGTTAAGGCTTTCTGTACAATTTACATATAATTCTTTTGGTTCGAAAAGAACTACCGGTCATGCCAATGGTAAAAATGCACATACTTAGATAAATTTCTGAAGTTCGCGTCAATTGAAGTGGCGATTAGCGTGAACCAATGAGTCCGCAGTGCGTTGTTGCCTTATCTGGTGAGAAAACCAGCTCTCGACGGGTGTTCCATATAGCAAAGATATTTGTCTCACTAACAACATAAAGTATGTTAGGACAGTACAAAAATGCGTGGCACTAATAACATCACCATAGTATGTCTGTTATTAATAATATTATCCTGTTAAAAATGGACAATGTATTTCGTTTGGTTCGGATGTTCACATGAAAAGCAAATGGATATAAATATGCTTTACATTAGTTGGCATAGGTATGTAATTTAAAGCCACATTTAGACCCCTCTGAGGATCGAACTGAGGGTCCCACAGACCGAAAGCCAGTGCCGTACCATTTTGACTTTTCTTTTTTTCTTTTTCTTTCTTTCTTTCTTTCTTTTTCTTTCTTTCTTTCTTTTTTTTTTTTTTAATCCTAAGACAAAGGAAGTCTGTCACAAGGAACAATTACGTGTTACGCACTAATTCTCAAAATATACATGCGGACTACACGGTGGCTCATTGATTGAGCCGATGCTAAGGGTCTATGATTCGAATCAGATCTTTACAAGCTTGTGGTAGAAACGTGTTCGTGGTTTCTCTAGAGGTATTTCCATTTTTTCTCATTATCTTAATCACAGTAATTCTTCCACCGTCATTAATTTGCTTGCAGTGGCATATCCTAAAAATTTATTGATGTTTTAAGCTTGTATGGGATAATATCTTAACTATACATCATTTCTCACTATATTCCATACTTCTGAGCATCTTAACTATATTCTTACACAAGAACTGTTCGCAATAAGTGTGCTAATTGTAACTCAATTTATGTTAGGCTCGATCACAAATAAATATAGAACGCACGCTTCTGGTGCATGGGGTCTCTGGTTAGATACTGCTCACCAAGTGGGCTTTGTGCTGCACCAGCACTGTATGCATGGGTTTTCTCAATTTTTTCCGTTTCCTCTCGTTAGCCGCTGTTCACAATTCTTAGGACATTAAACACAAAAATAAATAAATACATAAATAAAATATAATATTTACTGGTAGACAGGATAAAGTATTAAATAACTTACCGTAAACTGTGAAGACTTTTCTTTCTCTTTCTTTTTCCTGTAATCACTCGTAATTATTAGAAGACTAACTCCAGTTACCTGGACTTTTTAGTAAAGTTCGTATTAGCACAATCATAAAATTCGTACATCTTGTCTCATTTAACATAACATTTGTTTTCCGATGTAAATCAGAACTAAAGAGTTGAGTTTTTCCTGTGTGGATCGACAGTAGGTCTTGATTCTTTTTAAGGAGAAGAAGATGTCTACCGAAAATGTCGTGGGTGGTATGGTGTTTATTAATGTCACTAATTTCTATATTTCTATCATAGCCAAACCTTTTATTCATTTTCACCAGTTCGTGGCAAGATTTGCCCATAAAAATAGTCATGGGATAAATAGAAGACGGCTAATTCATTTTTGAAACCCATTGGTTCAAAAATGCTCCATAGCTTTGAAGTAAGCTGGTGAGCAGTTTGTCAGGAAAGACATTTCTGTATTCATGAAATTCAGCATTATTAAGAAGAGAGAACCAAATGCCACTTGGATTGACTGACTGTGGACAAGTGTACCCCAACTTTTTCTACTGAATGTGCGACATTTTTGAATTTGGTGTTAAAAATCCATTTTTGTGCTTAATTCCATTAAATTCTCGTATTTATTTATTTATTTATTTATTTATTTATTCAGTCAGCAGTGTGTAGAAATTTAAACGTTACCACTCGTTATTTATAGGATAGCTAATCTTTAATTAATATGCATATAAATTTGTAGTTAAATAATTTGTTGTTCTAAATTAATTCAAGCATGAAGACACTTACCTTGTTTCACGAAGTAGTTGAACTTCAATCAGACTGTTTCACTGTGCGCTGACATCTTTGTTGATGACTTATTAAAGCTTCTAAATGGCTAGACAGCGGAAGGCTAAGGATTGATAGGCTTTCTTTTATTTGCCTGCATATTATTGTCAACTGAAAAGACATACTATTTGTGTTCAGTTTCTACAACTGAAATCAAAATGAAGAACAATTATTAGGAGATTCATTCCAACTTTTGCTCACAAGAAAGACAGTAAATCAAAACAATGATAGCCTGTAAACTGTGATCGTTTTCTCTCTCTCTCTCTCTTTTCTATCTTGCGCGTGCGCGCGCAAAAGATCCCTCAGAAAGGTAGGAACCTTCACATGTCTTCAGTTGATGTCATCGACAAAAGTTGTCAACGCACACTGTTTAAGGTTAAGTACATCGTGATACGAAGTAAGACTGTTTATATTTGAATATTCATTATGTATCTTATACAAATATCAGCAATTGTCCTAAATTTATTTTATTCATTGTGTTACATCTATATAAATAATATACATTTTTATTTATTTTTCAGTTATCTAGAAAAATTCACTGAATTTTTACGGTTATTTGTAAGCTTGCATCTAAGGAGATTTGAATGTAATTCAAAGTTCCCAGTCCTGGAATTCCTGGCACTTCTCTTTAAGTACACTTTTCAACAGCCAACACTACATGGTTTTTATTCTTGTTTAGAAATTTGGGCCGTGTTCCTTGATTACCTATCAACCAGGTTAAAAAATCGACAAGTGGACCAGGCAAATGTAATTGAGAGGTAAGTCTTAAGAAAATACATGTATAACAAGCGAAGCTTCTACTATTTTAGAACAGCGCTAATATCTACTTAAATATTTAATTCTATTTAGCTTGAATACCGATTTTTCTTTCAGTAGTTTTTTTTTTTTTTTTTTTTTTTTTTTTTAATGCGAAGGTAAGTACTTACTATATCACAATTAATTTTAATACCTGATAATACACAAATAATAAAAAGTAAAATTAATTGTTATGAAGAGCAAGCTCTTCGTACAAAATGGTAGCAGACATTGCGTTCATAGTACGAGGGTGATTCAGAAAGTAATGTTTCCAAGGTGATACCTTTATTTGTGTTTGACAGCACTGATACAGATATCAGTGGAAAGCTTGCAATGTCAGCTACAAATGGTTGCGTCCTTTTTCAACATAGTTCTCATTATAGGCAACATACTTGCACCAACACGAAATAAGGTTTTTCATGTGATCGGTGAAGAATTGTGGTGGTTGCTGGCGACACCATTGTCGAACTGCTGCTTCCGCCTCCGCGTCACAACTATAGCGTTGGCCCTTAAAGTGATCTTTAAGTTTGGGGAAGAGCCAGAAGTCGTAGGGCGCAAGATCCGAACTATAGGCAGGATGAAACAATATCAACAACACTTTGCCAGCAGATGGGACAACTTCGTTGGTTTTTTTTTTTTTTTTTTTTTTTTTTATGGAGGAGGGAATATGTGGCGATATTCCTGGGCACACAACCTTGCGCAGTCAGGTTCAATGACAATCCGCTGTTTCAACCGGACGTTACTGCTGGATGCCATGGATTGCTCCATTACTCTGGAACGAGAAGAGATAGGAAGGTAAAACAAGTGACATTCTATAGCATAACATCAGTGCATTAACGAGAAACAGTTCAGAATGTTTGCAGTACTATTGACCAAGTAATGGTCTTGGAAGCATTACTTTCTGAATCATCCTCGTAGTATAAAAGCTAAAGAATCATTAGCGTGAAATAGAAACTATATCGGCACTATGGGAGAAGAAAAACGTTAGCGTTTTATTAATGACATTTTGTCCTCTGTGTTAAACATATAGAAAAGTACATATGTACAATTTTTATTTTAATGAAATTAAAGAACAAGATTCATTTTACGCAGCACATCTACTCTACTCATTGAAAATTATTTATATTTCAAGACGTTAGTTACAAATAGGTAAGTAAATTGCAGGATATTGCTGTACGACTTACTCAGATGAGAAATGTGGAGGTAAATCATAATAATACTAAGTAATAGATTTAACTATGTATTTCAAAAGCCAATTTTCATCTGCTTAATTAAAATCTAGTTGTATCAGTAAGATAAATACTGACAATGAAGTAACATTTTTGTAAATGACGGAATTTAATGAAGACAAATGTCTTGACTATTTTATTGAAAATTCAAACTTACCTGAAAAGTCAGCGTCTGACACTTACTCTAAACGTTTCAACGATAAATTATTGTCAGTTTCAGTGCATTATTTAATGAAATTCTACATTGCTTGAAGTATTATAATTTTCAAGAATCCTCTTCCATTTTTGACCAATCGTCTTTTCTGTAGGGATTCTAGTAAAACCTTGTTAATGTTTCACAAGTGGTGGGAATTAGTTTTCAGTAATGCCGTATTGGAAGGATCTGAGGTTTTTGTGCACATATTTACAATTTCAAATATTGGGAAGACTTCAGGTTTAGAATACCGAAGAACAATGTTCTGCCACTACCCATACAAGGAAGAAGATCCTTCAAAAAGTAAATTATTTTTCAAAAATCATAGGTAATACTTCAAGCAACGTAAAATTTCATTATACTGAAGATAGCTATAATTTATCGCTGAAACGTTTGCAGTGTTAGGCACGAATGATTTTTAGGTGATCTCAAATTCTTAATTGATATTTTTGGTATGCATTCTATTATTTCATGATTTATTGAGCTTCTCTTGTTACGTTTGGGTAAATTTTGCGATCAGTATTTGCCCGTTTCTACTGACTCGATTTTCTTCAAAATTTGCAGGATCTATATATAAGATACACACAAGTTCTTTAAGTAACATGATTTCTTAAAAGGTGAACTAAGTTTTAAATATATACTAGCCTTCCACTTGCTGGACGCTTCACCCCAGACCCCAAATTTTGCACGGCTACGGTTTCGCATTACTCATATCCCCAATAGAGCTCTAATATCTTAAAGGATTCCGAGATATAGCCATCGTATTATAACAATTGCAACCCCTATCCTTTTTTCTTCTCTTCTAAGGGAAACATAAAAAAACACAGAAACACATCTTTAATTATTTAAGATTAAAAGCTTAAATAACCAATTCTCATTCCTCTATCCGTAAGGGATATCGATATGTGGCCATCTTATTTTAATAATTGCATTCCTGACTTTTTTTTTTAATGCCGCCTTTTTCTTCCTTTGTAAACGAAATATCAAGAAACGCTGAAACACATTTTAAATTATTTTAAATTATTTTAAATGAAAAACTCCAAATACTAAATTTCATGTCTGTAACAACGGATTTCGAGATATTTCCATTTTTTTTTTTAAACAATTTCAACCCCTACTCTTTTCTTCTACTCTCTTTCTTTCTTCCTTTGTAGGGGAAATAATGATTTAAAAAATACAATGCTGAAACACGTCTTTAATTATTTGAAATGAAAAATCTAGATACCAATATAATCTTAATGGATTCCGAGATATGGTTATCCAATTCTAACAATTGTAATCCCACTCTTTTTTTTTTTTTTCCTTCCTTTGTAGAGTAAGTATCAAAAAACGGTTCAACACAGGTCTAATTATTTTAAATGAGAGGTCCAAATACCAAATTTCATGTCTCTTTTAACATTTAGAGATTCCGAGATATGGACATTTTAAGATAATAATTGCCTCCCCTTTCCTCGTAGAATTTCCAAAAATCCTTCCTTAGTGGGACCTTACATTATAAATCGTATGTCCTGTCCAATTCTAGCTGAAGTGGTTTGATCTGAGCATTGATCAAGCAGTCAGTCAGAACGTTATCTTTTATATATAGAGATATATGTATATAATATTTGATCATGAATCGTGAACATCCATTTTACTTTTTTCTAAATTGGATGAATTTAAATGAATAATAATATGTGACGAACCATACTACAGAATAAGAGAGAATGTTGTTGACCTTTTGGAGCACTATTGACCAAAAGCGTATCATTTAAAGGCATTTTTTGTGTTTCTTTTGTTTGTCATTGAAATGGCAAACAAGTTATGATTTTCTTAAGATATGTAAACTAGCTATAGTACTGCCAAAATGTCTTGATCCGTGGCAAAAATGCAAAGTAAAGCTCACACCCACGCGTTGAGTCATAAGGGTTTAGCTATTGCTGAGTGAGAGATCCTTGCAGCCGTGGGAGTGGTATTCCTTCAGCCGATAGCAGCGCTTGGAACGAAAGACTAGGTGTCAGGTCAGTGTGGTATATCTATAGTATCAATATGAAAGGGACAATTGAATGTCTTAGGATTAAAATGAAAGATGCTTCGCATGTATTTGTAAACTGAAAACGATCATTTAATTACAACGGCACTTACTAACAATCTATATATATTCGTAAATCTTAAATCATAGTTTCGTGTGTCTATTTTAAAATAATAAATAATACTATCGATAAAAGACTGGGGAAACTCCGATTTTTATGCGTGATTATTTTGTGATACTTTTTTCTAACGAACCTTCTATTTGAAAATAATTAATTTGTCAGTGTATTTTTTGAACTTCTTGAATCGTTATTTCAGTTTTATGAAAATAAACTAATTTATGATTTATTTTTAATTTTTAGGTACGATGAGGCGCTTGTTTCACTAGTAAATCAAGTTTTAAGAAAAATGCAATTCAAATATAATCAAGCTCAGTTGGAAGAACTGGATGATGATAGTTTGGACGATGATGTAAGTGTTAGATTTATTATAACCTTTAATTTGTACACTGTTACCTATTTCTCTCTTTTTTGGTATTCATATTTAGTAATTTTCGAAATTAAGTCACAGATAAGTAATGAATACCTTGCATAACGAGTTTTGTTCTAAAGCTGTTACCCCGAATTGTGAATGGATTTAGTTGAAAATTTGGCGTCACCTTTCAGCATTGAGGCTATATGAGACGGACTTAAACTTTAAGGTTGAATCTGAACTACCGTAATGCATTCAAATTTCAAGGCTCTCTCCGAGAATCGAACCCGAAACCTCGTGCACCAAGGTGCACATCCCTAGTGCGTAGGCCAGCAAGGAGGGTCAATTGTAGATGGAAGTACATTACAAGTTAAGTCGAGTATTGTCTTGTGATATGACGAGAAGTAAGTTTATGCAATAGGCTTTCATCGAAGTGAGACAAAGTCTCAATAATGCCATCATGTACCACAGACCTATTGGAAGAATAAAATAAAATAATAAAAAAAAAGAAAGAGAAAACGGACATTCAAACAACTCTAAAAGACTATTTTGTCAAAAGTAAATGTAACAACAATCGGTGAAAGAGAATAATTCGATGATTATTGCGGTAGAAGAAGAAAGTGAAAAATATGTTGTCAAATGGAACAATAGGCAAAATTACCTGCAATCTATAGGATAAAGTGTACTGTTGACATTTTTATTTACCCTATTAGGTTTTCCTGTTTATGCTAGATCGGCAAGGTGCGTGTGGGACATTTCTGGGCTCTTTGTGGGATAACCAAAAGACGATTTTTGGACATCAATTATTTTCCCGTGATAAGTAAATCTTTTCTGTGAGCTCGTAAGACTTTGGCTCTTATACCTTATTTACATTTATAATTTTTTACTACAATAAAATGATCATAACTAAGATTTAATGCTAATAAATCAGCTACTATAACCTATAACAGTTTCCAGTTCTCTTCCTGTGGAGGAAAGATCTTTGATACTAGTGCGAAACACTGTTTCATGTCGCCATTTACAGTATTACTGTATGTTTATTATTTTTTCTCTTTTATCTCTCTTTCTCTAATTCTACTGTAAATTTTTATCTTTCCAATATCTTCTCTTTTTTCCTGTTACTGTTGATAATATTTTCCTTTCTCGTTTTTCCTTTTTGCAGAGAGCTCTACTATATTCTTTTAAAAATCGTTACATTATTGTGTTGTAAGTACAATAGAATTTACATATTGATTTTATTATTGTTCAACGCTAACAAAGTTTTTAATGTATATAGACACTGTCCTACCTTTCTATGTATTGTTAACATATTTTCTCTAGATTTTAATACTAATTTACATTGAAATAATATATAATTAATCGCTTTTTCTTCCCGCCGCCGCCTTCTCGTAATCTTAATTTGATTAACTGTACAATGTAACGCCTTCACTTTTAAAATACTGTTTTATGATATCTGTAGGTTATTGTTGATTGGTAACGGTATTGAATATATATAATGTAAGGATCCCCACCTTCAGCGCAAGCACATATTCCCACAACACGTGGTACTATTTACAAACAATACAAGCAAACGAGAAACTACAATAAGAAAGACACGAAACCAAGACGACGGAGCCCGAGGAGGAACGAGCCACCAGGAGACCATCTGTAAAAGCGCAGCTTGAGGAGGAATCAGCTGTCAGTTTGACCGCTGATCAAATAACCAACACCCGCTCCTGAAGTCGCCTTGAACTAGGGGATCCTAACTACAACCAAACCTCTCGCAAGACTAACCTAAAACCCTGCAGATGCTCTGGAGGCTGCTTTGAGTAAAAGGGGCACCGTGCAAAACATCTTTCTCT
This sequence comes from Thermobia domestica, assembly GCF_964235325.1. Taxonomy (NCBI): domain Eukaryota; kingdom Metazoa; phylum Arthropoda; class Insecta; order Zygentoma; family Lepismatidae; genus Thermobia; species Thermobia domestica. The sequence continues at coordinate 56,862,590 of NC_137456.1, read as the reverse complement.
TTCAACTTGGTCGCTTAGAAGGAAAAACTTAATTAAATTGTTCTTTGTAAATTCAAAGATATTTGTATATAAGTTTGTAATAAACTTGGTGAAGGGGAAACACCCGGACCATTATTGACTCTACCCCAAAGACATTACAATAGGAAGCGCATATAAAAACTGTCTATTTAGAAAAAAGAAAAGAAAATGATAGGAGAAGCAATTTATTATGATTTAGGTACTACATACTGTGACTGTTTTCGACGTACTCACCATGAACCTCCAGACACTTCTGGTTGTGTGACACAAGCTTCTGCATTCCCTCTGTGTAAAAATAAGCCACCTGAGGGTGAAGCCAGTCCAGAACTTATTTTTTGAGCACTTTATTGTCGTTGAAATGCTTCGATGGAAGCTACTTTTTCAGGTGAAGAGAAAAAAAGAAATTGCTGAGGGCAAGCTCGAGGCTATAAAGGGGATGATTGAATAGTTCCCGTTGAAATCTGTGAATTGTCTCAACAGTACGAGCAGCTGTGTGGGCGAGTGTTATCATGGATCAGAAGAATTCCAGAATATAACATTCCATCGATTTTAAATGGTACCTCTTAGTGTTTGGCAATACAAATCTGGTGTAATTGTTCGTTCTGCTTTCAACAATTCCTCAAGAATCACACCCTTTCGGGCTCAAAACACCGTTGCATAATTTTGTAAACTAATGGTGTTTGTTTGAATTTCTTCGCTTTATGGAAAGCAGTTGCCATTATACTGACTGCTGCTTCGACTCTCCAGTGGCATACGATATTCAAGTTTCTTCCCTCGTCTCTATGTGAGAAAAGAGGTTATCCCTCATCCTCTCGTCAGTGGGCCAAACAATCAAGCCCAGCAGCTGTCTTTTTTCTCTTGTGAGCTTCTGTCAGCATTTTTGGCACCCACCTTGCATACAGTTTATATTAACTTAGCTTGTCAGTTACAATTCGATGCACTGTTTTTGCAGGCACTTTTGGAAACTCTTTGGTGAGTTCATTTATTGTCAACCGGCGATTGGATCGAACTTTCTTGTTAACACATTCTATCAGATTGTCTGTCTGAACACTAAGCCTTCCGTTACGTTCATCGTCACGAACATTTGAACGCCCTCCCGAAACTCTGTGCATCATTGGCTGGCCTTCCCTTCATTCATTACTGTTAGTCCTAATTAGCACACAATTCATGATAGATATCAGCTGCATTCTATCCTTTGGCGTTCAGAAATCGTATGATAGATCTCACTTCAGATTTGGTGGGATTTTGTATTACGGCAACTATTTCACCTTACTGCTACTCGCACGCACGCAACTCAACTCGGACGATTCTCTCTCTGTTGTAAGCATAAAATATTAGGGCATGCTCTTGCGCATGCTTAACCTTATTAGTATTTCACCTACACGTAAAAAAACATCGATCCTTGTTTTTGACATATGCCTCGTATATATATATATATATATATATATATATATATATATATATTACAGGTTTGTGTGTTTAAAAGGATTTTCTATACTTTTAGTTCATAAAAATAAGTTTCTTTTTTGATTTTTGAACTTATCCTAAATTTTTGTGATGAACAAATTCAATTTAAAGCTATTGTAAATAGACCTGGTGGAACTCGGGTTTGGATAGTATGGGCATTTCTTTGGAACAAATTAACCTCGTTGTGCAAGGTATTCCTGTATTATTTCTGTCTTTCGTAATATAATTTTTCATTTTGTAAATTCATTATGTTAACATTGTTTACGATAGCAAATTAAAGCAAAGAGTATTTTGAAAGAAGTCACTGCATTTTTCGTAATATACTATAGAATTCTATAAATTACATTATTTATATGAAAAATTTTAAATGTTTCAGTATTCATTTTACTGTGTTGTTAAGCGATCCAACCAATTTGAAGAGGGTATTTCAAAATTAGTACTTTTCTGGTGCTCTGTTATTTATTCAATACATGTCTCTATTTTTTATAGGAGGAAACAGAGTGGCAACACTTCCTTCGTCAGTGTATTGAAACAATTGCCAAAGTAGCCGATCTGGCCCCACTGCAAACATATGGTATTGTGGTAAGAGAAATTTTAGTTCATACAAACTAGTTATAGTTAATAAATGGGGCTGTAATATAGTGATTAGAGCTTTGAACTCACTTCCGCATGGCCCCGGGTTCAATTTTCGGCCGTATACCCCAATATTAGGCCTCCAGTTAGTGTCGTGAGGCAAACTGGAGAGTTGCGGGAATAAAGGCGTGACTGTCACTAGGTCTGGAAAATTAATGATACACCTGTTGGAGGCAGGGCGACGCGGCGCGCTGATCACGTGTTTATAGCTAGTTTGGACAAAAGTTCCGCCTGTCTGTAACACGCAGCGTTGGGGTTGCCCAGGCCCGCGAAGGACTGTCATGCCAGTGGTTATTATTTTTTAGATACAGTTAATCAACTCAAAAAAGGTACTCACTTTGCTCCTCCAAATTATTATAGATTGTTTAAAAATACATTAAACATTGAAATTGAATTTTTACTGACAACTGCCATCACTGTCAAGACTTACGCAAAAAAGTTATTTAGTAGGGACATGTGTGTGGAAATTTAATGTGTATACTCGTAACTAAAAACTCCCAGGTGCTCCACAAAATAACACATATTATTTTAGTTTCAAACAAGTTAGAAGAAAATCAGGAAACAATTTTAACACAGCATTAATGCCCCCAAAGAACATCGGGAAAAAAATCCTCATTAATCTGCTTGAGTCCTTAGATGTCTGTGAGGCCCCATATAAATGCAAAGCCGCTTATACAGGCGTGACAAAAGAGGAGCAAACACGCTATATTGAAACAATATATCCCGAATGCGAAATGCAACGATGCCCCAACGTCGGACCTTTCAAAACATCTGAAAGATTCCAAGCATAACATCGATAAAGTTCGACTTATAGAAAGACAGAAATACGGGACTTTTTTCATGCTAGAAAGTCCGTTACTCCACATTGTAACTCTTGAACAGAAGGGAATATTTTATTTCTGTTTTCGCAGTAGATAGCTGGAGCGATTATTTCGGCCGAGTTCGTTAATAGAGTCAAACTGTTGACGTTGTAACGAGTAACGGCGACTTATGTCCATCCATTAGTCCATACGATAACTCTTCAACGAAAGCGAATTTTTGAATTCTGCATTTTGCAATAGATAACTAGAGCAAATGTCACGCCGAGTTCATTAATGGAATCAGCCCTTTAACATCTTCACGGGTAACGATGATTTTAATGGTAACGTCCAAATTTTATTTTCTAATATTGAAACAAAGATGTTAGAAAAATTTACACATCTCGCCGTTAGATGGGAGCAAATATCCTTCAGCGGTTGCCATCTACCGGACGAAATTGAAACCTCTAGCGCGTGATTCTTTTTGTACGTCTACCAGAGTACATTAATATATATTGAATTAAATACTGGAAAAGAGAGGAAACTATATCACACATATTGAAAAAAGATGAGGCGACACGGTGGCTAAGTTGTAGAGCACTCTTCTCTGATATGAGGTGTCCTTAGTTCGATGTACTTCTGTGATAAACAGCGTCGTGTCTGTGGGTTTTCTCATAGTTTTCCTGCATCCTCCCAGATCCATATTCCACTATTTCTTCATCAAAGAAAACGTCTTCAGATGCATTTAATAATAATAATAATAATAATAATAATAATAATAATAATAATATTTCTCAGGCCTCGGGAAATACGCAATTTTCAAGATCTATGTTCGGGATGGTTCTATTTTCTGAGGTTTTTTTTGACCCTGTTGGTCAATGCAGCACACAGACGCCCCCCAGTATAAGAGTTAATAACCTAATTCATCTCCGTTAGCTTAAACAGATTAATTGTAGACGGTGAAACTGCAGGGTGCCCACTCAACCGTGAAACTATAGTTAGCCATGGATTTCGTATACAGTGAAAAAATCTGGAATAAGCCATGTATTTCGTTATCAAACTGAAACTCTGGAAAATTTTCAGATTTCTAGATAATTGGACACCTGGTAATAGCAAACCCTGGCCAAGATAAGATAAATTAATACTAATTATAAAAAAAGAAAAGATTTCAAGAAAACATTGATTTTTTTTTTTTGTGTGTGTGTTTATCCGTCTTTACACGGTCAGTAAAGGTAATTGAAACTTCCTGACAGTGAAATTGAAAATATATATACTAGAAGTAGAAATGTCATTTATTTCACAGAAAATAAATAAATAAATAAATAAATAAATAAATAAATAAAAAGTTACACTATGAACTCCTTACGCTAAACGCTTCATTTTATAGGAAGTTAAGAAGTAAGAAGAAAATAAAATTGAAGAACAAAATTAAACGCCTAGGTAGCTGCCATAATGGAATATAGTCACGTGATAATGTTGCCAAGCTTGACAGTGGAGAATTTGGCGAAAAGATAAAACTAATAGGAAGGGTGGTTTGTTAAAAGAGTACAGGAGAATGAAGGACTAGTAAATAAGAAAAGAAAATAAGTATAATGTAGGGGAAAAGGAATTGAAAAATAAATTAGTGAAGAAATTAACAAATAATTATAATGTAAATTATGAAAATAATAGGGCAATAATGTAGAATGAGTATGAAGGAAAAGTGATAGAGAAAACAGAAACTGAAGTGGGAAAGATAAACATAGGTATATAGGAAATAGAAAGAATGTAGTGATGTAGGATATTATAGACGATTAAGACCGGGGGCGGGGAGAAAGTGGGTAGTTCATGGATAAAATAGAGATGAAAATATTTTCCCATATATTTCTCTGGAACATGAAAGATTCTGGGAGAGGGATTTTTAAGGATATTGACGCGAAAGGTAGGGTCAGATGTGCTGATATGATGGATTTGTGTGTTCTTGGACAGATGGGTGAGGAATTCGAGTGCTGCAGATGTATCGGTGATGGTTGATATGAATTACCGCAGTAAAACGGAAAATTCTAAATAATAAGTGGTCAGGAGGCTTTAGTTTTACTGGTTGGAGCTAAACTTATCTCACCATTATTTTTTCCTTCATAATTTATATTTTTAAATTGTTGTGTTTTTTTTTTTTTGGTTAATTTTTAAATTATGTGCTTTTTTGGTTAATTTTTAAACTAATTTGTATTTTTCATGTTTCCTCATTTTTATTCGTAAATTTGTGTGTCCGTCAAACTGTCTGTATGTTGGGTGACAACTGTCGTATAATTTCTTCAATTTCCGTGAAACTTGCCCGGCACATACGGCGGCATGTAAAGTACCTCGCAATATGCCCTGAACTAAGTAAATTTTAATTATTGCCACTTGCTTAGAACTTCCAAAGAATTGTCAGAATATTTTAGGGAATTGACTTAAAATCCAAGAAGGGGAGGTGAAACACGTAGTGAAACAGAGAAATGAACAAAAGAAAACTTTAGAACAGTTTTACTTGTTGGTAGCAAATAGTCCTGGGCTAAATTAAGAAAGCTTTATGTAAAGGAATCCGAGTGCGCTATCGCAGTTCAGAATCCTATAACGATGGACAAACTATGGAGGATGAGTTCAAAATAGCACATGAATCTGTCCCGGAAGTCTACTTATACCAATTACAAAAGGGCTGCACCAATGCTTGGGTCTGTTCCTGTGGTGGTTAAATCCTGAGTTCGTGGTGGTCTTGATGTGTATGGTAATCACTAACCGAAAGTTTAACTTAATAATCGATGCTTTAGACACATAAACCACTCATCTCTCTGTCTGAATTAGAATGACTGGTACAGTCAAAGTACGGGCCCCGCACAGCAATCAACTTCCTGATTCTGAGAGATCCCCTCTTGATTCGAGCCTGGTCTTAAATAAGTGGCTGTCCAGGCTTACACGTAATCCGTCTCCTTTCACGTGCACAGGTGTGTAACTGTCTCCAGTGGTTGATTATTTGAGGAAGTAGCTGACGTGTATGAGACATCTTGCTTATACACCCTGTTTCAAAAAGAATATACGTATTTCGATGCATATATTTATTAAACTTTAAGACATATGAATATGAAATTTTACACACATATTTACGAACCTCTAAAGTTCAAATTACAGATGTTCAATGTGTCCTCCATCAGCGACACAAACAATATCACATCGATACTCAAATTCCTCCCATACTCGGGCAAGCATGTCCTGCGTCACTGATGTTATGGCAGTACGGATCCGGTTCTTCAACTCTTCCAGGTTCTGTGGGAGTGGTGGTACATAAACATTGTCTTCAACGAAACCCCACAGGAAGAAGTCACAGGGTGTTAAATCCGGTGACCGTGGAGGCCAGCTGAGACATGCTAAGTCGCCAGCTCCTTGACGACCAATCCAACAGTTCGGTAGAGTTTCATTCAGATATTCACGCACTTGGCGACTCCAGTGAGGGGGTGCCTCGTCTTGTTGAAAAATGAAGTTGCCTTCGTGCAGCCTCGGAAACAACCAGTTTTGTAACATAGCGAGATACTGCTGACTGTTAACCGTGTTTCCATTAAAGAAGAATGGGCCATAAACAGATGATCGGGATATCGCACAAAACACATTGACTTTGAATCTCATACATGTTCAATGACTGCACTGCATGTGGGTTCTGTAGGCCCCAAATTCGAATATTTTGTTTGTTTACCTGACCACTAACAGGGAAAGTCGCATCATCACTGAACACGATGCGTTGTGCAAAAGTGTTATCATTGTCAATAGCATCCAGAATCTCGTTACAAAATGCCACACGTTTGCATTTGTCATGAGGACGCAGAGCTTGTAACAGCTGTAACTTGTACGGCTTCATAACCAACCGACGTCTCAAAACACGCCAAATTGTTGTTGTCGATTTTGAAGAACTACGTTGAAAAGCAGTTTGAATTCGTGTAACATTTTCTTCAGGAACACGAGGGCGGCCAGGACACTTTCCTTGACATACACATTTTGTATCTACAAACTGTCGATACCATCTGCGAATGTTCCACCCATTCGGAGGATCAATTTGGTACCTCAACCTGAAACGTCTTTGCACTGTAATCACGGAATTGACTTCGCAAACTCGAGAACACAAAATGATTTCTGCTGCGGAGTAGCCATTTTAAACATATGACGGTTACCAAGCAAAACAGAAAACAACTGACATCTAGCGGGTATTAATATAAACTAGACTGTGTATTCGTTTCTCCAATAGCCGAGCTGAGGCGCAGCGATCGATAGTTTGGACAGAATAATTCTTCGTAATACGTATATTCTTTTTGAAACAAGGTGTATTTATTCTTTAAATGATCAGCTATTGTTATTGATTTCTGAGTCGGAGTGATCAATTCATTCTGTTCAAGATCCATAAATATGTATGTTAGCTATAGATCGAAAGATGCAAACAAGATTTCAATTTGAGCTTCCTAACGGAGCAATGATTGAGTAAGTTTTTCCATAAAATGGGTTTGTGTAAGATCCCATGGTACTGCTGTTTTTTTCTAAAACAAGTAAATGTGTCACGTGTACACCATGTAGAGCAGTTTGGTTTGTATGACGTGATATTTTCTGAATTAATGTTGAAAGCGGAAGTGATAGTAGGTTTGTATCGCTTCCTGTTTTAGTAAAGAGATTAGAGTAGAGATGAATATATTCTTGAAACACTTAATATTGCAGAAAGCCGCTTCTCACTATCTATTCCAGTTTTTAGTTTATATCTGTCAACGTTAAAACGAAAAGTGGTTGATTTCTTCACTTCCGGTTTGAATCGAGAGTTAAGAGAAAAAATGGTACATATTCTTAGAATGCTGAATAGGATTTTTTATGTATAATAGAACTCGCTTTGACCGTTTTTGCTCTATGGTGGTCAATGTTAAAACAGGAAGTGGTTCATTTCAATCACTTCCGGTTTGAATATCACCTCCATCAATAAACACGATTCCTAACTTCTGACTTTTTACATTCTGAACAAAATTGATGATGGTCCATCCAAGAAGTTCTTGAGAAGTTTTTATCGCCCATACGGGGAGAAAAGAGTTTTGGTAAACGAAATTCCTTAAAAATAATACAATACTGAGTGAAGGTGAAGCTTCCAACTGTCTTCGCTACTACTAATAAAAATAAATGTGTTATAATTTTAATATATATATTATAGCAATATGGTATAAAATATTCTGACATATATAAACGTAAATAAATATATTTTGACTAAATTTTGTACGTTTTAATTCCAGCATGAACCTTGGAATGAAGCTGTTCAGTGGTACCTTCGTCTAGAGAAAGCTGTGGGAGAAATAAATAATTCGCACCCTCAACTAAATATTACAGCAGAACATGAGTGCCGTCGCTTACACTGCCTTCTGAGGGATCTTTCATCGTTGTCACAGGCTATTGGAAGATTATCTGCTCATTTCCTCGGTGAAGCATTCCACGAACATTTTCAAACTGCACAACTGTTAATGAAGAAACTAGTTGAGTTAGCGACATACGGGACCAGGTTAAAGCTCTACAATTTAAATGTTTCAGTTAGTGTTCTGAAAGGAGACTTAATTGAAGTGTGAGTTCTAGAAAATAATTTCAGTTTTTATCTGAGTATTACAAGTGATGTGATAATTACTAAAATAACGTATACTGAACAATTTTTTGAAAGAAAATATCTTAAAGCTTCGTTAAGTGGCCTACATTCTATTTATTTTGGTATTGTGTCTTAGCTTTGAGATTTGTTTGTAGTAACGCTTCATTGGGGTCGCAATGGCTCAGTGGTAGAGCGATCACCTCTGTTGCGTGGAGTCCCTGGTTCGGTTTCAGCTCGCGCTAAGTGGACTTTGTGGTGGACCAACACCGTGTGCAGGTTTCTCGGGATTCTTCCATTTCCTTCCACTTTATTCATTCCACCAATTCATTCATTTCTCATCATCTCCTTCAGCCTAGCCGGCATAACCGTGGGCATAAAACTGAAAGATTTCATTTCGTTTTATTTTTAGTAGCTCTGTATTGTCGCTAGCAAAAGTATATGCCCTTCCTCGTCCCCTTCCCGCCATACATATTCAATAATAGGTTCAAAAGGAGTAAACCAATTTGATTGAGAATGTTCAATATAGTTTTATATGTAACATTACTAGCCTTTGGCTAGCTGGGGGCTCCTCCCCCCAGACCCCACATTTGCTCGGCCTACGGCCCCGCATCTCTTATGTATCAGCCTTTGCTTCAACAGTAAATTTCGTGCATTTGCCCTTCATATTTCTTGAATTTGCCCAGCTGGGGGCTTACCCCCACACCTCCGCCTTTACTCGGTCTATGGCCTTGCATCTCTTAAATCCACAATTGTCCCGAATTTCAAGTTTCTTTTCCCATTTCAACTATCTAAAAGATAAGATTTTGTATCTCGAGCAAACGCCTATATAAATAACATGGGAATTTCTTCATCCCCTTTAGACCTCTTAAAAATTAAAAATATTCACTTTTGGCAATTTTCCTGTCTCGGAAAGCTACAATCATGTCAAATTTAATCGTTGTAGCCCTACAGGAAGTGCCCAATAATTTTGGGGTGTAAAAGGTGTCATGGGGAAAGATTTTTCAATTCCCCATAAAACCACTCTAAAGTTCGAAATTTTTATTTTTGGTGATTTACATAGGTAACACTAACGAAAACGTACAAGCATACCGAATTTCAAGAATTCCAAATAGCTAAAACATGAGATTATGTGAAAAAAAAAAAACATTTAAATAACATGGGGAAGTTCTTCATGCCTCCTTTAGACCTCCTAAAAATTAAAAATATTCACTTTTGGCAATTTTCTGTCGGTTAGTCCCGGAAAGCTACAATCATGCCAAATTTCAACTTTCCACGTCAACGGGAAGTACCTCTTTAATTTATGTCAGTTCATGTAGTTTTATAGTTAGGATAGGATAGGATAGGATATGTAGCTTTATATCAGTAAGAATGGAACTTAGTAAAGAGGAAGGAAGAAGCAAACACTGGCGAAGATTGAGATTCAAGTCACCGTCGCTCCAGTGGCTAACTCTATTTAGTGTGAGCACGGTGGCTCCGTGGTAGAGTGCTTACGTGAGATGTGTGGGATCTCTGGTATAATCCTGGGCCACGTAAGTTTGTGGTGGTGAACATCGTGCCCGTCAATTTTCTCGTGGTACTCCCGTTTCCTCTCACACTATCATTCCACCGATTCTTCCATCGTCATTCACTTGTCGTAATCATCTACCTTCCTTAGTCTAAAGGGCACAATAATGGAAAGGTAAACTGAAAGATTTCATTTCATTTCACTTTCAATCTACTTGGTAAAGTACACTAAAAACTTGACTTAAATTGAAGGTTTCATTTACAATCAGAGACTTTGTTTTAGCAACAAAACTTTTCTGTAGTTTGATGTAACTTGCTCATCTTCGTTATTTTGGACATGGAATGAGTAATTTTATGTGACACAATATTGTTACGTTTTTTTTATTTTTTATTTTTTAACCCCGACGAAGATGCTGTGAATTGAAGAGTGCCTATTTGATCCATATATATATATATATATATATATATATATATATATATATATATATATATATATATATATATATATATATGCTCCACATTCTAATTGTCCGATCATGAACTATTCCATTCATAGCTCGCGTTCTTTTAAAACGTAATACCTCATCGTTTGTTTTTCTCACAGACAGTTTGCTTCGGTTTCGTTCAATGTTACTAAAAGAGGCTTCAAACTCTTTTGCAGAAACTTGTAGCGTGAAAATACTGAGGACGCTTTTCTTCTTTTACCTGGGATTTTTTTCTGTCTCAATCCAGTAGTAACACGCATTTTCGAACTGGTGCTTCGTATATTTTGTAGGCTCCTTATTAAGTGGGGATGGAGTGTATGACGAACTACTACTCTGGTCAGAATTACTTTCTTTTTGAGCATGCATTGAGGCACCCGTTACATCAATTTCTTACCGAGGGGTTACTGTCATCACTCCCCTTATGGTCATTGTCTCTCTCGTCCTCATCTAACACGCTATCATCTATCTCTAACGTTTGATATTCTTCGACCACTGTATCATTATTCACTAATAACTTCTTGATGCGTTCAAACCATTTCCGATCTTCTGCACAGGGATTATTGTCGCGAACTCACGCACTAATAATGACACAACTACCTGGGGATTCATACTCAGGCCCACAAGAAGAAATAACGTCTCCAAATGATGAATTAGAATATAACTTATCACATTCTAACACTTCCTCAACAGTGGCGCACCGATCAAGGGCACATTAAACTTCCTACCAACGACTTTATCTAACATGACTACTTCACTGATATCGCAGAAATAAGCTAATGAGCTTTCTCGCGTATTTTCTACCTGCAAACAGCACACACGGACTCACTCTCTTCCTTCTGTCGTCAATGACCATCTATCCCTTACTCGCAACTATTCGTCATTTAACTCGCTTTTCCTTTTGCGTCATACTGGTGAGACTTTCATACAGTTTCTATGCGTCCTTCATGCTTGTTACTTCTCAACTCATAATAGTTACTACAGACTGGTTAACACCAATGTGTTCCTGGTAATTTTTCAGTTCTTATTGATATCCCACAAGACCCACTTTCTCTTTTCCATTTTGAGTCCAAATTCAAGATGGATACTTTCAATATGGCGGCCATGGTGTTCATATTCCCCAACATATAGCAGATCTTATCATGCATCTACTCCTAAACATTTGACCTTCATTTCTGTGATCATTCACACGCGGAACAAGTGATTTCTTGGCTTTGTGTTGTTGAGCCCTACAGTCGGCCATATTTCTTTCTGCTCTCATGATTCTCCATGTTGTCCTCAGCCGCTATAAATTTGCGTATGCACATAGTTTCACACCCTTTTTCATATCTGATACATGTCGTTCGGCAACTCTCGTACCCCATTCGGTCCCTTCCCTGGTCAGATATGTCCAATATTTATATTTAAAAGTTTTGCTGGGATATTTTATTTTCTGATTCTGAAATACATTTAATTTTATTGTAGACATGCACAAGTTTTAGCAGCGCTGAAAGCCTGGTGCCATTGGATAGCACAACTTCATGCTGAAGGTTTGCACAATCCAGCATTACTTCAATTGTGCCAACAACTTGTTGCTGATATGGTCAAGTCAGCAGTAATTGTTATAGGAAGAGATGAACCTGAGAAGCTTATCCATTCAGCGGCTCATATGCTCGTGACGTTGACAGGAACTGTTAGGCCCCCTTTATTGTGGGAACTGGAAGTGTTGAGAAATCTTTACAACGAGGCCCCGAGTTTAACATTTCTGCAGCCTGAGGTAAGAAAAGGTTACTTTATAGTGAGATTCTGAGAATTTTTTAGATGAAACTAATTGTATGAATTAAAAGTCTTATTAGTGGTTCATCGCCGCAGAAATAATAACTTACCATTGGATCCAATGTATCAAACCAAGCTAGTTATGATTGTTGTTACCTATGTTGCTGAGATCTATTTTACATCATCCTCCTATCTATCCGAAGGTTTCTCCCAGAGATTTTCAACAGGAACTTTACTTAATGAAAATAAAATCTCACCTCATTATTTTAATGCAGTGGTTTCCCAATTACTTCAGATTTGCGAATTCTTCCTTTTTATTTTTAAAGCAAAGTACGGTAAGGTACACACATCGTTAAATTTTTATACCTGTGTAGCAATATTAACAACAGTTAAATTACAAACCTTTTATGTGATAAGCATAAAACATATAAATACAGGAAATCAATGATATTAATTATATCTTGTGTAAATTATGAGATGTAAATAATGACACGGATCTCTAGGGGTCTGCGGACTACCAACTGGGGAAAAACTGTTCTAGTGTACAATTGAAGACTGATATTTCAAATGCGACAGTCTTCATCTGACCCAAAACTCGGAAGGAAAGGGAATTAAGAGGTTAATTGATACAGAAAGTTCAATTTATTTACCTGCTAATCTGAAATATACAGTTACAGAAATAAATGATTGTTTCTTGGTGAAAATGTTTATTGTTTGAATTAATATGTGTTCATTGTTGTCAGGTCCGTTGAATTTAATTGTGATTGCTTGTTTTAGAAACATTTCACTTAATAAATGTATTGGAAGGGTGCTATTTTTTTCATGTTTCATATTTGTTAGTGAAACGTACCATCATTTTATTCCAAGCTTCATTTATTTATAATACTCTTGTTACAACTGATAATAATAATAATAATAATAATAATAATAATAATAATAATAATAATAATAATGAAAAATTATCATTATTGTTAAAAACGTTCTACATATTTATGATTGGATTTAAGCAGATTTTAAAAGTTGAAAATTTGTTTATTCTGTTTATATACGAGTTTAGAGAAATCCAGTTTGTTTTAATTAATTTTTAATTCCTGTGTATGCTGCTTAAACTGTTTCGATTATTCGTTTTGTCATGTCTATGTGAAGAGAATCTTACAAAAATCAATATGACTGGAATCGCCATGAACTCTGTCCGTTCTTTACTAACTGAAGTTATTGGGTACGTACTTACAAGGAACAGAAACCTATCTTTGTACCTAAGGGTTTCTTTTTATTATTGGATCACTTCTATCCATGCTGGGATCCTGCTCACTAACAGTGTTTGTTTCATTGGAGAAGTATTTGTTTAGAAGATCTTTCCTATAAAATACGAGTATATACCAAAGTACTCTGCAAAACATTTGGTTACTTTACTAATTGTCACTTTCTTAACTGTCATTAGATTCATTTACTAGTTTAAAAGAATGTTTTGGTTCTAATTAACGATTATTATATAGAAGTTCACGAAAGAAATGCCATTTTTAAGAAGAGGAATTTGAAACTAACATGCGAAATGTAGGAAAATACACCTAAACAAATGTGAAGCAAATAATTTTCCAGTGACACAGTAAAGACTGTTGGTGAACAAATCTCTGCTTGGAGTGAAATGATTTAGTAATCAGATAAATTCATGAGGTACAAAGGTAGGTTTATGTTTATTCGATTCCTGCTTGCAGCCCTTGTCTTAACTCAAACGAATTTTAAATAGAGCTTGGGATGAAATTGTTGAAAGTTTTACAAACAATTATAAACCATTACATACAACATTACTATTTCAAAGTATTTTTAATAAAAAAAAATATACTCCTATATACAAATTTCAAAATTAACCGTCGTACATTATTTTTTATTTTTATTTTTTTCATTTAATTTAGTCGAAATTTAGTAGCATAAAGTTCAGAAGTGACCGTAGTAGACAAAAATAAACAAAATGTGAGAGTAATAGCGAACAAAATATGGTAGCCAGATGTATTTGAATATTGGTTGCAAACAAGAATTCACTCCTTTCCCACATCAATTTGTTTTCCAGTTCATTAAGAAAATTCCAAATATAGCTGTTGGTGCATGTACTGGAAATATTTGAAATGAAAGAAAGGAAAGAGGCCAGCCAAAGCTTATGTATTTAAAAGAACCATTAGTATTTGTCTAAAGAATGAAAGGAGAGTGAAAATTAGAAGATTGCCTCTCGCAAAATTTGATCAGAAGCATTCTGAGTAGAAAGCGAGAACGCTAACCGTTTACAACACCCGACGGAACGCGTTCATTTGTCAGTTTGAAACAAGTTTCCAGTTAGATTATCATCTTCGTTAATATGAGTTCTTTTATTTACGATATGCCATATTTTATCCCAGAACGTTATCATTTCTTGTATGTTGATTTTTATGATTTATTACATGTAAACATTATGTATTGCAAATGTATTATAAACTGTTGTCAGATATATATTCTGTGCCATTGTTGTATGAGTTTGGTTGCATGTGTCATGTATCTACTGCCTGAGTGCACCTGCGGCTGTGTATTCTGATTTGTGCCTAATAAAATTATTATTATTTTATTTATTTAATTAAGCGAGAAGTTAATGAAAATCACTTTCGTATTGATCTTTCTTGGGGAAATTATTCAAATATGACAGAACGTGATAGAGTTGGGTGTGCATTTTCATTGGCATCGAATCTAACGGAGGTATATTAATTAATGGCATATTGAAGGTTTATGGAAACGATATGTGTAATGTAGAAGTTAATGTTAATAATGTAGGGTGAACATGCGTTTCTTTTTAAGTACTACATATCTTGAGTAATAATTCACAATAATGTTTTTCAGAAGATTCATGTTTTTGTATTACCGTCTTTTATAGGCCCAGCGATTGATTTATCGTGCTCTGTCTAATATCTTACTTCTTCCGTGGCATGGAATGAGTGATCAGCATTGGGATCGGAGGCAAGGACTTCTGTCTTCATTCATTGAAGCTCTGACTGCGGAATTTAGAAGAATTAAACATATACAAGGTTTTTCAGAAGATAAGACATTACAGGAGCAAGGTAATCAAGTATGATTTTCATTGCGATTAAGGCATAAAATTTGTATGAAATGCAAACATATGTACGTGAACTTATTCAGAATAATAGTTCAGCGCTAAAGAGTAGTTATGAGGGCGTTCAATACGTTATCTGCCTCGATATCTTTCTTCACTGCTAGAGAGCTGAGCATGAACGCACAGGCAAATACATGTCTTGACATGCAAAAAAGGCAGTTACAAATCGGTTGGCGTTAAGTGCTTGAAGTGAGAGGATGGCGATTACAGGCCTGTATGTATCAATAGCAAAAGCAGTATGATTTAGAGCGTCGGTCCATGATAAAATTCCTCACAAAGGAAGGGAATAGTCTAGGGAAACCCATGAACGGATGTGTGGATTTTATTATGGTCATGTCTTCATACTACCAAATGATTATTTGACCCGGACAATTTAAATAGGGGAGAGGGAATGTTTGAACATTACTCCCCCTACAGAACCACCTGTCGAGGCGTCTTCAAAGAAAGTGTGCTCAATATTCTGAATAATTTAACTGTTCAAAATGTTTTGATGATGTCAATGGTAAATTCCAGATGGGTACTGTGAATGCCGAGTCCTGAGCGGAAGACATTTTGCTAGTAATGCTGCCAAGAGAATTCAGGCATGCTTAGAGAAAACCCAGGTAACTTCTCGAATCACTAAGGAGGATGAGATGTGAATCCACCATCATATCCTGAAAGAAAACAAGAGTTCATACATTAAATACACTATAGATTTCCGATCCCCAAGAAGTTCTATGAGCTGAAAGATCATGGCAACTTTCTTGGAATTAAGTTGTTGTTCTCGTAGAGTTAATGCCACACAAGACAACAGCACCTACACTTCCACGGAGATGTCTTTGCTACACAGGGATGTAAAGCAGAAACGATGTAGGAAGCTGTCGGTTGCTGTGGGCTGCTCCACAGTAACGTGTCTAACAAATCACAGGCTGATACCAAGGAATGTAGTTTCAGAGCTTAACCGTCCACCCTATAACTTAGATCTAGCTCCAGGTAACTTTTCTGTTTCGGCATCGAAAGGGTTTTTGTATAAGGCATGATTTCATGACAAAAATGCAGTTAAGGAAACTGTAACTAGGTTTTTCGACCTTCAAAATGTTTTCATCGATTCCGACGGTCTTCCACCACTTTGAGACAAAGGTGACCAAGTGTGTTAAATTTAAGGAGTACTATATTGAAAAATAAAGGAATAAGTTTTATCATCATATTCATTTCTCATGCTCAGGTACCTACCTTAAAGAACGACTTTCGTTGATTGTCGAATATAAATCAATAATCTCAGAATGTGGTCATTTTGCTTCTTCAGAATATTATAGGTGGATGGGTGGGAAGTTGAATTTTAACTGACAGCTGGGTCAAGATTTAGGTAAGGATAGGTATTTAGTTAGGATCGAATGTATAAATTTCTTGTTTATTTTTTTTCTTCTTGTTTTTATTTTTCTCATATCGGTTGTTTATGTATGTATCATATCTACAACTGTGTTTAACTATGAATTATGGGTTGTGTTAATGTTCGTTTTTCTGTAATTTTTCAGCAAAGCCTGTGATAGTTGTTACGTTGAAACTTTTAGGGGACCAAGTGGAAAACATTCACGTAGAAGTTACTCAAACAAAGAAGCTCATGTATACTGCCATACAAGATCTTATCCAGCAAACTTTAGCAATATTTCCGTTTTATGTTCATCAGCCAGGTATGTTGTGTTCATTAAATATGTAATACTATACAGGTAGACGATCATTAAGTGCATTTTCGTGATGAGCAGAATTAATTTTGCTATTAACATATTTAAGAAAACGGACTACTCACGAAAACTGACAATAGAAGTGCGTTAAAAACATCGCTTCAGATTAAGTGATTATTTTATAAATGCTCATGTAAATATTTTATCAGAAATATATTGATAAATAAACCAACATACTCTACTTTCTGTAGAAAATGTAAACATTTTGTAGAAATATTTTTTCACATTTTGTTCTTATTTTACCATGTCATATATAATCTCAAACATTTTACAGACTGAAAGATTATTGCTAGATGCATTATTTCTATCATACACAAAACACACACAAAGTATTTTATTATAAATATAATATTATTTGAGTTCATAAATCGCCTATAAAAGTAAGATCTCTTCTAATTCCTTTTCCAGTTGGCATAGTTTCCAAAATGAGAAATGGTCTAGCTCGGGTTTCTCCCGATTTTAGCGATATGCGTTTGCCAACTCCATTGATAAAATTAAACCCTCCTGGCCGCAAGAACCACTTGATTCAAGTGCTGTTGTAACAAACCAATATTTGTTCAATAGATTGATTTATTTGTTTCTCTTTTCGACCTTTCTTCAAGTTGCTACGAATCCTTCTCGAGTTGATGTATCTGATAAATTTTTACCGTGGCTATACCTTCTCCCCATTTTATCCGGCTATTGTATTTCAGCAATGGCACTAAAGAATATGACAAAGAACTACCATTTATGCCAAAAAGTGTAAAAAGTACCCGCGCTTGGATAAATTTCTAATCGCGTTTTTTATAGTAATTTGACGACGCGGATTTCAATGGAACTAATTATAAACATGTCATTCATGGGATCATGAAAACATCTAAAATAATATATTTATAATTACGATCTCTCACCTTGTTTCGAAAATCCGTCCAGTAATTCGAAAACTGAGTTTAATATTTCGATATTAGCCAATGTAATGTACTCTTACGTACTGGCTACTGCACACAGTTAGGCAGTGGCGGCTCTTCAGAGAAGTCACATCTGTAAAATTACCTAATGTTCTAATTCTCGTATACGTCTTTCTTTAGTTTAAAGGAGCAAAAAAAGTTTATCTTTTTATTAATATGACTACTGTCAAAAGCTCCCAGTGCAGTTACTGCACTGTATGAGCAGTGAGTAATCAGCTTCTCTGTAATGGATTCAACTCATTTATAGATAAGTGATTATATCCACCGGTGTCTGTTATTCAGGGATTTCACTGTACTGCGTTAAAATGTTCTAAATAAGCAATGGAAATTAGCGTTTGAAATAGTGTCACTACCTTACAGATATATGAAGTCATTCTACAAGGGTCGTTCAAAGTTGTCCGGTATTTTCGTACGTAAATAATTAATGAATAGCCGGATCATGATGAAACTTGCGGGTGACGTAATGTATTCCTTGTCGAGTAACTAGCGCCTGGCATGACGAATTTGGCGCATGTGCAGCAGTTGCAGCGAACGTGGTGGCAAGCAGTGTGTCTGTGGCTGTCGAGCAGCGGTGTGTAATCAAATTTCTTGTGAAGGAGAAAGTTAAACCCGCTGAGGTTTTCAGAAGATTGCAGGCACAGTATGGTGAACAAATGGTGTCACGGACAAGAGTGTACGAATGGTGTGAACAGTTTCGCGAAGGAAGGGAGCTGGTGACAAATGAAGCGCATGGACACATTCGCCCGACTGCAATCACACCAGTGAATATTGCACGTGTTGAACAAATGATTCTTAAGAACCGGCGAGTAACAGTGCGGAATATTGCTGCCGAGGTGAATATCAGTGTCGGGAGTGTTGAGACAATCATTCATGACCACTTATACTTCCGCAAAATCTGTGCAAGGTGGGTTCCCCGCCAGCTGATATTTGATTAGAAGTAGACACGCATGACGGTCTGTGAATAGCTTTTGGATCGGGACCGATAGCCCCCAGTGATTATCATTTGTTTGCACACTTAAAGACCATCTGGGAGGGAAGAAGTTCACGACAGATGAAGCACTGTGGAACGATGTCCTTCAGTGGCTACAACAACAACCAAATTCTTTCTACGCCAAAGGAATCAGGGGACTGCCACAAGATGGCAACGGTGCCTTGACGCGCACGGAGAATACTTTGAAAAACTGACATACTATGGTGCTTCTTGTGCAATCTGTTTCCTCTGAAGAAATAAGAGTTAATAACAACAAGATTCCACTTTAAACAGTAGGTCCTCTTTTATGTAGACTTGGTGCATAAAAGAAACTTCAAAACTCCACCGTTCTTTCGCTACCCGTAAATAAACCAACATGAGAAAATTAACCATGTATATATATATATATATATATATATATATATATATATATATATAATATAATATAATATAATATAATATAAAGAAAACGTAATCAGTTTGGTCCAACGAATCTACCCACAAGCCGTGTAACGTGTTATCTAGGACACCCTATATATATGTAAAAGGTAATTGTGCACAATGAATGCATGGATCTATGCATGACCTGCAAACCAAATTGCATCTCTATATATCCTAAGAGAGATCGTCGCTGCACCAACGTGCGGGAGTGTATGCAGATATGTTTGTATGCCCGAAGAGGTCCTTTTTTAAAACATCTTTCATCAAGGTGGAAAAAAAATCATTTTTGTTGAATTCTTTTTTATTAAAATTGATTTTTTTATTTAAATCAAATCTTTCCCCTTGTATAATACAAATCGCGAACTGAAGAAAAAACATTAGTATTAAACGTTAATTTGTCATTTAAGTGAAAGTATTGGGGTGCAATTTTGAATTAATCCCCAATTGTTAAGTATTACAATACCAAACAATGTTTCTTAAGCATTAAGGAAAAAATACAGCAACATGTATCAACATAACATTTTTTTTCACAAAAGTTACTGATATTTGACAGTATCATACTTTTAAATAATCAGAACTAGCATGCGGCGCGAAATACATATTTAAAAAATACGCCCCTATTATCTGGGAACAAACAGACGCGCACACGAAAGAATTTTCATCTTAAATGTCGATGGTGATTTCCGCGGTGGAATAATTAACGATTTAAAAAGCCTATGTTACGAAGAGAATAAAGCATAATCCCCCCCCCCACGTTACCTGTTGAAAACGAGATTTTACTTATTTTCACTTTAAATTAATTTATTTCGGAATTTGAATTAAATCAGCGATTTTTATTTAAAAAATAAAGTAATTTAAACCTTGATTTAAATCAGATTGATTTTAATCAATCCACCCTGTCTTTTATACAAAGCATTTCAAAACTTACTGTGTTACTTTCTGTGCACAAAAACTTTTCGAACACCCTGTATGTGTATGCAGTAAGTTCCTTTCTCGTCTTGATGATTTATTTAATAATCACTTGAATATTTACACACGTTTTCATGCTATGTTTGTTTCTTATTTTTTCAGATATATGCGAAGAAATTTTAGGGTTCTTTTTGGTTGTATTTGATGTTCTTCAGCCACATATGGGCGTTCCATTTGCTGAACAAACTATTCAAACATTTCTTGATGTTTTCACCAGAGAACAACTCTCTCATACAATACTACATGAGAGTAGTGCAGGCACAAGGGTAGTCGAAAAGTAAGTACATGTTCGATACTTCGAATTTCACTAGTGCATAAAATGGAATTTGTTATTCGGTACATAATCAAGATGAGTGGGTCATGATACGACATTTGACATTACTTAAGCCTTCGTTCAATGGATATTTTGCGTTCAGTTTCAAAGGCTTTCTGCATCCATCATTCGTTCCATAGAAGATAACATACGTAGCTCTATGAACTACATTCTGCGTAGTTCTTCCCAGTTGTAGAAAAAAATGACTGAGTACAAGGAGCTGGGCTTTTTCCTCCTATGTAGTCTCTTTTAGTAATGTGTAACAGTGTAACCTCATGAACCTTAAAGTATTAGAACATAAGTTAATCATTTGTGCGAATAACACTAAAATTAACTGAAAAATACCTCTGTTTAAATCAAGGGACAAATGTTATGCTTCATTATACTTCTTATTGTATCACCAAAACATATGACATTGCCAGTAAATGGACCATATCAAGCTAAATGCACTGATCCCGTTCCCGAGTACGAAATCTGGTGTCATCAGACACCACCAGACAAAAGCCAAAAAAAACGAAAAATATCGTTTTAAAAGCCCAGCTTAAAAAAAAAAAAAAAAAAAAAAAAAAAAAAAAAAAGAGAGAGAGAGAGAGAAAACTAACTCGTCTTAGGTGCAGCAAAATGTATTCATGTTTGGTTTATTTTGTGCTAGATTGTAATACTGACATTGGAAGTAAATGTGATTTTACTTTTGTTTTCTGTAATATTTTTTTCACAATTCTATGAAAAAATGTTCGGAAGGTACTAGCGAGTATATATGCATGTAACAAATTGTAAAGAGTTCCCTTGTGGTTAAAGGATTCATTTTGATCGGAAGATGCGGGTTTCATTCCTGGTGGTGCCCACGTTAAAGTGTTTGTTCACGTATTGTGTTACGTAGGAGCAACCGATCTCATGGAGATTTTTGTTTTAGACTTTAGTGTTGATCTGTCTTATTAAAATTTCTTCAGCAGCACGACTGATCATCCATTTCACCCAAGTAATACATAATCTTCCAGAACCGTAGATATCCCAGGAAATACATTTACATTTTCGTAATATTCTGGGATCTTTAACGTCCCTATGCACCTAGCCTAAGGAAAACAGTGATGATGAGATGCATGATAATGGAATGACGAAAGTGGGAGGAAACGGAAGAATCTCGAGTAAATCCACGCACACGGTTTTTGTCCACTGCAAAGCTAACTTGGCTCGGACTGGGATCGAACCAGGGATCCTACGCATCTGAGACATTTTGGAACGCATCTGAGATGAAATTATGAAGTGCACTGAAAGCATGTTGTTTCCACTTCGTATACTACTTTTGTTTCTTTATACATTATTACATTTGATTACCGTACACTGTTTTACATGTTTGATATAACTTATACAAAATTAATTACTTAAATTTAGCTGTCAGCTCATTTAATTACCATGATTTCCTTCTGATATGACTATACGACAGTGTATTGAAAAAGAGACGTATACGAAGCTAGAAAGTTTTCGATATCGAATGGCAGAAAATTCACGTCGATAATGCAGATTGTTCTTTCAAAAACATGCTTGAATTTCGCTCCGCATCTCGTAGTAGTGTTACTGTCACCGGTACATGGACACTTTAAATGCGTTGGTACTAATACCACGCTCGGGTTCAAAGTATTAAGTTGCTCCCAGTTTGTTTCTTGCTTGGTAAACACTGAAAATTCTGCCTCCACCAACAATAGAATCTGCATCAAAGTACACACGCAAACATTTAACTACCCACTTTAAAAGTGGGCACTTTAAAAGTCATCGTTATCTTTTAAGTTAAAAATGTTTCAACAGTTACATTTATAATTATATCTGTGTTTGTGGGTAACGTGTTTTAGTGAACAGACCCTTAGATCGTTTCTTCTTTTTTTCTGTTCATATTTTTCAAAATCAAAGTACAGCAAACACTTTTCTTTCAGATTTTTGAAAATTCTTCAGCTTATTATAAAGGAACCAGGAGCGGCATTTAAGCGATTTGTTCCAAGTACAATAACACTTTGCATGGATCATATATATCCCATCATTGCTGAAGTAAGTTAATTCTTAGTCTTTTATATATTATTTTGATAATTATGTTGCTGATTTTTGTTCATTTTCCTCTGAGTATGATGTTTCTAAGATCTAGAAAGTATAGTGTATTATATACTTCCCATTTACCATTTCTTTCCCTTCCCTGATGTGAAATTCTTTCGTAAGTAGCGTTTGTCTTTCTGGTACCTTTTCTAATGTCGATAATTTTATGCTCATAATACAAAGGAAAGAAAACTAAAATAAAGAGATTTAAAAAGTTTTAGCGATGTTTCGAAAATTAACTATTAGGTAGGAAAATAATTTTCATTTTGTCCTCTTTCGCCCTCGTAATTTTGGAAAAGATCACCGCTTGGCTGCCAAAGGAATTGAAATCGGTATGTATAATTTTTCAGTATTTATCGGTTACGAACGTCGGAAAAGAACATAAAAGAGTTCATTCGTGGCTAAGCGGTTAACGTACGCGGCTTTGACGTGGAAGACCCGGTTTCGATTCCCGGCGGGAGCTCAAGTTCGGTTTCCATGTTAATTAGTAGTTCCCGTCTCATATAGCCTCTCTGCTGAAAGGGAAGTTAAACTCAAAATCAACTCAACTCAACAAGAACATAAAAGTTACTTCTGTTACTTAAATGTAACTATCAGTAAGGAAAATAACTTTTACTTTGGAATTTTTATTTGGTCCTTCTTTGTTGTTGTAGTTTTGGGAGAAGTTGTCGCTTGATTGACAAGAAATCGAAATCTGGATGTGTTTTTTCCCAGTGTTGGGAAAATGTGATGGAATAGTCATTAAATCTTCGCAAAGTAATGTTTCTTTTGTGAGAAGAATAGCGTATGGCACATCTCTGTTAAAATTAAATTATTTATTAACCCCTAACATGTGCCCTGGATGCATTTGCTTTAAATAATCTCAACAGCTTCGGCTGTTGTTATATGCAGCCAAATTTCAAAATTATAAACACTGGTGCTAGTTCTGTGTGTTTGATATTTATTTCGAGTTGGTTTTGCAAGAATTTGGAAAGCTGATCAAATCAAAACAGTGATTCCAGATATTTAATGTTTTATTACAAAAGGATCAGTCTGAGTGTGAATTCTTGATATCGATGTTTATTATTCTGAAATTTAGTTAAGGCTCTTCACTAAATTCACCCCAATTTCTTGAATTTTATTGAAGAATTTAAATATAGCGTGTCCACAAAAGCACTCCGTGATTTTAATTGGTTCTAAAATGAAAACATTTTGGATTTTTTTTTTTTTGCCTAAAGGTATATCAACACATAGTTTTATGTGGTATATACATCGCAGGCACTGGATGTGAGCCCCACGTCTTACACAGCAAACATCTATTCGATAATCAAGCTCATTGTACATTCTTCGAAGCGTATGATTGTATTTACAGGTTCTGTGATTTGTTCCTTCAGAATATCCATGGTTGAGGGTAGTGTAAGTACATTATGTCTTTGACATATCCCCACAGGAAGAAACCACATGCAGTAAGATCCGGTGACCTAGGAGGCCACTGGAGAAACACTTGGTCATTGTGTCCAGCATGACCAATCTATCAGTTTGGCAGGAGCTTATTGAGAAACTTCCGGATTTTGCGATGCACAGTGCGGTGGTGCTCCATCTTGTTGAAAAAGATAGTCACTTACCTCAGTAAGTTGGTTCCACCTCCAGCGTGGCATAGGGATTCTCCGATCCCCATATGCGCATATTGTGTCTGTTGACCTGACCTATCCATGCAGGTGGAAGCTTGCTTCATCACTGAAAATGATCTGGGCATGAGGTTATCATCATTTTCCAGTAATTGCTGGGGATTCGAAAGAAGTTTAGTGAAGTTGGATGAGCTTCAGGTTTCAACTTCTGCACCAATTACAGTTTATACGGATGAATGTGCAAGCGTTTACTTAACATCTTGCTAACCATGCTCCTTGGGATTTGTGGTTCTTGGTTAGCTCTGCGCACTGATTTCTGAAGGTTTCTGTTACGTAATCAACAACTTACTGCGGCACAGTTGGTTGGCCGGAATGTCCTTTTCGCTTGTCACAGATGCACCCTTCTTCTACAAAATCGTTGTACTACTACAAAATTGACTTGTCCGAAGGTGGTTTCACATAAAATTTGCGTCTGAAGGCACGTTACACAGACACAACACACTTTGTTGAGTGAAATTCCAAAACACACTAGCTGCGTTACTGTTTGGTGAGCGCCATGTTGAACTTATTGCCTTCTAGCGGAACAAGGAGTGAATGTTAGAACCTGTAGGGACGAAACAAAAATGTTTTAAGTTAATGCATTTTCTGACACCTTATTTAAAAAGATATTGCAAAAAATTTTTATTTTATAATGAATGGAAATCATGGAGTGTTTTTGTGGACACGCTGTAGAATGAAGAATACCAAATATTGAGGTATGAGCAAGATATTCTCCAAAATGCTTGTAAATAAACTAGTAACTGTTTCCAAACCTCTTACAGAGCAGAAATTTGGATGTACAGTTTGTGACGTCATAATTGTTGGGCACTTTAATTTTTACAGAGCTCTTTCGTGGTTATTTGGTTAGCGTACGTGCTTTTGGCGAAGAAGACCCGGGTCCGATTCCTGGTGGGAGCTCACGTGATTTGAATGCCACGTTTTAAGCTGTGGGTCCACGTCTTACATAGCCTCGGTGCTGAAAGGAACGCTGAACTCCAAATCAATCAATCGAATTACTAAAGTTCATGTAATAGGATTTTGCAGACCTTATCTGTCTTACTTCCTAGATTTTTGAAGTTCTTCATTGTCTTTAAGTTATTCCGTAAAAATCGAAAGAAGTTGGGATGAGCTTAACGAAAAGCTTTAAGAGTGGCAGCAGAGGTGCCTGGTGAAATTATTTCAAGTAGACGTATCCAGGGAACGTGAAAAGAATGAGTAAATTGATTTGTAATTTTTTTTTTTTATTTTTTTATTTTTTATTTTTTTTACTCCCTTTAAGAACTTGAAAGACTCTTACTACATTCACCTTCCGTGTTTCTATCAACAAGATTTTTTTGCGGTGAGTCTCATCCTTTTTATTTCCTAGATATCTTTAATTACTTTTCCTCTTATTTTTACTCCATCAGACTCTGGAATGTGAACAAGGCTCCAGAGGAGAGCCGAAAGCTTGAAATTGTAAGATATTTTCAGGAATCAGAATTTCAAATAGAATGGTTGCTAAAATGCCTGATCGTGTTATCATATATCTAAAGTTAATCAAATACATTATTTATAAGTGTGAGCGCGTACTGTAAGTTGACCTGCAAATGCAGTCAAATAAGAAATTGCTCCTACTTCTCGAAACTTATTGTTTGTTTCTTCTTGTTGCAGCGTTCCTCGCCTGATGTGAAATCTGCTTTGTTTGAGCTGCTGTTCAACATTCTTCTGCACAATTGGCAATACTTTTTCAAATCATCTGTCGTGCGATCGTTAGGAGCCCCAGGGAACGAAGTCGTGGAAAATAAATCTCAGTTTGTGTCAATTATGCAGGCGTTTGGTCAGTCTCTGTTACAACCTGATATCGCGATCTTTAAACAGAATCTTGAAAGTTTGGAGAATTTAAATGCAAAATGGAAATTATATCACAAGGTAAGATGTAACTTTTAAACTGTTCTTTACCCTAGACTTTCACTTGTAGAAAGAAGAAAAAATCCACTGTATGACGAAAATCCGTTGTCAAAACATATTTTGTCTGAGTTGTAAAGCAGCTAAGGTAAGTTCTGGGCTCGGAAAGTTCTGAACGTTAGGTCTCCAAGGCAAGTTAAAATACGAATTTGGCACCTAATTTAAGGCCGAAACGTGTTGATCTATGAATCAAATTTGATTTGTAATAATAATACGGCACCTGCCTGGTTTTCGAAACTGGCAACTAGATCAGAAAAGAAATTGAAGCCTGCATTAAATACTAATCTAACGTAAAAATGTAAAATTATATATCTAAAATTTGTATTTTGTTTCGAAGGAAATTAATTTGTGCCAATTTTTAATTTTCTTTAAGACTAGTTGAATATACCCATACTTCGCACGGGGGCTGTATTTGAAAGTCAGCGCCTGTGGGAGTATCCCCATTGATCTCAGCGACCGCGAAAACTATGGATTAGATACTAATATCGGTCATTTTGCCTTTTTTTTTTTTACATGTCTCGGTACTCCCCCCCCCCCCCGCTGACTCCCGGCCCGCATGCAGCATGCAATTGTAACTAAATTTGCAAGTCATCGCTAATGGAAGTGTCACCATTGATTTCAGCGACCGCGAAAACTATGGATTTGACACTAATACTGGTCATTTTGGACTACTTTTATATGTCTCGGTATCCCCCCCCCCCCCGGTGACCCCCGACCTGGAGCCGAATAGCGTGAATTTGGAAGTTAATGCAATCGGAGTTTCACCATTAATTTCAGTGACCGCGAAAACTGTGAATTCGACACTAATATCGATCATTTTCTACTACTTTTACATGTCCCGGTAAATGTCCCCTTCCCCCTGAGAACCCCCTGGTTCGAATTTTGACGAAAACGTTTGGTCTGGAGCCTGGACCAAGGTATTCATGAATAAAATTTGGTAACTCGGTCAATTTGGTTCCCAAGCCAGTTTCGGTAAACGCCCCCTCCCCCTGAGATCCCCTGGTTCGAAATTTGAAGAAAGGGCTTCGTTTTGATCTGGGGCCTGGGCCAAGATATCCCTGACCAAAATTTGGTAACTCTCGGTCCACTCGTCTGGTCCCCAGGCCGCACACAGACAGACAGACAAACACACAAACAGTCTTTATTTTGTTTATATTAGAAGATAGATTGCTTGTGAAGCGTTAAATCATTCGAATACTATTTTCAAGACTGATATATATGCCATCCAGCCAAGTCCAATATTCCTTTAAGGAAAATAATTAGAAAGCTAACTAAATTTGTATTTACTAGAATACCCAGAGTATACTTCTGTTGTGAACATTCCTTTAAAAGGTTATTTGCATGTCAGCACGGATTCTTACAGAAAACTAACGTTGCAGCATGAGCTACATCACTCTTTATTAACCTTTCATGTATACTGAAACTTACGCACTACCAGTATTAACGTTTCAGTGAAATATTCTCGTTATGCTTCTGTATCTTGTATTTCTGTACTAACCTCTGTACTGTAATGCGGGTGATTAATAATTAATAAAACATAGATTTGAGGTAATTCTTGATTCATCTGTGTTCAATTTTCTCTTCACTGATAAACATACTTGGGCGAAGAAAAATGACAAAATTTTAAACTGTCTCGTGCAACTTTGGTATCTTCTGATATACAAATTTGAAATCTATTCCATTGAAGTCTAAAGTCTCGTAACCCACAAATTTAAAATCTGTGCCCGTAATATGTAGAACTCATCATTACCTTCAATCCGAAGAAAACGAAACGTTAATGTTATAACTTTTTTTCTCTATATATAACGTATATTCTGTGGTATGAACTTACATTCTATAAAACTGGGGGATTAATAATTGATGAACATTGAAGTTCCGTTGTTATATGTGCGTTATCATTCTCATTTTATTGGTGGGGCCGCGGTGGCTCAGTGGCAGAACGTTCATTTTCGGTGCATGGGATCCTTGGTTCGATCCCAGCTCGCGCCAAGTGAGCTTTGTGGTGGAAAAACACCGTGTGCGTGGGTTTTCTTGGGATCTCTCGTTTCCTCCCATTTTCTTCATTCCACCGTTTCATTCATTTCTCATCATCGTCTCCTTTAACCTAGCCGGCATAACCGTGGAACTTAAAGATTTCATTTTTTCATTTTATTGGTAAAGATACTGGGGTTAAGGAAAAGTAAATCTGTGCCTGTAAAGTCTTGCATCTCACTAGTACCTTCAGTCCTTGGAGAACGATTACTGAAGTTCTGTTTCTTAATTAAGAAAGAAAACCCAAGTGCTTGACGCACACTCAAATTGACTTAACATTAATAAAACTGCACATTAAATTTTCTCAAGATTCCAAATATAAATTCAAGTCTCTTGTAATCAGACCGTATTCCTTGATGATCATAAAAACCAATGTTTCATTAATTACTAATCACCAGCATTATAGTATATATGGTAGTGCAGAGGAATATGAGATACAGAAGTGCAACGAGAATTTCGTTGAAACGTTACTATTAGAAGCGCTTAAGTTTTTGTTTGCAAGAAAGAGGTTATTCAACAGTGATGTAGCTTATGTAGCAACATTAGTTTTCTGAAGGGATCTGTGCTGAGAATGGCAATAACGTTTTGACGAAACATTCACGCTAGAAGCAGATTCTGGTTGCTTATGGTAAGTACAGATTTAGTTATTTAATATGCATGCTATCAAATCAATGAGTAATAACTAGAAAGCTCTTGAAATGTAAATATCTTTAATTAGAAAAGGTTAAGGAACATAAAAAAGAAAGAAATTACTCATAGCTTGCTTTTTGAATACAAAAGTACATATTATATATGTGTACTATTATGTATGTTTCCGACTGAACGCCATCAATCCAGCATGCTTCATAAATTCCATTCTATTTCTATAACATTGATTTTATTCCTGTTTCTTAACATGTTTTGTCTGATGAAGAGCTATGCGAAAGCTTATAATATATACCCGTTAAGTTTTTCCTATTTTCTGGTTAAGTTTGTATAAAATGCACTTGTTTTCTATTGAATTAATATGATCAACTCTTCCGATAGATTAAGGTAGTTCTAACTTTAAACACAGATAAAAGTTTACACCATTACGTGATTAATATTTCCATTTCTGTTAACAGAGTCTGTTCAGAGAGACGATGTTGGCCCAATTCCTGAGCGTCCTTCTACAAGTGTTGGTTCACAGATCTCATGCGCTACTGCAAGAGGAGATAGCCATTACTATCTACAGCATGGCTTCAGTAGATTTTGACGCTTTCTATGCAGGATTCTTACCCGAGTTCCTCAGAAACACTGATGGCTTAGATGACAGTCAGCGAGAGATGTTACAGCGGAATTTTAAAGTTGAGACTGTAAGTATCAGTGTAATATTAGGTAACTATTAAGAGCGAAAGAAATGCTTCACTGATTATACACGAGGTGGAGAGCTATTACGAAACTGTACTGAAACTTGGTCCCATTGGAATGCTTTTAAACTTGATACCTCGATTGATGATATCGTTATTAGAGATTTAGTTAGCAAAGGAAGAGAATTTTTCGTGTGTAAAATGATTGTAGAAGGCGATAATTGATTATCATCTTAGAAGAATTCAAAAATATAGATAGATTAAATTTTGAACTTATTTCTGTGCAACAGTATGCTTTTCAAGTAAGAGCATGGTGGCAGATAACCTAGAGTTCAAGTAGTGTGAAAAATATTAAACTTCTGATACGAATAGTTTGAACTATGTATTGATTAAGTTTCTTTTGTAACTAAAATTATTTTGTTTGCGTAACTTAATAATCTCTTTCCTAGACTTGTTTAAATTATCTTTGTCCATATTGCGTTTTTTGTGCATATATAGAAAAAAAAAAAACTGCACAATAGCAATCTAAATATTAGGTTCATTAAGTTATATTTCACAGTTGCTTGCAGACATGTGTCTTATCTAGTGAATCACAAAAATTCTGAATTAAAGTTAACTACTATTTCGAAAAATTTGCGATTGCTTCTGGCTTTAAATTTGTAAGTATTCCATCAAGTGTAAAACTTTTAATATACAGGGTGTAATAAGAGTCCATTGCCATAGGCCAACTTTGTTATGAGTGCAGATATGAAAAAAATGTAAAGAAAGCAAATTTGCTGGAAATTGTAGGTTTTCAATGTCTAGTGTTAGAATTTTTCAAACCAGACCAGCAGTTTTGGCTTTACACTGGTAATCGCCCTGAGATTGAGAAAGCAATGATGTTCGTAGTATTACAATAGAAGCATTAGTTCACACAATAATTGATCGAAAAGTAAGCAAAAATGATGCCGTAGGGAAGAAACAAAAGGATTACAAATCTCTGTTGCAATCATTAATATCGTAGAATGCAGGGGCGGGCGGGGATATGGAGGAATTCCGTTTGTGGGCATATTTGATGCCTTATAAAATCACCACTATTCATCTCTACGATCTCCTATTTCATCCAGCTGTACATCGTGTGGAGATAAATATGAAGTCCATATAGGATATTTTTGGCTCAACTCTTTTCCAGAAGTTTCGGGGCTTAAAAGTTGTAATTTGACTGATGCTTACTTATGAGTAATTTGTGGTATTATTTAAGGTATTTGAAATTAAGGTAACAGGCGGGCGGATTTCGCAGATATCAGGCGGGAAACTTCCAAAACTTTTAGAACAAAGAAACGGGATTTTTTGAAAGCTAAAATTAAGGAACTTGAAGATAATAGTAAAAATAAAAATATTCGGGACATGTATAAGGGGATCAGCGAATTTAAGAAAGGCTATCAACCTCGTGCTTATATATTAAAGAAATCTGACGGGACAGTTTTCACTGATACGGATAGCCTCTTAAATAGATGGAAAGATTTCTTTGACGATTTGCTAAACACGCAGTCAAAAACTAATGTGCGTGGAGAAAAGGAGATACACACCGCAGAAGCGTATATTCCAGAACCAAATCGAATAGAAGTGGAAGCCGCTATAAAGAAATTAAAGAAACACAAATCTCCGGGTGTAGACGAAATTCCGGCTGAGTTAATTTTAGCTGGAGGCGAAAAATTGTGGAACAAGATACACAAACTCATTCTCCTTATCTGGAACAAGGAAGAATTGCCACAAGAGTAGAGTCAATCATTGTTCCAATTCACAAGAAAGGCAACAAAACTGACTGTAATAATTATCGAGGCATTTCTCTTCTGTCAACATCCTATAAAATCCTTTCAAATATTCTGTTAGCAAGATTGACCCCATACGCAGATGAAATTATTGGAGATTATCAGTGCGGATTTAGACGAAATCGATCAACTATCGACCAAATATTTACCATTCGCCAAATACTCGAAAAGAAGTGGGAATACAATACCCCGGTACATCAACTATTTATTGATTTTAGAAAGGCTTACGACTTGGTTAGGAGAGAAACATTATACAACGTTCTTACAGAGCTTGGAATACCGAGAAAGCTAATTAGATTAATTAAGATATGTTTAAGTGAATCCCAAAGTAAAGTCCGGGTAGGAAAATTTTTGTCCACGAGCTTCCACGTCGAAAATGGCCTGAAACAAGGAGATGCGTTGTCGCCATTATTATTTAACTTTGTGCTGGAATACGCCATAAGGAAAATCAAAGATAGCAACCAGGGCCTAGAGTTGAACGGCATTCACCAGGTTATGGCATACGCTGATGATGTAAATTTAATAGGGGATGATAGGAGAACAGTAGAAATAATTGCAGAGATATTATTAAACGCTTGCAGGGACATGGGTTTAGAAGTAAATGCAGAGAAAACTAAATGCATGGAAGTGCGTCGGGACCGTAATACGGCAAATTGTGGAGGCGTTAAAATATTAAATAATACTTTTGATAAAGTGGATACTTTCAAATATTTAGGATCAATATTAACAGACGAAAATCATATTCACGAAGAAATTAAATGTCGACTAAAAGCAGGGAATTCGTTACTATTCGGTTCAAAATCTCTTGTCGTCGCGAATTCTGTCGAGGAATTCGAAGCTTAAAATATATAAAACGATAATCATGCCTGTTGTTCTGTATGGTTGCGAAACATGGTCTCTTACTCTGAGGGAAGAACATAGACTGAAAGTATTTGAGAACAAGATCCTGAGAAGAATATTCGGACCCAAGAGGAACGAGAATGGGGAATGGCGGAAGCTTCATAACGATGAACTACATAGTTTATATGGTTTACCCAACATTGTTAGGGTCGTCAAGTCTAGGAGGCGTAGGTGGGCAGGTCATGTAGCTAGAATGGAAGAAAGTAGAAACGCTTTCAAAGTCTTGACTGGTAGACCCATAGGAAAACGACCATTAGGAAGACCTAGGCGCAGATGGGAGGATAATATTAAGATGGATCTCGCAGAGATAGGAATACAAAGTAGAAACTGGATCCAATTAGCTAAGGATAGAAGTCAGTGGAGAGCTTTTGTGAACGCGGCACTGAACCTCCGGGTTCCATAGGCCATAGAGTTAGTTAGTTAGTTTGTTAGAAATTAAGGTGTTTTTTAGCGCTACATTAAATATTACTTCATGACCCTTTTCATTGAGGTGTGCCTCATATCCATATCACTTTTTCATGTTAAGATATTGTATCTCACGTGCATCCTGATTTTCTCATGATTTACCACACGTCATATTGGAAATGTGGCCTCCGTGCCCATAAGAAATGGATTCCGATATTTCTAATCGTACCATTCTACTCGTACCTGATTTGTATGATGCCTGTGATACTCTGCTACTACTCGCCGTTGACTCATTCCAGCTGCATTAAGGATCACTATTTTAGCTTTTCCTCCATTGAATATACTCCAATTCGAGAAAACACGTGTCACAAAGGGAACCGATGCACTAAATTGTTCCGCAGAGGTAGCATTAGACATGGTATGGACAGACAACCGGCTTGTACAGATACACAACTCCGATTGGTACGTAACTTACCCACAACTGCGCTCTCGTGATAATGATCAAACTCAGTAAGACACGGGGGGGGGGGGCTCAGTGGTAGAGCATTCACCTCAGGTGCTTGGGGTCCCTGGTTTGATCCCAGCTCGCACCGTGTGGACTTTCTGGTAGACAAACACCGTGCTCGTGGGTTTTCTCGGGATTCTCCCGTTTCCTCCAACTTTCTTCATTCCACCATTTCATTCATTTCTCATCATCAGCGTCTCCTTTACCCTAAACGGCATAACTGTGGGACGTAAAACTTAAGAATTTCATTTTATTTTCAGTAAGATACGTAACCTTTGTATACGTTGCGACCTTTCCAACTTTGTTCAGTTGTCTCAAAGGTTATCATTTAATCGGATTTACGTGCCCGCTGTTTGAAAGTAAAACGACTACGATCCACCGCCTTCACGGTACATTTCCATTACCTTTAGGAATGTTAAATGCTTTGAAACGAAATAATGACCAGTGATGGAGGTGAAAGTGTCCCTCGCCCGAAGCTCCGTGTTATGAAGGGATGTAGAGGGGGATGCTCATATAGAGCTCCACACTTTTTCTATCGTATTGGAGGTGAGTGGTCAACACAACGCCAAGGCTAAGTGAGCCCCAGGTGCGGAGATGATGGAAAATTTATCCGGTTCTGATCACCTCGGGAATCGAGCCCTGTCCGAGATGCTCTATTGCCTTGGTCACCAAGGCCAGTGCTGACATTTTTATTCTTGAACGTGTTACAGTGATAAAGAGGTAAAGATATGATAGGCTAATAGTTTGAGTTTGTGTCGGATACAAACTTAGGCGGCCCTGACAATAATTGTTAACAAATGGCATTTTTGACCTTTGACTGAAAGTGACCTCTTGGGATTAGCGGTCTAAAATTTGACTGATGAGCATACTTATCGATGCAGAGTGGAGTGTCGAAAACCGCATATTTCTATCTATTACCATTCTCAAGATAGTAGAGATCTGACAGACAGACAGGACGGTTACAATAGCGTCCTATAAGGACGACGACGACGACGACGACGACGACTACTACTACTACTACTACTACTACTACTACTACTACTACTACTACTACTACTACTTCTTCTTATTCTTATTCTTATTATTATTATAACTCATAACAGAGAGGCCTTTTACGATTCAAAGATGAGAGTTGCAGAAATACGTACTTTATATGTCAGTACATTATTTCTTGTTTGGCAGCGATCCAATACGGGATAGTAATACCCCTAATAAGGATAATGTTAGTATCAGTTAAAGTAATACTATTAGTAGTAGTATGTAATAAGGGGTAGTATTTGCAGTAATACGTAGCAATAGCTGCATTGTTTTTCACGCATTATGAATACCTTTTTTCCGAACCAATTTTTAACTTGTTACGAGTTACATTATGCTTATCCCCTGCACCTCACGATGCTAATGATTTACAACTGAGATTTGTATTATTCTTGTTTCTTCCCTACGGCATAATTTTTGCTTGCTTTCCGTTCAGTTAAATGGTGTTAAGTAATGCTTCAATTGTAATGCTATGACTGGCAACGTTGCTTTTCAACTACCATTGGGACGATTACCAGTGTAGAGCCAAAACTGCTGGTCCGATTTGAAAAATTCCAACATTTTAGATTGAAAACGTACCATTTCCAGTAACTGTCCGCTCTTTACAATTTTTCATATTTGCACTCATAACAAAATTTGCTTATGGCAGAGGACTTTTGTTACACTCTCTATTTTACCTTACACTACTATGTTTAAGTCCTATTGTAGGGCAGTAACAGTGTAGTGTGGGTATTTTGAGAATCGACTGACGTTCTAGAACTATTTAACTGGTCTGGCAATAAAATAATCGGAGTGAAGAAGGAGAATATGAAATTCCTGGGAGAACACAAGAGGAATTATCCAGAATTCATATGATACAACAAGCCTTGTTGAGGAACTTCGGTCTGGCACTGCTAGAACACGCCACAAATAGTTTCAGTTTGATTACTTTTGACACTATGGAGTATCTTAAACGAACATACCAAAGCAGACTTTTTCTTAGCGAGTTCTCTGAATGACAGTTAGTTCTTACTGAAAGTGGAAATCAGTGTATAATAGTCAAGTTGTATTGGTAAAATTCATAACGCAAGCCATTAAATCTTCATTAACCCATCTCATGACAGCTTTTGTACTACTTTTCGTTTTTTAGATTAGATTATTTACTTATGGACGTTATAGGATACAAATGAGCTGATCTCTATATCCATTGAAATTAGAGATGAAAACTTTTTGGTACTCACTTGTGTAATTTCATTTGATTTCTGAATATATTTTTGTGTATTGAGGTAGCTGTAGAAGATTTAAAAGGAGTACGAACCCTCGGTTAACAATTTCAGTTGAAGTATATACCAAGGTACAAAATTCCCAGATTTAATGATTACTACTTCTCCTGCATTTAAGCCTGTTCCTGCTTTGAGTTTAGCTTAGGGACCGCGGTGGCTCAGTATTAGTGCGTTCACCTTTGGTGCATGGCATCGCTGATTCAATCCCAGCTCGCTTCAAGTGAACTTCGTGGTAGATAAACACCGTTTGCGTGGATTTTCTCGGGATTCTCCCGTTTTCTCCCACTTATTCATTGCACCATTGCATTCATTTCTCATCATCAGTCTCCTTTAGCCTAGTCGACGTAACCGTGGGACGTAAGACATCATTTTAAGTTTAGCTCTTAAAAATATTGAATTTTTAAATTACTAAATG
The DNA here is from genome assembly GCF_964235325.1 of Thermobia domestica. Lineage (NCBI taxonomy): Eukaryota > Metazoa > Arthropoda > Insecta > Zygentoma > Lepismatidae > Thermobia > Thermobia domestica. The sequence goes on along the minus strand of NC_137456.1, from coordinate 56,826,466 downwards.
TCGGTATGTTATGTTTTAAATTACTTCCTGATGTAACATTTGAAAGAACTTCACATGTCTTTCACAAAATGTCTGACTAACCGTGGGACGTAAGACATCATTTTAAGTTTAGCTCTTAAAAATATTGAATTTTTAAATTACTAAATGTCGGTATGTTATGTTTTAAATTACTTCCTGATGTAACATTTGAAAGAACTTCACATGTCTTTCACAAAATGTCTGACTGTTTTAATCACCAGAAAACCACTAGAACATATCATCACTTTTTCTTGAATAGAATGGGTAAAAGACATTATTTGTCCTTTCGCAGTAAATATAAATGATTACTTATATGTTAATGACAGAGGAAACATCCAATTTTTTTACATACAAGATATCCTCTATATATGTAAATTCTATAGCACACAAAGAGTGGGAAAGCGACCGACTAGACCGGGACTCGAACCAGGGTTTGAAAAACCCTGGTTTTTCTGAAAAAGCCCAACTCACCTGTGCCCATATGGGTTTTTCGAGTATTATCGGGTTTAATTGGTTTTTTTCGGGTTTAACTGTATTTTTTTTTCGAAATATTTCAATGCCTTTGGGGTAAAAGTATTAAAATGTGATGTATATTTCAAGATTATGATTATCACACCTTGCAACAATTTTGTATTCACTGCTATTTTTTTGAAATGGCCGCCATTTTGAAATTTTATGTTGGATCGCCGCCAAAATGTATACAGCTAATTTAGTGTGTTTCGTGCTTGTACTTTGAAAATTTCAACCTAACAAACCAAAATTGCGCTTTGTAATGTGGATATCTGCTATTTTGAAAGAAATGGCAGCCATTTTGAAATTTTACGTTGGTATGCCGCAACTGCTCCCCAAGGAAGCTCTCCGCCGTTCGAGGGGGGTCACTTTAAGACAAAATTTTCTTACTCCATATACGATACGATCATGAATTTATAAATGAAGCATCAAACAGGTTCACTACATTACATAAAACAGCACACAAAAGGTAAATAAAACAAAAATGAGTAATGAACCCATTTCAGTACAAAAAAAAAAAAAAAAAAAAAAAAAAAAAAAAAACTATAAGGAGCCCTAGAAATAATATTTATTCGTATGGCTTTGGAATTTGTCAATATTGTCTCCTTAATTAATTTGTCATGTATGGAATGGCCCCAGCGACCTTGCCGTGCGGGATGGCCCACAGGCTCCGGGAGGCCCATAAAGAGTAAAGGAAAGATGGGGCCCAAGAATTAGTAAAACAACTTTTTCTAGGGGGCCAAAATACACGTATTAATGCTTGACCCCCAGGAAAAATATAAGCTATGGCACTGCCTCAGTGACGTTCGCCAAATATGAACACCAAATATATTAACTTAAAACAAAAATATAATTCATATTTATAAAATAAATATTTCAAAATGTGTTATACGACATAAATATTTTCCAGCGTAAAATAAATGGTTTTATTGTTGAAGTTCACTTCTGATACTTTGTGCGTTTATTTACGGGAATTTCCTGAGCACTTGTTGCAAGATGGTTCTTTCCAGAAAATTAGTTTAAAGCAATTAACGAAGATATAATTCATATTTCATAAAGTAAATGTTTAAAATTAAATATCTTCCAGCATAAAATAAATAGTTTTATTGTTGAAGTATTCAGTTCCGATGCTTTGTGTGTTCAATTGCTGAAATTTCCCGAGTACTTCTTTTGCGACTTTTTTTTTTCTTTCTTCGAAACTTCAGTTTTCTTTACTGTACATCGAAATTTCCAGTAGCACGGAATTTTCAATTCATCACTTGAAATAGTAAGTGTTATGTAGTTTTCGGAACTCGGAGCATTAAGTTTCTTAAATTTGACATGAATTTTTAGGTTATTGCTGGTGTTGATTCTACACAATGCTTATTCGAAGAGTAGCAACAAATAACTGAATTAAACTGTTGTTGTTGGAAAACCAAATTTTACTGAAGAATACTTGTGTTACCATCAAAGGTAATCAGAAATAATACTAATAGTTTTACGAATGCACTACAAATTTACTGGTGGTAGTACTGGCACCTATGGCTTTAAACCCGTCAAACGTATGAGGGATAACGTCCCTCGGCGTCGCCGAGTCGGCGAGTACACTATTCACGGAAAGTATTTTCTAAAATATAAAATTGCTCGTTTTACTTCAAATAGGCTATAAGCATAATCCATACATTAATTTGTTCTATAATTATCTGAGGCGAAGGTAATTTTATATATATATATATATATATATATATATATATATATATATATATATATATATATATATATATATATATATATATATATATATATATATATATATATTCATTCAGTGCATTCAGAACCTTATAAAGGTCTTAAGTTGAATATTGTTGTATACCTTAACATGAAAGCATCTAATTCACCCAAAGAAAGTAAAATCTGATAACATTCACTTTCAATGTGATCACCTTAGTTGTACCAATAATATACTAACAAAAAGCTCAAAAACCCAGGTGGGTTTTAAGGTGTTTTTTTTCGGGTTGAGCCCACTTGCGCAAACCCTGACTTGAACCCGGGACCTCCGGTAAACCGTGCTGGTGCGTTAACCACTACGCCACCGCACGGTTCGCCGGAGGTCCCGGGTTCGAGCCTCGGTCCAGTCAGTCACTTTTTTACCCTTTGTATGTTATAGAATTCATATCTACAGAGGATCTGATGTGTGTAAAAAATAGGTTGTTTCCTCTTTCATTAATACATGTGAAATTAACAACCGTCATAAAGTGCTCGGTATATGAAAAGGATTGTCCAAGCACAGCAGTGGTCTGTGATACAATCCACGTGGTCTGAGTGGAGGTTTTTTACATTCACTCAGTCGCGTTACTGTCAGCCGGTGCCACGAGCATCCAAAACCGGCAAATTATCATCATTGCGAATGATTTTTCTTTATTTAGGATTCTTTATTTCTTAATTTGGAAAGGGAAAAGGAAGGGGGACGCGAAACCAAAACAAAGGATTTGGACAAAACTACAAAAATAAACAACAAAAAGAAACAAAATTTTGAAACTTAACCTGTTTGCCTGACTCGTGTCTAAATTCTTATGTTGTGTGTTTGTTTTTTGTGTTGTGTGTGTAATTTACCTCATGACTATCTTCTTCTTTGTTCAGGTTTTCACCCTGTATGCTCGGTTTCTCTTGTTTCTCCCTGTGTTTCTCTCCTGTATGTATTAATTTCTATTTATTTCACTTTTAACACTAGACTTTCACCCGTGTGTCTTTTTACTTACTTTACATTAGCACTGCACTAACATTATTCTACACCAACACTTTCTACTTCTAAGTTTTTAAAAAAAATCCCTGACCTACACCAAGAAAAGCTAAACTTTTAGAGGAAAACACACATTTAACACTTACTTGTATCAGTTCTTTCCGTATTTCACTACACTACAAGTCGGTTCTTACATTTCCATGTGATCAGTTTTTAAAGGAAATGAAATATTTAAGTTTTACGTCCCACGATTTGCCGGTTAGGCTAAAAGAGACGGTGTTGATGAGAAATGAATGAAATGGTCCAGTGAAGAAAGTGGGAGGAAACGGGAGAACACCGAGAAAAACCACGAGCACGGTGTTTGTCCACCACAAAGTTCACTTGGCGCGATCTGGGATCGAACCTGGGACCCCATGCACCAGAGATGAACGCTGTACCACTGAGCCACCGTGGCGCCATGTGATCAGTTTTGAATTTCTACAACGATGCTACTAGTATTCTCAGTTACGTGACTGTGCCTATTCGCAGTCCCGTGTATGTTAGCTTGAGGTCCAGGGCCCACTCAGAGCACTTAGTGCAGGCCCTGGTCCGTTGTATCCTTCCGCCCGCATACCCGGGTTGGGACCGTTATGTCATCTTATGTTGGCAATGCTTTCTCTGGGATCCGTCACTGAGACACCTCGGTTTCTATTAGGTGCCCATCGACACTTTTCACGCTCACTCATCACACACTCTTGCACCGGAATTCCAGTTCCTTGCCAAAAGGCCGGAGATGCACAGCAAGACATATTTCTGTCCTCGGTGGAAGCACGGTGATCCATTGCTTGTTTTTCCAGTTCTTTCTCTGGTCCAAGGACTTGCATATGCATTCTTCCACTTACACTTTTTCTATCTATTTTCTTTTTCTGAAAATTTTTCTTCTTAGTTCAGAATATGCATTTGCTAGATTTTCAAGTAGTAGACAATCTTCCTTTACTCTTAAAATTTCATCTAGCGATTTTTCTCATATCCGTGTTCTTAATTCTAATGTTTCTTCTAATAATGGGCACCACATAACGTGATGCTTAGGAGTTCCCTCTTCTGCACATTCACAGGTTGGGTTGGGGTTTGATTTAATTGTGTATAGATATTGCTCATAAGGTCCATGTCCTGATAAATAATGTACCAGTCCATAAGTTGGAATTAAATGGTTTATTCTCAATCTTTCGAAGATCTTAAGAAAAATTCTATGTAACCGTTATGCTCGACTATGTTCCTGCCATTCTTTGTTCCAAAGTTGTATGCTGTCATTAATTTCTTTTTCGTCTTTTAGGTCTTCATCAAAAATTTCTCTTCATCTTATCTTTGTCTTCTTTTCTTATCCAGTAATTGGCTGCTCTTTGCAGCATTACGTAGTTCATCGGTTTGATCCCTAAAATCACACAAAGTGCACTATGAGATATGGTGTTGAATGTTCCACTCATTCTAATCAATAAATTCCTGTGTTGTTTGTTAACATAATTTTTAAAGGTCTATCTATCCAAACACTTGAAGCGTATGCCACACTGATAGTATTGTTTCTTGGTATAATTTTAATATGTTTAATGGCAACCTATATCTATTTCTTGCTATAGTGGTTAGTTTATTTACTATATTATTTCCTTTTTTGATTATATATTTTAAATGGTCGTCAAATTTTAATCTATCATCTAATATTATGCCGAGGTATCTTATGTATTCTACTCTATCCATTCTTACGCCATTTAATTTATAATTGGATTTCTCTGCAATTTCGAGCCCAAAATTAAGTATTTAGTTTTCTTAGGTGATATTTTTAATTTGCTCGCCATGTTCCATTCTTCGAGTATATATATATATATACACTTCTAGTTCTTAACGACTATTTCCTGATGATGTTATTACATCGTCATCTGCATAAGCCACTATTTTATCTACTTCTTGACTTTTGTTTAATTTTTCCGGACAAGGTTGTAGTTCGATATCCCACAGTATGGGCCCTAGTATTGGCCCCTGTGGGCATCCTTTCTCTGCTTTGATTTCAATACCCCCTCTTCATTAGGTATTATTATTTTTCTATTTTCTAAATAGTTCCTTATTAAGTTTACTAGGTATTCTGGCATTTGCAATTTTTTTAGTGTTTTCTGTTAACGATGGAAACCATAAGTTATCGAACGCACCTTCGATGTCGATGAAGAGCACCAGTACGTATTTTTTTAAATATATATTTTTTCTTGTATACTGTTTAATAAGGTATTTATAGCATCTTCCATCGATTTACCTACTCTAAAGCCAAGTTGAAGTTCATCGTTAGTTACATCTCTATACTTCTAAATTCTGTTCAGTACAGCCCGTTCGAAAATTTTTGATATGTTTTTTAATAGACAAATAGGTCTATATGAGTTTACTTCCGATGGGTCTCTTTCTGGTCCTTTTGATAATATAGTTAATTTCGATATTTTCCAAGATTCTGGAAATTCTTGTTTCTTCAGTAGTAAGTTAAAGAGCTTTGTCAGGTAAGGGACCCACAAATCTCTTGTCTTTCTATAGATTTCATTTTTTGTACCATCTATACCACAGGATTTTCTATTCTTGAGTTTTTTGATAATCTTTTCCATTTTTTCATTAGTCACATTATCTGTTTCTGGTATTGCTTCTGTACGTAATTCGGCTATTTTGTTCCTTAAATCTGCATTTCCTTCTGTATCGTTATTATTTTCATCTTTAGGGAAAAATTTGTTCGCCAAAATTTCTGTTTGAGCTATATGTTCCATCTGGCTTCTTTACACGATTTAGTATTAATGAGTTTCTCTTTTGCGTTGTAAGCTTATATGGTACACCCTCTGGATTTGTTTCAATATTTTTCTTTAGGTATAAATCCCAGCTTCTTTTCTTAGCTTCTAAAAGTGCTTTATATTTTATTTTCGCGTTTCTGTATTTTTCTAACCTTCTTTCTTTTAATAGGGGGTTAAAAGTTGCTTGATAACTCTTTCTAGTTGACGTTGCAATTCTTTTTAATCTTTGTAGTTTGGGTGTCCAGAAATCGTCATATATTTTTTTCTTGATTTGCAGGGGTAGCCTCTTTTATCGTTTTTTTTTTTTCTTTCTTTCTTGTTGCTTGCTCAATTGTATTTATTAATCTTATTAAGTCTTCGTTTTCATTTATTTGGGGAAAACTTAATTTATCCTTAAATGTCGTCCAATTTGTCTTAGCACTGTTGAAAAATTTTGGTTCTTTTTTCTCTGAATCCAATCTTATTTCAAATAATATTATCTCATGGTTACTAAGAGTAAGTTTATGTCCAACATGCCAATTTACAATTTTGTTAACTATTTCATAAGTTCCACTTGTTACATCGGTATAGGATGTACCTCTATTTCCTACAAAAGTTGGTCTATTTCCGATGTTTGATAACCAGAAGTCCATTTTGCATTACAAAATCCTCAACTATTTCTACTCTTTTGTCTGTTTCGAGGCGCTCCATAGAACTGATTTTGCGTTGGTACCAGCTATGATCAGTGTCTCCGTATTATTATTATTATTTTTTGCCAGGTCTGAGTGGAAAACACTGACTTCGAGAACGAGTGGCTGTTCTGAAATGCGGACTGGGTGGCATAGTTGTTAACGCATAGGCACGGTTTGCCGGAGGTCCCGAGTTCGAGTCTCGGTCCACTCAATCACGGTTCCACTCTGTGTGTTATGTAAATGAGTACTGTTGAAAAAAATAAAGCGAATAGCAAACATTTTAACTTCCAGCGAACATAAAGATCAATACTTTTGTATTCATTTGACTTGATTAGATGTACAAAATGCCAGAGAACGTTAAATTCTTAAAAGAAATTCATCACTCAGAGACATTAATTTTAAACTATATCAATGAATATAAGAAGTTCGAAGAAGATAGGGACGGGAAGAATAACTGGAATGAGCCCATCCATGGTCTAATGTGTAATGTCCTTGCCTTCAATATGAAGAATCCCAGGAGTGCATGTGCTTCGGGAATTCGCGCCAAACTACATCCATTTCTTATGCAACCATGATAACGAAGAAGTGGTGTTATACGTAAGAATAATCAGAACGTATGGATGAACGTTTACGTTATCACTTCCCAATATGAAGATTCCTCATTCGAATCCCATGGCCAGCAATCCTAACTCAATTTTATGCACAGCGGTAGAGTGTTCATCTCGGGTGTTCGATGTTCCGTGTTCGATCCCAAATCAAGTGAATTTGTGGTGTGGTGAATAACATCGTGTACGTGGGTTTTCTCAGGGTTTTCCTGTTTCCTCCTTCCACATTCTCGTTCCGTCAGTTCTTTCATAATCATTGACTTTCATTATTCATCCGTCTCCTTTAGCGGGCATAAACGTGGTACATAGAACTAGAAATTTCATTTCAGTTTTTTGCAAGATGTCCCCTTTCTCCAGTACTCAAGGCGAATGCTGGGGTGGTATCTTTAAATTGATGCCATAACTCACTTCCTTTTAAAATCTCTTCGTTTATTATTAATTCTTCACGTGTAAAATATCCACAATTATGTATATGCGAAACAATCTTAATAAATAGGCAATGAAAAATTGGAAGAATTTTGTAAAGATGATGATCATAGTTTAGGTACAGGATGTCGCAGAGAAACGGAAAAGGTATTATATTCATCAAGAAGTTGCAATAGATTGTCGGGTAGTATGCGACGAACCTGGTCCTGTTAGAATCACACATGGTTTCGATATTCACATTTGGGAGTGTTTTTCTTTCTTTTTTTCAATCTCGTCAATGTGTAGCGATGATGTTTATTTTTGAACAAAGTGGAGAGGGCTTGAACAATACCCGAGGTCGCCACTGTTAAGGCTGAACCAGTTTCTTCGAAATTACGAACCCATTTTGTAATAGCATTAGCCACGGAATACGATCATGACGACGTAATTGGCAGTGATTTCGATTTTTTTTTTTTTCAGCAGACATGGTGGTGTCATTTTTATAGAAATATTTCACGGCTAACACTCTTTTCACACCACTCTAATGCTGCATTCTAACTAATGGTAAGGGGGTTTAATCAATATCAAATCGTCACCAAACAACTGATGCTAGCTCCTAGTGTCAAATTTTTCCGTCATCCTGAAAATGAAATGAAATCTTTATATTTTACGTCCCACGATTATGCCAGCTAGCCTAAAGGAGACTGTTATGATAAGAAATGAATGAAATCGTGAAATGAAGAAAGTGGGAGGAAAGGGAGGACCCCGAGAAAACCCACGCACACGATGTTTATCCACTACAAAGTTTACTTAATGTGAGCTGGGTCCGAACAAAAGTTCCCATACACCAGAGGTGAACGATCTACCACTGAGCCTACTGTACCGATCACCCTGATTTAGAGATACAATCCCACTATTTACTTGTCTGAGATAAGCTCTGGAAAAGTCATTCAGGACTAGCAGCTGTTTCATTCGAATCTGCTTTCGATTATAAGACGAAAATATTCATACCTTATACTTACACCCGTTATTATTATTATTATTATTATTATTATTATTATTATTATTATTATTATTATTATTATTATTATTATTATTAAGTAGAGTCTGTTATTTAATTAATTCTCATTTACAAATCTCATATGATGCATTTGTAAACGGAAGATACGTAAACTTATTTTGATCGATAAAAAATGTTATTGCAAAGTCTAAATTATATTTGTAACTATCTGAATATACCCATTCCTCGCATGGTGGCTGTATTTGGAAGTCAACGCCTGTGGAAATATCACCATTCATTTCAGCGACCGCGAAAACTATGGATTTGACACTAATATGGATCATTTTGAGCTATTTTTACATGTCTCGGTAACCCTTCCCCCGCTGACCCCCGGTCCGCATGCAATGGTAGCTGAATTTGCAAGTCATCGCTAATGGAAGTGTCACCATTAATCTCAGCGACCGCCAAAAATTATGGTTTTGACACTAATATCGGTCATTTTGAATTACTTTTACATGTCTCGGATTCCTCCCCCCTCCGGTGACCCCCGGACTGCAACCAAATTTGGAAGTTAATGCGATCGGAGTTTCACCATTGATCTCAGCGTCCGAGAACTATGAGTTCGACACTAATATCAGTCATTTTCTACTACTTTTACATTTCCCGGTAAACGCCCCTCTGATTCGAATTTTGACAAAAACGCTTCGTCTTGATCTGGGACCTAGACAGGGTACTCCTGACCAAAATTTTGTAACTCTTGATCCACTCTTCTGGTCCCCAGACCACACACAGACAGACAGACAAACACACAAACACTCTTTATTTTATATGTATTAGATAAGATTATAAGACTATTAGATGGGGGAATCTTTTGTTGAACGTTTCGCGGTTATGACATGTAGGTTAAAGGAAGTGGATGATTAATTATGGTGAATGATTATGGAAGAATTCGTGTAATTAAAGTATGGGAGAGTGGTCCCGCTTAACGTAGTTGGTAACGCTCTCGTCTTTGGTGCGAGCGGTCCCGGGTTCGATTCCCAGTGGGGACACTTGGTCGAAAAAATATAGAAATTTTTCAGGCCAGCCATTCTGAGTGATGTTTTTCTGAGTTTTCGTAATTCATACCAGGCAAATACCGGGATGGTGCTAATATTTTGGTCCCCCACCGCTTCCTTTATGATGCCCACGCAAGTTTGTGATGGGCATCATTATGTCCGTGGTTTTTCGGGAATCTCCCGTTTCCTACCATCCACTCATTCCACCAATTCGTTCATAATGATTCACTTTCATTAATCATCCATCTCCTTGAAAGCAGTGGTTCTCAACCGAGTAACTGGTTTGTCGCGAAATTTTAGAATTTAAAAAATCATGAAGAATTTAATAATAATTAGTTAAAATCGAGACAGACTGAACCAGTCAACACCTCCAGCGGTAGCAATAATGCTCAGTGATATATAGAGTCGTAAAAACAAGGTTGAGAACTACTACTTTAAACTAAAGGACAAAACTGTGGAACAGACGTAAAACCAGAAATTTCCTTTCATTTCACGAAAATTAAACAGACCACATTTAACTGAAATTTTATAGTAACAACTAGCAAAACTTGTTATATTTGTCCCGTGTATAGTCTTAAGTTTTTGGTGATAATCATCTGATGATACTCATTTTATTATTATTATTTTTATTTCAGGATCTTCCTTCTTTTACACAGAATGTTCATAGATTCGTGAATGATCTGCGGTGTTATAGACTGTGCAATGCAAGTCTACCACAGTCTAACATTATGTTTTAATTATTATTTAAAAAAAAAAAAAAAAAGTCAGTGGTCAGAAAGAAAAAAAACTGTGATCGGGAAATAGTGCCATGGATTATATTGCTCAACAGACATTGTGCGTTTTGTAAACGTACTGGATGACAAAATAACAACTGTGTATGCAAGAAAATATTCCTCTATACATATATATTTTTTTATTTTTAAGCTTTAATATAGAAGAAGTGATGAGATTGTTTACTGCAGATATATATGTGTACATATATATATATATTTCGATATTAAGTGGCCATTTTGTGGTGAAAAAAATTCATGTCAAACTTCTATAATTTGTAAATTTTTGTACAGACTATGTAAAAAGAACTTTGAGAACTATGTATTAGATTCATTCCAAATGGGTGAACCTTAGAATGTTCTTATATATATTTGTGGATGGCTCGTATGTTGTAAATTTGCTTCAGAAATGAATTTTTGTGACATCACAATGCATTATGATTTATTAAAAATTGAAACTGATTCCGTGGCCTAATATAAATATGACGACGTGACTCTGAGAGCGTGTTATGTGCTCGAAATAAAATATCCAAAATAATAGTACTGAAAGCGTACAATTTGTTATTGAAGCAGGTAATGAGTTGTGTGTCTGCGAATTTACGGTCTTCACGACGTGAAAGTGATGTGAATAAAGGCCAGCAATGTTGTTGCGTTATACGTTTCTGTGTTGTTTGTGTATTGATAGGTTGTATATAAAAGGAATTTCTAATTTAATTTAATTTTTTTTTTTCTTTAATTTTAAACCGTGTTCAAATAACCCAGTTCAAATGATCTTTTTACCCTTAAGAAGAAAGAATTTGCAGTGTAAAGAATTGCTATGAAATTTGAAATTCGTTACATTGCAATCTGTAACGTGAAACGATTTCAGTTGAATATAGAGATTCAGTATATATAGGATTTCGAGCTAATTGATCTATAGTAGCACAGTATTGTAGCGTATCGTTAGTTTTATATCGTATACCTGATACTAAAAATGCTAGGCGGAGTAGCACATGTAATATCATACTACCCTTCTATTTGAATGAATCTGGGTTCTGTCTCTGCATAAAGAATATATATATATATATTGTGTGTGTGTGTGTGTATGTGTTTGTTTGTTTGGAGTTTAACGTCCTTCTTCAGCACTAAGGCTCTATGAAAAGTGGACGTAGTTTAACTTGAAATTCAAACCATAGCAATCCTTCCAAGTTCTAAGGCTTTCACACCGAGAATCTGAATCAAAGCACGCACACTAATCATTAGACCAGCAGGGACAACTTGTATGAAGAATGAGTTCTTTGATCTTACAGATGGGGAAAAAAACGTAATAGTAGGATGGACTGTTTGCAATTGAATACAAAGAGAAAACACTATGATACTTTTTGGTGGTGGCGAATGTTATCATATTGTGAGCAGTTTTAATTACGGGAAACATTTGTTAAAACAGAGGCTTCCAAGCGCTGAAAGTGAAGCTAAGAATCCATAGGGAAATGAGACTTTTAATTTTTCCACAGAATTGCTTTGAATGGACTTTTTCAACTGTACTCTGTAATGATCCCCATCTTATATATAATTTGTTTCCCAAATTAAAATAAACTATTGTGAGATGAAAGCGGTCAAGGGGACGAACGTTGCTATAATGAATATTTAATTTATTTTGAATTGACAATTATACCACAAAATTTAATTACAAATCCAAATAATGATAAATTGAGCGGCATACCCCATGGAAAAGCAAACTTTTCTATTCAATTTGTGTATGAATCTACAAAATTTGACAAATTTTGGATTTATTGGATAATATATGTGTTTCTCCTCTGGTGCTAGTATTGAATTTTGATGCGATACTTCAGTGGTAGAGCACCATTAGGAAGCACAGGTTCGTATCCTCTTACACAGTATGGGTTCTATGGAGAACCAACAATTGCGTTTTTTCTTGTGATATTCTCATTTTTGTCCCCATCAATCCTTTCATTAGTATTCACTTGCATCCTCCATCATATATCTTCGAGTGAGATTAACGTCCCACAATCATGTATTGTAACCCTCCCTTTTGGTCTAGTGGCTTGTGCGTGCACCTTTGGGAAGACATTAAAATTTAAATACATTACGGTGGTTTGGATTCCACCTCAGATTGTAGGTCCACGACTCATTTAGTCTTGGTGCTAGAAAGGGCACTAAATTTGAATTAACAACCAACTATGCCAGGATGTTAGAAGATCCTCTTGATAGTTTCCTCTCCAATTACTTTATCCTGAATACTATTTTTGTTTTTATTTCCGGGTGTCATGTAATAATACACAGATCAAACCTTACTATCATATCAGTACTAGCACGAAATCCCTGATTTTCAAGTCTCAAAAAGTACTGTTTGAGGTCAGACTCACTGATTTTGAAGATTTATGACAACTTTGTATGTACGTAGGTCGTTTAAAATACAAATTAATAAGATAATTTGAGATTATTTTTACAGTATTTTTTTTTTTTTTTTTTTTCAGTTCGGATTCGATTGACTGTACGATAACTCAAGAAATAAAAGATAAGAAAATTTCACATTCTCTGAGACGAAAAGTTCTAGATATGAACAAATACAATAAAGTATTAAAATTCAGCAACTGTTAGATTTATAGCAAAAATTTATGTGGAAGTGTATTTGCAATATTAGACAATACTTTACCTTCCTACTGTAAAGTTAATTTTACTAGCAAATAGTACGATGTATAGAGATATGGAATTTGACTATTTTCCCCGGTTTTTTATGTTATTTTGTTCAGTATATGTAAGTGGGATACACAATTTTAAAACCTGAATTTTCTTGTCTGAAACAAAATAAAATTATGTTAGTTATGTGGCAAAGTGCAATGAATGGTGATCACGAGGAATCATAAATATGAAATGCTCTTTCTGGGCGAAATTACCACTGCTTTCTTTAAACTTCCAAAGTTTTCAGCAGGCCGCGGTAGTTCGGTGGTAGACTGTTCACCTCTGGTGCTTGGGATCCCTGATTCTTTCCCCGCTTACGCCAAATGAACTTTGTGGTGGACAAACACCGTGTGCGTGTGTTTTTTCGGGTTCTCCCGTTTCTTCTCACTTTTCATTCCACCAGCTCATTCATTTCTCAGAATCATTGTCTCCTTTAGCCTAGCCGGCATAACCGTGGGACGTAAAACTGAAAGATTTCATTTTTTTCGAAGTTTCCAGCTGAGAAGTCCAAATCAGCTTTATTAGCGCAGTCAGTCCTAAACAGAAACCAGCAGACAATAGTTAGCTGGAGTAGGTTCAGCACAGTGTAATTATGATAATCCAATTTATCTTTTGATTATTGATTTGTAAGGAGAAATTATATGAACACATCAAGTTCGAGCAGTGAGAAGGTAAGTAAACTTCAAAGGCACGATACTTACATAATAATCAACAGCGCATCTTGTCACTGAATGCTTCGTTTTAATTGGAGAATCGATCATAAAGTAATAGTTCGCCTGACAATCAGGGAGTCTCAGGTTCGATTGATATTCTTGACCTCTCTTGAGTAATATCAGATGAACGCCAGGACAATACTCATGGAAATAGTAATGGTTGTTATCATGACTATGACCACTATCCAAATCCTGATACATTATGTAGCTTAGACCAATTAGCTAGCATGTTATAATTACAATTGCCTCTTCGTAGCTAAGTACTTAAAGTGTTCGCTTTCTGTTCATGTGATCTTGGATTTGATTCCTGTTGAAGCACAAGCTTATGGTAAAAATCCAAGTAGGAGCCGCGGTGGCTCAGTGGTGGAGCGTTCAACTCTTGTGCATAGTGTACTTGGTTCGATCCCAGTTCGTGCCAAATGAGCTTTGTAGTTAACAAACACCGTATGCGTGGGTTTTCTCAAGGTTCTCCCGTTTCCTTCCACTTTCTTCATTCCACCATTTCCTTCATTTCTCTTCATCAACGTCTCCTTTAGCCTAGCCGGCATAACCGCGGGACGTAAAACTTAACGATTTCATTTTTTAAAAAAGTATCCAAGTAGTGTACCACTCCAGAATCTTAAGCAGAAGATTGTCTCTCACATAGCCTTAGTGTTGTAAAGAACGTTCAACCCCAATCAGTCAATCAAAATTAATTTTGTAATAAGCCGAGTGACCCTAAATGAAAAAGAATTTTAATTTGCAAATTAAAACCTGGAATATAGCTTGTTCTCATCAGTGTATTGCTAAATCTCCAGTAATTTGAATTTATGCAAGTATAAATATTAATGATATTTATATTCACTTATGCATCCTTTTGTTAATCTTTACCGTAAACGTTTCAGCAACAAGTGTATCGCTTTCTTCAGTGTGACTTCAAGCAATTACACGTTGCTTGAAGAATCAGATTACCGGTAACATTTCTGATCAGGGCTTGCAATCGAATTAGCATCAGTATGATTTTTTTAAATTTCAAGTCTCATGAAGGTAGTGTTTCAAATCAAACAGTCTGATTTTCAGGATTTATCACAATGTAAATATTAATAATATTTGTACTCAGTTAAGCACCAACCAACCGATGGCAACTGCGACAGTTGTGGTGCCAAACGAACACCAAAAGGTAAAAGAAGCGACGTAAAATTCCTTAAAAAAGAAGTACTGAAATACGCAACAAGCCGGTCGCTGAAACGTCTACGGTACAGATTAACAAAACGGGTGCTCAAGTGAATGCAAACATTATTAATATTTGATATACATCTTGTCACATCATTGTGTTAAAATCTAAATATTGTTACCATAGCTAAAGCTTGCCTCAAATGCGCTTGCTATGTGCTTCAAGTTGCGTAAATCAACTATTTAAAATACATATTAAAAGAATGACATTTTAAAGTTCTGGCAGTAGGTAAAACAAAGAAAAAGAAACAAAAGTAAAGAAAGAAAAATCTTTATCCTAGCCCAGCAAATATATATTTTTTATTACAATCTTTTTGCAATGTACATAAATAAATACCACAGTATGAAGCTGTAGAGGCTTCCTGAGTAGTAGCCGGTGCCCACAACAGCAAAACAGTAAATCCGATCATCGAGATCTGCTCCCACCTCTTTTTCAACACTTCAGTTCTTGATATTTTATCATTTGTTACAACAGTTCTTTCTCTATATAACTTCTCATATAAGAACACGCCAATCAAGAAAAAGGTTACAAAAATTTCAAACGAATAAAATTTGTTGTAACTTGTTTCTTTTAAAATACATATATTTAATATGTACTGTGTAGTATAGTACTGTTCCCGCCTCCCTTCTCCCTCAGGGCTAGAATGCAAAAAAAGTGGAAGTTGTTGAGCACACTGCACTCAAATGTAGTCTCCTTCGGAGCCACCCATCCAGTCATAATACAGAACACTAGAACGAGAGGAACTTTTGTCCGCCGTCGAACGAAGATCTAGGTGCTGCCTGTCGTTTGTTGTCTTGTGTGTCTTCACTGGGTCGTCCTTCATCGCTGGTTAACAACAGCACATAAGCTGATTTTTAAAATACTAATACATTAAATAGATGTTCCCTGATTTGTAAGTTATCTCCCATCCTTGTGTTCACGCAGTACAACATACAAGGAATAAACTCTAAATAAATAATTAAAAAAAAACTAATAATGTACAACAAATAATTTGACAAACATAACTTTATACACAATCTCACAGAAACGAGGGAGAAGGCTTTGGATTTTTTTCCTTTTTTTTTTTACGATTATTTGTTGAGTAATTATAATGAATTATAGTAAATAATAAGCAATTAATATGCAAGCTGGCAGATTTGGCTACACTTTTAGTCTCTTTTATGCCTCGGCCTCCGGATGTAAGTCAAACCTTGGAGGAAAAACGCCGTCAATTGGGGCGAAGGGCCGGGGAGGCACGCGGCTACCGTGGGGCTGAAAGAGAAGAAAAGAAAAGAATTTTAGTTTTTTTTTTTTTTTTTCAATAATAAATAACACAACCAACCACCACAAAGAAGGAAAACTTCTTTTAGAAAACTACAGAGTGAATGGTAAGTAAACCGTCTTGCAGAAAGACTTCATCACAAAGCTCCTACCCTTATAAGATTGATTAACATGCGTATTTATAATTAAGGTAAGTTTTCGTGTTAATTCCATTTCTACTCTTCCGTAAGTCATGTGAAAAAAGTTAAAATAGCGGAGTAGCGTAGTTAGTGATCTTTTTTGTAGTTGTAATGTTCCGAGTTCGAATTTAGTGGATGACCATTCTGACAAGTCTTTCCAAGTGTCTCTTTAGCTTCACGAGGTGAATCCTGGATGATAGTTTCGAACACAGATTCTCTGCGACTTGTTGTCTATTGTTATTATTGTTAATGATTTCAGTGTGAGTAGGCCTCGAATACTAGAAGTTTGTTAAGTACGGGCCACGGCAGCAGCTGATGCAGAAATGAAATTCTGACTTAACGCTCAAATATAATTTCCAATCTTTTGTAGGCTTTTGAAAACTAGGATAAGCATGTCTTCCAAAATCTCATTAGAAATAAGGTGCATTTTTTCCCCCCGGACTGCAGCCTGTTCTCTACTTGATGACGTCACTTCCTAAGTGTATATCCAAACAAAGAGGAAAATCAACCGTGAACTCCTAAAAGAGCACTACAACGGACCAGCACCAGTCTGGGTCGATCTAATAGGTGGCAATGAAAAGCATTAACCACCAAACAGTACTTTTTTTTTTTTTTTGTTGTTGTTGTTGTTGTAAATATTTGTTAATTTTGCGTTACTTGGTAGAAATTAGCTTATCACAACGCTAATTGTAATTTATTTTGCAATTTGAAGCTCTTGAAAGCCTCAGACGAGTGACAAACTTTATAAAATTTTAATACAAATTTAACATGCGTTATTTAATGTTCGAAATGATTGCATAAAGAATACGAAATTGTTTAGAATGATGATAGATTAAATTTTCTTTGAGAGGAGCTAATTATAAGATCTAATAAACTTTCAGATTTTTAACTTAAAACTCTCTTTTTAATGACAATGTCTGACATTACTATCTACTACTATATTAAACGATCGTAGGATGATCGTCTGTCATTTGTTATCTAAACTTACCAGAAACTTAAAACTGTAGAGCTTGCCTTAAATACAAATTTAATTTATACTTTGAAATTATCTATCACTCTTTAAGAACTCAGTATATGATATTATTGAAAGAACGTGATTTCATTTATAAATATTTTCACAACTTTGAAACCGAATTCAGTTACTTGTTTATTGAGAGATGAATATTTAATTGTTCAATATACATCCTGACTAAAGAAGTAGAAATATACCTTACATGTTTCTGATGTAGAAGGGAAGCAAAGAGTGAGAGATGAAAAGCAGAGTTAGTTAGGAGTAATAAGTTAGCTATTAATTAAATGACAGGGTATTTTAATGACAAATTTATGTGTAATTCTAACTAACAAACCAACCTTATATAATACATAAACTCAGGATAATGAATTCATTGCCAGAAATTTAGTAAACTTTCAGTAGTTTTTTTTTTCTTTTCTTTCTTCAAAATGAAGTCGCATTCATGTTTTATGAATAGATCATTACATTTCTGACAAAATTTTGATGCAGTCAGTATTTCCGCTGTGGATCTTCAAGTTATTAATTATCTCAACTACACAAAACTGACGTTGTGGCCCCGCGTGCGAGCGGCCCCGGGTTCGATATCCGGTGGGGACACAGGCTCGAAAATGTGTTAAACTCGTTTTTAGGCCAGCCACCCTGAATGAGGTTTTCCTCATTCACACCAGGCAAATGCTGGGGTAGTACCTAACTTATAGGTCACAGGCCACTTCCTTCCCTAATCCTCTCTTCCTTCCCTTTCCCCGGATAGTGTACTTGCCGAGGGACGTCATCCCTCAAACGTGACGCGCTAAATGGTCATAGATGCCGAAAGCCCAGAAATCTCAATCCTAAATCCTATCTGTCATAAATAAATTCCTAAATATGTAAGGAATGATCTACAAGAATCATTCTCAGCACACAAATAAAAGATAGGGCTCTCATCAACTTTACATTTAATATCTTTTTGCTTTTAAGTTAAGAATGTACTTGTTTCATAAATGCTACTGGAATTAATTCTTGAAAAATTCTTCTGAAACTAATGCTCATAGAAGTCTTAACTCTTGTAACTTATGTTCATTTTGATAGAACTACTTAGTGAATCATATCTCGGCATAGATTATTACTGATAAAGATTACAGTTCAAATGCTGTATATACTCTTCTCATCTATAATTCACTTTCATCGACGGTAAATTTATAAATTCATAATGCCAGATTTGTCCCAAATTAAATAGGTGTCTAGTTTACTGTTCTTTTTATGACTTAAGAAATGCTGTTCTAAAACATACTCTTATTCATTATGCCACTGTTGACACACACAAGATTTTGACGGACATTGTTGATCAACCTCAAACTGTCAACATTGTTTTAGGAGAAGGTGTAATTTATATGAAAGCGGACTAGTAAACTAGAACCTGCTCTAGTAATTTATAAGAAGTTGGGAGGGTAATGAATAGTAAAGATTAGAAGGTGTTACTGGATTATATGGTTTAAGGTGAAAAGTCTACACGTAATGAAGAAACTATTAGTTCTACACAGGCACTTACAAGATGAAGTATAAGAAATGGTATGTTTTTACTCAGCTGCTTGAGCCCTGCGAGGCTTGGCCTGAGGCTGCGAAAGGAAAGAGAATGAAATTGTTACCTAGGCATCAGCTACAAATGATAACATCATTCAGCAATGATAGAACAGATATTAGAGTTTTCTTTGTATCAATGTTAGCAGTTACCAAAGTTAAATTGCATGAAAATTATTGTTTATTTTTTAAAAAAATAGAAGTTGCTTTCATTAAATTTAAGAAAATAAGAAGTATTTGTGTTAATGTAGCTACTGAAGATAAAGCTATCACAAAATAGTTTAATGATAGAATAAGAAAATTTTTTTAAAAAAAGTTAAAAAAGATGGTCTGAGCAAACAAAATAAAATCGTCTTTCGAGCAAATAATAACAATGGATAAAGAAATCTTAAATCGTATCTACAAATAATAATATTGAATGAATAAATAAGTAAAGATTTAAGATAGAATACTGGAACTCATATGAAAACAAGAATTTTAGGAATGATGGATCGAATGGATCGAAAGATTGCGATCTTGGCAAGAATTAGTTTCTGGATCAGAGGCCACAAAATTTTGGAACGGTTCCTAAATCGAATTTTCGCATTTTTTACGGAATAAGCATATCATACTGAGTTAAGTGATAGTTTGGGTTTTGCTACACTATTTGTAGTTCTCCAGATAAAAGAGAATTTTTACCTGAAATATATTGGATCTTTTGATTCAATAAAGGTTCATTAAAAAAAAAAAAAAAAAAAAAAAAATGGAAGCCTAATGCAAATTTCGTATTAATGACTGCAGGCATTCTTGCCAAGTATGTCCAGGAAGTTCCGGATTTCATTCTTTTGATGTTACTCTGGGTGGAATTGGTTGCCAGATCACTGTGGCTCTAGACGGATGCTAAAAAGATGTCTATTCATGAGTTGTTAAATTTCATAGGGCGAAATGTGCTATTGTATGAAAAGAAGTGAAGCAATTACATTGTTGAAATTTGTTCCTTTTTTACGACAGGAGCTGTAGCATAAGATTTTATTGTTTCCTTGTAAAGAGACCATTTGGCTACTATAACTATTTTCCAGTATTATATTTCTTTCCATTGCTATTATTCTATTTTCTTCTATCCCACTTTTGTTGTGAAAAATGTTCTATACCGTCTCGTTTGAAAAGAAAGAACGAGCAAAAATAAATTTTATGGAAACCGGATCAAGAACGTAAAAACAAATGTCAACTATACTTAATTTAAAAAAAAAAAAAAAAAGAAAGAAAGAAAGAAAGAAAAAGAAAACAACGCGTTGAACTTTTCTCATGAATGCATTATCTGTTCACACGATTCTCTTACAAGTAATTTTACTTTTATTTTGTTCAAATTCAAGTTTTCATTTTTTCTATACAAAGTAAAAGAAAACAAAATAATATGGCATTTTAAAATCCCATATTCATATCATGCATTAACTCTTTTATAATGTTACTTGTTAAGTACTGTTATAGCAAGTTGCATATATTAACAACGTTATTTCATCTTATATTAATTTGTGCATTCTTTTGTAAGTTTTTATTCATAATAATCAGGCAGATCAATGTAGTAATTTATTTACAGCTTTTTTTTTGTTTTTAAATGAGAATGTTACAGTGCTGTTGATAATGTTGCAAATCGAGACTGTGTATTTGCATATTTATTCTGCTAGATTTGCTGCTGCCAAATGAAGAGCACTACTTACCACTGGACTAAGACCACGGGATGCTGATCCAGAACGTCCCTTCGCGCGGAATTTGGCAATAGCTTGTTCAGCGAGGTCGGCTCTCTCCTCAGCCTCTTCCAATTCTTGTTGAGCCTTGCGGAACTTCGCCAAGTTCAAGGCAGCAATTTCCTCCTGTAAAGAGACAGTAATGATCGGTTTAACAACTGGGGAATTCAAAGTGGTATTACTGGAATCTATTTAGTAGTTATAGCAGAATGGAGTGAAAAATATTGGAAAGAACTAACTAGTTTCGATTATAGCCATGTATCTGAAGTATCATGGAAACAACAATTTATCCCTGTCATGGTCCTCTATCGTTCATGTGATTCAGGGCTTGATTCCATTGGGGCTCATAAGTTGTTTCTGACGTTGACTGAGATAGGGAGTACAAGCGTAGAACTACTTAAGAAAGTTAAATATGTTTCAAAATAAAGTCAGAAATAATTGAAGTTTTGAACGTGCCTATCTAGTCGACCAGGGCCCTTCATGGAATGCAGCGCTACAATTTGCTATTATCAGTGCTTTTTCTCTGGCGGCACTGTTTTTAAGTTTTTTTTTTTTTAATCTCATTTAATTTCATTTCGTAAATACAAGAAATAAATAAATAAATAAAATAAAATAAAATAAGACTAGAAAATTTGCAATTTTTAAAAAGTTTGAAACAAGTTGTTGGAAGGCGTCTGTTGAAAGATGATTTTGATTTGGCTCAATGTGCTAAGATTAGATTCCAAGTATTGGCTAGAAAATCATGGGTTAAGATTTTTTGAAGCCAAATTTGAAAGCTAGGACGCAAATTCCGCCTAAAATGAAAGAGATGCAGTTCTTGGTTTCGTATCTAAACAAAAGTCTCCACATGCTATTTTCTCTACAGGACACTTCTGGGACAATTGCAATGTCTTCCAGCGAATATGAATGGGACTTCTTTCAATTGACATCTAGGTCATCTGCGCTTGTACAGACAACTTCTGCATTGATGTTCTTGTGGATAATAGGACTGTCTCTTACACAGTTTAACCCTAGCAAATATGAAGACTCATGGATGCTCTGCGATCGCCATTCTGCAGTTGATAGCGAAAAGCAAGCGATCTAGAAACAACGACACCATGAAAACGGTATGTTAAAAATGTTGAAATAACAAATTCATGGTGAATATTAGCACTTTCCTGAAAATAAGCAGTGGCTATTATTATTAGAAAAGCAAAGTTGTAAAGATTTCCTCATGACATTTCTGGAATTCTCCCTTACTTTTTTTTTTCTTTCTTTCAGAATTGGATTTTAGCTCCTAGTTCAGTAACTGCTTCAAATATAGAGTAAGTAATAACAGATGAGTTTTAAGCGATTTTAATTCAGGCTGCAGAACGAAAGAGAAAATATGAATTTTCGTTACACTTACGTGCACTTTAATATTTCATAGCCTTTCGGAAGTCATTTGCGACAAAAAAAAAAAAAAAAAAAAAGTGGAAATTTTATTTCATTTGAACATCAGCATCCATCTGGTGTTGGATTTGTTGAAACATATGGCGATACATTTCCTTCAATGTACAATCGGAAATTTGAAAGAAAGAAGAAGAAGGAGAAAAGTTTGAACAAGATCATACATTGACATAAACTTCAGAAATGTAACTCGAGCTGTTCTTGTCAAGTTTCCAATTTGTGTTGTCAAAAGAAGAAGACGAAAAGTAAACAGTCCAAATGTTTAGTTTTATTTTGTTTGTAGTGAATTTGGCAAAAGTTTTAAAAAGATAAATAGGCACCAATTATTAGTCTTTATGAGCTGCATCTAATAACCCTTGCTTTCTTAATGACATTTCGTGTGCAACGGAGAGGAAAGCTTGTTAAGGAATAATTTATGGGACTTGGAACGCATACATTTTGCGTCATTCCTTGCTTCTGTTACAGAAAGTTAATTTTGGACTCTTACCATCTTTTGCATTAAGAAAAGGAACCAGTTTTAAAAATACCACTAAGTTTTGCCAGACTTGCAAATTCATTCTGGGGGAAGGAGATACTTATCATTTATACACGCGTAACTCTATAAATGTATAATATACTAGGTACACCGAGTTCTTTCCAATATTTTCTTCTTTCGGAGCATTTTGACGAGATTTAGTATATTAGTTCATTCCTTTATGAATATTAATATATCATTATTATTTTTTTTTAGATATCTCTTAGAGATTCTGACTTCTTGACACTATAAGAAGTCAAGAGTGCCATCTACCGGAGAAATATGAATCAAGGTATGCAATTGAATATTTCTGTAATGAAGATATAAGTATTCAGTTCTTGTATAGTGGTATTAATTCTAAATCCCAGTCCAGGCTCCCACTCTAGTATCTTAGTTCCTAGTTTTTCTTCCCCATTCAGAAAGGTGTGTGGAACTATTGCTACACTGCACCTACTTTACCGATTTAGTGATCCCGCTTTGATACCTATGTAAATAGACACGGATCCGCTTTTGAGCAGAACACTCAAGACTCAGATATAGAGTGCAGACATAATAGAATAGCGTTTTTGAAACTTGTGGTCTCTTAGATCGAATATTAGTTCGAGAGAAAAGATACAAAAATAAATAAAAATTTAAGTGAGTTGCGTATCACGCTATATAAACTTGGCAATCTCAAACAGGTATACACTATACAAATACAACTTAATAACATAAAAATATACGAATTTTAATAACTTATATAGATGTACTATAAAATATTTTTATTTTTTCTAAATGTACGTCCTTAAGGGAATTTTAATTAATGCTATTTAAAAAATATAAATATAGTGGTATGGTAGTATATGCTCGATATATATAAAAATAAATTAAAAGAAATTTGCTTTCGAAGGGGAGAGGAACAAAGTGATCCGTAGAACATCCTGAATAATAAAAGTGGTCCTTACTTGAAAACAAAAAAAGTTCGAGAAACGCTGTAATACGGCATTAAATCCAACTGCTAAGATGCTTTAGTTTCTTGAATTGGCAATAAGTATATTGTGTTAAAGCTATAAGTTGAAGACATATACACTTCATGCTTTTCACATTTTCTTCTAAGTATAAATGTGACTAGTGAGTTTTGATTCAAGATACTTCTTAACTATTTTTGAACTACTTTTTAGAGGACGTGAGAATTCCGTATAATGTTATCTTGTAAATAAAACTTCAGACTAAATATACTTACAGCCTCTTCAATCTGTCTCTTGTATGTCTTGATCTTCTGTTGCAATTTGTCAACCAAGTCTTGCATGCGTTCGTGGTTCTTGCGGTCCTCTTCTGCCTGGAAGCTCAATTCCTTGATGCGCCTCTCAGACTTCCTCAAGTTCTTCTGGGCATCAGCATGGCGTCTCTGTTCACCATCAAGTTCATTCTCCAGTTCTCGTACACGCTGTTCCAATTTCTGGATTGCCTTCTTGCCACCCTTGAGAGCGTTGTTCTCAGCCTCATCAAGACGGACCTGCAGTGCAAAACACAAATTAAGTGTCATATACGTAGGTTAGGTTCGTAATCGCATCAATTAAATTTCCTAGGCATTTTATGTTAAGTCTACATTTATAATAAAATCCATGATACTCTTCATTTCAAATTAGATATTCACCTTAGTTACATCTTTGTCAAAGATCTGATTTTTTGACTGTACGACTAAGAAATTAGGATACTTTATATCAGAAGGATATTATTTGACATGCAGGTGAATATCATACATTGATACCATTATTTCTAACCCTTGATTCTTAATATACCTAAGTAATTTTTTTTATAAAGAAATGAATTTGTGCTTGCGATCTAATATTATGTTATTGATGTCAATTAAATTATTTAACCCACCTGGAGTTCCTTGATCTGTGCTTCAAGAGCCTTTCGGAGCTTCTCTTGTGTTTGTGCGTGGTCTTGTTCAGCTCGCAATTCGTCGGCCAATCGAGCAGCATCAACCATGGCCTTCTTTGCCTTCTCTTCAGAATTCTTGGCCTCATTCAACAACTCATCGAGATCGGACTAAAAGAACAAAATGTTTGCTTCAGTAAACACTTATTCAGCATAGATTGTACATTCTGCATTGAACAATTAGTCATTTTGAAATCTTTAGCTGATTTTTGTATGCTATTATATTTTTGGCATCTTATAAGTCATTGTTATATACTTATAGAACAGTCTAGCATGCTTTAAAATATCTTGACCAGGTTAAATTATTGTTCTTTCAGCACTATATGGAATTTATTTATCTTGCTGATTTTAGTGCCAATACTTCAACTCTCGAAGGAAATTAGAATTGACAAACGATTATTATTTCACATAAAAAAGGAACAGTCTTATGATTTCCCATTAAAAGTCAACTTAAAATTTGGAAGAAATATCAAGGTAAGCGTTCTGTTTGTAAGCTTATTTCGAAATTTATTCTTCATTTTGAAATGCACTTAATATGTTTTATGAATAAATATATATTATTAAATATTTAAGAGGGATATAACTATCCTTATTCCAAGTGAAGTTACTTACGTGCAGAGTCTGAAGTTCGGACTCCAACTTCCTCTTGGCGGCAGAGATGGAAGTATTCTGGGCAGTGAGTTCGTTGACTTGTTCGTGGGCATCGCTGAGTTCTTGCTCGGCTTGCCTCCTGCCTCTGTCGGCCTGTTCCAGGAGAGTGCGGGATTCTTCGAGCTCGTTCTGCAGGGCGTTCGCTCTCCTCTCGGAGATTCCAAGCTGCTCACGGGCATCATCGCGGGCTCGCTGCTCTTCCTCCAACTGAGTCTGCACGTCCTTCAACTGTTGCTGGTATCGCTTGATGTTCTTCTGGGCTTCAGCATTAGCCTATAAATAAGAAGGAAATGACTTTATAGATGATGTTTAAGGTACATCACGTAACTGAAAATAAGGAAGAAAGACATAAAGAGCTCTAAACTTTTCAGGCCGTTTAACAATTGGAAAATGGATAATTATTTCAATATTGGAAATTTTATTTAAAAAAAAAAAATAATGGAAATTTATGCTTGTAGTTCTGGTTCTATTTTGAAGCTCAAATATGTCATTCAGACTCTGAATTAGGTTAGAATTCAGTTACTTAATTAACATGAACACGATTGTGTTTCTCTTTCATTAATTATCTTCTAGTCGTCTAAATTTATTTTGCTTTTTTTTATAGTTTAAACAATATATATAATTTCAAAGATGAGATAAAATCAAATTTCAAATATGCAATATTTTGGCAATAAGTCATGAAAGAAATACTAAGAAATTCGAAAATTATTTATATTTACACATCACTACTGTCTCTGATGCTCATATAACTAACTATGAACTATAAGACAAAGCTAATGTGATTTTTCAATAGAATGAAGAGAAAGAAATAAGAGTTCGTTACCTTGTTGGCATGGTCCAATGCGATTTCCAGTTCGTTGATGTCAGCCTCCAGTTTCTTCTTCATGCGCAGAGCTTCAGCCTTACCCTTGGCCTCGGCTTCCAGGCTGGCTTGCATGGAGTCCAGAGCACGTTGGTGGTTCTTCCTGTAAGATTCAAAGGAAATAAAACGTGAACTTGTTGACTGAACGTTAAGAAATAAGCAAAGAAAATTCCAGAAAGAAAATTAACTGTCATACCAAGCACAAAGTTTTGTTTGTAAGTATCTTTAATTTAATACAAGGAATTATCTGAATAACAAACACCGATGGGTCTGTAAATAAGAAGTGTCCGTTACTGAGAATTTACACAAATTTTGATTGTTTACAATAACAAGTTTTCTTCTCAAGTATTGTGAAATGTAGTGCATGGGTAGCAAGTTTTCTTCTCAAGTACTGTGAAATATAGTGCATGTGTAGCAAGTTTTCTTCTCAAGTACTGTAAAACAGTGCATGGATGGCAAATTTTCTTCTCAAGTACTGTGAAGTATAGTGCATGTGTAGCAAGTTTTTTTCTCAAGTACTGTAAAATATAATGCATGTGTAGCAAGCTTTCTTCTTAAGTACTGTGAAATGTAGTGCATATGTAGCACGTTTTCTTCTCAAGTACGTGTCACTCCCGTGTAAAAATCCCTTAATTCGTATCTGACTGTACAAAAAATAACGCAATAAAAGTAGCAACATTATATTATTAAATACTGAAAATGTAAGTAGAACTCACCGATAATAACGGTTATGGAAAATATTTTCTGTCAACTGTACTATATCACAGATTAAGTTTCAAATTGCAGAACGTATTTTCTGTGCTAAATATATATGAACTGAGAATAAATAGTTCCTATCTGTTTGAAGAGGTTACTAGAACGTTGCGAGGAAATGAAGACTGTCCGTGTAAGTATCTGATAGTCCCGTAAAGGAAGGGTTTTATCCCGTAATATGCATATATTTTTGCCGGGACAAAAACAAATTGTATTGTGAAAGTATCTGTTAAGGGGGTTCACTGTATATGCGTATTTCACAACTGTAGACATTTTGGGATTGTCTCACCTTGTGTTTTCGAATTCCTCTTCCTTCTCCTGGATGCGTCTGTCGATCTCCTGGCGTACTTGAGACAATTCCAGTTGGCTCCTGAGTACCTTGTTCTCTTCCTGTTCCAGAGCGGCTTCAGCCTCTTCCAAGGCGGCCTGGAGTTCATCCTTCTCAGCCTCCAAGCGCTTCCTTGCCTTCTCGATTTCGTGGATGTTTCGGCCACCCTCTCCAATTTGGTCCAAAAGGTCCTTGACTTCATCTGTGAATTGTAAAAGATTACACAATTACACTTCATTCAAATCACCGTCATAAAATTAAGATTATTCTTTTAATCAAACCTGTGTAAAGATGGAAACATAAACTTAGAAAAGGAAGTAACTTAAATGCAGTATCTAATTTTGAAAACATTGTCTTGTCGTAAATATAATTCTTATAAGTTCATTATTTCATCCTATAAGTTTAAAGACATAAACTTGCTTCGTCATAAATTTTTATCGAGAATTTAATTAAAATTTTAAGGTGTACGATTAAAAGGCACATTGAAGTCCATTGGTGCAGATAGCACTTAACTTTCTATTGTCTGTTTGCTTTCTGAATAACGATTATTTATGACATTTTATCAATCATGTTCATTTGCTGC
Organism: Thermobia domestica; assembly: GCF_964235325.1. Taxonomy (NCBI): domain Eukaryota; kingdom Metazoa; phylum Arthropoda; class Insecta; order Zygentoma; family Lepismatidae; genus Thermobia; species Thermobia domestica. The sequence continues at coordinate 56,798,539 of NC_137456.1, read as the reverse complement.
CAAACCTACGTTAATTTACAAACTATCCAATATATACATATACTTTTTCCTCAGTACTATCGAAGTCAGCTTCTTTGAATTAATTTCTAACTTTAGGAACAAAATTATAAACTCTTATACAAATTTTCTACGATTGGGTGAAATAATAATATGCATCATATGTTTAATGTTGATGTGTTGGGACATTGTAACGCTTTGTATATGATATACTTCTCCTGTTGATAAAAGAACGGCCATTTTCAAATTAATGAACCTATTTTTTTATTTGCTTTATTTTTGATAGGAAATCAGAGTGCTGTATTTTGAATAAATATTAAGTGATATGCATAAGCGACTACCTGTGAATTCTAATTACATAGTTCTTTGCATACGTGCTATTCCTATTCCTAATTCTCAACCTGTTCGTCTACTTCGGGTCGTAAATATTCGTTTGACATTGTCCCTTTTTGGATATAGGAATAGAAAACCCTATATAGGATATAGGATATAGAAACAGTACACCCTGCTTCTGCCTAACTGGCTCCACCCAACTACGTTACAGTAAATGAGATAGAACCTACCTTCGGGCAGAACACTCAGACATCAGACATATGTTACGAACTGATTAAAAAATGTAGTCTTTCAGTTCGATTTTTTCATTTGAATTTGAAATAGAGTAAATGTTCTCTAATGTTTCTGAAAACATATTAATAAGAAAACTTCGAGTAAAAAAATGAAATTCAAATGATCATACCAGCCAAGTTCTTGTTCTCCCTCCTGACGGCTTCAAGTTGTTCCTGGCCCTCTTCGTATGCTCCCTTCAGCCTGAACAATTCTGTGGAATAGTTTCGGCATTCCTTCTGAGAAGCATCCAACTCAGCGGCCAAATCATCAACCTTGAGTTTCCATTCGCCGATGATCTTGTCGAACTGCTTCTGCTTCTTCTCAGCCTGGTTGGCAATAAGCTGGCAACGGTCGACTTCCAGTTGCAAGTCCTCAACCTCTGTGGCTAACCTCTGCTTGGTCTTCTCAAGAGCAACAACCTTCTGGTTCAGGGACTCGATGGTTTCCTCAGCCTCTGCTAGTCGCGCCTGCAACTTACGCCTGTTGATAAGGAAATAGTGATGTTCAATGTTAGAGGTTATTTCTCGTAGTATAGTAAGTTAATAAAAATTGCACTGTATTTGTGAAAAGTTTTTAATTTTATTCAGAGCGGTTCAGAAATTAACTTCTTCACGTACAAATTTTGAAGAGTTAAAACAACACTTTAGTCCGATCAGATGAACATACAACAACGAACTTATAATGTTAAATATATAGAAGAGTAATGCACCGTTTGTTCCTTAAAGAAGTTAATGGTAATGATCTTCGTCAAATTCTCAACGGTCAAATGAAAACATCTAAACAAGATAGCGTAGCTATACAAGATAAAATTTTGTATGCTTACTTGGCTTCCTCGAGCTCTTCAGCTCGTGCCACGCCCTCGGATTCGTATTTAGAGCGCCAGAGTTGAGCCTCAGCGTTAGCCTTGGAGAGTTGTCTCTGGATGTCAGCCTTGCCTTCAGCCTCTTCCTCAAGCTGCTCACGGATGTTGTCCAGGTCGTGCTCAAGGTTGCGGAACTTGCCCAGCAAAGTGGCGCGTTCCTGTTCAAGTAAATATGTGATATTTATACATTATCCTGTTGTGTTACACAATTATATAGAAAACATGCTGTTAGTTTTATACTTTTAATATCTTCTCAGAATTTAAATTCAACAGTTTATAGTTCTTGATCCCGGCACGAAATATATATCATCATTGATAATAATACTAATAAAAACCTTGATTTAACAACTAGCATCTACGGTAGAAATTACATTTCAAAGCTACATCTATAAATTACTGGTAAGCTTAAGTCAAACATGAAATAATAATAACTTCTAGAAAAGGAATTAATTTGATTGGTATGATTACTTTCTAATTTTGAATCACTAGAAAGATAGTGCCAGAAATGATAGCTTTTAAAAAAAGAATGCTAAGGATAGCGCTGGTATTTTGTGTGCTATTTCAAATACAAAATTTCTTGTGATGAATCAGTGTGGCTTCATTTTGCTCAGTATGAGATGTTTTTGGTCTACATTGCTAGCTTCAAGATTTATCTACTTAATCACAAGCCAGTTATTATAGTACAAGTATTACAGCAGACAGAAAGCAGAAGACACTGCTTCTTGGGAATTTAATATAAGTCAAAAGAGCAACATTAAAACTTGGTAAATAAAGATGAAAGAATTCATTTTTATTTATACTGAAAATATACATACCCTGGACTCCTCATCAGCGAGGCGCTTAGTATCCTCAAGCTGAGTAGTGAGGGAGATCTTGAGCTTGCTGAGTTGAGAGACTTGAGACTCGGCCTCCTCCAGCTGCCTGAGCAAGTCAGAGTTCTCAATGGACAACTTCTTCTTGGCGGCATCGAAGTCATTCAGAGTGCGGTTGGACTCATCCAATTTGCCCTGAACTTCATTCAGTTGGTGTTGCAGTTGCTTAGACACCTTCTCAGCGGCAGCCTGAAAACGCAGTTTTCATGTAAATATTAACTTTATCTATGGAACACCAAAGACAATAAAACGCACTATATTTCCATTTTTGTATATTCCACTGAAATAGATTCCTTAAAATTTCCTTCAGACTTTACAAATAAATTAACTCAAGTTAACGCTTTTTATAATCCTTTTTCATTTAACAATGCCTATTTTTTTAAAAAAATATAAATACATTTTGATAATTTAACTTTTGTTTAATACGATATTAACAATCAAAAGAATTTGAGAGATATTTGTAGTCGCGATTAGAAAGAAATATCAGCAAATAACATTTTTTTTTTAAATTTTAAAATCTAATTTATTTTCATTATAAATCATTTTGACGTAACAATGAAAACATGCAAAAGCACATTTACATTTAGTTAATGAGACGAAAGCACTGATTGGTATTTTATGCCAATTGAAACATTGTTAGAGTAGGGTAAACATTAATTATGAGACACATAAGACATGCCGAACACGTAATAGGACAATATTAATTTTCGCAGTTACAATGCTGAGAAGTAATTTGAATTACTTGCTCGATGTTACACACAAATTATAGTTAATGAGCTATTCTATAGATATATGGATATCTTGTAATGGTATAATGAAATAGAAGAAAGTTCATTAAGTTTATGATGTCATTTTTTTTTTTTTTTAATTAGAAGAAGATAAATCCATCCAATGTTGGTCTTACAATTTTATTACTCTTAACAGACAGCATACTGTTGAGATCGAGTAAGAAATCCACTTGAATGGATATCTCTTTCCACACAATTTAGTAATTTTTTTATTATGTATTGTTCATGAAATACATATTTTGCTTATTATTTACAAAAGTTACTTCCAAAGTCCCATGACAATAAGCTTATTTTCTGTTTTTCCTCTGTTAAGCTGTTATTCACACAAAATATCATTATTTCAATTAATTTTGCACTAGTTAAACAACGATTATCAGCGATATATAACCTGCTCGTTTCAAAACAGCATTACGCTTAGAATGTTATTATTATAAGAGCATCATTGCTTTTCTGAGTACACGCGTTTTACCTTCTCGTTACCCAAGTGGTCGACGCCAGCTCGCAGATCGTTCAGTTCAGCACTCAACTGAGCCTTATCCTTCTCAGCTCTGTGGTAAGAGAAAGGGACAAAGAACATACAATTCTATGAAGAGGAATACGCAACTAGGTTAGGCTAAAGGATCCCCAAAAGAAGGAAATGTTACTTTCTTTATGTAGAAAAGTACACGATTTCATCTTTAATTCTGGGCATAGCAGTACTTGATTGCTGATACACAATTTCCGAATAAGGAAAGAAGAAGGAAAAACACTGATGAGTTAATATTCAAGTGTGTTTGAATACTTGTGGTATACATGTAGCCGAATTGAATTGGTATCGTCTAGCTACTATTGTAGGATAATGCATCATATTTATAACAATTTACATTATTATATACTGTGGGTTTAATGTGGGAGAATTCGAAATTACACTTGTTACAGTTGCAAATTAAATTGAACTTCAATTCTGTCGTTCCTCATTGTTATAATGGAATGAAGTTATAACGGAAAATTTTTCCTTAGTTTTGAAAATATACATCACTGTGATACGAGATTTCAGATTCGTAGTTGAAATCATTTATTTCCAAAATTTAATTGATGAATGTGATGTTAGAAAAATATGAAAAAGTCAATATTTTATCACGTTAAGTTGTTCGCATTCCCAGAAATAAAGAATAAAATTGTTTTTTCAGGTTATCTTTTTCATATGAAATAATTTTGTAATATCTTTTTCGTCAGAAATAAAAGACAAGGGACTACTGTCTACTTTTATTTTTAGTTGTCTGTCTCAAATATAAAAAGAAATATCTCATAAGTTTTTTTCCCTCAGAAGTAAAGAATGAAATGTGTACATTTTCTTTTACAAAATAATAATCTACTGGGTTGATATATGCTTACTCTATATACTCATATGAAAGGGATACTTGTACAGAACAATGGAGACTATCGTCGTGCGAGTGGAAACAACGGCCAGTTGAAGGCGTCATGCGAAGTGGAGGTTGAGGACATAAACACATTGTTTTTACCTTTTCTCTTGCAAGTTGGTCAATGGCACCACGGGTATTGTTCAGCTCATTCTGAATTGCAGACCTGTCATGCTCAGCCCTGTAGTGAAAGTGTTAGTACATCAGTATTACAATTTCAAAAAAAGCTTTTTATTTGTTCAATAGTGTCCTTTCAGCGCCTTTTAAAGCGTAATTTGTGATGTAAAAGTAGAGAAAGCAAAAAATGCATCTATTACCTTAGAGTGTCAGTTACTGTAGCGTTGAAAGATAGAAGCAGCTCGTAAATGCAAAAGCGACAAAAAGTGATTCAAAATATGGCTGTGAAGAAGAATTGGAAAAAAAATGGAAGGAAACTGAAGAGGAAAGAATAAGTATTGAAAATAGAAAGAGAAAAGAAAAAAATATTAGAAATAATTAAAAAGAGGAAAAATATCTTGTTAGGACTCTATGAGGAAAAAAGTATTTTGAGAAATATACTATAAGATTGGTTGGGGGAAAATGAGGAAGAGGAAGAGATTGCAATTGATGCAAAGAGGATACGCCGAAGACGAAAAAGTTAATAAGGAACATTTTTAGCATGGAAACTTCTCAACTTGTGCCATGAATGATCTACAAATGATAGCAGGATTGCGTTGGATGAAACAAATGAAGTGAGACGTTAAAATCAGAAGCTTTTAGGGGGAATAGATAGGATTTTTGTTTTTTACTAAGCTTTATTGAAGTTTTTCTTTTTTGTTTATTTTTACCCAGAATACATCAATGGTAGCTGAACACTTATTAACTCTCTTTTGCAATGAATAATTCCCAATGAGTTTTTGTACATTTCTATATTTACTTAGGATTTTGAAGTAATTTAGGAAACATAACTAAATGTCGCTAAAGAAAGAAAGAGAAGAACAAAGAAAACTGAGTATGACATTCAACTAAGAAGAATTTGGTTTCGAAAGGATCATTGTTTTCTAAGTTTTAAAAAAATGTGATGATTGAGAAATGGACAAATATTTAATAGAATCAAGATTTGAATTCAAATAAATTGATTTTTTTTTTTTCATTTTTTGGATTAGGAAATTGTATCACGTGAAGATCTGAAGCTGCATATATGTTTCCTGGTGACATATGATTATTTATCATTTGTAATTTTTTACAATATCTAATAGACTAATTACATTTTACTTATTGTGTCAAGATAAACGACAAATAGCTTCTCTCTTAAAATTACAATCCTGAAAAAGAATTTACTTTCTGTAAGAAAAGTGACTTGATGAAACTCTGGTCTTAGCTTTTCCCAACCTAAATTTTAGGGGAAAAAATTAATAATTTCAATGTTATAAGCTCTTTGTGTTTTCCTAATACTTACTTGGCCTTCAGCTTGTTCAATTGGTCGATCTGCTCGCCCATCTCAGCAACGGCATCGTTGTGCTTCTTGCGGAGGTTAGCAAGAGTAGCCTCATGCTGGATGTTGGCTTCCTCAAGGTCCCGTCGCAACTTGGCCAATTCAGCTTCTCGCTTCTTGTTGAGTTCGATTTGGGCAGATGTAGCACCACCGGCTTCTTCAAGACGTTCACCCAATTCCTCAAGCTCACGAGCCAAGTCAGATCGTTGTTTCTCAGCCTAAAAGATAGGCAAAAGTTCAATATGATCAAGTAGCATGTTCGTGTTTCAGTGAAAACTAATAGATAGATAGGTAGATTTTAATTTGTTTATACACAATAGTTTTGCCATACATTAAAATATAATACAGTAAATGCAACACAGGAAGTGCATACATATAAACTCTTATACTAAAAGTTTATATCAAATGATTTCTAATTGAAGTGGTCATTTCAAATCTGCATTTCAGTTCTCATCAACACTGTAAAATTGGTGCATTTACAGCAATTTCTTGACCCTCTGTGTGAAAGTGTTACTATTCAATTTCATATAGTGATGTGGTAGTTTGTTGTAAAGATTAATAGAATTGTTTGACTGGATTTTGATGGCCGAAATCCTGGAAAATGTAAATGTGTAGATAATCCGGAATTGTACGAGTGAAAATCTGCAGTGCTTTCAAAAATATTGTGTGAATGTATTTTGGAAACTATTTCCAAACTATACACAGATTGCACAAATAATATGTTCAGACTTTAAACAAAGGTGTTATAGGCGCAGTAGGAGGTACATAAGACATTTTCTTAACATCTTTTTTTCTGCAGAGTGAAAATAACTTCTTACTAAAGTAGGATTTTATGAAAACGTAATTTTGTTTGTTAACAGCGAATGAAAAAATACATGATATGCAATTATGAAATTGGTGGTTGATAAATAATCTTTTATTGAATTTACGAAATAAAAATTGCAAAAAATGGCAATTAATTTACGAGAATTTGTTTTTAAGTATGTAGCGTAGTTAAACTGTAATAATATATAGTTTTACACTAGATCAGTGGAATGTAGTTGATGTACCGTATGTGAGGTACTGTAGTATTACTGTGTTGAAACCTACTTTTGTGTTGTATTGAATATTAGGGCTCATGTAGTATAGAGTATTAATCCGTGTCGAAATTTTATGAAAGCACCTTGTTTGCAATAGTACTATCAACGCAGCAAATTCATTATTATTTATGTTCTTTTGCAGATACTATGTTTACCATTAGAAACAAAAAAAAAAAAAAAAATAATAATAATAATAATACTTGTCAAAGTACTCTCAAGTTCAAACAGGAAAGAACATTTTTGATTGTCGCATTTTTGCATAAAATAGTTTTTAATTATTTAAGGCATTTTAAAAATATATTTCTTCGTAATCTAATTTGATGTTGTATATATCATTTGAGTATACCTGTAAAGTATTTCTAATAACACATTTCAAGTTTTGTGAAAATAATGAAATATTGCAAAGGAAATAATTCAAGTGAAATTCCAAATTATTTTCTTAGTGTATTTTTCAATGTTGCTTACTATTTATGTTCCTTGTTTAATATATTTCAGAAAACATTTCATGTTTTTCTTTAGTATGCCAACTAACGAGGAAGTCTGAAATGTTTAAATTCGAAATTAAACAAGGAGAGTTTTCCAAGAATGGATGACTAAGCTTTCTTTCTGACTTCATCGTTACGAAGGCGTGGAAGAAAGAAGAAGAAAAAAACATTGAGACTGTGTCCTCATTTGCAATTGAACTGAAATACGGATCTTGTCTGAACACAAGCTGCACCGAAATAAAAGTTGTAGTAAACGCTGTGTGCGCTAAAAATATTTTACATGGTGCACAATGCATTATTGATCTAAAGAACTGAACATTTGTAGTACGACAATGCCTTCTTACATTTGTTTCCAACAGTATAACTAGCAATTAGAAGGCAACGGTCTGAAATTATGTCGAGAGACTTCTGAAATCGCATTGTCTACATTCGAAAGTCGAGTGGGTTTTTGTGATTCAAAGTGCCAATTATGAGACTCGTCTAAAATAAAATTTAAAAAAAGTACCTTTTTACTTGTGATAGATCTTCCATTTATGAGTGACTGACTACTAAAAGTGCGGTAAATTGTGCGTAGTAAGCGCAGTTCTGCTCTAATTTTGGACGACGTCAGAAATTTATAGCTGCACAGCAGTAGATATGGTATATACAGGTATGTGTATATGTACACAGTAGGAGTTCCAAAAATTCTTTAAGCGACGGAAAATGGTAATTTCTTGAGAGAAGGCTACAACATGTGGAAAATGCCAAGACAGCGCGTAAGTAAGAAGCGGCATAGATATAGTTCTGCGTGTCTCTGTCTCAAGACTCCCAATTTGGCAGCAGTTTCTCTAAGCGCTGACTCAAGTTCCCGATTTAGCTCAGCTGACATGAATATGTTTTCTGAAACTCGGTACGGAACGTTTCTAGGTTTGAAGAAAGCTTTTTGGAGACTGTCTAGATGAATTTTGTTTTTAGAAAAAGGTGCTAATAACTTACCTTGGCGCGAGCTTGCCTCTCAGCCTCAACTTCTTCCTCAAGTTCCTCAATGCGGGCCTGCACAAAAGAATTAAAAAAAACAAGATTTAATAATCAGATTTCATTGCAAAAACATACTAACATTACAAAGAAAAAAATTTGGAAGCGTAAAGATTTTATAACTTATATTTAATTTAATAGCTATAGCCATAAATGGCTTTAGTTTTATTGTGGAGAAATCATGTAAAATATTTATGCCAAAATTATCGTCATATCTTTAATGATAAGTTAATACAGTGTTAATGATAAATTTAATATAGAAATAATATACAAAGAACCTTTAAGATACCACTAATAAATTCAGGCATTTTAAAAGGAAGTTATCAAATTTATTGTTTGAGTATTTTTTTTTTATTATGTCGTTTTGGAAAACATTGAGAACATGTATATAATAAAGTTTTGTCTAAAGTGCTAATGGACATGACTTGAAGAAATTATAGAGAATTGGTAATGCATTTCGTTTATTTGGAAGTGACTCTAATAATTAAAATCTGTAAAATTCTTTAAAATCTAAATAATATAGAACCAGATAGATAAAATTTTGAATCATAGATGTCATTTTGATATAATTGTTGTTTATTATCAAAAATGTTTTAGAAAATATGTTGTCATGTAGAAAATACCGATTTGTATAAGATCGTTTTATTCGTTCTGTGTAATAATAAATAACAATTAAATATTTAAAGGTAAAATGAAAATAAGGCAAGAGCATACGATGGATGAAAAATGATTTACCTATGAAGGAGTGAAAGATATAAGAAAAATGCAAGTTAAGTGAAGATTGACTACCGTAGCTTATTGTACTAGATATGCATATTGTCTTTAATTTTCTACAATATCAAAATCCTCACGTCGTAGTTTTTGTACAAGAAAGGATTTGAATAATAATAATAATAATAATAATAATAATAATAATAATAATAATAATAATAATAATAATAATAATAATAATAATAATAATAATAATAATAATAATAATAATAATGTTCGTTAAAAGTAACTTATATAAACAGTACATCTTGAGTTCGTATAATATGACGGTATACATGGGGTTTCCATTTTGTTTCCGTCGATAAAACAGCAATACGTGTATTTTCGAGACTAAGTTGAAGAACACGTGGTTGATTACGATTCGCAATTTTAATATTTCCTAATGTAAGTTATCATTATTATTGGCTCAATTACTGAATAAATCGATAATACCTTCCCAAAAGCAAAGGGAGGAAAAAAAGAGAGAATAAGAATACTTCATTATATCACACCTGTTCAATGAAATTGCCGAGGTGTCACCATTTGTTGTTTTTGGCTTAGCTAAAGGTGTTAAAAGCAATCTTTGGCTCTTAACAATTACACGTTCTTTCTCTATAAATAGAAGGAACTATTTCGTGGGATTCATTTATCAAATTCTGTCTCTCGAGCAAGATTGTATGTATTAGTCTAAAAATAGCAAGGAATGCTTTATTGAAAAGAAACGAAGTGGTTGTTATCATAATTAAATCTTTCGTTTTGGAACAAAGGTTTACAGTTGAATGATAAATATTTTGAAAGCTTTTTTTTTTCTTCTTTCTTTTTTATTTCTTGCATCAGACTGCTGCAGATTGGAATATTTCCTAAGGAATTTCAAGAGCATTTCTTTAAATTAGGTCAAAGCTGTTTGCTTCTTTAGTCGTGCTTCGTTGTGGATATCACCAATTATACTAATAAATGTTTCATTTTTTTTTAAAAAAAGGAAATTATCGTTACATTTCTGAAGGTTATGTTTAAAAAAATAAAAAAATAATTGCTTTATTTTGCAACGCAAAGCTTTACTTGCATTTATCTTCTTTCTTCTTTAGCGTAAAAGACAAAACCATAGTACTGTATTTTTAAAAAGTTACGTTTTTATGTGCAATACACATTTCACGTGATATAGAACAACTGCTCTAGAATTTGATGCGATATTCTTCGTACGTAGTGGTAGAGCTATATTTTGTAAACTTGCCAAGTTGGGTTGTTGCCTTAGGCTGTCAATTATCGACGGGTGATGACAAACTAACTGCTAATAAGGCCTACACGAATATATCTTATCATCGTTTTTCGAGTACCTTATTAGACTGTGTCATCTATATTATTAGTTAACTTTCTGAACGATGTGATGTGAAATACGTCAGTGCTAGCGGCTGAATCCATTTTCGGATGATGTCCAGATTTATATTTGCTGACTATGCTAGCTCACTCCCTTGCAATATAGCTAGTTTCGCTATTTTTTTTTTAAAACTTTTTTCAGTTCAATGTATAGTATAATAAATTTAGAAGTGTCTGCTAACTTTTACATAGAAAATCAAGAATGACTCCTGTTAAACCAGCTATTATATATATATATTTTAAAATAATATTTCTTCGCTATTTTCTTGTGATTTATTTATTTACTTAGATCTTCCACGTTATGTTTATTATGATAGGAACTGGGGCTTTTCTTGATGCTGGGAACAGTCGCGTCAAATACAAGAATTTTAATTATGTGACCTTCATTTTCTTTTCCTTATCTATTTCTATTGTAATAAGTAATTAGCAAATATAATATATACGATTTATTCACTATGACACTTTTGAAGTATCTTTAAGATTCTTCCTCAAATCCTGAAATATGATGATTCTATCTATTCAGGTACCGGTTACTTTCTTTTATTTTTTAACCTATTGCTGATTAGCTAGTATTAGAAATTAAACTATGTTAATTATGTCTGCAGTTTCATATAGCAACTTCAACTGCAATGCTTCCGTAAACGACCTTATTTAAGTTAAATTATATTTTCATTCTTAGGACTTGTGTACATATTGTTTCAACTTGCATTTTTAAGGTAAACGGCAAATAATAGGTTAAATAGGTAGCTCTTTAGTTGATCATTCGAGAGTTCTCTAGGTTTTCACTTAAGCAAACATTTCATGTATGTCCCTGAGTTACTTCTGTCTATTCGTATTTTGACAGTTCACAACTGGGCATAAATAATGATATGTGTATGAGCTTTTATAACTAGATCACTGATTTCGTGTCCAATACTACATTTATAGTAATAACATTTATGTTACCTGCAATTCCTTAATCTGCTTCTGAAGCTTAGCAACCAGAGATTGTTCATCCTCCAACTTGGCGGTCAAGGAAGAGATTTCCTTATCCTTTCGCTGGATGGTCTGCTCCAATTCCTTCTTGTTCCTCTCCAAGTCAGCAACGGCCTCCTGGGTCAGTTTCAAGTCGCCTTCAACCTTTCGCTTGCCCTTCTCAATGTCACCACTGTATACAAAAAAATTATATTTGATTATCTCTACACCGAAACGATGATCAGATTACTAAGTTCTAGAAACTACAGTGACAAATCATTTTATCAAATGTTGTCTAAGATTTTTTTTTTTTTTTTTTTAAATTTACACTCCTACCTATTGCTATAGTATGGGAAAATATTTTCTGATTTTAACTATTCAATAATTTCTGAACAGTATTTTAAGGCACCTATTATATTTGCTTTAGTTTCCTTTAAGATTATATACGCGTCCTATTTGTTTCAAGTTGAAGGTTTCATTCAAAGGGCGTGATTTAATATTTAACGGGAAAACTGTAACATTTTTATATCTGCTAATCTCAGCTTTAATATGTAAAAATAAAGAGGATATCTGATTAATCTGTACCTTTATCCATATTTTAAAATTTTTTTTATACAATTGTATCCAATAAATCAAGAGAGATTGTCACTGTTGTGCTCTTAATTTTTGAAAAATCAAAGAATTAAACAGATGTTTAAAAAATCAGATTATGAAGTTTACTGGTAGTAACGGTCAATAACATCAAATATTAGCGCGATTGGGTAAAAATATTTACGATTTTACTGGCATTACTTCATTATCATTTAAAAATAAGCTACTGTAATTTTAAATGACTTATAATTATTGTAAGTAATTTAAACATTTTAAATTGCAAGATGTTTAAGAAAAAAAACTAACCTCAAAAAAGAAATCAATTTTAAATTTAGGAATGTTTGAAATGAAAAGCACACTTAGAGAATACAGAGGAGAATATATATAAAAGACAAGAAAATATAATTACCGGAGTTTCTTCTCGCGTTCCAAGGAATCCTCAAGCTCGTCCAATGTCTGTTCCAGTTTAGCCTTAACTTTGTTGAGGTGGTTCACCTTATCTTCAGCAGCCTAGGAATGTTGAAAGTGTTGTTAATGAAGATGAACTGACTAATAGTAGCATATTTGTAAAGTTATTACTATTTTTTTTTTAAATTTGTGAATTTCTGACTGAATAACATTGAATGAAATTTAATTTTGCCAACTAATTAATCAATATTATTATTTAGTTTCTCTTCCTATTTTATTTGTTATATTTCTTTAATGACAAATAAAAAAAAAAAAAAAAAAAAGGAAAACTTTTGAACAGTATTTACCTGCAAATCCTCTGCAGTCTTCTGGTTCATTTCACCCTGGTGTTTCTTTTCCTTGTTCAGCTTATTGATGAGTTCATCCTGGTGAGCAATTTCATCGTTGAGGTTCCTGATTTGGTGGTCCTTGGTGGCCTTATCTTGTTCGCTCTGTAATTTGAATAAAGACATTCAATTAGTATTTTCAATTCTCTTGTTATCTCTTAGTGAGGTAATGATATAATACCAATAATTGCCTTGTTGGTCTCAATTGAGTTTTAGTTTATTTCTCATCTTTCAAAATCACTTAGTGGTTTTTTAACTGCCAATTTTAAAAAAATGTTAGAAACTCAAAACATATTCATAATATATATTATCCAGAAACATTTCAATAAGTTTATCATAATTGTAATCGTTTCTCAAATTACTTCAGTTTTTCAAAACTTATATTATTATTGTATTGACACAATAAAATTAATACTTATTTACGTTTATAATATTATTTATAAAGAGAGTTTCATTATAAATAAATAATGTCGGTTTTTCATCTACTATACATGGCCATGATCACATTTTACGAATTAAATTATATCTTGACTTGTATTCTTAATACGAGTAATTACTAGATATCAATAAATTGACATTATATGATAAATAATGAACGGAAATCTTTTATAACGTGTTAATCTTTAGATTTCAAAAGTCTTTTGAAAACTATAAAAAATATGTTCATACGGACGCAAGTTATTTTAATTTTAAAATATGACAGGAAAACACGTTATGTTACCATATCGTACACAATAAAACTTTGTTTTCTTTTCATAAAATAATCACTTTAAAATGTCGTCTAACGTTTATGTAGTAAACTATAGCGCACGTTTGATAGCTTCCATGCAGGAGCATGTAACATTTCTGTCACAGTTTCTCTGCTGCGTGTAAGCATCTGAAGTGTTTATTTTGGCACTTCGTTTTTAATGTACAATGTTTGCTTTTGCAAGGAGCACTGTGTCAAACTGAACTGTTTTCCCAAACAGAGATATTTTGGGAACGTGACGTTTGTTACCTTTTCCCGAAATGGTCGTCTCTTGCTTGATTTAGTTCACTTCGACTGTAAGCCGGCTTTTATTTGTTAAACATTTCAGCGTTAAATCAACATTCTTCACAGGAAGTTCAAAGAGTTATGTAAGATATACATTCTAAACTAAACGCTCGCGGTAGAGTGCTGTAGTGTAATTCTTTCTTATAACGTTAGGTTTTGTTTCCTAGTATTTGATAAACCGTTAAAAGATAAGTTGTGCGATGGCTCTCAAATAAGTCTTGCAGTATCTTTTTCTCTCAAAATTATAAAAATGCCTACTGCTTAGGTTTTTATTTATCGTTTCAAGTTTACTTATCATGGATTACGTTCGCTATAGTTTTAGTTATGAGAAGATGAAAACGCACCTTTTGAACGGCCAATTCCAGGTCCTCAATATCCTTCTTAAGGCCAGCAATTTCTTGCTCGAGTTTCTTCTTGCCCTGGAACAATTGGTTGCGAGCATCCTCCTCTTGTTGAAGTCGCTCTTGAGTGTCCTGTGTATAGAGAAAAAATAGACTACGTTAAGTTTCTTAAAGATATACTATATCGAATCAAGTATACTTTTATTATAATTTTCTCATTGTTTTTTTGTCTTATTTCCTTTAAGAAATAATTAACTGGGAATGGTTTGTATAAAGCAATCATATTATTAACTATATACAATTTAATTTGATTTTGACCCTCTGTATTAGAATAAAAAAAAAAAAAATGTGAGTTCAGAAATTAGTCAGCTACAAATTTCTAATTCAGTATAAAAGAAAGAAAAAAATCATTCTAAAGAATATTAGAATTTTAGTTAGAAATTCTCAACAGATTGTCTTTTGTTATTTCTGTCAGTTACGGATTTTGAATTGGGATTAGCTGCGTCTGATTTGCACTTCATTCTTTGTTTGTTACTATTGTGCGTAGTTAAAACGATTGTAGCACATGGGAAGAAAATAGAAAGATTTTGAAGGAGTTTATATTTGGCGTAATTGTTGTAACATCAATAGTCCTTTAATATGTTTTCTTTTCATCGATCCATTTATCAGCTTGATTCCCTGCACACGAAAATGGTAACGTTAATAACGTCTACATCTATTAACGTAATAATTTGACTTTTTGTTTTTTCATGTCAATAATGTAATTAAATTCTATCAAGTCTCTTTTGAACTATTATTCTTAAATATAAATTCACGAAATAAACTCAGGAATTTTATTAGGCTGTACAACTCTTTTATTCATACTCTGTATGCTGACTAAATATATGTATAGCTTTATGTGGTACTTCCTCTATCTAAAGAAATTTTTGAAAAATTTAAAGAAATCCAGTAGTTACCCGCAAGAGTTCTTCAATCGTTTTCACAGAACCCATTCTTTCAGTGAGGATAAAACGGTATTTGTTTCGTGTATGTATAAGTGTATAAATCAAGAGGTGGGAACAGCGAGTCTTCCTCTGTCTCCCTCCTTCCCTTCACCACAGAAGCTTGAAGACTGAAGTACAGAATTCGTACGCTTCATATCTCTGTGCGTGTCCCCCTCCGTCAAAGACGACTCAGTTGCCGTTTTCTGCCCACGCGCCAAGGATTATGATGTGTTGGTTACGTTTGGAGAGAAACACACCACTTCTTAACGACTTCTCTCAGTTTTTCCCCCGTTTTCTTCGTTATGGTGTGGCTGGACGAATGCCAGAGGCGGCAGCTGGCGTATAAAATCAACATCTATGCGAAGAAAACTTATGATTAGGCTGGGCCTGCTCCGTCCGACCTTTGTGCCAAATAAACCCCACCTCTCTAACGAGTTAAGAACCAGGGGTCTGCAATACATCATAAGCACCCATCTTACAGGCTCTATGCTTGGCTCTTATTTACTCCAGTAATTCGAAAAATCAATGTGTGTAGGCGGTGTTCGTTAAGAATAGAACTTTTAGCGCTTTTATCACAGTAACAAATATACACTTGGGTATGATACACTGTGGTTGTAGATTAAAAGCTAGAGTTAGCTTTTCATGTGTAAAGTAGTCTTCAAAATTGAAGAAGAAAACGCTCTGCGACAAAATAAACAACAGAGACGACTTTTTTTCTTTTAATTTTTTTAGCGGACTTGCGGAAAAATTGCATTTTTGCGTGTGCACTCAGTAATATCCGGTTTTACTCCCAGATGCCATATATTATGGGTGGGAATGGAGCAGAGCCAACTACATGGATGCAATCTTACTAGTGTCACGTTTCGCCTTGGACTTCTTAGAGTCAGTCGCCCTATAAGGATAATAGGAGCAGGAATTTCTTAGAAGTCCTTTCTATTTTCGCGTGCTTTCAGCGTGTGTGTTTCCTTTTTAAAATAAATAAATAAATAAAGTTTGTGCATTATATTCTTAAGTTGCATTCAGAGAAATATTTTCTCAGTTCAAAAGCACGATTTTTTTTTTTTTTTTTTTTTTTTTTGCATTCTTTTATAACACAATAGTGGAGCTAATTTGCATATTTCAGTGCGTTTTGTTACACTATTAATGGTTCTTTTTTCTTAGCTGAAGGATTGTATGTGGGTAGTTTTTCTCCCTGTTGGAATTTTGCTCTAAATTTAAATCACCCTACATTCCACAACAGCTGCCGTATATTGGGTGTGACAAGAAATGAATCATATTCTGGCGCAGCTAAAGTCGTATACATGGAAGTCCTACCGATCATTAAAAAATGATCCTTTTATACTTAGAAAAACTTACTTACTGTATAGCTACCCATAAACACAATTAAGTACTCGTATAAATTTCTTTTATTACGCATTATGAAAATTTATTATGCAAAATGTAGTGTGTTTCCTTTTTTAAAAAATGATAAATTTTCAATATTAACTCGAGGATGTAAAATAGCATTAAAATGAGAGAAATAACTGTTGTTTCTAATGTCTAAGCTTCAATAAATATTAACATCCTTGTTATAATTTCGGCTTATAAATTCAAAAGTGTCATCTGATGCAACCTAGTTAATATGACAAATTTGATTATTTTTCGGGAAATTTCTTGGAATAATAAATAAGTAAATAAATAAAATACTTACATGAAGCTGGGCCTCCAGATCAGCCTTTTGTGCCTGGAGCTTAGCGGTTCTCTCGTGTACATCGGACAAGGTTCCCTTTTCGCTTTCCAGTTGATTGAGAAGTTCTTGTTTCTCCTGCAGAATCTTAGCATTCTGGACTTCCAGCTCCTTGCGAAGCTTCTCTTCCTTCTCAAAGGCCTCCTGTGCCTTTTGGGCTTTTTCTTCCAGTTTCTGTTGTGTGTTATCACAGCAATCCATTAGATCACAACCTTATGTACAATTGTCACACAAAAAATTACAACAAAAAAAATCCTATATTTAAAATTTTCTTTTTTAAAAAATCTTGAAGTTGTGGCCAGCGGAGAGAAAGAGAACCGCGATTGGCAAGATAACAAGAAAATTGGTAAACCGCTTTTTCGGTTAGATAAAAATCGGTTCCACCGGAAATGAGGCTATATATATATAAGGATAGCCAACCGGTGACTTGGAGATACGAACAAGCGGGTCGGAGCGTTTGGGGATGAGGAGTCGATCCTAGCAACTGAGGAACTGCTTCGCTAAGAACTTCCAAAAATTAGGATGGTGTAGGCTGGGTGGCTGGCAACGTGACAAACACTGCTTCGTTGATACTAAAAATGTAAAGGATTCTCAGCCAAACTAAGAAGAAATAAAAGGACTTTGTGGAACCACGTATCGTAGCCATTCCAGCATATTAATAAGTACGACATTTTCCTCCATAGGAATGAAAAAAAAAAAAGTAAAGTTTTGAAGATTCTTTGTAAAATTCCATTATTTAATTCAGTGTCCTGCATGTCAAGGCAGAATTTTTATCGTTGGTTGGTCTTGAGTTTAATGTACTCTTCAGCACCAAGGTTATAAGAGATGTGAGTCTGTTATTTAAGGTGGAATGCGTTCAAATTTCAAGGCTCTCTCATCGGGAATCGAACTCGGGACCCCATGCACAAAAGGTGCATGCGCTAGCCACTATAGCCATGGTGTTTTCTTGTATTCCTTGCACATCTCTCCTTTAATCATTTTCCGGAAAATTGAATCAACCTCAGTTTGCATTGTGTTTTACTGGTTTAAAAAACCGACTAGCATGCAGCTTTTTTCGTACTTTTGCGTAATTTTGCAAACTTTCATTAGTTACTCTACATAAACCAGTGAAAATTACAAAGTCTCATAGGTGATAGTTTAAAAAAGAAGAAAAAACAAGAGAAAATGAAAGAAAACGTCCAAATTAAAAGACAAATATACCATCAAATTCAAACCTTCGAAATTACAAGTGAAAATTTAAAGTATGACTATCTAACGAAATGAAATTTTAAAATCATTAAAATCAAGACAACAGCTTGAAGTTTATCAAAACTAAGATATGGTCAGAATTTGAATTGTCATCTCATTATCAAGTTTTGGCGTTGATCCAAAATATAAGTCAATTAACATTCTCCTTTAAATGCATTAAAAACTAACCTAGAAAATGTTTGCGTTTAATATATTAATTCTATTGAAAATACTCTTTAAGATGTTTAGGAGTTAAAATTTCACTAATTTATCAAGAAATGAAAATTTACATCATATTCACTATGAAAAACTTTGAGCCTTTGTTTTGGATATTTTCGGTAGAAACCATGTATCGGTAATTAGTATATGAAATATTAAGTAGATATGCAATTTTAAACTATCATTTGAGTTTTTCCTCTGTTCTTCTGAAATACTTATTAACCCTTATTCTTAAGGCAAAATACAAATACAAAATACAAAGATAACATTCTTTTTTTAAATATTGCATTTCTTATCTTTTAGGAAAAGAAGATTCTATGTATAAAACAGTTTTTAATTTCATTGAATTTACGCTTCAGGATGTCAATTTATATGACTAAAATATTTTCGTTTTAATTGTTTCTCATTTTTATAAAATTTCCATCTAAAATGGAGCTATACTTCTGTACATGATATCTTCTATTCAAGAATAATGTTCATTTATTGCAAAATACGTAGTTTCTTTCAAGTAAGAAAACAAATGAAAGTTTTGCTCATTTAAGTACTTAATAATTTTGACTTTCTTTTCTTTTCTTCATATTCCTTAAAGATAAAGGTCTAATTATTGTTTCCTTTCGCATTCAACCCACCTTGATCTCATCCTCGACTCGGGTGACGTTGAGCAGAGGCTTGACCTTCTGCCACAGTTTCCACCATGGCCAGGTTCGGAGTTGGAGGTATTTGCGCAAGTTGCGCTGTACGACCTGGAGGGCAAGTCTGGAAAGAGAAAGGTTAAATACAACCTACGTTGTTGACGCTGTAAATATTTGTATTTCTAAAAATAAATAAATAAATAAATAAATAAACTATTATCGAACAAGTGTGTCCTTACACTTACATTTACGCATGATACGTATATACGTGTCTCAAAAATCCGATCTCAGGGAATATCGAAATGTTGCAGATTTAGACTTCACATAAGTAGAATAGTGCTATATTACCATATAGCGTTTGTTTCAGGTTGAACTGTTGGAATAAACTAAAAATTGAACTATTTTTGTTGATTTATTTACTGTCTTGAAGGTAGGAACGTTAAAATAAATGAAAAATTGATTATTATTTTTTTTTTTTATTTTTACAGATAAGAACGACGGAATAAATTAAAAATTCATTTTCTCCCTTGCAGGTAAAAAATTGGAATAAACAAAAAAATGAACGTTTTTGCAATACACAACGAGCTTTCCATTCTCGTATCGACACCTAAAAGACTAAAGAGCAGTATCACTTTGAGGTTGTTGCCCTAACGCTTTTCATATCTGAAGCGATGTAGCTATTATTCTACTTATTCAACTATGCGTATTCTGAATCTGCAACAGTTTTATATTTCTTATGAGACCGGACTTTTGGGATACCCTGTATAAATATAAACAAATTAACAACCAGGTAATTGTAGAATAATTACAACACAACACTAACAAAGATAAATTATAAGAACTTTTGCTCAACGCTTTATCAAATTGGATGAGGAAGCAGTAGGATGAAGAAAAAATATAAATAGTTGTTGAGAAGAATCCAGGTGGGCGCTGTATTGAAATACTTGTCTGTTTTCTAATTTTTCTTTCCTTCTGCATTTCCTCCGTCTGATAAAACATTTAGCGAAAGTTCGTATTGTTTACTTTCATTTGTCTTGTGTAATAATGCTTTTACTACTATGATGATGACTTTCTAGTACATAATTTTGTTTACCGTCCCCATTAGGGATTTATTTATTCCAAAGGTCAACCACATATATATGTAACTAAACTTTGAAATTACATCTTTCAAAACTTAATTTTATAAATATTTTTCACCCTATGTCACAAAACGTTTTCGTATACTATTCATCAAAATCCTTCGAGTGCAAGAATTTTAAGAATAATTTTAATTTCTAGCTTTATAGTATCTGCTTTTTATGCTTTACGTTATGCTATTTTCGCCATATGTCCTTATGCAATATCAGCGTTTAACGCGCACCAAATGCAAGTACGTTACATACAAGGCGAAAGAGAGTAACTTTTTAAGTAATGCTGTATTTTCTTCGAATAGCTAGAATTCGTTTTAAGAAAAAGAGTAAATGCATAGTTCTGCTCTGAAAATATGGGACTCAAAAATGAAATTAAATCTTTGAGTTTTACGTCCCACGTTTATGCCGGTTAGGCTAAAGGAGATGGTGATGATGAGAGATGAGTGAAATGGTGGAATGGAGAAAGTAGGAAGAAACGTGAGAACCCCGAGAAAACCCACGCACATGGTGTTTGTCCACCACAAAGTTCAATTGGCGCGAGCTGGAATCGGACCAGGGACCCCACACATCAGAGATGAATGCTCTACCACTGAGCCACCGCGGCCCCAATTTGGAACTTATGTTTATTATTATTATTACGGTATTATTATTATTATTAGTTATGAAGTTCATAGCAAATTATATCGATCTATAAATCAAAACCACAATAAAATAAATAGTAAAAAATCTATATCTATTCATCCTTAATTTTACACCTTGTATTTATATTATAACAAAATTTAAGATACTAGTAAAGTTTAAATTCTAAATTTTAATCGATATTGAAGTGAATTTTTGTTTTTAAGATGTACATAAGAGAAGATGAAACCTAAATATTTATGTAGTATTTAACCTATGAACAAGTCTCTTTTCAACACTAAGGCTGTCAGAGACATGGGTCTTTAATTTAAGGTGGAATCCAAACGCAGTAGTGAGTTCAAATTTCAATGCTTTCCCACCAGGACCACATGCATCAAATACGCGCGCTAGCCACTAGATCAGCGGGGAGAGTTACAGAATTTTTATATTTATGATATTATTTATTTGCTCAAACGTAGGTCACGTTGATCTTCAGCGCCGAGGCTATATGAAACGACCTACAATTTAATGTGAGATTCTCACCAAGAATTGAACCATATCCACCCAGATATATTGTAAGTAGCTTTAAGAATCAGTCACGAAATATAAGAAATAGAAACTTTTTTTTTTAAATCTTGTACTAGTAAAAGTATATGGCTTCATACGGAAATAATAAGATTCTTGCAAAATATTTCAAAATAAGGAAATGAATGAAACAAATATGAAAGAGCAACGCCTTTGACGCTGCCCCTGTCGATTCTTGAACCAACCGGCTTCACACAGAAGAAAATAAGATTTGTGCAAAACAAATCAATGATCTGAACAGTAGGCAACCTGAAGCACAAGAAGGATGTTTAGGTTGCCTACTTCAGACGCAGCATTGTTCACTGTGCTCTTTATATTAAAATGAAAGTGATCTTGTTGGGCGTCGAATCAGGAAAACGACTGAACCGATTGATATGATTTTTTTCGATATAGTTATCCCCTACCTCGAACTGAAATTTTATGTTACTTTGATTAAAATACATATCCTGAGGGGAGAGAGCGGGTTCATAATTTATGTGAAATTCAAGAACCTTTCAAGCTAGGAACACGAAACTTAGCATATAAACTCCTCATTGATAATAAACTGAAAAGTTTTGTTTTTGAAAAGCTTCGTTTGAGGAAAGAGAACAAGGGTCCATTTTTATATCTATATTAGACATGTATTTATGTTCCTGCATAACTCTGGAACGCTTGGAACAACTACCTAAACCTGGTACTGATATGATTACAATCTGGAAACAAATACTGTCGGGATAAGTCATCCCTAGGAGGGGAAGGTAGAAAGGAGGTGACATGTAAAAATAATTTTTAAAAAACACGATAATAGTGCCATAGTTTTCGGAGTCTCTTGAAATGAATAGTGACATCACCGATGTCATATAAGCCCATATACATCCTCCAGTGGCATAGGATGTGAGAGGTAGAGCTAGAAAGTGGATGATGTGTAAAAATAATCGAAAACCACCAATATTAGTGCCCAATCCATAATTTTCGGGGTTGCTGAGATGAATAGTGACCGTGTCGTTCGCTATGCCATTTAAGTCTAAATTCAGTCCCCATCGGCTTGAGGTGAGAAGGGGTAACATTACGGATTTTTATCATTATACTTTCATTGAAATGAGTATCCAAAAGGAAGGGGGGGGGGGGGTTAAAATATTTCCCAGAAACTTATTATCCACGTGCGAAGAACGGGCATTTCAGCCAGTCTCTATATAAAAGAAGTCTTGACTGACATTAACGCATAGGCCAAACTGCTTAAGCTAGAATCTTGAAAGTTGGACAGTACATTGAATTTGTGACATAAGAAGGGATTTTTTTTGGAATTTCACATGGAAATGGGAGTGGACGTTCTAATTATAATAAGATGTCTATACCTCTGAATCCCTCAAGGATAGGGACATGAAATTTGGTATTTAGAGTTTTCATTTAAAATAAAGTAACATATATTTAGCGATTGTTTGATGTTTGACCTTTTGAATTTCGAACAAGACTTCGAGTTCAGATGATTTCTATATTAAAGACGCAGAAAGATGAACGCAAATTGTTGTCCATAACAATACTTAGAGTCATTTACTAGTTTATATATATAATATAAAAGTTCTAAATAGCCAAGGTCTCTATTACACTCTGTGCAAAGCTAGAAGATGCCAAGCTAACGATGTGAATTTGTATAAAGGAGAAACATAGAAACCGATAAATAAACAGTCATCTTTAAACATAATATTATAACTATTTATTTATTTATTTATTTATTTATTTATTGTAAACTCCGAGACTGCATCATATATAAAGTATTGAAGGAGACGATACGCCAGAACGAAAGAGAGGAAGTACACACAACTCAAGCTCACAAGCTCAACTGAAAGAGTTCTTCTACTATTCAGCTGGAAGAACTGGAGAAACCGCTAAAAAACTTCGTTTGAAAGATGTAAAGGAAATACATGTTCCTCAGTGAAAATTACTAGTAGTTTGCTGCCTAAATTGTACTGAACAAATTAAAACTCTGTAGATTCATACATAATATTACGGGTTTGGTTAAGATGACGGAAGAAACAGTTCCTGAATATTTGTTTTTTTGTTTCATGAAAATCGATCTTTCACAGTGCCGGATTTATGTATAAGCTAAACAAATTAGAGCTTAGAGTCTCACTCTCTTGGGGGCCTCAAAAAGTTAGAAGAAAAAGCTGGATGTATATTTCCAAAATATAAGAAAAAACAATAAATAAAATATTACATATAGCAACAGTGCTTCGTGTTAGTAGGCTCCTATGATTTAAGTAATGAGTCCCCTTCTGCTAGCCTGCTTCCTAAAATATCACTAGTTTCTTCATTTCTGTATATAGGGTGCCTACTTCATCTGAACACTTGAAGGACCCCATTAGCTTCAATAACTTAGGGCTCCATTAAACCTAAATCCGGCTTTGAACTTTCACAATACCTTTCCTTTTAATATTAACAGAATATTGCAATGTACTTAGCAGATGCCTTAAAGTACTAAAAGGAAAATTTATTTGAATAATTTTCTTAAAGATGTGGTTTTAAATCGAGAATTATAGTTAATTTGTGATAGTAATATTGTTTCTCTCAAGGCCACATGATTAGCACACTTATCTTCGATTCGTGTAATTCCAAGTTTCAATCTCAATTGAAGTTCAAGATTTTTCGGCTTTGAGTACTGATATGAGAACAAGAAGGGAGATACTTGAATAAAGAAGTAGTGGATCGCGAGTCAGAGAAGTCAGGAATGATGTTGCTTGAAGTCGATGCGCTGTCCAAGCATCACCCAGTTAAACGTATGCTATCTGTCTCTGAGTCTTACAGCGCGACAGTTTATTTTATTACTATTAATTTTAAAATATTGACAAAGTTGTTGAATATTTGTATAGGTATAAGAATTTAACAGGCGCACTATTTGCTTTTTGTAAATCTTCATTTCAGTATATTCGACGCATGGCAAGAAACTTATCCGCTGTCAAATTTATAACTGTGAAATGTACATATTTCGAGAATATCACTTTTCCAATTCAGCGATAGTGTAGTAATTAAAGTAATGGCATTCATAGATTAGATGTCTTCGTTATTGACCATTACTTTACGATAGAAATGTGAACCAGAAGGAATATCAAACGTTTTCAATAGATAAATTTCATAGCATTTGATGGGAGTGTTAACAAATGAATGATGTTTATTCACGTGAAATTATAACAAATGAACATTACGCAAAAATTATGAAAAACGACTGGAAGCTTTCGAAAAGCGGGTGTGGAGAAGAGTGGAGCAAATTAGCTGGGTCGAGCCGAAAACGGATGAGAGAATCTTAGAAATGGTGGGGGAGAAAAGAATAGTTTTAGATATTATTAAGAAGAGGAAGGGACACTGGTTGGGGCATTGGATAAGAAGGAACTGTATCATAAGGGACGTACTAGAGGGTATGGTGGCAGGAAAGAGAGGGAGAGAGCAAACGAGACTATAATTAATGGACAATATTAAAATAGAAAAATAGTAAGTGAAGACGAAGAGACTAGAAGAACACTGTGGAGCATGGAAGCTTCTCAGTTGCGGCAGATGACTTGTCAATAATGGCATAATAATAATAATAATAATAATAATAATAATAATAATAATAATAATAATAATAATAATAATAATAATAATAATAATAATAATAATAATAATAATAATAATTCGCGAATTATACCAGCCGCAGGAAACAAACTAATTTTCAAATTCTAAGGACCCTTCCAAGTATGAAAGTATATGAAATCAGTTCGGTAGAGTTGAGTGCTGAAAGTGCTCTAAGTACGTATTGTATTTAATATTGTTTTATTATCTCTATCATATGGAAGTTTAAATGATACTCAAACGATATTCATCTTACATGTAAAATTAATTTTTCTTAAGTACTTATAGTATTTTGGACCTATTTCATGAAGTATTTCTTCAGTGTTTCATTCATTAGTTATTCAAACGACGCTTTAATTCTAGTTGACTAAATAGGGAAGTACAAAAATGTGTACTGTACCTCTGTTCTTGCAACTTTTTGTAGTCCTTTCGGCACAAATAGCCTCGGATCCAGGCTTGCAACCAGGAGACAATCTTGCCCAATCGCTCGTCTCGCATTTCTTCCAGTTGACCCAAGACACCAGCTCGGAAGAACACCTGTAGTTTTTATTATCAACATAAGGACATATGACAACAACGGTAGTGCAAAATTCTAACAATAAACGTGCGCGCATGTGCACAAGGAAAATTTGTGAACAAACACAACTACACATATTTATTGGAAAACTTTATTTTTACAAATTCACAATTAAAAATAGAACAATTGATTTTTTTTTCTCTTTTCCATGATCTTTCATTGGTTATTTACAACAATAAGTTATACATGGTCGTATACATGTGCGAATGTTAGGTTGTTTGGTTCTGAGTTTTTCTGGTTTTTCAGGACTCATTATAAAGGAAAATTCTATAATTTGGCTATATCCTTTATCACATTAACAACATTGAACTTCCGTTTTCCCGTTCTTTTATAATATTAAATAATAATAACAAATGTAATAAGTAAGTATCGTGCGTAGTATCTCTGTTATGTAGTATGCTTCATGGAATAAATAGACGTTTTATGACCATTTCATTTATTCATGTTTACGGCAGCCTATAACTTCGAAAGGAAGCATTTGTGCACCCAGGTTGGTCTATACTTTTTGTTTTATTTTGATGTCAGGAGTCACCTCCCAAACATTATCAGTGTTGTTTTGAAACACACTGTATATTATAAAGTTTCAAAATGACGGAGAAGCAAATAACAATATCTCTATTTTGTATATATATTTAACGATCTAACATTGAGGAACTATTGCAAACAACTCTGGTCAATGATAAGTAAATATCTCAACAGATCAGAAAATGACATGAATTTCTTCATACACATTATCACAAACAGATGATTTTGTGTCATATTTGCTTCATTAAATCCAGAAGAAGATGTCAATACTTCTTTTTTATCAGAACTCTAAGACTAGCTGTGGAAAAGGAATCTTTTTACAATAAACTCTTAACTTTCTGTCATACACTTTTCTCCCCCCCCCCCCAGAAAAAAAGCATTTGTGAAATTTTTATAAGTATCATCTATCTTAGTCAGTTTTCATTGTTGCTGTTATTATTGAGTTGGGTTGATTTTGAGTTTAACGCCCCTTTCAGCAGCAAGGTTACATGAGACGGGACCTACTGATTAACGTGGATCCGAACCACATGAGCTCCCGCCGGGAATCAAACACGAGCCTCCCACGCCAAAGGCGCGTACGCTAACCGCTTAGCCACGAATTGCTGTTATTATTATTGTTATTTAATGTAGGCGATGTAGGTGTGTGTTTTTGTTATTTATTAATTGTTACGAGCCTAATGTAAAATAGTTCATATTGTAATTACATTCTTTCGTTCAATAAAATAAAACAAAATTTTCCATGTTTCCAAAGTATTGTTAACGACAGAAGTTTTACTTGCACGTAATTTGTAGCACCATAGAAAAGACTAGTTTTTTTTTTCTGAAATAACAAACTGATCAGTGAAGTTGATAGTACTTTATGATATTGCTTTTTGTTTCTCCGTTAGTTTGGAAACTATATTTAAAAGTATGATGTATGACTTCAGTGTTGAGATTTGCGTATTGCATTTGTTTTTCGTTGATTTTTCTTTTATCAAGAATAAGGTTTGTACTAAAAGTTAAAGCAGAAAATTTGGGATTATCCTACTTTACTACTTGAAGCGTGGTTTGCACATTTATACGGTCATATATAACAAGCACCAAGCACCATACTTTACCTAGGTATAAAAATTTATAATAATCTACTGTTTTTATAATATTCTACTGCTTTTATGTTTATTATTGCAATATTTAAACTACTTGTAAATCTACTCTACGTTTACACACACACACACACACACACACACACACATATATATATATATATATATATATATATATATATATATATATATATATATATGCGTGTGTGTGTGTGTGTGTACATTTATAGAGTTGGCAGAAAAAAAAATAACATGCTACTTAAAGCTTTAGCACTTACCTTGAATAATTTGGTAATTTTGCGACACAATTAAAGCTAAGCATTGCTTACCGAGAAAAGCATGCCGTGACAGAATGCAAACAAAAATGATGCAGTATAGCTCATGCGGTAATGTAAGGTTCTGTTTCTACCTTTTAATTGTTACATGTATTTATGTCATCTACAGTGCAAGGCATTTTCTACCAGTAAGAATAATCAGCATTTCATAACACCGATTTTGCGAGAAAAGGTAGGAACATTATCTTTTATTTTTCTTACATCAACTGATTACACGATTACATGATGAACACTTTTCTCACATACAAGGACTATTTACTCGCTAAAATAAACGCATACATAAGATTCAAGCGACCAGATATGTTGTTCAGATTAGTACACTCTCAGAAACAAAATCGTATCTGTCACTGTATTGAACACAGTTGGATTGTCTATGCTTTCAGCTAATTCGCCTCACATTTCAGTGTATGACATTTTCTATAATATTATGTAACTTTAGTTTTTGCGTTTAGCTATTTCTATTGTCATTTGAAATGGTTTAACTCATGATTTTGCACAACACAACTTTCGTTTCTCTTTTTATGGTGTGTATGTATCTCTAGTACAGAAAAGCCTAACAATAGCAGATAATACAAAGTACAAACAGTTTCTCTCTTCTTTCATTGTTCCGTATAATATTTGATACATCATTTTGTAATTTCTAATATAAACCATGGAAAATACAGAAAGAATACAAATATTGAAGCTTTGGACCTAATATTATCGCACAGATTACCGGTATTACAGTTCGAAAGGTAGTACATATGAGAAAAACTAGGATAACCTATTTTTAACTTTTAATCCTCTTTTTGTTGAATTTTTGCTGTACAAATTAAGTGAAACGATATTTTGCTAAACTTTATTTACTTGTAAATAATTCCTGTACTAATTTATATACTTTGGCTTTCATCTCTATTCAGATATCATCAGAAATATTTGCAAATATAAGTTTATTGGTATATTACAGAAAATACCTGCAGACAGAGTAGGTAAAAACCCGAGTATAAAAATTGTTACATGCATTCCAAATTAAGTAGGTAATGTATAGTACTTCGCAATTTCTGTGCGTGTACTCTCGTGAACAAAATATACTACGCGGTTTGATATTTCAGCGTCATATTTTTTTTTCTGACTAATTCCGGTCAATTTATTATATCTATGTACTAGTAAGCATACAAAAGGTATTACAATTCGTACTTTTTTCTGATACATTGTAGAATAGTTTACTCTGTTTCTGTTGAAAAATCCTACCCTCTCCTAGCAAAAGACGGTTTACTGAAATGCCAAAATTCCATTTTAGTGGGTGTGCTTGAATATACCTTTGTGTGCCCCAATCTAAATTGCTCCGGGTTGATGTTGACATGCTCCAGGATTAACTCCGTGGCCTTTTCCGGCCTCATTGGTTCTTTAATGATATGAGTGCACAGGATTTTGTATCTAGGAAGGGAAATGGCAACAAACTTGACGATATTAGTCCTGTGATATCTTTTCTTCACAATAAAATGTCTTACAATGTTTTGTATAAGAAATAAGCACACTAATATTAGCTGTGAGAAACAATTAAAAAGGATCTTGATTTCAGCCTTTCAACAAAGGTCACACACTGAAGCTAAAAATAATAATAAAATAAAAAATAAAAAAATAAAAATGAAAATAAAGTAATGATAAAAATAATAAATAATATAATATGTGCTGTAAAGGTAAACAAGAGTCATAGAGAGTGTATGAGGTGAATACCAAAAGTATGTGGATGTAGATAATGTAGATGTAGATCCAAAATGCGTGAGAGCATTTTAGTGAAATTGCAAAGAACTGAACTTTACATTTTAAAGTATAACTGTGCCAAATTGCAAGTTGCTAATCGCAGTAACTGTTTTCCAGGTGCATCGTTCAAGAGCAGCTCTTTTGGATATAGTGTGATATGAATTTTACTGTGGAGGAACAACTAGTTGTCATAAAGAATTTGTTTATATGGGGTGGAAAGACTGGATATTCATCGACAGCTGAAAGATGTGTATGGAGACGGTGTATTTGCAGATAGTATTATTCGGAAGTAAGCACGTGAGTTCACGGAAGATAAGGAGGGATCAACGGTTGATTTGGCAGAAACTGAACGCCCAAGTCGTGTGACAGCTCCTGAAAACATTGTCCGTGTTGCGAGCCTCATAATGAACGACAGACGGCGAGGTGCCACCTAACAGGGTTCTCTCACGTCGAAATTATACTGACTGACCACCTAAAGCTGAGAAAGGTTAGTTTACGTTGGGTCTTTAGGCAGTTGGACGAGGTGAAGACGTTCCGCAAGATAACTGCCGGTGGTCTACTTATAAGCAATAGTGTTCCCAATAGGTAAGTATTTGACTCCGTGATGACTACGGATAAAACGTTTATTGCCCCGCTTAATCCCGAAAGAAAACGACAGTCAAAACAGTGGAAACTTTCCTCATCACCCCCACCCAATAAATCTCACACGGTTCACTCAAACGGAAAAGTTATCTATGCCATATTCTAAGGTAAAAAGAAGGCAATTCTAGCTGACCTTGTATCAAAAGGACATACGATCACTGGGCAGTACTATGAGTAAATTTTGGAGAAGAGATTGCTTTCTATATTACAAAAAAATCGACTACAACTTGGCAAATTTAAGGTTTCTCGTGCACTGTCACACAGTTCAGCACTATGCTCGACTTTTGGCAGCACATCGAATCTCTTCCACATTCACCCCATTCCTTAGATCTTATGCCCAGTAACTTCCGGGTATTCGTATTTCCCAAGCTCAAGGATCTTAGCGGGCCAAACATTTCCCATCCAGAAATTTCCTCAGAAATGCAATGTACCGCTTTTCAAACACACACCCCAAAATGACTTCACAAATGTTCTTGAAAGATGGATAAACAGATCGCTACGATGTGCAGAGATAGACTAAGATCACATTAAAGAGTGACGGAAAAGTCTCACCCAAATGTTGACTGGAATTGTGTGTTAACGACACTCACTTTCGATAATTTAAGTATATTTTAATCGTACGTATGTATTGATATGTTAAATATTTTTGTTTCATCTGTTCTGTGATGAACAATTCATTGCCTCGTCTTTAATTTCAAAACGTATATTGCCGTCTTTTGTTTTCGTGAATGAGTTTGTTGATAAAAGAATAACGTATTAAGGTATTTTAATGCATTGTTGTTTTTGTTATCAAACAGCACAAAAAGAGGGTAAAAATTATTACATTTTTTTAAAGAAAATGAACTAATCACTTTTGTATGTCGAAATTTCTAAGAGAGATTCACTTCCTTGTATGACAGGGCATCCATCACTAAAAAGTACAAATTATAAATATTTCGTGTAATTCTTTCACTGTTTAGAATTCAACATTTTCTGAATTGTTCAATTTATTAGAATTGTTGTAATTATTTACCTTATTTATTATGATTTATGTGGTTTCTATGTCATACAAGAGTTTTTAATGAAAAAACATTTTATGTTTTTAAGCTACCTTGGTGATAGCAACAGTTTCTATAGTCCTAATTTTGTTTTGTTTGGAAATATATTGAATTGATCAAATGTTCAATTAAATGTAACTGCATTATTTTTCTGCCAAACGTTATTTCGAGAGTTCCACAAATTATTAACTTAGGTTTGCATGAACAAAAGATAGAAATCATAGGGTTGGTTAGAATGAACTTAATAGACAAAATCTGAAGCAACATGTTCATTCATATGTTACTCACTATTTTACGAATTGCCAACAAACTTTTATATTTGACTGCCTTGTTTTGATTATTTGTATGGATAATTCTTCAGACGAATGAAACAGAGAATATAAAGACGATAGATCGTGCTGAGCATTTAGGTTGTCCTTCTCAAAGTTGTAACATCATGCATTCGAATAAAGGTAAGGACTTGAATTCCAGATTCAGTCTATTAAACTAAACTGTGTACTGGGGCAGACTGAAACCAAAGTTGTAAATAGTTACAATGTTTATATGAATATCATAAAATATTTGATTTATAAACTTTGAAGTAGGAATATAGTTCTTCAGTATTTAAAATCTCTACTCGAGTTTATTTTTTAAAATTTATATTCAAAAGCCACCAAAAAAAATGTAACAAGGGTCGGGAACTTCATTAAATAAACATAAAATGGTCTGCGTTATACCCAAATCTGATATTAACTTACTTCAAAGTATTTAAAAGTTTGTGAATATTAACGGAACTTTTCATAAAAGTCGTAGCTACTATAAAAATGTAAAACGAAAGTTTGATTTCATTTCAATGTAAATGTAATTTCAAAATCCAAATATAAACTTACTTCGAAGCAAATACTGTCCAAATTTTAGTTCTTTTTCAAGTTAGATCTTAAAATAAACACTAGAATTCTGTCATCTCGTTTAACATCAACTAACGTATCTATTTTTTTCGTTCTGTTACTTTCATTACAAGATGAGGGGGCATGATTGTTACTTCTGATGTACTGAGTAGTATTAGAAATCTAAGTATTATGGCCATTTCCAACACTTGTATGTGAGATTTTTTGTAGATACTTTTGTTTATGATCTATTCTAATCTAAATGTTATATTTGTGAGGTTTTCTATTACACTTTAGTTTCGAAACATATTTTCATTATTTCTAGCATATTTAATTATTGTTCACTTGTATTTAGAGTTTGTTGCTTCAGACTATATGGGATAATACTATCACATTAATTTCTTTGCTTTTTAATGATAATTCTTGCTGAAAACTAACCATATCTTATATTCGTATTAGGTTCCCACTAGTATAGAGCGTATGAATTTATTTCGCATGTCTAATAATTTAACATTTCATCTGTTCTTTTGTTAACATATTTGATCAACGATTCAGAGTCGTGATAAATTGATGATTTATAAAACGAATTCAGTTAAAAATAATTAGCCTTTGAATATTACAGTTAATTTCATAAACTACAGATTCTTACGAGTTATGTAGTATATATTAATTGTCGACTGTGCACGATATTGAAAAGATATAAAGTATACATACAGAAGCAATAATTTTATTTTTTTTAAAAAAAGGTGGAAAAGACTCATTGTAGAAAGGGAATATTTGTGTACGTGAATGAAAGAATATCTAAAATAATAACAAGACAATAGATTACAAAGTTCATTATATTAAATGAGTGTCCAGTGACCCATATAAAGTTGTATCTGTAAAAAAGAAAAAAGAAAGAACGAAAAATCATAATTCACAAAAGCGGGAGAAGTAGTTTTGTAATTTCTCAAAATAGATCTCACACAAACACTCATTCTTCTCATATCACATACAATTGTTTGAAGTAACAGAAAAAAAAACGCACACGCACACATATACACCCACACACACATGCAGGTAAAAGCATAAATTTCTTTATTTTTAAACTGGAAACCTATAATTATAAGAGAGAAATATGATTGCCACCAACTGAATGTCCAGAGAATTCGTCCCAAAGTGTCTCGTGTTCAGGGACAGGAAAAGCAAGCATATTTCATTTCAAACAACACAAACTATAATCAAAATAATGAAAAACAGGAAGACAATTTCGATCCCTAAGTACATCATCATCAGAGATTATATCTCCCTTGATGTCTGAAAATCCATCCAAGTACATGCCTTCGTGTGTCCTAATCGGTATTGCTCAGGCTCCAGTTGAATTATTTCCAAAATGATTTCGCTGGCCTTCTTGGGGTCGTCGACTTTTGCTACTTGAGCAGATGCAAGAATCTTGTATCTTGGGTAAAACAAAGAGGCACAAACCACACTCAGTAAAACAGGTAAGAAAAAGTAACTTAAACCTAAATACTTCGACGTATCTGATAACTAGGTAAGTACATAAAGGATACCAAATATACATGGTGTGTTTCTGTAAATGCACCAAAGTTCATGCAAGGTGTTCCGAAATACATCATAAATAATAATTCTTATGATAGTACGAAAGACAGGGCTTAGGTGGAGTAAAATTACTTCAGTTGTATCTGAGTTTAGGTATAACAATTCGTAAATAATATCGGAAAAATCACTAAGTAATTTGAAATACAGGTTACAAAAAGGGTATAAAAGATTAGTCCTGAAATATACTGTAAACACCTTCAAAGTGTACAATATGTGTCATTATTTCAAAGGATCTACTGGTACTGTATAGATACGAGCGTATAATAGGTACAGTACATAAGAAGGGGGATAATACATAACATACATAATATAGGTTGAATTCAAACTTGTACAGTCTCTTATTCTACCAATTGCTGATGTACAAGAGTACCAACTTCACAATATTGAGTCTACATTTGGTGAAGTTCAAATACTTTGGGGAAAATGCACTACAAATTTCAGTCCTGAAAAAGGAAAAGGGAGGTGAAAACAATATTTCATACGATGCTGGAGAGTGTGACTCAGAGAACGAACATCAAACACAATATGAAGGTTCAACTGGAACTTTGTTTAACTACGTGCCTTAGTGTGACCAATTCGGTACTTGTCGGGATCCAGTTCAACTTCCTCCAAGCACTTCTGAGCGGCAGTTCTGGGATCACTTTCTCTCTGCATGGTTGCAGGAGCTAAGATCATGTATCTTTTCGGAAACGAAAATGGAGATATATATTGTAATGTTTTATCAAAACTTCTATGCATTGACAACATAATTAATTGTCTGTTCATTAAATTGATTTAATATTACTCTTATTTCTGAATGTGCAATTATGTGGAAGATGAACACTGCGTAAGAAGACACTTACCATTATTATCAATGGACATCCTGTAAGTCTGTAAAGATAGTTCACATTGTGCAAATATATAATAAAGACGAAAACGTGTGCTCTTTGGAAACAATATTGGAATATTCCTTATTATTTTGTAGTACATTTAATACTTTTATCAAGCAGAAAGAGTACTATGATTTCATGCATTAATGTTACAACCTAATAATTTGATAATTAATTTATAAATAATAATTATCTGTTTTCATTTTTTAAAATAAGAGACGAGCGAAGAAGAAATCGAAGTGTAGTTGCACTATTTGTTTGGAATTGTGATCCTACATAACTCATGTATTTGTAACAAGTTTTAAAGAAACAATGATTTATGAGATTCACTAAAATAGAATAACTTTCCATCTAACACTTGATGAAAATTATATGTCCTAACAATTCATTAATCTTTATGGTATTTAGATATGTCAATAGTATGGAAGAAATGCTTGTCTATTATGATTATAGTAACAAAGACAATGGTAACTATATTTTATACAAGTTGACATTATACTAGTTCTCACCTCAACTTGAAGTCAGGATAGACCATCCTGTTGGGGAAGCCCTTTCGGCAAATACGGATGCCTTCAAGCACACCGTTACAAGTCAGTTGATGCATTACCAGATGTGAGTCAATCAAACCTAAGTAAGGAATGATGTAGGTGCATTTATCAGATGTAAGTCAAGAAAGAGAAACAACAGTTTTAGTAGTTAACAAAGTAATAATATAACAAGAAATTTGTGAAACAAAAATTTATTTTTCTTTTCTTTAGTATTTTAGTGATTGAAACTAACGTTTTTTTATATTTATATTTATATTCCATCCTCATAAGACCCTTAATGAAAAAAGTAATTCTAGTGGAAATATTTTTTTTAGTGTAATGAATGCTCTTTTAAAAAACATTTCTACTTATTTTAGAAAATATTATATTTGAGCAAAAGATGTTTACTATCAGATAATATATTGAATGTCTAACTAAAAGAGATTAATTACTATTAAATGTAATTTTATGTACTGACCTGGCTGCTTCAATTCATTAGGAATGATACACCGCACAAAGTGAGGTTGAGTGCTCCTTAGAGTCGTCATCAGCTGGTTAAGCTGTTCCTGTAGAGTGATAAGAAAAGATTCTTAGTATTTTGCTACAGCACTTTTGAATTTCTCTTATGTAATAATCAAACATGCTTATTTAACGTGCTTTGCTTTCTGGATGCGGGCAGTAATGTTCAGGGTATAATACTCTAAAACCTCTACCATAGAAAGCTTATATATTTACCTCTCAAATCTAAAAATCATTTATAATTGAAAATATCTATATAAAAATTATTATTTGAAAAAAAAAAAAAAAAACTCTGACTTGATAGAAATACCAAATTCAACTATCTGAAGCTGTTTCTTCTATTGATACGAAGTAACTACTATTTAAACTACCAAAAAATAGAGGTTTTAAAACTAATTTTGACATTTTAGTAATGAAAGTTTCAGCGGGTTGGGTTGTAGGTAGAGAACTACAGTATACTGCAAATGAATCAACTTATCTACAGGTAGACCAAAAACATGGAGCAAGAAATGTATTCATTCTACAGGTAACTGGGCATTCTATATATTTTTCATGCAGTGCTTGTGGTCTTGCAAAGGAATGTATACAGTATATCAAGAATGCTACCAACCAAATTGAACGGGTACGTACAAAGGACTACAGAAAGGTCTTTCAAGATTTACAAAACTCTCTCTCTCCTAGTCTCGAATCAGGAGAGAAATGTATTGTATATGATTCTAGTGTGCCACGTGAACTGTGGTTTTTCTTATTGATAATGCAATTCAAATAATAGCAATAATTTTATATAAACTTATCACCACACGTAGTTCACGATTTGTTGGTGACAGTTTAATGATTCAATAAAATAGGACATAAAACAAAGGTCTTTAAAATGCATGTGTCCCAATCGATTGTCATGAAAAGGCCAATGCAATCATACGTAAGACAATTGAAACCTTGTAGGCTGAAGATACGGTAGCGAAACCACCACCCTTCTTGCCTCTGCCACCTATTGGAAGAGAGAAAAGAGAAAACTCCACATTGTAAAACTTATATCGAGAAAGCACTTAACTATTATACGTCTTGTATACCTACATTCTTGTCAGATTGTGTTAATTAGATGTAATATGAATTTAGTTAACATTTCAATGAACGCACTTTTTTCCATCAGTAAAATTTTACACTTTTAACATACTTATTGCTGTTTGATTTTCCCGTAATTACTTTCCCTTATCGTAGTGTGCATATACTGACAAGTTAGGCAGGTATACAAGTAACATTTCAGTGATTTTTATCGTAAGGAGAGGGAACCTTGAGTGAATATGAAAGTAAGAGGTGATATCGGTATTCTTCCATCTTCGTGTTGGGAGAAGGGGAGGAACATGTGATGTGTGTGAAACTCATCGTGGCTGATCGAATGATCGAATTGGAAAGATCTCTTCCGGCAATGTTGTGTGTTGCTACGTAAGTGAAAAATCATCTAAGCATAGCGTAATAAAAGAAAACTAATTAATTACCCTGTAGAGGGCTGATACCGTCTGGAAGCCGGAACCCTTCTGTCGCTTTCCACCTGATAACAAAGAAATGGCGCAAAAGAAAAGAAAATGTAGTTATTAACTGGATATTTCGTACTTGACATTTCATATATTAATGATGAGAATTAGTTATGATATTCAGTAGCACGGATTAAATAGAAAGTTCACAACTGCTCAGTAGCAATTAATTAAAAAAAAAAATGTATTTCTACAAGCAATTAATATTTATAGTGAGGCATTACATGAAGCTGAATGTTTTAAAAATTGATCCTAAAGTTAAAGAGTTAATAGCAAGCAATATCTAACAAAGATAAATAATTTAATATTATATCTACACTTCAAATGCTCTAGAAGAAACGACAGAAATATATATAATACGAGTTATTGTGTCAGTATATTACGATATTACGGTTTTGTTTAGAGCATTGAAGCAAAACAGCCAATTAAATTATGAGTTTGAAATTTTGTGAAATTGAAGTTTGCATGTTTCTAACTACTTTGCGGATTTTGCTTGCCTTTGTTGCATAAATAAACCAAAATTCAAAGGAAAAATGTTATTTCTTGGTGTGAAATTTTCAATTATAACTTACCAAAATGAAGCGTACTACTTAAGTAGATTATCTATATCCGAATACTGTTGAAAGTTTCATAAATGTTTATGGTAAAAGGTTATATACAGAAATAGAAGCGGAGATGCGTAACAATATACAAAGATGGAACAGTATTATACATGCATGCAGGTTTAATCTATTTAATTGATTTACTGGAAAGAGGACATAATATTAAAGATATCTTA
The DNA here is from genome assembly GCF_964235325.1 of Thermobia domestica. Lineage (NCBI taxonomy): Eukaryota > Metazoa > Arthropoda > Insecta > Zygentoma > Lepismatidae > Thermobia > Thermobia domestica. The sequence goes on along the minus strand of NC_137456.1, from coordinate 56,760,792 downwards.
CATGTAATTGCGTTTGAACGTAAGAACGAGTTGTTATTACATTACATATCAAATCTTTTCTGATTATAATCATTTAATCTGATTATAATCTTTTTCTAATCATAATTAATAAAGATACATAAGTTTCGTATTTTTATTCTGGTATATATGTTGGTGGAAAAAAATCGTATTAATTTTATACGTACTCAAGCATATACAATAGGGTTATACATTTGTAATAGGGATTTTGATTTACTTTAATGTAATTTTTTTAAAAGTAAGTATAGTATGACAAAGGATATAAGAATACTATCTACATTTCTATCTATCTATCTATCCTTTGTCATACTATATTTACTTTTTTTATTTTGATTAAAGCAAATCACAATCCCTATTACAAACGTATTTCTTTATTGTATAATAAAGAAATAATCTGTTGATTGTAATTTCACCCAAGAACGGCATTGTTTTTGATTTATTAGAAATAATATCATACTAGCGATGGAACAAGGTACTAAAATGTTTCTTCTTTATGTTTTACAACCAGTTCTTACATTTGTTTACAATTCTTATATAGAGAATTACTGTATTACAGATAAGTTCACCTCAAAATATTTTAAATTAGTATATTTATTTATCTTCCTGTTTCATTAGTGGGAATAATTCTTAAATTTGATAATTTTTGAACTTCTGTTTCTGTACTTTAAAAATCTTCTAAATTGAAAGAAATATATAAAGAACATACGCCAAAAGACCAAATCAAGTTCTTTATTGTACTGATTTACTGAATAATGATCGCAATTCATCGATTTTTGCCCAATATGAAAACAGAAATAATCACAAATCAAAACTGACCTTTGTATAGAATGAAAAATCCTATTATTAACTTTGAATACAGTTTTCTTTTATTGTTGTTCTGTGTTGCAATAACATTTTTGTTTGCTCTTTACTTCATCTGTTTCTAAGTAAATTATATTGGTCAAAACTTTTACTGGGAATTATACATACCCTTGCCACCGCCACCAGCATCAGCAGCACCGGACTGTCCAGGATGGTCAGCGAAGATCTCAACCAGCAGTTGATTTGAACCCTTCTTAAATTGGTCTACCACTGTGTCATTCAGTGGATCCTTGTTCTTTTCAAGCCATCCTGTAAGGTTGTAGGCCACCTGTTTTTTGATGAGAAAAGAAAGTAATATTTTAACAAAAAAAAAAAAAAAAAAAAAAAGTATTACATTATGACTTTAAAATTCTACAATATTATTAGCATTTAACGGAAAAATATTTGTCCAAAAAGATGAGACATATACCAACCGAAAGATTTGATTAAGCTGAGAATGATGATGACATACAGGGTGTTCCAAAACAATACCGACAACGTTTGGGAGGTGATTTCTGACATCAAAATAAGGCAAAAAGTATAGACCAACATGGAGTACCGAAATCCGTCATTTCGGAGTTATAGGCTGCCAAAAACATGAAAAAATTAACTTTTAAGGTCCATAGCTCCAATACTATGGAATTTACCGTAGTCGAGCTAAGACTTCACTTAGGAACTAGTATGTGCCCTATCAAAATATCCATGTTTCAGAAGCCTCGGGGGGGGGGGGGGTACATCCTTAACAATTTTTATAGAGGTAGTTGATGCGTACTTCAAATTATATGCCCGGATGGTTGCGTGAGTACCGCAGGATTCTGAAACATGTATTTTTGGATAGCGCATATATTAGTTCCTAAGTAAAGCCTTAACTCGATTATGGTAGGTACCGTAGTTTTTTGAAGCTATGGACCTTTAAAGTTCATTTTCTCATGTTTTCAGCAGCCTATAACTCCGAAATGACGGATTCCTGCACCCAGGTTGGCCTATACTTTTTGTCTAATCTTGGTGTCAGGAATCACCTCCCAAACGTTGTCCGTGTTATTTTGAAACACTCTGTATATAAGTCAAAAAGCTTGCGCGTGTTTTTGAAGTAAAAAGATAGAAAAAAACAATTAATTTGTAAGTCTAAAAATTGATGCTGTACGGGAACTATGCCACTTATTGAGGTAAAACCAATACTGAAATATACACGCATTAACCTGTTCATTGTGACACTAAAACAAACGCCAAAAATATAGGCGGGTTGCGCGCGCACCTTACAGCTCGGTGTTGTCAACTCTCCCTTGTCATGTGCCACCTCCTTCCCCTCCTGTTGCAGGAGTAAGCAGACAACAGCCGTTTACCTAGCCACAGCTCAAAGCCTGCGTTCTGCCGTAACCAATCTTCAACACGCGCGCGAAACATGAAACCTTGACAGTGACTGAGCAAGACAAATGTAAATGTGGCAAGTGCGTAGATTGCTAGTTGGCTGTTGCTCTCTCCACCCATTTTTTGTAGCGCGCAACCCGCCTATATTTTTGGCGTTTGCTTTAGCAAGATGACAATATATGGTATGATTAATGAGATAAAGCCTAAAATTATAATCAATAATCTGTAGGTAAATAATTATGAAAATTGCCAAGTTAATATTCTACAGATACGAATAAATATACCAAATTAACCAGCTGTTCCAATTTATAACACATATGTTTGGTGCATAATACATTCAGTATCCTGTAATTTGGTTTTCTTCTTATTCTAACTGTAGCAACTTTGTCTAAGTTAGTATTACAATTATCCGCATGTATTTAATCCTTTTAAATATGTAGTCATTGTTTCTCTTACAGTTACTATGGTGAGTAATCAATGTCATTACATGAGAATTATTCCATTCAGTGTTTAAAAATACAGAATTTTTCTCCTATTTCAATTAGTAACAGTAGAAGTAGTCATTTCTTTCCATGTCTGAATCTCCCTCTCTGCATTTGAACTTGTAATATATGTTTTTTATATATATGTTTAAAGCAAATGGGGAAATTTATGGATTAAACACACACGAACACTTATAATTGCTACAATGATTACACTAATAGTAGTAATATTATTTTATTATGTATTACGATGTCGATGCTACAGAACCTGATAGCCTCCGTATAGATGAAATGCAAAAGGCACAGTACGACATAGACGCAGTACAGGAACGTGAAAGTTGCACCACTGAGACAGTAGTGTGTTATGTGCCTGTTAGCGAAAATGTCAAGTTGTGCAACATCCAATGCACCTAAAGTGAATTGGTTCTTTGAAGGCTACATTGTAGCACTTTCCGATGCATAGTCCACTTTTTCAGCATAGTTAAACAGTGCCATGAACACGAAATTTCTGTTGAGTTTTCCACTATAAAGCCATAGTACAACGATATGTAACGGAACCGCTCCCTGAACTGTGTATATCCGATTCAGGCACATACGAAATGGACCCAAGTTAAGCTGACATTATCTGTGTTGGGTAGAATTAAAATATTGACGTCATTGGAGAATCTACCGATACAGCTTGCTACCAACCATGCACAACACCATCCACAAAATTTCTTAAAATGTCCAAAAGGTGAATGTTCATGCGCTGAAAGCCAACCGTGTCATATATATATATATATATATATATATATATATATAATGTACGAGCGCCACCTGGTGGAAGACTGCTGGAACTTTGTAGTCACCTTAGGTGAGTCGTAGATATATCTGGCCGATTCTGGAAAGGTTCAAACAATTACATACAGAAGTGTCGATGCAAAAATACGAAGCAATTTTATTCGATAGCTATGCACGCGGTTTCATGATTTTGTGGCTAAATTTTGTTAGAGAGGAAAATTAAAGCTATGTCGCGTTCCCAACAATTGAAAATCAATGTTGCGTATATCAGAGTATGTTCAGATGCATTCCACTTTGAAATCTTCCCATTGTATGGAGTGGACATTAAAATGTTGGAATCGCATCCAGTGACACAGCCAAATTGTCGTTTCATTCTACAGACAGATGGAAGCTAGGACCAGGACTCTTGCTATCCCCTTCACTGACATCCCAGTGAAGAGTCCTAATACTAGCCCAATGTATTACTGTATGTTTGGACTTCTGTAACACCAATCTTTTCTCGCGATGATCCGGCCTCTGGAAGGAGTAAAATAAATACTCTTCATAGACGAGCAAAGAAGTCTTTTCTAGTGGAAATTGCGCTGTTGGACAATAATCAAGAGTGTTTGTCGTCATATAGGACGCAGCCTATGATGGAAAGGCGGACTGTAATAGATGTCCAAAATCATCTATATGGAAGCCAATCAGTCTCTAAATATGTTGTATAAGATGTTACTTACAGTGCCGGCATAGTGGACAATGGCGAAGTGAGCCTCAGCTTGACCAGGCTTTGGTGGTTTAGGCTTCTGGAAGTTAGGTGATTTGCCCAAGTGGTTGTTCCTAAGCTTCTCTTCAAAGGTTCTATCAGTTGCCTTGGGGAACATAGACTCTTCTTCTAGGATTGACAAGATACCCATAGGCTATGCAATAAAATTAAACATTGAGTTGGTACACGAGTCAGAAATCGATCTTTTTTTTTTTTTTTTACTTTAAATTTGTAAATTGATTGATTCAGTTAACATTTTTAATCACTGATCTCTAAAGCATTGGTAGTAAAATTGTAACATCGAAATAAATAATTTATAAAAGATTATTTAAAATTGATTATAAAAATAATTACTAAATTCATTTTATTATATAAGACTAAAATGAGATGTAATTCAAAATTTCACACAATTAGCAATATTAAAGATTTTTTTGTAATAAATAATAAATAATAACAAAAGTATTTTATTGAAACATTGTGAACAATGATAAGTAACATTTTAATAATTCTCTGGGAGTTCTTAATGTTAAAAAAAAAAAAAAAAAAAAAATAAGGTGACTAAAGGTATTAAATAATAGTTTGAAATACTTACAGTCTCTCTCGCAATGCTGTACTTACATCAGCTTCTTATGTCCATTTACTAAATAGATGTTATGTGCACCACAAAAGCATGCTCTGCTGGTTTTAGAAGAAGAATGGTTAGCAATAGTAAACTTGTTGTATAACCAAGCAATTACATTAAGGAGCAGTTGTAGCGTTATATGAACAAGAAAAGAACGTATGAAAGCACAATAAAAACAATATATGGACACTTAAGGACCAGGTACATAAAATAACAAAAAAAGATACGAATAAAATAAAAAAAGAAAAGATAACGGTTTGGGGTCGGATACAAGTATCTACGAAATTAACAATAGGAGTGTGACTTTCACTAAACAAATAACAAAAAGCACAAATGTTGATAGTGTAAAATTCTAAATAACGTAGAACAGAAAAGAAATACTACTGAATATTTCTCATATTTTACTGCTACATTGATGCTATGGCGATTAGTGTTAAATATTTAGTGCTAAGATGTACGGAGATATTATAATATTGATTATTTTTACAAAATGAAATATGCACTGATTAGACTGACATTTGGGTTAAAAGAATCTTAGAAAGAAGAAAACAACTCTTGAACAGATGTTTGTATTTCACTACTATAGTTTAAAATTAGTCCATTTTCAGTAGTTCAAATTCTTTTTTTACTGTATTAATTAAATTTATTGTATAAAGTATTATATTATTATTATTATATGATGAATTTACTTATTTTCAAGTTTCTATGGCTCACTCCTTATATGTAGAAAGATATATAAGCTATATATATATATATAGATAGATAGATATCGGGTTTCAAAACAATACCGACAACGTTCGGGAGGTGATTCCTGACACCAAGATAAGAAAAAAGTATAGACCAACCTGGGTGAAGAAATCCGTCATTTCGGAATTATAGGCTGCAGAAAACATGAAAAAATGAGCATTAAATGCCCATAGCTCTAATATTATGGGACCTACCGTAGTTGGGTCAACACTTTACTGAGGAACTAGTGCGCTATCCAAAATACATGTTTCAGAATCCTGTGGTACTTCCGCAACAACCATAAAAATTGTTGCGGAAGTACTACAGGGCTCTTAAACATGGATATTTGGATATGGCACATACAAGTTCCTAAGCGAAGTCTTGATCCGACTACGTTAAGTCCCATAGTATTAAAGTTGTGGACTTTTAAAGTTCATTTTTTCGTGTTTTCGTGTTTTCAGCACCCTATAACTCCAAAATTAAGCATTTGTGCACACAGGTTGGTGTATACTTTTTGTCTTATCTTGGTGTTAGGAATCACCTCCCAAACGTTGTCGAAGTTGTTTTGAAACACCCTGCATATACTCAAAATTATATTATAAAACGTAATCTTACGATCTTCATAATTTATTGTTTTTTTTAAGTTAGATGAAAAAGTATCTGAATTTTTATGCATTTCAAAATACTACTTGCAAACAAGAAGTTAAAATAGAAAGCAAGCTTTTATACTTAATAACAGCATAATTAATTTAATCAACAGCATATACTAATGTTTCCGTCAAATATTTGATATAAAACGCACTTATACCTTTTCAATTAATTCAATGCACGCTTGCAGATCCATACCAAAATCAATGAATTGCCACTCAATGCCTTCACGCTCATATTCCTCTTGTTCAAGTACGAACATATGATGATTAAAAAATTGTTGCAGTTTCTCGTTGGTAAAATTTATACAGAGCTGTTCAAAGCCATTGAACTGCAGCATGAAAAGAGTGTTAGATCTAATTAGAACATATATACTATGCATTAACTTTTAATGGACAAGATGTGTGGAAGTGTTGTGATGTGGAAAGATTATTAGATTAATTTTTTAAAGCATTAGTTTTATGTGAGCATAGTAAGGTACGAACCTATTAAAGTGTCTATTTTTAAGAAGCATTAATAAAGGAAATTAGTGTTTAAGAACATAAAGTAGTGTTTCAGAATTAAAATTAACGAATAAAAAGTGTCCATAACTTAAGTATTATACTTTCTGTAAAGCAACACCAACCACGTAACTGTACATTAATTAGTAGGGTAAGAAAGCATGAAGGTTACAGTAATCAAATTGTAGGTAAATATCGAACACTACGAAGATATGAATATTGCGATGTTGGAAAATATTCCTATCTTAAGATTGAACATTCGAAAATGTATTTTTCATAAAATATCGGATTTATTATAATATGTCTATCGCTCTAACATTTATTTATTTTGAACTGTTGACAGCGAATATAAATTAGAAATAAAATTTGAGTAATGACTCAAAGATAAAAATGTACCTAAGTAAACGTTTATACTTTGTTCACTTTAACAAAACTAGACTAAAAGGAAGTACTCGAGACCGGTAAATAACCCAGCATTTTGAGGTAACTTTAAAACTTATTTGGAATAATGAAACCTGGGAATATGAAGCAAATATTAAATGTAAGAAGCATGGAATCTCGAAAAGTGCTGGTAGGTATCCCTTAAACAGTAGTTATTCTTACATTCTACATTTCGTTCAGCTTCAAGATAGCTGGATTTTTGCTCAATAGTTATACATATAAAATCTTAGTCCAGGAATCGATTTTTATTCTCTATAATATGGTATGGTCATCAAACAACGTCATCGACGATATATCCACGAAAATTTCTGCATTGAAGTTCGTCCATGATTTACGTAGCTTAACAGTTTATATTACAAATAGAAAGAGCGTCCATCTATAGATTTTGGGATTAAGTGACTGAACTGGGAACTGTCCACGAAAAAAATTAGAAGCAACAGAAAACATGTCATAAAATCTACTTTTACTCTAATGCAGGTTAATCAGCTCGGAGAAATTGAGGCAACTTCTACTGCGAAAGCTCCAAGAGCTATGAGCAGTTAATTTTCCAACTGAGTAGGTTAAAATACTTTATACTGTCTAGATAGTGCATCAGTATTCGCAAAGAAGATGGAGTTACGATAAAAGTGATTTTTACAAGAGATATATATAGAAGGTATTTGTCGTTTTATTACTTATGTTCAGAATACATTTGAGGATTATACATAATATCTTATTATCAGACCTGTGCCATCTTAATCAACCAACATGATTGGTTAAAAAGGTTTATATTTTTAAAAGAAACTATTCAAAAAATTTTAGTGTCATATTTCCGAAAAATCAAATGAGCATAATTGTTCATGAACACAATTGACTGTTGTTGCACGATTTGGTTACAGAAATGGTATTTTCAACCAATTACTGAATAAAATTGGTCGTATTAAGTAACTTATAGTACGACGAAGGGAATTGAAACATAGACTTTAACATTAAGATTTTTTTTTTTTTTTTTTTTTTTATAGTTCTCGAATAGTGATGGGGCTACAAACACATGTCAAGGCTACCTTTCCTTTCACAGATTTTCATTATTTGCTTATCATTTTTATATTGTTGTTTGCTTTGATCTTACACATATAAAATGAATTTGTATCAACTAAAAGTTTTGAGCATTTGAGCTTAAAACTAGGTTGGTACATCATGATAAAACGACATCCATTTTTCTGGATATCAAAACATTAGTTTTCTTCAAAGCTGCACAATTGATTGTACATTTTTCTTCTCAAATTGCAAAATATCTAATCCATTTTGAGTAGTTTATCTCGATTTTTTTCTGATTCAACATTTCGAGAACTCGAGGAGAAAAAATAACAAGTTAGTATACGAAATAAAACAAACAAAGGGTCAACATTTGAGTTTTACTGAGTGTACTTATACGAAAGTATTATTAACGTAAGTGCTTATTGCCATGTAATTTAATTTATTATTTAGTACGTTATTTAATAAAAGAAGTAAAAATGTTTCAAATTCACTGATTCCTTGTGGTACTTCTTTTTAGTGGGACGTTATGAAGTTCAAATATAAATATTATTGTTTAAAGAATGTAAGGTTCTGTTTTTTTTTACATTTTTAATATTTACCTCATTTTAATATTTTCAATTTTTTTTAAATATTTACTGTAGATTCATCGAAATCCCTAGAAGTGTCATCTTCTGTCAAACTTACGAAAAAAAATCTTATAAACTGAAAAAATAATTAACGTAAAGAAATCTTTAAAACAAAGTTACAGGTTCGATGCTTCCGTCTAGCTAGCTCATAAACTACGAATTATTATTTTTAGGTATAATTTATTAAGTAACAACTCTCCACATAGCAGAAACAACCTACTGTGTACAGAACTTGTTGATTAAAGTAGTTATTAATTACAATAATTGAAACAGTAGTATAAAATAATAGTTGGAGAATCTAAATATATTGGCTAACTTCGTTTTTTTTTTTTTTTTTTTTTTTTATAATTTTAAATGTCTGAACGTATATCAACTAGCTCCTAATTAGTTTAATCAACACTTTCTGTACACAATATATTATTTTTACTGTAAGAAAAGTTGTTCTTTATTAAGATGACCTAAAAATAATTTGTGTTTATAAACTAGCTGGCTGGGAGCATCGAACTTCTAAGTCTGTTCCGTAGGTTTTTTTTACATTCATTTCTTTCAAGTTTATATGTTTTTTTCCACAACTTTGACCATAGGCACACTTCTAATGATTTTCAATGAATCTAAAATTTGAGAAAATAGGAACATGTAAAATTCACAATCTGTTGCTGCCAGAAAAAGGAGACCAATTACTCTTTGAGATATATCGCATATTATTATTCTCAAATATCTGTCCTCAGAGAGCACGGATCTGTATTCTTTGTGTTGCTGGTATATATATATATATATATATATATATATATATATATATATATATATATATATAGATATAGATATAGATATAGATATAATGATCGTTATATCAAACAAACTTCATCTTAATTTCAGATTTGATACTGTACTAACAGTCATTCTTCAAACTGCTTCAAATATTTCATATTGTATACTTTCTAAATGTTTTTAAAGATCAATTTTTAGTATAAATCACTGAACAAATGAAATACTGATCAAAGCTTCAATACACGCTGTATTTTTAAACTACAATGTATTACTTTTTTCGGATATCTACCATATTCGTCATCAGACACTATACAACATAAATGAAGATACACACACATATATATATATATATATATATATATATATATATATATATATATATATATATATATATATATAGTCATCCTTATGAAAAAGTCTATATTCTGTTGGGATTGGCTCAAGGCTTCAGTCAAAAGAATTTAGACTTTTTGATAAGGATACTATATACATATATACAGGGTGGTAGGTAACTCCACCGACAAACTTTGGGAGGCGATTCCTTATACGAAATGAAAGAAAAAAGTTCTAATAAACATGGGTCGAAAAACGTCTCCTTTCAGAGTTATGAACCACCGAAAATTCGAAATATCACATTTCAAAACATCCTGGCTTAGAAACTATAGAACCTATCCCAAGCGGTTTAAGGAATTACACAGAAACTGGTATACGCTCTATCTAAATATCGATGTTTCAGAATTCACCAGTACCAGCGAAATGAACGCACCACTAGTACTTAAAGGAGTATTCCTATACTTCAACTTCCTTTTTACAGTTCCTTTCACCGATAACGGAGGGTGGTAAAACATGGATATTTAGATAGAGAACATACTAGTTCCTGTGTAATTCTTTAAACCGCTTGGGATAGGTCATATAGTTTCTAAGTTAGGGAGTTTTGAAAAATAATTTTTCGAATTTTCAATGGATCATAACTCTGGAAGGAGGCATTTTTCGGCTCATGTTTATTAGAACTTTTTTCTTTCATTTCGTATAAGGAATCGCCTCCCAAAGTTTATCGGTGGAGTTACCTACCACCCTGTATATGTCTTTATCTTCATTTATGTTCTATAGTGTCTGATGAAGGATAAGATAAACATTCAAAACTGTAACACATTATAGTTTAAAATACAGTGTGTGCTGAAGCTTTGGTGAGTATTTCTTGTGTTACAATATTCAATCCAAAGTCATGGATAGTGTTATTATAAATCACTGAGTGAGGTTTGAAAAGTGTAGTCAACCGTAAAACTTTCTGAACTAGTGTAAACGACAAAAACCTTCTTAAAAATATCTCTCTATTATATACCGAAATCATTATTTGCATTATTCTTCATCAGCAAGAGCGATAAATATACGTATTTATATGTGCACAATCAGCAGCCATATGGGTATTGCAGGAAAGCATGTGCATGAAGTTGATTGTACCTTTTCAATCAAGTCAATGCACGCTTGAAGGTCCATGCCGAAATCAATAAAGGTCCAATCAATGCCCTCACGCTCGTATTCTTCTTGCTCGAGTACAAACATGTGGTGATTGAAAAATTGTTGCAGTTTTTCGTTGGTAAAATTTATGCAAAGCTGATTAAAACCATTGAGCTGGTCCACACACAGAGAGGAGTAGTAGTTCAATTTTGAAAGAGGAAAAGAAGATTTGATAATAAATATTTACTAAGTGAAGATTTGTTAACAATATTGCTGTTTTATTATTATTATTATTATCTGAATGAAAATACCAGTTCATAGATACAAAAAATAAAAGACAGTAGAAGAAAATAGATCGACAATAATATTTCTAATACAAAAAAAAAAAAAAATCCAAACGGTTTCTGGACCATATGAAGTAGTGGTAAGGAACAGGAGAATAATACATTTATTTTGATTATTGCGACAAATAGATTGACAAACTGGGAAAGCAGTTGAGGTTTTACACAGAAATACACGCACACACAGTTGAATTGTGTGTTTCTTTTTGTTTTGTCATTTGCAGAAATGACAAGCACATATAAAAGAGACACCACATCAACACGTAATGTCCCAGTCTATCGGGAACACGAGGAAGAAGCCATATCAGCTTCAATGGGCTTCATTGAAGCATGAAATTAAAGCCCATAGCTGTTTAAATAACTAAAAACACCACAGAAAGGTTTAGTAATATTATATAAATTAAAACGTAGTGTGACTTGAGTTTGTATGTATGTATGTGATATGTTCACATTTATTTTACGGGAAAAAAAAAAGAGGAAAACAGTTACAGTACACTCAGTGTTCACACAGGGCACTGAAATATAAAATGATTAGTTTTGCACAGTTGGGTATTAGATTCAACAGATGAAATTTTTATCGTAATATTTACAAAGAAAAAATTAAGGTCCACACATAGTTCAAAGGTTGAAATGTGTTGTTTTGAGAATCCAAGCTAAAATGATCGTACTAATTTAGAACCGAAGGACGTTAGATAAATTGCGCTGTTTAAGCTAGATCAATAATGACAGAGAGGCGCAAACTAACAACTATAAAAAGAATTGCCACATAAAGTATAAAAAATGATTTCTTATATAAATTCATTCCCAAGATTTGAAGGAAAAGCTGTAGAAATAACAAAAGTACTCAAAAAGCACGTTGTGGTATAGAAAACAAAATGTCTGAACAAAATAGACCCCTTTGTATTAGTCACATCTATCTTCTGTAAAGAACAACGAAGAGTTAAATATATATATATATATAAAATTTATGAATAGTCTCATTAGTAAATAGAAATGAGGGATTACTATTATTAATATTATTAACATATGAGAGGGCCAGAGCATAACAGTATCTTTAGGAAATAACGCGGAGGGAGAACGACCACGAAAGCTGTGAAAGAATTATATTAATTAGTAATGGAAAGTTATAAAGGTTGTTTTTCTTACCTGGCTTACACTGACTAAACATTGGTTTTACACACAAACACATATACACACAATTTGACGTACATATGAAACGAAGTAATGAGGGAACATGTATGATTACCGTCACAATGGCAGATATTTTCTACCTTTTCAATTAACTCAATGCAGGCTTCCAAATCCATGCCAAAATCAATGAAAGTCCATTCTATGCCTTCACGCGTGTACTCTTCTTGTTCAAGGACAAACATATGGTGATTGAAGAATTGTTGGAGTTTCTCATTGGTAAAGTTGATACAGAGCTGCTCAAACCCATTGAACTGTCCCAAGGCAATAGGCAAGGCAGAGAAACAAATGGAGAATAGACAATTACAACATGGGCACAGGTGACATTTCCCAGAGACACTGGACAACAGTAAGGTATCATCAACAAAACAAGACATTTATTTTTTTTTTTTTAAAAAAAAGGAATTTTCCTTAGTTTCCTCAGGTTCTCTCATCACCACACTAAAACCTTCTGCAGTCAAAGGAATAAGAAATAAAATAAAATAAAAATATTTGTTAGAAATAGTACAAGGAATTAATTGTAAAAAATAAATAAATCAAATCAAAAATAAAAGGATAATTGTCCTGTAAGTTTGAATAAAACAACAGAGGTAAGGAATTAAACCGTACAAATTACGTGCTGTTCAATGATCAGGTGTAGAAAATAAATACATCTGGAAAAGAATGTATTAACAGGTGACGTGCTCAATACAAAACAACACTAGGAGGATCAAAGAGAAAGACAGAAATTTGGAATTGTAATCTTACCTGGATTTTTTATTTTGCATTAAAAACATAACATTATATAATATATAGAATATATATATTATATAATGATCTAGACTGAGAAATTCACGACAATTTCTCAGTTTGTACACAATCGTATAAAAGCAAACGAAATTACAACAAAATATTAATAGAATTTGCAGGAAAGCTCAGATGATGCTGGCTTAAAAAAAAAAGAACACTTTAAAACTGTTTCACGTATGCCAATTAACAAAATGAAATTTTTAAATTGTGATTATGAAGAATGAAAAAAATAGGAAAAAGTACAAAAAAATAATTTGATTTACCGAAAAATTCAGAGTCAAAGGTAGGTACGGAGTACGAAAAAATCAGTCCTTGTGATACCAGAAAGCTTGGATGAAATTCCAATAATACTTCCAGAGCGTCCAAATGTAGGTAGTTATAAATAAGAAATACAAGGATAGAAAATATAGTTGGAAGGGCTACATGCGGTGAGAAAACATCTAGTTTACCTTTTCAATTAACTCAATGCACTTCTCTAGATCCATGCCAAAGTCAATGAAAGCCCATTCGATGCCTTCTTTCTTATATTCCTCTTGCTCAAGCACAAACATATGATGATTGAAGAACTGTTGCAATTTCTCATTTGTAAAGTTGATACACAACTGCTCGAAACCGTTGTACTGTATATCAACCATAATCGTGCAATGGCGCACAGATCAATTCAGGAAAAATGCAAGGTAGATTTGTTAGAACATTTTAGAAACGTAAAACAGATGGCATGGTAGGAAACATGCCAAAACAACTAACAGAACGACGAACAAACAAACAAACAAAAAAAAGTAATCAAGAACGTAATAACAGAAACATTAAAAAAAGGATTGGGTTCGAAAAAAAATATTGTTCGTATATGTAACAAAAGAAAAGAGATTCACAAATAAATTAACTCAGACGTACACAGAAACAAAATATAACCTGAAAGAAAAAATATATAAATGAACTTCACATTGGCACATTCCAGGTAGAAATTATTGTATTCATAATATCTTCAGTATTAATTTGGCATCTGAAAACAACACAAGGATCAAAATTGTTTGGAATAACGATTACAACTGAATCGAATTTACAGTCTCTGGTGGATACAAAATAATAACACAGTGCGGGAAAGGGAGAAGTATAATCTATATTTATTTCAGTGTTGTTGTCGTGCTTAAAAATTAGCAAGCAGATCTGTTTCATTTCGTTGAAACCGAAACAGTTAAATTATATTTTCTCTTTTTTTAAAAATATATTTATATTGTTAGTTACAAATATATTCTGCAGCCAGTGCGAGTAAAAGAATGAACTATAATAGCGTGATTTACGGATTTGATGGTTACTTACAAATTTCTATGATTATTATTATGAACAGTCACTCAACAGAAGTTGATAATTCCTACACTGTTCTTTATTAATACTTATGTAGAATGAAGAAAACATATTTCTGAAATATGAACATGTATTTCTGGAAGTTGAATGTTGCGATCCATAAATATCACCAATAAGTACTCAAATTGGCCCACTCAATCCTGAAGTTTTGTTGCAAAAAGAAATTGTTAATTGGTATTGGCTTTTGTTCGAAACTATACTTCACTCTACTTCCGTTTAACTGCCTTCTATATAAGAAACCTGAATTGACTGGGAAGTTTTATTTGAAATGCAGAATTTAAAGAAGAAAGCATTGAACAATAAAATCAAGCATCTTAGAAGGTAAATTCTTTTACGAACTAAAAAGCACATTGTATAACATATAAATAAATGTATCATGTAGAGAGAAATAACTGAAGTGTATCATTCTTTTTCAAGAAATGCACGAAATTACATTGAAAGCTTCGAGCATATGAATCACTTCTCAATGAGCTTTATGAGGTGGACGAAGTGTAGGGAATTAATTAAAACTAATATAAAATTTACAAATCATATAACGGCTGAATTTTTCCTTCCTACTTGTACTCGTATTATTTAATGTTAAACATTAGTTTTAAATATCAGACTGTCGAATTCACTTGTTTGTAATTAAAAACATATTGTTCAAAAATTATAGAAAAACTGAAACAATGTTCTAGTTGTCTGTGTAATATCCATGCAACGGAACTAATTTAATACTTTTAGGTATTTTTAGTAACTACTTAATATCTGTCATGTAGACGCAGTTATGGTTTCCGGCATGGTTAAACTTTTTTCAACACTATACTTTTCTTCTTTACTTGAACACTAACAGTAACGATTTCTATGGTGTAGTATATCTTATCTTCACCAATGTTTAAAATGTTGAGCTTAATAAAAATTGTATTACAAGACTGATATTAAAACAAGTATCCAGAAATTCTAAGAGAAATTTAGAAACAAAGAAAAATCAATATGGTTTTAAAACTCTATGCACTAGTTGCAACTTCTAATTGTGATCCTGCTTTGCCCTTCCACCAATTAATTAATTTTAAATAAAACAGCGTATTTTCCTGTTTTTTCTTCGATTTATATACACTATTTATAATAATAAAGAAATGAAAAAAATAATTCGAGTAAGGAATAACATAAATTAATAATCACCTTTCCTACACTGTGTACTTTCACACAACATTCACGATTCTTCACAGTTGACAAAATGAACAAAGGTAGGTAAAGAAAAAAATCAGTAAAGAGAAATCGACAAGATGCATAACACCTGTAAAAAATTAAATAAAGTAAAACATTTGCATTCTACATGCTTTTACTACCTTTTTTTTGGTAAACGAATTAGTTTATATGGTATAAAACCCCAAGGGAAAAATAAAAGACAATTAATACATCTGTAAACAAACTTTCTTGAGTTTTACAAACATAAAATAATTTTTAAAAAATACACATAACAAGAAATTGAGGGAACATCTCTTCAACAATAGGAGAAATGCATATATATATATATATATATATATATATATATATATATATATATATCTTGTATGTTACTGAATTATAAAGTTTGCTGAATATTGTTGTGTGTGCTGTAATATCATTAACGGTAACATTAAAATATTTTTTTTTTTTTTAAATAAATTCCAGTTAATGTTCCTGATGTTCAGAGGTATCTCTTACTATTTTACATTGTTAGTTGCGTATATGATACTGACATGTTTCAACAATGATAGTTTAAAACATATTTTAAACAACTGTTATATTTACTTTATATTGAATAATAAGTTTTTAATTTGCTCCAAAGCCTGGAC
Organism: Thermobia domestica; assembly: GCF_964235325.1. Taxonomy (NCBI): domain Eukaryota; kingdom Metazoa; phylum Arthropoda; class Insecta; order Zygentoma; family Lepismatidae; genus Thermobia; species Thermobia domestica. Next base: position 56,744,253 of record NC_137456.1, on the reverse strand, counting down.
TTAATATACGAATTTTCAGAAGAGTTCGTAAGATTTGATGTTTGAAAGTATTTCTCTTCACTGGGATTATAAATGCTACGAAATAAGAACAATTAGAAATCAGGTTTCATTAATGAGAAAATTATGTTACCTAAATATTATAAAATTCAGGAATTAGGTCAGACAAAACTATGTATGTATAGTAAGAGAAGATAAGTAACATCCATGTATATCTTTCTACTACATACAGTAAAGACTAAACCAGTAAATGTAGCTTCTTAAATGCATAAGTAGAAAGTATCAGAATACATTATACGCCTAGAAGTACGTATAAGTAAAGGAAAAAAAAAAAAGACTACAGATGTCTGGAAAAGAGAAAGGAAGTATATTTACATCCATGATATGGAAAGAGATAGTGAATTATTTACTACTTTTGGTGACATGCGTAAAAGTAAAGAACAACATTCGACTGCATAAAGTGAAAAAAAATAAAATAATTGGTAAAGAATTATTGAATAATTTAATGAATTATTTACATTAGCGTGAACTTTTTTTCTGAAATAATCATAAATATTGGAAAGGAAACGTTTCAGTAAAGAATTCACTGAAGAACTGTGAGAAAGATTGAATCACTGGAAACAAAGTATAAACTTCGTATAACCATAAATATAATTGGAAAGAAGTAAAAAAAAAATGTTAATGTAGAAATATAGTTTATTGTCCGTGTTTGGTACCCATGTTCAACAAAATTAATTGCACAAGACATGAATATTAGAAGGTATAAAGAAGAATTTTAAATTATTAAGAATAATTACGATCACATTTGAGGACATGCTATACTGAAAATAAAGGAAAGGAAAATATTAAGATCGGAAAGAAGTTAAGAAAAGGGAACTGATGTAATGTCCGTCTCTTTCTTTCTTTCTTTTTTAAAAAATAATAATAATATATCAGACGTGCAGTTAAAGAGTTTCACTTTGTTCACACAATCGATTTCATTGCATTAGAATAAGAAGTGAAAAATTATCAAATATGCTCATCAGCATATATTTCCTCCTTCGAAATATATGTTATTAAACTTGCACTTGAATTAGAACAAAACAGATTAAGAATATATTTCTCAAGTCAAGGTCGCAGTAGGGTTTGATTCAAACCTTTTAATAAATAAAATAAAATATAAACAATCATATAAGACATGTTTTAAGACACACACATGAAAAATTTCAATGCAGGTGATTCACTGCTCAAAACAAGGCTGTGACTGAAAAAGTTATATCTGTGTTTGAAGTCAGTAACATTTCTTTAGGTATATCATTTCATCATATGGTAACATATCAATGCAAAAAAAATCATACCTGGTACTTGTATTTCTTCGTTGTTTGAAGTCGCTAACGCTTAACGTCAATCTTTCAATAATGGAAACGTTTATATACATTTGAATGAGGTATAGATATTAATATGGGGAGGGCAAGAAGGAATTTCATAAATAGTTTGCTCATCTCAGGTTACCTTCTCGATGAGCTCAATACATTTTAGCAAGTCCATTCCAAAGTCGATGAAGGCCCAATCAATGCCTTCCTTTTTGTACTCTTCTTGTTCAAGTACGAACATGTGGTGGTTGAAGAATTGCTGCAATTTCTCATTAGTAAAGTTGATACACAGCTGTTCGAAGCCGTTGTACTATTATGATCAAGAAAGAGAAGATGTAGTTAGTTTATTTTAAATGGAAAGGATTTCGAAGGAATTCTTTTTTTCTTTCGGCTTTCGTGTGCTGCTAAAACTTAAAATAAAATAATTAAACTCTCGGTACACTTTTCACGAATCGAATAACCTTGAGAAGAAAATTTGTTATTAAATGAAATACAATAGTACAACACTCAATGTAGGATCCTAAGTATACACGTGCAAAACATTAAAAAGAAAAGTTAAACACAACTTATTAATAATTGTACTGAAAAGAAATATCAAAATCCTCCGATTTGCTTTAGCAACATCAAGGTAACTACCACATATATATGACTTGTTACTAATTTTTAACTTTGCTCTTCAAAATCAACTTCTTTTTAAAAAATCTCTTACTCATGACATAGCAAAAATCTAGAAAGATCGAATAAACAGTTCACTTGTTGTTCATACTTAATATTAAAATAAGTTTTTTAGTTAAAATTTTCAACGATGGAAAATATTCCAACTTTCGTGGTATCTAACATTGTAGGACTCAACTTCTCCTAAAGCAAATCGTAGAATAAAGAACTTTTGTTGTGTATTTTAATTTGATATTTACTGTAGCTTTGACGAATTAAAAAAGTTCCATTACTACCAGAATATTCAAATATAAATTTGAAGTTAATTATTTTATATAGACAAAGTACTGATATATAATAAAAGTATATCTGGTATTCATTTTTTGTATTAATGTTTTAAACATTTAAACTAAGTCTAAAATGTTCTTGAGTCAAAATAATTCTGTAAATAAAGAAAATTTTGAAACTTTGTATTGTTTATTTTATATTTGTTTTGAAAATAAATACTTACGTCGAAGATCTCAAAGCCGGCGATATCCAATACACCGATGAAGTGGGCTCTCTTTTGTTTTGTGTCCAGTGTCTCGTTACACTTTTTCACCAGCCATTTGAACAGACGATCGAACATAGCCTTGGACATGGCACTCACGGAGTACGTCACCTACAATTTAAAATATAAAGTAAAATCATGAGCATAGTAAAGAACTTAAGATAAGTGTCTTAAATGTTGATCGTAAGAAAAGATACATTGAATAATTATAATTCTTAAGAAAGTTTAATTCACAATTTGAAATGTTACTTCCACAGAATCAGCGTTTTCTTTAAACTATTATAAAAAAGGTACTAAATTTAATTTAATTTTGCGCTTGAAAATTAAACCCAGAAATATATTGGTGGAAAACAATGCACTTGGTTAAGAAGTATATATTTTCGTTTTTAAAAATTTAATATCTATTTTTTGTAAATAGGAAAATGTTCTTGTAGTATTAATTTTTAAAGCATATATGTTTGAGAAGTCGAACAGTGATATATATATATAATGTTATTACACATAAAGTTGTTCCTATTGTTATAGTTATAACTTTTACTTAGATACGTGTCTGTAACACTATCTAAAATTTGTTAGTATTAAGATTGTTTTATATGTTAGTGTAAAGTAATTTCTGATACGTTACGTACCTGATCCTTGTTCCTACCCTGGGTCACGAATTCGTTACCGACCTTGATTCTTGGTTTCAACAAGTTCTTGTACAAGTCCTCATGGTTCAGACCCAACAATTTGGCGACTCGCTCACCTTCCTGTGGAAGTATATCAAACATGAAAATTATCACCATAATCATTAAATTCATATAACTTATTTTAAGCTTAAGAACTTATAATCATAATGTAGCAGTCATATATCAATTTGGTATGAAGTTTACGTTTTAAATAACAAGGCAAACAGGATTCCTTTGTAATGTAATGAAAGAAACATATTCTTCAATTGGATTCTCTGTTTAGAACTATTTATATTAGAAAAAAATTAAGATATTGCGCACATTAACTAAAGCCAGAAGCACTACCTTGTTTTAAGACTAAATAAATTTAAATTTCCTTATTATGAACACATACAACCATTTTATACGCTTATTTAAGCTTTGGTTAAGTTATGTGAATGATTTTCAAATTATCTGATGAAAATTAACTAACTGAAACATAATAAAATAAAATATGTTACGTTTCCAAAATATTCACTTCAATTAATTTAGTGTTTAATTGAGTGTTTTGATTTGGGAAAATCGAAATTTTTGATATCTAAACTTAATAACTTCACATTTAACTAAATTAAGTTGTATTTGTTATTATTCTTATGAAAATATCTGTTTTATGACGAAGGACTTTTTAACCCTTACATTTTTATTTATAATGAGTGTATCATTAAAATACGTTTTAAGTAAGTTTTAGTAAATAAAATTTATGCTAAAAGCTTATGAAATGCGAGAATTTACTTACAACTGTACCATCGGCTTCAGCCTGTTCCTCTCGACCCTTCTGCTTGAACTTCATTTCACCCATGTGCATTACAGCGGCGGTGATCTTGTAGATGTTATCCTTCTCTTCTTGAGTGAAACCCAGTACATCAAAGGCTTTCTATTGTTGTAGAAAGTTTAGTATTAATACAAAAATACATAACAATAATTCTATTTTATACATTTGGGTGTTTAAAAAACATCTTGGTTTGGTGATTTTTTTCTTAAGTTTAATTTTAATAAAGTCATTTGTTAAGATTACAAATTTTTGCTAATTTTATTTGTTCAGCATTTGCTTGTAAAAAGAACATTGTTTGTAGTTATAACACGTGAAATGTGAAGAATAATCATAAATATTTTATTTATAATTTACGAATCAATACGGTTATTGATTTTTTGATACTAACTATATGCTATGATACTAACTATACAATTTTATGACGGTTTATTTAAATAGAAGAAAATTAGTGAAAAAAATATCATGCATGCGTTTCATATAATTTGGCGGGAATTTGAATGATAGGTAGAGGTTACTTACGAGCTATGTAAGGAGGTATATATTTATGGTTTTCTTCAGGATGAAGTATAAAATAAGTACTGAATACCATGTGTTAAGTCAATGGTTGGTATTTATTACAAAGTATGTATGTTCTTTGGAAATGTCTCATTCACCAAATAATCACAGGGGGACAAGAATTGATGTTTAAAAGGGGTCCAATAATGTACGATACTTAAGACTAGCCCATTTGAATTTTTTTCTTTTCTGTAACAATTTCTGAGGGCAGGCTCAGAATAACTTAAATCATAATGATCACCAGGGTCTCGTGCTGTGATAAGAGAGAGAAATAGAGAAAAAAATTGATTGATAATTGTATCTCCAGGCTATGGACAACGTGCATGATTTCCGTATTCATTATACGGTTTACGGTGCATAGATGAAAGGGTGGAGACTGTTGGGCAAGATATTTCAATTACTTACGTCGGTGAATATGCATTCCTCACCATCATCCACATTGGGAATTGTAATCTTACCCTGGGAGACATTGTGGTAATCATAGATGTCATTACTTAGCATACACATTTCTGAAGTTGAAAAATACAATAAAGCACGTGAAAGCGACATGAAGAAAAAGCCAGATAAGTATCATATAACACAGCTATGAAATTAGATTACTACTCTACTAAAGCATTGTACTAATCTATGTTATAGCTTTATAATAAAAATAGGAAAAACAATGCCTATTTTGGTTGAATTTACAATAATCTTTTAGAACTTTTAAAATGTACTATTAAAGTAAAATCTTTCACATATTTTACCGATTCATGGCATTGGTTTTCCTCTTGTGAGTGTAAATATAGGAGAAAGCATTAATTAGTACTACATAATAAGCTTAATTTAACAGCAGCAGAAGCTCGTTATCAACACAAGATAAAAGCTAAAAAAGAAATTAAAATACAAACATAGTTTTCATGATTGCATGTTCAATATTTTATATTTCTTTTCGTTGCTGCGCATTCATCCTAAAAGAAGCTATTAAGAACGAATTACGCCAGTTTTACACATTTTGCCTTTTTCTTTTCGTTTTAATTTTACCTTTATACAATATTTGTGCAGCATGCAGAGTAACAATTGATCCCAGGGCGTGACCATATGTTGAGCAATTGTATGTTTTTGATTTGTCCACGAAGATATCCCAATGTATCATGCATGTTAATTAGCATATATTGTACATAAGTTTGATATTCTTTTTAGTACAAAGATATTACTTGAAGGAGTTAATTGATGAAGAAGTATATTTTCGATATATAGACAGATAGAGTGAAAAATGTATATAGAAGACGCCTACCAATTTTGATTTGTTTTTCTTTAAATAAAAGATTTAGAAGTAACTTACATCCGTCAACACCATTTCTTCACCATCATCTACGTTAGGAATTCTGGTTTTACCTTGACTTACAAAATGGTAGTCTTCAATCCTGTCGCTCAAAAGCATTTTTTCTGGATGGAAATAAATAGGACAAAGCAAGGTTTTAATTGTGAGCTACAGTATGTAGATGTTAAATTGAAAGTGTACCACTCATTAGAGAAGACTTAGTAGATAAGTAAAATAAATTACACAAAATAGCGGTGTAAAAAAGCCAGGTTGAAACCAATACATGCAGTATGAATAATAATATCGAAATTTTAAGAGTGCATTAGAACTTGCATTTTAATCCAAGTTGGCAAAATACATGTATGTATGATTTTCTAGCACTTTCAAAACGTTAATTATTAAGCAAGTAAAAACGGCACCGATTTACAAGATATTGTGACGCTTCAAGAATATATTCAACGAGGAATTATGACGTCATAGACCCAGCCGACGAATTTCTCAACAATAAATGTTATCTTAAAATCACTGATAGTTTTATCTGACAGCATTTCTGGACTAGGAAGCTACTCGCACGATGTAGAATTATTATGATAATCTATTGGTGATCTAAATTGCTTTGAAAATATAAATAAAATGAGGACTTGAAAATATTCTTCAGATGAAAACAAGTAAAGACGAAAACGATCGACTGATAGCATTAACGTTCGTTTCTGCACCGATTTGATAATTTGTTTCTTTAAAATGAAGATGAAAAATGAGTCATGAATATCACATGCATAATTTTACCTTCTTTCGTAATTATTTGCAGACTAATGACTCAAATGCAGAACCAGGTCATTGGTACAAAGTATTATGCAATTTATTTGTTAATTTTATTATTTGTTCTTAAAAGTGTTCGGAATAATTTCGTAGAAAATTTTTAAACTTTTATCAACCAGTGATTTTGTTTCTAAAATAACAACTTATATACCGATTCTGCGATATATATATTCATACTGCAAGCATTTGTTTGATAATGACTAGCAAGGTGATTTAAGCATAGGTAACACTTCTTTCTTAAGTTGCCAAGGATAATAGCAATGCACTGGAATCTCCTGTAATAGCAAAACAAAGAAGCTCGTGAAATAGGCATCGATGTAGTCAGTCCCATCACCTAAAAAAAGGAAAACAGATTTGCTCCAAAGCAAGGTTTCGTTTCCTTTCTGTCCTACATAGAACTGACTACTAGACGAAAGAAGGCCGACATTCAGGCGCAAAGTGAAAGCTATTAAAATAATGAAATCCAGATAACACTGTCATAATAGTCTCTGGATACAAAATAATATAAAACTTAAAATAAAAATAAAATAAGAAAATAAGCAAAACATAAAATAAAATAAAAACATTTTCTTATTTGATTTCTAACTCTACAGCGCTTGGCAAAGTTTTTTTTTTAAAAAGAATAATAAAATAAAAATAAAGGAAGCAATGATAGTTGAGAGAACGGATTAAATTCGCTGCAAAAGAAACGTGAAGATAGCTGCAGTTTAAAAGGAGGCATCTTATCCATTTTGGATGCCAAGTTTGCAAAACATTCAAAACAGACGTCCCAAACTTACATCGGTAACGAGCAGCTCTTCCCCGTCATCGACATTGGGGATTGTTGTCTTTCCCTGAGACACGAAGTGGTAGTCGGTTACATCGTTTGACAGAAGGCACATTTCTGTTTAGGAGTAAAACAGGATTGGTCATCAGTACCGTAGCTTAGAACTTAACGTATATATTGGAGCACACGATGTAGAATGGTGATATGTGCAAGGGAGTATCCATGACATATATATCTGGAAAGGGCTTCACACTAATTAAATCTAAAGGACAGGAGAACGTATAGGTTTTGTGGTAATCATTACAAGTCAGCTGAGGGGAGCAAAAGCTCTCAAACTAAGCAAGTAACTTATCCTATATTCTAAAAACACATGACAGGTTCAGACTGAAACAAGTCATAACTTGTTCTTCCAATTAGTACAGGTTCGAAATGAATATATATTTTCTAATATTGTCTATCATAGTAAAATGAAATCTAAAGGAGAGGAGAAGCATTATTATTTATTTTCGTTTTTGTCATAGTTATGCGAAGGGAATTTGGGATTCTATAAACCAAATAAACACACTGAGAACCACAGCTTGCGTGCCGTGTCTCAACTCTGTCATGCAAACAATCACCTATATCTAAAGGAACTTATAATATAGGGCACAGGATTTGAGGAATCTGCTGTTTGTACTAAAGCGGACCATTTCACTAGCGTTTTTTGTAATAACTAACTTACATCAGTCATTGTTAATTCTTCACCGTCATCTACATTGGGGATTGTGGTCTTGCCCTGGGATACGAAGTGATAATCGTATATGTCGTTGGATAGTAAACATAAATCTGTTTCGAGTAAAGAGAAATAGATAATCATATCAATACATTTGATCTGAAACGGAGATTGCATTCCTGTTCTCTGAATAATCCTTACTGACTGGTGCGATTATTATTTTTGGAAACTCAACTTCTTTATTGAATTATAAATATGTATTGCTTTGGAAGCTTAAATTTGTTGCATAGATTGGTATAAGGAAATGCTAGCTACGCAAATATTACGTTTTATTTCAAATTACTGTATAATTTTCTATATCTATGTAATATCTTCAAACTGAATCTTATTTGAATATTCACTATCAGTAAATATTAAAAATAATATTCCTTCTTCTAAGAATATCCGATGTTATCTAATATAAATACTATATGAAATACCATTAATACTGAAAATATTCTTCCTTTCTCCACTTATTTCACATTATCTTCTGCAAAAATTAGAATTTTCCCTAACAGCTAGTATCGAAATGATCTTTTCTGCTTTATAACTCAAACTATCTAATGTAAATTCCTTTATATATTTCGATAATAAAATGCAAGTTCTACAACTATCCGATGCTACTCATTGTATCATGAATGTTCTCTTTCTTCTTTACTTCGTATATTTTTCAAGGTTCTATCGTATTGTGTAATTCAAATTTTAAATATAACACCCTTTATCTAATGGTGATGTCCGAATCTCATACAAGAGACAACTGTAATCATTACAGTATTATAATGTGTCTTATAAATCTTCATCAAAGTTTTGAAATTAAGAAAAATTTTACCATTCAAAAATAGTGGGTTATTTAATAATATATGTAGTCTGTTTTTTATTAAGCTCTTTGTTCTGCGTTGATCTATTTGTGGGCATTCGTTTTCGTTTTGTATTACTTTGTATTATGGTAATGAATACTAACTAGTCGATGAAGAGTGGAATATATTTATGTCCAATGCATTGGAGAAAAAGTACCATTTAAGGTAACAAGTTACGAATAGAAAATCTTATAAATCAAGAGACAAGAATGCCTATTCCATGTTTTTCAACACGTATATAATTATTCATTCTTTATCAATTCAATTGAAGAGCTCAAAAATATTATAAAAATGAAACTGAATAGGAGCACACGGAATATATGGACTGTGAAATATTTACTGTTCGCATTCTACTTTGCAAATTAGATGAGGTAATAACATAGTTGAAGAAATCCAGAATCTGTGGAAAAAATAAAATTATTTATGGATCATATTTTATACACAATAATACAGTATCCGTTTCTTCGAAGAATATGATGCAAATAAACACTATCAAAGAACACTAGCTTAATTATAATTTTAAATACAAACTACCACCGTGAATCTTAAAACGAACCATTTATAGAAAATTGATAGAAATAAAAATAAGTTATTAACAACACTAAATATATCAATAAAATCATTATAATAAATAACAAAGTTAATAATAACATTACTAACAAATTAAAGATATAAAAAAGGAAGGAATTGTGAGTGTGTCTAATTTTACCTTCAAACTAAATCGTCATTGTTAGAAAGAGACATGTGCCATTTAAACATAGTAAAAGAATCATATGTCCCCCTTTAAGGATGATCGATTTAATTGATATTAGGATCAAATTAATCAAAAGAAAAGTAGAATTTTTGACCAAAGGTCGAAAATATGAGAACTGAAATGTAAAATTGGAAGACAAGAAAACCTTTATAACCCTATCGTATGAATCGTTTCCAGCTAAGACAAACGTAAAACAAGTCTTTTACAGCATTCGATAGTAATCTATAAGTCTAATGTTATTTAAATATTTGATATAATGAGATATTTATCAATAGTGTTTAAACATTCACACGAAAATTTAAAAAAGAAAAACTCATGAAGTAGATTTATACTTATTAAAGGATATATCTGTAGTGATAAAACATAAATTGCAATAGGAAATTGCAAACTTGTGTTGTATGAAATATTTATGTGTTCAATGCAGAAAATATGTCAAACCCCTTTCTAGAAGATTGAAATCAATTACCTTTCAATCCTGGCACAGTACCAGACATCATCTGGTAGAAAATGTGGTAAGATCGCTCCAGGGACTGTTGTGATACTACTCTGGCCTTTTCCAGCAGATCTGGAAAGTAATCGATTTTGTTAGAAAAAATATATTTTTTTGAGTTGTTTGTCATATGCTATTAATATGAGTATCGCTATTTAATTGAAATTAAAGAATCAAAAGATAGTTAATCATTAGTAAGTTAAGTCAAGTTATCGTAAGTAGAGATTTTGCGTAAAACGTATAAAAAGCCTTCAGTTTTAACAAAAGAGACGAAATTCGAATATATTAAAAGAAAGCAAGATTTTTTAGTTTAGTCTAATATTTAGTTGAGCAAATATGCTATACTACATTTAGCTATTTTAAATAACTGAACTCACATGTTTCAATATCGGCACCGGCCAGTTTACCAGTTGGACCAAAGTGGATACGGATGAATTTACCCTGGGGAGTTAGGAAACGAAAAACTTAATAAGTACCCATAGACAAAACTGCAAACAATATATGATATATCTTGATGAACGTAAAATTTAAAGTTATGATTACAAAGAACACTACGACAAGAATGAACAAATGAATATTTATAATGAAATATATTTAACTTCTCTGTAATAGAATTTATTTCGTAAAATAGCAATGACACTACCTAGCGCATACTTGTTACAGTGTAGTACTCTCTTGAACATAAATACTGAACACTAATAATGTGAGGATACTATATTATTATTTGTTTAATATTGTAGAAAAGCAATGTTTCATACTTACGAAGCGAGAAGAGTTGTCATTTCGCACTGTCTTAGCGTTACCGAATGCCTCTAGTACGGGGTTGGTCTGTACGACCTGGTCCTCCAAGCTTCCCTAGAATAGTAGGATATTGAGTTAGAAAAGGGTACAAATGTCTATACCCAGTAACATTTTAAATTGAAAAATAACATGTTCAGGTGTGCTCTGATTGCTATGGACCAAATGACAAGATCATTGTAATACATAGATATATAGAACGTACATATTATCTAAACTTAACGAAATTGACTAAATTGACTAAATATGCAGTTATTTTTTAACTACTTGTTCTCACATTTTGATTTAACTCAAAAAAAGATCAGTTAGTTTTGACATTTTATATTCATTTTACAGAAGGTCTTACGTTATTTGCACTGGTTTTGAAATTAAAGCAAAAGTGTTGTTTATAAAAATACGAATAATATTACATTAGCATTGCGTTTTATATACAGTATGATGTGTTAATTATCTCATTAGCTCAGTAAAATAGACTAACCTAGCGTAACTTTTGCATTACTACGATTAGAAAATTAAACGCTGTTTTGCTGACTTTGATAACAGGAAAGATATGTGGAAATAGCACTTCTAAAAATAGAAAATACTTAAAACTGAAAACAAATAAATAGAAATAAAAATAGCATAAATGACATGCAGATTAGTTAAAAGCTTGGTATCTTTAAAGGTGTTAATTAAACAATTTTATGGAAAGCATACCAATTCTTATGCTGCTTTCACAATCATTGTGAAAGCAGCAAATAAACGTGCAGAAAAATAAGTAATAAAATAAAACAGAAAAATAAATAATTTTCAATTAAAAGAAAGATAATATCAAATATATAGATACTGTATGTAAAGTTTTGTCCATTTCGTTAATAATCACCTTAGTAACATTAATTATAATATCAATGTGTACTTTTTTCTTGCTTAAGAGAAAGAAGTAAAGATTGATTCAATGAAATATTTTTTACTACGCGAAATAAATAAAGAAAAAACAGACTAGTTAACTTCAATTCTCATTTAAGTAGATTCGCAATTGGTTTAAGCTATATAATTATTAAGCCTTTCTCTTATTTCAAAACAAAGTCTGACTGTTGTTCTGAATTGAAGCATGAAAAATTTTTAACCCTTGTTTACCATTACAAAAGAGAATTTTTAGTTATATTTTGATAAGAAACAACCTGTAACCTTTATCCAGAACTTCTCTTTCCGCAACTAAGTTTTTTTTAAACTACCTACATATGATTATCTAATAAACTACATATTACTAAATACTTGTTAAAAATTTACACATTTGGATCTATCTTCATTACTACATAGTTAACAGCAATTAGTAAAGTGGAAAATATGCAGATTATAAGCTTAAAAAAAATATAAACATTAACAAAATTACACAAACATCAAGGGTAAAATGTCGATAATTTTCCTTTATAAAATATCTATTGATGTAAGTTGCTATCAGAGCACACAAATGATTAAGGAAATCTATAAAACTATTATAATTATAATAATAATGATAATAATTATAAAGAAGCGCATATATTTATATATATATTGAAACAAGGACAAACAATTCTGGGATATATATGTATTTTTTCTCTGTCTTGTAGGAGGTTTCATGACAGAAACTGACATGAATTTTATTTTTTATATATCTAACACAATACAGCATCATCAGGAATGCCACAACTCTGTATTTATTGAGGTGGCAATTCACACCATGCGTTGAACAGAAAACAAAACAAATGTTTTTGGACCACCAGCATGGGACGTAAAAGCATCTGCTAGCGAGTCATAATCATCGTTTCATTACGTATACCTTCTTTGCGGCCTGCTCTTTTGCGGCCTGCACATCCTCTTTTTTGGTTGATGCACCTACAGTGGCAAAGTAAGCGATTACTTTCTTCGTGTTCTCAGTTTTTCCGGCTCCAGATTCACCGCTGTGTTAAAAGAGATTATTTGTTTTAACCATTAATATTCACAAAGTAAATAAAAAAAAGGTACATAACACATTGTGAGGGGCAGATTTTGGTTTTTGGGAATTGTTTGAAGAGAGTGGAATTAAGTTTGAGTTAAAGATATTGGAGCTGGAAGGGAATTAAGATTGGAAATTCAAAGAGATGATATTATTAAAGGAAGAAAGTATATGGAAGTCACAGCAAATGCGCAAGACCATTATTTAATTTGTGAAGAAATGGGGGTGAAAACTGCAAAAATAGGCGTGAGGAATTTCTATGGGGTTGAATTGAAATTTGACGTAGGTTTAGGAAACATTAGTTTAAAGTTCTTTCGAGTGTATTATAAAGATTGACGATACTTAAAATATAGCAGAAATTATAGAAGAAGAAAAATATTTGTTTAAAATATGTCGAGTAAATAACACGTGATAATGTTTGCAGAGAATCACTTTCAATTTATACTGCAGAAGACTAGTTTTTCCTATTATAATATTTAATGAAGTCATTGACAGAATTCATAGAAAATAAGTAGAAGAATTAAGAAAGATTTCTTTCAATAAAGGAATAGAATTTTTAGAAGATAACCACTGGAAAGAAAGAATCGAGATAAAAGATTAGTGTGTGTTGATGGTCATTCCCCATAATTACAGTGTAGAATAAACTGACCAATGTTTGATGGTGGTACTCAAGTTCTTAGACTTATCTTATGCCTAAATGGTGACTGAAGAACCAATCACTTACTCCTGAAGAAAATTCTTGTTTGTAGCCAGAAGGTGCGATCTGGGCAAAGTACTGTATAACCTTCTTCGTGTTTTCCGTTTTTCCTGCACCGCTCTCACCACTGTATGGAAAGGGAAAGACGTGTTGTACAGTTGTGCATGTACCTGATAATAGAACTATTAGTGACAATGGTAAAACAGGGAATATATAAAGGATAATCACACAGCATGGATAGTTGGTAAATTGAAATTTTAAGACAGTAAAAACAATATCCTATAATCACAATTGGATAAGATTTTGTAAGAAACTTAGCTGAGAGAAACTTATAATATTTAATTATTATTATTGTTATTTGGATACACACCTTCAAAGGGAGTATTGTGTTCGATTTGGCGATTTGTTCGAATCTTGTTCTGATTTTTTTTTTAACATGAAGAAGTGACGAGAGAAAAAGTTTCTTTTTTATGAACGTAAGAATTTTGGAACCGTTAAATATCATTGAAAAAGTAAATTCAAAATGCGTAGCGGACTTCTATAAATTGTTTCAGCTTTCCCCGCTAGTCTAGTGGTTACTGCGTGTGCTTTTAGTGGACGTGGACCCGGGTTCGATCCCAGTGGGAGAGCACAAAAGTTTAATTTCACAATCATTCACTTTCATTATCCATGCTTGGGACGTTAAAGTAAAAATTTAATTTATTTTTTTTTTCAAGTTGTTCAATCGTGGAAGAGAACTGAAAAGCAGATTTGATCCTTTCATTGCGTAAGTCGATTTTTGTCGACGCAAAGAAAATTTCCCTAACATGCGAATGTCGACTATATTCAATATTTTAAAATTTGTTTGTTCGTATCTTGGGCTTGTCGAAAGTAGTTGCTAAAGGTGGTCCATTCGACTTTGTGTTCTATTGTTTTCGATAAAGAATAGAACGCAAAAAAACGCACGGAAAATCTTCGGCGACTACTCTCGACAAGCCCAAGATACGAACAAAAAAATGTTAAAACTTGACTGTAGTCATTCGCAGGTTAGAAAAATTTTCTTCCCGTCGACTTATGCAGTGAAAAGGTTAAACTATTGTGTTTCCAGGTAAAAAATATTTTACTAGAGATTCTATAAAAGAAACCATTCGTTTTCTTCGTACTTCCTAGCTACAGAAAGAAATCAGAGTAAATGTTTCGAAGTATCGCCAAGTTAAAGAAAACACTGGATTTGAAGATATGTACCCAAGTAACAATAAATTTCGTCCAGCGGGTTGTATTACTACAATATTTAATTTACTTTTCTTTTAAGCGAGATTGTTCGTTATAAATCTACAGATTTTTTCTGCAAATACTTCATAGAATTCTTTCTATTAATAAAATAAAAATGAATATCTGTATTATATAATATATATAATATATATATATATATTGATCTAGAAGATATTTCCAGGTATTTCTGTGAAATCATATTGGTACTCACGTGATCAACATAGACTGATTTTCACGGTCTGAAAAAGAAAAAGAGGTTTATTTACTCTAAAAAAATGCAAGTAAATACTCTCTATACATGACAACATATATATGTTTCGTTTTCAAAATGAAACAATTATAACTTTATTTTCTTTAAATACAATAACAAAGCAACAATTTTAGGAAAATAGAATCAGCAGAAATATCAGAAATACAAAAACTCAGTGACAGCACTATTAAAATAAGGGAAATTTCAATCTCAATTTTCCTATGATTTCCCTACCAGTGGATTCTCTATATATATTTATATATTCTTTCACTATTGAAGTGACATCAATATATGTAACAGTTACAGACGTATACTTTCTGAAAAAAAAACTCTGATGAAAATAATATTTCAGAGGCTCAATGATTCAGATTGATCTGGATTTTCCCCTTTTCCCTTTATTTTCGTAGAACTATCATTTGGTTTATTTCGTAAAAGAAAGACCACAAGTTCTTCCATTAAATGCTTTATCAGACAGGGATGGGACGGAGAAAGTATGGAGAAAAAGGAAATGTAAAGAGAAAGAACAGTAATTGAGAAACGTTCAGTTGACTGCTATTATTAAAAAGAGACTGCTCGAATAGAACACCCATCTGTACTTGCTTTTTATTATCTGATGAAGTGATTTACGAAAATGGTTAACTGCTTTTTATTATCTGTTGAAGTGATTTACGAAAATGGTTAGAGTATATTTTCTTTTAATCGTGTTGTGGGAAAGTATTCCTACATTTTTCTGCCAGGTAATTTGCTATGTATCACAATATAAATGAAATTGTGAGGATAATACATTAACAATATAATAACCACATTAAGACATACCATTCATATTCTGCTTAACACACTAATACGTATATAACTATATATAGAATGTCAATGAACTATACCGACAAACTTTAAGAGGCGATTCACCAATATAAGAAAAAAAATCATGTAGGATTAAGCGCATACTTTTGGAGTTAGGGCTATCCAAAAGCGTAGAAAAGCTACATCTCAACACGCATTATTTCGAAGACGAGAAACCGTGGATCATAGTTCCCGCAGGTCGATGTGCTGACATCACGACACTCAATTAAAACCCGACTGGTGGGCCATACTTCTAAGCTGTAGTGTCCCGCAATGATATTATTATTATTATTATTATTATTATTATTATTATTATTATTATTATTATTATTATTATTATTATTATTATTATTATTATTATTGCGGCCCATATCAGTAAAGGGAGAAACATATGCAATCCGAAAATGCATATTTCTGCAAATGTGCAATATATGAGCAAAGGATTCCCCACAAGGCATAATTTCAAGAAGTGCTTCAAAAACAATTCACAGATATGCTCCAATTTAAAGGTGATATCAAAGTAGACAATATATAAACCGATAATCATGCCTGTTGTGCTGTATGGTTGCGAAACATGGTCACTTACTCTGAGAGAAGAACAGAGGCTGAAAGTATTTAAGAATATAATTCTGAGACGAATATTCGGACTCAACAGAAACAGGAATGGGGAATGGCGGAAACTTCATAACAAGGAACTCAATAATTTATAATCTTTACCAAACATTGTTAGGGTCATCAAGTCTAGGAGGCTCAGATGGGCAGGCCATGTAGTTAGAATGAAAGAAGTAGGAACGCTTTCAAAATTTTAAATGAAAATCCAGTCGGGAAACGACCATTCGGAAGACCTAGGTGCAGATGGGAGGACCATATTAAGATGGATCTCGCAGAAATAGGAAAAAAAAGTTAAAACTGGATCGAGTTGGCTAAGAACAGAAGTCAATAGAGAGCTTTTGTGAACGCTGCATTGAAATTCCGGATTCCATAAGCCATAGAGTTAGTTAGTTAGTTAAACAAAGTAAACAAAAGTTAGCCTTGATATCAGTGAGCACGAATTGATCGTCAGGTAGTCGGAAGTGTAAAGAGATTGCCAGCTCCACGGTTCCTCGTGTTCAAATAACGCGTGCTGTCCTGTATTGTTTCATGCTTATAAGTGAAAAAAAAAAAAGTGTCATGTACCGTGAAACATACATTGCAACATACGTTATTCCCTAACACTTCCGACTTCCCGCCGGCACATTACGTATTCATTGTTGTCAAGGCTTACTTTATGTCTACTTTAGACCCACCTTTAACTCAGAGAATATCTGAGAATTCTATTGGAAGCATGTGTAGGAATTATGCCCTGTAGGGAATCCCTTGAGCATACATTTCATATGGCAAAAACTATGCATTTTTGGATGGCGAATGTGTGACTTCCTTTACGCTGATACGAACCACTTCTTCACGGTTTCTTGACTTGGAAATAACGCATGTTAAAATGTAGCTTTTCCTCATTTTTTGAGTAGCCCTAGCTGTGAAACTATACACTTTTGCCCACATCCATATTTTTTCTTATTTTGATATAAGGAATCAACTCTTACCTGTCGGTGTAATAAATAAGAAACGCTGAAATTTTGTACCATGTAATATCAACAGTATTTGACACACATTGTTTGACACATTTTGTGATGCCACAAAGTTTATCAGTTCAATATATATATATGAATGAGTGAGAACCATAACGGTATAAGTGAGAGGTTCTCAACTTTTCCAGTGGTATACCATCAAAGCATATTAATTATTAATATCACCATAAGTCGTACGTAACCGCAACAGCGACGGCTTGTATCACCAGTAATGCGCGTAGTAGAGATTGAGAAACTGGTGTAAATGCATAAATTTTGTTTACGAGAAAAATGAGTTCAAAGTTGACTGATCCCATATGTCTCTTAAGAAAAGTGCCATTATAAACAACTATATCTCTGGCAGATAACATTATTCTGCTTAGTTCTCTTTACCACTTGAACATTCTTCTATGTAGTTGTCGCACTTGAACATACTTCAATTTTGACCAAAATTACTACTTATACCGTTATAGTGTTGCAGCCTTCATGCCTTACTATACAAGTAAGACGCCTTAGTCTGTCAGTCACGATAATTCATTTAATGTTATTCAAACTTCAAAACATTCGAGTTAAATAAATATCTAAGCCAAAATATTTAGATATATTTTAATCCATTTTGTGATAAGACGCCTCTGTCTGACGATTAGTTTAATAGTTGTCGCTTGTTATGCTTCCGCCTACTTGACATCAAGATACGTCACAAGCGTGCAGGAAATTTATAGACGAGTCGAAGGCTTCGGTTTAACAACTAGTATATATGTATACTCGTATATATTAAAAGATAATATATCAAAAGAATATGAGGATAATTCTGTATCTCAAGTAGTCCTGTGTAGATTAAAATCTGTATGAGTCCAGACGTACGCATACTTGGAGTAATCCCTTGGTATTCCTTAGCAGGGATGAATTCATGGGGTAGCCCAGGGGGTATTTCCCCCCGAAGAAAATTCATCCCCCCGGAGAAACTCAAAATTTCAATCACAAAATGTAGAAATTACTTCACCCAAACTGCCCTCCCCCCAAGAAGTTCACATTCCCCCTCGGGTGAAAATGTCTGAATTCAACATTGTCCTTTTTTTTTTTTTTTTTTTTTTTTGAAACTGTTGTTACATGTTTCAGTGTAAAATGGTCAACGTGTTGTACCTGGAACTATATATATACTAAAGTTTCTCTTTACGAATAAAAAATATTTCTTTTAATATATTGATAAATACAAACAGAAATGAAATATCGAAATATCTGTATCGTTTGTTTTTGTGCAAGGTCACGTTCTTAATTAAACTATCCAACGCACAGTAAACTGTTTTTAAGTGCAAAACGATGTATAATTGACCACAGTGCTTTTCTTTGTGGGTATCTATCAAAAAGGTACTAGAATCTTTCTTTCTTTCTTTCTTTCTTTTTTCTTTTTAAATAAAAGTGATTGGACAGAATTTACCCACTTAATTATAAATTATGTTATTGAACATAGCTAGTTAGGATATGTGATCTTGTAGTAATTCGTAACACACATACATATAGGGCTCCGGGATTTAGTAAAAGGAGAAAAGGGGTATTTAGTCCATGTATCATTTTATCCAATTTAAACTACGATCAAGTTTCATTTTATCTAACGTAAAATTGGAACTCAAGAAGGTTGTTTGTTTGTGTACAATCGACCAGCAATTTGCCAGTGAACTTTCTAGAATTGAATTGTTGTCGCCCCAGTATTGTAAAATGAAATCATAAATGGTACTTTTGCAGACATAATGGTAATTAGTATATTATTTGTATTGCTAATTCTTCTTTTTTTTTTAAAAAAAAAAAAACTAATTATTACTTGATTAATTATTAATTGATACTTAATTTATTTAGCATTTTTTTTGCATTTTGTTAGAAAATTAAATTTATATCAAGATGAAAATTATGTTAAGAATATCATAACGAATGAGCATCTCACAATTAAATATATTGACAAATATTTTACTAGTTAATAAATATAGTATCTGAACGCTGACTTTAATCTACCAGAACTTTGAGAAATCATCTTTCTTTGGGTTCGAGCTAAGATCTGAATGTCTACATATGTTAGGTAACGTAAAGAACTTAAGTCAGAATTGTGGTTGAATAGTCAGCAAATATTCCATGCGAGGGTACCGGTGGGAACTCATATCGATATCAAACTTAAGATTTAAATCTCATATAGTTTAGTCTCGGAGCTGAAAGAGGGACATTACACTTCAATAAACTCACAACATTTGGTCAGAATAATTTTCTTAGGTATTTTTGATTTAATTTGTCTCCCAATGCTGAACTTATAGAGCACAATGTTATAAGTTGTATTAGCTAAGAAGCTTTAGGTTCCATCGGTAATCAAATCTGTCTGTGGTTTTTCCTTAAGTCAACATCTAATATAATGAGAAACCACGTTTTGATTATCACAACATCCACGCCTGCAACTTGCTGACACTTAGTGGAGATCATTCGCGTATGTTGCATGATAAAAAGACTTAGAGATCATCCAAGCATGTATTTATTTCCCTTCCCATTTGCGTTTGAAAGCACCTGAAATCGCACCTATTATATCTTGGCTATTTCAAGGTTCCCCTCGGAAAGAAATTGAAACACGTTTTGAGCCCTCTTGTGTCAAGAAGTGCTCAGTCAAAAGGAAATGCAATTGGAGTTCAATGTGAAATTCAAATGAAATACCTGTAGTTAGGCTCTATAACTATTTGTCATACATTTTGAAACTAATTGGAAGGAGCAAACAACTAGGCTTGTCCTCAAATTTATGCCTGAATTCAACATTGGTTGTAACTAATATGATAATCCATTAACATATATTATTTTTGAAAAAAAAAGTCATTTGTAATTAGAATTATTTCTGTTAAGTCGATGTACAGTCTAGTGGCTAGCCGTGTGCCTTTGGTGCATGTGGACCCTGGCTCGATCCTCCGTGGGAGAGCACAAAATTTTAATTTCACAATCATCCGCCTACTTTAACATAAGGGTATAAGCGTGGGACTTTTAACAAAAAGGTCAACATAAATATAAAACAAATCCAAATGACCTACCATCATACATAAACAACCCCTTTATTTTGAAAGAGATTGATTTATCGGCTCTTTTCATTCCATTTCTTTATTAATGATTATGAAATAGGTATAATGAGTTATTTGACATTATATGTACTTTTGGTACTTGCAATACTAGACCTACTACTACTACTACTACTACTACTACTACTAATAATAATAATAATAAAATAATAATAATAATAATAATAATAATAATAATAATTAATAATAAAAATTTCCTACAAGGTCAAAAAGAACTATGGCAGGACAGGCGACTTTTAGTTGAGTAGTAAGTGGTCAAAACATGATTTCCCATCGCCGATATTTTTGGCTTTCTAGACCGAAGTTCCCTACTTTTTAATTCAGGATGCTTCTCAACTGCCTCACGAAGCTGGATCAACACCAACATCCTGTAATGCCTTTGGAAAGGAGCCCAGAACCTCGCACCAAAGATATTACGCGCGTAATCATTCGACTACACGGGAGCAATCATTGTTTGATTGAAGTTTGTTGTCTCTTTTCAGCACCGATTTTACGTGAGACGTTAACCTGCAGTTTAAGATGGAATCTGAATCAATGTAGTGGCTTCAAATTTCAAGGCTTTCCCACCGGGAATCAAACCCGGGATTCTGTGCACCAAAGACGAATGCGCTACCTACTAAACCAGCGGGCTGGCTAGGGAGCAACTATTACTGTTAACAGTAATAATAGCCTTTAGCATTAAGTCCAGAAACTATCATTTGTACCTATTTCCGTTTTCCTAGCTGCTGCATTATTAATGTCAAAGAGAGTGTAAAGTCTTTTATTGCTTTATTTCTACTTATTGCATCAAATCAATACAAACTTTCCTCAATTGTAATTTAATTTTGTTCGTTTGGAGTGTACCGAGACTTCATGAGATAGGACCTTAACGTGTGAATCATACGGGAGTCATATGAGATCCTCCCAGGAATCAAAGCCGGGACTTCCACCCCAGCGACAAGAGCGCTAGCAGAGCTCATCGTGATTATATTATTTTGAGTGTAGCGTGTCTGTTTATAAATCTGATCTTAAAAGCTGCAAACGAGTTAACGTAGCCATGAATTTAAAATGAAATAAATTGCATTTATATATGAGTAATCCGTACTATTCTGAAGGCATATACATGAGGAAGGAATATTTTTATTACTCCAGTAAAGGTTAGAGTTTAGTGTGTGCACTTCGAATTGTTTCATCAGCCTACATTGCGCGCTCACTTCGATGTTGCTGAATCACTCTCCGTTCTTCATTCGTAGGCGACGATGATAAAAATAGTTTCCTGTGTAAGGCGAGCTATTCCGAGTTTCAATCCTTATTTGGACTGCTTCGTTGTTGTACTTCGTTTAAAGCAGACTGAACGAATTAAAAAGAAACCCAGGTTACCATTACTAAATTATTTCATCTGTCGTGTGCTACTATGAATTTTCTCGTAAGTTCTGAGATGAAAAATACGATTTACTTTCAACGTGCCAAGAAAAGAACGTTAGTCAGACTCGTAGCCACATTCATAATAACAACTTCACATACTTTACTAGACCTCTAAATATTACATATAATGAGAATTTTTATGTACAAGTATCTTTAATTTAATTCCATTCATATTTTAGAAGTGTCCAGTATTACGATCGTTAAATAATAATTAATAATACCACAAATATGTGGTCTGGGATCGAAGGAACGATTTTTGCATCACAAGTGGCAATCTCCCATTAATCCACAATGCAACCATGAGAGACATAGTCTTGTACAGCATGGACACTATAGTACTTCTTGTTACTGTACTATAAACATACAATATACAGTAATTTTATTTATGAGTTACATATGTTTGGTAGATGTATATTCAGAGGTGTTTGTTTTGTGTTTAACGTCCAACGTTTACACACCGAGGCTAAGGGAGACGGTGATGAGACGGACGATACTAGTGAAATGGCAAAGGTTGAAGGAAACAGAAGAACTCCGAGAAAAACCACTCATACGGTGTTTGTCCACCGCAAAGCTTACTTGACGGGAGTTGGGATTGAACCAGGGACCTCATGCGCCAGAAGTGGGAAGTCCAGAAATGTACGTATGCACGAAGTTCGTTCTTCCCATATGGAATGTATTCATTCTTTCCAATCTATGTTCCATACGTTCAAAATGATTTTTTTTTTTTATGAATTGATTGTATGAAAAGAGATTATAAACGAGGATGAAACACCAAGGTTATAAACGGTTGTGCCTACTATTAACGTGGAGTCGGAACCACGACGGTGCAGTTAGCAGGTGAGCAGAGCATCGTACAAGATAAACCCTTGCAGTATAGGCTATTCCACACTATAATATCTTGTTTCCAAACAACTGGATTACAGACTACGCCACTGACTCCAGCTTCCCGTCATGAAGTTTCTTCGGTTGATTATTTCTGATTAATTTCCGATTAGGGCGTAAATATTATCTTGAATGGATATGGAGCTGACCGTTGTTGTTTTGAGCTATTTTCAAAAAATAGTGAAATTAACAATCCACTTTCCATCATTTGTGATTGGTGTTTTGGCTAAAACAGCCTTCATTTCCATCCTTAATTTACATTTTTTTTCTCTTTCTAATAAATTCCTATAGTAATACTACAATGAAATAAACGATACTTCATTTTGAAGATGCTACATATTTTTTTTTTGGTGTACAAAAAATAACTTTCTGTTATATTTTTAGAAAATGAAATTTTACAATTATAAAATACTAAGCCTACAGCCCGCTGTACACTATAGATTACAATCGTGCTTAATTAAAATATCTAATTTGTTACATTTAACAAATTTATTTATTTATTATTTTTAAAATAATTAAATTATAGCAATATAGTTTTTAAGTTGCAATTTAATCGTCATAGTATTTAAAGCGACAAGTTGCTTGCACAGTTTAAAATAAAATGAAACGAAATCTTTAAGTTTTATGTCCCACAATTATGCCGGCTAGACTAATAGGAGACGATGATGATGAGAAATGAAGGAGATGGTAGAATGAAGAAAGGGAGGAAACGGGAGAACTCCGAGTAAACCTACGCAGTGTTTGTCTACTACAAAGTTCACTTGGCGAGGGCTGGGATCGTACCTACCATGCACCAGAGGTGAACGCTCTACCACTGAGCCACCTCGGCCCCGCTTGCACAGCGTAGGTGGTGGGATCTATTAGCGCCAGGCACGCAAGGCAATAGCAAAGTTAGAGAGATTATTAGAGTGACTTTATTATTGGAAATTAGCATAAGCATACTGAGACGTTAGGATATCAATATATACAATAAACTTAAGTGGTCATCAGTAGCTCTGAAATTGAATGAGTAAAATAAAACAGTGTAACATAGATATCGCGGCAACTTGTTTCATTATTATTATTATTATTATTATTATTATTATTATTATTATTATTATTATTATTATTATTATTATTATTATTATTATTATTATTATTATTATTATTATATTGTTTCACGTTACACGTAAATACCCTGTAAACTAATGGGTGTTCCCAGGGCCGGATTTAGCATTTTGGCACCCCTAGGCCCAATAATTCTTTCCGCTCTCTAGTCTGGTTAAAGTTACTTTCCTAAAAATCTTTATTTAAAAATTATATCAGGCCTATATGTTAATTGCTTAAACACCAGTCCACGATGCAATTTTATCATTGCAAGTTTTTTGAGGAATTTACTTGGTTCTAGGCTTAACAAAATACCGTTAATGTATTAACAAAAGATTGGTGAACTTTACAACAATTATTTGTTCCAATGAACTTCAAAATCAGAATGCTTTATCAGCCTGATTTTTTAAAATCAATTCAAAAAATATGTTAAGTTATGGCTATTTATTTTTATTTCTAGATATTTTTTTAACTTTTTTTCTCTCGGCCGTGCGCCCCCTGGGAGCTTGCGCCCATAGGCCCGGGCCTACCGGGCTATTGGGAAATCCGGCCCTGGGTGTTCCTCCGCGATGGATTTGAGCAACAGAAAAGAACTGTGATTTGTGCAGTGCTTTGTAATAACTTACGAAATATACTGTATAGTTTACATCATATTCCAAATCTAAATAAATATGTAATTCACATATGTGTCATAAGAGATGCAATATCGTTAATGTAATATAACTTTCCACTACAAGTTGTTATTCTCTTAATTATTATTCTGAAATTTAAAGCCACCCCACACGTTATTTATGATAACGTGTTAATACTTCTGTATAGGAAAAATGTAAACATAAGAGTAACAGGAGGTAAAAAAATAAGGTAACTTCTTCGCATGTTTTTCCCTGTATATCTGCTTCCCTGTAATCTGAACCTGCAAGCATACGTATATGGAGCATCTATGATATTCTTTGTAATTATTAGTCTCCCCTAGTCTTCGACTCACTATATGTTATTTCTTAAAATTTTGCTTAACTAAAAGCAAATTCCCTACATACTAGCGCCATCGATTGGCGTAAAGCAGAACAGGTAGCGATACCTATTAGTGAGACTATTGATTATTAAGAATTAGCGTTATTCACAGACTCAGAATCTGGATTTTCTTAAAGGGGGAGGATAGCTATTGCAACGGTTATTTTGCATTCTGATGCGTTGAAGAGAGTTCAAAGGAATATCACAGAACGTTAGAGAATTGTAGAGGACACGCACACATGTTTTGCATTAAAGTTCCAGCGTTTCTAATCACTCTTTAACATCTTAATATCTATCCTGTTGTAGTGATTATTAGAAATACTTACTAGTCAACATGTTCACGTAGGCACCGTCAGAGATGGCAAAAATATGTGGTGGCACCTCATTTCGCCTCTTGCCTCTGTACAACTTGGCGCATCGGTTAGTGTATACGGGGTATCTTTTGTAGGGGTTGATGGCGACACAGAAGAGGCCGGAGTAGGTCTGATGATAAAGATAAGATCAAATCAGGATAGATTTTGGTTTATATTTTCATACTATTTTACAATAAAGTCATGTCATAATATTAAGCTATTAATATTCGTGATAGCTAAAAGAATTTTTGGACCTTAATTACTTGAATATCATATCGAAAATTATTTGGTCTAGGAATTAATTTGTGCGGGTGGACAAGAGATGGCGCAACGAACGGAGCGTCCCACAGTTCCGTGTATCCACACATGTGTTGCAAACCCCTGTCATCGCGTATCGTTCGTAGTATAGGGCAGTGGATTAAAGCGTCAACAACACCAGTTTGTAGTTAAGTGAACATGGCGCAATTTGTGCCTGATAAAGGGTTTTTGCGGGGTGTCCTGCTGCATTACTTTAACATGCAGAAAAGTGCGACTGAAAGTCATCGTATTTTGGTGGAAGTGTATGGTGACCATGCTCTAGCTGAGCGAACGTGTCAGAAGTGGTTTGCACGGTTTAGAAGTGGTGATTTCGGCTTGGCAGACCAAGAGCGAGCTGAACAGCCAAAAAAATTTCAAGACGAAGAATTGAGAGCATTGCTCGAGCAGGATTCGTGTCAAACGCAGGAACAACTTGCAGCAGCATTAGGCGTTGATCAAACAACAGTCTCCAAACGCTTGAAAGCCATGGGAATGATTCAAAAGATGTCACATTGAGTTCCACATGAATTGAAAGACAGAGACGTTGAAAGACGAAAAACCATTTGCGAATTGCTGCTTCAACGACAGAGCAGAAAGGGGTTTCTGCATCGAATTATTACGGGTGATGAGAAGTGGATCCATTACGAGAACCCTAAACGAAAAAAGGCCTGGGTGAAACCAGGTGAACCAGGCCCATCACAACCAAAACGAGATATTCACTGTGCAAAGGTTATGCTGTGCATATGGTGGGATATGAAAGGTGCGGTGTATTATGAGCTGCTGCAACCGGGTGAAACTATGAATGGAGAACGTT